>NC_089264.1:10311600-12803500 GCF_963930625.1 Muntiacus reevesi | reverse complement strand
GTATTACCCAAATTGTCCACCTTGAATTGATAATGTTAAAAATGAGTCTAAACCATTTAAAAAGAAATGTATACACAGGGTGAAAGTAACTTCTGAAATATTTGAGTGCTTTATACAATCAAAACAAAAGTATGCTGCAATTTCCTGGCAGTCCAGTGTTTAGGACTCTGAGCTCTCACTCTAAGAACTGGGGTTCCATCCCTGTTCGGGAACTAAAATTGCCACAAAACTGGGTCAGAGGAAAAAGAGAGAGAAAGAGAGAGAGAGAGAGAAGTATGCTATGAAATACATTTTCAAATTTACTTTTTATGACATAATATTTTGTTTTCAGAAAATATGAGGATATATATATATATATCAACCTTTATTTTTTCAAGTGTAAATTCCACAAGGGCAGGGATTATGTTTCATTTTTCACTTCCCATGAAACCCAATTGGAACTAAGTTAATATTGGTAAATTATATTATATATATGCATATATTATTTACATACCTACATATAATATGTATAATCTTATATATACTTGCTAAGTTTATATCTAAAAATGTTTTGTTTTTTTTTTTTTGTTTTTTTTTTTTTTTTTTTTAAATATTATTTTATTAGTTGGAGGCCAATCACTTTACAACATTTCAGTGGGTTTTGTCATACATTGACATGAATCAGCCATATAGTTACAAGTATTCCCCATCCCGTTCCCCCCTCCCACCTCCCTCCCCACCCGACTCCTCAGGGTCCTCCCAGTGCACCAGGCCCGAGCACCTGACTCATGTATCCCACCTGGGCTGGTGGTCCGTTTCACCATAGAGAATATACATGCTGTTCTTTCAAAACATCCCACCCTCACGTTCTCCCCCAGAGTTCAAAAGTCTGTTCTGTACTTCTGTGTCTCTTTTTCTGTTTTGCATATAGGGTTATCGCCACCATCTATCTAAATTCCGTATATATGTGTTAGTATACTGTAATGTTCTTTATCTTTCTGACTTACTTCACTCTGTATAATGGGCTCCAGTTTCATCCATCTCATTAGAACTGATTCAAATGAATTCCTTTTAACGGCTGAGTAATATTCCATGGTGTATATGTACCACAGCTTCCTTATCCATTCATCTGCTGATGGGCATCTGGGTTGCTTCCATGTCCTGGCTATTATAAACAGTGCTGCAATGAACATTGGGGTGCATGTGTCTCTTTCAGATCTGGATTCCTCAGTGTGTATGCCTAGAAGTGGTATTGCTGGGTCATATGGCAGTTCTATTTCCAGTTTTTTAAGAAATCTCCACACTGTTTTCCATAGTGGCTGTACTAGTTTGCATTCCCACCAACAGTGTAAGAGGGTTCCCTTTTCTCCACACCCTCTCCAGCATTTATTGCTTGTAGACTTTTGGATAGCAGCCATCCTGACTGGTGTGTAATGGTACCTCATTGTGGTTTTGATTTGCATTTCTCTGATGATGAGTGATGTTGAGCATCTTTTCATGTGTTTGTTAGCCATCTGTATGTCTTCTTTGGAGAAATGTCTGTTTAGTTCTTTGGCCCATTTTTTGATTGGGTCGTTTATTTTTCTGGAATTGAGCTTCAGGAGTTGCTTGTATATTTTTGAGATTAATCCTTTGTCTGTTTCCTCATTTGTTATTATTTTCTCCCAATCTGAGGGCTGTCTTTTCACCTTACTTACAGTTTCCTTTGTTGTGCAAAAGCTTTTAATTTTCATTAGGTCCCATTTGTTTATTTTTGCTTTTATTTCCAATATTCTGGGAGGTGGGTCATAGAAGATCTTGCTGTGATTTATGTCAGAGAGTGTTTTGCCTATGTTCTCCTCTAGGAGTTTTATAGTTTCTGGTCTTACATTTAGATCTTTAATCCATTTTGAGTTTATTTTTGTGTATGGTGTTAGAAAGTGTTCTAGTTTCATTCTTTTACAAGTGGTTGACCAGTTTTCCCAGCACCACTTGTTAAAGAGATTGTCTTTTTTCCATTGTATATCCTTGCCTCCTTTGTCAAAGATGAGGTGTCCATATGTTCGTGGATTTATCTCTGGGCTTTCTATTCTATTCCATTGATCTATATTTCTGTCTTTGTGCCAGTACCATACTGTCTTGATGACTGTGGCTTTGTAGTAGAGTCTGAAGTCAGGCAGGTTGATTCCTCCAGTTCCATTCTTCTTTCTCAAGATTACTTTGGCTATTCGAGGTTTTTTGTATTTCCATACAAATTGTGAAATTATTTGTTCTAGTTCTGTGAAAAATACCGTTGGTAACTTGATAGGGATTGCATTGAATCTATAGATTGCTTTGGGTAGAATAGCCATTTTGATAATATTGATTCTTCCAATCCATGAGCACGGTATGTTTCTCCATCTGTTTGTGTCCTCTTTGATTTCTTTCATCAGTGTTTTATAGTTTTCTATGTATAGGTCTTTTGTTTCTTTAGGTAGATATACTCCTAAGTATTTTATTCTTTTTGTTGCAATGGTGAATGGTATTGTTTCCTTAATTCCTCTTTCTGTTTTTTCATTGTTAGTGTATAGGAATGCAAGGGATTTCTGTGTGTTAATTTTATATCCTGCAACTTTACTATATTCATTGATTAGCTCTAATAATTTTCTGGAAGAGTCTTTAGGGTTTTCTATGTAGAGGATCATGTCATCTGCAAACAGCGAGAGTTTCACTTCTTCTTTTCCTATATGGATTCCTTTTATGTCTTTTTCTGCTCTGATTGCTGTGGCCAAAACTTCCAACACTATGTTGAATAGTAGTGGTGAGAGTGGGCATCCTTGTCTTGTTCCTGATTTCAGAGGAAATGCTTTCAATTTTTCACCATTGAGGGTGATGCTTGCTGTGGGTTTGTCATATATAGCTTTTATTATGTTGAGGTATGTTCCTTCTATTCCTGCTTTCTGGAGAGTTTTCATCATAAATGAGTGTTGAATTTTGTCAAAGGCTTTCTCTGCATCTATTGAGATAATCATATGTTTTTTATCTTTCAATTTGTTAATGTGGTGTATTACGTTGATTGATTTGCGGATATTAAAGAATCCTTGCATTCCTGGGATAAAGCCCACTTGGTCATGGTGTATGATTTTTTTAATATGTTGTTGGATTCTGTTTGCTAGAATTTTGTTAAGGATTTTTGCATCTATGTTCATCAGTGATATTGGCCTGTAGTTTTCTTTTTTTGTGGCATCTTTGTCTGGTTTTGGAATTAGGGTGATGGTGGCCTCATAGAATGAGTTTGGAAGTTTACCTTCATCTGCAATTTTCTGGAAGAGTTTGAGTAAGATAGGTGTTAGCTCTTCTCTAAATTTTTGGTAGAATTCAGCTGTGAAGCCATCTGGTCCTGGGCTTTTGTTTGCTGGAAGATTTTTGATTACAGTTTCGATTTCCTTGCTTGTGATGGTTCTGTTAAGATCTTCTATTTCTTCCTGGTTCAGTTTTGGAAAGTTATACTTTTAGTTTTATTAGTTGGAGGCTAATTATATCACAGTATTGTAGTGGGTCTCGTCATACATTGACATGAATCAGCCATGGATTTACATGTATTCCCCAATTGGAACTAAGTTAATATTGGTAAATTATATTATATATATGCATATATTATTTACATACCTACATATAATATGTATAATCTTATATATACTTGCTAAGTTTATATCTAAAATGTTTTGTTTATAATAAACATTTTGACTAATTTACTGAGTGATAGATACTTGAGGAGGCCAATCTTCAGTCTCATTAGTATGACCTTGTGTTACCATATTTTCTTCAGAAGGATGTGGGAAATTTGTCTAAATAGATTGCATCACTGTTCATCCTAGGAAATTCTTTCTAGCTCTAAGAAAGCCCAGGTAAATGTCAGGTTCGTTTTCTAGTGAATGGTTCCTTTACCTATTTCCATGAAACTAACAGTTTGCCCTGAACTAGAAGGTCTTCTTTAGATGCCAGGGCGCAGTTAGCATTAACGCTCCTGTAGGGCTATAAAACAACCTATATGCTTCTTCTGGATTTATCAGGAAAGTATGGTTGGAGTTTCAGGGCTGGGGGAAGATGTGTACAATACAAACATTTTGATACTAAAACAATGGATTAAAATTTAGTCTTTGTCAGTACACCCCCCACCCCCACCCCAGCTAGGATGATGAAGTAACATTTCTTACATGTACCTTTGTTGTCTTCCACTTTTCTGATTCTCATCTCTTTTATCCTGCCTAGAGTGTTCCCTATTTTATCCCTTACTTTGCCACCAGCAAGATCTTTTTAAAACTCAAATTTGATCCTTGCCTGTTGTTTCCTTGCCTGAAATTATTAAATGATTCTTTATTGCCTTTAAGATAAAGCTCAGATTCTTAATAAGGCTTCTAAGATCCTGCACCGTCTGACTTGGCCCTTCAGAGCAGGGCCCCACATCTCTGAATGGGCCATACAAATTTTGCTTCTCATACAAATTCCTTTGTTTGGATTCCAAGCCTTCTGCCCTCCTTGCCACCCAAGCAGTCTGCTGCTTTCTCTAGACTCATCTTAAGAGTCATTCCTTTAGGGGAGCCTTTTCTGGGTCTCCCAGGTTGAATTGATCAGTCTTTCTTTGTGCTCGGTCTCTACCTTTATAAGCTTTCATTGTTGCCACCTCTAATAGTTTAATACACTTCTTTTCTTTTGCTCTTTGTTTTTGGCCATACTGCAAGGCATGTGGGATCTTAGTTCCCTCCCTGGATGGAAGACGAGCCCCCTGCAGTGGAAGGGCGGAGTGTTAACCACTGGACCTCCAGGGAAGTTCCAGTTTTGCACTTCTTTGTTTTAACATCTGTAACATCCTCAAGGGGATGGACTATATCTTATTTTATCCCCAGTGTTTAGTATGATGTATCGTGCAGAGAAGACACAAAATATATATTATCTGACTTCTCAAATGAATGGTAATGCTTTTCTTGGGACAAACCATTCTTAAGAAGTAAACTCATGTGTGCGGGCTTTGTTTTCTAGCTCGGCTGTTTTATTTTCCAAATTCTTACCACCAACCAGCTCCTTTTAAATGTGCTTAGGGGTCAGTATTTGTAGTCCAGGTTCTGTTTGAGGGAGTGGGGGGAAAAGGAAAAAGCAGAAACAAATGGTTATTACCAAAAGGAGAAAAACATATTCTCTGAAGGATTATTATCACATATGACAACCATTCTGTCCCTAGCAACAACCATTTACTGTGTGCTTCAGTATCCAGAGATTCAGCTTGCCTTTCTCACCGGGACATAAACACCCAGGAGACCAAGATGAGCGTGGCTCCCTTTGTTCAGTGATCTCACGGCTCCCACTGAGCTTTTCCCTAAACAGTAGACTTTCTTCCTTCCAAAAGCATTTTCCAGGAAGGCCTCTTCTTTCCAGCAGGCCTGTGAGCTCTGTACTTGGCTCTGCCCAGGTAGAGGGCTTCCTCCTCTTTACATGGTCGCCTGGACAGAGCAAACTCCCCCTTCCGCGCTCTCTTGGGGAAGAGAAGTGTGGGGAGTGTGGGCTGTCCCCTGCCACCGCCGGCTTAGGGTGGAGGTCTGTAGAGTTGCCTAGGACAAATACTCACAGTCATATTTTGCTCTGGAGGTAATTTTATCATGATACATTTATTTTTTGTTTCTTGTTCCATTTGAATTTCATCGTGCTTCCTGTGAAATGGTTGGTTTGTGAATCTTTAAAGCTGGTATTGGATTCCATTTTCCTTATACTTTACTTGAATAAGTTATTTACTATTTAGGGCAGAGAATAAGCACTTAAATAAATAAAATAAAGTGGGATAAATACCACAGAAACTCTGGGAATGCTCCACAGATAATGTGAAGTCCACACTATATTTCTCCTGTGTCCTCATCAAACTTTTCACTAAGTTGTTTGTGTGTGTGTGTGTGTGTGTGTGTGTAGGTTGGGTGTGGAATTGGATGGACTGAGATGCTAGATAAGGCCAGTTAAGGTAGGCTGGGACCACAATGTTAAGCACCTGTTTGCCTTGATAAGGAAGAATTTGGGCATTATCCTTTGAACAATGGTTACCGGTAATAGATTTCTAAGTAGGGAAGTAACATGAACAGATTTACTTTGTTTCTTCTTAAAACAAAGTAATACTAAAATGAGGAAAAAGTCTCCCTAAATGAAATGCCAGATGATCCAAAAATTCCATTCCAACAATCCACAGACAGATTTTGGAGATTTCCATCTCCATTCCATATGTCCTTCCGAGATCTGCTGGGGCCAGCAAATCAAGTCAAAGCCCAAATGTTGACTCTGCTCTTTTGCATGAAGACTATGGAACTTTAATCTTCCTTAGGCTGTAAAAGCAAATCTTTTCCCAGATCAGCTCACTGCATTGCTTGGTCAATAACACAGTCCTTAGGGAACTGGGTTCCTTCCCGTCTCACCATTTTAATGGTTTCTAGGTTCTTTCCTTTCCATTTGGAACAGAAACATGAAAATACAGGCAGTCCACGGTTGGTAACTGACAAGTCCATTACTGTAGACTCCTATAGGAGTCACTTTGTTTAGTTACTAAATTCTTATTTACATATTTTGTTTTAACTGTACATATTGAATTTTATTTTAAAGTATGTATTTTTCTGGTTACAGCATGTGTTGTGTGTTTGCTGTTCAGTCATGTCCAACTCTTCGTGACCCCATGGACTATAGCCTGCCAGGCTCCTCTGTCCATGGGATTTTCCAGGCAAGAGTACTGGGGTGGTTGCCATTTTCTTCTGCAGGGGACCTTCCTGACCTAGGAATCGAACCAAGGTCTCCTGCATTGCAGGCAGACTCTTTGCCATCTGAGCCACCAGGGAAAATACAGTATAATACATGCTTATAAAAGCTTGAAACACTATGGAAATATATTAATGGAAAATACAAGATAAAGATAACTTCCTTAGTATGCAGTCTTCCAACTTTTTCGCATGTCTGTTGTTTAAACCAGCACATGTAGATGTATATTATTCTGTAGTTTAAATTTTTGCTGAACATTTTAGGTAAATTAACACAAGTATCTTTACTTAATGACTGTGGAGTATTACATTTAATGGGTAATTCTACTCTTTGGGGACATTTGCATTATTTTCAATTTTCATGATACCTTTGATATTTCCTTAAGATTAAATCCTTGAAGTTGAATTTCTGGGTCAGATTATGTGTATTTTGAATTTTAGTGTGTAATGCCAGATTGTCCTCTACAGTTGCAGCACAAAATTTGCATTCCTGCTGAAAGAAGATGAGAGTGTGTGTTTCAGCAAATGCTTGCCAATGATATTTCCTCTCATTTTTTATCTTTGCCAATCTGACAGTCAAAACACATTTCATTGGATTAACATATACTTACTTCTTGATTTGTCATTAGGTTAGACATATTTTTATAAGCTTCTTGTCCTACTTGTGAATGTTTGCTCACAGTCTTTGTTCTTTCCAATTGGTGCTTTGGTCTTTTTTTAATTACGAGAACTTTTTGTATATGGTACATGTGATCCACTAACTTTTTTTGCAGTTGATTGGAATTCTTTTTTTTTTTTGATTTGGAATTCTTGAATTCCTTTTATCGCAGTTTTTCTTTATCCTGTTCATAAATAGGTGGTCATATTTACCACTTCTTTCCCTTTCATTATATACTTCTCTAATTTTTTTCCTTTGATTAATATTTAAAAAGAAAAATTCCATATACACCTACTGTACAGGTACTAAAACGTAAGCATAAATATAAATTCATACATAAGAACTCTAATAACATTTTTTTCTTTTTTTTTTTTTGCAATACAGTATAGATTTTATCCTGTCAACTTACCAACTGCTGCTCCTCACTCCATCCCTTGAAAGGAATCTACTGAATTTTCAATGGTATAGTTGCTAGGATAATTTGGAAGTTATTAGATAAGATTACACATATTTGTGATGACAATAAAGTTAGCATGTATGACCAAGTTTTGTTAATCATTAGAATGTACAAGAATTAAGAAAACTGAAAAATTATATTAATTGTAAAGAGCACTTTTTTTGTGTGTTTTACATTAGTTGAAGCTGCTTTTTAAAAAATTTCTTACATATGATGCAAATCCAAATAAGAGTCCAAATAAAATGTTCTTTGGATTGTGGAGGTAGCAGAATTAACTTAGGGGCCAGAAATGCCTTCACACACCTACCTCTTTCTAATGTGCAAAATTATCTGGATAAAGCAAAACATCATTATTTGTCTTTTATTAGAAAGATGCAGATGATGAGGTTCTTACCTTTTACACATGCCTTACTGTTAAATTATATTTAGTTTTTATTTATTTTTCTTTTTTTATATATTTTTAATTTTAATTTTTATATTTAGTTTTTAATCTGAAGATTTGCAGAATAGGAACAACTCTTTTACGTGTTAAAAGAATTTAGTAATTTTATTAATATTTATTACTTTAGAATTGGTTTAAATGATTTATTATTATTTTTTTCATCTATTATTTTAAATGTTAATTATGCTTAGCAGGAAAAGCCTGTTAAGTATTTTTTTTTTAAGTTATTCCTATTATTTGGTGACCATATACTTTGGTTATTTTATGTTTCTGCAGAGACTTCAAATGTATTCAAATAGTCAATTTTAAGCAGTAGCTAGGTCTATGACTGTATTCACTTATTTCCAAGATGCCTAAAATGAATTTCAGTATGCATTATATTATTTCAGGAATTGAGTGCAATTAACAATATCAGATGCATATTCTCCCACAGAAAGGAGTAACAGTAACCAGGTCTTTTGAGATTGAGGAATTTCTAAGAAGGAAAGTTATAATGAAGGGTATCAACATCCTGAGGTGATACATTCTTCACCCAGAACTCTGTGGGGATTCTCAAAGTGAGAAATTCTTTTGTATCTTTGAAAACAGGAAAATCAAAGGAATTTCTCTTAATCTGGTTTACATCCAGGCCAGTGAGCGGCACTAATAAGGAACAAACACATTAGCACCAAAAGGAAATGATAATTAGAAATGAAATCTTAATCCAGAGACCACAGGCTGGGATCTCTAAAGCCTCACCACTGGCCTTTAAATAGAAAAATCACATTTAAAAGTCCTAAATGGTAATGTACAATGATATTTGCATGTGAAAATGAGTGGTTTGAGCGCAAATTGGCTAGCTGAATACCTTTTGTAGGAGAGACGGAAGGTGACTGTTTTCCTGGGGTATAGGGCAAGGGGGAGGCAGAGTTTTACTGGCGAGCATTAAGTTTAAAAGTAGACTTATCTGCAAATTCAGTTACATGTCAAGTCTTGACATTAAGCAAATTGACTTTGCTCTGAAGTGATTTAATAGTGATTCTCTAATTCCTGATTCCATTTACTGGAATTCAGCTGCCCTCTTCTTTTTTTTCAGTATCTATTTTTTAATTTTATTTATTTATTTGGCTGCACTAGGTCATCGTTGAGGCATGCGAGACCTTTAGTTCAAGCAAGTGAAGTCTTAGTTGTGTCTTGTAGGACCTAGTTCCTCAACTAGGGAAGGAACCTGAGTCCCCTGCATTGGGAGCAGGGAGTCTTAGCCCCTGGACCACCAGGGAAGTCCCTCAACTGCCCTCCCCACCTTTAACATAGGCTTAAAATATTTATTTTATTTATTTGACTGTGCTGAGTCTTAGCTTCCACAGGCAGGATCTTTGATCTTCCTTGCAGCATCTGGGATCTAGTTCCCAGATCAGGAATTGAACTTGGCGGGAGCACAGAGTCTTAGCCAATGGACCACTGAAGAAATCCCTCAGTTGTCCTCTTAATATTGAGAACTCAAAGAAGGAGGGAGAAGTATGCAGAGTGATAGGACAGAATGAACAGCATCTACTCTAGTAATAGACTTTAACCCTTCAGTATCCTAGGGTTGGAAAGGAAAAATATTAATGATGAGATCAGTTCACTTCAGTCAGTTCAGTTGCTCAGTCTTGTCCGACCATTTGAGACCCCATGGACTGCAGCACCCTGGCCTCCCTGTCCATCACCAACTCCCAGAGTTTACCCAGACTCCTGTCCATTGAGCTGGTGATGCCATCCAACCATCTCATCCTCTGTTGTCCCCTTCTCCTCCTGCCTTCAATCTTCCCCAGCATCAGGATCAAAGTATTGGAGTTTCAGCTTCAGCATCAGTCCTTCCAATGAACACCCAGGACTGATCTCCTTTAGGATGGACTGGTTGGATCTCCTTGCAGTCCGAGGGACTCTCAAGAGTCTTCTCCAACACCACAGTTCAAAACCATCAATTCTTCTGTGCTCAGTTTTTTTATAGTCTCTCACATGCATACATAACCACTGGAAAAACCATAGCTTTGACTAGATGGACCTTTGTTGGCATTGTAATGTCTCTGCTTTTTAATATTCTGTCTAGGTTGGTCGTAACTTTCCTTCCAAGGAGTAAGCGTCTTTTAATTTCATGGCTGCAGTCATCATCTGCAGTGATTTTGGAGCCCCCAAAAATAAAGTCAGCCACTGTTTCCAATGTTTCCCCATCTATTTGCCATGAAGTGATGGACTGGATGCCATGATCTTAGTTTTCTGAATGTTGAGTTTTAAGCCAACATTTTCACTTTCATCAAGAGGCTCTTTAGTTCTTCACTTTCTGCCATAAGGGTGGTGTCATCTGCATATCTGAGGTTATTGATATTTCTCCTGGCAATCTTGATTCCAGCTGGTGCTTCCTCCAGCCCAGCGTTTCTCATGATGTACTCTGCATATAAGTTAAATAAGCAGGGTGACAATATACAACCTTGACGTACTCCTTTTCCTATTTGGAACCAGTCTGTTGGTCCATGTCCAGTTCTGTTACTTCCTGATGTGCATACAGATTTCCCAAGAAGCAGGTCAGGTGGTCTGGTATTACTATCTCTTTCAGAATTTCCCAGTTTGTTGTGATCCACACAGTCAAAGGCTTTGGCATAGTCAGTAAAGCAGAAATAGATGCTTTTCTGGAAGTCTCTTGCCTTTTCAGTGATCCAATGGATATTGGCAATTTGAGCTCTGGTTCCTCTGCCTTTTCTAAAACCAACTTGAACATCTTGAAATTCAAGGTTCACATATTGCTGAAGCCTGACTTGGAGAATTTTGATCATTACTTTACTAGCATGTGAGATGAGTGCAGTTGTGTGGTAGTTTGAGCATTCTTTGGCATTACCTTTCTTTGGGATTGGAATGAAAACTGCCCTTTTCCAGTCCTGTGGCCAATGCTGAATTTTCCAAATTTGCTGGCTTGTTGAGTGGAGCACTTTCACATTATCATCTTTTAGGATTTGAAATAGCTCAACTGGAATTCCATCACCTCCACTAGCTTTGTTCATTGTGATGCTTCCTAAACCCCACTTGACTTCACATTCCAGGATGTCTGGTTCTAGGTGAGTGATCACACCATTGTGATTATCTGGGTCATGAAGATCTTTTTTGTACAGTTCTTCTGTGTTTTCTTGCCACCTCTTCTTAAAATCTTCTGCTTCTGTTAGGTCCATACCATTTCTGTCCTTTATTGAGCCCATCTTTGTATGAAGTGTTCCCTTGGTATCTCTCATTTTTTTGAAGAGATCTCTAGTCTTTCCCATTCTAGTGTTTTCTTCTATTGCTGTACACTGATCACTGAGGAAGGCTTTCTTATTTCTCCTTGCTATTCTCTGGAACTCTGCCTTCAAATGGGAATATCTTTCCTTTTCTCCTTTGCTTTTTGCTTCTCTTCTTTTCACAACTATTTGTAAGGCCTCCTCAGACAGCCATTTTGCTTTTTTGCATTTCTTTTCCATGGGGATGGTCTTAATTCCTGTCTCCTGTACAAAGTCACGAACCTCCATCCATAGTTCATCAGGCACTCTGTCTATCAGATCTAGTCCCTTAAATCTATTTTTTGCTTCCATTGTATTATTGTAAGGGATTTGATTTAGGTCATACCTGAATGGTCTAGTGGTTTTCCCCACTTTCTTCAATTTAAGTCTGAATTTGGCAATAAGAAGTTCATGATCTGAGCCATTGTCAGCTCCTAGTCTTGTTTTTGCTGACCGTATAGAGCTTCTCCATCTTTGGCTGCATATAATATAATCAGTCTGATTTCGGTGTTGGCCATCTAGTGATGTCCATGTGTAGCGTCTTCTCTTGTGTTGTTGGAAGAGGGTGTTTGCTCTAATCAGTGCGTTTTCTTGACAAAACTTTATTAGCCTTTGCCCTGCTTCATTCTGTACTCCAAGACCAAATTTCCTGTTACTCCAGGTGTTTCTTACTTCTGACTTTTGCATTCTAGTCCCCTCTAATGAAAAGGACATCTTTTTTGGGTATTAGTTCTAAAAGGTCTTGTAGGTCTTCATAGAAGCGTTAAACTTCAATTTCTTCAGCATTACTGGTTGGGGCATAGACTTGGATTACTGTGATATTGAATGGTTTGCCTTGGAAACAAACAGAGATCATTATGTCGTTTTTGAGAAATTATGAGATACAAGGCATGAATTGGTAAGTATTTCTAAATCTAGCATAACCGTAACCCAAGAGTAACCCTTGCACAATGAGTTAATAATTCGTTATTGTAGAGATTCCCAAAGATGTCATCATATGTATGTTTATTTTTCTTCTCATTGTTGAAAAGATCTGGCTATCATCCTAGATCTTAATGAGTTCTACATTTGCTATTGAGATATAGTAAAAGTTGTTTTCATACATACATTTTTTAGTAAGGCATCCTCTAAGTGATTCATATCTTTGGTACATCAAGAAAATGTAATGATTAATATTGTATAACATGAAACACTAAAAGCCCCCCCTTTTTTTTTAAAAGCCCTTTTGGAACACTCACTTGTTCCTGAATTTCTGTTCCAATTTACAAGGGATACCTGAGGCAAAAATCCCTATTAAATCTGGAGCTAAATCACCACATTTGCTTTTTTTATGCAAACATGTTTCCCATGTTTAATTCTCATGTAATAATTTTTAGACTGCAAATTAAATTGGTCTTTGTGGATATTGTAAAGCAAATGTGGAGGCACCATCAAATAAAATTCAAGGTCCCCAAGTATGCTAAGATGTAATTCAGGCTTGCTTCAACTAAACTGTCACTGGAAAGATAGAAAATGTCTTAATAACAAATCTGAAGCACTTAATTTTAGGGCAGTGAGTGACCCAGGGTCTTTAATTCCTGGAGAGGGCTAGTTCCTGGAGAGAGAGTTCATAATGATAAACTCTTTCCTTAAATCTGATTTTTTAAGTTGGCTGTATCTTTGTCTGTGGTTAACCTGTGAGTATTTGTTAATTTCATATGTAGAAAACACATTCCTGTTTACCCTTGTTTTCTTACCTGCTGCTGTTGGCTTGTTGGCAGACTCTTCCAATGTGGTTGATTCTGCCCTGCCTGTGCTCTGGAATGAATGAATATAAGATTCTTATCTACCCAGCAGCAAGGCAGTTGAAAACCACTCACTTGGAGAACATTTTGAAACACAATCATACTTTTTAAATGCTTGGAATTACTGGAAACAAAAATTACAGATGATCAACTTACTGAATAACAAAAGTAGAGGTGGTTCTTCAAAATAAAGGCGTTGGATTGATTCAAGATTCTAAGTTACTTTTAATCAATTCTTTTCTGTCTGTTGCACATTTCAGCATTTATCACCATCTTTAAAATGTTATTATGGGTAGTAGTGTTAATTTGAAGATTTCAGATTTCTTGTGGGAACATATCTTGGTTGACTATGCACTTAGGTATAAAACTAGATCCATAGATATTAATGGCAAGCATTTGCCTAGGAACCTAAATAAATAATTTGAAATTTAGAAGAAAATATTTCATTCAGATAATGTACGAAAAAGCATGGGCCCTTTACTTTAGAACTTCCTGAAGTCATCTGTTCCAACGGTGCAGTGCTTGTGAGCTAGATGGTCTGCTACTGAATAGAATCACTGGGCTGAAAACAGTCACAGTGATGTTTTCTAGGATTGCGCCATGGTGTTCTCGATGGTGCTGGATAATAAAGGAGCAAATTTTTAGGCATAATGTTTCATCATAGAACATAAAGGGAGTTCATTTCACTATTGTTCAGCTCCAGTTACCTTCCAACACATTATTCTCTCACTTCCATCATTTTTTACTTGCATATTCATGAAAGAGAAGAATTTAAACACATAAGTCATAAATAAACATCTCATTGTTTCCATGTTGGAGAGCATGGATATTATTAGGCTTTATTTATCTGTAAGGCCATTCCCTTTTTCTTAAAGAAAAACAGATATTCAAAAGGTAATGCTCAGAATTCCAGAAAAACATCTACTTCTCCTTCAAGGACTATGCTAAAGCCTTTGTGTGGATCACAACAAACTGGAAAATTCTTAAAGAGATGGGAAAACCAGATTACTTTACATGCCTCATGTGGTACCTTTATGCAGGTCAAGAAGGAAGAGTTAAAATCAGACGTGGAACAATGGACTGGTTCAAAATTGAGAAAGGAGTACGTGAAGGCTGTGTATTGTCACCCTGCTTATTTAATTTATATGCAGAGTACATCATGAGAAATGCCAGGCTGGATGAAGCAAAAGCTGGAATCAAGATTGCTGGGAGATTTATCAGTAACCTTAGATATGCAGATGACCACCCTTATGGGCAGAAAGGGAAGAGGAACTAAGGATCCTCTTGATGAATGTGAAATCGGAGAGTGAAAAAGCTGGCTTAAAACTCAGCATTCAAAAAATAAAGATCATGGAATCTGGTCCTATCACTTCATGGCGAATAGATGGGAAAACAGTGGAAACACTAAAAGACTTTATTTTCTTTGGCTCCAATATCATTGCAGATGGTAACTGGAGCCATGAAATTAAAAGATGCTTCTTCCTTGGAAGAAAAGCTATGACAAACCTACACAGCATGTTAAAAAACAGAGGCATTACTTTGCCAACAAAGGTCCATCTAGTCAAAGCTATGGTTTTTCCAGTAGTCATGCATGTGTGTGAGAGTTGGACCATAAAGAAGGCTGAGCACTGAAGAATGATGTTTTTGAACTGTGGTGTTGGAGGAAACTCTTGAGAGTCCCTGGGACTGCACAGAGATCAAACCAGTCCATCCTAAAGGAAATCAACCCTGAATATTCACTGGAGGGACTGATGCTGAAGCTGCAATACTTTGGCCACCTGATGCAAAGACTCATTGGAAAAGATCCTGATGCCGGGAAAGAATGAAGGCAGGAGGAGAAGGGGTCGTCAGAGGATGAGATGGTTGGATGACATCACCAGCTCGATGGACATGAGTTTCAGCAAGCTCCGGGAGATGGTGCAGGACAGGGAAAACTGGCGTGCTGCAGTCCATGGGGTCGCAAAGGGTCAGACTCGACTAGGCCACTGAAGAAGAACAGCAGTGCTCTGTGAACTGAAGGGTAGTTAACAGGAGGAGTCAGGGTTTATAGAAAGCCCTGAGGACATCCTGCAAAAAATCTGTTTGTGATTGAGCACATCAAGGAGAGGCAAAGCAAAGTGGAAGCCCTGCAGACAGAAGCTCACTCAGTAGGAAATACCTGCTTCTTTTTTAGAAAAAAAATCCCCCTTCAGACTTTTATGTATTTAGGTACAGATGAGTTATAACTTCAAGCAAGTGCAGACTGCATTTTGACCACATGCATTGTTTGCTATCTAATATTACTATTTACTACTGATGTAGCTATTTGTATCTATTGTATATATCCATGGGCTTGGATTTCTCCAAAGCTCTGCTACCTGTCAGGACAGTCCTTCAAATATCGGCAGATGAAGCAAGACCAGTACTGGGTTCAGGAGAAGCCCCCAGGTGAGGCCTGAGAGTCAGAGGTACTCTGTGGAGGAAGGGAACCTGCAACAGAGGCTTGAGGAGACTCAGGGCTTGTGGGGATGTTCTGAGAACAGCATTGCTGTGAACTGGGGCTGTGAAGGAGTCAGACCCAGCCAGGAACCTTGCTTACAAGAGAGGGAAGGAAATGCTGCTTGTATCCTCTGAGCCCTGGCCTAGAAGGAAACAGGAGGCACCTATTGCCCCGAATTTTAACAACCAGGCAGTAAGCATCTCTCCTGCTCCATCCTTGTTCTGGGGGTGAGAGGGATGCTCACCCTGCATGCATCTGTGCTTGTCACTCGGGGAGGGTCGGTGGGGTTGAAAGGGGTGATGAAGAGCAGAGGATGCTACTGAGGGAGGTTCCTCACAGTGTCTTGTATAGAACTCAGTAGATGGCTGATGAATGAATAAAGGAGTGATTTTTTTTTTCCCCCTTGATTTTTTTGTCTCCTAAAGAAACTATAGTTCCTTCAGTTATCATTTATCCTCAGGTAGTAAGTCCTAAGAATTGTAACAAAAACGTCAACCAGAGGATACTCCAAACTATGTTCCCCTTCTTCACTGTACTCACAGTACAAGCAACTCCCTAAAATGTCCCAGCCTTCATTAAGCAGACTTCCTAGCTCTGCTTCAACACCCTTTCTTTAAACCTCAGCACATCCCCCCACAAGATAAGGTCTAAAAAATTTGCCCCACTTCTTAAGTAGTTAACAACTCCCTTGGATTCCTTATGCAGATAGACCTTACTTCCTACTTTAGAGATAAGATCTCTGCCATCTGGTGTAAACTCCCTCCACACCTTAGCATATCTCAGGATGCATACCAGCCCCTACAGCTTTGCTAAAGTTATTTCCTTCGTGCCCACCCCCTGCTTCTAATTCCATCCCTCCCCCTCTTCTACTTAATCCTTCTCATCCTTTAGGACCTAATCTGACCCGTAACTCCTCTGCAGTTTTCTCTGCCCCCATTTCCGACCCATAATAATATCTTTCATGTTTGAATTTCAGTGAAGTCTGTCATAAAAAGTTTTAAGATGACTGGACTCCCAGCTCCTTAAGTCACCTCCCAGTCTTGCTCCATAGGTTTAGGTATTTGCCTAGCCGGTTAATGGCTGAGCCAGGTCTAGACCTCTGCGTTTTTCATTTCCAGGGCTGTTAGCTGCGCCACTAGGTTTTGTTATTATATTTTTAAAAATAATTTTATTTGTTTATTTTTGGCTATACTGAGGCTACCTGGGCGTGCGGGCTCTTCTAGCTAGGCAAGTACCGTGGAGCTCGGGCTCTGGGGCACTCTGACTGAAGCAGCTGCATCACCTGGGCTCTGCTGTGGCTCCCAGGCTCCAGACCACAGGCTCAACTGCTGTGGCTCATGGGCTTAGTTGCCCTGTGGCATGTGCGATCCTCCCGGATCAGGGATCGAACCCGTGTCTCCTACATTGGCAGGTGGATTCTTTACCACTTGAGACACCTGGGAAGGCCCACCATATTTTAAAAACTAAAATCTAAGTATTTCTTCTCTTTCACAGATTATCTGATTGTGGTATATGGCATTCTAAAGGCTTGGACCGTCATAAAACTGATTTCCAAGTGTTCACAGATTCTTTTCTCAACTCTGTGAGCATGCAAGCAGCTTGAGGATAGCTCTTGAGGGCGTCCATGTACTCTGCCTGGCACTGGAATTCAACCCAAGTTTACACTGGTTCACCTGCGCTGAAGGTGTAGCCGCTCCCCCAGTTTCCTTTTCGCAAAGTTTTTGCACTTAATGATATCTAAAACCCTTTTCAATTCTAAACTTCTGTAAGTCATCTAAAGCTTCTTGTAAATTAAAAGCATAGGTAGCTGTCAGCTTGTGAGCTGAGTTGGGTCCATGTTACATTTTTTGTCGCATGGGTTTTGGGGGCTGAATTAATGCAAAAATTTTTTACTATCCAGTGGTTTAAAGGCTTCTCTTAAAAGTGCAGATTTTAGCTTCTCTTGAAAAAAGTGTGGTTTCCTTCTGATAGATATTGGTTGGAGTCACTTTCTTAGGTGACTCTCTGTGGACTTGATAAAGTTTACCATTTCTCAGGCCTACAAGCCTGTTTTAGCTTTTTTGTTGTTGTTATTTCCTAACCACTCTGTGTTCTGTATCTGAGTCCCTGCCCTGAAACTGCTGAGGACAACTTGCTAGAGAGGACAGTGGTAGAAGTCAGAAAGAGAGGAGTCCTGTAAAGAAAAACTAGGAGCGGAGATTGAGGGGGATGAAATACTGAATGAATAATTCTAACCTAACAGTGGTCACCCCTATAAATTGAGACAGAGGAGGAGGGATGGAGAGAAGACGTTTACTTTCTGCCTTAAATTCTGTGACCTAACAATCTACAAGTGGGAAAAATCCAAGATGAAAAGTTTAAGGCGCATCAGCATCTTGAAAGTAGCTGATATTTACTCTGACGAGATTTTAAGTCTGATAGTAGACCAAATGTATAGACCTTGTGGCGGGAACAACTCCTGTTCATTCTTTCAACTACTCAGTAAGCGCTGCAGAGTGATATGGGTGCAGAGTAAATATGTATTGAGTTTAAATAAGAGAACTAATAATCTTCAGATTATTGAATACATTTCAGTATTTCTCAAAGTTGATCCCTGAAATCCTTTGGGCTATTCTTTGGCTAGCTGAGATTTACAGATGTGATTTGAACCTGTTGGGATAATGACTCCAGTGTATCTGACCATGAATCTGTCAGCGTCTAGTCTGACTATTCACTGGAGAATGTTTACTCATTCGGGCCCAGGCTGGGTCCATGGGTTCCAACATGTCGCTTATGTCATCTGACTTGGATTCTGCCCTTTAAACAATATGGGCCTGGTTTCTACAGTTTAAAAAGTCAAGACTAGGTTCCTTAAGGCCAGGTGGAAAGTCCTTCATAAATACTTGTTCAGCAGAAGACTGTGGTCCTTCCATTGTTACCTTATCCACACTATTATTTAGGGATGTAACTGCTACAGAAAAAAGTGGAGGAAACCAGAGCCTTATCTTAAAAATAACTGTACTTCTGGTTTCAAGAAATTAAATCATCTAAACCTGCAAGCTCTGTTCAGGTCTGTCAGTAGTTCCCAACCTTGTTTAAAACATAAAGCATCCAGTCCTAAATCTCAGATTAAAAAAAATAGGCAAATCAAATGCACCATTTAAGATTGTTTTCAGAAAAATGTAGATCCGCTGATCTGCGTTTTCTAATTTTTAGACAAATATCTCCTTTAATTTTGAGCAAAAGTATACTGTTGCCTTTGTATTAAGTTTTGTTGGAAAAAGCTTAATATAGCGCTAGCCTTCATAAAATCATAGATTACTGAGAGAGAATGTGAAACCAATAGGTGTCCTGTCCCTATCAGATAGAGATTTATAGGAAAACAATCTGAGACTCTTAGACGTTCTCTCTGATATATCTTTGACATTATTTGATATAGCTTAATTAATGACATTCAGTTCTTACTGCAGGTGAGAAGGTATAGATGCATAAGGAGCCCCTTAGCCCTCACTGCTGACAGACTCGGGGATTGGGAAGAGGCAGTGTGATAGGGAAAGGGTCTGGCCATAGTAAATCAGGAAAATGAAGACAAAAGTGAAGATGTTGCAGGGAACTCCCTGAGGGTCCACCGGTTAGGACTCTGACCTTTTTCTGCCCAGGGCCTAGGTTTAGTTCCCCTGTGGTGCAGCCAAAAAAAAGAAGTGAAGGTGATGCAATTCAGAAAGACTGGGAGCATACCAAGTGAAATGAGAATTACTCAGAAGGCACTTAATTAGCATTGTTTCCCCCCTAATTTGATTTGCAATCTTTGCTAATCTTGTTAATCCTTATAAATAGGGTAATGATTTTAGTATTATTTCCTAACTAGTGGCCATAAGTTTTCTACATTATTTATCTGTGTAACATCGTCTTCTATATTAGAAATTATTATTAAACTAAGTCACTAAATTTCTGAATAGTTTTTGAAAAGGGAAGAAAATAGCCTGTATTCCTTAATAACTGTGAGTGGAAAATGTTTTTTGACTAGAAAGACTCCTTAGTTCTGTTAACAAAGGGTCTTTCTTGCGGGGGGCTTCCCTGATAGCTCAGTTGGTAAAGAATCATCATGCAATGCAGGAGTCACCGGTTTGATTCCTGGGTTGGGAAGAATCGAGCCCAAGAATACTGGACAAGGGATAGGCTACACACTCCAGTATTCTTGGGCTTCTCTTGTGGCTCAGCTGCTAGAGAATCTGCCTATGATGAGGAAGACCTGGGTTAGATCCCTGGGTTGGGAAGATCCCCTGGAGAAGGGAAAGGCTACTCACTCCAGTATTCTGGCCTGGAGAATTCCATGGACTGTACAGTCCATGGGGTTGCAAAGAGTTGGACTTGACTGAGCAACTTTCACTTTCACTTCCTTGCAGGGAGGGCAGCAGGAATACAAGACTGACTTCTGGATACAAGAACCTTCAGCAAGTGAAAACTGGGATCTGGGGAATTCCCTGGTGGTCCAGTGGTTAGGACTGTGTACTTCACTGCAGGAGGCATGGGTCCGATCCCTGGTCTGGGAACTAAGATCCTCAAAACGAAGAAGCACAGCCCGAAAAAATTGACCCAGTTAGGTCAGTGCAGAAAGGGGCTAGAGTAGACAGCAAGCATTTGTGGTTTATTTATTTATTGCTTTAAAACACTGTTTTTTCATATTACAAAGCAGTGTCCAAGTATTGTAAATAGAGAGACCATGCTATGTAGAATTTTCAAAACACTAATATTATTTGTTCTCTTTGAGGTTAGGAAATTATGTTAGGTGAGGGGAAGGATAATTTGAATCTTAAAATATTTGAATGTAGTAAGTAAAATAGTTTCAGTGATATAGATGTAGGAAAGCACATAAGCAAGCAAAGAGACAAAAGTAAAAATCCCTGATTTTTCACCTGAAAATGGTCATCATTAACATATTGATATATGCTTTTCTGTTTTGTTCCCCTATGCATCTAGTTTTTAAAAGGAAGCCACTCTTCTTGCAATTAGAAGTCAAAATATTTTATATCTGGGAGGAACCTAAGAGATGGAGTTCAGATCCCTCATTTAGAAGTGAGTAGATTGGCAAGGAGATTCAACCAGTCCATCCTAAAGGAGATCAGTCCTGGGTGTTCATTGGAAGGACTGATGTTGAAGCTGAAACTCCAATACTTTGGCCACCTGATGTGAAGAGCTGACTCATCTGAAAAGACCCTGATGCTGGGAAATATTGAGGGCAGGAGGAGAAGGGGATGACAGAGGATGAGATGCTTGGATGGCATCACCAACTCAATGCACATGGGTTTGGGTGGACTCTGGGAGTTGGTGATGGACAGGGAGGCCTGGCGTGCTGCAGTTCATGGGGTCACAAAGAGTCGGATACGACTGAGCGACTGAACTGAACTGAGATTGGGTTCTGAGAGGTGAACCACACAGCTGGTTGTTAATAGATTGAAGCCTCGATCCCAGATGACAGTTATCTTCCTTCACCACTTCAGACACATCATTCTTCTAAAAACGTTAGATTCCAGTGTATGGATAGATTTTACAAGTGGAAAGCATAGGAGAAACTTGACTTCCCTTTGACACTGAAGTTCAGTTTTGATTTGTTTAGGAACTTGATTTAAAGGCCAAGATTATTAACAGCAGTAGGACCAAAGAACAAGCCAACAAAAATAAAACTGAGTTGATAAAAACACTTTAAACTCTCAATATATTCAACAATAAATAATAGTAATTATATTGTCATTTTAAGAGTTGTGTACTTCTTTGTGCTTTTCTGATTTTTAAAATTACTCTTCTTGTTATGAAAGTGTTCAATCTTATAGAGTAGTAGAGAGAATAGTTTAATAATCCTCTCTATAACATCACTGACTCAACAGTTACTAACTTTGCTCTTACTTCATCTAAACCCAATTTTTTTCTTTCCTCCTTTCCTTTATTTTTGTGACTATAGTGTTTTAAAGTCAATCCCTGACTTCTTTTCATTTCACCTTTTCCATTTGTGATTATATCATCCTGCAATTCCCTTGTTACAATTTTGTTGTTGACAGTTTAGCTTGGCACTTTCTTGAGGTTTGTTTGTGACAGTGACATTTCTCATTAGTAACTCAGCAGTATTAATGAGAGTCTACCTTGATGGCACACCATGTGTCAGGCATAAGTCCAAGCATTTTACATGTATTAATTTATTGAAGTCTTACAACAGCCCTGTGAAATATGTCTATTATCTTCTCTGGTATTATAGATGAGGAATTTGAAATATAGAGAATTGGTATATGATGGATTACTTCTGAGAAGTTCATCACTTACTTCATAAGGAATTCACAATTAATAAAATTGAAGTTGTAGACTTTCTCAGGCATGAATATCTTACATTTTTCAATGTTTTCCCTGTTGCATTGTAGAGTTAATCTAATTTTTCTGTCTGTAGCCATCTCATCATAATACAGGAGTAAGTTCTGTGGATTGAGAAATGATGTATGTGGTCAAAAACAGGAATATCAAGGGCTTCTTAATTTGGTATTGTTGGTTATAGGAGAAAAAAAAGTTTTCCTTGATCCTTTTAGGTTCCTGGCTGGATTTGAACATGAGATGCACAAAGAAAGATTAATAGGAGAAAGTGTACAAATTTATGTAATACTTGTTGTTGTTGTTCAGTCATTAAGTCATATCTGACTCTTTGCAGCCCCATGGGCTGCAGGCTTCCCTGTCCTTCACTATCTGCCGGAATTTGCTGAGATTCATGTCTATTGAGTTGGTGATGCTATCCAACCATCTCATCCTCTGCTGACCACTGCTACTTTTGCTTTCAATCTTTCCCAGCATCAGGGTGTTTTCCAATGAGTTGGCTCTTCACATCAGGTGGCCAAAGTATTGGCTCTTCAGCTTCAGTCCTCTTTATGTAATATAAGTGTTACAGAACGCACGCACCCTTAAAGCAACTATCAGAAGAAGTTAAACTGTTAGGAGAAACACACTGACAGAATCCGCTCATCCTGGCCAGGCACCATAGTAACCACTGAGTCAGTTATTTTATGACGGAGTTCTTGTAAGGAACAAGGAACTAAAAAGCCGTCAGCAACTGGAGGAGATCGAGAAGGATCAAAGGGAGACACCGTGTGTCCTGCCACCTCCCAGAATCCTTCTCACTGGCGTCCATCTTGGTTGAGCAATGTGTGCCATCCGGAAGGACCCTGAGTCGGAATGACTGGCCTAAGACCATCCAGGGGCTTCCCTGCTGGCTCAGACGGTAAAGCGTCTGCCTGCAATGCGGGAGACCCGGGTTCAATCCCTGGGTCGGGAAGATCTCCTGGAGAAGGAAATGGCACCCCACTCCAGTACTCTTCCCTGGAAAATCCTGTGGACGGAGGAGCCTGGGAGGCTACAGTCCATGGGGTCAAAATGAGTCGGACACGACTGAGCGACTTCCTTCCCTTCCCTAAGACAACCCAGAAAGTAATCCCATCCTCATAAAGCCCAAGACTGTGAGCCGCGAGGCAGGGCGGCCCTCCTGGGTTCCCTTGCCCGACGGCTCTTCGCCTGGGCCCCTCGCTTTGTCAGCACCTGTGTCTCCTCAGACAGAGTGTTAAGACAAGAGCCCTCTTTTGGTCCTGGAAGGGTAAGGTGAGGCAGAGGGAGTGAGGGCGGCGGGGTAACCTGGGGAAAAGTAACAAGGCATGCCCGTCAGGCTCCTCTCTGCGCCCCCTTTTCTTAGAAGACAGGAGTGCTGGTTGCCTCCAGTGTAGGGAGGGCGACTCTCACCTGAGGAACTTGAGACCTGCCTCAGGGGAAGGCCAGGAAGTTCTTCCTGCACCTGCCGTTTCTCAGATTCCTTTGGCTTAAAATGTTTAATATGCCAAATGGCCATCTTCTGAGGTAGTATGTCCTGCTTATGGACTCTGTCATAATCTTGCCAAAGAAAGTGAGTGTTACTTGCTCGGTCCTGTCCGGCTCTTTGTGACTCCATGGACTGTAGCCTGCTAGGCTCCCCTGTCCACGAAATTCTCCAGAAAGGAATACTGGAGTGCGTTGCCGTTCCCTTCTCCAGAGAATCTTCCCCACCCAGGGATCGAACCCCGGCCTCCGTCATTGCAGGCAGGTTCTTTGCCATCGGAACCACCAGGGAAGCGCCTGGCTTTCCAAAGATGCAGTGTTGTAGGTGTGTGGTTGTGTATAAGTTTCAAAGATAGAAAAATAGAATTTTTAAAAATTTATGTCTAATTTGGATTTGAAATGGAAGCCTACATGTATTTTATTCTCTGATCTGTTTTGAATGTCATTTTCTTCCAAATTAGTTTTTCTATTTATGATTTTCAGAAAACAGTACCAAGGATCAGATTTACTAAACTGTCAGGACAGTCTTTACAAGGCAGCAGATCTTTCTAATTACCAAACTTGAATTGCAATTTTCTTTTACCTTCCTAGGAATTGGTGTCAGACAATAAGAACAAAGGTGGAAATTGCATGAGAATAAGAGGATTCCCTCTGGTCTGTTCATTGGTGGTAAATTCCATCTCAATACTGTAGAGAGGTGGGGGGTGAGTAAATTAGCACGTGAAAGGAAAGCCCCTTTTCGCTCTCATTCTTAACTTCTGTCGATTTTGATTGGCTTCAGTGGGATCCCTCAGCATTTGCCTGGCATCCAGGCTTGGAACTTTATTTAATTATTAGAGATTATTAGAGTCTAATAATCTCAATGAGCTCTCAGAATCTCTTGTAGGGGACTTTATGCTTTTCAGAGTGCTTCTGCATCCGTGATGTATTTCATGTTATTTCTTCCCTTCATCTTCTCCCTATCCAGTTTGTGTTAAGTTCCTGTTGATTTCCTGACTATCATGTCTTTTACTTTTTTTGGGCGGGGGATGCATGCCAGCAAATTGTCAGATCTTAGTTCCCTGACCAGGGATTGAACCTGGCTCATGGCAGTAAGAGCACTGGACCGCCAGGGAATTTCCCATATCTTTTAAATTCAACACTTCTATTCCAATAACTGGTACCATAAAAATCACAGCATGGTTGAGCAGGAAGGATCCTTGCAGACCATTTAATTTGAACTCATCATCCGTTAAGTAAAGAAGCTGAGGTATGAGAGTTACCTAGCTTTGACAGTTTTATAGGTCAGTCCCACCATACCTCCCAGCCCCCTGCAGGTACCTGGACCACTTTGCTTTCCAGGCAGAGAGTCATGGTTTGACTGCTTATTTCCCTACTCTCATTCCCACCGCCACCCCAATTCCAGCTCATTCTGTGTGAAGTTGGGAGGAAAATATTTTTCTAATTCCATTTTGTTAAAGTAGGGTTTTCTCCTCTAGACTTAATGACAGCTCTTATTTTCTGGTACATGAAACCAAAAGTCCTTTAGGTGGGCTAATCGTGTATATCTTCTTTATAAATTGTTTCCTTTTATCTTGAACCTTTATCTATTTTCTTTACAGTCAAAACACTTCATTTAAATGTATATGGCTTCTGTAATATGCTGAAGTTCGGGGTATACATTCTTAAAGTATCTTGAGTTAGAATCTGTGCCATTTGTTTTTTTGTGTGTACTTCTTCACCGTGTTTAATACAGTGTTCTGAGTTGGTTCTCAAAAAAATAAAGTTCTCTTCGAAGCTGAGTGCAAAGATAATGCTTGGAAATGTTTCTTTCTGGAGTAGATTGCCCTTCTGTTCTCCAGGGGATCTTCCCAACCCAGGGACTGAACTGGGTCACCTGCATTGCAGGCAGATTTTTGTAGTCTGAGCCACCAGGAGAGCCCCCTTTCTTTCAGTAATGAATGTTTATTTACTATTTACTAATCTTCCTCTACTGTGCTCCCTCCATTCAGTTCAGTTCAGTTGCTCAGTCATGTCTGACTCTTTGTGACCCCATGCACACCAGCACGCCAGGCCTCCCTGTCCATCACCAACTCCAAGAGCTCACTCAAACTCACGTCCATCGAGTCGGTGATGCCGTCCAACCATCTCATCCTCTGTCGTCTCTTTCTCCTCCCGCCTTCAGTCTTTCTCAACATCAGGGTCTTTTCAAATGAGTCAGCTCTTCGCATCAGGTGGCCAAAGTATTGGAGTTTCAATTTCAGCATCAATCCTTCCAATGAACACCCAGGACTGACCTCCTTTAGCATGGACTGGTTGGATCTCCTTGCAGTCCAAGGGACTCTCAAGAGTCGTCTCCAACACCACAGTTCAAAAGCATCAATTCTTCAGCGCTCAGTTTTCTTTATAGTCCAACTCTCACATCCATACAGGACCACTGGAAAAACCATAGCCTTGACTAGATGGATCTTTGTTGGCAAAGTAATGTCTCTGCTTTTTAATATGCTATCTAGGTTGGTCATAACTTTCCTTCTAAGGAGTAAGCGTCTTTTAATTTCTTGGCTGCAGTCACCATCTGCAGTGATTTTGGGGCCCCCAAAAATAAATTCAGCCACTGTTTCCACTGTTCTTCCTCCATTACCATATACCTATTTTTGCTTGTACTTGTATTTTTTTTTGTCATGTCACTCTTTTTTCTCTATTCTTTTTAGTTCTGTGCTACAACTCCTGTAACAAAAGACAGATTAACAAGAGAAAAGCATACAAGTTTCTTAAAGTAAGTTTTATATAATATCAGTACCTTTCTAAGGAAATGAAAACCCAGTGAAAGTGGATGATTAAACCTGAGTGTTTTCATGCTAGACTTGATGAAGAGTGGAAAGGTTTGGGAAGTTTCAGTGACAGGACAGAGGGTAGGAGGCAAGTGCAGTGAGTGAACTGGGAAGACTCAGAAAGGCCTGTGCACTCAGATTTATCTCTGTGTCCCTGTCTCTTTGGAGGTCGGGATGACCCTTTGTCTGAGTTTAGGGAGGGTTTTTTAATCTGCTTTAGAGGAAGGTCAAGAAGTCCTTCCTGCACCTGCACGTTCTCAAATTCCTTCAGCTTAACATGTTAAATATACCAAGATGCCATAATTTAGGGGCTTCTCAGGTGATGCAGTGGTCAAGAATCTATCTGCCAGTGCAGGAGACATGGAGATGCGGTTCTGATCCCTGGGTTGGGCAGATCCCTTGAAGAAGGGAATGACTACCCACTTCAGTATTCTTGCCTGGAGAATCCCTCGAACGGAGGAGCCTGGCGGGCTGCAGTCCATGGTGTCACAGGGAGTTGAATACGACTTAGCATGCACACACATGCACATGTGGCGTATTTTAGGTCGGTGTGTTCTGAACCCCATGATGTAAACTCTTTGAGGGAAAAAACAAAGCCTCTCATGCATGGCATATAGTAACTTTTTAAGAAAAATTTCCTTCATCTAATTACACTGGAAATACCAAGTGTTGTGGGAGTACAGAGAAGCACAGAGTGAGGAGTGATTAATTTTTCTATAGGTGATATAGTTTTAAAGGAAGGTGGACTAGTATTTGAGCTGGTCCTTGAATTTGTTGGGCTAGGGGGAAGGACTTTTCAGGTAAAAGACATCATATATATTAATATAGGGGGAATTCCAGCATTTTAGATGTGACTTTATCCAAGTTGTCCCATTTGATCAGTGCACTGACAGAATGAAAATATAGATTACTAAGAGTTAGTCAGTTTCTTTGGAATACAAGTAAATAATGTTTTCTTAGCTTTTGATTAAATAAATCATTGTAACACAAGAGAAGACAAGTAAATGTGTTAGCTAAGGTGATAATTACTAAGCTGAAATCTGCACCCTCAGTAAAGTGAGGTAATTTATTTGGTTAAGCAGAATATCTTCTAATTTAAAATTGCAGTAAGCTTGATAATACAAAATCATTCTTTTGTAAGAGTTTCTAATATTGTATCGAGTTTTTAAAAATCAGTCTAAAATATTTAATGAAAAAGGGTAAAATTAAGCAATGAGTTAGATTTTTCTAAATATTTTGACACTCTAACATGTACTCTATTTTTTAAATACTTCAAAATTGAATGAAAATTTAAAGATGAATTTTTAGCAACTTGAAAAACTGGCATTTTTTTTTTAATACTCATGCTTCTGAGCATCTGGTGCCCTCTAGTGGCAGGAATGAACTATTAAATCCTTAATTTAGTGTTTTGAAAATGCTCAATACTACTTGATTTAGTTAATTTTATGCATATTCAACATTTCATTAGGAGAAAATTAGGCTTTCAACTAATGAGACGGAAGAACTAATTTGGATTAACATAATGTAATAACTCCTAGAAACACTGTTGGAATACTTGATGAATATTCAATTCATTTAAGAAAAAAGAATCTGTGGGCTAAAGTTCTCGAAAGGTGTTAAGGTACATAGTTTCAAACTGACACAGTTATCTAAGAATCTGTGTGTATCACATCAAGAGGAAATGATGTGATGATAAATGACGATCACTCCAAAGTGGAGTGATAATCTACATAGTTTCTTTCATCTATAGATTTTCAATAATTAGGAAATTTTGCCCCTGGGAGGTAATAATCTGCTACATTCAAAAGATAACCAAGTGCAATGGAATTTTCCTTGATCCCAGAAATCAGTTTATACACGTACAGATTATCGGATATTTGGTCAGGTTTCTTTTGAAAAACTCAAGGTAGGGTCATGCAGCTTTAAAGTCTTGAAATCTTGCTTGTTGTTGAAGATCAGTTTCCACACCAGTGGAAAGATGGTGCCCATGACATTTAAAACGCCTGTGTTTGCCATCACGCCAGTGGTGGGCTCAAGTTCGAGAGTCTGGAGAATGAATTTGGACCGTAACTTCAACCCTGGCTATTGCCATTTATCCTGTTGCTGAGCTGTTGCTGGGCTTCAGTTTTCTCGTCTGTACAGTGGAAACTGTAATAGCTCATTATTTATTAGTTTGTGTCTTAAATCAAATGTGTAGGTAAAGCACTTGCTAAGTTTAGAACTACTTTAAAATAAGGTTATTATTATTCCTAGTAATTGTTAGTGTTGTTAGGAGGCAGAGCTTGAGGAGACACAGATGGAGGGCCATTCAGAAGGGTTATTACAACTCGGCTTCTGGCAACTGCTAAGACGTTTTAAAAATGCCAGTCTCTGAGTTCAAAACTATAATGTACAGAGGAGGTTAGGCCTGAAAGGTCAATAAAGGCAGGTAGAATTAGCCTCCCCCGGGAAGGGAACTGGACATTTCTCTCTGGATCTGGAAGCAATGTTTATCATGCACCTTTCTCTTTTCACTATGTAACTGTTAAGGCTTAATTTGGGTCTTTGTTGGATTCTCTAGGGTGTTTTCATTTGCCTTTGTGAATTGTCCTTGAAACTTTTCAAAGCACATTTTATATCAATTATCACTCTATTTGGGGCTTCTCAGGTAGTTTTAATGATAAAGAGCCTGCCTGACAGTGCAGGAGACACAGAGACAGGAGTTTGATCCCTGGGGTGGGAAGATACCCTGGAAAGGAGGGCATGGCAACCCAGTCCATAGTCTTGCCTGGAGAATCCCATGGACAGAGGAGCCTGTCGGGCTGCGGTCCATGGGGTCACAAAGAGTCAGACAAGACTGAAGTGACTCAGCACGCACGCACACATGCACGCATCGCCTTATTTAGGATGCAGCCATTAAGATTCAGGCTTCATCAAAAAACACTGCTTTTCCCTCCTTGAGTCTGCCAGTAGAAGTTAGCACTGTCAGACTCCAAGGAGGCTTCTGGAATGGAGGGTTCACTCATCTAAGGGTTCATTCCGCACTTTGACTAGCTCTACCATCTGGCAAATAGGAAGTTTTCCCTTAAATAAGTCATTTCCTTGGAATCCACACTTTTCTTCCACAGATGCACTTCCTTGCATCTTCTAACCTGGTTTCCTCACTGCACTCTCTTCTCTCTAACTCAGTGATTCCTAGTCCCAATCAATGGAGAACCCATAATAGAATTGCTGAAGCTAATTTCAGGAGTTGCAGGGAATCTTGACTATTAAGTAAGCCAGAGGAACCTTGCTTGTGTCATAGTATTAAAATAAAGCAGTGACAGTTGCAAGTATTTCTGGGGCAAAGCTTCTCAATATATCTTTTCTTTCATTGGAAATCACCTTTTTTTGGCACTGTCTATGCCCCCTAGATTTTATAGCCTCTCTTTTTACTAGGCACCCTGACTGTGCTCTGGCTTCCTATCTGAGCTCAGGATTTCTATTTCAGTTCTAAATTAAAACCATAGTGAAGAGGCAGCAGTACCTCCAGTGGCTACATGTCTTGGATTCTGGCATTGGCTTTGTTTTCCAAGAAGACTCTCCTTTGTCACTGATATGCAGCCTCCCTTTAGGGTCTACTTGACCATTTCCACCTAGTTCTAATTTAATTGCTTTTATAGTGAGTGGGTTGGTTAGTCTAGCTCTTTCAGTCAGCTGTTCCTATGTTCCTTTCTTCTTAAACTACTTACCATCCATATATGAAAAGTGGATGTGCCTTTGTACACACACATTGTCCCATTTGATCTTACACTGTCCTTCTGGATAGGTTATAGTGATCCCATTTCACATGTGTGGTTCAGTAACTTAAAGATTTGCTAGATGAACAAAAATTCTTTAAAAATTTTTTTAAAAATTACTTTTCTTTGTTTGGTTGTATTGGGTCTTTATTATCGTGCGGGCTTTTTTCTAGTCGTGTTGCTGGCTTCTCACTGCAGTGGCTTCTCTTGTTGCGGAGCACAGGCTCTAGGGCGTGTGGGCTCAGGGGTGGTGGCTTTCAGGCTCCGGAGCACAGGCTCCGTATTTGTGGCACATGGGCTAGTTACCCTGCAGCATGCGGGATCTTCCCGGACCGGGGATTGAACCTGTGTCTCCTGCATTGGCAGGTGTATTCTTTACCACTGAACCACCAGGGAAGCCCCCAAATTCTTTTTCCTACTGCCCTCCAAGTTCTCTGGCTAGAGTCCTATAAACTGATGAAAAACAGATTAATAAGAGAAAAATGTTTAAGTGGATGTAGCATAAGTTTTATGCGACTCAGGAGCCTTCATAAGGGAATGAAAACCTGAAGTAACTGTTAGTCCTGAGAGTTTTTGAATTAGGTTTGATGAAGAGTGAACAGTCATGGAAAAATATGATAGGAGAAAAGGGTAGTTAACTGGGGGAAACTTAGCAAGGCCTGTTCCTCTCTGCGTCTTCCTCTCTCTGGAAATAACAATGTTCCTTTCCTCCAGGTATAAGGAAGGCAGCTCTCACAAGAGGATCTTAAGACTTGTTTCGGGAGAATCAGCAGAGGTCAGAGTCTTTCCTGTATCTGCCATTTCCAGACTTCTTTAGCTTAAAACATTCATTATGCAAAGTTCCCATATTTTGGTGTCTGTGTTCACTAGGTAATGGCAGAGCCAGAACAAGATTACTCATCTCCAAGATCCCAGTCCAGTGTTCTGTCCATTGAATTATCGTCCCTCTCTTTTATCTTCTTGACCTCTTACCTCTTTTTCTTTCTTCAAATACTATCTACCACCTGAGATTTTTCAAGGATAAATGCTGAATGTTTCCTATATCAGTATTTTCTTTGCAGTCTGTCATTTCCCCTCATGATCTTGTAGGGGAAAGATATTACTATGAATTTTTTTTTTTTTTTTTTAGTCTTTTAAAACACCAAAGTATAGTTGATGTACAATGTTACATGTTACAGATGTGCAGTATAGTGATTCACAATTTTTAAAGGTTGCCCTCTATTTATAGTCATTTTAAAGTATTGACTATATTCCCCATGTTGTACAAGTGATGAACCTTGTATTACAAATGACTAACTGGATGAAATATGAAGTGAAGAGGTCTCAAGTCACGTGTCTAGTGTTTGGTGATGTGAATATGTAAATCGCGAAATGGGATTTCAGAGTTCTTACTGTCAACTCCAGTGCTATGCAGGTTTTTTTTTTTTTTGACTTAAAGATCCTTCTAAAAATAAAATAAAATAAAAATCCGTCTCTGATCTTGTCAACATGTTCTTTTCCTTTCATCACCAAAAATCACATCCACTGTCTCTATTCCCTTATCACCTACTTACTCTGCCACCCCTTGCATTCTGGCTCTCCATCAGAACTTGTTTTTTTGTTTGTTTGTTTTTTTTTTTTAAACTTGTTTTTAAGATCAGCAGCCACTGGAGGAGGAAATGGCAACCCACTTCAGTGTTCTTGCCTGGAGAACTCCATGGACAGAGAAGCCTGGCAGGCTACAGTCCATGGGGAGGCAAACAGTCGGACACAACTGAACTACTAACACTGGGGAGAGATCAGAGGTGTCCCCATGGGGCCCTGCTCCGCCCTGGAGAGGCCCGGTGGTTCATGCAGCCAGTCCCAAGGGCTGGACCTGCCCAATAGACTCCTGAGAAGCAGTCAGCCCTGAAGACAGTATTTATAAGGAGAGGTTCTGGGGGCCAGTGCCCCTTTGCCTACTGGGGCTCGTCCACAGAGAGCCTCCAACAAGGCCAGAGTGGGGGGCGAGGAGCTTGTGGAAAACAGGCCAAATTCAGGTCCCAGAGCAGAGGCCAAGCCTAGTGCATCTTCCTGTCCACTGCTTCAGTTTATCTGTTCAGAAAATGGTCCAGGGAGAGCTGGGCAGCATTGGCTCCAAAGCTGGAGGTGGAGAGGAGGGGCTAACGGCAAACAAAACCCCAGGTCCTCCTCCTGCTCTTTGCCAAAACCATTTCCGTTATCCCGAGACGGGGGTGATGGATGTTGGCTGCACAGCGGGCTTCAGAGAGGCCTCTGCCCTGCCCGGGGCCTTGCCTTGGGGGTCTGGCACGCCCCAGGTCACCAGCAGTACCCGTGGCACTTACAGCTGTCTGTCCCACGTTCTGGGCGCGGGGAGAACGGAGCAGCCCTGCCCAGGGCCCTCACGCTTGCTTTGTTTCTTGAAGAAACACAAAACCCTTGAGATTCATGTACTGTATGATGGAGAGAAAAAAAGTACCTAATGTTCCCCCAAAAAGACAGTATATTTTGTTCTTTGTAAAGTGTTCATTAAAATGGAAGAAAAACCAACAACAAAAAAAGATCAGCAGTCACAGTTGTCTAATATATTCTCTTTCCCTCTCTCTCTCTTTTTAACCTTCATTTACTCTTGGCATTGTTAAGTTTTCCCTCTTTCTTGAAGCGTTTTCCTTTGATTTCTGTGACACATCAATCTGACTCGTAACCTCTTGTTCAGGCATTCATTCATTCATTGTGTGTGTGACTGTCTTATAGGAGGTTGAGAGGCACTGTGCTAGTCACTGGATATTGGAAAATGAGTTCTGTGGTGTTTTATGTTTTGTTTGTTAACTTGATTGCTTATTATATGGATGTGTTTACTTTGTGAAAATTTGTCAAGCCCTACATCATGATTTGTGCACTTTATTCATCTTTAACAAAGCATTTAAAAACAGTAAGTGCAATGAGGAGTTTCGGGTCTGGTGTGGGAAAGACACCCAGCATTACAGTACCGTCCGATTTCAGTGCTATGGCATTATGCTGATATGGGTTACGATCCATGGGGCCCTGGGAAATCACAAACTGAGCAGTGAGAACCAAGGCAGTGTTGCCGGAGTGGGAAGTTAAAAGAATGTTTAGTAAGGTCAAAGAGTTTGAAGATTTAATTAAGACTAAGTAGGTGTAAGTAGTTTTGGGGCAGAGGTTATAGCATGTGAAACAGACATTTAAAACATAGCGAGTTCCCTGGTAGTCTAATGGTTAGTGTTCACTGCCATGGCCTGGATTCAATCTCTGGTTGGGGAACTGAGATCCCAAAAGACAAAACCAAAAAAAATAAAAAACCCAACACAAAACCACAAAAAACCCCCAAGCAAGCAAGCAAACAAGCAAAAACCATAGAGAGAGACATTAAGAGAGCCTGAGGGAGACTCCATAGCTCCCCATCTGCCTGATAAATTTTGAGGACCTATGCTTAAGTGGGCTTCCCAAGTGCCTCTTGTGGGAAAGAACCTGCCTGCCAATGCAGGTAGATGTATGAGAAACAGGTTTGATCCCTGTGTTGGGAAGATCCCCTGGAGGAGGCATGACAGCCCACTCCAGTATTCTTGCCTGGAGAATCCCATGGAGGGAGGAGCCTGGCGGGCTGCAGTCCATGGGGCCGCACAGAGTTGGACACGCCTGAAGTGGGCGCAGGCGTGCACGCCTGCTCAGGGGCTGCGTGGGGCTGACAAATACGCTCTCTGCTCTCAGGGAGTTTACTCTGTAGTGTGGCATGTGGGATTTTCAGTTAAGCAGTCAATTTAAGGTGTGATGAGTTAACTCCTGCCAAGAAAGAACATGGAGATACTGAAATTGAAACTTAAAATTAATTAACAGACATTAGCCTGGAAGCTGAGGCCAAACCCTAATGGTCATGTTAATTGCTTAGGATTTTATCCCAAAGGCCATTTTTTCACTGGCACATGAAAGGATTAGATTTGTGGTTGAGGAACTTTCTTTCTGTGCCTGCAGGATTTAGACTAAAAGCCAGCATGCGTGAGTGCGAAGTTGCTTCAGTCGTGTCTGACTCGTTGCAACCCTGTGGACTGTAGTTGGCCAGGCTCCACTGTGTTAGTCATTGGGCCACCAGAGAAGCCCCATCACTTACACTTTAGCATAATTGTCATATTTACTCCCCTGCATCTCATTATTTTACCTCCACCATCCTCCTACTATATAGCGACTAAATATTGACATTATCTTTGACTATTTACATATCCAATTAGATGACTCTTGGTCCCACGGATCTCTTTTCTGTTGTAGTTCCCTAATCTATGGCTCCTTCTAATCCAGTCACTTTTGTGTTTTCTATATTTCTCATTGATTTTTTCCCTTGTATGTTCTGATTGGTCTCCTTGACCCCACTAAATCTCTTTTATCTTATGCTTTGAACTTGGTAGGGCTGGCACAGGTGGTCATTGTGCATCAAGATAACCTAGAGAGCTTTCTATTGCATTCTGCTCCCCTCAAGCCACCCAGGATGTAGCAGACCCTCAGCAATACACTTTGTCTTCTCTTCTGTCTACATTCTACAGAGAACTAGTGAGTTCAGTCCAGTTTTTACCAAAGAATGAGAATCAGCTAGAGTGATTTCTGGATTTGAGATTACATTCACTAGATTTTTAATGGGGTTCAAGAATGTGTAGTTTTAGACTCTCTGGTCTAATTAATTCTGTGTGCTATGTGCTAAGTCACTTCAGTCGTATCTGACTCTTTTTGACCCCCATGGACTGTCGCCCACCAGGCTTCTCTGTCCATGGGATTCTCAAGGCAAGAATACTGGACTGGGTTGCCATGTGCTCCTCCAGGGCATTCTGTATACACTTGCTAAAGTTTTATTCTTCAAACACAGGTCATGGCTAACCTGTGGTTTCACTTTTTTCAAGCGTATTGAACCTGGAGTCAGAAGCCTTTGATTATGATTTGCCTACATTGTTAATGAGCTCTGTGACTCTAGGCTTCAGTAGTATGTGAACTGAGACCTTCCAGATGTACAAGCTGGGTTTAGAAAAGTCAGAGGAACCAGAGATCAAATTGCCAAAATTTGCTGGATCATGGAGAAAGCAAGGGAGTTCCAGAATAACATCTACTTCTGCTTCATTGACTATACTAAAGCTTTTGATTGTGTGGATCACAACAAACTGTGGAAAATTCTTATAGAGATGGGAGTACCAGACCCACCTTATCTGCCTCCTGAGAAACTTGTATGCAGGTCAAGAAGCACCAGTTAGAATCAGATATGGAACAATGGACTGGTTCCAAATTGGGAAAAGAGTATGAAAAGGCTGTATATTGTCACCCTGCTTATTTAACTTCTATGTAGAGTACATCATGTGAAATGCCGGACTGGATGAATCACAAGCTGGAATCAAGATTGCCAGGAGAAATAGCAGCAGCCTCAGATATGCAGATAATATAACTCTAAGTGAAGAAAAGTGAAGAAAACTAAAGAGCATCTTGATGAGGGTAAAAGAGGAGAGTGAAAAACCTGGTCTGAAACTCAACATTCAAAAAACTAAGATCATGGCATCTGGTCCCATCACTTCATGGCAAATGGAAGGGGAAAAAGTGGAAGCAGTGACAGGTTTTCTTTTCTTGGGCTCCAAAATCATTGTGGATGGTGACTGCAGCCATGAAATTAATAGACGCTTGTTCCTTGGAAGAAAAGCTATGATAAACCTAGACAGCATATTAAAAAGCAGAGCCCCCCCCCCCAAAAAAAAAAACACAAAAAACCCAATCAAAAGCAGAGACTTCATTTTGCTGACAAAGGTCTGTATAGTCAAAGCTATGGTTTTTCCAGGAGTCATATATGGAGGTGAAAGTTGAACCATGAAGGAAGGTTGAGCGCCAAAGCATTGATGCTTTCAAATTGTGGTGCTGGAAAAGACTCTTGAGAGTCCCTTTGATTGCAAGGAGATCAAACCAGGCAATCCTAAGGGAAATCAGCCCTGAATATTCACTGGAAGGACTGCTGTTGAAGCTCCAATACTTGGCCACCAGATGTGAAGGGAAGACTCATTAGAAAAGATCCTGATGCTGAGGAAGATTGAAGGCAAAACAAAGCGGGGGGGGCAGAGGATGAGATGGTTAGATAACATCACAGACTCAATGGACTTGAATTTGAGCAAACTCTTGGAGATAGTGGAGTACTGAGGAGCCTGACATGCTGCAATCCATGGGGTCATAAAGAGTTGGATACAACTTCATGACTGAACAACAACAAACTTGGACAAGTCCTTAATATCTTTGAGCCATAAGGTCTATAAAATGGGATGATAATAAATCATGACATTGAATTCTTATCTGGATCAGAAACTTCTTCAATTATGAAGATCTTTTATATATTCACATTCCATTTTCTTCTTATGGTGATTAGATATTGATACCCACTCAGTTTATCTCAGATTCCAGAACTGGATGGTAAAGTGTGAATGGCCCTAGAAGAAAGAGTAGCCAAATTGTGACATATAGGATTGGAGCTATTAAAAAATCCTCTCTTGACTCAAGCCAGTATAAATTCCAAGCTGCAGGCTGGTATCAGGAATTTGATAGGGCATCACTGAGACAGGATATGAAACCACCACATTCACACATGCAAAGTAAAATTTGGGTCAGTGGTTAGCAGCTTGGCTGCTCACAGGACCTGAGAAGCGTTAAAAACTACTGATGCCCAGTTTCTAGTCCCAACGTTTCTGATTTAATCTGTCTACAATAGGGCCTACAAAGAAGTTTAAAATACTCTCCTGTACCTGGTTTGTTTTAATGTACAATTATAATTTAGAACAATTATTTTAGGATATCTCATGAGGAATTTACCTTTTTCTTCCAAACTGTCACTTATTAAACTGAAATGGTCTTTTTAAAAAGAATTTATATACAGCTTAATATGTGCCAGGTATTGTTCCAAGCACTTCTCAAGTATCAATTAATTTAATCTCAGCAACATATAAAATAATTATTATATCTGTTTTACTGATGAAGAATTTGAGTATTGAGATATTAAGCAACTTGCCCATATTTTAGATTCAAGTAGTCTTGAAACAATGTTCTAAGTATATAGGTTAAGCTGTTTCTGTAGATTTTCTTTAGTTTTAAGATAAAAAGGAGGGGGGAGACCAAAATATTTTAGCATAGTTCATACCCTTCTGTGTTTTTTTTTAATTAAACATTTATTTAAAAAGTTAGAAATGGTTTAAGTTAATCTTTAAATAGTATCATTATATAGAAACTATGCAAAATAGGCTATAGAAAACTGTAGAAAGGATGCATATGTATTATTTCTTCAGTTAACTGATAAAGTTCTCATTTTTTAATTGACATTTTATTAGAAAAATTTTTCTAGTATAAAGAAAAGTAGAACAGGCTAGTGAAAATCTATATATCCAGCAGCATTTTAACAAGATAATTAAAAAGCAGTTAAAGAGAGAATTAAAATGCTAAATGAATCTCTAACACAGTGTACTAGCTTTAACAATTATTAGGGTCCTACCATATTTGCTTCATCAGTCAAAATTGACAACTTCTTAATGTCATCTAAGATTCAGTCTATATTCAAATTTTTCCAATTGTTCCCCAAATGTCTTTTACCTCTTATTTGTTGAAATCAGGATCCAAGCAAGGTCAGCGTATTTATTTTGTTTGGTTGTTTTGTTTCTTAGGTCCCTTTTAATCTAGGATAGTTCTCACTGCCCTAACTGCTTTTTTAATTTTGTCTTGCTGAGAGGGAGGACCAGTTCTCTGCAGAATGTCTCCTTTTTGCATTTGTCAGATTGAAGCTCAATTTTATTAATAACTTGTTGTATGTTACTCCTGGCTACTGGTGACCTCAAACATTTTTTTTTCTTTTTGTCCTTAATCATTTGCTATTTTGTAAATCTCTTTTTATTCATTGAAACCCTTATTTGCGTTTTACCTTTCTAATAGTAGCTATCATTTTGTTCTGACTTGTTGAACAAACTTTTCCCACTCTATTTTTTTCCTGATGGGTACTTCTGACATGTCCTTTATATTGGCTATGTCTGACAGTTTTAAAATTCTTAGTTCTATGATGTCAGAATCAGGGTCATCCACCCCCCCAACCCTACCTCCCCAGTTCAGTAATTCTCAATCCCTTGTGCCTCAGAGGTCAAGACTCCGCCTGCAATGCGAGAGACCCCGGTTTGATCCCTGGGTCTGGAAGATCCCCTGGAGAAGGGAATGGCAACCCACTCACAGAGAAGCCTTTTGGGGTACACAGTCGCAGAGTTGGGACACGACTGAGTGACTAACACACACACTGCCCCCTAGGGGAACTTCTGGAAATGTGTGACAATTCCAGTTGTCACGGTGAGGACTTATTAGCATGTATATTGATCATAGACCAGGGATGCTACATGTTCTTCCCTACTTGGAGCAATCCTGACCAACTAAGAATTACCTTGCCTAAAGTTATTATAGTGTCAATGTTGAAAAACATCATGCAGGTGACCTTGGTTAATTTACTTTTGGCTGATTGATACACCAGTACATAGTAGGTGCTCCATAAATATTTGTTGAGTGAATAAATTTTGGAATTTGTCCTTTTAAAGCAAACTGTTTTGACACACACACACACATACACATACACACACATTATACAAAACTATTTTGTATTTGTAACTATTCCTTTAGTTACAAGTGAGAAAAACTCAGTTCACACTGCATTATGTAATAGAAAAGTTCCAGGATTTTCAACTTCAGAATTGCTAGATCCATGGGTTTAAGTTGTATTAGTGGTACTTGATTTCCTTTAACTTTTGGCTTTCTACTCTGAATACCCTTTCTGATGGGTTCTTTCCTCAAGGATTTTATCCTTTACCTTGAAGTTCAGGAGAAGGAAGGATTTTCTTTTCCTAGCAGTTCCAACCCACACTTTAATCTTACTAGAGTCATTTGCATCACCAGCTTGTCCATAAGGGCTTCTCAGGTGGAGCAGTGGTCAAGAACCCACCTGCTGGTGCAGGAGACACAAGAGACTTGGGACAGTCAGGTTCAGTCTCTGGGTCGGGAAGCTCCCCTGGAGTAGGAAATGGCAACCCACTCCAGTGTTCTTGTCTGGAGAATCCTATGGACAGAGGAGCCTGGTGGGCTACAGTCCGTGGGACCACAAAAGGGTTGGACGCAACTGAGCTCGCATCCTCACACATGTGAAAGTGAAAGTGAATGTCACTCAGTCGTGTCTGACTTTTTGTGACCCCATGGACTATACAGTCCATGGAATTCTCCAGGCCAGAATCTGGAGTGGGTAGCCTTTCTCTTCTCCAGGGGCGCTTCCGAACTCAGGGATCGAACCCAGGTCTCCTGCATTGCGGGCGGATTCTTTACCAGCTCAGCCACAAGGGAAGCCCATACTCACGCATGCTTGTACCCAAACCCATCACTGTGGCCAGAGGAGATGGGTAACATCGATGGGTCAGGCATGATTCATTCTTTTCCTTACTCAGGGCAGGCATTGAAGTTAGCCCATCTGCACCAGACACTTTATCAAAAGAAGAGGAGATGGATGCTGAATAGGAGCAAACAGCAAAACAACATACATTTCCATTGCTTAAACCCATCACACAGTACAGAACACTAATCAGATATTCACTCAGTCATCATCATCATCATTATCTGAACTGGGCACAGATTTTTTAAATGTAATTATACAGTGTAATTTTAATGTAATTGTATAAGACCAAATATTGAGCATTATTTGTGTATTTTAGATATCTTATGATGTAAAGCATTATTCCTATCTTACCACAAAGGTAGAAACTAAAGGAATACTCCAAATAGAACTGAAGATTTTTTTTTTTTTTCCCAGCCATGCTGCATAGCTTGTGAAATCTTAGTTCCCCAACTAGGGATTGAACCCAGGTCCTTGGCAGTGAGAGCCTAGAGTCCTAACTCCTGTATGTGCGTGCTAAGTCTCTTCAGTCATGTCCTGCTCTTTGTGATTCCCTAGGACCGTAGCCCACCAGGTGCCTCTGTCCATGGGATTCTCCAGGCAAGTATACTGGAGTGGGTTGCCATTTCCTTCTCCAGGGGATCTTCCCGACCCAGGGATCGAACCCGGGCCTCCCACATTGTAGGCAGACGCTTTACTGTCTGAGCTACCAGGGAAGCCCCCACTATACACCCAGGGAATTCCCCCAAAAGAGCTGAAGTCTCTCTCTCTCTCTTTTTTTTTTTTTTCAAATCTTTTACAGTCTTCTTTTTTATTTATTCATCTGTGGCCGCTCTGGGTCTTCGTTGCTGTGTGCGGGCTTTCTCTAGCTACGGTGAGCGGTACTGCTGTCTAGCTGCGCAGGCCCTTCAGTGCAGTGGCTTCTCTTGTTGCGGAGCACAGGCTCTAGGGCGTGTGGGCTCAGTAGTGGTGCCTGAGCTGAGCTGCCCCACAGCATGTGTGGTCCTCCTGGACCCAGGGACTGAACCCATGTCCCTGCATTGGCAGGCAGATTCTTAACCGCTGGGCCACTGGGGAAGTCCCTCATTGGGAGTGCCCTCCTCCAGGGGATCTTCCTGATCCAGGGATTGAACCAGCATCTCTTAGGTCTCCTGCATTGGCAGATGGGTTCTTTAACCACTAGTGCCACCTGGGAAGCCACCTTTTAAGTGATGTTCCCCAGATTTCTCATTTTGCTGTTTAAAAAAAAGACTTACTCTTTGTTCTCTCTGGGATCAGTTTTATGCTGACTGTGCAAACTTATGTCACTAGCTTAAAATTTTATTTGGGTTCTAGACTTTTGTTTCCATGTTACTTTTAGTTGTTTTTACCTGGCCGTCTTTTTTTATTTTTATTTTATTTTATTTTTTACCTGGCCATCTTATAGTGAGCTCAAACTCATGATGCCTAGACCGGAATTTATCTTTCTGTACTCACATGCTCTGCTCCTGTTTCAGATTCTATAAAAAGAGAACCATTGGGTTCCTTAGTATCTCAGTTCCCTGTTGCTACAGAAATGCTGTTTAACATTAAAATACATTCTTTATTAGGGCTCCTAGGTCTTAGCTGGGTTCCAGCATGTAAAGTGAGGTCAGCTGCCCTTTGGTTGCAGGGTTCTGCTGAGCCTGGCTAGGCTTTCACATGTTTGGGGGGGGGGCAGCTGGCTATAGACTGGTCTAAGATGACCTTAGTTTTGATAACTGGGCTCTTTTTCATGTGCCTGTCATGTAGATGTTTCTCAGATCCCTGTAGGCTAGCCTGAGCATGCTTGGAGAATATGCTCTTAGTGATCAAAGAGGAGCAAAAACATAGGTGGAAATTCCTAAAGCTTTTTCAAGTCACTTTTTGCTCCAAGCCTGCTATTGTCCTTTTGGTGAAAGCATGTCACATAGCCCAGCCCAGAGTTAGAGTAGGCAGGATCTCAGTATAGGGTAAAGGGTATAGATGTTGGAGTCCATTTAATTAGGGCCACTAGTGGAATCAATTTACTCTACTTGTCTGAGTTTAACTCAGAGTTATCCTTGGTTTATCTCTGTTACTTTTCATGCAGTTCATTGATCATGTCTCCTTTTTTTTTTTAACTTATTTTTTATCTTGTATTAGAGTTGATTCACAATGTGTTACCTTCAGGCATGCAACACAGTGACTCAGTTACACACATACATGTATCTGTTCTTTTTCAGATTCTTTTTCCATACAGATTATTACAGAATGTTGAGTAGAGTTCCCTGTGCTCTACGTTGTTGTTGATTATCTATTTTATATATAGTAGTGTGTACATGCTAATCCCAAACTCTTAATTTATCCCTCCCTTCCACGTTTCCCCTTTAGTAATCATTAGTCTGTCTTCAAAGTCTGTGAGTCTGTTTCTGTTGTAAATAAGTTCATTTCTGTCCTTTTTTTAAAAAAAGATTCCACCTATAAGTGATATCATGTGATATTTGTCTCTGACTTACTTCAGGTGGTGTGAGAATCTCTAGGTCCATCCATGTTGCTGCAAATGACATTATTTCATCCTTTTTTATGGCTGAGTAATATGCTGTTGTGTATATCCCCTATACCACATCTTCTTTATACATTCCTCTGTTGATAGACATTTAGGTTCTTTCCTAATCTTGGCGGTTACACATAGTGCTGCAATGAACACTGGAGTGTTCATTTTCCAGTTATGGTTTTCTCCAGGCATATGCCCAGGAGTGGGATTGCTGGGTCACATGGTAGTTCTACTTTTCATTTTTTAAGGAACTTCCATACTGTTCTCCCTAGTAGTTGTACCAACAGAGTAGGAAGTTCTCTTTTCTCCACACCCTCTTCAGCATTTACTGTTTGTAGACTTTTTGATGATGGCCATTCTGACAGTGTGTGGTGATATCTCACTGTATTATTTCTCTAATAAACTGAGCATCTTTTCATGTGCTTTTTGGCTATCTGCATGTCTTTGAAGAAATGCCTATTTAGATCTTTCCATTTTTTTATTTATTATTATTTTTTTTAATAAGGAGCTACATGAGCTGTTTGTATATTTTGGAGATTAATCTCTTGTTGGTCGCTATGTTTGCAAATATTTTCTTCCATTCTGTGGGTTATCTTTTCATTTTGTTTATGGGTTTCCTTTGCTATGCAGAAGCTCTTAAGTCTAATTAGGTCCCATTTGCTTTTGTTTTTATTTTCATTACTCTATAAGGTGGTTCAAAAAAAGTATTGCTGTGATTTATGTCAAAAAGTGTCCTGCCTGTGTTTTCCTCTTAAGAGTTTTAATCACGTCTTCTTTATTCTTCCTTTGTCTTCATCAGTGCCCACTAATACTAGTTGATTTAAGACCTTAACCATCACTTTCCTAAATTATTGTAATAGTTTTAGTATTGGTAGCCTTCCCCCACCCCTACCCCATTTTATCAAGTTCTAGATCAAATCACAATAAAACTGGTTCAGTTTCTCTAAGAACCCTGTAGATAGCCATCAGTTTGGTTTCCCTTTTCTGGAAGTTCTGACCCACACCCCCAGAGGTGTTTTAGCCCTCCTAGGCCTGTGCCTAGAGGAGCTTCAGGGAGTGTGGACATACAGTGTGGGTGAGCCTGCTGCAGATTCTGTGCTGTTTGTTCATCCCACTTTGGGTGTGTTACTGAACGCAGTTTTGTGTGCCTCACACACGATGAGGCCAGACAGTACCAAAACCCTGGAGTCTGGAGGAGAGAAAGGTTCATTGTAGGGCCAGGCACGGAGATGGGTGGCTCATGCCTTCCGAAACTCTGAACCCCAGGGGTTTCACAAAGCATTTTTAAAGGCCAGGTAAGGGAGGGGGTTCACAGGGCATGTGATCAGCATGTGCACGGTTTTCCAATTTTTTGATATCGAGGCAACAGGGTGGTTAAAATGATCAGTCCTTAGGCACCAGTGGGCCTGGGGGCTACATGCTCGTAATCATCAAACAGTTAATTCATTCCAGTTGGTGGAATGGTGGTTTTTAACATCGGAAAAACTCAGGAAATACGCATGAGATACCATTATCTGGGAACTTGGAAGAGGAGCTAAAGCAGAGGATATGGAGGAGAGGTCTGTCCTGGGCAGGGCCCAAAGGGTCCTGTTTGCTTACAGACAGGGTATCGGGAAGCATCCCAGGGACTCAGGCTTCATTCATCAGTTATGTTACTGGTTACATGGGAGGAGAGCAGTTTTAACAGTAGTTAATGCTCATGAAGATTCCAGTTCCCCATAGAACACTCATCAGCAGAGAACCGGATGCATCAGCATTGGAAATAGATTCTGGAGGCCTCTAACGCTGGGGTCACAGAAGGTCACTAAAACAGACCTTGGTTGGTATGCCAGTGTCTCTCTGTGGTGTCTCCTGGTGGGCATGCCCCTGGTGATGCCTTTCAGAGCCTTAAATTGCCAGATTTTCTACAGGATCAAGCAGCAGCTGGTACCACAGGCTCCACATTTCTAAAAGAAAGTCTAGAATCGCTCGTGGCCAAAAAGCTGGGTGGGATATAGGAATATTTCCACCATAAGGATGGAGTGAAGAAGTGTTTGGGGAGCACTGTGATCTTGGGACCATCATGGTGGAAGTTAGCAAGTGTCTCGTCCAGGTCTGCACGGGTGTCTTCTTTTTGTTTATGGCCCTGGGACACAAGGGATGGAGAGGGAGCCCAGGCTGGAAAGCCTGGTGCCGACTTACCCTGCTGATCCGAGGAGCTCCAGGGCTTTGTGGCGAAGGTCCCAAAGGTACACTGGCCCAGCAGAATCTACAGTATCAGTGTGTCCCACCGAGGCCCATGCACGTCGGTTCTGGCCGTTAAGAGAGGGACTGGGGGACTCAAAGGTCAGTGTGTGAGAAGGACATGAGATAATGAGCAGACAGTGACCCGCTGGCCCAGCAGAGGCGGCAGAAGGTTGCGGGCACGGGCAGCTTGAGGGGACCCTTCGTGGGAACCCTGCATTGAGAACAGATAGCCTCACTGGCTTTCCGTCCAAACAAGACATCAACCCGTAAAGTCCCTGTTACTTGATACACTCCAGGTACAATAGAAGTGTTTGATTTCTTGTGTTTCCCTGGGCTTTGATTTATACTCTGAGTTATCTTCCTAAAACAGATTTAAGTACATCATTTCTTTGTTTTAAACCAGCAGTGACTACTTTTCCTTTTTTTTTTTTTGACATGGACCATTTCTAAAGTCTTTATTGAATTCATTACAATATTGCTTCTGTATGCTGGTTTTTTTTTGTTTTTTGTTTTTTTTTGGCCATGAAGTGTGTGGGATCTTAGCTTCCCTATCTGGAGAAGGAAATGGCAACCCACTCCAGTATTCTTGCCTGGAGAATCCCGTGGACAGAGGAGCCTGGCAGGCTGCAGTCTGTGGGGTCACCAAGAGTCCAACACGACTGAGCAACTAAACAACGAAACAAGCTTCCCTATCAAGGATGAACCCACAGCCCCTGCAGTGGAAAGTGAAGTCTTAACCACTGGACCTCCAGGGAAGTCCCGCTGCTTTTCCCTTACATTGGTCGTTCTCAGATTCATGTACTTTTGGATCACCTGGAGGACTTTTTAAGAAACACAGTTTTCTAAGTCCCACCCCCTGGATTTCCCGTCTGGTAGATCTAGGTTGAGGTCTAAGAACTGCGTTTTCTAACAGGTTCCCAGTACCGGGTTGATGCTGATGGTCGGGTAATTGCACTTTGAAAGGTCTTTGTTTCAGGTTAACGTCCCAGCTCCTCAGCACAGTTAATAAGGACTCCTATAACTTGAGCTCAGGTGTGAGTATGGGGGATTCTCCTGAGGTGAAGTGACAATGTCATTCCTGTATTCCCCTCCCCGTTTGGCGAGGCAGTATTTTATTCTCCTAAATCTGGCTTAAAAGAATATGAAAGACGGTTTTGAGGGGCATAGAAGACAGCAAAAGGCAAAGGCAGCCTCCCTGAATAGTACAACGTAACCTCCGGGAAGAAGTGTGTGTTCCAGAGGGAGAGGCCAAGACCTCTGCTGTATCGTCTGTTTGGTGCCTTTGTGTGACTGATTTTGTTGCCAGGTTACACCTTCCAGTCCATTTTGTTATCTGCTGGTGAAGTCGTTTTCTTCTTCTGTTATACTTTTTTTTTTTGGCCACACCTCTCAGCTCATGGTATCATATACTTCCCTGGCCAGGGACTGAACCTGGGCCCTTGGCAGTGAAAACATAGAGTGCTAACCACCAGACTGCCAGAGAATTCCCCTTCTGTTACACTTTTGTTAAATATAAAGATACGCTTTAACTTTTATTTAAATTTTGAATATCTATTGCTGGCCGTGCTGGGTCTCTGCTGCTGTGTGGGGTTTTCCCTAGCTGTGCTGAGCTGGGCTGGCTTTCATGGTGGTGCTCGAGCTCCGCATGCAGTGGCTTGTCCTGTGGAGGGTGGGCTCTCGGCTCCTGGGCTTCAGTAGCTGTGGGGCATGGGCCCTAGAGCATGGGTTCAGTAACTGTGGGATCTTCCCAGACCAGGGATTGAATCCATGTTCCCTGCATTGGCAGGGGGATTCTTATCCACTGCACCATCAGACGAATCTTTCTGTTACACTTTTAACAGAATTTGCCTCGTTCTTTTAACCAGCAGAGTATGGTAAACCCGGGGGGTTTACCAGAATCCTGTGGGGAGATTGGAAAAAGATGCACATTCCACACTGTAGATTTACCAGCTGAGAACCTTCAGGATGAGCCCTTAGAATCTATATTTTATTTTAATTTTAAAGCAATGTATTAGGTTTTAAAAAAATACAGGAAACTATTTTTTAAAAGCCCATAAAAGTGGCATATGTTGCTGTAATCAGATAACCTTTATTGGCATTAAGAAAAGAATAGAAATATGAACGTACTGGAACACTGCTATAGTGAAACTTTCCCTCTATGCTCCTTTCTTTGGTCCTTTACTAAAAAGTATTCACATATTGCTTTTCCCTGTTTCTGTCTAGATGGTATTTTGGGAATCTACTTTTTGGGAAGAAATGTACATACTGAATGTGCAACTATTTTTATTACAATGTGAGGAAAACTCTAGAACATATGTGTAAGTGTCCCGCCCTAGCTCCTCTTCATTTCCTTCTTAAACTGGGCACTCTGCAAAATCCACTCTCAGCTCTCTTTTTTCACCATCACCCAGCTGTGACAGCCGCTGCTCTGGAGAAACTAGAAGACACCCATTCAAGCATTCAGTTTGTGTCAAAGACAGGTTGGGTTGGTTTAACCTTTGTGTGGTGATTGATACAATGTGTATTTCCACTCTGTTAGTGTTTATTGAGTTAGTGTTAGTCTGTTCAGCTGCTGTGACAACATACCCCAGACTAAGTACCTTATCAACAAAAGCAATTTAATTCTTGCTGTTCTGGAGATTGGGAAGTCAGTCCATGATCAGGATGTCAGCACAGTTGGGTGAGGATCTCCTTCCCCGCTGACAACTTATTGTATCCTCATGGGGCCACAGGGGCCGAGAGATCTGTGGACCTTTGTATAAGAGCACTGATCCATTTATGAAGACTCTATCCTTATGACCTAATCACCTTCCAGAGTCTCTGCCTCCTAATGCTATAACATTAGGTATTAGAATTTCAAAATACGAATTTTGGGAGGACACAAACATTCAGAGCCCAGCACAGTGATTTCAAAGTAGGCTAAGTAGTAGAAGAGACAGAAGTGAACTAAGGTCACCATCATGCCCTTCAGGGCAAATGTTGTTAGGTAAGTAAATAGCTACCATGTACCCATAAGAAAAAGGAAGCTCTCATAGAGGTGTGAGCAATGAGCCATGGGCGGCACAGAGATACCTGATGCTCTCAATCCCAGAAGTCTGGTCTTTTTCGGGACATCGGTCTCACAGTTTAATTCCTGAATGGCTTTTGTTTGGGCATCATCCATTTTGTGCAAGTGTCAGGAGCTAGTCCCCTCATTAACTGAGCAGCTTAACCCATTCCTGGATAAAAAAGTCAGATCAAGTTTATAATCTGAGACTTCATGTGAGTTGCTTCTGAAAGTTGAAATGAATTTTAATTTTTCTTATTAGAGGAAAATAAAAATAATATTTGTAACAATGCCTCTGTAAATGTTGCTGTGGTATGTTCTTGTAATTGGGTTGAGTCGTTTCCATACACAGTTTTGCTGTGAAGGGTGAGCTCCAGCTGGCCAGCAGTATGCACGTAGAAGACTCAAATGGGCAAAATCACATTGTGGGGAGCTTGCTCATTAAGGCAAATTTCTAAAAAGCCCTGCTGATAAAAATATTAAAAATTATAGAAATTAGTTTAACAAGTATCTGTAGTTTCATATTAGAGAAATAACCATTATGAAGATTTAGGTATATTTCTTTCTAGTCTCATATATATTGTAGGGGAAGGAAGTTTTTTTATTTTTTTTAATTTTTTTTCTTTTTTATTAGTTGGAGGCTAATTACTTTACAATATTGTAGTGGGTTTTGTCATACATTGACATGAATCAGCCATGGATTTACACGTATTCCCCATCCCGATCCCCCCTCCCACCTCCCTCTCCACCCCACTCCTCTGGGTCCTCCCAGTGCACCAGGCCCGAGCACTTGTCTCATGCATCCCACCTGGGCTGGTGATCTATTTCACCCTAGATAACATACATGTTTCGATGCTGTTCTCTCAAAACATCCCACCCTCGCCTTCTCCCACAGAGTCCAAAATTCTGTCTTCTTAGCCGAGCGCGGGCTTCCCATTGCAGTGGATTTTCTTGTGGAGCACTGGCTCTGGGGCGTGAGGGCGCCGTAGTTGCAGCTCCTGGGCTCTTGAGCACGGGCTCGATAACTGGCTCATGGGCCTAGTTGCTCCGCAGCACGTGGGATCTTTCCAGATCAGGGATCAAACCTGTCTCTCCTGCGTTGGCAGATGGATTCTTTACCACTGAGCCACCAGGGAAGCCTGTTTTATTTTTTTATTTTTACTGCACTTCTAGGTTCTCTGACTGGGGCCCTATAAATTAGACTGACAGAAGACAAATTAACAAGAGGAAAGCAACCACATTTCTTTTAGCTTTTGTGACATGGGAACCTTCATAAGGAAATGGAGACCTGAAGAAATAGTTAAACCTGAGTGTTTTTATACTGGATCTGATGAAGAATGGACAGTCATGGGCAGAAAAGTTTGAGCTAAAGGTAGTGAACTGGGGGAAACTTAACAAGGCCTATTCATTGGGCTTCGTCTTGGTGCCCCTTTGCCTTCAGAGATTTCTTCCAGGTATAAGGAGGGCACCTCTCACATGAGGGTCTTATGACTTGTTTCAGGGAAGATGGGGAAGGTCAGAGAGTCCTTTCCATATCTGTCATTTGCCTTGAAATAGTCATTATGTCAAGGAGCCATATTTTGGGGACAGCATGTTCTGAACTCCATCAATATTTAGAAAATTTAAATGAAATAATTGATTAAATTTTATATCATGCTTTTTCTTTTACTGAGTATTATAATGTGGTCATTAAGTATCTTTTGGAAACTTTACTTTTTTATCGGCAGCACTGCATTCTGCTTATGGTTCTATCATAATTTAACTATTGCCTCAAGTCGTATCCTTTTAAAGTTTGTGTATGTTAGTCACTCAGTTGTGTCCGACTCTTTGTGACCCCATGGACTGTAGCCTGCCCTCCTCTGTCCATGGGATTCTCCAGGCAAGAATACTAGAGTGGGTTGCCATGCCCTTCTCCTGGGGATCTTCTCGATCCAGGGATTGAACCTGGGTCTCCTGCATTGCATTTGGATTCTTCACCCATCTGAGTCATCAGAGCAGCCCTTTTAAAGTTTATTCTAATCAAAATATAGTGAGGTAAAGATTAATATTCTTCTTTGTATGATAGAGAATTTCTACAAAAATATCATAATCAGAAATTAACTTTGGCAACATTCTCTTTGCTCTTTAGATATTTAGGTGATATCTCATCTGAGTCTAATGGATATGTCTAGTGCTTAAATATGCTCAACAGTGTTAATTTTATCAATTTCTTTCATTTTGTTGGACATGAGTCACCCACTTGAGATTTTTTTTTGCTAAGTGTATGTGTGTAATTTTTAACAATACCTAGTAACAAGCATTTATTAAACTCTGTATTGACAAATATTAGATATGGGAAATTACAGAGATAAGTAAAATGAGGCCTCTGCTCTCCAAGAGATCTAATGTAGTGAGGCAAAAATATGAGAAGACTATAAATGATAATTAAATTTAGTTTATTAATCAACTATTCTCTGATCTACAGTTCTCAATTAAAGGAAAGAAATTAGGCAGTAGAAATTACATATATATTTCTTCCCTTCTCTAGTGTTAGGAAAATAATACCGTTGTGTTAAATATGTGCATTGATTATAAAATACATCCCTATTTCACAAACATTATGTGTATAAAGATATATATTTCAGGATTAAGAAATTATAATTTATATGTTTGTGTCTGATATCTCTCAGATATATATCTACCTACCTATCATCTAAGGTTCAGCTATTGATCCATATTTCTTTTCCTTTCATATTATTTATGTGCATGCTAAGTTGCTTCAGTCATGTCTGACTCTGTGACCCTAGGAACTGTAGCCTGCCAGGCTCCTCTGTTCATGGGATTTCCCAGGCAAGAATGCTGGAGTAGGTTGCCATGCTTCCAGAGGACCTTCCTGACCAAGGATTGAACGCACGTCTCTTACATCTCCTGCATTGATAGGCGGTTTCTTTACCATTCGTGCCACCTGGGAAGCCCCTTATATTACTTAGGAGGGTCTCTTATTCTAGGGCTATTTTCATGGTTCTTCCTGCTTCAGGTCACTTCTCATCTTGCTTATTACTTCCACATGAATATTCCCAATCCCCAACTCTCATCAGAATGTAGTAAAAACTAAGACTTTGCTGGTCCTGGGGCCACAGCTGATTCTGGGATTGTCAAGACAGTTGATCTTTGTATTGACCACAAACAAGACCAGGGTCCTGCTAATGATTGCTGAGACCTTGAAGAGATGATCATGGTGGCTGTCATTGGTCCTTCCCATTTCTGTGGTTGTTAGAACTGGATAGTTCAGCAGATGAGGCATGGAGAAAAGCACTCTGGATATAGTCTACCAGAGTTTGAGGCCCGTTTTTGTTACCTATCTTGATGTCTTCAGTGCAGTCCCATGTAGTGTTAGTCAGCTTTTGTAAATCAGGATAGTAGTTATTCTAGCTTCCTTTAAGACTATGGTAAAGAAGAAATCAGTTATGTATATGAAAGTTCTTTTAAAAGGATGTACTGTTTCATGAGTATATAGAAGTTAAATTTTATCAGCACCCTGCTACTTCAAGGTCTGGCTGCACACAAATCCTGAAATATTATGACTTCCAGCCAGCTTCCATGTCAAACAAACATCTGTGGAAGATACAGTGAGACCTGGTGATGCCAACAACTGAGAGGATGAGTATATAGAACACATAGGTCCTTGCCTTGAGAGGGTCATCTTGTCTACCTCCTCTCAAAGCAGTTCCTCTGTGCCTTGCTTACCCCTTTGCAAGAGCTGTCATGGAACCAAATCTTTTGAGAATTGATGGCAGGGTACAACAAGATTGGCTAGCTATGTTATTCCTGTTTGTGTTTGAGGGCTGGGGACATGAGAGAGTGACTTGACTGTCAGATAAACATTCCACACACCATTGTCTGAAATGGCAGTTTGTTGCTTTGCTATTTTTTCTTGAATGAGGAAATTGAATTCCATAATACCTTCCAACTTCTAAACATCACCTTTTCCAGGAAGCACTTTGTTGTTGCTGTTTTTTAGTCACTCAGTCATGTCTGACTCTTTACAACCTCATGGACTGCAGCATGCAAGACTTCCCTATCCTTCACTGTCTCCTGGAGCTCGTTCAGATTCAATTGAGTCCGTGATGCTATCTAACCATCTCATCCTCTGTTGGCCCCTCCTCCTTTTGCCTTCAGTCTTTCCCAACATCAGGTCTTTTCCAATGAGTTGACTCATCAGGTGGCCAAAGTATTGGATCTTCAGCTTCAGCATGAGTCCCTCCAATGAATATTCAGGGTTGATTTCCTTTAGAATTGATTGGTTTGATCTCCTTGCAGTCTAAGGAACTCTCTTAAGAGTCTTCTCCAGCACCATAGTTTATTTTTATTTTATTTTTTTAAATTTTATTTCTTTTTTTTTCCAGTGGGTTTTGTCATACATTGATATGAATCAGCCATAGAGTTACACGTATTCCTCATCCCGATCCCCCCTCCCACCTCCCTCTCCACCCGACTCCTCTGGGTCTTCCCAGTGCACCAGGCCCGAGCACTTGACTCGTGCATTCCACCTGGGCTGGTGATCTGTTTCACAATAGATAATATACATGCTGTTCTTTCGAAACATCCCACCCTCACCTTCTCCCACAGAGTTCAAAAGTCTGTTCTGTACTTCTGTGTCTCTTTTTCTGTTTTGCATATAGGGTTATCGTTACCATCTTTCTAAATTCCATATATATGTGTTAGTATACTGTAATGTTCTTTATCTTTCTGGCTTACTTCACTCTGTATAATGGGCTCCAGTTTCATCCATCTCATTAGAACTGATTCAAATGAATTCTTTTTAACGGCTGAGTAATATTCCATGGTGTATATGTACCACAGCTTCCTTATCCATTCGTCTGCTGATGGGCATCTAGGTTGCTTCCATGTCCTGCTATTATAAACAGGTCTCCAGCACCATAGTTTAAAAGCATCAGTTCTTTGGCGCTCAGTCCAACTCTCATATCTATACATGACTACCGGAAAAACCATTCCTTTGACTATAACTGTTATTATTACCACTGTTTTCTGGCTTCCTGAGCTAGCTTAAATTGCCTATTCTTTACATCAGATTGAACCTCTAGGGAAATCTCCTTTGTATCAAAGTGGTCAGAAATGAGGGACTTCCCAGGTGGTGCTAGTGGTAAAGAACTCACCTGCCAGTGCAAGAGACATAAGAGACATGGGTTCGATCCCTGCTTGGGAAGATCTCCTGGAGGAGGGCTGGCAACCCACTCCAGTATTCTTGACTGGAGACTGCATGCATGGTCAGAAATGAAAACCTGTTTCTGTGCAAGTTTTCTAAATTGTTATTCAGTTTGTGTGATATGCAACTTCCATTTATCATTGCTGTCTTCTTGGACTGTGGAAACACTTTTTGGGTGAGGTTCTGGTGTATTTTCTATAGTTGCATATATCTCATAATATCAATGTGAAATGGCTAAGTGATATTTTTTATAATTCTGCATTTTCTTTAAAAATCACTTTATTCTCATTGAGTATGCACTGTAATAATATATAGATTTCTCATTTTCTTCTCATTTACTCACATAATTATCTTACTTTTACAAATGTATGAAAGACAGTCTCAGATTTTATCACCAGCATTTTTCTCAAAGTCCTAGAGAGCGGTGTACACTACACAATTGTTTTATATAAATATCTATCTATCTTAATTTCAGATCTTTTCACAATTATTTTCATCAGTCTTTTCTTGCTTTCTCCTGAATGTAATCTTACAGTCAAATTATGGAGGAAAATAAAAAATTTATGATAGAGCTTGACTTTCTGTTTTCCCAGAACAAGGTGTTCATTGCAGTGCATCTTTCAAGGTTTCCTTTCTCCCAGGAAATCTGCCAGAAGACAGCATCCTGCTCCCAGACTCCCTTCTCTGCTGCACCCAGTCATTAGAAATCAGTGAAAACTCTGCAGTTGGAAGGCCCATTAGCCTTAGAGGGGCTGGCAGGAAATGAATTTGCTGTACATCTCCAGTCAAGGACAATGCCATTAAGGGCTGCAAAGCTACCACATCTCAGAGTAAAGATTTTCAAGTTCTATTAGTGGCATACCATTAAGAGACTTTTATCTCATTTTGATTCAGGGCTGGAAACTCAAGAAGCACAGGTAGAACACAATTGTGATTATTGAAAAAAAACACGTAAATTCCGTAAGTGAATCTCTACATTTAGTTAGCTGGAGAATAGATCTCTGGGTGTTTACTGTTCTTTAATGACCATAGTTGAGTCTGTTTTAATTTTCAATGGTATTTCCTTTTTAAAAAGGTTGTTTGTTGGTAATGCCTTGAAAAACTACACTGTCAAATTTCTGACTTCCATTCCCATTGCCAGTGGTAACAAACAGTATCTCATATATTCTTTTAGAAATAATGAAAAGCATCTAAACTGTCTCAAAAGTAGAGTTAGGTTCATATCCTTCATCACTGTAATGTGAATTTAAAAATGTAAAATTACTGTGAAAGAGAGATTGTCAGCCATTTGTAAGATGTGACCCAGTTTGAATCCTGATTTGAAAAAAATTGTAAAAAGCACACACACAAAAGAAAAATTCAACATTCTATTTCTTCTTTCAAGTGCTGGCTGATTAAATGGGAATGTTCACTTTGTAAAAATTCAGCAAACTGTGTACTTATAAATACTGCAAGACAAAATTTACTTATTCATGAGGCAAGCCAGGAAATTGAAGCAGCGAGTAGATATTTGATAATATTAAGGAATTTTTAACTCTTAAAGTGTGATAATGGCATTTTTGGTTGTATTTCTGGAAATTCTTCTGTTTTAAAGATATGTAATAAAGTATTAACGGGTGAAATCTAGGGTTCCCTTTAAAATAATTTAATATATGGTTCTGGGAATGGGGATAGAAGTGAAACATATTGGTCATGATTTGCTAATCATTCAAACAAAGTGATTGGTACATTTGGACTTATTGTCCTTGTCTCCTTGCTTTTGTTTATATTTAGATAGTTTTCCGTAATAAGTGAAAAATATCTTCATGAAATTGTACGGCTGTACAGAAAGCTGTAGAATATAATAGTAGTGAACAGAGCAAGTCGAGCGTGGCCAAGCACAGCCCTTAGCGCTGCAACCTTCGCTGTGTGCTACCTCCCCCCCCCCCCCCCCCCCCCCCATCCTGCGGGTAGATAGGGCTTTTACTGTGGGACCATTAGCGATGTTACCGGTCCTACTCAGCCATTGGTTGGTTCTGTGCCCCTCCCACAAGCAGCCAACTGTCAGTGAGTGACCGTTAGTGGTTCTGCTCAGCCATTGGTTGGTTCTGTGCCCCTCCCACAAGCAGCCAACTGTCAGTGAGTGACCGTTAGTGGTTCTGCTCAGCCATTGGTTGGTTCTGTGCCCCTCCCACAAGCAGCCAACTGTCAGTGAGCGACCGTTAGTGGTTCTGCTCAGCCATTGGTTGGTGCCAGGGTCCTCCTACAAGCAGCCAACTGTTCATGAGTGACGCTTGGTGGGTCCATTCAGCAAACTCGGCAGAGTCGTGGTCCTCAGGCAGCGAGTGGGGTAAGAAGTGGATCCTGGATCCAGCTCAGCAGGCCTCAGGCCAGGGGGCTGTGTCCTGCAGGGCTCCAGAGCCCTTGCCAAGACTGCCCACTGGTCAGGCTGAGGCCTTGAGGTGGCAGTGGACTTCTCCCCGATCCCCGCCTCTGTGAAGTAATGGCAGTGGCCCTCTGTCTGGGTTACAGTCTGTGGGGCCAGGCCCCTGCCATTGGCTGACCTGAGGAGTCTGAGAGCCAGTTGGGTCCTGGGCATCTGGCTCCCTCAGTGGTGACAGCTGGGTATGGCTTAGGAGCTGCCAACTGCGATCTGCCTCTTCAGCCAGGACCTGGATCTCAGGGGGGCGGGGGAAGTTGTACCTAGGGACCTTCCCTTTCTTGTTAGAACAGAGAATAACATTTGTTTGGTGGAGATTTACAAGAGCATCATTACCTGACAACAAAGTGACCAGAAGAACAAAGGATTTGACACCAAAAAGTTTGCAATAACTAACCACACCTCTCCCTCACCTTTCCTAGAAAAGAGCTTTGCTGAAAGCCTTCAGGGAGTTTGGGTTTTTTCAGGCATGAGCCACTCATCTCCTTGCATGCTGCTGCTGCTGCTGCTGCTGCTGCTGCTACTGCTGCTAAGTCGCTTCAGTCGTGTCCGACTCTGTGCGACCCCATAGATGGCAGCCCACCAGGCTCCCCCGTCCCTGGGATTCTCCAGGCAAGAACACTGGAGTGGGTCATCTCCTTGCATAGCCCTCTGCAAATCTTTCTTTGCTCCAGACTGCAAGGTTTTGGTATTGTTTGGCCTCTCGGTGTGTTGGGCGTATCAAAACACTTGTGTTTTCATAACAGTCGTTGTTCTTTAGTTGCTAAGTTGTGTCTGACACGTTGAGACCCCATGGTCTGTAGCCTGCCAGGCTCCTTTGTCCATGGAATTATCCAGGCAAGAATACTGGAGTGAGTTGCCATTTTCTTCTCCAGGGGATCTTCCCTGACCCAGGGATTGAACCCAAGTCGCCTGAATTGCAAGCGGATTCTTTTCCGCTTAACCACTGGAAACAGTAGCTGAATCTGATAGTGCTTACCCATGTGCCAGGTACTATTTAAGTGCTTAATACGTATTCAATTATTTGATCTTCATGTACTCTTGTGAGGTATGTTTTCCTTTTATCCCCATTTAAAGATGAAGTGGTGGTTTAGTCACTAAGTCGTGTCCAACTCTTGTGACCCCATGGCAGGCTCCTCTGTCCATGGGATTCTCCAGGCAAGAATACTTGAGTGGGTCGCCATTTCCTTCTCCAGGGGATCTTTCCAACCCAGGAATCGAACCCAGGTTTCCTGCACTGCAGGCAGATTCTTTACCGACTGAGCTACAAAGGAAGATCAAACACTTTCTGTCTGAGCCCCCAGGGAAGTCTACAGATGAAGAAATTAGGTTAAATAACTTGTTTCGGTTCATAGAGCTAAATAATGGTGGATTGACATGGGTTCTTGTGAACCCATGTGTGTCCTCCTCTCAGCTTAAAAAAAAAAACTATTTAGCATGGTCAAACACCACTTACATGCGAGGTTGAACCATATATGACATTGTTGTTTTTGTTGGTGAAAAATGACAGAACATTGGCAGTATCATGTGGCTTGATCTGATTGTGCTCCTGCTCCGTCGGCTTAACCCATATCTTGTCCCAATTACATCCTCCCCACTAATACTCAGGTGAGTAACTAACATCATTCTGATGCATTTCTTTGTATTCTTATTTCATATATATGTGTCCCTAACAGTAGATGGAATTGTCTCTCATGTTTTAAAAGTTCATATAAATGATATCATACTGTTAGTATTAATACCATTAGTAAATATCATACCGTCAGTAATCAATAAGTATTATTATTTTTTATTTGGCTGCTGTTGCACAGCGTGTGGGATCTTAGTTCCCTGACTAGGGTTCAAACCTGTGCCCTCTGCATTCAAAGTGCAGAGTCTTAACCACTGAACCACTGGGAAAGTCCCTTGTTAGTATTTTAGTAATTTGTGTTTTATCCATATGTTTAGGAGGTACATTTATGTTGATATATTTTATAAATATACTGTGGTATACTCTGGCATACTATACAATTGAAAATACATAAGCTAAAGCTACACTTTTCATTTTCACTTATTTTTCAATGTTGCTTATTCTTTGGTGTGCATTATATCTTTGAACTATTGGTGTACTGCATTCCTTTTAATTAGTTGCATAGTATCTATTCTTTGTATGGGATAAACCAATTTATTTAACTAGCTCCCTAATGATAGACATTTAGATTGCCTCTGGTCTTTTGTTATGGTAAGCACTGCCCCTACAAATGTATTTGGCATACTTATATGATTTACATTCAAAGGATGAATATGTATCAACAATGGCAACTTAAAAACTTTACAATTAGTGGATAAAAATCCCACATTGAACTTCTTTTCCTTCTCGAACATATTTGATTGGGTTTCATTTGGTCCTCCCTGAAAATATTCCAGATGGTTCTCACTGATTCTCATGACACTGTATTTAATTTGTTCTCACAGAAAAACACCCCCCACCCCCACCACATCTCTAGTGCAACTTTGAATGTGCATGAATCGACAAAGCAGATAATGTGGGTGAACTGGAAAATGTTTACTTAGTTTGATGCTGTGGCCAATAATATAAAAAAGAGAGAAAGAACCAGAAATACAAAGAAGGAGGAGGTTTTCACATAATAATATATTGTCATATAGAAATAACCTTAGTGTAGCTTTGGTGAAACAGCTGCTTGCTCTTGAGAGAAATTCATCTTCAAGAGTCTAGGGGCTGTGGATGCAAATGATGGAAGGGTTTGTACATCTGGATTGTTGGTGGAAATATTTATCCTTTTTTACTGTCCCAGTCTCACATTTGTTTTGCCACCTCTCCTTGATCCCTAATATATCTTTCTGCATAAGTCTGGATTATCAACAGCCTTTTTGTTGACTCTCAATGGTTGAGGCTCTTGGAAGCAGTGACTCTTTCTCACGTAAAATCTATAAAGATACAGGGAAGCCTGAGCTTCAGTAATGACTGCTAGGCATACCAAGGTGAATCTTCTCTGCCAAGCTTCCATGGCCCTTGCACTATTGGTACATGCATTTGTAGAAAGAGATGAGTGCTGGAGTGACTGGAAAATAAGTCGTTACCACTTGGTATTGTTTCTTAATTCCATGCTTTTATCTTATTCCCATCTTAGCAATCCTTAGTGGTCAATGTTCCTGTGTTGTATGTAAATTTTTAGTTGAAATTATCTTGGAAAACTGGATGCTTTTTTTTTTCCCTCTGAATATGAAAGCTTATTTTTGTAAAAGGTTTCAGTTGCCCTCACTTCAGAGACAGTCAAGGAAGATGTTTCAATTAAAGAATTATGACTAAATTTAAAAAAATTTAAAGCATACAACTAGACACAAGAAAGAACATTTTAACATCTTACAGGGCTTCTCTGGTGGCTCAGATGGTAACAGATCTGCCTGCAATGCGGGAGACTTGGGTTCGATCCCTGGGTTGGGAAGATCCCCTGAGAAGGAAATGGCAGTATTCTTGCCTGGAGTATTCCATGAGGAATGGAATACTAGTGGAACACAGGTTCCACAGAGGACCCTGGTGGGCTACAGTCCATGTGGTAGCAAAGAGTGAGGACACGACTGAGCAACTAACAGTATCACTTTCACATGCCTTTAAACGTTCTTGCTACTTATACTTTGCATTAAAAATACTTATAAAGCAGACCCAGTTATTATGCATTACTAGAAACTCCAATACTTTGGCCACGTGATGCAAAGAACTGACTCATTTGAAAAGACCCTGATGCTGGGAAAGATTGAAGGCGGGAGGAGAGGGGGACAATAGAGGATGAGATGTTTGGATGGCATTACCAACTCAATGGACATGAGTTTGAGTAAACTCCGGGAGTTGATAATGGACAGGGAGGCCTGATGTGCTTCAGTCCATGGGGTCACAAAGAGTCAGACACGACTGAGCAACTGAACTAAACTGAACTGATGATGTATGATGTGGAGCATCTTTTCAGATGCTTATTTGCTATCTGTATATCTTCTTTGGTGAGATGTCTGTTAAGGCCTTTGGCACATTTTTTAATCCAGTTGTTTTCTTATTATTGAGTTTTAAGAGTTCTTTATATATTTTGGATAACAGTCCTTTTTTAGCTGTGTCTTTTGCAAATATATCTTTTTCTTGATAATGTCTTTTGCAGAGCAGATGTTTTAATTTTAATGAAGTCCAGTGTATCAGTTAATTTTTTCATGGAGCATGCCTTTGTTGTTATTGTTCCCAAGGTCAGCTAGGAATTTATCTTCTAGCTTTATAGTTCTTGCATTTTATGTCTAGGCCTGTGATCCATTTTTAGTTAACTTTTAAGTGAAGAGTGTAAGGGCTTTGTCTAGATTAATTTCTTTTTTTTTGCGTATGGATGTTCAGTTATTCCAGCACCATTTGTTGAAGAGATTACCTTTGTTCATTGTTTTGCCTTTGCTCTTTTGTCAAAGATCAGTTGGTTATATTTATGTGAATTTATTTCGTCAACTCTGTTCTGCTTTGTTGACCTACTTGTGTATTCTTTCACCTATACTATGCTGTCTGGATTACTGCCACCTTATTGCAAATCTTGAGGTTGTGTAGGATCAGTCCTTCAATTTTGTTATTCTCTTTCAATATTGTGTTGGCTGTTCTGGGTCTTTTGCCTCTGCATACAAACTTTAGAATCAGTTTGTCAATATCTATAAAAGAAGTTGCTACGATCCTGTTTAGAATTGCATTGAATCAATAGACCAAGCTGGGAAGAACTGACATCTCAACAGTATTGTCTTCCTATTCAGGAAGATGAGTCTCTTCCCATTGATTTAGTTCTTTGATTTCATTCATCAGAGTATTGTTTATATAGATTTTATACATATTTTGTTAGATTTATACCTAAGTATTTCTTTTATTTTTGATGTAATGCAAATTTTATTGTGTTTTTAATTTCAAATTCCACTTGTTCATGGTTGGTACATTGAAAGTAATTAGCTTTTATATATTAATCTTGTATCATGGAACCTTGCTATAATTGCTTATTGGTTTCAGGAATTTTGTTTGTTTGTTTGGTCCTTTTGGACTTTCTACATAGATGATCATGTCTCTGCAAACAGACAGTTTTATGTTTTCCTTCCCAGTGTGCCCTTGTGTATCTTCTATTTCCTTTTCTTGTCTTACTGCATTAGCGAGGACTTCCATTATGATGTTGCAAAGAGGTGGTGAGAGGAATGTCCCTTCCTTATGCCTGATCAGAGTGGGAGATGCCCATCTTTTTTGTGTATGAAAAAAGAAAAAGTTTAGAGAGCATCTGCTTATTATGTCAGTACACTACTGGATATTTAAATACCTTTGGTTATCTGTTACAAATAGGTATAAAATCAAATATTGTTATTTGTGGTACTCAAGTCACACTTGTAAATTAATTTTTCAGTCTCAACTGATAGGCACTCTTGTTTTTTTAAAGTTTTGTCAATTGTGCAATGGCAAAATGAAAGTAAAATTAGATAAGATTAAAAAAAAATAAGGAAAAATATAGCTAGTGTTCAAGATTCTTTACAAGTGAAGAGCCTAATCTACTGAATCTAATATACTTTTGCTATCCCCTGGATAAACCATTCTTTAGGGTAAACCTGTGTTTTGTGTCTTTCCTGGTGGCTCAGAGGTTAAAGCGTCTGCCTGCAATGTGGGAGACCTGGGTTCGATCCCTGGGTCGGGAAGATCCCCTGGAGAAGGAAATGGCAACCCACTCCAGTATTCTTGACTGGAGAATCCCATGGACAAAGGAGCCTGGTGGGCTGCAATTCATGGGGTTGCAAAGAATCCGACACGACTGAGCGACTTCACTTTCACTTTCACTTTGTGTTTTGACTATTCCTAAAATATATCACACTAGGCTTTTTGTTGTTGTTGTAAGGAAGAAATTCACTACGGTAATCTTAAGATATAAGGGGTTTATTGTAAATACTAAGGACCTAGACTTTGTTTTCTGGTGCCTTTATGGTTGACTGCTCTCTTCTTTGCTTCCCCCTGTTCTGTCTTCTCTGCTTTCTCCTTATGAATTCTGGAGGGAGTAGTCTGATTGGACTAATTTCCATTGTCTCAAAAGGAAGATGATTGGAGACCAGGAAAGTGGAGAAAGGCCTAGAGAGGAATGACTTTTTCAAGAGGCTGGAATGCAAAAATGAAAATACTTATATCTACTAAATTTGGAGTTGAATTTATTCTGGGCTTAAGAGTATGGAGAGAAGCAACGTGGCCTATAAGGACAGTAAGGACAACATAGATTAATGAATTCTTCAGATCTTACCAGTGATTTACTCAGGTGTATGGTTTGTATTCCCTATCTCCCTTATACTCTAGTAAATCTGTGCTTTTTTAAAAGAAAATTAAAGTATTATTGTTGTTTGTTATGCAGTTGCTAAGTCATGTCTGACTCTTTGCGATAGTTGATTTATAATATTGTGTTCGTTTCAAGTGTAGAGCAAAGTGGTTTGGTTATACATGTATATGTGTATATTTATATTCTTTTAAATTTTTTCCATTATAGTTTATTATGAGATATTGAATATGGTCCCCTGTGTTGTACAGGAAGTCCTTGTTATTTATTTTCCATGTGGTAGTTTGTGTCTGCGAATCCCATACTCCCAGTTTGTCCCTTCCTTGCTTCCCTTTTGGTAGCTGTAAGTTCATTTTCTGTCTATGAGTCTGTTTTGTAAATAAGTTCGTTTGTACTGTTTTTTAAGATTCCACATATAAGTCATATCATATGATGTTTGTTTTTATCTCTGACTTCACTTGATATGATAATCTCTAGGTCCATTCACATTGCGGTTAAAGGCATTAGTAAATCTGTGCTTTTGATCTCTGTGCTGTGGATCACAGCAGTTGGTATTCAAAGTAATTTTTTTGACAATTCAGATGTGACATATTTAGAAGAAAAGCACAATAGAATAAGTTAGAGGAAAAGAAAAAAAAATGAGTGGGAGAGGATGTAAACCAAAAAGTCCAGGACTTGAGGACAGAAATCTCCCTCTCTTTGATCTTTGGAAGAAGCCAGAGAGTTACCCAAGGTGGTGACCGCAGGGGATTCACTGAGAAGCTCCCCAGACCCCACAGGACTATGCGTATATGCTCTTCTAATATAGTGTAGGTAGTTTGCAAAGATGTGCATTGGGCCACCTAGTTTATCCCTATGGAAAAAAGAGAATGAGTAAGAGAAAACCCATTTAGACATTGGACATAAGAAAGGTGATAAAAAATTAAGAAATTTTGCTGGTGAGAAGGAATGAATAAATTCTTTGTCCACAGTGACCTTGAGGTAAGTAGAAATAATTGTTCTCAATGATGTGCTTGAAGTATCAGGTCTCCAACCAGTTGATCTTGAAGTATATCTCATTGATTTCTGAGTCAGCTGACTAGATTTCCAGCAGAATGAGGGGGTCTTATAGGTTTTTTTTTTGTAGACAGGTGGTGTCATTGACTGTTGCCTTCTTAAGGGTTTTTACTGGTTTTCAGAAAATAGTTTTTTCTCAGGAAAATGTAGGACTAATTTATCAAAGTATCATGCCTCTGTATTACTCATATTTATAGAGTATTTCTAAAATCCCATGGACAGAGGAGCCTGGTAGGCTACAGTCCATGGGGTCACGAAGAGTCGGACACAACTGAGTGACTTCACTTTCCCTTTTCACTTTCATGCATTGGATAAGGACATGGCAACCCACTCCAGTATTCTTGCCTGGAGAATCCCAGGGACAGAGGAGCCTGGTGGGCTGCCGTCTATGGGATTGCACAGAGTCGGACACGACTGAAGCGACTTAGCAGCAGAAACAGCAGCTTTCACATTTTAAAGACAGTCTTGGTAAATTAGAGTATGTCTAAGTAAGAGCCCAAGGATATGGAAAAATTGTTAAAATATTAAGGACTCTTCATGTAATCTCTTCTTTTAATTGTGAAGATGGATTAAATTTATTTCATGTAGCCCCAGAAGATTGGATTATTGGGTGGAAGCTGCAGAAAGCAGGTTTCTACTTAAAATAGGAAATGTCCAACACTTCGAATTATTTGAGAGTGGAATTAACCACTTGTGAAGCAGGATGTATTATTAGTCAGCTGCCAAAACAAAATTCCATGCTCTAAGTGACTTAAATAAGAGAAATTTATTTTCTCACAGGGCTGGAGGCTGGAACTCCCAGGTCAAGGTTCTGGCTGATGCAGTTTCTAGTGGGATCTCTTTTCCTGGTTTGCAGATGACTGCCTTCTCATTACGTCCTCACAAGGTCTTTCCTGAGGACATGGAGGGAGAGGGAGAGAGAATGAGCGGGTGCTCTGGTGTCTCTTCTTGTGAGGGCACGAATCCTTTTCCCATCAGGCCACCTTTGACCTCATTTAATCTTAATTACTTCCTTAGCAGCTCCATCTCCAAATACAGCCACATTGGAGTTAGGGCTGTAGCATATGAATTTTGAGGGGACACAAATAAGACAGGAGAAGCCTGTGTTTGGAGTGTTTAAATAGAAACTGGTTGCCATCTGTCAGGAAAGTTTTAGAGGAAATCCTTGAACTAGGAAAGTCTTGGCCAGATGCTCTCAGTTTTCTGAAGGAACAAGGTCAAGCTGTCAACTTTTAAAGACAGGCATATCTTGGGGCACACATTTGAAAAAAAATTTTTGATTTTATTCTGGAAGCTCCTTGGGAGCCAAAATTATAGAGTTTGGAAAATCAAGGTAGAAATAAAGAAAACCTCTAACCTCTAGAGCTGCCTGTACATAGTTAGATTTGAGAATTGAGAACATTAAAATCTCCTTAGATAGAATTTCAGAATATCTTAATCTTCATAAATAACAGAAATAAAGGGAACGTATGTGTATTTGTTATGTTGTTGGTTCTTTAAAGGACAAATTTATAATAACATTTTAAATATGTTGTATAATTCATGGATGTTGATAACTACTTTTTTAAATTAATTTTATTATTATTATTTTTGGTTGTGCTGGGTCTTGGTTGCTGTGTGTGGACTTTCTCTAGTTGTGGCAAGCAGGGGCTACTCTCTAGGTGCAGTGTGCTGGCCTCTCTTGTTGCAGAGCATGGGATCTAGGGCGTCTGAGCTTCAGTGGTGGTGGCGTCTGAGCTCAGTAGTTGCAGCCCAAAGGCTCTAGAGCACACACTCAGTAGTTGTAGTTGACGGGCTCAGTTGCCCTATGGCATGTGGCATCTTCCTGGACCAGGGATTGAACCTGTGACCCCCGTATTGGCAGGCAGACTCTCAACAACTGGACCACCAGGAAAGGCTGATAACTACTTTTTGAGAACATAAACCTCATTTAATTTTATTCTTCAGCATGTTCCAACAGAATTCCTGATTCAATAGGCAATGAGGTAAATTTTGCATCTGTTAGGATATCAGAATTGAACCTAATAACAACTAAACATTTGAATGGTTTGAAAACATTCTTGGATCTTGAACCCTTTCTTTTTCTATTTCTTTTTTACTTTTTAAATTATCAAAATATGATACATTTACAGGATACTTGGAAAATACAGAAAAAAGTTACATATAGTTCCATTGTATATTACAATTATTTTTTTAGTAGATAAATTAAGATTTTAGTTGGAGTTTCAATATCAAGCTGTATTGATAGAATGAGTATACAGAAAAGTAGAAGGATATAGTAGACTAGAAAAGCACTATGAACCAATTCAACATAATTAAGGTTTACACAATTTTCACACAATAGGATATGAATTCTATTCAAGCAACTTGAATTCTTTTAGCATGAAAAATAGGTGATAGTTTGCATTGTTCAGTGTTGTGATGACTATAGAATGGTTACTTAGAGGACAGTCATCATCTTAGGTGTTTGATATTTACTCTGGTCTCACAATTTTTTTTTACTTATTGAATTTTTTGGCCATGCTGGATGACATGCGGGATACCAGTTTCCTCACCAGGGATCAGCTCCGTGCCCCCTGCAGTAGAAGAGTGGACTCTCAGTCACTGGACCACCAGAGAAGTCCCACAGGAATATATACTTTATCCTAACTTCAGCATAATAAATATTTGGTCTGCTACACGATGTTAGAAAAATGTAGATGTGACACAATTGTCTACCTTCCCTGCTTAGTTGATTTGCTACTTTTTAGAAACATGGAGAAATGAAGGGCCAAAAGGAAGGAGAGAAATAGAAAAGTTTTGTCCTGAAAAAAAGGAAAATGTGAATTTTATTTGCATGGCATCCTATTCTTTTTGTTTTAGTATATATTTGATACATGCTTATTATAGAAAACTTGAAAAAGAGTGCATTATTTTTAAACTTACCATCTGTTACCTTGAAACTAGATTTTTCTGGGGATAACATGAACTCGTCATCCCTTTTGATCTAAAATTATAAAATAAAGCCACAACAATGTGGTTTACTTTAAAAAGAACTTCAATTTTTAGAATTAACCAAAAAGTATTAAAAATATAAGAAAATCTTCAAATTAACTTTTTATTTTTTGATGCCATTCTTTAAATTATTTTGCCCCCCAAATGAAAATGTCACAAATGAGCCAAAAGTTGAGATAGGTTAGTTTATATCAAGATTATTGATATGAAAGGCTGGAATATTATTTATGTTTTGCTCAAATAATGTAATTATAGGCATTTTAGTTATACAATAATGGCTTAGAAAAGTAGTTATAAGAAAAGTAGTTTTTATCATTGTTATTTACCCTTAAAACCCTTTGTTATGAATTTTATCTCATCATGCAATTAATTATTCAAAATTAGATAGGAATTATTTTGTGTTTTGGTTTATCACATTGCTGAATAACCAAATCATAGAAACTCAAAGATTGGAGTATCCTTAGAGATGATTTTGCCCAATTTTTATCTTTCATAAATGAGAAGACTAAAGCTCAGATAGAAATGAGATAATTTCCTTCATTGAGTAACTATCAGCACCCCCTTTCCTACCAGCCCCATTGCATTTCATCACATTTCATTTGTGGGTTTATGGCATAATGAAATGAGCTGTTAATTTCCCCCATTTCAATCCAGTGTGTTGGAAGACTTATTAACAGTACAAGAGATTCTGAAGTGATTCTGTGACAAAAGTGGATTTCATTTTAAGACAGGCCATAAAAGGTTGTGAAAATCCTTTGGAAAGTTTTCATGCAGTTAATAGCTTATTTGCGTAGATTTCTAACTCAGAAGTCTTATAAAATCAATTGCTGTGTAATAAGATTTAATTTTTAAGAAGTTGATGGATTTAATGCCGTATTTTGATAGACAAGTCCTCTGTTGTCTGGAAGAGGAACTGGTCATTTACTGGAAGATACTCAGTTGGTTGAATGATTAACAAAAACAGAGTGTATAGATATCTTATTCATTTATTGCTTTGGTTATCTGTAGCCAATAACGCAAAATCAATCCCTTAACAAATACTCCTGAAAATGCAATTAAAGTATAATTAAGTGTACATGGTCTTGAATGCTTGTAGGGGAGTACAGTATACAAGCTTGCATTTAAACCTAGTGATTTTCAGGCATCAGGTTTAATTTCTTTCATCAATATGAGGCAGGGCTGTTTTCCTTTTGAGCCAAGGTAGGTACTGAAACAGAGATAAGAAGCACTTTCTTCTGTTGCCTCTAATTATTCTTGTTGGGAATCAATTTTTAAGTGCTTTCATCAAAGAACAAACTTGCTGCCAAGAGCCTTACTTGCCTGACAACATAAAAGTTTAGGTATAGATTTTTGATTTCAGGTAGCATCAGTTCAGTTCAGTTGCTCAGTCATGTCTGACTCTGTGAAATGATGAGCTGCAGCAAACCAGGCCCTCCTTATCCATCACCAACTCCTGGAGCCTACCCAAACTCATGTCCATTGAGTCGGTGATGCCATCCAACCATCTCAGCCTCTGTGGTCCCCTTCTCCTCTCGCCTTCAATCTTTCCCAGCATCAGGGTCTTCTCTAATGAGCCAGCTCGTTGCATCAGGTGGCCAAAGTATTGGAGTTTCAGCTTCAGCATGTCCTTCCAGTGAACATCCAGGACTGATCTCCTTTAGGGTGGACTGATTGGATCTCCTTGCAGTCCAAGGGACTCTCAAGAGTCTTTTTCCAACACCACAGTTCAAAAGCATCAATTCTTTGGTGCTCAGCTTTCTTTATAGTCCAACTATCACATGCATACATGACTACTGAAAAAACCATAACCTTGACTAGACAGACCTTTGTGGACAAAGTAATGTCTCTGCTTTTTAATATGCTGTCTAGGTTGATCATAACTTTCCTTCCAAGGAGTAAGCCTTTTTTAATTTCATGACTGCAGTCACCATCTGCAGTAATTTTGAAGCCCTAAAAAATAACGTCAGCCACTGTTTCCACTGTTTCTCCATCTATTTGCCATGAAGTGATGAGATCAGATGCCATGATCTTAGTTTTCTGAATGTTGAATTTTTAGCCAGCTTTTTCACTCTCCTCTTTCACTTTCGTCAAGAGACTCTTTAGTTCTTCTTCACTTTCTGCCATAAGGGTGGTGGCATCTGCATATCTGAGGTTATTGGTATCTCTCCCGGCAGTCTTGATTCCAGCTTATGCTTCATCCAGCCCAGCATTTCTCATGATGTACTCTGAATATAAGGTAAATAATCAGGGTGACAATATACAGCCTTGACATACTCCTTTCCTGATTTGGAACCAGTCTGCTGTTCCATGTCCAGTTGTAGCTGTTGCTTCCTGACCTGCATACAGATTTCTCAAGAGCCAGGTCAGGTGGTCAAGTATTCCCATCTCTTTCAGAATTTTCCACAGTTTATTGTGATCCACTCAGTCAAAGGCTTTGGCATAGTCAGTAAAGCAGAAATAGATGTTTTTCTGGAACTCTCTTGCTTTTTCGATGATCCAGCGGATGTTGGCAATTTTATCTCTGGTTCCTGTGCCTTCTAAAATCAGCTTGAAAATCTGGAAGTTCATGGTTCACGTATTGCTGAAGCCTGGCTTGGAGAATTTTAGGCATTACTTTGCTAGCGTGTGAGATGAGTGCAATTGTGCAGTAGTTTGAGCATTCTTTGGCATTACCTTTCTTTGGGATTGGAATGAAAACTGACCTTTTCCAGGTCCATGGCCACTGCTGAGTTTTCCAAATTTGCTGGCATATTGAGTGCAGCACTTTCACAGCATCATCTTTTAGGATTTGAAATAGCTGAACTGGAATTCCATCACCTCCACTAGCTTTGTTCGTAGTGATGCTTCCTAAGGCCCACTGAACTTCATGTTCCAAGATGACTGACTCTAGGTGAGTGATCACACCATTGTGATTATCAGGGTCGTGAAGATCTTTTTTGTACAGTTCTTCTGTGTATTCTTGCCACCTCTTCTTAATATCTTTTCTGTCAGGTCCCTACCATTTCTGTCCTTTATTGAGCCCATCTTTGCATGAAATGTCCCCTTGGTATCTCTAATTTTCTTGAAGAGATCTCTAGTCTTTCCCATTCTGTTGTTTTCTTCTATTTCTTTGCATTGATTGCTGAGAAAGGCTTTCTTATCTCTCCTTCCAATTCTTTGGAACTCTGCATTCAAATGGGTATATCTTTCCTTTTCTCCTTTGCTTTTCGCTTCTCTTCTTTTCACAGCTATTTGTAAGGCCTCCTCAGACAACCATTTTCCCTTTTTGCATTTCTTTTCCATGGGGATGGTCTTGATCCCTGTCTCCTGTACAATGTCATGAACCTCCATCCATAGTTCATTAGGCTCTCTGTCTATCAGATCTAGTCCCTTAAATCTATTTCTCACTTCTGCTGTATAATCATAAGGGATTTTATTTAGGTCATACCTGAATGGTCTAGTGGTTTTCCCCACTTTCTTCAGTTTAAGCCTGAATTTGGCAATAAGTTGTTCATGATCTGAGCCACAGTCCACTCCCGGTCTTGTTTTTGCTGACTCTGTAGAGTTTCTCTATCTTATGCTGCAAAGAGTATAATCAGTCTGATTTTGGTGTTGGCCATCTGGTGAATGCCATGTGTAGAGTCTTCTCTTGTGTTGTTTGAAGAGGGTGTTTGCTATGACCAGTGCATTCTCTTGGCAAAACTCTATTAACCTTTGCCCTGGTTCATTCTGTACTCCAAGGCCAAATTTGCCTGTTCTCCAGGTATTTCTTGACTTCCTACTTTTGCATTCCAGTCCCCTATAAAGCACATCTTTTTGGGGGTGTTAGTTCTCAAAGGTCTTGTAGGTCTTCATAGAACTGTTCAGCGTCAGCTTCTTCAGTGTTATTGGTTGGTGCATACACTTGGATTACCGTGATATTGAATGGTTTGCCTTGGAAACGAACAGAGATCATTCTGTTGTATTTGAGATTGCATCCAAGTACTGCATTTCGAACTCTTTTGTTGACAAGATGGCTACTCCATTTCTTCTAATGGATTTCTGCCTACAGTTGTAGATATAATAGTCATCTGAGTTAAATTCAGGACTTCCCTGGTGGCTCAGATGGTAAAGCATCTGCCTACAATGTGGGAGACCCAGGTTTGATCCCTGCGTTGGAAGATCCTCTGGAGAAGGAAATGGCAACCCACTCCAATACACTTGCCTGGAAAATCCCGTGGATGGAGGAGTGTTGTAGGCTATAGTCCATGGGATCGCAACGAGTTGGACATGACTGAGCGACTTCACTTATCACTTGAGTTAAATTCACCCATTCCAGTCCATTTTAGTTTGCTGATTCCTAGAATGTCGACGTTCACTCTTGCCATCTGCTGTTTGGCCACTTCCAATTTGCCTTGATTTATGGACCTAACATTCCAGGTTCCTATGCAGTCTTTCTCTTTATAGCATCAGACCTTGCTTCTATCACCAGTCACATCCACAACTGGGTGTTGATTTGCTTTTGTTCCATCCCTTCATTCTTTCTGAAGTTATTTCTCCACTGATCTCCAGTAGCATATTTGGCACCTACTGATCTGGGGAGTTCATCTTTAAGTGTCCTATCTTGTTGCCTTTTCATACAGGGTAACATAGCTCTTTCTAAAGAGGAGCCAGTGGCAGAAATTGACTCTGTAGGCAACTGTAAGACAGAACAACAAAATGATTCTGGGCTAAAAGAGTTAGAAAATAATTAGGTTTGAATCCTAGTCCTTGGACTTGCAAGCAAATGACTTTGGGAAATGCTAATTGCTCTAAGCCTTAATTTGGTCATCTATGAAATGAGGATAATAATATGTTCTTTATAAGAATCAAATGAAATGATGAATGTCAAGCACCAGTGGCAGTATCTGGTACGTGCTACAGGTCTTATTTCCCTCCCTGTCTCCCTGCAAATCCAATTCTACTTCCTTTGGATTCGTTTGGAGACCAAACTGCAGAATAACTGAGGTGTGGACAGAACACTGGGCTGCTACAGAAGGCATCTTGTCTGTGGACACTGTGTGTGTAGGAGGGGATTGGGATTCCCATTCTCCAGGGTGCCCCCTTCCTAGCCCTTTTCAGCCCTGCTGCATTTTCAGGTTGTGTAAATCCAATTAATTCCAGTTCCCCAAAGCCTCATCTCTGGTTATATTACTTAGAAACTTGACATGAGGATGAAGGCCTGCATTCCAGGGTAAAGTGATCCAAGATTTATCCCAGTTGCTTGTAGAATCCCAGTGCTCAGGTAAGGTGGGTTACTGTTCTTCCTCATGAAAGATGGACAAGACTGCAGATGCTAAATTAAGATACAGGTTAAGTTAACACGATCAGGAAAGGAAACTGGGTTAATCTTTAAAACAATGTGGGAAAATATAGTATAAACTTTACTATTTTAACGATTTTCAGGTAAGTGTACAAGTTTGGTGACATTAAATACATTTGTAATGTTGTGCAAGCAATACTTATATCCACCTCTAGAGCTTTTTTTTTTGTTTTTGACTTTGCCATGATCCTTGACCAGGGATTGAACCCAGGCTCTCAGCAGTGAAAGTACCCAGTCCTCATACTGGGCCATCAGGGAATTCCCTCTAGAACATTTTTATTCTTCTAAAACTGAAAGTCTATGCCCATTAAACAGTAAGTCCCTGTCCCCAGCCCCTAGTCACTACTGTTCTACTCTCTATCTTTATTTGACTATATTCTAGATACTTCACAAGGGGAATCATACAGATTTGTGCTTCTGTGACTGGCTTGTTTTGCTTATCACAATGGTTTCAAGGTTCAACCTATATTGTAGCTTGTGTCAGAATTTTCTTACTTTTTGTGTTGAATAATATTCTATTATATATTATATATACATTCTATTCTATTCTGTGTTTTTATATATATATATATATATATATATATCCCCCACATTTTGTTTAGCCATTCTTCTGTCAATGGATACTTGGATTGCTTCCATTTCTTGACTATTGTGAATAAACTTTTAAAGACATGAGTGTATAAATATCTGTTCAGGTCTCTGCTTTCAGTTCTTTTGAGTTATACCAAGAAGTAGAATTACTGGATTAAATGATAGTTATGTTTATAATTTTTTAAGGCATCACCAAAACTTTTTCATAGTGACTATATCATTTTACATTCCCATCAGCAGTGCACAAGAGTTCCAGTTTAACTATATCCTTGCCAACACTTGTTCTTTTCTTTTTTTTTTGATAATGTAATCCTAATGAATGTGAAGTGGTAGATTAATTTTAAAGAAATGATGTATAATGCATAGTCTGTCTAGGCTCCATGTATGTAATGGGTGCCTATTAAATGAATGAGCAAGAATTTGCATTTCATATATGAAATGAAATATCATTAGAAAATAATCCAGGATGTGTTACAGTACAACTTAATCATCTATCTATTAATGAAATGGAATGTGTGCCGTGCACTACATTAATTATTTGGAGTTCAAATTTCAATAAAAAGTGAATCTAAGACAAATGTGCTTCTGATCACTTGTAGTGAACAATGTCGGATTTGTGATCTCCGATGAAGTAGATTTAGCTCTGGGACCAGGGACCAGACTTGATCATTTAAGAGCTTTTGTGTAGCAGAGTTTTATTAAAGTATAAAAAGGTACAGAGAGAGCTTCTGACATAGATATCAGAGAGGGGATGGAGAGTGCCCCCCTCACTAGTCTTATCAAGGCCTTATATACTTTTATCAGACTCACTCCCACAACATACATCTTAAATTAACAAGATTAAAAAAATAGAAAGGTCTTTTGGCTCTAGAGTCCATATTTTCCAAGCTACATTATTAGTAATGATGCTGTATTCTAGTTTTTGTGACACATGTATTTTCTTTTACAAATTAGTACATATAATACATACATACCAGCTTCCCAAATGGCTCAGTGGTAAAGAATCTGCCTGCCAATGCTGGAGACAGAGGAGACAAGGGTTACGTCCCTGGGTTGGGAAGATGCCTTGGAGAAGGAAATGTCAACCCACTCCAGTATTCTTTCCTGGAAAATTCCATGGACAGAGGATCCTGGTGGGACATGACTCATCACATATGTACACATACACACACACACATGTATACATATATATGTATAAAGTTTATATGCTTACATGTATATGTATATAATTTACTTCATGGGATTCACGCCCAGGGGGGTACTGGAAGTGAAATAGGCCCTAAAGGCTATAAAGCATCTATTGTATGTAATGAATTAACTACTCTTCCCATCTAGATTGGGAGTAGCTACTTGCCATCCTTGGGAGAATTGAGAAATAATCTCTCATATAATTTTCTGTATTCTGTGTTCAGATGAGAACCCTTGTTAAGAAGGCCTACCTCAGTGACTTTCTACTTTTGTGTGAAACAGTAAAATCGAGCTTCTGAACCTGCTAAGCTGAGGACTATTCACTGGACCATCGTAATGGCAGAAGCATGGTGGAATCAATCAGCTCTACTATTCTATTACTACTTCCGCTTTCTGTATAAATTCAGAAAGATAAGGAGGACGTGTTTGGAGCTGAGTCACAGTCAGATTTTCTTCCTGTTGCAGAGGGGAATGGGCTGTTTTCGGAGGGGAGAAGGTGGGTTTTATTTGTCGTATGACCAAGTAAACAAAATGCTGTAACAGTTATGCTCCCATTTTGTTTATTATGCTCAAGTCATATGTTGAACTGCCTTCCTGAACATACATGTATAACAGTTTGCTAATGGGATCTGCATTACTCTTTCTACGTATTTAATTACATGATGCAAAGAGCTGACTCATTAGAAAAGACCCTGATGCTGGGAAAGATAGAAGGCAGGAGGAGAAGGGGGTGATGTTGGATGAGAGGTTGGGTGAAGAGGATGAGATGGTTGGATGGCATCTCTGATTCAATAGACATGAGTTTGAGCAAGCTCTGGGAGTTGGTGAAGGACAGGGAAGCCTGGTATGCTGCAGTCCTTGGGGTGGCAAAGAGTTGGACACGACTGAGCGACTGAACAATGAACAACAAATAAGTGTTTGCTGAGACCCTACTGTGTCCCCAGTACCAGGCTTTGTTATTGTCTTGCGCCCAGTTGCTTCTGACTCTTTGAGACCCCATGGACTGCAGCATGCCGGGCTCCTCTGTCTGTGGAATTCTCCAGGCAAGAATATCTGAGTAGATCCTGATTATACAAAGGTGATCCTGTAGTCTATTGGTGGTGAAAGACAAGTGAATATGCAATTATAATTGCGAAGAATTAGTAAATGACAGAAAGCACAAGATGCTGAGATAGAAAAGAGACCAGTAACTCAGACTAGAAGAATTAAGGGGAGACTTCCTGGGAAAACTGGTAACTAAATTAAGAGCTATCAATTTAATAGGACTTAACTAGCAAGGAGATGAAAAGTTCCTTTTCTTTTTTTTTAGATGAAATAGCACATACAAAATTCCAGCGCAGGTAAACATACATTTTTAAGAAAATGAAAAAAATGTGAGCATGGTGGTTTGAGACCATTGTGAGGGTGTGAGATGAAGCCGGAGAGGTAAGCAGGGAATCACTAATCTAGGATATTATAATCCTTTGGTGGCTTTTTGGATATATGATGTGGGAGAAGAGGGTGACTCTCTGGTTTCTGGCTTGGGCACTGGATAAATTGGAAAGCAATAGGAGTATCAGGTTTCCGAAGATAGTAAATTCAATTTTAGGTAATTTATATTTGAGTTTCCTGTTCAACAACCAAGAAGGGTTTTGGGGTGAGAAGTTTAGGGGAAGATTAGGGGAAATTATTGTTGTTGATGTTTTAATTCTTACCCTATTGCCAATCCTCTTTTAGGATCCCACTGTAGAAGAAATAATTTATGAATCAGAGCTATTTCCTGTAGGATTGGATCCAAAGAATATAATAAGCAGGAGCATGTAACTTGCTGCTTCTTGGAAGCATAATGGGCTGAGGTAGCATTGTTTTGATTATCACTTTATGCCAACAGCTAAACAATTGCACTTTCCTGTTTACTTAAATATATATATGGTTGTACATAGATAGATAAGGTCTTGATATATCTGTTAATGTGTGCTCATTAGCATTAGTTGGAGATAGGAATATTACTTTATATACCTTTGAAAAAATGAAAGTGAAATTGCTCAGTTGTGTCCAACTCTTTGTGACCCTATGGACTGTAGCTTACCAAACTCCTCTGTCCATGGAATTTTCCAGGCAGGAGTACTGGAGTGGGTTGCCATTTCCTTCTCTAGGGGATCTTCCTGACCCAGGGATCGAACTGCGGTCTCCCACATTGCAGGCAGACACTTTACCATCTGAGCCACCTGTGGCTTATATTGCTAGATTTTTTTTTTTTTAATGCAGACCAACACTATTTTAATGAAAATAATAAAATGAAAATTATTGAGTGAATGATTGAGCAAAAGTTTTGAGTACATTGAGTTGATAAAAAGTAGTTAAAGGGGTAGGGAAGTTTTGAAGGGCATTGCAGAAGACATAGAAAATAAAAAGACTGGAAGTAAGATACATGGTTTGCAGATACTCCACAAACTACACAGAGCAGGTCTTCCTGCCTTCTTGCCTCCCTTTATCAGGAACCCTGTAAAAGGACTTTTGTTATTCAGTTGCTGCTGCTTATTTTATTCTCTTGTAGCAATCCTCCAACATCATACCTGTTAACAAGAATGATGCTCAACTGGTACTCACTGGTAGGCTGTAGTGGTGATTTATAGCTAATGTTTCTTGTGATTGGTCTGATTACTGTTGTTATTTATCACTATTGCTTTAGTTATTTATAATCTCTGGCATCACTTATCTAGGAAACCTTTCTTGACATCTTCTTTTTCTTCCAATTCCTTTCAAGTTGAACTGTCAGCTCCTTTTCTGCTTCTCCAGTGTTTCCTGATAGATTCTATCATGGCTCCTCTGGTGGGTTGATTAATGACCCCTAAAAATATCTGGTCCAAATTCCTGAAACCCTTAAATGTTACGTTAATTGGAAAAGGATCTTTGCAGATGTCATTAAGTTAAAGATCTTGAGATGGGAACTATACTGGATTATCCAGATAGGCCCTAAATGCATTACAAGTATCCTTAGGTAGGCAGAGAGAGATTTGACACACACAGGGGAGAAGGCAGTGTAAGTGGAGCAGATAGAGATTTGAAGGCTTTGGCTTTACAGATTGGAGAGATGTGGCCACAAGCCAAGGGATGCTGGTAGCCACTAGAAGCTAAAAGTGGTAAGGGACAGATTCTCCCCTAGAGCCTTGGGAAGGAATACAGCCTTGTTAACACCTTGACTTTGATTTAGTGAAACTGATTTCAGGGTTCTTTAATTCTAGAAATCTAAAAAACAAAAAAAACCCCTCTAGACATCTGAGAGAATAAATATCCTAAATATACTGAAAATCAATTATTTGTTGTTTATTTGAAATTTCAATTTAACAGGGCAGGCGTTTTATATTTTATTTTGTAACCCTAAATGGAGATTATGTGTTAATGTTTGTACTACTATTTAGCAACATTTGGTAAAATGGATGCTTGGGGGAAAAATATAATAATAATTTTACAAATAGTTTAAAAATATTTTATCATTGAAATTTTCAAATATATTCAAAAGTGGAATAGTGGAGTGAAGCCCCATGTATTTATCCCTGAGCTTCCACCATTATCAGTGTATAGCCGACCTCACAGTTTTTAAAACAATACATTGTTCACAATAAGCAGCTCTGGCGGTTTTGTTTTGTATGTATATATTTATGAGTGTATGTTCATATATATAGCAAAAAAGGGGTGTGGTGTCAATAGCACTGAATTTCAAATAGCATATTTTTCCAAAGGAAACAGGGAAGTGGAGAATGATAAGCATTTATATATGAATGACAGGAGAGCAAAACAAGATTTCTATGATTGAAGGTGCTTGCTATAGAATGCTGGTTACGATAGAAGACGTGGCCAATATTTTCCAAATATAAATTGAAACATAGGCACAGAGCCCAGTAAATATAACTTCTGGTAGTCTTGTTCTGCTAAAAACAAAGCATTTTATGAGCCCTCAACTAGCTTTCCTGCTTTTTACCTCTCAGTATAGCAAGGAAGCAATCAGGAGAATGGACATCCAGAATTTGATTAAGTGCCTACCACTGAGGGAGGGTGTGACCACACAGCCATATCATCCCTGATTGTGAAGTCCTCAAGGAGTGGAGGGCTGCGCTTAGTCAGACCATGGTTTGTAGGAAAAGTAGACTTCCAAAATTCAGGTTTAGTTGCATCATGAGGATGGTGAATGATGTACAGGTGTGAGAGAAACAGAAAATTCTGTTAAAAAACACAAAAATTTAAGTTAAGCTTCATACATTTTTATGGGGAGAGAGAAGATCAGAAGGCATCTCTAGCACCTGCTGTTGGTTGCCCATCCTTATAACAGGTGATGTGAACCAATGGAGTGGGCCAGGCCAGTAACTAGCTGAGAGAGCCTTTGCTTTCTTTTATTTTTATTTTTTTTAATTTTTTGGAGTATAGTTGTTAACAATGTTTTGTTAGTTTCAGAAGTACAGCAAGGTGAATCAGTTATATATATTGAGAGAGCCTTTTCTTTTTCCAGCTTTATTGACGTTTAATTGACAAATAAATTTGCATATGCCTAAAACATATGAAGATGTAAGAATGAGGAGAGAAAAATGAATAGGAAAGTAGGTCAGGGAAATGCACAAAATGTGTCAGAAGAAAGATTGCTTGTTTGTTTACATGTCAGGCATTAAGCATTTATTGTTCTTTCACTGTGCACCTCAAAAATGATACTGTATTACTTTGGGACCTGAAAATTCTTTATAATTTTAAAGTAAATTTCACAAGTGCTTTGGCTTAGAAAGGTCACTTTGCTCTTGTGTGTGTGCTCAGTCGTGTCCGACTCTTTGTGACCCTGTGGGCCACATTCCGCCAGTCTCCTCTGTCCATGAGATTCTCCAGGCAGGAACACTGGAGTGGATTGTCATTTCCTTCTCCAACTTTTCTCTTATCACTTTTTAAGATTGTTGTATTATTAATATAAATACCAGTTATTTGTATCTATTATTGATAATTGAAATATAAAAATAGTATCTTTAATATAAATAATGTATCTAAAAGAGATTAGGGACTCAATTTTGATTCTTATACCAATGAATATTTATAAAGACTTTGCTGCATGCCAGGTAACATACTATAAACATATTATATCCATTAACTAACATAATTCTCCCCATGTCCTCTACAAATAGATATTATTTTATTTTTCAATGTTTGTTTTTATGTATTTGACTGCACTGGGTCTTAGAGCACACTGGATCTTCCATCTTCACTGCAGTATGCAGGATCTTTAGTTGCAGCATGTGGGATCTAGTTCCCTGACCACGATCCGAACCGGGTCCCCAGCATTGAGAGCCTGGAGTCTTAGCCACTGGACGCCCAGGAAAGTCCCAATAGATATTATTTTAATCTCCATTTTATAACTGAGGGAACTGAGACAAAAGAAGTAAAGCAACTTACCTTTAGGTAGTAAGTAGCAGAAGAGGGTTTTGAGTCTAGAATCATGCACATTAAGTAAAATACTTTCTAGTTATTCTCCAAAGATTGATATCTATAATGAGAAATATTCAGTAGAAGAATCCAGGTCTATAGTAATTATACTTGTAAGTGACTCCATACATGTCAGCCTCACAAAATAATTGAGAAAGATGTCTGAATTAATTGAAATCTGATTTAAAGAATGAGAAAATTATGTTCTCTATTTTGACATATACTCTTTGGCAGTACTTCAAGACAACAAAGTGCAATAAAATGTCACCAAAGAAGAATAATTTGAAATCAGTATCACTAATTGTATGTAAATGGATATTTAAGTAATCAAATCAGTATGATAGTTAAAATAACCTTAATCCATTTATAATCCTTTTTAAAGGTTGTACAATGTGATGATATATTATATGTATACAGTGTGAAATGATAAATTAACACATCCATCACCTCACCTAGTTACCAGTTTTTATTGTTCTTTTGATAATAGGCATGCTAGCATATGTGAGGTGATATCTCACTGTGGTTTTGATTTGCATTTCCCTAGTAACTAGTGGTGAATATTTAAAAATGTGTCTGTTGACCATTTGTATGTCTTCTTTGAAAACATGTCTGTTCATGTTCTCTGCCCATTTTTTAATCATATTTTTGTTTGTTATTAAGTTGTGTGTATTCCTTGTGTATTGTGGATATTAACCTCTTATAGGATATATGATTTGCAAATATTTTCTCTTATTCCATAGGCTGCTCTTTCATTTTGTTGTTTTATTTGCTGTACAGAAACTTCTTAGTTTGACATAGACCCACTTATTTATTATTGCTTTTGTTGTCTTCGCTTTTGGTTTCCTATCCAAAAAATCATTGCCAAGAAGTTGTTTTCCTGTTTTATTCTAGGACTTTCAAAGTTTAGGGCTTACATTTAAGTCTTTAGTCCATTTTGATTTAATTTTGGGGTATGGTGTAAGATAAGGATCCAATTTCATTCTTTCACATGTAACTGTCCAGTTTTCCCAACACTGTTTTTTGGAAAAGATTATCTTTTACCTATTGTGTATTCTTGGTGTCCTTGTCAAAGACTGGATGACTGTATGTGCATGCATTTATTTCTGCACTCTCTATTCTCTCCCATTGATCTATATGTTTTCTGCCAATCACATACTTTTTTGAATACCACAGTTATGTAATATAGTTTGAAATCAGGGAGACTGATGACTTCAGCTTTGTTCTTCTTTCTCAGGATTATTTTGGTATTCAGGGTCTTTTGTTGTTCCATATGAATTGTGGAAATTTTTCTATTTCTGTGAAAAATGCCTTTGGAATTTTGATAGGTGTTGCATTAAATCTATAGATTGCTTTGGAAATATGAATCTTTTAACAGTATTAATTCTTCAAATTCATGAATATAGGGTATTTTTCCATTGATTTTTGTCTTTAATTTCCTTCATCAGTGTTTTATGGTTTTCAGTGTACAGGTCTTTCACCTTCTTGGTTATATTACTCCTAAGTTGTTTTTTTTTTATGCTATTATAAGTAGGATTGTTCTTTTTTTAAAATGCCATTTCTGATAGTTGGATGTTAGTGTATAGAAACAGAACTGATTTTTGTACATTGATTTTGTATCCTGCAACTTTACTGAATTTGTTTATCAATTCTAATTTCGTGTGTGTGTGTGTGTGTGTGTAGTCTTTAGTGTTTTCTATGTATAAGGGCATGTCATCTGCAAACAATTTTACTTCTTTCTTTTCTATTTGGATGCCTTTGGTTTCTTTCTGTTGCCTTATTACTCTGGCTAAAACTTCCAGTACTATGCTGAATAGAAGTGCCAAAGTGGACATCTTTGTCTTGTTCCTGACCTTAGAGATGCTTTCAGCTTTTCACATTGAGTATGATGTTAGATGTGGGCTTGTATTATATATACATAGACAATATATATTATATTGAGTATAATGTTAGATGTGGCTTGTATATATTCTTTTGTTGAGGTACATTCCTTCTATACCTAATTTCTTGAGGGTTTTATCATGAAAGGATGTTGAAAATCTTGATGCTTTGTATGCCCCAGACGCTGACCTAGACTCTGAGGAGACCATTATAAAGTATCCAGAGGAAGGCCCAGTGTTCCAAGAGCTAATATTCTGGTTGCAGTTTAAGACCCCAAGGAATTAGGGACTGTGACAAAGTATAGCCCGAAGGCTCTCTGGACTTTTGTATCTTGTTTTTTCTTTTTAAGATTGTGTGGGGCAAACAAAATGAGTCTGCAGGGGAGCCAGGCTTTTGGGAGGGCTGTTTGTTACTTTCTCCTGAAGGATAAAGTTCAAGTTTCTTAGCATGGTTGCCAAGGTCCTCTCTAACTGAGGTCTCTTTCCATCCTTGTTTCTGCTATTCCATAACTCTCACTCCGGTAGTGCAGAACTGTTTCTAGGCCCTGTACACACTCTGCTGTTTCGCATCTCTGTTTGGTGTTTTCTCTGTTGTCTCTCCGTCTCCTATTACAGCTGCTGTTAAAATGCCTGCTACTCATTAACTAGGTTGAATTGAACTGAATGTGACTCAGCATTATTTAAGTAACTTAACATCTTGTTGAGAAGACAAATGTGTACTTCACAGAAGTACATGCAGGTACCATAATAAATTCATGGTTCTAGGACCTAAGGAATGATATTTTAGAGCAATGAAAAAGTGCAAATACAATTCACAGTCAATATTTTTTTTAGGAGAACTGGAGAATGGCAAAGATACTGGGTGATGGGTGATTTTTACTCATAATTTTAGAAAAGGGATCATCTTTGGATTGTGATGTACCATTGGGTTTGCCATTGGTTCTCAGCAAAATTTAGAATGAACTGAAAATAAGAAGTATGTGCACATTCAGATTGGAAAGAGATGATCATTAGGAATCAGTATGGGTTTACAAAGAGCAGGTGAGATCAAACTTGCTCCTTTTTTCATAAATCTCCTAGTTGAAGGAAATGCTAAAGATCTCCTATTTCAACTCAGCCTTGGGTAATCCCCCAGAATGAAGTATTTGGTTATTTTGTCATTGGACTTGGTTTTTTTCTCTTTGTTAGACATATTTATTAGATTTACAGATGACTAAGTTTTAATTCCTTGAAAGTAAAATTAGGATTTATAGTTAGGCTGAAATGATGGACTGTTGTTGAAAAGATGAAATTTCATAAGGATACATGTAATGATGTATATATATACAATTAGATTCAGCATTCATCTGCTTATGTTCAAGAAAATGTAGATCTATTAATATTTTAAGAACAATTTAGTGGAAAAGTTCTAGTGATTTTAGTTGACTGCAGGCTCATTCTGAGCCAATAGTGTAGAGGACTGCCAAGAAAAGTGGATACAAATCGAGACTCATTAATAAAAACCGAGTGTTCAGGATAAGATAAATAATAATCCCATTTCTTTGTGCTTCTCAGACCACATGTATTTGGAGTCTTGAGTCCTTAGATCTGAGTTTCACATTTCAAGAGGAAACAGAGCAGAGTATATTTGGAAGTGGGTAAGCAGGACAGTGAAGAAAACGAAAAATCGCGTCAGACAGGAAATGGCTGAATAAACGGGGAACTCAATTGCTCTCTTCAATTATGTAGACGGAGGAGTACATAAATTATATGTCACTCCAGAGAGCAGAACTGAAACAATGGGGTGGGAAGTTTGAAGGAAGCACATTATAACTCAATATGATGAAGAATTAAAAACTAGAGCTCCTAAAATTTGAGTGAGATTAACTATTAATTGTCAGTAATATAGAGATGATAATTCTTTCCAATTCAATTTTAATCAAACTGCAATGGAAAACAAATAAAAATGAGATTTTTGGGAAGGTTGGGGGCAAATTCCAAAAACTATCTGCAAAATCAAATAGACAGGGAAAGAAAAATACTGGATGATATCACTTGTGTGTGGAATCTAAAAAAACTGAATTAGTGAATATAATAACAGTATCAAAAAACAAATGGGCAATAACGGATTTAAAAATTGGAAAGATAAGTTGTTTTATTATTACATAAAACTATAATGATTAAATTAATATGACATTGGTATAGACAAGTTATTGGAATAATTATCTCAGAAATAGGCCCTAATATATCAACACTTTAATAAAAGACAAAGGAAGTATAACAATTGAGGAGAAAGAGAAGGATTATTTAATTGATATTTTAGGACAACTGGTTTTATAACTGAGGAAAGATAAAATACTGCAAAAAACAATCCAGGTAATTTCAATTGTTAAATAGTTTAAAAAAAGTTGTCTTAATTCATATCAATGTATGACAAAACCCACTGAAAAATAAAAAAATAAAAAAAAAATATAAATAAATAAAATAAAAAAATAAAAAAGATTCTGCATACCACAAACTAATGGCCCAGCACAGCCAAATAAAATAAATATTTTAAAAAAACCAAAAAAAAAAATATTTAAAAAGTCAAGTCATAAAAATTAGAAGTGAATATTTAGAAAACTCTTGAACTTGGAAAGAATTTTCTGTGTTACTATGTTTTACTGTAAAACCTATCAAATATGAAAATAAATGGGGTGAATAGCATGACAAACACCCATACACTCCTATATAGGTTTATTGATCATTAAAATTAGCCATATTTACTTAATTTTCTTTTTAAAGCATTTGGAAATAAATCAGAGCATGTTGCTTTATCCCTAGATTCTATAGTATGCACCTCTAAACTAAAGATATTTTTCCTAAGCATTATTATCACATCTAAAACATTAATAAAAATTTCCTGATATCTTCTAATATTCAGTACACATTCACATTCTCTCAGTTGTCCCTAAAGGGCATGTTTTTTTGTTTGCTTGTTATTAGCTAATTTGTCCAAACCAGGATCTAATCAATGACACACAGGGCTGTTACCATTTGGCTATTATAGATCACATTTCTCTGTTAGTCCAGAAAAGTTCCTTCCCTCTCTACTCCCTCTTTTTAAAAATTATATATGCTGCTGCTGCTGCTAAGTCACTTCAGTCGTGTCTGACTCTGTGCGACCCCGTAAATGGCAGCCCACCAGGCTCCGCCATCCCTGGGATTCTCCAGGCAAGAATACTGGAGTGGGTTGCCATTTCCTTCTCCAATGCATGAAAGTGAAAAGTGAAAGTGAAGATGCTCAGTCATGTCTGACTCTTTGCGACTTGTTCAAATTTGGCCTTGGAGTACAGAATGAAGTAGGGCAAAGGCTAATACAGTTTTCCCAAGAGAACGCACTGGTCATAGCAAACACCCTCTTCCAACAACACAAGAGAAGACACTACACATGAACATCACCAGATGGTCAACACCGAAATCAGATTGATTATATTCTTTGCAGCCAAAGGTGGAGAAGCTCTATACAGTCAGCAAAAACAAGACCGGGAGTGGACTGTGGCTCAGATCATGAACTCCTTATTGCCAAATTCAGACTTAAGTTGAAGAAAGTAGGGAAAACCACTAGACCATCAGTTATGACCTAAATAAAATCCCTAATGATCATACAGTGGAAGTAAGAAATAGATTTAAGGGACTAGATCTGATAGAGAGTCTGATGAACTATGGACAAAGGTTCGTGACATTGTACAGGAGACAGGGATCAAGACCATCCCCGAGAAAAAGAAATGCAAAAAAGCAAAATGGCTGTCTGAGGAGGCCTTACAAATAGCTGTGAAAAGAAGCGAAGCCAAAAGCAAAGGAGAAAAGGAAAGATATACCCATTTGAAAAAGATGATGCTGTGAAAGTGCTACACTCAATATGTCAGCAAATTTGGAAAACTCAACAGTGGCCACGGACCTGGAAAAGGTCAGTTTTCATTCCAGACCCAAAGAAAGGCAATGCTAAAGAATGCTCAAACTACTGCACAATTGCACTCATCTCACATGCTAGTAAAGTAATACTCAAAATTCTCCAAGCCAGGCTTCAGCAATACGTGAACCGTGAAGTTCCAGATGTTCAATCTGGTGTTAAAAAAGGCAGAGGAACCAGAGATCAAATTGCCAGAATCCGCTGGATCGTCGAAAAAGCAAGAGAGTTCCAGAAAAACATCTATTTCTGCTTTATTGACTATGCCAAAGCCTTTGACTGTGTGGGTCTCCACAAATTGTGGAACATTCTGAAAGATATGGGAATGCCAGACCACCTGACCTGCCTCCTGAGAAATCTGTATGCAGGTCAGGAAGCAACAGCTACAACTGGACATGGAACAACAGACTGGTTCCAAATCGGGAAAGGAGTATGTCAAGGCTGTATATTGTCACCCTGCTTATTTAACTTATATGTAGAGACATCATGGGAAACGCTGGGTTGGAGGAAGCACAAGCCGGAATCAAGATTTCCAGAAGAAATATCAATAACCTCAGATACGTAGATGATACCACCCTTCTGGCAGAAAGTGAAGAACTAAAGAGCCTCTTGATGAAAGTGAAAGAGGAGAGTGAAATATTTGGCTTAAAGCTCAACATTCAGAAAACTAAGATCATGGCATCCGGTCCCATCACTTCATGGCAAATAGATGGGGAAACAGTGGCTGACTTTATTTTTCTGGGCTCCAAAATCACTGCAGATGGTGACTGCAGCCATGAAATTAAAAGACACTTACTCCTTGGAAGAAAAGTTATGACCATCCTAGACATTAAAAAGCAGGGACGTTACTTTGTGAGCAAAGGTCCGTCTGCTCAAGGCTATGGTTTTCCCAGTGGTCATGCGTGGATGTGACAGTTGGACTATAAAGAAAGCTGAGCACCGAAAAATTGATGCTTTTGAACTGTGGTGTTGGAGAAGACTCTTGAGAGTCCCTTGGACTGCAAGGAGATCCAACCAGTCCATCCTAAAGGAGATCAGTCCAAGATGTTCATTGGAAGGACTGATGCTGAGGCTGAAACTCCAATACTTTGATCACCTGATGCAAAGAGCTGACTCATTGGAGAAGACCCTGAATCTGGGAAAGATTGAAGGCAGGAGGAGAAGGGGATGACAGAGGATGAGATGGTTGGATGGCATCACTGACTCAATGGGCATGAATTTGAGTAAATTCCAGGAGTTGGTGATGGACAGGGAGGCCTGATGTGCTGAAGTCCATGGGGTCACAAAGAGTAGGACACGACTGAGCACTCAACTGAATTGAACTGAACTGATATACTTATTCAAGAGATTGGGTCAATTTTCTGGTAGAATGAACCTTCTGGTAAAATTCCACCCTCTGTACTTAAATGATTGTTTCCTTCTGGATTTATTTCACTTTTCATTAACTCTCCATTGTATTTTCTATAAACTGAAAATTGTGATCTCAATTAATGACTAAAGTCATGTAAAACATTCTTGTCAGGAATACTTCATGAGTGATACTGTGAATGTCCTATTATTTTAGGAGTTGTCTTTCTTTTTATAATGCTAAGCTCCTTCACTGGATTGATGGTTAATGTCAAAGTTGCCACATCTTGTTTGTAAAGTTACCATTGTTTCCCTTGAGGCGAGTAAATATTCTATGTGTTGATAACTTGGCAGCAGATTAGTATCCAGTCCCTTGTCAACCTCATACTCTATGCTTTTAGCATCCATTGCTGATTCTTGCCTGAACCACATTTTCCATTACAAGTTGCAAAATGGTGACTTTCCCAATTCTATCAATCTTTTTGCATTCAGTCATTTTGTATTCATTCATTGGAATTCTTCTGTCAGAAAGAGCTTTCCCTTGTCAACTGGAGCTAATTGTCACTCTGAAATACAGTTCCACATGGAAAAGAAAGAATTAATACTTAAATTGCTCTCTTTACAAAGTTTTTTACAATTAAATTTATTTTTAATTAAAGGATAATTGCTTTACAATATTGTGTTGGTTTCTGCCAAACATCAACATGAATCAGTCATAGGTGTACATATGTCCCCTCCTTCTTGAACCTCTCTCCCACCTCCCTCCCCATCCCACCCCTCTTTACCAATTTTTGAGTAAGGAATTAGTAGTCAGCGTGTTAATTTTGTTCCTGTGTTGAATGTCTTTAGGATTTTTACATATTCAAGTACATCAATCAACTATAGTATTCTTTATGATGCTGTGATTGTGCTTTGGTTAATGCACATTAACCAAAGAAGGCTCTACCAATATACTTGGTCTCACGTGTTCTTAGAATGTCATGCTGACACTTGTCCATCACTTCTGCTCAACACTCATGAAATGTGAGTGTTCACTGAAATTCAATCACATTGAAGCCACTGCATTGAAAAGAGGTTGTGAAAAGACACCACAGAAATTCAGAGTTAACTAATCGTTCTAATTGTTCCATTCCTTAGGTGTTCACTTCCAGGCAATAGAGATGCGAGGGAACAAGCTCTCAGGAGGTTTCAGCCTCCAGCTTTTGCGATGCTCAGTCAATACTGACAGAGTAGACATTAGCTGACCCGCATTGAGTCTTGCCCAGAGTGAAGATTTGAGCAAAGAATAAATGTTTTAAGTCAGGTTTGGGGTGGCTGTTACATGGCCACAGTAATTAGGACAGATGTTTTAATGAAGTTGGTCTTTGGGAGTCTCCCCAAATTGATTCCTGTGTCCTTTGACACAATGCCAGCGCTCTTCAATACTTTCCCTGTTTTCTGGCATAAGAGAATGTCCTAAATTTACCTTGTACATTCTCTGTCTCAGATCTGAAAGCAGTCTCTGCTCCTAAAACCCCCTAAAAACTTTTTACTGGGTAATAGTATTTAGGTTTCAAAATCATGGCATTAGGAATGCTTTTCATGAAACAAGTTGTAATAAAAGAATTACAAACTTAATGACAATAAAACATTTCAGCATATTTCCCAAAAGCATAATTGAAAGACAAACTATGAAGCTTAGCAGAATGGACAAGAATACTCAAATTCCAATATAAATAAAAATAACATGAATAAGCAATTCTCAGAAGATGGAATGCTGATGAGCAGTAAATCATGTTTAACTTTCTAATAATAAGAGAGAACATATACTATTATTTTCCTTTATCAATTCAGTAGATTTTCTTTGAAAGAAATAAGCTTCAATGTTGATAAAAATGCACTAAAACTATAATCTTCTATACATTGGTGGAAATGTCACTTGATTTTTGTCTTTCTGCTAAGTAACTGGGCAATATGAATTAAGTTGCAGTATTAAAAATGCAACCACTTGTATTAGTTAGGATAGAGCCTCAGATGCTGTGACAAAGAGGTGCCAAATAAAGGGTCTTAAAAAAAATTAATTTTTCTCCCATGTAATAGTCCATAGTACGTGGATTGGGTTGGAAGAAAAGCTCTGCTTTCTCTGATCATTTGGGGGCCCTGTTTCCTTCTCTTCTCTTGCTCTGCCATTTCCAAAGTGTTAAAGCTGTGTGGTTGATGCTAGGTCACAGGTGAGTCTGTGTTGCAGTTCGTATGAAGGGAAAAGAAAGAAGTCTAGAATAAAGCCATTTTCTTTTAAACAGGAGATATAGAGTTCTGCTTACAAGGCCACATCTAGCAAGGGGTGTTGGGAGCTGTAGTCTGCTCAGTTAACTGTGTATCTAGCTTAAACATTATTACTTTGAAAGAAGGCCATATCCTTCAATTCAATAATTCCACTTTCTGATAGTCTATCCTAGTGAAATAAATCAGTTACAGAAAATGTGTTAATTACTTAAAGAATAATAATTCAGCCAAGGAGAGCAATGTTCAGTATGTTACTTACTAGAGAAGAAAGGCTCTTGAGAAACATCTATGCGCTATTATTGAAGGGTTTTAGAGGCCATGGTAAGGAATTAAATGAGATGGGAAACTGCTAGAAAGTTTTAAGTAGCGGAATTATTCAATTTGATTAAGAAGAACATTTTGCTTCCTGTTTGGAGGACAGAGGAGGCAGTTGCCATAGTCTAGGAGATAAATGGTGATGTAGTTTCAACTAGGGTTTTAGCAGTAGCAGTGTTAGTCTTTTAAATATTAAATTTTTATTAACTGTATAGATTTGGAGGGACTATTTTGTCTGTGAGGCCAGGTTTCTTACTTTACTCAGACCATATAGTAAGGGACAATGGCACAATATCACTAAGTGAGTTATTGGTAGAGACACTTAACCTGGAAAGTGTCATTTTAAAATATTCAAGTTAAAAAATAAAAATAAAATATTCAAGTTAATTATGTTTATAAAGTTAAAGGTGAGTAAAATGCCAAGAAACTAAAGGATACTTCTCAAGTAGAATAATACATCAATTTCATTTTCTTGTATCTTAATTAATATGCTCTTTCTTACAGAATATAAGCATTTTAGCTTTGTTCTTTACATTTAAAGTGGATTGTGTTGTTTTTCTTGTGCATTTATTAAGGCTATAATATCAGTGTTTAGATAATATTTACATATCCTCTTTGTTATGGAAATAATCTAATCTAATAATCTATTAATCTATATAATTATTCATCTAATAACTTATCTGTCATATATATGTAATATTTAAGCCATCTGTTTGTTTTGCATCAAGCTTGTGTTATTTTTTCCTGAGATTGCCAGGTTGCTTGTATGGAATTCAATATGAGATTCCGAGGGGCAGCTAATTTCCATTTGATCTCTATTGGGAATAAGTCACATAAAGAATAAAACTGTTTTGAGGCAATTCATTCTCACTACTTATTGAACAACTATTATGTTTAAGTTACAGTAAGTAATACCGAGTTGCATGACATACAGTGGGTTAATAAGCTGGTTAGGGGGATCCAGTTTCCACATAAATATATGAAGTGAAGTTGATTACCCAAACTCATGGAAGTAATACAATTAAAGCAGACAGAGTGAATCCTCCTCTTGATTAGGGAAGAATGTATTTTCTGGTCATTGCTGCCTAGCTTGGCTATTATTTTGTTTCATAAAAGTGTAATAATTTTGGTATAATTTTGGTTATTCTTAAAGGTTATATTTGTTACCATTTATCATAATGAAATTAGGGTAAAACATGGTTTTGTTATCAGAATTCAGATTTAGTATTAGTTGCAGGACATATCATAAGGAGCCTTGATAAAGCTATTACCTCCACAGTTATTACAGAAATAGAATTAGAAGCCCTGTGCCAAATTAAATAAAATACTGAAACTATGCATATTGTTCAAATATTCACCTCCTCCCTGCAATTTTTCACCTTTGTGGCTGGGTACCTGCTAGGTGGTCAGTAAATTGCCACTGAATGAGTGAACAGAAGCATTAATGACTTTCAACCTACTTTCTTATCTGTCTCTCTAGGTCTACAAATCGATTTCTGTTGGACTGTATTATGAGTTCCCTCACAGTGGAATTATTGTAACTGGCCCTGAGTCTAGTGGTTATCTCCCTGAGATGATCTTCTGTGAACTAAAATCAGTGGTGACTAGCTTATAAAATCTACACAGAACCCACCAATATTTTGCGATACATGTGTGTGTGTGTGTGTGTGTGTGTGTGTGTGTGTGTGTGTAACATGCATGATAATCCACAGGAAGGTTGGGGAGGTGGTGGTGATTTGCAGATGAAATAACTCCCCTGGTATTGGCATCGTGACAGGGGCTCATTCCTCACCTTCCCAGAACCAGGCATGGAAGTCCAGTTACTTCCCAGATAGCTGATAAATTCTGGCTGCAAACAAATCCAAGTGCTTTTCTTATTTTTCCTTCTGTTAGAAGAAATCAGGCCAAAAAAATATTTTGTGAGAAAACAACAGTTCCTTATTCTGTACCACCTGCTTAAAGGCAAGCTCAAGGCACCCAAATGATGCAACCCACGAGTGTGGAAGAGGCTGGCGGATGGGCTGTCACGTCTGGCTGATCTGATGTCACAGCTGATCATGTGGTGCTCTGTGGGCAGCTGGGACTGGCCCGCCGAAAGCACATGGATTACAGTCTGAGGCTGTGATGGGAAAGTCGGCTCCTGGGCTACTGTCTCCCAGACATCAGCCTGCGGGGAAGCTGGGGGCTCTCCGAGTTGCTCTGCTCCGGGGCCCCTCCTGCTGCATGACTCACGGGCACATTGCTGAGAGAAGCTGCTGCTCCCAGTAAGTGCTTAAAGAGGGGTTTTATTCAGAGCATTTTGGAAGCGGAAAGGAAGCGATGGTGTTGATGGGGGTGCCTGGAAGCCCTTTGTAAAACACTCTCCCAGAATCTGGGCTGGGCAGCATTGCTTTCTATGCCATCCTGGAGTTCACAGGCAGCGCCCATGTGCAAATGTCCCCCAGCCCTGATTTCGGTTTGTTTTCCACGTGATGTGTTTTTCTGAATTTCATTTTCTATTTTTGTGATTGTAATGTAGATATGCTGGATATGGTTAAAGCGAACTGATTTCAGATTCGCAGACCCCTGGGTGGACTTGGTGTGGTCTCTGTGTGGTAAGCGAGCCGGGAGAGAGGGTGGTGGCTCTCTCGGTCAGAATCACTGCTTATGTTAAGATATTGACTGTGTCTGTGCTGGAAAAATATTTAGCAGTTGCTGCTTCTTTTCTGCTTTGGATGAGTGTTGAGAGAGAAAGCAGGATGAACCAGCAGTGAGGAGCATGTAGATTTAGAGTTACTGGTGTTGATAAATTGCCTTTTTTTAATGGTCAAATTATGTTAGGTGGTGTCAGCTGCGGAACAGGTGCCGGCAGTGGGAAAATGATGGAGTTCTCACTCCCTTTTCAAATTGTCTCGTCTGGTTCAAAAGCCCAATTAAAGAGTGATGAGAACTGTGAGAGTGCAGATTCCTAAGTCCAGCTTTTGGGGGCTATTTTTTTTTTTTTTTTGCTGGTAATATGTATCACATTGCCACACTTAGCCATCAGAAGAGATTCTCACCTTTGCGATGTTTAGGTGTGGCCTTTTTGGAGAAGAGGGGAATAAATTCAGTAACATCTTACTGTTCTTTCTGGGCAAATGACACTAAATGTTTCAGAGGCTGAAAATAAATGTGTATGGTTGTAAGGGATCTTCAAGGGAAATTTAGAACAAATTGTTTGTCTTAGCATTTTTTTTTTATGAAGACTTGACAGAGTTTTAGGTCAAAGTATATAGGATGTTCACTTGAAAGACAATAGCAAATAAATAGACTCTGTCTTTAAGCATTGAAAAATATTTATTCTTTCTTTATTTTGAGGGATAACATTAGTCTTTTCTGTGAGTCTCTGCATAAACTGTAGACGTTGGGGCCAAAGACCAATTCCAGAAACATTTAAGCATTGAGGAAACTTTTGGGTGGGAAAGACGGTGAGGTGGGAGCAAAGAAAGTAAGCGGAGATGAGGTCTGTTCTTTTATTGTAGCCTTTTGCAAGAGATGATTTAAGCCACAGAACATCACACAAGAGACAAGAGCTTGCCCCACCCATGGTGCTGTGAACACGGATTATTCACTTGCCATTTTATTCCACTAAATTGTGTGAGCACTCAGTGCAGAGAGGCTTCCAATTCATCCTTTGAGCTCTGTGGAATAGAGTGCAAGCCAAATAAAATGAAGCACAGAAAAATGAAGCTTCCCCCTGTTCTGCCCCACCCCACCTTGTCTGCCTTCCATATTGTTGAGTGAAGCCAGATTTATGCCGGAAAGGGCGCTATCGCTGCTTGTGATTTTGTTAGTGATTTCAGAGACGCTGACCAAGGCAGAGGCAGTGCCGCGGTACCCTGCCGGTGCAGCAGGTGAGCGCAGTGCGAGGCGGGTCTTCAGGGGTGCTCTCACCCACACAGCCCCCCTCCCTGAGGCCACACCCCCTCTTTTGGCCATGTGCCAAATCCCGTCTCTCCGAAGGGAAGCCTGATGAAGCGCTGTCCCTGCTCGGGCGTGTTGATTCCCTGGACAGAAACTCGAGGAGCCCTCCTCTCTTTGTAAGAGAACACTGCCCACTTCTCTGCCCCTTTCTGGGAGTTTTAGAATTTCTTTTCTGCAAAAGTTGATACACTGCTATGAAAAGAAATGGAAGGAAATTACCCATTTCTCCATCTTACACAAGCTCCGTTTACTGTCTTAGCATTCCCTTGTCTTAATGTCATCTCTTTTGGCAGGCTATGATTAATGCAGAGAGGTCATCTACACCCCACATTGCTACTTTTCAGGGAAAGCACGTGCAGAGAGGGACTTAGTTGGACAGACCTTATCCCCTTACTTTAAGAGGGGAAGACTGGCCAGAGTTATACATGTGATGAGTGATAGATTTAGGACCAGCACCCAGATCTCAGTCTGCCTTCTGCAATCACCTATCACAAGGGAAGAGTATTTTCCTATGTACTGAGGTTCCTCCCCTCCCGCCCCCAACAATTTGAGTTTCTTTTAATTTAGGCATGGTATTACTGGAGTCCTAAAACCACTGCAATTTCACTTTCCTTAGAATATCTTGGAATAGATTGGAAAGTCCTTAAAGAGAAAATTTTCTTTTCCTTAGGGGTGTAGCATGTATACAGTCTTTACAGGTCTTGTGGTGAGATCTCAAATACCTGATCATCAGTTTTCCAGTCTTGCCTTACTGGGAATGGGGACTACTTTAACTAATAAAAGGATTCTTGTTCAATTTTGGCAAATCAAATATGCCAAGAACATTTAGAAACTTCTTCCCATTTAGGTAATTTTCTGAGTCATATTAATGTTCTTTCTTTATGCAGGCCCTATTTACGGTAACATATTTAAAACTATTTATAAGAGATGCTCAATTTAAAATAAAATTTCAGCTTGACTTACTCTCCTAAGATTACTGCTAGACCCAAAAGAATTTTTGAAACATACTTATTGATTTAATGATAGGATATACAGAACACCACAATGCCTTTTATGAGTATAAAAGATAATGTAGTATTACACTGTTCCTTTATGGTATTAGAATGTCCATCTGTTAATTATTCAATCTAATTTCAGTGAGGGTATTATAAACATGGAAGTTTGAAATCTTTTTTTTTTAATTTAAATAAATATGAATAAATGTCACATGTTATTCATCTATGTTAATTCTATTTGTAAAAGCAATAAACATGTAGTTAGACTGGGTACAGTTTAATTAGATTTTTTTGAATCCTTGACTACAATCTAGACGCCCTCTGATTATATCCTAAATGTGCAATAATCCATTTCTACTGGTCCAGTGAGGGCATCTTTTCATTCTAGACATTAAACTATAGTGATATATTGGGAGAAATTAGTTCTGGTAGCTTTGGGTGGTTTCAACAAGAATAATTGGAACACTGTTCTAAGAGCCTGCACTCTCTAGCTCAGAAACAAATGGCTGCATATGTGACATTTCTAAATGGTGACATAGTCAAGGAACCCTCTGATTTTTTAGTTTAGGCTTCAGGTTATGGAGAGGGGAAAAAAACAGAAAAGGGAAATTAGGCATTAATGTTTATAATAAGGGAGAAACTCCAAATAAAGGTACCATTTATTTTTAAAAAGATGTAACTAAGAGGAAATTAAAAAGAAAAAAAAAGTTCAGTGGAGCCTCAGTACAGTGAATAGCTGCTGTCACGGCTGTACATTTCACTCTTAGGTCTTGGGTGCCTTTCACTGGTTCCATGTAGGCCAAAAGCACAAGCAAATATCTCTTGTTGTAAACAAAGCAACAGATTTAAGTTAAGGCTAATGTGTTCACAGCCAGAGCCAAAAGCTTATCAGGGTTATTATAACACACTGGGCTCTTAGCCCATCTATCTAAATGTCTAAAGTAGACTAAAGTTATGGATCAGTCCATCGTATACACCATCCCACATGAGAGCCAGATGCTACTGTTTACTGTGCTAGTAACTCAGCCAGCTTCAATGTGAAATCTGAGATTGCAGTTTAGGGTCAATGGAAGTTATAGATTGATTTTTCCAATCATGAATTCAAGCTCCTATGCTCCAGTCTGTTTTGATTAATGTTTCTTTTTAGAGCAGTCTCTTAAACCTAATATACACCCAACTGTCTAAACTGTTTAGATGGAGAACTTCCCTGTGAAAACTGTTTATTGTCTTTTGGGCTTTGGGTTTGATATAGGTCTTCAGCATATTTTTGTCCTTTGTCTTGAGCACAGAAAGGAAGGCATGAAGATCTATTGCACAATACTACACTTGAAAATACCACTGCAACACAGCCCTTGAGAAGACTGCATAGAAAAATAGTTCTGTGTATACCGATTTAGAAAAAGACTACCTACTCTTCTCAGTTTCAGAGAAAATTCTGTCATTCAAGACCCAGTATTGTGTTTTGTTGATTCAGGTATATACCTTATTTTAATCTTACTTCATTTTATTTGTGCCTTTTTAGAAAATTTTCAGGAAGTATCAATAAGTAATAATAATGATAATAGCAATTGCCACTTGCTGAAAACTTCCCATGTACTATACCCTGTACCAACATTTCATTTATTGTGGACATTTCACAGATGGTAAGGTAGACTTACATCAAAGCACATGACATCAGCCAAGATTCCAACCAGGTCTTTCTAAGTCTAAAGTGCTTTATCTTATGCTTATTGTTTCACCTGTGGATTTCTATCGAGTTTTGCACACAAAACTAAAAGGTTATGACAGATCCCTTTTTATCTATATACAACACAGATTTAGTGATGGGGGGATGTTAATTTACAGATGAGGAGGGACTGCCTTTATTTTAGGTAAGATTTCATTGTGTTAATAAATTGTGATATGGTATGGTTAAAAGGTATGGGGAAGGCTTAGAAGTAATACTAACTTGCTTATTAGTTTTACTCTAAGTATAGTATCTAGAAGACAGTCCCCATAGCAAGTTACTAACAAAAATATAATTTAAAAAAACTTTGAATTACAGGATCTTATTTTTAAAAAAGTAGTTCTTTCAACTTTATCCAAAACATGGTAGACTTTACTATAAAGTCCTGCAATGATTAAGGACTTCCTAAATTAAAAGATGCTTACTCCTTGGAAGGAAAGTTATGGCCAACCTAGATAGCATATTAAAAAGCAGAGACATTATTTTGCCAACAAAGGTCCATCTAGTCAAGGCTATGGTTTTTCCAGTGGTCATGTATGTGAGAGTTGGACTGTGAAGAAAGCTAAGCACTGAAAAATTGATGCTTTTGAACTGTGGTGTTGGAGAAGACTCTTGAGAGTCCCTTGGACTGCAAGGAGATCCAGCAGTTCATCCTAAAGATCAGTCCTGGGTGTTCATTGGAAGGACTGATGCTGAAGCTGAAACTCCAATACTTTGGCCACCTCATGTGAAGAGTTGACTCATTGGAAAAGACCCTGATGCTGGGAGGAATTGGGGGCAGGAGGAGAAGGGGATGACAGAGGATGAGATGGCTGGATGGCATCACCGACTCGATGGACATGAGTTTGAGTGAACTCCGGGAGTTTGTGATGGACAGGGAGGCCTGGCATGCTGTGATTCATGGGGTCACGAAGAGTTGGACACGACTGAGCAACTGAACTGAAAGTAATCAATGAAATTTAATGCACTAATATCCAGAGAAAACCATAATTCAAAAAGATACATGCACCCCAATGTGAAGTAAGTCAGAAAGAGAAAAACAAATATCATATATTAACATATATATATATATATGAATCTAGAAAAATTTACTGATAAACCTATTTATGGTGCAGATGTGGAGAATGGACTTGTGGACACAGCGGGGGAAGGAGAGAAGAGACGAACTGACATATATACACTACCATATGTAAAACAGATGCTAGCGGGTAGCAGCTGAATAGCACAGGGAACTCAGCTTGGTACTCTGTGATGGCCTAGATGGGTGGGATGGGGAGGGGAGGTGGGGTGGGAGGGAGGCTTTAGAGGGAGGGGATATATGTATACTTATAGCGAATCATGTTGTTGTATAGCAGAAACCAATACAACATTGTAAAGCAATTATCCTCCAAATAAAAATAAATTTTAAAAAAGAAAATAAAAGTAATTTAATGCACTGATACTCTGAGAAAACTATAATTCAAAAGACCCATGCACCCCAGTGTTCACTGCAGCACAATTTACAATAGCCAGGACACGGAAGCAATCTGAATGTCCATCAGCAGAGGAATGGTTACAGAAAATGTGGTACGTATATACAAATGGAGTATTATTCAGCCATAAAAGGGATGAAATTGGGTCATTTGTAGAGATGTGGATGGACTAGAGACTGTCATACAGAGTGAGGTAAGTCAGAAAGAGAAAAGCTAATGTCATATATGAATGCATATATGTGGAATCTAGAAAAATGGTATAGATGATCTTATTTGTAAAGCAGAAGCAGAGACATGGTTGTAGAGAATAAATGTACTGACACCAAGGGGGAAAGACAGGGAGGAATTGGGAGATTGGGATCGACACTTACACACTATTGATACTACGCATAAAATAGATAACTAATGAGAACATATTGCATAGCACAGGGAAGTCTCCTTAATGCACTGTGGGCGCCTGAACCTAAAAGAGGTCCAAAAGGGAGTGAACATATGCATATGTGCGGCTCATTCATTTTGCTGTACAATAGAAACTAACAACATTGTAAAGCAGCTATACTGTAATAAAAATTCATTTTAAAAATTAAAAAAATGTTTCACAGAACAATATTACTAAAAATCTGAAAAAGCACATTATCATATTTGTTATGTTTTCCTTCTTTTGTGTATCTTTCGCATCCCTGAACTTGAGTAATCAGTTGTCCATGTATCTTTGAAATCTAGTTCTTGAAAGAAAGGTCAGGTTTTACCTTTGTCCTCTCAGCTGGGCACAGTGGCTGGTACAAGATGTTGCTTGTTCACAAATTTACCATCCACCCAGAGGCCAGCTCTTTAAAGATGTAAGGCTAATGGTTGAGACTTCAAAGTAGAATTTCTTTGACTTAACAGAAGAGCATCTAAGTAATCCAAACTGAACTGCTTGTGCCTTGGTTTTTAGCAAAGCAGTGTGACAAATCCTTTCATGCCAGCCGTTCCGGATACCTACATATTGTCGCTGGTCTTGTGACACAAGTTTGCCCTTAAATGTGCTATTCAAGAGCTAATGCAAAATAGGTTCCAGCAGGTTTTACATATTAGATCTTTACCTCGTCTTGGTGTTGGAACATCAACTCTGCCATTCATAACTTTTCCTCATAACTCAATAGCATTGGTTTTATAATAAAAAAAAAGCATTAAACCATCCCCAATGAAGAGTGAAGCTGAGTTGCAAAGTAGGTTTTGCACTATTTTACACTCACATAATTATTTTGTTTTGCCCAGAAAAGCCTAATGGTTCTCCACGTTATATATTTTATGCTTACTAAAACTGTTGGTATATAGAAAAGCGTATTCCTTCCAGTTGTAAAGTGACTTGTGGAATAATACTGCAGAATATTAAATGCCACATCCTAATATTGTATGGTATTTAATTTAAGAATAAACTAAATCATGTAAGAACATGTGACCCAGATGTTACTAATAAAAATAATTATTACTTTAAAATTTCATACAGGGAATAATAACATTCAGTGATTTTCTATTTGTTATGTACTCTGACTTCACTTTCCATTAGTGATTGAAAAGAAATTTGGAAAAAAAAATATTTAAGAAAGAAGTGTCTTGGTGCTTTATAATCTCCCAATATGCTGCCTCAGTTAAATCTAAATTGTTAAAAAAAAAAAATCTAAATTCTTGCTGTAAAAAGACAACTATATGTTTGTGTTTAGGTATTAATCTATTTAAATTATTAAAATTTAATTTGGAAAAAAGGCAAATCTTTTCTAATGACTCTTAGCCTGGTGTATGTTAGCTGATCAACAGTTAGCTGGGTTGAAAGGGCACAGAATGATCTGTAGCAGCTGGATTGTATATAGGTCTCATTTGAATGTGGGACAGTTTTTAGTTTTTCATTTGGAGGATAATTCCTTTACAATACTGTGTTAGTTTCTGCTGTACAAAAACATGAATCAGTGTAAGTATGCGCATATTCCTTCCCTCTTGAGCCTGCCTCCCCGACCCGTTCCCGTCTGTCTATCAGGGCACTGAGCTGAGCTCTCTGCGGTATGCCGCAGTGTCCTCCTAGCTGTCTGTTTTACACATGGTAGAATATGCATGTCAGTGTTATGTTCTCAATTCACCCACCCTCTGAATGGTGGTCTTGCTTTCAGCTGAACCACCTGAGAAATAAACAGAAAAGATTTGCTCTACTGAAGAATGGCTGGAACACAGAAATATGAAAAGGATTGAACAAGAAGAAGCCAAACAGAGGTAGTAAGTAAGGCAGATGATAGTAAGCTGAAATGGCATTCTTTTAGACCATAGTAGCTTTAAAATACAATACACAATATTGGATTAAACAGATGGCTGGAGATATCTGATTTTAGAAATATCAGGGCAATTTTCCAACATAATTGGAAGGATCCCAAAGTTAGATTAGTTTAAGCTGTGACCGATAATCACAGTTAATGATTAGTTTTGATGATACATGATATACCAGATGTCTATACATTGCTTTTTTTTCCTTTTAATTTCTGATTTATGTTTTTGAGTATAATATGTTTTGATATTATATATATAAAATTATGTTTTGATATAATATCCTAAATTCTCCCCTGTGACTCAGTGGTAAAGAATACACCTGCAATCCAGGTAGCCTCAGGAGACATGTGTTCGATCCCTGTGTCAGAAAGATCCGCTGAAGAAGGGCATGGCAACCCACTCCAATATCCTTGCCTGGAGAATCCCATGGACAGAGGAGCCTGGCGGACTACAGTCCATGGGGTCACAAAGAGTCAGACACGGCTGAGGCAACTTGGCACACAGCCTAAATTCAACAAATACAAAAGGATAAACGCATCTTCTTTCTTCCGTGTGCTGTAGTTGCCCTCTTCAGAGACAACTACTGATTTTAGTTCTATGTGTATTTTCTGATTATATTTCATGATTATGTGTGTGTGTGTGTATATATATGTATATATTCAATGTATACATATATATTAGCATAGTACATACACTTTTCTATTTTTTTTCACTTAATATGTCTTGTATTGTTCTATATCAGTATACACAAAGTTGCCTTATTCATTAAGCAAATATTTTATCATGAAAAATTTCTAATGTACAGAAATTTGGGATATATAAGGAACTCCAGGTATCTATTACCCAGCTTCAACATACATATTAAGATTTTGACAATTTTTCTATGTATGTTAGAGAATATTGAGATAATCATTAACTTTGTTCCAGTGATACTGACCTAGTTATTAAGTTAAAAAGAAAAATTCCTTATTGAGTAGTGATACATGCCGATGTATTTATAAGTGAGATGATATGTTGTCTGATGTTTGAGATTTACTTTGAAATATACAAGAAAAGATATGTGTAGGAGGAATAGCTTGAATCAAGATTGACAAAATGTTGAAGTTGGATGAATGCAGATTCATTGTATTACTTCTCGTTGTGTATGTTGGACAATTTCCATAACAATACCTTTGCTACTCTGATTTCATCTCTAGCTCTCCTTTTTTCTCTGGAGTGTTTTAAAATAAATAGAAGATATCATGTAATTTCACCTATAAATACTTAGTGTGTATTCCTAAGGCATACTGAACAGAAACCTACTACAATGCTATTATCACACCAAGAAAATTGATATCTTTAAATGTAATTTATAATAAAATCCAGTCTATTTTTACATTTCCTTGATTTTCTCAAGAATGTCTTTTTTTTAAAGTTGTTTTGTTTAAATTAGGAGCCAAATCAAGTCCACATATGGCATTCATTAAAACTTTTAAACTTTAATAATTCTCTTCCTTAAAAAAGCCATTTATTCATTTAAGAAACTAAGTTATTTATCCTAAGTTATTTTACCCCACCGTCTGGATTTGACTGTTCCCTCCAGGTGTTGTTCAACTTGTTCCTCTATCCCCTTGTATTTGGGGCTTGACTGTATTCAGATTGAATATTTTTGGCAAGAATCCTTCTGCCTGCCGTGTTCTGCTGTGTTGATACATCACCTTAGGAGGCTCACAGGTCTCATTTTTCACTTTGAGTGATTCAGAAATTGAGCAGAGGATTTGGGTGGTGTCGGTCTGATCTGCCTATTGTAAAGTTTCTCATCAGCATTTTAGCTAATGTTTTTGGAAATCTGTGATTATTACTGCCTCAGTCTATTATTCCATTAAGGTGGCAAAATGATTTTCTAGTTCTTCCATTCCTTTTTTGCATTTATTGCCTGGAAGTGTGTACAAAAATATTTCCCATATCAACATTTTGATTAATCTAAATACAGTTGGCTTATTCTTTTAAAGACCATATAGTATTTTGTTGTTGTTCAGTTGCTAAGTTGTGTCTGACTCTTTGCAACCCCATGGATTGCAGCATACCAGGCTTCCCTGTCCTTCACTGTCTCCCAGAGTTTGCTCAAACTCATGTCTGTTGAGTTGATGATGTCATCCAGCCATCTCATTCTCTATCACCCACTTCTTTCCTCAAACTTTCCCAGCATTGGGGTCTTTTCCAACGAGTTGGCTGTTTGCATCTCGTGGCCAAAACATTGGAGCTTCAGCTTCAACTTCAGCATCAGTCCTTCCAATGAATATTCAGGGTTGATTTCCTTTAGGATTGACTTGGTTGATCTCCTTGCTGTTCTTGGCATTCTCAAGAGTCTTCTCCAACACCTCAGTTCAAAAGCATCAATTCTTTGGTACTCGGCCTTCTTTATGGTCCAACTCTTATCTCACTAAGACCTCATCTTAGTGAGTTCTTCATCTTAGATTTATTCCTCCACTTACCACTATCAGATCATGGCCACTTTGGCTTCTCACCCCTATGGACTTTGGCTTCTAGCATCTCCTCTCATTACTTGCTGATCTGTCTTTCAATTCTCAGAAGCACCAAATGTTCATGAAGTAAGGAGACATTTTGCAGCACTCCTTTGTCCCTGTTACTGGATAAAACCAGCCTTTCTCAGCATTACCTCATTTCTTTTCTCCCATGTTCCTATATAATAGCTGACAAGCGCTTTTCTCTCACTGGCTCCAGATTTCTTAGATATACAGTGTACAGGAAGGTTAAGTGATTTGAAATGATATGTCGAAGATAATAACGGAGTCAGCACTGCAGACTGGAAAAGAACAGTTGGCTCCCTGATGCTTGATCAGGCCGTTTTTAATGAAATCTGCTGAAGGGGCACACTCATATTTTAGCAACAGTCTGGAAAACAAGAGGTACTTTTGGTAATTCTAGTGATACTCGATCTGCTTTGACAGAAACATACCATGAACACGTGCTGAGTCTTTAAAAAGTGGTGAGGCTAAATATTTTCACAAATTTAAATGACTTTTAAGTATTGAAAAATGATCTTGGTTAAGATGAATGGTGTATTAATGAGATTTGGAGCAATCACAGACTCACAGAATAGTTTTGTTATTTAAATGAAAAATAAAATATAAAGCAGAGGAAAAGATCAGGAACATGGAGGTTGCTTATTTTTTCAGTCACTTTACAGTTAATCCATGACAAGTTAGTTGAGATGCCAATGACCAACTTTAAACAGTAATGAGCCACCTCTGCTCTTTAATCAAAAATTTTATGTGCCCAGGATGAAGGGATGATATTAACAAATTTATATGTAGCAGTTGAAATTTTGTCTTGTACATTCTTAGTACCTGGGACTTCTTCAGAGGAAAACCTCTAAAAAATGCTTTCATGTTGGGTGTTCAGTTACATGACTAATAATCATTAACAAGTTTAAAATATGTTAACAAGGAAAGATACTTGTGAACTCTGAGCTTCTGACATCAAGAGTTATTAGACTTGAGTTCTTTTTCAGGAGTTATTTAACGTTCTTTCACATATTGTACCAGCCGTCAGACACCTGGTTTATACACAGATCTGGAGTTGCCTTAAACCAGAAGGAAATTGATAAATAGAGATGACTCACTCTCTCTTTTTTTTTTTTCATGTAGAATGAGGAGCAAGAGGTCTGCCATTTCTTGGAAATTTTGCCCAGTAGCCTGGTAATGTAGACATCTTCCAGGCTATCTTGTAGGAAGAACTACATGCACAAACCGTTATCCAAAACTGACCAAATCATTCTTAGGCATAGCTTTGCAGCATAAATACTTAACTCCCGCACTCAACAATACTCCTGCCTAACTGGGCCAGCTCTTGTAGCTTTACTGAAAGGCATGGTTATTTCTGTTACTTCTGACTGTGAAAAGATGCATGAATTTCTGATGAACCCCACTGAATATTCAAACCCAAATTATTTTGTTAATTTCAGCTGTTTTCCATTAAAATAATATGTGCTCCTTATTAAAAACATTCCATAGAATACGACTCAGGTTTGCCAGCAGCTTTTGTGTGGGAGAAATTCATATTAAATTAGCGCTTCTCCCTCAACTCTTCTGTTTTCATCCAAATACCAAGAGTTCCATTAAGGTCTCCCATTTGATTTATCTGAGAACACCTGACCGTGATGTGAAAAGGGCCCTAGAGCAGCATTTACCAAACTGGAGCTCTCGAGGTCCATGAAGTGTTAAAGATGTACGGTATCAAAGAGTGTTCTGAGCGAGTTCCCTAGTGGGCCCGCACTTGGGACTTGGCGCTTTCAGGGTTGTGGCCCCAGCTTCAGTCCCTGGTCGGGGAACTGAGATCCTGCAAGAGGCAGGATGCAGCCAAAAAAAAAAGTATTCTGAGTTGAACAAGATTGAAATACATTGTATTCTCCTTCCCACGTGCCTTCCTCTTTAATATACATTAGCATATTGTCTATGATTCTAAATATATTTGACAATAAATTTTTTTTCTATTTTTTTGAAAGAATAATTATCAGTAGTCTTCTCGAGGATATCAGTGTATCATGTTCAGTAACTGTTTTTCTTAATGTGGTCTTTGATTCTAAAACTTAACTATATTGCCCTGAAAAAATAAAATAAAAAGCATATATTAGAGTTGACTCTAAATATCTCCTAAATGACATATTTCCTATTCTCTACTTATGTGGAACTTAGTTTATTTCTATTTTAAGGGAACCAACTTTCATAATTTAAATTCAAAAACTGATATTAAGAGTAACTTGTATCTCTGTTAATAAATATTTAGAATAGTATTACATACAAATGTTATGTGACTGTGACCACACAAAATTGTTTTAAGAAGGGAGATGATGTCTTGATTTTTTTCAAGGTATGTAGAAAAATTGACTATTTCTGAATCACCAGACTACTTGAATCTGTTAATTTGTTGAAAAATTATATTCATCTTTTTCCTATTTTGAGAAAACAGTTCCTCTAATGGGGTCCAGAATGGTACTGATAACTTATGTTGATTCACCTGAAAGCTTCCAACAATGGTGTGAAGAGAGCTTTAGCCTCCCCTTCTGGGTTCATGGAAAGATGGTCCTTAGCATAGGTTGGCAGTGCAGTCTTTGTTAGATAAGACTTTCATTGTATTTTCTTTGTTTCTTTCTTATGACACCAGTAACTTTTTAATCATGCATTATTAGTTGTGTATTATAGTTTATCTGCACCAAGTAAAGTTCCTGAGGGTATATATCCATCATGTGCCTGTTTCAATGCTTTTCCCTTAGCATGGATTGGACCAGTGTTTGTCAAATGAAAGACTCAGTGAATGAATGAATGCATTAATTTATGCAAATTTATGGAAATCCTAGCAATATCAGGTGTGTTTGTCAATTATCTATCAGTTGATCCATGCATTTATATCCTTCCCTACTTAAAATTTGAGGACATTCCCAAAGAGACATATATAGAGAGATTAAGGAAAAAGCTAAATTAAAATTAGGTAAGATAATTACAGCAAAGAAAAGGGTTGGAAGGTAAAATGAGTAGGACTGAACCTTGTTCTGAAAAATATATACCATAAAATCTTAGGCATTTGGAAGTGGAGAACATTGATTTGGTGTTAAACTTACTAGAAGCATATGAAGGAAGCAGTTGATTTTTTATATCTAGAAAATTATGATGCCAGTTGCTCACATGAAACAGTTATTGCTGGAACTAAGACCAGAGAGAAATTCTTCTCATGGTATATCAGAAGGAGTTTACTGTGTAGTATAAAGAATAATGTATTCAGCTTATCTTTAACCACAGCAAGGCATTTCAAAGTGTATTATATTACCCTTGGTTTATACTGGTAGCATCTCCACCAAAACTTATATAAAGAGTACGGCTGTGGAAAGGGGTAAACAGTGGTTCATGAACTCCTGTGATAAAAACAGAATTGCAAAACATCTGTCAAACATTTTTTGCAAAATCTCTATTTAGCAATTAATGTGGATATAAAGTTTCACTAGCAGGTAAAAGAAAAAAAATGTGGAAGAGTATAAAATGTATTATTTAATTATTAGAATAAATTATAAACAATTGTCTGGAGATGGGGCTCAAATATTGATGAGCATCATTTACTGTTTTTTTTTTAACTTTTCTATGTATAACTACAGAATGCAGCAAATAGAACTAGTTGTTAAACAGCAGGGAAAATTCAGTTAAATAGAGAATATACTTCTTCTTTAGGTTGTAATTTAAGCTCCTTTTCAGTAGAAGGAAATGGACTGTAGTGAAAATTCATAGATACCAATTATCCCAGAAAATGATTACTTAAAGAAAGGTGAGAATAGAAACCAATTAAAGAGCATGCACCTGGAGCCCTCTCTTGGGGATGGGAAAGTTGGATAGAAATGTTGTAACTGCAGGGATGTGATAGCAATAGTATGTCTTTTGGGAAATTAACTGTCAGTTTCTTATGTACTTGTGTGGATTTTATATTGCCATTTTGTAACAGAGGCACCACCAATGTCAGTTTGGAGATATTTGTCCACATGCAAAAATTTACTGAGGGTTTCCTGGGTGGCTCATTGGTAAAGAATCTGCCTGCCAAAGTAGGAGCCGTAGGAGATTTGGGTTTGATCCCTGAGTGCGGAAGATCCCCTGGAGGAAGAAATGGCAACCCATGTCAGTATTCTTGACTGGGGAATCCCATGGACAGAAGAGCCTGGCAGGCTACCGTTCTTGGGGTCACAAAGAGTCAGACACAACTGAGGTGACTGAGCACACACAAAAATGTACTGAAGAGTTTTATAAAATGTGAGATCCCCAGAGTTAAATCTTGGGGACTTTTTGGCTTCTTGTCTTAATATTGGAAATTCTGAGGTTGGGATAAAACCTTACTCTGACCTCCGTCCTTACTTCTAACTTGTGGTGTTGGTGATGGCAAGGGTAAGCAGACAGATCTAGTATGGTAAATAAGCATTATTTGGTTTCTAATTTTTTTGAGTCACCATACATTCAGGAGTTTTAAGCCACTTAAAAAATTATAATCCTGACCCTCAAAATATTTTCTCTGTCTCTCTTTTCTTTTTGAAACAGTAGTCTTGCCCAACTGTATCTCCTTCTTTCTTATTAACTTCTAATAGGCTAACCCCTACAATTTCACTGACTTTGTGCTGGCAAATATCCCCAAGTTTATTAGCCTCTTTTAAATCTCCATCTTAGTTTTCCTGTGACCCATTTTATATTTCTAAACCAGTCTTCTTCCCGTCTGGAGCACTCTCCTCTCTCTTGATCTTCTCCTACCCCTGTGGCTATTTCTTTTTGGCCTTGTAAAGTGCCTTTCTTTACTTTTTAGAGATTATGCTTTTGTGTATTTCTCTAGGTTTTCTCTCCTTTTTCTAGTGATCTCATTCATCCTAAGATTTCCATTATATGCTGATGATCCCTGCAGTAGTCAGAGTGAGGCTAAGCTGCTGCAACAAAAGAGGTAGACGGGTGATTCTGCTCCATCTGGTCACCCAGGATCTCAGATTTCTTCTTTCTTGTTCCTTCACCATCTGCTGATATGCTGTCTTTATTTGTACCATCTGCAGTAGCCCAATAGCACCATGTCTGTGTTCTAACACCCAGGAAGTGAAGATCAGAATGGCCTAAGGAAGTGACAGAAAAAAATAAAAGAACCTATGCAGTGTTTCTGCTGAAATTGCATTGATGAGGATGTAGTCTGCTGACCCCCTGTAGTATCTAAAGGGGTTGGGAGTGAGCTTAATGACTAGGAGGATGAAGGGGAGAAGGCAAAATTATTGGTCCCCACAAAAATACCTTTAGCCCTGCTCTCTGATGTTTCACATTCACAGATTTGTCTGCTTTTTGATGTCTTCATTTAAAAAATGTATTTCATTAGTTTTTTTAAAATTTCAACTTTGTTGAAGTGTAATTGGCATAAAATGATAAGATATTTAAAGTATATGTTGTGGTGATTTGATTATGTAAACATTGTGAAAGAATCTTCTCATTTAACGTGATGTCTTCCTCTGTGTGTACTGTAGACAGCTCAAACTCAACATGTCAAAATGAAACAAATGTGAACTAATTGTTTTCTCCAAGTCTACTACTCCTAGCAAACTTCATCATTCTTAGTGGTCATTACTATGTTGCTTGAGCTATAAAAAACTTGTTGTTCAGTCACTAAGTCCTACCTAACTTTTTGAGACCCCATGAATTGCAGCATACCAGGCTTCCCTGTGATTCACTATCTCCTGGGGTTTGCTCAAACTCATGTCCATTGAGTCGGTGATGATATCTGACCATCTCATTCTTTGCCCACCTCTTCTCCTCCTGTCCTCAATCTCTCCCAGTATCAGGGTCTTTTCCAATGAGTCGGCTCTTTTTTTTTTTTTAATTCCCCATGGCAAATTTGTGACCAGGTTCTATATATTTTATTTTGGTCATGCTGCATGTGGGATCCTAGTTTCCTGACCAGGGATAGAACCCTTGCTCCCCTGCAGTGGAAGTGCAGTGTTTTAACCACCAGACTATCAAGGAAATGCCACCAAATTCCATATATTTAAATTATTTAATCCATCCTACTACCACTGACTATGTCTTTCTAGACCCTAAAAAACTTGATCTTGGGACTCCCCTGGTGGTCCAGTGGCTGGGACTCCGCACTCCCAGTACAGGGAGCCTGGGATTGATCCCTGGCTGGGGAACTAGATCCCACATGCCACAACTAAGACCTCACCCAGCCAAATAAATAAATAAAAATAAATATTAAAAAAGCTTTATCAAAAAAAAAAAGCTTTATCTTATATTATTTCTGAAGCCTTCTGACTGATCTCCAGTCCAAAAGTTGTTTCCTTAAATGTCTGTCCTCTCTACACAGCCACCATATCTATCTTTCTAAAGCACATATGGATGATTAAAAGTCTGTAATGGCCCTCCATTTGCTGTGGGTTTTCTTTAAATATGATTTTTAGAAATGGAACCCCCTTTTCCTTAAATACTACTCCAAATTCCCCCTATAAAAATATGCAGAATTCTTGAATGGGCATTGTCCTTAGAATGTCATTTGAAAATTACTGGCCTTGGGATTTTAATTCAGATTACTTGCTGATAATTAGAAGTCCCTTACAAGTTCTCACAACCCAGTCCTAGCTGACCTTCTCAAACTTACCTTTAGCCAGTATTTCTATCATCTCTCTTCTCGTCACATGGCATCAATCACTCCTCCATGAGTCTGGTTCTCCTGGGTCTTGATTTGCTCCTGTTTCTGCAGTCCTGCGTGGCTCCTCCCTGTTCCCTGCCACACCATTACTCACCTGAGAAAGCATGAGCTTTGGAGCTAGATAAACTTGGATTCAGAGCTCATCTGAGCCTTGATTTCTTCATTGGAAAAATGGATTTAATAAGGGAATCTACACAAAGCACCCAGGCCATAAGAGAACCTCAAAATGTCAGTTTCTTCCCTCCCCTTCTCAAATGTCACTTCTCTATTTCTGTGTGTGTGTGATTCCTGCAGGAAGAAGTTGGTTTCTCCAGTCTGTGTTTTTACAGCATTTGATAATGCTTCTGTGGGCTTCCCTGACAGCTCAGTGGTAAAGAATCCATTTGCCAATTCAGGAGAGTCAGGTTTGATCCCTGGGTCAGGAAGATCCCCTGGAGTAGGTAATGGTAACCCTCTCCAGTATTCTTGCCTGGGAAATCCCATGGGCAGAAGAGCCAGTGGGCTACAGTCCATGGGGTCACAAAGAGTTGGGCATGACTTAATGACTAAACAACAACAACAACAACAACAACAACGCTTCTATAAGAGAACTTTAAATTATTATATTTATTTATGTATATGGTTGTCTTACCTGTTGGACTTTGAGCTCTTTGAAGTCAGGAGTCTTGATTCACTCACCTTTGATCCTCAGTGCTAGGTAAAAACAGATATAAAACAAGTGTCTTTTAAGCTGATGTGCATTGAATTGAATTGAAATGAAATGGATTTCTAGTAGAAAAATAAAGGTCAGTCAGTTTTTTTGGCTCCGACTTACCCTTCCCATGAGGAATGGTAAAGGAGTTTGATGGATGTACATATGCTGTTTTGTAATGAAAAGGAGCAGACTTCTGATTTTGAACATGAAATGGCAACTGCTGGACTGTGAAACAATCTGCAAAATTGCATTTATTCTGGAGTGTTTTGTTTTGGCATCACTAGGGTAGAATGTTGTTTCATAGTCCATGTTTATTGAACCATGTAAGGGATTTACAGGAGCATCTGTTTGGAGGCCAAAGTTGAAGTGGGGCACAGTCCCAAAAAAGTGACATGTAAGACAAATTGATGTATTCAAGCATTCAGAGTTGACAATTTAATCTGCTATTTTTATAGAGGACGTTTTGGCACTAGCAACAGGGTATATATTTATGTGACAAAATCAGGCTTAACATCAGCTTCCCCCTATCAAACAAAGAAATTATTCTCCTCTATTTCTTTTTTCAAATGTGGTAAAAACATAAAACACATGATTTACCTTCATAACTATTCTTGTGTGTGTGCTTAGATGCTCAGTTGTGTCCAACTGTTTGTGACCCCATGAGCTGCAGCCCGTCAGGCTCCTCTGTACATGGGGGTTCTCCAGGGAAGAATACTGGAGTGGGTTGCCATGCCCTCCTCCAGGGGATTTTCCCAACCCAGGGATTGAACCCATGTCTAATGAATTAAAGGCAGATTGTTTACCGCCTGATCCACCAGAGAAGCCCAAGAATACTGGAGTGAGTATCCTATCCCTTCTCCAGGGGATCTTCCTGAGGAACTGGGGTCTCCTGCATTGCAAGTGGATTTCTTATCAGCTGAGCTGCCAGGGAAGCCCTCATTATGGTTTTTAAGTGTATAATTTAGTAGTGTATATTCACAATACTGCACAACAGATCTCTAGAACTTTTTCATCTTGTAACAGTGAAATTCTACACCCACTAAACAGTAATTATTCTTTTTGTTTTATCCCTGCCTTTGGCAACCACCCTTTTAGTTTCTATTTCTGATTTTGACTTCTCTAGGTACTTCACATGAGTGGTATCATGGAGCATTTGTCCTTTCATGACTGGCTTATTTCACTTATAATATGCTTGAGGATCATCCATGTGGTAGCATGTGATGAGATTTCTTCCTTTTTAAGGCTGCATAATATTCTATTATTTGTATATGTCACATTTTCTTTATCCATTCACCTGTCAATGAACATTTGGATTATTTCCATCTCTTGGCTGTTGTGTTAATGCTGTGATGAACATGGGTGTGTAAATATCCTGGAGATTTTGCTTTGAATTCTTTTGGGTAAATAGCCAGAAATGGGATAGGTAGATAATATGGTAATTCTATTTTTCATGTTCTTTTCAATAATGGTTGTACCACCATGTTCTTTTCAATAATGGTTGTACCATTTTACACTCCTGCCAATGTGCACAAGTGGTTTTAATTTCTCTTCATTTTCACCAACTGTGTTATTTTCTTTTTTTTGTAATGACCATCCTGATGGGAGTGAGGTCATATGTCATGTGATTTTGATTTGCATTTCCCTAATCATTAGTGATGTTAAGTATCTTCTTTGGACAAATGTCTGTTCAAGTCCTTTGCCCACGGTTTAATTGGATGTCATGGTTGTTGAGTTTTCCCTTACATACTTTGGATATTAACCCCTTATCAGATATATGATTTACAGTTATTTTCTTCTATTCTGTAGGCTGCTTTTTTCACCCTCTTGGTTGTTTATTTTGGTCTTCAGGAGATTTTAAGTTTGATGTAGTCCCACTTATCTATTTTTGCTTTTTTCACCTGTAGTTTTGATGTTCTATCTGACTTTTAAATTTCTTTCAATGACGTTATCAGTCTTTGTATTATATGGGTCTGAAGTCTTGAAGTTATCCCTCCCTATTCTTCCTTGTCCCCTATAATTAATAGTTCTCTAATTCCCCTAACTTCTGTAGTCGTTCTTACACCCATTCTCTCTCTCTCCACTCCACTGCACATCTGGCTCATCAGTCCTCTCAGGATTTCTCTGTCTCTTCATATGTTGTCTCTCACTCTTCCAGGCTACTTGATTCACTGCCTCTAGGTTATGCTTCTTAAAGAAGTATGTGTCTTGTCATAGATCTGTTTAGAATACTTAATGTTTGCCCATTGCCATCCAGAAATGTCTAAATTTTTCTAAAATCTGGCTCTGACTTACCTTTCTAGCCTATCATTTGTTCCTTTCTCTCATTCCCTACACAGACTTTATAGTTTAGTCCATCAGGGTTAATCGCCTTTTCTTATGATGCCCCATAGTTTCCTGATTTTGCCTGTGCTGGTCTTTTTGCTTGGAAAGCTTTAGCATGCATTAGTGACCTGTGTTTGGTTATTCATTTCTCTGTCTGCCATCTTCCACTCTTATTTCTTTATACTCACTCCTAGAGAATTCAGCATTAACTATAACCTATATGTTGATATTTCTTAAATCAGCATCACTGTGTATGGTCTCATTGCCTGAAGGACATTATTGAGGTTTTAGGGAACTGAGGACTAGCACTCAACCTCCACACCTGGATATGAGCTAGGTAAGAGGTAGACTGGGAGTAAGTCAAAAGAAACCAAAACACCATCTTTACTATTAATACAGTTGCAACTGGAAAAAGTGGCTTATACTTAGGAGAAATCGAGTTCCTAATATTGGGCCTAAAACTAGACAGTCCACTTTAAAACTTGAACAGGTGGAGAATGAGCAGGATGTACCTCCTCCTGGCAATTGCTGCCCAAGATAAGGAGAAAAAGAAGGGATGTGGTACTTGTCCAACTTTTACTCTCAAATTCCTCAATCAGCCTCATGTGGGGAGGAGTGAATGAGGAGGTGGAGTGAGACCAGGGGACTGTACTACTGGACATTCATCCATGTGGAGGAAACATTGGGAGTGGGAGGAACATTTCTCCTTCTCCCCTCCACATACATATCTCCTTCCTGATAGCCCAGGCTCATCCCAGATCCATGTTCATCACATCCTCCTCAAAGACAGCTTTCCTTCCTGACTGCTCTTATTACACTTGAACTTCTCAAGTAACTTGACCTTGCTCATTTGCCATAGGTATTATAATATCATTCAGTTCAGTTCCGTTGCTCAGTCGTGTCTGACTCTTTGCGACTCTGTGGACTGCAGCACACCAGGCCTCCCCGTCCATCACCAACTCCCAGAGTCTACTCAAACTCATGTCCATTGAGTCAGTGATGCCATCCAACCATTTCATCCTCTGTCGTCCCCTTCTCCTCCTGCCTTCAGTCTTTCCCAACGTCAGGGTCTTTTCAGATGAATCAGTTCTTCACATCAGGTGGCCAAAGTATTGGAGTTTCAGCTTCAACTCAGTTCTTCCAATGAATATTCAGGACTGAGCTCCTTTAGGATGGACTGGTTGGATCTCCTTGCAATCCAAGGGACTCTCAAGAGTCTTCTCCAATACCACAGTTCAAAAGCATCAATTCTTCAGCACTCAACTTTCTTTATAGTCCAACTCTCACATCCACACATGACTATTGCAAAACCAAAGCTTTGACTAGACGGACCTTTGTTGGCAAAGTAATGTCTTTGCTTTTCAATAAGCTGTCTTAGGTTGGTCATAACTTTTCTTCCAAGGAGCAAGCATCTTTTAATTTCGTGTTTGCAATCACCATCTGCAGTGATTTTGGAGCCCCCCAAAATAAAGTCTGTTGCTGTTTCCACTATTTCCCCATCTATTTGCCATGAAGTGATGGGACCAGATGCCTTGATCTTAGTTTTCTGAATGTTGAGTTTTAAGTCAACTGTTTCACTCTCTTCCTTCATTTTCATCAAGAGGCTCTTTAGTTCTTCTTCACTTTCTGCCTTAAGGGTGGTGTCATCTGCTTATCTGAGGTTATTGATATTTCTCCCAGAAATCTTGATTCCAGCTTGTGCTTCATCCAGTCCAGCATTTCTCATGATGTCCTCTGCATGTAAGTTAAATAAACAGGGTGACAATACACAGCCTTGACATACTTCTCTCCTGATTTGGAACCAGTCTGTTGTTCCATGTCCAGTTCTAACTGTTGCTTCCTTTCCTGGATACAGATTTCTATCATTACTTTTCTTTAAAATGCTTCTTTTCTTTGTCCATTCTTCAGTATTGCTATCACTAACATGACATGCCCTTAGCACCCTTGAATGAATTTACCCTATCTGTAAGCATTCTCATTAGCTTCTTATAGAAGACTGTTTATAAATCTGGGGTATTTTGGATTAAATGCACATTGGTATTTAAGTGGTTCTTCATTGCATGACATTCTTTTGTGACAAGACTGCAGCTTACCAATAGCACTTTAGAAAGGAAATGCTTTTGGAACATTTCATGCTCATTCCTATTGCATCTTTGCCCAAGTAGACATTTATTCTTGGAAAAAAGCCCCTTAACCCTTTATATTCTTAAATTTCCAATTCAACTTCCATCTCTCCTAGATAGCTTTCTGTGTACTCTAGTTGGCATCTCTGCCATGGTACTTAAAATTTATATTTTATAATTCTCAAATTATTATTATTTTTGGTTTTAATTTTTCAACTAATTTTCTTTAGGTCAGGAGGATTTCCTTAGCTTATGTCTGCTCAACCTTACCCTACATATCTAGTATGGACTAAAAACAGCAACAACAAAAAAAAATCAGTGGAACTGATGAGTAGAGAGTTAGGATAACATGAGTTACTTGATATATTTGAGGTTAAATTTCCAGGTTAAGTTGTGAGTCTTCCACATTTTAAAAAGTAAAAAAAAAAACTTCTCTGTTTTCTAGTTATGAATTTCTGTAAATGAATAGGCATTTATAAGTATCCTATTTAAAGCCCTGATGCATTCCTTGCTGGATTATAAGACCCTAGACCCTTTTTTTTGTTGGATCCTGAGAGAGAGTATTGCAATGGAATACTGACAGGAAAAAAAAAACCTCTCAAGATAACACATGGCCTCAATCAAGAAAGCATCAGAAGGAATTAAGCTGGAATTTGGAGAAAAGGCATACTGTCATCTGGGCTCATTGATTTTAAAAGAAAACATTTGGGTACATTTAATATTTAAAGCCACTTTCTAGACCATTGATCTTGGAAAATAAAGTAAGCTATTTATAATGACTCCAGTTTCTCTCTGCTGTATGTACTGGTAAGTTTGAATTGAATTTGTGCAATAGTATAAAATATCTGATGGAAAGGCCAACAAGTACTCTAGAAATACCTACTAGAATTTAGTTTACTAAAGGAAAATATTATAAGAAGGAGACTTTGTCTTACTTCAGTTCAGTTCAGTTCAGTCACTCAGTCGTGTCTGACTCTTTGCAACCCCATGGACCACAGCATGCCAGGCCTCCTTGTCCATTACCAATTCTTTTTAACGGCTGAGTAATATTCCATGGTGTATATGTACCACAGCTTCCTTATCCATTCATCTGCTGATGGGCATCTAGGTTGCTTCCATGTCCTGGCTATTATAAACAGTTCTGGGATGAACACTGGGGTACACATGTCTCTTTCAGATCTGGTTTCCTCGTTGTGTATGCCTAGGAGTGGTATTGCTGGGTCATATGGCAGTTCTATTTCCAGTTTTTTAAGGAATCTCCACACTGTTCTCCATAGTGGCTGTGCTAGTTTGCATTCCCACCAACAGTGTAAGAGGGTTCCCTTTTCTCCACACCCTCTCTGGCATTTATTGCTTGTAGACTTTTGGATAGCAGCCATCCTGACTGGTGTGTAATGGCACCTCATTGTGGTTTTGATTTGCATTTCTCTAATAATGAGTGATGTTGAGCATCTTTTCATGTGTTTGTTAGCCATCTGTATGTCTTCTTTGGAGAAATGTCTGCTTAGTTCTTTGGCCCATTTTTTGATTGGGTCATTTATTTTTCTGGAGTTGAGCTTCAGGAGTCGCTTGTGTATTTTTGAGATTAATCCTTTGTCTGTTGCTTCGTTTGCTATTATTTTCTCCCATTCTGAAGGCTGTCTTTTCACCTTGCTTATAGTTTCCTTTGTTGTGCAAAAGCTTTTAAGTTTAATTAGGTCCCATTTGTTTATTTTTGATTTTATTTCCAATATTCTGGGAGGTGGGTCATAGAGGATCCTGCTGTGATTTATGTTATGACAGGATAGTTTGATCTCCTTTGCATTCTCATCACATGGTGAAGAAAATCAGATTTTTAATTTATTTATCACTTCCAGGCAGTGAAGATGACTACTCTTTCATGGAAATTTCATGAATTATTTATAAGTATCATTGCTTGCTTCATTCTAGGATTGCTTGTTAAGAGGAAGCATTTTTATGGACACAAGTTCCTAATAAGTGATAATATTATTGCTCATAAAAATAAGGTCAATAAGAAAAATAATAAAACTGTCATATGTTGACCATGGATTATGTGCTAGGCCTCCTTTCAGGTGCTCTTTATATATTATCTTTCTAAGTCCTTATAACAACATTGCGGGTTAGTATTATTAAATATATTTTGATTGATGGATAAGGAATCATAGTTCAGAGAAGTTAGGAACCTATAATGAAAGGAGGGAAATTTGAACTCAGATGTGCTTGACTCTAAAGTTATGTCTAATCATAAGGGCACATTTGGGGATGGTAATGGGAATGATGTCAAGGTCCCTTATTTTCTCAGGAGGATTCTATTCTTCACACTCCATCTTAGTTCTTGTATTGATTGAAACAAAGGGAAAATTAGAAAAGAAGACCAGCTTGGCTTAAGGGTTTTGTTTGGGACCATGACTGTGAATAACATCTTTGAAGACAAAGATGATTTAGAGAATATTTACCATCATATTGTCCGCCTTGAAAGTTTCTCTCTTTTTGACCTGGAATATTGCTTCATGATTATGTACTGCAAATGCTAATCAGTCACTTCTAAAGTATATTAATACACATACACAAATATTTTCAGTAAATTGCCACACTGGCAGCAAAATACTCTGAATAATTATTTTCTGGTGAAAAACAGCAACAAAATTTGATATACAAGCTGAAAAGGCCTAAGGACAAAACACAAAGCAAAGGGCCTGATGGATCCTAAGTTTTCACAGTTTGCTCAACCTTCAGAGGCCATGCCCTCCAGTCATCCTAAAATCCCACGATGCTCATCTTGTCAGCGGTTAGTGGGATCAGTCCGAGTACAACCACCAACATCACACATCACTCGTATATGGCATTCTTGTCTGTACCGTTTAATCATGTTGCTAACATACTTGGGAGTTGCAGAAGTAAATGTAACTTCATAGCTTTTATAGGATTTTGTTTTAGAGGGGGACATAAGTGTGGGAAATTTCCCGTTTAAACAAACAGAGGTGGGTGGTGGTGGTTTCAGGGGTACATCTGTCTTGCGGTGTGGCCAGTGACAGCTCTCAGGCTCTTTTTGTGCATGGAGTAGTTGCTGTGAGCGGAGGAAGCAAGTGAAAGTTGTATTCTCTGCCGATACAGTGAAAGCGTGTGTCAGACCAGACTGTTCTGTGAAATACGCGTTCTACAGCTGGCAAGCCCAAAAGCAGTCACACAACCTGAAATGCAGCTGCGGTTCTCCACCCTCCCGTGCTTTCCTGCGATCCCAGCACACGAGTTCTGTCTGAGCAGTGTTATGACGGCCTGGCAGCAGGGTTCCTAACCTTGTAGTTGGCACAGGTGACAGAATTCTCTGTTATGTGACAGATGCAGGAGCACATGAAGTTCTAGTCATAAGAGCCACCGCATAATTTCTTTTTTTTTTCCATTTATTTTTTTATTTTTTTATACCCATTATTATTTTTTATTATTTTTTTTTCAGTGGGTTTTGTCATACATTAACATGAATCAGCCATAGAGTTATACGTATTCCCCATCCCGATCTCCCCTCCCACTTCCCTCTCCACCCGATTCCTCTGGGTCTTCCCAGCACACCAGGCCCGAGCACTTGACTCATGCATCCCACCTGGGCTGGTGATCTGTTTCACTATAGATAATATACATGCTGTTCTTTCAAAACATCCCACCCTCACCTTCTCCCACAGAGTTCAAAAGTCTGTTCTGTACTTCTGTGTCTCTTTTCCTGTTTTGCATATAGGGTTATCGTTACCATCTTTCTAAATTCCATATATATGTGTTAGTATGCTGTAATGTTCTTTATCTTTCTGGCTTACTTCACTCTGTATAATGGGCTCCAGTTTCATCCATCTCATTAGAACTGATTCAAATGAATTCTTTTTAACGGCTGAGTAATATTCCATGGTGTATATGTACCACAGCTTCCTTATCCATTCATCTGCTGATGGGCATCTAGGCTGCTTCCATGTCCTGGCTGTTATAAATAGTGCTGCGATGAACATTGGGGTACATGTGTCTCCTTCAGATCTGGATTCCTCAGTGTGTATGCCCAGAAGTGGTATTGCTGGGTCATATGGCAGTTCTATTTCCACTTTTTTAAGAAATCTCCACACTGTTTTCCATAGTGGCTGTACTAGTTTGCATTCCCACCAACAGTGTAAGAGGGTTCTCTTTTCTCCACACCCTCTCCAGCATTTATTGCTTGTGGACTTTTGGATAGCAGCCATCCTGACTGGCATGTAATGGTACCTCATTGTGGTTTTGATTTGCATTTCTCTAATAATGAGTGATGTTGAGCATCTTTTCATGTGTTTGTTAGCCATCTGTATGTCTTCTTTGGAGAAATGTCTGTTTAGTTCTTTGGCCCATTTTTTGATTGGGTCATTTATTTTTCTGGAGTTGAGCTTCAGGAGTTGCTTGTATATTTTTGAGATTAATCCTTTGTCTGTTTCCTCATTTGCTATTATTTTCTCCCAATCTGAGGGCTGTCTTTTCACCTTACTTATAGTTTCCTTTGTTGTGCAAAAGCTTTTAATTTTCATTAGGTCCCACTTGTTTATTTTTGCTTTTATTTCCAATATTCTGGGAGGTGGGTCATAGAAGATCTTGCTGTGATTTATGTTGGAGAGTGTTTTGCCTATGTTCTCCTCTAGGAGTTTTATAGTTTCTGGTCTTACATTTAGATCTTTAATCCATTTTGAGTTTATTTTTGTGTATGGTGTTAGAAAGTGTTCTAGTTTCATTCTTTTACAAGTGGTTGACCAGTCTTCCCAGCACCACTTGTTAAAGAGATTGTCTTTTTTCCATTGTATATCCTTGCCTCCTTTGTCAAAGATAAGGTGTCCATAGGTACGTGGATTTATCTCTGGGCTTTCTATTCTGTTCCATTGATCTATATTTCTGTCTTTGTGCCAGTACCATACTGTCTTGATGACTGTGGCTTTGTAGTAGAGTCTGAAGTCAGGCAGGTTGATTCCTCCAGTTCCATTCTTCTTTCTCAAGATTACTTTGGCTATTCGAGGTTTTTTGTGTTTCCATATAAATTATGAAATTATTTGTTCTAGTTCTGTGAAAAATACCGTTGGTAGCTTGATAGGGATTGCATTGAATCTATAGATTGCTTTGGGTAGAATAGCCATTTTGACAATATTGATTCTTCCAATCCATGAACACGGTATGTTTCTCCATCTGTTTGTGTCCTCTTTGATTTCTTTCATCAGTGTTTTATAGTTTTCTATGTATAGGTCTTTTGTTTCTTTAGGTAGATATACTCCTAAGTATTTTATTCTTTTTGTTGCAGTGGTGAATGGTATTGTTTCCTTAATTTCTCTTTCTGTTTTTTCATTGTTAGTATATAGGAATGCAAGGGATTTCTGTGTGTTAATTTTATATCCTGCAACTTTACTATATTCATTGATGAGCTCTAGTAATTTTCTGGAAAGAGTCTTTAGGGTTTTCTATGTAGAGGATCATGTCATCTGCAAACAGAGAGAGTTTCACTTCTTCTTTTCCTATCTGGGTTCCTTTTACGTCTTTTTCTGCTCTGATTGCTGTGGCCAAAACTTCCAACACTATGTTGAATAGTAGTGGTGAGAGTGGGCATCCTTGTCTTGTTCCTGACTTCAGAGGAAATGCTTTCAATTTTTCACCATTGAGGGTGATACTTGCTGTGGGTTTGTCATATATAGCTTTTATTATGTTGAAGTATGTTCCTTCTATTCCTGCTTTGTGGAGAGTTTTAATCATAAATGAGTGTTGAATTTTGTCAAAGGCTTTCTCTGCATCTATTGAGATAATCATATGGTTTTTATCTTCCAATTTGTTAATGTGGTGTATTATGTTGATTGATTTGCGGATATTAAAGAATCCTTGCATTCCTGGATAAAGCCCACTTGGTCATGGTGTATGATTTTTTTAATATGTTGTTGGATTCTGTTTGCTAGAAGTTTGTTAAGGATTTTTGCATCTATGTTCATCAGTGATATTGGCCTGTAGTTTTCTTTTTTTGTGGCATCTTTGTCTGGTTTTGGAATTAGGGTGATGGTGGCCTCATAGAATGAGTTTGGAAGCTTACCTTCATCTGCAATTTTCTGGAAGAGTTTGAGTAAGATAGGTGTTAGCTCTTCTCTAAATTTTTGGTAGAATTCAGCTGTGAAGCCATCTGGTCCTGGGCTTTTGTTTGCTGGAAGATTTTTGATTACAGTTTCGATTTCCTTGCTTGTGATGGTTCTGTTAAGATCTTCTATTTCTTCCTGGTTCAGTTTTGGAAAGTTATACTTTTATTTTTATTAGTTGGAGGCTAATTATATCACAGTATTGTAGTGGGTCTTGTCATGCATTGACATGAATCAGCCATGGATGTACATGTATTCCCCATCCCAATCCCCGCTCCCACCTGCCTCTCTACCCGCTCCCTCTGGGTCTTCCCATAAGAACCACCGCATAATTTCTATGCCGCTCGGCTAGACAGGTGCTGGGCTCTGGAGGGTAGGACTGTCCCTCCCACATTTCCAGCCCGTCCCCGTTGCCTGAGCACTGGTCAGTTCACACAATAACAGGTTGTATCGAAGGCCTTTGTGTTTATTTATGATGCCTCTTACATAGATTCAGATGGAGATGCTTGAAGTGTTTGCCCAAGCAACCTTGGGAATTTTTACTCTTGGTGAAGGTTTGCCCAGTGCAGAAAACCACCCCTAAGAAATGTGATTTAGCTGCCCTCAGAGTGTGGATTAAAATCAGCTTGCGTGCTTATGTGCTAAGTCACTTCAGTGTACAACTGTATTATCCCACTGCCTACCCTGAAGTCTTTGAAGTAAAATGACAATCGAATATGTCTGGGCTGAGGGCTGTATAATATCTGGGCCAAATAGTTCTTGGGCAAAGCTAAAGAGAGAACTTAGGGGTTTTCTTAACACAAAGCATTTTCTCAAAGCATTATACTTTTATATAAGAGAATTACAAGCATTTGTTTCACTGTCTACATTAAAACACCATGCCTTTTACACTCCTGGTACTCTTCTATGCTTTCTGGATTTGGGAAAGGACAAGGGCAGCTGGGTCCAGATAGATGTTGGTCTCTCTAGGTTTTTTCTGGCCTCAGCAGGCTCCTCCTCCTCGTGACTAGGAAGACCTCAGCCCTCAAAGGAGCTGTCTTGGCCTAAGTTTGTCCCTTCTATTGTCTGTCATTTGCTGCCAGCTTATGTGGCAGGAAGCCAGGGATTTTTGTCCTGCTGCCTGAAGTCTTGTTCAGAAAGTCTCTGCTAAGGATCCAGTGTGTGTGTTCGCGGTCAGCATGGTGGCAGTTGCATCGCTGCTCATCTGTGACCACTCTGCCTGGCCCCAAGCCCTTTCTGGAGTTCCCTTTCACCTGGCTGTCTTCCACTTGATGGCTATGAGCTAGCACTCTCCTGAACTGATGATCTTGATTGCTTGAAAGAAAAAAAGAAAGATCTAAACAGATGAAATTTTAGTTCTAAATTTGCCCTGGTTTCCATGATGTTTGTTCCTTAACAGCTGTGAATACACAGGCTGATCTGCTCATCATGGAGTGACCACTCTCTACAGGATACAGAATACTATTCTCTACATCCATTGGGTGGTATGGGCTTCCCAGGTGGCCTGGTGGTGGGTAGTCTGCCTGCTGTTACAGGAGTCACTGGAGATGCGGGTTCAATCCCTGGGGCAAGAAGATCCCCTGGAGAGGGGAATGACTATCCCCTCCAGTATTCTTGCCTGGAGAATTCCCACGGACAGAGGAGACTGGCGGGGTCACAAGAAAGTTGGACACGACTGAGCACATATATCCATTGGGTGGTACCTCCCGGCAAATCTGATCCATCCTGGGGGAAAAGAGCTGTAGTGAAAGCAAGATTTGTGTCCGCGTTTCTTTCTTACAGTGTCCCAGCACTCGGAGAACAAAACATTTATTTGATTTAGTGCCATTGACTGTGCTTCTTTTCCCAGTCATTCTCTCCTCCCACAGTCTCTTGGAGTCAGATTTACCATTTAATTGTGACTCAAGTTTTTAACAGAGGTTTTTTTCTTCCTTTTTTTTTTTTTTAAAGTTTTAATTTGAACACTAAGAAATAATTGAAAAGATCTGGGTTTTGGACCCACCCTGCTACTAATGGAAAAGACACTTGAACCCTCTGGGTCTTAAGTTTCTGAAAAAATGAAGCAATTTAAGAAAATAATTACTGTATCTTTAGGTCTAAAATTGTGTAGTGTACATATACCATATAGTTACAACATAAGGCAATAATTGCCAAATTAGGAACTTCTTTAATTTTGCAGGTTTAATAAGTATCAGTAGAATCTTAAAAAAGTTAACAGTTTTGAGTGAAAAGATTTTACAACAGCTAGTTTTTCAGTGTGAGTTTTGCCTTCCAAGTTTGGGTGATTGGGGCTATTGTGATCTGGGGTCCTTAGCCATAGAGGCTGCCAAAGGCTACAAAAGAATTGCTTCACTGTTAATTCTGCTGGACTTTTCTAATGGTAAACAAACTTCCTTTGACATGCCCAAGTTTCCAAAGCGGTGCTTTCCTTAGGGAAGGTAGTTGCAGCAATAGGAGCAAAGCCTTTCGATTTAATTCAGTGGCTGAACATGAAAGCCAGGCATAAATCTTAGAAGAACTGTGCTTAGCTGGCAGGCAGAGAACTCTCCCTACACTCTGATGTGGGGATATGCAGGAGGAGCCCAGGAGGTCCCTGGGAGGGTGCAAACCAGTTAAGTAAAAGTCTTGAGCTGAAATAGCTTTTTATCATCTGGGTGAGAAGCCACAGATTTAAAGAAAAGGGCTATTGTTTGACAAAGACCTAATTAGCTGGGCTACACTCAAGCTCTTGGATTTATGTCTTCTTGGGGAAAGGAAAGGTTGAAATTGCATATGGACTACTAATTAGGTTGGAATTCCTTGAAATTTGGAACTTTTAAATCTATTTCTGAGGAATTTAGGATTCTCCCAAAGGCTGATCATATTTGACTAATGAGGATTTAGATTGAGACCCAAACTAAACATGTGGTTACTCTGGTTTACTGAGGGTTGTCTTAAATATCCTCTTTACTACAGGCATTGTAGCATACATATTTTAGCCTCTTAAAGCTCATGGACTCTCAAGTAAACAATATGTGGGTTTAAAATTTAGCTGTACAAAATCTCAACTTCATAAATAGCTACTAAATAGCTGTTTGCTTTGAGGGGAGTTACTTGAATTACTTGAGTTTATGTATAAAATGGGGGTAAGTAAAGAGTTAATGAGAGGATTAAATAAAATTCAGCCACATGGTCCCTGTCCCAAGGGACATGATGAGGCTTTTAATCTTTTAACTTTTGTATGATGTTTTAAAATGGAGCTCTTTCATGGTGGCAACATTTTATCATAAATGTTCATTGAGATCACTCTTTGTTAAAAACAGGCAAACAGAAAGGTGCTGAGAGAAAAAGAGGAAAGAACCGGGGGTAGTAGTCAAAGCTGCGTGGAGAACATAAAGACATTTTTCATTTTTCTGTAAAAGGATTGAGAACTCAGCATTGAGTTCAAATCAGAGTCAAATCTAGAGTGACTGGGACAAGTTGCTAAATGACTGGAGCAAGTTATGTAGCTTATCCGCTTCATTTTCCTCATCTAAAATGGTGAAGGTAATAATACTCCTAGTGTTGTCAAACCCAGGCTTGTGTTCCTGGTACACAGTGAGGGCCAACAAACTGGAATGTCTGAGTTTGGAGCAGAGAAAGACTTATTACAGGACCAAGCCAGGAGGACAGGCAGCTTGTGCTCAAAAGATCCAAAGTCTGGCTTTCAGGAAAGGGTTTTTAAAGATAGTGTTAGAGGAAAGGTTCATAGGATGCGTGAGCAACTCGTGGACATTCTTCTGATTGGCAGGTGGTGAGGTAGTGGGGTGATGTGTCCGGAATCTCAGCCTCCTGGTTCCAGTCTGAGGTGTTTGTAGTAAGAATGCAGTCACCATCCTCCACCTGGGTGGGGGTCTCAGTTTCTGCAGAACAACTCAAAGATATTCATCAGATCTATCTCCCTTCAGGAGGAGCTAGGAGTTTTGTGACTGTTGTCCTAATCTTTAACTGCTTAATCCTGCTCTTTGGGACTCAGGGAAGGCCTCGGAGTCTAAAGCCACCCCCCCTTTTTTTTTTTTCTAGAAAAAGAATAGTGGGGTACAAAAGGGATTTTGTACCTGGAAGGGCCTTGTGAAATTCTGCTCAGTTTCAATCCCCCCTTGTCTTTGATACTCCTCAATTTTGAAGGGGAATAGGTGAGGGACAAGAAAGGAAATAAAGATTTGGGTAGAGAGGTTAATTATTAATTTGACAGAGGAGCTGAGTTTTAGGGGTCTAGTTTCACTGGGGTGGTTGTGAAGATGAAAGAAAGGATGGACAGAGACTATCTGGCATTTGCTCAGCACCCAGTATTAGTTAGGGAGCATTGTCCCCTCCACCACTGACATTAAACTGCTGAGCTCTCAATATAAAAAATAGGAACAAAGAGGCTTAACACAATGGTGCCTGACAAATGTAAGGAAGGATGCCTCCTCTTGGAGTAAATTTATTTCATTATTTTTTAACACCTAATTATTACTTTTTTATTTCAAAGAGATAGAGATGGTTTGTCCAATGAGAGCAGTTCTAAGCTATGTTTTTAAACATGCTAATTTTCCATGGGAAAGCTGGACTTCATTATTTCTAGAGTGTTCCTGGCCAAAGCAGATCAGAGCTTTAATTTTTGGAATGCTAACAAGGGCAGCTGTATTCCAAAGTCCCAGTTGTTTTTATGGAATTTTAAAAAAAGCTCAGAAACAAAACTAGTGGGAAAAATGTTTATGGACTCTGGTTTGAGTCTGATTCCTTTGAGAAGGGTTATTTTTCCTCAGAATAGATGGCAATGAAATTAGTCAATCAAATACTCAAATGGGAAGTCTTATGACCTAATCATATTGTTAGATTAACTAGGTTTTTTTTTGCAATTATTTTACATATTTGATTTGGAAAACATTCATAAGGCATGAGATAAATGTTTTTCCTACGAATAAAAAAGTTAAATGAAAACCATTTACTCTAGAGGATTCAGGCAATTCGAGAACTTGAATTTTCCTATAAATACAGTTTCTATACATAAATTATCATGTGTACCTTAAGTAATAAAGCAAAGATTTTGGAATCTATTAAATGTTTTGCCATTTTATAATTTCTTCTAATGTATGTTTATATTTTTTCCTGAAACGAAAGGTTAGCAAACTACCGCTTCCCTCCCAAAATATGCTTTTTCATTTAAAAAATTGACTTAGAGAGACAATAATTTCTACATAATGTGAGTGTAACTATGAAAATATAAAGAGTGTTTCAATAAAGAAAAAGGCTTAGGAGGAAGAGTGACTATATTTGGGTAGTGGAAATATTGATGGTTTAGTTTTTTTATCTTTCAAATAGTATCATTAAAAAATATTAATGATCATGTATTACATCCTAATTAAATAATTTGTAATTTTATGTAAGGTATAATAAATTCAGTAGCCCAAGATTTCAGTATTATCTTAAAGGTTAGAAAATCTTGTTTTTTTTAAAAAAAAAAAGAAAGAAAATCTTGTTTTTTAATTTTTCACTCCTACACAATTTTGGGGAAAATATCTAACTTTGGGGTATCTTTATATATTCTTGATGTAGTGATGACTCTATTTTTTGCAGTACAAGAACAATCAAATATTTGTAAACAAAGGAGGGTCAAATACTATATGATGAAATGCTGTTTTTAAAGGAATTCAGTGCAGTTCAGTTCAGTCGCTCAGTCGTGTCCGACTGTTTCTGACCCCGTGGACTGCAGCACGCCAACTCCCAGGGTTTTAACCCAAAATCATGTCCATTGAGTCGGTGATGCCATCCAACCCATCTCATCCTCTGCCATCCCCTTCTCCTCCTGTCCTCAATCTTTCCCAGCATCAGGGTCTTTTCAAATGAGTCAACTCTTCACATCAGGTGGCCAAAGTATTGGAGTTTCAGCTTCAGCATCAGTCCTTCCAATGAACACCCAGGACTGACCTCCTTTAGGATGGACTGGTTGGATCTCCTTGCAGCCCAAGGGACTCTCAAGAGTCTTCTCCAACACCACAGTTCAGAAGCATCAGTTCTTCGGCACTCAGCTTTCCTTATAGTCCAACTCTCACATCCATACATGACCACTAGAAAAACCATAGCCTTGACTAGACGGACCTTTGTGGACAAAGTAATGTCTCTGCTTTTTAATATGCTGTTTAGGTTGGTCATAGCTTTCCTTCCAAGGAGTAAGCATCTTTTAATTTCATGTCTGGAGTAACCATCTGCAGTGATTTTGGAGCCCAAATAAAGTCAGCCACCATTTCCACTGTTTCCCCATCTATTTGCCATGAAGTGATGAGACCGGATGCCATGATCTTAGTTTTCTGAATGTTGAGCTTTAAGCCAATTTTTTCACTCTCCTCTTTCACTTTCATCAAGAGGCTTTTTAGTTCCTCTTCACTCTCTGCCATAAGGGTGGTGTCATCTGCTTATCTGAGGTTATCGATATTTCTCCTGGCAATCTTGATTCCAGCTTGTGCTTCTTCCAGCCCAGCATTTCTCATAATGTACTCTGCATATAAGTTAAATAAGCAGGGTGACAATATACACCCTTGACGTACTCCTTTTCCTATTTGGAACCAGTCTGTTGTTCCATGTCCAGTTCTAACTGTTGCTTCCTGACCTGCATACAGGTTTCTCAAGAGGCAGGTCAGGTGGTCTGGTATTCCCATCTCTTTCAAAATTTTCCACAGTTTATTGTGATCCACACAGTCAAAGGCTTTGGCATAGTCAATAGAGCAGAAATAGATGTTTTTCTGGAAAAATCTCTTGCTTTTTCAATGATTCAGCATATGTTGGCAATTTGATCTATGGTTCCTCTGCCTTTTCTAAAACCAGCTTGAACATCTGGAAGTTCACCATTCACGTATTGCTGAAGCCTGACTTGGAGAATTTTAAGAATCACTGTACTAGCATGTGAGATGGGTGCAATTGTGTGGTAGTTTGAGCATTCTTTGGCACTGCCTTTCTTAGGGATTAGAATGAAAACTGACCTTTTCCAATCCTGTGGCCACTGCTGAGTTTTCCAAATTTGCTGGCATATTGAGTGCAGCACTTTCACAGCATCATCTTTCAGGCTTTAAAATAGCTCAACTGGAATTCCATCACCTCTACTAGCTTTGTTCATAGTAATGCTTCCTAAGGCCCACTTAGGAATTGTCTGGAATTTTAAAGGAATTAATAAAAGATAAATTGACAGTACAGCCAGGGGTCCCCAAGGACCTTACATTTATGTAGGAATACATCCAACCAGAAAAACTATTTAAATGAGGCAGTCACACTAAGAAGAAACAGAGATTGAGTATAATGAAGGGGAGCCAAAAATAATTTATAGAAGGAAGAAAACAGTTTCAAGATGATTAGGGAAGACCTAAAATAAGGATTGCGGTTAAGAAATGAATATTAGCATCCATTTAGCATTCAAGAAAGATTTTGTTCCACGTGGGATCAAAATATCCTTTAATCACATACATCACTGATTCTCAGTTCTGTCCCATTATTGTGACATTATTACATTTTGGGAAAGACCAATAATATTTTCATTAAACGGTAAGGATTTTTTAAACCTTAGGCTTTATTGAGGTATAATCAACATACAAAATGGTAGAATATTTAAAGTGTACATCTTGGTGATCTGATATACATATACGTTATGAAAGGGAACTGTTTTCTAGTTAATTAACATATTGATAAGGATTTAAAAAAAATTTTTTTTTAAGATAGGCATTGCCAACATCTGCATTGATGACTTTCCTTTTGTTTTTCCACTACTGGTGAATTCTAATTTGAAATAACACATAGCACATTCTTACTTCAGGTATGTTCATGTCATAAATGAGTTGTCAGAGTGTTAGTGATCTCAGAGACTGCCACTTATTATGTGGCAGGCATTGATCAGGGCAGGGGAACAGGAGATATGACGTTGCCTGCCTTGAAGTTCTGCGACTCTGCCTCTAAGAAGAGTTTGCATCATGGACTGATTTTATAGGTTAATTCTTATTGACTGTTGACATTATTTACTGCCTGTAATACAAAAAAAGAGAAAGCAATATCTTTTATTAGGGTTTTGAGCCCACACCTCCAAGACTTTTTTTCTTGTATAAATGGTCAAAAGTGATTCATTAGCTCACGCTATATTTTGAAATTATATAAAAGCAACTAGGTTCTATGCTGATGACCCTTTAATTTGAGTGACTGTTAGGAGTAACTTGGGGATTTGTTAGCCTTAGAAATGGCATTTTCTAAGACCTGTGTGTGATGATGACTGATCCACCCAATGGTACAGTTTACTTCACTTGCTGCCAAAGTAACGAGGAGAACTGTGGCTCAGCATTTTGAGTCATAATCTTCCCAAAGCTTTGTAAATAGTCCTGAAACTTAATGTAGACAGTTTAAAAATTGCAATAAAGATATTAACTTTCCCATCTTTTTGTTTTCTCAAAAATTTTGAAACCTCGATTACTTGCAGTTACAATGAATTTTGGTTTATACCAAACTCACAACAGTAGAAGGTCTCAATGGGAATGTTCATGTACTGTTTTTAACTCAAGTTTTTTTGTTTTTTTTTTTAATCTCGTTTTAGAATCTCTGAGAGAATATATATGTGTGTATATAACTGAATCACTTTGCTGTACATCTGAAACTAACATAACATTGTAAATTAACTATCTTTTAATCTTCCCAGTCCAGGGATCAAACCCAGGTCCCCACATTGCAGGCAGATTCTTTACCAGCTGAGCCACAAGGGAAACCCAATTTAAAAAATGGCTAAAAATCTCTTTTTGAAAGATACTGGGGTATAAGTATAACATTGTGTGTGTTTGTGCATGCACGCGTGTTAGTTGCTCAGTCATGTCAAACACTTTGTGACCTCATGAACTGTAACTGTCCAAGCTCCTCTGTCCATGGAATTCTCTTGGCAAGAATACTGGAGTGGGTAACCATTGTCTTCTCCAGGGGATCTTCCTGATCCAGGAATTGAACCCATATGTACTGCATTGCAGGCAGGTTCTTTACTGTCTGAGCCATTAGAGAAGCCCAAGTATAACATCACTGAGTTACATAGAAAGGATGTATTCTGTGACAGTAATCTCACTGCATGTACTGCGAGGTTCACCCATGAAAAATAGAGGAGCAGACTACTTGCAGAATGATGAGGGCAAAACACAACGTGATGTGGAGTTGGGGAACATAATGAGTCACTTGAATGAAGTTTTGCTGCAGTTAGAATTCATAAAAGGTGCAATGATAGAAAACACTACAAGGTATCTAATTTCATTTTATACCATAACCTTAAAAATATAGATATTTTCGTTTACCTAAGATTTATTTTCTGACATATATACTTAAAACATTGAAGATGGGTGTTTCACAAATTTCCTTGCAGTTTTAAAAATATCTATTATTGGCAGAGGATGGTCCACTAGATTTCTTATATATTCATTCCAAAAAAGTCATTGCTCCAAGTTTTAAGGAAATTAATTACCCTGTTATTTTTCCATAGCAATGTGCATTTCAGTTGTTGAGTAGTGTTTTGTGGGAAATTAAGATTAACTACTGGAGGAGGCAATGGCACCCCACCCCAGTACTCTTGCCTGGAAAACCCCATGGATGGAGGAACCTGGTGGGCTGCAGTCCATGGGGTTGCTAGGAGTTGGACGCAACCGAGCGACTTCACTTTCACTTTTCACTTTCATGCATTGGAGAAGGAAATGGCAACCCACTCCAGTGTTCTTGCCTGGAGAATCCCAGGGTCGGGAGAGCCTGGTGGACTGCCGTCCGTTTATGGGGTCACACAGAGTCGGACACGACTGAAGTGACTTAGTAGCAACAGCAGCAGCAGGATTAACTACACATGTGTACACACACACACACTTTTGACTTTGCTTGATTGTTTGGTGAATCATTTTGCTACATTTATGAAGCTTTCTGTTTTAAAAAGTCAGCACTACTGTTTTGCTTAAAGAAATACTACCCATGATTGTTTTTAAATTGGGGTATGGTATATGGTACAGCAAGGAAAAATTATCTTTTGGAGAACTAAATATTCTTAATTATTTGTTATTGGGTATACTTTGTGACTATAATTTATGTCCTCTTACCTCCTATAAATCCTGGACAGGAAAAATCCTTAAGCAGCACGATACCATGAGTGCTGCTTATCCAGCTGCTGGTAAGAACATCAAAATCTTTATTGTGGCAGAGGTCTAGTTAAGGTCTTAGTCCACATACCTCAGGGAACCATTTATATGAGATTATATAATGACAGAGTTACTAAACCCAAACTGCAGAATAAGAATGATAAGAATACTCTTCAGGTATATAATTACATAGCAAACAATATATATCATTGTCCTTTCTTATACTTTTTAAATTTAGTTATTAAAGAAGATTGACATTAATAAAATATTAATAAAACACAAGCAAAATGAAGATAATAAAGTTCATTTATTATCTAACCACCCAGAAGTTAATTTTTTATGTTAACACTGGTGTAAACTTTTTACATGTTTTTCTTCATGTAATCTAAGTTTGTGCAATTACTTCAAAGTTACTCTTCCATAGAATAAAAAATTATTTGTATTTCTATAGGTCTAGCTCTTTTCTAGATTTGTGCTATACTGAATTTCTAAGTTCTCCTTTAATATACTCTAAAAAAGCTTATGTTTTCTCTGTAATGTCCCTTTTTTCTGCTTTTACAATGATTTCCTTTTTTGAAGTCTTTTACACAGCTTGTGGGATCTCAGGTCACTGACCAGGGATTGAACCCTCGGCCCTGGCAGTGAAAGTCTGGAATCCTAACCACTAGGCCACTAGGGGACTCCGGAGGGCTTTTAATTTTTTCTTAATTTCTACCAGCTCATGTTTTATCTCCTTTGAAAGTATTGATATCTCCTCATCTTCCCTAAGTACTTGTATTTTTAGTTTGTGCTCTTATTTTATAAGTGCAATTACTTTTAAAAGTTTAAAAAACATTAATATTTTTGATTAAGTCTTACCTGTCTTTGGGAGCATTTTTCTGGTGAATACTCTTAATTTGTTATTTATTTCTGCTGTTTTTCTTCATTTTTTTGCATTACTTTTTGTATAAATTCTGTTTTTCTAAAAATTGAGTTATAACATGTGTACCATATCACCATTTTAAAGTAGTGTGTTTTTAAAAGCATATTCACAGAGTTGTGCAAATAACACTATTTAATTCCATCTTAATATTTTCATCACCCCAAAAAGAAACTCTGTGTCTGAAAACTCTGTACCTGTTAGCAGTCACTCCCCTATCCCACTCCCCTCAGTTTGGTTCAGTTCAGTCACTCAGTCGTGTCTTGACTGTTTGCGACCCCATGGGCTTCAGCACAACAGGCTTCCCTGTCCATCACCAACTCCTGGAGCCAACTCAAACTCATGTCCATTGTGTAGGTGATGTCATCCAACCATCTGATCCTCTGTTGCCCCCTTCTCCTCCCGCCTTCAGTCTTTCCCAGCATCAGGGTCTTTTCCAGTGAGTTAGTTCTTCACATCAGGTGGTCAAAGTTGAGCTTCAGGATCAGTCTTTCCAATGAATGCTCAGGACTGATTTCCTTTAGGACTGACGGGTTGGATCTCCTTGCAGTTCCCTCACTCATGTTCTTTTTTAATACTGTTTTGGCATTTTGGATCGTTTTTTTTTTTTTAAATCCTCTTTATTTTTTTGGATCTTCCTTTTTTATTCCTGATTTTAGTAATTTGAGAATCTTTTTTTTTTTTCTTGGTCAGTCCAGTTAAAATTTGTCAGTTTGTTAATCTTTTCAAAGAACCAGCTTTTGGTTTTGTTGATATATTTTCTATTCTCTGTTTTGCTTATTTATGCTCCAGTCTTTATTTTTTCCTTCTTTTCATTTGCTTTTGGTTTACTCTGCTCTTCTTTTTCTAGTTTCTTAAAGTGAAACATTAGGTTTTTGACTTGAAATATTTTTAACATGCATATTTACAGCTATAATTTTCCCCTGCCCTCATTCCAATCCATGAGTTTTGTTATGTTGTGTTTTCATGTTAATTCATCTCAAATTATTATCTAATAACTCTTGTGATTTCTTCTCTGACCCATTGGTTACTAGAAATGTTTTATTTATTTTCTACATCTTTTAAAATTTTTAATATTTTCCACTGCTATAGGTTTTTAATTTCTTTCTCTTGTGTTTGGAGAATATTCTTCATATACTTTCAATTCTTTTACAATTAATGACTTGTTTTATGGCATAATATATGGTGTATCTTAGAGAATAGTCCATATGCAAAACGATTTGAAAAACATTTTTAAAGTTCATGGTTTTAATTTTGAATATGATAAATATTGATAGATATAACTCATAAACTGAAGTTCTTTGAGGTTCTTCATAACTTTTCATAATTGTGAGCAGGTCCTAAGATTAAAATGGCTGATAACCACTGACTTAAAGTAATGGTGACAAATGACCTTAGACTCAGATTTGACTCTGATTATGAAAGATGGTGATTGCCTTGCCAATAAGTATAGACTTTCTTTGTAATCAATAGAAAGTCAGTGGGAGTTTTTAGCAGGAATGAATAATTACAGTATCTCCTACATTTCTGGGTCATGGAATAGTGCCTTCTCCTTAGCAGCTCAACAAATATTTGTTGAATGATTGTTTGAAGTGTGGATTGAAAAACTGAGAGGCAGGATAACTAGTTTGTTTTTAAAATTTTAGGCAAGAGATGCTTAGACGAATGAAACCCTTTCTGGGAAATTATGTTTCAACTCTCTAATTACCTTTTCTCCCTGTATTTATCATTAAAGCAACTGTGAAATGCTCCCTGAATATTTGGAATTTTGTTTTGTTTTGTTTTCTGTAGAGTGTTCCTTGTCTTTCCAACAGTTTAAAGTGGTTTCATGAATGTGTATGGGCTTCCTAGGTGGCGCTAGTGGTAAAGAGCTTGCCTGTCAGTGCAGGAGACATTGGGGCGTAGTTTCCATCTCTGGATTGGTAAGATACTCTGGAGAAGGGCACGGGCATCCCAGGCAACCCTTTCCAGTATTCTTGCCTGGAGAGTCCCATGGACAGAGGAGCCTGGTGGGCTACGATATATAGGGTCCCAAAGAGTCGGACATGACTGAAGTGACTTAGCATGCACTCATGAATGTGTATAGTCAGTCCTTTGCCAATGTTGCTATTCAGATGTTTGTTGTTTAAGTAAATAGAAAGCCAGTATATATAAACTGAGCACAAAACAGGTGAAAGGGATTCATCATAATGATAATCACAGTATCTCTTCTTTATTTATTTATTTATTTTTTTAAAAAATTTTTTATTTTTCAGTGGGTTTTGTCTTACATTGATATGTATCTCTTCTTTAAAATAAGGAATCCTGCTTGGAGTTTCTATGTGGTTTGAAACATATCAGTTTAAATTGGTGTAATTTTGCATACATTGTGGTGGTTATTTTGAGATTATGCAGCCTATCAGTCAGGAGAAAAACGGCTGGCACTCTCAAACTAAGATAAATTAGGCAAGTTTTATTTGTGTTGAAACTATCTACAGAGGCAAATTAAGAGGAAGAGGAAACCAGGGAGAGTAGAAGTTATTTCAGAAGCAAGAAAAGAAGTCTGTGGGGATGGAGGACATAGGTGGAGGCTTTAACTTTGAGATGGGATGTACCGCTTGCCTGCAGGAATGGAAGAAACAAGCAGGTGTAGAAGTGGATATACTGAGGGATTCCCTGGTAGGTAGTAGGTAGGATTCCAGGCTTTCACTGCCAGGGTCCAGCTTCAATCCCTGGTTGGGGAACTTGGGATTCTGCAAGCCGTGTGATATAGAACAGCCAAAAAAAAAAAAAAAGAAACACAGGCATCAGATAGCACACACAGCATGTCTGGGATCATGGATGTACCTCATCCCCGTTAGCAGAGACATTTGTTGCACCAGACAGATGAGAGGTACAGTCAAGTTGTACCAAAAATGACACAGAACTATTTATTCAACCCATAATTTTTAAATAGCTTGATTGAGTTATATGCATTATATCTAATGTATAGAATTTGATAAGTTTTGACATATGTACGCAACCATGAAACCATTACCAGAATCAAGTTGGTGGTCATATCCATCACCCCAAGAGTTTCCTCACGCCCCTTTGTGGGATCCCCCCTTCCTGCCCCTCCCTTACCCCCAGGCTGCTTGTCACTATGGATTGATTTGCATTTATAATGTTATATAAATGGAATTATACAATATCTACTTCTTTTTTTTTCACCTGACTTCTACTTAGCATAATTGTTTTCTGATTCATCTATGTAAAATATTAAAATATTAGACTCTCAGTTTACTATTCAACCCTCCTACTTTTGGTGAACATTTTGTTCCATTTCCTTCTGGTGTTAAACATTCTTTTTCTTGTCAAAGTTTTTTACCCAACAGTTTCCTCTGCCTTTCTAGGAGTACGTGACTTTTGTTTTCCTTCACTAGATAAATGAGTCTCAGATCAACCTGTGTTACTTTCTCCTTCTTTTCATCTTTTTTCCTCTAGTCTCGGGTATGAAGTGTCCTCCTGGGCTCTATTGCATTGTTCCTTTCTCATCTCTCTCTCACTGTATTGCCCAATTTTTCTTGGTTCTTTACCTTCCACCTCCTTTCACCTTTGGCTCATTTCCCTAAGCCAGTAAGTCTTTCTCATCCTAAAATAAAAATATCAGCAATAACCAGAATGGCCACAATCATTAGGTAGAGAACGGTCTGATGTCTGCACTTCACCCCTGCTGCCTCATCCCTCCTTGCTTAGTCAAACTTCTTCAAAGTATGGTCTAAACAGGACCAGCTACAGAATTTGCAGAATCCAGTACAAAGTGAAAATATGAGGCCTCGTGCCCAAAATTATTGAGAATTTCTAGATGGCAAAAGCAGAGGATTAAATCAAGCATAGGCTCTTGGGCCCCTGTAACTGAGTGGGTTGCACATCATGAAATCTACCCTGTAATCTGGTCTCTTTTCCTTGTTTCTATTCACTAAATTCCTGTTCACCTCTTGCCCCACTGCAAACTATCTTTTATCTCTTTCTTAACGCCATGTAGGATTACCACCCAGCTAATATCAGTGCATGTTGCATGTTTTTCAGTTCTTATTTTGAAATTTTTGCATTAACCTAATCTTCTTTATATAGTCCCATCTCCTTTTCATGCACTATGGTTGATAGCAAATTTTTTCTTGAATGAGTAAATGACCATCCTTGGATTTTACTCAGTGGATCCTCATGGTGCCAACTGTCCTCTCACTTATTCCATACCTTCACCCTAGTTACTCCAGATTTTTCTGTAAGTGTGTGACTTCAAAATCTGTATGTAAACTGGTAACTTCAAAACCTATATGTCGAACTCTTTCCCTAACTTTAGATATACATACACACACACACATATGCACACAGAAATATATATTTGCTGCCTCTGAGATAGATTCACCTGGTTGATCAATTGATATTTCAAATTCAGCATTTTCTAAACCAGACTGGTTCTTATCTCCATGGTTTCTCTTTTTTCAGTGACTCTTATTTTTAATGGCATTCTGGGCGTAAAATACTAGAGAGGACTCATTGAAGGAGAGATTATATTTTTTGACCAATATGAGAAGTTCAGGAAAGATGTCAGCTCTGAAGTAGGACTTGAAAGGTAAATTTGGAAAAATAAAAAGTGGAAGTTGCATAAAAGATAAAATGGATAGGATCGTGGTAGTCAGTTTCTAAAATGGTCTCTAAAGATTCCCACCTCTAAAGATTCCCAGCATTTACGTCCTGTGTACTCTCCCACACCGCATGGGGCTGGCTCCTGGGACATACAGGGTATTGCCAAAACTTGTAAGGCTGGGTTATAAAAGATACGTGGCTTCTATCTTGTTCTGGTGGGTCAGTAGCTCTAGAGGAAGCCACCTGCCTTGCTGTGGGCCCCTCAAACAGCCCCACACCTGTACAGAGGTCCATCTGTTGAAGAACTGAGGCCTCCAGACAAAAACCATGTGTGAGTCCCTTCCTGGGCGCAGATCCTCTGTCCTTGCAAACTTTCAGATGCTTGGAGTCCTAGCCTGTGTTTTGATGCAACTTTTGCTGAGGGACCCTGAGACAGAACCACCCAGCCAAGTCACTGTCCAATCCCTGACCCACAGAAGCTGTGAAATAGTAATTGTTTATTATTCTAAGCCATTAAATTTTAGAGTAATTTGTTACATCGCAATGAAAAACTAATACACAAGGCTTTTTGCTGTATATATTTTTATAGGTATTGCACTCTTGAACCATGGGAATGTATTATCTGTATAAACAAACATAGCAACTACAAAGGGAGCTCTGAAAATGAAATCTCTGCCTAAATCCCCCAGCGGTTTCCCATTACGTTTTGAATTCCTTGCACTTACCCAGTCTGTGTGATCTTGTTCCACTTCCCTCTTCAGTGTCTGCAGCTAGGAGATTCTTAGCGCTGGTTCCCCTGGACTTTCATCTGTGTTCTGACGTTTCAGAATTCTTGGGTCAACAAAGATGAGCTTCTTGAATTGAAACCCCAGTTGTACACCCTAAAGCAGTTCTGTAACTGCTGAAAGAAAGAGAAACCTTAAGACAGGAATGAGTTTGGGAAATATTGAGTTTGAAATATCGATTGATCAGCCAGGTGAAGATACCTCAGAGGCAGCAAACATAAAATTCTGTGTGTGTGTGTTTGTGTTGAAAGTTAGGGGAAGAGTTAGACATAAATTTTTTAATAGAAGGGATATATCCTATGTGTTTCTAGTACAGTGGGATACACACACACACACGATTTTATAGAGGTGTAATTAAAATGTAATAAACTGTACATATTTGAAATAGCAACCCACTCCAGTGTTCTTGCCTGGAGGATCCCAGGGACCGGGAGCCTGGTGTGCTGCCGTCTATGGGGTCGCACAGAGTCAGACATGACTGAAGCGACTTTTATCTGAAACCATCACCATAGTCAAGATAGTGAATATAGCCATTATGCTTAACAGTTTCTTCCAGACCCCTTCTTCTCACATCATCTCTCTCTTCTCCTAATTATTTTGAACAAATTATACTTCTTTGGGGAAATTCTAAAACGTTTCCATCCTTATAGAAAGTTCTACTGGAAAGTGCTTGTGCAGGTCTGGTAAAGAATACCCCATTTTATTTTGTTGTAGTTAATATACTGGTTGTCTACAAAGTCAGTGAGCATTGCAACCTAATAGTATAGGGAAACAATTCTGTCTGTTGACAGTTGTGATGAGATAGCTCTTGAATTTTAGGGATGTGTTTGCCAGATTGACTGAGATATAGCAAGTTTACCCCATTATGTAGAGTGTGAAATGCTAACAGCAAATCATCATCTTCTTCCAGGAAACTAGCTCCTGACTGTAATTAGAAAAGTTAGCTTTATAGGTTAAAGAGAGATTTGTAGTTTTTGATTGAAGTAGGAAAATAAAACTTGCTGCTTCCATTTAGTTATCACATAAAAATATGATCAGAGCATTCCCTATCTGTATCCTCTGATCCTCTTTCCTTTTTCTCTATTTGATTAGACTAGAGGTTGGTAACTTCCCTATAAATTCCTCAAAGAGATTGATAAATTAGGATTAGATTAGGATTGATGAATTAGGAAAGATCTTAGTCCCTTTCACCTTCACCCGAAGCCCTAGACCGAGAGGAATATGGCAGTGTTTTCCTGGAGAATAGCGCCAGTGGTTTGTTTCTTGGGGAACAGCTCCAAATCAGATGTACAGATAAGCTAAAAAAGAAAGCAAAAATCATGACTATGCCTAACATACAAAAATAGTTTTCCTTTTTTTTTCTTTACAATTACAGTTTTATTAACTACTTTAGTATAAACTGAATTCTCATTCTTCTTTATAAGAATAAAGATATTCATTTAAAATGTTACCTACTGTATCATAAATTATTATGTTTTCAAATATATTCTGTAGCACAATTTAAAATAGCTATTGTATACTTTTTTCCCTTTTTTTCTTTAGTTTTTAAATCATGAAAGTATGATAACATTTATTGGAGACTTGGAAAATGCAGAACAAAGTTAGCTAATATATATTTTTGTTTAATGAAATTTGAATATCAGCTGTTGCAAATAAAGACATTTTTTCCTCTAAGCCTTTTACCCTTGAATTGTTTTTATAGTCCCACACACAGGGGAAAAAGTACAAAAGTAATTTCAAGCAATGTTAGGGTCAAGGTTGCCAGCTTAGTTAGAAAAGAAGAAAATATTAATTTTTAGTTGCTAAAATATTCATTTGTAGTTTAAAATGTGTTTTTCATTTCAGATTCTGAATGATATTTACTAATTGGAATGACTGGAAACCTGATCTGGGAAATGGAATTTGGCAGCTGGACCATGGTTCAAAACAATAAGAGTGTTGATTTAGGATCAGAATCAAAGGATACCATATCTAATTGAAACTCTGGGAAAATTTATGTAGGCAACATAGAATTATCCAAATGAAAATTAAACAAGAATGCTAGGTCTAAAGCATCAATAACTGAAAGATTAAAAAACAAAGCAAAGCAAAAAACTCCTAGATTCTGTTGTGATTTCATCGCTTAATATAAACAGAAAATATTTTAAGTTTTTTAGGAAATCTGAGAATATGAAGCATTTCTAGACATATTCTATGAAAATAACAGTGTCTTGTACAAAGGATGCAAACCTTTACTAGCTTGTAGCAGAGTACAGTTAGTGCTCACAGATCCTCAGGCTGGATTAATTTATATCCTTCTTTCCCCTGGAGAATATGTTGAAGGGGGGCCATGATGTACTGAATGCATGTGTTGAGAGACCACTTCCTGGTTTACCTGGGAGCTGTATGCATATCACAGTTACTTGTGTTTCTGTTTGTATTTGTTATTGTAGTTACGCAAGCACATGTGTTACAAAAGCAGATGAAACATATTTGAAAAAAGTTATTTTTATGAAAAATGGAATGCTTTGGAAAGATAATAAAGGTGAGTCAAGGTGGGCCAGAAAACTAAAAGATTAGAGAGAATTTCCTCTTCGATCACGAAGGATCTGTATTCAGATTGTCTCACATTTGGCTTGACACTTTCCCTCCACTTAAACTAAAATTTGAAGTAGTGGACTCTCCTTTGAGGCTGTGGTATATGCAAGGAAGAAGACTTAAAACTCGATACTGCAGTCGTGAAATTAAACAAGGGCTCTTGGCCTTACACAATGGTGAATAAATGACTTTTAATTAAGTTAAAGTATTTAAATTATTATATATATATGTATGTATAGCTTTTAAACTACTTCTCCATTCTAACTTTTTCAATTTATCAGTCAAAACTTGGACCTGATTTGTTGTAGGTGAGGAGGTAAGAGAGTGAATTGAAACTGAGAGTGATTTTCAATAGGGATTTAAAAAACAAGAAGATTCTATAATGGTTCAACCAAATTTGGTCTCACTTCATAAATTTCCCTGAGTAACTATAAAAATGTGACTTAGACTCATCAATACTTTTGGTAGTTATAGAAAAACTTGGAATTCTGATAAATGTTTTCCAAAGCAGTGGTAGAATATAAGTTTGTAGCCTTTTAAAATTTTTTGATTATTTTCTTGGCCATGTCACACAGCATGTGGGATCTATGTTCCCTGACTAGGGATTGAATCCATGTCCCTTGTGTTGCAAGCACAGAGTGTTAATCACTGCACCGCCGGGAAAGTCCCAAATATGTAGTCTATAAAATTCTCTCTAGTAGTCTTATCACAAAAATGAAACAAACTGGCCTCTTTTGACTTAAACAGTTAAAACTGTTCTGTGGTTAATAGAATAGATTAGGAGTTTCATTATTTTTTGACTGTGGGTTGCAACTCTTTTGGTGAAGAACCCGATAATAAATCGTTATGACTTTGTGTATTATATGGTTACTACTCAATTCTACTCGTACCCAAAGCAGCCCCAGACAACATGTGATCTAAGTATGGTTGTGCTCCAGTAACACTTTACTTATGGGCACTGAAATTTGAATTTCATATAATGTTAACATGTCATGATATATTCTTCTTCTTCAGATTTTTTCCCAACTATTTAAAAATATAAAAACTATTTTTGGCTTGCAGTCTGTTAAAAAACATGTGGGAGGCTGGATTTAGCCTTAGGCTCATTTGCCAACTCCTCATCTAGCCCTCATTCTAATTACTCAACACTGCCTTTCCATGACCTAATCAGGATCTTTCAGCATCACAGAAATACATTGTGTTTATATTTGCTTACACTTTTTTTGCTCATATTTTTTCTTGCCTGGAATAACTTCGTTGTGTCTTCTAATCCAGAATTAGCTTAATTCCTCTGTTCTTCCTCATAATGTTCCCAGCTTCCCTCAGGTGTCTCCCTTGCCTTCAAATTCTTTTAAGCACCTTTGTTCTCTTTCCTATGATTAGTGTGAGTCTGCTGCTGCTGCTAAGTTGCTTCAGTCGTGTCCGACTCTGTGCGACCCCATAGACGGCAGCCCACCAGGTTTCCCCGTCCCTGGGATTCTCCAGGCAAGAACACTGGAGTGGGTTGCCATTTCCTTCTCCAGTGCATGAAAATGAAAAGTGAAAGTGAAGTCACTCAGTCGTGTCCAACTCCTAGCGACCCCATGGACTGCAGCCCATCAGGCTCCTCCGTCCATAGGATTTTCCAGGCAAGAGTACTGGAGTGGGTTGCCATTGCCTTCTCTGTAGTGTGAGTCAATCCTTTATTATTTCAGATTTGTGAGCTTTGATTCTTTTGATTATAACTTTTTGGACCAGAGATCATGTATTATACTCCCTCTAATTTTCCTCAACATAGTAGGAAGCACACAAAGAATAAATAGTTATTAGATTAGCATGTTTCCTGTCAAAATACAATATTTATTATTCTTTCACTAAACTGTAAAGCACTTTTGAGTCTTTGGTCTCAAATATCCTTTGTTCCCCTCTTTCTTAATCTTTTCCACTGCCTTTCTTGTCCGTAGTCATGCTCAAGTCTGCTCTTTATAAAAAAGCTAACAACAATAGCAATAAAATGTTCTGCTTATTTTGGTATATGTCTATTCTGTATTGAGTTAAGGAATTAATTTTTTCCTGAGATAATATACTTTGGATATCTAAAGGGATGGGGATGAGGTGGCCCTGATTTCTTTCTGGGAACACTTTCCTGCTATGACATAAGGAGGTGGAGCCACATGCACAGTCTCATAGGGCTGAGAAGGCAGAGATGAGAGCTTGAAACTGCTGAAGCAGCTGGGCCTTGTAGGGCAGGAATCTGGAGAAGAAGTGTCATAGAAGTCTTTTGGGGGACTTACTGTGCATCCTTGACCAAAGACAAGTCTACTTCTGTATAAGGCAAGATTCCAGGGGACCCAACAGAAATCGCCTGCCGCAGGGCAGAGAGGTGAATGTGATACAGAGCTTGTTCTGGGAGGTGATCAAGTTCTGGTCCTGTGAGAATGGAGATACCACATTGGACACTTTGTGTTTAGTTGAGATTCCCTAAAGACCATGCTTCAGTGAGTGTGTGAAGTAGGGATAAGAACTATGGCTTATCCCTACTCAAGTTTAAGTTCAAAATAGACTTGCCCTGACAAAGAATGCAAAATGAATCCTTATGGGACTAAAAGGGTCTGTGAATAATTTAACTGCCTTCCAGAAAAAAAGTGCAACATACTTTACATGAAGATGACATAATCCAGACTTTATACAACATATCACCCACAATATTCACCAGACATTAAAAATAATGCTAGTTATGTGGAAAAGACAAACAAGATCCATGATCAACAAAAAAATGCAGTCAAGAGAAAGAGAGCCTGAAACAACCCAGCTATTGCCAACCCACAAAAAATCTGTAGTGCCTTTTCCCATTTTAAAAGTTGATATTTAATACATCCTTCAAGATTCTATTTAATACATCCTTCAAGATTCTATTTAATACATCCTTCAAGATTCTATTTAATACATCCTTCAAGATTCTATTTAAATGGTAGGAAAATTTCAAGAGGCTTCCCTAAATTCCTTCAACTTAAAATAACTTATTTCTCTTTTGACTTCTCACTGCTTTATGTCTCTTCCATGCTACCTGATTGTATTATATTATGGTTACCTCGTCATATATGTGAGAGTTGCACCAGAAAGAAGGCTGAGTGCTGAAGAATTGATGCTTTTGAATTGTAGTGTTGGAGAAGACTCTTGAGAGTCCCTTGGACAACAGGGAGATCAAACTAGTCAATCCTAAAGGATATTAACCCTGAATATTCATTGGAAGGGTTGTTACAGAAGCTCTAATACTTCACCCACTTGATACGAAAAGCCAACTCATTGGAAGAGACCCTGATGCTGAGAAAGATTGAAGGCAAAAGGAGAAGTGGGTGGCAGAGGGTGAGATGGTTAGATAGCGTCACTGACTCAATGGACATGAATTTGAGCAAACTCAGGGAGATAGTGGAGGACAGAGGAGAGTGGTATGCTGCAGTCCATGGGGTTGCAGGGTTGGGTACAACTTACCTATTGAGCAGCAACCATCTACCTGTATGTTTTTTTTTTTTTCTTGGTTGAGGTCAGGGATTGTATTTCCTAAAAGGTAATTGCTAATTGTTTTTATACTAAACATTGAATGTAAGTTTATTTACTTCTGTCTTCTCCTCTAGAATGTAAGCTGCTTGAAGACAGAGACTTTGTTTTTTATCACCAATATTTTCAACAATTTGTGGCAGATAGTAAATGCTTGATAAATATTGATTAAGTTTCATATATTTACTGGTATTTGGCCAAACTTTGATACATATATGGGCTTCCCTGGTGGCTCAGGTGGTAAAGAATCTGTCTGCAATGCAAGAGACCCAAGTTTGATATCTGAGTCAGGAAGATCTCCTGGGGATAGGAATGGCTATCCACCACAGTCTTCTTGCCTAGAAAATCCCATGGACAGAGGAGCCTGGTGGGCTTCTGTCCAAGGGGTGTCAAAGAGTGACTAACACACATACGCAAGCATGGTTCTCATTTTAGCATTTCATGATAGTTTATTTCAGACCATTTGAGTGTGTCAAGAAAAATCTTCAGAGTTTTCAAATAATTTTTGTCTGAAATGACAATTGCAATATAAGGCCTATTAACTTCATTTCCTTTACTTCCTTTACAAGATGATTTTAGCTGTAGATTTTATTTGCTTTTTATATATATATCGTACTGATGATAATTTTATTCTCTCTTTAATAACAACTCACAAATTAAAAAAAAAATCAGTGGATGGGGAATTGCTAGTTGTATAAACAGTGGCAGTGGTTAATAGAATATTTAATGTCCTCATATTTTAAAGTAAAATGGACCCTATAGATTCATCTAATCATCAGAGGTGTTAAATTAATTCCAGAAAGTTAAAGAGAGTGGTTCACAGCCAGGAAAAGTTGATATTTTGGATAACTAATAAAAATGTATGAAGAAGTTTTTTTTTTTGCCATTCTGAGATTAAACAAATGTTTGTATTTTAAAATGTAACTAAGATAAATACTCAATATGAAAACATTCTTTTGGGGAAAATTTTTAGCAAAATAAATATCTCTAAATAATTTTAATTTTGAAATTTTCTTTCAACTTTACAGAAAAAGAGTCCTGTCTGTTTTCTAACCTCTCACCCTTCCACCCCCTCAAAAAGAAACTAACAATGCTCAAAGAGATAAATCCAGCCTTTGTTCCACCAAATTCTTTCAACCTAGAACTGGCACTACCACTGGCCTGGTCTGATTATAGTTAATCCACTGCCTACAACATGACAAATGTTTTTGGTCCAAGTTGAATGGCAAAGTCTTTTCAAATAGGAAAAGCAGTTGTCAGCTGTCGTTGTTGTGGTTCCAACATGTATCATGTCAGGATAGCCAAACAAAGAAGAGGATGATTCAGAATGCTGACCCCAGTGCACTGAACCTTATTGAGTCTGGTGGTGTTTTTGGAAAGCTTGTTAGTAGTAATGCAAAAAAAAAAAAAAAAAAAAAAAAAAAAAAATCAGGGCATAAGCTCCACATTCTATTTGGTCCTTTTGACTGATACAAATTTATCTACTAACTTATATAGTGGTGTTACAAAAATGTGATTTGCAATTCCTAACTCTCCTATAAATGACATGTTTCTCTGTAAAATCTCAATTTATGAAGGTTTCCTTAAAATAACAATTTCTCAGTTTTTTATTTTTTTTTTATTTTTTTATTTTTTTTAATATTATTTTATTAGTTGGAGGCCAATCACTTTACAACATTTCAGTGGGTTTTGTCATACATTGGCACGAATCAGCCATATAGTTACACGTATTCCCCATCCCGATCCCCCCTCCCACCTCCCTCCCCACCCGACTCCTCAGGGTCCTCCCAGTGCACCAGGCCCGAGCACCTGACTCATGTATCCCACCTGGGCTGGTGGTCCGTTTCACCATAGATAGTATACATGCTGTTCTTTCAAAACATCCCACCCTCACGTTCTCCCCCAGAGTTCAAAAGTCTGTTCTGTACTTCTGTGTCTCTTTTTCTGTTTTGCATATAGGGTTATCGCCACCATCTATCTAAATTCCGTATATATGTGTTAGTATACTGTAATGTTCTTTATCTTTCTGGCTTACTTCACTCTGTATAATGGGCTCCAGTTTCATCCATCTCATTAGAACTGATTCAAATGAATTCTTTTTAACGGCTGAGTAATATTCCATGGTGTATATGTACCACAGCTTCCTTATCCATTCATCTGTTGATGGGCATCTGGGTTGCTTCCATGTCCTGGCTATTATAAACAGTGCTGCGATGAACATTGGGGTGCACGTGTCTCTTTCAGATCTGGATTCCTCAGTGTGTATGCCTAGAAGTGGTATTGCTGGGTCATATGGCAGTTCTATTTCCAGTTTTTTAAGAAATCTCCACACTGTTTTCCATAGTGGCTGTACTAGTTTGCATTCCCACCAACAGTGTAAGAGGGTTCCCTTTTCTCCACACCCTCTCCAGCATTTATTGCTTGTAGACTTTTGGATAGCAGCCATCCTGACTGGCGTGTAATGGTACCTCATTGTGGTTTTGATTTGCATTTCTCTGATGATGAGTGATGTTGAGCATCTTTTCATGTGTTTGTTAGCCATCTGTATGTCTTCTTTGGAGAAATGTCTGTTTAGTTCTTTGGCCCATTTTTTGATTGGGTCGTTTATTTTTCTGGAATTGAGCTTCAGGAGTTGCTTGTATATTTTTGAGATTAATCCTTTGTCTGTTTCCTCATTTGTTATTATTTTCTCCCAATCTGAGGGCTGTCTTTTCACCTTACTTATAGTTTCCTTTGTTGTGCAAAAGCTTTTAATTTTCATTAGGTCCCATTTGTTTATTTTTGCTTTTATTTCCAATATTCTGGGAGGTGGGTCATAGAAGATCTTGCTGTGATTTATGTCGGAGAGTGTTTTGCCTATGTTCTCCTCTAGGAGTTTTATAGTTTCTGGTCTTACATTTAGATCTTTAATCCATTTTGAGTTTATTTTTGTGTATGGTGTTAGAAAGTGTTCTAGTTTCATTCTTTTACAAGTGGTTGACCAGTTTTCCCAGCACCACTTGTTAAAGAGATTGTCTTTTTTCCATTGTATATCCTTGCCTCCTTTGTCAAAGATGAGGTGACCATAGGTTCGTGGATTTATCTCTGGGCTTTCTATTCTGTTCCATTGATCTATATTTCTGTCTTTGTGCCAGTACCATACTGTCTTGATGACTGTGGCTTTGTAGTAGAGTCTGAAGTCAGGCAGGTTGATTCCTCCAGTTCCATTCTTCTTTCTCAAGATTACTTTGGCTATTCGAGGTTTTTTGTATTTCCATACAAATTGTGAAATTATTTGTTCTAGTTCTGTGAAAAATACCGTTGGTAGCTTGATAGGGATTGCATTGAATCTATAGATTGCTTTGGGTAGAATAGCCATTTTGACAATATTGATTCTTCCAATCCATGAACACGGTATATTTCTCCATCTGTTTGTGTCCTCTTTGATTTCTTTCATCAGTGTTTTATAGTTTTCTATGTATAGGTCTTTTGTTTCTTTAGGTAGATATACTCCTAAGTATTTTATTCTTTTTGTTGCAATGGTGAATGGTATTGTTTCCTTAATTTCTCTTTCTGTTTTTTCATTGTTAGTGTATAGGAATGCAAGGGATTTCTGTGTGTTAATTTTATATCCTGCAACTTTACTATATTCATTGATTAGCTCTAGTAATTTTCTGGGAGAGTCTTTAGGGTTTTCTATGTAGAGGATCATGTCATCTGCAAACAGCGAGAGTTTCACTTCTTCTTTTCCTATCTGGATTCCTTTTATGTCTTTTTCTGCTCTGATTGCTGTGGCCAAAACTTCCAACACTATGTTGAATAGTAGTGGTGAGAGTGGGCATCCTTGTCTTGTTCCTGATTTCAGAGGAAATGCTTTCAATTTATCACCATTGAGGGTGATGCTTGCTGTGGGTTTGTCATATATAGCTTTTATTATATTGAGGTATGTTCCTTCTATTCCTGCTTTCTGGAGAGTTTTAATCATAAATGAGTGTTGAATTTTGTCAAAGGCTTTCTCTGCATCTATTGAGATAATCATATGGTTTTTATCTTTCAATTTGTTAATGTGGTGTATTACGTTGATTTATTTGTGGATATTAAAGAATCCTTGCATTCCTGGGATAAAGCCCACTTGGTCATGGTGTATGATTTTTTTAATATGTTGTTGGATTCTGTTTGCTAGAATTTTGTTAAGGATTTTTGCATCTATGTTCATCAGTGATATTGGCCTGTAGTTTTCTTTTTTTGTGGCATCTTTGTCTGGTTTTGGAATTAGGGTGATGGTGGCCTCATAGAATGAGTTTGGAAGTTTACCTTCTTCTGCAATTTTCTGGAAGAGTTTGAGTAAGATAGGTGTTAGGTCTTCTCTAAATTTTTGGTAGAATTCAGCTGTGAAGCCATCTGTTCCTGGGCTTTTGTTTGCTGGAAGATTTCTGATTACAGTTTCGATTTCCTTGCTTGTGATGACTCTGTTAAGATCTTCTATTTCTTCCTGGTTCAGTTTTGGAAAGTTATACTTTTCTAAGAATTTGTCCATTTCATCCAAGTTGTCCATTTTATTGGCATAGAGCTGCTGGTAGTAGTCTCTTATGATCCTTTGTATTTCAGTGTTGTCTGTTGTGATCTCACCCTTTTCATTTCTTATTTTGTTAATTTGGTTCTTCTCCCTTTGTTTCTTAATGAGTCTTGCTAATGGTTTGTCAATTTTGTTTATTTTTTCAAAAAACCAGCTTTTAGCTTTGTTGATTTTTGCTATGGTCTCTTTAGTTTCTTTCGCATTTATTTCTGCCCTAATTTTTAAGATTTCTTTCCTTCTGCTAACCCTGGGGTTCTTCATTTCTTCCTTCTCTAATTGCTTTAGGTGTAGAGTTAGGTTATTTATTTGGCTTTTTTCTTGTTTCTTGATGTGTGCCTGTAATGCTATGAACCTTCCCCTTAGCACTGCTTTTACAGTGTCCCATAGGTTTTGGGTTGTTGTGTTTTCATTTTCATTTATTTCTATACATACTTTGATTTGTTTTTTGATTTCTTCTATGATTTGTTGGTTATTCAGAAGCGTGTTATTTAGCCTCCATATGTTAGAATTTTTAACAATTTTTTTCCTGTAATTGAGATCTAATCTTACTGCACTGTGGTCAGAAAAGATGACTGGAATGATTTCAATTTTTTTGAATTTTCCAAGACCAGATTTATGGCCCAGGATGTGATCTATTCTGGAGAAGGTTCCGTGTGCACTTGAGAAAAAGGTGAAGTTGATTGTTTTGGGGTGAAATGTCCTATAGATATCAATTAGGTCTAGCTGGTCCATTGTATCATTTAAGGTTTGTGTTTCCTTGTTGATTTTCTGTTTAGTTGATCTATCCATGGTTGTGAGTGGGGTATTAAAGTCTCCCACTATTATTGTGTTACTATTAATTTCCTCTTTCATACTCGTTAGTGTTTGCCGTACATATTGCGGTGCTCCTATGTTGGGTGCATATATATTTATAATTGTTATATCTTCTTCTTGGATTGATCCTTTGATCATTATGTAGTGTCCTTCTTTGTCTCTTTTCACATCCTTTATTTGGAAGTCTATTTTATCTGATATGAGTATTGCGACTCCTGCTTTCTTTTGGTCTCCGTTTGCGTGAAATATTTTTTTCCAGCCGTTCACTTTCAGTCTGTATGTGTCCCTTGTTTTGAGGTGGGTCTCTTGTAGACAGCATATATAGGGGTCTTGTTTTTGTATCCATTCAGCCAATCTTTGTCTTTTGGTTGGGGCATTCAACCCATTTACATTTAAGGTAATTATTGATAGGTGTGGTCCCGTTGTCATTTACTTTGTTGTTTTGGGTTCACGTTTATACTACCTTTCTGCATTTCCTGTCTAGAGAAGATCCTTTAGCATTTGTTGAAGAGCTGGTTTGGTGGTGCTGAATTCTCTCAGCTTTTGCTTGTCTGTAAAGCTTTTGAATTCTCCTTCATATCTGAATGAGATCCTTGCTGGGTACAGTAATCTAGGTTGTAGGTTATTCTCTTTCATTACTTTCAGTATGTCCTGCCATTCCCTTCTGGCCTGGAGGGTTTCTATTGATAGATCAGCTGTTATCCTTATAGGAATCCCTTTGTGTGTTATTTGTTGTTTCTCCCTTGCTGCTTTTAGTATTTGTTCTTTGTGTTTGATCTTTGTTAATTTGATTAATATGTGTCTTGGGGTGTTTCGCCTTGGGTTTATCCTGTTTGGGACTCTCTGGGTTTCTTGGACTTGGGTGGCTATTTCCTTCCCCATTTTAGGGAAGTTCTCAGCTATTATCTCCTCGAGTATTTTCTCATGGCCTTTCTTTTTGTCTTCTTCTTCTGGGACTCCTATGATTCGAATGTTGGGGCGTTTCACATTGTCCCAGAGGTCCCTGAGGTTGTCCTCATTTCTTTTGATCCTTTTTTCTTTTTTCCTCTCTGCTTCATTTATTTCCACCATTTTATCTTCTACCTCACTTATCCTATCTTCTGTCTCCGTTATTCTACTCTTGGTTCCCTCCAGAGTGTTTTTGATCTCATTCATTGCATTATTCATTTTTAATTGACTCTTTTTTATTTCTTCTAGATCTTTATTAAACATTTCTTGCATCTTTTCAATCTTTGTCTCCAGGCTATTTATCTGTACCTCCATTTTGCTTTCAAAATTTTGGATCATTTTTATTATCATTATTCTAAATTCTTTTTCAGGTAGATTCCCTATCTCCTCCTCTTTTGTTTGACTTGGTGGGCTTTTTTCATGTTCCTTTACCTGTTGGGTATTTCTCTGCCTTTTCATCTTGTTTAGATTGCTGTGTCTGGAGTGGGCTTTCTGTATTCTGCAGGTCTGTGGTTCCTTTTATTGTGGAGGTTTTACCCAGTGGGTGGGGTTAGACGATTGGCTTGTCAAGGTTTCCTGATTAGCGAAGCTTGCGTCAGTGTTCTGGTGTGCGGATCTTGATTTCTTCTCTTTGGATAGCAATGGAGTGCCCAGTACTGAGTTTTGAGATGGGTCTATGTGTTAGGTGTGACCTTGGGCTGTCTGTATGTTGACGTTCAGGGCAATGTTCCTGCGTTGCTGGAGAATTTGCGTGGTATGTCGTGCTCTAAAACTTATTGGCTCTTGGGTGGTGGTTGGTTTCGGTGCAGGTATGGAGGCTTTTGTACGGTCACTTATTACTTAAAGATCCATGTAGTCAGGAGTTTTCTGGTGTTCTCAGGTTTTGGGCTTAAGTCTCCTGCTTCTGGATTTCAGTTTTATTCTTCCTGTAGTCTCAGGACTTCTCCAACTATACAGCACTGATAATAAAACTTCTATGTTAATGGTGGAAAGTTTCTCCCCCGTTAGGGATACCCAGAGAGGTTCACCGAGTTACATGGAGAAGAGGAGAGGGAGGAGGGAGATAGAGATGGGCAGGAGGAGAAAGAGGGGGACTCAAGAGGAGAGAGACAGATCTACGAAGTTGTCTGATCCCAGAGTGTTCTCCGTAGCCCAGACACCCACAAAGATTCACAGAATTGGATTGGGAAGAGAAGGGGAAAGGAGGAAATAGAGGTGTTCTGAGGTAGAAAACAGAGTCAAGATTGGGAGAGAATAATCAACACATTCGTGAATAAAAATGGGAGCTGAATATTGGATTCTTAAATGTTCACAATTTATATCATATACTGAAAAACAAAAATTAAAAATCTAGAGTAGTGGTTAGACTCTTAAAAATACTATATTAAAAACAAAAACCAAAACACACAAAAGAAATTTTAGAAATATATATGAAGTTTGGTATAAAAATAGGGCTTCTCTTCTTTTTTTTTTTTTTCCTTTCTTCTGTAAGGTTATAGTGGATTGAAAATGAAAATTAAGGCGTAGTAAAAGGAGTGCTAGAGGGCTTTAAAAGAAATAAGAGAAAAAGAAAAAGAAAATAGAAGAGAAGAAGAAAAAAGAACAGAAAAAAAGAAGAAAAAGAAGAAAAAGAAAAAAAAGAAAAAAGAGAGAGAAAAAAAAATTGTTTTGCCTAATTAAAAAAAATCGTAAAAATCTATGAAAGTTAAGGAGTAATGGGGGAGTAATAAGGAATTTTTAAAGGAAAATAAAAGAGACCCAAGAAAAAAGAAAAAAAAATTTTTTTTTTTTTTTCCTTACTTAAAAAAAAAAAAAAAAAAAAGAAAAGAAAAAGAAAAAATATATCTAGGAATTTCTCTGGAGCTGTTGCGGTCAGTGTGGGTTCGGCTCAGCTTCAGATAGCTCCTCGTTCCAGCTTACACTTCTCGATATCTACAGGCCCTTCCGGTGTAGTCAGTCAGTGGTTTCTTCAGGGATTTTAATCTGTTGCACCGGTCCCTTCTGAAGCGGTTCCCTTTATTTGGGTTCTGTTGCCGGTCTCTCTTCCGCGCCTAATTTCCGCCCTGACACAGGGGGCGGAGGTGGATTCTTATTCAGGTAGCTAGTTCCGTCGCGCTGCGGGGAGGGGCTGTGCGGGGAGGGGCCGTGCGGGGAGGGGCCGGCGCTCCCGGGAGAGGCTTGCGCTCTTTTCTCGGTCTGCGCTGTTCAGGCTCCAGGCTCTTCTGTCTGAAGCGCGCGCCACTCTGCGCGCGGCTCCAGCCCTCGGGCGATTCACAAAAGCGCAGCACACAAAGCTGGGCCCGCGCTCCGGCCCCACGCCGCCCGAGCGGCCCAGGCAGCCAGGCGCTTGACGGGCGCTCTCTCCCCGGGTGCGGCGCGTCTTCTGCCCCGCGCGGTCCCAGTCTCAGTCCCCGCCGGCGCCAGTCGGGCGTGCGCGCCCTCTGCCCTCCGCGTCCCCAGCCCCAGCCCCCGCCCGCGCCGGTCAGGCGCCCGCGCCCTCCGTCTCGCCGCGACCCTCCCGGCGGACTTCGGTCGCCCAGAATCTCGGTCCCTTTGTTCTGCGAACGGCCGGCAGTGTGTTCGGGCCGGTTAGCTTTCTCTCTCTCTTTGCTCTCCCACAGTTCAAGCTGGCAACTCACAAAAGCTCCCTCCGATTGTCCTCAGGGCGCTCAGGCCCGGACCCTGCCCCAAGTAATGCCGCCCGCTCCTCTCCGTTCCGCCACCAGCGGATGCGGGCGTCTGGGGTACTCCTCTGCTGGGAGTTGCTTTTAGGCTCGTAATCTGTGGGTTTTATTTATTCTATCCCTCCCAGTCAGATTCAAACTCTTGAGATTCCAACACTTCCCCCAGGCCCGCCAGTGCGAGGGCTTCCCGGTGTCTGGGAACGTCCTCTATCAAGTCCCTTCCCGGGACGGATCTCCGTCCTTAGCTCTTTTGTTTCGCTTTTTATCTTTTATATTTTGTCCTACCTCCTTTCGAAGACAATGGGCTGCTTTTCTGGGCGCCTGATGACCTCAGCTAGCGATCAGAAGTTGTTTTGTGAAGTTTGCTCTGCGCTCAGTTATTTTTTTGATGAATTTCTAGGAGAGAAAGTGGTCTCTCCGTCCTACTCCTCCGCCATCTTGCAATTTCTCAGTTTTTTAAAGCTTGTTACATAGAAACGATTTTAGTTAGTTCCTGAATTCTTTTAGTGCTATTTCTCTTGAAGTTCTCATTTAAGAAGATAAACTCTAAATTCACTGGTACACTGTGGCTACTGTTGGTCTTCTCTTTTATTGAATATATCAGCCTTTCTCTTTGGAGTGAGTGATGCGTGATGTTGCTTTATAATAGAGTACTATATAGACTATTGCACACATTTATAGATGTGTGCTCCATCCTGCTCCTTCTGGGTACAGTGGGGACCATAATTCTGTAGTGCTACACTGAATAGAACAGTGTAAACACTTACCTCAACTGTATTTTAGATGTAACACTTTGGATTTCGGGATGTGTTATTTTTTTATATTTCTTTTTTCTTTTTGCTGAGTTCTTGATTTTTTTTCTCAGTTTCCTTTTAAAAAATAACCAGTTATTTCTCCTTTACAAAATTAATGTGAGAAGTGAAAGTCCACCTTGGTACTTTATAATAAATAAATAAATAAATAAATAAATAAATAACTTACTTACTAATAAAGTAAGTAATATCATGATGCAGTCAGTTTATGTTTTAATTTATCCTTGGAAAGAACTCATGGTCTTTATTTCACATCCCAGCTGTTAGGGAATTACTAAATCCATAGGGAGTTACATGAATTATGTAATTGACATGAACTGTTTGAATTTAAAGAAACACAATCACTCCCCAGTATAATGATAGCCAATGCTGGATAAATCCACATTCTTCTAGGATTCAGGGTCCCAGAGGCCAGTGGGACTGTGATATTCTCTTAGGTTAGTGCTGTTCTAAATTTATTTCTTCTTTTATAGTTTGTTAGCTGAAAACACGTAATTCTTTAACATCTTGCCTCACGACTATCTAGCTAAGTCATGCTAAGAAGAGAGACTACTTCAAAGATGAAATAAATATTTTTTCCTAAATAATAGGCTTAGAAAATGTTAAACTCATATTTAGTGGTTTTTAATACATTCAGGTCCCCTCCATTCTCTCTTACTTCTTTTTCTTCTTTTAAACATAGGACAAGGAGGTACAAACATAGTATTTCTTGCAGAATAGTTTTGCCATTTCCTAGTGGGAGAAGGGGAAAGAACTTCATTTTACCTTGCTGCTCTTGGATTTCCTTTCCTGTTCCCCCAAGATGCCTTGAAATTTGACTCCTCAATCTTTGAAGTCCCAGATTCTAGAATTAAAATGTGTATCCAAGAGTGTGGTGTGGTTTTGCTACTTCAGCCTCCATGGTAAGACCACCTACAGTGAGTGGACATTCCGGCTTTAGAATATTGTGTGGCCTTCAAGGAGTGCCTTATGTAATGAATTCATTTTCATTAATAATTCCCAGTACTGTAACTAGAAGAATAAAAAGTATTGCAGGAATTAGTGGTATAAATTTCTCTTGGCGCTTAATGTTAGATTCCTATCCAAATCCTGTTTAATTCTTCTAAGAATTTATTTTCATTTGCAGTAGAAAAATCACATGGAATATAAGAGAAAATGTTCCAAACAATAACTAAACATGTATTTTTTTTTTTTTTTGAGACCTTATCATGTTCCAGGTACTTTTCCTATGTAATCTGAAGTTATTCCCACCATAGCCATGGGAGCTGGGGTTTTAAACTCTATTTTATAGAAGATATTAGCTGAGACTCAGAGAGGTTACACAACTTGGCCAATGCCACATAACCAACCAGTAGCAGAACCTGGTCTTGAATCAAGGTCTACTGACATCTAGTTTTTTGTTTTTCCTTCCTCTCCATATTCTGTATGTATCTTAATGACTGTTATAGAATATTCTTGTGCTTTTTCTCTTCCAGCCATGTCAAGTTAACTATTATTCTTTTATTAGAAATAGGAAGACACTATAATTTATTCTTCAAAGAAGGACACTTTTGAGAGTGAGTTCAGTTCAGTCACTCAGTCGTGTCCGACTCTTTGTGACCCCATGAACTGCAGCACTCCGGGCCTCCCTGTCCATCACCAACTCCTGGAGTCTACCCAAACCCATGTCCATTGACTCCGTGATGTCATCCAACCGTCTCATCCTCTCTCATCCCCTTCTCCTCCTGTCCTCAATATTTCCCAGCATCAGGGTCTTTTCAACTGAGTCAGCTCTTCGCATCAGGTGACCAAAGTATTGGAGTTTCAGCTTCAGCATCAGTCCTTCCAATGAACACCCAGGACTGATCTCCTTTAGGATGGACTGGTTGGATCTCCTTGCAGTCCAAGGGACTCTCAAGAGTCTTCTCCAACACCACAGTTCAAAAGCATCAATTTTTCGGTGCTCAGCTTTCTTCACCATCCAACTCTCACATCCGTACATGAACACTGGAAAAACCATAGCCTTGACTAGACAGACCTTTGTTGGCAAAGTAATGTCTCTGATTTTTAATATGCTAAGTTGGTCATAACTTTCCTTCCAAGGAGTAAGCGTCTTTTAATTTCATGGCAGCAGTCACCATCTGCAGTGATTTTGGAGCCCCCAAAAATAAAGTCTGACACTGTTTCCACTGTCTCCCCATCTATTTGCCGTGAAGTGATGGGACTGGATGCCATGATCTTAGTTTTCTGAATGTTGACCTTTAAGCCAACTTTTTCATTCTTCTTTTTCACTTTCATCAAGAGGCTTTTTAGTTCCTCTTCACTTTCTGCCATAAGGATGGTGTCATCTGCACATCTGAGGTTATTGATATTTCTCCCAGCAATCTTGATTCCAGCTTGTGCGTCTTCCAGCCCAGCATTTCTCATAATGTACTCTGCATATAAGTTAAATAAGCAGGGTGACAGTATACACCCTTGACATACTCCTTTTCCTATTTGGAACCGGTCTGTTGTTCCATGCCCAGTTCTAACTGTTGCTTCCTGACCTGCATACAGGTTTCTCAAGAGGCAGGTCAGGTGGTCTGGTATTCCCATCTCTTTCAGAATTTTCCACAGTTTATTGTGATCCAAACAGTCAAAGGCTTTGGCATAGTCAATAATGCAGAAATAGATGTTTTTCTGGAACTCTCTTGCTTTTTCAATGATCCAGCGGATGTTGGCAATTTGATCTCTGGTTCCTCTGTCTTTTCTAAAACCATCTTGAACATCTGGAAGTTCACCATTCACGTATTTCTGAAGCCAGTCTTGGATAATTTTATGCATCACTTTACAAGCGTGTGAGATGAGTGCAATTGTGCGGTAGTTTGAACATTGTTGGCATTGCCTTTCTTTGGGATTGGAATGAAAACTGACCTTTTCCAGTTCTGTGGCCACTGCTGAGTTTTCCAAATTTGCTGGCATATTGAGTGCAGCACTTCCACAGCATCATCTTTCAGGCTTTAAAATAGCTCAACTGGAATTCTATCATCTCCACTAGCTTTGTTCATAGTGATGCTTCTTAAGGCCCACTTGACTTCACATTTCACTTGACTTCAGATGTCTGACTCTAGTTGAGTGATTACACGATTGTGAGTATCTGGGTCGTAAAGATCTTTTTTGTATAGTTCTTCTGTATATTCTTGCCACCTCTCCTTAATATCTTCTGCTTCTGTTAGGTCCCTACCATTTCTGTCGTTTATTGAGCCCATCTTTGCATGAAAGGATGTTCATACTTATTCTGGGAAAATAGACTAATCCTAGAATTATCACAGGCAAATTAGAATGTATACATACTTTAATTATAAAAACAAACAAAAACCTCTAAAGCTGGTATGGCTCATTAAGAGGAGCAGCTCTCATGATAGAACTTAGTCAAGCAGAAACATGATTCTGCTATTAATTAGCCAAATAATTTTTGTGACAGTATCTCACCAGTATGCCTCAATTTTCTCATATATAAAATAGGAATAATATTATTAGTACCTATTTTATAAGGCCATTGTTTTAAATGAAGTAATACTTGTATAGCAGTAGAACAGAATAAAACATTTGGTGAGCATTATCTATTTTCATACATAGAGAACATTGAGTGCCATCCAAATACTTGTCAGATGATAAATATAGCTTCATTGGTTCTTAGAATTTAAACATTAGTTTTTGGAAAGTATTAATTACATAGTGAGTTCTCAATAAATGTTAATTAAATGAGTGAATGAGTGTACTATTCCAGAGAAATAAAATGTGCTACCATCCATTTGTGTTTCAAGGATCATTTGTATTTTAAAGAAACTGAAAGGAATGGAGACGAGCAGATAGTTTTTGATGGTGGCAGTGGAAGATGGGAGTTTGGGTGGGAGGAATGTTGTGTGCAACTTCTGGGGGCAGACTCCGATGGGATGTGGGACTTCTAGACATGTTCTCCGGGCCAGTAAAACTTCTAGATTTCAGGTGTCATGAAGGGGTGGAAATGGAAGAGGCTCTTAGATAAATGTCATTTGCACAAACGTTTTATTGACATTATACTGGGAAAAGGGAAATAGCTTTGGCATGGTAGGAAAATTTGACTCTTGAAATCAGACTGTCTTTATTAACTTTGAGCAAGTCCCTTGGGCAGGCAGACTCAGCTGCTTCCCTGGAAAGCTAGGGATAATAATATTTCCTTTATAAGGTTGTTGTAGGATTAGAATGAAATATGTGTGTGCGTGCATGTGCATATACATGAATATGTTTGCTCATAGTAGAAATTCAAGAAATGACAGCTTTATAATTTTTAAGGATCATAGCAATTATCTGACTCATAAGAGTTTTTTTTTTCATAGAATCTTGAAGTTAAGTATTTGAAAGCTCTTTGTGACTGTGGAGTGCTTTACAAAGATGTGACCTTGCTATGAATGATGACATCCTAGTTACGAGCCCTGGTTCTTGGGTGCTGGTCTTCGGAAACAGCAGTGCTCCGTATTCATGTGGTCAGAGTTGACACTGTGACTGATGTGTTTGCTAAGAGTGTATTGAGGTTAAACTTTAAAGCATACTTACTTTTTAAATTCCCTCAAAAAAAATCCCTTAGTGCCCTGAGATCATAGGATATGGGGCTTAAGTGGTTTTGAGCTTAATTACAATCTTTGAAAAATCAGTTTGACTACACATATTCAAGCTGTTAAATGTTGCCACATCAGTGGCCTTTGAGGTGAGAAAAGATGCATCCTTCATGCATTTGCTTGAGCTTCAAACATCTTATTTGTATTTTTTCTTACAAATTATTCATTAAAACAGATAATACATCCAAAAAATAGTCCTTTCAACTGCATTTTGGATAAATGTTTAAGGTTTTTAATTGTGTTTTTGTTTCCTTTAGAGGATTGGATTCTGAGATTCTAATTAATTTTGTAAATATACTTAGGAATATGAACCTCAGTTTTTTCTGATACTACTACTTTATTTGGTTGTTGATTAACATGATAAAAGTTACAAGATGCTTAGAAAAGTGCCTTATACCTACAAGTGTGACATATTATTATTATGAATATGAATAATGATGCATCTTAAATCTTAGCATGCTATAAATAACCTCAGGAAGTGATAGTATTATAATAATTAAGTTCAGTCACTCAGTTGTGTCCGACTCTTTGCGACCCCATGAATTGCAGCACGCCAGGCCTCCCTGTCCATCACAAACTCCCGGAGTTTACTCAAACTCATGTCCATCGAGTCGGTGATGCCATCCAGCCATCTCATCCTCTGTCGTCCCCTTCTCCTCCTGCCCCCAATCCCTCCCAGCATCAGGGTCTTTTCCTATGAGTCAACTCTTTGCATGAGGTGGCCAAAGTATTGGAGTTTCAGCTTCAGCATCAGTCCTTCCAATGAACACCCAGGACTGATCTCCTTTAGGATGGACTGGTTGGATCTCCTTGCAGTCCAAGGGACTCTCAAGAGTCTTCTCCAACACCACAGTTCAAAAACATCAGTTTTTCGGCACTCAGCTTTCTTCACAGTCCAACTCTCACATCCGTACATGACCACTGGAAAAACCATAGCCTTGACTAGACAGACCTTTGTTGGCAAAGTAATGTCTCTGCTTTTTAATATGCTCTCTAGGTTGGTCATAATTTTCCTTCCAAGGAGTAAGCATCTTTTAATATCATGGCAGCAATCATCATCTGCAGTGATTTTGGAGCCCCCAAAAAATAAAGTCTGACACTGTTTCCACTGTTTCCCCATCTATTTGCCATGAAGTGATGGGACTGGATGCCATGATCTTAGTTTTCTGAATGTTGACCTTTAAGCCAACTTTTTCATTCTTCTCTTTCACTTTCATCAAGAGGCTTTTTAGTTCCTCTTCACTCTCTGCCATAAGGGTGATATCATCTGCATATCTGAGGTTATTGATATTTCTCCCAGCAATCTTGATTCCAGCTTGTGCTTCTTCCAGCCCAGCGTTTCTCATAATGTACTCTGCATATAAGTTAAATAAGCAGGGTGACAGTATACACCCTTGACATACTCCTTTTCCTATTTGGAACCAGTCTGTTGTTCCATGTCCAGTTGTAGCTGTTGCTTCCTGACCTGCATACAGGTTTCTCAAGAGGCAGGTCAGGTGGTCTGGTATTCCCATCTCTTTCAGAATTTTTCACAGTTTATTGTGATCCACACAGTCAAAGGCTTTGGCATAGTCAATAAAGCAGAAATAGATGTTTTTCTGGAACTCTCTTGCTTTTTCGATGATCCAGCGGATGTTGGCAATTTGATCTCTGGTTCCTCTGTCTTTTCTAAAACCATCTTGAACATCTGGAAGTTCACGGTTCACGTATTGCTGAAGCCTGGCTTGGAGAATTTTGAGCATTACTTTGCTAGCGTGTGAGATGAGTGGAATTGTGCGGTAGTTTGAGCATTCTTTGGCATTGCCTTTCTTTGGGATTGGAATGCACACTGACCATTTCCAGTCCTGTGGCCAAATTTGCTGGCATTTTGAGTGCAGCACTTTCACAGCATCATCTTTCAGGATTTGAAATAGCTCAACTGGAGTTCCATCACCTCCACTAGCTTTGTTCGTAGTGTTACTTTTATTACCATTTATCAAATTCTACATTTTTCATATATTCTTGTTAATGGTTTTGGAGGACATCACTGCAGTGGTTGAGATATTTATTCAATACCATACAGACAGGAAGGGATAAAATCAGGATAGAAACACAAGCCTGTGCAGTTTCCACCATCTCGTGTTGATTTGTAGTCCCTAAGCTCAGTGATGTCCCAATTCAAGATGTCCTAGGTGACGACTTATAAGCATTTATTTTTTAGCCTAATTCTTTCATTTCTTGAGCACCTACTATATACCAGCCATGTAAGGCCCCCGTAATACAGAAGTGAATACAACACTGTCTCTATCTTTGGGAAATTCTGTGAGGAAGGAGGACTCCATCCATTTGTATAAATAGCTTCTGCTGGTCTTTCTTTTCAAGGAGATAACTGTTATTGACTGACATAAGATTTGGGGGGCTACTTATTTTCTCTGGGTGTGCTATAGAATGTTCCACAATTGCCTGAGAGATAGATGTGGAAACACAGGAAAATACAGTTACTCATAATTCCCTGTCATTTCTCATTGGAAGCATGATGTTCTCTTGGATTCAGTAGCTGTTCCAATTTTTCCACCATCCCTTGGCCATTGCAGTATGAATTCACAGGAATGGGAACAAGGGGGAGCATCTGTGATAGTCATGATTTAGCTGTGGTTTCTTTGAATCACGTTAATGAAACATGCTTTAGAACAGCCAGGCTCAAAGATATGATGAGGCTGTGTGGGATGAAGGCCACGTTGGGTATATAATACATTTTTTTCCCCTCAGTTTTCATGACTAACAAGTGATAAAATTTCAAAAATTCAATAAATGCTTGGCAGGGTTAATGTACCAATTATGCCACTGGTGACATCACGATGCTGGTTCATTAGACACATTTTGTGCAATAGTTTTATGAGGCCACTTCCGATGGAGCCTGTTAGAAATGAAGCATCAATGTTCTGGTAAGTGACCTAAGGCTAATTCAGTTATCCTGAGTCCTCTTAAACATATTTTCCTAATGGAAATTTTTATTGTGATAAGCACTGAACCACTTAGTTTCATCGCTATCATATTCCACTTGTCTGAAAATGCAGATGGCACTGGAAATGGGTGTAATGCCTAATTAGCCTAATGCCACAGTGCATGACATCAGTGCAGTACTTAGGGAGAATTTGATACACTCACCGTAACGCCTGTGAATCTTCTCTTTCACAGACGTGAGGAGGTAAGCCTCTTTTCAATTTAACAGAAAAAATAATCATTCAAAGCAGGATTTGCAAAAGGAATTTTCCTTCGTTAGTGAAGATCAGCATTACTTTCCCCACCAATTTTATGACCTTTGAGGTGAAGAAAGCCATGTGCTTCTCCCCAGAGTAACAGAAAGTTTTCATTGTCTGTAATTCAGGGGAATTAAATAGATTTTTTAATATGCTCAAGCGAGGTCACAGTTTTATGCTCATAGAGCGCCAGAGCTTGTAGGTGCTGGCACATCAGACAAATGATAAGAACCCAAATGATAAGAAATGATAAGTTGCTTTAATTCGTAAGCAACTGCATCGCATGGTTCCGTTACTTTGCAATTCTGCCTAACTGTGCCCTCCCACAATCGTGTGTCCCCAAACTAGTGAGAAATGCAAGATCCTAATGTTTAAAAAGTGCTGACAGACAACAAACCAGGCAAAACATCCCATCAAATCTGTCTTCCTGAGTATTCGTGAATTCCAGAATCAAAATATAAGTAAAAGTGATTTAAAAATCATTTTCTTGGTTGGCAGTAATTTCAGGGGGCCTGCTGGACTCTGAGAGTATGTGTCAAAGTGAAAGCGTTCACTTGTCTGTGTTTCCATGTTGGCCCGTTGTGGCCTCTCCACTGCCTCTAATTGTGTTGTGCTTGCGAGTCAAACTCTCGTTTCTGTCTCAGCAAGCTGCACAATGGGAGCGTTTGTTTTCCGTCTCTTGTCACTGCACTGCTTCAGTTCCAAGCCACTGTGTCCACACTCTAGTGGAGAGAAAGGAACCTACTTTAGAATGCTTCGAAGGGTCAGCGGAACTGCTGCACTTGGAGAAAAGCACTGACTTAATTTATGCCAGCTGGTTATTTTGAGAGCTTACCTGTTTGTGTGTTGTTTCCCAGACATAGGGGAAGGAACTACAATATATTTTCAAAAGTTATTTCTTTTGCCATGGGTGATATAGACTCTGGTTTGAAAAAGTTCTGTTTAGAGCAAAGCCATTTATTAACCAGGGTTGTAATCTCAGTGCAAGCAGGAATTTCTCCTACAGTCCATGTGTTGCCAAGTCCTTTGCTTTGTCAAGCAAGTAACATTCTGAGAGATAAATCTGTGCATTGGAAAGAAAGTTTGAACTGTTTTCACCAGAATGAAATAAAGAGCAGGGAGAAAAAAAGATTGAGGAACTCAGCACGAAGCTTCTCAGCTTGTTGAGACCTCTCTATCCTTGTGGAAAGGATAAATGAATATCTGGGTGCTTTTCTTGGGGTGGGTTAAGACAGCGGTTGAGTTCTCATTTAGGGCATCTCAGATGCTGAGAAGGGGGTAAAGAGCTTTCAGCCAAAGTTTTTATTGCTGCCATGGGGCTATTTTGGACGAAAACTATGAATGCTGGGCTTTGTCAGTTGTCACTTCTGTTGTCATCAACCTGAGCTCCGTTAGGGGCTTCCCTCTGTATCCAATCTTGGAATGTTGGCCGTGGCCACTTTCCTGCTCTAAGGACAGCTCCCTCTGACTTGGGTCATCACTGACTTTGTAGTCAAACCATCCTTTAGAGGAAAGCAAACCACTTAACTCTAAGTGTGAGGATGCCGACCGTGCACACATGAGCTATATACAGATGTGTCAGTGAAAGTGCAGCCTCTTGTATCCTAGGTGAAAATTGTTCCTCAGTCACAAATTCCTTTTTTCAATTTCCCTTCTTCAGCGTGCTCTCCCGCTGGTTCTTTTCCAGATGGTGATATACAAGTCTTCTTTCTTTTACAGCCAAAGCTAGAGTCTCCTCTCCTTGAGTTTCTCTGATCACTGGTCACTGAAGAAGGGGCCATTTCTTTAGGGATTTGGCAATGAGTATTCAGGATTTCACTCAAGCAAAACAAAAACTGTATCTGCCTCCAAAAACATTGTATGATTCTGGCTTCTGGAGTTCATCACAGAAGTTAATCCCCGCTCCTGGCTTTTTCCTTGAGCCTCAAGTTTGTTGACTTAATCTACCAATCCTCTCTTTCTTTGCCCAGCGCCTCTCATTGTGTCTTTGTTTTTGCTTCTGTTTCTGTTTGCCCCTTCTTGTTACTAGAAGTTCAAATGGAAAAAATTCTTATGTCTCAAGCAGAAGTTATTTGCATACATGATAAAGAAAAGAGGCTAATTTTCTCTAACCTCTTAGAATCAGGTTCTTTATTTTTCATGTTTCAGAAAAGTTTGGAGAGAACTGCCTATCAGAAATTAGTCGGTCATTAAAATTCCCTCATCTGTGAAAATGAAGGGATGAGAGCAAAGAATCTCTTAAGGTCTTTCTTGTGCCAAAAGTTTCCATGTACTGGTGATGCTCCATCTCCTTGTGGGAGAGGACAGATGGATCCTCAGCTTCCATACTGCTCATCTTTTTGATCAGTGGATTGAACATCTGTTTGGGGTTTCTGACACCACTGCACTGCAATTCCCCCTGCTCTCCCGTTCAACTGGCAGAAACAGAACACCTCTCCAGAAGCTGTCATGCCTCTTGTCTCTGGAAGAGTTTTTAATTCTTATTATTTCCAAGAATAATATAAGAGATGCGTAGATACAGGCTAAATCACTTCAGTCACGTCCAACTCTGTGTGACCCTAGAGACTGTAACCTGCCAGACTCCTCTGTCCATGGGATTCTCCAGGCAAGAATACTGGAATGGGTTGCCATGCCCTCCTCCAGCGAATCTTCCTGACCCAGGGATTGAACCTGTGTCTCTTATGTCTCCTGCATTGGCAGGCCGGTTCTTTACCACTAGCGCCACCTGGAAGAGATAGTTTCCACCATATTTCCTTTCTGAGACTGGGAAATCTATTTTGGGTAATGGAGAAAAAAGATATATACTCCTCTCAAGTAGCTCAAAAGAATAGAGATTTAATATCTAGTATAGTATTAATATATAAAATGAAATATAAATTTAAAAGGTGAGAATATATTTTGATGTATTTCATCAAGGAAGAAGTGAACCATTTTAAAAATTAAAAGACTTTGTTTTTTAGAGTTGTTTTATGTCTACAAAAAACTGAGCAGAAAATACAGGGAATTTTTGTATTAGTCTCTCACCCATCTCACCTATTGTTAACATCATACAATAGAGTGGTACATTTGTTATAATTAATAAGAAATGACTATGAATTATAGTTCTTGGTTGTATTGTTAATAGCAGAGTGAGTAGCCATTCCTTTCTCCAGGGGATCTTCCCACCAGGGAAGCCCAGTTATTAGTTATTGCCTTTCTTTGGGATTGGAATGAAAACTGACCTTTTCCAGCCCTGTGGCCACTGCTGATTTTTCCAAATTTGCTGGCATATTGATTTATGTCAAAGATATGTAAATGATGGTTTGCATACAGAGTGTATTTCTGCTTCGATTTTTCTCTGTTCTACTTAAACATTTAATAACAATAGGCCTAGAGTTAGCCCTTTACAGGATTGAGCATTCTGACTCAGGCATGAATTCTTTCAGTAAGTATTTACTCAATGCCTACTCAGTGTTAAGCGCAGATGTTCATCAATTTAAACAGCAACAGCAATCCCTACCTCATGGAACTTGCAGTCTGATGGCCAGAACCTCTGGAAGTGATAGCCCTGACTTGACCTGGAGCGAAGAAAGGCAAGTTTACCAATAAGTCCAGAATATTTGACTGATGTAGATTTGGCGTTTAAGAACTAAGATGTAATTAAGCTTTGAAGCATTTTGCAGTTGACAGGTCCTCAGAGCATTATTTTCATTGCAGTTACTTATCTCTAACGCTCATCCAAGCTGCCTGCCTATTTACTAGATGCATCTCTTTAAGACTCTATTTTGATCATGTCATTTCCTTACTGAAAAACCTGAAGTATGATGCATCATATTCTATCAATAAAGGTCACACTGCATAGCTGGACACTTAAAACCTTGAAGTCCAAACTTAACTTAGGTTTTCCTTTTTATCTTTCTGTTAGCTCTACTGCAGCTACTAATAACTCTACTAGTCTCTTCAACTTGCCTTGGATATCTGCTATGTATCTTTCTTGTTGTTGGTTTCTCAGTTGTGTCTGACTCTTTTGCAATCCCATGGACTGTAGCCTGCCAGGCTCCCCTGTCCATGGGATTTTCCAGGCAAGAATACTGGAGTAGGTTGTCCTTTCCTTCTCCAGGGACCTTTCCTGACCCAGGGACTGAACCTGTGTCTTCCGCGTTGGCAGGCTGATTCTTTACAACTGAGTCACTTGGGAAGCCTCTGGGCATCTGTGTGTGTCAGTTGCTCAGTCGCCTCAAACCCTTGCGACCCTGTGGACTGTAGCTCAAAGGCTTCTCTGTCCATGGAATTCTCCAGACAAGGATACTAGAGTGGGTTGCCGTTTCCTCTTCCAGGGGATCTTCCAGACCCAGAGACTGAACCTGGATCTCCTGCATTGCAAGTGGATTCTTTACCATCTGAGCCAGCAGGGAACTTAGGCCAAGAGTAACACATCACATGTTACATTTTTCTTTGGGTCTTTCTCTTCCCTCCCATCTCATTTCCTCCAGTTCTTTTTTCGGTTCTCTCCTCTTAATTACTTCAAAGTTCAGCTTCATCAGTGAAGATTACACACCACCAAGCCATTTAATGCCTGCTCCACCAGGGATGATGTTGGTTTAGTCACTAAGTCGTGTCTGACTCTTTGCGACCCCATGGACTGTAGCCTACCAAGCTCCTCTGTCCATGGGATTTCCCGGGCAAGGATACTGGAGTGGGGTGCCATTTCCTCCTCCAGGGGATCTTCCTGACCCAGGATCAAACCAAGGTCTCCTGCATCGGCAGAAATTCTTCACTGCTGAGCCACCAGGGAAGCCCACCAATATGTTACTTAATTTACCTTGCCTTCATTTACAATCAAATGTGGCTGAGACCTAGGCTTTATAAATCAGAGACCTGGATTTGATTTTCAGTCTCATCACTTATTAGCAGTACAGTCTTGGGCAAGTCCTTTTATTTCTCATATTTCTCTTTCCTTGTCTTAGAGTAAAAAATATAAGATGATTTCATGGAGTAGTTTTGAATAGTAGCTTAAATAATGCGTGTAAAGCAGTCAATGTAATTTTTGGCACTTGGAAAATTCTATAGGCTCTATTATTACCAAAATAATTTTAGAAATAATTCTATAAGTTATTGTTATTATTAATTTTTGCTTAATTATGTCATCTCTAGCTAGACTGAATGGCCCTTAATTAATGCCTAGTATACTGTTGATGCTGCATATCATTTTATGGGCAGTCATTTTTTCAGGTTCTGACCTTTAACCCTGGGGTTCCCTACATAGTCATCTAAATATTAATCCACCTGTCCAGATATTGTTTTTAGTAGTCAGTTGTGAATGGACAACTATAAAGTATGAACAGAGACATACATTGTGAAAAATGACTAGAACATGAGGGAAAGCAACTGTAGCTATTTTTCGTATTTAAGGAGTTATTAAATGAGGTCAAAAAGATTAAATTATTGAGTCTTTGTCTTTACATGGGGTTTTCTATTAAGTTTAGGGAGGAAAGAGATCTTGAGAAACTGATGCCGAGAGATGCTCTCTTGTTAATATTTGTTGCAAATGGTTTTTCCGAGTTGTTTCCTTGCCAACCTCAAAGCAAAATGCTCTCCCTTGAAAGAAGAGAAATCAGAGTGTGATATATTTCACTGCAGGAAGCTATTCACAGTCAGAGGCCAAGAGAATCTAGTTGAACTGTATATCTGGAAGAGGCCGAGAAAGTGCATTTTAAACTCAGCTAAGCACAAGACACGGCCTCATTAAGCGAGGAGAGTTACAGGCTCACAGTGAAGGGGAAAGCACGTAAATTGCTTTTGATTTTCTAGGAGACGAATAAACACGTATGCAAAGGCCCAGACCCTGGTTTTCGGTTTCAAAAGGAAATAAGGCGTGTTCTTGGCAGTGGAGCTCAGACTATTCAAAGACTTGACAGAACAGCCCAAGCTAGATGCAAGGACGTCAGGCCCTGTGTTGGTGGCAGTCTTGAAATTGGGACGAAAATGAAAAGTATTTGAGTGCAGCCAGTTCTAAGTGTCAGATGGAACGCTTCACTCAGCGTGTCGTGTACCACATTGATTTTTCTGTTGTGTGAGATGTTGAGTCAGGTCCTTGTGAGTACATTCATGAGCATTAAGAGCTGGAAAGCAAGCCAACCCACAATTACTATTCTGTGATGTTATTGGCTGTTTGTCTTGAACTTTAATTGGACAAGGTTTCTGTGAACTTGTTTTCTTCTCTTGACACCTGGAGACGATGTTTTTCTTCTTTCAATTTGATTGGCCTTTTCCATGGAAACATCTCATGAATGCTTAAATGTTATACTTTCTAAATTGGTGCCAAGGCACAGAGAGGATTGTTCACCACAGACAAAGTGGACTCGGGAAGACTTTTTCTAAAGAGCATTATGCAAGCTGTGTGATCTCTATGGTTACGTACATGATTCTAAAGCAATTTGAAGTGATGGTTCTGGTTTAAGTGTCTCAATAACTCTGTATGATTTTGTCAGCTCCTAAAATGATGGTGTGAATGCAGACACTGCGTCTGTTGAAACTTTAATCTTTTAATCTAGACATTATTATGAATTATGGTGTCACTCAGTCGTGTCTGACTCTTTGTGACCCAGGGACTATACAGTCCATGGAATTCTCCTGGCCAGAATACTGGAGTGGGTAGCCTTTCCCTTCTCCAAGGGATCTTCCCAGCCCAGAAAATGAACTCAGGTCTCCCTCATTGCAGGTGGGTTCTTTACCAGCTGAGCCACAAGGGAAGCCCTAGTCTAGACATCGGGTAGATGAAATAAATAGGGCAGGGAAGAGAAATGGTGGGCATTCGATACTGTATGTATCAGAGAAGGTGCTAGTTTTAGAGAGCCTCCTGGGAAAGTGAAGAGTGACACTGCCTTGGCTCCATAATGTTCTAGAATAGCCTGTAAGTAGGAAGGTTTGCTAAAACATATTATTGGGCCCGTTTCCTAAATTTCTAATTCAGAAGACCTAGGGTGGGACCCAAGATTGTGCATCTCAGTTCCTAGGTGATGCTGGCATACTGCTGGTCAGAGATCACTGAAGTAACGTAATGATTCTTGCCTTATTCTCTCAAACTTTAATATGCAGAAAGAGTACATGCAGAGGTTGTAAAAAGTTGTTAAGTCTTTAAAAAATTATACTGGAGTGAGACTGAAGGCTCTGTACTTTTAGACAAAGCCTGTGGTGATTCTGTTCAGTGATTCTGTAATTGGTCCAGAGACACCAGTCTATGGGCTCTGTGCCGTTGGAACATCACTAACCCTTTAGTACTTGGGTCCTTCATATGTTCCTAACTGTTTATAGCTCAACTATCAGTTAAAGACTGTTAGAGTTGTAATATGCCTTGAAGAATCAGAGATAATAAAATGAGAACACTACAATATTTGTTTTACAATATTTTAATGGTTTATTGATACAATAGGTCAAATCACTTTTGATAAAAATATGGTATATTGTGATATAATGTGATGAGCATTTAGCAAAACCTGATATAACTAGACTTTGGCATGAAAATGTTGCCTAATCTCCTGATATCAAGTAAAATATAAATACATTTTTTAAAGGAGTCAGCAAAATATAACAGAAGACTTTGCAGATGGGCAGCTCCTGTCTTCAGCATTCAGAGCCTAGGCATATTATGTAACCTTCTCTCATCTGTGAAAGGGATTTAGTAATTACTGTCTTACGTGTTGGGCTTCCTCAGTGGTTCAACGGTAAAGAATCCTCCTGCCAATGCAGAAGACGCAGGTTCAATCCTTGCATCAGGAAGATCTTCTGGAGAAGAAAATGGCAACCCACTCTAGTGTTCTTGCCTGGGAAATCTCATGGACAGAGAAGCCTGGCAAGCTACAGTCCATGGGGTCGCCAAAGAATTGGACACAACTGAACTACTAAGCAACAATCTTACGTGTTACAAAGAATAAATAGATGATACATAGAGAGACATATTGTAGATAATTAATAAATGGTAGTTATAAGGGACAGAGAAGGCAATGGCAACCCACTCCAGTACTCTTGCCTGGGAAATCCCATGGACGGAAGAGCCTGGTGGGCTACAGTCCATGGGGTCGCTAAGAGTTGGACGTGACTGAGCGACTCCACTTTCACTTTCCACTTTCATGCACTGGAGAAGGAAATGGCAACCCACTCCAGTATTCTTGCCTGGAGAATCCCAGGGACGGGAGCCTGATGAGCTGTCATCTGTGGGATCGCACAGAGTTGGACACGAATGAAGTGACTTAGCAGCAGCAGCAGCAGTTATAAGGGAAGAGGAAATGACAGGACACAGGCATCTCTCATTTCAGTTCTTCTCACTGCAGTTTAGCTGTGAGACAGGAGCTGCCAGTTCAACTTAACATTCCTTGGCCAACAATTTCAGTCAATGCTTTTGTGTGAATTTTAGATTAACTCTGCAAGTAAACATCATCCCTCAAGTTTCTTTAATGTAAGAATTATAAATGTAAAAACTTGAAAATATAAAACTAAGAAAATTTTAAACTAATTTTGGATATTATAAAATAGAAAGCATGTCTTTCTTTGATTAAATAGACATATGGTTGATGCATATTTTCTGGAATGCTAGGAAAATGTTTAAATAAATGAAGTGTGTCTGTATATATTAATATTGGCATGGCTAAGGACCATGAGGCAAAAAGCAATGTTAGATAATATAATATTTACAAAAGTAGCTATATGTATGTATATAAAGGGATTCTGGGAGTAGTGTGTCTCCTGTTAAGCCTGGTTATTTCAAGAACATTTTTCTCGTTACTTTCATATGCTTTGTGCATAGAATGTTCTTTGTACTTTCTGTATTTCTTTTGCTTTTTTTTTTAATGAGAAGGAATAGGAAGCATTCCGCCAGGGTTCTTTATTTTTATTTTTTAAGATCGCACCTGTGGCATGCAGGATCTTAGTTCCCTGACCGTGGATCAAACCTGTGTCCCTGGCAGTGGAAGTGTGGAGGGGACTTAACCACTGGACTGCCGTGGAAGTTCCTCAGCCAGGATCTTGAAGAGATTTTAATGAAGAGATAGTTTAAGAAGAATTGAGTCAGGTTAAGGGAACCATCAATGGGTGGTGAGGTATTGTGGGGGCAACCACCATCACCCTCAGGTTAGACCTGAAAGGCTAAAGTGTGGAAACTGTGTTACTTGAATATAGAAGAGGGACTCTCTGATGGAATCTGTTGGTGCTAGAAAAATGCATCTCTTGCCTGGATGTCAAAGCAGGGAGGGAACGTGAAGAATACACACACATACGTTCATATCACGCCGATTCCACTTTGGGATCTGTTGCTGGAGCATCGTGCTGAGCAAACACAAATGGAAGTCAGCTTGTAGGAGAGCTTCTGTGACGCAGTGTGGGGTCAACCTCCTAGAAGGAGAGAAGGGCAGAGAAGAAAAGTGAACAGATGGGAGCTCAGGGGTGCCTAGAAAATAACCCGTGCAAGCAGTTATTTATTTTGTAATAAATTTTTTTTCATGTTTATTTTGTAATAAATTTTTAAAAAATGATTTATCTTGAGATAAAATATGGAGACAGGAAAAGGAGATAAATTTTTCTAAGTATGTAAAGAGGAATAGCAAGGAATTTGGTCTCTTTGTAGGATGAGTAAAGGGAATTAATGATAATGTTGGAAAAGGTATTTTGAGTCAGATAGATGATAAATGGTTTTAATGACAGTTTCAGCATTATGGACATTATTTGGTGGATTTTAAAATTAATTAGAAAAAGTGCATTCTTGATCATGTCAATTAAAAAGATATCTGTAGACTATTATGGAAGCCCAGATATTAGTAGGAAAAAGTAATGAAAACAGAAGATAGGACAGAGAGCGTTGTCAGAGTAGAGAGAACGCTGACTAGGGATCAATGTTAGCTGATTTATTCTGTGGATCTGTGTTGACTGTTACCATGAACTTGTTCGGTATAGACTCTGACCTCATTCCTCATGGAAAGAGGTATTTCACATGAGTATTTCACATGGCTATTGTGAAGTTGAATGAATAAACATATATAAAATGCTTGGGATTAGGTCTAGATATGGTGGTCTTCAGTTATTGGATGATGATTTATGCCAGTTTTTGAGTGTAAAATTTATGCCAGGCGCATCCTATCTCCTATGTCTAAGCCCCCAACTAACCTCATTTCAGGAGAACTCAGGCTCAGAGTTAAGCCATTTGCAAAGGGCCTATTGTTAGCAAGTGGCCAGGCCAGACCTTGAGACCAGACCAATAAGATCCCAAAGCCAGGCTCTTCCTATTAAATCACAGTTCCCACGCTTTGGCCTTTTCTCCGGTAAGGCACACATGCGCTTAAGTAGCTTTCTGAAAAAAGCCAAACCACGTAATTGTGTAGTAAGTTTTATCTGAAAATCTGATCAGTAAAACTGTTAAGGTTGGTCCTTATAGGCTCCTAATGAAAAGATATAAAATATTTGAATACTATGTGGGAGGCAGTGTAGTTTGTAACTGGAAGGACACGCTAAAATCAAAGCCTGCTTTGGAGATGCATCTCAGTAAGTCATGTTAATCGTCCTCACTGTCATGAACTCGATTGACCCAAATACCTTTGTCTAATTATATTAGCTTCTCTAATGGGAATATTCAGGAAGAACTTGTGAATTTTTCTTATGGTTTTAAAAGCTGTAATGTAATTAGAGAAATGTTAAAAACTTTGAGGAGCCAACAAACTTTCTAAAGAGAATAAACGCAAAATAAAAGTGTATGAGTTAATAGTAGTGATGTATATCAAGGAGAAAATGTAATGAGAAAGAAGTTACTTTTGAAAATTGCAAGAAAAAATATTAAGTACTTCAGAAAGAGCTTAGCAAAGGGTGTGCCTGGACTATGCAAAGAATACTGAAACTCTTTTGGGAGATGAAAAGGGAGATTTGAATAAGGGATGGATCACATGGCAAATAATTGTTAGAATGTCAGTTCTTGTCGAGTCTATTTATAGACTGAATGAAGTCCTAATAAGCCTAGTTGGAATTTAAGGACTTAAACTCTCAACAAATTGGTACTACGCTTCAGTTGGAAAAGACATAGGCCTGAATATAAAAGTATATTCTGACATAATAATGGAAAAGGATATATCCTACCTGATGTAGGGATGCATAAATCAGCAAAAGTTAGGACCAAAGTGAAAAGAGATTAAAAAATGTGTAAACACACATACTTAAATGATAATTTATAGAAATTTGACAATAATTTTTCATTAAGAAGATAAAGACCATTGAAACAGCACTGCAGTGCACACACTTGCAGATGTTAAAATGACATGTATGAACAGTAGATAGAAACATGGAGTGTAAATCATAGGTAAAAAATGAATACAATATTTTGTAATTATAGTGTATTATATGTTCTCTTAAAAAAATAAAAAGAAAAAAATTAAAGTGTATTATATGTTGTCAATTTAAAGAAGAACATATTCATGCCTGTTTAAATGAATACCTACTCATATTTGTAGGTCTAACACATATATATGGAATTTAGAAAGATGGTAATGATAACCCTATATGCAAAACAGAAAAAGAGACACAGATGTACAGAACAGACTCTTGGACTCTGTGGGAGGAGGCGAGGATGGGATATTTCGAGAGAACATCATCAAAACATGTATATTGTCTATGGTGAAACAGATCACCAGCCCAGGTGGGATGCATGAGACAAGTGCTCGGGCCTGGTGCACTGGGAAGACCCAGAGGGATCGGGTAGAGAGGGAGGTGGGAGGGGGGATTGGGATGTGGAATACATGTAAATCCATGGCTGATTCATGTCAATGTATGGCAAAAACCACTACAATATTGTAAAGTAATTAGCCTCCAACTAATAAAAATAAATGAAAAAAAATAAATAAAAGAGGAAGAACATGAATAAGTAAACCTGTTGACTTCATATAGTGGAATAATAATGATTTTTATTGTTCCTAAAGTTGTCTTATTGTTTTTATAATGTTTAATAAAAAATGTTTTAATGTAGATTATGTAAACTTTCATATAGACTATGACTAAAGCATCAGCTGAAGCATATTGGCTAAATAATGTTTGTCATACTAAATGTGAACCAATAAAAAATAATTTGGAAGTATGAACACAGAATTTAATTTTCGTCTCAATTATCTTGACCATCTCAAATCTACTAATGTTGCTTAAAGTTCTTTATAATAATTAGATAAACATTTTCATAATTTTTAAAGTTTGTTTTGCTTACTTTTCTGAGCTTTTGAAAGATTTACATATTTTTGGCTGCTCTTTCGTATTTCTAATAGAGTGACAATTTTCTTATTAACAAATTTATCAATGCCTACTACAAAACTTTTTTTTTTTTCAAAACTTATTTTATTAGAAATGTGAAAGCTGTTCATGAAGATGTATTGAAATGATTTCAAACTTATGTTTTCTTTTTTGTTCTTCTAGGTAAGTAACTGAACAGGGACATGAAGAACTGACATTTCAAATGACAACCATGTTGCAAAAGGTACTTTTGGTATTTTTAATATTACTGTAGAAGGAGTACTATAAAAAGACACAGAAGTTGAAATGTATAAGTTCTATTTTGGTAAACATTTTTTTGTGTGTGTAAATAAATTTAAAGGTCTTCCCAGGTGACACAGTGGTAAAGAATCCGCCTGCCAATTCAGGAGACCCAGGTTTGATCCCTGAGTCAGGAATATCCCTTGGAGTAGGAAATGGCAACCAACTCCACTATTCTTGCCTGGAAAATTCTATGGACAGAGGAAGCTAGGCATGGTGTTGCAAAGAGTAGGACACAACTGAGCATGCATGCCAATGCAAAACAGATTTAAAGATGTTGCACTTTTAATAATTTAAACATTTTAATTATGAGAAATGCAATATGATAGGACTTTTCTTTCTGAGTCTAGCAAATTATTGTCACTATTATTTAGGATTGGAAAGATAAGTAAATCGATCACTTTATCTATATTCATTGGTAGAATGAGGGAGATGATGGAAAGAAATTAGATACAATGGACAAAGTGAATACATTGGGATTTGTGCATCAAAATTGTCTGTTTTTCTCCAAAGGCTTATGGTTTGTTTTCTGTGATCAAAAAATTATCTTCAGAATTGCTCATAAAATTGATTGCTCTAAGTTTGTTATTAGGCAATTTGATTTTGGATAATTCAAATAGATTGCGTCAGTGTGGAGAATTTTCCAGTTTCTGTTTACATGAAAAAAATTTTTTAATAAAATAGAGGAAAGGAAATGATGCACTTAAATAATAGAATATAAAAGTTTTAAATATCTGTCACATGCATGATTTGGGGAAATCCAATTCCTTTTTGAAGTTTAGAAGACTCTTTATTTTCAAGAAGTAATCTAAAATATTATAGAAACCATGATGTCTGGTTACAAGGGAAACAATTGCATTATGAACTATCAGATGAGCTGTGTGACTCCATCAGTGTTGGCGATTATGCAAAGACCTGTGACATTTAGATGCAATGAAGCATGTATTGTCCCTTTATACTAAATTAAAAATTCATTCCAGTGAATAGAAGATATATGAGTATACTAAAAGAGGAGAAATAAGCTTAATGTCTGTATAAAACCACAATTTAAAAAACTTTAGTTCTGCTGAGGGACCTTACAAAACCCAGGGCAAGTGCTCTGAAGAGGCTTAATTTGAAGCTAAGTTTAGAGAAAGTTAGGGAAATAACTTTACATCAAAAAATTTATACTTTTTCAATGATGATCGTTTAATTAGCAAGAATTTTCTCTACTTTGTGGCTATTTTTGGAATGTCAAATGAGAACTAGGCAACTTTATTAATACTTATAATGAGAGAGCCCTAATTAGCTTGGGCTATTTTTAGACAAGGCAGCTATTACCCTGTCTTATTATATTAATATATTATGATACAATTTGCTTCACTTGAAATACCAGTGATATTTCCAAGCATAAATGCTAAACTGGCAGTTGGATAGATAGATGAGTCTTAGAAACTCAGAGCAGAGATCTATGGTAGATTTTGGAAACCACTGTCTCACAGTTGGTAACTAAGACTGTGGGAATAAATGAGACCAATTTAGTAGAGATTATAGTATGATGAAGAACAGAGGACCAGTTCCAATACTTGAAGAAAAGGAGAGAATGGTGAGACAGGTCAAGGAAGATGAAGATTTCAATAAACCCACTGGATTTTTCCACATAAACATCCTTAGTGACTTTTGCTAGGGAAATTTTTGTGGAATGGTGGGGCATATGCCATATTGGAGTGGTTTCAAGAATAAATGTGAGGTAAGGAGACAAAGTTGGCACAAAGATAGTTCTTATGAAAATTTTGTCTGTGAATAAAAGTAAGGAGAATCCAGTAGCTGGAATGGGATGGTGGGATGATAGAGTTTCAAACATGTTTCAGTGTTAATGGGAACAGTGAAGAGAAGGGAATGGATTGAAGGTGAGAGAAGGAAGGAAGGGGTGGAGTCGCAGGGCAGGGAGGAGGATTACCCGTGACTGAGGGGAGGACTCCACCTCACATAACTAAGGCAATGACAGTAGAATATGCACAGACACAGATGAGCTGATAGACTTGGTGCAGGAAGTTTAGGGGAGTGTCAACAAAGATTTCTGTTTTCTCAATGAAGAGGGTGTGGCCAGAGTAGTTAATAGGGATTTGAGGAAAGAAGAAAAGTTTGAAGTAGTGTTTGTGGAGAAAGGGAGAGGGAAAAATTGCATTAGGTTGGTATCAGTGACTGGAAATTTGTAGTATAATCAAATTCCCTAAATTTTATCAGTGGACTAAAGTTTCCAATCTGATTACAATTCTCAGCTGACCACTGTAGATCATGACAAGCCTTAGGTGGTAGGAAGATTTATTTCAATCTAGTGTATAATTACCTCCTCCCAAAGAATTTGAAGACATTGATCTAAGTGTGGTGTTTTCCCTTAGCTTGCATGAACATATGTGTGTTTATAAGTAAACTGTATGTTGAGTATTTCTTTCTAAAAATCAGAAATCTGAGATACTCAGCTTGGAGAAAAGGGATAAAAGAAGTTATTGAGTATTCTTTTCTCAGGTGCTCATTTTTGGTGTGTGTCTCCTCATGATGGTGTTTTTATGGCAAAATTTAAGAGCACTGTTTGACCAGGTGATTTTTTTTTTTAACCCAAAACTTCTGTCTTGTGTGCCATGACTGGAGAGAGCCTGCTGTCTGAAGCTCCTCACGCATGTTCTTCCTACTCTGATGTGAGTCCTCGGCACGGCAGAGTTAGACTGTGGGAGTACTAAGCAGGCCCAAAGATGAAAGGCTTGTTTGTTGACTTTGAATTGCGAGTATGTTAATATGTCCATTTAATGAGAGAACTCTAAATTTCTATTTCCCATTTTGGTTCTTTTGAGTGTTTACTTGAGAGTGTAGAGCTTTTTATAAAACTGAGAAGAGCTCTAGTTGAGGAACTGTCAAATGTTGTTTTAGCTGCAAAACCACACTGAAAAATAAAATCTGAGTAAATAAAGATAAAAAGAGAAGTATTCTGGTTCCAGTAGGCATGTGGGACCTGAACCCAATTGCTCTGGTCACCTCTTTCTCCTCCTTCTTCATCCACTTTTGTGTAAATCCCCTGAGACATCACCATTGACCATTGTTTGAAAAGTTACAATTGTTTGAAGTGGAACATTGTTTGAAAATTACAATTCTAGGTGGTCCACAGCCATACTGAATTTCACTAAAATATAAAGTTCTTAAGATAAACTGTGACTTTAAGATAATTTTTCTCTCTCCAACAGGCAGGTTAGTGTTTACTTTGACTTTGTTACTTTGTTAGTGCATAATTATATTGGTAATTTTAGTGATAATAGATACTGATTTTGGCCAAAGAAACTCCATAAAAACCATTGCTACATATGTGCAAATCTGGAATTTGAAAAGCCAGGCACTTAGTTTAATTTAAGTTTGTACATGGGGACCCTTTTACTAAGTTCAGGAGTAGTCATCAAAAGATGGACAGGGAGGATTTAACTGCCTTGATCTTGAGCAGCCATGAAAGTATGTGGTATAAGTTGCAAAGATGTTGTTCTGTTAGGATGTGACTTTGTCTAGGGCTGACAGTATTCATAGAAGTAGAATGGGGTGTTTTAAAGAAAACAATAACCTTTTGGGAACTAGAGCATGGATAAGGTAGATACAGGGAATGGTCAAAAGAAAGCTAAATTAGAGTATGTAGAACTTGCTAATGGAGTTATAAAGTCAAACTAATATACAACAGTGTTGAACATATGATTTGTGCCACATACAGTTTCAAATTGTGTACTTCAGTTATTTCTGATAGTTATAGTACCTGAATGAGGTAAATATTATAACTTGATTTTGTATTTGATGAGTCTCCCAGAGGTTAAGCAATTTGTCCAACTCACACAGTAAATGACCAGCAAATGTAGTGGAGTCAAAATTGAGATCCAGATCATTTTCTTTTACCACCAAATGGCCTATTGAAGTCAGTCTCAACAGCCAGCTGGGATTAGAAGTAACTGAAGTGAAAACAGTGTCTTCAACTTTTGAGACGTAGCAAGAAGACGGCTTGTCCTCCACACCAGAGTGCTTCTCAGGAAGTTAGGTATCTCCACTAGCTCATCAAGAAAGAAGTGACTCTGACAGTCCAACGAGGATTTTTTACCCTTAGAATCTACTGTCTTTCTCATTGCCTCCAGACAGTCCTTCCTCTAAATACTGTGGTGGCTAGAGGACTGTCTCTTCATGGCTCAGATCACTTGGGGCTTTATGCCACCAACAACTTTCAATAGTGAGGTCAGATGGGAAGAACTCAGAGTGGCTCAGGACTCCCCATGTGTCCCTGACTTGAGATTCTGCCCATTGATGGTGAGAGCTTTGTCTTTTTATTCCAGGATTCATTTCCTGTGGAAGGAAAAAGAGCTCAGCTTTGGGTTGTGCCCTGATATCTTCTATTCAGGTGTTGATCCTGAATCACACACTGAGATCTGTATCTCCTAGTATGGGAAATCTTGTTCTGGCTATACAGAGGCAAGTAGCAAAAGGAAATAACAATTGAAAAGTTAACTATGATATCATGTGAGCCAGATATAAAATTTACAACCTTGAGTTTTCAAAAGGCTTTTCAAGACTTGTTTAAAATGTGTAGGGTTACTGAGAGAAAGTAGCAAAGGCTTTATAAACTTCTCAGATGTTAGGGGATAGAATTCTCTGCATTAATATGATTATTGATAACGTGTGTTTTTGTTTGCCTGTGATGCCAAATTTTTTATACTTAAGTGATTCCAACTTCTTATCTTTTGTATAAATCAAATGTTATATTTGAGATTTTGCTACAGTGCTGGAATGTTGACCCTTTGTTCTGATCAGTAACTATGATATAATTTGCTTTAATTTGGAAAACTCAAACTCTTAAGCTCTATATTTTCTGGAATACTTCTTTCTTGGAGAATGTATGTAATTAGGAGTAATGATAGAATTAGATTTGTTCCTATTAATCCCTAAAGTGTTACTAAGTATCAAATCAATGTGGTAGCTTCCTAGATGCTCTCTCTCCCCCTGGCTAAATTTAATAGATATATAATCTTTGTATTACTGGAATTGCGTTTTACATACAGTTCTTACGACTGAAGAATGTCCTTTTGTTTTGTCCTGTTTCCTATTTTACTTTGGTTTTGGTTAAATCTATTTACAATTGGCATAAAATCCCTTTTTCTGTCTTTACTATGAAAAAAGGAGTGTATGAAAACTCAGTAAACCAAAGTACTACTGATTTTTCTGAAAGATAAAAAGAGACTTTGGTGGGGGCGAGAATGGGTTCACTACATGACAAGGTTTTTGGGAACTAATCAGTCCCTAAGTCTGTGGTTAGTTTACACAGACCATGGAGAGCAGATTGATATCTGGTATAATGAACAAAGCTCTAATGAGCTAATTGATTACTTTTTCCCAAGCAAAATTTGCCCCCCCCCCGACAATTCCTTCTTTTAACTTGTATAAATTATTCTAGCTATGCTAATAATTCTTTATTACAGTTACTATATTGGTCACATAATCAGGGGCACAACAGTAAAATTTGTGTTTTTTTTATCAACCATATTCTCTAGTGTTTAAAATTTTGCAAACAAGGGAACAATAGAATAAGCATGTTTGTCTTGGATAAGTTGGAGAACTTTAAAAAAAAATCACAACCTGATGTGAATCGCAGCGATCTACAGTGTCTGAGTCCACATGCTTAAGGGCAAAGTACATGAGGGAAGCAGGACCTTAGCCTTCAGTGGACTAAAGCTGGAAATACTGATCTCACAGAAAAGATCATGGCCTTCTCAGCATGCATCTGGCCCTTTTCATTTTGCTTTCATCAGCTGGAGCTGTTCAGTGGTGCAAAGAAAACATTGTAAAATGCTTACAGATTTTAGAAGTGCTTCTGAACTCTTCAAATAATGGTAAGAGTTGCAAATCTTATAGGAAGAGCCTATCATAGAAAAGCGTTATTCAGCTCCACAGGGAATGGTGAGAGCTGCTCTAAAGTGAAATACTTATAAGGGGACACTGAAGTGTGCTTTGTTGAAAAGCTTATAGGGAACAAATGTGTGTTTCATTGCACATCTAAACCTAGTGTCTGTAAAGGGTGTCTGTGGCCGCCAGCAGAGGGAGAGTGAAATTTTGCAGATGGATAAAAGAACTTTCAACAGCCTAGCTTAGTTCTTTGGCAAAAATCCAGTGCACTGGGAATTCTCCAGCAAAATGGGTTGAACTTGGCAGATCTGCAAATGTGCATTTTTCTACTCAGAATGATCAGGCAAACATAAACTTCCAGAGCAACTAATTATCTTTTGTCTTTTTTACCTTAGAAAGAGGGTAATATTTGGAAGACAGTTAACTGCTAAGAGGTTTTAGAAGAAACATTTGAAAAATGTTGAAAGAAAAATCTATATTTAATCTTTATCAAAATATTTTTAATACTCATTTGTGCTCTTTAAATAGTTTATCATAATTAACAGAAGCCCAAGCCATATGGTTTCTAATTTGAAGACATTTATTTACTCTTTGCCGTTTTACCCCAAAATTCTACTTCATTATCATTTTTTTCCTTGCTGTTTATTGCTTTAGTTTCATTGTTATAAAGCCAATGCCATCATTTCTCTAAGTATGTATCTGTATGAAACAAATCCTGTTTACATGACAGAAAAACAAGTTATAAAAGAGTTGTTGTTGTTTAGTCACTTAGTCGTGTCTGACTCTTTGTGACCCCATGGACTGCACACCAGGCTGCCCTGTCCATCACCATCTCCCGGAGCTTGTATGTCCATTGAATCGGTGATGGCATCCAACCATCTCATCCTCTGTCATCCCCTTCTCCTCCTGCCTTCTATCTGTCCCAGCATCAGGGTCTTTTCCAATGAGTCGGCTTTTTGCATCAGGTGGCCATAATATTGGAGCTTCAGCTTCAGCATCATGCCTTCCAATGAATATTCTCATTATTAAAGAGTAGAAATGAGTTTACGACAAAGAATATTTTCTAGAAAATGTTGGCATAATGAAAATGTGTTACCTATGTATATATAAATATTAACATACAGAATATACTTTATAGTATATGTGTTTGTGTGAAAATATATGGGATGGGTGATGAGATGGTCTTTCAGAACAAATTATTATAGCAATTTAAAGTAATTTGATACAAGTGTTTTAAGTTCAATATACATATTTTAAGTGTTTTTTTTTTTAATTATACAGAGTTAAATCGTACAAAACAGTAGAGAGAACTGACTTATTTGAAATGTAAATCCTTGATTTTCACATTTTGTAGAATTTTTAGTTACAGTTGGGGTATTACAAAATATTTAATGTGGTTAAATTATAGGCATATTAAAAGAGAACATACATTTTAAGAATGGATGGTGGATGAAGAGTTTTTAAAATAAAACGAATAAATTTATGTATTCTGAGATGAAAAGATGGCCAAAGTAAAAAAAATGAAAAATGAGAGAAAAGAAAAGTTTGTAATGCTATGCTTGAATCTATTGCTGTTCGTGGCCACAGTAAATATCTAAAGGACACCAAACTGTTAATAGTGGCTGCGTTTGGTAAATAAGACTCTGTCAGTGGACACCGAAATTTTTATAAATAAAATCTGTATTGTTTGGATCTTTTTTCAATGAGTGTTTATTAATACATATGTATTCAAGTATACACATACCTATATATATATATATATATATTTAAGGAAATATGTATATATTTTAAGAGGAATAACATAGTGGAAAGACTACTAGTCCTGACTTTGTTATTGAGTGTGTGACCATTAAAAAAGTAAATAGATTTGCTTATCTTGCTCTTACGGTTATTATTATTATTTCCTCTTAGTATTTTATGCTTATTAAGAGAATCATGGATAAGGAAGAGCAGATTAACTTTTTTGTTGTTAAATAAGGTCACTGACAGGTAGAAAATATAGCAATTCTATTGAGATAATTAGGCTAAGAACTTTGCAATAAGTGTAGAGTTATGATGGTGTCAAGAGAGTATCACTAAAATAAAATTGTTTCTATTTGTAAATGTTACTTTGAAAGTAATGAAACTGGGGAGTCACAAAAACGTCATGTGATAGAGAAGATTATATGTGATAGAGTGACAGAATTCATCATTAGCCATTGCTAGTGAGTGGGAAAATAATTAGCATTTAGCTTTTTTCCTTCATAACATATGTAGAGTTTTGGTTTGGGTCCATCAGCTTCACTTACTATAAATCTGCATTAAAATTCCATATGGTCTGATAATGAAAACAGCTAGGAAAACATATTAGGGAAAAAATGTACTGGAGTGAAGAATATTCATTGAAGTCTCAAAGGTTTCTTCCAGATCTATACTTTTCTGATATAATAAGTCAATAAAGAGTTGGAACAAGATGCACTACATAGGCCCAGGTTACCTATGTAACAGTAAAAGAACTAATACTAGCTTGTAGTCAGAGTACTTTACATAGTTGTTCGCATCTATTGTTGCTAGTTCATACCTTTGTAACTATCTATATTATCTGATATCACTTGAATAGGCCATTTAAATGTTGCCTGAATAACAAATATTTATATAATATAAAATATTTGTATAAAATAATCAGTCATCAGCACTTTAGCATCTTTTTGCAGTATAATTTTATAGCAAAATGAAGCTCATTGTAAAATCTTTTGATCAGTATAATTCCTTTCCTTTTGAATAGGTAAAGTTTTTATCATTCCCACTTTCTGAGCAAGGTAATTAAGATACTGAGAGAATAAGAAATTTGCTGAATATAATAATTCTCAATAAAAGTTTTTTAAAATTAATATGATCTCTGCCATTCTAAAAATAAATGAGCTAAAAAGGAGGGAAAGGAGAGATGGAGGGAATGAGAGAATGAGGGAGACTTCCCAGTGTATCATATGAGTACTTTGTCAAGTCCAGATCTGCCCCTTTCAAATGGAATATTTTAATGCTGAAAACTGATTTTAGTTTGTGCTTTTAAATTATTTTCCTAAAACATTGTTTTTTGATCAGGATTAATTTGAATAATACCTTTGGAAAAGTGCATATTCTTGAATTTTCCCAGTTAGATTTTTGAATCTGTAACTAATTACAACACCTTGAATTCTCTAAATGTTTCAGAACTCGCATACCCTTTATTCTCCTCATCTGTGTTGTCCTCATCTGTAAACTTGTTAGACTGGTACAGATGTAGCTATTTTTATTTAGTAACTTGAAAGCTCTGGAAACTTGGAAACTCTAGAGAAGTTGTAGTGTTTGGAGTTTGGAAAGAGATCCAAGTCTTATAAACATGGTACAGTTTGCTATGAAATTTAGATGTAATAACATCTTCAAGATATGCTTTCTGTATTTATGTTTTCTTATATCAGGGAACTTTTCACAGATACTATTCTGTGTTCTTTTCAATGGAAATGTTTTATTGCGGTAATAGCTGACATCTTTAGTACTTACTTGCTGCTGAGGACCTCAGGCACATCTTACTTTGAGGAAGATTCTTAGACTCATTTTGTGGAAGTGGAAACCAAGGCTTAGCATGGCTGCATAACTTGTTTGGATAGCATCAGCTGTGGCATAGCTAGGCTTCAGATCCACATCTGTCTCAAACATAAACATAATAATGAAATATCCATTTGTGTAACGCTGACTACATCCAGTCGTTGATAGAATTAACATAGGATAAAGTGTGAAGTGATGGCATGCGGTTTCTAACATGAACTACAATCTGATTCCACACCTGCTTACTGTTGTTTCCCCTGAGGGGGGAAAGACCCCAGCATATGTGTGTTCAGATTGAGAGGCAGTGGCACCTGTTGTTTCCTAAAAGTTAGAGCTTATAACGTTCTTACAGAGCAGTCCAACCCCTGTTATCTTTAACATTCAAATCCCTAACTCACCGTTGAAATGATGGTCTAGGAAGAACATAATGTTTCTTCTGTTGGAGGCGAGATCTGTTGAGGATACATGAAGGAACATCTAAATTTGAAGACGTGAATCCTATTTTTGGAAAGATTAACGCAACACCGTATTAATGTAAATGGTAATTACTAGGGCTTCTGAGGCAGATTCTCCATGACTGCTAGTTTCTTCTGAATAGTTAAAGAAACTACATCTAGACTAAAGGGTGTGACTAAATTTAGTGTCTTTTCCCAAGGTAATAAGTCTATGACTTTTAGTGAATTGAATTGAGCTACAAAAATTAGATTTTGATTCTTCTCTAGTTATTACTGCTCTTCCTATTTCCTGGTTTGTTTTCTAGAGAAAGCTCTTTCAGAGCAAGAGGCTTGTCCATTTTCTTAACCTCAGGATTCTCAGTGCCTTGGAGCTCATGATCGAGCTTGGTAATCATATTGGGATAAACAAACGGCAAATGGCAAACTAGATTTAAAGAAATCTTTGCCAAGAACAGATTTGACAGGAAAATTAGACACCAAACAGATTTTTCTTAAAAGAATAAATTAAAATTGTCAAAGCAGAATATAGGATGGGGTTTATCTTGAATAATAATTTTGAGTTTTAAAAACTGATAACAATATAGTATAAATTATTTTTCAGTTTGTGTTAGGTTTTGGTCTTGCATTTGCTTTCATGATGTAGGCTTTGCAGTTTTGCTTCTGGGCACATGACTTTGCTTAGTGTGATTACTAAGTGTACTTAGTATAGCTTAATGTAACATTTGCCTGGGTATGTCTTTAGTCACTCAGTCGTGTCCAACTCTTTGCCACCCCATGGACTGTAGCCTGTCAGGCTTCTCTGTCCATGTGGATTCTCCAGGCAAGCACACTGGGGTGGGTTGCCTTGCCCTCCTCCAGGGGATCTTCCCAATTGAGGGATTGAACCCAGGTCTCCTGCATTGCAGTTGGATTCTTTACTCTCTGAGTCGCCAGGAGAGCCAAACATTTGCCTATTAGCACAGAATTTTGTACCCAGACCATCAAAATTAGCGTATGGAAATTTTTTCCTTTTCTGGGCGCCTGATGACCTCAGCTAGCGATCAGAAGTTGTTTTGTGAAGTTTGCTCTGCGTTCAGTTATTTTTTTGATGAATTTCTAGGAGAGAAAGTGGTCTCTCCGTCCTACTCCTCCGCCATCTTGGCTCCTCCCCCCAAATTTTTTCCTTTCATGTGTACTTTTTAGTGTTTTTAATTAATATTTAACTTCTGCATTGAAAAAAATTGATGTATGACTTTCATTAAGATAAAAAAGTTGTTCAACTATCCAATAAATATATTTGTTTTAGAGATCAAATGACACTTTTGGTTTGCGACTTCTAAATGGCAGAGTTCATGAATTAATAAACCAAACACATGAATCTGTGGAATTTTTGTGTTCCAATGTGATTTGATGAGGAAATGGGCTAATATTAAGATCTAATAGTTTATGGACATAGGTAATAAAAATCTGCCTTTGATTTCATTATTGAAGATTAATGCACTAAATGTACTATTGCATATTTACCACTGAGCAGGACTGTGAACCTCAGTAATGGAAAATTTGAAAAGTGGGGTCATTTACTGAAATCATCTTTGGTGCACATTATAATTCTATTCAAAACTATAGTTATGAAGCAGAGGAAATTGATCTATAAAAACTTGATGACTAACCAATGCATAAATTAAAATTTGTACCTTTAATCTATTAAGTATACAAGTATTTCAAGGAAATACTAGTCTGTATATATTTTATGGGAATTTGGATAGTAATGAGAGTAAAAGTATCAACTTCCTGCTAAGACTGTCCTCTCTGTATGGTCTTACAGTGCAGAGAACTGTAATGGTCAAGGTCGTGTCACTTTCATATCTCCCTTTCCTAGCACCTGGTCTGACACATTGAAAAGGTAAAAAACTAAAATCTCAATACGCCTTTGTCAGATAAGTGAATAAACGAGTATATGTGAGAATATCTTTCACCATTATAATAGCATCAGGATTTCCATTCAGCATATTTTAATGAATAATTCAATGATCAAATTACATATTCTTTACTATATATTGATATAAAGTAATGTTATTACACTTTAGTGGAATTAAGATGACTTAAACAGAGCTCTGCTTTTAAGGAACTTACAATCATAAAGGAAATATACAGGAACAACTTAAATTCCAATTCCATAAATGCTGTGGGAGCAGAGAAGAGATGGATATTTCAGAGGGAAGGAAAAGCATTTGCAAAGACACAGGAGTATGAAGAAAATGCCGGTTCCAGAAGAGCAAATGATTCAGAGTAGTGAGTGCTTGGGGCCTGTGCACGAGGTAAGCTAGCGCCGAGAGCCCAAGGGTCACACCAGTGCGCGCAGCTGCCATCTTTCGGCCCCACCACCAGACACCACGGAAAGCAGAACTCCTGAGTCTCTTTATTGACAGCGCTCTTGGATATAAACTCACTTCCCATAACATTTGACATCCAGGTCCGTTCTATAAGCTTTTGATGCTCCTGACTTCTCATGTTATTTCTCTTTCTCCTATTTTAGATGTTGCTTCACGACTGTAGATATAATGCATCCTATGCCCCACCACCAACGCTGCCATGAGTGGCACTCCTGCTGTTGGTATTAACTGTAGGAGGTCAAATTACAATAGAGATGGGCTTAGATCACAGGGGACCTGTTTTCCATGTTGAGGGTCTGGTGAGAAAGAGGTAACACTAGCAATAAACTTCAGCTGTTTGGTTGTTATGATGCTTTATAAGATGGCATAGATCTCAGTGAATCCATCATGGTTTTGTATTGAATCCTTACTTTGTAGGATCAGGAGCTAAGTTTGTTAGTACATCAAGAATAAATCTCATAGGGGTGAATTTCATGTTAACTGAACTCACAGAATGTGATATCTAAAACAAGATTCCACTATATTGTTACAGCTTTGGAATAGTGCCAACATGAGTTTGATATTCTAACTTTATAAGCAAATGAAATTATATGGGTATCAAATATTTACAGAAGATTTTTACATAAGGTTGAGACTGGAGGAAGAGGAAGATACTTATATAATTTAATTGTTGGGGCATTAGCCTAGTATCCCAAGACACCATCTGCGTAAAAAGGGTCGTATGGCTAGCAGGATAGGAGTGCGGGCGACCTGGGCCCACGCATCACTTCCCTTGCTTGGACGGGCACTGTCCACGCGTTTATTCTTTGACTCTGCTTTACCTGTGAGGCCACTGTTGCCCAGACTCCCCTCTGGCCAGGGCATTCTCCTGATTAGCAGTGTATTCAGGTGATAAATAGGTTTTATTTCATGGACCATCTCCGACTGGTTGGGAGTTGCTGCCTGGAGCTGTCTTGAGAAGGACTTGGAAACTCAGACAAGCTTAGAGGACTAAAGTGCCTGAAAGATTGTGATTGAGGAATGCTCTGGGCTCCAGGAGGGGAGGGTAGAGATAATTCGCTATATTTTCTTTCTCTGCATGAATAATTCATATTTTGTACTAGGACCTGAAAGAGCATAAGCAGAAAAGTGACCTCATCAGATTTTCCTTTAAGGAGGAGCCAAGATAACCAAGTTGCCTCCCCAGTTTTGATGTACCCAGTATCACTGAGGGTAAGCTACTTGGGAATAGCCGAGGGAAAGCGCAGAAACATCTAACCTTGGAGACTGGTTTTCTATAGTTGCCTTCATCATGATGGCATTTGTTGTCCAAGTGAATACTATTTTTCCTGTATGAAGAATAAGGAAAAACATATCAAAAAGTATTGGCTTTGTTGAGCAAAGCTGAGGCCCTTTTTATAATCAGCACTCCTCAGTTTAGTGGAAAATTCTTGCTTAATTCTGAGTAAATGGTTAACTGAGAGACAAGTCCATCATACTTTATGGCCTAAATTCACTGGTGCCCTTTAATTTGAACACTGCTATTATTCAGAGTGTTCCACTAAGTGCTTTTAATGCTCTCTCCTGACTCCCATGTCCACATCCGAGGATTTATAGTTTTGTTTGTTGCTTTATTTTATTAGTAAGTGGAGTCAGTTTGATAAAGCACTACTTAATTGATAAAAAGGGTTGTTTTCATCAGTTTTGCTGTAAATAGAATATAGTCCCTGACTATAGCATGAATTGAGTGCATATCTCACTAACAAGGTTGAGACTCTTTCTTGAGCAGCTTTTTTTTTCTTTTTTCCAAGACATAGACTTTTTAATGACTGGAATCTCATTTGTCTGTTAAAGAGTATTTTTAAAATGTTGTATATGAGGCACCTGGCTTAGGGATATAATTTATTGTAAGACATGGTTGTTTTTGCAAGTAACTACAAACTAATAGACTTGGGCCTTTTATGATCCAGAACTGTGTTTTTTTTTTTTTTTTCAGTTGATGAGCCAGACATAATTGATGCTTTTTTCCCCAAAGTATTTTTATTTATTTTTGGCCGCACTGGGTCTTCATTGCTGCGTGGGCCTCTCTCTGGTGGCAGCGAGCAGGGGCTCCTCTTCACTGTGGCACACATGCTTTCCATTGCTGTGGCTTCTGTCGCATTGCATGGGTTGTAGGGCACATGGACTTCACAGGCTCAGTAGTTGGGGTACACAGGCCTAGTCGCTTCACAGCACGTGGGATCTTCCTGGTTCAGGGATCAAACCCATGTCTCCTGCATTGGCAGGCAAATTCTTTACCACTGAGCCACCAGGGAAGCCCTAATTGACGTTTTTTATGTGCTAGACACATAGAAGATACTAGAAGATATATTAGCATCTTCCATTCATCTGCCGATGGATATTTGGGTTGTTTCCATGTATTCTTGTATTCATGTATTCTTGAATTCCATGTATTCTTGGCTATTGTAAATAGTGCAGCTTTGACAGTAGGGGTACATGTATCTTTCCGAATTACAGTTTTGTCTGGGATATGCATGGAAGTGGGATTGCTGGATCATATGGCAACTCTATTTTTAGTTTTTTGGGGAACCTCCATACTGTTTTCCATAGTTGCTGCACCAACGTATATTCTTACCTGTAACGTCGGAGGGTTCCCTTTTCTTCTCACTTTCTTTAGTATTTGTTATTTGTAGACTTTGTAATGATGGCCATTCTGATTAGTGTGAGGTGATACCTCTTTGCAGTTTTTTTTTTAATTAAATTAAAAAAATTTTTATTTTATTTTTAACTCTAAACGTCTTATTTTGTGTTGGGGTATAGCTGATTAACAGTGTTGTGGTAGTTTCAGGTGAACCGTGAAGGGACTCCGACATGCATATACATGTATCCATTCTCCCCCAAACCCTGCTTCCATCCTGGCTAGCACATAACATTGAGCAGAGTTCCATCTGCTATACAATAGGTATTTGTTGTTTATTCATTTTTAGCATAGCAGTGTGTACATGACCTGATTTGCATTTCCCTAATAATTATTGATGTTGAGCATTTTTTAATGTGAGAAGCATCTTTTGTAACTTTAGTCAGATTTCATTTCTTTATCACAGATGTTTTTCTTTATAGGTATTAACTATGCTTTTAAAAAATGATATTTTAAATAGAAACTTAACATGAGAAGTCATTGTCTTTAATGTTGATTGAAATCCAACTTTTCAGGTGAGGAATAAAGCAATTAGTTTATTTCATGAAAGCCAATAGAGGATAATTAATGTAACTAATTTGGATATATATTACATTATTTTTAAATTTCCTAAATCCTAAGAATGTGAGATGCATAGAGCTTTTGATAGTCTCTTTATTTTTCCTAAGACAAATGGAATAAGTGCATTGTTTTTGCTAAGTAGCAAGCAGAAAACTCATAAGCCAGCATTTTGCTCGTACTTCTGTAATAGGAAATAACCTTTTATTTGCTTTAGTCATATTAAGTGTCTTGCTAATGCTTGAAAATGTAAGTGCAGCCAAACTAAAGTTCTAGTTGGGGAATGAGAAAAGTGAATTTTAATTGCATTAAAATGTCTGCCATCAATGAAAATTGAATATCTTCATGAAAAAAATTATTTTGTCTAGAAAACAATAAATATAGTTTTAATTAATGAACCTGTCAAACTGCTTATAGTATTTTTTCATGCAGATATTAATAAAGTTTATTATATTTTAGAGTAGAATAATAATAATATTATAGGATTTTAGGTCTCCTAGAAATGACCCTTATAGATCATTCAGTCCAGTCATCTTATTTTAAGTGCAATAAAAGTGAAGGTTCTAGCATGTATATTATCTATGGTGAAACAGACCACCAGCCCAGGTGGGAGGCATGAGTCAAGTGCTCGGGCCTGTTGGGCTGGGAAGATCCAGAGGAATCGGGTGGAGAGGGAGGTGGGATGGGAGACCGGGATGGGGAATTCGTGTAACTCTATGGCTGATTCATATCAATGTATGACAAACCCACTGAAAAATAAAATTAAAAAAAAAAAAAAAGAATTGTTCAATAGTAAAAAAAAAAAAAGTGAAGGTTCTCCACTGACTAGTTAGTGGCAATGCAAGGTTTAGAAGTCACATCTGTCTCTAATCTCAGACTGTTGATTCTCACTCAATGCTACCTCTGAATATGGTATATGATATCAATTAAACCTTTTATATGACACAAAATCAGTCTGCATTTCTAATGCTGAGGAGACTCAACTCACTGTTCTTTCCTCGAGTATTTGTAAAATACATTATGTGTTGGCAACAACTCCTGAGATGGTGTCAGGGGAGAGACATGATCGCATGACGTTTGAGTCAGAAATGTCAGTGTATACGTACACCTTCCCACACTCAAACAAAACGTGTTCCCTATGGAAAGGCAGTTAGCTAAGAAATGATAAATGTTTCGAAGATATCACACACATATCAGAGGATATAGAATGTAGCACTAAAGAAACACGATTTGTTTTTTTATTAAGAGCTATGCTTTTAAAATCTGAACAAAATAAAGCAATCTCAATGAGTTTTGATTACAGGCATACATTATTTTCAGTTATGAACAGTAATTTCAGCTTGAATATTTTATATTCTCTTGGAATTTTGAAAGATTTACCACATTGGTTATAAATAATGTGCAGACTGGCACAGAGAAGCCATTTATTGCTTACCTTCTTCATAGATACAGTGTCTATAGACTTTGATAATGCCATCAAAGGTGGTCTGTTCTTTTTTATTTAATGGAATCGTCATGTTTACTTTGCAGATTTGCTTTAATTCTGGCTATGCCTTATTGCACACATACATACTTAAGGTTAAAGAATTTTCCTTTCACCTTCTCTCGCTTTCTGTTCAGTGTTGATTTAAATGCCAAATATAAAATTGCTAAATTTTACTTTTAACATCCACCTTAAATCAAAACTTTGGCTTGGATAGCTCAGGGATTTCTGGTTAAGAAATATTCAGGCAATCTTACTTATATAAATACATCATGTTATCAGAGTGTTTTTAATGGTGATTAGCCCTAATGAATAATTCTAAGTATTTCCTTCTTATGAGAAAGTTTTCTGCTTTAGGTTTCTTTTTTTTTTATAGTCACTATTAAATGCTCTGATTCAGAGTAAGTAAGGTGCCTTGAGAAATATGAGATACCATTTCTCTCTAATTTTTATTAGATTTTTAAGAGTGACTTTAAATACAATTCCACATTTTTAGATTTCTATTTATTCCTGTGTTTAAATGTTTGTGGCCATGGCAACTAACAAGAATTTATTACTTGTTTCTTGTAAAATGTCAGACATCATAATCTCCTATATATAGTGCTTAGAATGCACAGCAGGTCAGCTCTGGATCTTTTGTCCTTGTGTACATCTGCCTGGGGACTATTATCTGACACATAGCAGAGGGAATAGAAGTCTGGCCTGAAAAGCTGGAAGACTGGGATGCTAGTCCAGCTGCAGTGCTATTAATATTGTGGCCATGAACACCTGACCCACATGTTTGGGCCTCACTTTCCTAAATTGTTAAATAAAGGTGGAGGACTGGATGATGGAAGGAATGCGTAGGGCAAGCCCTGTGGGAAGGGGAGACATCTCACTGTTCACCAACCCAGAGGACGCTCTCCAAACTCTCCGACCTTCATCATGTAGTATGATTCTTCATGAACTCCGTTTTCAGTCCCTATCCCTTCTCTGGAGAGTGGGGGATGGTGGGGCTGAAAACAAGAAGCTTCTAAACAAGGCTTGGTGTTTCTGGTGATCAGCCCCTGCCCGGGGTCCCACCAAGACTCACCGCTTTAGAACAAAAGGCACTCCTGTCTCACAGGGAAGTTCCAACTATGTCAGAAACTGGGGTCAAAGGTCAAATATTAGAACAGAAAGATTATCTTCTTCAGTTCTTGTTATTTACATAGATTTTAGGCTCTCTGTGCCAGGAACCAGTGAGAGACCAATATATACATTTTTTTTTTCTATTTTCTTAAAACACCGAAGTGCCTATTGATTAAAGTGTGGTTTGCTTGAGAATACTTGAGATCATACCTAAAACTGCTCAGTCTGGTATGATAGATTCAGAGATGGGCTGAATCACTTATTTTGAGCAAAGGTTTTGTAAAGAGATTACTTAAAGTTTCAAAAAGGTCTTGAAGTTTAATGTTGACTTAATACATTAGTCAGTTCAGACAGCTCAATATCAATGTTGCATTTTCGTTAAGTATGGCCAAACTCTAAAAAAACAGCTGTAATTAAAAATGACTGTCTATTTTGCATATAGGGTTATCATTACCATCTTTTTAATACCTATTGTCACTGACATCAGCCTAGCAAAACTCAAGATGCAGAAGCAGAGGGAACAGAGTTATTTCTGTTTTTTCTAGTATTATAAAAGATAACTTGTTTTTAGTGTTCCTTTTAAAAAAGAAAACTTACATAATGCTACGATTATTTTTCTAACTTCAAAGAAAATAATACCTTGATTTGTTGTTAGAAAAGCATAGATTTAAATGTCATCACCAGATAGGTATTAATAGTTTTAAAATGAAGGTCTGGTTTCATTAACCAATATATTCTATTGGACTTATCATTCCATTTTTGGCATTTTTGTATTTTGACATATAATAGCGCTAGAATCAAAGCCAATCCCACTTAACACATTAATACTAAACTAGAGATTAGAGGAATGAAATTTATTTATATTCCACTAATTTAGTAATTTGCTGTAGAAGATAATAATGAAGACTTTTTAAGACTGTCTTTAATGTTGTTGCTTCTTTGCCTTTCCAAATAAAATGCTAAAGCAGTCATTCTGATAGAGAGTGTTGTATGTTGTGGGTACTTAAACTGCTAACTAAAATATTAAACTCTATAGTATGGAACTCTGTAGTATAGTTTTGGAAGCTGATTATTAAGCTAATTGTTGCCATTTTGTTTTAAACCCGTGTCAGGCCAATAAAATGCTAACAAATAGCCAGCTCAAGTTGTAGATGAAGTTGGGGGAAAATAACATGAACTAGATATTTTTTAAAATAAAAAGACTGTGTTTTGCAAATATGAATTAGCTCTTAAGTAAAAAAAGTTCATGACTGCTCTAAAATTAGAATGTTTATTTTAAATACTCCTAAGGGCCAAGTGCAGAGATTGGAACAAAATGGGAACCAAAATATTAATATTAAGTCATCTCTTGAGTAAAGTTGTAAAAGAAAAAAGAATTGGTCACTTTTTCTATGTTGTTAAGGCATTTTAGATATTGAAATAGAGAGGAATGAGGATTTGGAAAGGAATACAATGCAACGCCCAAATTCTTGGAGTTTGATTCAAACCAAAAGGAAATGATCTCTGAAATTTAGCACAGTTTTAAAAATAATGATTCTTCCAGTTGTGATGCACTTTAGTCACACCTCTGTTTTAATGACCTCAAAGTTACTTCTATAAATCTTGGTGTGAAAACTAAGAGATGATATGTAAAAATGTTTTTTCCTATATAGTTAATTTATTTTTTAAGAATCTTTTTTCCAGTTTATTGAGAAATAATTGACATATATCACTGTGTAAGTTTAAGGCATCTGACATGATGGTTTGATTTACATACAATGCAAAATGATTACCACTATAGGTTCAGCTAACCTCTATCTCCTCATATAGATACAATAAAAAGAGAATAAAGAAAAAGGAAAAATTCTTCTTATGATAAGATCTCTTATAATTTGCTTTCTTAACAATTTTCCTATGTATAGCTTATAGCAGCGTTCACTCTAATCATCACTGTGCATTATATCCTTGTGCTTATTTATCTTAAAACTGGAAGTTTGTACCTTCGATCAGCTTCCTCCTTTTTTCCCTCATTGCACCCTACATGTCTGGTATCCAGAAGTCTGATCTCTTTTTCTATGAGGGTTTTTTTTTTTTTAATTCCTTGTATTAGTGAGATCATACAGTATTATCTTTCTCTGTCTGATTTATTTCACTTATCATAATGCCTTCAAGGTCCATGTTGTAGCAAATTCTTATTTTCTTTACAGTTGAATGATATTGCCTTGTATTTATCTGTGCTACAGTTTGTTTATTCATTCACATTGATGGATGCTTAGGATGTTTCCATATCTTGGAGTAAACAAAGAGGTGCAGATATCTTTTAGACTTAGTGTTGTTGTTTCTTTTGAGTATATTCTCAGAAGTGGAATTGCAGAATCATATGGCAGTTTTATTTATAATTGTTGAGGATCCTTCATACTGTTTTCCACAATAGCTGCTTCAGTTTTCAGCAACAGTGTGCAGTGGTTTCCCTTTTCTCTACATCCATACCAGCATTTGTTATCTTTTATTTTTCTGATGATGATGTCCATTTTAACAGGTGTGAGATGATATCTCATAATGGTTTCCATTTTTATAAAAATGATTTTTAAATTAATTAAAAAGTATATACTGATAATTTAAAGCTATGAGCTCCTTAGATTTCTTGAAACATCTCCAGAAAATTCAAGTAGTTTATCCATGGATGACGCTTAGTCTTAGATGACTAGTGCGTAATATGGATAAAGCTTGTTGAGAAAAGAGCTTTTTAAAAGCTGATTTACTATTTTATTATGATACCAAATTAAAAATGATCATATATTTAATAATAAGGAAATTGTTAAGTAAATTATGGTTTATCCTTATCCATGAAATGGAATATTATGAATCCATTCTTAAGGTATCTTTTAAAAGAAAAGTTAATGACATAAAAATGCTCATGATTTATTAATTTTAAAATTCAGGGTGAAAAAAATGCACCCAGTATACCCTCAACTATATTATCCATATGCATAGAGACATACAAAAGAAATATATATGTAAATAGTGGTTTTATTGGATACTTATCATTTTTCTTCAACTTTTTAATTTCAAGTTTTTCTTAGAATGAACACATTATCCTTTTAAGTTGCAAACTGCATTTTTTAAAACTTATTTATTCCAAATCTTATTTCAAGCCACAGTGGTGAAATAATCAATATCAATAGTACATGTTAAAAGCTAGGTTTTTTTCTGAAATATGTGGGGGAAAAGCAACAGTGAATGCAAAAATACCTTTGTTAGCCTGAAACTGGGATCAGTGGCTTCAGTTCACCTCTCAGATTAGCAGTCATGATCTTAGAAGAATAACACTCATCTGTTTTCTATCTGCCATGGTAAATTGTATGACATTTTTTCATTAATACATAAAATATATCTGCCTAGTGTATGTTCCATTGCTTATATGAATTATGATCTGAAAGAAAAATTGCACATGGTTGGAAAAAAATAATAGCTTAATTCTGGCAAATCCCCGCCAAGATGAACTTGACATGGTCCTTCTAATACTTAATGATAGTGATAGTAAGTAACTCAAAGAAATTCTTAATTGATAAAATCTGATGGTGCAAATATACTGTAAACATTTTAGGGTTTTATTACCTGAGTGTAATAAACTTGGAAGAACTTTGAGAGGTTATTCAGAAGAGTTAGCTGGTACAGAATATAAAATTAATTAAAGTTGTAGAGCATGGAATAAGTTTCTTTCCTGGGCTTCTCTTGTAATCAACACATTTATCTACTTTTGACTATAATTATGAGAGTTAGAGGAGAACATTTATAGTGATCATGAAAAGAAAATACAGTGACACTTTGCTTTTGATAGGATAGTTGTAGCTAAAGTCAGCCATGAGTTTGTGCTCTGGACTCCTGCACAACAATTTCAGAAATAACTTCTTTGAACCTTTTCTTTTCTGTCAATCAGCAGTGTGTCTTTCCTGTGGTCACACATCAGCGTCATTAAAAAAGTCCAGAGACTTGGATTCTGTGCCTGGAGAAGCTGATTCAGTAGATTTCAGTGGGATCAGAGTGACTATATTTAAACAAAACAAAACAGAAAATCTCCTCTAGTCATTTTGAAGTGTAGCCTAGATTAGGAATGACTGGGCTGTATGTGCAGATCATTGAGAATATGAAGAAGTAAGACGTCCACTCGTCCTCAAAATTGTTTACTCTCTGGAAGAGTTCAGAGTCTACTCTTTAAAATAGGTAAATACTTATTTTTTCTATTAGAAACTATATCTTTCTTTCATGAGCGCTCATCCCACATACTGATAGTTTTTATGTCTATTGTCTAAGGTTCTACCATGCCAGGAATACAGTGACAACAGGTTGATTGATTCAACTGTGTCAGAATAAATTGTCAAAGAGCTCAGATGGGCAGAAGAGATTCCTGGGTGTCTGTTCAGTGATGTGATAGGTGTTATCAAGCAGACCTTCCTAGAATTATCTGATTTTGTATGGCTTTGCATATTTAATTCTTTTTCCAGGCCATTTTATAACATTGTAGAGGTAGAAGTTAATTTGTAGAAAACTAATAGGAATACAAATGATTCTTTTCCTTAGAAATGCTAATAGACTTTGTCCAGTTTGAATATGATTAATTTCTGTTTTATATAAAAGATAATCCAAAACATGATTTTGTGTCAAATAGGATAGTAACCAGTTTTGTGTATACTGGCCAATTATCTCAGCATTTAGTGTACGTAGTGATCCATGTGTAAGTCTGTTCTTCAGATTCTCCTTTGAACCAGTTTTACTGATCTTGTCATTAATTAGATACATAAAATATTTGACATGTATCATCAAATATTTGAATGATAATTATGATTTTACCTTTTCAAAAATGGTGCTTTCTCAATTGTAAATCCTTGCATGACTTAGATTTGACTTTGGAAAGGATTTCCCATCAGAAATATTTCTATACCTGCTGCTCTTCCAAGTGGTGGCTGTTTTCTCACTTATCACTACTTGGGACTGGAGTTGGAGATAGGATATATATCTTTCTTGCCCATCACTGCTTCTTTCATAAGCTGAGATGAGTCTGCCTCTGATATCACACAGAAAAAATTCTCAAAATCATCTACCTTGTCATTTTCTAAAAATCTATTCTGGCAGGTTTATTGACAAAAAATTAACCATTCTGCAGCTTTTAATTACATCATAATCATTCTTACATCTTTTGCTAAGCTATAGTCATAACCCCATTGTATTCACTGAGAAAGTTTCCTTGCTCCTATGGCAATAGGCAAAATATGTCAAAGCTATATGTAAATTGTAATTATTTCTTTGACCTGTTGTATGGAGATGTTACTTTGCTTTTGAAGCAATTCAAAGATCCTCTCTTGCTTTCCAGACCAGTAAACTTTGTCATACCAGACGATCAGAGCCATTATAAGTTTATCTCTAGATTTTTTTCATGTTTACTTAAGAAAGTCTCTGCTGTGCTATTAGCCTATAAAATATATAAGCATTTTCTGATTTTCTAATTGTCTTATTGGTTCATTTTTATCTTAAAAAATAAAATAAATTAATATATATACTTTTGGAAATATCAGGGAAAACATTGCTGAAGAATAGAATCACCTGTGCCAATAAGTTTAAGTTTTAATAGTAAGTATAGCTGCATTTTTAAGTAGTGAAAATATAGAGAAAATAATAATACATTGGAATTCAGAATAAAACAGTTGCTGTGTTTTTTTTGAACTAGCTTTTGCAATAATTATAATTGATAGGAAGAAGTATCTTTTATTTTCCTAAGCTGATACAATTAGGAAATGTTTTAAATAGGAAAAGAATATATTCTCAAGTCATTAGCACTTACAAAAGAAAACACGAATGACACTATGAGATATTTCCATTATCAATCATAAAAATGTGCATTTTTCTTAAAACGTCTAAGAATATTTTGGAATAGTAACTGTTATGGACTGAATTGTGTCCTCTCAAAATTCATATGTTGAAGTTGTAAGCTCCAGTACTCCAGACTATATTTAGAGATAGTTCTTTAAAATGAGATCATTAGAGTGGTCTAGTCCAACATAATTTTTGTCTTTGTAAGAAGAGAGTAGGACACAGACACATCCAGAGTGAAAACCATTTGAAAATCCAGGGAGAAGACAGCCATCTATAAGCCAAGGAGAGAGGCTTCAGAAAAAACCAATCTTGACTACACTTGACTTTGGACTCCTCCTGATCTCCAGAATTGTCAGGAAATATTTTTTCTTGTCTAAGCCACCCACTCTTAAGTTTTGTTTTGTTTTGTTTTGTTTTCATTGAGTTCAAGATAGTATGAGGAATCATATGTATTTAAGTTTATAAGTAGGTTGATTTGTGCCTACCAGTCAACATTTATTTGGCTCATACTTTGGTCAAAGTGAACTTCTGTATTTAGGAAGTCCCTGATTTATACTGCTGTATACCTCCTCATTTAAAGATGATCATACTGTTCTTCTTTAGGCATATATCTATTCTAAACAAAGTTTGCTATGATGAAAACAAACTGTTTTTAGGATTATGAAAAAAATGAAGAAGTGAGGAGAGCTTTGTGGAAGGGACGTCCCTGACCTAGTAGCCTTGCTGTGACAAATACTCATCCTGTTCTTTGGATTCAGCCTGTAACTGTGTTCATGTGCAACCAATGCATTAATCTTTCTTTTTTCTTTCTGTCATGGTCAACCTAGGCACTAGCCAGCTGGCCAAGCTGATTTTCCCCTTACCAATCTTCGATTTCTTTATCTCAGTGACTCTCTCTAGGTGAATGCAGAGATTAATGAGTTTGGATTACAATGAGCCATTGTTCTTGCATCCCAGTGCAGGCTCTCTCACCATAACCGTCTGGTCCACAGATTAAACCTCGATTCCCTGATGACCATAGGTCTAGTGATATCCTTCCATAGGATGAGGACTGGCGTAGTGGCCTGTTCTCTCTTGTTACCAGAAAGTAGAGGCTTACATAGGTGTTGGAAGAACTCTCCTATCCCCATACCCATTTACGATGAGTTGTTACCCAGTTGTTAGCCTGTGATGGAGTTTCTGACTCATGAAGTGCAATCTCTAAGTAACTCTCTTGCCACTAGCAGAATAATGCATTTTTCGCTTCCAGACCTATAAAATGGAGCTGGTGAATAAGATGGCACTGAGAGGGTAGAGGAATAGAATATTTGGTGGTGGAAGCTCTTATCAGGATGGGAACTCACCTTGTACAGTCGTTTTCCTGATTATTGAAAATACTCAGGTGTTGTTTAGGGTGCTACCTATGAATACCAACCAGGGTATGAGGGGCAGAGAGAGAAGGTGAGATTGGACTGTATATGGGGAAAAAAGTGATATGTAAGACTGAGGCTCAAATTGATAAAGTACAACAGGCAGGAGTAGCAGCTGGGGTTGCCTTTGACAAGTGTAAAATGTCTTAGTGGTGAAACTATATTAAGCAAGGATTGAGAATAACTGCCAGAATTTGCTCAGAAGAGCACATGTGGAATAGGACATTGAGGTTTCAAGGTGTCAGGTGGAGATGAACAAAAAGTTTGATGTTTTGTAACAGTACTGTAATCCTTTGCTCTTGGTGATGGTAAGAACTTTTAAACCCTTTATGGACTCTGCATGTGATTAGGGAGAAAGCTTGGGTCTATTTCTGGGAAGGTGGTTGAGCAGAACTGAGCCATGGAGACCAGAGTCTTAATGGTTGGAAATAGAGAGGCCGGAACCTACAAAGTTGGTCTTCTCCTCAATCCCATTTTGTCATTGGCTCACAGCACAAATGAATGGGGGTGCAAGAAGCCCTGTGTTTTTTGTAAGTTAATGATAACCTTGATTGCATACTACTAACTTTATGTACCCTTCCAGGATTTCTACTTTAACCAGTTCCATAAACGCTCCTCTCTCACTTGAAGTTACTGCAGGTTGGTCTTGATACCTTGATTAGAGAATCAAACAATAATTTCATCAGACAGCATCCCATACTGATTTATATCCCCAATCCTGCTATCTCTAGTTATCTTAACAGGAATTGCTTATTTCTTTCTTATAGACAAAATTAATTTTCACTCATATTTAGGAGTTGTGATGAAATCAAACTCAGTCTTATAGTGATTCTACAAAATTGGAAACTGCTGCTAAATATAGGTGCTGAAGATTTAGTGTAATTCATATTTTAAAAGACAACAGAATATCATAGTGTTCCTACTGCCATTGACTAGCTATCTTATCAACAAGTGTTAATATGTTGTTTAATAAGTACAAGGTTTAGCCTATAGCCTGATGAAAGTGATAAAGGTAAAACATTTGGCTGATATATTGAATAGTCTTAAACAAGCTAGCCTCATTCATATTTTCAGCTGTGACTTTCTGCCTACAGAGGATATAAGGTTCAGTGTTAATCCAACGTTTCAGTTGTTTGTAGTCAGATTTAATAGAATATTTTAAGACTAAAGAGAAAGAAAACTTCTTGAAACTATTTCCCAGATTACTACATATAATTTCACTCTTCAAAGTATGAAAGTGAAAGTTGCTCAGTTATGTCCTACTCTTTGCAACCCCATGGATTTTATCGTCCATGGAATTCTCCAGGCTAGAATACTGGAGTGAGTAGCCTTTCCCTTCTCGGAGATCTTCCCAACTCAGATTGAACCCAGGTCTCCCACATTGCAGGTGGATTCTTTACCAGCTGAGCCACAAGGGAAACACAAAAACCTCTTTTAATTAGTTTTCAAAGTAGCTGCATGCTAGGTAAGATTAAAATTTCCCTAATGTAAAGCTAAAGGAAAGTGACATGTTAGTAAAAAACTTTATTAAAATTGCTCATATAATTTTCCTTCATTTAATCAAAGGAGTTAACTTCATGTAGCCTTTGATATTCTATTTCTTCCTATATTCAGGAAAATGTAAATATCAGTTAATAGATTAATTAGTCAATTTCCCCTTTCATCTTTGCTTTCTTAAGCATATCTTTTCCCGTTTTGTTTATAATTTCCATGGAATAGAAGAAATAAGAATGGATCAGGAGTGAGGGGTAGCCTGCCAGGCTGCTGTGTCCATGGGATTCTCCAGGCAAGAATACTGTAGCCGTTCCCTTCTCCAGGGGTTCTTCCTGATCCAGGGATTGAACCCTGGTGTCCTTCATTGCGGGCAATGAAGCCCCAATTAAGGGATATGACTCATGAGGAAAACTCACTGCAAAAAATCCAGCCATTTCGGATATAAGCAGAGAAATTAGAATATGGGGTGGATAATTAGGTGATATTGAGAAATTATTGTTAATTTTGTTAGATGTGATACCAGTTCATGGTTATGTAAGCAGAAATCCTTATAGTTTAGAGATGCATATTAAAAAATTTAGTAATGGAATGCCAGGATGCATATGCCTAGTATTTGCTTTAAAATACCACAGAATAAAATAACTTAGATGAAGCCAATGCTAATAATTGTTAAATGTAGAGAAAGAGATATGGATGTTCAGTTTACAAACCTCTCTCTGCTTTTTGTATGTCTTGAAATTTTTCATAACAGAAAGTTCAACAAAAACAAAACTAGAGACAGGTGTTTGATATTGGACCCACCCTCTGGATATGTTAATGAACCCTTCTGATTATCAGTTTTTCCAACTTAAAATTGAAAAAAAAAAGGCATTGTACAGTGAGGACTGAACCATAGAACTCATGTAAAGAACTCTGAAGAAAGTAGAAAATATTTCTATAAATAAGGTACAAGTTATAAACAATCATTTAACTTTAACCTATCCTTGTGCAAATTTTTTTTAAAGCAAACTAAAAAATTATGATAGATATAAAGGAGGTTGACTAAGAAAAATGGATGACTGTCTGGAAATGATATCATATTAGAATGGCCAAAGACATTGTGGAGATTTAGCCTAGAGGAGGAATGGTTGGGGGAGATGGGGCCAGTTTGTTGCTTTTGAATATTTGGAGATTTGTGGAAAGAGAATCAGTGTAGTTCTGGAAGGCAGAATGGGATCAGTTTATGGGAGTATAAAGTGGAAGGTTTGGGTTCAGAATTTGAAAGGTCTACTTAATGAGAATTTCTCCAGATAGAGTTTGATTATCTTGTAAAATAAGACTATTTTTGTGGTTGAAGCTTTCAGTGGAAGCTAGTGACCTACTATCAAGCCCTGCTAAGGTGTTTCTGTATTTTAATGGCAGAGGTGGGGATAGGGGTGGGGGGCCGGGGATTAGATGCTCTTGAGCCTTGAGAAAACTTGCAGCTGTTTGTGGTTTTGTTGATCCCTGTAGCTCCATATCTTTCTGTTTTTCATTTTATCTAAGTCGTTATTCTCTCTCAACATTCTTTTCTTCTCCCTCTGGTTTCCTAATTCCTCTCTACTTGAGGTTTTAGTCAACATCTCATATTTTTCCAGCATTTAAGTCAATTCACTGGTATTTTATTAGGTTCCATATTTTCTCTTTCTGTCATTAAAAGTCACTGTCAATCCACCTCCTTCCTTCTCCCAGTATTTACTGAATTTACTTATTCATATTTTGTTAAACACATAGTTATGTATTAGGAAGATGATGGAAAATTAACTTAGAATAAGTAACTATTGGGCATTTTCTACATGCCAGTGATATTTTGGGTACTGGAGGTATAGCACTGAACAAAATTGGCAGAAGATTCTTGCTTTCATGGAGTTTATATTCTTGGAAGAAGACAGAAAGCAAGCTAATAATAATATATTTCTTAGATAGTAATGTGTGTTATATGTGAAGGATAGTTTACATGGAGGATATGTAAACTATATATGTAGGATAGTTGTTTTTTTTAATATATAAAATGGAGAGGAAAGTCCTTTCTGATTAGATGACATTTAAGCAAAGATGGGGGCTTCCCTGGTAGCTCAGCTGGTAAAGAACCTGCTTGCAATGCAGGAGACCCCTGTTTGATTCCTGGGTTGGGAAGATCCCTGGAGAAGTGATAGGCTATCTGCTCAGTATTCTTGGGCTTGCCTGCTGACTCAGATGGTAAAAGAATCTGACTGTCATGTGAGAGACCTGGATTCAATCCCTGGGTTGGGAAGATCTCCTGAAGGAGGAGGGCATGGCAGCCCACTCCAGTACTGCCTGGAGAAGCCCCATGGACAGAGGAGCCTGGCGGCTACAGTCCACGGGGTCGCAAAGAGTCGGACACGCCTGAGTAAGCACTGGACAGCACAAGCAGAAATCTGAAGGAAGTAAAAGAGCCGCGTCAGTGTTGGAGGAAAGAATATTCCGTATGCTGGGAACAGTGAGGGCAAAGTCTTCAGTTGCAGTGTGCTTGGCTTGTTCCAGGAGTTCCAAGGGGACCACCATGGTTGGACTGGGGTAATTAGCAAGGGATAGTGTAGTATATCTCAGTCAGAGATACGTGTGTGTGTGTGTGTATAAGGGTGCAGCTGGGATGCTCTAACGTAGAGTCAGGCAAGGTCTTTGGCTTTTCTCCTAGTGAGATATAGGGTCCCATCGGAGGTTGCTAGCTGAGAAGTGACAGGAGCCAAGTTGCATCCTTTTTTATTTTGGCCTCACCACACAGAATGTGGAACTTCCCTGGACCAGGGATCAAACTGAAGTCCCCTTCGGTGAAAGCTCAGAGTCCACTGAACCACCAGGGAAGTCTCAGATTGCATTTTAATGTTTTCATTTACTGAAGATTTATATTCTTGGAGGTGAAAGTAAAAAACAAAACAAACAAAGAAAAAACTTAGGAGTGAAACTGTGAAGGCAAATATGACACAATGTTTTGTTTATTTGAATAAATACTTCGGGGCATATACCGTGGGACTCTGGGGCTTCCTTGGTGGCTCAGCTGGTAAAGAATCCGCCTGCAATGCAGGAGACCCCCGGCTTGATTTCTAGGTCGGGAAGATCCCCTGGAGACGGGATGGGCTACCCACTCCAGTATTCTTGGGCTTCCCTGGTCGCTCAGAAGGTAAAGAATCTGCCTGAAATTTGGGAGACCTGGGTTTGAAACCTGGGTCGGGAAGATCCCCTGGAAGAGGGCATGGCAACCCACTCCAGTATTCTTGCCTGGAGAATCCCATGGACAGAGGAGCCTGGTGGGCTACAGTCCATGGGGTTGCAAAGAGTCAGACATGACTGAGTGACAAGCTCAGCACAGCACCATGGGACTATAGCACCCACAACAATATCAGTCATGAGAGAAAAAGATATGTAAGCCACGACCCTGCCTTTGAGACCATCCACCTTGTCCTCTCAGTTCTGTGACTTTTGGAGAATACAATAAGCACAACAAGGATGACAACAAACACCCTGAGAGTTTCCCATCTATCAGTGACTGCTGTCACCATCTATCAGTGGTAGATGCGCTTCTAGAGCATTACTTTGTCTGTCTCTGTAATCGTGTTAATAGAAAGTTGGTAAGTGGAGGAGCTTCTCTATTGTACAGCACTAAATGGAAGACGATTTGACCACCAAGTGCAGAGTTCCTGTGATTTGGGAAGTGGGAACAAAAAGAATATTGTTAACATTTACGGAGCTGTTACTATGTGCTAGGTCCAATTCTAGGAGTTTTCGTGTATTAATTCATTTTACTCTTTTGCAACTCTAAGAGATACTATTAATGCCCCTATTTTATAGACATGGGCGGTCAATAACTTTCCCTAAATCTTTTAACTGGCAAGTGGGAAACCAGAATTCTCCAAAATAGTCCGTACTCTACAGAGGTCATGTTCCAAACTATTATTTGTACTTCAACAACTTTAAAAAAAAATTATGAACAAATGAATCTGAACTTGTTTTCAAAGAGCTTACACATATATGAGGGGTTGGATGAAATAGTGGTAGTGTGAGGCGGGAGGCAGATGCCCCTCCACACCCAGCGTAAAGCAACTGGAGATTCATTCCCTATTGATCGAAACTCCAGAATGAAAATAGCAGGATAGTTAAAAGCAGGGAGGCTGGGCCCTACTCAGACCACATAGCTCTCTAAGTCAGGAGAGCTCTCTGACCACACATAAACAGAAGACGCTCATTGGAAGTCAAAGGGGAGTTATATCAAGGGATGTTCTCTACCCATACGCCTTTTTAGTAAAATCCATCTTTGCTAAGAGGTGCGTGCACACACATGGGAAGATCCTGAGATATACCAAATACGGACTGTGAACCAGGCAAATCAGAATGATTGGCCAAAGGAAACCCAAAAGAAATATTCCATAAAAGTAGTTCACGCTGCCACGAGGTTGAGTCAGCTACTCTCTCTTTCCTTCAGTCCGTCAGTGTGCCTGTTCACACATACAGTACTCTTTTCCTCTTAATAAATGCCTGGTTTCATTACTTCCCGTCTTCTTGGAAATTCTTTTTCGCAGAGCTGAAGGCCCAGAGCCCTTGTCACTGACCACTGATCTAGGGGCTAGGATCTGGTGCTTCACTGCTGCATCCCGGCCCCAGTCTCTGGCTGGGAGTCCAAGCCCTACTGCAAGCTATTGTAGGATGAGGCTCCCTGAGATAAGTAGGTGCTGAAAATCTTACCTTTCATTGGTTACCTTAGGGATGGCAGCTCTATGCTGAAGCAGTACCCAAGATATGTGAGTAAGGCTTTATTTGTATGATCACAGTTCTTATCTCTTTCAGTTTGGGCATCTTTAGGTCTGAATAGCTTGATTTCTGTATATGAAGCATTCATTACACTGTCATGTTCTGGAAGAAATTTCTCTTCTTTAGTCTTAGCATACCCTAAGTGTTCTGCTGGCTATGATGTTTTCAGTGGTACAGGGGCTCCTCAAATAGCTCCTGTAATGGTTGGTTTATAAAAATGAGGTGGTCTTTGGGAAGAGATGAGCTCTGCCATTTAATAACTGAGTGACCTCTGGCAAGTTATTCTCGCTCTTTGTTACACAGTTTCCTCAGCTGTAAATAAGGATAATAGTAGTATCTACCTCATAGTGTTACATTTAAAATATTAAGTGAGTTTATATTTTTAAAGCAGTTCAAAAAGTTCAAGATACATAGTAAACAGTAATTAAAAATGCTATTTATTATGTTCACAGTTCAAAAAATCATGTATTTTCTCCTAGCCAAAATATCTTATCAGAACCGTATAGCTAAATGTGTTCAAAATAGCACTTTCATAGATTTTAAATCATTTGATCTTTACAAGACCACCTTAGTTAGTAAAGAAAACTCATGGTGATTAGGTGAATGGTCCCTGGTTGCTCCCCTAAAGGTGAGTTAGAGGTGAGCTAGAGCTAGGACTTGAATGTATAGCTCTAGATACCTTCTGCTGACTTCTCTTCCATCATTCTACACTAGTTTTCAGGGGTCCTATCCATTTGTGGTTTTATCCATTTGTGGTGGATAGAACCACTATTATATGCTTTGGGGTGTGATTAAGTGATGGATCATAACTTATGTTAGAAGACGGAATATGTCAGCACACTTAGACTAATAGGTCTTCTTTTCCTATACTTTTTGTTTTCCCCCAGATGGTATACTTGTAAATTGTGTTTTGGTCACAAAAAATGCAGGTTAAAAATAAAAACCAAAGGAGAGACAGAAAGAATACTTTGTGAACAACCAGTTACTTTTTATTCCGATCAGTGAAAACAGTGCCACCTCGTGGAGTTTTTCTAGACAGCTCTGCACCTAGAGGAAAAGTGGAAATAATGGAAAACAATGAAAGGGGACATGTAATCAAGGAGTCTGCTTACTGCCTTAGAATCTCTGGTGTACTTTTAACCACCCATCAGTGGAATATCACACTGGAATGTAAGCACAGTAATTTTTCTCTTCTGTTCACTACTGTATCCCCAAATCCAGAACAGTCCATCACATGTCACAACTCAGTATTAATTAAATGAACTAATTAATGAGTTGACGTCTCATTTTTACATTAAAAATATTATTTGTATATTTCTTTTAGCTGGACTATTTTCTATAGTTCATATATAAAAACAAGATTGAAAGTGTTATTTGTACTTTAGAATTTTGAATTCTATCTCCTATTACACAGTCACTTTGCTAATATCTAAACGAAGCATATTTTTCAAAAAAACTAAAATAGGGTTTGTGGAAATGACTAGTTCGTTAAATTTGCTTGGAAAATGGCAAGTCAGTCAGTAGAAAATGGGAAAGCTCATGGGCAAAGTAATCAAGTACAGAGGAATCCATTTAAAAAACAAAAGGTCAGGGAAAAATCATTCTTTAAAATTACAATTTTATTTTAAAATTGGGTAGTCATTAAAGTGACTCAAAATTCAGAAAGTACAAAAAATGTGAAAATTCTCCCTCCCTGTCTCTGTCTTCCAGTTTCCCAACTCCCTTACCTGGAAGCCACCAGCATTGTTTTCCCAGGGTCTTTCCTGAGTCGTCTTAGATGTTTGCAAGTGAATACGCCTGTATATAAGATTGTACCTCATATTATAAAACTACTAGACAACTTAAACCTATTATTATAAAGAACACAATTTGATGGAAAACTTAGTTACTTAGTCATCTTAACTTTCATAATAGGCTTTTATTATTAAAAACAGCAGTGTTTTCCCACTGAAAAAATTCCTTTAGGTATTCCCTGAATTATGTTTCAATAGGAGTTCTTATTTTAGTTTTGTCAATTTCTTAAGTTAGTTGTCACAATAAATTTACACTTGCAGGTAAGTTATTTACACAGATTCTCTGTATGTTGCTTGACAGTTTTACCAGGGTGTTGTAAATGTCCACCAAGCACTTCATGTTTCCACGCCTTGGTAATTTGCTGCGATCATAGCAGCAGGCAGGAGAAACACAGTTACAGGCCTTTTACCTTATCAGATGTTAGTTGCCTATTAACCTGGCCGGGTTTTTGCCTAATTTCTTTATTTTCCTATTAAGAAACCAAAACGCAGGATATGTATTCATTTGACAAGTCATTCTTAAATATGCCTGTAAACCTAAAACTATGCCAAAGACTAAAAATCACCTAGTAATTATGTAGACCATTTGTGGTAAAAATTCTACCTAGGGACACGTAAATAAAAGAAACTAGTGACATTTTAAAACTTGGCTATATTTGAACACACACACACAAGGAATGTCTAACTACTTAAAAAAAAACTTACACCAGATCACTTTCAGTCTTTGGATAATGAGAAATGATGTCATGAGCTTTTAAAGACTCTTCCAAATGCTGGAAGCATTGTGCAGAAAACTTGGGTACCTTTTAATATCATGCAGTGGAGTTCAGACTGACTGACACATGGTCAGTTGGATAACTGTTATGGGACTTCATTTAACACAACAGCCTCTGAATCATACCTGCAATGTTAGCTCAGTATTTGTATTTTGAATAAAGAACCGAAAGTAAAGGAATGTATTGAGAATCTTTGAACTTTTTTTTTTTCTGGTTTGTTTTTTGTATGGGAAAGCAGCATTTTTAGTTCAGAGAGCTTAAAGAACATTGATTTGTCCCTGACCCATCCGTCTGTCTTGGTGAAAGCGTAGCCAAACAAGGATTCTTATGTCAAGCTGTAAGATTTATTTATGAATTGGAGCACAAATTTTAATGCTTGATTTCCCATTAAGAACTTAAGAACAACGGGTGAAAGGGACAGATACTTTCAACCCACCATACTGTGTAGATAGTATTTTGGGTTTTAAAGGTTGAGAAAACACACTGAAACTCTACTGTCATAGGAATTTGGCTACTTTGCCATGAATGTGTTAAAAGCATCTTTAAGACGTTTATGGACTTCCCTGGTAGCTCAGATGGTAAAGTGTCTGCCTATAATGCAGGAGACCCGGGTTCAATCCCTGGGTCGGGAAGGTCTCCTGGAGAAGGAAATGGCAACCCACTCCAGTATTCTTGCCTGGAAGATCCCATGGACGGAGGAGCCTGGTAGGCTACAGACCATGGGGTCACAAAGAGCTGGGCACGCCTGAACAACTTCATTTCACTTCTGGTGGCTCAGATGGTAAAGAATCTGCCTGCAATGCAGGAGACCCAGGTTTGATCCCTGGGTCAGAAAGATCCCCTGGAGAAGGATATGGCAACCCACTCCAGTATTCTTGCCTGGAGAATGCCATGGACAGAGGAATCTGGTGTGCTGTAGTCTCTGGGGTCGCAAAGAGTCGGACATGACTGAGCGACTGACACTGAGATATTTGTATTCTTCATTTACGCAATATGTACTAAAATTATGTGGCAGAAGAATTGTTAATAATACGGGAAAATGTTTGTGCTATTTTGTTGAGTAAATAGAACATATTAAAGCATATTAGAAAAGAATATAAACTGTGTTAATCTAATCTGATTAAAAAGAAAAACACATATTATACATGCCCAGAAAAAACTGAAAAGCTATATATTAAAACTTTGATAGACAATTTCTCTGTGCCTCACTTTCTTCAGTTTAAAAGTGAGATAAATGACAGGACTTATTTCATGGGGTTGTTATAAAGATTAAATAAAATAATAGTTATAAAATGCTTAGAATAGTGTCTCCTATAAATGATAGCTATTATTATTATCATCTTTGTTGCTATGAATAGTGTTTTATAGATTGTTATGTAGATTTATTTTTTCCTTACTTCTTTTTAACTTTTCTATAGTCAGTATATTAATTTTATGATTTTTATTTATTTATTTTTATTATTTAGGGACTTCCCTGTTGCTCCAGTGTGACCACTGGACTTCGCCTTCTATCCCGGTTCAGGGAGCTTAGATCCTTCATGCCTCATGGCCAAAAAACCCAAACATGAAAACAGAAGCAATATTGCAACAAATTCAATAAAGACCAAAAATGGTCCACATCAAGAAAAATCTTAAAAATATATGTATTATCTATTTCTGGGAATTTTTTTAGTTCCCAAATGCTGTCATCCAAAACCTAGTGAGGTGACTAGGCTCTCATCATCCTCCTTTGCAGCCTATACTGATGCTGCCCTTCGTTGTCTGTTTGAGGCTTGTTGTCGGTGAGTTGTTGACACTTCCCTGAGCGGGCAGTGAGGGTCTTGCTGATTTTCGTTTCCTCCGTGTCTAGTGCTCTTCCAGTTCCCAGTCTGTGCTTAGTAAATGTTTGTTGGATGAATGAAAGCTAAGGATATGTTCAAAGGAATTTATAGCCATTTAGCACTTTGTGCTATGTCGTTTAGTGATATTACTCCCACTTTATAGATGAGAAAACCAGGCTGACGCACAAGCAAGCAAGCGGTGGGGTCAGGATTTGAACCCAGGTAATGTTATTAAAGGGAGCTGTCTCTCCTGAGAAAAATGAGGAAAAGTGATTAAAGCAATACTGTTAAGGAATTACACCAGTAATATAAGACATTCTTGAAATACCTGTTGGTACTGAAAAAATAAAACTGGGAAAAACGGAACAGAACGTGTGCATATCTAGCATGCTTTACAGATGGGGTTGCATGTGTACACATAGCACATTCTTTCCTTATAATTTCCCAAGCAAATCATTTCTATTTATGTCAACTTTAACTGTATATTTATTTGCTTATCTCTTTGTATTACCTCAGATTTATAAGATAAAATTAAGAAAATAATTTTGTCCATTAATTTCTTATAGGCTTATCTCTTTTGGGGGAGGGAAGCTTTTAAAATTAACAGTAGTCAAAGTATTAGCAACAAGACAAATGGCAAAATGGAACCTAATTTTACTTGCCCAAATATGTAAGTAATTAAACTTGGTAACCATTTAAAAAAAGATTTATTCATTCAATGTGGGCTGTGCTGGGTCTTCGTTGCTGTGCAGTCTTTTGTCTAGTTGGGTAGCGTGGGGGCTGGTCTGCAGCTGTGGAGCGCTGGCTTCTCACTGCAGTGGCCTGGCTTGCCGTGGAGCAGACTCTAGGGCCTGCGGGCTTCCTTAGCTGTGGCACATGAGCTTACTTGCACCATGGCACGTGGCATCTTCCTGGACCAGGGGATGAACCTGTGTCTCCTTCATTGGTAGGCAAATTCTTTACCACTGAGCCACCAGGGAAGCCCAAAACATAGTAACCATTTTGCAGCTCTTAATCTTTCTTTTTTTCTTTCTCTAGACTTTTGTGAACAGGGAGATGGCAGAGTCTAAGTCTCATATTCATTGTGATGTGTGCTCAGTCATGTCTGACTCTTTGCCAGCCCACAGACTGTAGCCCACCAAGCTCCTCTGTCCTTGGGATTTTCCAGACAAGAATACAGGAGTGGGTTGCCATTTCCATCTCCAGGGGATTTTCTCGACCCAGGAATCGAACCTGCCTCTCTTGTGTCTCCTGCATTGGCAGGCGGATTCTTTACTAGTGCCACCTGGGAAGCCTAAGTCTCATAATAAACCCTTAAGTCTGAGTTCAGATTTAAGCAAAAAGATGGGGCTCAGTGGGTGGCTAAGTCTTCCTATCCTGGATGCTAGATGCTGACGTCTCAAATGTACAGCTTGAAAGGAAAGTGTATCCTCTGTGAGAACTCTCTCACTATGAACGCAGTTTCTCCCTGTTTCTCCCCGCTTCCTTCTCCCTCTGTTGGAGAAAATTAGAGGTTATTGGGAGAACCAGATCCTGTTAGTCTCTTTTCTGTTTATTTTCACTTGTGACCCTTGTGCACTGTTGGGAGTAACTCTTGACTAGAAGTCATATGATCTAAATTCTAGTCCTGGGTTTGATTTCTGTAGGATTCTGTCGTCTCATCTTCACAATAACGGCATTAGGCATCTGGAGGTCCTTTCTGCTTTATACTCTTCCAATTTTATTGTATATCAAAGGGGTGTGTGTCTGTGTGTGTGTGTTTGTACACAATAATGACAAGATTAATGATATTTTACAAAAATAATAGTAAAGTGGAGCCTATAATAATTTTTTTCTGTCTTCTCCTCTACCTCATTTTGCTATAAACATTTGGAAGATGGAATTGGGGCAGTGGAAAGAGATGATTACTCAGAGAATATAATTTAATTCGTTTTCTGGCATTCTTGGGTAATATTTTTTAATTAGGAAGGCAGAGTTGGCTTTCAGTAACAGGCTTTATGGATTCAAATCTAATTTGTATGTCCGATGTAATTTAGATGACTTCAGACTACTTATGTGAAATGAGAATGGATTTTGGTAGCCTTTCATTAGAGAAGTCTAGGTCTTGTTTGCAGAATTTTCAGTCCATTGAACTAATATTTGTATTTAATGAGGACTAGGAAAAACATGCATCAGGGTTATCTACATAGAAATCAGCTTTTAAACCCACTTTCCGTCCTGGACAAGCCTTTCGCTTATTGTTCTGAGAGGGCTTGGGCTTGGATGAACCTGTTTGTCATAGCCTGTTCCTAATTGACAAGATGAGGATAGATTGTACCAGCTGCCTTGTCTGTTTGTCTACCATAATCTTACCCTCAGACTACTGTATAAGTATTTCCAATTCCAGTTAATAAGCAGGCAGTGATTTTTGCAGTTGATAGACCTCCCAAACATAGTATTTTCTTTAACTTGGGTAAACAAAATCATGGGCTAATTTGGAATTGTTCCAAAGATATAGGATAAGTTTGTGATAGGATAGTGGGAAATTATTATTATGAATAAATACATTTAGTGAGTGATGTAGCACATGAAAGGTACCCTTAGCTTTAAGAGCCTAGGGCCTTATAAACTCTAATTTTCTCTTTTATATTCATTTCCTCCATTGTTGAGGTGTAAATGGGTGAATTCCTGAGGTCTGATGAGCAAGGTAGTTGCTTGCACGCGGCAGTTGGGAAGTGATTCCAAGGTTAAGGTGCAATATAGAACAAGAAAGGAAATGACAGCTTATTTTCAGCAAAGAGCTGAGGCAGATAGTATAAAGTAAAAATATGGCGTGTAGACGACATTAGAGGGAAAGAGAGGCAACACCAGTGGACAGCTCACCTTTGAGAAATAAGATTTAGTATAGGTATTTCACCCTCTCATGGCTGATTGCCTTTTAGGAAAATGCAGCTTATTGAAAAGGTCAATGCTACAGTGAAAGCTAACATTCTTAGACAAGGTTTTATACAAGTTATTACATAGTATAGAACCAGCTGTGTACCAGTCAAAGTGGACAGGGTTATGCTGAAGTAACAAATGATGACGAAACTTAGTGATTTACAACTACAAAGGTTTAGCTCTTGCTTTTATCACATGTGCATCTTGGATTGGTGGGGCCTCTGCCTCACTTTGCCCTCATCAAGGCACAGGCTCATAGAGTCTCCACCATATTCAGTATCGCTGTGTGCTGTGGCAGCGGGTGACGTGGGTATTGACGGAGAGGCTTCTCCTTCGAGGAAAGGAACATTACTTCTCCTCTTACTTCTTTGGCTAAACCAAGTGCAGGAAAAGGACAGATCCACCTTGGGCCCAGAAGGAGGAGAACCAAAAGTACTGGTGAATTGCACCAAGCTCAACTGAAAAGATCAAAGTTTATTTTCAATTACTATTTAGTATCAGGGTTTAAGGAAAAAATAGATATAGTGACTAATCACAAAAAATTATTTAATAAATCCCTGAGTCAAGGCTGCTATTTCTTATCAGTAACCACATGACAGTCACTCCATGGACAACAGACTGAGGAACCCCCGTTTACGAAACTGAAGTTTTGTTTTCTGAAACTATTAATTGCAAATTATCACTAAGGAAGTTTGTTTTCTTGGGAGAGGGGTATAATAATTCAGCATGAGTCAATAGCAGAGACAGGACTGCACTCTCGCTTGCAAGCCCCAGCCTCAAGAATTCAGATGAACAGACTCTAGTTTGAGAGATACAAGGCTGCCTCCTATCATGCTTATAATAAGTGAAGGTGGTGCTGTGATGCCTATTTTATGGACATGGAGCCCAGGCTGTAAGAGGTCAAGTCACAGCTCCCGAGCAGCATGGAGCTTTGCCTGTCTGGCCTCGAAGCACATGTGTTCGATCACATGCTCTGCTAGCTTGCAGCAAGCCCAGTGGCATGGGGCACCTGGCTGCCGGGGCCATGGGCAGTCGGGAGGCAGAGTTGGTATAGCTGGGTCAGCCGGACTCCTTGGGGGAAGAGTGACTGATCTTGGCGCTCTGTAGTAGTTGTGCTCATTATCTTACCAGAAAAAGGTGTTTTTAAATGAGTGACTTTCTAGACTTCTGCTACAGAGGCCCAGTTATTATTGTTGTTTGCTCCGGGCCTGGGAGAAAGGCCTTGTCTGAGGCTGGGAGCCAGGGATCTCCCAGAAGATGAAGACCAGAGCCTTTCCTGGAAAAGAGCCCTTGCTCGGCAGAGCTGGCTTCCTGATACCTGGATGTGGTGGGGCTGAGGGCGAGGTGGGCTTTTAGGAGTCGGAGCTCTGGGGAAACGAACAGGCTGACCGATAGGCCCTAAGTACTGCCAAAGTGAAAACTTAGTGTAAATAGCAAGGGCTCTTGTAAATTGAGGACTGTCTATAATTTGATTAAGGCACAGGCAGCTAATGGACCTTTAAAGGGGTGCTTAAAGCAAACCAAGCGAGGAAGACAGCACTCAGGGAGAATTAAAAGGCAAATAGGGTGAAATTGTCAGTCAACCGGATGTAGCTATCTATTATTCACCATTTCTAACTTAGAGATAAATGAGGTCTATATCAGATATATAGTTGTTGCTGTTTAGTCGCTACGTCATGTCCAATTCTGTGACCTTGAGGACTGTAGCGCACCAGGCTGCCCTGTCCCTGGGATTTCCCAGGCAAGAATACTGGAGTGGGTAGCCATTCCCTTCTCCAGTGGATCTTCCTGAACCAGGGATCAAACCGCATCTCTCGCATTGGCAGACAGAGTCTTGACCACAGAGCTATCAGGGAAGCCCTCTATTGTATCTATATATACACCAGGAACAATATCAGTCCAACTAATTTTGGTGTTTGCAATAGTAAAAAAAAAATCTGCTTTTTCTTAAAACTGCTAAACAATGCCAGGTTCAGTTCAGTTCAGTTCAGTCACTCAGTTGTGTCTGACTCTTGCGACCCCATGGACTGCAGCACACCAGGCCTCCCTGTCCATCACCAACTCCTGGAGTTTACCCAAACTTGTGTCCATTGAGTCGGTGATGCCATCCAACCAACTCATCCTCTGTTGTCCCCTTCCCCTCCAGCCTTCATTCTTTCCCAGCATCAGGGTCTTTTCAAATGAGTCAGTTCTTTGCATCACGTAGCTAAAGTATTGGAGTTACACCAAATATAGCTTGTTTTATTGACTCCTCACAACCCTATGAGAGTTGTTGATTATGATTCCATTTTATAGTTAAGCAGACTGAAACTTAAAGCAAATAATTTCCTCTGCAGTTATACAGCTGGAAAGTCATGGTTCTAAGCTTCAAACATCTGCTTTTCTTTGAAATACACTTATGTAGGTGATTATTTTCAGTGGATCAATTCTACTTTTAGTTGAAAAATTACAGCTTTTCTCAAAATCTCTGCTCACCCCACATTTCTAGACTCCCTTTCCTAGTTAACACTGATATGAAACTGATGCAAAAAGAGCAGTATTTTCTCTTGAATGATTGATTCACTCTTATGAATGGATGCTGCATTAATTAAGTCCATATTATCTTCCACATAATATGCCCTTTGGGAGTAGGAACCGTAACTAAGCAGTTGTTTAACCCCATTATTAATCTCAGTGTGGTTCCTTTAATCTCAGCGTGCTGATTTTATGAAGCATAGTTCTTTTATGGTTGGCATTTTACCTATTTCATTAACTGATGACATATGCCCAAAATTTAAAGGAAAATCTTTGCTTTGGGATCTTGCTATCAAATATGGTGCTTATACTTTGTTCTGAGTTATGCCAAAAAATGTGTAGAATTATTTAATTTGCTTTCATAAAATCAAGATATGAATAGTGGTGCTAGTGGTAAAGAACCTGTCTGTCAATGCAGGAGACATAAGTCTCAGGTTTGATCCCTGGGTCAGGAAGATGCCCTGGAGGAGGGCATGGCAACCCACTCCAGTATCCTTGCCTGGGAATCCCATGGACAGAGGAGCCTGGTGGGCTATGGTCCATAGGGTTGCAAAGAGTTGGACACAACCGAAGCCACTTGGTATGCAAGCATGCAAGGGAAGCATGCAGGCATCTAGAGCAAAGCCACGGAGGGACGGCCTCGGAAATCTGTACAATTGAAGACTGTAAGCTTATTGTTTCCAGGCAGTTAGATAGTATATGTTTAGCATAGATGTTATACTGAAAATATATGTATCTGTGTGTGTGTATATATATACACAGCCCATGTCCATTTTCTATTTATAGTTCATTTTTGTGAGAATTGATGTAAAATTTTAACTGTTTGGATTAAAGTTGAACATATTTGCTATTTGTGTTTGGGCAATTTTAAAGCAACAGTAATTCATCATTGAAATGGTCCCTGCTAAAGGGAGAGATAGACAGATCAATGAGCCAGGATAGAATCCAGAAAGAAATCCAATTATATGATAGATGTATAGCTGGCTTGATTCAATGAAGGGGTCACACACAGGAAACAGCTTTGACTTCTCTCTAGCATTTCATTCAAGCTCTGTCATCCTTAGCTCTGGGTATCATCTCAAATCATCTGATAGCTTTTGGCCACTTTCAGGTGACCTTTTTAAGATCTTATTTTCAGACCTTTAAAAAGTCTAGTCTATGTATATCAAAACTTTATTTTGATATGTAGTCTAAAGGCTCTGTCTCCTTTCTGCTCAGGTCTGACTCTTGCTTGGATGTGGTGTCAGCAGGGGGTAAGGAGGAGTAAAGCTCGTGCTTTTAGTCTTCTTGTCCCATATTCTCCTCACTTTCAGATCTTCTTGGGTTGGGAGAAAAAGGATAATGAGTCATGTCATTTGTGGCACTTTCCTTGTATCAAATGTCCTCTTTATTTCAAGTACTCAGCTGCTGCCTCTTTTGTGAGGCCACCATCAATAGAATTCTTTGAGGATCTCCCATGAGATTTCTCTAGTGAGTTTCTGAGTTTCTCTCACCCCTCAGCTTTTGTCCCAGACAATTCAACCCCCACCATTTCCTGTTGGATCCTTCCTTCCCACCAAGTAGCAGCTTTCTTGACAATGACTATTGTTACTTAAGCTACTTGAGTCTAGTTTCTTTCACACATTCTTAGTGTGAAAGAAAAGATTGGTATATCTTCAGCTGGGTAAAACTTGGAACCATCTCCCAGTTGGTTCTCTTGGTCCCTCCTTTTCCTACAAGGCTTAGTGGAGGGGAGATATCACAGAGGATTCCCTTCCTAAAATTGTCTTCGGAGAAACAGCCTTAATGTTATCTAGCCATCTTGTATGTATTCACTGGCTGACTCTTGTATTTGTTGATTCTTGTGGAGATGATGAATCTTTTTATTGGTTATTTTTAGAATATTTGTAGATACCGCTGACCTGCTGGGGCTTTGACTTAAATTCTGGGTCAAAACAAAGAGTCTTATTCCATAGTATTTTTTGAATAGAATAATCATACATGTTAGAGAAAGTTCTTTCCAAATGGTATGGTATATCCTGCTGACCATTTGGAACAAAAATTGTATGATCTATATTTTAATACCAGACACAAAAATAAACCTGAGGTGGATTAATGATTAAAATGATGAAAAAGTTGATAATAAAATAAATATAGTAGGAAAAAAGAGATATTATCATTTTAGTCTGGGAAAAGCCTTTCTAAATTTGATGCCAAAGTTAAGAAACTGTAAAGGAAAGCGATGCTTAATTGAGATATGCAAAAATTAAAGACTTTTGTATGATGTGCACCATTTAAAAGAATAATTATTACAATAGGTAAGTAATTTGCAAAATAGGGTAATATTCTCAATATATGAGATATTAAGAAAAAATAGAAACATGATAGAAAAATTAACAAAGGCTAGAAATAGGCGACTCAGTAAAGATAAATATAGCTGTGATTATATGTTCAGTCTCACAAAAGACTTGCAATTTGGTTTGTATTAAATGTTTCCTTCCTTTCCTCACAGATTTTATAGGCTTGATCCTTTTCCCTCAGGTCTTCATTCTAATGCTCCTCAGTGCGGTAACACTCTGTGTCACAGCTTGCCTGCCTCTGTTTGAATAGAAACTTTCTAAGATCAGGAAACTAATCTCTGTCTTTTTCTTTTTTTTTTTTTTTAACGTATGTCTAGTGCTTGGTCAGGGTAGATTCTCAAATGTTTGTTGAGTAATTGTATAAATGAATGAAGGAGTTAATAGAAGGTAAATTGGAACATATAATATTTACCTATTGAATTGAAAAAGGTTGAAAACAGAAGGTGCAATGTGGGTGAAATAATGTATTCTCATAAACTAGCATAATATTTCTGCAGGAAACTTTGGCAGATTGAATCAAATTTTAAAATGTATATATTATTTTAATCAAGTAATTTCACAATTTGAAATTTATTCTAAGAAAATTACTGGACCAATTATGCACGAAGATATATGCATATGGTTGATTATAAAAGTATTACTAATGATAGGGAAAAGTTATTCATAAGTGAAGTGCTCATTAATAAATAGGAAATTGATTTGTTGTAGCACAACCAAATATTAAGTCACTAAAAATGATGTATAGATCTTATTTCTTTGTGAAAATAATGTGATACAGCCGGGGAAAAATAAAATTATAAAAAAGTATGTATAATATGATACTGTTTTTGTAAAATGTATACAAGGATATTCACCAAAATATTGACAGCAGTTAGTTCTTTAGTCATTTTATGGGCCATTTTATTTGATTTACATGACCTTGTTCATTTTCTCAATTTTTATACTGAACGTGGGTTATTTTGATAACTAGCTAGTATACAGGCAGCCTTAAAAATGGTCATAATTTTCTTTCCCAATATTATTTAATGAGTCATACGAAAAGAAAACAGATGAAGTAATTTCTTTGTAAATTCCTTTTCCTCCTAGTTTGTTTTTCTGATTTTCTTGATTCTTGTTACTGCCACCTAGTGGATGAGGAGTTGTTTACCGTTTTACTATTTGAGATTGTAGCTTCTTTTTTCTTTCCCAAAGATAGCTCTATTTTTAAAGGATTCTTTAAAAAAAAAATCACCAGTGGTGTACTGGTACATGTTTAAGACCAAAATTTCCAAGAAACTATATATATTCATAAATTTTAACAAATCCTACTCACATAAAAGATGCACACAATTAATGTAAAGGTAGCACACATTGTACAAGTAATAATAAAGTAGGAAATGCTGTTTATTTTAGCTACATATACCTGATTATCACAGAATGCTTTCACTGATTTTTTTGCTGACATCATGTGTCTGTAGCTAAACGATGGCTGCAGTTCAACGATAACTTGAAGTATAATTGATTTACAATATTGTGTTAGTTTCAGGTGTACAACAGAATGATTTTGTTATATACATACGTATATATACACATATATAATTCTTCTCAGATTATTTTTCATTATAGGTTATTACCAGATGTTGAATATAGCTCCCTGTGTATACACTAAATTCTTGTTGCTTATCCATTTTATATACAGTAGTTGGTACCTGTTACTCCCATGCTCCTAATCTATTCCTCCCCCTTTCCTCTTTGGTAACTATAAATTTGACTTTCAGGTCTGTGAGTCTGTTTCTATGTTGTATATAGATTCATTTGTAATAGATTCTACATATAAGTGATATCGTATAGTATTTGTCTTTGACTTATTTCGCTAAGTACAGTATTCTCTAGGTCCATTCATGCTGCTCAAAATGGTAATAATCCATTCTTTTCTGTGGCTGAGTAACGTTCTGTTGTGTACATACCACATCTCATGCCAGTTGTCAGCTGATGGGAACTTGGGTTGTTTTCATGTCTCACCAATTGTAAATGGTGCTGCTGTGAATGGTGAGCTGCATATATCTTTTCAAATTAGAGTTTTTTGGATATATGCCTAGGAGCGAGATTGCTGGATTTTATGGTAGTTCTATTTTTCATTTTTTAAAGGAGCCTTCATGCTGTTCTGCATATTGGCTACACCAATTTACATTTCCAGTGATAGTACAGGAAATTTTCCTTTTCTCCATATCCTCTCCAGCATTTATCTGTAGACTTTTTGATGATAGTCATTCTGAAGGGTGCTCATTGTTGAGTTCAACCATGATTTGACACATGGAGTTGTGTTCCAGTCCACTCTTTTCCCAGTTATATCTGATTTACTTTATAACTGTTTATCACTCTTGTACGAATTATATTCATTAAACTCAAATTCACCTTTAGCACTAAACCAAGTCCCTTTTGTGTATCAATTATAAATTTCTGCTGTGTAAATATTCTCACCATGGTCTGTCTTAATCTTATCAATGTGGCCTCACTAAACATGAATTTAGGAACAGATGCACAGTAGAACACCATTATATAGTATTTTCAACATAAACAGGTATAATAGTACAATGTAGTCAATGTGATAAATAGGAAGAGGTATGTTTGAAATATACAATTTTCTTTAGTTTTAATATAATGTATTTAATTATAAATTACCATAACCTCAATAATTGTTACAACTGACTTACAAAATTCTTGAAAAGTTGACAGTTGGCTCTTGCAAGCCTGTGTTAGCCAGTTCCAGCACATCACTGAATATAGCTTTTATCTTTGCTTTCTGAGTTATCTTTATTGTTCTGGGAAAACCGCAGAACCATGAAAGAGAACCATTCTTTTGAGTTTCTAATTTGTATTTGTGCAGCATATTATGGCTTGTCTTATTGTTATCTGTCATTAGTACATGTTGAGGAAGACTAATTACTTACTTAACATGCATTAATTAAGGAGAAAACTCCTGCTTGACACATGTCTTTTAAATCTTTGAGCTTCTTGTTAAAACACAAAGGTTGGGGGAGCTTCCTTGGTTGTCCAGTGGTTAAGAATCCCACCTTGCAATGAAAGAGACACCGGTTCCATCCCTGGTTTAGGAAGATCCCATGTGCCTTGGAGCAACCAGACCCACGTATCACCACTACTGAGCCCAAAAGCCACAACTACTGACGCCCACATGCCTAGAGCCTGCCTGTGCTCCACAAGACAGAAGCCACCACAAAGAGCAAGCTGCAAAGTGCAGTGAAGAATCGCCTCTGCTCACAGCAACTAGAGAAAGCCCATGTGCAGCGACAAAGACCCACCACAGTCAATAATTAAATGTTAATTTAAAAAGGGGGAATAAAGCATAGAAGATACATGCAAAGTTCTCAGTTACCTAGTGAAATTATTATCATGCAGACACAGTTATCCAAAATAAAATATCTCTTGGGGATAGCTTTATGAAATCTTTTATTTTTAAAATTATTTCTTCATGTTGTCTCATTTGACCCTGTTAACACCCCATTAAGAGGGTATCATTACTCCCATTTTATAGGTTAGGAAATGGGAATACAGAAGGTTAAGTGGCTTGACCAAGGTCAAGAGAGATTAGGAGAGTTATAATAATAAAGATTATAATAGTAGTACATGAACCGAGAACTTCCAAATGTTCAAGCTGGGTTTAGAAAAATCAGAGGAACCAAAGATCAAATTGCTAACATTTTCTGGATCATAGAGAAAGTGAGGAAATTCCAGAAAAACATCTACTTCTGTTTCATTGACTATACTAAAGCCTTTGACTCTGTGGATCATAAAAAAAGAGTAGAAAACTCTCTAAGAGATGGGAATACCAGACCATCTTATCTGTCTCCTAAGAAACCTGTATGCGGGCCAAGAGCAGTCCTTATATGGAACAGCTGGCTGGTTCAAAATTGAGAAAGGAGTATGAGAAGGCTGTTTATTGTCACCCTGTTTATTTAAATTATATGTGGAGCACATCATACGAAATGCCAGGCTGGATCAGTTACAAGCTGGAATCAAGATTGTCAGGAGAAGTATCAATAACCTCAGGTATGCAGATGATACCCCTCTAAAGGCCCAAAGCGAAGAGGAACTAAAAAGCTGCTTGATGAGGGTGAAAGAGAAGAGTGAAAAAGCTGGCTTAAAACTCAATAATAAAAAACTAAGAACGTGAAATCCGGTCCCATCACTTCATGGCAAATAGAAGGAGAAAAGGTGGAAGAAGTGACAGATTTCCTCTTCTTTGGCTCTAAAATGACTGCGGATGATGACTACAGCCATGATATTAGAAGACAATCGCTTCTTGTCAGGAAAACTATGACAAACCTAAACAATGTATTAAAAAGCAAAGACATTTTGCTGACAAAGATCCATATGTTCAAGTCTATGGTCTTTCCAGTAGTCATGTATGAATGTGAGGGTTGTACCATAAAGAAGGCTGAGTGCTGAAGAATTAATGTGTTTGAACTGTGGTGCTGGAGAAGACTCTTGAGAATCCCTTGGACGGCAAGGAGATCCAACCAGTCCATCTTAAAGGAAATCAACCCCGAATATTCATTGGAAGGACTGATGCTGAAGCTGAAGTTCCAATACTTTGGCCACCTGATGTGAAGAGCTGACTCATTTGAAAAGACCCTGATGCTGGGAAAGATTGAGGGCAGGAGGAGAAGGGGACGACAGAGGATGAGATGGTTGAATGGTATCACCAATTCAATGGACATGGGTTTGGGCAAACTCCGGGAGATGGTGAGGGACAGGGAAGCCTGGCATGCCACTGTCCGTGGGGTTGCAAGGAGTCGGACACGACTTGGCGACTGAACAACTAGAACAGGAGGAACAGTGTCACTACAGGAATTGTTGGCCAACGACTGGAGATATACTAAGCATTGTAGGTAGGGTTTCATTTAATCCCTCCAGCAAACCAATAAATCTCCATTTTTCGGTTAAGGAAACCAGATCATAGAGGAAGAGCGATTTGTGCAAGATTATAGAAGAAGTGACAAGCATGAAGTTTCACAGTCAGGTGTGTGTGACTCGACTCTAATTCCAAGAGTTGCAGCAAGCTCCTGCCCCCCATTTCTAACCTGTATCTGTTTGTACTCTATGCAGATAAAGAATGGGAAATGTACTTTAATATCTGGCTCATTTCTCAGGCAGGTATGATTTATTATTTATTTGAATGTTACAAAAATAGTTCCAGGGAAATAATCATTAAATACTACCTTTCTCCTTAAACAGGATTGTTTTTCCTTTTTATTTTCTAAAATTTTGGTTATTTTAAGAGCCTCTGAGGAATTTTTAGTATCTTTCCTTTAAATAAATACAGAAATCAGGATGAATGGCTTTTTAAACTATTTTCAAGTTTGTGATAGAAATGATACTGACTAAAACTTACTGAACTATTTTTCAACCATAGTTTCTGCTTTTGTTTTTAACAGTATTCATACTTTTTCCCCCTTTTCTTTCTTCAGACACTTTTAGCCTTATCCTAATGTCTTTTTGTCCAAGCTTTGATGTGTGTAGTAATTTCTCTTCTTTAAATATTTTAACACCCAGGGGGAAAATACACCATAGGTGTTCTTTCAAATATCTAATTAAAGCTGATTTCTTGTAACAGATGTACTCTGTTGGACCACATCTTTGTAGAGTTTTGTTTGCTCATGGACTTTTGTTGCATATGAGTTTCTCTCTGCTAACTTACTAAAGTTAATATTCTGCTGTTTAGGGGATTGTATATTTTCAAACAATTAGCCACTCAGTAATACAGCTTCATTTTTCTGAGTTTCTATTTTGCATTATTCCAGAAAGAAAGTGCTGAATTCAGGTATTTCTTTCTATGTGAAATTCAAAGGCTGGAGTTCTTTTTTGAGGTTCCAGTGAGGGAAATGGTCACACAGAGGGCTACTCTGCCTCCCATTCCTGAGCCTCCTCACCTGGATGTAGGAAGAACCCCATCATTAGCTGTTGAAAGGATTACTTGTTTCAGTTCAGTTCTGTTGCTCAGTCGTGTCCAACTCTTTGCGACCCCATGGACTGCAGCATGTCAGGCCTCCCTGTCTATTACCAACTCCCGGAGTTGGTAACTCGTGTAAACTCCGTTGAGTCGGTGTGCCATCCAACCATCTCATCCTCTGTCATCCCCTTCTCCTCCTGCCTTCAATCTTTCCCAGCATCAGGGTCTTTTCCAATGAGTCAGTTCTTCGCATCAGGTGGCCAAAGTATTGGAGTTTCAGCTTCAGCATCAGTCCTTCCAATGAACATTCAGGACTGATTTCCTGTTTAGTTTGCTTTAATTTCAGAGCTTTGACCTTAGCATTTCTCATATGAGACTCTTTCTGATAGGTACTAATTTCCAATTAAGGAAATTAAACTTCTGGCGTTCTCTGCAGGTCTAAGCCCCGGCTCTCCACTCTGCAAGAAGGTAGTTCTTTTGCATGTTGGCAGTAGAGCTTACCCCTTGAATTTTGTTAAGGACATTATCAAATGTTTGGTTGTCCACTTTTAAGCATCTCATACATCGTGAAAATAAATAAGAACTAGCCACAGAGATCTTATCCACTTTATTCAAGTATCCCATTTTTTAAGTTTTCAGTTAGGTGATTGAAGTTATAAAAACAGATCTTTTCTTCTTTTGTATAAATGAAAGGCAAAAAATAAAAGACTAGAGAACAGGATAGTTTGATACTTTATAGACTAAGAAAAATACCATAATTTCTGTCCACATTTTAAACCCAAAGAGGATTTTATTGCTTAATTGCTATTCCTTTGTGAATAATTTGGTTCATTTTTATGGTATTGTATTAGCCAATGGATATTGATACCTCCCTCTGCTGTCTTCCTCCATCTCTCCATCCCTCCCTCCCTTCCCCTTCCGTCCTTCCTTCCTTCCTTTCTTCTTCCCTTGCTTCCATCCATCTATCTATCCATCCCTTCATCCCTTCCTTCCTTCTTATATTTCCATAAATCAATTCAGTAATATATCAGCCCTAAAAAGGCATAGTTCCCTCTACAGAGTTAGAATGGCAAAAAGCACTTCCATTAACTTATTTCCTGAATTGAGGCAGAATGTTATTTGAACTCCAGTTATGCCATTTATTGTCCATGAGAATAATGTGATAAAGTATTTAAATGGAAGGGATGGTGCACCAGGAGTCCTGATGGCTCATATCTAACACACAATTCAAATATAAGCCCACTAGTAAGAACTCTAAATTGTTAAACAGATGGTGGTTTTTGGGCTTCATTCAGTAGAAAATTGTACTAGCTACCTAGACCAGTAATTCCTGGTTTTTAACCTCCATTGATTTCTTTGTAGATTTAATTTATTTTTGACCATTAGCTGGTATTTATTTCTAAACAAAAAGAATAGCAGTATATAAATATAGTCTCTAAGAAGACATCTTGATAAACTAAAAAGGCACTAGTTTTAGAAATGAAGAAGTTCAGAGAATTGAAGAGTAATCTCTGCTTTTTGTTTGTAGGTACACATTCTGTGTAGATAAAGTATTGTAAATAGGGTTTGCCTCCTGGCACGAGCATAAGATGGATAATATTTTTGAAAATAATTTTGAAGTGTGTATTAAAGACGTGAAAGTGCACACAAGCGAGAAGTCAACTTCTAGGAACCAGTTCTGAGGAAGTCATCCTAAGTATATTTTAAAAACTCTACGTGGCTAAATGTGCTTATAATTGTGAAAAAATGTAGATCTCTGGCAAGAAATATGAAGTCACATTAACTATGCTCATATTACATTTATATTAACACAAGGCAACAAAATGAACATTTATGGCAATGTAAGTAAAAAAGAAGGTAGAAATCATTTTCTTTGATACAAATTATATAAAGTTCACTAAAAATAGGCAAAAATTTAAACTTTCTATGGAAGAAAATGATGTGTTAATAGTGGTTGTGGCCTAACATTTTCTTTTTTTGAATTAAAAGGGTCATATGACTTTTATAATAAAGATCATGAAAAATGAGCTGCATTCCTCATTCAGAACTAGGCATCTGATAAACCTAGGTCTAATCATTTGTACAAACCATCTTTCATCCCTATAGTAATTTAAGATTATACTGAAGGTAAGAAGTTTTAATAGTGAAAGGGCCAGAACCTTAGAGATCACATATTCTAAATTTCCATTTGATATATAGATGTGACAGCACTGTAGCAAAAAAAGCTAAAACTTTAAGTCTTTTAATTCTTAGTCTAAAATCTTTTAAACCCAAAACATCTTATTGTAAAAACCTTTTTAAATGAAAATGAAGTTAATGTATACTTGATTACATAAGGAATTACCAGTTTACTATATGCACACATGTAGCTTGATACAGGAGAAGGCAATGGCACCCCACTCCAGTGCTCTTGCCTGGAAAATCCCATGGATGGAGGAGCCTGGTAGGCTGCAGTCCATGGGGTCGCTAAGAGTCGGACACATCTAAGCGACTTCACTTTCACTTTTCACTTTCACGCTTTGGAGAAGGAAATGGCAACCCACTCCAGTGTTCTTGCCTGGAGAATCCCAGGGACGGGGGAGCCTGGTGGGCTGCCGTCTATGGGGTCGCACAGAGTCGGACACGACTGAAGTGACTTAGCAGCAGCAGCAGCCTGATACAATGGGATTCTAGTTTGTAATGTTGTGAGTGTTATTTACTAAAAACAAACATTATATGCAGTAATATGCTGGACATATAAAACATCAAATATGTGATTGCCAATATTTATGTACTAATCTTTGAATAGTAGGATTTGAGGGATGAGGGAAAATCAAGGATCTGTATCTCTAATTAGGAAAGTTTGTATGGATGTCACCTTGTTTCCTTAAGAATTTTTTTTTGTTGCAACAATACAGGCATTTATTAATTTATTCATTCACTTAATAGGTACTTATCAATCACAAGTCGCTGTATTTAGTGCAGGAAAGATAATTATTAGCGAAAACATTAAAATGATTTTTATTTTTATTCTTCCTTCAAAGAGAACTGTTGCATTTTATAAATATTAGGCATCCCAAGATAATCATTGTGGATGATGTCTAAGTCATTTTCTCTTGGGGTCTTGGTGAAAAAGCTAAAATTGAAAGAAGGGAGTAAAGTGGTTAAAAGACATTGAGTGCTCTGGGTGTCAGTTAAATATAATGGCTGAGGATAGAAAGGTGGACACTATCTATACTATGTAGTTGATGACATATTTCTTTAAAGTGGCCTCTTAAATTTCAATATAGTGTATCTGCAATATTGCCTTTGTCTTGAAGATTTAATATGTGCCACGTAAGGTTGAGTTGATTATACTTGAAAAACAGTTAATGATAAATTACTCTTAATATATGGAGCCAAGTGTTTGTCCCTATCCAGTGATAATAGTTTCACTTATTGGGAGAAAAGGAGGCTGAAATTCAGACTTAACCCCTAAAGAAGCAGATTTTCTGGGGAAAAAAGGGTCAGAATATGAAATATTATTTTATTAATGAAGTGTTCCCCACTGCCACAAATAAGAGGATGTTCCTTAGGGATATTAATAAATTATTTTTGGTTCTCTAATGCTTTAATCAATGTTTGCCTAAATGAACTAATACAAAGGTAAAAAATAAAGGCCTAGGAACCTCATGGAGATAATCATAAGAGACATACATGCATATGGATAGCTAGATCGATACTAGTTTATTTTACTTGAGATAGTCTCTAGTACCACCTTTTATGATCAGAATTCTTTCAAATTTGTTGATGTTTAGAAATATATGTACATTCAAGTTTTCCTGTTTGTCATTACTGAAAGTGCTGGGAGTAAGATTAAAGAATGGAGATAAGAAATACTAGCTGAGGAACTCTAGGAATATTGGAGAAGAATTGTAAAGTCCAGCCACCAGTACTCATTTGGTCTGTGAGGACTTGGGACTTCCCTGGTGCTCCCCTACTCCGCTTGCAACGCAGAGGGCAAGGGTCCTATTGGGTCAGGGGTTGAAGATCCCGCATGCTGCCTGGGATAGCCAAAAAAAAAAAAAAAAAAAAAAACAACATGAGGAGAACCTTATGTCAACCCAGTTTGAGATACCCCTGTTTGACATCTGCATCGGAACTGTCAGCCATTACAAATGCTCCTGCATTCTGGAGGTCAAGGCTTAGACTGATTTAAGATTAAACAGCTGAAATAACTTGAAACCAGACAGAGAAAGTGCGTAATGGAAACTCTGATGAGCCTTTCATTTTGTTGATCTCCTGTGGTGACACTGGTAATAATTAAGAATTTATTTAAAATAACCTAGGTGAAGACAAAAGACTTTGTGTATCCATGCCTAACAATTTGGATGAATAGTATCATCTAAGAGGAAAACTTTTGAGAAAACCTTAGTATAATAGTCCGAAGCCCATCTGTGTCGGGAATGTCAGGAGGTGCCCCTAGGCTTAAGACCTACATGTATTGTCAGAAAGCCACTTTCTGAGGGCAAGATTGTCTAAACACGATGACCGTAAATGAAATGTGTGTAGGGTAGATTACAAGCCAGAGAAGGAACAGTGTGAATGCTGCATTTTAAAAAATACTGTTATCTTTTGGTATCTCATTTCCAAAGTGACTCAAAATGACAGAAAATAGTTGACCGTTACACCAGCCACATTTGTTGTTCAGCCGCTCAGTCACGTCTGACTCTCTCTGACCCCGTGGACTGCAGGCTGCCAGCCTTCCCTGTCCTTCACCGTCTCCCGGAGTTTGCTCAAGTTCATGCTTATTGAGTCAGTGGTGGCATACAGCCTTGTCCTCTGAGATCTCATCCCATCCACCAGACACATAAAAAGTTTCTATTCTCTAATACAGTTTTTCTGGTTCCCAAGTATAATCCCTGTTTGCTTCTTTTCTAATTTTTAAAAATTTTACTTATTTAGTTTTGAAAGTTTTAGAGTCATCCTTATTTCATTCATTCTTAAATATATCGCTACAGCCATTAGAAAAAGTATGTGATCTCTATTCACTGTTATAACTGTTTGTGATGCAGCTTGCAAGTACCATGTTAGAAAAATGAGATATAATGGACCCCAGGGCATTGCAATAGAATGGGGCATAAGCTGATGGTCATATCCCAGGTCTCAGGTGAGTCCCTGGGACATGCCACCAAGTAAGGGTCCTTGGCTTCTTGCTGGAACGAATTCAGGAGTGAGCTGAAGTAGAATGAAAGGAAGTTTATTTAGGGAGATACACATTCCATATATAGAACATAGTTCAAGTCAGAAAGTGAGAGTGACTTGTTTGTTTTTTTTCTGCTTTTTTTAATATTTGTTTTTTTAAGAACCAGAACTCAAAACATCTTTTATTTTAGAAGAAATTATTAACCTTAATCTTGAATGCAATCACAATGCCTAAAATTAGATTGTGTTTAGCTCAAGACCAGAATTAAATCAATTTAAAATAAGCAAACACTATTATCTTGATAAATATATTCTTTAAAATAATAAATTAGTTAATAATTCTTAAAATAAAATTTAACTCTACCAATATTTCCCTTAACTGCACCATTTTTATAGTATTAAGAGTAATTTATTTTATATATTGGCTTGCCAAGTTTTCTTCCATGCTTTTTCCCTCTTAACCTTTGTAACATCCCCATGAGGATATTGAGGATGGGTATCATTACTCTAATTTTACCGACAAAACCAAGGTTCCTCAGAAAATAATAATTTGCTTTTTTCCTTAGGACATAAGTTCCAGGTTAATCTCAGTTTGCCACATTGCCTTTTCATCAGATGCTTTTACAGATCATCAGATTTGTAAGCTATTTGCAAAACTGAGTTTCTATGGGAATCTGTGTAGCATGGTTATTTTTTAAGATGTATTATAAATTCTTTAGCTTATGTAAATTGTTTAAGTAATTGTTATTATAATAGTGGACTGAACTGAGGCAAATAGGTTACGGATAACATTCCTTTACAAAAATATCACTACAGAGAAGAATTCTGTACAAACAGATATTTCCTTGCATGAGCAGACAGCCCATGGAAAATGTTTGTCTGATCTAGTTGCAATGAATTCTGTGTGAAGAAAAACAAGTGCTTTCTCTGGATTCTAAAAGTCAGTATATCATATGCAGCAACACTCCTGTGTGCTACTTTCAACATTGGTGGGAAAAGAACTGACTTAAAGGATGTTTTTTTTAGATATGTAAGTGATCATTACTTCTTTCCATCTCAAAGACACTACCAAACAGAATCTGTTTTTACACTAAAATTACCAAAACAAAGTTACGAACATAAAGATTCTGAGCATAGGATGGAGAAAGGAAAATTCTATATTTAATCAGCTTATTTCTTTAATAGGTTCTAAATGCGTTAGAGACTGGACATTGACTTACCTGTAGGCGCTAAAACCAGCTTGAACATCTGGAAGTTCAGGGGAGTACAAATAATCTTAAAACTTGAATCCAGGATAATGTTTTGGTTCATCAAAAAAACAAAATACAACCCAGCACATTTGAAGATTTAATTGGCTTTGATAGGTGATTCATGAATCAGAAAGCATCCATCTAGCAACTAGAAGGGAGCTCTGATGAGTGATAGAAAAAATGAAGGATTTTACAGAAAGGAGAGTGGATCCAGAAAGTCATTAACAAAGGAAAGAGAGGAATATTTTGAGCCAGGAGCAAGGATCTTACCTTGTAGATTACCTCCTCTTCCTGTGGGGGTAGGAGCAGGTTCCAAGTGACATATAAAATTTGCTTTTTGCAGACTATGATTTCTATAACCAAGATGAAAGCATGTTGCATTTGCCTTCATTTTTAAGACCGTTGAACCATGTGTCTTTGGTCAACTTCTTGTTGAACAGTTTTCTCCTGTTTTTCAATTAATGTAAGGTAATCTGCTGATGGAGCTTTCCAGGTGGTGCTAGTGGTTAAGAACCTGTCCGCCAGAGCAGGAAACATAAGAGACTCTGGTTTGATCCCTGAGTCAGAAAGATCCCCTGGAGAAAGAAATGGGAACCACTCCAGTATTCCTGCATGGAGAACCCCATGGGCAGAGGAGCCTGGTGGGCTACAGTCCACGGGGTCCCAAGAGTTGGACCCGACTAAGTGACCAGCACTTTCACTTTCACAGGGTAGACTTAAGAGCTTTCAAGAAAACAAAAGAATGCAGTGGTTCTCAACCTTGTGTGTCCATTATAATGACTTGAGAGGCTTTAAAAGGTACTGATATTTGAGTCCTTTTCAGAAATTTCTGATTTAATTTGTCTGGAGTGGAACTTGTGCCTAGAAATTTTTGTGAAGCTTTCCTTTGGAAGCTTCCTACCTACAGTATGCTATCAGAGTTAAGAACCATTAGTCTAGCCTTTAGTCTTCAAACCTTGGTTCCCTGTAGATGAAAGTTAAAGTGTTAGTTGCTAAGTTGTGTCTTAGCCGTGACTCTTTGCAACCCCATAGACTGTAGCCCGCCAGGCTCTTTGTCCATGGGATTTTCCAGACAAGAATACTTCCTGTAGATAATTGGAAATCTAAATATGGAATATATACCTAGTTTAGTTCAGTTCACTCACTCAATTGTGTCCGACTCTCTGTGACCCCATGATCTGCAGCACGCCAGGCTTCCCTGTCCAACTCCCGGAGCTTACTCATGCTCTTGTCTATTGAGTCCATCTCATCCTCTGTTGTTCCCTTCTCCTCCTGCCTACAGTCTTCCCCAACATCAGGGTCTTTTCCAGTGAGTCAGCTCTTTCCATCAGGTGGCCAAATATTGGAGTTTCAGCTTTAGCATCAGTCCTTCCAATGAATATTTAGGACTGATTTCCTTTAGGATGGACTGGTTAGGTCTCCTTGCAGTCCAAGGGATATAAAAATTTACTGTTATAAAATTTAGAAAATTATTCACATTAGTCATATTAGCCACCTATATTAGATTTAATGTTTTATTTTTCTTTCTAGTCCTTTAAAAACTATATATATAGTTACATATATTGGAGAAGGAAATGGCAACCCATTCCAGTATTCTTGCTTGGAGAATCCCAGGGACAGAGAAGCCTGATGGGCTGCCATCTATGGAGTTGCACAGAGTTGGACACGACTGAAGCGACTTAGCAGCAGCAGTATATATATATACTTTTAAAAGCAAATTTGTGATCACATTGAAAATTAATCTTTCAAGTTAATTATATAATAAGAATTTCTTCATGTTTATAAATATGCTCAGAAAATGTTATCAGTGTTGCTTTTTTTTTTTTTTTTTTACTGTTTCAAGTAGTGCTACAGTGACTATTTTTGTACATAGAGTTGATTTTTAGAGAATGAAAAATATCTGTGCTTGAGTATGACTGAAAACCATAGCCATGTGTAAGATGGTATATATGGAAAACAAGGTATTCTATATAAGACTTTGAAAATCTATTATGAAAGTATTTTATAAACAATTGAAAAATCTTGATTGGTGGTATTTGATTGACAATGCATAAAATGTTGTAAAACCTATTAAATAAAAGTGTTACTCTTCTGACACTTTCCTTTTGGAATGGCAAAATCTCATTTCCAGCTTGAACAAGCACTGTCAATAAATGTAAGAAAGCTTGATGAGAGCCTTGGGGTTAGCATGTCAAGCAAACTGTGGGTTCTTTGGCATAATAGTTGTTTGGGGATGTGCTTAAGACAAACTGAGCAGCTTTGAGTGGTAGGAGAAAATATATTCTCTACCAATAATTTAGAAATATTCTTAGTTGGTCTCTTCATGAAATAAGTACTTATTATTTTAAAATGTTGAAATAGTATGGTATTGTACTTAGTTTCGAATAAGAAACATAAACGAATGTCATCTCCACCCTCCAGGAGGGCGCTGCATGTTTGTGCACGTGGCCTGGCTCCCTCTCCCTCGTCAGGTACCAAAGGCTGGATTATGGTTTTTGCCTTTCCAGGGCTGAAAACCCAGAGTCAAGATCAAGATTAAATTAATCCAGATCTCTCTTTTTTTTTTGAACGTGATTTTTAAAGAGGTGGAACAGTTTCCCCCCAAGCCACATTATTCTGTGTCAGAGCTGAAACTTGAATCTTAGGACTCGAGTTTGTCTGCTTTCCTCTCGCCACCATTTAGTATGGACGTTCAGAAGTCTCTTTATTTTATAATCCTAATAGTAATCTAGGTGATAAAAGTTGTCCATTTTTAAATGACTTTTGCCTTTTTAGAAAAATCTATGAAAATGGCTACTGAAATGTATATATTTCCAAAGGTGTAAAAAATAAAAATGAGCAGAAATGATACCAAAGTTGTAGCAAGTCAAAAGGATTTATGGTTTCATATTTCTCCTTAAAAACTATGTCAAGCCAATATGTTTTTGATGTTATATTGATTTTTATTTTAGTTAGACCCTTTAGTTTTAGCTTATTAGTCATACTCAGACAGCTCTTAAATGCAAAATCCTTAGATGTGGGTGGCAGAGAGACATAGCAGCTTGCTTATTTTAAATTTAATCATTTCCCCTCTCAGTTTGAGGTGAGTAGACAGATACTTGTGGACATATCAAGGAAGACTGTCAAATCCATTGTCTCTCAAAAAAGATAAAATCTAACTGGACCCATTTTGTCTACCATCCAGACGTTTCCCTAGAAGTTGATGGTAAATTACATATGTTAGGAGATAAAATTAGATGATTCTTAGAGTGATTTTTATTCATTTTTGACATTTAAAAATTTATTCCAGAAAGATTTATTCAGTCATAGAATATGTAAATTTTGAAAGCATTGGACTTTCTTTTAGTTAATTATTCGTCTGAAGGACTTTCCTATGAATCATTAATTATAATTTAACTTGAATTATTAGTGAGTTAGTAAAATTCTTAAATTGAAATCTGTATCACTGTACAGGGTTCAAAGAGGTAGTAATGCTATTAAATCATGGTCGGATGCATTGATCCTCACAGTCACAGATTTTATTCTCAGATGTTAGAGCAATTGACTGGGGCATCTGTCACCTCACCATTGACAGGGCTCGTCAGATTGGCTGGTTGGTGCTTTTTCCTATCTCAGCTCTCCTGTGCCATGCTCTTGGCCGAAGGGGATGGCCATCCCAGAGAAAAGCCTGAGTCTTTGACTGAGGAATTGCTCATGCAGCCCTAGGCCTGGTTTTTTCTTCTGCTTCTCTTTAGGAAATTTATCCTGCCCCCAAAATGAAGAACAGAGGAATAAGGATAAAGAATTTCTGCCAAGAGAGATTCCCTATAGAATAACCTCCTTTTTTGTTTTTCCTCTTTTCCTACGTTCTGACCACTGTTGCCTATAGCAACTACTGTTATAACACTCAAAGCAATTTTTGCTACAATGGGAAGGAATCCCAAGTTAGAAATTACATGCTTTTTCCATAAGGGACACAAACATTTCTTATATAATTATCTTAGTATAGGGCTAAAGCATTAAATGATACGTCCTAGAGAGTTTAATATTTTACTTACTCTTTAGGTGCTCATTTGTTTATTGATACTGACCTTTCTTGGTTTTTTAAACTGGTCCTAGATCTCTGGAGAAGCTGGGGTTTTTTGGCATGTGTGAATCTTGGCCTCAGATTCATCCCCATAGCCTGAACTCAGAATGGCTCTCTTCCTTAATAATAATTAAAGATTAAAATTGTTTAACTAGTAGTTTGAATAGCACAGGATCTACACTGTAAGTTCTACATATGTTGTCTAATCTTCACCTTTATATTGCAAAGTGTATGTGATCACCCATATTCTACAAATGGGAAAATGAGGGTCTGGGAGGCATTTACTCAAGACCACATGATGTTGCTGCTCGTGGTAAAGAACCCATCTGCTAATGCAGGAGACATAAGCGATGCAGATTCTACCCCTGGGTCGGGAAGAGCCCCTGGAGGAGGGTATGGCAACCCACACCAGTGTTCTTGCCTGGAGAATCCCATGGACAGAGGAACCTGGCAGGCTACAGTCCATAGGGTCTCAGAGAGTTGGACATGACTGAACACCTTGGCAGGTACACACATGGTTAGTAATGGTGATATCTAGATCTCTCAAACTTTAGGCCCTGACGCTCTTTTTTTTTTTTTGGACTCCAAAACACTCTAGTGAGAGCTGCTTGCATCTCCACCTAGATTTCAGGCCATAAAAATGCCCTGAATATTTTTTGCCCTGGACATGCAGCATTTCATTTTTCCTGGGGAAGAGACTACCATTTCCTAAGTGTCCAGGGAAGAGGTATTGCCTTTTCTCAAAATTTGACTTCTTGTTTTCAAATCTCTCACTTCAGTTCTTAGCCTTCTTTTCTGACTTCTCATGTCATTGGCCTTGCCCAGGACTTGCATATTGAACAGTTTATGCTGTTTCCAAACTATGTTTAGATGTTTCAAGGGTAAGACTTAAGAAAAATGAAGTGGTAGGGAGGAAAAAAAAATGGAAAAGTAAGCTTGAGGCTGATGCTTTGAAAAGGTGGAATAATGAGCTGAATGGTGTGGAGGAGAAAAACTCAAGCAAACCTCATCTAGCTAGTTTTAAAAAATATTTTAGATCAATTTTGCTTATAGACTATTTTGTTGTTACATCTAAACCAGCATTTGCCCTGTACTGTGCACCAGTAACCTCTTGTTCTGTCCTTGGTGGATATGTGTAGCAGTAGTTCAACCTTCTTTTGTATTTGATGATAAGTATTATGTTTCTTCATAGCTGTGTCCTTATATGGTGTTTTAATATACTAGTCCCATTAGTGATAAGTGTAAATTCTAAATACTATTTTTGATACAGGACTTTGTCATATCATTTAAACTGACAGTGCTGCCAAACTATATGTACATATATGTATGATACAAATCTCTTTTTATATGTTATCTCTATATAAATGATATGATTCAGGAGAGCTTACAAAAGTACATATAAAAAAATGGTAAGCTATGAATAAAGATTTAAAATCTTGATTACATAAAATATCTTAAAGTGATTATAAAAATGAAAAACCCTAATTCATGAGAATATAAAATGAGTGCATATTACAGATATCATTCATCTTATTAATTGATGAGGGAACAAGTAAAATGTTAAAAATCAGTCCAAAGAACATTTGGGTTTTACTAAATTTATTACAATTTATTAGATTACTAAATTAAATGCAAAATTGGTGACTGTCCAACAGGGCTATAAACCATAACCTTCTGGTTCCACTGGACAGAAATTATTTGCATTTCTATTGACAGAATCTACATTTTAACTTCTGTCTCTACAGAGATGTAAATAGTCACTAAATAGAATGTCAAACAGTACCGCACGAAAGCATATGCAGTAATTTCTTTTGCCTATTTCCAAGTTTCAGACAATTTTTCTGACAGATAATTCATAAACTTAGTGTAAAGGATCAAGATAAAGGTGGGAAATTGACTATAAGTTCATAGACTAGCTGTAAGGTCCTATATAATTGATATGTTTGAAATTTGTAGTTAGTTATAGGTCTTTTGGTATCCAAAGAGAATAGAAGATATGAAAGGTTAGAAGATTTTATGGCTGGAAAGAATACATCAATTCATAAAAAAAGACAAGTTTATCCTGGGGAGCCTCTTATTAGGGGTCAGGGAATGGGAACTTGAAATTTTACATCTCAGTCCTCAAAACAGTTCTCCAGAAAATGCAATAACAAATGTCATAGGGCTGTTTTCTTAGTGCCCTGTGATGGAGGCCTCAAACGGGACATTGAAATCCACCCAAATAAAGCAATTCCCCTGGGACTGAGATAGGGTGAGATGGAGGGGAAACAATCATTATAGTCCAAGAATCTGACTTTAAGATGGCTTATGTGATCTACCTCTAGTAATGGTTCTTTACAAAGAGATGCAGAAGAATCACCCAAGGTTCAGTGAGCGAACTCTTTACAGTTGAGCCAGGAGCAGTGTGAAATTTAAGAGAAAGGAGTGATAGCTTATGGTGAATGATGTTGGATTTGTGATCTCTGAAGCAGAAGATTTAGCTTTGGGACCAAGGACCAGTGTTGATCACTCAAGAGCTTCTGCGTAGCAGAGTTTTATTAAAGTGAAAAAGGGACAGAGAACACTTCTGACGTAGACACCAGAGGGGGGACAGAGAGTGCCCCCCTTGCGAGTCTTAGTCTTATACTTTTTCAGTTGGTTATTGCAGTAAATCAAAACACTGTTCCAAGGTTGTACAGGTCTTACCAGACCCATGCACGCAATATACATTTTGAGATGACAGGATTAGCTGGAAGGTTTTCAGGAAGGAGAAACTGTCCTCAAGCGGAATACATTGTCATTATATAATGCTTAGTGCAGAGTTTAAACAGAGTTGTTTGTTGTATAATCATCAGTTCCCTTAAAGAAGAAAAAAAAAAACGTTTTATGTGACGAAGACTAAGGAATGTAGAGAAAAAAAGACAAGACATTTGTCCTTTCCTCCTCCTTGAGAATTCCAGACCCCTTTCTCCTCCTCGGGGACCCCGGGCTTCTTATAGGAATTGACTCTCTCAGGAAGCCTGCCAGGGCAGAAACAATAAGGTGGTATTGAAAACATATGTTGTATAGTGCCTGACGTGAGGTAAGGGTTCAATAAACTGTAACTGCCATTATCATCACTATCATTATTATTCTTATTATAAAATAAGCTTAGCTGTGCTTCCTAGATATGCAGGTGGGGATGTTAGGTGGACTGAAGTGACTGAAGTTCAGAGCAGAGGAGGGATCTGGTGATGAGTGTGGAGAGTCGTCGTGTACAGATGTTACTCTGAGCCAGGGGAGGGCCTGGATGCGAGGGTGAGCGCGCGGTAGTGGCCTTCAGTAGGATAGCACAGGTAATGCAAACAGTCTTCCATAAATATAATTTCCTCAATAAAATTTCTATATGAGTAGGACAACAGAAAACTGAGGTCATTTTCTCTGGAATGCACATTTTTCACGTTTTTATTTTTAAAATCAAGTGAAGAGATGCAGTTTAAGTTTCACAAAACTCTAGCAAATAGGTGTGGTAGGATATTTCTATAATTTATTATTGACAAATTATAGAGAAGCAGAGTGATATGCTCAAGATTTAAATATATGTTTTTAAAATATATATTTACACTCTATAATTATGATGATACATTAATAAATATGTATTACACATTTCTCTGTCGATGGCAGAGTGAGGCCTTGACCTCAGAGCTCTGACCAGCTTAGCGCGTTGCCCTCTTGTCCTTCCTCCTCCGCTGTGTCTATCCGTACTCTCCTGGCCTAGTTCTGTGGTGCTGCTTTTGATAAGGACCCAAGGAGACATGATCCCAGAGAGCTGGATAGCATTTTCTCAGAGGCTGGCCTCTGCCTCCCTTCAGACCTGGCTTCCTCTTCAGACTTACTGAGCGTGCCCCTTGTGCCGTGATTTAGGACGTTGACTGGAGCGTTAACTCATCCGGTTGCGGGCCACTTCTGGCCACTGTTCCTTCAGGCTCCGTTGTCACACTTCGGGTGACGGGTTGTGTGATGTAGGTTGTGCTCTATTGAGGAACAGGATTAAAATCAGAAATGTATTTCTTACAGGCCACTGCACTGTTGTTAAGGGTCAGTCACTGTCCATCTGACTGGATAGATAACTGAAAGTAAGAAATATTTCATTATAATCTTAGGAAAGCCTCAAGCTACTTATGCCATCAGCTATACTTGACAAAGCAAGTCATTAAAAGGTACAGTAATTAAAGCAGTGCCTCACAGTGACCCTGTCACTTGATTCTCTGAGACATAAAAATTGTTTGTAACTTCAGTCAGCTTTTGATTCGTGGTGTCTTTGAAGAGCAATTCGCATCATGTATTGGAAAGAGGCCAGGAGACCCATCTGCTTAGAGTTTGTCTTTCTAAATTGGGTGCAATGCATAGTGCTGAGGGAAATAGCACACCTCTCTTATGCATGTTTTCATGAGCCTTCTCGGTCTCTAGAGAATCCACCCATGCACTGTTAAATTGTGTCATTTGTGGAAGGGCAATGACAAGGGCCTAAATTGGAAAGCAATGTAGAGTTAGCTGGAAAACATTTTCCTTTAAAAGAGGGCCTTGCTAATTTCCTATGTCCAATATAAAGAGCCTAGAGGGATCAAATAAACATAAAATGCTAATTCAAAAGGCCTACTTTCTCTTGTTGCTAAATTAAAATACTACTTGACATTTCGTATAGATCATCACAGTGAAGTGGAATTGTAAATGTTTGCGAGGAAAGGGAAAATGAAATAAAAAGAAGAAAGAGTATATAGATGATCCTGGACTTGTCTTATGTCTCCTTTCAAACGATAAATAAACAATAATAATAATAGCCAAAATTTATTAAATGCTTTCTACGCAGCAAGGCCTACATATGAATTATCTCATTAATCCTTGGGATAATTTTATCATTTCATGTTATAGATGGACACAGTGAAGTTTAAGGAGATTAACAAACTGGTCTAGTTTCATTTCCCTAATTAGTGTTCTTTAAAGAACTAATATTTTCCATAGAAATGTCTTCTCTATTTCTTCTCTCCAAGTTAGCCCCCAGTCTTGCCTTGGCAAATGTAGATAAAGAAGAAAGGAAGTTAACATAGGTATAACCTGTGCTTAGTCAAAAGTAGAGAAGCAGGGTTATCAAAAGAAGAGAAGAAATACCATAGGAAGGAGTTTTCAGTTTATCTAGTACAATATTTTCATTTTCAGATGTTTTAACTATACTTTCAGGATAATAAAATAAAACATTTAGTTAGAAGTAAGGCTGGACTTGAAATTAGTGTTGCCCATTTCCAGTCTAATACTATTCATATGCTGTATTACATTGCTTTTCTTCACTGCAAACCAAGAAAATGCCCCCTTCCCAGACAGTTTAAGTTAGATGAAGTTATTTATCTGTCTGACATAGACTTTTTTGTAAAGGAATATAGTGGTTAGGAACTTCCATTCAGCTACTTGTATCCGTGTATTTTAATGATGTTTACGTTCACTTAGCAGGAATTGTAATTTTCCTAAGTGCATGAGGATTTTTTTTTGTGGATTATTTTTTACAATTTTTTTCTTGCTAAATTTGAAGTTGTCATTGCTGCTTCAAATAAAAATAATATAGTTTTCAGACTGTCAAATATCACTGAAGTAAATATAAACTTGATAGGAAAAAACACTTACTGGATCCTAAAAAATTTTTTTGGAAAACTTTACACACAACTTCAAATGATTTTTCCTTGTTTGGTAGTACAGAAGGGCTTCCCCGGTGGCTCAGCTGGTAAAGAATCCACCTGTAATGAGGGAGACCTGGATTCAACCCCTGTGTTGGGAAGATCTCCTGGAGAAGGGAAAGACTAAATACAGAAAGAAATGGGTTTAATTAAGCTAGAGGAAATAAATCAAAAGGAAGGGCTGACAGTTTTATCTACAGTGACCTGTAGATAAGATTACCTGTAGATAAAATTAATTGAAAGCAAACATCATCAACCACTCTAATGTTTATTCCTTCCACAAATAATATACAGCAGGATTGGAAGCAAACTCTCTTTTAGTGTTTTCTACTTTTTTTTTTTTTGCACAAATGCTTTTCTTAGTGTTGACAATAATCAGGAAGCATGACTTACAGTAGTTCTTCTATATTTTGATAATCAGATAATTTCATTTAAACTATTATATTATTAGATTACAGCACCAATTAATTACTTTTTAGAAAATTTTCTACAGATGGTGAATTGCTACCATTTGTGGGTATATTTGAATATGCCAAATCTGTGTCTAGTGTTAGTTAATCTTTCTTTCTTTCTTTCTTTTTTTTAATTTAGAAGGCCTCAGAAGGATAAGAGGTTGTTTCCATTTCACATTTAATTGATGTTTCTCAATTTGAAAATGTGACATACCAAAACTTGCTTCGGACATTTTTTTGTTTCTTGTAGACTTGTTTCTGCAATCCACAATTTCCCTATGCCTTTGTTTTGTGAATATGTTGGTGTAAGTGAGGAAGTAGTTTAGGAATTGAAAGAGTTTATCATGAACAATCCTTTGCTTTTAGGGCTTCCATGGTGGCTTAGATGGTAAAGAATCCACCTGTAATGCAGGAGACCTGGGTTCAATCCCTGAGTCGGGAAGATCCCCTGGAGAAGCCAGTGGCAACCCACTCCAGTATTCTTTCCTAGAAAATTTCATGGACGGAGGAGTCTGGAGGAGTCCATGGAGTCGCTAAGAGTTGGACACGACTGAGTGCACACACACACACACAGGCCTCCATGGGTTGTTTGCATCCAGCAGGGTGTGAGGAATTGTTTAATAAATTTTACAATGAAACATAAGGTAATATTAGAAATGTAAGGTGACACTAATGTTTGTACTGGCTTTTTTCTAGACATCCGTTCCGAACTATGTGCTGCGCTGTGCTTAGTCAGCTCAGCCGTGTCTGACTCTTTGCAACCCCATAACCTGTAGCCCGCCAGGCTCCTCTGTCCATGGGCATTCTCCAGGCCAGAATACTGGAGTGGTTGCCATGCCCTCCTCCAGGGGATCTTCCCAGCCCAGGGAATGCAGGTGTCCCAGATTGCAGACAGATTCTTTACCATCTACGTCACCAGGGAAGCCCATTCCAAACTAGAGAGACTTATAATTTTCTGTTTTTTTTTTTTTTTTTTTTTTTTCATTTTCCTTTAAGAGAGCTCCAGAATCACCATCTTCAAGTTGATTACTTCTTTGTGTCCCTACTGTACTTTGAATCTACCTCTGTTGTTAAGTCTACATCTTTGAATCTCTGCTCACAACATAGAGATGCATTTACATGCATGTTTGTATTTTCCACAGACTTAGGTCCTTGAGAACAGGGAGAAAAGGCCTTAGTCATCTTTGTAGCCCTAGAATCTCATACTGGGTGTTGCCAATTGTATGCTCTTGCAAGTCTCTGCTGAATTAGATTTAATTTGCAAGACAAGAAAGCAGGAATTGTGCATTCTATTCTTTCACTTGTTTATCTTTTCTTAAATAAAATAGAGGTTTGCTCTGCTAAAAGAAAGTTTATACTGAGCCAAATTTATTTTAAAGATTAGATGTTTGTGGAAGGAGAAGCAAATAGCAGGTATTAGACTGTATTCATTGGAGAAGGAAATGGCAACCAACTCCAGTATTCTTGCCTGGAGAATCCCAGGGATGGAGGAGCCTGGTGGGCTGCTGTCTATGGGGTCGCACAGAGTCAGACACGACTGAAGCGACTTAGCAGCAGGCAGCAGCAGCAGATTGTAATCATATAGCTTTCTTTCATCTTTATTGTAATCGTTAAAGAAATGAATTGATAATGTCAAATATGCTGTTTTGAAATGGAAATAGTTACTTTTAAGTTATTTGTTATGGATAATTACCTTTCTCCCTTAGAGAATATTGTTGAAATTAACGATAGCAAAGTAAACTATTCTTCATCAACAGGGTACAAACTGTTAGACAGTATCTTTTGAATTCAGTTTCAAAAATAATTTATATTAACTCTAAAACAAAGAAATTTTAAAAGTGAGTTTGAATCATTGACTGTAATGTCTTTTCTGAATTTCTTTTAAGTGTGATTCTTTTTCTAATGTCTGTCATCCTTCTTCTTTAAGCACTTAACATTAATTTGTTGATTTTTTTCATAAAATTCTGATAAAAAGTATCTATTAGTCTTTTTTGAAAGTTTGTTTCCTGTTGCTTTCATTTAAAAATTCCTCTTACTCTGAGTTTGCAAGGTAGTTTTGATCTATTTTTTATTTTATTTTTAAATTTACCATTTAGGCAGTTTTAAGTGTCTAGTTCACTGGCATAAAGTGCATTAACGTTTCTATGGGAAAGTCACCACCATTCATCTCTGGAATTTTTTCATCTTCCCAAACTGAAGCTCATATCCATTAAACAAAAACGACTTTTCCTCCATTTTCTCAGCCCCTGGCAACCACCTTTCTTTATGAATTTGTATACTATACACCTAATGTAAGTCCTGGGTGTTCATTGGAAGGACTGATGCTGAAGCTGAAACTCCAATACTTTGGCCACCTCATGCGAAGAGTTGACTCATTGGAAAAGACCCTGATGCTGGGAGGGATTGGGGGCAGGAGGAGAAGGGGACGACAGAGGATGAGATGGCTGGATGGCATCACTGACTTGATGGACATGGGTTTGAGTAAACTCCGGGAGTTGGTGATGGACAGGGAGGCCTGGCGTGTGTGATTCATGGGGTTGCAAAGAGTCGGACACGACTGAGCGACTGGACTGAACTGGACTGGATGTAAGTGGAGTCGTGTGATGCTTGTCGTTTTGTGACCAGCTTATTTCAGTTATTGTAATGTCTTCAGAGTTCATCCATGTTGTGGTGTGTGAGAATTTCTTTACCCTTTAAGGAGGAATAATATTCCATTGTACGTGTATACCACATATTGCTTACTCATTCACCCTTCAGTGGGCATTTGTGTTTCCGTCCATGTTGAAGGGAAAAACTGGGAACTGTCATTTTTTTAGACTGAAGTGGGTGTCTTCATGGAGGACATTTTGGAAGACATGGTGAAGGATGAGGTCATTGAACAAAAGAGGATAGAGAAGAAAACTTATCAAAAGAAGAAACTTCAAGACATTTTCTTGTTTTAAAGGGAAAGGTAGAGAAAGAGGAGAAGGGAGGAGGTATGGTCACTGAGAGGGACGGGGAGAGCGTAAAGCTGATAGGAGGAAGGTCTTGCATTAGAGGTCAACGATCTCAAGCATTAAATTTTGAAAAAAGATCATCATCTTTGACAGACACTGAAAAGCACATTATTGTCTAATATACAGCTATCATTGTGAAGTCATCAGAAAAACAGAATAATCTAGTTTGTATGACTAGCATAAATTGAACTTGTCCTGTAGATGGGGAGACAGTGACATAAAAGCTGGCCAAATTTGAACTGAACCACCAAGAACACTGTTTACACCTTTAGTTAAGCAGTTCTAGAAAATACCATCATTTAGCATATATTCTGTTACTCCTCCTGATAGTTGAAGGAAAAATCAGATATGTAAAAGCTGTTTTGCAGTTTGTGCAGTAGAATTTATTCTTTCAGTCTTTGTTATCGATTGCAGAACTGTTTTATCCTCTTTTTGGAGAATGCAACAGTATACACCATGGCAACCAGTGTACCAGACCCACACGGCATTTCAGCCACTCTAACAAGACTAATAATAGTAATCGTTTTCATTTCTCTCATTAACTCTAAGTGATATTTTTAGCTATCTTTAAAGTCAAAATTCTCTTTATTATCTTGAGAAAAACATCATGCTGAATTAGAGAAGAATATGCATTTCTCAATATAATGTATTTATTTCCTCACCTCATTATATATTTTATTTTATTCAGCATGCTAGGTTTTTTGTATTTTCTAGATCATGTATATTTATATAATTGTTCAAATAGTGACAGAAATGATTATGTTTCCTTAGCATTTGCGTGCATTAAATCTCTATCTGAGGGGCATAGACTTCTAACATCAGAGTGCAAAATGTGAGCTAAAAAAATTGAACTTCCTTTATAAATTTATCTCCTGCAATTTCTTTTCCGCTTCCTCCCTAATTTAATGGATAAAGTGGAGCAGACAGAACTGAGTTATAGAAGAGTGAACAGCTGTTTTCCCCTTTTGTCCCTTCATTGCCATGATTCAGGAGCCACTTTAGGGATTTTGGGGCCTCGGGATCATCATTCAACAGCCCAAATATTTTTCTGTAGATGTATAGAAGTTAATATAGAGTCTGCTTAAAAGACTTTATCTATATTTATAATATTCTGAAAGAAATAGTAATGGTAAATTGATATCCTACTGCCTAAAAGCTATTTTAACAGTTCTAGAAAATCCTGGGCAAAGCTCAGTCAACATGAGATCATAACTAAACTTCTCCTACCCTGTGCTCAGTTGTGTAAAATTAAAATTAGTGCAATACTATCTACAGTAGCCAAGACTTGGGAGCAACCTAAAAGTCCATTGACAGAGCAATGGATAAAGAAGATATGGTACATATATGCAATGGAATATTAGCCATAAAAAAGAATTAAATAATGCCATTTGCAGCAATGTGGATGGACCTAGAGATTATCATACTAAATGAAGTAAGTCAGACAAAGACAAGAATCATATAATATCACTATATGTGGAATATAATTAAAAGTATTACAAATGGTGGTGGTGGTTTAGTTGATAAGTCATGTCCGACTCTTGCAACCACATGGACTGTTGCCTGCCAGGATCCTCTTTCCATGTGGTTCTCCAGGTAAGAATACTGGAGTGGGTTGCCATTTTCTTCTCCAGGGGATCTTCCAGGAATCGAACCCAGGTCTCCTGCATTGCAGTCAGATTCTTTACTGACTGAGCTATGAGGGAATCCCCTGATACAATACCAATGCAAAGGAACTTATTTATAAAAAATAATAATACAGATGAACTTATTTATAAATAAAACAGACTTATAGATTTCAAAATTAAACTTATGGTTTTCAAAGGGGAAATTTTGGGGGGAAGGTTAAATCAGGAGTTTAGGATTAACATACACACACTACTAATATATAAGATAGATAATCAACAAGGACCTACGGTATATAGCACAGGGAACTCTACTCAACATTCTGTTATAACCTACATGAGAAAATAATCTGGAAGAGAATGAATATATGTATATGTATAATTGAATCACTTTTCTGTGTACCTGAAACTAACACAGTATTGTAGGTCAACTATACTGCAATAATGTTAGAGAAAGAAAATCAACAATACTTCAATAAATTAAAAATACAGTTTCAGAGAAAAAAATTTTTAAAAAATTAAGAAAAATTGAAATTAGTGGCTTTGTTTTTCTGATGTATGGAGAGAGGATCGGGAAGATTGATGAGTGTAAAGAGTAGAGTCAAGATCTGAACTATGATCCGGAGCCCAGGTTTTTATTACTAGACCCCTGCTTTCCATGTAAAGAATAAAGATGACTGTGTAGAGCCCCAGAAATTCATTTAATCCAAGTAGGTTACTGACTAATTTTTTAAAATTTCAACTTTACTGAGATATAATTAATGAATAGTGATTTGATATGTGTTTTAATATACATTGTTTTAATATCCTCTAAAGAAATTTCTATTGTTGTTGTGAATGTTTGTGTTCTACTCTCTTAGCAAACCTCAGTTATATAAAATGTTATAAACTATAGTCCCTATGTTTTGCATAGGGCCCTATGTTTTCCATTAGGTCCTGGAATGTAGTCACCGCACAGATGAAAGAGGTTTACCAACTTCTGCTCGTTTTCTCCACCCCCTAGCCCCTGGTAGTCAGTTTCCCACTGTCTCTTTCTGTGTGTTTGATTATTTTTTAATATTCCACATATCAGTGATAGCATTCAGCATTTGTCTTTGTCTGGCTTTTTTTTTTTTTTTTTACTTAGCATAATGCCCTCAAGATCCATCCATGTTGTTGCAAATGTTATTGACTGTTATTAAAGTTCATCCTAGCAGTCAGGAGTGAGCTCATGCATGCCAGCCTGCAGAGAACATTCAGACCGCCTTTAGAATCGAGCTGCTCAATTATGTTACCAGTATGTATTGAGCCGCATGTAGCCCCTGATAAACTAAGCTCAGTGAACTAACTCCTCTGTAGTATGGTTTTTCCTCAACAGTGTCTAACATTTTACTATGAAAAATTCAAATGTACAGAATAATTGTATTGTGAATGTTCATATGCCTACAACCTAGATTCTATAATTAAATGTTTACATAAATTTATCTATATCTGCTGTTATCAAGGTAGCAATATTTGTATTTCTAATTTACCTACTAAATCACCGAAGGGCCTCCCACAGAGTACCCACTTTTTTTTTTGGAGTGCCATCTGGCTTGCAGGATCTAGTTCCCCAATTAGGGGGTTGAACCCATGCCCCTTGTAGTAAAAGGGCAGAGCCCTAACCAGTGGACCACCAGGGAAATCCCCAAATCTACTTTTGAGTATTGTTCTATGCCTAAGCCTCTCCTACTGAGATGTGTGTGTGTCTGTGTGCTAAATCACTTCGGTTGGGTCCGACTCTTGGCGACCCAGTGGACCGTAGCACGCCAGGCTCCTCTGTCCATGGCATTCTCCAGAGTAGAATACTGGAGTGGTTGTCATTTTCTCCTCCAGGGGATCTTTCTGACCCAGGGAGGAAACTTGAGTCTCTCATGTCTTCTACATTTGGCAGCCAGGTTCTTTACCACTAGCACCACCTGGGAAGTCTACTGAGATGTAGTTCCAGCTATTACCAGCTGAGTGCTTTCTGCAAACTTGTCATGTTTCACTCTCACAGGTAAGAAATTTGTATTACAGCTGCGATTACTGCACCACACCCACATGTACCAGTATACTAAGAATACTAACACAAACCTGTTTTATTCCCCCTTTCTCTCCAGTCATTTTCCTAAGGGTGGAAGATAGGCAGTGAGAGCAAAAAGGCTTCCAGGGAAGACTCTCAAACAGTGGTGTGCTTTCCCTCTGAAGCTATGTTATGGTTTTAACAGAAAGAAACCTCTTTCTGAGCTTTTATTAAGGATAGTCCTTTTTTTTCATATTAATAAAATGATTCTCATCTGGAGGTTTCTAAAGATATTCACTCTTCCACAGGGACCTGATTGGTTTAATGTTAGTTCATTGAAGCTACTAGCTTCAGAAGACATCTGTATATTACTTTAGTAATATAGCAGTCTACCTGTAGTCTTCTTATTCAAGTTCTTGGAGGGCCATTCTGATTAGGCTTCACAGCTCCCTTAGGAAGGCAGGATTTGGGACTGAAGATCTAGAGACCCTAGGCTCTGATTAAAGAAATATACTCTGGTCTAAGTTAATAGAATCAGGGTTTAAGATCCCAGTAAGGTCAGTTGGTTTCTGTTTGTAACTGAGTTGTACAATATATTTAGAAAAATGTACAATTGCTATATCAGTTTCAGTTCAGTTGCTCAGTTGTGTCTGACTCTTTGCGACCCCATGGACTGTAGCACGTCAGGCCTCCCTGTCCATCCCCAACTCCCAGAGTCTACTCAGACTCATATCCATTGAGTGGGTGATGCCATCCAATCATCTCATCCACTGTCGTCCCCTTCTCCTCCTACCCTCAATCTTTCCCAGCATCAGGCTCTTTTCAAATGAGTCAGCTCTTCACATCAGGTGGCCAAAATATTGGAGTTTCAGCTTCAATATCAGTCCTTCCAATGAACACCCAGGACTGATCTCCTTTAGGATGGACTGGTTGGATCTCCTGCAGTCCAAAGGACTCTCAAGAGTCTTCTCCAACACCACAGTTCAAAAGCATCAATTCTTCGGCACTCAGCTTTCTTTACAGTCCAACTCTCACATCCATACATGACCACTGGAAAAACCATAGCCTTGACTAGACGGACCTTTGCTGGCAAAGTAATGTCTCTGCTTTTTAATGTGCTGTCTAGATTGGTCATAACTTTGCTTCCAAGGAGCGAGCATCTTTTAATTTCATGGCTGCAATCACCATCTACAGTGATTTTGGAGTCCCCCAAAATAAAGTCAACCACTGTTTCCCCGTGTATTTGCCATGAAGTGATGGGACCAGATGCCATGGTCTTAGTTTTCTGAATGTTGAGCTTTAAGCCAACTTTTTCACTCTCCTCTTTCACTTTCATCAAGAGGCTCTTTAGTTCTTCTTCACTTTCTGCGTAAGGGTGGTGTCATCTGCATATCTGAGGTTATTGATATAATCTCTCAGCAATCTTGATTCCAGCTTGTGCTTCCTCCAGTCCAGTGTTTCTCATAATGTACTCTGCATATAAGTTAAATAAGCAGGGTGACAATATACAGCCTTGATGTACTCCTTTTCCTATTTAGAACCAATCTGTTGTTCCATGTCCAGTTCTAACTGTTGCTTCCTGACCTACATACAGGTTTCTCAAGAGGCAGGTCAGGTGGTCTGGTATTCCTATCTCTTTCAGAATTTTCCAGTTTATTGTGATCCACACAGTCAAAGGCTTTGGCATAGTCATTAAAGCAGAAATAAATATTTTTCTGGAACTCTTGCTGTTTCGATGATCCAGTGGATGTTGGCAATTTGATCTCTGGTTCCTCTGCCTTTTCTAAAACCAGCTTGAACATCTGGAAGTTCACGGATCAAGTATTGTTGAAGCCTGGCTTGGAAAATTTTGAGGATTACTTTGCTAGCATGTGAGATGAGTGCAATTGTGTGGTAGTTTGAGCATTCTTTGACATTGCCTTTCTTTGTGACTGGAATGAAAACTGACATTTTCCAGTCCCGTGGCCACTGCTGTTTTCCAAATTTGCTGGCATATTGAGTGCAGCACTTTCACAGCATCATCTTTTAGCATTTGAAATAGCTGAACTGGAATTCCATCACCTCCACTAGCTTTGTTTATAGTGATGCTTCCTAAGGCCCACTTGACTTCATCTTCCAGGATGTCTGGCTCTAGGTGAGTGATTACACCATCATGGTTATCTGGGTTGTGAAGGTCTTTTTTGTAGAGTTCTTCTGTGTATTCTTGCCACCTCTTCTTAATATCTTCTGCTTCTGTTAGGTCCATACCATTTCTGTCCTTTATTGAGCCCATCTTTGCATGAAATGTTCCTTTGGTATCTCTAATTTTCTTGAAGAGATATCTAGTCTTTCCCATTCTATTACTTTTCTCTATTTCTTTGCACTGATCACTGAGGAAGACTTTCTTATCTCTCCCTGCCATTCTTTTGAACTCTGCATTCAAATGGGCATATCTTTCCTTTTCTTCTTTGCTTTTCACTTCCCTTCTTTTCACAGCTATTTGTAAGGCCTCCTCAGACAGCCATTTTGCTTTTTTGCATTTCTTTTTCTTGGGGATGGTCTTGCTCCCTGTCTCCTGTACAATGTCATAAACCTTCATCCACAGTTCATCAGGCACTCTATCAGATCTTGTCCCTTAAATGTACTTCTCACTTGCACTGTATAATCATAAGGGATTTGATTTAGGTCATACCTGAATGGTCTAGTGGTTTTCCCCACTTTCTTTAACTTAAGTCTGAATTTGGCAATAAGGAGTTTATGATATGAGCCACAGTCAGCTCCTGGTCTTGTTTTTGCTGACTATATAAACTCATTTCCAAGGCAAACCATTCAATATCACAGTAACCCAAGTCTATGCTCCAACTGAAGAAGCTGAACAGTTCTATGAATACCTACAAAACCTTTTAGAACTAACTCCCAAAAAAGATGTCCTTTTCATTATAGGGGACTGGAATGCAAAAGTAGGAAGTCAAAAAACACCTGGTGTGACAGCAAATTTGGCCTTGGCGTACGAAGAAGCAGGGCAAAGTCTAATAGAGTTTTGCCAAGAGAACGCACTGGTCATAGCACACACCCTCTTCCAACAACACAAGAGAAGACTCTACACATGGACATCACCAGATGGCCAACACTGAAATCAGATTGATTATATTCTTTGCAGCCAAAGATGGAGAAGCTCTATACACAGTTGCTGTATATAAATAGCCAATTTTATTCTAACTGAACAAGTCATGACTGTATGTTCCATTCATACGCATTTTAAGGCTTAAAAGCTTCATTTATAAAAAAATATGAAGTTACAGAATTTGAAATGCTTGCAGTTCTAGTTTTAAATGAGGGCATGTATTCTGGTAACCAACATGAGCATAAAACCAGCAAATAGTAAAAACCTCAGAAAGGTGGTTAGCAGAGGGTTTTTCTCCTGAGTTACTCTAGCTAGGGAAGTGCTGAGAGTGGAAGAAGAAACACATGCATAGAAAAAATGGCTTTGACTTTGCAGAAGACTCTTCCTAGTAACATTCAGCTTGGAAAATCCTCAACACGTCTGAGATGCCCTATATATTGTGTGACTGACTGCAACAGATCTCTCTGTAGGTGACATTTTTCCAGAAGGCAGTAACAGAGTGTTTGCTTTTAGGGCATTTCACTATTAAGCGTTCCAGTATTTTGGATTTGTGAGACATCAAATTGCTAAATCGTATTATGGGTGTACTATCTATCTATATATATAATAGAGTAATAGTATTTTGGATAATAAAGTTGGTTTAGCTGTTCAGAGTGAACATTTAGTGCTTCTAGACAACAACACTGTGCCATGTTCCACCTTTTCTGTTCCAATTTCACTTGCACTTTGATACACTAGATGAATATCAACACAGATTGCATATATCTAATTCGGTTTTTCACAAGTCAGCTGCCCAATTGTTTCAAGATCTTGCATAGTTCTGTGGTCCCGTCTCCCCATCTTGTTCATCCTAGGTTGGCATCCAGGGCAGATGTCTGCTCTTCTGGCTCAGACTCCCTCTCGTCTGGTGCTGTGGGCAGTGCTGGGGTGTAAGCAGGTTATGTGCTCACCTCTCCAGGTGAGGTTAGTGCGGGAAGAGGGCAATAGAAGATGAGATGGTTGGATGGCATCACTGATTCAATGGATGTGATCTTGGGCTAACTCTGGGAGACGGTGAGGGACTGGGAAGCCGGGCGTGCTGCAGTCCATGGGGTCGCAAAGAGTCAGACAGGACTTGGAGACTGAACGATAACAACAACTGCTTATCCTTTGTTTCGGGTGATAACCTGGTTCAGACTGGAGGTTGGCTTTGGGACCCGCCTTTGTCAGAAGGTGTCCTGCTTGGGAAAGGGAATGCCTGACTAAATGTGGCAGGACACAAGAATAACCTTCATTTACTGAAGCATAAATGAATTGAATGATAATAATATCATTTCAGATTCCAGGAAGTGACAGTATTAATGTGGAACAGAATAGGAAATAGAAACAGGGAAGGTGACTCAGACACCAGAGCAGAACTAGCACAAGAAAGGAGGAATGGGCTCCAGATTAGGATCTCACTTACGCTCTACTGCTTTCTCGGTGCCCTAGTGGAAAGAAACCGGTCCTTTGCGCTGCAGACTAATAATAGCTGCACACATGTGACTGCTATGTGAGAAAAGAATCTTTTAGAAGTTGCTAAGACAGCATACTTGAAGCAGGTTGATTTGTTCACTAGATATTTATTGAGCACCTTCTATGTGCCAGGGTGTTCCCTGGTGGCGCAGGCAGTAAAGGATCTGCATGCAATGCGGGAGACCTGGGTTTGTTCCCTGGGTTGAGAAGATCCCCTGGAGAAGAGAACGGCTACCTACTCCAGTATTCTGGCCTGGAGAATTCCATGGACAGAGAAGCCTAGCAGACTACAGTCCTTGAGGTGGCAAAGAGTTGGACACAACTGAGCGACTTTCACTTCACTTCTGTGTGCCAGGCTCTATTCCCACAACTAGGTGCAACATTAAACAAAACAGAGAAAGTCCTTTGTTCTCCGACCATTTACATTGTGGTAGGAATCAAGTGTCCTCAACAGAGCTTGTCCCTGTTATTCTGGTGACCACATTAGGAGCATTGCTTACAGGATGATAGCTGAAGTACTTTGAGTGGGGGGTCTACTTCTTACTTTTGTGGACTTGTCATTCCATGTTTTACTCCAGCCCTCCACTTGGTAGATTCTGAGATGTGGAAGCGAGGCTTGACGAAATCAGTGGAAAGAAGGATTGAACTGAGAAGAAATCCAGCATATACTTACTCTCAAAGCAAGAGGAAACAATTTGCTACAAGGCAAGCTGTCACCTCCAGTCTCTAGACTTAGGCATGGAAATTGGAGAATCCTCTCTGGAGATACAATGACTGATTAACCTGGGATATATTTTAGCTTTGTTTATTTGTTGTTTGTTAAATTGTTGTTGTTGCTCAGTCACCATGTCATGTTCATGTTTGTTAAATAGTAACAGCTAAAATACATACAGTGCGTTATGCTCTACAGTCTCCTTTCACCTAATTCATGCTTTTAAAACCTAACAGAAACCCTATAGGTAAATGAAAAAGGTAAGTTAACCTATATGTGTGTATGAGAACATGTAGATAAAACAATGGTTAGAGTCTTTATTCTGCTTCTAACTTTTAATCAACTTTTGCTGGGTAACCCAAATGGTTAAAAAAAATCTGATGGGTGTCAACTGAAATAAAGCACACCCTAAAATTTGAGAATTATTATTTTTAAAATATTTATTTATTTGTGGATTTATTTGGCTGTGCTAAGTCTTAGTTGTGGCACTTGGAATCTCTTAGTTGCAGCATGCAGGGTCTAGTTCCCTCAGCAGGGACCTAACCCAGGCCCCTTGCATTGGGAGCACAGAGTCCCAGTCACTGGACCACCAGGGAAGTCCTGAGAATTATTTTTTATTCAGCAGACATACTGAAAGGACTTAACTCCTGGGAGACAGCCTCTCAGACAGCTGTGAGGGACTATTCTGAAGAGTTAAGGAGCAGCCAGGATATATAGGCATTTTTTGCAACAAAACCCTGGTGGTCTGAACATCAAAAGATTGTTGTTAATTAAAGAAAAACCAGACATTTCAAGTTAATGAATTTAGCATTTTTCAATGCATGGGAAGATTGCAATTGTCTGTGCTCTCTGAAATCATGCTTTTGATATGCACCTTTACTGTCTAGGGTCAGTATCCTGTTTCCTGTTTTTTTTTTTTTTTTCCCAATCTGAATCCCCTCAGGGTACACATGAGGCAACTTCAGTTGCTGATGGGTTGATGGGCTGCAGCATCCTTTGATTACTGATATGGGAGGTGACTTTCTTCATCCACCTGGGAGAGAAAAAGAGCTTGGTCTTAGTCTGATGGGAAGAGCAGATTTTCTAGGTGAGCCAGATGCCAAGAGAATGATTCTGCTCAACTCTCTGTAGACAAATGTTACTTTCATTTACGTGCAGATGTATCTCCATGTTGTGTTTTTCTTAAAGCAGATAAAAACCAACACATGACTAGAGGTAACCCTAGAGATCTAGTTCTTCTCATACTTTAGTAAGAAAACTGAGACACAAAGAGGTCATCCGTTTCCCAAGTTAAAAATTTCTTAATAGTATAACAGAAACTCATAAAATAGGACAACTTACATTATAATATTGATGAAAATGAAATCTTTAGACACAAACATATGATAAAACATGTGGTCTTACTGATTCATTGATTCCTCTTAGCCATAATATTTACCTACCAAATTTCTTTCTATTTGTGGTGCTATTTTATATTTTTTGTAGCTAATTGATTCTGGGGATAAAAACAAACCCTAGTGCCTCTGACTCAGCAGCCTTATACAGTACTTTCTCACTATAGTTTCATAAAATATGTCTCAACGGGGTAAATTTTAAATGAGTAGTTTTAGGAAATACCCTGCAGCCTCATGGTGTAGTCTTGTCAACTCCCCAAATGGTGGAGATTCATGAAAGGTCTTGGAAAGAGAAGAGTTTTAAAGGGAATGGTGGGAAGTCAGCGAGCTTGATGGTTTAATGGTAGTGTATGGTATGTTAATAGTGTGCCAAGTTTTGTCCTATGGGAATAATACTTGCTTTTAAACCAATGGATCATAAGGAAATATTTTTTTTAACTTTGGAGAATTCATGACTGTATCCTTCCAAGATGAAATTGAGAATTAACATTGAATTCCATAGCTCAATAGGTAGTGTTGAAAATACAATATATTAGCAAACTGAACTAATAACTTTCTATAATAATGTATGTATTAAGTCAAAACAGGAGCTTTGAGGCCCTGAAAAGGCTGACATGAGCAGAATCTCTACTGTATGAGGCTCTATTCTCAGAGGGTAGATGATGCTGTACTCTGAGTATTATTTTTGGATTAAGCCCAGATACTTCTTTGTTCTCTAATGTCCAGCATGTTTGTGGTTGTATACCTTCTATATGCCATGCATTGTCATGGGTACTAGGAACACAGGGATAAACGGAACAAAGTCCCCAGGTACATAGAGCTTACGCGGTAGTGGCAGTTGCATTCTTGAGCTCATCCATGCATACAAACATATTTCTATTTGATGGACTGTCATCTTATTGGAGCATCTAATTCGTTGCTAGGTAGATCTGCATGCTGATGCTTGGACCTGAGTGAATCAGTGAATGCAATAATAAAAACAAATATTAACCCCAATTTTCTAGTGATGGTTTTGACTTTATCTCAGAGACATCTTTACAGGTTCTCTTTGACACCGAGGAAGGGAATTTCTTCTTCCATGTTTTTGTCACATATTGCAATAAACAAGTAGATAGATAAAATCCCTTTCACTGGTAGAGTCATTGCAATTAGTAGCAAAAAGAAAAATAATGTGATTGTTTGCAGAATTTGAAATTTATATTCTAGGGCCAATAATTCTTAAGAGAATTAGCGAAGATTACTTTGGGTTTCCTCTACTATTAATAATAAAGTTTGGCAGCACTCAGACTGCAAGATTTTATGAGTAAGTTCTTCGTTAGTTTAAAAAACTTCTTGGTGATCTGTATGTTGGATTTTTGATAGGATGGTCTATTTTCATGGGTTATTGGTGAGGATTCCACATCCTTTCCAACTTTAATGCTGGTGGGAATGTAAAATGGTCCAGTCACTCTGAAGAAAAATATGACTGTCTCTTAAAAAGTTAAACACATACCTACTGTACCCAGCCATTCCACTCCTAAATATTTACCCAAGATAAGTGAGAGCATGAATCCATACAAAGATTAGTATGCAAATATTTACAACAGCTTTATTTGTAATAGCCACAAACTTGAAACAAGCCAAATATCCATCAACTGGCAAATGGGTAAACAAAAGGGACAAACTATTGATATCTACAACAACACAGATGATCTCAAAATAATTATCTAAGTAAAAAAACCAGAGATAAAACAAACACATACTGTATTATTCCATTTATATAAAACTCTAGAAAACGCCAACTAATCTATAGTGACAGAAAGCAGATTTGTGAGTTTCTGGGGACAAGATTGAGTATAGGGAGGGACAGATTATAAAGACATCAGGAAATTTGGGGGGAGTGATTGATATGTTCATTATCTTGACTGTGATGATTGCTTACATATATTACATGTACATACATACATCAAACCTTCTGATTGTATACTTTAAATACATGCAGGTTATTTTACATAAATTTTACCTCAAAACTATATTAAAAAGGGAAAGCATATATACTCATTCTACACATCAAACACAGACTGGGCTCATAGAATGCAATAGGAGCATTTTCTTTTATTGCACTATCTACTTAATTTGTATCATAATATTTCATTCATTTCAACTCTTCTAGTGCTTTTGTGCAAAGCGTATCTTCACTAGTCAAGAGTGTCAGCTAAAAAGATGCACAATGTGAAGGTTGCAAGTTAAGTTTTATTGGAGCGAAATGAGGACTGCAGCCCAGGAGACAGCACCTCAGACACTCTGAGAGACTGCTCCAAAGTGGTAGTGGGGGAAGGTCAATATGTAAGATTTTGGTGAAGGGGGAGTTCAGTGCAATCAGTCACTTTCTTTACAAGAGGTTTTCTGCTGGTCACAAGGAGCTGATGTCACATGAAGGGATTTAATGCTTTTCTAGATATGAGGGGATGCAAGGATTGGGATCATGAAATCAGTTCCTGAGAATATCTGGCCATCTGAAGACCTGTTCCATCAGTGTCCCTAGCGTACAGAGTGCCTCCCTCTCTACCCTGAACTCCCTGCAGGGCGCGCTGAAGGTCAGTAGCTGCAGCAGCACAGGGTTCAGTCTCCATAGAGGCGGTGGCAAACGTCCTTGGCAAGAGCCAGTTTGTAGTTGACAGGAGTATGATGGAGGTTTTTTTCCGGTAGTAAGCGTAGTAAAAATTTTCAAATTGAACACATATCGCACTTTGTGGAATCTGGCAGAATCAAATCTAGGAGCTTGTCTTGCTTAGCCCCGTCTCCCCTAGCCCCCTCTCCATTTCGCCTCTCCTCCTTCCCCAGGAAATCACTGCTAATACAAGCTTTATCAGTCTTCATCTTGAAACCCCTCAGAGGCTGAGGTGATTTCTCCATCACATCTCTTGGACTTTTTACCCTTGGGAACTCATTTCTTCTCAAACACTAACAATACTTAACAGAACTCTCTTGTTCTTGGAGAGTGTAGCATTTTGTTTTATTCTCACAGTATGCATGCACACAAATATTTTGGCCATTATTTTCTAATTGTAGCATCAATTTTCACAAAACTTTGTTGAATTATATAGCATGTGGAAAATTGTAACATACACCAAGGTCATCTTTTGAGCATGTGGTCCTAAACATGATGGTCTTTTTTTTTTTTCTGACTAAACATGATGGTCTTAATTCCTCTTATTTTGTTCTCGAAAGTTAAAAGAAATTTTAAAAGATCCATTAGGTGAGACTAATATTTTCATAGAGTCTGGCACACTTTGAGTTTTTCATAAATCTCAGAAAATCCAGTGGTAATAAATAATTGCCATTTTCAAGGTACATTTGGCTGTTTTGCCAAGGGCAAACTGACTATTTCAAGCAGAAGTCAATTATGCCTGCCTCATATTGGGTGCAATTTTCCCCTCACCCCCTAGGCCCTGAGGGTATAATTCAGAAGCGGTTTTATGTCCAAAATGACTGATGGTGTTTAACAACTGTAATACTTTGTACCATTTGCCAGAAGTGTCCCTCTGCCTTTCCTTCGATCTCAGTCTCGTGGTGGCACGTTTTGTTTGCATTTACCAGGGTTTTCCAGGATGACTTTTAGGTTGAAATGTTAGTGAGGGAAAAAGAGCTCAGCAACCCTAGTGTAGAGTCAACACTGGGCGTCTTTTATTTTATAATGACTGTTTTGTATTTGGAACAGGTTTCAGCATTTCCTACATTGTATTATGCAGAATACTGGAGGTTCATAAGCTATTAATAGGCAGTTAGTTTAAAAAAAAATGAGTGTCATGGTTAAATAAATTTGGGAAACTGTGTTAAATGAAGTTGAACAGATTCCTCTGTTGCAAGATTTCTTGGAACCTTTCATAAGTTGCTGTATTTTTAATCTCTAAGATAAGCATAGAGTCCACGTCATAGACTAAACATATTTGATCACAGCACATTTTTTTTTTATTCAAAAATACCAATTTTCATCTTGCAGAAAATAAACACACATCTAAATTAATTTGGAGAAATCTTTCTATATATGCTCCTTTTCATATATATTTTATTGCAAATCAAAAAAAGAAATTAGGAAGATAATCAGAAATTTAGCAAGAGTATCCTTGTTTCTAATATGTGTATAAGGTATACACATATATAAACTATTGCAATACATATATTAGACAACGTGCTCTGTATGTGCACATTATGCCTTTTTAAATATTAAAATAAAATTGACATGCATTGTATTCTGCCATTTTCCTGTGTGATGCAGATAGATGCTGAGATCATTCCTCATGGTTGAAAATATTTTGCTCTATTTTAATAATAAAATAGTGATAAAGAATACAGTTTCAAAAGAGTAACTAATATAATACCCTATATTAGTATGTCACAGTTTACCAAGCAATTTAAAATATATCATTTAACTTAGTCCTTGAAATCACACTGTGGAATAGACAGGTCCAGTCTGACTTCCTTTTACACTTGTAGAAATGGAGATCAGAGAGGTTAAATGACTTGCTGAAGACCACACAGCCTGATCTAGGCCTGCATCTCAGGAGGCAAAGGGATAGAAATTCCTAAAGTCTATTTATAGCTTTGAAATATTCAATTCACTGTTTTGGTTCACTGAAGAATATCTAAAATTTTATATTGCAAAAGCAGTAGGAGATTTCTAGCAATATATTCTCTTCCCTCCACCCCACCTCTACTTCCTCTTCCTAAAAAAATTAAAAAAAGAAAAAGAAAAACAAGAGCCCATGGAATACCAACCATGAAGGGTTTTGCTGTGAATTTTAATTTTATTTGAACCTCCTAGAATCCTTTCTGGCTCTTCTTGACAAACATCATAAGAACATTGATTTGGGACCGTGAAATGTAGAGGGTCTTAGAAATGACTAAGGGCTAGAGAGGTAAAGAGACTTACTCAATAACATATAATAAAGCTAGGGCCATCTAAGGTTCTTAATACACCGCCCAGTATTTTTCTCATTATACTACACTGGCCAGTGTGTTAATGGAGGACGATAATCTGATAAGTGGCTGGCAAATTTTTCAGGGATATAGGAAGAAATGAAGAAAAGTTGAATATGGTATCTAAAGACAGAGTCATAATTTGAGTAAACCAGAAAAACTAGATTTGTGCACACAGCTTCTGGTGAAAGCATGTGGGTGGTTCAGATCAACTACCAACAAATTGACTCAAAACTCCAGATGCCTTCACATGGCTCCTTGTTATAGTTTCATTACTGAACATGTTGATTTTATTATTCTCCTTATGACCCAAACCATCATCACTGTAAGGAAGATCATAAAGACATAATTATTTGTCACTTTTTCTAAGTGTTTACAAAAAACACAGGAATAATTTCTACAAAATTTTGGTCCCATATCTGTGATGGTAAAGATATGAGATGAATGTTGAATGGTTTCTTTCTTTCCATTGCATTTTATTCTTTTCTTTAAAAACAGTGTGAACCTTTTAATAAAAATACTTTTATTTTACAGAAAAACATAGAGCAAATGTAGTTTATGAAGCAAAACTACCAAAGACAAGACTGCAATCAAATGATTGACATATTCTAAAATATTCTGAGAGTGTGTCAGATTAATAAATATTTAACTAAGATTTTTTCTTCCCCATCCCACTCCATCCCCCAAAACTAAACCACTATGTTTCTGATTAGGTGAAAATTATTCAAATATTATTTTACCTTTGATATTAGTGACCACTCACTCTTTGTGAGTTTGGTCCTGCACTGGATTCTGAGACACCACTGAGTCAATTGCACTTACAATTCTGCTTATTCCTCAGTCTTACAAGAATTCCCTTCCTCCACTTGACACTTAAAGTTTGGGATTTCCTAAGTCTCTATTGTCACACTTTATCCCTTCAATCTCACCCCTCAAGTGAATGGTAATGAGATAAACCACCAACAAATGAGTATCTTGACTTTGACAGTGTGTTTCATCTATCTCCAAATATTTACTGTCTTGAAGTTTTCTCTCTAGTCCTTGCCTGGTACATGCTCAAGGCAGAAAGCTGGAATCCTCCTTCTTACTTTACATATTCTATTATTTATAAGTCCTAAAATTCAAATTCTACTTCCTGGGAATCAATTTAATCCATTTATTGAACTCCATATTTCAGATCTTTGTTATTTCCTATCTTGAAGTTTGAAATATTCTCCTATTTTCCTAATTTCTGGGCTAGCCCATTTCTGGGGCACTTTGGACCTTTTCTGTTTATAACCCTTAATATCTATAAAGTTTAAACACCTTGCAACGACACAGAGGTTCCTTGTGACAGGACTTTTACCCACCTTTTCAGCCTCATCTCCTCCTAACTCCCTTTAAGGTTCTGACAGATTTTTTCTGAGAAACTATTTACAGTTCATCAAGTCACCTCTTTCTCTCAGGCATCTGCACAGATTTTTCCATCTGAAGTGCCTTTGGTCTTTTGGGACTCCTATGTGTGCTAATCTCCATGGTCCCATTTTCACAGAGTGCTTTTACAGACTTTTTAAATGGCACACATCACATTATATTTTAGTGGTTCTAGTAACCTGAATGCTTCAGTATTGGAGTTAAACTCTTTCTAGAAGTCTTATCGTGCAATTCTTTGTACTCCCAATTACAATAGCAACAGAAAAGATAAAATACTTTAGAATAAATAAAACAAAAAATGTGTGAGCTTTTATGAAAAAAAAAGTTATATCTATTCCTGAAGTCTCAAAGATATGGACAAATGGAAAGGTAATACCATGTTTCACATAGGAAAATTCAATAGCATATACATTTTCCCCAAGTTAATCTATACATTTAACATGATGCCCAAAATAATAATATTGATTTTTTTTTTTCTATTTCTTTTTTGAGCAAGACAAGCTGAATCTAACATTCAAGTGAAAAAATAATCAAAAATTGACTGAAAGCTTCTATAAAAGGTGAACAATACCTGGGGGAAGAGAGCTGTGTGTGCGTGCTGTTTCTTCGGTCATGTCCGACTCTGCCCACCAGGCTCCTCTGTCCATGGGATTCTCCAGGCAAGCATACTGGAGTGGGTTGCCATGCCTCCTCCAGGGAATCTTCCAGACCCAGGGACTCAACCCATGTCTGTTATGTATCCTGCATTGGCAGATGGGTTCTTCATCACTAGCGCCACCTGGAGCCTGGATATTTAAAATATTATATTGAATATTTAAAATGTTAAGTATTTGAAAATACTATAAAAGCATGAAACATAGAACATAGTTTTGGAATACGAAAAGAAACAAATCAATTAAACCAAATGGAAGATGAAGAAATAGACTGGAATACATATGAGGACTGAATATATGATTTACATGACATCTCAAATCTGTAGGGACCACTGATCAGTTAGGAAAAATAATCTTATGTGACACCACAATAAATGGCAATGAATTAAAGATTTAAATATGAAGAATGGAAGCATAATATATATCCTTCAATAAGCCACAGGAGACTATTTTTATAAAACTGGAGTAGAGAAAAATCTTTCTAAGTATGACATAAAAATAATAAGCCATAAGAAAGAAAAATAAGTTCAACTACATATAAAGAATTTCTGCATGCAGAGATCACTATTGTCAATTCAAGAAGTAATCTCTTAATAAGGGAAACATTTGCAACTTGTATCGTGACTTCAGACTTATTTAGCAAATATATAAAGGACTCTCTTATATGAATAAGAAAAAGTTGAGTGAACCAATGAAAATAGGTAAAAGAAATGAGACAGTTAACAGAAAATGAAATGTCTTGGACATATGAATAGAGGTATGATTTTACTCACAAGAGTGGTACACATTGAAGCTTATTGGGGTATCATGTATCATCATTCTGATTAGCAAAAATGAAGAAAAATTCTGATAATTGTGCTAGAAGATGTGGGAAAACAATTTTTCTCATAGGTTGTTGGTACAAGTCTAAGTGGGTACATCTTTTATAGAGGGTAGTAGGCAAAATTTGTCAACATTACAAATAAATATGCCCTTTGATTAGGTAATTTTACATGTAGGGATTTAATTCATGGATATATTTAGAACTGTATTCCTATATTAAAATATAAATACAACTTTATTTTATTTTTAAAAACCTTTATTTCATGATGTTTTAGTCCAGCATTGTCCTTTTCTCCCTGCTACCTTTCTCCACCACCAGCCAGGGCAATGTGTCTCTCTATATTTTGCTTCAAACATGTAAGACGGTCATGAATCCGCCATGAATCTGACAAATGCATTTCCACAGAAACTCATACTTTAAAGACTGCTAGCAATTAGAAAATTTAGAGAAAGAAAAGAGTTACTCTTCCTATCTTCTATTTTGAAACTGAAATGCTAGCATTTTATTTAGCCTGCGAAAATAAATGGTCTAAAAATTATAGGTACACCATAAACTGGCATGTACTATCCATTGCTTTTCTAAAATATCTGTTTTTAAAGAGAGTTGTATCTTTTAGGGTACATGCTTTGATTTTATAATACAAATGGAAAAATATATAATACATGGAATTTCTTGTTTTGTAGAGCTGTTGCTTGTAAATATTTTGACCTTGGTCTTGGCCTCTGGGGAGTAGTGTATGGTTTAAGCTTTTCAAGCAGGTGGCTAAGTCTGACCCTGGCCCACAAACCCCTAAAGATTTAGCCCTACCTGACAACTATATTCAGAAACTGTGAAGAATCAATAGTTCCATTACAGGACACCCAAAGTGCCATCTGCTGAAGTGGGTAGATGTATTTTTACCATGTACTTTATTCAGAGTGTTTTATTCTCCCCATCCCAGGAGAAAACTATTGCTCAAAGAAAAGAAAGAGCTCTGAAGGACTTTGATGTAAGAAAATATTATTTAGCATCACATCACATTAACGATTTGAATTGCTAAACAGAGAACATGCATACTGAATTTATTAACAGTGTGCAAGCTTGTATCTGGGAGTACCTTAAGATTTAAAAACAGAAGCAAAAAGATAGACGTGAATACAAAGGCAAGGTTATACAAACACAAGCATAACTCGAAAGCGAGTATTAAAGTGGGTTGCAAAATAAATGTGGAACAATACTGTCATATGGTAGTGATATGGCATGGAAAAATGAAAATGCAGCATACAGAAATTATAGAGTGCTATTTCTCCACACCGTATAAATCCAGCTAGTGAGCTTCAGGATTCCAGTTCAGCTACTCTAAAATCTTCCAGGGTTAAGAACAGCAAATATTTTCTTCCTTGGAGCCACCATCATGTACAGTTTTAATTCTTACATTTTAGAGTAGTTTTTACCCTAATAAACCATTCTGCACCATTCACTTCTTAAGCTTTTTTATTTTTATTTTTTTCTGAATGGAATTTTTTCTTTTTCCTTATGAACTAAGTTTTAATGGAAATAAACTCAGGTTATAACTTCAGGATTTCCCATTTGCATAGGACTGTAAATACTGCATAAAGCCTTGTGTGCTATGCTTTATTGGCTATTAAAGGCTGTTAAGTGAGGTTTTAGTATAAGAGTCTTGTATTTGTAATTACAGGGAAACCTCACATGATTGTCATCTGTTTGTTTTTGCAAGTGTAGCCTTAGAATTTAGAACTGATACGCCAATAGGAATGTTATTTTAGCTTTAGTTAAGATTGAAGTTTTTAGACAGGAAATTTAATTCTCATACCAGAAGGAGTATTTTTGACCTCTGATTACAGCCAGTTTTAGGCTAAAAGTTTGAAAATCATTTACCAAAAAATGGAATAGGTGATGAAAGAATTTAGTTTAATTCATACTTATTATGTAGTTGGGGGGGAGTTACCCTGAAATAAGCCTTTGGTATTTTGTGTTTTAATGTGAATTTAAAAGAAATGAGGTTCTCTGTAGATATAAGTTAAACCTAAGTGTATCCAAATACTATTTGGAGAACATAGGGCAGAAAATTACTGAATCAAAAGTGATTTTTCATTTTGTATCATTAGTGGGATAATTTTATTATCTGATATCCCAGACACTCCATTGCTTAAACAGCATGCTTGTTGGCCGTTGGCAGGTGTGGCTCTGGGGCTCTGTATTCCTCGTCTGGGGTAAATAGGAGCAGTGCAGTCCAGATGCTCCCCAGCCCCCAGACCCAGCCTGTTCATTAGGGAAAAGGGCTCAGTGACCAGAGCTAACAATGACTCGCGCTCAGAAATAAAGCAGAAAACTTGCAGCTGCTGGTCTTCAGCTGCCTCACTTAAGGGGCCTCAGAGAAAGAATTCTGTGTTCTAAACAGCATGTTTTAAATAACAATACAACACACCTGCGCACAATAGTCTAGGCAGAGGGCTGGCGGGAACTGATTCCTCCACCAGGCCTGAACCAAAGATTTTTAATTATAAACATTGCAGACATGCAGATAAAGGAGAACCCTGTTCTGGTGAGTGATTTGGTTTTGTTTTGCTTTTTGAGCTGCTATTAGAATTAGAGAAAGAACTAAGTGAGATGGATGTGGTGTCAAATGATTCCTCAAAATGATAGCAAATCCATGCTGTTCTTGATTTAAACGTATCCTGGAAACTATTGTGTCCACAAGATCCGGAGCTGTTTTAAATATACATTAGTTATTTAAAAATTTTATGTGTTTAGGATGTATTTCTCCATTGTCCTGATACCTTTTCAGTTGAAGTACCTCTAATTTCAAAGCAATGGTCCCAGGTACATTAATCTGAAAAAGGTACAAAATACAAAACAGAGTGTGCAAAAAATACAGAATAGAATGTGTGGAAAACAGAGTGTGCGGAAAAAATGGAAAACAGAGTGTGTGAAAAGTCTGCAAACATTGGGATATTTTGAGGTAGTTTCCTGAAAACGTATTTGGAGGTTGAGGAAAAGCATACTAAGAATGTTTTGTGTAAATGTGGCTGTAATATGATGTAGCTTTTCTGTTTCCAGACAGCCTGCAGTTCTCAAGGTTGTGGGTGGCTGGGTCAGAGGACAGGGTGCTTTCTCTTGCTCATTGCTGGACTGCTTTTCAGGATAAAATGGGTCTTGGCAACGAATTTGGAAATTTTAGCATTTGGTTGTATGTGTCCTTTGTAAAATGATCCACAGTAACTCAGCATGATGAATCCATTTTAGAAATGCCTCACTGGATTTTAAAAATGTTTTACCTCTATGAAGTAGGTTTGTGTTTCTAATTCTCAGCCTCTCTTCATCAATAGGAAGAGAGTGTTTGGCCCAACGTTTTTGGTAGATTCTGTGGTTTTCAAGGTCTTGTTGTTGGGAGAGATCACACATACACGTGCACACACACCCGTTATGCTTGTGGTACAGTATGGGTAGTTCTCTGGTTTGAGAATTAGGCAGGAGAGCAAATAACATAATAAATCCACACTTGATGAAAAATTGACAGTTTGAAAGAGTTGAAGAAAAAATGTTCAACATCTAGAGAGGTTTACTTTGTTGTTGTTAGAGTAAAATCTCTTGACAATGTTGTTAGTTTCTGCTATACAGCAAAGTGAAGCAGCTGTATGTATGTTAAGAGAGGCTTACTTTTATCTTTCATTTTTATTTTGTGGGGTTTATCATTTTGGTGGAGCTGTGCTGTGGTCCTGACTTGAAGAAATTCTTGATAGTTGTGTACTTTTTGTAATAGTAAGTGTTTTCAGAGAAGTGTTTGGTGTGAGTGAAAGTTGCTCAATCGTGTCTGACTCTTTGGGACCCCATGGACTATATACTCATGGGATTCTCCAGACCAGAATATTGGAGCGAGTAGCCGTTCCCTTCTCCAGGGGATCTTCCCAATCCAGGGATTGAACCCAGGTCTCCGTCATTGCAGGCAGATTCTTTACCAGCTGAGCCACCAGGGAAGAACGTTTGGTGTAATGTGAATCAGTTTAATCACGGACAAGCATGAGTGTGTGCTAAGTCGCTTCAGTCATGTCTGACTCTTGCGACCCTATGGACTATAGCCTGTCAGGTTCCTCTGTCCATGGGGGTTTTTCAGGCAAGAATAGTGGAGTGGGTTGCCACGCCCTCCTCCAGGGGGATCTTCCTGATCCAGGGATCTAGCCCAGGTCTCCCAAATTGCAAGCGGATTCTTTACTGTCTGAGCCGCCAGGGAAGCCCAATTGTGTGAGGCAAATAAGGTCTGCGCCCTCCTGGAGCTAGTTAGGGGGAGGCGGCCACTAGATTTGCAAGCCAAGAAACACATGAGATCACCAGTGGTTGTAGGAAGAGCTGGGAAGGAAGAATAACCAGCATGTGTGGTGCAGAGTAACTACAGGGGCTTTCTTTAGACTCGATAGATGGGAACCAACTCAGAGAGGAGTCTTACAAAGTCCAGACCTGAGGGGTGAGAAGAAACAAGTCATGTAAAAGTCAGAGGAGGGTATGTCAGGTAGAGACAACACAGGGTATATCACAGTCCACATATATATATATGTATTTTAATAGAATGAGGAATTTTTAAACTTTTGAAATGTAATATGGTTAAAGTCAAACCATTTTCATTTTCAGCAATGTTTCAGGAAATGTTTCAGGAAACATTTTCAGCAGTGTCTGTGGTAGCACTCTGTAATCAAACACATGAGTATTTCTGCAGTGAAGCATAAGAATGATCACACGGTGTGAGACAAATAAAGCCTCTGAATCGTCACACTTCCAGTTAGATTTTGGTATCAAATGAGTCCTGGTCTGATCAGGTTTTTCTTCCAATTAAGTTATATATAAACTTTCGGTTTTTTATACTTTTTAGGTTTCAAGATGACAGGTAAGGGGATTGTGGAGCAGGATTTCATGGCACAAGACACCATAATTAATTTAGTTAATGCCACGTTTTTATATATTTAGACTGTTTCCAGTGAAGTTATTTGTTATTTTTGACTGCTGGGATGAACATTCTTCTAACCATGTATATGTGCATGATGATAATTTTCTTATATTAAATTTTTATATAGGGATGTGCAAAAAGTTTTCAATGCAGGTTTTTAAGATAGAATTGAAATTTTAAAATAAATTATCAAAATTGGAGACCTCTCAAAAGGGTTTTCTAATTCTGTAGCTAGCTGAGAGTCATTATTTTCAGAATATTGTATCCATGTCTCAAATTTAATAACTTTCAAAGGCAATGACAATAGTAGCAAAAGCTTCTGGTTATTTTTCACCTTAATTCCTTCCCACTGTACTCCTCTATTTATAACAGAAGCTGTATATGTGGAGAGACTGGGTTATTAACTGCCAGGAGTATAGCCATTCAGGGGAGGCTAAGAATGTAATTGGGTTCTTTTCCATATCAAAACAAAATGATTCAGGATCTCGGTTTATAGAAAAGCATCCTTTATTTAGTTACAGAATCTTGGATCATGTTTGTAGCTTTCTGGGCTGTTGTTTTCTTTTCTGAGCCTTCATAGCTCTGGTCCTGCTTTTGACCTTGCTGTTATGATCAGCCTGGAGATGGCTTCAGAATTTGGTCTTCAGAATCTCATCCTGCTCAGGATGTGACCAATCCTTTCCTGCATAGCAGTGGCTCCGTCCATCCCTGGTATCAGCTCTGGCTTACGCACCTGTGATAAAGGCAGCATTTTTGCTGTGCACCCTCATAATTAGCCATACCCACACTCTCAGCAGTGCCTGTGGTTTTTCAAGTGTGATACCAGTTTTGATGAAAGCTTTAGAATCAAAATGTCAGATTGTTGCTGTAGGTCACAAACATGAAAGTTTATTGTTGTTATCTCTATTAATTCAGTATGAAATATACTATTTGAGAAGCATGTAAATTTTAATTACTACAGTATGAAATTGAAAAGTTCTGCTGATTTACATATATTCCAAGGGCCAAATGAAACATCTTCAATTTTTAGCCATGTAGAATACACTTTTATATGTGCTTATTATATGCATATAGAATGTGTTCAAGGCCCAGGTGTATTATTTATCAACTTGCTATTCCATTGGATCTCATAGGCCTCTCATCCATAGATGTCTGTCACTGAATTCTGTATATTTGAGAGATTGGAATGTCAACATTATTCTTCTTGGAATAAATGAAGGGACTCCGTGGGTGTGAGTTGTGGCTGGTTGCTAAGAATATCTAATCAGGTTGCATTGCTATAGCAACAGTGTTGCTAGGACTTTAAAGTTTCCCTGCAATCAGTTGGAATTCATAAGTGAAAGACATTATTTATCTCAGTGGTATTTTAAAGTCATCCTAGCTAGCATGAGGCAGGAACTCTGTACTTTGGAAAGGAACTGATATCCCCAATGAAATGCCCTCTAGTTTATGGTTAGTTCAGAGTAGGTAATCTTCAGTACCAGGGTGGTAATGTAGCAACCTGTTTTTTGGAGTGTCTTGATTTCACAGATACTACCTAAGTCAAGGTCAGTACCATCTGACTCTTCAAGGGCTCACAGAAGAATCAGACAGACCATCAATCCTCACACACTGATTATTTGAAAGCAAAACTATTATTTCATATTCTGTTATACATCAGAATGCTTGAGGACTCCAAAAATAATATTTGTAGTTCTCTCCTTTTCAAAATGAAAATGATTTTAAGTTTTAATTATATTTATTACATATTTCTTATCTGAAAGTTTAGATTGAATAAAGCAGATAGTTAAAAATCTCCTAGAGCTAACTGCTTTGTGCATCTTGTGGTCAAAATCATGTATATCTATAGCTGCTAAATAAAGAGATGTACAATACGTATTTGTTTTGATGGCAGTGTGTTTTTAAAAGATATCTACATTGAATTATCTTCATGTTTGCTCCATTGTGGTTTTAACATTGTTTTTCCTTCACAAGTACACTGAAACATTGAAATGGTCAGGGCTTAGTCATAAAGTTGAAATCCTCTATGTTTACTAAATATCTGTTCTGTCCTGTTTCAAGAGGTATTCAAAATATTTGGCTTAAGGATTTGGTTAATCACCATCTTAATAGAACATGAAGCCAGCATTTTTTCTTGTTTTTGTCACTAAACTTTTGAACTAGGGAAAGAGACTATGCAACTGTTTTATTTCAACTTGGTAATGAAGAATTTTACTCAATTTATGGAATTAAAATAAGTACATATTTTAAGAGGTTGAGCACTGAAGCCTAGAGAGTTGGTTTTAGGTTGACCGAATATGGGGTTGAGTCAGGCATTGTTTGTCATTTCATGGAGACCATGAATGAAAAATAAAACAGCATATCTTTGATGATTTCATAGGATGGCTGGCTAATCAATAAAAATTGAGATGCTTGTGATTCTAAGAGAAACTACTAATAGCCAGTATTTTTTGAGAACTAAGTATGTGCAAGGCACTCTTAAGAAGATTCCACTTCTATTAATAATAACCTTAGGAGAGTCCTACTTTACAGATAAGAACACTGAGGAAGAGTGAAGTTGAACACTTTTCCAAGGTTGCATGGCTACTAAGTATTAGAGCCAGAATTCAGACCTGGAGGGTACTTCAAGACCCCTCTTCTAAAACCTCTATGCTTTGCTCTGAGGGGTACTGGATGGTTGTATTAGGCTAAGTCATTCATTCTACTGGGGATATTCATGGCGCATTATTTTGTTCATAGTTTTGCTTGTCCAGAGATTAGTTTTTGTATCTTTGTTAATTCATCAAGGGGCACACTATTTTTAATGCTGTGCTCACAGCAAGTATACGCATAGGGTATGGATTGATAAATCGTTCACAAAATAAGATACCACTTTTTCAAACAGACGCGTCATCTTTACACCTTGTTTTCTTTGTGCAGATCTACTCAGGGAACCAAAGTACAAATCAGAAGGTTCTGATGAAAATGAAATTAGAATGAATATTTCTCAAAGTATGTTTTCAATTTCACTGTATCTGGTTTTCTTTAACTCTGGGGATGTATTACTATCAATGAATAAAAAGTTCATGTAAGACCAAAGCACTTTTACTTCACAATGGTACTGGATAAAAACTAGCCAATTAGTATTAACTGGCTCTTCCTCATGCATTTAGCTTACTTTCTGTTATGAAAAATGAGAGTTCAGTTCATTTGCTGACCTACTTGAAGAGGTAATGGCAATATTGCAAAGTGGTCTAGGATCATGGCTATTGTGGGCCAAGAGACTGGGTCCAGTCCTGACTCTGCCACTTAGTAGGGCATGTTTTGGGGGAAGCTACTTCTTTCAACTGTTTTTGGACATTTTAATATATTATTTTACTGAAGTATAGTTGATTTGTAATGTGTTACTTTCTGCTCTACAGCAAAGTGATTATACATATATATATATATGTATATGTATATATATATACACACGCACATTCTTTTTTATATTTTTCCATTATGATCTATCATAGACTATTGAATATAGTTCTCTGTGCTCTACAGTAGGGACCTTGTTGCTTATCCATTCCATATATAGTAATTTGCATCTCCTAACCCCAGCCTCCCTCTCTGTCCCTCCCCAACCCCAGCCTCCTTGGCAACTACAAGTCTGTTCTCTGTGTCCATGAGTCTGCTTCTGTTTTGTAGATAGGTTCATTTGTATTGTATTTTAGATTCCACTTATAAATGATATCACGTGGTATTTGTCTTTCTTTATGACTTCACTTTGTATGATAACCTCTAGTTGCATCCATGTTGCTGTAAATGACATTATTTCATTATTTTTTATGGTTGAATAATATTCCATTGTATACATGTACCACATCTTTTTTATCCATTCATCTGTCAATGAACATTTAGGTTATTACTATGTCTTAGCTATGTAAATAGTGCTGCTATGAACATGGGATTGCATGTATCTTTTTGAATTAGAGTTTTTCCTGGATATATATCCAAGAATGGGATTGCTGGATCATATGGTAATTCCATTTTATTTTCTGAGGAACCACCATACTGTTTTCTGTAGTGGCTGTACCAGCATATGTTCCCATCGACGACATAGGAGGGTTCCCTTTTCTCCACACCCTCTCTAGACACTAATTCTCAAAGCCTCAGTTTTCTCATCTTAATAAATGGAAATAATAAGTAACTTTCTGCTATGGGTTGAATGTGTATCCCTTGTCCCCATTCATATGTTGAAAACCTAATCCCCAAGGTGATGATGTTAGGAAGTGAGCTGTTTGGGAGGTGATTAGGTGATGAGAGTGAAGCTCTCAATAGTGGGATTAGTGCCTTTTAAAATTGACCCCAGAGGGCTTGCTTCCCTATTCTGCCCCTTGACGGTATGATGAAAAACTCAGCAGTCTGCAACTCAGACATGGGGCCTTAACAGGGCCCGACCATGCTGGCCCTCTGATCTTAGAGTTTCAACCTCTCAGTTCAGTTCAGTTCAGTTCAGTCGCTCAGTTGTGTCCAACTCTTTGCGACCCCCATGAATCACAGCACGCCAGGCCTCCGTGTCCATCACCAGCTCCTGGAGTTTACTCAAACTCATGTCCATTGAGTCGGTGATGCCATCCAGCCTTCTCCTCCTCTGTCGTCCCCTTCTCCTCCTGCCCCCAATCCCTCCCAGCATCAGGGTCTTTCCAATGAGTCAACTGTTCGCATGAGGTGGCCAGAGTACTGGAATTTCAGCTTCAGCATCAGTCCTTCCAATGAACAGCCAGGACTGATCTCCTTCAGGATGGACTGGTTTGACCTCCTTGCAGTCCAAGGGACTCTGAAGAGTCTTCTTCAACACCACAGTTCAAAAGTGTCAATTTTTTGGCACTCAGCTTTCTTTATAGTCCAACTCTCATATCCATACATGACCACTGGAAAAACCATAGCCTTGGCCAGACGGACCTCTGTTGGCAAAGTAATGTCTCTGCTTTTTAATATGCTATCTAGGTTGGTCATAACTTTCCTTCCAAGGAATAAAGTGTCTTTTAATTTCATGACTGCAGTCACCATCTGCAGTGATTTTGGAGCCCCCAAAAATAAAGTCTGACACTGTTTCCACTGTCTCCCCATCTATTTCCCATGAGGTGATGGGACCAGATGCCATGATCTTAGTTTTCTGAATGTTAAGCTTTAAGCCAACTTTTTCACTCTCCTCTTTCACTTTCATCTAGAGGCTGTTTAGTTCCTCTTCACTTTCTGCCATAAGGGTGGTGTCATCTGCATATCTGAGGTTATTGATATTTCTCCTGGCAATCTTGATTCCAGCTTGTGCTTCTTCCAGCCCAGCGTTTCTCATGATGTACTCTGCATATAAGTTAAATAAGCAGGGTGACAATATACAGCCTTGACGTACTCCTTTTCCTATTTGGAACCAGTCTGTTGTTCCATGCCCAGTTCTAACTGTTGCTTCCTGACCTGCATACAGCTTTCTCAAGAAGCAGGTAGGGTGGTCTGGTATTCCCATCTCTTTCAGAATTTTCCACAGTTTATTGTGATCCACATAGTCAAAGGCTTTGGCATAGTCAATAAAGCAGAAATAGATGTTTTTTCTGGAACTCTCTTGTTTTTTCAATGATCCAGCGGATATTGGCAACTTGATCTCTGGTTCCTCTGTCTTTTCTAAAACCACCTTGAACATCTGGAAGTTCACATATTGCTGAAGCCACCTATGGAAAGTAAATTTCTGTTGTTTATAAGCTACCCAGTCGGAGTATTTATTATAGCAGCCTGAAAGGACTAAGATACTTGCTTACACTTACTGTAAGGATTAAATGAAAAAGTGTGTATGAAAGACTTTATTATTTATGTCACTCACGTAGTGCTCTTAGTACACAGGAGCCAACATTCTTGTCATATCTTGTCAAATGAGATATCATTTCTGTAAGTAGAGATCATGAAAAATTTTATCTATTGTTTATGGAGCAGGTTTAAAGAAATTTTAGAAATTTCTGGAATCTAAAAGTATATGGCTTCTGGCAAACCCCTAGCCTCTGTTAAGCCGTAGTTTCTTACTTTCTTTGAGAAGATATAGTAATACCTGATTTTCAAGGTTGTAAAAGAGTTTAAGGATGAGATGAGAATAAACTTAGCTCAGAGCCCTAAATAAATGGTTAAGACTACTTTTTAATAGTGTAACTAATTGAAATTTCAAAGGCTCTTATGTTCCTGCTCATATGCCCAAACATTGAGAGCATCTAACTCAGTCCTCTGTGTGCTGTCCATTGCGTTTTCAGTTGTTGAATTAAATGTCATGATTTAATATGTTCATGAGGTCATTAATAATATTAATTTATTGGTTTCCTTTTTTGCTGCCTGCAGTTTTGTTGCTCTTCTACTTCATGAATAGTGTAAAATATATGGGGTTTTGGATCATATTGAATCATGTTCCATTTTCCATGCAAACTACATGGTCTAATGATTACTGTTAGGGAGGATGCCATTTTACAAAAGCAGTTTAGAGGTATTGTAAAAACTTGACAGATTTTAAATTCTCAATTGTGCATATATTTTTTTGGTCCATATGTTTTTTACTTTCATGAATTTTTGCTCATTTTCCTAGAGAGTTTAGCATAGATTTAAAAGGGTATGCTCAAGGTTTGAGGAATAATGTCCTATACAACTAGGAAGACAAGCAAATGATTAATGAGATTGTGATATGGCCTTTTAAAAGTCAGTATTTGCAAAACACACATGTACTATTTTATAGGGAAGAAAGATGTAGAAGCATTTGAGAGAATCATCAGAGAAAATGATGATTTTCCTCACATTGTTTTGTTTTTCTCCAAGTAGGCTTCAGTCTTTGAGGGCTTTTGGAGAATGATCAGGAGGGCTTAGCAAGATGGAAGTCTCATCTGATATGTGGCCCATAGAATCTTTCACGTGCATTCTTAATGTCCAGGAAGCACAAGCTCTTGTAGGTTCTTTATCCACCAAGTTTCTGCTCAGCAACTCATAGCTCTTATGGTGATGGAAGACAGTTTTGGGGAAAAGGCAACATTTGTCATGTTGTTTTGACAACCACCTGTTCCATTTTCAGAGCTCCTATGTCTCTTCTCTGCTTCAAGATGCCCTTCCCAGGCCTCCTGTTCTTCCCTGGGTTGCCATCTGGGCCCTGCAAAGGCTATATACCAGTGAAGGGTTAAGTGATAGTGTGGTACCTCCCTCTGCCTCTAGTGCCGTGACCTTTCTCCCCCACCACGGGGTTTTTGCTTCTTAAATGGTCAAGACCCAAAGGAATGAAAAGTGACACAATAGGAAAGTAGGTCCAAGATAGCAGTGTGAAAAGGAAGCTGGATCCTGGTTCTGTTGCAGGAAAGGGGCCTCCTTCCAGAGCCCGAAGGGTTTCCCTTGTGGCTCAGCTGGTAAAGAATCCCCCTGCAATGTGAGAGACCTGGGTTCGATCCCTGGGTTGGGAAGGTCCCCTGGAGAAGGGAAAGGCTACCCACTCCAGTATTCTGGCCTGGAGAATTCCAGGGACTGTATAGTCCATCGGGTCGTAAAGAGTCGGACACGACTGAGTGACTTTCACTTCCCTTCACTTCCAGGGCCTGAAAGGGGGCGCTTGTCTAACACTCGGAAATGAATTGCCCGAGGAGACTCCTGTGTTGACAAAGGAAAGGATACCTGGGCAGAGAGCCGTAGGGCAAGGGGACCCAAGAGACCTGCTCTGCCGCATGGCTCGCGGGCTCAGGTTTCATGGTGATGGGGTTAGTTTCTGTGTTGTCCTTGGCCAATCATTCGGACCCAGGGTCCTTCCTGGTGGTGCTTTCATTGCTCAGCCAAGATGGATGCCCGCGAGAGGCATTCTGGGAGGTGGTCGGACACGGCCAGTCTCCTTTTGAACTTTTCCTGACTTGTTGGTTCTGTGTTCCTCACCGAGATCTCCTGTTACAACTCACGCAAATGGTTACTGTGGTGCCTGGCCAGGGTGGGCTATTTCAGTCAGTTCGTGTCCCTAACAGTTCTGTAGAACCCACCTATACGTTCTGCCAGAGAGGCTCTGGGAAGCAGTGAGGGAGAGATGAGGCGTCTCCGTCTCTTCTCATCAGAAGCGTGCGGCTTGTTCCTGATCGCCCTACCTCACGGCAACAGGAGGGCTTGGGGGCCACATCTCCATACCCCCAGCCAAACTCTCTCCAGCAAAGAATTAGCATTAGCATTCTCTACCATCGCCTTCATTTCTAAGCAAGTGTGTACTTGGAAAGGTGGCAGACCACTTCTGAAACAGCAAGTAAACAGCTCTTAGTTTCTAAAAGGATCTCAAAAGACTTTGTGGCTGATTTTTGACCTCTTTGTATGCTACTGAATTTTCTCTTTGCAAGGGTTAATTTTCCTGTTTTGTTTAGCTAAATATTAAACTTTCATATTCTTTGAGTACATTGTGTAACTTAAAATTTCCCAGTACCCATTGTACTTTCAAGAAGTATCTTGGGTGTTTGGAAACTCTGACTTGATCAGTTTTCTGTTTTTTGAACAACTATGGTTGACAGTATGAACTGTGCAAAAAATAGAAAAAACAAAAAATAAAGCCCAGCGTGTTGCATGTATAGCAGTCTTTTACGTTACAGAGAGAATTTTGCAAGACTGAGGCTTCTACTTTGGCCTATCACAAAAGAGATATGCTAAACCAACATTGTAGAAATCAGAGCCCTAATACATTTCCCGAAGACGCTATAATTTAGTTGATGGAATCTCTCTTCATGAAGTATGCTGCAACTATAAATCTTTTAGAAACTCATATTATTTGGGTTCCATCCAAATAATTGGATTTGCATCTCTCATTAACATGCAGATTTTCATGTGGACCTTTAATGGTTCAGTTGTTTTAAGTGCACCTAAAAATGGATTAGAAGTACTTGGCTAGTGGGGTTGAATTTTAGCTGCAGCATGCAGTTTTTACAGAAGCCCCTATTAACTACATGCTCTGAACCAATGGTATATGATGCAATGAGATCCATACCAATTGCTCAGAAAAGCTTCTTCTCCCTGTTTACTTCAGTGTCAAATGACCCAGCAGACCTGATCATTAGATACAGAAAACATTCACTTTCTACATAATTGGATGTGGTGGGTGTGAGGGCAAAGGGCCACTGAGGCACTCCTTCTTATGTGAATTTAATGGATACAAAGAAGAAAAGTTCAAAGTCATACATGTGAAAACAGTGGGGATTTATCACAATTCTCTGTGATACTTCCCTTGAAAATAACAAGATGAAATGTTCAGTGTTTGGTTTTTAAAGAGTGTTTTATTTGTCAGTCATTCTTGATGTATCTGTGTTCAAACTGACAAGACCAGTATTCTGCTGCCTGAGGCAGCTGGCTGAAATTAATGATAGAAAACACAGGCAACTTGACAGGAAGCCATTTTGCAAAGCTAGTGGTTGTGACTTGGAGGAAATTTGAAATTAAGTCTATCTTGGGGTGAGGGCCATCCTTTGAGGAATATTAATCATTGACCATCCATCAAAACATCAGCTTGCAATTAAACTGCATAATTTTGCTTTGGTAGCACAATTTCTAAGGAACCATTGTGTTAAAAATCAACATCACAGGAGTGGATCTTATTCTCTTAGGAGAAAAGCCTGTGTGAATGGAAGAAAAGTTAAATCATTCTTTACCATTTGACAGCTCACCAGTCCAGAAACTTAGAGTTTAAATTTGGAGTCTAAAGGGTGCTTCCTTTAGCACTTCTGCCAAATGTGGTAAGTGAGATGATTTTTTTTTTTAAGGCCATAGCCAGGGCTAATCAAAGCGAAACTGTAAGAAATAAACCAGTTCTAGCATCAGCATGGTTTCCCCTCAGATCATGTCACAGATGCACAGAAGCCCAAGGCTTGGAGGCTGCTTCTTCAGGTGCCCCGTGGGTGGTACGACTCTCTTCACTCTCCACGTTTCCTTGGGATGTAAATGGACAGAGTTGGGTTGCTGATTCTTGCTAGAATATCAGTTTCTTGTTTAATTCTGCAATTCCCTCCATTATCTATTGTTCTTTTCATCCAAGTAGACACATAAATTCAAGGTGTAGCTGAATGTCCTAAAATATTGGACTTCTCAAATTAACCGACTGAGAAGAACTGTGTGACTTCCTTATTCTTGAGCATTTATGATAGGATTTCAAAAATTTTTATTTACGGTAACAATTAAAGGTGTGTGTACATATTTATTTTTAAAGATATCTGTACTTACAGATTATGTGTATAAGAAAAGGTAGTTAACCTACTGCTGATAGGTTTGAAAGAAATTAAATATCTTAGTTAAGATATTCTGTATTTTTCAACAATATTTAGTTAAAAATTCTCATCAGTTCTCTGTCACTATACTTATAGTGTGAAATAGATACACAGATACTTTAATCACACTTTTAAATAAAGTTGTGAGCACACATTTTGTATCTAAAATCTGCCCTAGGAATACAAAGTCAGCTCTTTCAAGCAAAATATTTTCAGTTAAATGTTTTTGTTTGATTTTTTTGAACAGAAATCAGGTGAAACAAAACACACAAAATACTATAGAAAAAATCATTTTAGTTTTTATGATGACTGAGTAAATGCAACTATTTTTGCTCATATTAGTACTTGGATCCTTTTTTTAAAATTAATCTTAAAAAGGAATTAAAATGTATTTTCATGAATGCATATTAAAAATAATTTTGAACACAAAAAATACCTTCTGTATATGAAAAATTACAATGCTATTCAAAAAAATTTGAGTACTTCTGAGAATCTGGTTTTGTAGCTTTATAATGTTTTAGGGAGAAAAGTCCCAATTTTCTGTTTTATGAAAGAATTAGATCACTAATTTAAATCTGAAGTAGCCAAGCTATTTTTTATGACCATAAAAATCCAGAAAAATAGTGAATATATTGCTAAATACAACTGAATATATTTATGCTGTAGATTTTATTTCTGAACTAAATATAGATTAGTAAGGTATTTTCTATCATGTAATAAATATATAGATGCAATTTTATAGATAAAGAACAAACTTCAAAGATTAGATCTTGTTAGTTGCATTAAGGATATATTGGTCCTCCTGTGATTCAGAACATCTGGCTAACTGGTTAGGCTTTCAGTGATAATATTGTACTAGCTGTGTAGAATTGTTCTGTTTTGAATGTTTATCATTTAAAAAATTTATATGCAAGACATTTCCCATTTTCACTGTCTTGAAATTTTCTTCTTTGTATTTTTTTGGCTCCCTGAGACAAAGAAGTCTTTTTCACTTTTACTTATGAAACAGCTTTAATGATAAAATATTTCTGGTCTGTATTGTAGCAAAAGATAAGGAAGGATTCTTAATGAATTTATTAGAAAAATGGAGAGAATAATATAGCAGTTCATTTAGAAGATAGGGATATAAAATCAGATGTTTCTTTGGGTTAGGGAAATAGAGAAAATATGTAACTTTTCTCCCTTTTTACTCTTGTTTTTTTTTTTTTTTTCATTTATTTTTATTAGTTGGAGGCTAATTCCTTTTTACTCTTTTTGACATATTCATTTACTATTAGGCAGGAGCTATAGCATTAATTAATAAGTAATGACAGAATGGAACACTTTCTTTGGAATGCAGTTTATGGCTTCTTGCCCATGATGGCAGAACAGCTGTTTCTGCTGAATTATTGGAATGTGAGAAGAAATGATGTAAACCCTTCAAAGCACAGAGAGTAAAGGGGATTTTTTTTTCTCTTAAGTCCCAGTGAACAGAAGCTTTTATACACAAAGAAAGAATTCAGAGAGCCCTGTCCTCTTTGAGCACAACACTTCTCCTTGTGCATTCCCGTTATTCTACCAGATCCTCAGGGTAAGATGTTGCAGGGGTTTCTGGTTGCACAGGACTGTTCTGTTCTCCCACGCATCACTCAGAACCAGAAGACCCTAAATGTAGTCACCTTCGGGTGAACCTTTGTGAGATCTCTGCAGGGAGAGTGGGGAGCAATGGCAAGCTGGGGCGGGGTTGGCAGGGGATGTGGTGGGGTAGTTAGGGGCTCTGGAGTTGAAAGATCTCACAGCAGACCCCAGATCTGCTTTGTAACACTGGGACCTCTGTCAGGTTACTTAATACAGAGAGCATGTTACTCAACTGTACCTCTATGTTTTATCAATAGCATGAGGATAATAATAGAATTGGTCTCATAGAGTCTTTAATGAGTATTATCAGAAATGATTTATGTAAGGGAAAATGTCTGGCTCATGTAAACACTGAATAAATGGTAGTTGTTTTTATTAGGCATTTTATTCCAAAGCACTTTTCAATAGGTCTGTTGTACAGAAGGTGACACTTGAAGAAGGTATTGAATAATTTCTATACATTTAAAAAAGATACTGAAATGCAAGTCAAACCAGATCCTGATCAGACACCACTAAATACTTGCTGTGTGATTTAGCAAAGTCATTGAAATTCTTCAAATCTCAGTTTGCTTACCTGAAAAATGAAAGAATGATTTCTAGTGACTCTATGCTTATTGTATTCTAGGTGCTGTGCTAAGTGCATTATAGGACTTAACGAGGTTTAATCGCCTTAACAACCTTAAATTATTGCAACATTTTACAGAGAAAGAAACAAGTACAGAGAAGGAAGCTGACTCTATTCATTTAAAGAGTATGTGCTGAGCCCCTGTTACCTGTTAGACTCCTCCTCCAGATGCTCGAGATGTAGCCATGAACAACTCAGACAGAAAAGGCAGGGTCTTAGAGGCCTGTGTCCTAATAGGGAAGGGGAATGAAGAGTTTTTTTAACAAGAAAATATATCATACATTGGAGTGATAAGTGCAAAGAAGAAAGAAAAAAGAAAAATAAAGCCATGAAACATGTGGGATGACTTATAATATTAGGTAGGGTCACCAGGGATGGTCTCACAGAAAAAGGTGGCATTTTGGAGGTAAAAACCTGAAAGGATTAAGGAAGAGTCCCAGAGAAAAGAGAGAAGCAAGTGTTTGCATTTTCAAATGCTCCCTTATGTTACTGGTATAAATCTACCTACCTCTTTGAGCTCTTGAGAAAATCAAGGGAAATAATATGAATAAACTTTGTAAACAATAAAGCACTAGGTAAGTGATAATTATTACTATTCAAAAAAGGAAGAGAACATTGCGATGCAATTTAGTATCAGACAGAAGTCTATCGGGTTTTTTCTACTGTTTTCCTGTCCTTTTGTTCTTAAAACTACATTTTCAAAAAATGTTCTAGTACACACGATGTGAATTCACTTCCTAAGGCAATCACAATAGAAAAAACACATCACTGCTGTTCCACCTGATATAGACTCATCACTGAATTTCAATAACTCTTTAGAAACATTCAGAATAGGTCTCTGCCTGTAATGGAGACCAAACATTTTTTTATAAAACCATTCTTGGTTTCCCAAATGAAGGCCATTTGGGATATCAGAAATTTCCTCATCCTCTTGCCGATGTTAGCTTCAGTGAGACAGCTTGTTCAACGTCACAGATTTTTATTAAAATACTCCATTAAAAAAATAAATAAAATACTCCATTAATTATTAGGTCACCCACATGATTCAGTCAAACCTGACTGAAAACTAGCACCGAAAACACTTGTAAATTTTATTTCATGATTCTCTAATGACCCAGTTGAGACCAAGTTATTCAAAATGACTGACAACTTAACTTCTGTGATTGAATTCAGGATCTTCTCATTTTCTGTTCTTGATTTTTCTTTTTCAAGCCAGCTTTAAGTAAGAATTCTTCCAATATATTTTCTGAAGTTCAGGAGTCTCAAAATAAAGGAATTCATTAAAGAGAAACTCACAGAACTGAAAGAAGGTTTTCTTTCAGAGGTGCAAAACTTGCAGGTCATGTAACCTACACTGTACAAGGCCTTCTTTTAATTCTGAAAATAGCGAGTACTACTCTCATTTAAGTAACTGTTAATACCCAGTGTGATGCTTCATTTCTTTTATTTTTTAAAAGGAACTTTAAATATAAATATTAATTTCAGTTTTGTGTTAAAAAGGCTTCCCAAAGGCCTGGGAGGGGGTGATATAGAGAGCCTTGGTGATGGATCCTGAGCTGAGAAGGCATATTCGTGGTAGAGTCAGGAACGAAAATCAGCCTGGATTTTGGAGGAGAGGGAGATGAGTTCTATGGACATTTTTTATTTACCCTTACTGGATTAGATCGCATTTAATCTATTTTGTATGATTTTTTAAATGTCAATAAACATTATCTTGAGAAATAACTTTGCCGTCTTTGTAAGGAGATGCCTTTCTGAGATATATGTAACTGTTTATAACTCATTGGCTGGGACATAGTATTGTGTATTTATGGCAGCCTCTCTCCCTATGTGACTGTTGAAGCTGTATTACATACAAATATATATTAGGTAATTTGAGCCATGGCTTTTGAAGAGCTTGGAACATAAAGGGAACGAAAAGACACTTAGATAAGATAAAACTGTTGTAAGAATTAACTATGTTTTAAAATATTAATAACAAGTTATGTTTAAACAATGTAATGCTAAGCGTCCCACTTTGAAGTCAATGATCTAGATTTCTTTCTTTTATTTCCTCCTTTTCCCAATCTTTTAGAACTTAGAAGTTTTCGCCAAGTTTGGATAATTTTATATTAATAGATAAAAACTTTGGGATTCTTTGGTCAAGGCCTCCAGCAAGGTTGCTTTTTTTTTTTTTTTTTAGCAAGGTTGCTTTTACAGAGAATATATGTGTATGTACATGGATGAGTTTGTATGTGTTTTTCCCCTACTGGGAAGGAAAACTAGGATAAATCATCAATTTTTCCATGTGATGTTGTTGATCATATGTATTTAATAACACATACAAATTAACTGATCTGTGTGTTTGGGCAAGTTCAGCAACATTGCTCCTGTCATTTATGAAATGCATGTTTTACCAGCTTGCAAACTAACGTTTAAGAGAAAGAGCATTATTTTTATTAAAATCTATTCTAATTCCTCATCCTTAAATTGGACATTCCTAACCCATACTGTGTTTGATAATCAGTTCCAAGATAACATCATTTTCCAACTGGAAGGGACTTGACTACAAATTCATCATTTTTCACAGTGACTCAGAGTGGTTCAGAGTTTTTCCAGTTTTTGGGAGGCCTAGAATCCTGGTTACATCCTGCAGGCACTTGACCATTCCCTGCCAGGAGGCGCTGTCTTTATGTGAATGAATTTTCAGTTCAGTTCAGTCGCTCAGTCGTGTCCGACTCTTTGTGACCCCATGAACCACAGCACACCAGGCCTCCCTGTCCATCACTGACTCCTGGGAGTCTACTCAAACTCACATCCATTGAATTGGTAATACCATACAACTATCTAATCCTCTGTCATCCTCTTCTCCCACCTTCAATCTTTCCCAGCATCAGGGCCTTTTCCAGTGAACCAGTTCTTCGCATCAAGTGACCAAAGTATTAGAGTTTCAGCTTCAGCATCAGTACTTCCAATGAATATTCAGGATTGATTTTCTTTAGGGTGGACTGGTTGGATCTCCTTGCAGTCCAAGGGACTCTCAAGAGTCTTCTCCAACACCACAGTTCAAAAGTACCAATTCTTCAGTGCTCAGCTTTCTTTACAGTCCAACTCTCACATCCATACATGACTGCTGGAAAAACCATAGCCTTGACTAGATGGACCTTTGTTGGCAAAGTAATGTCTCTGCTTTTTAATATGCTGTCTAGGTTGGTCATAACTTTTCTTCCAAGAAGCAAGCATCTTTTAATTTCATGGCTGCAGTCACCATCTGCAGTGATTTTGGAGTCCCCAAAATAAAGTCTGTCACTGTTTCCACTGTTTCCCCATCTATATGAAATGAATTTTGGGGTTATATCATTCATTTGGGCTAACCATGATAGAAAAATTTTAAAATGTAAAAATATAGTTGCTACTTGTGTCAGTGTGTCTGACACTATTTCACTTAAACTTGAGGGGGTTCAGGAAGTGGCCTATTTTTAGCAGAGACTTCATTGCATCTTTCATTGAGTGATGCAGTGATGATGAATCCTGAAAAATTAGCCGAATTTTTATCATTATGCTTTCTTCTATCCCGACAGGAGCCGTGTTGCTAAATTTCAAGAGGTTAGCATAATCAATACAACGAAACTATAGCAAAAGAGATGACGTCTCCTTCCATTATTTGAATTTTTATAAAAGTAATACATGTTAGGATTGAGTTTTTTAAAAAAAAATCTGTGCATAGCTCCAGGTAGTGCCTATTGTTCAAAAATGGTTTAAAGTATGGGTGGGATAGAAAATGAGGAGTGAGTCAGCCCAAAAATATGGAGCAAAGAGTAGAGTGAATTCAGATCAAAGCTTAAAACACTGTTCTTTCTCATTAAACCCCCATCTCATTTCACAGGTGCCACACCAGTGGTCTAACCCAGCAGGAGTCAGGCTCTCCATGAATGGCCCTGGCCACCTCAGCCCCATCACTCTCTGCCTCCTACCCTTCACTCCATCCACCTAGACCTTCGTGGTCCTCTGCAAGTTTTCCGTGCAGGCATATTCTAATCTGCTGCTTGGAATGCCTGTAAAGAAAGATGTGCTAGTGGCTGGTTCCCACACCCCATTCAGGTCTTTGAACAGAAGGCACTTTCTCAGAGTCACTGTGTCTGAACCTCATCTAAAACCTCTCCACCCTCACCACATTCTTAACACCTCACCCTGTGTTGTCTTCCTGTCACCACTGGCCATATTCCATCTGCATTTGTTTGTTTTCTGTCTCTTTGCTCTGTTATTCAGGCTTCATGAGTTGGGGTCTTTGTTTTGTTCATTGTTATATCCCAAGCACCTAGATCAGTTCCTGGTACTTAGTAGGTGGTTAGTAATAATTGGAGTAAAATCAGTGAGTTCCTTCATGAGAAGATAATTTCGAAAGGCAAACAGTGAAGGAAACCAACAAAATTCCTTCCTTCGTGGAATTTAAAATATTTAGCCTCTTATTTTAGTAACTTTACATATATTCTAGTCCATTAAAGCAGAACATATGTCAAGCCTAGAGACCAGGAAATGAGAATAGAAACTGAGAAGGATACATATAAAGGAATTCTTTAACTTATTAACAGCAGAAAATTGTATATTTACTCAAAGAGCATCAGCTGCTGCTGCAGAAGCCGGGCTTAGTAATGAACAGTATATGTTCATTGGTTTAATTTAAGGATTACAAACATACTAGGCATTCTCTCAGAGACACAGGTGAGATAGTCTGTTGTTCAATTTTAGGATACCAGATTTCTTTTCACCCATTAAAATTTTTTTCTCTCTACTTATTTATTTTGTTAATTTGTCATGTGAAGATAGCACTCTTAAAAGGATGCAGAAAATTTCTTTTATCTACAAAAACAAACAGTAAAAGTAAAAAAACATAATCCAAAACACTTTAAGGAATATTCCTGCAGAGTGTCTCTGCCAGAAGTTCGGTAACTGCAGCAGTAGTCACCTGGCCTGTGACCGGCAAGACGCTGTGAAGGTCACCAGGACAAACAATTCTCTGTGTCTTTGTGAGAAACAGAGAGCTTGTAGGCTAATGAGCCTGAGGACATAATGCAAATTTAAATACGCCTCCGTTTCCCAGCCTTACAAAGAACATACAGGGAATGCCATGTGTAAGTGATTGTTTGAGACTGGAAGCTAGTACGATTTATGTTATTGGTTCTAAATATTTGTTAGTCACAAAATTTCAGTCCCTGTGATAATAGTAAAAAGTATGAAGAATGTATTATTCAAAATGTTAAAGGTTAATATTTTCCAGCATGTACTTTCTTTTACATTTCAAACTAAAGGGAATTTCTTTATTTTAAAAAAGAAAAAGAAGCTATTTATTTATTTTGACTATACCATGCAGCATGCAGGATCTTTAGTTCCCCAACCAGAGATGGAACCCAAGCCTCCAGCAGTGAAAGTGTGGAGTTTTAACCACTGGACCACCAGGAAAGTCCCCAAACTATTTTTTTTAATTTATTTTTAACTGGAGAATAATCGCTTTACAATGTTGTGTTGGTCCAAACTTACCTAAAAGCAGTTCTAGGTTCACGTCAAATTTAAAAGTAAGGTACAGAGATTACCCAAGCAACCCCTTATCCTTACGTTCCTAGTTATTATATTTGTGTCAACTTTTAGAAATTAATATTTTATGTTAGTTTTGTACCTTTTTTTTTTAAAGCATACAATTGATTTATAACTCTGGAAATGTTATTTCATTATTATTCTAAAACTAAAATTCTGAAAGTCATCTTCTCCCTCCTAATTCCTATTACAGTCTCAATCCTTGTTCAAAGTACCTCTCAAGATCCCTCCAACTCTTTTCTGCTTCTTTTCTTTTGCTCTTTTTCTGCTCTCTTCCCCAATTTATCCTAAACATAATAGTCAGCATCAGTCTTCAGGTGCCACCCTAATCACATTGCATTTTTTTTTCCAACAAGGCAACATGTCTAGACTGGTTGCCTCTGTGAAGTCTCCACTCATTATCCCTCGCCACACACACCGGTAATGTGAGGCTCGTGATGGAAGAGCCGTGACAGAGCGAGGAAGTCTGTTTGTGCACATGGACTGGGAGAGTCTCCCTGGTTATTATGTCGTTTTTTTTCTTAGATTTTTTTTTTTTTTTTGATGTGGACCATTTACTTTGTTGAATTTGTTACAATAATACTTCCTTTTTATGTTATTTTATTTTTTTGCCTCAAGGCCTGTGGGATCTCAACTCTCTGACCAGGGATCAAACCCACACCCCATAAACTGCAAGGAAAAGTTTTAACCACTGGACCGCCAGGGAAGTCCCTCCTAGGGTATTTTTATACATCACTTCACTCCTGCGACCTCCTTCACACATGTTTTACCTGACAGGCCCATCTCCAGTTGTATTCTTCATTTTGTTCAAACAAATGTAAATTTCTCTTTTCTTTGAGCCTTTATGGATAATATCCAAACTCCTGATAACATAATGTTTCTTCTATTCAGAAAAGTGAAAGTGAAAGTGAAGTCGCTCAGTCATGTCTGACTCTTTGCGACCCCGTGGACTATAGCCCACCAGGCACCTCCGTCCATGGGATTCTCCAGACAAGAATATTGGAGTGGGCTGCCATTTTCTTCTATTCAAAGCATTGCTAAAAATTAATCTCTGTGACACTTTCTAAAGCTTCTTTTTAATCATATCCACATTCTTTCAAAATGAATGTGGCTATCTCCTTGTGCAATTGTAATTAGCTCTGTTCATTCTTTCTTGCGCTCTTATGAATGGTTAATGAGTGCTTCTTTCTTTGTGAAATCTGTAAATATAAATTGTTAAGGGGACGTAGGGGGTTGGGGGGGTGGGAGCGTCTCCCTCTGATGGAGGGATCAGGAATTGTTTTCTGGGATAAAGGTTTTTCTGAGATGTGGAGATGTGGGTGTGTAACTGATAGCAGTGTAACTTTAATAGTGAGAAACGATGCGTAGTTGAACTTGTGTGTATGTGCTGTGTGCGTAGTCGCTCAGTTGTGTCCGACTCTTGTGACCCCATAGACTGTAGCCCGCCAGGCTCCGTGGGATTCTCCAGGCCAGAATGCTGGAGTAGGTTGCCATTTCCTTCTCCAGGGGATCTTCCCGACCCAGGAATCAAACCTAGGTCTCCTGCCTTGCAGGCAAACTCTTTACTGACTGAGCTACGAGGGAAGCCCATAGTTGAACTTACATAGGTTATTTCATCTTTATGTATGTTAATGTCCTAATTTATAAAATTAGGAGATCAGGAATATAAATTAAAATAGTAACAAACATGGTAAATAAACAAATGAAGCTGGATGGGCATAAGAAGCATTTCATTGTTTCTTGATCATTTTGCACTTTGACATTTAATAGCCACAAAGGATGAGATAAATTTCTTAAGGGCAACCGGCCCACCAACACAAGTGCTGTGATATATGGCAGCTGACACTTGGGACCTGGTATGTGGGAAGCAAATGCCCTGTCTGAAGGGGACTGTCGCAATTTAGCTCTACTTATTGTTGTCATGGAGGATTGGGAGCTCAATGTGTCTAGATCTGAGTTTTTAAAAGAATTAAGAAATTTGAATTTTGATACAAAATCTCCTGACTTTTTAAAGTGACCTCTAACAAAAACAAAGCTGTGTAGACCAAACTAAACCTAATGAGGTCACACAATGAAGGCATACCCAGCTAAGGGCCTGCCGTGATACGTTTCCTAAAGACTAGATCACTCTCAGATTCCTTTCTGTGCTAGAGAGCTCCATGCTAAGTTCTTTGAGGGCAGGAGCTATCTATTCTTTAATTATATAAAAAACATTGCTACTATGGATCAGCAACTGACAAAAATATTTAATCAGAACTGTCCTTGGATTGAATTTTTATGGGGAAATTTGACCTATAAAGGTACTTTTAGTGGGCAAAGAACACTGATAGTTAGGAGGGAAGCCGTTTTTAAGAAAGGGCCCAAGCGATATACTATGGAACCTATATTAGAATCTGGTTAGAAAAGATTTAACAGGATGCAGAGGAAAATGACAAATAGCTGGATATGGCTGGAAGTACAGGACAATGAGGAATCAGGGAGAAGGGAGTTATTCATAATAGTGGACTGTGCTGACCAGCTTTTGGGAGTGAAGAAATCAAGTGATTAGTCCAGGGAAGAAGCAATTTGATTTGGCTAAGAGGAGGTTATTGGAAACCTTGGAAAGGGTGGCCCTTTGCATGAACTGGGATGGAAGCCAGGTTGGAGAAGGTTACTGGAGTTAGCGGTGAGAAATTGGAAGCTCCAGAAGCATGCCACTTTCTCAGGAGTCTGGATATGAACAGAAGAGAGACGAGGGGAGAGTTGCAGAATCCACTGGTTTCAGGGAAGACAATGTGTTGGAAATGGGGAGTACCTGTGCTCACTTGAAGCTGGGTGGTGATACACTCTCTTCATTGTCACTGGTATATTGGGAAGTAAGTGACCTCTTTTGACTAGCATGCCTGGTGACTTATGTGAACCCCTGTCTGGTGTACATAGTTGAAACATAAAATTTCTTGCTAGCTTCTGCATGAGATAGTTAATAAAATTCTGACTCATCACTTGAGCATATTTGGAGTACTGAATAGTACAACACAGTCCTGTTTTCACTAATTTTAAAGTTCCTGTTAGCCTATTTGCAGAAATTAAACATAAATCCTGTGTTGTATGGTATGTAGGCAATGCATAGAAATAGAAATCTGTCTTTTTTGTTGAAATTCCCAAAAACACATATAAATAAAGCTTGTATAGAGGAGGGGAGACTAGTGGCTTTATCTTGAAGTGGTGACTTTGGATGAAATGATTGAGTTCCTTGGTTCTAATACACTATTGTGTTGTTGTGTAACATAACAGAGTTTTGTTGATGTTAAAAATAACATAAATGTGATGGCGTAAAAATGTGCGTTCTTCCAGGTAAACCATTTATTTGTTTCAAATTTGAAATTGACTTACTTCAGATTTATTTCTTCTCTTCTGGTAAAGGCATTGAAACAGGTGACTGGGGAATTGCTTGGCAGTCCAGTGGTTAGGACTTCACACTTTCACAGCTGAGGACAGAGGTTCAGTCCCTGATTGGGGAACTAAGATCCCACAAGCTGCTTTAGTGCAGCCAGAAAATATAAAAAGAAACAAAAGGTGACCGATAGTTATCCATCCAACTAGCATTTATTTAGCACCTTTGTGGATTATGCCCTAGTGGTGATGATAAACAATTTGAATATATTTATGTGTGTCTAGCAGGGGACATGGTCAAATAAGTGACTGCAATAGAGTGGCAGGTGCCATACCCTGAGAGCCCAGAGTGAGCAAGCAGCCGATCTAACAGGATAGAGGTTTCTCTGAGGAAGTCACCTGTGACATAAGGCCTGAAGGAGCGCAGAGGGAAAGGCGGGTAACACTGTCCCAGACACCAGTCAGACACAGCAATTCAGAAAATGCAGAGAACATTTGTTAGCTCTCACTCATCCAACAAACAGATATATTAAGCATCTACGGTGTGCCAAGCACTATACTAAAGTCAGTTATAACGTCAAAGCAACTACATGTGTTTGCTCTGTAGTCAGGAAGTAACATTAACACATTAACAAATAATTGCAGGACAGTATATAAGTAGTGGAATAGACAGACATGTCAAAGGCTGCAGTAGAACAAAGGAGGAATGATCAATTATGTTTAAAGGTTTGAAGTAAGGCTGGAGATTTTTTTTTTTTTTTACCACAATCCAAAAGTTAAAGGGACTTTTTGTTCAGTTTTTACTTAGGTGTTTAATTCTGAATTCAGGATTGTACTGCCAAGATAATATGTTTGCTTTCATCTGGTTTCAGAATAAGAAACCTAGAGTAAGTGATCAGAACAATGCTTGTGCAGTCTACTCATTCTATTTGGGAGATTGTTTCCATGATGGAGAAAATGTTTTGCTAACTCGAAGGTTGCAGGAGAAACTTTAAAGGCCATCTACTTCATTGCATTTTGCTTTATGTAAACCCAATATATGTAGTCTCCTTAGGAAGAGGATTGAAGTAAACAATCAGCTCAAGTACTCTGTATTAATATAAATTAATATCTTGGCATGATGTGTTGCTCAGTGTTTTTTCTTTTAGTGCATTTCAGCTTCTGAAAGCTTGATCATACCTTGTATCAACACAATTGAATTAATTTAACACATGTTTTTAAAAATACTTATTTATTTACTTGGCTGTGCCAGGTTTAGTTGTGGCACAATGGGTCTTTATTTGCAACATGCAAACTCTTAGTTGCAACATGTGGGATCTATTCCCTGAGCAGGGATTGAACCCAGACCCCCTGTATTAGAAGCATGGAGTCTTAGCCATTAGACCACCAGGGAAGTCCCACAATTGAATACATGTAGATGATTAAAATGGAAACCTGGATTCAGAGTAGCTGGGAAAAATATAAGCACTATTAACCTATAATAAGAGTAAATTATATTGATTCCTAGGAATTAATTCCTAGACAAATAATATTTTAAGAAAACAAAATTATTCTAAAGCAAGGACTTTTTTTGTTTTCTTCCAAGGAGGAAGCGTCTTTTAATTTCATGGCTGCAGTCACCATCTGCAGTGATTTTGGAGCCCAAGAAAATAGAGTTTGTCACTGTTTCCACAGTTTCCCCACCTATTTGCCATGAAGTGATGGGACCAGATGCCATGATCTTAGTTTTCTGAATGTTGAGCTTTAAGCCAGCTTTTTCACTCTCCTCTTTCACTCTCATCAAGAGGCTCGTTTTCAATTATGGTTTCCTCAGGCTATATGCCCAGTCATGGGGTTGTTGGGTCATGTGGTAGTTTTATTCCTAGTTTTTTAAGGAATCTCCACACTGTTCTCCATAGTAGCTGTATCAATTTACATTCCCATCATCAGTAGAAGAGGGTTCCCTTTTCTTCACGCTCTCTCCAGCATTTATTGTTTGTAGACTTTTTGATGATGGCCATTCTAACCAGGGTGAGATGATACCTCATTGTATTAATAGTTCTGATTTGCATTTCTCTGATAATGAGCAATGTTGAGCATCTTTTCATGTGTTTATTAGCCATCTGTATGTCTTCATTAGAGAAATGCTTGTTTAGTTAGATCTTTTGCCCACTTTTTGATTGGGTTATTTGTTTTTCTAGCATTGAGCTGCATGAGCTGCTTGTATATTTTGGAGATTAATCCCTTGTCAGTTGTTTCATTTGCTATTATTTTCTCTCATTCTGAGGATGTCTTTTCACCTTTGTACAGTTTCCTTCGGTGTGTAAAAGGTTTTAAGTTTAATTAGGTCTCACTAAAAATTTTTTTTTGTTTTTATTGTCATTAATCTACGAGGTGGGTCATAGAAGATCTTGCTGTGATTTATGTCAAAGAGTGTTTTACCTATGTTTTCCTCTAAGAGTTTTATAGTTTCTGGTCCTACATTTAGGTCTTTAACACATTTTGAGTTTATTTTTATATATGATGTTAGGAAGTGTTCTAATTTCATCCTTTTACATGTAGCTGTCCAGTTTTTTCCCCAGCACCACTTATTGAAGAGACTTTCTTTTCTCCATGGTATATTCTTCCCTCCTTTGTCAAAGATAAGGTGCCCATAGGTGCGTAGGTTTATCTCTGGGTAAAGAAAGGACTTTTATGATATATGGGGATTTGGGTATTTGGCAGAAGGTACTACAGATAAATATGGCAGACGTTTGCCTTAAAAAATGGACCTTTAGCACTTAAGAGACCAGAGTGATTAGTGAGGCCCCCTGAGACCCAGCAAACTGGAGTTCCCTGTTCAGAATGATACACCCACAGGTGGGGCCTCAGCTGTGCGCCTTCTCATCTTGCCTGTGCCTGTTCTCTGTACCCCATGCTTCAGAATGACATCCTTATGGTAACAGCCCAAAGACCCAGTGAGTAAGGAGACAGGTTAAAGAGGTAGGGTTATAGGGATGTCTGTTGACTTGTTCTTAAATTTTAAGGCAGAGAAATAACAAAATGCACATAACTCATCAATTAATAATTACACAAATTTACGTGGTTTTCTCATTGTTCTCTTTGAAATTGGTGTAAAAATTTCAAAAATTTGAAATTTAGTGTAAAATCTGGTTTACTTTCTAATTTACCTGCTACTAAAGTATATTTTTTCAATGAAAAATAAATAATTCTATTTGTTATTTAGGATAAAAATATATATTGAAAATAATGTCAAATAGACTGGCAATATGGAAAATAAAGCATGTATTTCATCTGTGGAACTAAAATAAGATCAGAAGAAAAAGTACATTTTTTATATTGTAGTAAAAACAACCAGATAACTTAAAGGAAGGGCCAACCATCTATAGGTTGGAAAGTCTTGTATTTGACATCACGTGATAGGTGACTCAGGAATAAAGAATCCTGCCAATGCAGGAGGCACAGGAATTGCGGGTTCGATCCCTAGGTCAGGAAGATCCCCTGAAGAAGGGAATGGCAACCTGCTCCAGTATTCTTGCTCGGAAAATCCCATGGACAGAGGAACCTGGCAGGCTACAGTCCATGGGGTTGCAGAGTTGGACACAAATTAGTGACTGAGTATGCATGATAGCTTCCTAAACAAAGTAGTTGTCTCCAGCCAGGCTGACTGTTGTGCAGAAGAGTGACCTTGAAGCAAGAACCTACATGGTTCTTGGTAGCTCATTTCCTTTCTTATGGAATATCAAGCAACTGGAATGAGTTTGGGGCCATTTGCTTTAGTGTCTTTAGAGAGGACCTAGAGAAAAGAATCTGGAATATATTTGTCAGATTTGTACTTGATCCAAGGCAAGACCCCAAAGGATAGAAGTAAAGTTCAAGTTGTTTTACATGCAGAGAAGTATGGTGCTTTTTGTAATTTAAACACATAATTTGACTCAGCAAAAGAAAAGAAGGAAAAGACTAGGGGGAAAATCTGGTATAAGTTGAATATTAATAATACAATGCCATTATTTAAAAATGTCTGTCCCATGATGATTGTGGTTTTTGTTAATTCTGTGTCGTGAAAAGCGAATGTACTTTAAGAACTGAAAAGGTAGAACTGAAGACTGCTGAAAAGTAACCCAAACGATATAAAAGAAAGAAAAAGAAGGTCATACGTGAGTACATATTTAAGAAATCAGTATGGTTCAGTCCAGAAAATTAAAAAATAACAAATGAGCTTTAAAATTACTTAAATAGATGCTTTTAAGTACAGGAAAGAATTTTTTAAGTAAGAGGGAGGTTGATTATTTTGTTTTTAAATTGAAATGGAAGGAAAAGAGGTTCAGTGAAGGCAAAAAGACATTTTGATGACTAGCAGATTGATAACTATTAGAGGAGACAAGGAAAATAGTGAAATTACCATCCTGGAAATCTTGACTGAGATAATGAATGGTGGTTTTTCCTGAAAATTTGAGATATTTACTTACTTGAAAAATACTTGGCAGATGACTTGAATTGTCTTGTCTACCATTCCTGAGACTATAATTTGAAGTTTGCCAAAAACTCTGAAATAAATGATGTTTTAATTTAAATAAATGAAAGGCAGAGCTATGCAATGTTATTTTTGAGACTCCTATGAGATGCATTAGAGAAACTTACATTTTATAATTAATTTCTTAATTGCCTGAAAATTTCTCTTTCTTTTATCTTTTTTTTGGGAGATACTCATCTCTGTGCAGTAGTCATACATCTTGCCTTAGGTTTATTCATTTAAGGAGAGGGAGGGTACCCTGGGGACTGTTGGAGAATAATGGGCAGATGGGCTGATCTCTTGCTTATTAGTAAGCTGGAATGGTTTGACTTTAAACTTCTTCCTGGGGGGGAGGAGCCACTTAAAATGAGGTTTATTCAATCATGGAAATATAATTAAAAATAAAGATATTATTTCATCTCCCCCAACCCTCACTTATTTCTAATTTTTGGTATTCTGGTTTGATTTGGTGACTTAGTGTTATCACTGATGAATCCTTAAATGGACCAGTGGTTTGTTCTTTTGTTCTTTTGTTATCAGAGTAGGACAGATGTAACTGCAGGGTTCAGCGGGAGGTAGCTAGGAGAAGCCTCTCATTAAAGAGGAATTGGGAAATCCCATCTGAACATCCCTCCTCCTATTATTTTGTAAATGTAGAACACATGATGAATAAAACAGTGAGATCCTTAATCTCAAATGCAAGGGTATGTGAGAACTGCAGTAAACCGTATGCTTTCTTCCTTCTTTTCTTTTTTTTTGTCTTCCCTTAAACAAAACCTTCATATTTACTCAAGCATAGCAGGTTTTGAGGTAGTCCCATTTGATGTAATTACTGTGTGATCAAATTGTAGTGTAATCCCTCTATGAGCCCAATAGAGTGCTTTAGAAATAAAGAGCTTCTCAAGCCAAAGCATCCCAAATATCCATGGCAGAGAGGTTAATGCCCTCACACAGGAATCAAAGCATTATCTTGACTCTAATTAACAGTTCTATTTACTGTACTACTCTGACTATACACACTATTTGAAAAATATGTGCACCTGTGGTTTGGGGAGGGAGAAACACATGAGAAATGTTTTGAATCCATCTCTTATTTTTTTTCTATAATTCCAGTTGGCTTCTACATTTAGAAAACCTGTTGTCCCATTGGTTTGTCCCAGACCTGGGGCACAAACTATATGGAAAGTCCAGGGCATGGGTTAAATATAAGGAATATGAAAGAGTGGAAATGTGAACTGGAGGACCTGCGTTGCAGCCCGTCTCTGCCACTGACTGGGGTTTGCTTAGGCTGGTACTTAGTACTCTTGCCTGGAAAATCCCATGGATGGAGGAGCCTGGTAGGCTGCAGTCCATGGGGTCACTAAGAGTCGGACACGACTGAAGCAACTTAGCAGCAGCAGCAGCAACCTCTTTGAGCTACAAGTCTCCTCCCATGTAAAATGAGAGAACCAAGGAGAACTTCTTCATAGAGGGTTCTGGTGTTAGACCAAGGGCAATAATCTAGGTGAAGTCACCTTGTGAATGCCATGTGCTATGATACCAATTTGGTTTCTCACTGGGGAACTGAACTCCATTTTCCCAGTGGGGCATAAGAGGGATTCCAGAGCAATGACAAATCAATCTTTCTTTCTCTGAGTCCTTTTTCTATTGCCAGTTATTCTTCATTCCTGCCTTTACACTTACTCATTTTTGATCATTTGTAAGTTTAATTTTTTAATTGCATTATATTCAATTTACAATATTGTGTTAGTTTTAGGTGTAGTACAGCATAGTGGTCCAATATTTTTATAAACTCCCTTTAAATTTTTTACAAAATCATGGCTATGTTTCCAAATGCTGCATAATATATCCTTGTTGCTTACCTGTTTTATACATAGTAGTTTGTATCTCTTAATCCCCTACCCCGTCTTGTCTCCTCTCTTCTTCCCTCTCTGCAGTGGTATCCACAAATTTGTTCTCTATATCTGTGAGTCTGTTTCTGTTTTATTTTTCAGATTCCACCTATAAGTGTTAACATACAGTATTTGCCTTTTAACTGTTTTCCCAAAGGGATTCACTGAGAGTATAGATTATTAATTTCTGAATCTGGTAATTTTGGTATTGAGATGCTGGAAATAGATGGAGAGATGTTTGTGTGGTTCCCAAATCTTCCACTGAGCAATGAAGGAAGGCTGTAACATGTCTGTGAGGTGTTTTCAAAGGTAGCTGCTTCTGTTTTCCAAAGTCAGTGCTACCAGTGAAAGACGTAAGAATCAGTTTAGTACAGCCGCCCCATAGTGTTTTCTTTCTGGGGATCTTCCCAACCCAGGGATCAAACCTGCTGTCTCGCGTCTCCTTCATTGGCAGGCAGATTCTTTACTGCTGTGCCATCTGGGAGGCCCTGCTTATACTATACAGCAGACCAAAAACTCAAGGTGAATAATGGATGACGGTGGGGCGGGGGAGTGCTCTCTAGAGAATTAAACCTTAGAAAATAGAGAAATACTTTAAAAAACAAAGTCAAACAAAACTCCACATCAAATGTGAAGTTTGTATTATTATCATATACCTTTATTATATTTTTGGAGAGGAGAGATTTCTCTCCCTAGTAATAGCTACTGACAATTTGAAAAAGAAGTCTGTGGATTCGATTTCAAGTTGGGTCAAATGGAAGTTGTCATCTTCACGACTGCTCTCATTTAATAGTATCCTGCGGCCTAGCCGAGTATGTGACTCTTTATGGTAAAAAGCAAATTGAGTGGGTGTTTTCCATTTGTTTTAGGTGTATAGGGTCTAAGACAGACAGCCTTGTAGGGACACTAACTGCCATGGTTACTGGTGTTGACGCCTATGTTGACAGTCTCCAGCAGTTATGTGCCTTAATCTCTCCCCTATATTGTCTCATTACCACATCTTGGGTGACTGGTTGAGTCATCCAAGGAATGAGAGTGTGTCTTGACTCCCTCGTTGAACCTCCTGGTAGAATCCAGTGTGTAGATCTATTTTCCTGCTTGCTGAGGCCAATCTGTTTTCCTGCTTGCTTCGTTTTTTTTCTGTCAGTATGCTGTCATGTCAAATTAGCCAGTAGAATGGAATAAGTAAATTTGCTAGGAATTACCAAAAAATTTCTAGAGGAAGAGGCTCTGAATTCAAGGGAAGATCCAGGTTGAATGTTGGAACAGGAAAGCCTTAAAGATGGGTGAATCTGAGAATGAAATGATACTGAGGGGAAATCAAGATTAATTTTACATATGTCACAGATGTTCTCTAGATAGGCCAAAAAAGAAGAATCTCTGCTGTCTATTTGTATTTTTATGTAGCTTATAACCAGATGGAGTTTTTCAGTTAAACTTATAATAACTAAGTAGTCTTGATTTATCTGCTGTCTATTCAATTGATCAAGAAATATGCACTGTCTGCTGAGTGACCAGCATTATTAGAAAGAAACTACTGATGAAAAGGAACTGTGACCAATACAAAGGCACCTCCTGGAGGTGGTTTTAACCTTTCTAATTTATAGTGAAGGTGGGAACAGAGTTTCAATGAGAAGAAAGCACCTTTGTATGTACCCTTGAAGGCAAGAAACATTTCCTAATTATCTTTGCATCTCTAGAGTGGAGAACAGACCCCAGCACTTAGCAGGTGTACAATAATGTTTGCTGAAGGAGTATTGACAACCTTTTTGGAGAAATGTAGAGAATGAATAGATTACGTGATTCTTTTCCACCTAATGACCTCCCTCTGTCCATTTCCCCCTGTTTGCCTGCTCAAGCTACCATGATGAGGAAGTGCATTTTGGCATCTCTATTGGAAAATGAAATTCATTTTCCTATGGAAGATGAATATGTTCCATCTTCATGTTTAAAACAGCAGTTTGGATGTAACTGAAATACCATTTGGAGGAATGCAAAGGGTTTTGTGGGTTATCCATCAGGTCACATATATTTTCTGGGACCAAATATGTTCAAACTTGGGAACCCAATCCTTTTTATAAATTAGAATCTGACATCCACCTTTTATATATATAAATAGGCTTTTCTACTATTCTTACTGCTTTGACTCTGTAGAGGGAATAAAAAATATCAAGTGCCTTTCACTCAGGATAAAAATATATCTATAAAAGGGTAAGTGGTGGTGTGGGGAGTTTTTCCAAGTTCATCCATGATTTTTTAAATTCAAGACATTTAGTTGGGCATAAAAGATAGTTATATATCAAACAATTAACTAGCTTGTGTGATTAATACACAGAAGTAGCACAGTAATCTTGAGAGAAAGAAAATTTAATGTACTTTGCTGTTAGAAAAAGCTCCATGATCAGTTTGGGACTTGAGGTGGGCAGATTTTAGGGAGAAAGAAGAAAAGAAAAATAAGTATTTTTTAAACTGGGAATTATTCACAGACCCACCTCATTGATGCAGTTCATGGACGCTCATTCTAAAAGATCTGATAACATTTTCTTAAGAAAAATTTGAACACACTGTATTGTGATATATCTATCTCCTTTAAAATAAACCTTTGAATAAAACACTTGAAGATGGAAATATATCGACGAATTTGAGTAATAATTGAGGGTATTTGAACTTTATTCTGAGGATGATGAAGACTAGAAAAAATGTTTTATGAACAACAGAAGTACAACAGTTTGCAGGTAAGATTGAAGGAGAAAACTTGAAGGTAACGAGGTAGCAAATTCTGTTGATTTAAATAGTTCAGGTATGAAAAGAAAAATGGTGGTACAGTGGTGACAGGAGCAGAAGGGAAGAAATAAGAATACATAAGATAGAAATAAGAATACATAAGATAGATTTCCAAAGTAGAAACAGAAGATTTTACTTACTGGGTATGAGGAACTGAACAGAGAGAGGGGGAAAGCGACGAAAGTTTCTAGCCTCACAGACATTTTATTTCTCTCCAGACTGGTGGGTAAGACTCCACGGCATATTTATGAGTGCCAGATTTGTTTTACAGATCTAAATAATTTGTATTATAACTGTCAGCATTTCTGTTTTCCCTCATTATTTCTGGCTTCATTTGTTGACCTTGAGAAAAGTTAGGTTCTGTAGTCTCATGTGTTTTTCGATGTTTCTGTTTTCCATTAGAAAAAAATAAAAAGGAAATTGAAAACGAATACAGCCACACCACGTTCTGTTTGATACTGAATCACTGGCTATTTAATCTGCAATTAGATTCTCTTTGAGGCATATTTTTGTCCTTTAAATGTAGGTTCATAGATTCAAGGACTTGTAGCAATAAAAAAGAAGTAGAGAATTATCTGGGAGAAAAATAAGAGAATGCACATATACTCAGAGATGTGGGAACTAAGGTCCAGGTAAATTATATGATTTGCTGTGAGTCATGTCAGTTGATGACAGCAGGCTGATGAAAACCCAGATGTGCTGACTTTCAAACCATTGCTCCTTACTGTGTGCTATAGTAATATTGGCAAAACTACAAATAATGTGTAAAATCTTCCAAATGTTTACAACCAAGATAACTGTTAAACCTCATTGCACAGACATGTATGTAGAAAATTTGCAGGAAATCTTGTTCAATTTCCACTTAAATTTATACAGTCAAAAAGAACAATTTGGCATTGATTGCCACATCTGTATTTTTTAAAAAACTTTCTGTTGAAGAGAGAATTTCTGTTGGTTTCTTACACTTCCGTACATTTTGCACTGGTTTTCTTTGTTCAGATTATTTTTTCCAAGATGTTGGTATAGCATACAGCCCTAGAAGATAGCGGAGCGAAGATCAGACTTGCTTATTATCCAGTATAATAAAGATAATGACTCCCTGTGGAGCAAAGTACAGATATGCTTACTGTCTGCTATAAAAGATTCAGGATTCTGACACTTAGAGTTCCTCTCCTGTGTATAACCCGTTGAGTGTGCAGGTATGCGTTTGAACCTCTGTGAAAATTGAGAATCAGGGAAACTGACACAAGTATGTTGATGTCCATGCCGCTTGCTGTGTCATGCGGAATAAAGTTCTTTGTCTTGGACCCAGGAGTTTATGATCTTCTACCAACATCCATCAACCTGTAGCAGGCTAACTTGTTAGCTTTCAAGTAGGATCTCAGACCTTTCGCACCTCTTAACAGTTTCTAGGTAGAGAGGTTAATGGACGTTGGAAAAGTCTGATAATTGGCTAGGCATAAAGGAAATTTGCCTAGGCATAAAGGAAATAGCAAGGAGCGATAAGAAAGCCTTCTTCAGCGATCAATGCACAGAAATAGAGGAAAACAACAGAATGGGAAAGACTAGAGATCTCTTCAAGAAAATTAGAGATACCAAGGGAATATTTCATGCAAAGATGGGCACAAAAAAGGACAGAAATGGTAGGGACCTAACAGAAGCAGAAGATATTATGAAGAGGTGGCAAAAATACACAGAAGAACTGTACAAAAAAGATCTTCACAACTCAGATAATCATGATGGTGTGATCACTCACCTAGAGCCAGACATCCTGGAATGTGAAGTCAAGTGGGCCTTAGGAAGCATCACTACGAACAAAGCTAGTGGAGGTGATGGAATACCAGTTGAGCTATTTAAATCCTGAAAGATGATGCTGTGAAAGTGCTGCACTCAATATGCCAGCAAATTTGAAAAACTCATCAGTGGCCACAGGACTGGAAAAGGTCGATTTTTAATCCAATCTCAAAGAAGGGCAATGCCAAAGAACGCTCAAACTACCACACAGTTGCACTCATCTCACACGCTAGTAGAATAATGCTCAAAGTTCTCCAAGCCAGCCTTCAGCAATACGTGAACCGTGAACTCCAGATGTTCAAACTGGTTTTAGAAAAGGCAGAGGAACCAGAGATCAAATTGCCAACATCCACTGGATCATCAAAAAAGCAAGAGAGTTCCAGAAAAACATCTATTTCTACTTTAATGACTATGCCAAAACCTTTGACTGTGTGGATCACAATAAACTGTGGAAAATTTTGAAAGAGATGAGATTGCCAGACCACCTGACCTGCCTCTTGAGAAACCTGTATGCAGGTCAGGAAGCAACAGTTAGAACTGGGCATGGAACAACAGACTGGTTCCAAATAGGAAAAGGAGTGTGTCAAGGCTGTATATTGTCACCCTGCTTATTTAACTTATATGCAGAGTACATCATGAGAAACGCTGGGCTGGATGAAGCACAAGCTGGAATCAAGATTGCTGGGAGAAATATCAATAACCTCAGATATGCAGATGATACCATCCTATGGCTGAAAGTGACGAAGAACTAAAGAGCCTCTTGATGAAAGTGAAAGAGGAAAGTGAAAAAGTTGGCTTAAAGCTCAACATTCAAAAAACTGTGATCGTGGCATCTGGTCCCATCACTTCATGGCAAATAGATGGGGAAACAGTGGCTGACTTTATTTTTCTGGGCTCCAAAATCACTGCAGATGGTGATTGCAGCCATGAAATTAAAAGACGCTTACTCCTTGAAAGGAAAGTTATGACCAACCTAGACAGCATATTAAAAAGCAGAAACATTACTTTGCCAACAAAGGTCCATCTAGTCAAGGCTCTGGTTTTTCCAGTAGTCATGTATGGATATGAGAGTTGGACTATAAAGAAAGCTGAGCACCAAAGAATTGATGCTTCTGAACTGTGGTGTTGGAGAAGACTCTTGAGAGTCCCTTGGACTGCAAGGAGGTCCAACCATTCCATCCTAAAGGAGATCAGTCCTAGGTGTTCATTGGAAGGACTGATGCTGAAGCTGAAACTCTAATACTTTGACCACCTGATGCGAAGAGCTGACTCATTTGAAAAGACTCTGATGCTGGGAAAGATTGAGGGCAGGAGGAGAAGGGGACCACAGAGGATGAGATGGTTGGATGGCATCACCAACTCGATGGACATGGGTTTGGGTGGACTCCGGAAGTTGGTGATGGACAGGGAGGCCTCGTGTGCTGTGGTTCATGGGGTCACAAAGAGTCGGACAGGACTGAATGACTGAACTGAACTGAACTGAAAGGAAATTTATCCATCATGTTGGTTGACATAAGTTTGAGTAAGCTCTGTGAGTTGGTGATGGACAGGGAAGCCTGCCATGCTGCCGTCCTTGGGATTGCAAAGACTTGGACATGACTGAGCAACTGAACTGAAAGGAAATTTGGAGTGCTGTATGTCAGTTTTTTGGTTAGACTTCTGTAATTTTAGATAGAATAGTCATAGATCCAAGTGTGGCATTAATATCCTGGGATTCACTGATAGCATTTGTGAAATAAGACTTTCTATCACCCTTTACAACATATAGAGCATTGAATGCATTATTCTTGTTATATTCTAAATGTTTGTGTGAATTGACATAGTGATAAGTCATTTTGTGACATTTATGCAGGATCAGCTGGCAAGTAGATATTATATAGTTATTTATATAGATAGTCAGTGTGACCAAAATGGATGGATTGCCTATACCCTGCTTCCTGAATTTTGCAAAAAACTTCCTTGAGGAAGATTTTTCCTTCCTACCTGAATTTGGAAACTCTCTTTCAGGTCTGCTTATCACTGTATTATCAAGACCCAAGGCACAATTTGCTCTTGATAGTTAAGCAGTTTGAATAATTAAAATAGATACTGTCTATTTTAGTTTTACCACCAAGCCATAAACACTAAATGTGAGGCCTAAATAGAATAGAACACTAAGAATATTGAAACATAAAGAAAGCCCATTAGACACTTAGGATTTGTTAGGGCCCTGAACAAATATAATATCCAGAATTTATACATATCAGCCCTACGGACTAAATCTGGGCTGTACTAACTGTGTAATTAATGAGTTAATAATCTTTTCTCCAGTTATTTGCCTGGTATAGGGTTTAAATAATGAATATGGGTACAGAGCATGCCTTTCTCTTTAGACATTAACTGAAGTTAATTCTAAACTATAGCATATTTTCATTTTCTTTTTAAGCTTTTTTATTATCATATTTTTTATACTGTAAAATTTAAGGTTGTTATGAGGTCACATTGATATTATATAGAAGGATAGAATGGATGCAAGAATGAGTGAAAGGCCAAGGAGAATGGAAAGAAAGAGTAAAAAGAAAAAGTACAAAAAAAGCTGTACTTCAAATATACAAAATACATCCTATGAATTTATTAGCCACAGTGGCTCACAGTCAGAAAGTGTAATATGTGAGACTTATCTTCAGTGATCAACAGAGACTTTGCTTTAAGAGGAAATAAGTCCAGTTTGACTCAGTAATATAGAGTTAATCATTCTAGAAATTAATATTGATGACATTTTTGGTAATAAAATAAATGAAAGAATACAGAACACAGAGTTTATAGCTAGCAGAGTCTGTTCATTTGGGAAAAGACCTTGTGTTTATAGGATGCAGAGTCAGCCCTTACACTTCATCTCCCACATTGCCTGCTTTACTTGCCAGCTGTCTATGGCAGGTTGCATTTTCCAGGATGGCTCCCATCCCATATGCTCTTCTGTCAGGTGACCTTTCTACCCTTCTCATCAAGAAGTGGAGTCCATTTCTTTACCTTCTGAGTCTGGGTTGGCCTTGTGACTGCTTTGACCAGTACAATATGGTAGCACCCTTAATTGGCACTTTCTACAGCCCACCTCTTAGCAGCCAGCTGTCATAGATGGGTACAGCCACCTTGAGACCACCATACAGTAAGAAGCCACAGCCTTGTGGGGAGACCTGGAAAATGGAATGCCATGTGGAGAGAGAGAGACCAGTCAGTCCCAGATGTGCAAGTAAGGATGCCACTGTGGGCCCTCGCTGTCTCACTTGATACCACATGAATATGAATGAATCCGTCAGCTGAGCGCCTCCTGAATCTGTGAGCCTGCAAGTCTGTGAGCCAAAGAGAACTATTGTTTTAAGCCACTTAGTTTATGAGGTAGTTTGCAACAGCAATAAATATTTGGAGTACCATAAATCTGGACAGGATGGTAGTTACAAGTCAGAGCACTAATAGATAATAAACTCTTCACTTTGACCTTTTATTTTAAATGGACGGAATAGTAGTGTTCATTCATTAATAATTCATTCTCATCTGTCTTTTTTTATTGTAGCCATTTGTTTAAAGTCTCTTTGAAGCTTTAATGTTCATATTATCACTAATTTTCTGTTATTTTTGAGTCTTTGGAGAAGAGCAACATTGTGGAAAAAAACAATCCTCCTTTGCCCTCTCCTGTGATTCTGCTATAGTAAATATATAGTAAACTCTGGTCCAAACTTGGCATATTTCGCAACATTAGAAAATATTTTGTCTGATTTAGTTCTCTACTTCTAATGCCTGAAACATTTATGCCTGGTGTATAAGGAATCATATAATTTTTTCTCTGTTCTTTGAGTAACTGGGCCATCACTGCGCCTGTGTGTTTGCTTAGGAGGGAGGGCTTCTTGAAGTCTATTTTAGTAGAGACACCCCACTGAAAGATATCAATCCTCGAAACTTGGAATTGAATTCAAAGTGCTAATAACTGTAGGTACAGCACTGAGTAAGTAGCATACAAAGCTGGGCTTCAATTTTCTTGTTAAAAGCAAGGAGCTGGATACAGTAGTCTCTGAATTACCTTCTAACATTGTAATTCTTTGTGGTTGGTCACTTCTGTTACCACTGTGGTTACGCACTTTTAAAATATGATTTATATTTGTATGAGACTTAAGCCTCTGGATAGTTGTAATGTGGGGTATTTATCAATGGTGACAGGATTTCTCTTTGTAGTTTAAAAAATTGTAACTTATTTTCAAGCTGGGTTAGGTTAAGGTTTAAAATGTTTACAGTAATAAAATTAAATTGCATTGGAAAAATATCTGTCAAGGACACAGCCTGCCCGAATGCACCATTTGCATCTGCAGAGAAACTCAATTATAACAGCTGTTTTCAAGAACTCATATATCACTGGAGACTGAGCGGAGTCGCCCTACAGTAGAGCAAGCAAACAACAAGCGTCCTAAAAAACTGACCTAGACATGTGCATGGACATGGTGAGCTCACCCATATTTTGTTATTCGCGCGTAAAACTCCACCTTTGATCTAAAGTTTTGCTGCTGATGTTGATGTAAAATGAGACTGTAATTAATCACTATGCTAATTTTCAGTGGTAAAGAATCCACCTGCCAATTCAGGAGACACGAGAGACGCAGGTTTGATCCCTGGGTTGGGAAGATCCCCTGGAGAAGGAAACTCACTCCAATATTCTTGCCTGGAAAATTCCACAGACAGAGGAGCCTTGTGAGCTATAGTCCATGGGGTCACAAAGAGTCAGACATGACTGAACACACACACACACACGCTAATTTTATTAATTAGGTTCTTCAGGTTCCCTGACAGCTCAGTTAGTTGGTAAAGAATCCGCCTACAATGCAGAAGACCCCGGTTTGATTCCTGGGTCAGGAAGATCTGCGGGAGAAGGGATAGGCTACCCACTCCAGTATTCTTGGGCTTCCCTTGTGGCTCAGCTGGTAAAGAATCTGCCTGCAATGCCGGAGACCTGGGTTTGGTCCCTGAGTTGGGAAGATCCCCTGGAGAAGGGAAAGGCTACCCATTCCAGTATTCTGGCCTAGAAAATTCCAAGGACTGTATAGTCCAGGGAGTTCCAAAGAGTCGGACGTGACTGAGCGACTTTCATTTTCACTTTGCAGGTGAAGTGAGGTACTCAAATTGTTTGCCATGGGTTCCCAAAGCTCCTTTTTATGCTGGACATGGTAAATTTAGCAATCATATATCTCTTTGGTAAACCTTAAAGGGAAAGAAGTAGGTCCCTAATCAGTTGTTGCTGCTGCTTCTTTAAGATACACCCCAGTGAAACATTTAATAAACCTGCTTCAATCCAGGCTGAACACATACCATTTTACTTGAGAAACAAGGGTCTTTCTTCCCAATCATTCCCTGGGGGTCATGGTTGTTCAGTGAACTAATTTCTCTCTGATTTCTGTTACATCTTCTGTAAATAATAAAAGTAGCTAAGATTCGGCATCAGCTTTCTAAGTGCACCCATGTGAAGATTACCAGTGAAGGGGCATGAGTCCAGGATCCTGGTCTTCCTTCTGCTACTAGCTAGTCGTAAAAGCTCAGGAACAATTTCTAATCCTTCTGAGTCTTGTTCTTTCTTTGTTAACTGAAATGTATTTCCAAAACTTTTCTTCGAGGCCTTTCCTAAATGTAAAGCTTCACTGAAGAGGAGGTCTCTTTCTTCCGATTTAGGCAGGATGTCTTCCCATTGCCCTCTTCTCACTTCCTCCCAGAACTTGAATTTTTGTTGGTGTTGTTCAGTTGCTAAGTCATGTCTGACTCTTTGCGACCCCATGGACTGTAGCCTGCCAGGCTCCTCTGTCTGTGGGACTTTCCAGGCAAGAATACTGGGGTGCTTGCCATGCCCTCCTCCAGGGGATCTTCCAGACCCAGGGATTGAATCCGGGTCTCCTGCTTTGCAGGTAAATTCTTTACCATCTGAGCCACTGGGGAAGCCTGAATATATATTCTTCCTAAACTAAAAGAGTCATCTTGTTACATGATTCGCAATAATGTTTAGGTATCACACTTGGATGGAGCTTCCCAGGTGGCTCAGTGGTAAAGAATCCGCCTGCCAATGCAGGAGATGCAGGTTTGATCACTGAGTTGGGAAGATCCCCTGGAGAAGTAAATGGCAACCCACTCCAGTATTCTTGCCTGGAAAATCCCAGAGGAGCCTGGTGGGCTACAGTTCATGAGGTTGCAAAGAGGCAGACATGACTGAGCAACTGAACACACATGCATGATCACATTTGGATACCTACATGGGGCAATAATCAGCCTGTGGACAGGTACACTTGTTGAAACATTAAGGCCTAGAATGAAGTGGTTACTACAGGCCTGACTAGGGCAACCATACGACAAAGTGGTCCTTGTCTCAATTGCAAGGATGTTGCACAGCATTCCTTCAGGCCCACCTCTGTGGTTGGGGCTATCCTCAAAGAATGGCAGTTGTGAGCTGGGAATGAACCTGATTGGTGTTTGTTACAATAGGTATTCCTATAGATTCTATACAAATGGTTCTCTGAGAGCCAGCTGAGTTCTGGGCACCTTGCTCCCTCAGTGATGACAACTGGGAAGGCTCTGGGACCCTGAGGGTGCCACAGCTGAGCTCTGCCTCTCTAGTCATGGCAGGGCGCTGGCAGGAGGACCCAGACCGGGTGCTGAATGAATGCTCTCAGATGGGGTAACTGGTCTGTGCGGGGACTCCCCTCATCTTAAACAAAGACTGGACCTCAGAGGGGAGAAGTTGAGCCTTGGGACTTTGCCCTTTCTGGTCAGTACAGCGCATAACATTTGTTTTGGTGGAGGTGAACAGAGCTGTGACCTGACCTCAAAAACAAAGGATCTGATCCCCCAAAGTTTACAACAACTAACCACACCCTCCCCTCACCTTTCCTGTAAAGGCTTTGCTGATAGCTCTTGGGTAGTTTGGGGTTTTTAAGGCGTGATCCGCTTGTTTCCTTGCATGGCCCTGCAATAAACCTTTTCCCGCTGTAACTCTGATGTTTTAGCTCTAGTACTGCTTGACCTCACTGTGCAGTGGGCACGTGGACTTGTGTTCCGTAATGCTAGAACAAGTCATATGCCTGGGTGCATTGGCAAGGGTGGCTGGTAAGTATGGTTGTATAGGATTGCCATAACAAAGGACCACAAACTGAGCAATTTAAGATGACAAAGCTTTATTCTCTCAGTTACGGGGGATGGGAGTCTGAAGTCAAGGTGCTGTCAGCGCCTCGCTCCTTCCAAAAGCTCCTGAGGAGGGCCCTTCCTTACCTCGTCCTGGCTTCTGGCGGCTGCCGGCAGCTGGTCTTCCGTGGCTTGTAGCCGTATACCTCCTGCTTCTGCCTCCGTCTTCACGTGGCTGTCCTGCTGTGAGTCTGTGCCGATTTCTCCCCTTTTGTAAGGATACCAGTCATCGGATTGAGTCTAACTCTAATCCATCATGACCTCATTTTTACAGGATTCCATTCACAAAAGGCTCTATTCCCAAGTAAGGTCACATTCACAGATACTGGAGGGTAGGACTTAAGTCCGTTTTTTTTTTTTGGAAGAGGGGACATTTCAACCCAGGACAGTGGTCTAGATGGCCAGGAGGAAAAGAGATTTTCTGATGAACCACTGTTCAATCTCTGCCTAGTTATGATTCTCTACTACAAGTAATAGTGAGTAGGATATATTTTTGAGAATTTTGGAGAACTAAGCCTTTATTGATAGCATTGTTTCTGTGAAAAAAAATATTTTTAACACTAGGCAACTGACAAACTTTTGGAAGATAACCTATCTTAAGACACAGTTGCCTACATTTCAGGGAAGTTCTCCCCACTCAAATAATGCGATAATGTGTCAGTATGAGTATGTATATGTGTCAGATTTTGTAGTATTGTTAATTCAAATGGTTTAATAAAACATAGTAGGCATATTAAAATTAATATAATTACCTCTAAAAGTCCATGCTTATAAAATATGCTTAATATAAAACTAATAAAGATTTCCTTTTTCTACTTGGATCATTGTCATCTGACTATGGTTTCTGCTCTTGGCATTTTCCATCTTACTGTACTTTATTAAGTGGCTGCTCTACATTGAAGCAAGCCATGATTTAATAAAAGAATAGTGACATTAGAATTAGGAGACGTTAAGCTCTGTATCTTATTCACCTTGTTATCTGGGGAGGGTCACCAAACTGCTTTTTACCTCAGTTTTTTCACCTGCACTATATCGATGTTAATCTTTTTCCCTGTGTGGTTGTGAGAGTCCCATAAAGTCACTAAATAATTCTGTCTGTCATCTGCCAGTATTGTAATAAGCCCTCAGGATAGACCAGTGATCAAAGATCTCAGTCTTTGTGGATCTTACATTTTGGAGCTACAAAGTATATAAATTATAAAATGCTTTAAAATGTAAGGTACTGTCATCACTGCTATTTTATGTGCTGCAACTTCAGTTTCTTAAATATCTTTAAAAATCTTGTTTGAAATTATGCTTAGCTCCTAGATGTCAGAAAGTACACACAATATGAAGAATTTACCCACTGGAAGTTTAGCCATAAGTATAATTTCATGGTAAATATTTAAAATGTTTCCTTATTGCATTTAAAAATGAGCCATGGGCCCCTACTATATACCATCCAGTGTCTTAGGTTCCATGTGGAATGCAAAGATAGACAGTAGTCTTGCCCTCAAGAAGCTTCATGTCCAGTTGAACAGATGCCCACAAAAATGGCACTGTAAGATTGCAAAGGGGAGAGTGTCCACTAGAGAGGTACAGAGAAATTGATTGAAAGCTTCAAAAGAGAAACCCACACACTCACAATACTATAACATGTTGCTGATAACCTCGATGTGTATAAAATTCACCTTCTAATATTGTAATGCATGTAATACCACTAGCACCTGTTTAGCTACTTGCTGAGATGTTTATTTAACACTTTGAATGTGGGTGCTTGCCTCTGTGGTATGCTGGTTTAGTATGTGTACATCACTTTCACTCTGTAAAGACAGTACATTATGGAAAGGCTTAGCATTTCAGAAGAAGCATCCACTGCCCAAATCAGAGGCCTGCGTCTGTGTGTCTAAGCTGTGTACTATGTATTTGGATACTGAGAGAGAAGGCAATGTTACAAGAGGTGGTTCAAACACAAAAGTTGCTGATTCATAAAGTAATGAAATATGAAGTACATCTGTTTGTGATTTACATTGCAAAGATGATATGATTAGGTTCCCAATTGGGCCACCAAACCCATTGATTGAAAAACACATTCTGGCACCAAATGTGAATAAAGGGTATTAATAACATATCTCTCCTATAGATCCAGTTTCTGGAAAAGTTTTTCTTTTTCCTTCTTTTCCCCCTTTGGGGTGTCATAGTTTTTCTAATGTGTTTTACAAGAAATTCCCATTTCAGGACTTTTGAACTGCTTTTCTCTTTGTCTTGAGGCCAAGATTAGCATCTATCTCTATATCCCACATGGAACCTGACACATTGCATGGCATATAATAGGGGCCTGAAGTTTGTTTTTAATACAATAAGGAAACATATTCTTCCTCCAGATAATTGCTTTGCTTGGTCCCTAACCTCATTCAGGTTTCTAGAGACTGTTCTGTCAGCAACTTATCTAAAATAGCATCTGTTCCCCATCATTCTTTACCCTACTTTCCCCCCCACCCCATAGCTCTTATCACTGTAATTTATGTTTACTCTCTATTTTCCCTGTTAGAATATAAGCACCATGATTGCAAAAAACATTGCCTGTTTTGTTCACCATTATATCCCTGGAAGTTAGGACATAGTGTCTCCCTAGTGGTTAATTCCTAGCACATGATAGGCATTCAATAAACATTTATTGAGTAACTTAATACAGTTTCCAGGCTGAGGGTGCTCCTAAGAAAGATCAAAAAGGGAGTTACTATGGGAACAGGTGAGGGAATGAGTGAGGGGCTGGGTGAGGAGATAGTGGAGGAATGGGCGGATATCGTGAGGGATTTTGGTGTGGGCTCTGACAGCAGTGGGGGTCAGGCTTTTGAGGCTTCTGTAGAAGTTCCTGTAGGATTTCATTTAGGAAAAAAGAGTTCTATTGCCTCTATCCTGTCTGTGGGATCTGAGGAATCACTGGTGGGACGGGTTTGCTCAAGCGGGAGGGTGGAGAGAGTGAGAGGCAGTCAGCAGGGGCTGCCACTAGATGAGGAAGTGGCCAGGGTCTCAGGAATGGTCAGGCGGAGATAAAGAGCAACCCCAAAAGCAATGGGGAGAGAAGGTGTTTTTCTTGCTGTGTTTACTGGAAAAACGAATTCCCAATTTTGGTAGCCATTTTCCCGTAAGAAACATTTTTAAGGTAGATTTTTCTGAGTTGAAAATTACCTATATTTGTAATAATAATATGATTAAAATAGCACATTTATATAAGTACCTTCAATTTTCAAAGTACATCTCTCTCTCTATATATATATATTATCTCATTGATTTAATCCTTTATTTTTACATTTAAGTATTCTTTGTGTTATCCTTTGAGTTTGTTTTCTAGGAATAGAGATGAGTGTTAAGTATGTGCATGTATGTGTTTGTACAAAGCATGTTGGGCTTTGGTTGTACCCACAATTTACAACAAATTGTGACCACCTTAATATACAAATATGATCACCACAATCCAATAGGTGAAGTTGGTTTTTTTGTTATAAAAACAAATGCTGATTTCTTTTCTTATCAGGAAGAATTCTGGAACTTTATAAACTCCTGGAGAGCAGGAATTATGTTTTGTTCATCAGTTAGTAGAGAGAATTAGGTTAAGAAGACTTTTAAGATCGGTTATAAAATGTTTCAGCTCTACAACTTTCTTATATTTGTGTTACACACACACACACACTATATGTATATATATATATATCCGGCTGTAAGAAGCTCCTGGCCTGTCAAGAATAGACAGCTGGGTAAACAGTTGGGTAAGCTGCTACAGTGCTGTGTCCGAACAGTTCAGTGGAAGGAGGAGGCAGAGAAGAGGGAGTGGTCTGTGTTACCTGGGTGCTGGGGAGCCTGCTCTCAAGGCTTTATAACAGAAATCACCTCTGAGCTGAGTTTTGAAAGATTATCATCTGGAATCAAGTGAATAACCTCTTAAAACTGTAGCTTACCTTTACTTTAGAATATTAGTGGCTAACCCTGTTCATCGAGTAGCCTCTTCAGCAGCTAAAATGTACCTCTTCAGGTCCAGAGACACATTCAGGGGTGTTACAGCTTTCTCGTTACACACTGTGTCTGCTCGGTGTTGAAGTACCTGTAGGAAGAAGATGAAGTGCAGGTTTTGTGTGTGGGTGGAGAGCCGATCGAATTGCGGGTGTGTCAGAAACCAGCCGGCAGAGTCCCCTGTATTTGAGTCCCTGGCGTTTGTTTTTTCTGAAGGCTTTCTTCATTGTACCCGGCCCCCGATGGTAATTGGCCGAATCAGATTTAACAATGCAGTCCGATAAACAGTTGTGGCAGCTGTTGCCGTGGCAACGTCACCGTCCTCGCCCTCCGCGCCCCTTCCCCGCCCCTCCGCCGCCTGCTCTCCTCCAGTAAGGGCTTACTCGCTAGTGTCTGTGCAGGCGGCCGCGCTCAATGGCAGAGCTGTTTCCTTTCCACACTGTGCAAAATGATGAACGAAGATGCAGCTCAGAAAAGCGACAGTGGAGAGAGGTTCAATGGCAGTAGTCAGAGAAGGAAAAAACCCAGAAAGGTAAACTGCTGCCGTATAGAGATGTGTGTGTGTGTCTGTGTCGTGTGTGTGTGAGTGTGTAATATTAGGCTGTAGAAACCGCGGAGCGTTATGAGTAACTAGAGACCATAACCGTGCCAAGCATTGCGTTTGAAAGGGCAGGTGCACGCTGCTGCTTTTTGAGAACAGGGAAGGAGCTGGGGTTCATAATGGGCAGGTCGACTGGAGCATGGTGGGCGGCGCACAGTTAAGGTGTGTTCGGCATATGGATTACTGAGGACTGCGGCCGCAGATAGATGCTTCTGGTAGTAACTGGGTAGAGAGAGAGTCATTTTGTTTTTAGAATGGCTGAGTTCTTTAGGAAGGAGTGGGTTAAGCAAGGTGTATTGTGGAGCAGAAGGAAGATTTGGGGCCAGATGTGTTTGCTCCGTGGTGATCTTGAGATGGCTGGACAGCGAATGCCTTTTGCTTCTGTGCTAGGTGTATTCTTCCTAAGGAGAAAAGACTGTTGTGACAGGAGAAATTTGATCCCCACCATGATATTTCTTTGATTTGCTTAGCTCCTCTGCAGTTTTCCCAGACATTAATGTGATAGCTCTTTCATTGATTAACGTAAACAGCTAACAATGTTATGGGGTAGGGGGTGTCGGGCACACAGAGCCATATGTAGGATTTCTTACCCTGGCATACATTCCCACATCTGTGATTATCATGGAAATGATACCAGTGAGAAACAGTGGGAAAAGATGCAAACTATTCGGCCCCACCCAATGCCAGCACTTCTTTCTTTTTATGGCCTGACTCCTGGTAAACTGTTGCAGCCTCACAGAGCTCTTTGAGCTCCACCTCTGACAGAGATGCCTTTTAAATAAAGTCTCCTAAAATCCTTTATTTCCTGAGTCAATAATATGGGCAGGACCTGTGATTCTAATGTAAATGGATTCCAGTGCTAGATGGTTTAGGGTTTTGAATGAGCAGATTAAAAAAATAGGTATCTTGAAGAAATGAATTTTTTTTAATTTTAATAATGTTGAAATTGCATGGTGTTTGAAGTGATAGATCCCTGATGTACTCAATGTCTCTTAATTTAAAAAATTCAAAACCTCTGATATCAAAGATCACTGTATAAGCAAGCAAGGGATTAGTATATTTGTACAATACCATGTAATTTGATAAAAATAAGCATGCTCACCTATGACAGTTTTTAGATAATAGCATGAAGATAATGATGCAATCTGATAAAGGCAAAAGGATAATTCAGGGCAGGCAGGAACATTGGTAGAATATCCTTTTGTACTTAAGGATTCTGGATACCCCAGCCCTTGAGGTCATTTTTATAGTGTTAGCTAATTAATCAACATTAAAATAAAACAATTAGAAAAGAGAAAGAGAGCTAGAGAGAGGGAAAAGGAAAAAGGGAATTTTTGCTTGCATTCACAATATCGTTCCAAAATCCTCTTAATTTCTCTCTGAAGGGCCTGGCCTATATTAGAAACAATATACTCAGAACTATTAAAGGGTTGGAGAATGTATCTCAAGGAGATTTTAAGCTCTGAGTGATGATACTAAATTCACACAACCAAAGCCATCTTAAAGTGTCTGAGGGGATAGAGGAGACAAAATCATCATATGTGATAACTATAATATTTTTAAAGCTCCATTTTCTCAAACGTATTTACTTTAAGAATAAATTCTCTTCCACACTTACGGCGTGGAAAATAATAGCAACTGATAGCAAGCTTTGAGTGTGTGTGTGTACATACATTAATAGACATATATTAAATGAGCTGTTAAGATAGTGAATTTTGAGTATTAAAAGTAATTTCATCTAAAAAGAACACATACACACACTCACACGCATAAACATCCTTCAGTTTGGCAAATCAGACATAAGTGGGTTTGAATCTTAATTCTATCCTTTAATATTGTGTTTGGAGCCTATCACTTAATTTCTCTGATCCAGGTCCTCATTTGTAAGATGTGAATAATCGTGAATACTTTTTGGTATTTTGTGAGGGTTAAAAATAATGTGTATAGTATTGTTTGAGCAGTAGTTAATATATTGTTGACCGTAACTTTTAGGTGTTGTTGCTGTTCCATTAAGTGGAAATTATTTATTGGAATAAAACATGTAGAAGGAAAGTCTATATATAGAGACTATAGAGATTATTTTAGAGAGAGGCATAATATACTATTGGTACTTTGCAAAGGCTCATAGTCATTTTTCAAAATGTCACAAATTATATGTTAAAATTGGAAACTTTTGATTTCATAAAAATTATTGAGATTTACATAAATGTACCCTAGGTCTTCAGAGTTATGCTTCACATCTTTTGCCCAGCAGGCAACTTTAATTTCATATTTAGAAACTTCTAAATTGTCCAAGTCAGAAAACACCAGTCATCCCTCTCTCTTGCTAAATTCAACAGACCATTAAATGTGCTTTGATGAGGAAATAATAATCAAGAGATAAGCATCCCTAATAAGGATGAAATCTGAGAAAAGCAGGAATTGGAGTGAAGTCAATGTCGTCTATCACTTTAATTCAATCGTCTGCTTTCTATTGAATCCTCCATAGGATTCTGTGCAGCATCCAGGATTACGGACCACCAGGCTCACTGTGGCCTGGGTGTTGATCTAATATGTTGAATCTTAGTTTTTGGAAATATGCCTCTTCCTCAAGTAAATATTTAGCAGATGAGCACAATTCACCTGTTTATTCTCCACCTCACAAAAGTAACTCTTCTGAGGGTCAGAACTAAAGGGTCCTCTGCCACAAAACCCACCATGTGAGAAAATAAGCTCAAGGAGTTTATTTTGTGTTAGAATTTTAGGGAGTATCTGGAAGACAGGAATTCTTTTAGCTTTTGTTAAGAATGTCTGTTCTGGCTTCAGTCATTGCGTTTGTCGGTGCTCTCCTGCAAAGCCCCCCAGGAGCACACATGTGGTTCGGTGTGTTGGGGTTACAGGCCATTGCACTGAGGGTGGATGCTCATCGTGGGGAGCTGAGTGTGAAATGACTGATTAGATTTGGGCTTTGAATGAGTGATCTGGGGGAGGGTCCAAGAAAACGAGGACTCACTCTGGGTTGGGTGTTCTCAGGAAGCAGGGTCAGTTTTATGATTGTGTATCCCAGTAAATCTTAGCTCTAGGAGAGCAGACTAAAGCGAGTCAGTAAAGAAGTGGCAGTCTCTCAGAAGTCTGGAATTTTGTGGCTTGGACAGTATTCATGTTTTGTCTGTGTTTAGACATGATAAGAGAGTGGTGTCATTTTTTGTCCCCCTCCATCATGGTCACATAGTGGCCTGGTCTGATGATGGGATGCTCTGTGAAATTATTTATGTTCAACAGCAGAACACCAAGGCCAAGCTGATAGGAAAAGACCAGTTCCTGGATGTCAATAGCTTTTTCTCAAACTTGTACACAAAGATACTTTTGGAGAAAGAGACAGATGTATTTATTATTGGCTGCTCCTTAGTGTCCAAAGAAAATAAATCAGATAGTGTTGTTGCCAAAGTATTCATAGAAACTTTTTCATTTAATGCTCCTTCAAAATAATTTCCTTAAGGCCTAATTATTTCATACAAATATCAGTAAATATTAGCTAAGGCACAGATTTGGGATTGATGTTCTAGTGAGAACATTCTAGTGAGAATGGAGAAGAGGATATGGAACTGCTGGAATTCTCACCTGGTATCCTGAACGAAAAGGAAGCCCTGACACTAGTGTGATGTATCCGGGTGAGTGTTCAGCCTGTTCTAAATCCCAACCAACTCTATAAAAATTTCTTATCCCAGATAATATTTTGGCAGATTAGATGAAAAGAATCCAAGACCATATTTGTGTGCAGCATCCCACACTTTTCAATTCTGTGTCCGTGACATGACAATGGGTTTGCCAGGAGCCTTAGATAATTTGCATAAATGATAACAGAAATGCCCAGACATCAATCACGTGTGGCAGAGCCATCTGAAGCCACTAGGTTTGGTGAGTTCTTCCTAAACAAGTAAATAATTAAATGGCTTTATAATTATTTTCCTTGTCTGGGGAAATGAGTATAAAGATGAAGTTAAAATATAAATATGTACTGTTGTTTTTAACAGAGTAGTAATAAAATGGCTTTGTATGTATCTTGTATTCATTTAAACAATTTTGACTTAGGCCATTATTTGAGAATATTCATGAGCATTGCAACATTATTTTTATTTTATATAATTTTATTGCTCTTTACTTGCCACTGCCTAAATGGGGAGATGAATGTAGTGCCAGATATATGGTGGAAATACTGCACCATTGAAATGTGAATGACAGACCTAGTGAAAGGTTTATTTTTATAGCAGCCACAGCAAGTATGACTTTTTTAGTGAAATCAGGTAGCAGATCCAATATTTGGGTGTTGGATCTGGCAGTTGTCTGGCAGTCAAATTAGTTTTGATTTCAGTTAGTGCCTTATCTTTTTCAACCAGGACTAGAAAGGCTTCAATGTATAATTCTCCCAGAATAATACCCCATTTCTTCAATTTTCCAAAAATTTGTGATTTACCCTTTATTTTACATTAGTTTATAATCCAAAACAGTGTGTGTTGCTGCAAGACAGCAGTTCCTCATCAGTGAAGGTATTTATAATGGCCATCTGTCAGAGATGATGGAAGTATTTTTACTGGATGGAAAAATCCCTTGCAACTTGATATTCCATGATTTTCTTTCTTTATCTGTCACTCGTTTCCATCTCTTTGGACTCACCTTCATGACACTTATTTTTTTTTCCACTGCTAATTTCATATGCAATAACTAGAAAATTAATCCTAAAATGTCCTTTTTAGAGTAAAGGGCTGTCTACAACTACCAGAATTACCTGGGTTGCCTACTAAAAGAATAGAATTCTTAGGATCCACTTTAGATCTGCTCAATCATTTTTGGTGAGTTTTGACAGGCGTCCCACTCTTTTTGATATGTGCTGGAGTTTGGAACCATTGCTTTAGAATGTGGTCAGCAAGCATGAAGCTGAGTTCCTTTAGAAAGAAGAATCTCTGATTTCAGTTACATGTTTTAAATTGCTTCTTGGCTATTACATTTGTTTCTTTTAAGTCTAAATGGCAATAGTAACAATACAAGAGGAGAAAGCATTTTTCTCCTATTATATTCTTATTCTACATCTAAAACCTAGAATGCTTCACATACACCATATCATTTAATCTTCACAATAATTCCTATCGTATACTGTTATCCCAGTTTTATCGATTAGCAACTGGAGACTCGGAAGCTTTATATAGAGATGGTGATGGAGAAATGATGGACATTTTCCCCACTAATCAAGAAGTGACATATTTTGAACCATTTCTCCCATGCAAACCAGATGCTAAGTTATTCTATGCTAAGCTATTCCTGTGTCTCTAGCAAAGCTTCTAAGCTATCTATAGTTTCATCTTCTGCTAAGATATCCTCCAGATTTTTCCCCCCAACGTTACTTCCTATCTTTCATCAGTTGATCACGGTTTCCAAAATGCCTACTCTAATCCCTGGAAATAATATGTAAAGAGGATATTTTTCCTGACTCTCTGAAATATTCTTCTAAGCAGGACTTCTTTTTCTATTCATTTTGCTTCCATTACATCTTGTGGCATATGTGTATAGATGTTTCTTTCAGTTTACACAGAAATGTACTGGACTTTGAAAATCCACAAAAATGAATGGAACAACAAAAAAAGTAAACAGGTATCTTGATGTGGTTTAGGTGTGTTAAATTAAGCTAGCATAAAAAGTTGATCCTACTTTCATAATTTGAGTTCTAATTATTCTTTTGAGGAACTTGTTAGCGTGATATTCTCAGTAATTGTCCTGTAGAAGACTCTTCTTCATGTACTCTTTTACAAAGTGTTTGAGGTTTCTTTTTCCTTCTTGATAAAATTTGTAAAGAGACAAGTGATTGCATATTGAAATAGAATTAAGATCTTTAATCGGCATTTGTTAGAACATACTAAATTATAAATGAGCCTACAGTTGTATTTCTTTCCTGCTTGCATTCTGTAGTAGCAGAAACAAAATCACTATTTTTATCTTAGTTGGCACTGACCAGATTCTTCACAGCAAATAAATTTACCATCTCAATTTCCTTTTACTTTGGAAAGTCAGAGTTGGGATTGCTACCAAATGAAACAATTTTTTGATAGAAAAAAATCTTTTATATACTTGAGACCAAGTAAATATGATAGGGCATTTCTTTGAAATCCATTAATGCCTCCCAACCCTTCAGGGAGGGTGAATTGTTCAAAGCTGGTGGTGGTGGTGGTTTAGTCGTTAAGTCATGTCTAACTCTTGTGACCCCATAGACTGTAGCCCGCCAGGCTTCTCTGTCCATGGGATTTTCAAAGCAAGAATACTGGAGGGGGTTGTCATTTCCTTCTCAACCCAAAGATCGAACCCGTGTCTCCTGCATTGCAGGCAGATTTTTTACCGCTGAGCCACCAGGGAAGAAGACAGTAAGAAATGTTCTAGTTAATGATACAGCTGAATCTAGAGGGTAAGCTTATGCTTAGCTACCAGACCTGTTTTTGTTTTTTCCTCCTGGTAGCTCATAGACAACTATCATCTTCTACCCACTAATTTGTGTTTGTGCTCATTAAGACAGAGACCTTGATTTCTAACATTTACTTAACGAGCTTCAATTTCTAAGAATCGACTTGTTTAACTCGGCTTAATTTAGATGTTTCTCCCTTACGCATAGGAAAGTTGCTTTAATTCAACAATGGTTTGCTAGGTGTATAGTCCTGTGACAGCTGTTGTGGTATTCCTAAACTGAAAGTCAATGCTTGGTACCCTTACTTTGAGTTTATAATCTGGTTGAGCAGATATTTCTATTGAAAAACAAGCCATTTGGAGAAATATTATGAATATTATGTATAATCTATGTTATAATAATTATTATGTTGTACATTGCCAAAAGTTAATTCTGTAAGAGCCTGGAGGAGAGCAAGAGATCAGTGTGATTTTGTTAAAACACTAAGCCATATGAGTGGATGAGCAATAGACCTAAGCCTTGAATTCAACAAATACTTCAGTATGAAGGAACACAGGCAATCAGTTGGAGCAACTTCAGCCATATAATTTCAAGTTACATTAAGACTAAGAAACTGTTGAGACATTTATTGTAGCTCACAGCTATAAACTTTGTGAGTGAACTCTCGCTGTTGTGTCCTGATGCTCTGAGCCTTGGTCAGTTCTAGGCGTGCATTTTGGAATCCATTTTCTTTGGGGAATTTTACTGTGTCCTTCTCTGATATATCTCTAGTCACTTATTTATGAAGGCCTTGCCTCATATATATTTATACATTATTTCTGTAGTCAATAGTAAATTAGAACATTTTTATAAATTATCCGAATTATCAGTCTCTGCCTTTACTTTAAGAGATACTGATATGGTTAACTCAGGACTGTAACTACCTAGAACACTTATACAGGAATTTCTAAGATTTTACATATTAGCTGAAAATGGCTTTTCTTATTTGGTTATTATTATATCTGTTCTGCATTAGCCTGCTTTGTGTATTGGCATGCTTTTGAATTCTCTCCACGTAGCTAGGTCCTGTTGTATTTTCAGATCTTTGAATATGAAATTCATGACTTTTTCTTTTGTTCCCACTTACGTGGTCTGTCTACGGGTTTCTGCCCTTGGTCTTTGTCCATCTTCACTGGCAGGCAGAGTGACTCATGGCCAATTATTTTACCTCTAGCTGCCTTGGACTTTCTATCCATAAAATAAGGACAGTAATAGCTACTGCCACTTCAAAGAACACTTAAGGTTTGAAAAGGAAGAAGTAAGGGAGTATTTTAGAAGTAAAACTATGAAGACAGAAATAAGTGTTAGGATCTGTGTGGATTTTGCAAGTTTGAATAAGTTAAAAATGAAATGTGGACCATTCTAGAATGTTCCACCAAGTTCTAGTATGTGATACCTTTTTATAAGTATTTTAATGTAATCATTTATTGTCATGCTGATCTGTAGCAACAGATATCTCTGGCAAATTGAACCAGTTTAGGTGAGGGTGTTCTAACTTTTAAAAAAATTATTGAAAGTTTTAAAAAAGCAAAACCTTATGAGAACGATGTATGAGAACTTTGGTATTTTCTGTGTCAGGGTTTCAGTTCTCTTTTCATAAAATGTGTTTCCCTAAAGATTCCTTTTCCTAGGTGTTCTAAATATTTGCCCTGATTTGAGAGGGTGTGGTGGCGAGTTGCCCTCCTCTCTTATTTTACAACATTCTCTCATCGTAATCATTGCACAGAGAGGTGGCAACAGACCTAGAAACCAATATTCTAAAATGAAAATCAGGAAGAAAAAAAAACTAGAACAAGTGCAGACACTTTATATTCAGTAATTTAGAGATACCATTAGAACTATCCATCCTATTGGCTTATTAAAATGAGTATGAGTATCTGTTTTATTTAACTCACATCCAATCTGTGTTAGATATGTTTCTCCTGCTACAATTGTATAGTATTTTCCATGTAAGGCATAATAAATCATTTCAGTGCCCTCTTAAATCAGTCAGATTCAAAAGACAAGATCTACATAGGAATTTGGTATGCATATGTTATCATGAACTGTAGTAGTATAGTACAGTTAACGATTGTGTATGCAACTGAGGCTTAGCATGTCTTATCATTTATCATCATTTGTGTAGAAAAGTTGTTCCGAAGCTTGTATTTAAATGGCCAGTGAATAGACTTTATAAATAGCCTATAGGAATCAGTTCTGTTCTGCCTCAGCATGAAGATGAGAGGGCTATCACATAGTGCGTTTGTATGAGTTCTTCCTCTGTCCCAGGACTTTGACGTGGCAATATGCCACAGTTTGTTCATTGCTGGGGCACACAGCATGTACTGGGAATGTGTGCCTGTGACAGCGCTGAGGCAGAATGGTCATATTCAGGGTTGTGATGTTTCTTCTAAGTCTCCTGAAGAAAGCTGATATGACCTTCAGTATGATTGTCAGCTTCCCATCCTCTGTAGAAAGTCAAGGTGCTGCTCTGCCCTGATGATAATGCTTTATCCTATGTAGCACAGGTAAGGAGAAGGATGGAGGGATTGTCCCATGGCCTCTTCCAGCCGTATCAGAAGACATGCATCAGAGTTTGTAGATTCAGCAGGATACAGTAAATTTGCATCTAGAGTTTATCTGCACAGCAGGTTTTTTTTTTGTGTGTGTGGGTTTCAATGTACTATAATTGTTTGTTCATTTTGAACAAGTAAATCTGATATTAGAATAGAATCTACATTACGGAGTTTACCCTCTAGTTCTAGCAAAGGGATTTGGTTCTCCCAGGACAACATACGGAACAAAATGAAATAAGTGACAGGGATAAAATAAAATACATATGTAAAATTCTTTTTGGACGGTTTTGTATCTGTACTTTGAGAATTCCAAAATTGGCAACAGTTTCCTCATAGCCCGTAATTTATAGTAGTGATTAGGAAAAGTCTTAATGTAAATTATCCATTTATTTTAATAAATTTAGACTATTTTGAAAACCGTATTTGAGTAACATTAATAAAATGTTTGCGAGTAATACATTAGTCTGTTCTAAGACCCTGAATATGTGCATATACTGGGCTTACGCCTTTGACTGTGTAGATTATGACAAACTGTGGAAAGTTCTTAGAGAGATGGAAATACCAGGCCATCTTACCTGTCCCCTGAGAAACCTGTATGCAGGTCAAAAAGCAACAGTTAGAACCCTGTGTGGAATAACTGATTGGTTCAAAATTGAGAAAGGATTAGACAGGGCTGTCTGCTGTCACCCTATTTGTTTAACCTGTACGCTGACCACATCATGAGAAATGCCAAGCTGGATGAGTTACAAGCTGGAATTAAGAGAGGCAGGAGAAACATCAAAAACCTCAGATATGCAGATGATACCACTCTAATGGCAGAAACTGAAGAGGAACTGAAGAGCCTCCTGATGAGGGTGAAAGAGGAGAGTGAAAGAGCCGGTTTAAGACTAACTTAAAAAAACTAAGACTGTAGCATCTGACCCCATTGCTGCTGCTGCTGCTAAGTCGCTTCAGTCGTGTCCGACTCTCTGTGACCCCATAGACGGCAGCCCACCAGGCTCCCCCGTCCCTGGGATTCTCCAGGCAAGGACACTGGAGTGGGTTACCATTTCCTTCTCCAATGCAGGAAAGTGAAAGTGAAGTCGCTCAGTCGTGTCCCACTCTTAGCGACCCCATGGACTGCAGCCTACCAGACTTCTCTGTCCTTGGGATTTTCCAGGCGAGAGTACTGGAGTGGGTTGCCATTGCCTTCTCTGTCTGACCCCGTTACTGCATGGCAAATAGAAGGGGAAAGGTTGGATGATGATTGGAGGATGAGATGGCTGAATAACATCACCAATGCAATGAACATGAACTTGGGCAAACTTTGGGAAATGCTGAGGGGTAGGAAGGCTTGGTGTGCTGCAGTCCATGGGGTCGCAAAGAGTCAGACACGACTTGGTGACTGAACAACAGCAATAATGACACTGGGGTTTTAGGATTAATAGTGACTGAGTTTTGGTTTGAATTGCTTACCTATTTAGGGCATAGTGCTAGTCTAGCCACTATATTCCATACAGACCAATTACCTGTAGTTGCCGAGGGCCAGCCCCGGCAGGACCAGGAATACCCAAGGGATGAGTGGCGTTGGCGAGGAAGACAGACAGACAGACACAGAAGGTTGCGTAGAAGAGGTAGCTTTGTTTTTTTTATTTTTAGGATAGCTCAGTTTTTATAGAATGAACGTTACCTCCCCATTAAGTCACCACATATTACATCAGATATTGGGTTGTGCTTCCATCAATATTTTTTTTTCATGTTTTTCTCCTATGCATTCATCTAGAACGTTTCTGATTACAGGGTTTATTCTTAAATGTCCCGTACATGGTCTTCTTGCCTCAATGGCCTAACATTCTCACTCTAACAAAAACAAGGTTCCACAAATCTCAGGTATAGTGTAAATTCTTTGGACAATAAAACAATACATGGGAAGGGTCACAGTAACATGTTTGACATTTCTGAGAATAGTACCATGAGAAAACCGTGATATTTTTCTTTATCTGAAACCACAAAATCTCAATTTACAATGATTAACTATTAAGCAGCAAAACACCTCTATTAGTAGTGAGATAATGGCAGTGAAGCTGGTTAATATAAGTCTTTTATTGAAATCCTGTGTACCTCATTTTCTAATTTTACAAAAATACCCATAATATCCCATGTTGTTTAAAGAAAGGGAAACAATGAACAAATAACAGCAAGGAAATAGCAATAGTGAAAACCCTCTCAACCAAGGAGCAAGTAAACTAAAGCAGTATATCTACTTCTAAATCTAAATACCTCTACTCTTTTCTATTCTAGAACATTATAGTCTTTTAAGCAAGCAGCCAAACTATACCTGTGGCCTTTTCTTTTTTGACTTGATGTTTATGGTTGTGTCCTGAGCCAGAGCAATCATGAGCATTTCCAAAAAGGCTTGGACTTTTCCAGCGAGGCCTTATTACTATATATTATATTTCCAAAAATTAATAGAAAGCCCAAAAACAGTAAGACAGAAGGAAGAAAGGGACACACCGGGCCCCTGGGACAACCTCGAGGGGAAGAGCTGCCTTGCAGGTTCCCTTCTCCTCCCGGCGGCTCCGCAGGGGACACATTGGGCCCCCAGGGCAGCCCTGTGTGAGGAAGAGCTGCCTTGCAGGTTCCTCTCTCGTCCCATGGCCTTGTCACGGACTGGGTGCATGCCGGTGGATCCCGACATGTGGTCTCAAACCTTGGACTTCATTCTTAACCTTAAAGAGTAGTTGATTGAAGGGAGGCAGAGACGGAGAATACTGCTAGATGTGTGTAAATCCAAATCCATTACCCAACACATATGCTTCTTAAGAAATGGATATTCTGTTGACATATTTTTGTATCAGTATTCCTCCCTAATTACTTTCTCCTCAATAAAAAAAAGTTCTATCTTTTGTAGAGGATCCATATGAGGAATAAGTCCTCTATGATTTATGATGTTTGCCTGTAAATTAGTTATGCTTGTTTGAATAAATTATACTTTTTCCAATAAACTGAACCATTTAATAATAGAAAAAATATTCATTAAGAAAAATAGTTCACCTCATTGTAACAACATTTTACCAGAATAAATAAAAAGCAATAATTAAAAGTACTGAGAGCTTATCATAGTATTAGGTGCTAGCCATTGTGCTGAGTTCTGCATAGATTAATTTTCTCTTCACAATTATTCGATGAGTGGGTGACCGTATAATCTTCATACTAAAGATGAGTAGCTATCCCAGATGTAACCCCAGGTCAAACCTACCATTTTGCCCATCTCCAAAACCCCGTCATAAGCTGATAGAACAGTTTAAATAATTAAGACAGGACCAAAGAATGAAAGAAATAAAGTTTTCTTTATGTGCAAAACCCATTGTTACCAATATGCCTTCACTGATTGGCCAATGAATCTAAAAAGCTATTTTGATTAATTTTTTTTTCAAAAATAGTTCAAAATAAAAATATAAATCCAAATAGGAAAATGTTTTTTATGTCGTTGTTGACTAAAATCATCAAAAGCTTTCATAATATCCAAGCCAGATGTGAATGCTTAGTCTTTGCGCTGGAACACTGAAGAATGAAGCTTTATCCATTGGTATTTCCATCTGTGCTTCAGCTATTTTAGGCAAATGACTGATACCATTAACACAGCCTCTCCAATATAAGGAGGAATTTGTTAGTGAGTTTCTGTTGCTTGTCCTAATTTGAAAGGTCACTAATCTATCATGTGTTCCATAATCTCGTTACACAGCAGGGACCTCTTTCCAGTTGTTAAAGGATCAGTAGGAGTGATTGCCCTATTACATGGGGCCAATCAAGCATTTGTCTCCTGGCCATGGAGTAACCTGGAGTTTTTGAGAAGACAGAAGGTCCATTTCCACACTCCTCTAAATGGCTTAATCCCAAGTGGCTTCCGTGCCCAATTTGTGAAGATAGTTCTTAGGTAACAGCAACAAGTCTATGTGATTTGGGTACTTTTTCTTTTGACAGAATACCTTGGTCAGACAAAGAACTACTCTTGGAACAACTTTCTGAATCAATGGCCAGAGTTCACTGAGATAGTGAAGGTCCTTTCCTTATTGCTTCTTTCTGATAATAAGGGATGATTATTTCTCTTATTGTAACATCTGACTTATAATTTGTCCACTTGTGAAGACAATTAGTAGAGTGGAATTATTTTATATACTGCATGTTCTGGAATATGAAAATGATTCCTTGCATCTGCTCAATGGCAGTTGTCTAGTACTTATTCATCTGTTATTTATCCAGTAATTTCAAGACTGTATAGCTGAGATATTTAAAAATAGATTTAATATTTTACCTTTTCTTTCTACAGAACTAATTTGATTAGTGCCATGGTGAAAAGTAATTATGTCTATTGACCCTAAAATGACTTTGAGAAAATGAGGTCCTTATACCAATTTAGGTAACAAATGATGTGTCTGTATTATCAGTTCAGTTCTGTTCAGTCTCTCAGTTGTGTCTGACTCTCTGCGACCCCATGAACTGCAGCACGCCAGGCCTCCCTGTCCATCACCAACTCCCGGAGTTTATTCAAACTCATGTCCGTCGAGTCGGTGATGCTGTCCAGCCATCTCATCCTCTGTCGTCCCCTTCTCCTCCCATCTTCAATCTTTCCCAGCATCAGGGTCTTTTCCAATGAGTCAGTTCTTCACATTAGGTGGCCAAAGTGTTGGAGTTTCAGCTTCAGCATCAGTCTTTCCAATGAATATTCAAGACTGATTTCCTTTAGGATGGACTGAATGGATCTCCCTGCAATCCAAGGGACTCTCAAGAGTCTTCTCCAATACTGCAGTTCAAAAGCATCAGTTCTTCAGTGCTCAGCTTTCTTTATATATTTCTTTATTTTTGTATTGGTCTGTATTATAGGTGACCAAAATTCAAGTTCTGTAGTGTATTATCTACTTGAATCAAAATTTTGAAATTGAATATGATATTTGGTAAAAATATATCCAGTGGAATAGGTATGAGCATGTGTTCATACATATATATGTATATGTATAACAAATATATGGATATTGCCAAATAATAGCAAAATAGACCATAAAATTTGCTACCTTTTCTAAGTTATAGTACTGGATTATCATTTAGTAAAATCATACCTGCAGCCAACATTGCAGGTAAGATGATATCCTTAATAGTCATTATTAAAATAAATTCTGAGAAAGATGGATTTCAGTATTTTCTATCAGAAAATATATTGTAGTTCTTGAGTTCACTTTCACTATATGTCTAGTCAAAGTTTGTATTTCTTTAATGGTGCAGATGTCATTTTCCATTGTAAAAAGAATCACGTTTTGTCACAATATAAGAACATTGTTTTTATGTGGCCACTTTCTCGGGAGAAGATGGAAGACCAAATAAACTGGTAAATAGTAATCTACATTTATGATATTTATTAGAGATTATTTTAATTTGCTGGCAGTAGTTGTTTTGTGTTTTAATTTAAAAAATTCTTGAAAATTAATGTAAATGTGAAAATCAAATAATTGAATTATGGAAAATGATATTTTGTCTTATAATAAAATACTTCTACTTTTTAAAATTATGAAACCAAACTCAATGCAAATGTAAAAGTAAGGCTGAAAGCTAAATCTCTGGTCTATTTTGAGTAGACATTATAATAATTTTCAACTAAATTCATTAGAATTTATTTAGGTTGCAAAGGGAAAGATACATTTCTGCTTTTGTATTTCATTTGATGGCTCAAATGGCACTTTATTTATGGAAAACTCACCACTAAGCTCATTTTAATACAATGTTTTATTTTGGGGTTGACCTAAAACATTAAACTGAAATTGATTTTTTTAAAAAACACACAAAAATGTTTTATCTTTTTTCCCCAGTAGATACGTACAAATGGCTTTCCTTCTGTTGAAAGTAATTTTTGGAACTTTTAGCACCGTGGTCCAGTTTAAACTGTATTGATTATAAATATTAAAGATGTATATGACTTATTTTTTGAGAAATTTTGGCTCATTAATTCTTTATGAATTTGAAGGCCTTTAGAGTTTGATATGGCATAAATACAATTCACTGCAATTTTAACTGTTAAAAAAAAAAAAATCCCATCCACTTACCTTATCTTCTCTCTGTGTGGATCAAGCTCCCTCAACAATACTCCTAGGGGCTTATCATGATGATAGGATTTTGTGCCTGCTTTAATCATGTTTCCCATGTGCAGGTGCCAATTGTTCAGTGAGTACATACATAACAGCAGGCATGCCAGTCAGGATTTAGCCAGGATTAGCCGGGAGGACTCTGCGCTCCACTGTGGCACAGAGCCGCCTTTCGTTTTTCCCATGCCAGAAGCCCCCTGTTACCCCATTTTTTTTTTTTATAGAAAATCCAGACAATTGTGAACAATATGACCTTGTATAATTCTTTGAGAAGTAAGAAATCTTTTATTTATGATTTAAATAATTAATTGCCATTCATTTTCTATGTATCTGTAGAAGCTCTAACAAACAATTTTAGAATTGAAATTTAAACAAATAGTTCAGTTCAGTCAGTTCAGTCGCTCAGTCATGTCTGACTCTTTGTGACCCCATGAATCACAGCACGCCAGGCCTCCCTCATTCACCAACTCCTGGAGTTTACTTAAACTCATGTCCATCAAGTCGGTGATGCCATCCAACCATCTCATCCTCTGTCGTCCCCTTCTCCTCCCGCCCCCAATCCTTCCCAGCATCAGGGTCTTTTCCAATGAGTCAACTCTTAGCATGAGGTGGCCAAAGTATTGGAGTTTCAGCTTCAGCATCAGTCCTTCCAATGAACACCCAGGACTGATCTCCTTTAGGATGGACTGGTTGGATCTCCTTGCATAAACAAATGTAATACCTCTCAAATATCCACAGTACCTATCCTATGTGTATAATACATAGGATAAAAGGTAGCATTTTATATTATTGCAGAACCAGTATATTTATGAATGCTTAGTGTCTCTCTTGTGTGTATGAATGTGTGTGTTAATGTGTATGCATCAAGTGACTTCACTGTGTGATTCTTACTAATTTCTTTGAGAGTATAAACTTTAGGGCTCCAAGTAGCTTAAAATGGAGCTGAAATTAGCTTAAAATTTTCTAAATCCAAATGTCTTATTTTATATGAGGAAACTAAGAGGCAGAGAAATCAGATATGTTGGCCACAATCATGGAAATCATTAGTGGCAGACGTGGGCCTAGACTTCATGTCTCCTGACTCCTAGAGCAGTGATCTTTCTATTGCTTAGGGGTCATCTTAAATAGTAATCAGAGCCTAGTTATGAGAAGAGTATTAAAGTTTTGATTTTGAGCAAGGTAAAAGTTTACAAAGGCCCGTTATATGCTTATAGAGGAGACTTAGGTCAGCTGACAGGACAAGTCATGTTTCTAATGCCAAGTGATGTGCTAAGTTTTCATCTGCAGGGTTACTATGCAAAAGCTAATTTCTTGATACTTAGTATTCAAATGCTTCATGAGAACTTGTTATACTAGTGCTCTCGATCTAGGGCAGTCTTTCAGCTGGGATATGTGATGGGGGGCTCCTTTCCTGGAGTCACTACTTTTGTGTCCACTGGGTTCAGGTTCAGGTTTATAATACCTTACAGCCTTTAGAAATTAGAACTTTAAAACAAGCTAAAAGGGTAGCTGGAATCCAAACATTATTAGGAAACTGTATATGGATTTGTTGAACCATTAACATATATCCGTCTTATAAAGGGACTTGGTTTTACCTAACAGTCTCTGTATTAATAGCTTCAATTTTTAAAAATCAATTACTCTTGCATTTATTCTAAATTATTAGACTATAAGATCTGTTTCACACACTTTACTCTATAACAACCCACAGTTCACAAGATCTTTTTCTGTCCCAGCTCCACCTTCAAGCTTCAGCGTACATTTCCCCTCCTTAGTAGAGCCATCCGCTCTATTTCTCTATATCCCCAGTGGAGTACATCCTGCTTCTGTTCCTTGCCCTCCTTGCCAGGCTCACAGAATTCAAGATAGGTTTTTATAACACCTAAATGCTTGTATTATTCAAAATTAACAGTTAATATCAGATGTTGGTGGAGTATTATTTAATATTCCATTCTCTGATGTTCTTTTAAGCATCTAGTGCTTAAGTGTAAACAAATTTTATCTGGAAGTATATATCGAGCGTCCTTGGTAACTCAGTGGTAAGGAATCCACCTGCCAATGCAGCTGATGTGGGTTCGATCCCTGGCTCAGGGATCGAAGATCCCTGGAGAAGATCCCCTGGAGAAGGAAATGGCAACCCACTCCAGTATTCTTGCCTGGAAAATCCCATGGACAGAGGAGCCTGGTGGGCTACATTCTATAGGGTCACAAGAGTTGGACATGACTTAGCAACTAAACAACAAACAACATATATTGACTTACTGTAACTACAAACCCAAGATGCAGTAAACATGCTAGAAGAGCTTGCCAAAATGTTACTTCTAAGAGCCTGTCAAGCAGCTTTAATATTTTATTTTGGATTATGCAAAGTTTATAAATATGACTGTTACAAAATAATGGGGATGAGAAGACTTTCTATCGTTTTATATCTGAGTAGAGGGAATAAAATGGGAGTTTATATCTCTACCCCATTGGGCAAGGACTGAGGACATGCAGCTTCAATTTTTACTCTCTTCCTATTTTGATTCATGTTGTCTTCCCCCACCTCCCAACACACACACACACATACACACGTACACACACATGTGTGCCTTATGGTTCTTGTAAGCCTTCTCCAGGGGCTAATGGATTCATTCTGTGAGTGTTGACATTTTTGTCTTTCTAGTACTCTTATTAGGAAAGGCTCTTGGTTACTCTTGCGGGGTGCTCTTTATTTATCCAGGTACTATTAATCCTTCATTCAACACACATTTATTGAATGCCTTTGGATACTATATGGTGCAAAATACAGAATACTAATTCCTTGAAGCCCAAGAATATGTCTTCCTCACTTATTCCTGATTCTTAGATGATACCCGACCTGCTGGAAGTGTGCATAGTCTAGCATAAGGGCACAGAAAAGGCCAGGCAAAACTCCTGCAAGTGATGGTGATTGAGCTGAGCTCTGAAGGATGAGAAGGAGTGACCCCGGCACAGGTGCAGCAGAAGCATTTCCGACAGAAGTTAGAGCATGACTCATGTCATGGAGAAGTGAAAATAGGCCAGCTCTCCTGGAGAAGCAGGGCAGAATGGGGTAGAGGTCAGAGTCTGGAGTGGGACAGGTGCTCTGCTGTGTGTGAGGTATGTAAGTCTAGGTGAGCAATTTAGCCTCTCTGTGTCTTACTTTTCTCATCTGTAAAAATGGAGGTAATTATAGAACTTGCTTATTAGGGTTTCTGTGAGAATTAGTGAGTTAATATATGTAAAGTGCTTAGAAGAAGACTTGGCAATAATGAACATCATGTAAGTTTTCTTTTGCTAGACTATAAGGTGGAAAGTAAGTAGGGCATGTGATAAATGAGGCTGAAGATACAGGCAAAAGTAAAGCTGTTGTGCCTCATGGTGATGAGCTTGGACTCTATGTTGTATAGCTAAAGGGGAGACTTTAAAAGGCTTTAAGCAATGAGGTGATGTGACCAGATTTAGTTTTTCCATCACTCTGGAGACTGAATTGGAAATTGTGCATGCGTGCATGCTCAATTGTGTCTGACTCTTTGAGACCACATGGACTGTAGCCTGCCAGGCTCCTCTATCCATGAGATTTCTCAGGGTAGAAGACTGGAGTGGGTTATCATTTCCTCCTCCAGGGTATAGGGAGAATTTATTTAGGAAGCTATAAAGCTTGGGAAATGTGATATGGGAATAAACTAAGATGTCATAGTGGTAGGTGTGGAGAGGAAGGGACAGATAAACTTATATGAGTCTGATTGTGGATAGTGGTGAGGTGGATTAAGGGAAGAGCAAGAGTCAAAATGACTCCTTGGTGTCCAGTTTTGGCGATTTGGTGGCTGGTGGTACTAACAACTGACATAGTGAATAGCACAGGAGGAGCACATTCAGAGGGAAAGGTGTTGGGTCCTAATTTTCACCAGTAGGGTTTGTAGTTCCTGTAGGATATGCTGAGGGGAAAATCCAACAAATGTTTTAAGTGTGATACTTGGGGGAAAGATCTGGATAGGTGTAATTTTAAGAACCATCAGCATGGTGAGATTGCAATCATGAGAAGTAATGAAATCTCTCATAGATGGAGGATAGAATCTTGGAGTGACACTTGTCGTTACAGGAAAGGCTAAGAAAGAGATTCTCAGGAGAGAGACAAGAGGAGACAGAGAGCTCCCAGGAGAGCTGGGAAAGAGCACATGCTCATCTTTGTCTCCAGGTATGATTTCCCCACTTAAGAATGCCAGGCCAAACCATGAGTCTAAAGTTCCATGGTTTTCCACCCAGACTGCACGGCTTATAGTGAAAATGTTAACTGATCACATGTTTCTCCTTTGTTAGGTGGACCAGGCTCATTCCCTTGTCCATTGGTCACACAGTCATTGTGGTTTTGGGGCCATTGAGTGATGCCAGTTGATTTTCTAAGCATGCTGTTAGAGTCTGTATCATTGGAGCATTAAGCAGATCATTTAGACAGTTATTCCCAAACTAAAGAGATCACTAAAGATCATTTGGGGAGGTTCAGGAGGGAGGGGACATATATATACTTACGGCTGATTCATGTTGATGTATGGCAGAAACCAACATAGCATTGCAAAGCAATTATCCTCCAATTAAAAATAAATAAATTAAAAACTGGATAACCAACGAGGACCTATTTTATAGCATAGCTGTGCTTAGTCGCTCAGTCGTGTCCGACTTCTTGCGACCCCATGGACTGTAGCCCACCAGTCTGCTATGTCCATGGGATTCTCCAGGCAAGAATACTGGAGTGGGTTGCCATTTCCTTCTCCAGGGGATCCTCCCAATTCAGGGATCGAACCCAGGTTTCCCACATTGCAGGCAGATTCTTTACCATCTGAGCCACCAATATAGCTTCACTGCTCAATATTACGTAGCAACCTAAATGGGAAAATAATTTTTGAAAGACTAGATACACATATATGTATAACTGAATCACTTTGTTGTATACCTGAAACTAACACAACATTGTTAGTCAACTATACTTCATATAAAAAGTTTAAAAAAGTTCATTTGGGCAACTATTCCCAAAGAAATTCAAATCATTTCTATGATATTTTATTTTTTCTTCAGTTTTCTCCTGAGTGTGGAAAGACCTCAACTTTATAGCTACATCTTTGCAGAAAATCAAATCTGCTAATAATTGCCTATGAATACCAGATAAAAGTCTTTAAGTTATTCCTGCCATTGTGAGTGAATTTCTCCTATACAATGAAAGAATTGTAAAGATATACAAAATTGAGGCAATTAGTTATGTATATACTGGATGTTTTGCATGTAAGTGATGACAGAAAGTATTATAAGAATATTTACCTTGTTATTTTAAATTAATTTGCAGAATAGAGGTCCCTGGAAGTCCTTTAAACTTGTGTTACCCTTGTTTGCTTCCACCAGTTGCTGTATTGTGAATGTTATACAAATAGGCATCCCCTAAATGTGTTGGAAAATTGTAACTTGATAATCTATGATGAAAAGCAAATAAAAATATACCATTTTAGTAATGGATTAGAAAAGTGCCTACAAGAGCACCTGCATGTATTTCCCAGATTTCAGATTAGAGTCTGATATCAGATGAGGATCAATGGACTTCCCTGGTAGCTCAGCTGGTAAAGAATCCTGCAATACAGGAGACCCTGGTTCTGTTCCTGGGATAAGAAGGGATAGGCTGCCCACTTCAGTGTTCTTGGCCTTCCCTGGTGGCTCAGATGGTAAAGAATCCGCCTGCAATGGGGCAGACCTGGGTTGATCCCTGGGTTGGGAAGATCCCCTGGAGGAGGACATGGCAACCCACTCCAGTCTTCTTACGTGGAGAATCCCCATGGACAGAGGAGCCTGGCAGGCTATACAGTACTTGGGGTCACAAAGAGTCAGACACAACTGAGTGACTAAGCAGACACAGAGGATCAAGAGAATGATCCAAAATGACTGTTGATTGTATACTTGCTACCAAAAGAATGATAACATGGCTAAGAGTCCCCAAATATAGGCAATTATATAATAAATAAATAATAATAAAGTAGCAGTCTAGATTTAGGGAAACACTAAAAAGATATAATATCAAGCAAGGGCTGTCAGACTCAACAGATGAGAAAAGTTAGAAATGAAAACCAAAGTCCTAGAAGGCATAGGTGATGTGGACAAATTACAAGGGACGTTGCAGAACGAGGAGGGAGCTTTGTCTCTGGGCTTGTAATCAGCAAGGTCAGGGAGAAGTGAAGAAAAGAACATTTATGCCCTAATTAGCCAGCAATTTGTTGTAAAGCAACCTTGCCGCCTGGAGAGCAGAACTGTAGTGTTTATTGGCGCAACCCAGCAAATGAGCCAAATTAGAGCAGGCCAACATCCAGGTCTCCAGCTCAAGCTGCAGTGGAGGATTAGCAGCAGCTGGGGGTGGGGCGGGGGTGGGGAGTAGGGGGGCAAGAAAGGGTACTTAGTAAAAGAAGGGATAGTGCAATCCAAGAAGATCCATGAATGCTCATGAGACTTCCCTACTGCAGTCAGCCATTCCCTGCACCATCCACCCCCCAATTTTTTGCTACACTGTGCTGCAGGTGGGATCTTAGTTCCCTGGGCAGTAATCCAGCCCTCGCCCCAGGCAGTGGCAGCACAGAGTCTTAACCACTGCACCACGAGGAAAGTCCCGCAATCAGTCTTCTAAAAGTCAAATAATTCATTTGACCTTTGGCACAACTACTGTATGTGCTGTCTTAAACTGAGTGTTTTGCTACTGAGTGAAATTAAATAGGACAAGGAAAGAGCTGCTCATCTCTTTATTGCATCATCATTTATGCTGAACTTTTCCATTAGAGGGTATTGTTTCTCTTTAACCTTGGGGACCACATGTGACTCATTGCTCTTCTTATGTTAAATAGCCAATGTGTCTCTGTAGCTCATCACTTTTACCTGTACCACAGTCCCTATTCATTTTTCCTTCTCTGGCCTTCCTCAAGGATGTATGACTGTTCTACCCGTAGTGCTGCTGCCAAAGTGCTATCTTCTGCTTGACTCTGTTAATCTCCTCCTCCCTTTCATCTTGTTTTCTAGGTGAGCAGGCTTTACAGCTTTATATCATGCTTTAAATGAATTATCTATCTTCGGGTTGACACTTGACCAGAATAATCTAACCCATCTTATCCCACGCCCAGCTGGATGTCAGGTCAACTGGAGGTTTAGCCCACATGTCAGTCTTTACACCACTTGTCTATTTTGTTCCTCATCCTGGGAGAACACTGTGGAGAACTGGTACCTAAATTCTCCTCTCCATGCATTTCTGCTCAGAGAGAATATGTGTTATACTCTCCAAATTAAAAATGTAGCCTCTAGTATTCATATCTCTGGTTGTGGAATGTTTTCTCTTCTAGACAACGCTGATCAGCTTTCCTTTGTCCTCTACCGAGATCTATTCCTAAATACCAACATTGTCACTGTATCATTTTAAAAGTCTTGGCATCATTAAAGTTCATGAAACTGTGGGTTTTAATTTGAAGTGTAATGGCGATTCTCCACACACATAATTACTTGGCATCTTTTACTCTGGAACTAATCAGTACAAATGGCATTGCCCCATGTTTGAGTTTTTTCTTCTGATTGCAGCTGAATTTAGTGACTCAGTTTGAATTCCAACAAAAATGCACTTACTTGAATTTCCTGGAAATTCAAGGTGTATTTGCAAAATCACTGCATTTGTTGAATGACAGATTATTTGCCCTGTGAGTCTGTCACTACACTTCTGGAATCAACCAGTGCTTATTTTCTTGGGCAGCAACCATTCCTGCTCAGTGAGATTGTACATTTCCTTGAAAGTCGATCCAGTGGCCTCATTCCCTTATGTGACTTTCTTGACTTTACTTGCTGTTGCCATTGAAGGCATTGAATCTTTTGAAAACACTTAAATACTAATTAAGTTAACTTATGGCACAATAAGCCATTGGGACATTTGAAATACTTCTATTTACTTGCTTAGTAAACCCTTAGTATCAGTCATAGTATCCAGTTTTGATGACTGTAATGGTGATGGATAAAGGACACTATTACACCCCAGAGAAGTTTTGGGCAAGAATGTCTAGTTAGATTTATCTAGAAAGAAGTAACTGGCAGGAGAAAGCCTTATGAATAAGATTAAGTTCACTTTAAATTGAGATGACAATCATCCCATAGTTCTAAAATAATAACTGCTTCTAATATATACTGTTCTTGTCTTAATTACCTCATATATTATTTAAAAACAAACCTAAATGAAGTGGGAGGTAACAGAAGCTTAGGCCTGATGTCTTTGCACTCGGATTAATGACAAGGAATGGCAGATATAACAGCATGGTTTCCAACGTCGGTCAGCAGATAAGATGGAAGGCTAGATGGTAAACAGCATTTACAGTTCATTGCAATGAAGGCCATGCTACATATTTTGAAGAGTGGTATAGAAATGTACAATACCATCCCCTACTCAAACTGAGGGATCAGGTACCACTTTGTGAATATCTCCACGTATTTCATACCTGTACCTTACCTGGACTATGTACCTTGGTTGCCAAAAAAAAACCCCAACAAAACTCTTTCCAGACTTAAATCCACCTTCTCCTTAACCAAGCTTCCTCTTTCCTTGATTGACTAACATGCCTACTCCTCCCTACTCACTACCCATAGCCCTGGTAGAATTCATTGCTTCCTTTTTTTTTCTTCATTGCTTCCTTTTTGTTGCTATTGCTGTTTCGTTGCTAAGTTGTGTCTGACTCTTGCGACCCTGGGGACTATAGCCTGCCAGGCTCGTCTGTCCATGGGATTTCCTAGGCAAGAATACTGGAGTGGGTTGCCATTTCTTCCTCCAGGGCATCTCTTGACTCAGGGATTGAACCCATGTCTCCTGCATTGCAGACGATTTCTTTACCACTGAGCCACCAGGGAAGCCCTTTTGTTGCCCTAATAGCTTTATAATCTGGTCTAGGCTAAGACTGTGGTACACCCTTGCCTTTCTCTCTTTTTAATAAAATCTGCTCCATACAGCTAGAGATCAGATAGAAAAACAAGTACTTTGATGAGGCATTTACAAACTAACCTCTCCACTCTTTTACCAGCGCTTTTACCATTGTCCTATTGACGTAAGTAGGAGTGGACTTTGGCTTCATCATAACCTAAGGGCAACTTAGTATGGGAAATAAGGCCAATAAAACACAGCTTCTGTAACAATCTTTATATGCTCACACCAGATCCTCTATGAACCATGCTGTGTAGGGTCACCCAAGATAGATGGGTCATGGTGGAGAGTTGTGACAAAACATGGTCCACTGGAGAAGGGAGTGGCAAACTCCTTCAGGCTTCTTGCCTTGAGAACCACATGAACATTATGAAAAGGCAAAAAGATATGATACTGAAAGATGAACTCGCCAGGTCGGTAGGTTCTCAGTATGCTACTGGAGATCAGTGGAGAAATAACTCCAGAAAGAATGAAGTGATGGAGCCAAAGCAAAAGTAACACCCAGGTGTGGATGTGACTGGTGATGAAGTAAAGTCTGATGCTGTAAAGAGCCATGTTGCATAGGAACCTGGTCCATGAATCACGGTAAATTAGAAGCAGTCAGACAAGAGATGGTAAGACTGAACATCTACATTTTAGGAATCAGTGAACTAAAATGGACCAAAATGGGTGAATTTAATTCAGATGATAATTATATCTACAACTGTGGGCAAGAATCCCTTAGAAGAAATAGACTAGCCCTCATAGTCAACAAAAGAGTCCAAAATGCAGTACTTGGGTACAATCTAAAAATAACAGAATGATCTCTTCATTTCCAAGGCAAACTATTCATAATCACAGTGATCCAAGTCTATGCCACAACCAGTAATGCTGAAGAAGCTGAAGTTGAACGGTTCTATGAAGACCTATAAGACCTTCTAGAACTAACACCCAAAGAAGATGTCCTTTTCGTCAAAGGGGACTGGAATGCAAAAGTAAGAAGTCAAGAGATACCTGGAGTAACAGGCAAATTTGGCCTTGGAGTATGGAATGGAGCAGGGCAAAGGCTAACAGAGTTTTGCCAAGAGAACGCACTGGTCATAGCGAACACTGTCTTCCAGCAACACAAGAGAAGACTCTACACATGGACATCACCAGATGGTCAAAACCGAAGTCAGATTGATTATATTCTTTGCAGCCAAAGATGGAGAAGCTGTATACAGTCAGCAAAAATAAGACCAGGAGCTGACTGTGGCTCACATCATGAACTCTTTATTGCCAAATTCAGACTTAAATTGAAGAAAGTAGGGAAAACCACTAGACCACTCAGGTATGACCTAAATCAAACCCCTTATGATTATACAGTGGAAGTGAGAAATAGATTCAAGGGATTAGATCTGATAGACAGAGTGCCTAAAGAACTATGGATGGAGATTCGTGACATTGTACAGGAGGCAGTGATCAAGACCATCCCCAAGAAAAGGTGATGCAAAAAGGCAAAATGGTTGTCTGATGAGGCCTTACAAATAGCTGAGAATAGAAGAGAAGTGAAAGTCAAAGGAGAAAAGGAAGGATATACCATCTGAAAGCAGAGTTACAAAGAATAGCAAGGAGAGATAAGAACGCCTTCCTCAGAGATCAATGCGAAGAAATAGAGGAAAACAATAGAATGGGAAAGACTAGAAAATTAGAGATACCAAGGGAACATATCATGCAAAGATGGGCACAATAAAGGACAGAAATGGTATTGACTTAACAGAAGCAGAAGATATTAAGAAGAGGTGGCAACAATACACAGAAGAACTGTACAAAAAATCTTCATGACACAGATGGTGTGATCACTCACCTAGAGCCAGACATCCTGGAATGTGAAGTCAAGTAGGCCTTAGGAAGCATCACTATGAACAAAGCTAGTGGAGGTGATGGAATTCCAGTTGAGCTATTTCAAATCCTAAAAGATGATACTGTGAAAGTGCTGCACTCAATCTGTCAGCAAGTTTGGAAGACTCAGCAGTGGCCACAGGACTGGAAAAGGTCAGTTTTCATTCTTATCCCAAAGAAGGGCAATGCCAAAGAATGCTCAAACTACCACACATTTGCACTCATCTCACACACTAGCGAAGTAATGTTCAAAATTCCCCAAGCCAGGCTTCAACATTACATGAACCATGAACTTCCAGATGTTCAAGCTGGATTTAGAAAAGGCAGAGAAACCAGAGATCAAAGTGCCAACATCCATTGGATCATCAAAAAAGCTAGAGAATTCCAGGAAAATATCTATTTCTGCTTTATTGATTACATCAAAGCTTTTGACTATGTGGATCACAACAAGCTGTGGAAAATTCTGAAAGAGATGGGAAGACCAGACCACTTTACCTGCCTCCTGAGAAATCTGTATTCAGGTCAAGAAGCAACAGTTAGAACCAGACATGGAACAACAGACTGGTTCCAAATTGGGAAAGGAGTACATCAAGGCTGTATATTGTCACCCTGTTTATTTAATTTATATGCAGAGTACATCATGTGAAATACTGGACTGGATGAAGCACAAGCTGGAATCAAGATTGCCAGGAGAAATATCAATAACCTCAGATACTCAGGTGACACCACCCTTATGCCAGAAAGTGAAGAGGAACTGAAGAGTCTCTTGATGAAAGTGAAAGAAGAGAGTGAAAAAGCTGGCTTAAAACTCAAAAAATGAAGATCATGGTATCTGGTCCCATCACTTCATGGCGTATAGATCGGGAAACAATGGAAACAGTGACAAATTTTATTTTGGGGGGCTCCAAAATCACTGCAGATGGTGACTGCAGCCATGAAATTAAAAGATGCTTGCTCCTTGGGAGAAAAGTTATGATCAACCTAGACAACATATTAAAAAGTAGAGACATTACTTTGGTCCATCTAGTCAAAGCTGTGGTTTTTCCAGTGGTCATGTATGGATGTGAGAGTTGGACTATAAAGAAAGCTAAGCGCCAAAGAACTGCTGCTTTTGAACTGTGGTGTTGGAGAAGACTCTTGAGAGTCCCTTGGACTTCAAGGAGATCCATTCAGTCCATCCTAAAGTCCTGAGCGTTCATTGGAAGGACTGATGCTGAAGCTGAAACTCCAATACTTTGACCACCTGATGCAAAAAACTGGCTCATTGGAAAAGACCCTGATGCTGGGAAAGACTGAAGGCAGGAGGAGACGGGGATGACAGAGGATGAGATGGCTGGATGGCATCACCGACTTGATAGACATGAGTTTGAGCAAGCTCTGGAAGTTAGTGATGGACAGGGAAGCCTGGTGTGCTGCAGTCCACGGGGGTCAGAAAGAGTCAGACACGACTGAGCAACTAAACTGAACTGAACTGAAGCAGATCCTCTGTCCAGGGCATCTCCAGCAGGGAGAGAAGACACGTAGATTTGTATGGAGTCATATAATAAGCAAACTCAAACAACACAGACAGTTGTATTTTTAGGGGGAGAACTGTGTTTTGAATGCTAGAGTTCAAGTGGCAGTATATCCAAGTGTTCAGATGTCAGTCTTCTTGCTAGACTTGTCTTGGTGACGTCCAAGTAAAGTAAGTGTGAGATAGTCTGAAATTTAGAAGAATCTTTTTTAGAGATATTGGCAGTGGGATTGGAGGTACTAGTTGTACAGGGAAGTTGTGGTCATTGTTTAGACAGTGTTGTTGTTTAGTCGCCAAATTGTGTCCGACTCAGCACGCCAGTCAACCCTGTCCTTCACCATTTCCCAGAGTTTGTCCAAGTTCATATTCATTGAATCAGTGATGCCATCTGACTGTCTCATCCTCTGTTGCTCCCTTTTCTGTCTGTCTTCAGTCTTTCCCAACATCAGGGTCTTTTGTAATGTCAGCTGTTTGCATCAGGTGGCCAAAACAATACCTTATTCAACTCAAGGAATATCTGAGAAATAACCATGATGGCTTTGATTGTAATTTCTATTTTCTTTAAAGGCTTTTTATTTCAAAAAAATTTTTTTTGCTGTCCTTCCTTTCCAGCTCCTAAAGCTTGTGTTTAGATTATTTCAGTTCAGTTCAGTCGCTCAGTCATGTCCAACTCTTTGCGACCCCATGAATCGCCACATGCCAGGCCTCCCTGTCCATCATCAACTCCCAGAGTCTACCGAAACCCATGTTCATTGAGTCAGTGATGCCATTCAGCCATCTCATTCTCTGTCGTCCCCTTCTCCTCCTGCCCCCAATCCTTCCCAGCATTAGGGTCTTTTCCAATGAGTCAACTCTTCGCATGAGGTGGCCAGAGTATTGGAGTTTCAGCTTCAGCATCACTCCTTCCAATGAACACCCAGGACTGATCTCCTTTAGGATGGACTGGTTGGATCTCCTTGCAGTACAAGGGACTCTCGAGAGTCTTCTCCAACACCACAGTTCAAAAGCATCCATTTTTCGGCACTCAGCTTTCTTCACCATCCAACTCTCACATCCCTACATGACCACTGCAAAAACCATAGCCTTGACCAGAAGGACCTTTGTTGGCAAAGTCATGTCTCTGCTTTTAAATATCCTATCCCGGTTGGTCATAACTTTCCACTGGGTGCTTCATTAAAACTACTAGTGTCTCTATTCAAACCCTATTATAGAATTTATGACAATTGAGTAGCATGGTTCACAGACCTGCCTATTTTCTCCACTGCGTCCTTTCATTATTGCAGTTTTGCACAACTTGGCACATAAATGTTGCTCAATTAATTTCTTTTTAATATAATGAGTAAATTAGCTCATTATTGGTTGAACATATACAATTTAGATCTCTACTAAATAATACTGAAGAATACTAGAACAGATATATCTGGATGATATAGTCAGGGCAACCCAGTGTACCTGGATCATTTGTGTAATTCTGGTGAAACTAGGACTCAGCCTGAATTGTTGAAATAATCCCCCTAGTGCTTTGCAGAAGACTATAAGCAGAGGTAGAACAAAGCAAAGAGAATAGCTTTCTTTCCTACAGCTGGCTTTTCAAACACCCTACTTCCTTGTTTCTATGATAAGAAAATCTCCTGGGTGCATTGCCAGGAGAGTCTCCCTTAGGAATTTAAAAGAAGAAAGAAAAGAAAGCAATATACAGAAACCCATTGCAGTGTTTTCTGAAAACAGCTTGGCTCTCCTGCTGGTCCCCCACGGCTGCCAGGCCATAGAAACACCTCATCTGATGGCACCCAAGCCGCTTCTACTCAGCATGCTGGAAGCTTGTGATTAATTTTGTTTGACAGTGGCAAAAAGTGCACCCTACCTTGGATGTCAGCTGATTATTTCCAGTATGGTTGCTGCTGAAAATTCCATTAATGATTTGTAATATCTATTCAACTTGAAGAGAGGAGAAAAGTGCTTGTCTGAAAAAAGAAAAGTAAATTGGACCCAGTCTTATGGAAAATCTTAATTTACAGAGTGAACATATGAAGGGAGATTGAATGGAGGAATATATCAGCAATTTCACCAATTTTTTTCTTTTTTAACAGAAGGATTTGTTCTGTTATTGACAGTCTACCACTAAAGAATGTGTTGTGAAGAATAAAACTATTTTGATTGATGTATTTTTCTTTTATTCCCAGGGTTCACATATGGAAAATTTACATGTTCAATTTGATGTGTATTTATTACATGCCTACTGTATTTAAGGGCCTCTGTAAATATTTATTGAGTTGAACTGAGTGTACTGTTATAAATATTTATGCCTAAGACCTAGTACTACCCTTTGGAGAACCTACCATCTAAGATGGTGATTCTCAACTGTGGCCACATTTTAGAATCTGATACCTGGTTCTCAGTCCCCAGATACTTTGATTTAAGAAGTCTTAGGTGAGGCTTGTGGCCTCAGTATTTTTCATATGTCTCCTCGTATACATAATGTACCACTGGATTTGAGAAAGAACAGCTAGTCTAAAGAAAGTGAAAAGGTACATGGCCAAGTTACAGTAGATGTTTAAAGGACAGTGTCTTTAATTGTCTGTTTGAAAAGTATGAGGACTTAGAAGGGGGGTGAATTACATTCTATTGAAGCCATCAGGAAAAACTTCATGAAGGAGGTAATATTTCAATGGACTTTAAATGTGTGAAATTTTGGGCATCCAGGAAGAGGGTCAAAGGCAAGGATGGGAAAGAATGGGCCCAGTTCTGAGAACACTGAGAGTGATTATGATAAAAAAAAGTACACAATTGATTGTTATGAAAAGTACCATGGATTTGTATTAATTATTTTGGGCTAGTAAGAGCTCAAGTACATGTATGAAATGATGGGATATTTCAGCAACTTTTTTCTCATGCTCTAAGAGTTATTGTTAAAACCACAAGGTTGAAAGTGTCTTATGATATAATAGATATCATGATAGGCATAGATATAAAAATGCACTTTAGACAGCATTGTAAATTATACTTCAATGAAACATTGTAATAAAAAATGTTCTTAAGTAAGTGTTAGTCACTCACTTGTGCCCGACTCTTTGTGACCCCATGAACTGCAGCCCACCAGGCTCCTGTGTCCATGAGATTTTCCAGGCAAGGATACTGGAGTGGGTTGCCATTTCCTTCTCCAGGGGATCTTCCCAACCCAGGGATCAAACCCGGGTCTCCTGTAGTACAGGCAGATTCTTTACCGACTGAACTACAAGGGAAGCCCATACGTTGCTATTCAAAGTGTATGGGTCTCAGATCAGGAGCTCTCTTATTATCTATCACACCATAGAATCCCATGTGATAATTTCCTTAACTGTGATTAATACATATTTGAGGAAAGTGATGTCTTGAGAATTATTTGTGATATACTGCCTCTTTTTGGTGGGAGGCACTGTTGGCAAATAGCCATTCATAATATAGTCTGCTGCTGCTGCTAAGTCACTTCAGTCGTGTCCAGCTCTGTGCGACCCCATAGACAACAGCCCACCAGGCTCCGCTGTCCCTGGGATTCTCCAGGCAAGAACACTGGAGTGGGTTGCCATTGCCTTTTCCATAAAATAGTCTGCCATTTAGCAACACCTCTCTGAGTTACTATTTGCAGTCACTTGTTTAATTCCTATTAAAGAGGTAAATAGTGCTTAAGCTCCCATGCTAGGCTCTCTCCCTGTGTACATCAGGTCTGTTCTGGCATTCAGGTTTCCGTGGATAAAGTTTCACAAACCCCTCTTCTTCTTTCCCATCTGCCACATGCCGCCAAACCCACGTGTGGTAGACTGGCAGTGGCACAGTATATTGGATTATAAGGGGTTTCAGAGGTGAGTTTTGAGGACACCCATTTGAAGAGGAAATATTATCAAGGTCTACAATTGAAAGATCCTCATTTAGGACATAATGACAGGAACTAAAGAGGAAAACCTCTTCAAAGTCACGTGACTTTAAATGTATGGTAGTATTGGATGTGGTGATCTGGTTAAATATCCTTGGGTTGATATTTGGCAACAAGAGCTATTTTGCTTTATGTACAAAAACCATCTGCCTTTCTCAGTCTTTAGTGTGCAGAAGAATACGTGAGGAAGTTGTTCAAAAAGAATTATTCCAACCTGAGATTCTGATCTAGTAGCTTAGAAAAGCCTCAGGAATCTGCACTGAAACAAATATTCCAAGAGATTCTGTTGTTCTTAGTTGGTGCTAAGAGTACTATATTTTGAAAAAAACATTGCTTGTAGGCATCATAATCTTAGGAATTAATAACTTTCTTCCAGTATTTCTAAAACCCAATTGTCAGACTATTACCTAAGGTTTGTAAACTGGAGATTGATCCACTTAATCAGGCAAACTTTCTGAAGGAGATGATATTAAGAAGTGATTTTTTAATTCTCTGTAGAATTTCATATTCTAAGCATTGAAATGTACAATCCATTGTATTTGAATATTGATCATGTTTCCTTTTTGTAGGAAATAGTTCAGTACATTTTTTATAAGAAATCTATAATTAGCATCTGATTTTCCTAGACTGAAAACTTTTTTTGTTGGTTTGGTTTGTTTTTTCCATACCTACTTACCATTGTAGAAGAGAGGAAAGGTAGGAGAAAAAAAGCTAAGTGATGTTTCTGTCCGTCTGTGGGCTGAGAAATATTAGATAATTAGTTACCTTGTTGTAAATCTGCTGCAGGGTCAGTGTCGAGTTTTATCTTGGAAAGTGAGGAGTTTGTGCCACTTCTCATGCTTAATTTATCAGTAAATTTTTGCAACTGTGACTAATCAATGACTTCATTGCATTTCCATGTAAAATGGAGCTAAGAGAATTTGTAGTATAGAAGGAGATTGTTGTTGTTCAGCGGCTAAGTCGTGTCCAACTCTGCAATCTCATGAACTGCAGCACACAAGGTTCCTCTGTCCTCACTGTCTCCCGGAGTTTTGCTCAAATTCGTGTCCATAGAAGGAGATACAAGAGTTAAAATACTCAGGTTGACAAATGTCAAATACCTTTTTGACAAGTAAAGGATAAAATATATATTTGTTATGTGTATTTAAGAAATCTTTTATTTGAGATATGATTAAATTACCTTCATGTCCCGTTTCATTTTATCTCTTGTTCCTGACTTTATTCTGCATCAAGTGACAACAAGTGTTTGTAGCATTTTGAACTTTGTTATATTCAGTCTGTATTTAATCATTCATGTGGGATTTTGTCAAGGGAGGATGTAAAATCCCATTCTCTGAATATCTTTAAAAATAAAGTACAATTCAGAAATATTTGCAATCTTTTGTTTATTTGTTTATTTTTGTTAGTTTTTTACTGTTTTGGGGTCTCTCTGCTTTGCTGAGGCTTTCTCTAGTTGTGGTGGGCAGGGTTCCTCTTTGCTGAGGTGTGCAGACTTCTCACTGTGGTGGCTTTTCTTGTTTCGGAGCACAGACTCTAGGCTTGTGGGCGTCAGTATTTGTGACCCACGGGCCCCATGGTTGTGACCCGCAGGCTTAGTTGCTCCAGGACGTGTGGAATCTTCCCAGACCAGGGGTCAAACCCGTGTTGCCTGCCCTGGCGTGAGGATTCTTATCCACTGCGCCACCAGGGAAGTCCTACAAGCTTTTGGATTAGCAAATTCAAACATAAATATAAAACATATTGTTTAAAGGTTATGAAGGTTAAGAGTCCCTCTTATATATTGCTAGTGCTTGTTTGAAAACAAGAATAAATCATAGTTGTATTAAAAAGTGTGTGTGTGCTCAGTCAGTTTAGGCATATCTAACTCTTTGCGACCCTGTGGACTGTAGCTTGCCAGGCTCCTCTGTCCATGGCGATTCTCCAGGCAAGAATATTGGAATGGGTTGCCTTATCCTCCACCTCCAGGGGATCTTCCCAACCCAGGGATCAAACCCTCATCTCCTATGTCTCCTGCATTGGCAGGTAGGTTCTTTACCACTAGCACCACCTGGGAAGCCCAGAAAGTCATAAACTCTTAATATTTCTTCAGCTAGTAATTCCCTCTGTAAGAATTTAAGGAAGTAATCATTTGGACAAATTTGGACAACCATTCCTGTTGGGTGATCATTGCAGCTTTCTTTGTCAATAACAAAGTGAACTTTACTGTTGAACCATAGAAACAAGGGTAAACATATTATGTTATATTCGTATGAGAGAAAATGCAAAATGTTTTTAATTAACTTATTTTTTATTGAAGGATAATTTCTTTACCGAATTGTGTTGGTTTCTGCCAAAAATCAACATGAGTCAGCCATAAGTATACATATGTCCCCTCCCTCTCGAAACTCCTTACCACCTCCCTTCCCACCCCATGCCTCTACTTTGTTACAGAGCCCCAGTTTGAGTTCTGAGTCATAACAGCAAATTCCCACTGGCTATCTAGTTTACACATGGTAATGTGAGTTTCCATGTTACTGTCTTCATACATCTCACCTTCTCCTTCCTCCCCGCTAACCCATGTCCGTAAGTCTGTTCTGTATGTCTCGTGTCTTCTTTGCTGCCCCGCAAATAATTTCATCAGCCATTTAAATTTAATATTTTTCAAGAGTATTTAACAGGAAGTATCTCATCGCATAATCAGGCTTTTCTCATATAATGTTAAGAGAAAAAACAGGATTAATAAAGTTAATTTTGAGAACAAAAATAAAAGCATACACATAAAAAAATTGAATGGAAATGCAAAACGGCAATGGTCATATCTAGAGTATTGAATTTTAGGTGATTTTAATTTCTTTCTTGATAATTTTCTGTATAGTTCAAAATCTTTTCAGTGAGCTTATGTGGCTTTCATGATTTGGAAAAATTTTAAAGAAATTTAAACATTAAAAATCTGAAAGTGTGTTAAGTGTGGTCCTTTGAATGACAGGCGGAGGAGTGAAATGAACCTTTAGTGTCCCTTCAGTTTTAAGGACCATCTGTCCAGTTCTGTTAACCAGTAACCATTGAAAGAAGTTAGATCCAGTTAGTAAAGGCAGAATGAAATGTGTCTTTGTGAGTTCTATTCTGTATTCCTGTGCACATCCACCGCCTTAAACTAATGGAGATATTTACTGAGTTCAAACTGTCCCATGGAAGTCTGCTTTCTACTTTGCTTCTATGCAAGTGTTGTTCACTTTTTACAACTGGCTACTGGATCAAAGCCAGCACTGGCCATCCACACTGTTACAGAGAACAATAGTCCAAGCCCAAGCTTCTCAAGAGGGGCCCTGCTCCCATATCTTGAATATGCCTGCATGAAAAGCAGACACTAGTGAGTACAGTTTTATCTGCCTCTGCTCATCCAAAAATACAGACACTATGAAGACAAGATGCAGGATGGCCACATCTTATTGAGTGACCTTGGAAAACTCAAGTGAACTTCAATTTATTCATCTTTAAAATTGGAATCATAATGGCTTTTTCTAACTCCTGTAAAACATGTAATAAAGAAGTTTGTAACCTACATTTCTAAAATAGTTGTTAGACGATTATGTTCACATTTTTCTCATGATTTCTTTTCCTTTTCAAGTACATAGTGATGCTAAAGAGTCAGTAAAATAGCATCAGACCTCCTGCCTTGCCCAGGACTTCATGCTGCTTTGTAATGTGATCTCAAAATGGAGTGCAACTGGATGGCCCGATGCTATTTATTATCACCACTTAAAGTGAGTCCATATGCCAGTAGCATATTGAGCTGACAGGCTGTGATGTCATTGGCAGGAGCAACACTTCCAGAAGGCAGAGTTGCTGAGGATTGTTTGTGACATTATTCCCTCAGCATATTGGATGCCGCTGGTCAGTAGTGGCAGTGATGTCTGGGGAAATAAGGTCAAGTGAAGCACCATATTACTAATGATTTAGTGGTTACAGCTACAACCTGTCTGAGGCGTAGGCTGGACACAGATAAATTATGATTTTTTTCCCCTAAAATTAAGCTTAAACCTCATAGAGTCATCAGCACCGAATTCTTTGCCTTCTAAAAGTTTATTAATTTTGTGGTAGATAGACATTGTCCTCTTTCTTGTCAGAATAGAAAAATACCCAGATGTGAGCCTGTCCTGATGTGTTTTCTTTAGCTGTTTTATTACTAAATTTATAGAGCAGCAGTCCTACCTATTTGAGAAAGGAGAAATATTATTGATGTCTGTTACAGAACAATATACTGTTCTGATTCTCTTTCTGCCTTACTGATTAAACCTTCCCTGATGCTCTCCATAAGATCTTTGTGATTTTTTTTCCCGCTGGTATGCGAAGAGATGAGCAGGCACCATATTTTTTGAGGTCCTTAAAAACTGAGGTACATTGTCCTTTAGGCAATGGAGTTTTGATCAGGAGAGGAAATAAAGGCAATATTTGTAATTATAGAAAAGTCACTTTGGCAGCTATGCAGGCAGGGAGATATATAGGATATGATTATCATCCAGGCAACAAATGGGGACTTCTTCAATGAGGGTATTGATAGTCAGGGATGGGAAGAATTCAAGAAACATTCAGGAGGTGAGATCAAGAGGTATAGGTTGAGTGTAAAGCTGACTGCCAGTCTCTAGATTGGGGGTCTGGGATGACACATTTACAAGTAGCTGTCAATATTCTCTGTCTAGTTACAGTCTAGTAGAGAAAAGAAAGGTAAAAACATGTAAGTATGTTTTGAATTCAAAACATGAATTGAACACTTTGTGTGCCAGGCATTATGCCAAGCATGCTCTGTCTCACTGATCCTTCTCCTCCATCCTGTGATACACTGTTGTTATTGCCGTTTTAAAGATGAGGAAACCAAGGCTAAGAAAAACCAGGCAGTGCACTCAAGGTCAGTGGGACCAAACTTTGGAACCTCCCAGGCAGACTGATGGTAAAACCTCTGCTGCACAGCATCTAGCAATGTCTGCCTATAAATATTCTAAACAGAGTTCCGAAAGGAATGTTGAAGCACTTAGAAGGCTCAACTGCCACAGGGTATTTTAGGATTAGTCATTCATGTAAAAATAATGCAAAGTAGTAAGCTGCCTTCTTCTTAAACTCATAGCTTAACATCCAAATAAAATTGCTAATTCTCAAATTAGAGACTCATAGAGGGGAGTTTCAAATGGAGTTTCAGATGGAAAGTTGCAGAATATTTCATGTAAACCATTTCTTTCCTAAAAATGAAAAATTAAAACCTAGAGAAAGCTCACTTGCTCCCAAAATTCTCATGGTAAAACAGATGGAACCTACAGAAGAACTAAAGCAAAGAATATTCAAACCTAATCAACAATGGAAGCAGAAGGCACTTTTAACCGTTGAAGAGAGAGCAGCCAGTTGCCGCCCTGACATTCTTATTGTCTTGCTTCTGGTGGATACAATTCTAGCTAATTTGGCTATAGTCCTTTGTGACTTCCAAGAATTATGAACTTGCCAATGGTTAGCTGGGCTTTAAGATGATTTCTAGAGCAAAACAGTTGCTATTGCTCTCCTAAGGAAGAGATTTGTGTGTGGTTTATTAAAGTAGAATTGGTCTTATTTGTTATAGCAGTCTGTCGTTTCACAATCAGCCTCTAATGGTTGTATTTTTCATTGTTATTCTTTATCACTAAAATACTTTAAAAATCAGGAATAATAAAATAAAGTATAAAAACCCTGGGAAGCCTTTTAAGTTGTTTGATGGAAAAACAAGTGCACATTCTGGAAGCCTCCTTCCCATATCATTTTGAGAGAATGTACCCAATGTAATGGATGTAAACTCTATTATCTATAGACCCTAGATTCTAACCAAAGTGAAAGGTCACTTTCTAAACTGAGCTGTAACCAATTTATTTATTTATTTTTATTATTTTATTTCGTAAAAGTTGAAATATAGTTGATTTACAATGTTTCAGGTATACAGCAAAGTGATTCTTTCCCATTATAGATCATTGCAAGGTATTGAATATAGTTTCTTGTTCTATACAAAAGTTCCTGTTGTTTGTCTATTTTGTATATAGTGGTGCATATCTATTAATGACAATCTCTTAATTTATTCTCTTCACCTCCTTTCCCCTTTGGTAACCGTGTTTGTTTTCTCTGTCTGTGAATCCCTTTCTGTTTTGTACATAAGTTCATTTGTATCATTTTTTAGATTCTATGTATAAGCGGTATCACATCTTCTTTATCCATTCTTTTCTTGGTAGACACTTAGGTTGCTTCCATGTTTTGGCTATTATAAATAGTGCTGCAGTGAAGGTGAGGTGCATGTATCTTTTTGTATTAAAGTGTTTGTCTTTTCTGGGTATGTGCCCAGAAGTGGGAATGCTGGATCATATGATAACTCTATTTTTAGTTTTTAAAGGAACCTCCAAGCCATGACCATTTTTTAGATGATTATAATTGTGAGTGGCTAAGTTACACAGGAAAACTGATTTCATGATTTTATGCTCTTACAGGTTAAAATTTTCAAGCCTGGAATTAGTATAGGTATATGCAAGACTTTTAAAAGCCCTTCAAATGGAAGGCAAGAAATTCTGCTACTTGGCAAAAAAATCTGTTATATCTGTAATTGTAATTGAATCTGTAATTCACTAGTTTCCCTGTTTGTACCATCACCTGGTGGTTAGTGGGCAAGTAACTCACTGATTTTTTTATTTTTTACACCTCTGTATTTCGAATCAGTTTCCCTAGGACAGAAAGGCAGAGGGAGATGTGGCAGAAAGTGAAACCAGGGACCCTGTGAACAGGAAATAACAGGGTGGAAAGGGAGAGGTTGACGGAGAAAATAGATACAGTCAAGCCCAGTAAGGACAGTGTGGTAACCTCCACATTGATCCCTTAGAGATACATTGACAGTATAAACAAAATTGTGTGGGAAGATTTTAATCTATAAAATACACGAACAAACTATTTTCAAGCTCTTCAAAGGTATTACTTATAAAACGTATATCATTCTTATCAGACCCTAGAAATCTATTATTTTGTGTTTTTTAAAGAAGTTGAATTTCTTTTTAAAAATATTACAATATAGAGATTTCACTAACTCGACTGTCTTTTCATTTAGTTAGGTCTGTTAATAAGATTTTTACTGTGTATATCTAGTACCATGTACCACTCTAGATTTTTAAGCTCAGTATAAACTGATATCAGTGGGAATCTCCTATGTATATTGATTGCTTTTAAGTTTAAAAGGAGTGTATTTCTAAATAGTCATTAGTTCCTTCAAAGAACATGGTTCCACTCTGTGGTAGCAGTGTTCGATGCTCTGCTGGAATGACTGGGCATTTTTTCCCATTTAATAAAGCTGGCCTCTATTGAATTTTGAGTTCATCACTAATTCGATCCTAGCAACATGACATTAAGGACTGTTTAGTAATAAAGTAATAAGAAGCTGGATATTTAATAGAATAAAAAAAAAAGACCTGTTCTTTGGTGTGAAAAATTTATTATCATTGACAATTCTTGGGGAAATTTTTGCTGTCATGTCAACTACTCATAGCAGAATCTTGCCTGTTTCTTCTTCTTTGGAACCAAGGTGTTTTGATGATTGAATAAATTATTTAAATCACTTATGGAGAACATGTAATCATTGTTGGTTCAGACTTCAGATAGTTTTATAAGTGCTTTTAATGATGATGAAAAATTATTTATTAATAGCAAGCAAAATTGGCCAGTCAAGTCTGTCAAGTCTCGGGTTAGATACTATTTCTCTGAGAAAGTCTTTTCTACTTAAGTAAACTCAGTCATTCTATACTTTTTCATCTTGCTCCCTATAAAATAACTCGATCCTACTTATATTCCCAGCAATTAGTACAGTAGCTGCGCCTGCTAAGTACTTGATAAATATTTGCCCAATAACTCATACATGAAAATCTGTAATATACACAAATTTTAAAATACCAACTTGGATTTGGATTTGCATGATCAACATTTTGTGTTTAAACATGCAGCAAATGTGTATAGTACTTCAACTTCATTTAGTACAAGAATGTATTACTTCTTATTTCTGTAGGATTACTTTTATTTTCAGGTTTTATAATAATTAAACATTTTACTAACTTATTTAATAATACTATACTACTGTTAATGATGAAATGCCATCATTATTAAAGTTTAATGAAACATGTTTAGTTTTAGCACACAATTTACTCTTTCCATTTTATCCATTGGACTGTTTACAAAACCAATTCAGCTTTAGTATTTGAAACATGATGAGAGTATTCCTCTGTTGTGGATAACTACATCAGTTGAGAATATTATACAAGAGGGGAGAGAAAACATGGTTCAAATATTCTGACTCAACATACTTTTCATGTTATGAATATTACAAAACGGAATGTCTCTGTAATTTATTCTTAGTTCTCTTTTTTTTCTTAGTTCTCTCTTTAATATATTTAGGGTTCATTGTTATGTTTCTTAAAATGTTGTGTAAATTTTGTTATAAATGTTGAGCCATCTTTGTGAAACTGATTCTGCTTAAAACTGCAAAATCTGCCTGAATCTCAAAGGTGGAAACATGTCTTGGTAGCTTGGGCGCAGTAGTGTAAGTTCCTCTCTGATACATGCCCTCAGCTCCATCTGGACAGAGCAGAGCATTTCCATATAATTTCCTAGTTACTTCTGCAATTAGCTTACACAAATGACTTGCATCTTGTTCTCAGCTCCATCTTCTTTCAGAGTCACAAACCAGGTCCATGATGGATATAAGGAGTGGGAAAGGGGGATTACAATGTATTCCTCCCACTGTGTAATCTATAAGGCCCTCTGAGCCAAGCAAATATTGTGGGCACTGAATTTCAAAGCCATAGCATAGATGTGTTGATTTATAGTGACAGCATTGATTAGGAAATAAGAAATCTCAATTGCATTAAAGATACTAGCCAATAGCAAGGTTAGTACAGAAAATATTTATGTATCTGGTAAAAATCATTCATTCATTCATGTTATTTTTTCCTGAAAATTCTCTAATGGATATTTAATATTTTATGCTACATTTAGGTGATATAAGAGTTATGGTTGATGGTCACTATCGCATAAAAGCCTGAAATTTCATGTCTTCGCACAGAAGAAGCTTAGTTTTTGTTCACATGAAGTGTAGTGCAGTGATGGTGGATTGGAGCTTGAGGTTCTTACATCTTCTGCGTGCTGTTGTCAGTGACTTGGCTTTATATGCATTTGTTTAGAGACTCAGGTTGATAGAAACTCTGCTTCTTCTAGCATTGGGCTTCTGAGGTCTCCCTCAGGGTTGACCAACTAAGGAAAATGTGGAGAATTGTGCAGGATATTTTCATCTGAAAGGGGTGTGTATGCCTTCTATTTGGGTTCCATAATCTGTCTTACTGTTCATGGGGTTCTCAAGGCACGAATACTGGAGTGGTTTACCATTCCCTCCTCCAACAGGAGAAGGGGTGACTGAGGCTGAGACGGTTGGATAGCGTCATTGACTCAATGGACATGAGTGTGAGCACACTCCAGGAGATAGTGAGGGATAGGGAAGCCTGGCCTGCTGCAGTCTGTGGAGTCGCAAAGAATCCGACACGATTTAGTGACTCAGCAACAGCAATGTCTTATAGTCTAGCCAGCTGGAAAGGGAACAAGAAGACAGGCTCTTCAGTGGGTGGCCATTTTCCAGAAACAATACATTTCTGTGAAAGGACAGCATGAACCTTTAGTGAATAGCTAGCTTCCTCTGCTTTGGTTAGAAGGTGATGATGATTGCTATATTCAAGCAACAACTGAAAATTGTCTTTAGAGTAATGGTATTAAAAATAAGGCTCTTTTTAAAAACAACAACTAAGCATTATCAATCCATAATTGAATAAACTTAGGACAATTGTTTTAGAACTAGATGGGTTGTGTCATCAAGTAGAATCCCATTTAAGTGATTATGGAGATATTCTTAAATTTCAGAAGTTTAAAATAGTTATTTCCTTTTTCTCCCCCTGGTGATTGTTTTTAAGTAACGCAATAAAAGCCCTCATTCTGTAGCTGCTTAAACAAAATTGCTAAGCAAGATGATAGTTTTATTTAGAAGATATATTCAACACATCGTTTTGTATTGTAATGATTATGACATATAATCATTCTCTGCTGCTAAAATAAATTTCTGTGATTAAGAATAGCTGTGTCCTTAGAGTACTGTTCAAAGTATTTCTGAGTCCTTATACCAGTGAGGCAATCAGTGAGCCTTTGAGAAACATAGAAAAGGTGTTATTAGTCCCCTGTTTGGATAAGAAATATAGACTCACAGTGTTTAAATGACTAGCTTAAAATCCTTTGGATTGTAAGTATTAGATGCCTTAGAAGTATAATCTTCTAATGCTGTTTTCTTTACTTACGTGACTGCATCTATCTGAACACTGGAAAAGACCATTAGTCTGAATTTTTCAGTTTGTACAATCTATAAAAATGACCACTGATGCAGGTGATGTGAGAATCACAAGGTGACTGAAATAACAGATCAGCATTGTTGGGCTTACTCATTTTTGCTGGTGTAGGCATATCTCGTGCATTAGCTTTTAAATATTTATAGAGTAGAATTCCAGGAGTGGACAGATCTTAAGGCTTTTTCTTTTAATCCAGAAGCGCCATCGAAACTATAGCTCCAGTGTATTTCTAAATGAACCCAGAACTCTTGTATATTTTTCAAAATGCTTTTGTTTAGTATAGTTGACTTTTAACCTTTTTGTTCATTGATACATTAATGAGCTTTTATTGCCTAAAATTGTTGTTACAGATATAACAGACAAAGTCACTTTTCTCAAGAAGATCAGTCTCATGAGGGTCAGAGAGTAAGCAGAGACTTCTCAATCTGTAAAGCTGATGAAAGAAGAATATTCAGGGAGCCTTATAAGCCCCCAGAGAAGGGTGGGATGGAATGGGTGGGATGGAATGGGTGGAATAGAATAGGTGCTATATAGAAGGTGATGTTTGAATTGGTTCTGGAAGGATGAGTAGAAGTTCAAACCAGACCTGGTGTTTTTTAAAATGTAAAATATAAGGTTCAGTTACATTATAATTATTTGACTTAAAATTCTGAAATAATATCAAAACATAGTATCCACATCTGGGCTTCAGAAAAGGAATTTAAAGGATTGCTTAGTAGAGAGCCATCAGTTCAGTTCAGTTCTGTTCAGTCGCTCAGTCGTGTCTGAGTCTTTGTGACCCCATGGACTGCAGCATGCCAGGCCTCCCTGTCCATCGCCAACACCCAGAGTTTATTTAAGCTCATGTCCATCGCATAGGTGATGCCATCCAACCATCTCATCCTCTCTCATCCCATAAACATTGGGAAATAAAACTAATTAAAAATATAGGATACTATGGTAGGCATGTATTATGGCTGAGTGTGTGTGTTAGTTGCTGAGTTGCATCCAACTCTTTGTGACCCTGTGGACTGTAGCCAGCGAGGCGCCTTTGTCTATGGAATCTCCTAGGCAAGGAGGCTGGAGTGGGTCATCATTCCCTTCTCCAGGGAGGGCAAACCATTCCATAAGTATAAATCTATTATGGTTAGATTTATAATTAACTCGTGCTTATTCTGGGCTTCCTCGCGTATATGACCTATGTGTGTTTATTTGCAGTGTATCCTTCTCTTTACCCTGCCTCTGCTCTACCTCTGGCCCAGCCTGCGTTAGTCATTTCCCGTGCCTGCTGTGACGTACTTATGTGTACTTGTTTCCATGTGGGTTACTTACGCCCAACTTTTTTGTGTTAGTCCTTGTCCTTCACAGGTTTCTGTAACACTTTTGTTTCTACAGGCTTTGATTTTTTTTTTTCTAATTAATTCCAGTGGCAATATTTACTGCCTACCTAATAGTCACCAATGGATGCTAATTGTGACTTTGCAAATTGAAATTCTTTGGGAGATCAGAGAAAGTTCATTATAGAACCAAAACACGAGTTTGTAACACTGATGAACTCTCTGAATGTCCTGTTAGCAGAGAGGCTGGCTGTGAGGAAAGGGGTGGGCAAGCCCTACCAGCCCAGACTTAGATGCAGCCTAAGAGGTTGAGAGTAAGGAAGGGCTTTCAGTCACTAGGCTTTGTAAAACCTTGACCTGTTTTTCCTTAAAAAAATAGTTTCTCATCATCTGAAACAGTTTTCTTGAAGTGCTGCATAAATGTAGACAGGAGAGGGAAAGATGGACAGAACAGAGGACCTAGCAAGATTGCTTTTAGCTTCGTGTCCTTGTAAAATCTGTCAATTTGCTAATCGGTTTTTCCTTCTATATGTCCCCAAATCTGTTCCAGTGTTATATATTTATTGATCATTTATCAGAAGATTATAGTAGAACTAATTTAACATATTATATTTAATATAAACACAAAAGCTGCCTCGGAACTCATTTAAGAACCACTATACTCTGTTAATATATACCTTGAAGGCATCTTGCCTGCCTTTGACATGAGGTTCAAAAGTCAATAAAAGACAGTATGTCTGCAAGACTCTCCCTTCTTTTGTGAAAAACCATTTTGTTTTTATTGAAAAACCAATACAATAAAATTAAAGAAAAATTTGAAAAGAGGTTAATTGCTATATTATCTTAAAATCATATTTATATTCCATTCTTTGTATTCATTGATATTTTTCTAGAGTTGCAATTCAGTTTAACTCAAGCATTGATCATTCATTTATTCAACAAATGTCGACTAAGTGCCCACCCATGACAGACCCTGTTCTAAGTGCACACTGCCATGGATAAAGCAATCCCTCCCCTTACGGTGATTATGTTCTAGTGGAGGGAGGGGTAGGGTAGACAGTGGAGACATAAATCAACAGACAGACAATGTTAGATGGCAATAAATTCTATGACCAAAGCTAAAACCCAGTAAGGGGCTAGAGAGTGACAGGTGGCTGTTTAAACTAGGTAGTTAGGAAAGGAAGTGTTGGTGATCTTTGATTGGAGACCTGAGAGGGAGTAGACTCTCTGACACTCAGGTATGCCATTCCTGGCAGAGAAACAGTAGTTCCTGTGAAGGGAACATTCTTGGCAGGCTTGATGAGGAGCAGAAGGGTCATTAAGTCTGAAGCGTATGGAGCAAGAAGGAGAATGGTCAGAGATGATGTCAGAGGTCACCAGGGACCACATTGTAATTACTGCTCTAGGTGGCATGTGTCTGCTGGGAGACAGAAATACAGAAGTGCCTAAGACAGCCCTTGGCTTCACAGGGCTTATATTTCAAATAGCACATGGATGGATAAGTGAGTAAATTACATACAGTGTGGTAGGTGCCTTTATGAAGAAAGGGACAAAGTGCAGTGGCCAACATAGCTAACTGCGCTGAGCGGACAATGATGCCGAAATGGAATTTGAAAGACGAGCACGAGCTCTCCAGGACGGGAAGGGAGGAGCACATGCCAGAGTCAAGGCAGATTTTTAGATTTAAGAAAATGTTTGATGAGATTAAGAAAAGGCCAAACAAAACCCCCAGAGATGTATGTTGGGAAGTAATGGGAGATGAGGCTGAAGAATAGATTAGAATCAAATTGTAAAAGTGCCAAGTAAAAAAGAAAAAAGAAAACTGAACATTAAAGCATTCCAGACAGTTTTTCCTTTTTAATTTGAGTGACTTTATGCTATGGAAGTGTAAAATTTTATCAATTATATTAAATTCATTGTTTTTCTCTATTTTATTTGGGGGGGCACTCCTTCAAAGTAGGGCAAATTGTTAACAAGAATTAATAATATCAAAGATAGATGAATTTTTCTATTTCCTCAGGGTAGGCAAATAAGGAGAATTTCCATGTTTGCTTTAACTTTCAGTTTTTGGGAAAAAAACATCAAAATCTCAAAGTTGTATCTACTTTACTTAATAATTACTTTTAAAAAATGATGGATTTTCTGGTTTCCTCACAGAAATTGACTTTCTATTAGTTCTAGGGACATAAATATAGTAATCTATTTTTTAACAACTCTTTCTTGCTCAAGTAATATTTTCAGGAGATTTCATATGTTTTGAATGACTGTTAGCATTATTTAAAATTTATTTGCTTTATTGTCTTACATCCTGGCTGGAAACTTTTAGAAATGAATTGTAAATAAATTCTAGACTCTGAACATAAATTTCCCAATGCAATATTTTCATTGGTGCTGTTTTTTTTGTTGTTTGTTTAGCTTTGATTTTGTAGTCATAAACCTAATTCTGTAATCCAGCTAGACCTACATGGAGATAGGAAACCACTGACCTTGAAGAACTGCAGTGAGAGCATGATCATGCAATATTGCCTCCCAATAAGGGTGGAAGGGTGTTCTCCTGAGCTACAGGAGGATGACCTGGTGGTTAAGAAAATACACAAGTCAAACTGATTAGAATCACTCACAGTGGACATTAGTGAGCTTCTTGCTGTCCTGCCATTCCTTCACCAGAAGTGCTCCACGACTTCTACTGTATCCCTTCTTTTGCCTAACTTACATGTGCCATCCAACCAGACTGTCTTGACAGTACAAGTGAAACATGCAACTTTTTGTATTGACCCAGTATCTGCCACGGACAAGATGCCAGGCTGTGCTTCAGCAAGAAGTTTGCATCATCAGATTTCTCCCCCAAATGAACTTGCCGCTAGTGCCATTACCACGTGAGAAGTCACCTCCTTGACATACAAACCCCAGAGTAATTATGTGAAAGCAGCAACCTTTACAACCAAACCTTCTCTCTCTAGGGATCAGAATGCAAGTATTCTGCTGTCTTTGGAACTTTGTTTGCAAATAGCTTGAAAGAGATGTGCCTGAAGGTCTCACCCTTGACTATGATGTCAAAGGACAGGGTGGGTTGACCTTGGCTGGGTGTTGACATTGGTGGCATCTGCAAAGCCTCACTGGTACTGTTTTTGAAGATTAAAGTGCTCCTAGAATTCCTCTAACAGTGCTGTATATTGTCTATAAGAAATCAGAATTCACTCATCAGTACTTTTTAATGAAAACAACTTGACCAAAAATCTGTCACAGAATTTGAGACCCATTAAAAAAAGTTTAATGAGGGAAAAAAAAAAAAAAGAATTCACTCATGAATGTTGTTCGCTGGGTAGGTTTAAGGCTGATAAATTGCTGTGTCAAGCTCTCCCTTGATGCTCTTCATTAGAACTGAATGTACTATGTGGAGTAATGTCTTGGGAACCACAGGCCATGTACAACGTGAGCTCAGGGACTCTGAGGTTCTTCAGACGTGTAGGCAGCCCCCATAGAGGTACAGATGGGTCACTGGGAGTTTTTCATGGGCGCCTCTCTGACTATGTGAGGGGCCTTTCTTTAGTGGTTGCCAACAGTCACAGTTCATCTAGGAATGATCAAATAACACTGGTACTTTAGAATATGTGTGTCCTTGTGAACAAAACATTAGCATATTCTTAATTTTCAAACATTATTTAATTTAATGAATTTATTTATTCCATTTATTTTTATTAGTTGGAGGCTACTCACCTCACAATATTGCAGTGGTTTTTGCCATACATTGACATGAATCGGCCATGGATTTACATGTGTTCCCCATCCCGATCCCCCTTCCGCCTCCCTCCCCATCCCATCCCTCTGGGTCTTCCCAATGCACCAGTCCTGTGCTCTTGTCTCATGCATCCAACCTGGGCTGGTGATCTGTTTCACCCTTTCAAATATTATTTTAAAGTGGAGATTTTCAGAGCACATCATCATCAACAACTGGCCTAAAAGCATGATTGTGCTGTTTCTTTAATAAGCTTTATGTAATAAAGCTCAAAAACCCCAGAATATTAATCTTTTACAAAATGTCATTTAGAAAAGAAGACCATTTTGTGTCTCCAAAAGACAATGAAACAGAAGACAAATGACCCAAGTTGGGAAGGCAACCAAACTGTATTTGGTTTTTTTTCATTAGTTCATGTGTCACAATTTGTTAGACAGACATCGTTAGCACCATATTTTACAAATGAGTAAACTGAGGCTCAGAGAAACTGGACGACTAGATCATGAATTGGAATGCAGCCTTTCTGGCTCTGACATCCATGGTCTTGCCTATCATGTGTCCCAGTTCTGCTTAAACACATCATTAGTTTGTTCTGAGCCTTAGTTCTACTCTAGTTAATTATTATAGCATAACAAACCACTGGAACACTTAATGGTTTAAAACAACAGCAGTTTAAATTCTCTCATACTGTAGTAGGCTCAGTCAGCTTTTATTTCATGGGAGTCTCAAGGTAACAGAAAAGAAGGTAGAAATGAAAGTTGCAAGGTGTCTTGAGACCTGGGCTCTGAAAGTCCCATGGTGCCACTTTACCGCATTATACTAGCCAGAGCAAGTCACAGGGGAAGCCCAGACTCAGTGGGATGGAAAAAGATTTTGTCTCCTGATGGGAAGGACTAGAAACATATTATGATCATGTTTAATTGGTTGCTATTCTTTTCTGTTTTTAATTTTTAACATGTGATATTGTGTTGCATTATTACCAAAACACTGAAGAATGTTAGAAAATGATGCTTTAGATTCTTGAATGTATCTCCTAATTTTTGTCCTACTTTACCATTTCAAAGGAGATTTGAGCATCAAGATATCTTGAAAGCTTATAAATAGAGCCCTCTGTATATTAAGATGTTATGATTTATAAAAGATGGTAGATTTGTAGTTAAAAGGAATTTTCAATAGATTAAAATGAGATTAAAAAGAAATATGAAACAATCTCTAGTTCATAGGGCATAGGGATTTTCTTCTATACTTACAGAAGCATTAATGGTTTTCTGAAATGCAGTGAAATGTGATTGTTTTAATTGTATTTTTGTTTGTGTAGAATCAAGAAATAAGTAAAAGCTGTGTGAAGTCCAAGTCTTGCCATCCTTTGGGTGGTTAATACTATTAGATCCAGTTGTTTTTATATCAAGAAGTCTATAGAATCATATTATGAGCATGGAATGGTTCTGGCTAAAGGAGGAGAAGAGGGCAACAGAGGATGAGACGATTGAATGGCATCATTGACTCAATGGACGTGAGTTTGAGCAAACTCTGGGAGATATTCAAAATATTACTGCAGTGTTCCATTCTATAATGGAAAACCTAACAAAAAGAGAGATCCTCCTGAGATTGCTTTTCTAAGAGGAAGCTGTCTGAGATTTTGGGGGCCTTATTTAGGAATCAGTTCTTGAAAATTAGCCCTAAATGATCTGTTTTTAAATGGCTCTGGTAACTGATGTTATAAGGATTTACGGTTTCCTTCTGTGACTTTTGATTGTTTTTTTGATTTGTTTTTATGTAAGTTTGTCTGCTCAAATTGCATCCTCTACCATAAAATCTGGGAATTAGACATGGCCTAAGCTATAGGTATGTTCTCTTTTGCTTATGTAATGTTTAAACATTGATTTAGTTGTCAATATTTTGATAGAGTATCTTACATAAGAGTCTGAAATCAAGCTTCTTTATAAAAATCAGAATATCTGATGATATTGAGCCAGCATTCCCACTTGAACGTAATGGTTTGAGGCTGAATAGAAATTGCCCTCTTTGGAGAGGGCGAATGCAGTCTTGGTCACCATCATCTCTACTTCTTATGCTTACATAACCTGTTTGCCTGTAGATGCATTTTGAGTTTGAGACAGCAGAGGGCTTATGGCTGACAGGATCCAAACGCCCCTGTGATGTTTGAGAATCTAAGACTTTGGAGGCTACAGTGGGATTTCAGTGGCAGATGCATGACCGAGTGTGGAGACCATCAGGTGTATGGGCACAAAAACAAATGCAAAATAAGAACCTCTGTCTATCCACCTGCTGATCAAACTCTGAACTGCAGTGGTACATATTCTGTCTCTGAACCGTATCATAAACCTGATTTTGGCAGTAATACTTCAGCACCAGATTGCACCTGCTGTTTTAAAAATACTCATCAGTCATCTTTAGCAGCATACTGAAACGCAAGCCAACATAGCCTGAAATTGTGACTTCTCTGAATACTCTTCTAAAGCTACAAAAAATAAAAAAAACATAATTTCAAGTTACCTTGAATTCTGAATTCAGAAATCTAGGCAAACTAAATAGTGGTCAAATCCTTTGATCATGTTTTGGATTGATATCCAAGCCTCTTTCTATGTATAGTTCTTCTGTGTATTCTTGCCACCTTTTCTAAATATCTTCTGCTTTTGTTAGGTCCATACCATTTCTGTCCTTTATTGTGCCTGTCTTTGCATAAAATGTTCCCTTGGTATCTAATTTTCTTGAAGAGATCTCTAGTCTTTCCCATTCAATTGTTTTCCTCTATTTCTTTACATTGATCACTGAGGAAGGCTTTCTTAACTCTCCTTGCTCTTCTTTGGAACTCTGCATTCAAACGGATATATCTTTCCTCCTTTGCCTTTCACTTCTCTTCTTTACACAGCTATTTGTAAGGACAACCATTTTGCCTTTTTGCATTTCTTTTCTTGGGAGTGGTCTTGATCCCTGCCTCCTCCTGTACAATGTCACGCACCTCTGTCCCTAGTTCTTCAGGCACTCTGTCTATCATATCTAATCCCTTGAATCTATTTGTCACTTCCACTGCATAAGCATAAGGGATTTAATTTAGGTCATACCTCAATGATCTAGTGGTTTTCCCTACTTTCTCCAGTTTAAGTATGAATTTGGCAATAAGGAGTTCATGTTCTGAGCCACAATCAGCTCCCGGTCTTGTTTTTGCTGACTAGAGCTGTATAGAGCTAAGTGGGCATTAGGAAGCATCACTGCAAACAAAGCTAGTGGAGGTGATGGAATTCCAGTTGAGCTATTCAGATTCTAAAAGATGATGCTGTGAAAGTGCTGCACTCAATATGCCAGCAAATTTGGAAAACAGCAGTGGCCACAGTACTAGAAAAGGTCAGTTTTCATTCCAATCCCAAAGAAAGGCAATGCCAAAGAATGCTCAACCTGCTGCACAATTGCACTCATCTCACATGCTAGTAAAGTAATGCTCAAAATTCTCCAAGCCCGGCTTCAGCAATACGTGAACTATGAACTTCCAGATGTTCAGGCTGGTTTTAGAAAAGGCAGAGGAACCAGAGATCAAATTGCCAACATCCGTTGGATCATTGACAAAACTAAGATCATGGCATCTGGTCCCATTTAGATGGGAAAACAGTGACAGACTTTATTTTTTTGGGGGGGCTCCAAAATCACTACAAATGATGACTGCAGGTATGAAATCAAAAGATGCTTGTTTCTTAGAAGAAAAGTTATGACCAACCTAGACAGCATATGGAAAAGCAGAGACATTACTTTGCCAGCAAAGGTCCATCTAGTCAAAGCTATGGTTCTTCCAGTAGTCATGTGTGACTGCGACAGTTGGACTATAAAGAAAGCTGAGCACTGAAGAATTGATGCTTTTGAACTGTGGTGTTGGAGAAGACTCTTGAAAGTCCCTTGGACTGCCAGGAGATCCAACCAGTCCATCCTAAAGGAAATCAGTCCTGAATAGTCATTGGAAGGACTGATGTTGAATGAAACTCCAATACTTTGGCCACTTGATGTGAAGAACTGACTTCTTGGAAAAGACCCTGATGCTGGGAAAGATTGAAGGCAGGAGGAGAAGGGGATGACAGAGGATGAGATGGGTGGATGGCATCACCAACTCAATGGACATGAATTTGAGTAGACTGGGAGTTGGTGATGTACAGGGTGGCCTGGCGTACTGCAGTCCATGAGGTTGTAAAGAGTCAGATACGGCTGAGCGACTGAACTGAACTGATCCAAGCCTTTATAATATGTGTTTCTTGATCTCTCTATTTTAAAATGCTATGTGTTCTACTTTGTTATTATTAAGTTTTTTCCAGAATATAGTTATGAATTTCATGTCAATTTTAAGGTTGTTCAAAAAGAAAAAATTACCAAATTTCTCTAGTTCTCCTTTCTGAATCAAAGAATGGATCACCATGAATAATTTTGAAAATGATCAAAATTTTTACAATAGTAGCTAACATTATTGACTGCTTATTATATGCTAGTATTTTAAGTTCCATATTAATTAGCTCATTTATTCCTATTAGAGAGCCCTACTTTATAGATATAAAAAATTGAGGCATACAGAGGGGATAAAGTTTGTCTAAAGTCACAGAGCACAGGGATGTGTTTCCTGGCAGTCTTATTTCCAAATCTGCTCTTAATCACACTTTTCTACCACCTCTCGCCTGGTTTCTCTGACATGCATTCCAGCCTCCACTGAATTTCACAACGGCCTGTTTCCAGATGTTTTAATAATGTGCAGGAGTCTTATAATGCATGTGGCTTCTGGAACATATTGTGTGAAACTTAAAGAATTTTCATCCTAGGTACTGTGTGTGCGTGTGTGTTAGTCTCTCAGTTGTGTCCAACTCTTTGCAACCCAGCTGGTCCACTGTCCATAGGTTTCTCCAGCCAAGAATCCAGTGAAGTGAGTCGCCATTCCCTTCTCCAGGGCATCTTCCTGACTCAGGGGTCAAATCAGGGTCCCCTGCCTTGCAGGCATTCTTCACCACCAGAGCCACCAGGGAAGCCCTGTGGGGACTATAATGACAGATAACAACAGAAGAGTCTTCAATTTGAAGATTTGTAGACTCTTATAAAATAAAATCATGTGTTTCTACTCTAAATGTTACTTTTCTTCTCTAAGATGGCTTGAATAGAGTCAGTGTACATTCTCAAAGTTAGTCTTAAAATGTGGTAATGTGCAAAGATGAAGATGAAGGTTAGAATGTTTGAATTTACCTAGGGCTTCCCAGGTGGTCCTAGTGGTATGGAGTCCCCCTGCCAGTGCAGGAGATGCTGGAGACACAGGTTCAGTCCCTGGGTTGGGAAGATGCCCTGGAGTAGGAAATTGCAACACTCTCCAGTACTCTTGCCTGAAAAATTCCATGGACAGAGGTGCCTGGCAAGCTCCATGGGACCACAGAGAAGGATACAATTGAGTGATTGAACACAGAGCACAGATTTGAGTTTGTTTAGAATGGCATTTGGCTATAGGATTAAAATCCATGTGTTCAAAGTGTTTTCCATACACAATAGCAAAGGTATATACCACAATTATCCCAGTGCAGAACTGCCCTTACTCCTGACTGTGGGGACTAGGGTTTAATAAGTATTAAACTTAATAAATATAAGGAACAATTAGTGAGAAGTAACTTGATGCAGAGGCAGAAACAATGGTATAAATCCTTGCTAATCAAAGGGTAATAGGCCAGAAGCACGGGCATCCCCTTGTAAGAAATGCATAATCTCAGATGCCAGCCCAGACCAGGGAATCAGAACTTATGTTTACATTAACAGCTGATTCATGTACCTGCTAAAGTTTGAAAAACACTTGGCTAGAGATATTGGATTCCACCAGTTATTAGTTGTACAATCTTTAGTAAGCCGCTTGCTATGCTCATATTTTAGTTCCCTCCTTCCTTGTCACTTGCCACATTGATTCTGGACAAGTTATTCTGTATCTCCATTTAGTTGCTTGGAAAACAGAGGTAGTAATATTACCTACCTCACCCTGTTGTGAGTATTAAATGGTGTAATTGTTAAAAGGTGTGTGGACTATCATTCACATGTTGTATGTCGTGTATAAATGCGTGCAGTGATTTTTTTTCATTGTTTCTCTGATGTACTATATTATATTACCTTTATCACATGGCAAGTGAGATAATACACTTATTCAGAATTCCCTATTCCTGTAAATAGATATGTTTTCAGAATGTTTTCAATTTTATGAGATAATACAAAATTGTTTTCCAAAGTTCAGTTCAGTTCAGTCTCTCAGTCGTGTCCGACTCTTTGCAACCCCATGAATCGCAGCATGCCAGGCCTCCCTGTCCATCACCAACTCCTGGAGTTTACTCAAACCTATGTCCATTGAGTCAGTGATGCCATTCAGCCATCTCATCCTCTGTCATCCCCTTCTCCTCCTACCCCCAATCCCTCCCAGCATCAGGGTCTTTTCCAATGAGTCAACTCTTCGCATGAGGTGGCCAGAGTATTGGAGTTTCAGCTTTAGCATCAGTCCTTCTAATGAACACCCAGGACTGATCTCCTTTAGGATGGACTGGTTGGATCTCCTTGCAGTCCAAGGGACTTTCAAGAGTCTTCTCCAACACCACAGTTCAAAAGCATCAATTCTTCTGTGCTCAGCTTTCTTTATGGTCCAACTCTCACATCCATACATGACTACTGGAAAAACCAGAGCCTTGACTAGATGGACCTTTGTTGGCAAAGTAATGTCTCTGCTTTTTAATATGCTGTCTAGGTTGATCATAACTTTCCCTCTGAAGTTATACCAATGTAAATATGCTTTTAAAAATTGAAATTAAAAGGAGCAAGATTTTCCAGTTAAAGAGCCCACTGGAAGAACATTGCAGTAGGAATTAGACAAACTATATTCTAGTCCCATTCTCTTGACCTTGAACCTGAAGTCTAACATCTTTGAATTTCATGACTATTATATGAGAACATAAAATGCTATAAGATGCTCATAGTACTATTTTATAGATTTTATAGAACTGGGAAAACCACTTATCATCTTAATGATGAGAATTTGTGTTCAGATGACTATTTTTTGGGGGTACTATATTGGGTACTTTTAGAAGTTTCCGAAAATCATTCAAATTATTGTTACTGTTTCCACCACACATATATACTCTAATTACCCATATCTACAGACAAGGAAATGGCAACCCACTCCATTATTCTTGCCTGGAAAATCCCTGGAATGTTGCAGTCCATGGGGTTGCAAAAAATCAGACAGGACTGAGCGACTGAGCATTCATGCAACTCATATCTAATCCCAAATCCATTCTTTCTCTTTTTTTTTCTGATGAGAAATAAGTTTGTTTATTCCTGTAATGTAAAAATCCATGGTTCAGGATTTCGTGAACTCTTGGAAAGCATTTTCTGCCTCCTGCTGGTTGTGGACGCATTTTCCCTGCAAACAGTTGTGAGATGCTTGAAGGAGTTGTAGTCGGTTGGTGAGAGGTCAGGTGCATATGGCAGATGAGGCAACCAAATCCATTATTTCTATAGGAAATAATTTGCTATTTGAAAATGCAATAGCTCATTAATTAAAACTTGGAATAGAAGTTGGCTGTCCTCTCCTCTTTTTGTCACCTTATTGACTAGGCTCTATGTGAGCATGTTGGCTGAATCATTGCAAACACACTGCACATCTTCATTGGATGAAAGACAGTACCTTCCCTCTAACTGTCTGTTTTCCATTGGAAAATTCTCTGAAGTTTGTTGCTTCTCTTTTCTGGTTATAAAGTTTGTAGCAAAACTTCAACTCTGTGATAACCAAAAACAACTGTTTGGAGTTCAGTAATTCTTCTTTGCCTGAAAAGTCTGTCCCAAATTCATAATCAACTCAGTCAGTGTTTATGTGGAACTAGAGTCTATTATGTAAGTTTTATAAATGAATAGAACTTCTTGGACCTTTCTTCATTTGCTGCTTTCAGTTCTCTTTCTCAATTAGTGATGATAAATTTTCCTGGTGAACATGTGGGCAACACATTGAATAAATATTTAAACTGAATTGCCTGTTAACGTAAATACAAATTAAATGGGGTCATTTTTTTCTGCTTATTTTAATTTATCTGCAAGTCATATCCTATTGAGGTACTCTGGGATTTTTAAAAAAAGAGTAGTTTCTATGTAAATCCATGGCTGATTCATGTCAATGTATGACAAAACCCACTATAGTATTGTAGAGTGATTAGCCTCCAACTAATGAAAATAAATGAAAAAAAGAAAAAAAAAAGAGTAGTTTCTTAAAAACCATAGGAATACTGTTTTGCTTAATCATCGTACTCGTGAAGTAAAGATTTTACTTATCAACAGATCTCTGAGGCAGAGACTTTGTGTCATTAGAAAAAAGACAGTCTCAAGGGAACCATGTTTATAGGAAGTTTAAAAGTTTGGACATTCATCTGGAGAAGGAACTTTGGTTATGGATTCAAAATTATTACTTCCATACTGAGAAGGCCAGAAAAACTTTCCTGCTGTGGAGAGGAATGTATAGCTCTTGTGTGGGTGTGTATATCTTCTTTTCTATTTGTGTGTGTGTGCTCACTCATGTCCAACTCTTTATGAGTCCATGAACTGTAGCCTGTGAGGCTCCTCTGCCCATGGCATTTTCCAGGCAAGGGTACTGGAGGGGGCTGCCATTTCCTCCTCCAGGGGATGGGATCGAACCTGCCTCTCTTGTGTTTCCTGCATTGGCAGTTGGGTTCTTTACCACTAGCATGGCCACCTGGGAAGCCCCTCTGTTGTAGTAACAGCTTTTAAAAATATAATTGACATAAATATTTAGTGTGCATATTTAGTGTAGTGTACAATATGAGAAGTTTTGACATATGTGCGAACCATAAGGCAGTTACCACATCAAGATAATCAATATATTTAGTTATATTTGGATTGATTGAGATGTTTAATTGAAATATCCAAACCAAATCCCATCTTTTCTCCAGAAAAAATGTTTACTATTATGTTTACTATTATGTGTTTAGTCACAAATAAGTGTGCACATTTATTGTGTACATTACAATGTATACAAATGTATACATTTATTGTGTACATTTATTTGTGTTTAGTCATTGTTTTTTTAAGTATCGTTTAGGTACAGATATATTTTTAATTTAGGGTGTGGCTGCAATTTATACTGTAGCATGACTGGCCTCCAGTGGTGTCTTGGCAGAATAGCATTACTGCTAGATTCAAAGCAACAGATGAATTTAGAGAACAATGATATATTAGTTAAGATCATGCATCACATGCTAATCGGCAGGTATGGTGAAAGGAACATCAGGTCTTCCATAATGGAAGGTCAGAACTCCCTTCCTCTAATCTTGGGATTCCCCACCATGGAAAAAGTGTTCTGATGCTGGGAAACACTTTAACGCAGTTGTTACTCAGGACTTTTTCACAGAGAAAGTTTTATACTGATTTTCTTTTTCTCAGTGAAGAGACTTATTTTCTCTGGCTATCTTCTCTCTACCATGCTGATAGTTCTCCAAGATATACCTTTATTGTATTACTTGTGTTTTCTTATCTGCTTTTTTCTCTGGCAGCTTTTAATTTTGGCTAGATACTCTTAAGAATTCTGAAATGGTACCTATATAGGTGAAAATGAAGGATCCACATAACAAGAGCCCTGTTAATTTGAATTAATTTGAATTTAAAATAAACGATAGTGTGGGTAACTGAGAGGTGTGTGTGATGACAAAGAGTATTCAGACCTTAAGCTGTTTTGGCCTGTCCTTTCTCCTTATTATTTTTCTCTATTTTTCTATTGTTTCCAGAAATGACACCTCTTGTCACCATAAGTAAAAGGATGCAGGCCAGGGAAAGAGCCTAGATTAGAAGCGTTGAAGCAAATATTGTATTTTTTAAAATTATAAATGTATTGATTCTTATGTAGAAAGTAAAATTCTTCAGACTATTAAAAGGAGAACTTCAAATATCAGTTGAACTGGCTAGGACCAGCTGTGAGAAAATCTGCACCACTACTAAGCTTTTCTAAGATTTTGCTGCTCACCTCCTTCAGACCACCACTGCTACACACTTTTTCTCCTTCTGCTTTCCAGCCTGGATCAGGAACTCTGGGGTCTTCATCCCTTGCTTCAGTTTCTCATCTAAATACATTTATACTGTATGTCTCACTCTTCCTGCTCTTATTTATTGTCTTCTGTAATTATGTGGCTGACAGAAACCACATCTGGATTCCAAATTTTTTTAGGCCTCACCAGCCATGGATCCAAATAAAGTCAGTTTAAGAGTCACGTGTCTTCTTTAATGACCCATATCCCCATCTCAGTCTCCTGAGAAGCCTGCTGTCCTTGACCTCCTTCACCACTCTTGTATTTAAGGAAGGCGGGGATCACCAGGTGTGGTCATCAAGTCTGGTGAGCCAGCTCATTGGCTGTTGTGAGATTTCTGAGCACATCACCCCTTTTCTTCTACTGCCCACTGCTCTATCACCAGGCTCCACGGAGGCATCAGTGCCCTTGAGGTACCAAGGCACTGATGGGAACTCATTTCCCGCTGTGTCAAACAGGGAATGGCAGCCGAAGCAGTGTGGCCTGTGGCCTAGTGTCTTACAAATTTCATTCCATTTCTTTCTCTTATATATATAGAGATCTGATATATATATGGATACAGATATAAATATAGATTTTCAGATTCCTTTCCAGCTTCATTTCCATTATAGGTTATTACAAGATATTAAACATAGCTCCTTGTACTATATGTTAGGTACATGTTATTTTGTATATCTGAGCATATATCTGTTAATTCCAATCTCCCAGTTTATCCCCTCTTTTCCTCTTGGGTAACCATAAGTTTGCTTTCTATGTCTATAAATATGTTTCTGTTTTGTAAACAAGTTCATTTGTGTCATTTTTTAAGATTCCACATATAAGTGATATCATATGATATTTGTCTTTCTCTGACTACTTCATTTAGTATGATAATTTCTAGGTCCATCCATGTTGCTGAAAATGACAATATTTTATTCTTTTTTATGAGTAATACTCTGTCAAATATATGTACCGCATCTTCTTTACCCACTCATTTGTTGATGGACGTGTAGGTTGCTTTTGTAGACAGTACTGCTGTGAACACCGGGGTGCATGTATCTTTCCAAATTAGAGCTTTCCTCTTTTCCAGGTGTATGCCCAACAGTGGGATTGTTGGATCATATGGTAATTCTATTTTTAGTTTTTTTGAGGAACCACTGTGCTGTTTTCCACAGTGAGTGCACCAGTTTATATTCCCTGCCACAATGTAGGAGGGTTCCCTTTTCTGCACACCCTCTCTTGCGTTTATTATTTGTGGATTTTTTTTGATGATGACCATTCTGACTCATGTAAGGTATAATATATTGTAGTTTTAATTTGCATTTCTCTAATAATAAGTGATGTTGAGCATCTTTTCATATGCCTATTGGCCATCTGTATGTATTCTTTGGAGAAATATCTTTTTAAATCTTCTGCCCATTTTTTGATTGGGTTGTTTATATTGAGCTGTATAAGCTCCTCATATATTTTGGAGACTAATCCCTTGACAGTCACATCATTTGCAAATATTTTCTACCATTCTGTGGGTTGTCTTTTCATTTTGTTTATAGTTTCCTTTGCTATGCAAAAGCTTATATGTTTGATTAGGTCTCATTTGTTTATTTCTGCTTTTATTTCTTTTCTTTGGGAGACTGATCTAAGAAAGTATCGCCGTGATTTATGAGAGAGATATTTTGCTTACGTTTTCTTCTAGGAATTTAATGGTGTCATGTCATACGTTTAAGTCTTTAAGTCATTTTGAGTTAATTTTTGAATATGGTGTGAGGGGGTGTTTTAACTTCAATAATTCATATGCAGTTGCCCAACTTTCCCAGCATCACTTGCTGAAGAGATTGAATGAGTTGTTTTTCATTTCTTTTTTTTTAAGTGGTGTTTGTGTGTGTGTGTGTGTATGTGTGTGTGTGAAATTCAATTTTATTTATTTATTTTTCATTTATTTTTATTAGTTGGAGGCTAATTACTTTACAATATTGTGTTTTTCATTTTTAACCTAAAAGTTCCCTGAAAAGTGAAAGTGTCAGTCACTCAGTCGTGTTTAGCCCGTCAGGCCCCTCTGTCCATGGGATTCTCCAGGCAAGAATACTGGAGTGTGGGTAGCCTTTCCCTTCTCCAGAGGATCTTCCCTACCCAGAGACTGAGCCCGGGTCTCCTGCATTGCAGGTAAATCTCTTCATTAATTAGGATTAGTTAGTTTACTGATTGATTTATCACCGGAACCACTAAAAATTCATACTAATAGTGGCCTAAATGAGATAGAAGTTAATTTCTCTTTCACATAAAATAATCTGGGGCTGATGAGTTACTCCACTGGGTCAGGAATCCAGGGTCCTTTTATCTTTTTGCCCAGTCATCCTCACCATGAGTCTTCTTCCTTATAGCCTGGAATAATGGCTTACACTCTAGTCACCATATCTAGCAGTTGGGAGGGGTCTTCATGCCTTGTCATTAAGGACACTTTGAAAAGTTGCAAGCAATCATTAAAAAAAAAAAATCCTATTGGTTAAAAATCAATTTATCAGGATCAGTTCATGTTTAGATCATTCTCAGAGCTCTCTGTTTTTGGTACATATTTATTTCAGAAAGCATTGTGTAGTTGAAAAAATGTTCTAATTTTTGCCTAAGGCTGATCCTGTTTGAAGGGAAATTAATTTTTAGATACAATCAAGAGAAATTGTAGACAGATTCAGTAACATCATATGCTGCAGATATTTGAGAACTGCTAATCATTTTACCTTTCAGAATGCTTATTTTGAAATTTCGGTTAGCCATTAGCTCAGAGGAAAAACCAAGAAAGCTATAGGCATTTTTCTTTTGTACATACACATAAGCATATATACATGTATGATTTGAATAAAGTGCTACACAGGTCTAACGTATCTTAGTGATCAACAGATTCTATCCATGTTTCAGAGTTTATATTGCTTTTCTATATTTGCCTGTATGTGTAATGGGGGCTTCCCTGGCAGCTCAGCTGGTAAAGAATCGCCGGCAAGTACAGGAGATGCAGAAGGCATGGGTTCAATCCTTGGGTTGGGAAAGTCCCTTGGAGAAGAAAATGGCAACCTGGTTCAGCATTTTTCTCTGGAAAATTCCATGGACAGAGAAGCCTGGTGGGTTACAGGTGTTGCAAAGAGTCCAACATTGCTGAGTACACATGCACGCACTCATGCCTATGTGTAATACGTGTTGAGTTTCTTTTGAAAAGTTAAAAAATCCAGATGAACAAAACAAAACAGCAAGAACAGTGCTTAGAACGACATTTATGGCCTTGAATGCAACTTTAGAAAAGAAAATCCAAAATCCAGTAATCTAGGCTGCCACCTTAGGAAGCTGTAGGAGGAAGAGCAATATAAACCTCAAGCAAGCAGAAGAAAAGAAATAATAAAAACTAGAGCAGAAGTTAGTGAAATTGAAAATAGCAAAACAATACAGAAAATCAACCAAACCAAAAACTGGTTCTTTGAGAAGATCAATAAAGTTGATAAAATACTAAGGCTTCGGACTTCCCTAGTGGTCCAGTTGTTAAGAATCCACCTCCCAATGCAGGGGATGTGGGTTTGATCCCTGGTTGGGGAACTAAAAATCCCATATACCAACAGGCAGCCAAGCCCACCAGTCACAATTAAAACCTGATGCAGCCAAAAATAAATAAGTAATTTTTAAAATTTCTAACCAGGCTAACCAAGGGGAAAAAAAGGGAAGACATAAATTACTAACGTCACAGATGAAAGAGGGACTATCAATACTGACCCCATGTACATTAGAAGGACAATAAAGAAATTTTTTTTATTTAAAAAAGAAATTGATCAATTCACTGAAAAATGTAATTACCAAAACTCATATAAGGAGAAATAGATAGTATGAATAAGCCTGTGTGTGCGTGCTCAGTTGTATCCGACTCTTTGCAACCCCACCTACTGTAGCCTGCCAAGGTCCTCTGTCCTTGGGATTTTCCCAGCAAGAATGCTAGAGTGGGCTGCCATTTCCTCCTCCAGGGGATCTTCCTCACCCAGGGATCAAAGCTGTGTCTTCTGCATTTAAAGGCCGATTCTTTACAACTATACCACCTGGGCCTATGAATAAACCTATATCTATTAAAAAATTATATCAATAATAACTTTTCAATAAGAAAGCATCACTGATGAAGTCAACAAAACATCTAAGGAAGGAATAATATCAGTTTTCTACAATCTCTTCCAGGAAATATAAACAGAGCGCACATCCTAAACCATTCTATGAGACCATCATTACCCTAATACCAAAATCTGATTAAGGACATGACAAGAAAGGAAGACTGCAGACCAATATCTGTCTTGAAAATAGATGTAAAAATCTTTCACAAAAATATTGACAAATAAAGTAAAATGATGGTATACAAGTTTATTTCAATAGTGAAAAATCAATTAAAATAATCCATTACATCAGTAGACTAAAGCAAAAATATTATATGATCGTATCAATAGATGTAGAAAAAAAGTTTGACAAAATCAAACATCTTTTCAATATTCTTCAGTTCAGTTCAGTTCAGTTCAGTCGCTCAGTCATGTTCAACTCTTTGCAACCCCATGAATCGCAGCATGCCAGGCCTCCCTGTCCATCACCAACTCTCGGAGTTTACTCAAACTCATGCCCATCGAGTTGGTGATGCCATTCAGCCATCTCATCCTCTGTCATCCCCTTCCTGCCCCCAGTCCCTTCCAGCATCAGGGTCTTTTCCAGTGAGTCAGCTCTTCGCATGAGGTGGCCAAAGTACTGGAGTTTCAGCTTCAGCGTCAGTCCTCCCAATGAATACCCAGGACTGATCTCCTTTAGGGTGGACTGGTTGGATCTCCTTGCAGTCCAAGGGACTCTCAAGAGTCTTCCCCAACACCACAGTTCAAAAGCATCAATTCTTTGGCGCTCAGCTTTCTTTATAGTCCAACTCTCACATCCATACATGACCACTGGAAAAACCATAGCCTTGACCAGACAGACCTTTGTTGGCAAAGTAATGTCTCTGCTTTTTAATATGCTGTCTAGGTTGGTCATCACTTTCCTTCCAAGGAGTAAGCATCTTTTAATTTCATGGCTGCAATCACCATCTGCAGTGATTTTGGAGCCCCCCAAAATAAAGTCTGACACTGTTTCCACTGTCTCCCCATCTATTTCCCATGAGGTAATGGGACCAGATGCCGTGATCTAATAAATCATTCATGCGTTCATCCATCTATCAAACAAAAAGATACAGAGTCAGTATTAAGTGCTGTCAGTGTTTGTGGCACCAGGAACTTGCCTTCATGGAGTTTACATCCCAATGGCGAGGGGGTAGGGGGTGGGGGTGGGGCTGGGGAAGACATTAACCAAACAAGAACCTAGTTAACTGGATCATTATAAGTTGTGATAAATGCTATAAAATAGAATACAGGTTGTTATAAGAGAGCTTTATAAGAAAATCTAATTTGGCTTGGTTGAGAAAGTTATCAGAGGAACCTACTATAAGCAGGTAACACTGAATTTGTGATTTGAAAGGTAAGTGAGGAGAAGAATGAAGACCACCTTCTAGGCAGAGGGAAGGAGATGTCCTCAAGTGGGACAAGGCTTGTCGCACACAGGGACAGAGACTGAAGTAAGATCAGGTCCCTGGAGCAGAGTCAGGAGAGAGGAGCAAAGAACAGCCAGGTCATGAAGACTTTGGAACTGTTGCTGAGCTCCATGTGAATGCCTTGGAACTGTTTAGGCATTTGCTAAGCAGGATACAGTTTATAATTTGACACCTTTTTACTGAGAGGAAGGCAGGAGGGATGGAGGGAAAGTGGGGAGTTAGTAAGAAGCTCTTGTGATAGCCTTGGTGAGAGGCAGTGATAATGAAGGGATGCAGGGAACATATAGACGAAGATACATTAGGTGAGAAACTTACAGCACAGGTACAAGAGGGATTAAATGTGAACAATTCCCAGGGTGTTGGCTGGCTACTAGTCATGGTAGATGCTGCTGCTAGGGAATATGTGTAGCATGGGACGAGGTAAGACCCCAGGACAGTTCTGAGCATCTGAGTTCAGATGATGGATAAGGAGGACCCCTCAAAGGAGGCTGAAGTATAACTAAAATGATGGGGGGAAGAACAGAAGTTTCTAGAGCCAGAACTGAGGATGGAGAGTTTTTCAAATGAGTAGGGAATATTCAGGTATATGAAATACTGTTTGAAAGTCAAGTGTTATGAGGACTGACAGCCCTCTACTGGATTTGGCAACATGGAGGTCACTGATAACTTAGGAAGGTATTTTGAAACCACATAACTAGACTGAGCTGAATTTCTAGGACATCCTCGTCTTTATCCTTTTCACCTTTGTATTGTCCCCAGGGAATGACTGAATTTTCTGTTCTACTCCAACTTATCCTCCCCTATCTAATTTTTCTCATTTTTTTTTTTGAGCCAAAAGAAAAGTATGACACATGGAGAGGGGAGGCAGGGAGAATGGAGCAGGACAAAAGAAAAAGTTAATGCAACATCCGTCCAATATATAATTATTTTCTACTGTCCTTCATAGAATTACTTCTCTTCTTTTTTATATTCATTTACTTACCTTCATCTACTTAGAAGAATCAATAATAAAATACTGTTTTATCAAACCCATGTGAATACGTCCTTGTTTTGTCTCCTCCTGATGGATTAAGTCACAAGTAGAGTTCTCTTTGTAACGTGATTTGCTGGAATCCATTGCATAAAATGAAGTTGGCCTCAATTTGGAACATGAATACTTGACATGGCTTATGTCATGATGACTTGAAATTTCTCATATTTTTTCACTTATTTAATTTTTTATAACATTCATAGAAGAAAATACATGGCATTAAAAGCTAAGAAATAAATGCTTACATGATTGATGGCAACTTTGATGGCATTTGTGGTACAAAAACATCAAATGTTTTAAATGTAGTATTAAATATAGGTTTAAATATACTGTTAAATATAGTTAAATGTAGTTTTAAATATAGTGTTACTTAAGATTGAAGATTTCTTTTAAGTAGAAAACGTTTTTGAGATAAAATAGAATATTTAAAAGCAACTTTTGAAAGTAATCAAAAGTTGCTCCAGTATATGCATCATTGTGAATTTACTGTAAATGACTTAAATAATCTAGAATCTTGCTTGACACTAAGCAAAATCCAGTTAAAATAATGCTTAGTACTTTTGAGACATGTAAGATTTCTGAAAATGCATTCCTGGATATAATTTGTGCCTTGAATGATTGATTCTCACTTAGGAAAATAAGCTTATATCACCACTGTTTTAAAAATCAGCTGTATAAAGTTGATGGAGTATATACATTAGATGTATCCATTAGTCATTTTTAAAGATATTGCATAAATTGTTCATGAAATATTGAATGTTTATTCAATATTTATAAACATATGAATGTTTATTTAACTAAAAAATAAGAGGAAGATGTTTAAGCCTAGTTTTATAGTAAAAGATTAATAATATTTGGATTTTAGGAAGTTAAAAATTATGAGTTGTCATTTTTGTCCCTATACTCCTACATGCTTCTCATTTTTGTCCTTGGAAAGCAGACGAAATGATGACTTGGGCAGTGCTTTTTAAAATATCAAGGCTCTAAGAGACCTGAGGTTTGATTATCTGTTAACGTTAGAAGCAGATTGAAGGGTAAATCTGCTTTGTCCACATGAGCATTCCCCCAGTCTGTTTCTTTTTTCAGTATCAAGCTTAGAATGTAACCCCTGCTTCATGTTACTCTTCTCAGGTGAAATGTCATAGTCTTTCCCCCCAAAAGTTAGTGATTTATGATTTTGATGAAGACCATCATGGGACTTTTCAGTTGGGAAATAAGGTGAAAAGGAAAAACAGACTTCTACCTTAAAAAGAAAATTGAAAACTTTAGTGTCACAAGGAGCTTTATAAATCTGGACAGTTGTTTTGAAGAAGAGTGAAAAGCATATATAATGGAGGAAAAACTGAAGGACAGGGGAGGATCATTAAAAAATTCAAGTGAAGTGTCATGTGATTGAATATAAATGAAATAAAATATAGTGGGTGAAGGTGAAGAACATTATTTTGGTAGTAAGCATGGTACCTTGGGACTCCTCCAGCAGTGTCTCATTAGGAACAGCGAGCAGCAGAAACAGAAAATAGTGAGACTTTATATACTCAGTAGTTAGGGTGGTGGTAGAAAATGGCCTCAGGAAATAGGTGATAATCCAAACATATTGAGAGGATCTAATGTGTGTGACAGTGGTGTCCCAGCAGATAGGTAAGGCATGGGGATGGAAATTTGGGAGGAGAGTTGTTCTGGGTATTTGGTAGAATGATGGGCAGTTGGTGCCAGGCAACTATGGAAGCCAGGTCTCCTACATTGCAGGTGGACTCTTTACCGTCTCAGCCACCAGGGAATCCCTGTCAGGAGGCAGCACTTCTGAAGTCTTAGGCATTTTACTAAGCCAGGTTGAGATTAAATTTTGACATTAAAGCATAAACCAAGTTATTAAACTGAGATATAAAAGTGAGTTGGTCCTGCATTTTAGATAATTGGAAATTAATTCCTAAACCCTTTTTCCTTGGGACAAGATTAAAAGAATTTGAAAGTGAACATCAAGTGGCTCTGCTGTGAGGATGGGAACACTGAAGACTGTGGACTGGGCAGAACCTTATCAATTAGTTTTAGGAAGCAGCAATGACAGAGACTGGGCATATGAGGAGGATGGGCATATCCCATCCATGATACAACAGGAAGATGGGATTTTAAAAAGATTGGATATGTGAATAAAATTAACCAGAAATTAATCCAAGTTCTAAAGAGACTATTTCAAGACTCATTCATTTTTAAGGGTGACTATTGAGGCTTCAAAATATACAACAAATAATTTTCCAATTGGGTTTAATAAGCATGAAAGTTCATTTGTGAAACAGGTTTTGTAAAAATACTATTGTTCTAGGACCTGGCTTGCTTCAGAAATTGCACATCCAAGCTAAGAGTTGAGTATTCTAAAGTGATTCTGCCATCATGTTTAGAAATTTACTTACTCTAAGCAAAAAGTCTGATTATCTTTTATTAGTGAAATGTATGTAAGATTCGATCTGACAGTGCATACTACTAGACAGTTAAGACTGCATAAACAAGTAATTTTTAATTAAGAGAAATCCTGGTTTGGGATTTGACAACTGAGAACCTTCAAATATATTTGTTGTTTGCAAATTTTACTTGCTTTGTTTCAATTTCTATTTTTAAGAAAACTGGAAGGTATTTTAATAATAATCTCCATTATATTCTTCTAGTTTAATGTTGGCTTGGCGGAGAAGATATTTCCTCTCTTCTGCAATAACAGAAAATATCCACTAAACAAAAATATGCATATAGTGAGCATTAAAGGAGTCCTATAATCCTTATGAAAACATTTAATTCCTCAAATAATACTTTAGAGCAACTGGATTTAATATCTTTCAGCCAGCAGAGGGCTACCAAACCCTATAAATTTCTATTTACACACATGACTACAAATTTACATAGTTTATGTCTCTGATATAAGCTATTAAATCCAGTTGCTCTAAAGTATTATTTGAGGAACTGAATGTTTTGATCCCAGGTGGCATAGTGGTAAAGAATCCACCTGCCAATGCAGAAGATGCAAGAGATTCAGATTTGACCCCTGGGTTGGAAAGATACCTTGGAGAAGGAAATGGCAACTCACTCCAGTGTTCTTGCCTGGAAAATTCCATGGACAGAGGACCCTGGTGGGCTACAGTCCATGGGATCTCAGAGTTGGACAAGACTGAGCAGAAGCACACAGGATTTCAGTTTTCTAGTTTTTGTTTGTTTAAGCACCAGATCCTTTTCCTAAAATGGAATTTTCTAACACATAGAGGAGATATACTGGAGCTGCTTTAATTGCAGAAGGGCCCCCAAACGTCTCTGCAGAAACCCCACTGAGGTGAGGAAGATAATCGAAACTCTCTGCTCTGATTTATCCAAAAATATTCCTCCAAATTCAAAGTCAGCTCTTTTTGAGTAGAGTCGTAAATATATTTCCCTCTGTGAAAATCCTAATGCTGACATGGCAGGAAAAAAGATAAGCAGAATAATGTTTGCATTATGAAAGTCCCTCACACAAGTTTTTGTCTTCAATTATAATTCCTACTCTGTGGTTGTATGTCTTGTTTTTTTTTTGTTTGTTTGTTTTGTTTCAGGAAAGATGGCAATTTTATTTCCAATCTTAGGAATGGAAAAGACTTTTTTTTTTTTAACTATTTATTTTAAATTGGAGTATATCTGATTAACAAGTTCAGACGAACAGATGAACCGTTCCAGATGAAGAGTGGAGGGACTCAGCTGTACACATACATGCATCCACTCTCCCCCGAAACTCCCCTCCCATCCGGGCTGCCAAACACATTGAACGGGATTCCCTGGGCCATGCAGTGAGAGGCAAAGACATTGATTCTGACAGATTTTCTCGCAGGACTTCATAGGCATGCCATACTGATAGAATGTGCCCTTCTAAAACTGTTCCTGGAATGGGGCCACTTGTGCCCTTTACTAAAATTGAATTTTAGGGATTAATTATGAGAGTGAAAAAGCATTCTCTCTCCTACCTGTTTATGACTTTGCCTTGGTTATAAATCTATGCACAAAAGAAACCATTATAGAACCTTCCATTTGGAACTGTGCCTCCCCAGTATCCAGACAGTCATTGTTCTTTGTTTTGTTTTTCCAATCAGAGTGAAGCTTTTGTAGGACGTCCCTTTGTTCTGATTGAGGCCTGGTCTAAGTCTTTGGTACTTAATCCATTTAAGCAATACAGCTTAAAAAGTTGCGCTTTCATAGGGGCTAATGAATACTTTCCGAGGCACATATATTATCTCCATCTATTCAAGGTACTATAACAAAACACAGACTGGGTAGCTTATAAGCAACAGGAATGCATTCTCACAGTTCTGGAGCCTGGAAGTCCGAGATCAGGGTGCCAACAGGGTCGGGGAGATGAGGGCCGGCTTCCAGGGGGCAGGCTTCTCGTTGTGTTCCCCCATGGTGGGAAGCAGGCAGGGAGCTCTCTGGGGTATCTCTTATAAGGGCATTGGTCTCATTCATGACCTAATTACCTCCCGAAGGCCCACCTGATAACATCATTACATTTGGTATTGGGATTTCAACATGTGAATTTTGGAGTGAGGGAACAAACCCTCAGACCATAGCACATGTTCATTGACTTTAAGATTCATTCTGAAAAAAAAAAAAAGATTCATTCTGTGTCACAAGGACTGTCTTGGCTTTCGTTATTCATATAGGCCTGAGAAGTGTGAGTTTATTAACGATGTTGGTTATCCAAAGCGATCAGCATTTGCTGTCTACACACACTATTTTGAAGGGTTATTCTATCTCATGTCCTATTTCCTGTGTTTCTGTTTCACAAGTTGAATTTGCTTCCCTTTCATGCCTTTCTTTTTTCATGTCTTTCTTTTTTTCCTCAGAACAGATGTTTTATGTGCACGAGGTCTCTTGGTTCTATTTGATAGACATTATCCCCATTTATATAAACAGAAGATTGAAGTCTTTGTAGACTAGATAATATACCCAAAGTTATAAAGCCAAAGTTGGAATTCAAAACCCAAACTCAAGACCCTTTACCACACACAAAAAACTCTATTTTGTAACATTATCGAAACTATTATTTTATCCCTTAGTAAAAAAAAAAACAAAAAGATGGTTAAAGTGAAGAATCAAAAACAATGATACATACATATTTAAAACATTTTATTTTAACTTGAAATGTTTATGTTGGAATTTTTTTACCAGTGGTTTGATGTAAGATCATAACATTTCATTTAAGAATATTTTGTTTATGAACTTGCCACTGTTTGGGGCTTCACCTTATCTTTTTTAACAACACATACTCGTAGGTGTTCTCTCATCTCTATTTTCCAGTTTGATGTCTTTTAATTGGAGTCAGAACTTAAAGACATTTTCAAAACAATCTGTAGAATTTTTAGATTTTCAAAGCCACTTGCCCCATCTTTTACATTTGTTTTAGCAAGTATAATAATTATACCTATAATTCAACAGCAATATTTGTTAGGGATTCATCTTCATCAAGTCCTTACAAAGCATTCATGTTAATTTTCAGAAAACAACTCTTTTGTACCCATATTTCATTAGAAAAGATTTATTAATTTGTATTATATAATTGCAATAAAATTACAACTGAGATTAAAAAGATTAGTAGTAAACATACCTGGCTCTTGGTAAGCATACAACTTTACTGGTAGGAGAAGAATATACACATAGTATTCAAGAGCTAATAAGCTATAAGCTTTTAATATACGGTGGACATTAGTCAGTATTCATAGAGAGCATAGAGACATTTTATTAAGTAAAGGTTTGTTAAGAGAACTTCTACTTCATGTTATTTAAGAAATGAGGGGAGGAAGAAAACTCATTCCCTTTCTCTGAAGACCCTGAAATCTAAATGTATCACAGACTTGAGATGTTAAAAACTCTCCATAGTTCTTTCTATTTAACAAAGTTTGTTGAACACTGCCTAAAGTTTCTACCTAAGCCATCAAGTTTGCTTTTTATATGAAACTTCTAACTTGTGAAAAATATTTCTATTGTATCTTTTCAGTAACATGTATTTATTAGATTTCGGTGCCATTTTTGAATTATCAAACATTAAAGGATGCAATTCTTTATTAAGATTTATTACTTCGTTGTTAAAACTTTTTATTAAGAAATAAGTATATTGTTCTAACGTCTATAGTACATATTGCTTCTACAATTCATTTGATGCTTATATTGCTCATTTACCTAACATTTATTGTTATTTGTTCATATGCAAATAGTGCAGTTTGGTGGAAGAGTACAGAAAAAACTGAGATAAGACTGTGCTTGAAGAGTTCAGATTATTTAACTTCCAATCTACGTAATGCTGCTTTGGGGAACCAGAACTGATTATTCTTTCTTTTAATTTATCTCTTTTGTGTCTGTGCCTTGTTCATAGTTCCCTTTTGCTCAAGTCTTTATAGGTCTGTCTCTCTGCTCTGTGGTTTTTGCTTTATGTTAGGTTGTCTTTGATTACGGGCAGGTCACTGTACTTGAAATACTATTTATGTAGATAATTTGAGGCCAAGGATGAAGATAACTTCTTCAGAGAAGATAATGTATTTAGTTCTCCCAGGCTCTGTGGTCACAAATCCTTTGGAAATCACCCTGATCCAAGTTCAGGGTTTGAGTTTTGTTGAAACTCCAGGCAATAAAACCTCTTCTGAAGGGCTGCTTATTCATTAGCTTGAGAATATAGCTTTTTGTTGTGGGGAAGCACTTATTTGATTCTGCACCTTGTATAGGCATTGATTGCTCTTTGATTCCTGCCTTCCTTTTTGAAATTGCATTTTATTGGAGTATAGTTGCTCTACAATCTTATGCCAGTTTCTGCAGAACAGCAAAGCGAATCAGCTGTGTATGTAAATACTGGGCTGGCCAAAAAGTTTGTTGAACAAAAAGTTCAATAAACTTTTTTGCCAATCCAATATATCCCCTCTTTCTTGGCTTTCCTTGCCACAGAGCATTGAGTAGAGTTCCCTGATTTCTGCTCTCCTGCTGATGAAGTTTTCAAAATGAAAGTTCAAATTTTCTAGGAAATACACTCAGGAAACAAAAGGAATTTCTCTGCTTTTTTTTTCTTTATTATCTCCCAGTGGTTCCATTTTCCTTCAGTTTTGCCTAGGAATTCCTTGTTATCACGTCAGTTATTCATTGCTATTTAGAAGTTATTTATATTTCATCCAACATGGCTAGTATGTTTCAGTAGCTGGAAACACATACTGTCTATGTTGGTGTTTAGTATTTCCATGATTGATTTGATTTCAAAGTGATCCTTGATTTCACCATGTCACAGAAAAGACTTGACCATACCTTACCTCTACAATGTGATTTCCAAAGAAAGTTTGATTAAATTTTATACTTTGGCTCCCATATTCATGGACTATGACTTTGCATGAGTAAGTATAAAATGAAAAGTGCTGGTCATGCCTAAATCAAGAAACATTGACTGCCTACCAACAGATTTTATTTATAGGTTAATTAAACAAAGGTTGCAATAAAAAGAACATTTTTTTGTGAAACAGTTCATGGACACTGAGTGAGTCAGTGAGGAGATGGCTAACTATATGTAGTTGCACCAGAAGCAATAATAATCCAGATCTTTATAAAAATTACTAACTACCTATGGATATAATATAGTACTTCAGTTTTCTGGTACTAGCAATTCTGCCACAAGGAGATTTTTTTTCAAGTGTTGTATTTTTGAAACAACATATTTTATGTCTTTTATCCCTATTGAAGTATCTACTACACAGAAACTCTACTGGGCATTAAAGTGGTTGTTGAAACTCTGGAAAGTGTTTATGTGCATGTTTTAAGTGCATTGGGTTGGAAAATCAGAGATCTGAAATGTCTATCACTGATTTAATATTTGATCTTCAGCAGATTTGCTTATACTCTAAGATTACACTTTGCCCTTTTTATATGGTTAATTTTGGAAAACAATGAGACCTTTTGGCTAGTAATTTACTGGCCGGGAATAATGAGTTAGAGGGCTACAATTCATGGTCCATAAAGTGTATAGTATAATAGCCTAGTCATTTAAATCCCCACTTACTGGCTTTTAAGCCTTACTGATTTATATGCAAATAGGTTATTTCACAAAAATTTAGGATACACATGGCTTAATTTGGATTTACACAAAGAATAAAAATTAAAAATAATCTTGTCACAATGAAGAAAATGATCTGTTTTTGTGTCTAACTAAAACGTGTTCTGTCAAACTATCTCAGCGGCACTTATGTAATTGACACTGTGCACATATAAGCCTGCAGGTAGGGATCAGACTTGCCTCTCCCTTACCAGTAAGTTGTTTCCTTTGAGATGCTAAAGCTACTGTCAAATAATAATTCCTGAGGAAAAATAAAATTTCTAAAGTATAAACTCCTTTGTGGATAATAGGCACACACAAATATCTTCAGGGTTGTTTAGGACTAAGAGGCTTGAGATTGCATTTTTACATTTTAACCACAATTCAGTGTTCTTTACTTTACCAAAATAAGAAGGTTAAGAAACACATTCCGAGTTCTTATAAAAGGCTGTTACAAACCCCAAAGGGAAGTTTTATGTTTTTTAAAACATAGCAGTAAATTTTCAGGAGGGGTTAGAACTTAACCCCAATAATTCAATCCCTAAAATAGACTGGGTCTTACTTACCCATGATCGTTGAGTTTTTCAGGATAAAAGTTTAAATAATTAAAAGAAGAGTGTAATCCCAAGAAGACGTTTGAAGATATCTAAGAAATAGTTGGAAACTTGAAACAAGGCGTGTGAACTTGTGAAGTAGCTTTCTAGTCAAGATTTGAATATTCGTGGTTCCAGAAACTATGGACAAAGAGACTGGGATGTTGCAAGGAGGTCTGAGAACATACAGCAGCTGGATTTTCTTCTCCAGGAGGGTGGAGACTAGCATTTTCCCTGTGGGATCCCCAGTGCTCCTTGACTGGCTCTTATCAGGCCTTCAGTAACTGCTTTTGATAAAAAAGATGGCACCAGAGGCAAGCTGTGCAGTAATGAGGTGAGGACAGGGAGGCAGTTTTTATTTTAAAAATATTTTAGAAGCGCTTTTTAAGATTAATTCTTAGGCTTTTAATCTAAGATGTTATAGAGTAGATTAAAAGGAAGAAAGATTTTTAGCGCTGTGGGACTTTTCTGATTCTTGAATGAATTTTTTTCTTTCCTGTCCAACTGAGCACGAGAAAATACATTTGAATAAGAAGTCTCGGTGGAAGGGATTTTCTGTCAGAAGTTTTTCACAATGGACAAATACAACCCATGCCCACAGGCTCCCATCTTACCAGTGAGGCGGAGGCACAGTCATCTTCTTCGTCTAAATTCGCACTTGGGGAATGAATGATTGGAGACGAGGGTTGGCAGAGTTCAGGGAGAGATAGGCTATGGCTGTCTTTCTCTTCTGCACTGTGGCTTTTTCGACTTTCCTTCTCTGTCTGTGCTTTTCTCTTGCCTCTCCCTGTTACAGATGTGGCTGCCGCCAGTGATCCCCTGACTGTCGTCATAGAGCCGAGGCCTGTGGTGACTAAATGTTAGCTGTTTATCACCTACGATTTGTGTGGCTGGAAGTTTTTCACCCCTGTGCCCTTACCATTGTTACCAGCAGGAAAGTTCCTAGGAAACCTCAGAAGCGCTGTGAGCTTGTTCCAGAGGCTGGAAGGCGAGGGTCTGAGACCACTTCTGCTCCATCCTGAGTTAGGTTGTTGTTCAGTTGCTCAGTCGTGTCTGACTCTTTCGCAACCCCATGAACTGTAGCCAGGCTCCTCTGTCGATGGAATTCTCTGGCAAGAATACTGGAGTGAGTTGCCATTTTCTTCTCCAGGGGATCTTCCTGACCCAGGGATTGAACTCGAATCTCCCGCATGGCAGGCAGATTCTTTTACCGCTGAGTCAACAGGGAAGCCCATCCTGAGCTGTGGAGACTCTTTGTTTCCATTCCTCAGGCAGAAGTAGAAGGAAGATATGGTTTGGGTATTGTCATTTTAACCAAGTCATCTCCTTACAGAAAGTATTATCAACCGAAAGTAGGACCTGTTACATTACTAGCAAGCTCTGCTTTATTAATTTGCATTATCAAATTGACTTTTGGTTTGGCTCCAGAAAGTAGGACCTATTACATTACTAGCAAGCTCTGCTTTATTAATTTGTGTTATCAAACTGACTTTTGGTTTGGCTCGAGGAAAACAAACTGGGACTTCTCTGGTGGCTCAGTGGTACAGAATCCACCTGCCAATGCAGAAGACGTGGGTTTGATCCCTGGGTTAGGAAGATGCCTTGGAGAAGGAAATTGCAACACACTCAAGTATTCTTGCCTGGGAAATCCCATGGATAGAGGAACCTGGTGGACTATAAACCATACACAGGGTTGCAAAGGAGTCAGACTCGACTTAGTTACTAAACAACAACAAAACAAATTGGGCAGTGATATATCAATGCAGTCATTCATTTGGTCTACTTTACCTTACCCTGACCATTCATTTGTCTGAGAACACACACACATCTTTAAATATGGATAAACACCCTTGAACTTGAATAGAATGAACTCTTGGTTCATAGTTCAAGTTAGCAGAGCCTTTTTTCCCCCTGATTAGGTGATGTTTTAAGTCTTTGTAGGGCCTCTGCTTCTTTACCCACTTACCATCCACTTTCCATTTGTAGAGGCGTGGCAATATATACTGTTTAATTGTATAGTTGCTTCTCCTGGGTGAGGCTGGGGAGAGAGCAGGGAGATTAAATTGCATATGGCTAGCTCAGTTGTTATTGAACAACGTCCCGACTGATGCCTGATGTCTGCGGAGGATTTTCTTGGGATTCTGGATCAATGGAATGCTAGAGACTGGAAGCAGCAAATGGCCATCTTCTCTCCTGTCTTTAAAGTGAAGTATGTCCTCTCTGAAGGGCAATCTATCTAAGCTGGCTCTCAAGTTTAAATGTAAACGACAGTGCATTCCTTACTTTGAAGGCAGACGTGAGCTTATCCCAATGATGGCCAAAATGCTTTGTAAAAGGAAGCAGCTTTTGTTACTTGTTCAGAATTCAGCCAGTATTCTCTCTCTGCTGGAGGCTTGATGGGAAGACTCCTTTTTTCGTGGCACCTGCATCATTTAAATGGCCCGGAGCCCCTAGGACTGGAGCCTGGTACCCTGTCTCTGCATAGGTCAGCTGGTGAGTGTATGCTTCTCTCTTCCTTCAGAAAAGTGAGACTGGTGTTTTGGGGTTTTTTTCCCATTCAAATGGAAAATCATAGGAAAGTGTGAGCAACACAAATATACAAGAAAATGATTTTATAAAATGATTTTCTCAACAGTTTACTATTAAATAAGTCCATAGTAGAGAGGCAACATTATCACTGGATAGGAATGTCCAGTCTGATGCTCCGAAAAGGATTATGTGCTTCTATCCATCTTCCATGGGAACATAACTTTCTGTGATTGGGAAAAAGATGAATGAAAAAATCACAGGCTAAAAAAGAACTTTTGATCAGTTTATTTTATTTAAATGTATTCATATTAGTCTGAGATTTCCTGTAATTTAAGTAGGAGAGCCCACAGTGAGGCTTTCTGGGTGGGTTCCTTCTCCCGAGGTGGGCTGATTGAAGAACACTGAACCTCAGCCTTCCTGCCATTCCTGGGGAGGGCTATCTAGAGCAAGTCATTGGCCTTCTGGGGTCCTCAACTGTAAAAGCACGGTGACTTTGCTCCCTGAGTTGCATCCAAAGATATTATGAGAAAATGTAATCAAAATCATGTAATTATTGTTTTTAAAGATCTGGCAATCACAGTGCTTTGTGAAAGATTAATGTCAAACTAACATCTGATTCATTACCTTTTCTTCATGTGACAGAAGGAAGAAAAGAGCTCTCATACTTTTTGTAGAGAAATGGAGGGAATCTAGAGGACTAAGACTTTGTTAACTATGCCTAAAAACGTTTTTGTAAAGTTATTAGATTGCAGTTTTTAAAATGTGTAATTCTTCTGGCACTAGAAAATCACATAATTAAACTGATACTGTCCAATTTTACAAGTAGGTCTATTGAGTTCATTAAAGGCTAATGAAACAGTATTTTTAACAACAGGAACTCCCCACTTTCCTCTCTAGCTGTGCTTGTGGCTTTTCATTTTCCTTTGGTGAGGTTGATAGAGGGGAGAAGATACTGTGATCTAGTTTAAGCAAGTTCTAAAGGGGCGTGGGACAGGCATCATCCCAGACAAGCCCAGAAAGACTCTCACCACAGAGAATCTGCTATAGACTCAGGTACAGTTTCTTGGGATTCATGTTATTAAGTTAAAAGGATATTCACAAATCAAGTAAGACTTGTTGGTTGTAAACATTTAAAAAATTCGAAGAAAAGAGAATGCTAGATGGCATTAGGATCACCCTGTGCTTCAGTCTTGTTACTTTCACTGAACCACTTTCATTTCTAACAACGGCTTTGATACCGTCACAGATAATTATCTCAAAGTCCCTCAGAGGAGAAAATGTTTGAATTATCTTATATCAAGTGTCAGGCAATGACTCAACTGGTTAAGGGGCTTCAGTATCTATGTATGTTTCTTTGTAAATACGTACAAGATTTTCCAGAGGAGGGAGTTAGTAAGAAGCTGATTTTTTTTTTTTTTTTAGAAGATGAATTCTCAGCTGCTCAAGTCAGAGAAAGTTATGTTCATCATATATAAAAACCTAGCTATGCTGGCTGTAAGTTAACCAACCTGTGAATCTTCATGGTGCCAATACAATGCTGGTTCATGCCATGCCAATTATTTCTATTCTTTGACTGACTTTTGAGTCCGATTTAAGTGCAGGGTTCGCTGTATCAGGGGTCCCCAACTTCCAGGATCTAATGCCTAATAATCTGAGGTGGAGCTGATGTAATAATAATAGAAATAAAGTGTATGATAAATGGAATGTTTTTGAATCATCCCCCAAACATCCCCCCCATCCCAGTCTATCGAAAAATTGTCTACCATGAAACCTGTCCCTGATGCCAAAAAGGTTGGGGACCACTGCCCTGAACTATCATGAAGTACATTTTGCTTGCTTATGGGATATTTTATTAATCCTTTCTTTCAACTTAGTTTAGGTAAAAATGAAAAATTATAAATTATGTTGTAATAGGTCAAAATATGTAGAGACCACCCACAGTATAGAAAATTAGCATGCTCCTTTCCAGAAGAGTTACTCTGTTCATGTAGTACTGGAAATGAAATGTTACATTTTCCTTTATCTAGGTAGATATGTCATAGAATTAGGATACAAAAATATGCCATTTTGTAAAAGAGCACTTTTAATATTTTACCTTTTTCTTAGTAATAGGATATAAGTAGGATAGGATTATATTGTTTAAATGTCAACAATTATAGTACTAGTCAAAAATTTTCTTCTAAAATGAGAAGTGAGTGAGGTTGATCAGTTGTGTCCAGCTCTTTGTAACCCCATGGACTGTAGCCCACCAGGCTCCTCGGTCCATGGGATTTTCCAGGCATGAATACTGGAGTAGGTTGCCATTTCCTTCTCCAGGGGTTCTTCCCGACCCAGGGGTCGAACCCAGGTCTCCCGCATTGTAGGCAGACAATTTACCGACTGAGCAAATGAGACAACTGTGTGATTATATGTAGGGATGGAGGATCTGTAATCCAGTGTGTACAACACAGTGCTATGACTCTAGAGTCCAGAGATGAATAATTAAGACATGAGTGACATTTTATTGGCCCCAGATAAAATTGTAAACTTCTAAAAAAAAAAAAAAGACTGGTACTATAAGCAATTGAAACACTAGAGAACTGCTTCTTCTTGAATTAACAGGCTGTATCCTTTCTCTTCTTTCATTGTGTCTCTTTATTGGATACACATACAGGAACATCCAGAAATACTAATCCTGCGTGACCTCAGCGCAGTAGTTAATTTTGTGTTTAAGGAAAGCCTTTGGTAATGAGTGATGAGTACCTGTGTGCCTCTCAGAATGATGGAGAGTGACTTCAGGTGTTGCCTGCATCTCTCCTTTTCTCTGCCTCTGCCCTCCTCTCCCTCTTTGGAGGGCCCCCGCTTTCTCCCAGGATAACCTGGCTGAGTCCAGATTATGCTGTGTACTCGCTGACAGCCCCTTTCCATTCCCTGCTTAACGCAGCTCCCTAATGCGGGCTCACGCATGACACTACTCCCAGCCCTTCCCAGACGGGCTCACTCCCCTGTTTCTCTGGCAAGCGACTCCAACTGCACTCGTCTTCTGTCGGAACTGCAGCGTTGATTCTTCCCTCTTAAATGACCCTTGGAGAGGGGAAGGGCTGAGAGATTTAAGAGACAGGAATTCATGTCATGTGCTACAGCAGAGCAGCCCTAGCAACGGCAGTAGCGGCAGCAGCAGCAGCAGCAGCGAGTCATTTAGCAAGACTGCACCATTTTCTTCTCACCCTGCATAGAGGTGTGGTTGGAAGCGGCAATAAACTACCCACCCCCTAGCAGTTCCACGGAGGTGGCCTCTTCCTGGCTCCAGTCGGAGGACACAGACTGTCTGGAGGAGTCCCCAAAGACCGTTCCAATTGGTGATGTGTGTCTAAGAGGAAGGCTTTTTCAACTAGTAGGATGCTTGTCTGCCCTTGCGGCCATCCAACGGCTGCAGAGCTGGAAATCTAGTGCTCCGCCTTCCCTGTGGGACCATTTCTAAGTGTGGGCGCCCGCCTATGCCCGCGTGTGTGCAGGTGTGCGCTTCTGGAGGTGCTTGGCCGTGGACCTTGGTACCTTGTGAATTATGAATGCTGCGGAGGCTGGAGCAAGATTCCGACCTAGCTCGGGGGCGGAGTGGATTATTTTGTGAGTGTTCTGGCTGCCAGCCCTTGCCCTGGTGGGGGAAATCTCCTCCCCATCTAGCACTAATATCACCTGGATTGCTGGGGAGTGGAAACGGAGCTGCCGCAACTGCCCCTGCTGCTGTCCTCTGCAAACATGGCTCACGCTGCTGCTTCTATTAAAAAAGTTCGAGAGGCTGAACTGGATGAAAAGGAAAAAAACCTTGAGAGAGAGAGAAAAAAACAACGGAAAATCCCCAGGGAACGTATGGAACGGAAAAGAAAGGTATGAGGAGCATCCCTTTAGGCCCTTGCTTCTGAGGCTCAGTGAGAACCCTCAGCCTCAGAACTGGCAACTTCCTCCTCCCTTCCCTCCATCATTCCCCTGCACCATTTCCAAGCTCAGTTTGCAGCCTATAGCTCATGCCTAAATTTGCTGCATTGGGAGGAGATGCCTGAGCAGGGCAAATTTCCTTGGCTTAACCAAGTAAAAGGAAAAAAAAAAGTCTCCACTTCATTTTTCTGCTTTTCTTAATATCTTTATTCAGTCTCAAAGCTAGGTGTTTTTTTATTCCTTCAAGTGATTCTGAACACTTGTCATAGAAGCAGGAAAGGTTGGTTGGAGGGTTCAAGTCTTTTCCTCTTGGTCATCACCTCTGCCACAGGATCTTTAGCCTGTGCTTTCTCTCTGACTTTACATATCTGCTGTAGATCTCTGGTTAAGAATAAACCACAGGTTTTGTTTACTCTTCCCCCTCTCCCCCCCTTCTAGAGGTTCCATGTTAAACTATACTCAGAGTCTTGATGCAGTGAGCTGTGTCTCAGAATTTTCAAAATTATTATTTTAATTAATTCCCTCTTTGGTTTTCATTATTAATCTTATGATTTTTCTTTTTTGACTCTAGCCACTAAATGAAAAGACCAGGGTTAAGTAAGTGGAACAAAATGTTAATTCCCTTTACGTTAAAGTATAGAATCATTGTCTTTCTCTTTCTGTGTTTTAAAATATTTTTTTCTTTAAGACAGAAACAATCTTACAACTTGGTGGGACTGAACTATTCTTTAGCTAGTGGTCTGTTTCTATAAGGCAAGGAGATGTCTATAAATGCTTTAATTAATAAAGTGGGTCAGTGAATAATTTCAGAAGATGATAAATGGCATATTACATTAGTAGAACATAAAAATAGTGGTTTGTACACAAGCTGTTAAACATGGCTCTGGGATTAGGGATGCGCTGGGGATCCATAGCCTTAATAACCCATGTGCTCAATGTCTTTTCTTTCTTCAGTAATAGATGTGTTTTCCTTTTCTTTTGGGGGTTGTTATCTTTGCCTCACTTTCGGAAGGACACTTGAGGACCCACACTAAGTTCAGATCTTACTGCACAGGGATTCCTTACATTTCAGTTTTACCACTTCTTTCATCAGTAGTTAGATCAAATGACTGTCATTAGGCAATACAAACAAATAAAATTTGCAGTATATAATTATTTTCCTTCTGGGGAAATACTTCCTGCCTGACCTTTAAATGGCCTTGTTTCAGGATGCATTAGTTCTTTTTTATAATATCGAGAATATTATTGGCCGTTTTTGGTGGGAGTTGGCTCCCTTTTTGACAGCTACTGCAGTTCTAATTGTCTAAATGGAACATTGTGCCATAAAGCAATTTCCTGTGATTATATCTTTTTTTATCTTTTGTTCTCTGAAACACAGTCTATTATTTTTTGGCCAGGAGTGCTTGTTTAGCGTTATGCTTACCTGAAGTACCACTTACCCCACTCCCCTGGTCTCCTTTGGCTTGCTTCTGTATCTAGTCCAGGCTTCTTCTTTTTCTACACTTTAGTAAAATTGCAAAGCCTCATCATTAAGATGGAAGCGTGCCAACAGTTGTTGAGTCTTGGTTGCCTGGGTGCTGCATTGCCTTAGCTTGAATCCAGCTCGGCAGGGAGAGATCATTGGTTGATACTGTGATCATGTGATGGGGTCATCTGATCTTCGTATTTAGATAGTATCATTAAATTAGGGGAATAATGGCATAGCTACTATTTGTTTTTGTTCCTCTTTTTTGGGGGGGAATATACACACGTGTTGATCCTCTTCCGTTTTCTACTGCAGATGCGTGTAGCATTACATGGCTATTTACACGACACAAGAAGTGCTTCTAAAAGAGTGACTGGGTTTTTTAGCTGTCAGGTTTATCTTCTAGATATATTTCCATCTCCCCCTCCCCTGGCCCCGTGCACACATAACCAAATTGAGTCGGTTCTAAAATTTGGTTTGAAAGAAGAAAGCTCTACCTCATAATTATTCCTTAAGGTATATAAAATGGTAATTTAAAAAGAATGAAAAAAGGATGGTTGCTTATTAGCAGCACTCTGGAACACCATCTCCAGAAATTAACCTAAAAATGATTATACTTTATTTGCTGATGCCATTTTATAACCACAAGGGCATACATCAGTTGTAGATGATTGAGTTTATCATTTACATATCCATTTGTAAAGTGTATTGTAGATGAACCAGTTTATTCAAAAAATTCAGATGAGACATGCCCCTGTGGTATTAAACCCAACTGTGTATCTTGAAAAAAAAAAGTGGTTTTGATACTGTGATACTTTAGTGAAGTAAAATATTATAGAATATTATATCAATTAAGCATCCTCATATTTAGATTTCATTTTAATATTCTTTTATAAGCTTGCTGTTAATTGAAGGAATCTTTGCATTGTTATTTTGTATTCCATAAAACATTTTAAATAAATTTTAATTATTTGTAAAGTTAAAATGCATTGCATGCTTGGCTGTAAGCCCTCTACCAGCTTCTCAGTGGTGCAGTTTTTGTAAATGCTGGATTTGTATACTAAGGAACCTAGTTTTAACTTCAATACAAGCAAGATTTGTCTTAGAATAAAATGTTCAGGCTTCTTTGGACTGTTTTAAATATAGTATGTACCAAACGTATATGGTACATGTGTCATATTGTGGTAGGCCGAGAATAAAACCAAGCTTCAAGCAAGTGGACCAAGATTAAGATTACTTGAAGCAAGTTAATTTATCATTTATTTGTTCAAAAGAGTACATTGGTATTCCAGCTTTTTTACAAGAGATGAGAGCTCATTATTTGCTGATTAACTTAAGTCATTTCTGTGTATGTCCAGATATCTAGTTTTCATACTAAACTCAGAACTTTAGGCTTGAGAAGGATTCCAAAAGGAATGTGTTCTCACAGACTTCCAAGACTTTGTTCTAGAAAGCGATTTTGAGTATAATATTCATTCCACAATCATATACTCTTTCCCAAATGTACTTTTTTTTAAATTTGGAAAAATGTATAATTTTCAGAGGGTCACTAAACAAAACAATTTCGTTCTTGAAAAGAAAACATATGTTTAAATTATCTTTGTCATTTAAACTTAAGATTACCAGTTCAAATAAATAGACGTGTTCTCCATTTTTCAGCATGGACAAACTGTTCTCTAATCCATCATAATGTCTGCAATGTTTATTTAAATCATATGGCATGAAAGGCAATTTGTATGGCTAGTTTTTGGCATTGTAATGCTTGAATTATTCCTATTATTTTAATTTGTACTATTAAAATGCTGAGTTCATATTTTGTGTGAAAATTATGATAATATTTACTGAGAACCAAGGTGGTCCCATGTCTGACACACACATTGTGCTATATAATCCCAATGGCAGTTCTATACATTAGGTATTCTCTCCATTTCACAAGTGAGGAGACTTACGGTCAGCATTATGGAACTTGCTTAATCATATCCAACTTGTATATGGCAGAGTTGGGATTTGAACCTCAGGCTCCAAAATTCATCGGGAAAAAACGTAGTATGATTTCTTGATCTTGTACCTACACTGAATCTAGAGCATAAGTAAATCACTTAATCTGCCAATGTCTCAATTTTCTAACCTCCAAAATATCTTCGTATAGCTGACAGAAATTTAATTACTGTGAGAATAAGTTAAATGACATATTTTAGAGGAAACTGTATAAATTTCAGGTTATGCTTCTATTATAATTGCACCAAAATATTTCATGAGATTTTTGGGAAAACCAATTGTTAGAAGTCAACATTTGCTTCTTAAATATAGCAATTGCTGTCAATGATAAATGATTATATATGATCATTCTTTGTTACAGTTTTATCAAGACATCAGATGTATTTGCATATTTACACTTATTTAACTAACACAGAAAGGTGATTTTGCATAGGATTAAGTAGAAATTAAAAACAAACTTTTTTCCAAGTCCTTTTCATTGACTGTCATAAAAAAGGGTTTTGATCAGTTATTTGCTTTCTTTTAAATGTATGTGATTATTATCTCGGAAAGAATAAGACTTCTTATTTCTAGGATAACTTTTGGGTACTGTCCCAACCATATTTTTCTTGTCCATTTTGTTATTAAATTGATGACAATGAGAATTCTTAGTATATTTAATGGACCTATCACTAAGTTGGAAGGGAACATGGAAACATGAAGAATATTGAAAGTTAGTTTGTTAGTATACTTTGTTAAAATGGAAGAATGCTTGTTTACAAGTGTGGAGAGGAATGTATTCTGTAACTTTTGAGTTATGTTCTGGGTTTTAAATGAGCATAAAATACGGTGGGCCACTGAGCCTGCTTTCCTGCTGGTCTCTGAGTGAACTCAGTGGTACAGGAGGGGGGTGGACAGGCCAGTCATCTCTCCTGTACTTGTCCCTTCTGCACGGACACCCAGCCTGCTTCTGAAGGGAAGCCTCCTCTGAGATGAGCAACACTTAGTTAAGAACCATGTGTGCAGTTTCCTGGATACTAAACCAAATGCAATATGATTAAAAGTACAAATCAAACATAATAATGTGGGTCCTGTATAATGTATTACATTCTGAGTGAGTGAGTGAAGTCACTCAGTCGTGTCCGACTCTTTGTGACACCGTGGACTGTAGCCCACCAGCCGCCTCCGTCCATGGGATTCTCCAGGCAAGAATACCGGAGTGGGTTGCCATTTCCTTCTCCAGGGGATCTTCCTGACCCAGGGATCAAACCCAGGTCTCCCGCATTGCAGGCAGACGCTTTAACCTCTGAGCCACCAGGGAAGCCTGTATTACATTCTAGAACTCTTCAAATATGGAAAATTCCAATAATGTATTTTGGCACTTATATCACACTGCCTTCATATGGTTTCCTATAACCCCTTCAGTGATACAGCAGTACTTCTAGAAACCACATTTACATAAAGTAGATTGGTGAGGTCTTGAACTTTATCTGGAGAGCTTTATCTCTTTTTATGAATTAATAGTCACTTGAGTCTCAATAAGTATGTTCAGGCATATCTATTTACATGGGGAAACTTCTATAGAATCACGATTTTTAAAAAAATTTTGGCTGCACCTGCATGGCTTGTGGAATATCAGTTCCTCCACCAGGGACTGAACCCATACCACATCAGTGAAAGCGCCAAATCCTAACCTCTAGATCACCAGGGAACTCCCAGGATCATGATTTTTTTAAAACCTATATTTTTTTTCTTTTACATTCCTTCTATCCTCTTCTCTTAGTTCAATTAAGAAACCTCTTCCTGGCTAGAATAGTTATTTTTATGTAAGTGACTTGCACTATTAATGGTACTCTTGAATAGCACCGTAATCTAAGTTTTTATTAGTTTTTAATTATAAAGAGCCTCTTTCAACCATTTGAGTGGGTGACTAACTACTAGTTTAGAAGTACAACTGTCAAATTTGTGGGATTGTGGCAGAAATAGTCCCAAGTATATGGCTTGAGATAAGTTTTTAAGAAGACTAAAAAGACAACAATCTTAAAGTAAATAAGCTACTATGAGTGGGTTCATTTTTGGAATCTAAATTCTTTAAGCATACCTCAGTGGAATTCGCCACCCCCTTTTGGTTATGTTAATCTGAATTCATATAAATGTTTTAATCTTTATGAAAACAGATTTCATTGGTGACCTTTATTAACAAATTTTTATTTTTATTACTGTATTCATTACTTGGATAAAAGTAATGCTATTTACCGTACATTTTTACATTGTAAAGAATACTGAAAGTATCTTGTAGAAGTATTATAGGAGTCAGTGAAAATACAAGGAAGTTAAGAATTCAACTCGTGCCATATTTAATGATTTCTTATGTTTATATTTTTCCATTATATCACGCTTTTCATTTATATTTCTCAAAATAATTTCTTCACGAAGAATGACTACCTTTATTATCAGAGACAGAGAGATAGTATATTAAAATAAAGAATAGTACAGAAAAGGCACTTCTCAAATTTTGGAGTTCTACAGAAATTGCTAGTGGAATCATCAGCTGTTTGAGTATGACCCTTTTGCTTCAAAGGTGACTTGTCATTTTTAAATGCCTATTGTGGAAAATCTCATTAAAGTCATCTGGCTCCATTCCATTCATAATAAATCAGGATTCTGGGGTAGGCTGAAGAGGAAAGAAGACCATAATCTATATACATTTAAAGCTCCCCTGATGATTCCAACCAGAATTGGAAACAACTACAATAAATACTTTCATCTCCCCATCATCCCTTACTCTACCCACCCCATCTTTGAATTTGAAGCAATAACAGATCTGCTTCTAATAATCAGTATGACTCTACATTGCGATTGAGAAAAAATTTTCCGTGTGTGTTTATGAGGCACCCTGACAATTTTTTGAATGTTTAATGAGACTAACTGGTCTACCTAATAACCAATTAACTGTTCGGAATGTTTAAAAGTTGGAGGGTAAGATTGCTTCGCAATGTGGCGTTGCTTTCTGCCATACAACAGTGTGAACCAGCCGTGAGTATACACGTGTCTCCTCCCTTTTTGAGCCTTCCTTCCACCCTGCCCTCCAGTTACTTTTGAGCAAGGGAAAGAGGAAACAGTTTTATCAGATAAGTTGAAAGGCTTTATGATCTGCGTGAAGTATGACTTGTCTGTCCTGATGATAATAATCTTCAGGAATGATGCTGTGTGTGTCTGATACATACATACATAACTAAGCTCATGGAGGCCCGAGGTGTTACTCAAGCTGAGTTTTTGAAAGAAGACCATTAAAGTGTGGTTTAAAAGTTATGCCTTAAATAGACTGTGCTGTTTTGAATAAACTTCCAATAAATGTCCTGGGGATTTAACTGGTAATTTGGCAGCCTTGGAGACCTCAAACCTTTGGAGACATCAGCAGTTCTGAAACTCCTAAACACAAGACAACAGCTACTTTTTGTTCTTTGTCCTTGACTTTGGTAGATTTTCTATATCTTTAAAATAGTATAAAATCCATGAATGTAGGGAAGAAAGAAGGAATGAGCAGCTCATAGATGAATTCTCTCTCCCAGTTCCTCAGCTATCTCCCTTTAATAGTTCTAACTGAATAAGCTCTTTACGATACCAGGGTTTTGCTTGTTTATTTCTTTGGTATATTTTTGGTTACTTGCATGAATATTTTACCAGCTGTTCTCTCACTCTCATCCTCGCTCACCAGAGCTCCAGGGTAGCCAGAAAGGGATTTCCCGCTAGGTTATATAGAATTCTGAAATGGACTTTTCAGCATGTATAGCTGGAATATTACTCCTTCCATTTTCCTTCACTTCATTAGTACCTTACCAAAACTTTCCCCATTAGATCTGCGTTGATGCCAACTTAGCCCTTTTCTAGAGATGTCCCTTTACTGTATATTTATCATTACTATACTGGTCATATCGTGAGGAACACCTCAATAAAAAGTATCTATTATTAAGGAGGAGAAACATCAGGTCTACAAAAATTATTATAAACATATCAACCTCATCTTTATTTGGTTAGGAGAAATAGCATCATTTCACATTAATATATCTTTCTTGGCGCTCTATATGTTTTGCATGCACGTGTGTTCAGTGACTCAGTCACATTCACCTCTTTGTGATCTCATGGACTATAGTCCCCCAGGCTCCTGTGTCCATGGGACTTTTCAGGCAGGAATACTGGGATGGGTTACCATTTTCTCCTCCAGGGGATCTTCCTGAGTCAGGGATAAAACCTGTGTCTCCTGCACTGGCAGGTGGATTCTTCACCACTGACCCAAATAGAGACCTGTTAATTACCAATTTTAGCTCATTTTTTCACAGTTTGTCTGTAAAAAAAGGTTGAAATCAAAACTGACTTTGACCTCTATATATCTTTATGTGAGTAATGATGGTCTTACCAAATTTCTATTTTTTTTCAAGGGAGTTATTTAATCTCTAGATCACTTTTTTTGAGAGTTATGTTTTATTTGGTGGGTATTCTTAGGATTTCAAGTCTAGGAGGCAGCATCTCAAGAGACCCTGAGAGAACTTGTCCAAAGAGGCAAAGGGAGGAGCCAGGTTATATAGAAGTTTTGCCACAAAGAAAATTAGTTTCAAGTGCTGAAGTAATATTTGATCCGTATGTATTAATAAAAAGCTAAAGTAGATTATCTTCAAGTTCAGGTTTGTGTTACTAATATAATTTACTTTAAAAATCTAATCAATAAATGGATTAAATTTTTAAAAAATAAATTATATTAGCATTACAAACATGAACTCTAAAAATCTACTGTAGTTTTTTATTAATTATAGGGATCAAATATTACCTTTCCGTTTGAAACTAAGTTTAGCCGCCAATCTTTGCAAGACATTCAGCATAATTGGAGGTGGATATGGTACATAGGTTATAAAGAACAGGAAACATACTAGAAAGCTGTTTACTAATTTAATAAGTGATATTTACATAAAATTAGCAGATACTCCTAAATCTCCATAAAAACAAATTCAGGAGACCTGTGTATGATTGCATCTACTAACTGTGACACTGGGCCAAACTATTAACCTGACTTTAGTTTTCTCACCTATGAAATGATGTGGCCCTGATCTGTTAGTGATCTTTCTTGTTTCTGTATGATTCTGCACTGTTTTCAATTGCTTTTGCTTCTTTTTATTTTTGTAAGTGATTGAGATAGTTCCATTGAATTTCCAAGTTTTCCTTCATATAATAGGAATTGCTTTGGCCTGACACTATGTCCCAGACACAGTTCCTACAACCAAGGAGCTCTCAGACCCGCTGGGGGATAGGTACAAATAACAAGAATAAAATATTATTTGGGCCATTAAGTTGGAATGAAGATTGTCTATTTTTGTGTATATGACGCAAGTTTTATTTAATAGACTGTATATTTTTGTAAGCTCTTATCTGGTAGAAAAAATAATTGAAGAAAATAGTTCTTGTTGTGGTAACACTTGAAATTTTCTGGAAGTAGTTAAGACAGAAGATACAGAAAATGAAGTAATGTTATGAAGCTGTGCAGTTGTTTTTGCTTTGTATTTTAGGTACTGATTTGAGTCATTTTGCAGGAAGAAGTTTATTGTGGTTCCATTATTTTCTGTTAGAGCCTGTGTATCCTGATAATGCCACATCTTATAAACCCACAAAAAGCATCATCATGGTGTTAATCGTTTTACAAAGATCCAATGGTAGTAATGATAGCTGCCTTTGAACTAGAGGGTGCTATGGTGAAAAAAGCCTGTAGTAAGCAGGTTTCTTTAGGAACCTCGCAGTTCACAAACAATTCAGCTGTATAGCTCAGTGAAAGTAAGACATCTCCTGCATTCTGCTGCTGCTGCTGCTGCCAAGTCACTTCAGTCGTGTCCGACTCTGTGTGACCCCATAGACTGCAGCCCACCAAGGCTCCCCCGTCCCTGGGATTCTCCAGGCAAGAACACTGGAGTGGGTTGCCATTTCCTTCTCCAATGCATGAAAGTGAAAAGTGAAAGTGAAGACGCTCAGTCGTGTCCGACTCTTCGTGACCTCATGGACTGCAGCCTACCAGCCTCCTCCGTCCATGGGATTTTCCAGGCAAGAGTACTGGAGTGGGGTGCCATTGCCTCCTCCCCCTGCATTCTTCTAGGGGTAGTACAAACTTCCTCCGTATTTATGGCTTCTGCCTCAAACTGTGCCAGATGCTTAATTAAACTATGTCACATCCTGACATGACTGAAACCAATGAAGAATAAGTAGAACAGGTAACCTGGAAACATAACTCCTTTGAGGAAGAGGTCACTTAGGAAATGAGGAGCTTTTGTTCAGGGCAGTTACCTACAAAACATGGGGCTGCAAAACATGTGGGCTCTGAAGGACAGGAGTCAAAGACTGGGCGTGGGTGGTGGAGAAAAAAGCCATCTGTGAGAGCACAAGCTGTCATTAATGGGGAGGAAGCAGATGACAAGGGACCAGGAGCAGATGCCAACCCTGTAACTGCAAACACTTTATCAAACCATAGAAAGGACTTTGTATATAACATAAAACGCTCACACTCACCCATTTAGCACAAGTGGCGATATTTCAGAACTTTTGACTTTTATACTAGAAAACAGCACTGGAAGAAGAATTTATAGTAAGCTAATATGAGAAATCTTTTTTGCCATCAAAGGAAGCTTGATAACTGAGATGCATGTCTCTTTAATCACTCTAATTAGCTTTCACACATGAGCCTTCTGGATTGTGTATTCTATAGTAAGTTGCATAAGAGCTTACAAAACAATTTAGTCCCTCCAATGATCTTTAAAACTCTGTGAAACTCAATCAAGAAACTCATGATTATGCTAGAAAGTTGAACATTTTCCACTTAGAGCCACCCAGAAGCTCTTTTATATTGTACTTTTTAATTTCTCTTCTTTCTTGTGTTACATTAAAAAATATTATCACACTTCATTTCCCATTAATCCTCCTCTCTATTTCCATTATGAATGCAGATATGTTTTGGCATATTGCAGTACCTTGGATAAAATAATTAAGTAATAACTACTACGAACTAAACTTTGGTAAAGATTTTTGATTGAGTAAAAAATATTTTATATCAAACAACTTGTCTTCTCAATAGGTATTTGAGGTGTTTTGGTAATGTGTGTAAGTATATTTATTTGCTGGTGATAAAATTATATTGGCAACTAACATTTGCTGAGCACTTTTCGTCTTCGCATTGGTGTGCAAAATTATAATTTTACATAGTTTGAATTCCTGGGATAATTGTACTGCTTCTCTGCTGCTTTGGTAAATTAACACACACCATGAATCTGCAGAACTTATGTTCCTTCCGTTTCGTTGGTAACAGTGTATGTTTGAGTAGTCCTTTTCCTACCTTGGCCATGAGAATTGACTTTCTCTTTGATTTGCCATACTTAATTCTCTGATTATTTTCAGAAGCAGGCATCTGCTCTCCACATACAGATAATAACCTCACAAATTATGACTCAATCCCTGGTCCCTCCCAAAAGTACACTTCATTTCTAGTTTCAATTTACTTTCCTACTGAATGGCCAAACTCAGTAAATTTTTTCCTTTCTGATTTCTTTTCCATTAGTAGTCTACTTGCCTACCTCAGTCTAGCTTGGTAAAATATTTATATGTGTAATGTTGGTTCACTCTTGACACTAAATTCATCGCTATGATCAAGGATATGATGACCTTGTAAGTTGAGCTGTTTCCAACAACCTCCTCTAGAGAGCACTTGTCCACTGATCAGAGCACACATAAGTACTTCTGTTAACGTTCCATGCATTTTTCTCTGTGTAAGTGACTGCATGATACAGTGATAACTAAATGTGTTTACCTGGGAGGACTAAAGTTCTTTCTTTAAGCCTATGTACTTTGTAGTTTTAATGTATAAGATGAGAACAGTGTCCCACAGGCCCTGGTATCATGGAATTCGACCAATTTGCTGTGTCCATAATAATGGCTGATTTTCTTCCTATACTGTGTCACCATTGCCTAAGACACAGTAGATACCCTACCAATTCTAAATATCTAAGTACTATTTTTGTGTCATCAACTCTAATTTGTCATAACTTAGTCTTCTGAATCAAACCTAGGAAGAAAAGTTTGGGCAACTTGTAGATTGTAGCATAAACAGTTATCACAGAATGAAACAGAACCAGAAATTTTAACATTTTGTGAAAAACTATTCTCAATTACATTTATTAACAAGGAAATTAAAGATATTATGAAGGATGGGACAAAAATTTTTCTAGAAGAATATTTTTTGTCTTCCTTTGTATACTTAAAAGCTAATGCACAGAATTTGCATCTTAAAAATCACACTAATGTTTAAAACTATAAATTAATAATTTTGTAAACTATTGATTTCCTGTTTTCAGTGCAAATTCCCTTGTCTTCATAGTACTTGAATCTTTCCTCTTGGGTGCATAAAGTCTGCTCCATTAGGCTGGCAGCACTCTCTCATAACTCCTGTTTGCCCTATTTCTCCTCTTAACCTTGATCCTTGTTCACACACAATAATGGCATGCTTAGCTGGCCAAAGTCAGTAGCTTTTCCTGTTCTCTTCCTGCTCTATTTTGATGAATGTTACCCAAGCTCTTGTGATGAAGTGTCTGCATGCCAGTGACCCATACATGTAGCTTGTTTAGGTATAGGCTGCATTACTGAAATCATGATTTTATCCTTTGTGAGATATATCAAGGTTCCAGTGATTTCTAAAACTTCTGAAGGATTCTCTCTTCTGACTTAGCACACATGCATGCATGCTAAGTCGCTTCAGTCATGTCTGACTGTTTGTGACCGTATGGACTGTAGCCCATCAGACTCCTCTGTCCATGGGATTCTTCAGGCAAGAATACTGGAATAGGTTGCCATTCCCTTCTCCAGGAGATCTTCCCAACCCAGGGATCAAACCCATGTCTCTTTCGTCTGCTGTGTTTGCAGGCAAGTTCTTTACCACTCGTGCCACCTGGGAAGCTCTCTGATGTGTAGCTTTCTCCAATGGAAAGCTACTGGAAAGTGTACACATCACTGTAGTGCAAAAATAAAGCAAGGAACTGTGAAGCTCATTTAGACTTTAAAGACTGGCAAAGAACCTGTGGCATGTCAGTATATTTTATAGACTCTCAAGTGGAGACCAACCTGCAGAACAGAACACCAAAGGCACACTTCTGTTGCAACAAGCGTACATTGTAACTGAGTTTAAAACCTTCTGACCTTCCTATACACAAAAGCATGGTAGAATTAAATGGGATTCTTTGTGAGTCTTCATATTCTGAAGAAGCAGTTTTTCTCTTTGTGAAACCACATTCGTTTTCATGAAAGATTCAGGGGTGAAAACACACCCAGGCAAGATATAAAAATGAAATATAGACTTCATACAAAAACTTCATATAGCTTTTGTAAAGATAAAAGTTTTAATGGTTCAAAGGCTCTTCCCCTCCCCCTTTCTTCTTTGAGTTCAATGATTGTCTAATTCCTTGGAGTACATAGGTCAACAGTGTGACCTCCCAGAGAAGTGAAGTTGACTAGCAGATTATCTCTATCATATAAAAGAAAAAATAGAACACTGTTCTGAGATGTCACAAGATGATAAATTCTATTGCAACTTGATTAGAGGTTTTATTTTGTTTTGTTTTTCCTTCTTTTAGCTAGCTTATTTTGAAGTAGTATCTTTCCTGAGAAAACCTATCCTTGGAACTCTGTTCCTAAGGTATGATGTATAGGTATATGTATGCACATAGGTACCTAGATTCTATGCATCTGTATTTCTCAAAATTTTATTTATTTCTCTCTCTACTTTTTCTTCCCCTGAGTTTTCAATATATTGACGTTAGAGTGTTGTAGTCTTATTGTAGTATGTACTTCGTGTACTTAAGGGAACGATCATTTTAGTAAGAGTTAACAAAAGAATGCATCCGTTTCATAAGTATGTGAAATTAAAAACAAATTTTGTAAGCTAAAAAGTATCGACATTTAAAATATAGAATCATTTCACAGCACTACTTTCTCTCTCGCCACTCAGGCTTGAGGCCTGATGGCACAATCTCAGGGAGACAGCTCATGAGATGGATGGGAGCATTTGGGGTCTGGCATTAGACCCATGTAGTTGCAAAGTCTGGGCCCAGACAGGTATGCCAGGCTTTGCTGTTGTTTAGTCACTAAGTCATGTCTGACTCTTGCAACCCCAGGGACTTAGCCCTCCAGGCTCCTGTGTCCATGGGGTTTCCCAGGCAAGGATACTGAAGTGGGTTGCCATTTCCTTCTCTGGGGATCTCCCCAGCCCAGGAATTGAACATGGGTCTCCTGCACTGACAGGCATATTCTTTATCACTGAGCCATCTGGGAAGCCCATTCCAGCTGTGGTGTCACATAATCACCCAATCTGCAATGTAGAAAGCAGGAAACCCTGGGGTTTTTATTGGGCAGGGGGAATATAGCAATGGGGGATGTCAGCTGCTTGGCAATCAAGCAAACATCTCTTCTTGGCCAGGATGATATGACTCAGTGTTATAGATTATGGGACAAAGCTTTGGTATTGGAAAGAAAAGTGTCATAAATGTACCTTGGAAGCTATACCACCTACAGCCTTCTTCATGACAACCCTCCACCCAGAGAGAGGCGCTGCAGCTTTGGTCACACAGACTAGATTTAGAAGGAAGGTGACATCCATGTTCAGTGACAACATGGAGATAAAGATGAAGTTATATTTTGGGGATGACATCATTACTGGTTGTCGTTAGATGCAGATGAAGGTTCAAGGTCTTGCTTCCAAATGGTTGGTGAATGATACAGGGGAGCAGGAGGTACTTTTCCTGAAAATGACTTCATTGTCAGCTACCACTAGGTGGAAACCTGGGAAAGTTTGACCCATTTGCTTTGAAATTAAGAATGAATGGAGGCAGAAAGTGGGATCTAGAAAGAAATAAGACCATATAGCCTCTGTACTTTTTAAAAAAAAACAATTATTCATTATATTATTTGATTCCCACAATGAAGTATATTTTCAGCCTCATTTTTCAGGTGCATAAATGACGTTTAGAAAGATTAATTTATCTTCCCCCAAATCTCAGGGCAATTACATCGCAGATATCCAATTCCAGAGCTCATGCCTTTTCTCTAAACCATGCTGGTGTGTACTATGACACAACATCTATTTTTTCAGTACTTTTAAATTATATTGTGTGTATGCTCAGATGCTCAGTTATTTCTGACTCTTTGCAACCCCATGGACTGTAACCGACCAGGTTCCTCTGTCCATGGGATTCTCCAGGCAAGAATACTGGAATGGGTTGCCATTTCCTCCTCCAGGGCATCTTCCCAATCCAGGGATCAAACCTGCTTATGTTACATCTCTGCATTGGCAGGCGGATTCTTTACCACTAGTACCACCAAATTGTAGAACAGATAAATAAATACAAGTGCAATTCAAACAAAGGAAAATAAAGATGAGGGAAATTTATCATAGCTAACATTTCCTGAACAATGTGGTGTGCCAGGCACTATGTTAAGTGTTTCTGTAGCAACTTATTTCAGCTCTCACAACACCATCAAGTAGAAATGATTATAATCCCCTTTTGTCGAATGGGAAAATGAGGTTTAAGGAAGAAAAAAGGGAAAGCTCTCGACAACTTGTATCTGCCTATAATGCTTGAGAGAAAAGTAGCTGTGATGTAGGATATATAACACCAACACACATAAAAATATTCCTGACATTTCCAGGAACAAAGCAAATAGGATAGAGCAGCCTCTTGAGAGTCTTAATGTGGTTTACACCATATCAAGTTCTTCAATACTAAGGTTATAGAAAGAAGGACAAAGCGATTAAAATTATTAAGTGCTCAAGTATGACTTGCATCTCCAACAATCAAAATAACATCAAAGCAGATGTCTAAGTCCTAGATGTCTCTAAGAGAAATACGTTGTACGAGTGGAAGACAGATGAGGTAGGTCTTGGAGAGCTGTATCACATAGCTGATTAATCTGAAGTCAGTTTATCAAACTGTGGATGCAGGTGGTTCTAAATTTTCTTGAAAGTTAGTTTTTTCACTGGACCATAGAGAGAACCCAAGGACAAAAATACAAAACAAACTGGAAAAGGAAGATCACTGAGGCATTGTTAATTCTGAACACAAAAAAGGTATATAGCACATAAAGGTCTTTGGGTACCATTTCGGCTTTGCTGAGCAGTGAGGACCAGTATCTGAATGTTATCTTTGTAACACAGAGAGATCGATCGTGCTGTACCTTAGTGTGGGCTAATAATAAACTGAACTATTTTGGGTTCCAGAGCAAAGCAAAGGAAACATTTAAGAAATGATTTTTAACATTTGATCCCCAAAGCAGCTAAAATCAAATGTTATTAAAATAGAAAGAACATATTTCAGCAAAATTGACATTTTAAAATGTCAGTGGCTAATGAAAGCTACATTCGCACTTATCGATGTCATAACATGCTTCTTAGTCAGTCAAATAAAACATTACCTAAGTGTTTATTAAAATTTGACAAAAATCTGATTAGAATCTTGCAATATAGTCCTATGAGTTATTAAAATGTGAAGTTAGGAATAAATGTTATTGCCATAGGGATTTAGAAATGGTAAATTGTAATTTCGAGCTTTAGAATTATCATAAAAAAGAAGGCAAGACTTTTTTTTTTTTTTTAAGACTTTGAATTTTTATGGTGCTCCTTTCTTCAGGACACACAGTTACTACAATTATATATCAGAATCACTGGCACCTAATAGTGGCAAATATTGGGGAGTTCCACTTGAGCACTTTAATTGATGATTTTTTGTGAACTAAAATAGAAAATGCAAACCTTTTTTGTAAGTACTTACTGTAGACAGATCACTGTGGGGTGTTTTTGCACTTATGGATTTGCTGTATTATTGGTTGTTGTCTGCAAATATTAGTGTTTTTCACTGAAGGTTAGATATATTAGAAGTGAGGGTACATGTGAAGAAATAAAAACTGGCGAGAGGAGATGGAAGTGGGTTTCATAGATTGGAGGCAGTGTCAGAGGAGGTCCTGACTGTATAGAGGTGATAACCATGAAGAGGATTAGATGTGACAGTAAGGGCAGGGATTTATTGATAATCTATCATCATCAATAAAAAAGAGCCAATAGTGAAAGAGCACAGAGCAGCACCCCAGGTGGAAAGAATGGAATGAAAAGAGGTTTCTACCACAAGTAACGCATTAGAGACCCAGAGTGGCCAAACCGCAGAGGAGTGTGTGTGTGTAAACACTCATTGTAAGAGTAATCTATTTGGTCCTCTAGAGAACAGTCATTGCAATTTTCTGGCATTAGCAGTGATTATTCTCCATAGGTTTTAGGCATGGATGAACTATCCATGATAAAAATCAATAGTGTTCTCTTACTTAATAAACCATGTTCTGGTTTGTGGCTAATTTTGTGGTCATTTGTATTTTTGTTCTCTTCACTCCTACTCATATGCAAATGATTACCAGTAGGATCAGTGCCTAGACTATTTCATGACAAAAATCAAACATCTGAAAAAACAGTCATATGAGAACTGACAGAATAATAATATGAACAAAACCAAGGAGCATTAACTGGTAATAGAATAGTTTGCTGTGGATTGCCATTCTCAGAGATTTATTGAAGGATTTCTGTGTGTACATCAGAAATATTACACATTTGCCTCTTTTTATATAAATGATACACTTGGACCTGGCTTATACTGCTGAATAAATATTAATGAGATGAATGAAAGAAATGTTTTTAAAAACCAATTTTATTTTAAATATATTAAGGAAGATTTTTATTTTTTTATATAGTTAATAATCAATTACAAGTATCTGCTATATCAGAGGCATTCCAGAAGCACTGAAGACAGATAGAAAAATAAATATATAATGAGCTCATATTCTTGTGAAGGAGACAGGCATGTAAAAAGATGATTACAGTTCAGTATAGCAATGAACTAAGATCATGGCATCTGGTCCCATCACTTCATGGGAAATAGTTGGGGAGACAGTGGAAACAGTGTCAGACTATATTTTTGGGGGCTCCAAAATCACTGCAAATGGTGATTGCAGCCATGAAATTAAAAGACGCTTACTCCTTGGATGGAAAGTTATGACCAACCTAGATAGCATTTTAAAAAGCAGAGACATTACTTTGCCAACAAAGGTCCATCTGATCAAGGCTATGAATTTTTCAGTGGTCATGTATGGATGTGAGAGTTGGACTGTGAAGAAAACTGGGCACCGAAGAATTGGTGCTTTTGAACTGTGGTGTTGGAGAAGACTCTTGAGAGTACCTTGGACTGCAAGGAGATCCAACCAGTCCATCCTAAAGGAGATCAGTCCTGGGTGTTCACTGGAAGGACTGATGCTGAAGCTGAAACTCCAATACTTGGGCCACCTCCTGCGAAGAGCTGACTCACTGGAAAAGACCCTGATGGAGGGATTGAGGGCAGGAGGAGAAGGGGACGACAGAGGATGAGATGGTGGGATGGCATCACCAACTCTATGGACATGGGTTTGAGTGAACTCCAGGAGTTGGTGATGCACAGGGAGGCCTGGGGTGCTGCGGTTCATGGGGTCGCAAAGAGTCAGGGACACGACTGAGCAGCTGCACTGAACTGATGGTAAAGCAGCTAGGAAATGACACACTCCGGATGTAACGCAGTAGCACAGGGGTGTACAGAAGTAGCCTCTTCAGGACGCGGTGTATGGAAAAGGGAGCGGTAATACAGCAGCAGCTCCCAGCTGGAGCGACACGTGTGCAAGGGTTCTGCTCAGTGGGCGGGCAAGACAGGCTTGGGAGTGGGTTTGGGGGAAGCAGTGGCTCAGAGGAGAGACTTTCAGTGACCCAGGAAAGCCCTGAGCTTGTTTAAATACTAACTTTTAAGATCTATTAGAAAGGAAAAACTTTTCTTTTAAAAGATTTTTTAAATAACCTCTCTTAAAAGTACTCAAGATTTCAAAACAGATCTGTGTTTTCATATCGTTTTTACGTTCCCTCTTTCCTTCCTTCCCTTCTTTCTTATCTTCTGCAGAGAAGATGTCATTTGCTGAGCTCGTAGCATGATTTATAGGTTATAACTCTAAAGATTAAAGACATACAAGTATTAGCATAAGAGTCTGTTTACTGTAGCTCATTATTATACAGATGAGAATAAGTTTCAACATGGCAGCTAGCAGCACTCTGTCCAGTATTCATTCTTTGATAACATGTGGCCAGTAACATTGTAGCTCAGAGGACATAAGACCACACTGACACTATGAAGACTTGAATTTTCAGTATTAATTTTATGATATTTTAATTTTTATGGTTTTTGATTGGCTATAAAATTATTCTGCCTTCAAAAGATGTAGGACATTACTTAAAACTTAAAAAAAATCTTTCCACTTTTAAAGGGAGAATAACTGACATTTAATCAGGATATTTATTTATTTAAAAAATTATTGGAGTATAGTTGATTACAGTTTTGTGTTACTTTCTGCTGTCCAGCGAAGTAAATCAGTTCTACATATACATGGATTCATCCTTTTTAGGTTCTTTCCCCTATAGGTCATTATAGAGTGCTGGTAAAGTTCCCTGTGCTACACACCAGGTTCTTATTAGTTACCTGTTTTATATATAGTAGTGTGTATATGGGCTTCTCTGGTGGCTCAGACAGTAAAGGATTTGCCTGCAGTGTGGGGAGACCTGGGATCGATCCCCGGATTGGGAAGATCCCCTGCAGGAGGAAATGGCAACCCACTCCAGTATTCTTGCCTAGAGAATCCCATGGACAGAGGAGCCTGGCAGGCTACAGTCCATGGGGTTGCAAAGAGTTGGACATGACTGAGCAACTTTCACATTCACATGTGTATATATCAATCCCAATCTACCAATTTATTCCCCCCCCCCCCATTGGTTACCAGAAGATTGTTTTCTACATCTGATCAGAATATTGTAGTATAAATAATATTTAAAAATAAAGTTATTTGTACTAAGGTGCATAGAGTACATTTGTTCTAGATAGAGCTTAAAATAGATTCTGAATTAATTATCATTTGGACAATGAAATTCAGTTGCTTTCTGGTGCTCTAAGTTATCACAGCCTTTGAAATAAATTCAGTTTAGTCTATCATCTTATATTGTAGTTCTTTTAATTCTTGATTAAATGCACACTCAACAAGTAGTTTTAAACAAAAACTAGTAATACCATATTTTACAGTCACACTTGGGATGAAACTAGTTGTGTCAATGTTTTAATATATTACAAGAATATCAGCTACCATACTAATAATAATTCAGTTTAATTTGTAATTTTGATAAATACTCATATCTGCTCCAATTTGGTTAAATATTTAATTTGAAGTTCAGTTTGTTCTAGATTGATCAATACTTGGCTATCGTCTGACAGTCTGTTTCAAATGCAGTGTGTATATGTGTGTGTGTGTGTGTATCTGCCCTTATTTTGTTTGGAAAATATTATTTTAAAATATTTGAGACCAACAAATTAAAATATCTGAGTATATGATTGCATTGAATTGGACTCTGTTTTACAGCTGAAGACATTCTTGCAGTAATGACAAATAGATTAAAACATTTAAACCATCATATTGGATGGCATAACCCCCAAAGCTGATGAAAAGTTGCTATTTCTCTGGACCCTCCAGAGTGAATGTACAAACTGAGACTATAAATGCATGTAGCTCAATGCCTGTGACCCATCAAAGGAAAACATTGTCCAGATTCTGAATGAAGTGAGAATTGAGAAGTATGGGGAGGATAAGTAAATTTTTATTTTTTTTTTGTCTCAGTCATGGATAATTGATTTGAGTTTCATAGTGGGATTTCCTATATGCTTAATAGTAGAACATTATTTGAAGAGATTGATTATAAATTCTTACTAGTACAGCTCTCCTGTTTATCTTGTCCTAAGGTTCAAGTCCTGTGTCTAATCACTGTGGTGGTCAGAGACCTCTTTGATAGGCAGGTCTAGAGAACTGTGGCAAACAGTCTACAGAACAGAGTTGATCAGCTTTCTCCGCAGCCTTGGAGAACATTGTGCCTTTGAACCCTAGACTTTCCGTATTAACTGACCCACAGTTGTGCTCCGCACCATCCATTGATCTTAAAATCACCTTAACAGAGTCCTTTTCAGATTCGCTTTGTCAGCTGTCTTTCTAGTTTACAGGTGGAAATTTACAAGAAGTGTTGGTAAACTAAAGCCAGATTGTAATAGAGACTTCTACCTGCTTTTTTATTTTTGTCACTTGGCCGTCTCTATAAACAATGCTTGTCGGGAACCCCTATTCTAGTTGTTACTTCTTTCTGCGTATTATGTACACACATAGTTTTCTTCAGAAAAAGTAGGAGTGCACAATGGCTAAATTGTTTTATTCATGTTGGGTTTCAAAATCCAGTTTAATATGACAGGGCATAGAGCTGGTCAAATGGCCCTTTAGACTGAGTTTGCACACCCTACACTTCTTGCCTCTTGGTCTCTTTAATGTCAGTCAAAGACATTTATTGAGTGCCCACTTTGTGGTGGGCATTGTGTGGAGTAGCCTTTGGAAAACTTCTCAAGCTGTTAGCACTGTTTATTAAAGAATGTCCTCCTTTATATACTGGAAGTCAAGAGCCAGCAGTCTGGAATGAAAATAATCACTGGCAGGAATGTAAAATTAAATCGGTTTTTTGATGTTTGTGGGCAAATAAATAGCTTGGCAATAGTCATCTTGATTAATTTATGTACAGCATAAACTGTAAAACGCCTTTGAAGTGACCTCAATTAGAAAAGTTATGTCACATATTACTACAGGGAATCTAGTGTAGATCTATAAATTATGCAACGGTTTTTCTGATCAATCAATTATATAACAGTTCCAACTGGTGAAAATCATTATATATTTAACTTCTAGTCAAAGAAATGACATTGAATGTACCCAGACAAGGGAGAAAATAGCATGCTGCCTCAGTTGTTGCACAAAATGTTCCAGTTTTATTTCCACAGGTCAGTGGTCCCCAAAGTTAGAAGAACTTGTCCTTGGCTTCGTGTGTTTGAGCATGGAGAATTTTGCATACAACAGGAGTAACAAAGTACTCCTCTAATCAGATAAATACATTTGACCATAGCAGTTAGTCTTGAATTGGGGGAAACAAGCAGAAAGACAGAGATGGTTTGTAATCTAAGCAGGTCCCTAAATTCAGCAGAAGTATAATAAATCTTACATATTAACAGTAGCCTTCAAAATACAATCAAAGTGTTAACTAAATATCATGTTAGAACAGTATACTTTGTACATGATAGTTCAGATTAAGAGAGATTCTACCTTGAATTTTTCATCTGTGTGATAGATATCCCTGAAAAACCCTTACTACTTGGAAGAGAGGAAAAAAAATTAATTTCCATGATTCTGAGTGAAATTTTCTTTCTGATTTGCCACTTTCAAGAATTTTGGCAAAATATTTTTCTTTCAGCATTTCTAATATGATAGCACTTGGCCTTTAAGAGCAAATGAATCAAAATATTGGAGGGAAAATGAAACCCCTACTAGCATTTGCAGTTGATTTTCAAAAACATGTCATACGAAGTCCTATAAAGCTATCCTACCACTCCCATTTTGGTGAATGAGGCCATTCCAAGTGAAAGTTCCATTACAAATTGTGAAATATAGAATACTGGCAGGGTGCAGTTTCCAAAATGTTTGAAAGTTTTCAGTGGGGCTATTATTTAGAAAGGGTTGGGCAAAAGCTGAAGAGTCTACGTCCTAGAGTAGAGCTCCTGGATCCCAACAAAGAGTTGGCCGTATCTCACACTATGGTCCTTTCTTCTTTCTCTATGAGTCTCCCAGGGAAATGCTATGTGTCATAGCTCCTAGCACAGGGGCCTGTGATGGAAGTCGCTGAGTAGTTCTTATTCTTTTTGTTTGTTTTTAATTCTAATGAACTAAACAGATGTCACCTTCACTCATCACCTGTGTTAGATGTATGTTCAAGTGTTAACTTGTTTCATAGAAGTGAAGAGCTTCAGAACTGGAAGGAATCTAGCAATCATTCAGTCTAACCCCCTTATTTTAGAAAAGAGAAAATGAAAGCCCTGATTTGATACATCTGCACAGGTATATTAGTGGTAAAATCAAAATCTAGGATTAGTTACTTCTAGCTATGAGGTCTTTTCATGCCTCTGCAGAAGCTGGGATCTAACTCTATAGGTTAACTTGTAGAACCTTGACAGGTATTTCTTCTCCAAGGTGTTAGTTTTCTGATGATTCTGTAACCATTGCTTCTTACTCAGGAGGTGAAATGTAAAACTACAGTGGGTGGTTTTCAGATTTGCTACCATAGGGACTGCAGGAGCTACTTTCAGAAGATTAGAGCTGAGAAGATGGTCTTTGTTCTCAGTCCTGAGTCACTTCTCTCTTGATGGATTTGAAACACAGCAATATAGGTGAAATAATAACAGTAAAAGTGCCTGGGAATTTATGAAGATATTGCAAATATGTCACATTACAAGTGTCTTTAATTTCACTTTCTACATCATACACCAAGTTCAAGTATCCTGCTCCAAGTGTGGCCAAACATGCAAATGTTTGCTTTCTGAGTAATTTGCCCTAATGACTTTGGAACATTTTTGAGAAACAGTGGTGACATTGTTCTGCCCTAGCAGAAAGCATACCCCTTGTTGTACCCACAGAGATCCTAGCAGTCTGTGGGCATGCTGTCAGGACATGGGTGGTACACAGTATGCTCTAACTTACCTTCTAGATGACACCATGTGAGGTATATACATTGTCACATCACCCAAGACTTTGTAACAGACTTGTCTGGCAGTCACTCTTACTTAAGCACTAGGTGTGAAACTGGAAATGTTTTAACTTCTGAAGTAATGCCTTTTTCTGTGGACCTTTCTCTTCGTTTTGTTTTGATCAGACTGAAAGCATCAGACCACTGGCAAAGTTTGGAATGTGAAAGCTGTTTGTTGGAAGTTCTGTTTTAGTAGCTATCGTATCTTCCAAGTCACTACTTTAAATCTAAAAGCCAGAAAATAGAAAATGTCAGCAGTTACAGGAGCACCGGTCTTGTGTACTTTTCCTTTGCCCATTTTTGTTTAGCCGTTGAACTTTGGCAATGGGATTTTGGTACCACTATGGGACATATTTTGGGCCGCTCAGATGATAGCAGCGTGGATGTTACAGTCAGCAAACATGACATTTCTCTTCTAGGGAAAGAATGAGAAGATGTCCCTGGCATAAAAATGTAAGAAAAGGATTGAAGATTGATGGCTAGTTATTTAGAAAAAGTATCTTCTAAATTTTGTTAACAGCTTCTTTGTTGGAATTTTTTTCTTTTGTAACAAAGCACTACAAATTCTTTTCTAGAAAGATTCACCCAAACACTGTTAATATTTTTTTCAAAGACTAAAAAGGGTGTTTATTGCAGATCTGGAAATAAAATTAAAGATTTGTCATGTTTAAAATGTTTATAATGATTAAATCTGTCACTGTTAATGTATGAATGGAGAAGTTTAGGTCAGTGTAGTCCAGTTAAATATTGTTGTTACAAATTGTGCTCCTTTCTGCAGCTACCTTTTATTCATTTACTTAACAAACATTTAATACTCTTGTGTGTGTTTTACCTCTGAGAAGGTCAGTGAGAGAGATGAATAACATTATGTAAAAAGACGAGAGCCAATGGTAGTCTCAACTTTATTCAAGATAGAACAAATAGAAAAAGAGACTAACATAGATGTAATTAAGACTTTCGGGAGGAAGTGAATTTTAAGAGTTTTGCAAAAGACAATGAACTTGTATTGGTAGAGGAATGGCAAGGCATGCGTGGCTGAAAAACAAAATCTAAGGCTCAGTGGTGGTAGAATGGGTGATGTATTAACATGACAGAAATGTGCCAGGGAAGACTTCATGCTGGTAAAGCACTGTAAAAGTATTTATCAAGCACCTAAGAACATCTTTTCCCATCTGGAGGAGTTATTTTTTTCTTATTTTCAACATGGCTTAGTACCGATTTTCAGATCTCAGCTCAATGAGGGCTCAAGGAGGCTAGAGAGAATTTTTAGGATTTGCTTCCAGTTATTAAGTTGCATAATTCTATATCAAAAGGCTTGAATATTAAATTTCTTGTATAAAAAAAGTCAACTAATTGATTCTAAAGGTGGGGATAAATGACTGGTAAAACCTTGACTTATATTTTGAGTAAAATAGTTCATATATAGTCAGGAAGAAGCAGCCATTGTAACAGTTTGTAATGCATTGTAAGGCTTTAAGTACCTTCTAGAAAAGAGAGGGAAATATCAAGCATATCCTTTTGATAGAGTTTGTAACCACATCATTAAACATCATAGCTTACCTTATTCCTACAGTACATGGTTCAAGTACATGGAACATTTGATGGAAAATTACCATACTATGCAAATAGTTTATTTAAAGATAATTCAGGCAACATGGAAGGCGTTGCTTGATTTATCTCAGCTACCAATCCAATCATGTAACTGATACTGAAGCTCCATCTTTTTTAATACCTTCATCCAAACCTTTAACATTTTAAGTCTTTACATTATGTTCCTCTTTAACATGAATGAAGAAATCATGTCTACCCCACTGCCCATTGTTGTCCTAATATTGTTGGTTCAGTCAATTAAAAAAAATTATTTATATAAATATACTGTGCTGTGCTTAGTCGCTCAGTCGTGTCCGACTCGTTGCAACCCCAGGGACCACAGCCCACCAGGCTCCCCTGTTCATGGGGATTCTCCAGGCAAGAATACTGGAGTGGGTTGCCATGCCCTCCTCCAGGGGATTTTCCCAGCCCAGGTATCAAGGCAGGCTCTCCTGCATTGCAGGTGGATTCTTTACCAGCTGAGCTACCAGGGAAGCCCATATATATGTATACTTATAGCTGATTTGATCCCTGGGTTGGGAAGATCCCCTGGAGGAGGAAATGGCAACCCACTCCAGTATTCTTGCCTGGAGAATCCCATGGACAAGAGGGCCTGGGGGCCACAGTCCACGGGGTTGCAAATAGTCCGATACAACCGAGCATGCGTGTGGCACAAGCGGATAGCTGGTTCACACCGTCCTACAGCAGAAACTAAGATGGCGTTGTAAAGCAGTTATCCTCCATTTAAAAAAGGAAAGAAATGGAAGGTTAAACAAAAACAAAAGCAAAAACCAGGATTGGTTAAAAAAAAAAAAAACAAGGCAGCGTGAGGCTCTTACAAAAATCAATAATCCAAAAGTGTCATTCTCAGGTTCAAATTCATAGGGTTTTGGACATCAATATAGAGTGATAGACTATTTCAGGAATGCCATTTTTAATGGAAAAAAATGACAAAGCATGTTTAGCTTTTTAAAAAAATAACAAATTGAAAGGTGAGCTCTGTTTATCAAGTGTAATGTGTTTACTTCATAAGTATCTTCTACTTCGTGTTTTCCCCAAATGATTATTTTCAATTCAGTTGAAAACATTTAAGCATTTACTATTTAATATGTAACATATGGATGGATGATACAAAAGTCAAAACTGGACCCTACAAATGAATAGTTTAAAAACCTATTTGGAAGAGAAAATATGCACACACAAAACAAATAACAAATGAGGAAGAACTACTAAAATAACTAAATACATAAATTTTTGAGGAAATTCTATGGGGCGAATAAAGTTCAACCCATAATGTGTGTTAGCTGCTCAGTCATGTCCAATTCTTTGTGACCCCATGGACTGTAGCCTGCCAGGCTTCTCTGTCCATGGGACTCTCCAGGCAAGAATACTGGAGTGGGTTGCCATTTCCTTCTCTATCAACCCATATTAGTCTATAACAAAAGTCTTGATATATTTTTTTAAATCATAGTTGGCTTTAAAAAGCTATGGTGTATTTGCTGTGCTCATCTCAGTGGGGAACAATTTCTTTCAAAATCTGTAATATGGTTTCAAAGATAGTATGTATTGTGTTGAAAACCATTCTTGAATATCTATATAAAGCTGAGTGAAACATTTTCAAAATAGTACAAATTAAAACAAATTATGTAAAAAGAGTTATTTACTCAGTCCGACTCTGCGACCCCATGGACTGTAGCCCGCCATGCTCCTCTGTTCATGGAATTTTCCAGGCAAGAATACAGGAGTGGGTTGCCATTCCCTTCTACAGGGGATCTTCCCGACCCAAGGATCCAACCATGGTCTCCTGCATTGCAGGCAGATTCTTTATTCTGTGAACCACCAGGGAAGCCCAAAATGAATTATAAATGAAGCAAAATGTTTGTTCTTCCTGAAATGCTCCTAGATCATGAAAAACTGGATAACTTAAAAAATTTCAAACATCCATATTGGTGTAAAATGAGCCATTTTGATTGATGTTTTTCCAGTGGACTTTAAATGCTGCAAGGATGGTTGTCTTCTGTAAATGATTATGAAAAAAAAAAAAAAAAAGCCAAGTAAGCGGCTGCTTCTTGGTTTATGCCATTACAAAAGTAATTTTTACCTGTTATGTTGGTGAAGTGAGGTTAGCAGCTTTGGTGTTCTGCGTGAGTAGAAAGACTGAGGGGGAAAAATCAAAGGCGTTCATTGAGTAATGCAGGAATTCTATGTGGAGACATTTTACGCAGCAGGAACTTAATTCCATGTGTAAAGCAGGCTGCTCGCATGGTGAAAAGCAAAACAACACCGCCCCCTCCCCTGCCCGCCCTTGGCCTTGCCCCCCCCAGCTCCATTGACATGCATAGCTGGCCTGGTAGGTGTAAAAATAGACTGGCAGCGCCTGAATTGGAAATGGTCACTGAAGGCAGCCTGCAGTTGCTGGGGTTTTGAGTTCTCTCTGACACCAGCAAGCCAGCCAGCAGATGGGGAGAACTGGTGAGGGGCGTGAAGGGGAATTGAGCAGAGGAGCCAAGGATCGCCTGGATGAATCGTCCACATTAGTGTCCCCCTGGGAGCCCTGGACAGAGCAGAGAGGGCAAGGACGGGCCTGCTGACAGCGGGAAGACTGGAGCTGAGATGGGGAATGCAGCTCTCTGCCCGTCTTGCCATGCGGATAAGAGCCTAAGAGCTCAGGGACACTTGCAGGAATTGGACAGAACCCCAGACTACTACGGCTGCAACAGCGAGGACACCAAAGAACTTGGGCCGCGGGTAAGTTCTAAGCTACAGACCGGAGGAGAGGAGGATGGTGGCCTAAGAATCAACATTGGACCTCATTGGTTAAACCTCTAAACTTCCTGGAAGGAAGCTGACAGAATAAAACCAATATGATCAAACCAGCTGACTGCCTCTGGTTCTGTGGCCTGCTGCTGTTTCCTCTTCGTGATCCGCAAGGTTCATGTTTGTACCTTCTGATCTGGCTGTAGCTATGAACTGACATTTGGGAGTATACAAGGATGCCATCTCTTTAATTTAAAATTTAGTGCAAAGCTGAATATATATTTTATTATGGAGTGACTTGCAGCCATATTGCACAGATTCACTTACATTCAACGTGTTAATTTATTTTGCCTGTTTATATATTGATAGTTCATTTTTCATTAGGATCACAGATTATTTTTGAAAAGCACATGCTAAGTTCAAATCCCAGTTTCAGCTTATAAAGGCATTTTTTTCTTCTAATATTTAATTGACCTCAGTGAAAAGCCCTTTAAATACTGTTCTGATTATGATAATAGTATTTTGTTCAGAGTCCTGGAGAAGTCGAGCCATCACTTATTTAAGTTGACTTACATGCTTTAATAATTCAGTTATGGTAGGATCCTTAAACTGGTTACAAAGGCTTATTTTGAATTTTTTTGGTGGGGGAGAGGGCCAGAAATCTTTCTGAAATATTTTTATTTTCATTTTTGCTGGAGGATAAAGTGTATCTTTGATCTGTCAGATGCAGGAATTTGACCTGCATTGCAAGGCATTTATTTCAGAGTGAAGCCATGAAACTAAGATAAGAAGGATTTCCGAATCAGAGAAGCATACTTTGTATTAATACTTTGAAGTGTTTGCCTGACATTTCCAGGAGTGAGGACTCTCAGGAGACTCTATTCTCTTTGACTTTTACTCTGACCTGGATGAACTTCATAATTTTGCAGCATTGAAATTCTGTCAGACCCCAGTGAAATGGAAAGAGAAACTAAGAAGTTATCAATAAAAATAACGTGTAGGGCCAGCATTTGTAGTTAGCGGTGAAAAGAAAGTCTGTCAGTACTGTAGTGCAAAGGAAGATGGTGCTTCTGGAATTAGAAAGAAGCCACCCAGGCAAGAGATGAAGCAAAAAGGTGGGGAGAGAGGTGATTCCCTGTGGAGGGAAGGCACCTGCCTTAAAAATAGCTTGGGTTTGTGACCGGGGGCTGTCGCAGGCTATGGTTTAAGGTTTAAATTTCCCACATCCACCAGGAGTGTCATTCAGAATTTCCAAGTAGCCACTTGGAGTGCAGTTATTGCCTGAAGGGGCTAGAAAGGGTGAACTTTTGGGTAACTGTTCAGTAGCCTCTACAAGCTTGCGTAGTTGCATTATATATTTATATTTTCTAAGCAATGACTACCTTCTTCGAAAAATAGCTTCTAGGGGTTCTTTTTTCATTAATTTATCATTTAGGCCATTCTTTAAAATATTAGCTAATACTTTATTTTTAAGTGACACAACTCTATTCTGTGTTTTCACCTTTTAAAAACCAATAAGGAAAATGTAAAGAATGAAAGTAAATTAAAAGTACTTTAAAAGTCCATATAAAAGCCTATTCATTTAAAACTTCTGAATTCAGAAAATGATTTAAAAAAGCTTTTTAAGAAGAAATAACCAATAGCGACCTCATTCCCTTGTTAAAAATCTTTTAATATAGATATTAGCTCTAAAAAGCTTTGAGTTGATTTTTAAAAAAATAATTACAATCTAATTTCTGTGAATTAAATAATATACTTCTAACCTGCTGATAGTTAAATAAACTCTTCTGTCAAAGATTTTACAGGCAGGAGTATATAATGATTGCTGTGATATGGAAAGAAATGGCAGAAGTGGAATGCACCTGTTGTCTACCTTATGAAGTGATATTCTACTCAGGATTTTATCACTTTAATCATGGGCAAAAAAGATTAATTCTTAATACCAATAATAGCAGGCAAAATATGTGGTTCTCTCTAGCTTAAGTTCTCCAGATATAAGTAATCTACCATCTTTCTTTACTTTTAAATGGGTACTATAAGTCTGAAGTCACTCACTCCTTAGATCATCTAGATAAATACATATCTTAATTAGTCTTTTTTTTTTATCATTCAGGCTTATCACAATCGATGTTTCAGTTAGGAGATTCAACTCTTATTAACTTATATTTTTATAATATTCTTTTTTAAAGGGGAAAAACAGAAGCAGAGGTTCTTAGCACTTTCTTTCTTCTGAAAAATTAACTTATATGTGTTTTATAGAGTTTGTTGTATTTGGGGACCAAAAATTTCAAATAAATAAATTTCCCAACTTTATTCATAATCAGAACTAAACTCATGGGGAAAATATAAATTTAAGATTCTAAAATTGCTGGGCTTTATGTAAATTAATACTTCATTCTTTTCTTTTAAGTTTTTACTTAGAATTTTGAATATTCTGACATTTGTTTGTATATATAAGTATAGGAATGAGGAATAAATCAATTACTAGGAATTGTGTTGGAAGTAAGCAAGCAAAAAGAATTTCTTCTTGTGTGTGTATATTTGAAATTTCACTTATAGACTTATCCATTAAAAATTTTTTTTAAATTGGAAGATAGTTGCTATACAGTGTTGTGTTGTTCATTTTTTATAAGATAAAAAAATCAGACCAGAGTAATTTCCAAGTTTGTTACATAGTTAAGCCCGGAAGGTATACCAAAAAAGTAGAAAATGAAACTAAATATTGTGGCAATATAATAATTTCCTGAGCTTTAAAGCAACTTTAAAAGATTATAGCAAAAAAGATGAACACCACAGCATTTGAAAATTCTACAGCTGGATAAAAATAGGTTATTTTATAACTTACGTACAAATGAATAGTTAAATTGCAGAGTCAAATTCAACAAACCCCTTCTGTAAAGGGCCAGAGAGTGGATTTTATAGACGGTGTGGGCATGTGGGCTCTGCTGCTGCTTCTCAGCTGTGTTAGGTTGTAGAGAAAAAGCAGTCGTAGACAGTAGGAGACAAATAGCTGGCTGTATTAAAACAATCACTAAATTTTTAAATTAAATTTTTGATTGCTGATTTTTTCAGTTAGCAAATATTAATTTTAGTTACTTTTTGCATTTTGTAATACTATGCTTTAAAAAATAATAAAATATCATTCTATCTGTAAACAGAGGATATAGTGATATTCAGTCTCAGAAGAATGCTTTGAGACCGGTGGACATTCCTGGGTATGCTGTAAACCTTTTCTGAATATTTGGAATGCAATCTGGAAATACATTTCAGACTAGTTACAGTGTCTCTTTTCATTTTGCTAGTGCAGTGAGGACTCTAGTAGCAAGGAGGTATTTGCATGGAGAAAAAGAGTAGGCAAACCTTCTGGGCAGACTCCTACCCCCAACCACACCGGACTCCAACCCCTCTATTGTGAGTATTCCCAAGCCTACCCCTTCCTTAATGCAAACTTTAAGGGCGCCAGGGAACTCTATCCTCAGAGACCTTATTCCAAATCCACTGAGAAAAAAATGTCTGGAAAGGTAAGACTCCTGAGCATATGTTAGGGTTTTCCTCTGAAATGTGGTTGTCTCTTACATCAGTCCTTGAAGGACTCCACAATCTGCTATTATCAGTCAGCTTGACAGTTTCTGAAAGAGGAAGCATGTGGGGCAGGAGAGAGTCAAGAACAAAATTCAAATTCTTATTCAGAGTAAGTTCTAGTAATAGTTCTAAATGTTTCTGTTGATCACAGAAGGGAAAACGGCATCATTTCTCAGATACCTTTTCCTTTTCATTTATGCAGATGACTGGTATGTTTATTCTAGGCTCACTTATTAAAGAAGAAGTTCTAAGAAATGCCTTGCAGAACTTGTCCTGGACCCTTAGGGGAGCGCTATCAGGGACCTAAGTTTGCAAAGCCATGCAGGGGCTAAGCGGGCTTGCAGAGAGATGGCTTCTTGATCATGCTTTGGTAAAGTGCAGTCTAGAACAGCATCAGGAATGTATCTTTATTTCTTGTTCTTGGCTTGTGTTTTTGTCATGGCATCATTTATAGATTTGCATTTTGGTCTGTGTGTTCTATATATTTTTCTTGCATTGAGATCATGTACTTTTCATTGTAGTTTCTTTACTATTTCAGATTAATTTGCCTTGTCCCAAGAGCAAAACCATAAATGTGATGCTTCATTGCAAACGTTACTTAGATTATCTGTCCTGATTTTTGAATTATGATATCCTTGTTTTATCAGGTTTTTTCCTCAGAGATTTTTATTTTCTTCTTTCATGTATTTATTTCCCCAGTTATAGCAAAGAATTTTTTCTTTATTTCAGGCTTTTTGTTACTGTATACATTTTCTTGTGACTTTAGTTCATGATCAATGAACTCTGGTGTTATTGTGAAAACAATTCATTACTTTTCTTCTGTGCTGAATCAAAAGGTAGTAAGTCAGTCAGAAAATATTTATTGAGTTAGATATTGATCTGAATGCTGGCGCTATGCTGAGGGAGGCTGGGGGAACATGCTGCCCAGCTGAGGTGGGGGTGTGTTGGGTTAATCTAAGGGGCAGAAGACAGCGTGGCTGCAGCATTGTGAACAGAATGGGGCTGGCAAGAAGGTCTGAGAGGCGGACACAAGCCTACCTTGGCAGGCGTTTAGCTTGCTTTCTAATTGTAGTGGGTCTTGGTAAAGGACTTTGGATTTCATTCAAAGTACAGTTTAGCTTTCTTTCTAATTGTAGTGGGTCTTGGTAAAGGACTTTGGATTTCATTCAAAGTATAGTGGGAAATCTCCGAAAGGTTTTAGGGAAATAGTAGAACCTCTTTTGTGCTTCAGAAGATCTGTCTGTCCCTCCCTCCCAGCCTTCCTCCTCCCTGTGTCTCTGTCTCTGCCTCTCTCTTTGTCTGTCTGTGCTTGGTGGAGAATGGGTTATACATTCTATCAAGGGAGGAAGAAGGGGGGCTGATTTAAGCTGCCCAGAGACCCCTGAGGTGACCAATGTTGTTTAGTTGCTAAGTCATGCCCAACTCTTTTGCAAGCCCATAGACTAGCCTGCCAGGCGAATGATGATATAAGATTAAATTAAGGTGTGATCAGTGGTAGCGCGAAGTGATCAATTTCTGGGAGTATTTTTTGTTTTTATCAAAGGATTGTATTGGCTTATAAAAGAAAGACAAGGAGTTATTGGTTTAAGCGACTGGGTACCAGATGGTGCTATTTACTAAGATGGAGTGGCATGTGTAAGAGTGTGAATGAATGTGGTGTGTAGGTGAAAGAAAGAGATAATTCCTTATCCATGAAGTACACAGAATGTCAAGAGACTTAAACTTTTCAAGTTTGAGTTCTAAGAAGACAGAAGTAAGAGACTTTGGTATCGTGAGCATTATCTTCTGAAGTCTTTTTATAACTGCTATGAGAAAAGGTTCTTCATATAGTTTTGCTATTAACCCTAAAAAGATCTGCAAGTATAATGAAAATCTTTCTGGTAAAGCATTTTTAAAAGTATAAAATGATACAGAGCATGGTTATGTAACTCTTGGATGATTTATTAAAGGTAAATATTGAAAGAAGAAAGATATGGCTTCTGTCCTCTAGGAATTTTCAATCTAGTTTTAGAAGCAGGACTTATTCACATGTAATCAGTGAACTCTTAAATCAGTGAACTCTCAGTAGGGGAGTAGGTGGCAGTGTGGGTGGTGAAATGAGTACCTAAAAGATGCCAAGGAAGGAGGAACAGTACAGACCACAGTGTTTGGGGGATGACCACAGACAAGGTTGAGATTCAGCCAGTATGGAGAACAGTTGTAGCAGTTGTTTACAATTTGAAACATTTTCATGCAGACTGACTAAATAGCTGCTTCTGTGAGCTCACCAAGCTATTCCTTCTATAATGCTGCCTAGAGCCCATCCCCAGGATTCTTCAGCTTACTTCCAACCCTAAAATGAGCAAACAAAGGATTAATGTGTGGACCAGCTAGAGACCTTCAGGACCACTTTCCTCCAGTGTTACAGCCAGCATCCATTGTGATTGATGTGTGAACTGTACCGGTTGTTAAATATTCTGAATATCCAGTCTGTTAATGGGTATGTTGTAGCCTATAGTAGATCTTTTTATTTTTAAATGTTTTTATTGCAGTATAGTTGGAATCTAATATTATATAAGTTTCAGGTGTATAGCATAGTGATTCACAATTTTTAAAGGTTATACTCTATTTATGTGTTGTAAGATATTGGCTGTATTCCCTAAATTATACAATATATCCTTGCAGCTTATTTATTTTATATGTAGTTGTACCTCTGAAACCCCGAGCCCTGACTTACCTCCCTACCCCTTGCAACTGGTATTGACCAGTTTGTTCTCTACATCTGTGAGTTTATTTCTTTTTTGTTACACTCGCTAGTTTGTTGTATTTTTTAGATTCCACATATGAGTGATATCATACTTTACTTGTCTTTCTCATTTCACTTAGCATATTGCCCTTTAAGTCCATCTATGTTGTTACAAATGGCGAGTTTTCATTCTTTTTTATGACTGGGTAGTACTCCATTGTACACGTTATATAGGTATGCTAGCCTGCAGTAGATCTTGGAAGCAGAGTACAATCTTGGTTCCTGTTGGGAAGAAGGCACATTTCCTAAGCATTTTTTGAACATCTGTTAGGTGCCAGGCATTGGGCCAACCAGGATGAATAAGACTTGCACGCTTGACTTGAAGGAGTGGGACCCAAGGATGGACAAAGCAGGGGTCCAGTACTGTGTTGCAGTGCAGTGAGAAAGCCCAGGCTGTGTGGAATGCCTTGGAATGACAGCTGAGTCTCAGAGGGTTACAGAAAAGTCAAATGTTGAAGCGTTATGAGCAGATCACAAACTCCGTCTTGGAGTCAATTGTAATATAGAATGATAGAAAAGCAGTGTATGCATGCCCCTGGATGTAATGCCCCATTTTTATTGGACATATGTGGAATTTGTGAAATGTGGTTAGTACTCATGACATCAGGCTATCAAGAGCTTCAGAAGCCAAGCTTCAGTATTTGGCCTCTGTTCTACTGAAAGACCCCTGACAAAGGCTTTTTTAGGAGAACCGGTTAGATTGTGGTTTGCATGTCAGAAGTTTCACTCTGTTCTCAGTGCCTAACAAGCATCTAGCACCTAACAGATGCTCAATAAATGTTTTTGGAAAATATGAATTAATTAAAGCTAAGAAGTCACCCAAGGTAGCAAATCTAGTTGTGGGCATTTTGTAGCTACAGGTGACAAGCCCCTACATGAAACCAGAGGCTGTGAAGATTGAAAAAGTGATAAAGATACGAAAAGCATTTCAAAAAAATGTTTAAAGAACCTGGAAAAACTAAGAAGTTTTCATTATAACCTTCTGCTCAAAAAAAAAAATGTACTCTACTGCAAGTGCACACACATTACTGCTGTGAAATATTAATTGTATAAAGCATATTTACTATAATAATTTCTTGAGCTATTATGCATACTCCATATAAAATTGTACAAAAATGGAATAGATGCCTTCAGTGAAAGATTACACTGTGATAAGAGCAATTATTTTCATAATATAAAAAATCAATATATAATACTATTTCTGTTATATTTTTCTTACAGTGATGTTCATCCAAACCAAATTTGAATGATGTAATAATCTTTAAATCTTCTCTTTGCTATATTTAATAAGATCAGTTCTACAGGACATACAGTGACCTTTCTAAGGTCACATGTATGGTGGAGCTGAGAAGACTGTTGAGAGAGAGCTGTCTTTTCAACCGTTTTTTGTTTTCTTCCCACACAGGCATCTGCTGTTTCTTACCCACTTTCAGTTACTGTTTTGGATTGAATGCCCTTTTAATAGGTGAAACTTAAAATTTATTTGCCATAAGAAATAGCTACTGGCTTCCTGGTTTCTTCATTTTCATTTAAATATTTCTTTTAGAAATTTGGGGCATATAATGTTACATTTTTATTGCCAAAATTTTAGTAGTTCAACTTTTCAAACCTTAAATTCGTGTCATATTTATTTGAGCTTATGTGATTATAGTAAAACTCCCCTTAATATTTGCTTATATGAGGTAACTTCGTCAGAATCATAATCATTTCAGTGGTGTCTTTGAGCTAATGAATTCTATTTAAAAGCTACGTGAAAGCCAGGTGTTGAATAGAGAGCTGAAACAGTGTTTTTGATGAATTATAAATGTTGCTGACATATTGTTTATTTTAAAATTTGAATTTTTCTACTCTTTACCTACCTCAGTTATCAATGAGTTTCAAAGGGGACTTTGAAATACAATCTTATGTTTTACCTTATACCATAGCAATTTTTGTATCTAGTATAACAACTCTATTAAATAAACATACTGTGTCCTTACAATTAAATCCCTAAGACTGATCATTTGTCTAGTGAGGAATTCTTACTTTATCATGGGAAGGATCATGTCAGGCAGAAATAATGGATTAAAACTAGAGTTGAAGTCTCTGTAGATTTGCTACTTTAGAATCATATCTTTCTAGACTGTCGACTTTCTGAGGGAAATAAGTTAGTGTGTGTCGATACTGAGACATCTAGTAAAACAGAAGTAAATTGGAAAATTTGTGGTTCTTTTCCTTTCTTAAAACCACTGGTTGTCACATACAATTTTTTCTTTAGATTTATAAAAGAAAACTCATTTTTTCAGAAAAGTGAAACTTTTTCAACAGTTTGCTGTTAGTAAGGTGTATGTTTCATAAAATTGTCCATATATCTGTAGTTTATAATTATTTCTTTAGGAATGGCTTATCATTCAGCTTCATATGCATTCTTGCCTCATACATTCTGACTGCCTAAATGATTGAGGATGACATAAAGGATAAAGTGTATTTGTGTACATAGAATGAAAGGTCTAGTTAATCCCTTATGTCATCACCTCTCAAAGTGTGTTCCTTGAACTGCTCTCATCAGAAGAATCACCTGCAGTGTTTTAAAGTGATGTAGATTGCTGAGCTCCATTCCAGATCTTCAGAATTAGAATCTCTGAGGTGGGAGCCAAGAATATTTATTTAACAGGATTAAGCATGATCTCTAAGTAACCCTTAAGTGCATTAATGTATGATAACCACTGCTTTATGTTCTAAGTGGTTGACTTTACTGCAGAGATGGGGCTGAATATATAACAACTGCCCAGAAGGGCGTAAGAGTATAAAAACCCTTCACATGATATTAAGTTTCTTCTATTTCAGGTTAATTCTACAAATGCCAAATTCCATTTCCTGACAAAGACACTAGGACCACATAGGACTTGGGGACTAAGGCTACTCTGCCAGTGAATGGGTCTTCCTATAGTCCCATGCATTATCTTAAAAGTAAAGGTGTCTGCATTGTATTACAATGAAACTTTAAACCACAACTCTTAAATGTAAACTCTACTTCCAAAAAGTAATCATCGCTATATACCTATTAGAGTCCTTTCATTGTGTAAGTTTATAAACTTCCATCAGAAACCTAGACACTGAGGTACTGTAAGATGTTGTTATGAAAATGTGCCCCCAATTTTTTGTAAAAGTCAAAATTTCATTCCATGTTGAGCTGGAACAGTAAGATTGTTGAGAATGATTTGATCCTTCCTTGGAATTGAAGTCAAGTACAATTTCCTGGCTCAATTCCACACTTGTGACTAAAACGTTATGTTGCATGTGAGGGATGATTGACAGAGTTCTTCTGGCCTTAATAAAATTTCTTAGTATAATACATTAACTAATGTGAGGTGTTAAATATTCACTCTATTTTCAGTTTGAAAAAGTATATGTGCGTTCTAAAAGACCTGTAAAATTAAGTATTAAATCAGTTTTTTTCCCAAGAAAGTAAATAGTGAACTCCATTGTCTACATACTCTCTTCTTTCTTTCTTTTGTGATATAATATTAATATATAAATACAGATTAAAGAGTCTGTCTTTTCTTTGGTGTTGGCTTGTGTAAACTTACTAGTGAATTCTTTGAAGAATTAAACAGTAATCCAGATGGACAGGGCAGCTTCCATTTCCACTGAAAGTGTGACCCATGCAGTTCTAGCTATGTGTCAGACCCTAGCCCTGAGATCGCCAGCCAGATTATTGATCCTGGGGTGAGGTGCCTTCTGGTCTACTGCTAACCGCTTGATTTGGCATTGGGACTAGGTCTATTCTTATAATGAACAATTGACTTAGATGTGGAAAACAGCAGGAGAATAAAAAATAAATAAAAGGGTGTAAAAATATCAATGCCAGGGGAGTCCCTATTATAGCATTCTTGACAACAATGAAAACAAGGGGACTAGTTCTACAAATAATTAGGGAAAGCTAAAAAAAAAGTTGTAACCCAACTATAAATTACTATATGAGATTTTGAATCTCCCTTACAATTTTTGAATGGTGTCAGCATTATTAATTTGGTAATGTTAGTTTTATTTTTATTTGTTTATTTAAATTCATTGGGTTTACTTTAATTTACAGGCTTTTGAAAATAGACCATTCACTCAACAGATTTGCTTGAACAGCTCATGTACATCAAGTAATGTTAGTTTTTAAAAGTAGAAGACAAGGTATTATTATCCCAACTTTGTAAAAATATTATTTATATGCATAGATACAGTGTACATGAGAAAACTTCTAAAAGAAAATACATCGAAATAAGCAGTGTTAAGTTTGAGTAATGGAACGAGAGCTACTGGCTGTTTTTCTTTAATGTGTTTTTTATTTTATTTTTTGGTTGTGCTGCAAGGCTTATGGAATCTTAATTACCTGACCGGGGATAAACGCCGAGTCTTAACCGCTGGACTTCCAGGGAATTCCCTTTAACTCATTTTTAAAATGTTCTATGAGAATATGTATATGCTTTTACAGTGATTCCCCCAGGTTTTTGTTTTTGTTTTTAAGAGAAGGGAGATTTTAAAAATAAAAAAGGACTTAAAGAACCTAGGGAGTTACATGTGCATGCTAAGTCACTTCAGTCTTGTCTGACTCTGTGCAACCCTATGGACTGTAGCCCGCCAGGTTCCTCTGTCCATGGGATTCTCCAGACAAGAATACTGGAGCGTGTTGCCATGCCCTTTTCCAGGGAATCTTCCCGACCCAGAGGGAGCAAACCCAAGTTTCTTAGGTCTCCTGCGTTGGCAGGTGGGTTCTTTACCGGTTGCGCCCCCTGGGAAGCCCAGAAAGTTATATAGTTTTAGACAAATACTCTGATGGAATATGCTTTTCTGTATCCTTTAGGTTGCATAATAAATTATTATTTATTTGCTATCTTACATTTAACTTTTCAATTGATTTGGAGGAGAGGACTTTTTATAGGTACATTTTATTAAATTTTTACTGGGAAAACAGGATTTACTATTATAAGTTTGTATAGGTGTAATCAACATTTAAATAGCAGGTATGGTGATTAATTAAGAACAGCTGAGAGAGGTTTCATCCACTTTGGAAGCAGTCCAGGTTTAAATCCCACTCAGGAAAATATGTCAGTACAAGCTCGTAAAAGTCTGCATGCTGTTTTGAAAACAGAGGAACAAATGTTGTCTTTGAAGCCTGCTGTGCTCCGGAGCTTGAAACTTTTTCCCTGTGCATCGTAGTAACAAGGGTGATGGAGACATTGCTCTCGATTCACTTGTTGAGTATAATATGCAATAATATTTTGAAGTACTGTGATTGAGTCTCTGAGAGTCACAACTCTTGAGTTAGCAACATTAAAGAAAAGAAATCTTGGGATTCCAGCGGCGTCAGTGCCATATGCTCAAACTTCAGGCCCTGCCCCGGCACAGGAGAGGGGGTTGGGTGTCAAGGGCAATCAGAACATGATCACTGGGGCCGCCAATTGGACTGCAGTAATCTGCCCCCAGAGCAGGAAGCAGCAGGCGCTTCTTCAAGGCATTCAATTGTGGAAAGATATATGGCACCTTTGGGCAGAACCAGGGAGGTGGTATCATATGGTGATATGCTCATGGCCTCTGGAGTAATGCTGACTGGGTACCAATCCCAGCTCTGACACTTATCACCAAATATCCATGGACAAGTGCTTTAATCTAACTGAACCTCAGTTTCTTCAATTGTGTGTTTTATTACATGCGAACATAAACATTTTGGCACATAGCTGGATTAGCCTGCAGTTAATATTGTAGTAGTAAGTGTGAGAAAGACAAAAAGTACAAACTATTATTCATTCCTTCAGGGAGTTGAATAGCCAAAGTGTAACCACACGAAGCAGACTGCATGTCACACAGTCTCATGAATAGAAAAACGCCTTTAAAAAAAAGCAAATCTAGGTGGCATGTAGAATTCTTTTTTCGTTTTCTTTTTGGCTGCACCATATAGCATGTGGAATCTTAGTTCCCTGACCAGGGGTTGGACTTGCACCCCGTTCAGTGGAAGTGCAGAGATCACCGAGGAAGTCCCACAGGATTCTGACATGGTATATGTCAATTCATATTCTATAAGAAAATAATTTTTAAATTTAGGGAAAAAAATCACTAAAACTACATAAATGTGCACAAATCTTGTAAAAATGGTGAACAATTGACTTGTTCAATGTGCCTTTGACAATTACCTTTGAACAGAACATAGTGAACAAAAGTAGTGACCGTAATCAAAACACGTGTAATTAATTCTCTTACTTGAAATTATAACTAGAAGAGAAAGGCTTTAGGTCAGGCTAAATCTTTGTAATGGTTACTTTACATAATTAATGTTAAATTAATAGTTAAATCTATGAAAAGATATCATTAGTAGAGGGAACTGAACTGCTAAAATATGCCACACTTCTTACATGTGGGAAAGTGTTCGTTGCTCTGTTGTGTCTGACTTTTTGTGATTCCCTGGACTGTAGCGCCGAAGGCTCCTCTGCCCATGGAATTCTCCAGGCAACTATACTGGAGTGGATAGCCATTGCCTTTTCCAGGGCATCTTCCTGACTCAAGTCTCCCGCATTGCAAGTAGATTCTTTTTTTTTTTAATATCCTAATTATATTTTTATTCTTCTGTTGGTCAATTAAAATTGTGTTAAATTTTTTGCTGTGCTTTGAAAATTCTTTTCTATACCCCTGTCTGTATTTATTTATTTTCCATTTATTTTTATTAGTTGAAGGCTAATTACTTTACAATATTGTAGTGGTTTTTGCCATACATGACATGAATCAGCCATGGATTTACATGTATTCCCCATCCTGAACCCTCCCACCTAACTCCTCATCCCATCCCTCTGGGTCTTCCCAGTGAACCAGCCCTGAACACTTGTCTCATGCATCCAACCTGGGCTGGTGATCTGTTTCACCCTTGATAGTATACTTGTTTCGATGCTACAGCAAGTAGATTCTTTACTGTCTGAGCACCAGGAAAGCCCAACAGGAAAAGGAAACCAAATAGAAGTGGAGCTTCTCCAACTATAAAGGACTGTACCTTGTTGGGATGCCACAGGATTTTAACATATATCCAAATTCTCATCAAGCTTCGTATTCTGTGCTGGGTTCCCATATTAAACATTGCTAATCAGAAATGGCACAATATAAACATCTTTTGTTTTTTATTTTTATTGAGGTATAGTTGATGTACAATATTATATAAATTATAAGCATAGTGATTCACGATATTTAAAGGTTACACTCCATTTATGAATAAATTTATAAGGTGTTGGCTATATTCCCTATGCTGTAAGTTATATATCCTTCTAGCTTATTTTATACATAATGGCTAATATTGCTAATTCCTCTACTCCTTTAATGCCCCTCCTTTCCTCTCCCCACTGGTAACCACTAGTTTGTTCTCTGTATCTGTGAGTTTGCTTCTATTTTGCTACATTCACTAGTTTGTTGTATTTTTGGATTCCACATATAAGTGATATCAGACGGTATTTGTCTTTCTCTGACTTATTTCACTGAGCATAATACCCCCCAAGTCCATCCATATTGCTACAAATGGCAAAATTTCATTTTTTATGGCTGACGATTGGAGAAGGAAATGGCAACCCACTCTAGTACTCTTGCCTGGAGAATTCCATGGACGGAGGAGCCTGGCGGGCTACAGTCCACGGGGTCGCAAAGAGTCGGACACGACTGAGCGACTTCACTCACTTCACTTATTACTACATAGTGTGTGTATTTGTGTATATGTATGTATCTCCCAGCTCTATCCATTCCTATGTTGATGGGCATTTAGGTTGCTTCCACATCTTGGCCATTGTAAATGATGGTGATATGAACATCAGGGTGCAGGGATTTCTTTGCATTCGTAGTTTTGGTTTGTTTCAGGTGTATACCCAGGATGGAATTGCTGAGTCACATAGAAGTTCTGTTCGTAGTTTTTTTTGAGAAACCTCCTCACGGTTTCCCCCCATGGCTGCACGAATTTGCATTCTCACTGACAGTATACAAAGGTTCTGTTTTCTCCACGTTTTTACTGTTTGTTATTTTCTGTCTTTTTGATGATGGCCATTCTGACAGGTGTGAGCTGATATTTCACTGTGGTTTTGATTTGCGTTTCCCTGATGGTTAGTGATGTTAAGCATCTTTACATGTGCCTGTTAGCCATTTGCATTTCTTCTCTGGAAAAATGTCTGTTCAGTTCTTTTGCCCGTTTTTTAAAAAATTGAATTGTTTGATTTTTTGATGTTGAGTTGTATAAGCTGAATATATTCTGAATGTTAACCCCTTATCCATCACATCATTTACAAATATTTTCTCCCACTCAGTAGGTTGTCTTTTTCACTCTCCACACAAATTCTTACATACATACCACACATACACCTATGCACATATATATTAGTTTAATTTTATATATCTTGTTACAGATAGATATTCATATAAGAATGTGGAGGTAGAATTAAATATATAGTTTCCCTATGAGTGAAGTGAGGTGTATTTTATATGCATAGTAATTCTAAAAGAAAATAGCCTCTCTCATTGGTGTCTTGGTCAAAATAATTTAAACATGCCAATCATCTCTTTTGTTTAGAAGTTAGTCTTATTGTAACTACTGGGGATAGTGCAGTGTATTACTGTGTGTTGTTCTACATTATAACAGTGCCGTGTATTACTGTGAATTGTTAGACATTATAATCCCTTCTTCTTTGGATGATTTTTACAGTAATGGAAGCTCATGTTACTGCTTTATGTAAAGTTTCCCCCTCCAGAAGAGAACAATTTTATAATAATAAAACAATAACAATTTAAATAATTTTATTGAAAATTGTGTAACAATTTTAGCAATAATAACAATTTTATAATAGTAAATTTATAGTTTATTATTTCTGAGAAACAGGATGCTAATAGTTCTATGTAGTCAGTATCAGTAAAATACCATTTCTTTCTGTGTTTAATTTCTTTACTAATGTCATAGTTGGCAGTTATTTGTTAAACTAATTAAGCTCAGAGAATGTTGAGTCCATGGCCTATCTAACCAATTCGATTGTTAAGTGTAACAGTTTTCCTATGATTTCAACTGTAAGATAATAATGATACAGATGGAGGGCGTGCATCCGTGCTAAGGAGCTTTAGTCGTGTCTGGCTCTTTGCGACCCTATGGACCGTAGCCCTCCAGGCTCCTCTGTCCATGGGGTTCTCTAGGCAGGAATACTGGAGTGGGTTGCCATGTCCTCCTCCAGGGACTCTTCCCAACCCAGGGATCGAACTTGTGTCTGCTGAATTTCAGGCAGTTTCTTTACTGCTGAGTCTCCGGGGCAGTCCCATAGTTGGAGGGCATCCTGACCTCATTACTCTATATTCACATACCCTTAGGAAGAGTTAGGCAGGATTTCGTTTTATTGTGGTTATCTAATAGGATTATAAAGGTGAATTAACATAACAAGTATAAATGTTGCTAATCAGGATTTTATTTTTTAATTTTTTAATTGGTGGAAAACTGCTTTATAGTGTTGTGTTGGCTTGTGCTGTACAGCGAGAATCAGTCACAATTACATATAAATCCTCCCCTTCTTTAGCCTCCCTCCCCGCCCCCATCCCACCCCTCTAGGCTTTCACAGAGCGCCAGGCTGTCATATAGCATGTGTTATATTGCAGTTTCGCACTAGCTATCCATTTTACACGAATAGTGCATACATGTCGATTTTAAACCAAGTTTTAAAATTTAGTACTGCGAAAATGTACTTGTTTCACCAAACTTTTCATTAGTTTAATTCATAGTGATCAGTGCTGCTTCACGTGTCTTATTTGGCCAGTTTCACTTTGTTGAACTTCTTCCTTTATTTTATCTTATTTCCACAAAGGTTTATTGATCTACTCTCTGTTAAACCCTGTGCTGGGCAGTGGAGGCACCCACGATGAATAAGTCATGGCCTCATCTATCCTGGAGGGTCAGGCTAGTTGGGGAGATAGATATGTCAGCATGTATTTGGGGATCCTGCTATAGCCATTCACAACATTTAGTGCAGTGTTGTGCTTATAACTAGTAGTCGGCAAGTGTTTATGAATGACTGAATGATTCTCAGGGTGTTTTGGGACCCCAGAGTGATGGAACTTGGTCAGACTTGAGGGGAGAAGGCTAGGTTGGGAGGGTGTTGTGAAGTTTTCCCAAGCCCCTGGAAATAGACCCACAGGATCCACTTAATACAAATTCTTATAGAAAATTAAAGGCGGGAGGAGAAGGGGACGACAGAGGATGAGATAGTTGGATGACATCACCGACTCAGTGGACATGAGTTTGAGTAAACTCCGGGAGTTGATGTTGGACAGGGAGGCCTGACGTTCTGCAGTCCGTGGGGTCGCAAAGAGTCGGACGTGACTGAGCAACTGAACTGAACTGAACTGTAGAAGTCAAATAATAAAAAACAACTAATAGAGAATTCTCCATTTCTCATTAAAACATGGCTTAAGCTCAATTTTTAAAAAATGGTCTTGAGCATCTGAAGCAAAGCTTAGTTTCATGAGATGAATTAACCCTACTTTTGGTTTTAGTTATGTTTAAATTAGGAGATCCCTTACTTTTCAAAATTCTCTTTGGAGTTGATGCCAGTACTCTTACCCCAACAAATCAAGAATTTGTTTTGAAAGCTGCCTCAGAAGAAGTTCAGATATTCCGTGAAATGCAGTAATAACTGGAGGAGTTTTTATTGACTGATTTCCAACAGAGATTTTGTAGTATAAGCTAATTTTTTTTTTTAAGGCAGTGCCAGCTACAAATACTTGATTTGCTAGTCCTTTTCCATTGCCATGTTACAGGTACTATAATTAATTAAACACATTCTTTCTTTTTTTTTTTTTCACATTTCTTTTTAAAGCCACTTTTCCATGCCTTTTTTACATTTCAGTTAAGGAGGCTCTTTACCTTTCATAGAGTTAGAACTGAATAGCTAGAACCATTCTAGACAATTACAGTTCATACATAGCACAAGGGTAAATTTAGAAAGCTACAGCAGGTCACATCCACTGTGGACAAAGCGGTACTGCAGTTGTGCCCTGGTCTTTGCGGAAACGTCAGCTGCATGCTGTCAGTATTCTGAGCTCATGAGAAATCTCCTGTACAGATTTCGGTTTTAGTCTCTCTGGTGTATGCATATACATGTATACTGAAGTATACGTACACCCCGCAATATTTATTTTATCAGACTTCCTGGCATTCATGCAAGATGTTGATAGGTCAACAGTGTTTGCTTCTACAGGCAACACAAGAAGTGCTTCCCTATTCTTAGGAGTCTTATTGACAGAGAAATGGAAAGGAATGAAGACAAATCCAGTATCACTGGAAAAATACCCGGACCATCTCCCAGAGGCTACACCGTGGCCTCTGTCTGTAATCCACACACTCTCCTGGACCTTTTAGTCTTCTATTTCCAACACACTACCATGCAGTGATAGCACATCAGATTCCATTAGACCAAAACCTCACTGTTGTGTTCTCTCCAATTTTAGGTATTCTGTTTCCCTAATTTTGTGATCTTGATTAGTATTTTTGCTCATTACATACCAAAGCTAGATGTTTCCAAGGTTTCCTTAATTTCGTCTTTTCCATAAACCCTTGAATTCAATTTCCCCAAGTTGTATACCTTCTTTCCCCTGCATATATGACAGATCACTTTCTTTTTCACATTGCTGTCCCTGAAACGTTGCTCACCAGGACCATTGCAATAGTATCCAAATTATCTTACAGACTTCATTCTCTTTACCTCTAACTCACCCTCCATATGTTACTCCAGTGATTATTTTGAGGACAGCATTCTGATCTTGGCAGTTCCTGCCCTTTCACCTAAAGGGTAATATTCAGTCTTCTTATTATAGCATGGAAGAACATTCATACGCTAGGCCCTGCCTTACGCTGAGAATTTTAACTTCTTTGTCATTTCCAACTTTATAATTCACCACACTGCATTACTCATAATTTCCTGCATACTGTGTTCTTCCCTACCACTATGACATTTCACTTGCTAGTCCTATGCCTGCTGTGTTTTCCACCTAACTTATCACCAGGAATGTTGTGAAATACCGTGTTGCTATTCCTATTATATGTTCCAAATGTAAAATATGTTATAAAACAAACAAGCATTTATTGCTTGGACTACTGTTTCTAAATGGATATCCATGGATCCATTTTTGCTCACTTCTATCTAATTCATGGACTATGTTGCAGCTAAAAAATATTTTTTAAATGCAGATCTTAAAATCTTTCGAGGGAATGTATGTGTGCTCAATCGCCCAGTCACTGTCACCCCATGGACTGTAGCCTGTCAGGCTCCTATCTCCATGGAGTTTTCCAGACAGAATACTGGAGTGGGTTGCCATTTCCTACTCTAGGGATTGTTCCTGACCCAGGGATAGAACCCAAGTCTCTTGTGTCTCCTGCTTTGGCAGGCAGATTCTTTACAACTGGGCTACCTAGGAAACCTTTGAAGGGATCAGTTCAGTTCAGTTCAGTTCAGTTGCTCAGTCGTGTCCAACTCTTTGTGACCCCTTGAACCACAGCACGCCAGGCCTCCCTGTGCATCACAAACTCCCGGAGTCCACCCAAACCCATGTCCATCGAGTTGGTGATGCCATCCAGCCATCTCATCCTCTGTCATCCCCTTCTCCTCCTGCCCCCAATCCCTCCCAGCATCAGGGTCTTTTCCAATGAGTCAACTCTTCGCATGAGGTGGCCAAAGTGATGCGATAAATGAGGGGATAAATCAAGTTTATTTTTCTACTTTTAATTCTTTGCAGTTAACATACTGCTGCTGCTGCTGCTAAGTCACTTCAGTCGTGTCCGACTCTGTGCGACCCCATAGACGGCAGCCCACCGGGCTCCGCTGTCCCTGGGATTCTCCAGGCAAGAACACTGGAGTGGGTTGCCATTGCCTTCTCCAATTTAACACACTGCTTGGCTTCAACGTTGTCTTATTCTCAACCAAATAACTTCTTATAAAGAACTGGTTAAATTCTTTTAACTACTTAATTTTTTCTTTTTTTATTGAAGCATAGTTGATTGACAATTTTGTTAGTCTCTGGTGTACAAAAAAGTGACTCACATATATATACATATTCTTTTTCATATTCTTTCCCTTATGATTTTTTAAAGGATACTGATTATAATTCCTTGTGCTATGCATTTGGACCTTGTTGTTTATCCATTCTATATGTATGTTTTATTATAAAAATAATTTGTGTTTTGACTAATTTGTTTTCACTTTTTCCAAACTGAAGGTTTGATTTTTCCGATATGTACACATTTATATCTTTTCAGTAATTTAATCAAGTTAATAAAATGACTCAAACTGGGAAATGATTTCCTTCTTATGCAATACACATGTTGTATATCCTTTAGGTATTTTTTAAATTTAACTTTAAAGTTTTGTTGACATTCAACTGTGCACCACTGGACCAGCATAAATAGAGTCAAGAAATGAATGTAAAAAATTATTTTGTATGTTATATTTAGCATAATGCAGACTTTTTGAGAATTGGAATTTTGCTTTCCATGTAGATCATCACAAATGTGCAGAAGAGCCTGAAAACTGTGCATACTCCTTTGGGACCCACATACTTTGGAGACTGGATTGAATAAACAACTTCTCAAAAATTATATGCACATTAGAAGGGTTGGCTTTTGCCATTTTATAGATAACAATAAACTTAAGAGCAGTTTAACCAAAGGGACTAGTGACTCAAATTATTTCCAATAAGCAACATAATTATCATGCTGAAATTCCTGACACCCAGTAATTAGAAAGATTTTTTAAAAAAATAGAAATGCCAAGAGTGGCACAAACAGAGTTCTTAGGTCTGTTATTCCAAGAAATTAAAATATCATCTTGGGACAAAAATGATACTAGGAAGTAGTGAATTCAAACTCTTATGTTATTCTGGAGTGGATATTAATATTATATAACATACGTACTCAAAAAGGTAAAATTAAAAAATTGAGTTGCTCAGTTTTGATGCATTTTCTCTGTCCTGGTCTTTTATGGGAAATGACTTCCCATAAATGGGAAATGAGTTCTGGGTTACATTTTAAACAAGTATAGTCAGGCTGTCACTGTATGTGGTTGCTGAGCTGTAAATAAGTGATACCCTTCTAGAAAATCCATCTGGCTGACAATTACAGATGTACACTGGACTATTGTAAGCAGAAAACCCTTCTATATTTCCATGTGAGTTTTAGGAGGGCCACACTAAAATTAACAATGTAAGAATTGAAAAATATATGCAAGTTCTTTTAAAATAGTGGTCGTATTTTAAGGTAAGCCATTGTAAAGCTTTCCTTGGAAGAGTGTATTTTCTTGTTCAGTCTTGAATAATTCAGTACTAGAGAAGCAATCAACGTTTTCGTGTACGCAGTATGTGGGGGTGCGGTCAGCGCCTCATTTGTGCAGTGTCACGAAGCTGTTTTTGCTTGAGTGATGTCTGCTTCAGAACAGATGGTCTAAGGATGAATAATCAGACCAATGAGGATAGAAATTCAGTGCCTACCTCAAGGGGGCAATAGTAAATTAACACTGTAGGATGCCCAGCATAATAAAGAATTGATGAAAGACATTTTCACTTGGTTGGGTTTATTTTTTTCATATCACGACAGTTCTAAAGGCCTTCAAAGGAGACTAAAATGTAATTCAGGTTCATTTATCCTGATCCTTGAGTATAACAGTGGGATAAACGCTAATATATCTTTCCTCCCAAAGGCTCTGTAATATTTTAACACATAGATTAGTCAGGGAATGAGAAGAGTTTTGTATAGAGAATATTTCTTAAGGAAAGAATTAAATAAACAGTTGTTACCAAATTATATCAAAAGCTCTTGTCTTTTTTCATCTGAGTGGAGTGCTATTATGGTAGGTTATTCTTCATTTATGAAACCTACTCTCATTATGGCCAGTGCTGGGCAAAGGGAAATTCCTTTGGGGATTTGTGTATACTGACAGAAAGCTTGATAATCTTTTCCATGCTTTGGTCCATGTTCTTTTAAGTTTAAGATGCTGGCAGAACATTTTTACGGAGATGTCCAGTTCATTGGAAATTAGGAAAGATATTAGGCTTGGGATACAAATTGCTTTAAAAATAAGTTTTCAATGTTTTTCCCTCAATTAATACTAGTTGGAGATCCGAAAGCAATAGTAGAGAACTGCTTAGAATTCAGTCCTATACAGATGTGGTGTGTGCTATTAAATTTCTATTGTGGAACTCTAGGTTTCCATTATTTTTTTAATTGGAGGATAATTGCTCTACAGTGTTGTAGTGGTCTCAGCCATACATCAACACAAATCAGCCATATTTATATCTATCCCCTCCCTCATAAGGGGCTTCCCTGGTGGCTCAGATGGTAAAGCGTCTGCCTGCAATGCAAGAGACCCGGGTTTGATCCTTGGGTTGGGAAGAGCCCCTGGAGAAGGAAACGGCAACCCACTCCAGTACTCTTGCCTGGAAAATCCCATGGATGGAGGAGGCTAGTAGGCTACAGTCCATGGGGTCGCAAAGAGTCAGACACGACTGAGCGACTTCTGACTTTGGTTTTCTCTCTCCTAAGCCTCAGCCCACCCCGGCCCCACCCCCCACCCCCCTTTAAACGACCCCCCGCCCCCCATTCCACCCCTCTAGAGTGCCAGGCTGGGCCCCCTGGGTTGGGCAGCAGTTTCCCACTAGTTATTTACTTTATACATGATAGTGTATTTATGTCCATGCCACTTTCTCAATTTGTCCTACCTTCTCCTTCCTCCAGTGTTCCCACCAGACTGTTTTCTATGTTTGTCTCTATTTCTTCTCAGTAAATAGGTTCACCAGTACTATTTTTCCAGAAATCAGGAAGAGAAAAACAAATATCAAATATTAATGCATGTATATGAAATCTGAGTTTTCATTATTGTTGTTGTTGGCATGTGAAATGCAGGTTTCCATGTTACGTCGACTATTGAGAAAATTAACGAATATTATGGAGAAACTAATATTCAGTAATATAAGATTTGTAGAATATTTTTGCTGGCCTTTGCATTGTTAGCATTCTGAACATAAATAAAGCAGAACTTTTCAAATACATCAGTTCAGACAGTAGTGTTAGGGATGGTATATAGCATGAAACCATAATGTGACAGGATACTGCTACACCAAGAGGAAACTGTAATAGTTGAAAGTGGGATATCACAATCTCCTGATCATATGCCATTTTTTTCCAAGTATGATATGCTCTTTAGGAATATTAACTATAGATAAACAGTTTAAAGCAATTATTAAGGTGCTTAGCTGACTGACTATAGTACTACCTTTAATCTGTTTGTGTAATTGAAGCCTTCCCTGGTGGCTCAGGTAGTAAAGAATCTGCCTGCAGTGCAGGAGACCTGGGTTCGATCCCTGGGTTGGGAAGATCCCCTGGAGAAGGGAGTGGCAACCCACTCCAGTATTCTGGCCTGGAGAATCCCCATGGACAGAGGAGCCTGATGGGCTACAGTCCATGGGGTCCGCAAAGAGTCAGACATGACTGAGTGACTATCACTTTCACACTTTCACTTTCACAGAGTATCTTATCCCTTGAAACAATCTGAAGCATTCAGTTGCTTAAATTTTTAAATTTAAAGCATTAAAATTTTAAGACAAACCTCAAACTATTTAATCTAATGTCTGACTTATAGCTATGGCAAAATGTTTCCCTTTTTCTGATTTCCTTAGATTTGTAAGTATTGTGGTGGAGCCATTACTATCTTCCCATTTAAATTCAGAAAAAAAATTGACATGTTGTATTTTGTGACAGAATTTCTGAGTTCTGAGTTTTGTTGTCATAGGCAGAACATATAGCTAGAATATAAATAATCAAAATCTGTTGATTTTTCTGACTTAGGAGAAGTTGTTTTAATTTTCAATTTATGATAATGTTCAGTAGAAAACTAAAACTTATAAACACTTAAGAAAGTTTCTACATTTTCTTTGTAAAAGTTCCCATTTTAGTGAAGGTTTCAGTATGTCTCATTTGTAATTTTCATTAAATCAAACTCATGTCAGCAAAACAGAGTTACTTTTCAAGTCAGACTTCTACTGTCTGATGATATACTAACTGAGGAATTCATATTTCTTCTGTTTAATAATTAAAAATAAAATAATTAAAAATGGATATATCTGTATATAAATCACAGGGAATCTGAAGTATAAAATAGTTATCAATCAAATGTACATTACAATGATTTTTTCGATTTAAGGTTTTTATTCCTACTAGTTTTGTGTTCTTGCCATATTTTTAATTTATTGAGGAAAGATATTGTTACATTATTAATATTTTGACTCAGTGTTCAAAAAAGTGATGCAGAAAAATTTTAAGGTATAAAATTATCTCTAATAACTTACTTCTATTTATCCTAGAAGACTTAACAATCAAGATCTCTGAGCCATATCCGGTTTTCCTGGATTCATGTTAAATATTTTTGAAGACCAGAGGGGTGCTATTAGAATAGTACAATAAAAAGATGCTCTAGAATTTGACTTAGCAACCATATTTTGAGTTCAAGTCCATAGCCAGGCGTACTTAATAGTCTACATTGTTTCTTGACTGTGTGGCACCTTGAAGGTAAAAGAGCAAGTCATTCAGTTGTCTGACTCGGCCACCCGATGGATGGTAGCCCGCCAGGCTCCTTTGTCCGTGGAATTTTTCCAGGCAAGAATTCTGAATTCTGTCATTTCCTACTCCAGAGGATTTTCCCGACTCAGGGATCCATCTCTTGGTCTCCTTCATTTGCTGCTGGATTCCTTACCTCTAGTGCCACCTGGGAAGCCCTGCATAATATGAATAATCTGCATTAGAAAAACTGCCTTCACAGTAAGAAAAAGATATTGCTTTTGAATACTGATTTTTTCATCTATTTACTCTTCAGTGATTTTTGTCAACATTGTGTAAGTTAGAAACAACTAATTTTTCAGTGTCACCATCTTTTTAAAGTAAATGTTTCTTTTAATTGTAGCATACATATGGAAATACATAACTTTTATATAATGTTTCTCTTGATATTTCTCACAAAGTTTACATACCCATTTAACAACACCCAGAATAAGCAAGTAAAACTATCATATTACCAGCAACAAAAATCTCCTTTCTGCCACCTCCCAGAAATTGCTATTCTGTTTTCTAAGAGTGTAGTTAGTTTTGTCAGTTTTTGGACTTTAATAAATGGAGTCATGAAGATGTCCTTTCTTGGATCTGACTTATTTTGCTTAGCATTATTTTTGTAACCTCTGTCAATGTTCCTTGTGGATGTAGTTCATTCATTTCTATTTCCCCTGTATATAATATTCTAGTTTAACTCTCTTTTGAAGAATTATGTAAGGATTGATAAAGGATTCAGGAATCTTAAATAGTTTTGCAGAATAGGTGTGGAATTGGTATCCTATAGGCAGTTCTTCTCATGGATAATAATCTCAGGGAAAACATTGATAATGAAAAAATTTAGTGTGCTGCTGCTGCTGCTGAGTCGCTTCAGTCGTGTCCGACTCTGTGCGACCCCATAGACGGCAGCCCACCAGGCTCCCCCGTCCCTGGGATTCTCCAGGCAAGAACACTGGAGTGGGTTGCCATTTTCCTTCAATGCATGAAAGTGAAAAGTGAAAGTGAAGTCTCTCAGTAGTGTCCAACTCCTAGCGACCCCATGACCTGCAGCCCACCTGGTTCCCCTGTCCCTGGGATTTTCCAGGCAAGAGCACTGGAGTGGGGTGCCATGGCCTTCTCTGATTTAGTGTGCTAGTGCAAATCAAATGTCAAAATGTCATATGAAGTTAAGAAAACATTTGTCTTTGTCTTTATTTAAAAGTAATTTCAAATGATCTTGCATACCAAATAGGTATTTGCTTAAAATATTCAGGTACAATTTATTTGTTTAATTAAAGTTAGATATTGTTTTGATACCAATTCTCAATTTTATGTGTTAATCATTGATTATCTTAAGTAACGTTTTAAAAGTAAAATGGAAGCATCTATATCTGAACTAAAATTCTTAAAACATATGTCACAAGGAAGTAAAAACAACCTTTCAAGAGGTTATGTTAATTCTTTCTGAAGTTCAGAGCTCTTTCAGCATTTCCCACTTAGTTGCAGTGTAAAGACCTGTTAAAATGACACTGAAAATGTAGCTTAATCAGCATGTTTGAGCTGCAGTGTACAAACTTATGTTTTATCACAGTTTTTGTTATTAGTGGCCAGCTGAATTGAAACTACGTGGGATTTTGCAGTGTAAAGTGTTTATACAGTTAGGACACTTTTAACAGTTAGCAGGATATTTTCCAATACTCTGGGCTTCTGGCAGCACCTTCTTCTTTAAGGAAGATGGTATGTATGCATCTATGCTTTGATTTGCCATTGTTGTTTTGTCTTTATAATTTACAAGAAAAACTGCAATTAAAAAAAGCTCAGCCAGTGTCTACTGTGCCTGTCATGGGGCTAAGCACTTCAAATCATATTTCATTCTTACAGCAATTCCATCAAGTACATTTATTTCTTTTGATAAGGAAATTGAGACCCACAAAGACTCAAGATCATCCAACTTGTAATTTGCTGTACATAGTTTTAACTTATCCAGCATTCCTAAGAAAAGACCTAAGGAATTGTAGAAATGTCCTTTATTTTATTATGTTCATATTAAGATTTTTCCCCTCAAGTTATTTTAATACATTTTGTTTATTTTGTATTACTGTAGAAATGTAGATCTCTGAGTTGGCAGGTAGATGACCCCGTTTTTTTTTTTTTTTTAAAGGAATAGCTGTATCCTAAGAAAATAAGCAAATTCCCTAAGTTTCAGAAGGAACATGTGGTTTCTTATGGTTAATCGCTTGGCAAATATTTGTGGAGGGTGTAGGATAAACCAGACTGAGGGTAGGTACCCAGTGTCACTTGCTAGGTTAGTTGAGGCTGGTGGCTGATTCACGCTAGAGGATGTGAGCTTCTCAAATATTAATACTATATTCCCCTCTTTGAAATATGAAAATAGTTTGTAACCTCTAGTGTTTCTATTTTTATTAGACTATTAATTAATTTATTTTTTTCGATTAAAAACATTTTCGGGGGCCTCACCTTGTGGCTTGTAGGATTTTAGCACTCTGAGCAGGGATTAAGCATGGGCCCTTGGCCTGTGAGAGCTTGGAGTCCTAACCACTGGACTGCCACAGAATTCCCGATAGAGGTAATTTAAATGTAAAAATCAAACTACATAAAACTCCTTAAACTCTTAGACCGTTACTAAAATGCAAGTTTTACAAATTAAGCATGAACAGAACTACAAAACTAGTATTATTCAAAAAAAAAAAAATTAGCACCGATGTAATAGAATGGACAGGACTGTGTAAAACTAAATCACAGATGTTGGTTTAATAGTAAAAAGATTTAACCTTGTATTTCTATAATGTGTTTCTGAATTTGCCCTAAATAAAAATAATACAGAGCACACATTTTTAGAACCTTGTCATACAACCATTATTATTATTATTATTATTTTGCAACCATTATTAATACATTTAAAATTTTGTTTCCTACTTCAGAATAAAAACATAAAGCTATCGGAGAACTGCCAATGCCAATATTGAAAGTGAAAGTGAAGTCACTCAGTCATGTCCAACTCTTTCGAATTTTCAGGCAAAGGTACTGGAGTGGGTTGCCATTTCCTTCTCCAGGGTATCTTCCAATCCAGAAATTGGACCTGGGTCTCCCACATTGCAGGAGGAGGCTTTACCATCTGAGCCACCTGGGAAGCCAATATTAATGGCATGCTATTTGATAATCATTTAAAACTCTCTTCATTTACTTGGTGATGGAGTCAGTACTGTGGTAAAGATATGTACCTAAGCCAATAACACTGCAATTAGGAACTGAAAAGCATTTTACTCTGGATTTTCTGTTATACTTACTGCCAACAGTCACAGTAAGTTGGATCATACCGAGATAGCATCCGAGCCTGTTATTTGCAACTTTATTTTTTTGTTAGTTTTTTTTTTTTTTTTTTTTTTGGCCACTCTGTGCAACATGTGGGATTTTAGTTTCCTGAGCAAGGATCAAACCTGCTCCCTTCACAGAGGAAGCTTGGAGTCTTAGCCACTGAACTGTCAAGGAAGTCCCTACTAATATGTGGGGTCTGTAGCTCAGTTAGTAAAGAATCTGCCTGTAATACAAGAGACCCAGGTTCAATCCCTGAGTCAGGAAGATCCCCTGGAGAAGGAAATGGCAACCCACTCCTGTATTCTTGCCTGGAAAATCCTATGGGCAGAGGAGCCTAGTGGGCTACTGTCCATGGGGTCACAAGAGTCAGAGTCTGCTCCAAGGCAAGATATTTTGCGTATTATGCCTCTGTCTGTATTCCATCTCTGCTTTACCTGTTATGCACTGAATTATAAACACAAAGTCACATACCAAAGATAGATGGCTGTTCTCGGTAGAAGGGTAGCCATCTAGATGACCTGGAACATGTTTATATTCTCCTTGTGAGGGTGTTATTGAACTGTAAGCATAGATGTTTTGCAAAATCTTGGCGCGAACTCAAGGACCCGTGTGAGTGAGCCCCTGGATCTTTCGGGGAAGCACTCCTTCAGCCGTAATGTGGCTCTGTGAATGCACATTCCTCCTTGCCTTTCATGTCCACTCTGCTGGATGCTGAGAAAGTATTGTTTTCCTAACATTCAGATCAAAAAATGTACAGAACTGTGTCAAGAAGAATTGAAGAGGAAATTTTTCTTTCTCGGCTTGAGATGCCACACTCGGGTTGTAAAAGGGACAAGTTTTAATGACATCCATCTGTTGCAGATTAAAATAAGTGGAGCTCAGCATTTGAATGCCTTGTTCAGAGTCAGACTTTATATAGGCATAAGCACAGTTGATTTTAGGATTGAGAGTTCTAGGGACAGACAGCAACAAAGCATAAAAAGTTAGTCTGTATGTCAGACTTTGCTCTCAAAGGAATTGCTGTTGCCTTCTTTTCTCTTTATGTGTGAAATCTCCCGGTCAGGCCAAGAGGCTAAGGTCTATTTTGAAAGCATGCCTCTCCCACTACTAATACCTAATTTTAATTTTAAAATTCTTACTTTTGTCATACTCAGAGGGAAACATAGCGTAGTAAAAATTGCTGCATCCCTCACCAGGAGTCCCGGAATCCTCTTTCATCTCTGTGTTGATTGAAGGTAACCAGACTAAAAGCTGTTTATCCTAAGCTCTTATGTCAAGAGCTTTAATCACAGATTGACCTCTTTGTAGTACAGGGCTTGCAAGTGTTTATCTGGAAGTAGGAGAAAAATATGTACTTCTGTACCAATCTATACTTTTAATCTTCAATAATGTCAGTATCTACATAGACATTTTGAAGTTTCATTTTAAGTTTGTTCTTGAAACTCATGCTCTGAAAGCATTTTATAATAACATACTTACTTGCATTTGCAAAATCCATTTCTAATGCATTTTCTTACTTTGGGAAAACTAAATCCCTTAATGGGTTTCTAGAAGAATACAGCTTATAGCAAAATTTACTGTGACTCCACTGCTGAAGAGATACTTGCCAGGATAGCTCACGTGTTTCCTTTCTATTGACTCTAGCCTGTCTAAAACACTGGGGACTTTTCTTTTTTGCTAGAATTCCAGGGATTGGCCTTAACTCTTTTCCTTGCCTTTACTTTTTAGGAGTTTGATTCAGAAAAGAGAAAATTAGTTATTAAAACTTGTTATTATGTAACAGCAAAAGCAATCCTCAATGTCATGCCCAGCCCCTACGGAAGGTTCTGAGAGGATCTAATAGGTACCCCTCCATGACACCTGAAGTCCCTTCAGACCAACAACAGCACCACCCCCCCAAGCTTCCACAGGGTGTCTCTGGGTATTTCTTCATTCGTGCAGGGTCAGCTACACCCTCTGGCTCTACCTCTGTTCATGGCATTCTTTTTTTTTACAGGAATGATAGCAAACCTGATCTTAGTCTGTGAGTTTGATCATGTTAGGCATGTAGAGAGACAGTCAACTGGCTTTTTAATGCAGTATGTACTTTACTGTCTCTTTCCTTATTCCGAAGTGAATGTGTTTCTAAGTAGTTTGTCTCAAGCCAACTCTTCATTTCTCTAGGTGCATAGATGACTGATAAATTTGAGGCTAGAGCTATCCGCCAAGAATTCTCTCTCTAGCTAAGGTACTCTATCTAGCAAGTGCCAAGATTTACAGAACAAATAGGTAGACCAAGGGCATACTGAGGTTATCACAAACCAGCTAAACCTATAGCTGAGGTTAGGTATCTACAGTAACATCTGCTTTGATACCTTGCCCAGATGAGGGAGAACAGCAGATAAGACTAGCTTTGAGACTGAGAAATATGAGTTAAATATTGGATCTTCCATTGAAAAATTCTGTGACCTTGAAAATTTTCTAAACCTCTTTCATCACCTATTAAATGAGCATAGTAATAGTTGCTTTCACCTAATGATTTTGTCATCACAATATAAGGCATGTAACTTAGCTCTGTGCCTGATCCACAGTAAACATTCATGTGCTCAGTCGTGTCTGACTCTTTGTGGCCCCATGGCCTGTAGCCCGCCAGAGTCCTCTGTCCGTGGAATTTTCCAGGCAAGAATACTGGAGGGGGTTGCCACTTCTCACTCCAGGGGATCTTCAGACCCAAGGATTGAACCCATGTCTTGCCTCCATTAGCAGGTTGATTCTTTACCACCAGCACCACCTGGGAAGTGCTTGACGTTCATAAATGTTACTTATAATTATGAAGCCTTGTGTACCGCTGGATGGAAGTACTTTCTAGGCATCATCTTTAATATAGTATGTAATATATGTGTGTACTAAGTCACTTCAGTCATGTCAGACTCTTTGTGACCCTGTGGACTGTAGCCTGCCAGGCTCCTCTGTCCATGGGATTCTCCAGGCAAGAATACTGGAGTGGGTTGCCGTGCCCTCCTCCAGGGAATCTTCCCAACGCAGGAGTCGAACCCACATCTCTAGGCAAATTCTTTACCACTAGTACTACCTGGGAAGACCATGTAATATATAGCATGTGGATTTATTTTTAAAAACCTGGATATGGGAAATAATGTTGTCATACTTTCTGTGACCTAATGTTATTTAATTGTTGTTTTGTAATAACTAATGTTTCCTGTGGGATATTGACAGAGCATAATGCAAAGTATTATCATGTTTCACTTTTAAGTGCTGGGGCAAGAAACTTGAAGGAGGAAAATCTTCCTGGAATTTAGAATTTGCTGCAAATCACAAATACTTCCATAGAATAGACATTTCAAAATGAGTCACCATTCGACCCCTGCAGCATTGCAGATAAGCCAGGGGCACCCTGCCATGAGCATAGCTTTCAGGAAGGATGAAGCGTGAGGATCACAGCGGTGTGGGGAGTAGGAAGGCAGCATTATGTTAGTCACACCGGGATATGTTTCTGAAGGCTCCAAACATGCAGTCCAGATGTGCAGATTTCACTCATACCTTTCGATGCCTCATAAATTATTTATCAGATTTGTAAATATATATGGCATTGTCGTATTTGGCTTAAGTGTGAGGCAATTTTGTCCTGGGGCGTTCAGTCTTCCCTTGTGTAAATCATTCTAACAGTCTGCAAGTAATTCCATATTTGAGACTCCCAGAGGAAACACTTCCATTTCTACGTGTGTACTTCATCACCAGTCATAATAAACAGGTCCGAGAGTATGCCAAGGGCCCTTGCCGAGTCCTTTCGAGAGAGAAGGAGGTGGGTTAAGAGCCATCCCACCTGCATCTCCCTTTCTAGTAGGTCCCTTTTCATAGGGATCTACTACTGTAGGTAGGTTGCTGTTTTCTCTTTGCATCTGTGTGCGTGCTAAGTTGCTTCAGTCGCGTCTGACTCTTTGCGACCCTATGGACCATAGCCTGCCAGTCTCCTCTGTCCGTGGGCATTCTCCAGACAAGAATACTGGGCTGGGTTGCCATGCACTCCTCCAGGGGATTCTTCTGATCCAGGGATTGAACCCACATCTCTTACATCTCCTGCACTGGCAGGCAGGTTCTTTACCATTAATGCCACTTGGGAAGCCCATTTCCTCTTTAGTCAGATGTTATACCACAAGAAGATCTATAAAGTGATGCCAGTATCTTGGAACCTAATGACGTTATCATCATCCTTGTGTTAAGGTTTGAAAATCAGACTTTGTCAGCAAGTCAGAGAGGCAAGGTGTCTGTGGCTACACCTCTGAAATAGCCTCCTTTGGACATTTTTTTTGGTGGGGGTGGGGGGATTCAGCTGATTTTCCCAGGATCAGGTTTTGCGAGGAATGGACTCAAGATGAGGACTTAGAAAGCAGTTTCCACTCAGAGTGATCATCTTTACCAAGAGATTTGAATCTGGTATTATGTCAGCTGGTTTAAATTTAATCTTGTTTTCCCAAAATCACTAGGATTCCAAAATCTGTATTGACCCAGTCCACACCTGCCGGCTAACACTGTCTGCTTTCCTCAAAGCATCCTTGCAACTTTCTGTTTTTCCCCTATCATAAGGACAGATGACTGCCAGGTGACCCATAGTCAGTATTCTCCCTCAGATGCATCTGAAAACCAGTCAAGGAAGAAAGAAGAAACCCAGTACTTTTCATTTCTTTTCAGTTTTTGTTTCCTTTTTGGCTCCATACTAGGCTCAGTGTAAAGTCACTAGCTTCCTGAAGCTAAAATGAACGGGTAACAGTGGATGTGGAGGTACTATGAGTTCATCTTCAAATGTAGCCAAAGATTTGCAATAAAGCAGTAAAAATTTTTTTATTTTAATGATTCTTTTATACTCTTTAATAGAGCAGAATGTATTCCCATTGACCTTAATGTCCTTAACTCTCTAGAAATATTGTGAGGTTGCTCACTTGTCCTGTTAATAACTATTAAGTGTCTTAAACTCAGGTTTGGATTGTTTTGCAGCCGAAGCTTTTCCAATATGTGGTGCAGACATTCCTGTTTCTTTGTCTGTGATGTGTGTTCACTTTACCAGTAATTCACTGAAGCTCTTTTCTGTTTTTCACAGTCTGACAGCAATGCAAGCTTCCTCCGTGCCGCCAGAGCAGGCAACTTGGACAAAGTCGTGGAATATCTGAAGGGGGGCATAGACATCAACACCTGCAACCAGGTAAGCGCCATGCAGCTGCCTCGGTATTATATGCTGAAGACACACCTGTTACCTATAGGTACACTCCAAGAGCCCAGAGAGTTTTTTGTCTTTTGTTGAATTTACTAAAATAGCACCCGTCCAGAATTATGAAAGTTCATTTTTGCCTCCTTACCAACTTTCGAAGCCTCAGACATTTGTATCTAGAGCTAATAATACCAGCAAAGTAGATAGATCAAAAGTGATTAAACATCAGTTTTGCCTATGAAATGATCTGGGCTGCCCTTAGCTGAAATGCTGACCAAGAAAGATGTTTTCCTGCTCGTTTATTATCAACTAGTTATCCAGATGCTGGCTTCTGTTCTTGTCTGCTGTAAGCCTTTTATTCAGGGGGACACTGATTATTACAACTTGGGGTAGAGAAATAAAAGAATAAAATCAAAATTATGCACCCACTTACCCCTCCCTACCCTGCCATTACTTTTAAAGGATAGATTTGAGTGAGGAGAGTTTGATACTGTTAGTTTAAATGAGGAGTTTGGATTATTTATTTATCACATCCGTTTGCTAAGGACTTTCAGTTCAGTTCAGTTGCTCAGTTGTGTCCGACTCTTTGCAACCCCATGAATCGCAGCACGCCAGGCCTCCCTGTCTGTCCATCACCAACTCCTGGAGTTCATCCAAACCCATGTCCATCGAGTCGGTGATGCCATCCAACCATCTCATCCTCTGTCATTCCCTTCTCCTGCCCCCAGTCCCTCCCAGCATCAGGGTCTTTTCCAATGAGTCAACTCTTCGCATAAGGTGGCCAAAGTAGTGGAGTTTCGGCTTCAGCATCAGTCCTTCCAATGAACATTCACATCATGAATGTCGTGCTATATACTGATATATATATCCTAATGTGTTCATTGAGCCCAGTTATGTTCAATCTCTAGTCCCCTGAAATTAGTAAATCTTTCAAATACAACTTCTCAAAAACTGAATCTGGTGTCTTTCCATACTCACACTTGCTCTCCTCCCAGATTCCTACCTGCTGATTTTCTTTTTGTTGTTCAGTTGCTAAGTCATGTCTGACTCTTTGTGTCCCCATGAATTGCAGCATGCTAGGCTTCTCTGTCCATCACTGTCTCCCTGAGTTTGCTCAAACTCATGTCCGTTGAGTCAGTGATGCCATCTCATCCTCTGTCTCCCTCTTCTCCTCCTGCCCTCAATCTTTCCCAGCATCAGGGTCTTTTCACGTGAGTCGCTCTTCACATCAGGTGGCCAAAGTATTGGAGCTTCAGCTTCAGCATCAGTCTGTTCAATGAATATTCAGGGTTGATTTCCTTTAGGATGGACTGGTTTGATCTCTTTCTTGTCCAAGAGACTCTCAAGAGTTTTCTCCAGCACTACATTTTATTTATTTGTTTTTTTTTAAATTTTATTTTATTAGTTGGAGGCCAATTACTTCACAACATTTCAGTGGGTTTTGTCATACATTGACACGAATCAGCCATAGAGTTACACGTATTCCCCATCCCGATCCCCCCTCCCACCTCCCTCTCCACCCGATTCCTCTGGGTCCTCCCAGTGCACCAGGCCCGAGCACTCGTCTCATGCATCTCACCTGGGCTAGTGATTTGTTTCACCATAGATAATATACATGCTGTTCTTTTGAAACATTCCACCCTCACCTTCTCCCACAGAGTTCAAAGTCTGTTCTGTACTTTTGTGTCTCTTTTTCTGTTTTGCATATAGGGTTATCATTACCATCTTTCTAAATTCCATATATATGTGTTAGTATACTGTAATGTTCTTTATCTTTCTGGCTTACTTCACTCTGTATAATGGGCTCCAGTTTCATCCATCTCATTAGAACTGATTCAAATGAATTCTTTTTAACAGCTGAGTAATATTCCATGGTGTATATGTACCACAGCTTCCTTATCCATTCATCTGCTGACGGGCATCTAGGCTGCTTCCATGTCCTGGCTATTATAAACAGCAGCACTACATTTTAAAAGTGTCTCTTCTTTGGCGTTCAGCCTTCTTTATGAACTCTTACAAGCATACATGACTACTGGAACAACCATAACTTTGACCATGTGGACCTTTATCGTCAAAGTGATGTCTCTGCTTTTTAATACACTAAGTTTATCATAGCTATTCTTCCAAGGAGCATCTTTTAATTTCATGGCTGCAGTCACTGTCTGCATTGATTTTGGAGCCCACGAAAAAGAAATCTGACACTGTTTCCACATTTTCCTCATCTATTTGCCATGAAGTGATTGGACTGGATGCCATGATCTTTGTTTTTGGAATGTTGAGTTTTAAGCCAACTTATTCACTCTCCTTTTTCACCTTCATCAAGAGGTTCTTTAGTTCCTCTTCACTTTCTGTCATTAAAGTGGTATCATCTGCATATCTGAACTTGTTGATATTTCTTCCAGAAATCTGATTCCAGCTTGTGCTTCATCCAGCCCAGCATTTTGCATGATGTACTTTGCAGATAATAAGTTAAATAAGGAGGGTGATAATATACAGCCTTGACATACTCCTTTCCCAATTTTGAACCAGTCTGTTGTTCCATGTTTGGTTCTAACTGTTGCTTCCTGTCCTGCATACAGGTTTCTCAGGAGGCAGGTAAGGTGGTCTGATATTCCCATTTCTTTAAGAATATCCCACAGTTTGTTGTGATCCACAAAGTGAAAGGCTTTAGCCTTACTAATACTTAGTTCAAACAGGTTTCCACCCTTGTCTTCTCCCCTACTCCATTTCAGCACTCCTTTCTTGGTTCGTCTTCCACATCCACAAATTTGCATTAACCCACAGTATGGTCACTTACCATAGGTGCCACAAGAGCCTCCTTAATTAGGTTCTGTCTTTATCTCATCACTCTGGTCAATCTCTATGCTATGTCTTGAGTCATCTTTCTAAAATAAAAATGTTTTTATGGTACTCCCCCACCCCCAAACTTTCTCCGGCTTCCAGTGCTTAGATCAGTGTGATTGTTGTATAAAAATTACCTGCAGACTTTTGCAAAGGGTGCAGGGTTTTCCTTGCTCCTCCCAAGACTTTCCACCACAGGAAGTATTGTCACCAATAGCAATATTTCTTGTCCTTTAGGAGAGTGTATCTCTTGGCATCAAAAATATTGAGTGCTGTTAGCTTTTAGGAATATCAATCTGCTATAACCCTGAGCATCCCTATATATTCCTTTGGGTGTGGCAAGAATGAAAGACACTGAATGCTGTTTATCTGGGGCCTTTCTCAGGGTAGTGTTTGCAGTGAGCAACCTTAAGGGATTAGGTAGCTCATTCCTTCAGAGAAAAAGTAGGCTTATTCATTCTTAGTTTAAAAGCTGTGAATCCCTCAAGGTTAATTCTTCTTTAATATAACCCTCGGGATGCACAGGTATCCATAGTCCTCCGTGTCACTTCCTTGGGGTTAGGGGGGATATGGAACTGATGGAGGCAACATGTTGACAGTCAGCTGATTCTTTGCTGTGAACTGTGAAGTCCATTGAGCTTCCCTCGTGTCTCAACAGTGAAGAATCCACCTGCAATGCAGGAGCCTCAGGAGATGCAGGTTCAATTCCTGGGTTGGGAAGACCCCCTGGAGTAGGACATGGCAACCTACTCCAGGATTCTTGCCTGGGATAGAGAAGCTTGGCAGGCTATAGTCCATGGGGTCCCAAAGAGTCAGACACGACTGACGCGACTTAGCATGCATGCATGAAGTCCATTGTCTCTCATCTAGGAGACTTGTGTCTTCTTCTAGCATCAAGAAACAGTAGCAGTTTAGCATTTTAGCTTATAGGTAAGATAAAATAGCAGACCTTACATAGTTTTTGGCACTGACATATGGAATCAAGCCAAATGCCTTTATCCTAGTATATAAGATCTTCACATTTTATACCTCCTTTTCTTATCTATCTTATATTTTGTTATGAGTTCTTTTATTTGATACATTTCTAGTATTTTTTTGAACAAATAATTTGAGGTTTTCATATATTAGAAGAGAAAGAACATCCAAATTCTTATTGTTGTTGTTGTTCAGTCTCCAAGTCATGTCCAACTCTGTGACCCCACAGGCCCCAGAGCATGCAAGGCTCTGCTGTCCTTTACCATCTCCTGGAGTTTGCTCCATTTCATGTGCATTGAGTCGGTGATGCTATTTAACAGTCTCATCTTCTGCTGCCCCCTTCTTCTTTTTCCTTCAGTATTTCCCAGCATCAGGGTCTTTTCCAATGAGTCAGCTCTTCACATCAGGTGACCAAAGTATTGGAACTTCAGCTTCATCATCAGTCCTTCCAATGAATACTCAAGGTTGATTTCCCTTAGGATTGACTGACTTGATCTCTTTGTAGCCTAAGAGATTTGCAAGAGTCTTCTCCAGCACAATTAAAAAGCATCAATTCTTTGCCCCTCAGCCTCCTTTGTGGTCCAACTCTCATATCCGAACATGACTATTGGAAAAATATAGCTTTGACTATACGAAATTTCTATATAGTTGTATGAACTGCCTCTAAATTCCTGTATAGACGTATGAATTTCTTCCAAAACTGCCTGTGAGAATGAATATAAATTGTTTGAATATTTTAAAATGCTATTTTAGAGTTTTTTCAAGTACATTAAATACATTCTCCCAATTTTAATATCAATTCATTAACATTCTATATTTGTAATATGCTAGAAAAAAGGCAATGAAACTGTTTGAAGTATTAGTTCATTTAGATAAAATCATCATAAGTGATGCTGAAAGAAGAACCCAAGGAAAATGACATTAACCTCAGTCAAACCAAGTCCACTTTACTCTAAAATATAAGAAATATCTTAATTATATAAAAGATCTTAGGTTTTTTTTTTTAAAGAAAAAATCTCAGCAGTAAATACTCACTTCTTATCTGCTTTATAGAGTTATAAACCTAACTTGTTGAGTTACCTAGAAAAGTTTTTAGTAACTTAACGTATTTTTCTTGTAGCCCACTGTCTACTAACATATTACTATAGGAGGGAAGAACATCTATTTTTGTGAGAAGGCAACAATGTCATAAAATCACACAGAATTTAGAGCCCAGAGGCTCAAGTTTAAGTTCTGTCTCCACTTTCAGCAAGTCATTTCAAGTTAGAAAGTGACATTTTTCTAATCTCTAGAATAAGAAAATAATGATACATTCAATTTCACACACTGAGTAACAATGTGAATTAAATATGAAATATGAAAGGGCTTTCTGAGGTTTACATAGTCTAACTGCAATGACTGTGTATAATCCACCGAGAACCAGTAAAATGAAATTGACCTCCTTGCAAAGTATGAGGTTGATTCTCCTCAGTCACCAGAATTTACCAGGTATTAAGTAAATATTGTTGTCTGGTGTTGGCTCTTTTTTATTACCATTCAGGAATGTATATTGAGTAGAGATTAGGCAAATGAAGTGAGAAATGCTAACTAATTAGTTACTACCTATCAGGCTTTGTGTTGGCCTGATACTTCATCAGTCAGCAGAGACAAATGGAAGGGAGACACTCGCCTGAGTTTACAAATGCAGAAAGAGTCTATAAATGGTTAAGTGATGTCCCCGGGATCACAGAGGTCTGTTCTCTTTCAACTTTTAATCTTCCTGAGATGTTTGAATCTGCCCTTCAAAATTTGCAGTGGAGCTGTCCTTTATTTTAAAGCTCAAATCTGATTTTTAATCTAATATTGCTGGTATAAAAAGGACCTTATTCATCCACAGATTAGCATAATATGTAGTTAAAGGAACTTTTAAGTCAAAGAGCACCACCACCAGGATTACTACTAAAACTCAAAAAAAATATAGAACAGAAATAATTCCCAAACATCCAGAAGGGCAAAAGAGGCAACTCTTTAGCCAAAGTATTGCTATTTCTAAATATATAAAATCTCAAAGCTAATATTGCTTTTCTTGCTCATAAATCTGAGCTTCTAGGGAGCATTATGACATGTAACATAGAAACCAGGACTTTCTGTACCCTGTTGTATTTCTCAATGAAGAGCAATCTGGACTGCACCAGCTTTCCAAAAATACCATGTGTGTTGGCATGCTAAGATTCCTTAAACTAAAATATGGATGAAAGTCCTTTTCTTTATAAAATTGGTCTCGTAACTACCATGACAATTTTGAAATTTAATTGAAAAATGCCATTTGGCTTCTACTTTCATTTGAAGGATATGGGGAAAATTAAAAATTTGGCATAAGACAGTATTCTTTAAAAAAAACAAAGAACTGAGGTTTCATTTTTCTCTTTTCAAAGCAATCACAATTTTGTTACCTTTCATTTTTCTTAAAAGATTAAGCTGGTAATGTATTTATTTTTTATCTCTTATACATTCAGAAAAAGAGAATAGATCTTAGCTTTTGCCCCCCATTTTTGAAACTCATGTGTACTTAGTTTATATTTATTTAAGTAATTGTTCATAAGATAATATTGTAAACAAAGTTGACATCTAGATATTAAAAATAGCCTCTTATGACCTTTTCATAAGATTTTATAGCCAGTTTGTGGCTCAGATGGTAAAGAATCCATCTGTTATGCAGAAGACCTGTGTTCGATCCCTGGGTTGGGAAGATCCCCTGGAGGAGGGCATGGCAATCCAGTCCAGTATCCTTGCCTGGAGAATCCCCGTGGACAGAGGTGTCTGGCAGGCTACAGTCCCTGGGGTCACAAAGAGTCAGACACAATTGGGCGGCTGAGCACAGCGCATACATCAAAAAAAGCCTCTGAAGGTTGAGATACTTTCACAATGTGCAAAATTTATTGGTTCCACTGCAATGACTTCAGAATGAAGGATGTCACATATCATTTATTGGACACAATTCTAATTATTACCTTCAAGGTTAACAGTTCTTAAAGTGTTCTGATTTTTGGTCTTGATTTGGTCTGGATTTTTTACACTGAAGTGATAAAATGAAATATCAGTTACAGCCTATGTTTCATTTCTCAAAAGCAGAGGGCAATGTCGGTGTACCCAACAATGACTTTATCATATGCTCACATAGCTATGACTCAGACACACAGCCTTTTTGGAAGCCACATTAAAAATGCGGGTGCTGAAATCCAAATTCTTTTTAGCTACCTCTCAGCTACCTGACCCTGGGCAGTCAGCTTCTCCAGGACTCAACTGTTTTCTCAACTATAAAATAGTGTTCATAACAACACTGAAGTCATAGGGCTTTTGTGATATTAAGTATGATGTTTGCAAAATGCTTAACAGAGCAAGCATTCTAAAAATATTAGAAAATTATAATCCTTTTTATGATAATGTAATATTTTTATATTGATTCTCAACCTGAGCTTTAGTAAAAGTAGTGTTGGTTCTCATAGGCAGAACATAAAAGGTATTATCATAGCCTGTGTCATCAAATAGGAAAGATCCCATTTAGTAGCAATTTGGTAACAGGTACTGTTTATATGGGTTATTTTAAACTAAAATCTATTTTGGAATGAAAATCATTTTTATGAATGTCATTTGGCTCCATCTGGTCAGAACTTCTTTTTAAAAATGCCAAAAACAATTGTTAGCCTGGGACTTTATAAAGATAAAAAGAAAAATGAATAGCTGAGAACTGAACTCATATAAAATTAACAGAATATGAAATGAACTACACAGTTTTCTAACAAGTTAAGTGAGGTACAAATATTTGTACAAATAATCTAGGTGTATATCCATGAGTTAATTGTGACATCTCATTTAGAGGAAGCAAAAGGTGGTGCATTTTTCTGATTCAGGTTACATACACTCTTTTGTTATTGGATTCTGCATCATTCTCTGATTTTCTTCAATACATTAATACTAATTCTTGCTTTATACTGAGTAGTGTTGACTCAAATTGGATTTGAATGATGTCTGCCAAATAATTGGAGCACTTAGAATTTTTAGTTTCAGAGTTAAGTCATTCAATGTAAAGAAATTCCACAGAGACTTTTCCTCAGCTACTTCTCCATAGCTCTAAAAAGCTTCGTTTCCATGTATCACCACACAGATTTACGAAATGTTTGAAATGTAACTCTTCTATCACTTTAAAGCAGCTTTCCCTGGTGGCTCAGATGGCAGAGTCTACCTGCAATGCAGGAGACCTGAGTTCGATCTCTGGGTCGGGAAGATCCCCAGGAGAAGGAAATGGCAACCCGCTCCAGTATTCCTGCCTGGAGAATCCCATGGACAGAGGAGTCTGGTGGGCTACAGTCCATGGGGTCGCATAGAGTCAGAGAAGACTGAGCGACTAACACTTTCACACTTTTCATTTAAAAACTCCCAAGGGTAGCTTCATGCGGGTTATTCCTGTGACTGTCTTCTTAAGTACTTTGCTAAGTGATTTAGACCAAACAGAACAATTTATATTCTAAGGATGTTCTTCAGTGCTTGCCTTCTGACTTAAAAGATGTTGATTTTTAAACATAGAACCAGGCAGTCTGCTCATTCCTCCCTAGGTCATCTCAGATTTTACCCTCATAGCGGTCTTTCTGCCAGTCTGAATGCAAGCTTACCATTTGTTTATCTGTTTATTCAAGCACATATTGTATGTTTACTATGTGGCAGGCAGAATTCTAGGTGCCATGAAGGAAGAAGCAAAACCCTTGCCCTCGTGTAGCTTACAGTCTGCCTGAGGGGAGAGAGATGGTCACCAAGGGAAAAAGTAAACTGTGTGGGAAGAGAGATCGCAGTGAGGGACGGGGAGAAAAATACAGTCAGGAGGAAGAAAGGGAGGGGGATGGAGAGCAGCGTGTCTTTGAAGGCAGGATGGTCAGAAGACCGGAAGGAGGTGAACAAGGAAACTCGGCTTTGTTTGGAGGGAGTACATTTTATTTTATTTTTTACCTTTTTTGGAGTATAGTTGCTTTACAATGTTGTATAGTTTCTGCTATACAACAAAGTGAACCCGCTACATATATACACATATCCCCTTTTTTGGGGGGGTTCGCTTCCCCTTTAGGTCACCGCAGAGCTCAGAGCAGAGTTCTCGTTAGTTACCCGCTATTATCCGTGCTATCCATAGTGTATACACGTCAATCCCAGGGAGTACATTTTAAAAGAAGCCTTAGCAGAGAGAAAACCCCAAGGAAGGAGTGCGCCGGGCATGTTTGAGGCCGGTGTAGCTGAAGTGGCAGGAGGGAGGGGAAGAGAAGGTCAGGGGAGAGCCCGGGGCAGCACCAAGGAGCAGATAGGCTATTTCAGGAACTTTGGCTTCAATTTGAGAGAAGAGAATTGCTTAGAAGTAATAGCAAAGAAGGGGCATAAGATGACTTTATGTTGAAAAGTAGCCCTTCAACTGAAAAAGAGCAAGGGCAGAAGGAGGAAATGCTTTGGAATACTTTATGAAGAAGGAATGTTACTCTTGACACAGGAGTATTACACTTCTGTCATACTTTAGGTGAGAGATGAGGTGTTCTGTTCTAAGGCCTCAGACAGGAGAGATGTGAGAAGTGGTCAGAGTCTGGATATATTTTTAAGACAGAGCTGATAAATGTTGTTGATGGATTTAATGTAGCCTGAGAGCCAAAGAGATGTTGGGGATGAAGATTGGGGCTGCAAGGAGACTAATGAGGGTTGAAGATTCGTTCCTGGAGAGGAGAGAGAAGTTGTGAAGTAATCATCTAGGAGAGTGGAAGAGAGTGATGAAGGGTAACCGAATGGTTGTGTGTGTCTGTGCTCAGGTGCTAAGTCGTGTCTGACTCTTTGTGACTGCAAGGACTGTAGCCTGCCAGGTTCCTCCGTCCATGGAATTTTCCACTCAAGAATGCTGGAGTGGGTTGCCATTTCCTTCTCCAGGGATCTTCCCGACCCAGGGATCAAACCCGAGTCGCCCATGTCTCCTGCACTGGCAGGTGGATTCTTTACCACTGCATCGCCTGGGAAGTGAATGGTTGCCAAGCAGCGAAGTAGAATGAGTGGAAGCAAGAGGCGCTGGGGGTGAAGGCTGGGGTCACAAGAATAGTGAGGGTTAGAAGTTTCATTAACTAAGATGGGAAAGACTGTGATTTGAGCAGGTTTAAGGAAATAATCGTAAGTTCAGCTGTGAATATAAGTTCAATTCATCTATTTGATACCCAATATGTTGAGCATGTAGTTGGGCGTACGAGTCTTAGGTTCAGAGGAGAGCTTTTTACCAGAGATACATATTTTGGAGCATTCAGTGTTATAGATGTTATGTAAAGCCATGAAACTGGATGATGTCACCAAAACAATATGTGAAAATTATATGAGAAAACTGAAGAGGTCCAAAGACTGAGCCTTGGGACACTCTAGCTCTTAGAGGTCAGGAAGATGAGGTGGAGCTGGGAAGGAGAATGGGGGAAAGTGCCCTGGAAAGTCGGAGAAAACCTGGAGTGCTGTGTCTAGGAAACCAAGTGAAAGGTTTATTTTCAGGTGGAGGAAAAAAAAATGCTCTGTAAAACACTGTTCAAATAAGCTGAAGAAGGGAACAAGAGGCTTAGTAAAGTGATGATAGCTAATGACTTGATTAGAGCTTTCTTGGTTGCCTGGTGGGGTGAAAGCCTGACTGGAGTTGATTCAGTCAGTAGTGGGAAGGCCAGATACTACTGCTCGGAGTCTAAAGGGAAGGAGAAAATGGAGGAGGGAGCTGGAAAAGGAGGTAGAATCAAGAGAGGCTCTTGAAAAAAATATGAGGTAAATTATAGCATTTTTGTCTCCTTAATGGAAAAAATAAGCAGAGGAGGGAAAAGTCAATGAGGCATGAGAGAGAAGGGAGAAATGCTGGAGGCTGTCCTAAGGTGGGTGAAAAGGGATGGGGCCTGGAATACACATGGGGAGTTGGCCTTTGCTAAGAACAGGGATAGTTCAGGAAAAGGGAAGGGTTTATGGATAAAAGAGCAAGAAGCACTTTGGATGAGGTGCTGGGAGCTGGATGTGGAATGGAAGTTCTTTTCATTGCTTCTATTTTTTTTTTTAGTGAAATCTGAATGAAGGTCATCAGCAGAGAGGGGAGATGGGAGAGAGGTGGTATTGGAGATTGAGAAGAGAGAAGATGTGAAATAATCATCTAGGGGAATGGGAAAAACAGTAACAGAGTATGATTGCAAGGCAGCCTGATGGGCAAACATGTATGCATGGGTTCTTCTGCAGCCACATTCAGATGTGGTATCAGATGGAGAAGTCTATCACCAGGAATGTGGTTCAGCTAAGTATGTATGTAGATATGTATAGCTAGAGAAGGCCAAGACAACTGAGGATGCCTGCAATGGAATGAATCAAATTGTTATAAAGATTCTGCATGGAATTTAGGCTGAGTGAGGAAAGAAATCGACACAGGGAAGAGGTGAACAGACTCTAGGTGTCAGGGACTGAAGGATTGTTAAATTTGGGTCAGGAGATTGTCAAGAGAGTAAATGGTAGTGAACAGATTCGATGCTTGAGGTTGAAATCCTGGAGGAAGATTATGTTACAGGAAATGACTGTGGAAAGAGTAGATGAGGTAGAGAGAAGGAAACATTATTGGCTGAGCAGTCAGGAACCTGAAAATGGTTGTGAAAAAACCACTTTCCTATTTGTTGGGAAAAGTGGCAATGAACTAGAAGTTAAAATCTTCAAGAGATGAGGATGGAATCTAAAAGATACAGGCTGATGGCATCTGGAGATTTATGTAAACGGAGAATGAAAAATGGTTTAGAAGAGCAGGTTGAGGAGCAAGAAGCATCGGCACAGCTCCACCAAGTCCTGTGGTTAATGGCGGGATAAATATAATACTATCACTTGAGTAGACTTCAGGGAAGCAGTGGTTTGAGTTTCAGTTAGAACAGAAAGGTTAAAAGGAATGTTCAGAGAAGAGATTTAAGGCACAGAGACACTGCTAATAACCACATTCATGTGTTCTAGAAGACCTTGTGTAAGAGTTTCAGAATATGGGAGGTCATCAGAGATGATCAGAAAAAGGGATGCATATGGGGGTTGCATTTGGAGGAAGAGGATTGACCTGGTGACTAGCATACACAAAGATACAGGGTATGCTAACTTTTGTTAAATTCAGTCTATATAGTCCCAACCAGATAGTGATGGTGAGATTGTGAAAGTTGTCTGGAAAAAGATATGAGGCAGTGGGGAGTCTAGCCAGGAGCCCACAGAGTTTTGGAGTCCCATCTTGATTTCTGCTGTGGGGGGTCAAGAGAGGGAAGATCTTTATCCAAACATCTATTCAGTAGAGCTCTTCAGATACATACAACAACCAAACACAGGGGGTGTTTGAAGTGAGATGTATTTAGATGCCATTCTTGCTTAGTCACTTTTTTGCTTGGTTTTTTTCCTTGTGCCTTTAAAGATCAGCCAGCCCTTTTGCAGTAGCTGAGGTTTTGCCCACTCCTAGTCTAACAGTCTCTTTCTTTACTAATCACTTATTCCGGTCTTTCCCCACTCTTCTATAGACATTTCCCAGGCATTTACCATGCCTGTCTACCCTCATAATTTTCTCTTTCTCCTTCTGTGTGTGTGTGTGTTTTTATGGTTGTAAAGGAGCAACTCCAAATCCTAGGATCCTTAGATCCTTAGTCTTCAAAGTCTTCTCTTATGGATAAGGAGTAGGAAAGAAAAGGAAACCTTGTTTTCAGATGGTAACTTCTTCAGATTCTTAGAAATGAGGAAAATAGACATGTAGAAAATAATTCAGCAGCTCCCTGTTAAAAGTGGTTGTCCATTGAAACGGACATGATGGGGAGCTACCTGTCTGTTGATGAACCTGTGTATGTACATGTGTATAACTCGATGTAGGTGATTGATTTTAGCACCATACTGTTTTTTTCTTCAGCCCCTTCCCTCAGACATGAAAGGTCTTTAGGGTAGGATGAAAGAGTCTAAAATGCAGATGAACAAGGGCTCATAAGGGCACACCTTGGAAAAGGTAATCGCTGGCTCTTCCCTCCCCCTGACTCCCTTCACTACCACCACCACGAAAAAAAAGTTACCAACAATACAAAGAAGACAAGTACTTTGTGCAGGGTAGAGGGTGCGGTGGGGACAAGCTGATATCAAACCCTGCACCTGATCATGTGTACAAGCCCATTGCTGGGGTGAGAGAAGGATGCTACTGCCCTTGGGAAAGAGGTTTATTGGAGAACCTGTGATGTGATATTTCCCTTAAGGAATGAAGGAAGACAGCAAAGTGCCCATGGGAGGCAGGGGAGAGAAGTAAGGATGGAAGGAAGCAGTTTATCAGGGAGGGAGATGTGAATATATTTTTCTCATCCAAAGCAACCAAAGAGAAATTGTTTAAGAGATTTGCTGTTCAAGTTCTCTTGAAATTATTAATTTGAAAAACAAACTAGCTATGATCTCTATAGCCTTTTTTAATGACTCCTTTTAGTGAGATTTTTATGTCTCTAAAGAAGGCACTATATTCTTATTAATCATTTGTATCCAGGGCTAACAGTTTAGCAAAACGCAGAAAGAAATGCACAACCCACAGGCTGAAAACTTGGAACATTAACAGCACAGGAAAATTAAGGGTTTAAAAAGAAAAGTCCATGAAGTATAGCAATCTAAATATGGTTACTGACTTATATGAACCAGCTCACAAAGAATGATTTATAAGCTAAAATTTAAGCTTCAGCATTGTTGAGTGAAAAGGGCATTTTGCTGAAAGGACCTGTCACACAAGAGGTTTACAATTAATATTCACTAAATGAATAATTGAATAAATATGGATATCAAGCCAATCTCCTAAATCATTCCGAATCTCAAATTACCCAGTCATGAAATGGGAAATAATACCTGTGGTATTAAATACTACTTTATTGCACGTCGGGTACATGCTCATCACTGTCTAGGTACTTTATATATGTAACCTTCACAGCGTAGTTCTCTTCCTCAAAGCAAGACTACTTTAGGTTCAGATGATATCAGAGAAAACCCACTGTGTTGCACACACTTATTCAGGGGACCAAATTATGGCTGTGTCAGTTGCAGTTGGATAGCAGTTAACAAAAAAGTTGGGCTGGCCACAGTTACTGATTTCACTCAAGCTAGCGTCGCTGGATGGACAAATTCTGGAGACATTCTAACAAGCTTATTCTTTCCAATATGATCAACATTGTCATCATTCATTTCAGGCGATTTATAATTCTCTGGGACATAGTGAAGCTTCTAATGCTTAGGAAGTTTCTTTTATTTTAATTGGAGGATAATTGCTTTACAATGTTGTGTTGGCTTCTGCTGAACAACAACCCCCATCAGTCATAGTTATCTATACAGGAGCCTCCCTCTTGACCTTCCCCTCTCCCATCCCGCACCTCCAGGTCATCACAGAGCACCAGCCTGGGCTCCTTGTGTTACGGAGCAGCTTCCTGCTCATGCTTCCTTTTACGCCTGATGGCGTGTGATGTCAGTGCTGCTTTCTCAATGAGTCCCACCTCTGTCCTTCCCCTGCTGCGTCCACAAGTCTGTTTCCTATGTCTGCCTCTCCCATTTCTTCCCTGTAAACAGGTTCATCAGTATTCTTTTTCTAGATTCCATACATATGCATTATTATTATTTGTTTTCCTCTGACTTCTATAACAGGCTCTAGGTTCATTCACCTCACAACTGACTCAAATTTGTTCCTTTTTCTGGCTGAGTAGTTCTTATCTTGCCTCCTCAAGCATCTGTTATACTTTCTAAATGGAGCAACCCAAGTTTCATTAGGTTATGTTTACAAACCATCTCTTGAGGCCATATTTCTTCTATTTAGAGAAGGAGACTATTTTGAGAACCTTGAGAATATATCTGTATGCTTCAGTTTCAGAAATACTGCATTAAAATTCATGTTCCTTTAAATGATCCTTTGGAATCAATCAAGAATATGAGAACAAGAAATTGCTAGATGATATTTAATTAAATGTGATTTTCCAGATGATCCAGCATATATGTCTATTAACTTTAAGATTGGCACTTGCATGAAAATGCCAAATTAAAAAAAGTTCTCAGAGAATTCAGAGATCCTTAAGAGCACATCCAAGGATTTCAGGTTGAGAAAAACCACTTTAAATATTTATCTCAGAGTCTAATTTGCTCTTGTATATGTTAATGTTAACCAACTTCAGCCTCAGAAAGTGCGCTTTTCTTGATTGTATTTCCAAAGGCTAATGGTGGATGTAATTGTTCCTGACTTGTCTGTGCACCTGTCACATTTACTGACAAAATGCACAGTTATTGGATGAATTAAGCAAACTCTTGTTTACCTCTGCATGGCACATACTATTTATTAGCTCATTCATTGTACGAACGTTACTGCAGTATCCTTCCTCTTGTTCTAGGTACTATGTCACGTGTAGAGTTTACAAGGTTGAATAGATTTGACTGTTGTTCATGAGAAACCAGGTAACACAAAATACAGCCAATTGTGAAAAGAACTAAAAATTGTGCAAAGGATAAAGTGACTAAGCCAGTGAGTGTATTGCAGACAAACCTGAAACTGATACAAAATGCAAATTGCAGGAATCATTTTATTATGATGTAAAACAGAGTGATGATGAGATTCTCAGAAGGCTGTATGCTAACTTTTGTTATTTGAGAGTTCCCTCCTCTCTCTCTCCATATTCCTTTAGAGCTCAGTAAGCCAAATTTGGCTTATTTTTAATTAAAATTGTAAAATGGGGGGGGAAAGATGATTATTAATTCCCTGATAACATTACTAAATTTTTTATGGGTCCCTTGAAATGTAGACTTGGTACCTATCATGATGCTTGGAATATAATGCATGTACAGAACAGTTTAAATAGTTGAATAGTTGATACTCACTTATTATTAATTATTGAATTAAAGCCTTCTCTAGTCTATATTAATATAAAACTCTGTGCCATGTTTAACAGTAAGAGGACTGGGCACAACTGGAATGAACTGTGTGGGACCTTTTAAGGTTCTGTTCTGTCTTACTTCCTTCCCTTTGAGATCCTGCTACTCTTTCCCTCTCTCACTTCAGTTTTACCCTTTACCCCTGAATGCACATCCAATTCAGGTTGTTCTACTAGGGGAGTTTTTTCATCTCATTTTTTAAAAAATAGCTTGCTGATTAATTCTGATGTAGACTCTTTCCCCTGCTTCCAATCTTGATAAATTCTGTGTCAGAATGAGAAGAGCCATGTTTTTAAAGATTTCTGTCAAGATGAGTTGATTGAAAAGTTAAACAAATGATAAATATGCAAAGAGAAGACTTCATCTCATGGGTACTTCCTTTAAATCATCTGGAAATTATACTCTCATTACTTGTCATTTAAGAACCAAAGAATTTTATTACTGTATATAACTTAAAGATCAACTACACTTAACCCGCTTAACCAACTAAGTTTGGCATGGACATGATGCTGTAACAGTCTAGAACTCATTATAGAATTCATCTCTAATTTTGACACATTTAGACATTATAAGTGTAGAGGCCTAGAGGAAATCACTCTTCTCCTTAACTGCTGACTTATTATCAAAGGCTGAGATATTTTTATTCTAAAAAATACCAAATAACAGTTGATAAGAAACTGAGGTCTAAAGAAAGTGAAATAAAATTATAATACAGGGCCCATATAATTTGCTTTTGTTTTGACTGTAGAAGTGAAGTGTTGCTTCTGAGCTAGAATCACCAGGTAGTTCATAACTCATAATGTTCAATTCAGGGTTAAATGAGTTAATGCAATTAAAAGCTTAGAGCCAAGTCTAACACATGTGTATAAATTTGAATAAGTTTTAGTTATTATTTAAATGATTTGCTGCTGACTTTTAATGTTTAAATTGCTTTAAACCGTGATATTAGAATAAGTAGCTCAAGTAATTTTCTGTCTTTGAGTGTCATGGGTAAGTCAGATGTTTTGCTTTAGCACAAGTCAAATGCTAAAATAATTTGTCATTTCTTGTGAAATTAAATTAACCAAAGAAATGAGACCATGTGAAAATGACATTTAAGTTAAGAGAATTAAAACTCAGAAATAAAATAGCAATTATTTGAATTATTGACAGGATGACTACTAATGGACCAGGTTCCCATCTGCTTTTTTAGTTTTCATTAGAATTCCAAAAAATAAAAATGAGACTTCCTAGATGGCTCAGTGGTAAAGAGTCCACCTGCCAATGCTGTAGACAGGGGTTCAATTTCTGAGTTGGGAAGCTCTCCTGAAATAGAAAATGGCAACCCACTCCAGCATTCTTGTCTGGGAAATCCCATGGACAGAGAAGCCTGGTGGGCTACAGTCCATGGGGCTGCAAAGAGTCGGACACATCTGAGTGATGAAGCACACACACATACCCACACACACAGACAGCAGTGCATTAAGCGTGTGTGTGTGTGTATGCGTGTGTCTAAGCACTCAGAATTCAAAATACTTTTTAAAATAATCATTTCAGTTGAAATCAATAATTTTCCCAGCCCAGGTAAACATTATAGGTTAGACCCCAAATAGTCAAGACTGGTTTGCACATGCTGTGGTGTGGCCTTAGAGATGGAGAGAGGGCCCCCAGCCAAGGCGTGCAGGTGGCCTCTGTAGGCGAGAGAAGGCGAAGAAGCCGCGCCGCCCTGGAGCCTCTGGGAGGAATACCGCGCTGCTGACACTATGATTTTAGCCTGGTGAAATTCGATTTGGACGTCCGACTTCTAGAATGCCATTTGCTTGTGGTCCCTTTCCTGAAAGAAAAAATACTCAGTTCAGCTCATCATCCTTCAACCAAATCTCTGTGATAGAAAACAGAAGGAAAGACTTAGGAATATGTGTGAATTTATTACTTTTTGCATCTAACCTACACTTGCATATTACTTTATCCAAACTACAGAAACATACGTTATTTTATATTCTCTTTTAAGTAACTATCTGAAGTAGGCAGAGTGGAAATGTCCCCCTTTTACACTAGTGAAGAAACTAAATTATATTGTCAGTAATGGAGAGACAGGATTGGGTCTCTAACATGTGTGTTGTCTACTATACCACAGCCCTTCCTAGAACTCAATTTAACTGTGATTCTGCCAGTATTTTCAAAATAAAGAAATCTTGTTTGTGCCAATGTCCTTCATTTTATTTACATCACAATACTCATCTAAGATGAAAATTATTTTTGAAATTTTATGAAATTTGTGAAATTTTATTTCACACCATAAAATTCAAATAGACATATAATAAAAACCATTTTTCTTTTAGAATGACTTTGTATCAGCTTTTTAACTTACTTATTAGTCTGATACAACATCTTGTTTCCCCAAGATACTCTCATGTTTTGGGTCTTCAAGTTTTTCTTGTAATGTAGAGCAGTGTGTATGTACACACACACACACAAACATAGGCGTACACCGCATGCACACCCAATGCAGATGTGTGCACATGTGCTCAGTTCAGTCTCTCAGTCATGTCTGACTCTTTGTGACCCCATGGACTGCAGCACGCCAGGCTTCCCTGTCCATCACCAACTCCCGGAGCTTACTCAAACTCATGTCCATCGAGTTGGTGATGCCATCCAACCATCTCATCCTCTTTTGTCCCCTTCTCCTGACTTCAGTCTTTCCCAGCATCAGGGTCTTTTCCAATGAGTCAGCTCTTCGCATCAGGTGGCCAAAGTATTAAGAGTTTCAGTTTCAGCATCAGTCCTTCCAGTGAATATTCAGAACTGATTTCCTTGTGGTTGAACTGGTTGGAGTTCCTTGCAGTCCAAGGGACTCTCAAGAGTCTTCTCCAACACCACAGCTCAAAAGCATCAATTCTTCGGCACTCAACTTTCTTCACAGTCCAACTCTCACATCCATACATGACCACTGGAAAAACCATAGCCTTGACTAGATGGACCTTTGTTGGCAAAGTAATGTCTCTGCTTTTTAATATACTGTCTAGGTTGGTCATAACTTTCCTTCCAAGGACTAAGTGTCTTTTAATTTCATAGCTGCAGTCACCATCTGCAGTGATTTTGGAGCCCAAAAAAGTAAAGTCTCTCACTGTTTCCACTGTTCCCCCATCTATTTGCCATGAAGTGATGGGACCAGATGCCTTGATCTTAGTTTTCTGAATGTTGAGTTTTAAGCCAACTTTTTCACTCTCCTCTTTCACTTTCATCAAGAGGCTCTTTAGTTCCTCTTCACTTTCTGCCATAAGGGTGGTGTCATCTGCATATCTGAGGTTATTGATATTTCTCCTGGCAATCTTGATTCCAGCTTGTGCTTCTTCCAGCCCAGCATTTCGCATGATGTACTCTGCATATAAGTTAAATAAGCAGGGTGACAATAACGTACTCCTTTTCCTGTTTGGAACCAGTCTGTTCCATGTCCAGTTCTAACTGTTGTTTCTTGACCTGCATACAGATTTCTCAGGAGGCAGGTAAGGTGGTCTGGTATTCCCATCTCTCTTATAATTTTCCACATGTGTACCTGTGTATGTGTATGTAAAATTTCACCGAAAAACCCCAAATAATATCAACACTTGCCATCCACAGTGTACTCTGTGTCTCTTTGTTCTACTTCATGTTTTGAAATACATTGATTGGCAATCCATTAAATAGATTTTAGATGTACTTGTGCATGATAATCTACCATTTGGAACACTAGTGTAGAGCTATACTGTTTTAACTTTTTTAAAAGCATGAGGTTGGAAATCAGATCTAAGTTTGAGTTTTTTCTTTTCCTCTTCTTAACGATAAGGATCTTTGAGGCAAGTCACTTGGTGTCTTAGGGTTTTAGTATCTTCATCTGTAAAATATTATACTGTGATATAATAGATGTAAAGTGTAGAATATAATAATGATATTTATGTCATAAGCTTATCTTTCATTCATTAAGTATTTATTTCTTAGCTCCCATAATATTTTCATTCCACTTGGTAAGATTTTGAAGGATTTCTGCAACTCTTTCTTCTCTCAGGTAACTCACCATCATATTTAATGCCCTTCTCTATATTTGGGGGTTGTACAATAGAAACATTTGATAGGGCTGGACAGGGGAGAAGGACTAGTGGCCATAAAGGGAGCTACCGGCTAGGTGTGTAGATAGGCCTTCCACTGTGGTTGAAATGGAGATCCAGAAACAGGCTTTATAAAGTAGTATCTTCAAAACACTCATATTCTAAGACTTTTCCCTATAGAGTTATCAATGAGTCACCAAATTTCAAGCCTCATTGTAAATATTTTTAAATTAAAGACTCAGTAAATCCTCATTAAATATTCATCATTTGGGAATTAAAGTCTTTAGGATTTGAGAATAACTCACTAACAAAACAAGATTCTTCTTGGATTATCCATAGCTTGATTTACTTATTAAATCAGAAATCTTTGGACATCAAAGACACAGTGTTGTTCAATCGCTCAGTTGTGTCCAACTCTTTGTGACCCCACGGACTGCGGAACTCCAGGCTTCCCTGTCCTTCACCACCTCCTGGAGCTTGCTCAAACTCATGTTCATTGAGTCAGTGATGCCATCTTGTCTCTCTGTCATCCCCTTCTCTTCCTGCCTTTGGTCTTTCCCAGCATCAGGGTCTTTTCAGATGGTCAGCTCTTCACACCAGGTGGCCGAAGTATTGGAGCATCAGTCCTTCTAATGAATATTCAGGATTGATTTCCTTTAGGATTGACTGGTTGGATCTCCTTGCAGTCCAAGGGTCTCTCAAGAGTCTTCTCCAGCATCACAGCTCAAAAGCATCTATTCTTCGGTGCAGTAAAATCAGTTAAACTGACAAAGATGACACACGCTTTACTTTTCCCTGTTTTGGTGAAAACCGAATACATTCTTAATTCTGTCACACAGTGAGTACTCTTAGCTTAGAGCAGCCACCGTGAAAGAGATGGGAAGGATGCAGATAGATTCTGGATGAGTTTACCGAGTGGGAAGTGGGTTAGGAATATGTAAACAGTCATTTTCATTTTGAGTTTGAGTTTTTCCTTCCCATTATAGGTGATTCCTTTTATCAGTGTCATTTATGCTAATAGCAGAGTAAAACTCTAAATGGTGGTGTTTTATTAACTAAGTTGTATCTGACTCTTTGTGACCCCTTGGACTGTAACCCACCAAATTCCTCTGTCCATGGGATTTTCCAGGCAAGAATACTGGAGTAGGTTGCTGTTACCTTCTCAAGAGGGTCTTCCCGACCCAGGCATCTCCTGCTTGGAAGGTGGATTCTTTACCACTGAGCCACTTGGGAAGCTTGAAACAGTAAATAACATTTCACAATTATTTATATCTCTATATGTGGGCATTTAATTCCTTTTCAAACAGATTAAAAAACCTTTAACTCTACATGTAAGATTTGCAAAGTGGAATAGACAATGAGTTGAAAAAGTCATGGACAAGTATATGCTAGTGCAGAAGCAATTTTCAGTAGTTTAATAATAAATATTTCAGGGCTCTCTAGGCCTGGACACTATGCTATGGGTCCTGTCTTAGCACCTAGCACCTAGAGCTGATCACTTGGTCAGAACTTAGCAAACGCTTGTTGATTAACTGCTAACTTTGTATTAATTACAGATTTGCCCTAAGATGCAAAACAGTTTAATGGATTTCGATGCTTTTAACATTCAGTTATGTTTAGCTATTCTTCTTGAATCTTTTCCTCAACTTTTAGAAATGAATTAATCTACGCATATTCTGTATGTGTCAGAAATGTAAACAATGGTCAGTGGCTCTATAAAATTTTTATTGACTGTTTTACCTGGGTTTTCACCCACTAGTTTTGTATGATCATGGAAAAGCAGTCAATGGGCAAAATATCTCATAAAATCAGCAAGAGAAATGGAGGATAGAGCTTATTGTAAAATGTAATTGTAAATAAAGTAGTACAATATTACTTTATAGCCACTTAATAAAAGTGCTAATCAAAAGAGATAACTGTCCTCTGATAATGTACACATGGTTGTTTCAAAGTAGTGGTAAGATCTTATTTTTTAACTATGTGGTATATTTAGTCATTTTAATGATATTATATAGAAATAGCATCATTCCAAAAATTGTGTAGATCAAGGTGATATCTTGCTTGGGATTCACAGGTGTATAAGCCCAATCAGTATTTTGCTCTCAGTAAGCCAGCTCAATGAATATTTTTTGATTGTTTCAAAAGACTCAAGTTCATATATTTTTTTGTTTATTCCTTTTTTTCAAGTTGATATTCTTTTACCAACATTAACTTACATAAAGCCAATATCAAAGAGTTATCAACAGTAGCCTGTTTTGGTTGGTCCGTATTCAGGATGCTGTCACAGTAAAGACATCAGCTGGCGGGTCAGCCTCACAATTCCTGGGTCCACAAGGACCCCGGTCGTGGGCCCTGGTGCTAACAGCCAGGCGAGGGCAGCAAGGAATGCTTGGAAGAGATGCAGGCAGAGATGGCCCTGTTTCAGCAGGCAGTTCTGGGGCTCTGGTAGCCAGAATCCCAACTATACACCGGCTTCACCCACAGTCCCCATGGGAGAAGCAATGCAGGTCCCAGCAGTTCCAGTGACCTGCCCAATGATCGCAACCCACACATACTAGCAGGCCCAACAGACTCTCCAGTTCCGGGCAGCGGTTGCAGCCACCATGGTTCCTCCCATGGCGGATGACCCTCCTTTGTGGACTTGGGTGCATTTTGCCATGGTTATTGGAGTCACCTGGACAGTCCAGTGGCTTGAGAAGCCCTGTTTCTGCCACAAGCAGCTGTGGCCTCCTCACCCGAGGGCTCCTGTCCCGCATCCAGCCCCAATCCTCCCCAGGCTACAGGGAGCACCATCTACTCTTTCCTCTGTAGCAGGTGGTCCTCACTCATGGCCTTGCAGCTCCATCACTAGGCCCACGTGGGCCTCCTTTTCTGCCTGGGCCACCCCTGAACTACCTCTAACACTGCCTCCAATGGCTTGGAACCCTGGGCCCCTTCTCTGGGTTCCACGGCTGCTCTGAGACCTCTCCTAGAAGAGTCACCAGTGCCTCAAGCGGTGGGCATTGGTTTGGGGTTAATCCTGAAAGAGAAGGAAGGAGCAGTGATGATATTTACCTCTTTGCCTCTCTGAATCAAAACCATTGGAAATTAGTCTCTGTGAAATTAATAGCTTCAAGCTAACACAAAAAGAGAGAAAATGAGAGGATCAGAGTCTGTCTATCCTCTGTGTTTTATACTTGCTTAAGATCAGCAACGGTGTGCCTCATCATCACTCCACTTCTGAGCCTTGTTGCTTTCTCCTTTCAGAATGGACTCAACGCTCTTCACCTGGCTGCCAAGGAAGGCCACGTGGGGCTGGTTCAGGAGCTCCTGGGAAGAGGGTCTGCTGTGGACTCCGCCACCAAGGTAATGTTACCATGTTTATTCCATGGTAAAGAGAAAACAATTTAAAGCTTCTTTTCCCTTTCAGAGGTTTGCAGGAACACCAAGATTCTTCACAATGCAGAACTGAAATTGAAACCCCTGTTCATTAAATCTTGCAGAGCTTGAATTGTTTCCTTTAGGAACTTAACCAGAGACTAAAGAATTATGTATCTCTAGTTTTTCATATTTTTTTTTTTTATTTTCTTGTTTGATTCGCATAGAGACTAGATTAATATAATCCTCTATAGACAAAAGCACCTATTTTCCCAAGGTAGTTCATTTTTTAAAATAAATTGGTGTAGTAAACTACTTGATGGACATGAACAAGTAATTTTCATGCTTTGAGTAAGTTGTTACAACTTTTAATATAGTCATTTAACTTGATAAGAGAATATACAGATACTTTATACTCTAATGGAAAAGAGATTTTTGATCATAGGTTGAAGTATTAGGGTAAAACTAGATTTTTGTCACTATAATGTGTGTTTGTTAAGAAATTGGGCTCGTTTTTAAAGGAATTTATAAGATGCTCAGTACACTAGTACCTGTTACTTGATGCTGTTTTTGGTAAAATATATTTGAACTTTGGGGGATCATTTCAAAAACAACAAGTATTTAAAAAAATATAATTAGTGGTGACAGATCTTCATCTTTAGAAGGTGAAAATTTATTTTGAAAAAAAAAAAAAAAAACCCACAGCCAATCAGAGTCAAACCTGTTGACTAGGGCTAAAGTATGACAATTTGATTGTATGTGATGCAGAGAGAGGTTGCAGGCACCCCAGCCCCCAGCTGGGTCATTAGCCTCGTCAGGAATAGACAAAAAGAGTGCTGGAGTAAATTAGAAATATGACCATTTAACCCGAATTTCCAATACCTCATACACAATTGCCAAAATGTGGACTGACACTGCTCCCAGTGTAGTATACAGCAGTTCCAGTGGAAATATAAAAACAAAATCAAGTGAAAAACTCTTTGGCAATTCCAAAGAAGTTAAAATATAAGTTCACCATATGCAAGAAATTGCTTACTTTTAAATCTAAAGAGAGAATAAACATTTTTAAAATTTCTCTTGACAACATCAAATAAATGTTAAATATTTAAAGAATGTAAATTTTAACCTATATCAAATTATTTGTTTCCTCTAAGTTGTCTATATTAATGTTTTCGTTAAACCAACTGCTTTTTCTAGCTTAACTGTTTATTATCATTTGTTTCCTTTTCTTTAAACTCTGTTGATGTTTTAAAATACAGATTCATTTTTAATCACAGATTACAACAGTTGTAGAGATCCAGAAACAATCTCAGTGAAACTCCTCATTTAAAGGGAAGGCAACTGAGCCTTCAATATAGTATGTGAGTTGTTAAGGTCCACAGTGAATTAGTGGCGAAGAAAGAACCAGTTTCCAAAATTTATGACCATTTCCCCCCCAAATTTATGACTTTGAATGTACAGATCTTTTTAAAATGATTTTATTTATTTATTTATTTTTGACTGCGCTGGGCCTTCATTGCTGTGTGGGTTTTTCTCTAGTTGCGATGTGTGGGCTTCTCATTGCGGTGGCTTCTCTTGATGTGGAGCACAGGGTCTAGAGTGCACAGAGTTTAGTGGCTCCTCGACTCTAGAACACAGGTTCAGTAGTTGTGGCCCATGGGCATAGTTACTCCATGGCATGTGGGATCTTCTGGATCAGGGAGCAAATCTGTGTCTACTGCTTTGGCAGGTGGATACGTGGCCACTGAGCCACCAGGGAAGCCCCAGGTTTGTTTTTTATTTTTTATATTTGTTTTAATCATATCATAGGCCTCTTTTAATGTCTTAGCCTTTATTTTCTTTTCCTGATGGTTTTTCTTTTCATGATGGTTTTAAATTATTTTTCATTTTTGTTTAATACTCTTAATGGTAAATTTTTGATGTAGCTAATGGTTGAAATTGTTGGTAATATTGTGTAATGCATGTAAAATTTATTATTTTATTCCCCAAATATTTTGAACACCTATGTGCTCTGGTGACTCTAAATACAACTGTGAATTGTCATTTTCTTTACCACTTAAAATTTCTAGGTTTCTCTACATTGTGAAATGAATTCAGATGAACTCTTTTTTTTTTTAGTTAACTTTATCTTAGGGTAGGACTTTTTTTGTTGTTGATTAAATAACATGAATGGTAATATTGTTACACATGCACGTATACACACACATCCCAAATTATTTACTTCAGTAAGATCTCAGTCTTTCCATGTTCTTAACATTAAACCAGGATTGTACAGAATAGAGAAGGAAAACATTTTATAGGATTGTCAATGTTTTGATGGTAAAGATTACCTTTTCTTAAGGTGGGCTGCTATCTTAATAGAATGACACGTTTTAACCACTTAAAATAATCAGCAAAATTGAAAATACCTGTACATTTTGATTTCTATAAGGTTTAGAAGCCTCTAACATTTTCTATTTTGTTTCTCCAAAACAGAAAGGAAATACTGCTCTTCACATTGCATCTTTGGCTGGACAAGCAGAAGTTGTCAAAGTTCTCGTCAAGGAAGGAGCCAATATTAATGCACAGTCTCAGGTATTACATTCTGATTTTCTATAATGTAAACAAATTTAAATTAACCTTGTGAAATTGATTTAATGTGTTTAGCCAGGTGTTGGGTACATAAATTTGCTATAAACACTCTGATTTATTTCAGCCAAGTTATTTTACTAGCTCATACCATTTCTGACTTTCGTTACGTATCATCATCTTCCTCTTTTTTTCTAGCTTCTTTTGTTTTTCTTTTTCTTTTGGTTGACATTGTTATGTTAACTTCTACTATACAGAAAAGTGATTCAGTTTTACTTATATATGTGTACATTCTTTTTCACATTCTTTTCCATGCTTTACCATAGTATACGAATATAGATCCCTATGCTATGTAATGGGACCTTGTTGTGTATCCATCTAGAGATATAATAGTTTGCATCTGCTAATTCTGGAGTCCCAATCCATCCCCCCACCTCCTCCTTAGCAACCACATCTCTGTTCACTGTCTGTGAATCTGTTTTTGTTTTGTAGATACATTCATTTGTATCATATTTTAGATCCTACATATAAGTGATATTTTATGGTATTTGTCTTTCTCTTTCTGACTTATTTCATTTAGTACATTATTTTCCTGTTAATATAACTGAAAATTTGACAAGTTCACAGTCTATCATTATCTTTAAGTGCATTAAAAAATGATATCGTGTTTTTCCCTGAATGTAACATCTGTGAAAGATGAATTATTCATGCAAGTTATGTCACTCTATAAAGTATTTTCTTTCCTTAAATTAAAAAAATATTATCAAAAGATTAGTAGTCCAGTGGAGAATCAACTATAAAGTGGGAATCATACTCTTTTGGGTAGTTTGCATGTCAAATGTGGGCTTTACAGATCTCCTTAGGGAAATAGGAAAATTCGAGACCCACAGCCTTATGGTGCATGTAATACTAATTATATAGTATAGAGAAAGATAATCTTAAAATGAAGCTAATTACAATTTTAAAATAATCAAAATGCATCATACTACAAACTTGATCCCTGTTTTTTCTAGTTGAAAGGTCGAGAAAATATTGCTTTGCCCAAAGCTTTATTCTTAGTTTCTATTATGTATTTATGCAGAAATTGAGGTGTGTATCTTTGTAATCAAATCCATTCGTTCCGTTTTTAAAGTTTTTAGCCTTTCTAATAACATAGACCACACCAGAGGTGCTATTGGCAAAATAAACCAGTTCCTCTCTGTCCATTCCTTGGGTTAATCTCTCCAGCTTGCTTTGAAGACCTTTGTACAGGAATATATATTACCTGTACTGTTCATTCATTCATCACGCAGACATGGCTCTGCTTGTATTAATGATACAAGTTCTGGACCCATAAAACACTAGAGGGTGGAATTTAAAATCAGCCCTATTTTCTTTGAGCTTAATTGTAGGGAAGAATCTTTTGGAATTACAACAGACAAAACATTATCAATTTTTGTCTCTATACCATACTGTTTTGAATAAGCACTTTTCCCTTTATAATCCACGTTTTTAGTTAAGTGTGCATCAACATTTTAACACATTGAGAATATGCCATATTCTAAAATCTTTGTTAAATGAAATTCTTTAAAAAATCAGTATCATTGTAAAGAACTCTAGTATATTCTATAAAGTATAATGGCATCTTGGGCTTAGAGACATAGGACACTACAAAATTGACTGCTCCATGTCAATGTATGACAAACACCACTACAGTATTGTAAAGTAATTAGCCTCCAACTAATAAAAATAAATGGAAAAAAAAATAAATGATTAAAAAAAAAATTGACTGCTCCAAAGTAAGGGATAAAAACTTCTTTTCATTCATGTTGATGTTCGATAGAAACCAACACAATACTCTAAAGCAATTACCCTTCATTTAAAAATAAATACATTAAAAAACTTAAAAAAAAAAAAACAAGCAAACTTTTCTTCATAGCTAGAGAATATCTTTTTGCTTTAGAGCAGAGTTTCACAAACTTGCATCACCTGCATGACTTGTTAAATCACCTGTTTCTGGGCCACACCTCAGAGCTTCTGACTCAATTCTGATGAGGGACTTGAGAATTTTCTTTTCTTTCAGATTCTCAGGTAATGCTGATGTTGCTGATCTAGGGACCACACTTTGAGAACCTCTGCTTTAGAGAGAATGTAGGAGAAAATTGAGTGTAAGAATATTGCAATAAGATTGTCTAAATACAGATTCAACTACATGTAATAAATCAGTTGTCTGTGACCTTAAAAAAGTCATGGAAACAGAAGCCTTCCTTTGCTCGTAGGAGGTTACTTTTGATGAAAAGTTCACATATATGTTGGTACTGTGTATCTATCAAAAGAACTTGCTTACTTTCCACAAATTGGTCAACTAAGCATAGTAATTTCATATAAGCTGACAGGTATCAAATGCCTGAGAGAATAGCATTGGAACATGTATATTATCTATGGTGAAACAGACCACCAGCCCAGGTTGGATGCATGAGACAAGTGCTCGGGGCTGGTGCACTGGGAAGACCCAGAGGGATGGGATGGGGAGGGAGGTGGGAGGGGGGATCGGGATGGGGAACACATATAAATTCATGGCTGATTCATGTCAATGTATGACAGAAACCACTACAATATTGTAAACTAATTAGCCTCCAACTAATAAAAATAATGGAAATAAAATAAAAGCAATATAGAATTTCAAAGTCAAAAATAAAAATAATAAAGTTGGACAGACTTCAATTTAACAGTAATTAAGAGCATCAACTCAGGAGTCAGATAATCTGGAATTCTGAATTCTGCCTCACTGACTAACCTCGTGATTTTGGGCAAGTTCCTTATCATGTGTGTGTCTGGGTTTACTTATCGGTAAAACAGGAGTAACTATGGTACATAAAGCTAGGATTATTGTGAGGATTGAAGTATGCAACACAATCCATGTTACACTGTTATTGTTACTTTTATTCTTTTTGCTGTTAGCTTCATGAGCATGGGGAGGATATTACTCTATGTGGGAAGCAATGGTTCGGTTGTTATTGATTCATTAGGTCTAAATTACTTTCCCTCTTTTTGTTAAATTTATTGATTCGTAGGAATAAAAGCATAGGGCACAATCTAAGTTTGCATTCACAAGTCAAGCATAGTGTAAAAGAAAGGAGAGCAGGGTCAGGAGCGCTGAAGGAAACCTGGGAACCACTGAAAACCAGTTAAAAAAAAGAGAGAGAAGCCAGGAGAGAGTCAAAAATATGAAACTACATCAAGGCCTTTTAAACAGATTGGAGATTTGCAACTTATACACCTACTTCAATCCTGATTAAAAAGCGATTCTTGTACCAATGTGCACACCATGTATTGTCTATAATGACAAGCATTCTAACAGTCATGAATTTGTTAGTTGTGCCAGTTTATAACTCAGACATTTGATAACTGGACCAACTGCAAAGACTTTGGAGATGGCCCATCTTTTCCTTTATTCTAATGTGTCATTCATTAGCAATTAAACAGCTTTGCAGTTTGGAGCTAGGTTCAGTTTACTATAGAGAAGGAAATGGCAACCCACTCCAGTTTTCTTGCCTGGAGAATTCCACAGAGCAGCCTGGCAGGCACCAGTCCATGGGGTTGCAAAGAGTCGGACATGACTGAGTGACTCCCACTCACTCCCTACTCAATATGTTACACCGTACATAGGTACTTTGGTGTTTTTTCTACTTTATGAAATTGTTTTGAGGAGCTTTTGACCTTCTATATTCACATTGTATTTTGTGCTTTAGCAAAAACAGTAGAGGCAATAGGATGGGGACAGTATTCTATTTTGAAGCTAAGTCTGTTGTGGATGAACTCTTAAGTATTTGCTTTATTTTGGGACTGTGAGTTCCTAGCATTCTCTCCTTATTATGCCCCTCACTAATTATTGTAGTTTAGCAGTGAAAGAGTAGTATTAGAGACAGCCTATCTCTAGCACTAATTATAGGAATCTGAGGTCCACAGAGCCAGTGTCTTACCCAAAGTCATGTTGGTGTCACTTGTCTTCTGATATCTGGTTAAATACTCCCTGTGACTTGAGTGTCTAGCTATCTATCTTAACAAGTAACATGTGAATTTATTCTTATTGTAAATAATCAAAACAATGCAAAAGTATACTTAAAAAGGGCTAACTCCCCTTTCCCAAGTGCCATGCCCTTCCTCAGAAGTAATTATTTTTCTGGTTTCTTTCTGTGCAGTTAAACTCTCTTTATACTATTGATACATTATAATACTTCATAAGTAATTGCATTTTTATTGTCTCTTAATAGGATTTTTTAGGTATGTGTGTCTGAAACTCTGGAAAGCACAAGGAAATTTATTGAGAATATTGTATTATTCCTCGCTGCATTATTTGTACAGAGATCAGCCATTTCTTCATTTTGTAGAGAGGAAACTGAGAGTTTAGATAACACTCATGGTCTCAAGTGATTTTGTTTATATCCCAAACATTGACTAACTATATAACCATAATTGAAGATGAAATTAGCATCTACATTATGTCTTAATTTTTTAAGCTTTCGTATTTGGTACAATACCTCATGATTCTTTTCAAGTGTTATTCTAACCAATATTTTTTTAAAAAATGTTTATTTACGTATTGTTGGCTGCGCTGGGTCTTTATTGCTGCACGCTGGCTTTCTCTGATTGTAGCGAGTAGAGGGTTATTCTTCATTGCAGCACGTAGGCTTCTTGCTGTCGGGTGGTTTCTCTTGTTGCAGAGCATGGGTTCTAGGTGCATGGGCTTCAGTAGTTGCAGCTTGCAGGCTTAATTGCCCTGCGGCTTGAGGAATCTTCTTGTTAGATTCTTAACCACTGGACCACCAGGAAAGTCCTCTAACTAATATCTTAAGTATTCATTTATTTTCTTATTTGGGAAAATTTGCAGCGCCAAATATGCAAGAGGCCTGGGTTCAGTCCCTGGGTTGGGACCATCCCCTAGAGAAGGGAATGGCAACTCACTTCAGTGCTCTTGCCTGGAGAATCCCATGGACAGAGGAGCCTGGCAGACTACAGTCCATGGGGCCACAAAGAGTTAGATATGACTGAGTGACTAACACACACACACACATATACAAGCAGTACCCAGTAATTTACTGCACATGTAAAATACTACAGATTTATATGTGAATATATTACACCACTGGGGCTTCCCAGGTGGTACTAGTGGTGAAGAACCTGCTTGCCAGTACAGGTAGACATAAGAGATGTGGGTTTGATTGCTGGGTCTGGAAGATCTCCTGGAGAAGGGCATGGCAACCCACTCCAGTGTTCTTGCCTGGAGAATGCCATGGACAGAGGAGCCTGGTGGGCTATAGTCCATAGGGTCACAAAGAGTCAGACACGACTGAAGCGACTTAGCACTAGAATATATTACAGCGTTAACTATAACTAAACTACTTATGTGTTATAACTGAAATCTTTGGATTATTTCTACTTTTTATGTCCACTGTTGAATCCATGAAAGCAAATACATGTTTTTAAGATATTAAAATTGCCGGTGACTCACTTTGACATTGCCTAGGTAGGCAGCATAGTGAAGTGGATGAGAATACAAATTCTCAAGTGAGGTTGTAAAACTCTTCTACTTTCTACTCATGTAATCATGCTTCAGTGTCTTCCTCTCTAAAGTTAAAGTGAAGTCGCTCAGTCATGTCTGACTCTTTGCGACCCCATGGACTATAGCGTACCGGGTTCCTCTGTCCATGGGGTTTTCCAGGCAAGAATACCGGAGTGGGCTCCATTTCCTTCGCCAGGAGATCTTCCTGACCCAGGGATTGAACCTGGGTCTTCCACATTGTAGGCAGACGCTTTACCGTCTGAGCCACCAGGAAAGTCTTCCTCTCTAAAATGGGCATAATAATAATAGTACCTCCCTCATAGAAGTTGCTGTGAGAATTAAACTAGTTAATTCATGTATAGCACTTAGAATGATGCCTGGCATAGGAACTCAATGACTGTTAGCTGTCATTATTGCTAGATTCAGTGACAGTGGGTTTGTGTAACAACAGCCACTCTGCATACTCACTGCTGACTGTTCTTAGCACAGTGAAGAATGTAAAAAATCAGTTCATTGACGTAGATTAAGAGAGTGCTGCTAACAGTGAAATCTGTAGTTCACATGACTGGCTTTGTCCACATGCTCTTCAGAACACTGCCATTGGCTCCATAGTTATTCTAAGCATAGACCAGTAGTAATTTACTTGGGTAAGTAATTCAATGATCAGCTCTTTTAGCGTATAAACATTGATTACCTAGAGACCCTTGCAGCTTCACACTAATGGATTAAAGAATGAGAATTCTCATTTTAGATATTCTGAATAATGAACATTGAATTACAAATAGCAAAATGTGGTTATAACGAAATGTGATTATTTTTGAAAATCACTTTCAGGGGCAAATTCCAAATGTCAAAAATTCTAAATAGAATACCATAAACCTTATAAGTATGGTTTACATTTTTCGTATAGTACAATAATAAAAAATCTTTTCGACAATATCTAAAATATAGTGCTAGTACACCTTAGTTGGAGAAGGCAATGGCAACCCACTCCAGTACTCTTGGCTGGAAAATCCCATGGACGGAGGAGCCTGGTGGGCTGTAGTCCGTGGGGTCGCTCAAGAGTTGGACACGACTGAGCGACTTCACTTTCACTTTTCTTTTTCATGCATTGGAGAAGGTAATGACAACCTACTCCAGTCTTCTTGCCTGGAGAATCCCAGGGACGGGGGAGCCTGGTGGGCTGCCGTCTATGGGGTCACACAGAGTCAGACATGACTGAAGTGACTTAGCAGTACACCTTAGTTAGAACAAGGTATCAATGTTGCTAAAGTCCCCGGTTGAAGGTATAGAGAAAGTTTAAATTCTTTAAAAAACATCCAGGATGTTTGATTGGTATGGACTGGTTTTCTTTAACGTTCCATACTACATCTATTATTTGGGCAGATAGTACTTTTCAGGATTAATTGGTGGTACTTTTAAGGGTTGTTTTAGTCTTTTACTACTCATATTTTTGTATCTAGCATTGTAGTATCATTTTAAATGATGTTTCAAGCATGTATTTAAATTTATAAATTAAAATTTAATTTTAATAATGTAAAAATATTCAAATAGTAATATTAGACTGCTTATGAAGAAATATACCAGAAACCACTGAAACGTCAGCCTAAATGTTAAAGTAATAGAAGCATTCTCATTAAGTTCAGTTCATTCGCTCAGTTGTGTCCGACTCTTTGCGACCCCATGAACCGCAGCACACCAGGCCTCCCTGTCCGTCACCAACTCCTGGAGTCCACCCAAACCCATGTCCATCGAGTCAGTGATGCCATCCAACCATCTCATCCTCTGTCATCCCCTTCTCCTTCTGCCCTCAATCTTTCCCAGCATCAGGGTCTTTTCCAATGAGTCAGCTCTTCACATCAGGTGGCCAAAGTATTGGAGTTTCAGCTTCAATATCAGTCCTTCCAATGAACACCCAGGACTGATCTCCTTTAGGGTGGACTGGTTGGACCTCCTTGCAGTCCAAAGGACTCTCAAGAGTCTTCTCCAGCACCACAGTTCAGAATCATCAATTCTTCAATGCTCAGCTTTCGTTATAGTCCCAACTCTCACATCCATACATAACCACTGGAAAAACCATAGCCTTGACTAGATGGACATTTGTTGGCAAAGTAATGTCTCTGCTTTTTAATATGCTGTCTAGGTTGGTCATATCTTTCCTTCCAAGGAGCAAGTGTCTTTTAATTTCATTGCTGCAGTCACCATCTGCAGTGATTTTGGAGCCCCCTAAAATAAATTCTGTCACTGTTTCCACTGTTTCCCCATCTACTTGCCTTGAAATGATGGGACCAGATGCCATGATCTTAGTTTTCTGAAAGTTGAGTTTTAAGCCAACTTTTTCACTCTCCTCTTTCACTTTCATCAAGAGGCTCTTTAGTTCTTCTTTACTTTCTGCCATAAGTGTGGTGTCATCTGCATATCTGAGGTTAAAAATATTCCAACTTGTACTTCCTCCAGTCCAGCATTTCTCATGATGTACTCTGCATATAAGTTAAATAAGCAGGGTGACAATATACAGCCTTGACGTACTTCTTTCCGTATTTGTAACCAGTCTGTTGTTCCATGTCCAGTTCTAACTGTTGTTTCTTGAGCTGCATACAGATTTCTCAGGCAGCAGGTTAGGTGGTCTGGTATTCCTATCTCTTTAAGAATTTTCCACATTTTGTTGTGATCTGCACAGTCAACGGCTTTGGCATAGTCAATAAAGCAGAAGTAGATCTTTTCCAGGAGTTCTCTTGCTTTTTCGATGATCCAACAGATGTTGGCAATTTGATACCTGGTTCCTCTGCCTTTTCTAAATCCAGCTTGAACATCTGGAAGTTCATGTTCATGTACTGTTGAAGCCTGGCTTGGCGAATTTTGATTATTACTTTACTCTAGTGTGTGAGATGAGTGTAATTGTGCGGTAGTTTGAGCATTCTTTGGTATTGGAATGAAAACAAACTGACCTTTTCCAGTCCTGTGGCCACTGCTGAGTTTTCCAAGTTTGTTGGCATATTGAGTGCAGCACTTTCACCGTATCATCTTTTAGGATTTGAAATAGCTCAACTGGAATTCCATCACCTCCACTAGCTTTGTTTGTAATGACACTTCCTAAGTCCCACTTGACTTCAAACTCTAAGATGTCTGGCTCTAGGTTAGTGGTCACACCATGGTGATTTCTGAGTCATGAAGATATTTTTTGCGTCATTTTTCTGTGTCTTCTTGCCCCTTGTCTTAATATCTTCTACTTCTGTTAGGTCCATACCATTTCCGTCCTTTATTGAGACCATCTTTGCATGAAATGTTCCCTTGGTATCTCTAATTTTCTTGAGGAGATCTCTAGTCTTGCATCTATTTCTCACTTCCACTGTATAATTGTATGGGACTTGATTTAGGTCATACCTGAATGATCTATTGGTTTCCCCTCCTTTCTTCAGTTTAAGTCTGAATTTGGCAATAAGGAGTTCATGATCTGAGCCACAGTCACCTCCCGGTCTTGTTTTTGCTGACTGTGTAGAGCTTCTCCATCTTTTGGCTGCAAAGAATATAATCAATCTAATTTCGGTGTTGACCATCTGGTGATGTCCATGTGTAGAGTCTTCTCTTGTGTTGTTGCAAGAGGGTGTTTGCTATGATCAGTGCATTCTCTTGGCAAAACTCTATTAGCTTTTGCCCTGCTTCATTCTGTACTCCAAGGCCAAGTTTGCCTCTTACACTAGGTGTTTCTTGACTTCCTGCTTTTGCATTCCAGTCCCCTATAATGAAAAGGACATCTTTTTTGGCTGTTAGTTCTAGAAGATTTTGTAGCTTTTCATAGAACCATTCAACTTCAGCTTCTTCAGCATTACTGGTCAGGGCATACACTTGGAATACTGTGATGTTGAATGGTTTGCCTTGGAAATGAACAGAGATCATTCTGTCATTTTTGAGGTTGCATCCAAGTACTACAATGGACTCTTCTGTTGACTATGATGGCTATGCCATTTCTTCTAAGGAATTCTTGCCCACAGTGGTAGTTATAATGGTCATCTGAGTTAAATTCCCCCATTCCAGTCCATTTTCGTTCACTGATTCCTAAAATGTCGATGTTCACTCTTGCCATCTCCTGTGTGACCACTTCCAATTTGCCTTGATTCATGGACCTAACATTCCAGGTTCCTATGCAATATAGCTCCTTACAGCATCCGACTTTACTTCTATCACCAGTCACATCCACAACTGGGTGTTGTTTTTACTTTGGCTCTGTCTCTTCATTCTTTCTGGAGTTATTTCTCCACTGAGCTCTGGTAGCATATTGGACACCTACTGACCTGGGGAGTTCATCTTTCAGTGTCCTATCTTTTGCCTTTTCATATGTTCATGGGGTTCTCAAGGCAAGAATGCTGAAGTGGTTTGCCATTCCCTTCAATAGTGGACAGAACCCTCCACCATGACCCATCCGTCTTGGGTGGCCCTACATGGCATGGCTCATAGTTTCACTGAGTTAGACAAGGCTGTGGCCCATGTGATCAGATTCGCTGGTTTTCTGTGATTGTGTCTGCCCTCTGATGGAAAATGATAAGAAGCTTATGGAAGCTTCCCGATGGGAGAAACTGACTGATGGTGAAACTGGGGGTTGCCACAAGCACAGGAACCTGGCGAATTTTACTTTACTTCTGAGTGAGAGATAGAAGGCAATGAAATATGTTTAATTAACCTAGGAAAACTGCATGCAGGGCCCTAGCCTTCATGAGAGACGCTGTAGTCTATTGGTTATGAACCCCTAGTCTGTGACTTACTATTTGTATGACCTTGCGCTTGTTACTGAAACTCTCATTGACCCCATATTCTCAACTTTAAAATAGGGATAATTGTATTTACTGCGCATGGTAAATATAAAGATGAAGTGGGTTAGTACATGTAAAGTGCTTAGAACAAGTACGGATAAAGTGCTTAGAACAAGTACCTGGTACACAATAAACGCAATATCCTGCTGCTATTTGTTTAGTCACTAGTCGTGTCCAACTCTTTGCCACCCTGTGAACTGAGTCCACCAGGCTCCTTTCTGTCCATGTGATTTCCCAGACAAGAATATTGGAGTGGGTTGCGGTTTCCTTCTTCAGGCGATTGTCCCAGTCCAGGGATCGAACCCGTGTCTCCTGCTTGGCAGGCTGATTCTTTTCTGCTGACCCACCTGGGAAGCCCGGATGCAGTTTATATGTTAGCTATTATCCTAATTATTAGATATAATGGTATTACCTGCTTAAGTTATTGAGTAAGAGTAAATGGTATGAAGATCACTTTAGGACAACATCTGTTATTTTGCATGATTGTCCATTGTAGCTGTGAGATCATTATATTATCTGGAGAGAGGTAGAGGAAAAATTTCACAAAAATGTCAACTTTAGTGATTAACAATATATAACTTTTCCTTGATAGAATATAGGTTCAGAGCGGAGGGCATGAAGTTGAAAGATGAGAAAAGGAACTTGCTATAAACAGCAAAAAAGAAAAACGGCTATATTCGTTGAACACGTACCATATGCCAAGCATTGCTGTTGCTGCTGGCAATGCAAGAAAAAAAATCTGTTTTATCAACTTTTTCATAGTTAAAACAACCAAACTGAAAAGTATCACCTTTTTCTTGTATCTTTTTTAAAATTTATTTTTAATTGGAGGATTAAATATAATATTGTGCCTTATATTGTGCCTTATAATATTGTGCCTAAAGATAACAATATTGTTATCTTTATCTAATAATTGATTTTCTCTTTTCCATTATTTCAACATAACTTAAACCACAGTATTTAACAAATTTTCTTAAATATGATTTCATAAAGGAAAAAGTTGTTCTTTTTATCTTGTTACACATGAAAAACACACTTTGAAGGCTAAAGATAAGAAAATTGCTTGCTTAGAAAAATCCTACTTTTTCTTTTTCAACTGTTAAACTAAGCTACTCTCTAGACTTTCTTGGTATATTTCAAGTCCCACCCTCTTAATATATTACTTTATGTAAAGAGCAAGCTATTTTTGGCAAAATCATTTCATGACTAATATTTGTCATCATCTTTCAGTTTCCTGAGGAAATTATTAAAACAGTATACATTTTCCTGAACCATCTTACCAATTTTTTCTCACCTTCTGATTTTGTAACTAGAAACTGTTAGAGCTCAAGTTACAGGATGCTGTGAGTGACCTCACACAATACAGGCTTTCTCAACTATTGTAGTTTATAACACCAGGAAGGAAAAGCACTGTCTATTGACAAATCAGATTATAATTTTAGATCTTTAAAGGTGCTTAGGTCTAAAACAACCTGATTCTGTGCTTACATGTTTTAGTAGATATTCACTTGCCACAGCCAAAAGAAAGATAAGAATTCTGTTCAATGGCAATGATGATGACTTATGAACACAAACTAGTAGTAATCCTTTTGCAATTAGATCTGTTAAGACATCATCATTTGAAAGCATAATAATTATTATTATCTCAGAGACCATGACAAGTGTGGGAAGGCATGCTTCAGAAACACATCTAACAGCTGGTTGGTTGTTGCTGTGTACAGTTTTGAAGCCACTGCATTCAGAAGGACTATCACGATGTTTTTGTTCAAAATCTGATTTTTAATGGCAGAATAAGGAATGGATTGGACTTCCCTGGTGGCTCAGAAGGAAAGAATCTGCTTGCAATGCAGGAGACACGGATTCTGTCCCTGGGTCAGGAAGATCCCCTGGAGGAGGGCATGGAAACCCACTCCAGTATTTTTGCCTAGAGAATTGCGTGAACAGAGGAGCCTGGTGGGTGTCGGTTCACGGAGTTGCAAAGACATGACTGAATGACTAACACTTGCACTTTCAAGGAATGAATGGGGCATATTTATATCCACTTATGAGTGAACTTGAAGGGTACATCTTCCCTCAAAATAATTTGGATACAAATTTTAGCTTTTCTATTTTGAGATCAAGAATTCCATGCACCCAAACTTTTTAAGCAGATCAAACACAGTTTTTTGAAGAGAAGGGTTGCTGTTGGTACCTCTAAGTTGCAGTAAGGCAGCCTCTGACTCAAGAAGAATATGTCACGCTCATAGCTTTCAGGAATAGCATGAATCAGCCTTGTCACCTCAGATGCTAATTAGAGTTTATTTCCCTGGAGGAGAACTTGCTCTCCGTTCAGTGACAATTCTTGCCCTGACATTTTTGCACCTGAGACCACTCTCCCAAGGAATAGCCTCAGGCATGCTTAGACAACCAGCTTCTGTGTCTTCTCTGTCTCTTGTATGAAATCAAGATTTTAGATGACAATCAGCAAGCTTCCTTTTTCCAAAAATACGGCAACTCCCACCATCTTCACGTTTCCCTTATTTCTGTGGCTGCCAAAATTCAAGTGTTCAGTGATTACACCAGCTCATTCTGGGTCCTGCTCATCCCCACTAGATTTTTGCAACTAAAGTTTGCTTATTGAAGGCCTTTATAGCCCTATTTTAACTATAGGTATGTATGTTAACTCTATGTGTGTATGAAGTATTTTAGGTAACCTAAAATCCTTTGTGAATGTGAATATATTTCAAAGTATAAATTATAAATAACACTCCAAGGGACACCAAGTCTGAGTACATGACTGAATGGTTTCACATGTTATCTACATGAGTTTCTGAATCATTACATTATTCATTCTTTGAGGTTATATCTTTGGCAAGTCATGAACTAGATGTGTAAAGCAGCTGTTAACTATTGAGTATATCATGTGGGGCTGGTTATTTTAATGGATCTATTTTCTTTCTTGATCTCAAGACTGCCTGGAAGCACTGTCTGCTCTAACTCCGTCGCAGCTTTTATGAGAGCTTAGATAAGGGTAAATCAACACAGATAAAATCCCATATTTAGTAAGGGAAGAGTTCTGTATTAAGGTTTTTATTGCCCTACTACTCTGTGTTTCAAGCATTACCGAACCTGTTTATATTCCGGAATTTTGTTCTAATTTCTGTTGGTGTAATATGTCTAATATGATACAAAATGAAATGTTATTTATATCCCAGATTGTTAACATTGGACAAGAGGTAAGAATTGCAGTGTAAGTTTGACCACTATTGAGTGACTGAGAAAACTTACAGCAAATATTTTGGAAACAAAGAAAAGGGAACTTTTACTCGGGAAAATTAAGAAAAAAAATGTTTGAAACCCAGTGGAGTTGGGTGTCTGCATGTTCTCAACTATATGGTTTAATTTTTATTTTTTTTTTTATGGTTTAATTTTTAAATTAGCTTGCAAAGTACTTTAATTATTAAATGGCAAAAAGTGACTGACATTATTGAGGGACGCAATGGTGTCATTTGCATTAGATATTTAAACTTTCTGGATATGTGTCTCAGGTGATAAAGAAATGCTATTTGATTGCCTTCTATATTTATTAACAAAACTAAGTTTCGTAGTTGCAGCTGTTGACAGGATTATAAGAAATATGGCTTTACATTTGTTGGTCTAGATGAATTGTACATTGTTCTGATGTTAGGTATATTTTTAAAGACTTAGAGCAGCATTTTATATTCTCAAAGGCAGCTGAGTAGAAATAAGAAAACTCTTTAGTAATCATTAATTTAATATTTTTGTATAATGTGCAAGAGAAGTACTTATTACCCATTATTCTTATTTTGAGTATTTTAATCTGGTGAGTCAAAATTCTTTGATCCTTATTAGATTTAATCGACCTCAAAATAATAAAACAATAACCAATTAAGTTAGTGCTATCGCTTAATTTGGGGCTTCCCTGGCGGCTCAGACAGTAAAGAATCTGCCTGCAGTGTGAAGACTGAGGTTCGATCCCTGGGTGGGGAGAATATGCCAAAGGAGGGAGTGGATACCCACTTCACTTTCCTTGACTGGAGACTTCCACGGACACAGGAACCTGGCCAGCTGTAGTCCATGGGGTTGCAAAGAGCTGGACATGACTAAGACTAATGCTTTCACTTTTCATAGCTTAATCCAGGGCTTCCCAGGTGGCACTAGGGGTAAATAACCCTCTCTGCCAATGAAGGAGAAGAAAGAGACGTGGATTCGATCCCTGGGTCAGGAAGGTCCCCTGAAGAAGATCATGGCAACAACCCACTCTAGTATTCTTGCCTGGAGAAACCCATGGACAGAGGAGCCTGGTTGAGCTACAGTCCATAGGGTTTTAGGGTTGCAAGAGTCGAATGTGACTGAAGCAACTTAGTATGCATGCATAGCTTAATTTAAAATAATTATTTCAGTTTGAGGGATTTTACTCTGCTGAGGGAAAATAGAAGCACCCTACAGTGATTGTTATTGGCTTAATTTTCTCAATGTCATGGACCTGTACAAGTAGTTGGTATTTTTTGCTTGTGGAGGTGACACATTTCTTCTTGCTTCAAAGGTTTTGGGTCATTATGAAGCTACCCCAAAATGCACATTTTTTAAAGCACCTGCTACATATACCAAGTAAATTGTATTACATACTAAAGTTCTGAACCAAATAATCCATTTTATTCAGCAATTTGAACATCTAGAAAAGTGTATTTAAAGCCTATGTATCTGATAATTAATTTCCACTTAATTTCAGTATGTGAATATTAATTAATTTTAAGTTAAATTTTCATCTTTGATGTTTCAGCATTTTTATTACTTCTATACAGATTAGTTCTAGTAAAACATTTGCAAATTTAATTTTAGTTTTTGTCATCAAAATCATTTAGTACACATGCAACATAAAAGCATTTATATAGATTATTATATAAATTTTATGTGATTAGTGAGAAAGCATTTAATCTAGGGGTATATAAATTTGCCATTTCTATCAATAATTTAAAGAAAAGTTAGCATTTATATGTCCAAAAACAGTAATGGGAGAAAACCTACCACTGAATACTTTAGTTTGTATTTGCCATTCACTCAGAAGTATTTTAAACTTATTGCTTGGATGAGCAAATTTATTTCCTTACTGAAAATGATCCACTTGCCTTTTTGTAGTTTAACCTCATTCTTAAAAGTCTATTTATATTTTTATTTTTTCAGTTTTATTGAAAAAACATTTCAGTTTTATTGATCATGTAAGCTTAAGGTGTATAGTTTGGTGGTTTCATTTACATATATTTTGAATAGTTACCACATAGTTTCAGCTGACACCCACCTTTTCATATAGACATGATAAAAAGAATAAGAAAGAAAATAAAATTTTTCTCCTTGTGATGAGAACTCATAGGATTTACTCTCTTAACAGCTTCCTGTATACCATACAGTAGTGTTAGCTGTAGTCATCTTGTTGTAGATTGCATCCCTATTAATACTTCTATTTCTGTGATATATTTTGTAATACTCTGGACTTCCTGGCATGTGCTTTATTTTAAACTATTGGCAGTATAAGCTTTATTTTAGTGTAGGTGTCTATATTAACTAGGATGCCTTCAATTGCAAACAAGAAAAAACTTACTTCATATTTGGGTAAATAAAAAAGGGACTTTCTTAGTTTTCATGAATACAGCATTCAAATGCAGCCATGCCATGCCTGCTGCTCAGTCCTGTCCAACTCTTTGGTGACCCCATGGACTACAGCCCACCAGGTTCCTCTGTCCATGGAAGTTCCCAGGCAAGAATACTGGAGTGGGGTACCATTTCCTACTCCAGGGGATCTTCCTGATCCAGGATTCAAACCAGCATCTCTGTACCTCCTGTATTGGCAGGCAGATTCTTTATCACTGTGCCTCCTGGGAAGCCCGTTGAAATAGATAAATGCTAAACTCCAGTACTAGATTATTTTTGTTGTCCTCCCTCCCTCTGCCAGCTATTCATAGCCAAGAGCTCAGATTCACTCTTTCTCTTTGCTGTGATTTCTGCAGCTTTATTCTAGACTGGGTTTCCTTGTGGACCTAAGATTAGAGCCAGGCATTTTCTTGCTCAGGGCTAAAATAAGGGAACTCTGGTCCAGCTTTCCATAAGAGAATCCTGAGTCTGACTGATTGGGCCATCTTAACTCTCTTGTCCAAACTTGAGACACTAATTATATGTAAGAGAATGAAAAGTGTTGATTGTCTGAAGTCATCTGATACTCTTCCTGGAGCTAGACGATGAGGAGAGAAGTTCAATTTTGTTGGAATTACATGAACTGTGTCAGGAAAGACACAGATATCTAGAGTATCTCTTAGATATTCCAAGAGGAAATTAGAATGCTTATTTAAAAAGTGGAAGATTTCAACCATAGCATCCATTTAAACTATGTATTTAAATCAACTGAAAAAAAAAAAAAAGTGGAAGGATCCTGGGTAGGCATCAACAAATACCTATTACCATATCCTGGGCATTCCATTAAAAAAAATTCATTTGCTTTCTTCAGTTTTAAAATTTCATTTACTTTCTTTTAAAATGCATTTGCTTCCTCGTTGTTTATTTAAAAAATTCATTTGACTTCTCATTTTTTGTTTGCAAATTCAAGAACATAAACTGTGTAATTATTCAGTAATGGCTTAACAATGTAATGAGGTATCTATTTACCTTTGTAAAGTAAAACACAGAGATAAATGTTTTCAGTATTTTGGAGTTCTGTGAGAATGAATAGAACATCACCAGCTACCTTAGCTCCTTTGTAGAATGAACTGGTGCTGTGTCACCTGTTAAATTTACATTTTAAATGAGAAAGGAGAAAAGCACAAATCTAAGCTCTTGATAGTTGTCAGGAACTGAGGGTAAACTGTTAGTCAGAAGCTGTTTATTAGGTGCTTACCGTGTACTCAGCAGAGGTCTCATTGCTGTGGAAGATTCTGAACAAGCGTGAGGCAGGAAACTGCTTTAAAAAGTGTATAGGCTACTTGCAAAGTCCAGACAAGCACACAAGAAAAGGTAAGTAACAGAAGATGGTAGGCAATTCGGTATAACTTGTATGGAACAGGCTATATTCTAGAGGGGCTTCCCTGATAGCTCAGGTGGTAAAGAATTGCTCTACAATGCAAGAGACCTGAGTTCGATTCCTGGGTCGGGAAGATCCCCTGGAGAAGGGAATGGCTCCCCATTCCAGTATTCTTGCCTGGAGAATTCCATGGACAGGGGAGCCTGGTGGGCTACAGCCCCTGAGTTCACAACAAGTCGGATAGAACTGAGTGGCTAACACAAGCACATAGAGAGGAAGGTTGAAATTGGCTAAATTCTGTTAGTGACAAATTCTCAGAGGACTGAGCCCAGCCATGAGAAGGAGCTAAGGTCTGCAGAGGGGAAATTGAGACAGAAGACTTTCCACATGGGAAGGTTAATTACAACAATGGTGGAAGGTGTTACAATTGAGCTTGGTGAGTGTAGAAACACTGATGAAAGGCTGGTCTGGAATGACACTCTATTACACATTGAAGGTTTATTCTTAATATGATAGTGGGTGAGGGTAGAAAAGGTCTTTGTCTTTAGCCATGGTCTTTGATTATGGTCAGTAAGGTGACAGTCAGTGCAGGAAAGTGTTGAAAATAGTTTTAGAGAAATTGGTTCTGGTTGATGTATAAGGTACACTGAAGTGAGTAACTTGAAATGTGTAAAATAGGTCATATGTTTTCTTGGTAATTTATCCATGAGAAGGTGACAAGAATGATTATGGGAATACAGTATTTTCAGTCGTGTTTCTGATTGCTGGCAAAATCCAGACATGATAAAATACTGTCTGTCAAATTTGCTGCTAAAACACATGGCAGATTAGTGTAGTAGAAAGAACATGAGCTCTAGAATTGGTTATATGTGGGTTCAAATCCCAGCTCCATGTTGTAAGTGGTGTGAAAATTTAGGCACACTTCTTTTTTTTTAACGTTTTTTTTTGATGTGGACCATTAAAAAGTCTGTATTGAATTTGTTACAGTATTGCTTCTGTTTTATGTTTTGGTTTTTTTTTGGTCATGAGGCATGTAGGATCTTAGCTCCCCAACCAGGGATTGAACCTACAACCCCTGCATTGGAAGGTGAAGCCTTATCCACTGGACCACCAGGGAAATCCCTAGTCATGCTTCTTAATCCCTGTGAATGTTAATTTCTTTGAGTCATATGGAGATGTATTACTTATTTCACTCGAATGTTAGGGTTAAATAGCAAATATAAAGTATGTAGCCTTCTCTCTCCTTAGCACCACTACCCTCAATTTCTTAGTCACTGGAAATAAAGACTGGAAGGATTCTTAGGCTTAAGAGTGCACTTGAACATTCTTCATCAAGCAAGTCACAGCATTTCTACTGACTCTAGTGAAGAGTCTGAGAGAAGGCTAGTTGTCCGATTACTAGAGGAGAGTCTGTTTGATCTCTGAGGCAGTGTAATTCTGGTTGAAGGGGGCAGCTGAGGGAAGAGGAAGGAGCCTTGCATTTGGAGTCATTCAGGGTTTAGACCCTGACCATACCACTTGTGGTGTGCCCTTGGGTGAATGACTGTGGACGATGATTTTTTTTAAAAAATTTATTTATTTGGCAGCGTGTGGCCTCCGTGTTGCATCATGTAGGATCTTTTGTTGCAGTACACAGACTCTCTAGTTGAGCCGCTCAGGCTTAGTGGCTCAAAGGCATGTGGGGTCTTAGTTCCCTGGCACGGGACCAAACCCGAGTCCCCTTCAGTGCAAGGCAGATTCTTAACCACTTGACCAGTAAGGAAGCCCCAGCCATAGTCTTAAACGACCTTAATAACATAGGGTGGGGATGAAACACGACGACATAGCAAACACTTCATAAAGTCTAACCTTTCTAGAAAAATTTAGTATTAATCGTTTTAGAGTCATGTAATAGTTTAGCTATAATCCTTTAGAGAGGACCTTTGGAGAAAACATGGTTATAATAACATATAATATCCTAACCCTTGTAAGGAATCATCATGTTTAGATTATCTGAGAAAATTTATATGATATTTTAATTAATAAAATGCCTTCTTAACTACTAAGCAAGTGGATAATTGTATCTTTTGTTCTTTTGCCCTGAGCACACCCCTGAAGTACACAAAGTAGCCTTTATTTTTGTGACTGCAATTAGTACTCGTTGGCTTTTTACATCCTTTGCAGCTGCGCATTTACGGTATTTTAGGCAAATAATTTGAATCATCCTGACTTTAAAGCTATGTGATAATTTGGGGATGCTTTCTAACCTTATCTCTCATAATGTTAATTCAAAAGAAGATGATGCATAGTGTTTGGAATAGAAACTAGAGGAGTAATTCCTAACCAGTGCTAACTGGTATATGACAAAGAGCCTCTGAGCACGTCATAGCTGAGGCTGCTGAAGAATTCTGCTCTGTGAAAAAGCTAAATCTTGATAGTGACCTTCCTGCAAAAGACAGAAGGTTTCATCGAAAAGGAAATTCTACTTTTGCTGAGTTCAAACCCAGAGTTATTTATGTGCTCAGTCGTGTCCGACTCTTTGTGGCCCCATGGACTGGAGCCCGCCAGGCTCCTCTGTCTTTGGGATTTTCTGAGCAAGAATAAAGCAGTGGGTTGCCATTTCTTTCTCCAGGGGATCTTCCCTACCCAGGGATAGAACCCACGTCTGCCGCCTCTGATGTCTCCTGCATTGACAGGTGAATTCTTTACCGCTGGCGCCACCTGGGAAGCCCAGAGCTATTTATAGCTATTACCATTTTCTACTTTTAGGACTGATGGTGTAACTTGTTGATGAGTTTTCCAGTAGATATGGAGAGTATATGTAATGTTTTTATCCACTGGCAAATGACACCGGCAATTAAGAGTATTATAAATATTTAAAGCTGTGGTTTTCAAACTCTCTGAAATATAGATTGCTCCATGTAAGCAAATGTATGCAAACTGCCTACTTCAGTCATTTCTTCTTCTTAATGCAAAGACTATATCATTTTTAATTGCAAAATACTAAAGGAAAAGTAACACGTGACTGTGAAATTATGCCGCTCTGTCTTTGTGTTTTCAAACAGTGATAACTTACATAAAACTCGCTATTCTACTAAGAGGGACCCTGATATACCTCCTTGGAACACTACAGTTTACAAATGACTGTCCTGGTAGTGTGGAAATAAGGAAGACATTTACTGAACAGTTGTAACTCACTCAACATCAAACAGAGGACCCCTGTTTAATATTTTATTTTCAAAGTTCTTAGGTTAGATAGCATTTGAAGAAAGTTATATGATTAGAAAATTTGAAAAAACAAAACAAAATTAGGATCTGAATTTCTTTTGTAAACAGAAAGGGCATAGTTTAGAATAAGAGTGGTAACAGATGTGGTTGGCAAAGTAGGCCATGGCCAGATCGTGTATGACTTTGTTGGGTGTTGTGTCGGTTAGTTATTGCTGTGTAACAAATTATCCCAAAACTCCATGGCCTAAAACAGTAATAAACACATGTTATCATTACAGTATATGTGAATCAGGAATTCATTAGTAGCTTAACTGTGAAATTATGGCTCAGAGTCTCTTATGAGGCTGAAGTGAAGATGCCAACCAGGGCTTTCCTGGCGCTGGAGGATTCACTCCCAAGGTAGCTTTCTGTCTCATGGTTGACTAGTCGGCGCTAATTGTTGGTGAGAAGTTTCAGTTCTTCCTCTTTTGAGTCTCTCCACAGGCTGTTTGAATGTTGACGTGACATGGCAGCTCGTTTCCTTCAGAGCAGACAACCCAAGTGAGACCTAGTAATAGGATAGGGACTAAAAACCGTGGCCTCAGGAGTCACACATCATCAATTCCACCGTAATCAGTGCACTGGAAGCAAAGTACTAAGTTGGCCCACACTTGAGGGAAAGAGAATTAGGCTCCACCTTTTGAAGGGAGGAGTGTCAAAGAATTTGCAGACCTATTTTGTTTTACTTTTGTGTATGAATTTAAAATTTTTACTTATATTTTTATTTTTTAAGATACCGTTGCCAACAACGCAGTTCTCCAGAATTCTGTCATGATATATACATAAGATTTGAGTTTTAAGACATATGCAGTGCTCTTTTTTGGTAAATTTTTAATTTATATTGGAGAATTGTTGATTGATTTACAATGCTGTGTTAGTTTCCACTGTACAGCAAAGTGATTCAGTTATACCTATGTCTATTCTTTTTGGGGATTTTCATATACATACCACTATATATAAAATAGATAATCAATAAGAACCTACTTTACAGCATAGGAAGCTCTACTCAATATTCTGTAATAAACTTTATGGGAAAAGAATTGGTAGACATAAAAAAAATCTTGGGTCCTATTCCACTTTATTGATTCATCCATTTACCAACTATTTAACCTCTACCACAAGTTAAGTATTGTTATGGGTGTGGATAAGGCCTCCCAGGGAGGGTGACACGTGTCAGGGCTTGAAAGATGAGAAGGAAAGGGTTAGTTATCACAAGCATCTTTGCCTCTGCTGTGCCATTTATTTATTTCCTACTGACCCCCTGTTCTAGGCTTCCCTGCTGGCTCAGTGGTAAAGAATCTGCCTGCCAATGCAGGAGATGCAGGTTCGACCCCTGGGTTGGGAAGATCCCCTGGAGAAGGGAACGGCAACCCACTCCGGTATTCTTGTCTGGGAAATCTCATGCACAGAGGAGCCTGGTGGGCTACAGTCCTTGGGATCAAAAGAGCTGGATATGACTTATCAACTAAGCAACAACAAACCTTCTGGTCTCTGCTTAACCTCTTTCGCTGCCCCGTCCACTTGAAAGTTCACTCAGTCTCTGGGTTAAAATTTCCTCAATTGTAAAATGATGAGTCTCCTTTTAGATATTACATTTTCATCTAGAAAAATAGGACAGTTTTTTTTAATCATTGAAATATACTTAATTTTAGCAGCATAGAACTGAAATTAAGAACAAATAAAATGATAATGAGCAGTTATAGAGAAATTAATTTAGACACCATTTGAAGTTTCCACAATCATTTTCTACTATTTTAGCTCACTCTTGATTTATAAAATTACCTAAAGTATATCTTTAGCTGGGTAGTAATATGCTAAATGTGAATTGCAGTTTTGTTAGGAGCCTAAGAGATCTTTGAATTTTTTCTTTTAATTTTTAGACCTGTAAGAATCTTTTGACTTTTCACACAAAAACCACATCTCTTGAGAGATAGAGAAAATGAAACAAGGAAAAAAAAAAAAGCTGCAAAGAACATTTCATTTTCTCTAGATCTACCCTCTTGATTTCATTAGTTCCTAATTTCCTCTCAGATCTGTGTGCTGAGGCCAATGATACCATTTTTCAGTGTTAATTGCTCACTCTTTAGTGCTCTGAGAGCATTTTATTCATGTTTCTCTTTTGGCAATTATAATATGTCTTGTGCTATGATTCTGTATATGTGTAGTAATCAATGAATTCTGTTGCATTTTCTGTTCTTGAGGGCAGGAACAATATTATATTCATAATTGTTACTCTCAAAGCACCTAGTCCAATGCTAAAGTGAAAAACTTTAGAATAAATCTGGTGCTGTTAAAAAAAACCCTTTTTTTGAAGTTTTCATTATTATAAAAATTATTTATGATCTTAGAAGATAACTGGACTTATTTTGTTAATCACTTCTCAATATGTATTACCTTTAAATCATTATGTTATGCACCTGAAACTAATATGTCAATTATATCTAATTAAAAAAATACCTATTGACTTGAATGATAACATTGACTCTTATGTTAAGATAAAAGTGATTTTGTATGATCAACCATTTCAAATCATCCAACTGATAAATCTTAATTTGTATAACAGAATAATAAGGTTATATGTTCTGGCACAATTAAGTCTGAAAAGTTAAGATTTGTTAAAAATGGGTGATAATGATAGTTCTTAGAGTTTTGGTCCTTATCTAAAACTTTGATTCTAATCCATTCATTACTTTTCATACTCACATTATCTGTTGGTGTATAATTTCTTTGAAATGACATACAGATAGCAATAGATTAATTCCATTAAAATGTTCCCAAAACTGCAATAAAGCTACATTTGATAGGAAAATTATTAGCTCATATTCACTCAATTTTCCCAAATAATCCAGTTACCAAAAAAATTTATCTCCAATGACTAAAACCTCATTACTGGTTCACAGTTATATCACTAATGAAAGTAGGAAAAATATTTTTGGTAGTATTACAAGTGTTTCAGTTCTCCAAAATATAATTTCTGGATTTGAAGAAAAGTCTTATAACTTTTCAATAAATCTGAGAAATGTTATAATGACTAATAAATCATGCATACTGAAACCACTTCCAATCTTTAAGTGGCATATAAATACATATAAATAGTTAATGACAGTTCAAAATCCTCAAATCATATTAAATATTTCTAATCCTCATTTCTCATCTGAATTATTACAAAAACCTTCTTTCTACTCTTCCACACTATTCTCTGACCATTTTCTAATTCATCCTCCCCATTCTGGCAACTTAATCTCTTTAAAATGCAAATGTGAACATGTCAAACCCCTGCTTAAAACCCTTTGTGTGTGCATGCGAAGCCACTTCGTTCATGTCCAAATCTGTGTGTGACCTTGTGGACTGTAGCCCGCCAGGCTCCAGTGTCTGTGGGATTCTCCAGTCAGATTACTAGAATGGTTTGCTATGCTCTCCTCCAGGGGATTTTCCCAACCCAGGGATCGAACATGCCATCTCTTAATGTCTCCTGCACTGGCAAGCAGATTCATTACTACTAGTGCCATCTAGGAAGCCCTAAAACCCTTCTGTGACTCCCAAGACTTTAGAATAAAATTCAGGTGCCTTACTGTGATGGATGGGTGTTGATCCCTGCCCATCTCAGCCTGTTCTCCTCACTTGTCACAGTGAATTTTCTGGAAATTCCTACACGGTCAGGATTTTCTCTTCTCATGGACTTTCCTCTGTTTGGAAAACCTTCTCTACTTCTATGCCTAAATTCTGTGTTTTTTAGCTTAGCTCAAGCCAGGTCACTCCTAAATTCTGTATTTTTTAGCTTAGCTCAAGTTCAAGTGACACTCCAAGCATCACTCCCAGGGTTTCCTTCAGATATAATTTTTTTATCCAGTTGAGTTCTGTGTCCCTTTATGTTTTCCTTGTATTCAACACATTTTTTTTTTTTTAAAGAAACTTAACTAGATATGTGCTCACTGAATTGTAATACTATAGTTTGCTTGCTTGTCCATCTCAGCCTCTGGACCACGAACTCCTCATAAACAGGGAGCCTTCATTTCTGAATCACTGGAGCTGAGCACAATGCCTGGCAGTGAAGTCACCAAACATAGTTTTGTTTAGTGAATAAATATAAATGAATGGCAAATAATTAATAATTGCTATGGAGAGGAACAGCGTTAAAAATATTTAATAACCAGTTGGTAGAGGCTTCTCTTGGTCACCTTGGAACTACTCTGACAACAAATATTTAATTTACTGTATTTATCTATTTTTAAATATGTATTTATTTCTTTGTGCCAGGTCTTAGTTGTGGCATGCAGGATCTTTAGTTGTGGTATGTGGGATCTAGTTCCCTGACCAGGGATTGAACCCAGGCCCCCTGTATTGCGAACATGCAGTTTTAACCACTGGACCACCAGGGAAGTCCCTCTGACTTTTTGATACCAACAGGGAGGAAATATGTATACTTTGATGCCTACATGCAGTCAGACTATCGCAGAAAAACATGGAGACATAATTTATTGGAAAGTACTTACATACATGGACACAGGAGCCAATAATCCTGTGTTGAGGACCTATCAGTGTAGGAAGATAAAAGCTTCCCTGTAAAACTGACAGTGGTGGTAAAAGTGTTGCCGTGTCCTTTCCCAATTACCCAGAGATGTGTTTCATATTGTCTGGTAGACTAATTCTTACTGGACAGCATCAGTAAGTGAAGGAAGGGTAATTTCTAACATCTTTATCTCCTGTAATAAACCTTTACTGCTGTCTTACTTCACACATTTAGTAACAGTAAATAGCTCGCCTTCCTTCTTAGCAAAGATGATGTCTTAGCTCATGTGTCCTTCATCTTTTCCATACGCTATCTCAAATATTGCAAAAGCTGATTAATCCCATTTTTCAATTTCTGTCCCCTACCATCCCAAACCAAGGCATTTGTGGTCACCAGAGTGACCTTTCCGAAATGCAAATGTGATCCCTAACAAAGTCCTAAAGGTAGTTTAAAAAAAAAATTTTTTTTTGATGCATGTGTGTTGATTTCATATTTGGAGACTCCACTTCAGGGGAGGCAGGGTAGTCCCTAGGCTTTCTTACAAGTTTCACAGGAGATTCTATCACACAGCCAGGCTGAGAACCACACATCCACAGGATCAGGTCCTTTGTAGGGAAGAAGGCTCTCCATGGACCGCCTCCTGTTTGTCGCTTCCAGTTCACTTAATACCTGTGAGATTTTGGCAAGGTTACCGAATACTCGAGCCCCAGCTGCCTTATTGCAAATGGGGATAAAAATACCAGTGTTATAGCACAATTTTAAATATTTGAGATAGTATTGGGCCTTTTAATTTATCACCTGAACTGAGACTCTACTAATAATTACTCCAAGATACTATTCATAGACTTAGACCATCCCAGGCAACTGAGATATGTGGTCATAGTAATTTGAAGCCATATATTCAAAGCATTTCTCACAGTGAATGATATGTAGTGTGTGTTCAATAAATCATTTTTATTTTCATTGTTCTTCTCATCTGCATCCCACACTCTGCTGGAAGCCTTTGCATGCTGAGGTTGTGGCACAAAGAGCAAATGGTGATCAGGTGCCCCCTAACCAAGATCCTGGACATTTGTCATTGCCTTTCTCCTGTAGACACTATACACTGTCACCCTTGATATTTCTTTCTTTTTTAGATTTTCCCTTTTCTTGTCCATTATTCTAGTCTACCATTAACGCTTACAGGGCCCAGGAAAAGAGTGCAAAAGAGGTCCACTCATAGCATATTTTTAAATTAAAAGTTATGTATCAAGCTAATACACTATCAAATCCTCCTACATTTCCCCCAGTGGCTCAGCAGTTAAGAATCTGTCTGTGATGCAGGAGACACAGGTTCAATCCCTGGGTCAAGAAGATCCCCCGGAGGAGGGCACAGCCACCCACTCCAGTGTTCTTGCATGGAGAACTCCATGGACAGAAGAGCCTGGCGGGGTACAGTCCATAGGGTTGCAAAGAGTTGGACATGACTGAAGCAACTGAACACGCCCACATCCTCCTACATTGATAAATATATCTTTCTAGCGATATGATAAGTCCGAATTTAGACTTCTTAAAAACCTTGGAGTTCATTCTTTGCAGGATTGGGACTGATTCTGGACTTTGGCCCCCTCCCCTTCCTCACCCTAGGCTCCATCCATACCACAGGAACATCATGTGTAAAGGTAGAGACACGCCAACCTGTACAGTCAGGCTCTGTTCACCCGTTACTTGCACTCTTCCTCACAAAAACATCTAGTAGCGTGTGTTAGACTCCTGTTGCTGCTGTCACAGTTATCACAAGTTCAGTGACTTAAAATAACACAATTCATTCTTCGTACATTAACACGTGTATGCAGTCTGGAAAGATGGTGCTGAGGAGCCTATTTGCAGGGCAGCAGTGGAGTTGCAGACATAGAGAACAGACTTGTGGACACAGTAGGAAGGAAGGAGAGGTGGGATGAATTGAGAGAATAGCATGAAAACATATACGTTACCATATGTAACATAGATAGTGGGAATTTGCTGTTTGTCTCAGTGAGCCGAAACCAGTGCTCTGCAACAGCCTAAAGGGGTGGGATGGGGTGGAAGGAGGGAGGGAGGTTCAAGAGGGAGGGAACATATGTATACCTATGGCTCATTCATGTTGATGTATGGCAGAGAGCAACACAGTGTTATAAAGCAATCATCCTTCAATGAAAAATGTCAAACTGTAGTTAAAAAAAAAACCCACAATTTATTCTTTTATTATTCTTTTATAATTTTAGAATTCTGAAGTCTAAAATCAGTCCTATAAGGTTAATGTCAGGGTGCTGGCACTGCTGATTCCTCCTGAATGCTCTGAGTAAATCTCTCCTTTCTCACCAGCTGCCTCCCTCTTGTGAAAACCTTTTGTGATTACATCAAGCCCACCTGGGTAATTCAGGTTAATCTCCTCATCTCAAAATCTTTAACTTGGTCACATCTGCAAAATTCCTTTTACCATTAAAGGTAACATTTACAAGTTCTGGGGATTAGGATGTGGACATATTTGAGGACCACTATTCAACCATCTTAGACTTCCCTGGTAGCTCAGACAGTAAAGCGTCTGCCTACAATGAGGGAGACCCAGGTTCGATCCCTGGGTTGGGGAAGATCTCCTGGAGAAGGAAATGGCAACCCACTCCAGTATTCTTGCCTGGAAAATCCCATGGACAGAGTAGCCTGGTAGGCTATACAGTCCATGGGGTCGCAAAGAGTTGGACACGACTCAGCAACTTCACTTTAACTTTCACTTTCATTCAACCATCTGCAGGGTGTGCCTGCCAGTGGACCCTTGAGAGGGTGATCCCAAGGAAGAAGTCTGAGACAGCACTGAAACACACTTGGGGCTGCATGGGAGGGGACTCTGGGTGTCTGCATGTCTGATGTGTGATCTGAGGGCAGAAGAGCTGCAGGATCAGAGAGGGCATGTCCCCTTAGCCTTCTGGATCCCTTACCCTGCTCAGCAAGTGGAGGTCCCTTTAAAGTCCACGACCCAAGACAGAAGCCTAAGGATGGCCCATTGCTCCTTCCCCCTGACACCTGGCAGCCGCAGTCTATTTACCTTTCTCCTGATCCACATACAAGGTTCTGTCTGAGGGAAACATGTAAGCAAATTATTTTATTCTGTTCAAAGTTCTTTTTCTCTTTTGGTATCTCTGCCTTTTACTTGTCGTGAAAGAGCCCCAGTCCACACCCACTCATTGTTTGTAACCATCCTCACTGGCTTTCCCTTCCTTTGAATCTCTAATTCCATCCTTCCGCCACCTCTTCAGTTCTTAAAATACACAAGATTTCACCTGTTTTCTATGTTTTTAAAAAAAAAAATATGCTCTCCAACTAGCAAGTTATTCCTGAATCCTACAAAACTGTCAGTTCATTCTTCTTGTAATATTTCTTTGTTTTAAAATTTCCACCATCATTTGAAACCTACAAATTTTCCTTTGTAATCAGATTTTAAATTACTTTTCCTATTCCACTTGTATTTGTGCGTGCATGCTCAGTTGCTCAGTCATGTCTGACTCTGTGACCTCATGGACTGTGACCTGCCAGGCTCCTCTGTCCTTGGGATTTCCCAGGCAAAATTACTGGAGTGGGTTGCCATGCCCTCTTCCAGGGGATCTTCCAGACCCAGGGATCAAACCCACGTCTCCTGCATTGGCAGATGGGTTTTTTACCACTGAGCCACCTGGGAAGCCCATTCTACTTACACTCTTGTGTATTTATATTTTGCTATATCTTGACCATTTTGAATAATGTTTCCACACTTACACAATGTATACGGAAGAATTTTTCAAAAAAGCTATTTTTCTTTCCTTGTAAGTTTTTGAAACTCCCTGAAGTTTCATCTATATTTTTACTTATTCTCATTAATGCATTCAAGTTTTCAGGGAACCAACTGTGTTTAAGATTCTGACATAATTTTGAGAGAATGTTGTTTTGATAGTTGATGAATTATTTCATGTGTTTTTAAAAATAAAGCTTTATGGGTTTTTACCTTAATATAATATTACATATTGCAAAGGTTCTAATGAAAAGAAAATTTGCCAGTTTAAACTTAGTTGAAATTCATTTATAAAATGTAAATGCTTTGAAAAAACTATGACTACACGATATTGTCAAATTACTATAGTATGTTCTCCAGGAGGGCAGATGTCTGTCTTGTTTGTCATTTCCCAGCAATGGCCCAGCTACCGGTGCTTGGATTTTTGTAAATAATTGAGTAAGTGAATATGAGAATTAACAAATAATAGAATTTCAGAATGGATTTTAAAAAGTAAAGAGGGTTCAGTATAAATCATGCTACCTCAGGCAGAACATTGAAATACAGATTTTTAAATTTTCAACCAGATTTATAATTTCTCCCAGCCTATTTTGATATGAGTAATATTTCATACCTTTAAGAGGTTAAAATGTGTATATTCAAGATAACGATCATCTGTTTAAATGGTTTATGAATTGATAAATACAGGAGATATTACATTAACATTGCTTTATATAGATAGTATATATAATGAGAATTGTATGAACTATAGAATTATATAGATATTTAGGCACTAAATATCTTTAGTTTTAACACAGTGTTGGGTGATAAGAAATGTGAATCTCTGATACTGAAATGAAGGCAGGAAATAAGGGGGCTATTTCTTCCATTTCTCCTCCTTTGAAATATCATAGGTGGGAATTGGTTAACTTTGATTTTGTCTAATTTTATGATGGTAAATGCAGGTATGATTTCTTCAGTGTGAAGGTGTGTTATTTGTTTCAACATTTCAAAATTTTTCTTCATAGTATTCATTCTTTCCTTGTCTTGTATTCTTCCCTGGTTTAAACTTGACAAATGACTGAAGACCCCTGTTTCACTATTTGTCCTCAGAATGGCTTCACTCCTTTATACATGGCTGCCCAAGAGAATCACATTGATGTGGTGAAATATTTGCTGGAAAATGGAGCTAATCAGAGCACTGCTACTGAGGTAAGACTGTCAACTCTAAAGACGTGAATTTTTTTATCTTAATGTCCGTTTTCTTTGTATCTAGCTGTAAAGGGTCTCCATTATCTTTCCTTTAGGAATGTTTATGTCACTATTGTAATCTACAACAGTGGCCATGAACGAACGATCCAGTGCACCGTTCAATGAGTTTATAATTTGGGATTCATATCAAGTTATTCATATGTGAAATCACGCTTCCATCAATTTTGCCACTCTGTAGCTTTTTTGGAGCTTTATACCATTCTAAAATCAAATTACAGTAAATTCTACCCATCTCTTTTCATCAATATTTTATCTTTGTTAGGATCTAATACAATTTCTTAAAGGGACTTTTTTAGTGATAAACACTGATTCATAGTTCTTTGTATTTGTACAGTTTAATGAGGAATAATAGGACATCAGAAAGCTGTTCGTATTTCTGAAGTTCAAATTATGACGTGGTTGTATGACTGTGGTTATGGCAGCAACTGAATAGAATGTTCAAAATCAATTCAGTTTCCAAATATTCAGGACCTCTAGACATAAAATGGTTTTGGAATGAGCCAACATCGTGTATCACTTTGCTTTCCCTATGTGTGTCCTCCAATAAGCAGAACCTGCCTTGTATTTTCCTTCTGATTTTTGCCCTAGGCAGATTAAGGAGTGAATTTGGTGACTGTTTGGAATAGTGATTTGTACATGATGGTCAGGATGTTTTTGAGCTTGGGGAAAATGCTCAGGGGTCGCTGGAAGATTGGAAGTAGGTGAGATAGAAGAGGAAGGGACATTGGGACGTGTCTCTCCTCACCCTTTTCAATCAGCTTTAACTTCCCTGGTTCATGATCTGTGGCTCCACTGACAAAATTGTAGAACTCCTGGCCTGGAGTGAAAGATGACTAATAGAAAGTGTCTTGTTAATTTTTAATGTCTAAGTGACCTCCTTTATGGGCAATTAAATCTCCAGATAAAATAAACACAAAATCCCTTCTACCCTGCATTGTGGGGAGAGGTCATTATAATCTATTGAATTCACGTTCATGCCCTTTGATAGAAAACTTTTTGTGGAGCCTCAGAGTAACTTTCTGACAGCTTCTTCTCATTAGTTAAAAAAAATCCCAAGACATCACTATTAATGAGACCACGTTTCCTGCTTATGACTGAAAAATACAACCACCTAGTGTGAAACAGCTTCATGTTCTCTACTCAGCACACACAGAGTTTACCCTCTTGCCACGTGAATACAGCATGATTTTTATAATTATGATTTTATGGTTGATTTTATGACTTTCTGAGACACTAATTCTGTCACTGAGTGGCTTGTGGATATCCTTAGGCAAAGCTTTTGTAACAGTAATGAGACTATATCTCTGCGTCACATCCTCTGAGAATTGTAGCTAAATATGGTTATCTGCATTTGTTTTCTCTTATTTCCTTAAAAACAGAATCATTTACCTAGAGAAATCTTTACACTACAGAAGTCTCCCTGTCATATAGACTTACTATTTCCAGTGTATGGTTTAGGGAAACACAGCCTGCCAGCACTCTCAGCTGTCTCATGGCTCCTCCAGACTAGATCTCTGTACCATCTCAGTCTGTTTCCAGAAGTATTAACACCTTTTTATGTATGTTGCGTTGGTTGAGTCCATGTCACACTGTGGTTCTCAGAAATTGAAAATGGTCTTTGATTTCCACACAGAAGTGTGGCTCTTGCAAGTCAGTCACATGAGGTTTAGACTCATTTATGCCTGTTGTTTCATTTTTAATCATTCGTATTGGGAGTCCTCAGTTGTATCCGACTTTTGCAATGTCATGAACTGTAACTGTCCAGGCTGCTCTGCCCATGGAATTTTCCAGGCAAGAATATTGGAGTGTGTTGCCATTTCCTCCTTCAGGGGATCTTCCCAACCCGGGGATCCATCCCGTATCTCTTGAGTCTCCTGCATTACAGACGGATTCTTTACCACTGAACCACTGGGGAAGCCCCCTTAATCATTTAAATAACTATAATTTTTCCTGAGTGGACATATGTAAACTTAATTGGTTATTCCACACCACTGGCCTTCATGGTTATCAGAAAATGCACTAACAGAAAACTCTTTGCATGTTTCCCTTTAGTCTATTTGGCTTCCCAGGTGACACAGTGGTAAAAAATCCACCTACCAATGCAGGAGATGCGAGTTTGATCCCTAGGTCGGGAAGATCCCCTGGAGGAAAAGATGGCACCCCACTCCAGTATTCTTGCCTGGAAAATTCCATGGACAGAGGAGCCTGTCAGACTACAGTCCTTGGGGTTGCAAAGAGTCAGACATGACTGAACATGCATGGATTCATGCTTTAGTCTATCATTCTGTGAATAAATAACATCTTCACAGGGATTTATGGTTGATTACTATGTGATATTTTAGGCTGTATTGCTAAATACCTACAACCATCATGTGTGCATGTATGAAAATACCTAAAGAAGACACCCTGAACCCATTAATAGCCATAATTTGCAAAAATTATTAAGCAAGACATTATGAACCATTTATCAGATAGTTATGAGATCATTCAGTATGGCAGGGAAACTCATATTTGAAAAGAAATATTTAAAGTTTTGAAATTTCCCATAATTATAGCAATTGGCATTGGTAAATAGATGGTGAAAAATGGAGCTTATTGAATTTTAATATTGGCTTCCTTTTCATAGAGTTAGTGGAGGTACTTGAAAAAAAAAATTTCAAATATTTACCCTTCTTCCATGACGTGTAGGTTACAATGAAATCATGTGGTGGAGATTCAAAGTTAAATTTTCTGCAGGGAGTTATCTGTCCATCCAGTATCATTTTTATAATTTTCTATAATTTTTTTTTCTATAATTTTTTATAAATTTCTATAATTTTTATAACTTTCTTCTTTCTTCCTAAATGTTACCAAAATTGAAAACTAGGAATTTTTTAATCAGGCCCTGTACTGTCAGCAAATGCCTTGTCTCTAAGAAAAAAATAAAGTTCACACTCTTAATATAAACTATCCCAGTGTTGCGGGGGGAATCAAATTAAATATGTATATGATAATGAGACTGTTCTTTCCTCCTTCACAGAGGACTCAATTTGTGCCCAAGTTCCAGATTTAGGCTACTCTCTTTCATCTTACAACACTCATGCTTTCCTCTTCCATTTCATTAAGTAATGTGTTTATTTGAAATTCAATTCTAATTTTAAAAATTCAGTCCTTATTGCGGTAGTGCATATATGATATGTATATTTGAGGAAAATAATTTTCCCTCCAAAGTCTACAGTTACCTTTTTAAAAAATTAACTAATTAATTTATTTTGGGTTGTGCCGGGCCTTCGTGGCTGAGCGAGCTTTTTCTCTAGTTGTGGCGAGCAGAGGCTACCTTCGTTGCCTTGCGCAAGCTTCTCATTGTGGTGGCTTCTCTTTGCATGGAACCCAGGCTCCTGGGCTTCAGCACGTGTGGCCTGTGGGTCAGTAATTCAGCTCCTGGGCTCTAGAGCACAGGCTCAATAGTTGTGGTGCGTGGGGTCAGGGCATGTGGGATCTTCCCAGACCAGGGATCAAACCCGTGTCTCCTGCAGTGGCAGGTAGGATTCTTTACCACTGAGCCACCAGGGAAGTCCTGCAGTTTCCTTTTTAAAAATTACCTTTGGAAACCAATGGAACAGTTAGATGTGGTTAAATAGCCATTGTCTCTGGTATGCATTTGTCAGATGTACCATCCAATTCCCCTTGTCTCCTCTAGGAATGGAAACTTTTAACTCTGAGACTTGTTTTCAAGCTTTTGTGAATTAAGGGAGGTTTTCACATTAACAAAGCCTACAGTATATTTTTTTTCTACCTGTCACCTTTCTTGAATACATGTTTCTAGAGAGAAAATATAGCTTCCCAGTTTTTTAGCATGGTTATCCATCTCCCGCTAAGACTCCTCTCACTTTGATGATCTGTGCTATTTCTTTAATTTTTTTAAGATTCAAAGTGAAAGACTGATTTTCTACACTATTTAGCACACGTTTATATTCAAAAGACAATATAAAATTCAACTAAGTGCAAAATTAATTAGCCTTATTTGCAAAAGAATTTTAGATCATATTATATCCCAGGTTCCCCAAATTAATTGGTAATAGACCATTCCATTAACAGTTGTTGTTTTCCCTAATCAATACAGAGATATTTAGCAACTTGCAAAGTTAATCGTGTCATTTATTTCCCTGTGTTGGCTACCATGTCAGTCAGACCTGGTTTTCATTTTTTCTCCCCTTCCCACAGTTTCTTTCTATAAGCAGGCGTCACTTTGGTTTGCTTCTATTTTTATTTTCAGATTCAAAACATAAGTGAGCATATCCTGTGTGCGGTATGCTTCATTAGGAAATGCAGATGTTTTTTAAAAATACATAGAATAGACATTTAAAAATATCTGATGAAGCCAGTACATAGTGTGATAAATGACTCTAAGTTGCTTCAGTATTCACAGTAATATTTATTCCTTCCAATGTTTGTGTCAATCTTAATCTTTAATTTGAAAATTAGATGCACTGTTTCTTGGAGTTGACTCCCAGGCTTCCCAAAGTTGATGGAAATTTTTTCCTTCTGTTTTCCCAGGATGGCTTTACGCCCCTGGCGGTGGCGCTCCAGCAGGGTCACAACCAGGCCGTGGCCATCCTCCTGGAGAACGACACCAAAGGGAAAGTGAGGCTGCCAGCTCTGCATATTGCAGCCAGGAAAGATGACACCAAATCTGCCGCCCTCCTGCTTCAGAACGATCACAACGCTGACGTCCAATCCAAGGTAAAAGCTGCCCGTGTTTGTGGACAGGAACTCTTCAGCTGCCGGCTTCCTCCTGGGGGATGATAAAGAAGTAGGCCATGGTGATGATGCAAAATTACTTCTGGTCATCAAAAGAGATAAATTACTTTCAGAGGTATTTCAGAATAAGGAGACTGTCTACTGGGTACAGTAAGAAAACAAAAAAGAACCCTATAAGATAATTTTCTTTAAAAGGTGAAGCTTTTTAGAAATCTTATTTATTCTATTTATGATAAAAAATAACAGGAATAGAAATAGAAAGATACAACTGTATTGTGTGGTGTTATGGTTGCCTTTGCTAAGTAGAATGCATTTTGGCATGCTGGAATGGCAGAGAGCAGGTTGATTGTTTCCTTAATTTTGCACTGTGTAATATCTTCCCTCTTTTTCCCACACAACACTGCTTCAGATGATGGTGAATAGGACAACCGAGGTACAGTATTGCAGTTATACCAAAATATATCTTTTTTAAAATTTTATTGTATTTTTTGTCCAATTAGAATAAATGCTCACTAATTCATACTAATGATTAGAACTTTCATTATTAGGAAACTAATTTGGAAACTTTGCCCGTAATTAGGGCAAATAGGTAATTCAAAAATTTTAATATAACATATTTTTGAAACATTATTAATCAGTATAACTATTTAAATATCTCATTAGAGTAGAACATGAAACAATACTGTCCCATAATGTGTATTTTACTAAGTGAGCTTTATTATTAACTTTTTGCCAATAAGAGATGTGACCTCCTTCTCTTAATGAGAATTCTGTTTAGAATCTAGTGAAGTGTAATTTAAGGAGGTTGCTCTGAGTGTTTCATCCTCTTGTCTAATTGCAATTGCCCTTTTTTGCAATTTTTTACCACGTTGTATATAATCAGTAATGATGTTGAGCATATCATGAACAAAATATTTTCATCATCTTGTTATCTGATAATAGTTGTCATGAAATCATCTGTTTTCCACATACCTAAGTAAGTCCCATCCACCAACAAAATCAATAAGAGCATTTGGTTTAGAGTGTGTGTGTGTATGTGTGTGAGAGAGTGAGTGTGTGTGTGTAGTGGTTTCTCTTTGTTGCTATCAAGAGGCACTAATAAAAAAAACCGTTGAAAGTGTATTATAAAAATTAACCTGAAAAAAAAAATTAACCTGTATTATAAAATTTAGCCTTCAAAGGCAAGTGACTGTTTCTTTAGATTGATTTTCACTTTGCTGAGGAAATTCTCTAGATTAACATTTCATATGATCACTGGGTTGTGGACCTATGGGAATTTTGTGCCTAGTATTAGTAGTGTATTTCTAAATCTAATACCTGTTTATTAACAAGTTTATCTATTGAGATGTGAATAGACTTATTCATATCATTTCTTCTGTTCCAAATCTTAGGTTAGAGACTTTTTAAAAAAGTGCCCAACTGCTTGGTGAAATTGCTCAAGACTGGAATAATACAAATTGATACAAATTAATTACTGATTTTAATATTTTTTACTTATAAGTAATTTTTGGTAATTGTTTACATTTTTGAAAGCAGTGTTGGTTCTAATCATTATGCAGCAATTTGAGTAGATACCTACTGAGTTAAAAGTATTTCTTCAAGGACAACAGAATAACAAAGAAGAGAAACCCTTTCATCCACAGTCCTGTAGAATCGTGACCTGAGCCTTCCATCTCTGTTAATCAGGGAAGGATTCCTAAGGGGCTTTACACCAGCCTCATGCTGATCAAGAGTCACAGCCTGAGGCATCACTGTGGATTTTCAATGAGGCTGTGTCAAGCAATAAAGTAGTTTATTTCTGAAAATGGGAAAAATAATATTATTATACTTGAATAATTTGAAAATGATTCATCAGTGGTCTCTGTGTTTTTCTGAAATTAAATTGTAACTCAAATAATAGATGCATGTTCAGGATATGACTGGGTGACAGGAAATATCAAGATAAAAATGAAAAACATCTAGTCAATTATTTCCTAAAATATTAAAGTTTGACATTTTGTAAAATAGCAGCCAGGCTGTAGGCTGATTTTTTTTCTTCTATATTGACATGAATATTTGGCATCATGTAGACACAAAATAAAAATATCATGACTGCAAGCGTAGGCTTTGGATTGATAGTTGCTATTCTTATTTTGTATCTTGCTTCATTAGAGTCGGAAATTATTTGCAGCTAATTTGGCTACTAGCACAGAGGAATTTCTGTTACCTAAGGTATCTGAATACTTATTTAGGCCATTTTAAAAGCAAAGTCCTCAAGTGAATAGGAAAATAATGGTTGTGATGTGTGTGAGTAACATTTCTTAAAAACAATATTGTGTATATCAAAATTCATTTCAAACTAAAGACGGCAATGCAAGATGGCCTCAAAACTGCAGGATTTGGTACCCAGTTCTACCGGAGCAGTCTTTATTGTCCCTATTACCTTCTATTAAGCAATGGAAATTATTAATACAGTAAATAAGAAAAGAATCAATATGCTTCTGCTGTGAAAATGGCAGAAATTTCTAACTATGCTTTCATTAGCAGAAATGAAAGGAAATATGCTTTTCTCTATTTAAGATTTTCAGACTCATTTTTAAAATGCTCTGAGAGTAAACTGTTCTCTAATGCTCATATGATTTATTTAATTTCTTATTTTTTTATATCAGTCTTATTGATAAAATTTAGTTTAATGAACATTCAAAGTTGGATTCCACGTAATTTTTTTCTTTATTTTATATTCTTATTTAGTGTATTGTTTAACTTTTGCTTTTTAAACTTTTTTTCATAACAATATAGACTGACAAAACTCACTTGTTAAAGAGGATAGAAATATCAGGATAGTATAAATGATGTGGGATGAAATTATATATCTTCTGTAAGAATTTCTCACAATATATTCATAGTTCCAAAGATACAGTATCAACCAATGCTATTTTTCATTTTGAAAAACACCCAAACCAAAACACAAACTTTAAAAATAGATGATTTGAGATTTTCTCTGTAGAAAACATTCTTTATTCATAGTTATATTCTGTGGCTGAAAAAATAATGTTGTTTAATCATAGTTTGTTTTGCTTTAAAGCTAAGTCAACTCAGGAAACATGGTTTTCTATAAACAACCAATCTCATAAATAAATAAATTGTTATGGTAATTAGAAATAATGTTGCCAAGAACTATAGGATGTTTGTTGACCTTTTTGTGTTGACTTATTTACCACTAAATGTAAATAATACCACTCAAAAATCTTATTAAAGCGTTTATGACCTGATTTGCTTTGCTCACGTGTGAGGTAGACAGTTACCATGTGATTTTCTTCACTAACCCAGTGACTACAACCCATGGAGGTGAAATGCCTGACTGACTGCGGTCTGCTTTGCTTTTCATAGAGTGGATTCACGCCCTTGCACATCGCTGCCCACTATGGAAACGTCAACGTGGCAACTCTTCTTCTAAACCGGGGAGCTGCTGTGGACTTCACAGCCAGGGTATGGATTAAAATAGTTTCTCTTTCAATTTAATTTATTTATTGATTGGTCACATTGTGTGGCTTGCAGCATCTTGGTTCCCTGAGTAGGAATTAAACTGAGCCCTCAGCAGTGAAAGCATAGAGTTCTAACCACTGAACTGCCAGGGAATTTGGCATTTTACTGAAGCAAAAATAAACAGTGATAAAGATTTTATTTCTTTTTTCTTAATGGATTTATCTGTGCTGGAGAAATTAGATTTTCCATTTTTTTTTCCTCTTCAAATCATAGGAAGTCATTATGACCCAGCAAGTGAAAAACAGTGTATAAATTCACATGCATGCAGATCACTTTCGATAAGGAGGATGTTGATTCTGACATCAGTTTGAGCAGTTACATTTAAAGGTCACACCATGAATCATGAATGAGAATCTTCAAGTCAGTAAAAAACTGTTAAAATGTTCAGTATAAAATATATAAGTACATTTATAGTATGTCTTAACTGATTGTAGGGCACATAATTTGACACGGATTTTTTAAAATAAATTGAGAATTTGGTCATATGAGGAGTCTTATTAGCTAAAGTTATTACGAGGTGTTATAGGTTTAATGGTATACTTTCATTGGAAAGAATTCACTTACATGACAGATATAAAATTCAGTATATTTAATATACTGTAAATGCAATACTTGATTTTGCAAAAACATACCATACCAAAAAATCATATCCTTGACAAGGTATGTATCCTTGACATCATGATGATTATAGAATAGCCAAGAAAAAGAAATACATATAATTCATGCTTACAGTGTCTTTGTCCTTAGAAATCTTTTGCCCTGAAACTATATTGAGTTATTTTCAAGTTTTTCATACTGAATTATTCTGAAGAAGATGTTTTTAAGAGTCATTTTTCCATTGGTTATTTATTGGTACATGTGTATTCCATTTTTAATCATAGCAAACTTGAGGATCCCAGAATCTTTAAGTGCATGAATGTTTTAAGAAAGATAGACTTTGGACTAGGGCTCTATCCTAGGTAGGATCTGAAATTTTGCTTCTATTATGCAAAATTGCTTCCTTTTTCTCTTTACTGTGATGTGTAGATTTAGTACATATGTCATAGTTATTGATTAACTTAGTTAAGCAGTTTCATTGTATTTTTCATTCTCTATAGTGCTATATGGTTTGTGTGCTTTTTTTGTTCCTTAAAAATCAAAAGCATTGAAGCCATAGAAACCTTGGATAAAATTGCAAAATAGGTCACAACCTCCTTTGTGCTCTTGAGCACAAAGCCATCACCACCATGCCCTGTCATACCAACATGTTTTTGTCTGGTCTCTGCACGGTGTAGAATGGAATCACTCCTCTGCACGTGGCTTCCAAGAGGGGAAACGCAAGCATGGTGAAGCTCTTACTGGATCGCGGTGCTCAGATTGATGCCAAAACTCGCGTGAGTGTCTCTGTTCTTTCCATTTCCTGAGTGTCTCTTTTCTTTCAATTATTATTTTTTGTATTCTTTTAGCAGGCACTTTAAAATACCAGTCCCTTAACACAAGCAATGCATTTTCAAGGAAATTACCTTCTTGGATTTGATTTAAACTTCATACATTATATAAAGGTTTTACATGATAAAGTGGCCCTAATATTGCTCATAAGTACCCAGAGAAGCACAATGCTAACTCCTCAAGGAGACAGTTTTTCAAGTTCTTGCTTACTGATTTTCTGGGCACAAAGATCAAAGATTGAACTTGCTCATCTGTGATTTGGCTAGCCATAAATATCAAGAGCCCAAACTCATTAGGACACATTAAGCTATGAGAGTGTGGTTTTTACATAAAAATATTTTAAAACATGTTGAAAATCTTTTGAACTTTTCAATTCCTAAGTCATTTTTCTTAACTGGCTATGCTATAGGGATCTGAGCAGAAGATCTGTGGCTAAGGTTATGGAAAAAAAGGCATACAGTTTTTACTATGTTGCACTTTTACTCATGTCAACTTGCCAAGAGACAGTGCCCTTGATTCATTTCAAAATTTTTTGAGTAAAATATAACTCTGAGTTTTTATGCACTCCCAAAAACTAGATAATAAGATAGCAGGACAATACAACTGTTTAAAGTGCAGACTCTGAATGCAGACTACCTGATTTCAAATCCTACTTCTGCTTACTAACTGAGAGATATTAACCTTTTACTTATCTTCTCTAAACTTAGTTAGTCTAATAATACTACTACCTACCTCATAGGGTTGTGTGAGAATCAACTCTTAGGTATTTTTTTAAGTGCTTTGTGGTTAGTTGCTCAGTTGTATCTGACTCTGCAACCCATAGACTGTAGCCCAGCAGGCTCCTTTGTCCATGGGGATTCTCCACGCAAGAATACTGGAGTGGGTTACTATGCCCTCTCCCAGGGGATCTTCCCAATCCAGGGATCGAACCCAGGTCTCCTACATTGCAGGTGGATTCTTTATTACCATCTGAGCCACCAGGGAAACCCAAGAATACTGGAGTGGGTAACCTATCCCTTCTCCAGAGGATCTTCCTAGTCCAAAAATCAAACCAGGGTCTCCTGCATTGAGGATTCTTTACCAGCTGAACTACCAATAAATTACTTAGCTACTCATAATTTTTATCATGTTATGGAAATGATGTACAATTGATGTAATTGTACATCAGTGTTAATTCTAGTACTTCAGTGTTAATTCTCGAATACATTTGATTAATCATAGACTTAAGCAAAACTTTAAACATCCATATTATGTAAAATTCTGAAATGTATGATGGAAGAAGTCTATATAAGTTAGTAGATAGAATATGTCCCTTGTGATATTTTATTGTCATTTGTTTAATTCTGGGACTCTGCATTCTCATAGTCGAAGGAATAAAGATCTAACCTAATTCCCTTGCAAATCTTAACACTAAAAAATATTTTAATAAATCTTATCATCTTTGAGCTTTTAGAAACTATACCAGTCCCAGACTCTAAAATTTGGTTTTAATGACTTTAGAATATGTTGCTTTTTAAATCTCATTTCTCTAAGACATTTGGTCCAGAGCACCTGGGTCATGTTATCACGTGGGAATTCTGAAATGGTTTGCTTTGTCTGACAAGATCTTTGCTATGGTGTCTAGTGTCTTCCACCAGGATCTTCTCTGGTTTCTACCCTTTGCTTTGATGACATGCCTTTTCTCTTGCTATGCTGTAGGTATGCAGAATTTGGAATAATTACATGTAATGTCACATGCTTTGCTTACTTGTTCTCTGTTTTGGAAAGAAAAAGTTTCTGTACCTCCTTCTTTAAGTACATTACTTACATAATGAGTCCCTTTACACTTACCTGTCTGTCTCTATTGAGACTCTAGTAATTGAGAGGACCAATGTAAAGACAGCACTTTGTAAATGCAAAAAAAAAAAAAAATTATCTTCATCAGTGTTTTAAGGATGCATGTTACTCTTATTAATGCTTTTCTGGTGTATTCATTCATTATTGAGGCAATTGATTTTGTTTTTATTGATCATCACAATATTTGCTTTGTCCTTTACAATATGCTCTAATTTGCTTGCCCTTCATACATGATTTAAAAGTGTAACTGCAAATGAGCATTGCTTTTTCATAAAAAGAATATTAAGAAACAGATTTTTATGCTAGTTCTGTCAATGTAAGCATTGCTTTCTTCTTCTTATAGGGAATATTTGGACTGTATTTCATCCAGTATAGCTTTTAGATATAGCAAATAAATAGAATTTCACTCAGGAATTTATAAAGTGAAAATAGATTTTCTAATTGTACACATTGTGCAGACCTTCTGTTCATTCCTTCCTTAAACAAATAATTATTGGTTTCCTACTTGGTGTTATGAACCCTAGTGATACAGCTGTTAATAGACTAGGTCCCTGTACTCAGAGATGCATATCAAGAATACCCAAGGGAGCAGGTTAACCATGTACTGGTAAAAGTTTAATAATAAGCTCTTCAAAAAAATAAACTATAGACTCTGATTTGTAGCCTTTCCCTCTGGTGATCCGCATGGTGTAAATGCTTCCATTCTTGTATCATGGCCAACTCGAGCTACCAGTGTCATATCACAGATGCAGAACTGAGAAAAGCTAGGCAAAACGTTGACTATCACCAATTTGCGCAAACTGATCCAGTGTACCCTAGGATCAGTCACAGTACTGAAGGTGGCACTGAGCTTTTTCTGTAAGCGAAGTATTTCCTCACTTCTAAAGTACAATTTTGAAAGCTGTTATATTCTTTAGGTTTTGGCTATAGTTATTATACCTGTATCCTTCTTACCAAAAGTAAAATCACGTAGAGGTGAATACTGAAAATCCAGGACTATGTTTGGAATCAGGAGGCCAATTCATAGTTTGTTTTTCTTTAATCCTTTAAAAATATATTTAAAAATTTTTTAATGTTGTATTTGTTTTTTACTATCTTTTTAGGTAATATAATAATGTGTCTATAGATGGAATTTTAAATAATATAAACATTATTCTGTAATATTATATGTAAAGGCTTTGGAGCAATTTAAAAAATCATATCTGCAGTTTCTCTCCACTTTCACTAGCATTATATCAATCATTGAGACATTTTCCATCTCAGAGGCATTCTCATCATTGACTAGAATCTCATGTGAAACTTTAAGACATTTTCACCAGAGCCTTGGTTTTCTGGTGTCTGAACAACCTCATTTTCATGTTAAAACAAAATGTTATAGCTAGTTAAACATGATATTATTAATTCAACTTTTATTAAAGGCACTATTCTTTTTTATTTTTAAACTTATTTTTATCTAAATGTGGAAATACTTCCTATAAGGATTATGGTTAAAATATCGAAAGATGTATTTCAATGCAAGCAATAAAAATATACAGAAAACATTAGAGGATGATAAATGAAAACCAATGCATCAGAAAAAGAGGTCACCCTTGCTACTCATTATTAGAAGTAATAATTAAAGTGGTAGCAGTGCCTATAAGTTGTCGTGTGCACATGCTGTTCTAGGCACCCTGTTAAGTACTATGCTAATATCATCTTAATTCATCTTCCTAACAACTTACCAAGTATTATTGTTTTCTTGTTGAGAAAACATGGTGGTTTCAATTGAGAAATGAGACTACCAATGTGAAAAAATGAGTTTCAGAGGAGTTATGTAACTTAACCAAGGACACACAGCTTAGGAATTAGCAGAACTTATATTAACACACAGACTTCAGGATACACTGCTGGAAGAATAATCTAAGCTGACAGGGAGGAGAGGAAAAGATGAGAAGAGAAATGGTTGTAAGAAGCTAATGCTGTGGGTTACTAGCCAGATAAATGGTGTCCTTTTAAGAATTACAGACATTGCAGTGTGATTTGAAATGATTCCAATGTGGTGGAGGGAAGAGAACATAGGGGAGGGGACGCTGAAACGGGGGAAAAGGTAATCTTCAAATATGGTCTTAAGAAAGTAAGTAAAAAAAAAAAAAGGTAATGAACAGGTAATAGTTCCTAAGAGTAAAAAGAGTTTAAAGTATTCTTGAACGCAAAACATCTTGATAAAGATTTGGGGCAGGGGATGAGATGCTGTACTTTGAGACACTGTATTTTTTAGACTATATCCCAAATCTTCCCAGATTGATATTATTGGGCAACTTGAATTTGATACAATTTACATATCATTTATACAGGCAGATAAATTACATCACTAAATTGTAATATTTATTAGTAGAACTGATTATTTAACCCTTACAGTTCCTTGCTATTCTGGTGGGTTTATTAAGTGTGCTCCATATTTTCCTATTGTTCTGAGAGCATTTTGGAGGTTTCAAAATGATCATGCAATGAATATTTCATACAATCTATAGAAAACAATACTCTGCCTTTTCTAAACGTGATTTGGAATAGCATCCCTTCATCTTTCAAACAAGGCTGTAAATTAAACTGGGTAAGAAAAACCATCTTCATGCAGCATATCGTGAAGCTGAGCCTCAGGCAGATTCACCCATGGTGGGTTGTTCCAACACACACTCACACCCAGAGCTGTGGTTCCAGAGACTACGTGCTGGACTATGCATGTCATGTGTTCATTTGCTGTGTTGGATTTCTCAAACTCTAGACCTCATGAAGCCTGCACCAAGAACACGTTTGAGACATATAGTTGCATCTAATTGCTGTTTCACTTAGAATACAGCAACCCGTGCTCAGTACGTCCACCACCAGTCGCTGAGATAGCAGTATACAAATGCGTCATCATGGTAATCACCTGTCCACACGGTTTTTCTTTTAAGTTTCTTTTGGCAAACTTTAAAATACATTGGCATCCCAACTGCAGTAGTTTTTATATATACTTTTTGCTGAAAAGACAGTCTTTTCATGCTAGTTCCCAGATACCCAAAAACTGCAAGGTCTGTTTTGGTTATTAGTATCTCAGTACTGGCCAAAGAGATTTAACAAAGCAAGGAATAGTTATCATTAAGGTCCTAGCCAAAATCAAATGGCACACTCAAATTTGATAATTTGAATAGAGATTATTCAAGGGCTTGTTTACAGCATTGGAGCTGGACTGAAGGGGAGGCAACAGGGATGGTGGCATACCCCTGGGGCTAGTGACCAGCAGGGCTCATGACCAACCCTAGGTCTGAGAGGTGAGAAGGAGAAGAGGTCTCCGCCCTTCAGAGGAGAGCATTGTACACAGAAGGCTGTTTTGGTGGGAGTGCACACTTGGTTAAAGAGTCACTGCCAGACCCAGGAGACCCTTCAGGAGGTTGCTTCCCTGTCTTGCTGTGTATCCCATTGGCCAACCCCAGCCAGAAGCCAGGGGGCAGAAAGCCCACAGTGGAGAATGGCAGAGCACAGATCTGAAAGGGCAAATGGAAGATAGGTAACTTAGACATCACAGAATGTAGGATCAGGAAGAGTGTTGCAATCCAGATGAGTGATATTTATTAGGAGGAAAACATAACCCAGGGATAGCGGTCACTGAAGCAGAGACACAAAAGAATAGGCCATTAAAATTCTGGATAAACCAGAAGCTTCTAAAGTCCTCTTAACTGCTTGTCATCCCTCACTTTCTCTACTATATACCTTCCCAACTTCTTTTCCTGAGACAATCCTTTTTTTTTTCCTTTAAATCTGAAATCACTAGTAAATTTATGTACGCACAGTTTTATTTTCTGTTTTGCTTCTTACCTATTGTTCTTATATCTTGTTTTACATATCTTATATCATATTTTCCATCTATTCTGCTCTTGGGCCATGTTGCCCTAAAGAGAAATAAAGCCCAAAAGACTGAGGGTACTTGGAGATTCAGTTCAGTTCAGTTGCTCAGTTGTGTCCGACTCTTTGTGACCCCATGGACTGCAGCACTCCAGGCCTCCCTGTCCATCACCAATCCCAGAGCTTGCTCAAACTCATGTCCATCGAGTCAGTGCTGCCATCCAGCCGTCTCATCCGCTGTCATCCCCTTCTCCTCCTGCCTTCAATCTTTCCCAGCATCAGGGTCTTTTCCAATGGGTCAGTTCTTCACATCAGGTGGCCAAAGTATTGGAGATTGCCCTAGAGTTAAAAACTACCCGTGACATTATCAAGGTCAGAAAGTTTTATAAATAGTGTAACATGCAGTTGTGCCATAATTTTGACACTATTTTAATGCTATTTACTGATAATAAATTTAATCTTTTGTGTATTTTGTAAAATGATGAAAATATGAGCAGAAACCTTTAGAAGAAGGTGAAAAAAAATGACCCTTTTAAAATAAGGCTCATGGAGCATTTCAGATTAATTTATCAAAAGTGATAATTTAAGAGAGAAGATAGATGGACAAGTGAGATTAAGAAGAATTTTTAGGAGCTGTGTTAGGATAACCAGAATGAAAATAGAATCATCAAATATCATCTCTGGGGGTGGCTCCAGGCAAGTAGGACTTTGAAGTTCAACAAATGCCACACACTTTGCTTCTCCATCTTCCTAAATATGCAAATTCATGACCAGCCACAGTTTTTTTCTGTTTTTTTTTTTTTTTTTTTACGTTGAACCTCCACACATGGGATTTCTCTTATTCTCTCCTTCTTTCTGTTTTGTCTTTGCCTTTCTCTTTCTCTCTATCAAGATCTCTCTATCATGTTTTCTCTCTTAAGTTTTCTTCTCTATCACTTAACTGATAGCAGTTCTATCACTGATCTGAGTCATTGGGACTAAATTTAGAAAACCCTCTCTTCAAGATGGCAGCAGATACGATCTTGGTTTGTTTGTTTTTTTTAAGTGACCTCAAACCTTATCTTTCATTCTTTTGGCAGGATGGGTTGACACCCCTTCATTGTGCTGCGAGAAGTGGGCATGACCAAGTGGTGGAGCTTCTGCTGGAGCGGGGCGCTCCCTTGCTGGCAAGGACAAAGGTGAGTTGTTATGAGGAAGATGGTGTCTCGCAAACTCTTTATGACATTTTTTGATAATATCTATTCTTAAAATCAAAGCATCAGCTGGACATATTCTAGTTGCTCAATAGTTGTGTTTGAGGAATGAGTTATAGGTATCAAACTTTAAAAATTATTTTAAAAATACATGCATTGAGATGTATTAAATGTATCAGTTCACTCAGTCGTCTCCAACTCTTTGCGATGCCATGACTGCAGCACGCCAGGCCTCCCTGTCCATCACCAACTCCCGGAGCTTGCTCAAACTCATGTCCATTGAGTCGGTGATGCAATCCAACCATCTCATCCTCTGTTGCCCCCTTCTCCTCCTGCCTTCAATCCCTCCCAGCATCAGGGTCTTTTCCAATGAGTCAGTTCTTTCGCATCAGTTGGCCAAAGTATTGGAGTTTGATTCAACATCAGTCCTTCCAATGACTATTCAGGACTGATTTCCTTTAGGATGGACTGGTTGTATCTCCTTCAGTCCAAGGGACTCTAGCTCAAAAGCATCAATTCTTCAGTGCTCAGCTTTCTTTATAGTCCAACTCTGACATCCATACATGACCACTAGAAAAACCATAGCTTTGACTAGACAGACCTTTGTTGGCAAAGTGATGTCTCTGCTTTTTAATATGCTGTCTAGGTTGGTCATAACTTTTCTTCCAAGGAGTAAGCATCTTTTAATTTCATGGCTGCAGTCACCATCTGCAGTGATTTTGGAACTTCCAAAAATAAAGTCTGTAACTGTTTCCACTGTTTCCCCATCTATTTGCCATGAAGTGATGGGACTGGATGCCATGATCTTAGTTTTCTGCATGTTGAGTTTTAAGCCAACTTTATATTATATTAAATGTATAACTTGAGATTATTCCTACATTTTTACCTGCTGTTCTCTTTGTAGATAGAAATGTGAATATTACTGTAGTATATATAAATGAGAATATTATATATGTGAGAATGTTTCTAAACATTCTGTTAGTCTACATTTTTATGATACTTTGAGATGGCTATAAAATGCGTATAAAGTTATGTTTTAAAGAAGTTCAAATAGCAATACAAGATAAGATTTCTGTCTCTCCAATCTTTATTTCTTAGACATACTATTAAAAAGAATTACTCACCAGTGGTGTTGGTTGATTATAATTGGGATTAATAGGTGATTTGAAAAGCAAAAGTTAGGATAGTCTAGCTACAGAGAACAATTAAACAAGCATATTGTTCTCTATGGCATAGTACATCTAGTATATTTTGGTCTCATTTCATCAATATTCCCAGCCATGAGGAAAACTCTTATCCATACAAACAGAAACAGAGTGATGAGCTGATTTATTGGATATTTTCTTTGGGTTACCAGAAGATATTGTGAGACACAGTCTGAAAATAATCACAGAGTTATTTAATGGGAAATGTAACAACACTTGGATCCTTAAATACAGCAGAAAGTCAGACGACAATTCTTTTATTTTCTCCCTATTGCATTTCTTCCATCCCCTGAATATGATTCATATCAACCGATGCTCTAACTAGGGTAAGCTGAGAAAAATAAGGCAGCCAACACAAGTACATATTTTTCAATTTATGTTATAATTAAATATTTAATTGAAATCATTGGAGCAAAAACAAGCCCACAGGCTCAAAATTTGTATAGAATGAACTCAGTCTTTAGAGATGTGCCTCATAGGTCCTGAAAGGGTGGCTTCAAATCAGAAGTATATGAAGATAAAGAATAAATCATCTGCATCATTTTCATTCTTATATCTATACTATGAATGTTGTAAAGATCTGTCTTTAAAATGCAACATTTTGGGCTGAGTAATGCGTACATAATTAAGGAAAATTTTGTTGAGGAAACAGATTGAAATTTAAATGGAAAGAACAAAATTTCAGACGGGGCATGCTATAACTAATAAAAGACCTGTATCAAATTGAGGGTAGGCAGATAGGCCATTCCACAAACTATTAAATAATCTCATCTGCAGAATTTGCCTGTAATTGTAATCACTAATGAAGACTATGGATTACCTTGATGGAATTTTTTAATGGCCTACTTTTAAAATCAGATATCATTCATATATCATCAAACTGGGCTTCCCAGGAGGCTCAGTGGGTAAAGTATCTGCTTGCAATACACGAGATGCAGGAGATGCAGGTTTGATCCCTGTGTCGGGAAGATCCCCTGGAGAAGGGCATGGCAAGCCGCTCCAGTAGTCTTGCCTGGAGAATCCCATGGAGAGAGATCCTGGTGGTTGCACAGTCCTTAGGGTTGCAAAGAGTCGAACATGATTGAAACGACTGAGCATGCATGCATCCATCATAGTGAGTAGCTACAATGTGCTAAACAGTGATCTGGACACCAAGGGACTATCAAGATAAATAATATGACATCTGTATTTTGAAGAAGCTTGGAATTTACATGGATGAGATAGACAAGAACTTAGTTACAAAGAGTAGAACTATGTTTATGGTAAGGAACAGAAGAAAACGAATTAACCATCTAGGAGTGAGGTGATACCACTAGCCTGGAAAGGGCCACGGCAACTAACACCAGACTATCTTCCCTCCCTCTCCAGAAAATCTCCCAGGTTTGTATCATCTGTTATTCCTCCTTCAAGCAAATATTCATCTATTTAGTTGTCACTCTCCCTCTTTCTTTGAAAATTCAAATTCTCAGTAAACTGTGACTCTTCTCCACAACTCATCCTTTAAAAAAAAAAACAAAAACAAAAGACAGATGTATCCATTATTTATTTGGATGCACTGGGTCTTGGTTGTGATACAAGATCTAGTCCATGACCAGGGATCAAACCTGGACCCCTTGCATTGAGAGTGTTGGGTCTTAGCAACTGGACCACCAGGGAAGTCCCCACAACCTCTGTTCCAATTGGTGGTTTTAACAATCTTGGTGAGAGCAGTAGAAGATCCTCTCACTTGGCCTCTCAGTTTAGTCACTGTAAAGCCTCTGTAATTTCTGTGTTTAACCTCCCCTCTGTCCAACCACCTCCTCCTCTGTTTCAGTGAATACTCTCCAGAAGCCCAGCTCCAGAAAAGTGTTTATTGTGCTGGTGCCATTAGCCAGTCGTTGAACGGTCCCCATTCACCTTATGCCCTCACCTCTATGCACCAGAAATTCCCTGGTTACTTGTACCACTCCCTGACATACTCATACACGCTTGCTACATTTCACCCTGATTAAATCCAACTCCCATTTTTGAGGCTGAATGGGGCTGCAGAAAGCACCCAACTGCAGTGATGGGGCTCTCTTTAACTTTGTAATCCCTAATGATCCCTGTGATCCCTAAGTCAGCCTGATGCTGCCTGACTACACACTGTCTTTCCAGGTCTGTTCCCTCTCACTCCCTGCCATCTGATTGTTCCATACATTTTCTTTTTCCTTCAAACTTCTTTTTTTAAAATTTTATTGGAATATAGTTGATTCACAATGTTATGTTAATTTCAGATCTACAGCAAAGTGAATCAGTTATACATACATCCACTGTTTTTTAGATTCTTTTCCCATATAGGCCATTGTCGAGTATTGAGTAGAGTTCCTGTGCTACACAATAGGTCCTTATTAATTATCTATTTATATATAGTGTGTATATATAGTAGTGTGTATATATATCAACTTCAACCCCCCAATTTATCCCTCGTCCACCCTCGTCCCTCCATAACCTTAAGCTTGTTGTCTGCATCTGTGATTCTGCTTCTGTTTTGTAAATAAGTTCATCTGTGCCCTTTTTCTAGATTCCATGTATAAGTGATAGCATAGGATATGTCTTCCTCTCTCTTACATTACTCAGTATGACTAAAATGTGGCCTGGTCTGGTTTTGATGTGCAGAATGGGCTGTCTCCACTTCACATGGCTGCACAGGGGGACCACGTGGAATGTGTGAAGCACCTGCTCCAGCACAAGGCGCCTGTTGACGACGTCACCTTGGACTACTTGACGGCCCTCCACGTTGCCGCTCACTGTGGCCACTACCGTGTAACCAAACTTCTCCTGGACAAGAGAGCCAACCCGAACGCCAGAGCCCTGGTAAACCTGGCCCAGTCCGCGTTAGATGAATACAGACTGGCACCAGCAAACCCACACTGATCGATCAGTGGTCGCAGACACCAGCCGTGCATGGTTACAGATGTGTAATTAGTTCTAAAAACGCCACCTCCCACACGTTGCCTGCCTACTTCATGCCTTCACAGTTTGCTGTTAAATAATGGCAGGGATAGATTTAAGAGAACACCAAGGTAACAGTGCCATAATTAGCAAGTCATAGATAATGTGAAGCCTCCGGAGGGATAAGCATTTTTAAATGGAAAATAGGAGTTGCAAAACAGGCAGTTATAAAGTTCTATACACTCTATATAGAGTCAGAATAACATTGTAAAAAAGCTAAACTTTATAATCTTTGAAGGGGGAAATGTTTTAAAGTGGTGAACAGATTTGACTGTGTAAGGTAATGTAAAATGTAAGCTGTAAAGAATTCACTTGGAGATGTTCCTTATTGACCGGATTACTCAACCATAGACTAATAGAAAAGTGATGCTTGTCATCTTTTTACTTCAGGAAGCATTTTATATGAACTATTTCAGAAATTGCTGAAGAGAAATCTGCAAGTGGTTGTCCCTAGAGCACCTTCTGTTTCCCTTACGGTCTAATATTGAATACGTCTCCTTGCTTCACTTATATTTTAACCATAATCATTGGAAGTATTAGGCATGTATTAATTTATGCCTCTTGTTTCCTAATTCTCTAACTAAAGGCAAATCCTTTTTTCTATTTGTTTATGTCAGTTAAATTAGTCTTCAGGCAATCAATATTTAAGAGAATGTATTAGAAAATATTGGATCTTACTTTTATGAGAAATTTTCCATTGGAATCAACTTATTTATTGTTGCCTGGGAAACAACTATACTTTTTGGGTTATGGGCAATTACATGAGAATATTTTTTTTCTTATACAGAAAAAAGTACTCACTTTTAATTGGATAGTGGCCAGTAAGCTTGTAAGATATCACACTCTAATCATTGCAGATCTTTTAAGTGCTGTGGTTATTTATATCTGGCTTATCACATAGCTAATAGATGGGGAATTAGTTTTAAAATGTTGTGAATAATAATGTCATAAGTTAAAGAAAATTATATGCTTTCCTGAGAACTGTTAGTGTAGAAAAATGTTTTCTGATAAAAAGTCCCTATTGGGACATGCAAAATTGTTAACTAGCAGAATGGATACAGCTATTCTATATAGAGTCATCATTGTTCAGATAAAAATATAATACTTAAATATAACACATAAGGATTAAGCATGGGGTTAACAAATTTTTATGTAATTTCCCCCAATTCCTGCACACTAGCCTAGTATGGAAAGTTAAAAAGTACCTTAAAGACTTCTCCACATTTCTTTGCTTTTAAGAGATATCTTCTTACAGTTATTTCAGAAATTCTCCATACTATTTTTGAAAATATTTTGGCACTTATTAATCATGTCTTTCTAAAATAAAATGTATCTTGATTGGCATGTTATAAAAATATTATATTAAAAACATAAGAAATATAATGGCTATAAAAATATTATCAACATAAATAATGATTTCTGCTAACATGCAGCAACTTCTCATAAAAAGTTTTTAATATAAACAGTATAACTTCTGGCTATAAAAAATGATCAACACAAATAATGATTTCTGTTAATTTGTAAGACCTCTTCCCTAAAAAAAAATAGTAGCTAACCTGAAGTATTTATTATAGAGGTAATCATAAATCTTAGATTTTGAAATAAAACAGGTAATGATTTTTCACTCTAAGAAATAGCCGATCATCAAAAAAATGTATTCTTATCTTTGAAGCATCTTTAAGTCATTTCATAATCTGGCCTGTTAGTATACTTTAAACCATTTTAAAACTAAGCTATAATTATGTGTGTGTTTTCCATCTTAGAAGAATAGGCCCACGTCCCTTTTGTTTTCTCTGTAACCACACAACAATGCCACACTTGCCCCCCACATATGACACAAGCCTCCAGGAACACACCATCACTGTCTCTCTAACCCAACAGCTACAGCATTTGAAGAAATGGTAACATTATGTGACAATGTAGCATTACTGCCTGCAATGTGCCAGCATGGAGTTGTGTGAGACGCGTTTCTGCATGTTTTCAACTAACTTGATTGTCTTTTGCACAGAATGGTTTTACTCCACTGCACATTGCCTGCAAGAAAAACCGCATCAAAGTCATGGAACTGCTGGTGAAATATGGGGCTTCAATCCAAGCTATAACAGAGGTAGAAAAATGTTTCAGCTTGTCACGAAACATTCCTTCTCTTACTCCTTCTTCCCCTTCCTTCCACCCATCTTCTGTCCTCTCCGAATTTTATTTATCTGAAGAAGCCCCAAGGCCCCCACCGGTGCAGAGGAGTAAAACTCCTGTCGCTTTGTTTCACAGTCTGGCCTCACACCAATACATGTGGCTGCCTTCATGGGCCACTTGAACATTGTCCTCCTTCTGCTGCAGAACGGAGCCTCTCCAGATGTCACTAACATTGTGAGTATGGCTTGGGTCCGAATAACCACAGGAGAAAGAGCGAGAGGACATGTGTGGGTGTGTGCAGAGATGTGTGTGTGTGTGATCAAAGCTCCGTGGCTGGCCGAGCTTTGGGAAGCACCCCGTGATAACTTTATTGAAATAATTGCTACAATGTCGCTGAGGAGAACCTCCATAGGGTAAGAAATATTTTACACAATACATTGGAAGCTGTGGAGCAAGACTGTGTCAGCTTCCTGGTGCAGATGAATTGACCACACATTCTTAAATACACTTATTAAAACCAAATGCATTTTAAGAGGTCCTCTGAATATGATTGAATTATTGGTTGGAATAAAAACTTTAAGGTTCAATCTACTTGTTTTGAGTGAATCATATTCCAGGTAATTTTGGTTAAAATATTTAGTACCATAATTGGTTATATCAAATGATTAACCAGAGGTAGACCAAGAGTTGTTTTTTTTTTACTTACTATCAAATTCTCCCTCTTTAAATTACATGGATTTTCCATTTTCTAACCTTACTCTGATTTTTTCTTTTGATTTGATTTTGTTTGCTGAAATAGGTATATTTTGCAACTTTCTATGTATCCTAAAGTCCATGTTGGTCTCCAGACAGCTTTTGTTTTGCCAATAAATGCTGGATATTTCAGAATTCTTCTACATAATCTAAGTTAGGATTTTTATTTCCCATTTCTTAGTTCTCTCATTTTCTCGGAGTCTGCCCAGTTTAACTTTGATCATTGAATGCAGATTTTCTTTTGAACAAGAGAACTTGGTCTGTACAAGATGATGTCAAGTATTTGAAGCTCACCAGGACCCACTGAACCACTGAGAGGTTTTAAAAAGTATTCAACAGAAATAACTCCCCCAATACATGTTAGTGTTTATTATTAAAATGAATCATGTTTTCAAAAGCAGTTGGTTTATTATGGCTATTAATTTTGGGTATCCCATTCCTTTTAAGTTGTAAAACAAAATGTTCAAGTTCACTTTTTATTCATATTCCCTCTCACTTTCTCATTTCCTTGTGTTTTACACACTGTTTCCATGCTGAAGTTTCTGATGCGTGGACAAAATCCATATGAAATAAATTCATCTGATTTTAAATATGATTTAGTACTTCTCCTTGTATTCACAATTGGAGTATAAAACCACTAAAGAATTGAAATATAGTCTATATTTATAATTCCCCTACTTATAGCTTATTGATCCTAAAGTAATACTGTATGCTAATTTTAACTTCTCCATTAAAGATAAATTTCACAGCATGCCAATTTGAGTTTAATTTATGGTCACTTCTTAGAACTTTAAAAGAAATCAACAGCATCTTTTTGTGTGTGCAGAAATGACTGCCTCTCTTTTCTTAAACTGAGACCTGTACAACCCAGTACCTTTTAAAAGAAGTTCTCTGAGTACTTTCTCACTGTACTGTATTTTCCTTCTCTGCATTAAAATGCCTACAGGATCTCAGGAGCAATGGTGATACTATGTTAATTACATCATCATGCTATAATAATAATATAGACAAGTGTAGTCTATGCAATGCTTGATTGAAACTCCCTATGTTAATCTTTCTGAGGGGAGACTTTTTGAAAAATCTTTCTGTGGGGAGATTTTTGCTAAATATTTTCTTAATCAAAGAAAAGCCACAAGAAATGGTTTTATGATTCTGTGGCACTCTTAATTTGCTTCTTAACTGACCAGTTCCAAATTACTTGATACTTATGGTTTTATTCCATATTGATATGCTCCATTCCACAAAAAAATACCTGTATAGGCTACATATAGATTTTCAAATAAAAATAAATAGCAATTAAAGCAATAAAAATATTGACATCTTTAGGTTCTTAAATACTCCCAAATTTGGCAATTGCTATATTAAACTTTAACTTCCACCTGGTGGTCATTATAAAGTTCTTCATTCTTCGTCTTCTCATTTGTCCATCCACACTCTTTTCCTTCAGATCCTTCACAATAAATACTTTAGGGGCACCTGCCAATGCAATCCTCTCCTTGAATGTGTTTCCTAGTTGCTTTTTGTTTGTTCATTTTAAGTTTTGTATGATGTGTCCTTCAGGGAGCAGATACCATATAGATAGGGTTGCCAGAAAAAATACAGTACTCCCAGTTAAATTTGAATTTCAGATAAGCAACACATAATTGTTTTTAGTATATGCATTCCCCAGGCAATAGTTAAGACTAAATTAATTATTCTTTGTCTGGAATTCAAATTTAACCGGCCATCCTGTATTTTGATTTGGTAATTCTGGCAATCCAACATTTAGAGGAATCTAACTTTCTCTAGTGGTGGGATGCCTGTGAACTGATGTATTCTCAAAACATGAGGCTATAGCTGCTGGACCCAAAACTCTCTGCGGGTTGATTAAGAAACCGTGTGAACACTGGCTGCCTGCTTGCTGTGTCAGAGTCGGGCATCTCCCGGCCCCGGAGTACCCCACCCTTGGAGCCTTTGTGTGTTGCCTGAGATCCTGTTGCATTTTTGAATGCAATGCTGTCTGTTGTGCTTTGATGCTTTCCAACTGATGCCGCCAAAGTGGAAGTCAACGTAGCTGTCAGCAGAGTCGATCTTAATGACTGGGAGGAGGGGCATGAAATTCAGTACCTGCTTTGGACATGAGCATACTCATTCTCCTGCCAGTCTTGTTTTTGTCTCAGAATTCACTCCAAGCTTGAAGTGTACCAACAACTCAATCACGTGCAAATATTATTACTGCAAAGCTCCCTTTCCAGAAAGCTCACAGATGTCCTTTACAACCTAGAAAGCTGAGCTGACAGTTGTGATACATCCATACTCCAAAGTATGCATTGACAAGCGTGGGAGTAAAACCCCAGCACTTGGGGGGCTGTCCAGAGTGCAGTGTGGGGGACACAGAGTTTTTCTCTTCTTAATCAGTGGATTCACGGCTTAAGTTCACACTGCATATTATATTTAAGAATGTCCCCTAATCCTTAAAGTTAATTAGCTTAAGATAAGGAAAATAAGGTCATTGAATAAGATGAGGTACCCAGTAACTAAGAAATGGAAGTTACTGATTAAAATAATATATAACATCTTTCATTTTCTTATTTATACTTTGTATAAATAAGGATAACATAAAGCTAAACGAATAAGGACAATTTATGATAAAAGTAAGTTATCCAGAAGTCATTAAATAAGAATTGAACAAGGCCATTGTTTTAAAGCAGACAGACGATTTGTGTGTATATATATGTAGCTTTTCTTTGAATATAATGTTTAATATTTTAAGGTTTATATCTTATCAATTTCAAATGCATAAACACTATAAAAATAACTTATTTTAAGCACAAATAAAGATATTGGAAATACTAAGACTACTGGAAACTTAGTAGTCTAAGTTTAAACTACTGGAAATACTGGAAACACTTTACATTTTGGAAACCCCTTAGTGATAAAGTTTGACTTGTAAAGGAAACATAAATTCATCGTTGAGTAGGTACTCCTGAGACCGCTTTGATTTAACTTCTTATAAGAAAACTTATTTTTGTCTTCATTTCTTCCAAAATTAGTAAAATTGCCATATTATTATAGGACTTTGAATTAAAAAATTGAGTTGTTTTTTTTTTTAAATCAGAAGATCTAGCTTCATCTATTTAGGGACAGGTTTTAAGTGATACAGAAAAGTTAGAAATCGTAGTTGTCTGAAGAGGAAAAATCTTCCTATATATCCAAAGGGTGAAAACAAATGTAACTATTCCGATAATGTTGTTTGATGTGATAGCATACTCCAGATACATTTACAAAAGGCAAAAGATAACATCAGAAAATAAGGCCTTTAGAGGATAAATGAATCACCAACAAAAAGAAAATTAGAGTTAGACATCCAATTCAGTGCTTTTAAATTCAGATCACTGGGAATGAATGTCTTATAATTTCGTAAGGAGTGGAACGCTGAACACTAGCAAAAAATGAGCTGTGAGCTAGGCACCAAACTAAAGTTTGTCTTAAATCTTCTTAGTCTAAGTGTTTGTTGTGCAAGGAATCAGAAGAAATTACTCACCAGGATTTGTCAGGTGTTATCCAGTTACCTCAACCAACTTTGAAATCAGTTTAGTCTATTTGGAATGGTTTACTTTACCAGGTTGAAGTCAACCTTCTTTTCTAGTATAGTTGTGGTGATAAGAGTAACTTTTATTCTAGAATCTTATTCTTTTGTAATTGTAAAATTGTTTAACAGAATGAACCCTTGCTTTCTTTAGAACTACTGTGATCTTAGTATGCTGATTGGGAAAAAAAAAAAATCTCTCTCTTAGAGGCAGTAATTAACAGGCTTCCTAATGAGAAAATTCTCTTATGTCTAACCACCATCCTTCATGCTGCCGGGTAAGCTACCTTTTCCTGATGAGCGTGTCTTCCTTGATGCAGCACGGAGATGCTTAAGGAGAGACCCAAAGCCCATTGCGGCCCCCCTCAACCTATGCATTGTTAACATTGCTGTACTCACCTCTGAGTGCTTCTCTCAGATAACTGTCTGTAATCAAACATGCTCATCAGTGATAAGCAGGGACCTCCTGGGCAAATCAGATTTCTCATATGACTGTCTCTAGTCTCATAACACCAAGACAAATGCAATGTGAAACAACAGCTTCTTTCAGAAGTAAATGTTGAATTCTGGACAGGAATGGCTTCCGTATGGTGCCGGTGCTGCAGTTTTTTGTGTTGACTTGATCTTCAGCATCTAGAGTTTCTCACTATTAATAACAGGATGAGGCCGTAATCACATAGGCAAGTGTGGCAGATTTTAGGTTTGCAGGATGAAAGATGACTTCATGTCACCAAAGACAATTTAGGTTATGTTGGTTACAAAGTCAAACCTCAGGGTATCCTGGATGTTTGGGTAAGTTCACTAGTTTTTTTTATGGAGCAGAAAAAAATATATATATAAGCATTTGTTCTATCCTTATGAAGATGAAGATACCAAACTATGTTTTCCCAGACTGGAGAATTGTGAAATAACTGTGCCTTTCCCTAGATTTCTGACACCTTTGGGTATAATGCCATCTTTCACAAGAAGGCACATTTTGGTCATGTGCCATGCCGTGCGGTGGGTTTGCTTGGGACTCAGCGGTCTCTGTTTCCTGGCAGCGTGGGGAGACGGCCCTGCACATGGCCGCCCGAGCAGGCCAGGTGGAAGTGGTGCGATGCCTCCTGAGGAACGGCGCCCTCGTCGACGCCAGAGCCAGGGTAGGTGCTGGTGCTCGGGGCTCGCTGCACGGAAGTGCATGGCTTCTGTCTCCAAGGGAGGCTGCTGTCCTTCATCTCCTGACGTGGAGGTGCCAAGGGCTGTAGGTGAACGCATTCATTCAGGAACAGTTTTTCAGGCAGAAATGGGATGGTACAGTAAACATACACAATGGAAAACACACTCCAATTTTAGAAACAGTAACATTTGAAAAAATATACAGTATGGTATCTAAGAAATTTGGCATTGAGTAACATTTTAATGATTTTTTTTTAACCTGTGAAAGCACTTGCACAAATATCTTCATTTTCATGAGCTTTAATATGTTAATCTATATTATATAGATACTAACATAATAAAATTTATTTCTTACCACCAAAGCTGATCAAATTTCCATAGACATTTCTTACTAGTTACCGAGAAACAAATCATGTTCAAAGTTTTCATGTTTCCCCTTCATCTGCTTTACTTTCTTCCTTTTGGTAATGAGTTCTACATTTCTTCTTACTCTGATTTTCCATATTTAGACATTCTGCCCTTCCACTCTTCCAAAATATGAGAATTTTGGCCTAGGAGATTGTGTGATTGGATTCTTCCATTTCTAATTCCCCCATGAGTTGATTTTTTTCTGTCTTCTTTTCTAAAAAAGTTTTGCTTCCCTGTTGCTTTTTTCACCTTCTTCCTCTACACTGAATATTTTATCAATATCTTCTGTTTCCTTTTCCACACTGTTAACTTTTGCGCTAGCATCTTTGGGATTCTCATAGAATATTTAAATACTTTTTCTCTCCTTGTTCAATATCTAAGCTAGAACTCACTTCAGCATGAATCCCACCATTGTGAGTCCATTTCAGAAACATTAGTATACTGGAATGAAGGCATTCTACTGGAATCATACAAATTGTCATTTTAGGCAAGTCATTTCACTTCCGAGTCTTTATGATTAAAATGTAAGCTTGGACTTAGAAACCTTGAAACTCCTCTAGACTTCCTTAACATTCTCTGACTCTGCGAATGTTGCAGCATTTTTTTCCTGCAGACCTTCATGCAGAATGCAGTGATACATGGGCAGCCTTGACATTACTGTTGTGCATTTAGATTTTATCCACCTTTCTATCCACTGTACAAGTGGTGTAACTTGTGTTTTTTGGTAATCATCATTGATGTTTTATGCTCTTATGTATTAAGTGTTTTTGTTATCCAGTCTCTATTCTTCCCTGCCTGGGCATTTTTCTTGCTTCCCTCTCCCCTCCCCCACCCTTAAAGACTATTTTTTAAAAGCAGTTTTAGTTTCTCAGCAAAATTGAGAGGAAGGTTCATAGATTTCCAAAAGGCACCCGACCCCCTAATCTCCCGGTTATCAGCATTTCCCGCTGGAGTGGTACATTGATTATGAGTGATGAACCTACATTGATACATCATGATACCCCCAAGCCCACAGTTTACACAGGAGTTCACCCTAGGTGTTGTACATTCTCTGGGTTTGGACAAATGTATAATGACATGTATCCATCCTTAAGGCATCAGAGTAGTTTCACTGCCCTAACAGTCCTCTGTGCTCTGCCCATTCTCACTTCCTTTTAAGTTTGCCTGGCAATTCAGTTATTAGAAAAGAATTATGGTCAGTCAATGCACTCTGAATACTATGAACTTCACTAAGTTTACCAGAAATTGTGGTAGTGTTCTGGCAAAAATTTTATAATCCATGCTTAATCATAAAAGGCCTTCACATTTATCTCTCTTAATATAAAGTGAAGTGAAAGTGAAAGTCACTCAGTTGTGTCCAACTCTTTGCGACCCCATGGACAGTACAGGCCATGGAATTCTCCAAGCCAGAATACTGGAGTGGGTAGGCTTTCCCTTCTCCAGTGGATCTTCCTGACCCAGGAATCGAACCGGGGTCTCCTGCATTGCAGGTGGGTTCTTTACCAGCTGAGCTATCAGGGAAGCCCTCTCTCTTAATATGAAACTGCCTAATAGTTTGAGTCAAATTCCCACATGCATGCACTTCTGAAAACTTCCTCTCTTAACCTAATACTGTTGTGCTAAAATTCACTTTCTTCCAAAGGGGAGACAGTAAAAATTTTACCTGGCTACCACACTGATCTCTAAGGCCAAGGTCTCTGGGTCGTATGTACTCTTCTCTATCGGGTGGTAGAAATATTACTGCATGGTTATATAATCATGGGGCTCAGTTATATTTATGAGTGATATATAATGAAGGAAATGTCATGTCATCACAATAATATCTTTCACTTAAGAAGTGCAGGAAGCATACTCTATTCACTAGTCAAGAGCATGGGTCATATTTTGCCCGAAGGACTGGAGCAGGGGCAGCCACGGCACGGGTTTCTGTCCACACCATGTCCCTGGCCCACCCCCAGCCCAGGTCCTTTCTCATCCAGCGTCCGCCATGGACGTAATGGTGGGGGCGGGCTGCTAGGACCTGTGCTTCCAGATTCTCCTGCTTTAAGTACCCACGTTCTGCTGGCACAGTATGGGGGTCTGGCATTTTCTTTAGGTATTGAGCAATCACAGGGCTCCTGATTTAAACTCACTTGAAACTTAACTAACTTGAGACCTTAGTTAGCTGCCAGTAGATATGGTTCCTGGGGATCTCGTTAGCTAGAAACTAGTAGCGGAAATTTTATCAAACTTTTAAACCCTGTCCCAGCCATTGCTTTTTTGTCATTTTGGTAAAAGGGGTTGGGGCTCAGAAAGTCTCCCTGATTTTTCAAGCTAGTAGTGATGGTAAGGCTGAGCTCATGTGTGCCTGGATCAGGCTGTATCACAGTGAGTGATGCTTTATGATGAGAGAATTATTGCCTCTATACTGCCGATGGTGACTGCAGCCATGAAATTAAAAGACGCTTGCTCCTTGGAAGAAAAACTTTGACCAATCTAGACAGCATATTAAAAAGCAGAGACATTACTTTGCCAACAAAAGTCCGCCTAGTCAAGGCTATAGTTTTTCCAGTAGTCATGTTTGGATGTGAGATTTGGACCATAAAGAAAGCTGAGTGCCAAAGGATTGATGCTTTTGAACTGTGCTGTTGAAGAAGACTCTTGAGAGTCCCTTAGACTGCAAGGAGATCCAACCAGTCCATCCTAAAGGAAATCAGTCCTGAATATTCATTGGAAGGACTGATGCTGACACTGAAACTCCAGTACTTTGGTTATCTGATGCGAAGAACTGACTCATTGGAAAAGACCCTGATGCTGGGAAGGATTGAAGGCAGGAGCAGAAGGGGATGACAGGATGAGATTGTTGGGTGACATCACTGACTCAATGGACATGAGTTTGAGCAAGCTCCAGGAGTTGGTGATGGACAGGGAAGCCTGGCGTGCTGCCGTCCATGGGGTCGCAATGAGTCAGACATGACTGAACGACTGAACTGATAGTTGCAGGAGACCGAGAAGGTCAAGATACATACAGCTTTTCTTTAATATTATCTTCTGTGCTTTCCCAATTCTTTGCCTTGGATTGAATTAACTTTAACTGGGGGTGGCAAATTAAGCTTTTGTTATTCAACAGGAAAACAACAACCCACATGTTCAGCAGTCTTATAGTCCCTGATTTCAGGTGGAAAGAATTTCTTATTGAATCTGTATGTTCTTTCCTTTTCAATTTTCAGATAGGAATGTACCAAAAATTGAAGCAATTAGACAAGAAAGCTTAATTTTTAACTCTTAAAAAAAAAAAAAAACAAGTACCTTACTGCTCTTGGTCTAAGAACCAAGAGACACTGATAATTTAACCAGTTACTCTGTCACCACTCGTCAGGGTGTGTCCCTTCCCAGCTATGGGTGAGGGTCATCGTTGCCCCAACTCTCTCCCTTGCTCACTGAAAACACACATTACAATGTGTCCCTTGCAATACCCCCTCTATCAAATTCTGCTGGGCAGAAGTCCAAGAAAGGATGCCCAGAAACCACAGACGTTCATGATTGCTGTCCTCAAGTTCTTTGGTCTTTTGATTGTTGTGGTGTTTGCTATCCATTTATTTTGGCAGTTGTTAATTCCCTTCACTCCTCTCTCATCTCCTCTGTATTTCAGAGGAAGTTGTATCTGTTAAAGTGTTGTCAGTCTCCTTTCCTGTTGAGATTCCCCCTTGTCCTATTAGTTTTCTTACGTGTGTGCTAAGTTGCTCAGTCATGTCCAGCTCTTGGCGACCCTTTGGACGGTAACCCACCAGGATCCTCATTCCATGGGATTTTCCAGGCAAGAATACTGGAGTGGGTTGCCATGCCCTCCTCCAGGAGACCTCCCCAACCCAGGGATCGAACCCAGGTCTCTTACGTCTCCAGTATTGGCAGGCAGGTTCTTTACCGCTGGTGCCACCTGGGAAGCCCGTTAGTTTTCTTAGTGGCCGTCATACTGTCTCTGTGGAATGAACAAAGAAATGTCTTTAGAATTCATTGCCTGAATTCACGTTCTGTTTTAATAACTGAGTGACCTTGGACAGTCCTGGAGAACTCATTTAATTCCTTCTGGAAAAGACTGACTAATACATCCTACCCCTTCCTTTGAGGTCTGTTAGAAGCATAAGACTTGTCGAGTACATGAGAGAAGTTTAGAAAGTGCAAATTTTTCTAAAATCCCAGTTTTATGTAATGACTATTTATTATTTTGTTCTTACCATCCTGGAATGCATATAGTGCTATTTCATCTCTTCTTGTCACTCCCTCTTAATACTTCTTTTCTTATAACTTTAAGATATGGCGTTTTTTGAACAGTTCTTCCCCACTGTATCTTCTCTATTCATTCTTAGCCCTGGAAGCTGGCCCAGCTTTTCCTTCTTCACCTTTGTTAGGACATGCCCTTGGGCAGATTAGAGATATACCTCTTTTCATCACTAAGGTTACACACAATTTTCTTTTTATAAGAGAATAGTTTGGCCTGGATTTCTGAACACTGAAAATGTTTTCCTGACCACACATTAGAGTCAGGTGTTTTCTTGAGCCTCCTTGAGTGTGTCCTTCCTGTCTCTTATACCAGCTACATCCTCTCCCTCTTTTAAATGAAAAGCACTTGGCAAATTCCTAACCCCATTAGCTTCTCGCCAGACTTCCATTTGATCTTTGAAGCCCTGGATGCAAGTCCCAGATCCGTCTGCCACATTTCCTGGAATGACATCTTTTTAAATCAGATTACAATATCTTCTTTATCCACAGTCTCTCCTTGAAGAAAATAACCAGCATGTGTATCCTTGGCCTGCTAAGTGGAATAATAACACCGTTTTCCCAGCATCCTTTGTTCTTTTTCTCTTGATACAGTTCCCAGAATACTGTCTCTTGCTGAAAGCTTTTGGATGAGAATCTAGGTCTTAGGACTTCTGGACTAGATTTCTTTCTTATTCAGAACGATAAGCTGGTTTATATTTAAACATAAGTGAGGGCTGAAGCCTTAATGAATTGAGAAGCATTTTGGCAGGTACAGAAAACAGTGACCAAGTTCATGGAAATATCTACTTTTAAAAAATCTGAGGAAGAGTTTGTGACCCAACAGGTCATTCTGTAACAAAATATCAATTGTGGTCAGAGTTGAAGTAATTTCCTTTGGGGTAGAGGTTCCTAAAGATTCTGAGGAGACATCATGACACATCTGGGTGAAATGCATTATCGGTAAAGTTCGGTGTATCCTGGCACTAACTTTTTACTTGACTTGAGTTGTAGGAGGAACAGACGCCTTTGCATATTGCCTCCCGCCTGGGTAAGACAGAAATTGTTCAGCTGCTTCTACAACACATGGCTCATCCAGATGCGGCCACTACGAATGGGTACACGCCGCTGCACATCTCTGCCCGGGAAGGACAGGTGGACGTGGCCTCGGTCCTGCTGGAAGCGGGGGCAGCCCACTCCTTGGCGACCAAGGTATGGGGAGTGGCTTCATGCCGACAGGGACCAGGAGCGGCCCTGGTCACAGAATGCCAGGAAGGGCAGGTCTCCTGTCAGCCTCCCGCGGCTTCTTTCTCTTTGAATATTTCAGATTCATTTTCCAGATGACCAAGGGGGATTGTGAGATTACATATAGTATCTTCAATAAAGAGGGCTGGATTTTCCTCTTCTAATTTAATGCCAGTGTGATTTCTAGAACTTTATTATTATTATTTTGGCCAGGCTGTCTGGCTTGTGGGATCTTAGTTCCCTGACCAGGGATCAAACCTGGGCTTCCTGCGGTGGGAATGTGGAGTCCTAACCACTGGACTGCCAGGGAATGCCCCCTAGAACTTTAATTAAGATGATTTCCGTAAAGCAGGGGCTACATTCTCTTCACTTTCCATGGTAAAATCTGTAATATATTGTCATGAGGAAAAAAAAGTACTATTCCCAAATAACATTGAGCTAATATTACTAGTGAAGAAAAGAAAATGGCATTAGATTGGCAGTACTATATTTGTTAAGAGTTAAAGAGTTTGTTAAGAGTACCACCTATAAGTTCACTTTACTTAATCTTGCTTTTTCCCAACCTTGGTATCAGCCATCATGCCTTTTCTGTTTTCTACTTAACCAGCTCACAGTCGTTAAACAATGGACTAAACAGAAGTGGGCTGCAGAATCACACTTTATTAGTCACTATTGTCATCTAACAAAGAATATCCATATCACTTATCCTCAAAGTATAATGCTAGGGCAGACAAATTTTTTTCTACTTGACGCATTCTATTTGAGATCCACTATTTGAATGTGACTTAGAATGAAACACAATTTACTGGAGCAAAAGAAATGAACTAGTCCAGAAGAGGAGAATGAGACATATTACAACCTAAGACAACTGAATTGTTTGCAGGGCAAAATAATTCCGGCAAGTTCAACAGTGATTCAGATTATTAAAGAGACAACTTCAATTTGCTCATAATAAATAGACATAAATACTACACCTGAGCGAGAAGGAAGTTTGCAAGTATAAACTGAAGTATTGTGATGGCTTCTGTCCTCTTAGCAGTAGAAGCAGTCCACTATCTGTCATGACTTACCTGGTTGCCTATGACTGCAAAACTTGTTTTGATGTAAGAAATTGGTAGTTATTCAAATGCTGAGATCTAAAGGGTTGAAAGTATTTTTAATTTTTTTTAAAATCATAGACAACAAAAATGTATTTGGTCCTTGAACACTGAGGAGGTTAAGGGCACCCACACTTCATGCAGTTGAAAATATTCATATAACTTGCAGTCTGTCCTCACTTCCACACTTCCTCTGTATCCTGGTTTCTCCCATATCCATTGTGCATCCCTGGATTCAACCAAATGCAGACTGTGCAGTACTATAGTATTTGCCATTGAAAAAAATCTGCATATAAGTAAACTCCCACAGTGCAAAGTCATTTTATTCAAGGGTCAACTCCATAATAATAATAATAGCAGCAATAGCAACCCAAGAAAGGTTGGGTGATTGTCTCCTCAGAAAAAGGTGATAAATAAATGAAATTCAGATATGTAAAATATAGAAATAGGGAATAAAATACAGTCCCTTGTCTTTCAAAGAATTTTGGAATTAAAGATATATCTAAAGCAATATTACAACAGTTAAATAGAAGGACCTATTAAACAAAACAGTTCCACAGTGGAAGTGACTGGGGTTCTGAAGAGTAGTTGACTCATCATTATTAAAGCTATTTGAGTGTTTATAAATATCAGAGGGCAGTGAAATCCTGATGAGATTAACATAGGGGAAGAAGGAAAATGTGTGACTCAAGAGAGATTTTCTAACCTCTATTTTGTGATTCTACAGTAAAGATTCTACGCAGTCTTGTCTAATAATAGTTTCCAAATTTATAAAGGGGCTGGATCACTATCCCAGCAAGACTTTAAGGATAAGGAGTTTATTTTTTTGTCTTTTTTACCACATGGTTTGTTTCAAAGAACTCTGCTTCACCCTGGGGGTCACCCCGGTCATTGTGTGTAGGGAGGAGAGTATTAATAACATATGTTGACTTCAATGGACTTCTTGTATTCGTCCCACACTTGCAAAAAGCAGATTTACTCTCCTCCAAAGACTGACTAGTAACTAAGATTCAAAAAAAGCAAAAAGAAAAAAGACTTCTTAGCTAAAAATAATTTGTATGGTGATACCGTGAGAAAGCAGTGTTGTTTCTTGAGGGACGGTCTGTGTTCTGACGTGGGCCTAAGTGGTCCCGAGGATAGACCGGATCTTAGACCACTTAACCCAGGCATGTCTGTTGCGTGTGTTTTGCAAGCCCTAGTCAGCTTTAGAATCCCCCCACGCCCACCCCAGTGCCAGAAGAGCTTGTGGTTAGACTGTCTGGCCAAGAGGATGGATTTGAGATCACGGTGTAGGAGCTGTGCCATCCTAGAGATCTGAGTCCAGGAACTTGGTTATATTTGTAACACACTGCTAATTACAGAGAGTGACGTGGATTAGGCACACAAGACATTGGATTAGGCACACAAGACATTGAATCTGTACATACAAATGTGTAGGAGAGCAAGTTTGTCTGGTGTTCATCAGCTCAACAGAATGCCAGAAGTAAAGTGTATTTTCCAAAAGGTATTAGATAAAGTGTGGGTCTTCTGAGAAAAGGGATAATAGTCAGGAGGAGAGGTGGTTTTTAAGGTGAACACTTTTTGTTCTGTCCACCATTTATCTTGCTATATCTGCAGAAAATGCAATCAACTGAATCACAAATCATTTTATCATGACTGATAAAATACCCTAAACCTTAAGTGAAGAAATTTGGAATTCAGGTATTATAAAAAGAATAGGAAAAAAGAGTCTGGACAGGAGGCACTATTGTTTTAATCCTATTAATTTTAGAGGTCAGAAAAAGACAGGATTTTTTTTTTTTCACTCACAGATCAGAGCCCTTTTACTGACCCTTGCACATTCCAAGCCTATAAGGTCCAATTTCAGTCTCCAAGCCCTCAAAATAAGATTTCTTTTGTCCAGTCTATCAAGCCAAACTCTTGCTTGTTAAATTTTATTCCTTATTCTAGTCCTCGTTTATGACTAACAGATTTAATATTGTCAGTATTTTTCCCAAGTGGAGAATCAACATAGTTTGCTTAATAGGTTTTGTTAAAACGATTTTGTTAGCAATCACAAAGACAAATGCTACATTTTACTTTTGTTCTTCCCACTTTCAGAAGGGTTTTACCCCCTTGCACGTAGCTGCCAAGTACGGGAGCCTGGATGTGGCAAAACTCCTCTTGCAACGCCGTGCTGCCGCAGATTCTGCGGGGAAGGTAAAAGTTTGCAGTGATGCACGCTTGTTCTTAGCCTATAACTCGGTTAAGTTGGAAACTTGGGGGATCGCTGTTCCAAGATATTTTTCTCAGTCTTCTGAAAGAAATATCAATGTAATTGATGAAACTATGCCAAATGGACATGATGCAGGTGTCTGTCCGTGACCTGTCCACATACATACCGATTCTGAAGGTGTTTAAAAAAGCAGTGTCTCAAACGTGTGTTGGTGTCACAACAAGGTCCAGAACTTCTCTATATTAAGAAGAATCCTTGCAATGTTAATGTCATAATTCTTACATGGCATTTTAGATGTTTAGTTATGGTGGAATCCAGATGCTATGTGTTAATCGTAAGCTCAACTTGTCATTTTCAGTTTTAGTTACATTTATAATATGAAAATCATGAGATATTTATTTTGACTTTTTCCTATTGACTATATTAATTCATTAACGTGAACTTAATCGGTATTAGTTTCCGGGCATCCTGGCAGCTTTACAGCAGCTAATGCTAATTTATTAATACTGAAACTTAAACACACCCTTTGCAGAATGGCCTTACCCCGCTCCATGTCGCTGCTCATTATGACAACCAGAAGGTGGCGCTGCTGCTACTGGAGAAGGGTGCTTCCCCTCACGCCACGGCCAAGGTGAGGCCCGCAGAGAGGGCTGACAGATGCAGGACGTGACTAATCTGACAGCAGGCGGGAACTGGCTTTTAAACATACGGTATTGTTATAACTGCAGCTAGCACTGATAGTAGCTTTTGGTATGAACATTTTTTCCTTTCCACTTGATTCCACAAAGCCTTTTAAAACTTTTTGCAAGTCATCTAACGTTAAGGAGATGTGCCTAGGAACCAGGAAAGATGACCATTACTGCCAGCATGCAGTGTTTTAGACACCGAAGTATGAATTTTGACATAAGAAAGTTCAGGTTTTTCCTTTTCTTGCATAAACCAAATGTTGTGATACACCCACCCTTTCACTTGCTCATTTTTTCTGACTCAGAATTTTCATTGTGCTCTATGAAATGGTCTTTGGTTTTTAAATGTTGCATTCTTATTAACTGTAGCATAAATCCTTTTAAGTTTCTAGTTTAGGAATGCATTTGGGGAGTATGTGCAGCAGCACCTCATAAAAGAGCTCCAGCTAAGACTTGAACCTTTGGATGATGTTTCTATCATTTGAGCTGCCTCTTTATTACACTGAAAATACATATGAATGTCACATAACACATAATGTCATTATTGTCTTGCATTTATTCATTCAGCAGACATATGTTGAAAGTATGTCAGTTTATTTATTTTAAAAGGAACAGTATTTATTGTGGTGGAAAAATATTCATGCTATATATCAGATGATATAGTAGAGCAACAGCTGTTACCATCTGTATGCCAAACACTTTATGTGCAATATCTCATTTACCTTCATAATAATCCTGTGAGATTAGGGTAATAATTTCTATTTTACAGATGAGGAAGTGAGATTTAAATAGGTTAATTTGTAAGTCCAAAGTCACATGACTAAGAATTGACAGAGCTAGGATTTGATCTCAGACAATCAGACTTTAGAGCCAGCACTCTTAACTACTAGGTCTATTGTGTCCCAAAGCATTAGAGAGAGAATTATCTGCTTCTAGAATAGCAATATGTACATATATACTCACATGTCTATTTAAATTATATACATTATACATATGTAATAAAATGGAATACTCTATTTAGAAGTATATTTTGTATAATACCAAATATTTTGTAGATAAAAATGTTATATATGATGAACTATTACAAATATTTAAACTTTGTACCCATACCTACATATGTGCCTATATGTGTATGTGTAAATATGGTATACACATATTTTATTGTTACAAATATATAGCTTGTGATGTTTAAAGAACAGGACAAATTTTATTATCGCACATACTATTCTTATTTATAACCCCTTTTCTCTGTAAGGTCATCAGTTCTGCACTTGTCATAACACGTCTTTCTTCTTACAAGACTATAAACTATTTGAGGACAGTAATCATGTTATATTCACATTTGTATGCCTCTGAGGTGTCTCATACAGTATTATGTTGGTTCTCAATAAATTTTAATGAAAGAATGAAGACTGAGCAACTGTCCCAATGAGATAAAAATACCTGCTCATTTAACATCCCAGTGTTTTTTCCATTAACTTCTAGGCTGACCATTTTGAACAAAGATGAAAGATGAAAGACTTTGTCAATACCCAACACAACTCTTTACTTGGACTCTTAATATGCATAAAGAAAGGGTTGTTGTAAAACTATAAAACGGATGTTCGCCTCCCACAGGAGACTCTCAATCTGCCAGAGAGAGAAGACCTAACTTACAGTGTGTATGGTTTTTCTAAACAGACAAATATAACCTTGATCTCTCGCCTGGACAAAGTGTGGTCCTTACTCAGGAGCAAACATACAGAGTCCAGAGGCTCGGGAGAGTGGCCTCTGCTCCAGGGTTTGCAGTGGGGAGGGTGTCTTGCCTGCCCCAGCTTGTCAGGGAGCATGAGTCCTGCAGCTCCGAGGCTGCTCCGAGAGGCTGCTGGTGGGTGGACCCCGCCCCTGTTTCCACTCTTGACACTCTGTTCACTACAGTACCCTAACGACCCCCCCAAGGCCCATCCATCCCCCCACCCCACCCCACCTGCCACACACACACACACACACACACACACACACACTCCACACACACACACACACACACACACACACACACTCCACACACACACACACACACACACACACACACACACACACACACACACACTCCCTTGGATCCTGGAACCTCTCTGCTTCTTTCTGTCAAACTCCAGAATCCTTTCTCAGTCATCACTGGCGCTGTTGTTGTTATCTGGTTCCCCAGAATTTGACTCTATATGGAGTTAGGAGGGGTCTTCAGACTAGCAGGTTAAGTATCTGCTGGACAGTCAAACCTCTTGCATTGCTACAACTTAGCATTCTCTTTGATCTCTTATGTTGTTGTTTTTTATTTTTTAAAACCTCTCTGTCCTTCTCTGCGTCACGGATTTTACCTAACCCTGGTAGGTTTACTGATACTTTGCTTAGCTTTGGTAGTCTGCTACAGGGCTGGGGGGGTTGGGGCTGAGGAAAGCAACCCCACTGCAAAAAAAAAAATGTGTAAACTTATAGGGTCCGCAATAATCTATGTGCTCTGTTATTCAGTAGAGCCCATGGTTCACGTGCAGTGTTCTAGATCACGTGGAACAAAAGGGACCTGTGAAAAGACTTCCAGGAAGGCTGAATTTCCCGAGCAGCTCAGAGGGGAATGTTCATTGGAACCGAAAGATGCTTATATTGACTTGGAGAGAAGACGACAGTGGAATAATGTAGGGACATTTGAGGATCAAGATTTCATGACAACACATAAGGTCTTTTACATTCTCAGAGCCCCTTTTTATTTTTGGTGCGCTTTGCAGTTAGACCTTAGGAGTCTCATAAGAAGCGCTTCATCATCATGCTGTTCCTCCGTTCAGGGTGTCGCAACTAGTGGCAAGTCACTGTTTTATGTTTCTATCACATATTTTTCATGAAACATTCTACCAGAATTGACAAAGCAAAGGAAACAATACAGGTTCCAGACTTAGACTTGTTTCAGAGTCTTGTTAATTTGTTTGTCCTTTTAACTAAGCATGATGTTTAGGCTTCAGCTGTTACAAGCAAAGTTTGAGTTCCTCTGGTCTCTGGTTCTCTCCACAAACTCCCACGTAAAACTGTAGCATCATACTTCTACCTTTGAGCAGCTTTTAGAGACAAAAAGGAGACTGAAGATTTTAGTTGACCACAAGATTAATATAAGCTGATTTTATTGTTTAAATTGAAGAAAGTAGGGAAAGCCACTAGGCCATTCAGATCTGACCTAAATCAAACCCCTTATTAATATACAACGGAGATGATGAATAAATTCAAGAGATTCGATCTAGTAGACAGAGTGCCTGAAGAACTATGGACTGAGGTCCATAATATTGTACAAGAGGCCATGACCATAACCATTCCAAAGAAATGGAAATGCAAGAAGGCAAAATGGTTGTCTGAGAGGGCTTTACAAATTGCTGAGGAAAGAAGAGAAGTGAAAGGCAAGGGAAAGTGGGAAAAATATACCTAACTGAATGGAGAGTTTCTGAGAATAGCAAGGAGAGATAAGAAGGCCTTCTTAAATAAACAATGCAAAGAAATAGAGAAAAACAATAGAATGGGGAAGATCAGAGTTCTCTTTAAGGAAAATTGAGATATCAAGGAAACATTCCATCCATGAATGGTCATGATAAAGGACGGAAGTGGTAAGGACCTAATGGAAGCAGAAGAGATTAAAAAGAGGTGGCAAGAATACACAGAAGAACTATATAGGAAAGGTCTCAATGACCCAGATAACCACGATGGTGTGATCACTCACGAAGAGCCAGACATCTTGGAGTGTGAAGTGTAGTGAGCCTTAGGAAGTATCACTATGAACAAAGCTAGAACACATTCTAGCTTTGATGGAATTCCATCATTTGATGGAATTCCAGCTGAGCTATTTCAAATCCTAAAAGATGATGCTGTTAAAGTGCTGCACTCAAGATGTTAGCAAATTTGGAAAACTCAGCAGTGGTCACAGGACTGGAAAAGGTCAATTTTTATTCCAGTCCCAAAGAAGGGCAATGCCAAAGAATGTTCAAACTGCCATGCAGTTGTCCTCACTTCACATACTAGCAAGATAATGCTCAAAATCCCTTAAACTAGGCTTTGAGTATGTGAACTGAGACCTTCCAGATATACAAGCTGGATTTAGAAAAGGCAGAAGAACCAGAGATCAAATTGCCAACATCCATTAGATCATGGAGAAAGCAAGGGAATTCCAGAAAAAACATCTACTTCTGCTTCATTGACTATGTGAAAGCTTTTGACTGTGTGGATTACAACAAACTGGAAATTCTTAAAGAGATGGGACTATCAGATCACTTTACCTGTCTCCTGAGAATTCTGTATTTGGGTCAAGAAGCAACAGTTAGAACTGGACATGAACAACAGACTGGTTCAGAATTATGCAAGGAGTATGACAAGGCTGTATATTGTCACCCTGATTATTTAACTTATATGCAGAGTACATCATGTAAAATGCCAGACTGCATAAATCACAAGCTGGAATCAAGATTTCTGGGAGAAATATCAGCAATCTCAGAAATTCAGATGTTACTACTCTAATGGTAGAAAGTGAAGAAGAGCTAAAGAGCCTCTTGATGAGGGTGAAAGAGGAGAGTGAAAAAGCTGGCTTGAAACTCAGCATTTAAAAGATCATGGCATCTGGTCCCACCATTTCATGGCCAATAGAAGTAAAGGGGGAAAAGTGGAAACAGAGACTTTGTTTTCTTGGGCTCCAAAATCACTTCTCACAGTGACTGCAGCCATGAAATTAAAAGACTCTTGCTTCTTAGAAGGAAAACTTTGACAAACCTAGACAGAGTATTATAAAGCAGAGACATCACTTTGCTGACAAAGGTCCATATAGTCAAAGTTATGGTTTTTCCAGTAGTCATGTATAGATGTGAGAGTTGGGCCATAAAGAAGGCTGATTACTGAATAATTGATGCTTTTGAATTGTGGAACTGTGGAAGACTCTCAGACTCTTTTTTTTTTTTTTTTTTTTTGACTCTCAGACTCTTGAGTCTCTTGGATAGCAAGGAGATCAAACCAGTCAATCCTAAAGAAAATCAACCCTAAATATTCATTGAGAGGACTGATGCTGAAGCTGAAGCAGCAATACTTTGGCCTCTTGAGGCTAAGAACCAACTCATTGGAAAAGACCCCGATGCTAGGAAGGATTGAAGGCAAAACGAGAAGAGGGCAGCAAAGGATGAGATGGTTAGATAGCATCACTGACTCAATGGACATGAATTTCACCAAACTCCTGGAGATGGTGAAGGACAGGGAGGCCTGGTGTGCTACAGTCCCTGGGATCTCAAAGAGTTGGACATGACTTAGTGACTGAACACAACAGAAATCTTTTTCACCACACCACACACACTGACTGGCTATGCTAGGCACATACTAAATAGTTAAATGACTAAAAAGTACACTCCAACTAGAAGCACATTAGTAGGGGTGTTATAACAAGATCATGGAAATAAAATTATTTTATTCTGTGCTATTAAAATCATTTCTAACATATATTAACAAACTAGAGTCAGTCCAAAGCAGGTCCTCCTCAATGGAGAACTCTAGAAATGGGGCTTCTGTCAGGAATAGTTGAAGGAATGGGAAATTTAACTTGAAAAACAGAAGACTAAAGGGAGATATGAAAACCATCTCCAGGTATTTTAAGGACGGTGGTGTAGATGTGGTATCTGGCTTGTTGCTCTTCAGGAGCAGCATTATGATGGGGAGATTTTAAGCTTTGGGGTATTTGTGTCTGTATCAGTCTTATATATATAGTAGAATGGTTTGCAAAGATTTAGGTGTTATTGAACTGAAACTTATGATGAACAAGAACTTGGATTTCTTATAACCTTACTTTTTAACTTTTCTGTTGATGAGAGATTCATATTTCCATTAGGCATACATCAGGGTAATTGCTAAGCTTACAATATAGGTGTGTTGTTTTGTTTTTATTTTTTTAGAATGGCTACACTCCTTTACATATTGCTGCCAAGAAGAATCAAATGCAGATAGCTTCCACACTCCTGAACTACGGAGCAGAGACGAACATTGTGACGAAGCAAGGAGTCACCCCACTCCATCTGGCCTCGCAGGAGGGACACACAGATATGGTCACCTTGCTTCTGGAGAAGGGAGCCAATATCCACATGTCAACCAAGGTATTCCAGTTTGGCCTCTTGCTTTCATGAAGAGTCTTCTGAGTGAACATAAATAGAAACCAATCTAAGATAATTTGGAACAAAAAGGGGGTGTGTATTGGAGAGAAACGGGGATATCTTATAGAATTCAATGGTAGCAAAGGAGTCAAGCCTTACAAGGGACTGGAAAATCAGAAGGAAGTGAGGGGCGAGGCTCACAGACTCTGCCTGGAGGAGGGCTGTCTGTTGTGTCTTGACTTTTCCGGCAAGCTGGTGTCATTTACCTCTCTCTGTGCACCAGCTCCCTTTGCTTCTTTCTGTCTGTGACCAAAAGGTTCTCCTACCGCTCCCAAGAGTAAGTATCACTGCAGGTTAAGCAGCTGTCCAGACTGCTATAGAACCTGCTGGTCCTACTTCCAAATTCCAGAGAGAGAGGAGAGTTGGCTGTTTCATCTGGGGCCCAGTCCAAACACTTGATTCTAAGCTGTTCTGTGCCTGCGACCCAAGTCGTTTTCAACTGAGCTAAGCATCAGAGGCACCTGTTGATCAGTAGCAGGGAACTCAGTAAAATAATGATTTCTGGTCAACTTCTGCTTAGCTTGGGTGGTTGTGGTAGTGGTCAGAGAATCAGTGTTTTTAATAAAGCACCTCTCCAGAGAATAGCCTTTGTGGACAAGTGTATTAACTATAATAGAGTAAGTCAGGGACATATCGGAAAAAGATATTAAAATTTTTGCAAGTACATGTCAGTCTCTCAATATATATCCATAACCCTGTCTATTTATGTATCTTATCTTTCTTTTTTTTACACTTCTTTGTACTCCACTGGAACCAGCTGCTGAGAAACAAAAAAAACTGGAGCCTATTTATAAGTTAGCTCATCATTTATATCTTCTGATGCTTTTTTTAATACATGGTGTGGGTTTAGTGAAAGTTAAGTTTCTTATGATCACCCACAAATAAACAAATAAGATATTTTCCACATCTCACTGTTGAGTTAATTATTATTTTTGGAGACTCAATTGTAAGTTGGTCTTAATAACATTTGTAAATAGGTTATGTAGTTTATGTCCTTTAGAAAGAGCTGTGAAAAAGACAGGTTGTCTTGACTGCCTCCAGAGTCCTATTCTGTGCCTTAATCACTCAGAAGTGTTCTAGTACATTCCTGCCCTTATGCATTTCTCTCTTCTCTATCAAAAGGCCTCAGAGATCCTTTTTTAAAGTGTGGTGAGACCTATCATAGGCTTAACCCTCCAAAAGATATTTGCATTTTTAACAAGAATGAACATGATGAAGTTTTACGGTGGAATTCAATGTGTCAGCCAGACAATCCTTAAAGTCTGGGACATGGATTTCCTTGATTGTTAAAATCATGGGACTCAGGTGGTCTTTTAGCTCACTGGGAACAGTCTCATCATGAAACCAATGGTAGAATATTTCATTTTACATCAGTACACAAATGAGTCATATGTTTATTGTCCATTAAAAACAAATCTTCATTTGAAAATAAACACAAGAATTCCATAAATGAATCATGAAAAATTTTGAGTAGAATTGACATTTCATGAAACTGATCACACTGTGCTTCTGATGGTGTAATTTTTAATTCATAAAAATGGCACACATATATCTAGAATCAGTTTGCTATGTCCTCCCTGATGGTATTCTTCTAAACATATTACTTCTTTTGAGACAATTTTAGTAGTCAACAAATACTTAATGAGTATTTTTTAATATTTTCTCCACTCAGCAATGGAGAAAAATATTCCATTTGAACCACAAAGTATTTATGTTATCTGTATAATGTGATTTCAATATTGGGTGATTTCCTAAAGACCAACGATGATGTATTTGTTACTGGAGTAAAACTTTAGTAAATATGTTAAGATATATCTGAATAACAATATGATATCGAAAAATATAACTTTGCCTTTTGGTTGGTGTTATTTATGTTATAAATTATAATAATAAATAAATTTATATGAAATAAATATAGGAAAAGGCAACTGTGAAGGTATTTTAGATAATAAGCAAAGCTGACAATAAATTTCCCATTGCTTTTTTAAACTACATATATTCTTTTTGTATTTAAGACCAACTAAAATCAGGGACTTCCCTGGCGGTCTGGTGGTTAAGAATCCATGCTTCCACTGAAGGGCGCGTGGGTTCAATCCCTGGTTTGAGAACTAAGATCTCTCATGCCACTTGGTGTGGCCAGAAAGAAAGAAAGGTCAACTAAAATCAACTACTATGCTCTAAGTGACTATTTCTCAGTAAGAACTATAATACAGAAATATATATATTTCATTCCTTATCCAATCACCATCTAATTATAAAACCAACTGTAGAGTCTACCAGTGCATCTTAGGAAATAGATTACTTTTTTGGAAAAGAACACTTTCAACATCTTCTGTCTCCTTAATTTATCAGGAAGGTTTACATAATTTGATTTAGTTTACCATAATAAACTGTAGAGGATTTTTATACTGGTTGTTAGTTTGCCATCTTACATTGTAAAAAATCCATTCTGCAAATAATGTAGAAATCAGCGCATAGATTCGAAATGCCATGAAAGATGCCTTTGAGACATCTGATGATTACTTCACTTAATGATCACTTCAGTAACATTTTTAAAAGACTGATTATTTCTAAGGAGAAATAATTTTATGTTTGCTATTTTAGTATAGAGAATAACAAGATGAAGAAAAATCTGCTTTGTCCTAATATTCATAATGTTTATACTTTAGGACTATATACTATTTATTTAGAAATGATAACATTTTAATGCAGAAGGGTGTATCTTCCATCTCATTCTTATGGTTTATGACACTCAAAGCTGAGCTCAGCCAGAACTCTAAGAATTAAAAGGCCTCAGACTCTTAAACATAAAGCCCTTTCTCTAGTTGGAGAATCTTTTTCTTTTTTTTCTTTGTAAATATTACTTAGATTTTTTAAAGGTCAGAGAACTTGTCAGTTTATAGAAGTAACACCATGGCTAGAGATCATGAATTTTGAAGAACATGGTTTAGATTTCTCAACCCAACTAGACTGTAGGAGAGAGAGCCGGCCTGCAGGCCATGATTGAGACACTTTGGATATGAACTCGGGGAGTGGGAGTGCCAACTGAGAGGACAAGTACGATACCTCAGTATGCAGATGCAAGATGTACCAGGAGAGGATAAATATACTAGGTATTTGAACAATACAGCAGGAGATGAACATATGGTATGAATATCCTGTTAGCTGGAATGTAAGTTTTCAAAGGGCAGAAACTTTTGTTCACTGATATATTCAAGTGTCTAGGACACTTCCTGGCATATGAGAGGTACTCAAAAAACACGTTTTAAACATACAAGTGATTTAGGTTTTAAAGATACCCTTTAAATTTCAGTTTTGTTTGGTGGGAGATACTTGCATAAGTAGTGAGGCTGTCAGATTGTGGCATTGACTGAATAAATCACCTTTCCCTCCTTTCTCTATTCTTTTATTAATTCTTAACTGTACTTTAAAGTGTGCCTAATTACTTAAAATAATTACTTGATGTACATATGCTAGGAAATTTACATATAACTGGCCAAATTTATGGTGTGATATATGAGTGATCGGGTCACTATTTAGCACTTAGGTAAATCCCTAAAATAGTATCCTGTCTTTGGGTGCTGGAGAAATTTATTCTGAACTCATTTCTTATAACTCTGGATGTTTTTTACATTGATGTAATATTTTACTGATGAAAATATAGATTATTACTGCAGTTATAAAGTAGAAGTAGTAATTGGTTGATCAATTATTTAAGTGAGTAGATTCAGTCGGAGAAACAGAACAGATTTGAAATGAATGTTGTTTGGAAGCTTATTAGCTGGGTTATTTTAAAGTCTCATAATATAAGTACCCAATACAGAAAATGTAATTTGAGGGAAGAGTTGATAAACTTAGAGAGCATGTCTTTGATGGAAAGTGATATTCACTTGGAGGGTTTGTTTTAGATATCAAAAGATGCAGTTTCTAGGGAGAGGTTCTGAATTTTCCAGAATTTTTTTCACGATGTGCTGTTATAGATGCTACTGTGTATTTTCTTCTTCAAATGTACCCCTTTGCTTTCATTCTCTCCATAGAGTGGACTCACAGCTTTACACCTGGCAGCCCAGGAAGATAAAGTGAATGTCGCCGATATTCTCACCAAGCATGGCGCTGACCAGGATGCTCACACAAAGGTTAAAGCCAATCATTGATGTTGGGACGGGTTCTGACCTGGGTGATTCCCAGTAGCCCCTGTTCATGTCAGCCCAAGTCCAAGTCCCCGCCTCTTCAGATGGCCATTCTGATTTAATTGTGGCTCTCTCTGCTCACAAATATTTAATGGTTCTCCATTTTTGCTGGAATCAAGTCAAAATGGATAGCAGATGTTAGGGCTCTTTACCAAAAGACTCCAACTTTGCAGGCTTAAGTTTACCCTCTTCCCCTCATCACATCTGTTAGGCAAAATGATTTGCTTCTTCCTGTGCCTGCTTGCCTTCATGCCCTTGATTTCTAAACAGCTTCTCTCTCTCCATGTCATTAAATTCTATGAGCTCACCTTATTCTTATAGGTGAGCAAAAACAAAAAATTCTATGTTTTCTGTGCATCTCCTCTGGATCCTATGAGACTCAGTCTCTCTTCCTTGTTTTCAGATGCTATTGTTTGTGTCTTTCTCTTAGCTCTTTGTCAGATTAAGTTGCCCAGTGACAGATCTGTGCTGCATTAAGTTCTTATGCTCAGGGCTCTGCTCCTGTCCATATATATATATATATACACACACAGGATGCATATATCATCTGCTAAGTAATATCTGTACAAGCAAATAGAATTTCTACCAATCCTGCCAGAACTGAAGTTCTCCCTAATCCCTCTCCCCTTCAGTTTTAACCACTGGAGTAGTAATTTATTTTTTATTATTTATAGCTTGGCTACACTCCTTTAATTGTGGCCTGTCACTATGGAAACGTGAAAATGGTCAACTTCCTTCTGAAGCAAGGAGCAAATGTCAATGCAAAAACCAAGGTAAAAAACTTGTACTCATTTCTGTTTTCTGTAAGCCATTGATTCAGCCATAGGGACACTTCACTAGGTCACCATAGTTACATATTTTCCTTTTAGTGCTTCTAGTGATTTTGAATAAGCCATGTAGCTTTGTGCAATTGTTTGAGACTTTTCTTTTTAATAACCTTTGACAGCCATGTAGGTCAGCTTCAGAACTACTTCTGTTATGAAGTTCAAGTAGCTGACATCGATTTAACAATTCACTGCAGGATGCAATAGATGCCGGCAAGAACATCTTGATGTTCAGGCTGATTTCCTTTACCTTGTTTCAGAGCCTTGACCCCCTTCCCCCAGCCATCAATCATCCTGTAGTGAGAAAATACAATTAAGCCGCCTGGACTGCCTGCCTTTCATTTTAATGAACTCTGTCACATTTGGAATACCATGTGGTCGTGCTCAGTGAGGCAATAACATGTAAGCGTGGGTTGGGAGTTTTCAAGGATAATGTAGAGCTGAGTATTTTTCGCAGTGTAATCTGAAGGGTTCTATCCTGCAAAGCATGATGGGAACATAACACCACACTTCAGTACATTCAGATTATTTCAAGGGAAGAGAAATGGGTAAAATAACTGTTGGTACTATGCATAGTGTAACCTAGGAGCTCCAATTTTTTTAGTCCAAAGATACATGTAATTGCATCATTTATGTATCACAAATCCCTAATTTCAGCTACGTGAGTAGGCACAAGTAAATTACTGTGAGCACATTCAGGATTTTTCAGAGTCATCATTCAAGATGATACTAATTAGAAACATAACAAGTTTTGGAAGTTAGCTTTTTCATATCCTCTTTGAAGCATAAACAAAAGCATGTCTATACATAAGCATATTTGTAAGTGAATTAAAGTTATTTTTAAAATTATACTATTAACATTTGAGATTCAAAACTTCTAATCTGACTCGAGCAAGAATGGTCACTGCCTAGTTTCTGAGCAATTCTTGAGTTCTCATGAAATTGTACTTGGAGACTTATTTAAAAGCTTCAATATGAGGTCTCCCTCAGGCATTAATGTGTAATACCATTTTGGCTGAGTCAGTTCACATACAAGTACTACAGGAAAGACTTTTGGAATCCAGGTATTCTCTTGTAAGGCCTAATGCAGCAATGCAATGAAATTTTGGCAGAACTTGAAAATATTTACTATATTTTTATGTTAGGTGTTTGACTGTTGAAATAGTTATAATATTGAGAAGCCAAACATGTGGTCTAGATAGCATCATTTTTCTCCCTCGGGTTTAATCTGCATTCAAATGGACATTTAGTTTAGAGAAAAATCTCAGTTTAACTTTTAAGGTTTTTAAAAAGTGAACTATGTAGATTTTACTTGCAGTTGGAAGTACCTTTTCATATATCTTCAGAGGAGTGGATTGATCCATACCTCAAACGACAGTCTTATAAACACTTTAGAATGTTTTCCCATAGAAGGACACTTTTGGAGAAGAAATTTAGTTTTCTTCCTCACATCTCATATGTAACCATAGTTACTACAAATTGTTTTGTTGCTATGAAAATATGTGTATTTCTTTTACTCTTCAAATGTTCATCACTTGGTATAAAAATTTGGAAAAGTTTGTAAAACTTTGGTGTAATATTTATAAACACAATGGAAAGGAAAAAAAATTTTAAGAAAGAAATATTATTTATTTTATGCTCCTGAAATATCCATGGATTGCCTGATTTGAGAGTCCCTGAGGTTGATTTATATTTCCAGGTTTCCTGGAGTCATCCCATTACAGGGACATAGAGCAGACAAAGCTGAGCTGATGACATTCCAGTCTGAGAGATCCTCAGACAGACTCTCACATGCATGGTGCATCTCCGTGGATGGAAAGGCCCACGTGAAAGCACAGGCGGGATCATGTGGCACCCTGTGCGTTGCTTTTTTAAAAGTCTTTTAAGTCAAGTAAATTTTAGAGCTCTAGTTGGTTTTATTGGATGATTCATGAATCGGTGGCATCCATCTAGCATGTAGGGAGGAGTTCCCAAGGAAGAGAGTAAGGGAAGGCTTTTTAAATGCAGAACCAGGAAGTCGTAAAGAAAAAAAAAAGGGTAACCTATGTATGGCAGACAGAAGGGGTCTCAGTGGCAGATTACCTCATCTTCCTTTTATGCAGAGGGCCCACGTGGCAGATTACCTCCTTGGTGCTGACCAAAAAATTCCTGACTGACCAATTAAGACGACATTTCTGGGGAGATTGAAGCTTCTATTAGGTTAGGTATTAAGCCCCAATGTGGTGGGGTTGCCTGGCATAAGTGACTCTATTTTGGGCCTGTAGTTTTCTTTTTAACAGCATAGAGATAGTCACTTCATGTAGATAGAAACAAATGTGCGTGTTGGTCATGAAGAGGTAGTGACACTAGAAATAGGGGATGTATACTCTTACAAGTTTAAGGTATGAATGGGCTACTCAGAACTTAGAGCCCAGGACCCTGGGGTCTGACATACACAGATAAAATTTTATCAGGGCTGAGGCAGGTAGACAATAAAAAAGTAATCTGATGGTCATTGTCTTCATGATCTTCGATATAGGATCTGAACCTAGAATGATTGTGAACAAATTACTTAGCCCCGTTATTTTCAGTTTCATCATCTCTGAAGTAGGGAGACAGTTACTCATTCATTCACTCATTTGTTCATGTACTCATTTATAAGACACATGCTAGATGCCAGGCACCCTCATTTTCAGAATGGTAGTAAAGATTAAGAGAATAAATATAAGGTCCAATATCTGGCGTAAACTGGGTGCTGAGGACACGACAGCTATTACTGTTTCACTGTGCCTCCAAGGATCCCAGGGCAGTGAGCTTGTATTGATGTCCGTATGCAACCAATCTGTACCATACCTAGCACTCACTAGAGTTCTGAGCAAGACTGGCTTCTCACTAACCTCAGCTGCAATTTTTCACAAATCCCAGTTGCAGAACTTTCATCTAAGTGAAAGTTTAGACCAGAATGTTTAAAAGAACCTACTTTTAAAGGAGTTTTTATTTGAAAGTGGGCCACTCAGCTTCCAATGAAATCTTCTGTTAAGTGTGTACGTCTTTGAAGATTTTCTGAAAGGAATAGAAGATTTAGATTTACTGTCATTGGTTTAGAATTGCTAAAGCTAGTCCAGAGGTTAATGAAGAAGGAAGTCACAATGAACAAACAGTGGTTTGTATGATCCTCTTAAGTTTCAGTTAAACGGTTGATGCTTCCATTTTTCCTAGGGAAGGAATCGCTGTGATAATACTCTTCCTCATTATAAATCGCCTCGCTCAGCGTATCCATTTTGAATGCTAATTAGAATGCTAATTGGTGAAAATATAATAATAGTTACCATTTGGAGTCTGTTAATCTTGCTAATTTCAGAAGCCAGCCTCTTTGTTTAGCGGACCATAAGGTGTGAGGGAGTTTTGCTGCTGAGAAAATGGGTTGCTGGTGATATCTTGCTCCAGAGAAAAACAGGCCTCCGCGCCGACTTAGGTGTAAATAAGACTAAGACATTCAAAATGAAGGCTAACTAGTTTTCCTCCTTCTCCCGCACACCCCTGCTGGGTCCGCCGCCGCTGCCGTCCCCTACAGAATGGCTACACGCCTTTGCACCAGGCCGCCCAGCAGGGCCACACGCACATCATCAACGTCTTGCTGCAGCATGGGGCCAAGCCCAACGCCACCACCGCGGTAAGGGGGCGCCGGTTGCCCCTCACCACGCCGCCCCTCTTTCCCTTTGATTGACTTAGAATCCCCCTTCCCGGGAGCCGCTCGGCGGAGCTGAGCCCCGTCCCCACCCCCCGCCCCCCCATCCCCCATCCTTGTTAAACCTCCGCACTCGGGGGGAAAGCCCGGGATTTCCAGCAATCAGCATGTGATTTCTGGGAGCGCTGGTCCCGGGAGGGAGCGCAGCGGCCTGACTCAGCCGTCCCTCCCGGGAGGGGGCCCTGGGCTCGGGCTGCGGAAGCGGGCTCGGCTTCCAGCTGGCTCTCGGCTGGGCGCGGAGTCCACCCCTCCCGCCCGACCTTCTTAAGGGAGTACGCTTTCCGAGGCCGCTGGCTCCCACGGGGCTCTGTGGGATGTGGAGCCATTGAAATGTAAAGTAAGCGGTGCAGTTAAACCCCGGGGTCCCCGGTGGCCTGGCCTGGGGCCGCAGTTGCTAGTTTGTGTTCTTTTGCTGCGCGGAGAACCTCTGCACAGCTGTAGCTAAATATGTTGCCGCGTTCCCTGCGGTAACATCTTACCTGCAGCAGATGGCCTGACTTCTGATGAGGACTGAGTGTACTTGGTTCTTGAATAGTTTTCTTCGGAGGCCTCTTTCCGGTTTCAAAGGTGACTCTCCTAAGCACAGCACAGAATTCGGAGCGCTTGCTTGACAACCTCAGGGTTAAAGCAATGAGTGCTTCTTATTAGAGCACGCAGATGCAGCTTGTTGTGTTACCATGGTGACCTGGGCTCTAGTTTGAAGAAGTTACAAAGAAGATTCAGATGTAATGGTAAAAACTAGTGATTTTCCTAAGCTGTGCCTTGTTTTGGAAGAAAATGCTGGCTCATGTGGAGCCGCGGGTGAGCTCATTGGCTCACCCCGCCATCCTCCCCGCCGGCTCTCACTGCCTTTCTCTCTCTTTCGCTCGCTCTTCAGAATGGCAACACTGCCTTGGCGATCGCTAAGCGGCTGGGCTACATCTCTGTGGTGGACACCCTGAAGGTTGTAACGGAGGAGGTCACCACCACCACCACGGTAAGTGAAAAGAACCCATCGACTTTGGCTCCGTTGTTGTGGTTTTTAAGCCACAGGCATTTTCACTTACAAAATGTTTTGAGCTTTTGAACTTCTTTGCTGAACAGGTTGTAGAGACTTTGGGTGAACATATTGCAGAGCCTGTATACCTTCAAGTATGCAGATGTAAATGCATTTACACAGCTCATACAGGGATGCCAGCTTCCTTTTGTCAACGTAAATCCATATAAAATGTGTGAATGTAATTTCATAACACTTAGCCCTTTTTCTGTGACTGACTGCTTTTTCTCTGCTGCCCTGTTGCTGGAGTTGGGTGTGACACCTGCTGCTGGCAAAGTGGTAGGACACTCCACTTTTTATCTTAGTCTGAAGGTCCCTCCAGATGCTGGAAGACCTTGACCCCTTCTTAGCTCAGGACTGGTTTAGATACATTCACAGTGAGAACAGTTCATCCTGACTTTCTTCCTATTTCTGAGTATTCTTTTATTCAAAAAGAAAATTGAGTGTGCATAGGAGAGAAACCGTGTCTGCAACTTGATAGAGTATATGTTTAATTTTTTTTTCCACTATATGGAACATAAATGCTGATTCTTTAGGCTAGTGATCATCACTGGCCTTTGCCAGAGAAACTCTGGAACAGTGAAGACCGTGATGGAATCATTCCTAATGCTATTGTGCTATTCATTTGGAGCAGAGCTTAAAGGAGACCTCCTGAGAGGGAGCTGCTGCTGCTGCTAAGTCACGTCAGTCGTGTCCAACTCTGTGTGACCCCATAGACGGCAGCCCACCAGGCTCCCCCGTCCCCTGGGATTCTTCAGGCAAGAACACTGGAGTGGGTTGCCATTTCCTTCTCCAGTGCAGGAAAGTGAAAGTGAAGTTGCTCAGTCGTGTCCGACTCTTAGCGACCTCACAGCCTGCAGCCTACCAGGCTCCTCCGTCCATGGGATTCTCCAGGCAAGAGTACTGGAGTGGGGTGCCATTGCCTTCTCCGCCTGAGAGGGAGACTCACAGCTAAAAGTACTCTTCTCTTTGCTTTTATTTATTAACTTTTCTCTTTAAGAGAGGACAACGGCTCTGTAATTTCTCTTCGTGAAGTAGAAAAGTAGAGCAACAGCAAATCACTAGCTGTTCCTTAGAGATGAGATGAGATCCAATGAGATCATGAATCAACAACTAAAAAATTCTGAATGAGGTTCTAATACATGCTCCAAGCTAGGAGTGATGCATATAGTTTTAGAACTCTTGATTCTTTTGATAGATGTGAAGAAAAAGAAGAGAATTTTGTTCTTCAGGCTGACAACAAGTTCCTGCTGACAGACGTTGAAGTAGTTTGACGTGAAGTTTTAAGTAGAGTGGAAGGATGATGTATTGATGAACAGCAAGACACAGACTGAATTTGGATAAGAAAATGGCACTGTTTGTTTCCTCAAGAAAAATCTTTGGCCAGTGTACCACAATATTTTCAAAGATTTAAAGCATAGCATTCATAAATTATATAGGAGAAAAGCACGTCTTGTCACCGTCTAGCACTGTCCTGAGTCACTGTATATGAATGAATCGTAATGGCTTTTTCTTACGGTATGGTTTCTTATACCAGGAGAATCTTCATATTAGGGACCTTTACATATGTCTTTATTTGGCCCCTTTGAAGCAGTGTGCACATCACAGATAAGTGAAACTTTCGGTGGCAAGATTGGCTAAACATTTGTTCTAGTCGTCTCTCAACTTTATTACTACTTCCATGTTCTAGGAATCATGTATATGCATTTTTTATCAAATGGCCACTAGATGGCATCTTTTTGCTATCGTGACCTGCTTTTCATTCATTTAGTGTTTATTGAATATAAAAGGTATGTTGGATTCCATGCTGGGTGCTGAAGAGTCATCAATAGTAAAAACATTATTCCTCCCGACCAATAACTTACAGTGTAGGAGGAGTGGAAAATGAGATTTTAAGTTTTTTCAGAAAATCTTCTTTAATATCACCAAAACTATAAAATTTACATGTTTCAAAGGGATCTCAAGCTCATAAATATTACTTAGAATGATATTTTAACCATTCAGAGCTATATTTTAAAAGAGGAGCAATTGCTTTTAAATACTATTGCCACACAAATTCTCAGATACCTTCTCACAAATCAGACATATGGTCATATCTGCACATGTAGCTCTAGGGGGATGTGAAAACTCCTCAAATCTCCTCCATGGGCTTTCTTTCTTGTATCTATTATTCTTTACACTGCCTCGCTAAGCATTGCTCCAACAAAACCCACCATACTTAGCAATCAAATTTCTATGTGAAAAGCCAGCAAATAAATATAAAACATAATAAAATGTTTTAGATTTTAACCTCTGTAAGTTGGCAAAATAAGAGATCATCGCCCACATTAACCAAACAAATACCCCCTTTCTCTAAATGGGTAGTTTTACTGGTTACATGTTTTGCGCCTGTCCTATCTTTATTTTCTGCTTCTCTTAGAATTCGATTCTTAGAATTATGAATTTTATTGTTTTATGAAATGGAATTTGGGTCTACAGATTGAAAATACAAACTTATTCCTTCTGTGATCTAGGTCTTCCTACTTTATACTGTTTTTCAGGAGAGATTTTCATTCTTTATTTTTCCACATAATGATGATATTTAAAGCTATGACTATTATTTAGTAATTTACAGATATGCCGAACATTGAGGGTAGATCTAGGATTCAAATTTAGGTTGTCAGATTACAAAATCCATATTCTTAACCTTTCTGACATACTTGACCTTGGCTTTGCTAAAAGTAGTTTAATAGGAATTTTCAACTTTTAAAAGCTTACATAAATAATGCCCTTTATTGATATTCATGGAAGGATCATGTTCAATATCATTTTCTAAAGTCTATAGATTCACTAAAAATTATTTGGAACTGCTCACTGGTGGTAGGCAGATAGCATGAAGCAGTTTAATAATATGTAAAATAAACCAAATTAAATTTAATATTATTACCATTTGAGTGTATTAGCTGAGCTACACCCACACACCTAACATACAAACTTCACATCATTCACTTGGTACAATGTGCCGTTTGAGCAGCCGTGTGAGTTCTTTGCCATCAGAGAGTCTCCTTAGCTATTCCTCCTTCCAGAGCTCTTCACCCCAAAGTATGAATAAAGTCATTGTGTGGAGAGGAGCGTAAGATAGCAGTTTGTAAAGGAAAAGTCACCACTTCAGAAATTTGTGAGACATTTTGGGATTGCAGTTTGTTTCCTTAACCTTTGCTTTTCTAACTTCATAAGACGCAGCAGGGAATGTGAGACAGTTGAGCATTCTCCAGGGATTACAATCACTGTCTGTTTGCTGGAATGGACATCACAGTGGGAGGGACACATTTCTGGCCACAGAAGCCAACAAGCTCAATCTCGTAATGCAGTTTGGAAGAACTGTGAGATATGACTCATCCTTTTGTTATTGGTCGTGCGTGCTAAGTCGCTTCAGTCGTGTCCAGCTCTGTGCGACCCTATGGACTGTAACTCGCCAGGCTCCTCTGTCCATGGGATTCTTTAGGCAAGAATACTAGAGTGGGTTGCCATGCCCTTCTCCAGGGGATCTTCCCGACCCAGGGATCAAACCTGGGTCTCCTGCATTGCAGGCAGATTCTTTGCCATCTGAGCCACTAGGGAGCAGTGACTCAGATGATTGATCAGCAATCATCAGTTATTGGCAGAATTTTAAAGTGATCGTGTTTTATGTTGCATATAATCATTGATATGTAGGGCATACATACTGAATAACCTACTAAAATAAAAATGGCACTATATTTATCTTAGCATTTAAACATCGGTTCTAAATCTTATATGATACCAAGAGTCAGATAAACTGGGAATCATAAAAATGGCAATGCAATAAATATATGTAAATCATTTGACACCTTTTAAGGTGGAGTCAAGAATTTTTCTTTGAATACAGGTCCCTGACTAGAAACATAAAAGTTGTTATTCTTGCACAAAGAATATCAATAATACATACTGTATTGTGGGTGCATGTGTGTATCTTATAATATCTATATAAATTTATCTGATGTGTTATCTTAAAAAGATAGTCTGTATACAGAACTTTTCAAAACTTTTGACTTAGAACACTAGTCTGAATACAGAACCTTTTTAAACTTTTGACATATTTTTCCCAGTGCTCTCTAATTATCTCAACAACATCTGAGTAGCAGTTATTTTTGGTAACTCACCTTCATTGAGACTTTCCAAGCCTTTAACCTTAGTTTTTTTTAATAGAAAAATATTACTTACATAGTACTTAAATTATATACAAAAATTATGTTACCATGTACAATTGGTACAAAGGTTTAGCTTGTAGTACTGATGGGAGACTGTGTGGGCCTTGGAAGGTGGTACACTAGCTGGGGTCGCTCAGCATGCTGCGACTTGCAGAGTGTGTGATACAGAGCGAGTGGTTGGCCAGGGGAGGGACCACGTGGAGGGCAGTAAAGCACACGTTTTCTTTCAGACGAAACAAGCCAGGTCTTATCCCCCATTTACAAAAATAACATGTTAAGGACTCATATTTTATTGTCTACATTATGATGTAAGTTAAGTCTGCCAGATATCACATAATTGTTTTGCCACAATATATGATTTAACTACATCCTATTACACTTATGCTTTGTGCACTACTCATTTTAATTTTAAAGTTGTTTCTAGTCTTGACCATAGAATCTGAGATTCTATAGCAGAAGAAGATGCCTATGATCATTTAATTATATCCTTGTTTTCCATGGACTATTCAGATGGAGTTGCACAAAACTATATTTATGTTTGGCTAATCAAGTTTTCAAAGGACACTTCATTTAAAGGGACTTTTTAAAATAATTTCTTTTATTACTAGTCATGAGTACAAGACTTATTATCCATTTAACAAATATTTACTGATGATTTTTTAAAGGTCAGGCACTATGTCATGTAAAAATGCATACTGTATTTACTACTTTGTAAATAGAAGGCGTTTTTAACATCTGTACCAAAAAAATCCATGACTAATATGATCAGTGTGTTACTTTTTCTGTTGCCACATATATTTGCTGATAGTAATTTTAATAGCATGCAATAACCAAACTAATGCAAAGCTAGTTCCACTGCCACAAGTTCAAAGAAAATACAGTCAGATTATCAGCATCTGAAATAGAAACTGAGAATGTTGGACAATATAAGTTACCTGTTTAAAGTATATTTCCATCAGTTGCTTTTAAATTGAGATGCATCTTCTTGTGAAACTGTTTCCAGTGAAGGACAATTACTCTAGAACATTTCTGCAAAAATTGACTTTCTGGTGTAGTTTAATACAGTAGATATCCCTTAACTTTTAAAATCATTTAATTTACACTTAGACTTCATTTTACAGTTTCCCCATAATTTAATATGATCTCATTGTCTCTATCCTATATATTAAATGCAAAAAAAGGTCATTTTTCTGCAATATATGCACTTTCTTAATACAGGAAACTATAACAGATTGCAAATTGAGTTGCACAATAGATCCACCCGAGGAACTTTTTTTAAGCACCTGTAATTGGTTCCTCTCTTGAGTGATACAGATTTAATTGACTTGTGTTGAGACCCAAGCAATAATACATTTTAAACTTCTCTAATAATTATAATACGCAACTAGAGTTGAGAAGAAGAAGTTCGGAGAAGGCAGTGGCACCCCACTCCAGTGCTCTTGCCTGGAAGATCCCATGGACAGTGGAGCCTGGTGGACTGCCGTCCATGGGGTCGCTAAGAGTCAGACACGACTGAGCGACTTCACTGTCACTTTTCATTTTCATGCATTGGAGAAGGAAATGGCAACCCACTCCAGTGTCCTTGCCTGGAGAATCCCAGGGACGGGGGAGCCTGGTGGGCTGCCGTCTATGGGGTCGCACAGAGTTGGACACAACTGAAGTGACTTAGCTTAGCTTAGCTTAGAGTTGAGAACCATTGATATAGAACTTAGATTATTGTCTTTTTGTGTTATATTCATAAATTAATATTATAATTAAGTGGTATATTTTTAAAATTTGTTCATTCATCAAATACTTGTTTACCACTCGTTAGTCTCCATCGTTTCAGATAGGTGCATTTGTCATTCCTACAGTGTTGAGTTTGTTTTCAGTGAACTGGACATCATGGAACTATTTAAACATCAGAAGCAACGTTCTGGAAAGCTGACCTCACTCCTCTGGGCTTCCGTGTGCCTTCCTCTGGGTAACACAGGACTTCCTCCATGTCTTCGTTTACTTTTCTTCCCCAGAGGAAATCTATGTAGTCATTCTGTGAATTTTAAATGTATTTTGCATGATTTTATGTCATCAATTTATTCCTCTATGTATTTGAGAAGCCCCTACTGTGTTTTTGGTTCTGCGGAAACCATCTGTTTAATGACTCACACTCAGGTGGGAGGCGCATGAGGCATATTACAGGTGTGTGTGATGTGGTTCACATGATGTTGTAGGAGGGAGTAGCAGCAGATAAACACGGCTAAGCAAATACATTCATTGGGGAGGGTCAAGGAGTGTTTCTCTAAGGAAGTTACATCTTACATGAGCCAAGAAAAGAGAAGAAGAACATATCTTGTAAAGAAAAGGATATGGGAGGAAAACGGAGGTGTAAGACAACGTGGCTGCCAATGCAGTTGCAGGGTTAGGGGAGTGATGTGGTCTCCCTGTCTCCGGCTACATCACCAGGCATTATCGGAGCCAGTTCATCTGACCCCCTGACAACCTAGGGAGTTCATCCAAGTGTACCTTATAGTCAGCCACGCCCCGTCCCGCATCCATGGATTTAGCCAACCTCAGATCATTGTAATATAGTATTTACTTTTGGAAAATAGCCTTATGTAAGTGGACCCATGCAGTTCAAACCTGAATTATTTAGGGATCAACTGTATTAAGTTTTTTCTGAAGAAAATGGGAAGCCACTGAAAGGTTGTTGAGTATCACATTATGATTTAATCAGTCTCTCTTAATACAGAGAAATTATACCTGTATGTTCACCTTCCTTGGTGGCTCAGATGGTAAAGAATCTACCTGCAATGAGGGAGACCTGGGTTTGATCCCTGGGTTGGGAAGATCCCCTAGAGGAGGGCGTGGCAACCCACACCAGTGTTCTTGGCTGGAGAATTCCATGGATGGAGGAGTCTGGCGGGCTACAGTCCTTGGGGTCGCAAAGAGTCAGACAAGTCAGACACGACTGAGAACTAAGCCCAGCACACACACAAATACATTTTCAAATTAATCAACTGAATTTTCCTATAAATATATTTGAAGTTCTTTACTGCTTTTGGAAAGAAATGAGCTGGTAATGGGATAATAAAGACAAACAAGTCTGAAATACCTCTACAGCAAAGTTTAAAAACCTTGATAACCTATTGACTATATTTTGGTGTCTTTAGTTGAAGATTATACTCTTTATTCTGAGAGATTAGTATTTGAACATTCTCATGACTATGCCAATTGATGTACTTAATACTGTTTCAATACAGAAACAAGAGATAGGGATTCACAAAAGAGAGACTCCGCTATCTCTAAGTGATATTTAAAGTTGTGGGATTTGACTTTTTATCTTTAGTTTTTAATCACCTTGGTATCCCTGGTATCTAAACAGTGCCTATCATGGAATAGGCACTCAAAATGTTTCTTGAGTGCCTGAATGACTAAAAAGTTCAGAAGACCTTTGTTTTTAAGACTAATATCGAATTATTATGATAAGTTATGCTAGCTAATATTTATTGAATACTATTCTAAACTCTGTTACTAGACCTCTTCTATATATTATTTCATCTAATCTTCATAACAGTTTTAGGAAGTAGTGTTATTAATCCCATTTTATAAATGAGAGAATTAAGGCATGGAAAAATAGAGGGACTTGCTAAGGCCTCATAGCTGAAAAGTGATGAAGTTAGAATTTGAACTTAGGCAGCCAGACTCCACAGAGTGGTCTCATAGCCCTACCTGGTCCGTCAGGGCTGGAAGTCAGAGAATGTGGCAGCTCTGGGGTGCTACAATGGAAGGCAGCTAGGTGGCAAACCAGAACGGTAGCCCAGTGAAAGACGACAAGGATGATTGACTGTGCACTCTTGATCTCTGGTCCAGAACAGATGCATCACATTTTCTTCCCAAGTCTGTCACGTTGCTTACAACTTCTAACCAATGGTTTTGTGTGTAATAGATCGCCTATGTTCACTGCTGCTTTTTAAAGATTGTCTAAAGACATAACTTAGTCCATTTTAGGGAAGTCTTGAAAACACAAATCTGCTTTCTCCACATGGCTTCTAATGCCATTGCTAAAGAATGTGTTTTGCAAGTGGGAACTCAAAATAATGAACTTTCTCTAAACAACTTCACTTATCTTCAGAAAGAACAAAAGAACTTCCGTAAAGGAGAATAGGAGACTAAGCTTCCAGAATGTCCACATGGAGAAGATGGAGTGCTCAGGGCGTGATCACTTGCTGATGCTATTGACTGTGTTCTCCTCGGTGATCCTTTTAATCCTTTGTTTTAAGTTGAACGTTGATGATTTTTGTCTTTCCAGACTATCACTGAAAAACACAAGCTAAATGTTCCTGAGACCATGACTGAGGTTCTTGATGTTTCTGATGAAGAGGGTAAGACTTTTATTCAATCTTTTATGACATCTGTCAGGATCTTACATGAAGGAAATCTTCTTTTTTTTTCAGGGACCAAGCTGGTACAGTGGGTGTAGATGACAACATCTTAGCACTTAAAGTCACTTTTTAACCTTTGTTTCAGTACATTTACTTTTTCAATTTTGGGGGAGGGAGGATTCTGTTTATGTATTTTCAACTGGTATTATCTGAAATGACTTACTAAATAACAGGACTGGGGAAAGGGAAAGAAACTAGAAATTGACCATCTGTTAAAATATCTACCTGATAATACAATTGTTGTTAATATATTTTAATTATGCTAGAATACATTTTTTATTAAAATGCCTGAAAGCAAAAGAACTTAAAGCATGTTTTATCGATGGTATGTTGAGAAATTTCTGCTTTCTTCTTTTTTTTTTTTTAAATTTCTGCTTTCTAACTGGTTCAGTCACACAAGAGTCCACTTTAAATCCAGAGGAAGAGAACCTTAGAGAAGGCTAAAAGTAGCACAGCAGTTAAGTCATACAAATTAGACCTGAGATTTGATTCTTTAAGTCAGAAAATGTGCCCCCTGTAGTTTTAAAGTTGATAAAAATTATCTAAGCCAGTGGATTTCAAAGTTCTGAGAAGCTCCAAGAGGAGCACTGGGGACTCTCTGGGGTGAGTACGAGGCATTATGCTTGAGGTCCAGCCAGCAGGTTTCCACTACTGTACTTTACTAGAGTAGCTGGCTTTCCTTGAACAAAAAGAAAAATCTATTACACGTATTCCCCATCCCGATCCCCCCTCCCACCGTGTAACTATATGGCTGATTCATGTCAATGTATGACAAAACCCACTGAAATGTTGTAAAGTGATTGGCCTCCAACTAATAAAATAATATTTAAAAAAAAAAAAAAAAAAAGAAAAATCTAAAAAATTCGTGAATGAATAAAGTGAATAGCCAAGTTTCAGTAGTACAGCTATTGGTCAGGCATATATGTTTGAAAAATATGTGTACATATGTATGCACATGGCAAGTGTATATGTTTGAAAAACTATTGCCATACTGGCCCTAGTAGTAGGCCCAATACTAATTGCTTTTATGGAGAAATATTAAAGATATTTCTTTAGGTTCTTCAAGATAAAATCATAAAGTCAAACTTTCCATTGAGATGCCCTCGTTTGAAACCAATTCATTAATTCACTTATTGGTGACAGACATTGAGTTGTCTCAACTTTTGTGAGAAGTTATGATAAGAACAAACAAATGTTGGGTCAAATTAAAAGATGTTGCCAAAAATAATGGTTCCAGGTACTTATTATGATAATTTGTGTTCCATCCTAATACTTGCCAATTTTCTGCATTCATATTTGCACACTATATTTTGCTTTGTGTGATCATCTTTCTTATCTTCACTTACATGTTGAACAGCTTTTAAACAGTTTGGTGACCACTTTATTGATGGGGAAGTCCTTAGTGATTCAGGTACCTTTCAAGGAAATTGTTGGAGTGAAAACCTGTCTTTGCTTTTAATTTTTCTTACCTGCCTAGAAGCAACTTGCTTAATATTTACATCTGGGTGCCTAATACTCATCTGTTTTTGTTTTGTTTTTTATATAGCATGTGTAATATGAGTGGAATTGTTTACATGTGTATTTGAGTGTGTGGATTGTGTTAACTTGGAAGTTTAATGCCATGAATTGCTTATACTGTTATATTAATGATTTGAAGCTATTGTTGAGACCTATAAACTAATTACATTATCTAATGACACTAGAAATATTTTTAGAAACTAATATTTCTTCATAGAATACAAATTTGGAGAAAAATTAATTTTTGATAAGTTGACATTGAATTAGCATGAGCATATTAAGACTGCTTGAATATGTAGTCATACCATTCTTGGATAAAGATGTGTTTTAGATGTAGTTAAAAATATATTAGGTTAGTAATTATAATCTAATTTTTTTTAATTACCTAGGAATAAAGTAATCTTTAAAAATTTAGGCAGACTTTGGCATATAGGGAAAAATGAATAATATAAAATATCCTCTCTACCAAGTAGACTCCAAAGTGCATGTGGTACCACTTTAAGGAAACCTATTACATGAAAATCTAAATTTATAAATGAGATAAATTAGGTAGTGATTATTGAATTTAAAAATAGTTACTTATTTCTAAAATAATTGATAAAGAATTCTAATAGCTAATGCTTCCAAAGTATTTACTCAGGTTTTAGTAATTTCATTTGTATGAAACAACCTCTTGAACCTACCCATTGCATAATATAAGATCTAGTTATAACATCTTATATATTTTTGTTAAAACTGTTACATGTTAAAAGTTATTAGTGATAAGAACTCTTGAATTTATAGGAATATTTGTGAATGGTCAGGAGTATCTTTCATGGTGAGAGAGGAAGATTTCTGTGGCTTCCTGCACGCTAAGTCGCTTCAGTTGTCTGACTCTTTGTGACCCTATGGACTGCATCCCACCAGGCTCCTTTGTTCATCCAGGCAAGAATGCCGGAGTGGGTTGCCATTCCCTTCTCCAGGGGACTTTCCCGACCCAGGAATCAAACCTGAGTCTCCTCCATCTCTTGCATTGCAGGCAGATTCTTCACTACTAGCGCCACCAGGGAGCATTTTTCCCTACTAAGAAATTCAAGTTGAATAGTTTTCTTGTGTAGAATATAGCTAAGTATTGTGAAGTAACATTTTAGTACAATTAGTATAAAAGAGTTTGACTAGTTGACATTGCCAATCCTTTAATTTCTTGTGAATTTAAAATGTTTTCTTGGAACCTACCATCATTTATATGGGCAAAGTACAGCTGCATGTGTTTGGATAGTATTAGCTAGTCCCTGTTTTCTTTACAACTCTACTGTTTTAATAATCGTCTGTGTGTCAATACTCAGAAGAGTATTCAAGCCAAGTATAGATGTCCTAGCAGGCTAACTTGCTGTAGTAAAATCAGAATTTTCCATTCATGAATCCAATCAACAGACGGTAAAAGAAATGTTATTGTGTGTAAGCTAGGTCCATTATCTCATCTCCAAAGCATCCATATGAGATCAACTGTGGATTTCCCCTCATTTTTTTTTTTCAGGTGAAAAGGCTCAGCTGAGGATGGGGAGACCAAGGCTTAAACATATTCAATAGTTTGTTCAGTGGCACAGAGCTACTAAGTGGGAGAATTGGAATCTAAACCCACTTGGAAAGCTGCTGTCATAGCTCAGTCGGGATGTAAAATAAGTCGGATGGCAGAGAAATGGAAGAAAAAGAGACATGGGAATTCAGTCTAGGCTACTGTGCAGACTAAAACCAAGCCGTCAATGTAATCCTTTACATCTTCAAAGGATTGTGAATGGCTTCCTGTCTTTGCTGACTCAGCTCCCCAGCCGTAAATTATATGATGGGGCTCTGGGATTAGAACACCTGAGTAACTAAATTACCTGTGGAAATGTGACCCGTGTGTCCCTTATACTCAGGGATTTGTGAGCGGGAGGTTTGTACAAACCTCTCCACTAGTTCTCTGGGATTGTGTGTCCTAATAATCAAGAGAACTCCAGAGTGGCTGAGTGTTGGGATGAGATACAGAGGCACATCTGTCTTTTCCTTTTGACCCACTTCCACTGTGGACTCTTGACCCTAGGATGGCACCTCCCCCAGATTTCAGTTCTTTACACACTTATCTGCAGAAGTGCTCAGTAATCTTGGGAGGGAGAGACCTCGGGAGCATTTCAGAGAGTCCTTCTTCCTGGCATTGTGCAGAGTTGCCAGCAGGGAGAATCCTGGGCCCTTCCTGCTGTACGTGTGTGTCTGTCACCACACTCCTGTGGTCCGTGCCCTCTAGAGACTGGCAGTGGCTCTGGCCCGGGGGACTCTAGTTTCCAGATAACAAAACAGGAAACTTTGACAGCAAGCAGTACATTAATGCCATACATTAGTAGGAAAGGGTTTTCATGAAGTTGTTTGGAATGATTGGAGAATACAATGAAAAAAAAAGTTAAATCCTAAAACCTGGAAGTCAGAATTCTGTTAAGTAAGTAAAAACGTAAAGTCAGGGAAAGGGTTGTTCAAATATAAGAAACAGAAAGGAAGTTCAGTTTAGGTTTGTTATGATGCAAAAAAAAAGAGGGGGGGTTACTTTTTGTTGATTTGTTTTACAACAAATAAGGAAGTTGATAAAGAATGCTAGGGTATAACCACTCTGTCATAAACTCTTTCCAAGCCTGTAGAACTGTACTTGAACAAATAAGGGTTAAGTATTTAAATTCAGAATCTTATTTGAAAGTAGAACTGTATCCCTTTTCCCCGCCTTGGCTCAGGTAGGTAAGTAGTTGTACTGCTTGTTCATGTAGGGAATTTGCAGACAGAAGCAGATGGATAGAGAGGAAGGTGGGGAAGATGAGTCGGGGGTCACCATGCTGAATCTGAGACGCTTATAGCAAGTTCAGGTGGGGAAGTCCAGGAAACATTTGAATGTGTGTGTTGAGTTTGTGAGAGAGGTTTGGGATGGATACAGAAAGTGTGTAAGCAAAATATAGGTGATCTTTGAAGTTTTAAAAACACATGATGATGTATCAAATAAGAAGAAAGTTTGGAAGGGAAGTATCAACATTTAAGGAGAGTGGAGACTGGAAAGAAAGACTCAAAGATGTAAGGGGGAAGACCAGGGAGGATTTACATCAGAGAAATTAAGGAGGGTAGTTTTGCAAAGAAGTTACCTCTTGGCCACTGATTAATTTGCAAAAACAGAAAGCCTCTGTTTGTGAAAGGAAAAGGACTCAGAGTATGAAATAAAGAAGGCCTTAGAGTTGGAGGAAGAGGTTGCTGTATTTCAAAGAGGGCGGAAACATGGATGTTTCTGACGAAAGAAAGGGCTATTAGAGATGCAGAGTTCGAAGATAAAGGATCTAGCAGAGAAGGAATTTAGGAAGATGAAAGAAGATGAGGGTTTAAAGGCCGGGATAGGCTCGCCTTAGACTGTAGAAGTCCTCTTACCATGTTGAAAGGCAAGAAGATGGTTGTCTTATTTTTTTGGACACCGTAATAACATTTAAAGCATTAGCTGTATCATGTTTTTCCCAGACTTATTTTTCATTTTCTGTTAATTTCTATAGATATTTCTTCTTTCCATCCCACACTGCAGACACTATCAAATAGCATGGTTCATACACACATGTCCTGGGAGAGGAGTTTTATGGCAAGAATACTACCTAAGTACATACCTTTTCAGATAATTCCAACACTGGGTTAGCATCTGGCCACTGACACCAGCAAGTTGGGATTCTGCATCTTTGGCCACTTCTCTCTGAGATGTAAGTGTTCCCTGGTGGCGCAGACGGTAAAGAATCTGTCAGCAATGCAGGAGCCCTGGGTTTGATCCCTGGGTCAGGAATATTCTCTGGAGAAGGGAATCATAACCCACTCAAGTATTCTCTTTTTTACTGTTTTATTTAAAATTTTAATTTTATATTGGAGTACAGTCAGTTAGCGATGTAATAGTTTCAGGTGGGCAGCAAAGAGACTCGGCCATACATGAAAGTGAAAATCAAAGTTGCTCAGTTGTGTCCGACTCTTTGCGACCCCATGGACTAAACAGTCCATGGAATTCTCCAGACCGGAATACTGGAGTGAGCAGCCTTTCCCTCCTCCAGGGGATCTTCTCAACCCAGGGATCGAACCCAGGTCTCCTGCATTGCCAGCGGATTCTTTACCTGCTGAGCCACAGGAAAAGCCCAGGAATACTGGAGTGGGTAGCCTATCCCTTCCTGACCCAGGAATCGAACTTCGGTCTTCTGCATTGCAGGCAGATCCTTTACCAACCGAGCTATCAGGGAAGCCAAGCAGTCATACATTTACGTGTACATTCTTTCCCAAACTCCCCTCCCATCCAGACTGCCACATAATGTTGAGCAGAGTTCCCTGTGCTATACTGTAGGATCTCCACTCCAGTATTCTTGCCTGGAGAATGCCATGGATAGAGGAGCCAGGCAGGCTACAGAACATGGGGTTGTAAAGAGTCGAGTTGGACACGACTGAGTGACTCTGAAACACAGTAGGCATCAGGATGGACACAAGGCCACCATAGGGGTCTCGAAAGCCTTGAACTTCACATTTGGTAATACAGAGCCTAGGAGGGGATTTTTTTAATGTAGCAGCTGTCTTAGGCAGATACCATTGTAATAAAACGATCAAAATGCAGAAATGAGGGAGAATGTAAAGGACATCCACTCTCTCATGACCCCAGTGAAATAAGGGGCTTTTCAGTTGTGCATTGACTTATCACCACAGTCACTCAATTTTATATATTTGATTAAAAGTGTTCTCTTCCAGTTGCTTTATTTCTGTCTTTTAATATGACTACATGCACAGAAGGGAAAGGCTAAGTTCATCTGCATCTTCTACAAGGTAAAACTGCTGACACTGGGCCTTGCTTCTCCAGACTGGGAGTGAGTCCAGCTGGGTGACCTTCTCTTCTCTTTCCTTCACCATGTAAACCTTCTGTACACTCAGGGATGACAAGAGGGGAAGGTGAAGGGGAGGAATAAGACAGAGAACCTGAAGTGTAAGCCATACTTTATTAAGGAATTTTGAGTAATTTGGGGGCTTCCTTGGTGGTTCAGATGGTAAGGAATTTGCCTGCAATGCAAGGAGACCCGGGTTTGATCCCTAGATCAGGAAGATCCCCTGGAGAAGGGAATGGCGACCCACTCCAGTATTCTTGCCTGGATAATTCCATGGACAGAGGAGCCTGGTGGGCTACAGTCCATGGGGTCGCAAAGAGTTGGACATGACTGAGTGGCTAATGCTTTCACTTGTGAGTAATTTTAAGAAGAAATTGAAACTCATTGTGACTTGTCTTTGTTCTCTGTAACCATCTTGGTTGCTAAGAGACTGGTGAGATCTGGCAAATTATGAGAAGCAAGATGAAATACAACAGCCAGTTGACTCTGGGGATGGGTAGGATGCCTCAGTCTGGGTGAAATTAGGAATTTAATGCTAGAAGGCAAAGCTCAACTATTTGATTGCTGAACCTTAGAGGAGGGTTGGAGTAGTAGAGTAGGGGATAGAGCAAGAATGAGAGAGTACATTCAAGCAGACTTTTGGGTTTTAAATAGTTCTGTAGGCCTTTTGCTCAAGGGATCCATGAAGTACAGCTTGTTTTATATGTCATCTGAATTCAGTCATTCCCTCCACTTTTTCGTAAATAAGGCTTAGTTTTCTCAAAGGTTAACAAAACTTGCATTTTTTTCTGAAATAATTTAGGCTTATATCCAAACAATATTGTGTTTTAATAAACCAAGTCTTAGAATTGATCTTAGAACTTTTTGTCCCCCAGAAATAAACCAAGAGGGAATCCCAACTTATTTGACTCATAAAAATACTCCTGAATAAAGACTTACCAGTTATACAAGAGGGAGAAATAGTGGAAAGTCCCACAAGTCCTGTAATAAAATGTCCAAGCTTCCTGATCTCATTGCTGTGTTCAGAGACAGGCTTTCTTCGTAGATTCTTCCCATTGCTCACCAACATGAACTCTGACTAATGCTAAGTCATTCCCCTTAGTATTCTCTCAGTAAGTAATGCATGTTATTCTTATATTCGTACTGTTTTTGCTGCCCTCCATGACCCCTCACACACCAGCCTCTCACTTGAAATACCCTTATCTCTGCCCATCACACAACCCACTCCAGTACTCTTGCCTGGAAAATCCCATGGACAGAGGAGCCTGGTAGGCTGCAGTCCATGGGGTCGTGAAGAGTTGGTCATGACTGAGCGACTTCACTTTCACTTTTCACTTTCATGCATTGGAGAAGGAAATGGCACCCCACTCCAGTGCTCTTGCCTGGAGAATCCCAGGGACGGGGGAGCCTGGTGGGCTGCCGTCTATGGGGTCGCACAGAGTCGGACACGGCCGAAGCACCTTAGCAGCAGCAGCAGCTGCCCTTCACAATTGCCCCCAAGCAATTGACCAGCTCCCATTCCTTCTTCAGCGATTCCTTTTGCAGCTTCCCTGGAATTTCCTAGGTCTACTGCAGCAGATCACCACAGATTTATTCTCTCACAGGTCTGGAGGCTGGAAGTCCATGGTGGGATCATGCTTTCCTCCGAAAGCTGTAGGGAAGAGCCCTTGATCTCGTCTTCCAGCCTCAGTGCCAGTCAGCAGCCGTTAGTGTTCCTTGGCTTACAGACGCATCTCTTTAGCATCTGCATTCACACGGCAGTCTCCTCTGAGTCTCTTTTGTCCTTCTCTGTCTCTTGTGAAAACATTCTTTTTGAAATTATCCCGTATGATCTCATCTAAATCCTTCTTTTACATCTAGAAGGACCCTGACTCCACATAAGACCACCTCCTGGGGCTCCAAGTTGACAAAATGAAATTTTGGGGGGATACTGCTCAACCCACTGCACTACAAGAGATCTCTCTCTTCTTTGGTCTTTTTGGTTCTTAAAGTTAACTAACATCATGTGCATCTGTATTTTTATTTGTCTATGGGTTGCTGCTGTTGCTGCATCTGGTTTTGTGAGGGAACACTTTGAAGAATAGATTATATACAAGAGTTGAGGGGGAACCAGTTTAACAAAATTAATTTTAAAAATTTACTCATGTTTTCATTAGAGTTATCAGATTTATGAACTATTTAAGCAGTGCAATTATATTTTTCTTTATATATTTTCAAAAATTATTTTGCATAAATGGTTTAGCTTATATTTCAAAGTGTCAATACTTTGACCATTTTGCATTAAAATAATATCTAGTAATACTATATTCTAGAACTCTATAATACATCCTTATGTATTATTTAATTCAGATCCCTGGCATGTGAGGTAGATTATTAGTATCACTCTCATGGGAAGATTGACTGGCCAGTAAGTGGCAGAATTAGAATTTTAAACCAGGTCTATCTGATTTTAAAGATTCAACTTTTAATTACTGTTCTGTGTAGCCTCACTCAGCTAAAACTAAATAAAAATATAATTATTTCACTGAGGAAAAATAAAAAGTAATTTTAATGATGAGACTTGTAACTGCCAAATATTAAGTGTAATGATTCTGAGAAAAAACCCCAGTGGTGAATAAATTGCATCTCTGTTTACTGCAAGATCTTTTGTTCAAACTGTCTTTGGCTTTAAGTAATTTAGAAAGCTGATAATCTTTTGATTATGGGCTCTTAAGATCATATTTACACAGAAGTAATGAAATGCTGAAGACATGATTCTTAGGTTTCTTTAATGCTGTGTCTTTATAAATAAATTAGTGCTGATTTGAAATAGTTATTTTTAATGGAAGAAATTAAAATAATATTTAACTTAAAAGAATGAAGTACATTCCTTCAAGTTTTCCCTTAGGTAGGTTTTCAGGCTTTGTGTGATTACTGCCCTTAAAGGGTCTTCAAAAATAGTTTCTCTTAGCTAAATTATTCTCCCATTCTAGCACATTAATGAGATGGAGAGCATTTGTGTGAATGAGGTATCATTTGTTGAATTTCCTGAGATCTGTATTTTTGAAAGTGTTCTATTCCAGTTCACGGGCAGGGAATGTACTCACACCGTCTGTGCGTCCAGATGACACTGCAACACTTAGTCATCTCCTTATGCCACTGCTTCATCACTTAACTCACTTTTTCCCTGGTACTTCACCTTTGGGAAGCCATCCCAAAACATCCTTTCTAAGCTCTGTAATGTTTTTAAAATTAAATCCCTGGTTGTTTATTAAAATGTCACAATCTGCCCACTTCGTTCTAGTGTTCTTTTCCTAATGTGCATATTTTGCTAATATCTGTATATAAGCCTTATTAACTCCATTTAGTACACTTGTTATTTGTTTTAGAGCAGTAGATATTTCTTAGCATATTGTTGATTACATGAAGACTGTTAGTGCTGGCTACTGTGTATAAAATTATTGAAACCACATTCAGAAGCTAAGTTGTGCATATTGTACTAATTATTAGGTTAAATATAAAGCTATAAATCAGCTATTATGATAAGAAATGAGTAAAGAAAGATGACTGATATTAAAAGATTTCCAACTCAGGTAATTATTTCTTCTCGTTAAGTAATAGGAAAATGGGTCAAATACTGTTTCCCAGAGTTTCAGCACTTTGTAATTGCGTGTGTTCTGTTTTTTTTCCAGTATGCAGTATTTCAGTGATGTCAATGCTATTGTGCTGATTTTTCTCACAATTACAATCATACTTTGTCGCTGATATTACATTCAACAAGTAAGTCCCCATCTCTCTCGACTGTTTCAAGGTGATGACACAATGACAGGTGATGGGGGCGAGTACCTCAGGCCCGAGGACCTGAAGGAGCTGGGTGACGACTCCCTGCCCAGCAGCCAGTTCCTGGACGGCATGAATTACCTGCGATACAGCTTGGAGGGAGGCCGCTCCGACAGGTATTCACAGAAAGCGCTCCCTTTGTGACGATAGTGATAAAAAGAAGTAGACACGATTGTTGACACTTCACGGGTATCCTATACTCTCAGCAGTTAGTATATGATCTTACTGCATCTCTAGCAACTTTGTGTCCGCTTTAAAGGAAACCGAGGCCTAGAGAGTTTAAGCAATTTATTGAAAGTTTAACTTTGTAAGAAGCAGAGTCATGATACATAAAGAGCTCTGAACCATTAAAGTATGATGCTTTTAATCATCCACAACTTTTTCTCTAGGCAAATTAAAAGGATGGTTTTGCCTTACGGGCAATCTTTACTCAGTGGCAGTTACAGGTACTCCCAAATCCCCTTGGGGTTTTTTGTTGGTGGAATCATTTCTGTGAACCAAACTATATTGTGAAGAAGGATTTAAAGATAACAAATTGAGAAGGAAATGTTGCCTGGAACTGACTGTTTAAAAAGGAATTGGAATAGACTTCCCCAAGAGCCTGGATACCAAAAGCAATTTGAGCAAAATCTGAAGGAGACCAGGTTTTATCACCAGATCCAGGGAGGTTTACATTTTGTTCTGAAATATAAAATCAATTTTGGGGGGTTATTACTAACTAGCACATCAGGTGTTTATTCTTTTTTGAGACAAACTGATTAAGAACATTCCATGGTGCCTCATGGCTGCCAATTTAGGTTGTGTGTGATTATTCATTCAATGTGATATCTTTTGCCAATCAATAATCTCAGGTTTATAATTTTAATATTGGCTCTATTTTTGGCTATATCCAGCATATGTGGAGTGTAAGAAATAAATACCTTAAAGAGTAGTCAATGCTAAAGGGATAATTAGCAAAAACAAGCCTACCTTGGGCTTTTTCCTTGAGTACTAATGCCTCCTTCCTATCTTTTTTTTTTTTTAATTCAATGTACACATGAGTGCCTTTCTGGATTGGCTTTGTGGTAGGTGCTGGGGTACAAGGATGACTAAGATATAATTGCTGAGTTCCTAATCTAATGGCATGAGAGAAGGGTGAGGCCAGCGGTACCCACAGTGCCCCCGAATCCCTGAGGCTCAGGCTTCCCGGAGCGGATGAGCCCAGGTCGAGAAGGAACGATGAGTAATAGTGGTGAGGAAAGGCGGGGAGGGCATTTGAAGCTTTAGTGAGGTGAGCAAAGGCTTGTGGTGTGTGAGAGAAACAGTGTGATGCGGCTGGAGCGCCAGTGTGACGGCGGGGAGGCCTCGTCTGCATTTTGGATGGCTCTCTGACAGCGAGATAGAGGGTGAATTTCAGCGGCTTTGTCAAAGGGCTACCCACCCCTGGCAGTAGCAACCATCTGAGAGACTGTTGCTGCAGTGTTCACTGGAGTAGCTAGGACAAGACTTGACCTTTTAACCTGGGTGGTGGCAATCCTGGAGAGAATTTTAGAAATGAAAAAGTTGAGAACCTATCAGTGAGGCAAAACTGGCCAGATGTGGTGACAGATTTTATGAGGTGGGCGAGGAAGAGGAAGAAGACCCAATTGGCTCGTTGGCTGCAGTGACTTAGATGGAGCGGGTCCTTGGGATCAGGATATAGGAGAGTGAGGATGGGGGGCTTGTGAGGGGCCAGTGCTCTAGATTCTGAATTTTGATACACTGCTTAATTTGAGCCTAACAACCTGAGATTCTTGAAAGACTTTAAATTGCAATAAAATATTTATGGCCTTGCAAAAATTCACAGTAATCTGTGAATAATCGTATTACTGTTATCCAAAAATCCTTTTTTTTCCAGCTTGGTTTCTCTTGTTAAGAATGAGTGCTTAACTTGATCCTTTTGCCTACTTTGAAATACTTAGTAAGGAGAAAGATTTAGAACAATACTTTCTGTAAGACAAGTATCAGTGGTTTGGGGATTCTACCCAAACTGAATACTTCTCAGCTTGTAGAGACAGGGAATATGAAGCAATGAAGACATGATCAGTTGCCCGGGGCCACACTTGCATTTGTAAAACACGCGGTGCATTCATCCTTTCTGAGTTGGCGTTATAGTCAGCATTTCATTTTCATGTTGCATTTTTTTTTTTTTTTAGTTTTGCTTAGCCAACTGAATATGTTATCTTTTTCAGTAATCATTTTTTCCTTCTCATTTCTTTATTTGGTGTGCTTTCAATAGTACCATGCCCAGGTAGGTATTAATTGCATAGCATGAAAACATGACCTTCCTGGATACATCCACATTTCCCTGCTTACTGCTCAATATATGTGTATTGTGTGTGTGTGCGTGCGTGCATATGTGTTCTGGCAAGCGTTGCTTATATTCTAGAATTATGGATTTATTCTCAAATTAGGCTTTTTATGTATTAAATTGAGTGTCTATTAATATTTGAGCTAGAAGGGGGACTGTTTTACTAGAATGAAAGTCTGTGACATGCCCCCAGGCCGACTTTATTTTGACTGTCACAGCACCACCTTGTGGCTGATCAAACATTAGCGTGGCTTCCCCAAAAGAAAGGTGTTTGTTGTGAAGTCGCTCAGTCATGTCCGACTCTGCGACCCCGTGCACTGCTGCCCACCAGGCTCCTCTGTCCCTGGGATTCTCCAGGCAAGAACACTGGAGTGGGTTGCCATTTCCTTCTCCAAAAGAAATGGGATTAGTCTATTTATAGTTGGAGATGATAGAAGAAATTATTCTGATGCCTAAAATGTATATGGATGCAGAGGAATAAAAATAGCTAAGCTTTGATTACATTGAATAGGAATACAACCAAGATCTGATTAGTTGGATTTTCTTTCCATTTTATTTTATTATTGCTTACAAATTAAAAAATGCTATTCAGAGTCAGTGCAGAACTAAGTAACAGTGAACCACAGAAGCTTCCCCATGTATTAAAGCAAACACATTGAATTTGGGGATATTCACTTGTTATAATAGGTTTGAAAGCACCATTAATTGAATTTCTAATAAATCATGCAGCTTACTAAGATAGTAATTATTATACTTTTCAGTGAAATTGCAAACTTTGATACCACCTAATATGTGTTCATAAGCAACTGTATCATGGTGAATAAGTATAAATTTAAGATCATAAAAATCTTTTGGCTCATCCCTTAGCTGAGCAGCGAGTAAAAATTTACACTTCTATAGATGTGTGTTTAACTGAACAGCACCACCTCTGACCTAACTTTAAAAAGTGGCAATTCTGTTGCAAACTATTTGAATTTACTTGCAGTGTTCTAGAAGAACCCACTCCAGTACTCTTGCCTTGAAAATCCCATGGACTGAGGAGCCTGGTAGGTTGCAGTCCATGGGGTCGCGAAGAGTTGGGCATGACTAAGTGACCTCACTTTCACTTTTCACTTTCATGCATTAGAGAAGGCAATGGCAACCCACTCCAGTATTCTTGCCTGGAGAATCCCAGGAACGGGGGAGCCTGGTGGGCTGCCGTCTATGGGGTCGCACAGAGTCGGACACGACTGAAGCGACTTAGCAGCAGCAGCAGTGTTTTAAATCAGAGTAGACATTTTCCGATACAGAGACTTAAATTATAGTCATTATTCTAAAGGAGAGAAGAATTTCCTTACTCTTGGAACATTCGAACTTCATTGATTTCATTGATTCTATGATATCATATAAAAAGAGCAATTAGAACTATAAACATTGATTAAATACCAATTAGCATTTTATAAGGCAGTAAACAGAGAGAGCTAAAATAAAATCAGAGGGTAGAGATATTCAGACATACGGTTTTAACTTACTCATTTTCTTTACTCTCTCTAACTTCCCTCACTGTCTGTCTGTAGATCCTAATATCTTTTTCTCCCTACCCTAATCTCCTTTTTTGTGATCATTTCGTCTCTTTCTTTCCTGTCTTCTTCCTCTGTATTTCTTTTGTGTTTGGGCTCTAGGAAAGACAAAAAATAGCACCAACATCCCTTTGCTCCTCTTGGTTCAAAACTAGTTGAAAGGTAGACCCAGGTATTAGGTCGATGGATATCAGTAATCCACCTTTATTACTGACACATTGATTGCAGGATGTGGCTTTAAATTCAAGTTCCAAGGAACTCTTAAAAACCTCGTTAATACCTCTTTACATTCACACCCAAAGGAGCTCTTAAATACCTCATTCCTAAAGCAGACACACCTCCACTGAGTTTTGGGGCTTCCCTGAGAGTAGCAATTGAGACCTGGCTGCCCTCTTTCAAAGTTTACACTTTACAGTGGTGGCAGCCACGCCACTGGGTCTTAACTGAGGCATCCTTTTTTTTTTTTAATCCATTCAGTTTGTGCCCATCCAAGCTAAATATCCATTTTCTCTTTGACACCTGTGTTTCTACTATTCCAGGGCTGCCTTTAAGGGTAAATTCTACACAGTGATGGAGTCTCTACTTCCTGTTACGAGCAGGCATTTTTATTCCTGCACTCCAGGGCCTGTTGATCCTTTTGTGCTTTTCATTAATATAAATCTAGCACTTTTAAATGTATAAATTCGCTGTCTGGATCTATGAATTTGAAAGAGACTGTGTAATTAATACATCCAATAGTAATTAATAAACCCAGTAGAACTTGATGGGGGAAGATGGAGGAGCCCATAGACAACATATCATTTCAAGAGGTTGACCTCTCTACTATTTTTCCCTTCTTGGTTCAATTCAAAACAAAATAAAGGAGAATAGAATTTAAGAGCTGTTGATCTAGTACTGCCTGGAACAGAACACATACAAGTGAATCTTTAGCTATCTTTGTAGTTTAAAGCAAGAAAAAAAAAAAAACTCAGTCCGCCAGTTGAGACAAGCTTTTGCTGAGATTAAAGACCCCTGTCCCCAATAGTTTAATCCCCTTCCTATCCTCAATTTCAAAGTCAGGCTAAGGTTAGTCATAGTAGCCTATTTATGAAGTGCACCATCAAAATCTAGCTGCACAGCTGTAAAAATAGCTATAATATAAGCTGCTTCCCGGTGCCATGACTTAAACCCCTGTGAATGGTTTGCTTGGCATCCAGGCTCCTGCTATGGTCATGTCAGGAGCCTCTATCTTCCCCAAGAGCCTGTAGAACATAAGATCATGTATTGACAAATTCTGTTTAGATTTAATTGTATTATAAACACACAGACTTATATATATGTGTAAAAACATAGGATCAGATACTTTATCTTTTGATTCATGTCAGTTATGCTCTAATATTCAGCATTTACTTTGGGGGCATAGATCTTACAGCAAAATAGGAGAAGACCCCAATTACTATAAATTATCTACCAAGTGATGATTTCCTCAAAGATAATTGGAGATTTTGACACCTCTCAAAGATGACAATATATGGCTTACAAACTTAGGTATATTTGCAAAAGAAAATAGTTTCTACTAATAGATCTGCTAACTTGACGTTTAGTCCATAATTCTATAGCGCTTCACTGGCCAAATACCCACTAGCTAAAAGTAAATGAAATCTTGCTTCTATAAATAAAGTGAAAGTTTGCCTATCTCTTTATTTTCCCCTGTGGGCCTTGGGCTACTATTTTGAATACAAATCTTTAATTCTTGGGCTAACATGTATAAAATATAGTTTATTTAAGATACCAATGTATTTATCATTTGATTGTACAAATTGACTGGGAAGTAAGGAAATTGCCTCTATGCACATATCGAATTTCACCCATTGCACATGAATATGTAATTCAGAACTCTGAAATTCAGATTTACCAACAATGTAAAGCACTGCTTATCAAGGCCTGAATCCCGTTGTGAAGCCAAACCTCAGTTTTGCTCAGTGTCCACTGGCAGTTCGTTTCCGTGCTGGCAGATGTGTGTGTGCGCACGTGTGTTGTGGGTTGGTCTTAGAAACGTTTTTTTGTGCTCTTGCATCTCATTGCCACAGCAACCAGCGTTCTTTGGTGCTTCACTCACCACACACAGGACATGCACAGGGAACAGTGCTGTCCTCTGAAATACCTTTATTGGAAACACCAGAGACAAACAGGAGAAGCACTGCTTCCACAGGAAGCACGCTTCTGGCCCCCATTCATCTCGTGTAGCTTCCAGGGGTGTGCACCGCCGAATCCAGTCATTCACAGCTGGAGAGGGGAGAAAGCGGTGTGGAGACAAAGGAAAAGGAGTGAAAACGAAACCTGTGCTTTCATTTCATTCTCTCCCAGGGCTGTCTTCTGCTCTACTCATACTTTTCCTAGCTGCAGGGAGATTTACATTTAACACAGATTTAGGCACTCTATCCTGGAATTACTTTCTGTGTGAATTTCTTATACTGGCAGTAAGCTACAGTTGCTGGTTTTAAAACTTTTCTGGGAAGAAAATGAATCAGATTAGGAGTATCAAATTTTATCTTCTGGATTCCCTTGTGCCCTGGCCATTGAGTGGTAGGAACCAGTCAAAAGATGTGTTGGTTTAGTTGCTGGACGGAGAGGTGTGGCAACACAGAGCCCCGCGTTCCCTTCTTCCACGGCTGCGGTTTATGTCCCCCTGGAAGGTGCACTGTTAGCTAATAGCACGCTCTTTTCACTCTCCTGCTCGGCTCATCCTTCCATCCTCCCAACCCTACTGCTGCTGTTGGTAAATCACCATGACCTCCTGCCAACCTACCAGCCTTCGATCCTTCAGTTCCGACAGGTCTCACACCCTGAGCCATGCCTCGTACCTGAGGGACAGCGCCATGATCGACGACACGGTTGTGATCCCCAGTCACCAGGTACGCGACTTTTCGCCTTTACCTTTCTGTTTTCTGGAGACCTTTTTAACATTCTCTGATGTTGGAAATGTCTGGACGAAGATTTTTAACCTAAAAAAAAAAACTGTCTTAATTCAGTCTATAAGCCTAGGATAAGAGATTTACAAGTTTTTCAAAAGCATAAAGAACGTTTGCTGCATTTCTCAACGAGCAGAGTTTTTCTAAAAGAATATACTACTTGTGTCTTCAGCTATGCTGGATTCTTCTGTGAAGATTATATATAAAACTCAATTTCTTTGTGTAATCTTTATTAAAGGAAAATGTAAGGTTGGATGCATTTTAAATTATAAGATAAAAGGTACAGGTTAAACTGTGTCTTTCAGTATTTAAAATTGTTTTCTATGAGAAAAGATGTAGAATTTGTTATGAACTTAATTTTAGATATGATTTTCTCAATTTTGACTGTATATAAGGAAGTAGATGAAACCTACATTTTTCAGAGACAACTTCTCAAGTGTAAGCCTACATCAATAATGTAATTTAAATTGGAATACATTATAAAGATATATTTTAAATGCCTTAGTCTCATATCATATTTTTAAAAGAATGCTTTTCCATGTAATACCACTCTCCTGTGATGCCAATTTTTGAAGTTCATTATATTTTAATTTAATTGAAAGAAAGTCTTTCTTATTAAATCCAGTGTTCTTTGTGTTTAGGTGACAACTCTAGCCAAGGAGGCAGAAAGGAATTCTTATCGTCTAAGCTGGGGCACTGAGAACTTAGACAACGTGGCTCTTTCTTCCAGCCCTATTCATTCAGGGTGAGTAAATCAATATTATGTATCCAGATCAAGAGGTAAAAAGAGATGAGTGAAAATAACAGCTTTGTCCAGTAGCTTTAGCTGATGGCTAGCTTACAGGGGAAGTGACCTTTTTTAAAAAGGTCATGCTTTATCCGCTTTATCTGCCATGGACTCTCTCCACACAAACAGACCAGCAAAAAGAGTTGAATTCAGCATAGAAGAACTGACCATTGTTTTAAAATAACGCATAGAACTGCGTCAAATAGCTTGTTAACTAACCAGAGTATACCTGTGGCCTCCTTATTGTTCATATTTTTGTCTTTAAGATATATTGAAAAGAGGGGCAAGATCATTTGCTTTTGAAAGTTCTGTTTACTAAGATTAACTGACTAGTTTAATAAATGCCTTTCCTTGCATATTAATGCATTTAAAATAATGTTTACAGGAGTCTGAGTCATATAGATATACAGAGGAGTTCACATGATGCTTGAAGTAGGAATATATTAAAAAGGGAGATTTGAGTGCAACCAGTTAGGTTCTCAAGATGACTTTATCGTTTTAAAGTCATTCAGGTAATATATATGCCACTACTTAAGAAATGCTGCCTATTTATATTAGCTCATTAAAAAGTAGGACTTTGAGTTAATGATTTTAAGTATTCTTAAAGATATTCTTAAGTTAGAAGAATTCAATTGTTTGGAATATAAATTCCTTAAGGGGGTTTAAATTGTAATACTCTTCACAATTGGTCCTTTCCTTACATTTTAATGGTTTCAAGTTGTACAGTAATTTCATAATTATGAATAAACTTTTAAAATGCTTTTCTTTAATTACTTTTTAAACCCTGCTCATATTTTATCTAACTAAATGTAATATTTTGATTTAAATTATTATCCCAAACTCCTTATCCATAATCCACAGAATGATTTTGAGTAATGAATCCTTTCTTGTTTTTATTATTCTAAAATATTCTCCTTTCAGGAAAGCATTCTAAGATACTGTAGTTTAAAATTTGGGACTTCTTAATCTGATCTTCTGTTAAAGGCTCGTAAAATTAGTTATTGAAAATAACTGGATATTGAAAATAATAATAATACTCTTCTTTGTTAAATAAGTAAAAGCTAGTTCTTGATGCAAATGTTATTCAGGGGAATAAAAACCAATTAAACCTCATTCAAATTTACTTATTTTAAGTATAAAATGAGATAATTAAAATCTGACAGCTATAAGTGGTTCAAAAAGCATAGCATCACATACTAAATTTTTCAACAATAATAAAAAAACCTTGGGCCTAGAGTGTTGATGGATAATAGATCATAATTTAGAAACCATTATCTAGTATTTGAAGTCCATGTCCAGCCTACAAAGTGACAAGATTATTTTAAGCAAACTGTGACATAGAAAAATTGTCTTATTGCAGACCAAGATTTTAAAGATGCTTATTTTTTTTACTATGAAACATGATCACTGACTCTAATCCTCAACTCTGGCTGTACATGGTAATCACTTGGGGGCTTTAAAAATACTGATGCCCAGGCCCCAACTGAAACCAGTTATATCACAGTCTCTGTTGTTGGGGCCTTGGCATTGGTATTTTCTACAAGCACCAGTTGTCAAATATATTTGTTTTATATAAGCTATTAGAGAGGAACAACATTGTGTAATAAAGCTTCGACTATAAGTTTGACTTAGGTAATTAACATATGACCAGTTCCCTCGAGTATCTTTTTATCCTTTCCACTTACTTAAGTATTCTCTCTTCACACACTGTTGACTTCTACAACACACCAAATTTTGTGCCAGGCACTAAGGAAAACAGATGAGTAAGACCTAGCCAGTACCTCTAAGAAACTTGCTGATGTGTTATTATTTGAATTTGGAAGACAGTCTCTGAAAGAGCAATAGCGTGATGGTTAAGAATGTGCTTTGGAATCATGTCAAACAGAATTCAGATCCTGGCCCTGACACTCAATATGTGGCACTGGGCAGGTTGTATAAAATATTTCGGTTTACTTATCTATAAGATGAATGTTATGTTATAGAGTCCATAGGGGAGACTTAAGGATTAGATGATTCTTAAGTAGTTAGCATTTTGCCTAGCAAGAATAAGTACTCAATAGATTTCAGCCATTAGTATTTATACAATCCACATACACATCTTTAGCAAGTTTCTAATTAGTGAAACAAAAGTATTCTGAATTCTCTAAATGGGAATAATGGCAATATTTGACTTATTTTTTATCAGGTAGTCTATCATAAAGTTGTATCTCTACTATAGTATTTGAATGAACACTGCAAAAGATGACTCCAATAGAATGGATAGTTACCACTAAAAATTTAATATTTCTGAATGTGATGGTATTTGAAAGCTACTATGATATTAATATAAACAGTATTCATTATATATCATATAAAAATGACTTCTTATAATTGTATTTGTTATACATCAGGTTCCTGAGTAATAGTTTTTATGTAATTTTCAAGGAGCTGAGTTTCTCTTTAATTAATTAGGTGAATTCCTTCCTAGGCCACTTCAAAGCCTGCCCAAATTGTAAGAAAAAAATAATTTTTGATAGAGGGGATAATAAAGTTAGCTTTTATATTCATATGTCTCTAGTTTTGTGTATAATGATCTATTAGATTAGATGAAGAGATTTTAGATTAATAGAAAACACAACTTCTACCAATAAGCACCGTTATTTCCTTTTACTTCTCCTGTTTCCAATGACTACTGTTCATCACAATAGGAGAAAAAGTATCAATGATTAAAAAATCTGTTCTGACCCATAAATACAGCTATTATCTAGCAAAAGAAAGGCTGACTGTTAATATTTTTGTTGTTTTTAAAGAAGTTGCCTTACTGATTCACAGTGTGATTATTATTTCTAGTATCCTAACCATGATCACATCCAGTGCAAGCTTGGACAAGAACTTAAATTTTACATTTCTTCCCCATTTCAGTAAGTGCGTAATGAATCAACAGATGTAAGCCACAAATTCCTATCGATAGCTAGTTTTGTGACTCATTTTAAATATTATTTCAAAAATCTTTATTGTTACAGTTTTTTAATGTCAGCCAAGTGCCAACAAATAAATGTCAGTTCATGATGTCAGTTCATATATAAGACATAGTAACTAGAAGTCAATAGGAAAGCAATCTTTTATAGGTCTTCTTTTTCATAAAAACATGTTGAAGGTGGTTTTGCTGTGAACCTAAAACTACTCTAAAAAATATAGTCTATTTTTTTAAAAATGTAAAGATGTTAGCTCAAATAGTGGAAGTTGATATTTGAAAGTAAAAAAAATATTTGAAATTCATAGAAATTAAAGATATTTTTCATTTGATGACATCAATATTTATCTAAGTACCTGTGGCAGTTAATTTAGTTGTTCATGTATTTCAAATATTCTTTTTTTTTTTTAATGGTACATGAAGGTAAATTCTTTGGGGTGAAGAAAATTGTTTCATAAGCGGTAAAACAACTGTTTTGTCAAGTTAGGTTTCTGGTCCAAAGTATACGTATATCCATTTGTATATCAGGTGTTGAAAACCCAAGTGGACTCTGTGAAAACATAAGGAGTGTTTTGAGGAAGAGCAGACTCAAGTAGAAGAGGATGAAAGACAGGACTATAACGTGAGATTAAACAGTGTGACCAGTGAGGAAGACAGGGAGTGAAAGTCTTGAAAAAGCACAAAGACTTCATTGCATAGTTTTGTTACCTATAGTAGGTAATTAATGTTATCTACTCTGCCTTATAGTTTATGCTACTGTTTGCCATTGGAGCTAATTTTTAAATTGCACCTTTTCTGTTTGCATTTCTTATGTAACAGCCCAAAGGGCATTATCATTATTTTGAAAGTATTAAAAGTGTGAGTGAAAAGCTATGGAGGCAAAACTATGTCTATCAAATCAAAGACTTTTTAGCTTTCATTATACCGCCCCTTGATGTTGTGTAGCTTCTTGGATATTTAGACTTTGAGTACCCACATACGCCAATGTTGAATAAGGCCACAAATCCCTCTCCAGTGATTTTGTATCCCAGTTCCCTAACCTGGGAGTTACTCCATAGCCCCCATATCTGGGTCTTCTCTCAGCCTTTTCATAGAGCTGTATCTCATTTGTATTTCCATCCTTTTTTTCAGTGAATATGGTATTGGTATATGAATATTTCATTTGAAAGTCACTTCTGATTTCCTTCTTTATATTTCGCTTTATCCATTCCTTCTCTGTGCTAAAGTATCTATTCTGTTGCAGCCGCACCTCTCCATGTCTTGATCGTGACAACAGCAGGTGAACTTCCACATCATTCCTTCTCTGAACATGTTGCCTCTCCTCTTCCCCTTTCTCCATGTCCTTCTCCTTATACCTTGCCTCGGGATGCTTTAGTGTGACCATACCTAGCCAGAGAGAGCGAGAGAGAGAGCACACGAAGGAGAATAATTTATTGTCTCCATGTCATGACCATTACTGAATTCCCCATTATGGTACAGGGAAAGTGGGTATTTTTTATTTTGTTGGAAATAAGTGGGGTTATGCTAAAATGAATGTAGACCTAATATGAGAGGCTGTCTTCATAATAAGTCTCCATATCTCTGCTGCTTTCCAGAGAAAAAGGGCTACATAGAACTGAAAGATGTCATTCCCAACAATTATGCAAATTGGTTAAGCTATTTTCAAGTTATAGTAAAGGTTATGATTTTAAGTGTCACTTAGCAGAGTTTCTTAAAACTATAGTCTAGGTGAAGCAAAGGCTGAAAGTTTATTAATAGTGCACTTGCTTGCTAGTACTTCTTTAAATGCAACTTTTGTTATTTTGGAAATTGTACTATAGAATGATTCCAGTGTTCTAAAAATATCAATGACTCTATGCTATTTTGATGAAGTTATTTTTTAAAGCTCTTATCAGACTACTGTTTATAGTATTTTTATTGTACAGTCATCCATCAGGATACTGAAGATTGTCTACAAATCAGTTTTCAATTTTGACAAATTTATATCCATTTTTTTTACTTTGTCTGCAATACCCACTAAATATTTTGTTTCTATTCATGAACATAGTGATAAATACATTTTTGGTGATTTTAACAGGTTTAAGTCACTTTATTTCAAAGCTATTTTTCATCAGTTTTTCTGTTGACAGAATTTGGAAGATTAGGAAGAAATTAAGGAAATTATAGAGGACAGGGAGCTCACGGTACGGTTTTCTCACAGCAACCCAGAAATCAGATTTAATTGAAGGCCCTCTTGCTATGTATGTGTGGATCACTGAAGCACCCTGATGACAGACTTTTTTCCTATTTTCACTCAATAACTAACTCTGAATGCTGCAATCTCCTCCCCATCCTTATCCCATGGTCCTGGATGAATTAAACGTAAACCTAAGGATTCATAACTTTTGGGGTGGAGGATATAGTCCTCAAAAGACCAGAATCATTGTTTTCTGCTGCCTCCTCTGAAGCATGTATCTGTCTAGCTAATCAACTACATATTCCTAGGCAAGTCATCTGCATAATAATGGTGGATTGCTTTTGTTTTATTCCTTTTAAATTGTGATAACACTGTATCTCACAATTTAGAAAACTTCAATAAGGATTTCTACTTTGCATGACTGCTGAATTTCCTTTGAAGAGTAAGATAAACAATTAAAACCAAGTATGTCATGTGATGTTTTTTTGTCTGTACAGTCTGAAGTCAATGTTTAGTGTAGTATGTGTATACATTTTCTGCAAAACTACTCTTGATTGTTTTAGCCATACAGCAAAAATAGTATATATTTCTTGGAGGAATAGCAGTTTGTTTTTCAAATAGATATGCTTCCAGAACTTCTGAAATGGAACATTCCAGTAGGTCAACTAACCTAGTTAGAGTTTTAATACCAGAATGCCACATTAGAGTTTGAGTTTAATCAAAGTCTCTCATTTTGGGGATAAGAAAACTGAAACCTAAAGATGTTAAGTGACTTGCCGGAGGTTACAGCAGTAATTCAACACAGGGTTAGATCTCGTGATAGATCCAGGCTGGAGCCAGGAAAGAATGTGGTACTTGTTGAATTATCTTGTGCTCTGTAATAATAGTGTTTTTTACATCTTCTTTAGTGCAGTTCATAAACTAATCAAAACTCCATATTAAACTACTTTAGCAAAGCTCTGGGTTCATTGTAGATATTTAATAAGTGTTAGTTTCTCTGTTTAATTTTTTAAATTACATGCTAATTTTAAGACATTCAAAATCTATAAAATTATGTGCATTTATTGAATTCTATCTGCTTGACCCATAATGATTTAATTCTTGCTCTACCCTTAAGTGGTGATAGGATTATCCCTCATTGACAGATGAGGCTTCAGTCACAGCTCACAGTGGAACTGAACTTCAATCCATTGATCAATACATTTTACTTTAGTTCTTTTCATCTCCCAGTGTTAGGGTTAGGGTTATCTTGTTCCATTTTTAATCTCCTGAAAATATGAGAAAAATCTGGTATGTGAACTAATTTCTCTCATGAGTCACCCTAGCCTTTCACTTTTTCCTGTGATACACACAAAAAAATGTCTCTTACAATCTGCTTTTTCAAATTATTATACATCACAAAATAACTATCCACTAATCTATTACCTCAGCTTTGCTGGTGGCTCAGTGGTTAACCACCAGCCTGCCAATACAGGTGACTTGGGTTCGATCGCTGGGTCGGGAAGAACCCCTGGAGGAGATGGCAGCGCACTCCAGTGGGAAATCCCATGGACAGAAAGGAGCGTGGCACAGAATTGGACACGACTGAATGACTAACACACATCCAAGTAGTAGCACCTTTTGACTTCCTGATATTTTTAATGAAAATATTCAAATGCTAAGCCAATTTTATATTATAAACTTTTGTTTATACATAAACAATTTTATATATAAACAATTTATATATAAGCCAGTTTTATATTTATAAACTTTTATATTGGATTAACTGATCAGCATGTTGACTTTTATCAAAAGACTTCTCATCAGTACCTAGGAAAAAAAATTGAATAGTTATTTCTCTTATTCTCTCTTAGTTGAAGAGTAGACTTTTACATATAATTCTGCATAGTCAGCTTTTTAATTAGTTGTTTACTCTAATGAGATCTGACGGGTGTTAAATAAATTTCTACTTTAGCCTTCTTTTCAATTAGCAATAAATATATACAGCTTCTCACAACTTACCTTTTTCATTCTTCCATCATTCACTATTTAAGCCGCATCTTCAGTTACACTATTTGAGTCTGATTTGCTTAGAGTATTTTCTTACTAAATTTGTAAACATTTTTATTCATTTTGACTATCAATATTTAGCTCTTTCATGACTTCCCATCCTTTTGTTTCTTTCTGGTATCTTTCTGATTTACTTTCTTCTCTATCTGCCTGCCCCTCTCTTCCTTCATCTTTCTCTCCCTCTCTCCTCTAATAATTCCCTCAATAGAGCTTGTTGCTATTTATTAGTCTATTGCACTTCCTTTAGTTATTTCATAAAGACACAAAAGCTTGTTTTTGTTGGACATTTTCTCTGAATTAGACACATTGCCTCTTTAATTTTTCAAATTTGCTTGGTGTTCTGGTGCAATACTTAAATATAATTTTCTAGATCTATGATGACACCAAGACGTATGTAGTTAAATTTATCTACTGCAGCTTCAGTCTTTAGGCCCTTTTACATCCCAGTCTTTGGTCTTTCTTCATATAGTTTTCACTCCTAACAAAATCATTACTTTGGTGTATCAAACTCTTGGTTTTTTGCTTACTCTCATTTTCTACTAATCCTCTATCAAGGGAAATAAATATACTCACTCTCTCATTTTCAAGCAGGGAAATGCCTGTAGAGGAATATTTAATATTGAAGACAGTCCTTCTCAACTATTTAGCTATTTTATGAGCTGAAGTGTCTGAGTGTAGTAATTTGAATGAGGTCTGACTGGGTTGGTTGTCAAGGAATCAAAGAATTAAATAACCTGCTACTCTAGCCTTCTCAATTAGAAACAAATATATACAGCTTCTCACAACTTACCCTTTTCACTCTTCCGTTCATTCACTATTAAGCAGTTACTTATTAACTGCCTACTATGTGCCCCATTCGCATTGCACTAGGCACTTGGGACACGGGAAGAAATACGGAGCACGAGGTCACTGCCGTTGTGACGCTGATATGGTCCTGTGTGTGGTTTAGCTCATCTCTCCTTGACCAGGAGAGTAAGTGATTCCAGTAAGTGAAATCATCCTGTGACATTTGAGGCTTAGACTGTGGACATCTTGGCAGCAGTGACTATGTCTTTACTTTCTGTATCCTTGCTCAGTTCCTAGCAGAGCACCTGGCACTTACAAGAAATGTGAAAAATGTGACATGAAAAGCAGCATGGAAATTATGGGGTAAATGAGAACAAAAGAAAATTTTAAAAGAAAGTCAGTAACATAGAAATCAGAGAAAGTAATCAAACATGTAGGTGCTTAGACATTGTTACTGCCAAGAATATAGCTACTTTAATTCACTCCTTATAGAATGCACCACTAGAAGATATTCTAAATGGAATATATAGGCTGTAAACCATTACCTGAACAAATATAGTGAAAATATAATAGCATGTACCATGAATGGGGAAACACTCTGAATGCTTTAAAAAATACAGATAGTATTGGATATTGATAATATTAATCAGATGTATTATAATAATTCCTTACTAGTTTGAGTCCCTGTTCTTCATCAAGGGTGCTAGTAATCAAAAGATGAAAAAGAAATCAAAGAAAGTAGAGAAAGTCAGAAATACAGCAATGAGTTCGAAATAGCACCGGTTGAAACTTCAGTCATTTTTTTCTAGTTTTTATAAAAATCAACATAAATACCATAGTCAAATGAAAATAATAAAATAGAAAAGAAACCTTTATAGTCATCTAGACGTTTTACCAGTTCTTTCATTCTTTTGAGTGATAGTGCATTTTAAAAAGCAAATAGAAAATAATTTAAGAATTCCTACTTAAATACTAGTAATAAGAAAAGCAGCCCACATTTTCTCATTGTATTTTGATAAAGACCAGAAACATCCATACTTCAGAACTGACCTGTTGCTCATACTCCCCAGTTTGTGCCCCATATTAAAAACTGAGAGGGCTGGGTTAGAACTGGTAGGTCTAGACTGGCTCCTGCAAGGGGAAAGAAGTGTGAGACCTCTTCTCTTGGTCTCGTTCTGCATGACCTGCTTCAGATAGGCACTCTGAGTCCTTCACAGACGTCTGCATTACTAGCAACAGGGGTTCTGTTTAATAGCATGCTTAATGAGTTCTGTGTTCTGCTATGAAGAGGATACTAAGATATTTTTCCTTCACTTATTTAAAAATAACACAAATATATTGTGTTTCTATCCCATAACTTACTTTACTAAAATAGCTTTCAAATGTTTTACATGTTTGTTATGGATGTAATATCTGAGTGTGATGAATCTGGTATAGTTCTGTGCTGGTTAAGTATCAGTAGATCTTACTACACCTATGTGTTGCTCTCCTCTTTCAGTTTTGGTATAAAATTCTTGCAAATGCAAGGAGAATTGGGAAAGATAGTAATGTTATTTGTGAGAGGGTGTGCACATCATTTGTGTGTGTCTTTGTGTATATGTATATGACCATGAGATTGCCTGGTTTAATTTTTCCTCCTTGACAAAGTGAGTGCCTCCCAGACTTTGAGTTTTATACTAACCTAGTGAGACGAACTCAAACTAAGCTGCAGAAACATCCTGAAGGAACCAACTTCAAAATTGAGACAAACCCTTTCTCTTGGTACAGTTAAAATAAACAAGCCAAATCACCTTGGATCATTATTCCCTTATTCATGAACAATTAGGTTGGCAGAAAAGAAGCAAAAGAAGAGATGCCTTTACATTTCTGAATTACTAGCTATGATTTTCCATGTTCAATTTTTTATAATTTGGGGAAAATCATGATGCACAGATGTCTTCCATTATCATGAGCCCAGGATTTCCGCCTCAAAACCCAGAGCAGAGGGGATTGATAATCTTGTTTTCTATCTACCCTATCAATTAAAATGGTATAGAAGAGATATTTCCACCTAAGAAGTGAAAAAGCACCTTTGAATCAGTAATTGGGCTCTTTCCAAAGCATTTGATTATTTTGGTTTTCCTCTTTTTTAGAATGTAATCAGTTAAAAACCTGCATCCTGGGTATGACAGTGTTGTAGCAGGATGCATGTACATGGGTTTGGTCTTGAGAGAAAGCCTGTGAATTTTTCTTTTTTTTTTCTTTTAGAATTTTTCTTAAGTCACAGAATTATGCTAAAATGATCTGGACATAATGTAATTTTTGAAAGTCAAATTGAGTTAACTTAGAAAAACTACAAGTTAGTCTTTCCTCTCTGCTCTATCTTTATATTATTTCAAACTATGGATTTTTCAGGACACATATAGAAGGAAGCAAATGCCTTTGCATTTATAACAAAAGGAGACTCATATTCTTTGTGTAATTTCATTCCACTTTCTAAGTCAGTTGGATGTATTTTTAATCTACAAGTTCATGTTTAATATCACCATTGTCAAATTAGGAGCAGAACTGTTCTTTAGTAACAAATCAAAAAATACAGAAATTAAAACAGCAACCAAACTGAAATAAAGGCACTGGTATAAAGTAAAACTACTTTTTAAGGGCATGTTTTTGGCTACCATGCATATAAATAAGAAATGTTTTAAGAACAGAGCATTATGGAAAAAAACTAACTTGACAAAGCTTGTTTATCTGCCTTCGATATTTCAAAACACCATCTAATCTTCCATTTTGATTTTTAGTTTCCTGGTTAGTTTTATGGTGGATGCCCGAGGTGGTGCCATGCGAGGATGCAGACACAACGGGCTCCGCATCATTATTCCGCCTCGGAAATGTACCGCCCCAACACGAGTCACCTGCCGACTGGTCAAACGCCATAGACTGGCGACGATGCCTCCCATGGTGGAAGGAGAAGGCCTGGCCAGTCGTCTGATTGAAGTCGGACCCTCTGGTGCTCAGTTCCTTGGGTAAGGGTTTCTGATAAACCTCCCATTTAGTCACCGGTGAGCTTGTGTCCTTTATATGAAATCACTAGAATGGAGAGGGAAAAGGTACGTCAAACTTTTGGAAGAAGGTTGGCCCCTATGAAATTTTTTAAGAATTGAAAGTAATGCCTCAATGTTTGACCGCACTTAAATGCCTCTTGTTTTAAGGCATTAATGGGTTAAGCATTCAGGTTGATTATTACTCTTTCTCTTTGGATGTGATGGTAGCTGCCAGGCTTCCACTATGAATAATCATACTTTGGTTGATGGTAGGTATTTTTTAATCTGGATTTAAGTGGGAAGATCGTAGGGAAAAAATCCAGTTGGCCCTTGAACAAGGCAGGGGTTAGAGGTGCTGACCGCCCCCCAGACAGTCGAAACTTTGCAAACACCTGAGGGTTGACTCTGCTGTAAGAGGCTCCTCCACATCCCAGGTGCTGCATCTGTGGCTCCAGCAGCCCCTGATGGACCACATGGTTCTGAAATAGTTGCCATTGAAAAAAATCAAATGGGCCTGCCTCTTTGTTCAAGGGTCAACTGTGCTAGTCCTTTCTGAACATAAACTTGGCCTCTTGTATAGTTACAACAAATAGTCACCATCTTCACTTTGGAGAGCAGTGTTCTTTATAGAACATACAAAAATTTAATCTATGTGATTTGTCCTTTCTGTTATCAAAATTGCTACCATGAGTTAAAAATTATCCTGGCAGTTTTATTTGGCATAGATTTCATTAAGAGGACAAAATCAAGAATGACTTTCACCATGCTCATTTTAGCAATTTTGAACAGAAATAAGCTTTTCTTCTATTTGTACTGCTGCTGTTACCTGGTATCTCAGTATGCCAAGAAAAAGTAGCGCCTGCTGAAAACTGACAAAACGAAGTTTTGGAGGGGGACAAGTTTCAAAACATTTTGAAACAAATCGGTTGTATTTAAGTCTTGTTATATAAAGTCTTTGTGCTAAAAAACTGGGAGAAAATCCTATTAATTATGAACTCTTTTGCTTTGCTAGTGTCATACTGGGGAGAGGATTTCTTACTTTAGAACTCAGGAAATGTTCTAAAGCCTCGTAATTTGGAGCAAACTATTAACAGGTTGTTCCAAATTATGTTCACACCTGAAAAGGTGTGTGTATGTATTTCCCAGTTACGGAAACTACCTCCCATGGCCTCCTATCAGACAGACCAGGGATTTAGAAGGAGCCTGTGAAGTTCTGGGTTGCATCAGAAAGCTCCATTGTGGTTGGAATAATTCCCCAGTGATTCCTTTCATATTCTCTACCAGGTCCCTTCTCCTTCCTCATGGACAGATGGTTGTAGGTTTTTTAATAATTGTCAAATCTGTTGAGAAATACCCATGAAAACTTCTGACCTCATTACAGAGTCAGAGTTTTTATTGTATTCCCAACAGCTTTGTCTTTCCTGTGGAGCATATTTTTTTTTTGTTTTTGGCTCATGCCCTGGCGGTGAACCTAAGCAGGAATAGAACCAACCCCCAAGCGCCCTCCTTCCATGCGCCTCCATTGTACACTCTGGGTCTCTGTTCTCGCTCTTTGTGACCAATGGAGGGGGCAGAACCAAACGCAGTGTGAAACCAAACTTCACTCTGTTCATCAGCTGGTGACGCTGGGGTTCTGTGCAACACAACACCTGAAGCTTACCTATGTTCTTTCTTTCACTGCTGCTTTGGATGTACTCAGTAAACTTCACCTGCCAACGGCTCCTCCCCCACTTAATGAGGGAGAAAGTTTGGTCAGCCGCATCCTTCAGCTGGGGCCTCCTGGAACCAAATTCCTTGGGTAGGAGTGACTTAAAACAAATCGATGGCTGCGGGCCCCCATTCTTCTCCTCCTTCTGCAATATGATTTCTCTTTTTGTCATTGTGCCCATGACATGTCCCTCTCTATGATTTAAATTCTGTACAACCTATCTTTAGTGGACCATTTCTGACCCTTGTGGTATGTGACTTTTATTTTTGAGTGATGTTTTTATATCTTTTCCCTTAAAGTGCTGTGACCTTCATTTTCGTTTAAAGCATGAGATCTGCCTAGTTGTACTATGTGCTAGTTATGATGTTGTTATGATAAATTCGGAGTCTGTATCAAAGCAACCTGGACTGAAAAAAAATCAAAAGCCTCTCTGGATTTTGAGAGTGAATGTGACCGAAATATAGCAGGGCAGTGCATGTTCTGGATCCTGAATATAATAGGCATTGGACACAACCTGGCCGCCTGCGGAGACGCTCCTTTAGGGCCACACTGTGTACACATGCCTATTGTTTCCTTGAATGGAGGAAATAGACGGAAAGAGTCCTTGAGTGCATGTCTCTCGAGTTCCGAAGTAGTTGACTCTTCTGATATCTCCTCATTTATAGCACATGAAATTACGCAGTGTATGAGCCATTTCCCCTCTTAAACCATTTTGTCATTTTGCACCTTGTAGAAAACATTTTAAGAGATTGGCATACCTCATAGATATGCATGCACATTTCTTTTGGTTAAATGTGTTATCCTTACGTTTATCAAAGGAGAAGTTCCAGAATGCCACATGCACTCACAGGGAGACATCATTGGCTTAAGGTAGCAGCATGGCCCCGGGGACTGGTGCCCCCGAGGTGGGGTGCTAGCTACTGTGGGACTGTCTGCTAGCTGCAGGGCTCCAGAGGATGGCCCCGCTCTGTCCCTGTCCCCAGAAGGAGAAGAATTCCAGGTCACTTTGCGACAGACAGAGTCGAGGTGCTTGTCTTGCTGGTGGTTAGCTCCTGTCCACACTGAGTGTTCTGCCTTGCTGTGTCAGGCCTGTGATCGTGGAGATCCCTCATTTCGCTGCCCTGCGAGGAAAGGAGAGGGAGCTGGTGGTCCTGCGCAGTGAGAACGGGGACAGCTGGAAAGAGCATTACTGTGAATACACGGAGGATGAGCTGAATGAAATCCTGAATGGCATGGATGAAGGTACTTCATATTGAAGGTTTAAAAGGACTCTGAAGTGGAGGCATGATAATGATGCATTTCTTTATATCCTAGGGGGGATGTGTGTGTTACCTAATCCAATTTGGGTCTTCTCTGCTGACGCTTGCACAGTAAAGCCTGCCTATTGACGCTAGGTTGTGGTGAAGGAAATACCAGGTTATTGCAGGTGCCAAACAAGAAGTCTGGGTTTTTGAGCATTAGCTTGTTTGGCACCAGTGACTCAGTGGTAAAGTATCCACCTGCCAGTGCAGGAGATGTGGCTTTGATCCCTGGGTTGGGAAGGTCCCCTGGAGAAGGAAATAGCAACCTACTCCAGTGTTCTTGCCTGAGAAATTCCATGGACAGAGAAGCCTGGCAGGCTACAGTCCATGGGGTTACAAAAGAGTTGGACATGATTTAGTGACTAAACAACAACAGAGTGTTCTGGTATATTCCCATGGTGATGCATTGGAATGCACAGTATATTTGCCTAGTCTTATTTTTGTTGCATTCAGGAAAATGAAATTCTTTAATAGTAAATATCTTAAGTTAATAAAGAAACACAGCCCCATCTCTATCTTTTGTGCAAACTTTTCTAAAATATCAAATGGAATAGATGCTGTTTGATAACAAAATGGATAGATACTGGATAATATATCCATGATTTTTTAAAATGCCTCACCTGAACATTTAGATATTTAAGGCATTGATAAAAAGTGCTAAACTTTTCTATAGGAAAACTTATGTATACCCATAACGACTACATTGTAGGATAATGTAATTTTTTCTTTCATTATTTTTTAATTGGAGAAAAATTGCTTTACAGTGTTGTATTGTTTTCTGCCATGCAACAATGCAGATCAGCCGTAATTATACTGTGTGTGCTAAGTTGTTTTAGTCGTGTCTAACTCTTTGCAACTCTGTGGACGGTAGCCCACCAAGCTCCTCTCTCCATGGGATTCCCCAGGCAAGAATACTGGAGTCCATTATTCTCTAGGCAAAAATAATGGAGGATTGCCATTTCATTCTCCAGGGAATCTTCCCAACCCAGGAACTGAACCCACACCTCTTACTTCTCCTGCATTGGCAGGCAGGTTCTTTACCACTACCCGAGAAGTCCTTTATCTCTCTCTTATGCCTCCCTCCCCTCCCCCCATCCCATCCCTCTAGATCATCACGGAGCACCAGGCTGGGCTCTCTGTATTATATAGCAACTTCTCACTAGAATAATACTTTTAACTTTCTATTAAGGGGTTAGGAAAATTAAGTCCACTCACAGTTTACACTTAATTTAAACAGAGAGTTAGCTAGGGTTGAATTTCATATGCACACCGACACATATAGTTAAGGAACGTATTTTTCACTAGGGCTTTAGTTTCTGTAAATCCCAAATCCCAGCTTAGGCCATTTACTCTCAGGTTGAAATACATTAGTTTGCCTAGAGGGAGGTGCTCTTTCTTAGGCCTCCTGAGGTTGCACAGAGATGAGGTTGCACAGAGTCAGTCCTGATAACCAGAGATATGTTCCACTTTACGTGACTACACAAATAGGCACGTTTTTTTGCCCAAGTGCAAAAAACATACCAAAATTTGCACCGACCTGGGCACACAAGTGTGTGGCTGTTCGTCGGATTTTGTCAGTCTTCCAGGACCACTGGCTGTAGCTTCATGTGAGGCTCATGGATAGTAAAGTGTAGCCTGGCACTTTAATGTTTCTTCCTGTACCCTGCTGAGATTTAGTAAGAAGAGAGCCCACGGAAGAGGAAATTATGCCTTCTAGATGTGTGGGTCAGTATTTTCCAATTAAGATGAAAAGATCAGGATTCTTACAGATAAAGCTTGCTCTGTGCTGTATTTAGCTGCTTCTGCTCCTGGGAACCATTTCTTTTGTTTGCATTGAGTTTAGGACATTTCTGTCTGATATATTTGCCTGTTATTAACACTGCCATGTTGTCCTTAGATGGGGACCCACTCATAACTTTTACATAAGTAAAAAGCTCATTTTGAAACCAAATTGAGTTTATATATTTTTATGTTTGTTATGTTTGTTCTGTGAAAACCTGTTTTTTCCTAAGTATATGCTAGTAATTGCCAATGTATTAGTTAGTCTTCAGTCATGAATGATCAGATCCTGGGACTTCTGACTTTTGCTATCTAGTTATATTCAAGAGTCAAGAAAAACACAGTTGCTGTTCATGCCTCTGTAAGAATTGTAAAATGCTTTCTAAAAATGAATAGCTTTCCATATCCCTGAAAATTCAATAATCTACTTAGTTCAAATTTTCAAATTTGAACCAGTTGAGTTTACTGTATTGCCCTATATATCTACACTAATGCAATTTATCAAGAGTCCATTATCCCATCCTCCTGATGTTAGATGATCTGCATGGTAAGTTCATGATTTTAGGGGAATATTGAAACCCTAAATTTGCAATCATGATCTTTCAAAAATATCCACAGTGATTATCTCAGAGACAACCATGCCACTGGAATGAACACCCTGATACAAATCTTACCCTTCGAAGACAGATTTTATTCCTGCACTACTCCCCTGAGAACCAAAAGGATCATATTACTTCTTAAAACCACAAATAACTGGTTTTGAACTAACTTTGAAATTTGCAAAGAAAGGAGCCCCATAATCAATTTCCTCTTCATCACATTGAGCCAAAAATAGGACAGGTTCCTTTCATTGCCTTCAAACTCCCTCTGGAAGTAGATGCTTTTGTTTCACAGTGCCCTGGAAAAGACCTAGTTTTCACAAAGAGAGAAAATGTGCCAAGCAAATGCTGTCAGGTCTTGAGAGATTCTAGTATTGTTAAGATCACCTTGCTTTTTAAATTTTCCCATTATTTAAAAAAGAAGGTTTTTGCTGCCACATCTGTTCAGTGTTAACTACGCCAGTGAGTTTGCTAGAATGCTTTCAAAAGAGAATCCTTGCTCTATGAAGATGGGTCATTTCTTGTCTCAGTGCTGGATAGCCCGGAAGACCTAGAGAAGAAACGGATCTGCCGCATCATCACCCGCGACTTCCCACAATACTTTGCGGTGGTGTCTCGCATCAAGCAGGACAGCAACCTCATTGGCCCAGAGGGAGGCGTGCTGAGCAGCACCGTCGTGCCCCAGGTGCAGGCCGTCTTCCCCGAGGGGGCGCTAACCAAGCGGATCCGTGTTGGCCTACAGGTACGCCCACACCAAGAGGCAGCTTAACCTAGCATGCATTTTATTCCAGCGATTCAAAATCAGCTTTTCAAAAGAGAATTAAATGGCTGAAGAATCAAATTATTCCTGGGTGAGCAAAAGCTGTCCTCAGAAGTCATCAGTGCCATAAAGTTTTACATGAGTGTTTGGTAACAGTAGGAAATTACAGTTCCCCTATTTGAAGACACAAAACTGACTTATGAAATAAAAAACAATGTGTTAAGAAATTTGACATGGAATATAATGATGTATTTTAATATTTTTCCTTTCTTTTAAAAGGCTCAACCTATGCACAGTGAGTTGGTTAAGAAGATTCTGGGCAACAAAGCTACCTTCAGCCCTATAGTCACTTTGGAACCTAGAAGAAGAAAATTTCACAAGCCAATTACCATGACCATTCCTGTCCCCAAAGCTTCAAGTGATGTCATGTTGAATGGTTTTGGGGGAGATGCACCAACCTTAAGATTACTATGCAGCATCACAGGTGAGTCACAGAGGACTATTGTGTTAGTAATAGAAAGTTCTGGAAGAAGAAACTTAGATTGTAAATACTAAATTACCTTTGTCATAAGATGCCTGCACCTTATTAATATGCATTAGTTCAGGGAAAGCACACTAACTAGGGAAGTGAAAGGGGATAGGAAGTGAACTGATGTTTTCTAAATAAAGCCTGATGCCAGACTTTTAGACACTTCATACACATTGTCATTTTTATCTCCAAAGTAAGTAGCCCTCTGGGAAAACTTTAACCCCCTTTTACTAGAAAGGAAACCAAGACTGAGAGAAGTTTCTTTATAATTTGCCTGAGATTATACTGTAAATACTGTTCATGGGGTTCTCAAGGTAAGCATACTGAAGTGGTTTGCCATTCCCTTCTCCAGTGGACCACATTCTGTCAGGCCTCTCCACCATGACCCATCCGTCTTGGGTGGCCCCACATAGCATGGCTTAGTTTCATTGAATTAGATAAGACTGTGGTCCGTGTGATCAGATTGGCTAGTTGTCTGTGATTGTGGTTTCAGTCTGTCTGCCCTCTGAACCCTAACCCTAACCCTTACTCCTTGGAAGGAAAGTTATGACCAACCTAGACAGCATATTAAAAAGCAGAGACATTACATTGCCAACAAAGGTTTGTCTAGTCAAGGCTATGGTTTTTCCAGTAGTCATGTATGGATGTAAGAGTTGGACTATAAAGAAAGCTGAGCACCAAAGAATTGATGCTTTTGAACTGTAGATCCAACCAGTCCATCCTAAAGGAGATCAATTCTGGGTGTTTATTGGAAGGACTGATGTTGAAGCTGAAACTCCCAATATTTTAGCCACCTGATGTGAAGCTGACTCATTGGAAAAGACCCTGATGCTGGGAAAGATTGAAGGCAGGAGGAGAAGGGGATGACAGCGGATGAGATAGTTGGATGGCATCACCGACTCAATGGACACGAGTTGGAGTAAACTCCGGGAGTTGGTGATGGACAGGGAGGCCTGGCGTGCTGCGGTCCATGGGGTCACAAAGAGTCGGACCTGACTGAGCGACTAAACTGAACTGATACTGTAAATATCTGACAGAGTTGGGATTCAAATCCAAGTCCATGTACCTCTAGTAAGACTTCATTGAAGGCATCATCTTATACCTGTTCAAACTAAATGATATCTTGAATAATTATACCAACTATTTCAAACTTTTCTGTCCAGGAATTGGTTATGACTTTATCATTAATCTGTTGACTAACTTTGGAAAAAGGAAGGATATTTAGCCTAATAGCTTTCAGTTAACCATCAAACTCCAGAAGGATATTCCCAGGACACTGGTTGTCTCTGACCAATAATACTACCACAGATGGTGAGAGATTTAAAAAACCCACACAAGTAACCTGTGTTAGAACTACGTAATTGAGAATTTCCCCATTTAACAAAAACTTCATGATACTAGCATTCAGTAAACATTCATACTGTTTTTACTAGGAATAATAACCATATCTGCTTCAGTATTATTGGATTTTTTTTTCATTTCTCCTCATTTTAGCAGGAATGTTAACCCTTTCTTTTATTCTCTCTCTCATTCTTCCTTCTTATCAGTATTTTTTTTCTGTACTCTTGATAGCAAACTATTGAGAGTCTACCCCATAAGTTTAATAATATGACGTAATTTAAAAATACATGGGGGTTTCCCTGGTGGTCTAGTGGTTAAGACTGTGCTTCCAGTGTAGAGGGCTCAGGTTTGATCCACGGTTGGGGAAACAAGGTCCCACATGCCACATGGCATGACCACAAAAAAAAAAAAGATGCTCAAAACCAAAATAAGCAAAAATAATAAAAGAAAATATGTGCACTAAGATGAGAGTAGTGTGAAATCTTATGCTTCACTTAGGGCCTCTCCCAATTACTCATTTCTGCTTATTATGTAGCATTCCCATAACATTTTGGTTCATGTGTATATGATTAATCATCCTATAATATGCTATGTAGCAACATGGATGCAAAACAAGTCAGATTGACAAATGTCTGTGGCACATCCTGCCATTCTAGATGATCAAATGAAGATACCACCTGGGCCTTGACACCATCTAGTCTGGTTATTCTGGGCCTCTGTCTTGGGATGGATTTGTTCTAAACAATTTCTTAAATTTACTTGTTAATTTTTACAAATGCATTAATAGATTTTTGGATTTTTGTGTTTTGCTCTATTATAGAATTCTGTTTAGAATGTGTATTTTATGCCTCCTAGAATAAGGAACTTTGATAACTCATTCCCTTCTTTAAGAAACCTTAGAGTCAAAATTTGTTCTCTTCTCAAACATATTTCTCCTGCAATGCCTGAAGACAGTTTTGTCCTTATTTATGCCAACTTAATTTCTCAGTAGAAATGAAAGTCAGCATCACCCTCCAGAGTGATGTGTCTGTGTACAGAGGCATTCAGTCATTTGGTCTTTCACTTTGCAATATTTACTGAGCTTTTAATATTTTCCAAGGATTTCGCCAACCTTCAATTGCAAATTGAAAGCAAATTTTGTTTCTTGAAAATACTTGCCTAAAATATCAAGTGAAAGAATATTTGGATTTTTGTTTTAACAAAGCATTCAACTCCTTGATTAGTCGAAGGATCTTTTAAAATCATCAACTGACTACAATTCAAAATTATCTTCAGGAACTAGCAATTACAATAAAAAACTTTAGAATGTCAGGGAGAGAAAAGAGCACCTAGTAATTTGAAGCAGTTATTCAAATGCCCTCCCTTAAATTTAGTTCCCTGAAATGTGGTGTTAATGTTTGTTTTCAGTGTATCATTTTTTTAGCATGTAGTTTTCAGTCATTTTGTTTCCAGGGTGTCATCTTGAAGAGTGAATGAACATAGCCAGAAGCCAGAACCACAAAGCCTTTATTTTATAACACAGAGTTTGGAGTTCTGCCTAATTTTTTCCCACAATCATGTTATTTCAGGTGGAACCACCCCTGCTCAGTGGGAAGATATTACAGGAACTACGCCATTAACATTTGTCAATGAATGTGTTTCCTTTACAACCAATGTGTCTGCCAGGTATGGTTATTACTGCACAGAAAAACCATTGAAATTGTGTGCCCAAATGTCTTTTGTTTTACTTTGTTTCATACATTCTTTAAAAGTAATTTTTGGGGGGTTTGGTTTTAAATATGGTCTGCATTTACTTTCATGTCTTAAACCAGACTCGCCAGTAAATGTAATAGTAATAATGCATTAATGAAGTATGAAGTACAGCCATTCAGATTAAAATATAAAGAACATAAATTACTGCCAGCTATTACTGTATGACCCAGACTCTGGTTTTAGCAGCCACAGCTAATTTTTCCAGTCCTGAAGGACTTAGGAATGATGGGTTTCCTGCTGTCAACAAAACAGCCTGAACTGGTTTTTTTCAAACAGAATGATAACCAAACCACAGAGCATGTTAAGGTTTGCTTACACAGTTTAGAGTTTTCGGTGACTCTTATGCATCACAGCATATTTACATATTATCCTTTTCGTGTCACATATCTTTCAAAAGCTTAAGCTGTCTAGTTTTATTGCATGTGTGTACACCAACTCAACTTATTAGTTCTCATTTGCTTGATCTTTAATGGATTGCCAAGTGTTTCCCTATTTGTTTAATTTGATTACTGTAAAATCTTGTGACTTAAGAAGAGCAAGAGGCAATATGTCCATTTGAAAGATGAGAAAGCTGAAGTTGAGAGTGGTTAGCTTACACTCTTATTCAGGGAGTAAAACGATAGATGCATGGATAACAATGCAGAGCAACAGCTGAGTGTAGTGAGGCGTTTGTAGTCTCAGCCACCCAGAGGGCTCAACTCTGAGTCTCTGGTCTTGTGTGTCTGTGTGTCCTGACGCTCGCTCATCTCCACTCTAATGCCAGGAAACGACAAGTCCTGAATGGAAAGGTACAAGAGTTACTGAAAAAATTCAAAAAAGGGTGTTCGCATCAGAGTGGTCAGAGAGAAGGTAGCCCATGAGAGAGAAACCTAACAGGCAGGTAAAAGTGGAAAAGAAGGGAACATGAGCCAAGATGCAGACGGGCATGGGAGACTGGAGCAACAGAGTCCATAATGCAGAAATAATGCCGGAATGTTGGCTGACATTATTTACAGCAGGCCCTCTAGGAAAGACAAAGAAATCAGGAGCTATTACACTATTATAGGAATAATATAATTCTTTCAGACAGTTGAAGAAGCAGTGAATCAAGTATAGTTGAGTCAGTATAAAGAGGAAGGAGGTAAAACTGAGTGCCTGCCAAGAACCAGGAGCTATGCTGCCTTCAACGCTTTACAGTAAATGAAAGAAGCCAGACCCAAAAGGACAAATATTGCATGTCTCCACATAAATGAGGTACCTAGGGTAGGCAAGTTCATACAGACAAAGTTTAACAGTTTACCAGGGACTGAGGTGAACGGGAAAGTTCGAAGTTATCGTCTAATAGGTACAGTGTCTCTGTTTGGGATGATGAAAAAGTTCTGGAAATGAAGAGTGGCTGTGGTCATGCAGTATTTTATTTATTTATTTTTTTCGTGCAGTATTTTAAATGTACTTAATGCCAGTGAATTGCGCATTTAAGGATGGTTAAGATGACAAATTTTATATTATTATTAGTGCACACAGCCCATTTCTTGGAGTTGAGGCTGCCAATTAAATCATATTTTATCCCAATTAAAAAGTAGAAGAAGAGAGATGGATCAGGAACTTAAAAGAAAGAAAAACTAAGAAGATAAGGAAATTTCCAAATGTTTAAAGATTATGAGCAATGAGTCAGGAAGGAGGGATCAGTGATGGAGGAAGGTTTCAAAGTGAGAGGACGTGGAATAAATCTTTGATGTGTATAAAGAGCAAATTGAGAAAATGTGCATCTGATGGTTACTGCTTTTTCTGTGAAGCTACCTTTCTGAAGGCCTGAGGGGTGTCGTAAAGGTTTAGCAACACTACTATAATGTATAAAACAATATCTGAGAAAAAATTTACCAAAATATGTCACAGATTTGACTGAGGCTAGAAATCATAAATTATTCACAAAGCCAATGATTTCTTCTATGGGTTATATTAAGCAATATTTAGGAGTTCTGATGCAAAAGCAGATTTTTTTAAAAAGTAGGTTGGTTGATCCAACCTTGGTGACTATGAGTCGTTTGGAAAAGAATGATGAGATGAAGAAACATTAGGTAGTTTTTGTTGAAAAGAGTTTTAGGAACTGAAATGAAGAACAGTAGGGCCGATCAAAGAATATAGAAGCTCATCCAGCAAGATATTGGCATGATACCAGGGTGCACCACAAAAGGATTCTAGACCCTGAAGATGTATTTCAGAAGACTGAGTACTCAGACTTTCAAAGGAAGAAAGTTACACAGTGTTTAATATTTGACCTTGAACTAATGGTGCCTCCTTGTCTCTCCCTCCTCCTCATCATTCCTCCTCCATGTCCTCCCTTCCCTGTCTTTCTTTCCCTTTGTTTTTGCTTTCTCTCATTCTCTCCCTCTCTTGCTTCTCACTTTTTCCAAGAGGCATGTAATGATTACTCTGATAGTGTTGAAGGAACTGATTTGTTTCTCACGTAACTATCCTTTCTCACAGATGTGGAGTCAATGGATACAGAGGGCCGCCTGCATTCTGCCTTTTTGCAAAATGAGCCTGAGCATCTGGGGATCGCGATATCTGTGGAGTTCCAAGAACCAATCCTCCATGGATACTGAGGGATGACTGTAATTAAATTTCAGATAACTGACTTTATTTTATTTTATAGGTTCTGGCTGATCGATTGTCGACAAATTCAGGAATCTGTTACCTTTGCATCACAAGTGTATAGAGAAATTATCTGTGTACCATATATGGCCAAATTTGTAGTGTTTGCCAAATCACATGACCCCATTGAAGCCAGGTTGAGGTGTTTCTGCATGACTGATGATAAAGTGGATAAGACCCTGGAACAACAAGAAAACTTTGCTGAGGTGGCCAGAAGCAGGGATGTGGAGGTACTGTGTTTGAAAAACCAATTTATGTTAGTATGTTGTTTATACCTCTTTTAATATACTTAAAATAGTATTTAATAAATGTTATTCAGTCGCTCAGTCGTGTCCAACTCTTTGCGATCCCATGAACTATAGCTGTCCAGGCTCCTCTGCCCATGGGATTTTCCAGGCAAGAATACTGGAGCGGGTAGCCATCTCTTCTTCCAAGGGACCTTCCCAACCCAGGGACTGAACCTGCATCTCCTGCTTTGGCCGATGGGTTCTTAATGCTGAACCACCAGGGAAGCCCATCTAATAAATAACGCCATCAAAATGTTTTTGATGACCAGTTAACATCTTGATCAGTTAGAAGGCCAGTGACTAAAATGCGCCATTTTTAGCCAGTTTGGACCCATTCATTAGGGATAAAAGGACTCTTTTAAAGATTATTAAGGGAAAAATTATACATTATTAATGAACATTAAAATTCTTAAAATGTGCATACAATAATCTTTAAACTCTGACTGACATTTTGTCTTATCTCTGACAAGCATGTACCAGCACTCCCTCTTACTAGTAACAGGAATCTTCAAATGCACGGGGGCATTTAATCTTACTATACTCAGGTCTAACCCTGTACTGTGTTATTTTCCCAAACCAATATGTCTTTAAATCATAAATTTATATTTGTTTTTGACATCATAATAAATTGGGTTACTTGAATTCAATATCAAAGGTCCACACTGATGGAAAATTAAGAAATAAGAAAAAGTAGTGTAACAAAACCCTGGATATTGTTCCAGTAATGTAATAATTTCAGCTATTGTATTCTTTTTGTTTTTTCTCTATTTTCATCAGGTCCTAGAAGGAAAACCCATCTATGTTGATTGTTTTGGCAACCTGGTGCCATTAACCAAGAGTGGCCAACATCATATATTCAGTTTTTTTGCCTTCAAAGAAAACAGACTTCCTCTCTTTGTCAAGGTAATATATGCATAGAATTTGGTAATGCATTTTATTCAGCATCAAGTAAGGCTTTGACTTCCTTTGGTAGAAGAGAATATTTTCTTTTCAATCATTTCTAATGATTTTTTTAAAATATTTCTATAAAATTTTAAACTCCTAAAAACTATTTTTTTTAATTTCAGATTCAACCTTGATTTTTAGTTATAGGCCAAGAATGAGGGACATATCGCCAACTGATTAATTAGGAAAACTGGTCATTCATTTCCAAATTTTAAGAGAAGCCTCTCTTTATTTTTTTGACTATTATTTCTTTTAAATATTTGTGCTCAAATTTTTTTTAATATATGAACTTCACAAATGTGGAGACCAAAAAGAGTTCTTAGTGACAAATTTTTGTAGTAAAAGCTCTTAAAAGACCCAGTTAATCTATCAAGAGATTATCCCAGGTGGAGCAATAGACTGGATATACTTTCATAAATTCATTCAACAAACATTTGTGGAGACACTTCAATGTACCATGAATTTGTTGTCCCTGTTTAGGAATATTAATCTGGGTTAGGAATTTGTCAGTAACATATGCAAGTTGCATTTCAGATACAGTTCTGAAGAGAACAAAAATGAGTATGAGGGAGAGATTCATGAAATAAAAGGAAATAATAATTCTATTTAAGTTTTAAAGTCTGTTTTCTCAAGATCTCTACTGAAGGCCTTCATTGTGTCATTTCTGGTTCAGTGGCTTGCCTGATTAAAGATAGGTTCTTCTAAGGGGTACTGGATCCATTTACCATAAACACCTATGTAATTATGCTAATATTTGATATTGTTAGTGGGCAAAAGTCATCCTATAGACACCAAATAAAAAAATAGGAAAATGACTTAAACATTTCTCTAAAGAAGTTGCACAAATGGTCAATAAGCACATAAAAAGATGTTTAACAGCATAGAAATTCAAATTCAAACCACTGTGAGATACCACTCAGTACTCATTAGGATGGCTACTATCAAAAACACAACAAAACAAAAAAATAGCAAATATCGGTGAGGATATGGAGAAATGGGGGCCCTGATGCCTTGCTGGAAGGAATGTAAAATGGTGTAGCCATTCCATACTGTGGAAAATAGTATGACAGTTCCTCAAAAAGTTAAAACATAGAATTAGCATATCATCCAGCAATTCCCCAAAAATTAAAAGCAGGGACTCAACCAGTTACTTGCAATGTTCATAGCAGCATTATTCCCAATAGTCAAAAAGTGAAAATATCCCAAATATCCATCGATGAATGGATATACAAAATGTGATATATGCATACAATGTAATGTTATTCAGCCTTAAAATGAGTAAAATTAGCCAGACACAAAGAGACAAATATTGTATGTTCCCTCTTATATGAGATACCTAGAGTCGCCAACTAGTCAGAAAATAGAATAGTGGTTACCAGGATATGGAGGAAGGAAGGAATGGAAAATTATTGTTTTAAGGAAACAGTTTCAGTCTGTGAAGGTGAAAACCTTCTGAAGATGAATGGTTGTAATGATTGTACAACAATGTGTATGTACTTAATGCTACTAAACTATACATGTAAAAATGGTTAAAATATGTTTTATGTACAATTTAACACAACTTTTAAAAAATGAAATTCTGGTATATATTGCAATGTGATTGAATCTTGATAGTATTATGCAACCTGAAATAACAGGTACAAACGAACAAAGATTGTATAACTCTGTCTATACAAGGTACCTAGAACAAGCAAATTTATAGAGGCAGAAAGTTAAGTAGAGGCTAGTTGGGTGCTGGAGGGAGAGGAGAATGGGGAGTTATTGCTTAATGGTAAAACATTGCTGTTTGGGATGATGGGAAATTTTGCACAGTAGTGATAATCACATAACTTTGCGAATGAGCTTCATGCCACTGAGTTGTATGCATAACAGTGGTAAGAATATAAGTGGAAATGGTCAGTTTTATGTTATGTATACTTTACCACAATTTTTAAAAAGCTGAATGATTTTTTTAATCATTCTGAATGATAATAGGAAAGGGGAAAAGGAACACTTCCAAATCCTTACTTAGCGTTAGCAAGTGAATTTTACTTTTCTCTGGTTCTTTTGAGTGTTGTCTCACTAAAGTAAACAGTGTGTGTCACATGTGAGTGAAGCATGTATGCCTTTCTTGTTTAAGGTACGTGATACAACTCAGGAACCTTGCGGACGACTATCATTTATGAAAGAGCCAAAATCTACGAGAGGCCTGGTGCACCAAGCTATTTGCAACTTAAACATCACCCTGCCAATTTATACGAAGGTATTATAATCTGCTATAGTGCAATTCAGGCTGTAGAGGATTTGATTTTCAAATCCTTTAGAATAGATACAAGTAAAGACATTGAATGCAACCGTGTATAATAGTCATTTTTGATACCCTGTCCAATTTGTGATTTTCCTTTTAAGTAAGGGAAAAAGTAGCTCTGCCTCATTTTGCATGAAATTCACTTTGATGGAAGAGTTTCTATAAGTATGTATTGGATGTGTAAGAGAGAAAATTTCGATGTAAGATGTAACCTTTTGGACTGATTTTGAACATGAAATAATTCACTTTGTCTTCCTTATTGTTTTTACGTGCCCTCCTGGCACCATGCTAGTAGTGTTTTCAGCCCTGCCAAAACATTATCAGTTTATTCATTTCTGTTTACTACCAGTTCACAGGTGGATTGTGTATTATGAAATTCAGAGCAATTTCAGGATAGTTTACCTTGTTGCTAAAATGACTATGTGTTCGTTTTGTAACCTATACTATTTGGGGAGCATCAAATTCATTTTTCAACTATTTTAACATGATTAGTATACAAAATACTCATGTGTTATAGGAATAGATTTGAAACATTGTTGAAAGGAAAATTAATACTTGACCCAAATCTACTAGAGGTTTTTCTTTCTATTCAAACCTCTCCTCTTTATAGAATTCCTCGATTATTCTGATCAAATCAAAGAAGACAAGAGAATGGATTAAATGTTGGGAAAAGCTTTTTTTATTTTTTGAAAAATTTTGACCAGTATTCCTTTTTAATGGAAAGTTCCCATGTGGCAATTTATAGAAGGTTATACAAGTTGTCAGAGTTTATTTTAGGGGTTGAGAAGTGGGATACTGGCAGGTGAGACTTGGAGGAAAGGTGAAAAGTGAAAGTGAAAGTCACTCAGTCATGTCTGACTCTTTGTGACCCCATGGACTGTACAGTCCATGGAATTCTGCAGGCCAGAATACTGAAGCGGGTGGCCTTTCCCTTCTCCAGGGGATCTTCCCAACCCAGGGATAGAACCCAGGTTTCTCTCATTGCAGGCAGATTCTTTATCTGCTGAGCCACAAGGGAAGCCCAGGAAGAGAGGTAGAAACATTTAAAAGCCTAAATCTTAACTCCACGAAACAGAACATTTTCTGTTTATTTTCTTTCACCATTTTTCATGATTAATTATTCTTACAAATTAGAAATTGTTCACATAGAGAAAACCATGTAGCATCATATTTAACACTAAATTTAACATTAAATTTAATGATGAAAATGAAATTAAATACCAGAATCTGCATATGTAAATTTACATGTTATTACAAGAATTAGAATACAGAAGTAGGCATAGGCACCCAAATAACTGTTATCTAATAGCATTCCAATGGTAAAGAATGTACTTTGGGGGTTGTGGTGCTGGTCACTTTTGAGTCACTGAAGCAGAAAGCCAGATAAGAACCACAGAGAAATATGTAAATTCTGGGGCAATCCATCTGAGTGATGTGCAGAGATGAATGAGCTTTGTCTCTGATTCAAATGAGCTTTCATTATGCTGTAAAAGAAAGCATTTAGTTCATCATTTCTTCTTGTATCTAAGTCAAGATATATCAGGCACAGTTATTAATTCAATGATGGTCCAGGACAGCTCTCCAATTAGTAACTAAAACAAAAAGAAAAAATTGACAAACATGGTAGAGTTTAGATATATTTTAGAACAGAGTAGCTCTTTATTACAAGAGAATCCCTAAGTATTGCCTGTGTATTGAAAATATCTTCACTGCATGTTCCTTTGTGGCTTTTACCATGTTTAACCAATATCTGTAATGGCTGAGATATTCAGTTCAGTCTCTCAGTCATGTCCAACTCTTTGCGACCCCATGGACTGCAGCACGCCAGGCTTCCCTGTCCATCACCAACTCCCAGAGCTTACTCAAACTCATGTCCATTGAGTTGGTGGTGCCATCCAACCATCTCATCCTCTGTCATCCCCTTCTCCTCCTGCCTTCAATCTTTCCCAGCATCAGGGTCTTTTCCAATGAGTCCGTTCTTCGCATCAGGTGGCCAAAGTATTGGAGTTTCAGCTTCAGCATCAGTCCTTCCAATGAATATTCAGGACTGATTTCCTTTAGGATGGACTGGTTGGATCTCCTTGCTGTCCAAGGACTCTCAAGAGTCTTCTCCAACAACACAGTTCAAAAGCATCAAGATATTATGCTGAGATATTATCATCACCATTTCTGTAGACATATGCCATCAAATCCATGAAATGTCACACTTTGTGGCTGCTGGTAACCTATATCTGAAATGAGTACATTTATAATATTAGTTCTTTTGCTTAATAGATTAGTATATTTATAATTTTGGTTCTTTCCTTTGTCTCTTGAATCTACAGATGTTTGCATTTAAATCAATCTTCTTTAATTTTTGTGCTTGTCTTCTGTAAACTGTTAGTAAGAAAACATATGCAAATGCTAACTGTATGCTTGCCTGTTGATGTTTGTTGTCAGGGTATTTAGTCTTGTCTTTTCTTCTAAATACTCTCTTACTCTTCCTGCTCTCTTTCTCCATCTTGCATGGCATCTTGGGGTGGCCAGGAATCAGAGTCAGATCAAGAACAGGAGGAAGAGGTAATTATATGGCATCGTCGCTTGTTAATGGCTGTGTCATTGCTATAACCACTGATAAGAGCACATGATTAACAGAGAAGGGTTATACAGTTGTTTTTAGTAATTGAAGGGTCACGATATTACTTAACCTCCTTGAGCCTGTTTTCTCATGTTATGGACTGATTTCATAGGACAGTAAAACTTCTCTATAAATTATTACCTATCTGTGCAATAATACAGATTTCTCTACCAACTACTGAAAACTAAACCACAATCTCAGTGGTTCTCAAAAGGTTGGTCAGGAGATGCTGGGAGGAGAAAACTATTTCCTTAGTACTGAGTCATCATTTGCCTTTTAGCCCCCATATCCTCACAAGCTGCACAGAAGTGTTCCAGAGGCTGCATTGCATATGATGACATTATCACCCTGACACTATGGAATGTGTGCTTGTTTACACTTGGCTTCTTGTATTTTCTCAGCTTTCATTTGTAATGCAGATAGATATTTATATATGTTAAACATAAGCAAAAATTCTTCAGACTCCCCAGTATTTTTTTAGGAGTGTAAAGGGAGTCTCAAGAACAAAAAGTTTGAGAACCACTGAAATCAAAAGGAGCATATAGTTCATCCCTTTTACTATACTAATATTGTAATGCAGAACTCTACTAATAATTAGCACTTCCTTTAAGGTAAACATTTTATTAAGTATTCCACATACCCTATCAATAGTGATCTCACAGTCATGCTAAAAGATGTATGCTGTTATACCATAGGTCCATAGGTGCTATATGACAGATGAAAAAAATGAGTCTTAGAGAAGTTACCTTGAATAAATAGCCATTTGAATTATACCTGCTTTGATAGTCAAAGAAAGTATGTGTTTGTTTTCCTAATAAAGATCTGAAAATGCCTAAGCATTATAGAAATGAAAGAAATTATTGAAAAAGTTCTTATACTTAATTAACATATTGCTTCATATCTCTAAGACAGACAAATGGAATTGTTGTTTCACATAAATGTTTTCAAATATACCAGTTTTATTTTTTAATGTTATTCCGATGGATTTGAAATACAAAACTATGAAGAAAAACTTAATAAATACCCTTATGCTCACTAGCTTAAAATTTAAGGCCTTTATCAGTTCAGAGACTACCCATCAATTCCCTTCTTTATTCATACCAGCCGTGGAGCAGGATGAGAGAGGTGATTATAGACTCATTGTCCTACTGTGTATGACCAGATGCACAATAAACTTACAAGACTGAAGTCATTCTTACCTTCAAGTTACAGTCACTCTTTGTCTCACATATTCATTTTCCCTTCTGTAGTTGATGACTCGATCCCCAGGCTGGTCAAAATGGTACCTACATACCTTGTTGAAAAAGCAACAAAATTATGAAACCAGCTTTGTTATTATATCCAAATGAGTTTTTTATTAGGCTTAACAATTTTCCTGTTGAATATTTTCAGGAACTATTCAGTGCAATAGATCTAGTTTGTGTTATTTTGGGGATTTGGAATTCTGTCTTGTAACTAATAATGAAACTGGTTCTATAGAACATATCACCCTGGCATGTTCTTTGCTTTTTCTCAACTAAATTGACACTGTTTAATACCTACTTCACTTTTTTTTTTCCTTGCCCTTTTCCCTAATATGTATTTCTAATATCAAACCCCTCTAAGTCATATCTTCCCAAAGAAACATGTTGGAAAGGATTTTGTACCCATAGTGTCTAGAAAGCAGATTTATTTTTTCCAAAGTTAGGATAAGAATCAAAGACACTCTTGGGAAGAACTGTAGCAAATTACTCTGACCTTCCTATAACTTATGGTGTCTCCCATGTTTATAATTATGATAGAGTTTATTGTGTAAATCGGGGATGTGGGACACAACACTATTTGTAACCATTCAATTTATGTATCTTTTCTTTCAGATCGATATGACATCAGAAAAAAGTAAGATTTCAAATAAAACTGAGTTTGTTTGAAAGCTGGCTACAATAAAGAAAAGCATGAATTAAGATGCAAGCTAGTTGCCATTACTAACCACTATAATAATTATATTTTTATATTATCCTTATTAATCATTAATATATTTTTGGAAAAGCAGCTTGGCCAGTTAAATTATGAATATATCTAATTTGTGAGCAAATTATCAGTAAAATGCAATGATTATTCATCTAAGCATTCACTTTCTTTTGGATCCCTGTTAACCCTGCTTTTTGCTGTTATGCTTGTTTAGAAACTCACCCTAACGTTTTTGTCCATTTGTTAGCATAACATTGTCATCTCATTTTTTTAAGCTCTGATGTGACAGTATCACTTTTTATGTCAAGCAACCCTGACATCAGTAGAGAGCTCATTACTTATATAGGCCACACCTGCAAAAGTGATACTGTCTTAATAGTTCTCAGCTAAAGCTAACGCGCCCCTCACCCCCCCACCCCTTGCACCTCTTACTGTGGTGAAGTGTAACTGACTTCTCTAGGGCTGAGGTCTAATGGACTTTTGTAAAAGTGTTCTGAAAAAATAAGAACCAGGAAAAGCAAAAATGAAAACCTCCTGGATGAAATTACTAATCATAACAGTATGTCAAAAGCCATAGTAGGGCTAATTTTAAATAATGATGCAAAGCCTAAACATAATATAGTACAGAAAGAACTGGTTTTTATAGACATTGAAAGAGCTATGTTAGAGCTCATTTTAGGTTTGTAACATTCAGTTAAATTTTCAGTTTGTTGGCTTCTTTCTGATGACTATGTTCTTGTGTGGAAGAAGTTGAGTTTTTCAGGATTCTTTTTTACTCTTATGCCCCAAATTCTTTAGAAAAAAAAAATCTGATTTTTAATGTTTATTCATCTTAAGATTTATTTTGGTTCACTGTATTTCACAATGCTATTCACTAAAGGAGAAAACTTAGAAGTATGTTTAATATGGTCTTTAGGCCCAATGCAGTAATCTTTGGACTTTCCCCCGCTTTCTTGAAGTCCTACCTAGCACAGTGTAATTTACTGCTAAGTTTTTAAAATACTGAATTAAGAGTCTCCTTACCCTCTTAAATATGAAGCTTAAGATCATGATGTAAGACACAAGCTAGTTGCTATTATTAACCACTATTACTAACCACTATAAATCATTGTTTAGGACTAGCATATTTAAAATTCTGGATGTTTTCATTGTTTTATATCTGAACAAATCTGTATTAATATAAGTTAAATATATCCTTATATACGCATTTCACAGAGTATATCTCAACAAATATTGATTCTCTCAAGAGAAGGCACTTATGTTTATAAAAAATTTTACATTATTATTGCTTTCATTAATTCCTTTTTATAAAGAGATTTTATTATTCCACTTTTTTCTTTGGTACTAATATGTTTATTTAAATGACCCTTTATTCCCTAGATATGAGCTTATAGGAATTAAAAATTCATCCATCTGACTCAATCATTTTAAAAAAAAAGGTTACTATATTGATATAGTGCCATTAATCCTCCTGAATGAATCACAAGGTATTGTGACTGTTTAAAAATTTTCAAATATAGGCTTACATTTGGCTTCCCTTTGAGGGGGCTACACTGTGCAGCATGTGGGATCTTAGTTCCCTGACCAGAGATCAAATGCTTAACCCCTGTAGTGGAAGCTCTTAACCACTGAACTGCCAGGGAAGTCCCATGTTTGGCTTTCTTTTAGTGTAAAAGCAATCCTAAATAATCTTCATCCAGGTATGAAATAATCTCCAAAGAAGGGCTCTGTTGAAAGGACTACTTGAACTAAGGTCTTTTCATGAGTAAATCCTAAAAGAGTTTGAGTTTTCCTCCTTGCTTTAATGGGTGCAGGTACCCACTACCCATGCCTCAGACATACTGCATTGAGCATCTTGTGTATGGACTTTTAGGCAAATAAATATGCTTCACCATAGTAATGTTTTCCACATTTGTTCTAATTTCTCACCATCCTCCTGCCCGTGCATTTCAGCAAGGCTGCCTCTCCCACCAGTTTTAGTCCACCTTTGCTTTGCATGGAAATAACTTGGCTTACATAAACTGTGCGTGTGTCCCGTGTGACTGTCTCTGATTTGGGTTGCCATGCATCACATTTTAACTCTGGACTCACATATAAGTTTGATCACAATCGTTTTTGTTGTTTTTCTCTCCTTTCCTTTCTTTCCCTCCTTGGTCTGTCCATTACGTGTCTAAGCAAGGAGGTTGCTCCAAGGAAAGGACCATGCCTCTCAGCACAAGACTGTTTGTTTCATTGTTAGGTGTGAATTTCCCTTAGATGAAATGCCGGTTTGCAGCTGATTCAGATATATTTTATATAGTCATTGTATATTGGCAGAACTAAACATGCTGCGTTCCAGATTTTTCTATGATTAAATAATGTATATACATCATTAGGAAGTATTCTGAGTTTGCTACTACTGGCTTTCTCCTAGAGGAAATCAACTATCTGCGATTTCTAATGCTTTTTTCCTTTTTTTCCCATATTCATTTTTTTTCGACATTGATCTGTAACATCTGAACAATCTTGAGATATCTCTGTGTAATTTCACTGCGTTCGTTCTTTGTTTTGTGATTGTGTGTGTCTTGATTATTTGTTAAAGCTTTGTTATATGTGTGGATGTGCTACAAGTGAGAAAATTAAGCAAGTTATTTCCTGCTCATTTTTCCTTTTCAGTTTTTTTTCCGTTAGCCTTGCTTTGCTTTTGTATCCTGAGACCTTGTGGATCCACCATTCCCAGCCCATTTTGTTGTCCCTCCCGCCACGACAGGAAAAGACACTGTGTCGTTTCAGTCCTGATTACATTTGCCAATATCTTTTTTGATTTCCATTTTACTTTCGATGTTTTTCCATTCACATCAAAGATGATGAGACAGAATCTACAGAAACATCTGTCCTGAAAAGTCACCTCGTTAATGAAGTTCCTGTCCTGGCAAGTCCGGACTTGCTCTCTGAAGTTTCTGAGATGAAACAAGATTTGATCAAAATGACCGCCATCTTGACCACAGATGGATCTGATAGGGCAGGTTCCATCAAAGTGAAGGAGCTGGTGAAGGCTGCCGAGGAAGAGCCAGGGGAGCCTTTTGAAATTGTTGAAAGAGTTAAAGAGGACTTAGAGAAGGTGAACGAAATCCTGAGAAGCGGAACCTGCACAGGAGATGAAGGCAGTGTGCCGAGGTCTCAGCCAGAGAGAGAGTTAGTGGAAGAGGAGTGGGTCATTGTCAGTGAGGAGGAGATAGAGGAGGCTAAGCGGAAAGCATCTTCAGAGATCACCGAATACCCATGTGTAGAGGTTAGACTAGAGAGAGAGACCAAAGCAGAAGTAGAGAAAGACTCAACGGGGCTAGTGAACTACCTTACTGAGGATCTAAATTCCTACGTGCCTCCTCACGAAGAGCAGCCCCAGAGGGAGCGAGGTATGGTGGGGGAGAAGCGTGAGGCTCAGGGTCCCCGCAGGCGCTCAGAAAGCGAAGGCAAAGATGCACCCTCAGAGGAGACACAGAGCACCCAGAAACAGCCCAAACCAAGCCTGGGGATAAAGAAGCCGGTGAGAAGGAAATTAAAGGAGAAACAGAAGCAGAAAGAGGATGGTTCACCAGCTAGTGCAGAAAAAACAGAAGTTAAAAAAGGTAGTTCAGAAGAATCATTAGATGAAGACACAGGCTCAGCCCCCGAGCCTCTTCCCGCCGTCAAAGCTACGTCACCTTTGATTGAGGAAACGCCCATTGGTTCCATAAAGGACAAGGTGAAGGCCCTTCAGAAACGAGTGGAAGATGAGCAGAAAGGTCGAAGCAAGCTGCCTGTCAGAGTCAAAGGCAAAGAGGATGTGCCAAAAAAGATAACCCAAAGGACACATTTGGCTGCATCCCCCTCCCTGAAGTCAGAGAGGCACGCGCCAGCGTCCGCCGCCTCTAGAACAGAGAGACACACTTCTCTTTCCTCCTCTGCCAAAACAGAAAGGCACCCTCCGCTATCACCGGCGGGTAAGAACGAGAAGCACTCACCCGTGTCACCCTCCGCGAAGACGGAAAGGCACTCACCGGTGTCACCCTCCGCGAAGACGGAAAGGCACTCACCCGTGTCCTCCTCAAGTAAAACCGACAAACCCTCACCCGTGTCACCCTCGACCAAAACTGAAAGACACCCCCCGGTGTCCTCTTCTGCAAAAACAGAAAGACACCCACCTGTTTCGCCGTCAGGTAAGACAGACAAACGCCCCCCTGGATCTCCCTCTGGGAGAATCGAGAAGCATCCGCCAGTATCTCCAGGCAGAACAGAGAAACGCTTGCCGGTGTCACCCGCGGGAAGGATGGAGAAGCATTCACCTGTCTCAAGCTCCGGGAAGACTGAGAAGCACCTGCCAGTGTCACCTTCTGGGAAAACGGACAAACAACCACCTGTCTCCCCCACCTCAAAAACAGAAAGAATCGAGGAGACCATGTCTGTCCGGGAGCTGATGAAAGCTTTCCAGTCAGGTCAGGACCCATCGAAACATAAGACCGGACTCTTTGAGCACAAATCTGCAAAACAAAAACAGCCGCAAGAAAAAGGCAGAGGTCGGCTAGAAAAGGAAAAGGGGCCGATAGTAACCCCAAGAGAAACGCAGAAAACGGAGAGTCAGACAATCAAACGAGGCCAGAGGTTCCTGGTCACGGGACTCTCAGAGCCCAGAAGAGCAGTCCGTGCTTCCTCCACAGGGTTTAAGAGAGAAGATGGGGCTGGAGAAAAGGAGAAATCTCTCAACCACAGAACACCCGAACCTGTTCAGCCAGTGCCTGAGGAAGAAAGCCATAAAGATAGCGAAGTCCCCAAAGAAAAGCTGGCTGACGACCAGGGAGACATGGATCTCCAGATCAGCCCAGACCGGAAAACCTCCACTGACTTTTCTGACGTCATTAAGCAAGAACTGGAAGACAATGATAAATACCAGCAGTTCCGTATGAGTGAGGAGCCTGAGAAGGCGCAGCTTCACTTAGACCAAGTGCTCACTAGTCCTTTCAACACAACATTTCCACTAGATTACATGAAAGAGGAGTTCCTCCCAGCCCTGTCTTTGCAGAGTGGCGCTTTACATGGCAGTTCTGAGAGCCTGAAGCCCGAAGGGGTGGCCGATTCTCCGTGTGGCAGCCTGATGGAAGGGACCCCTCAGATTAGTTCAGAGGAAAGCTATAAGCATGAGGGCCTAGCCGAGACCCCCGAGACAAGCCCGGAGAGCCTTGCCTTCTCGCCAAAGAAAAGTGAGGAGCAGATTGGGGAAACACATGAAGCTACAGAGTTAGAACCACCACCAGAAAGTCATTCCGAAAAAGGACATCCCTCAACCAAAGATGTTGCCGATGGTTCTGAAGGGCAAGGTGCTGCAGTCACCGAGGCCGCAGAGTCCTCTGCTGAGTGTCAGCTGACAGAGGCCACCCCAGACCCTTCCAAAGACATGTGCCCCCCACAAGAAGGTGACAGCCTTGGTGGTCAAAGTGTATCATTAGCAAAGGAAACACCTGAAGGGCTGCCTGAGGTAGTGACCTGTGACGAAGGTCCACTTGCACACATTAGTCCAGCCCATGAGACGCAAACTGATACCAAAGCTCAGGAATCCACAGCCACCAAGCCCTCAGAGGAGGCAGAGGCCTCGCCATTGTCCGAGGCTGCTGTAAAGGCAGGCTCAGGGACTGAATCAAAGCCCCAGGCAGCCATTAGAAGTCCCCAAGGGTTAGAACTTGCACTCCCTAGCCGCGAGAGTGAGGTTTTCAGCCCCGGGGCTGATGAATCCTTCGCTGTGAGCCACAAAGACTCCCTGGAGGCCAGCCCTGTGCTGGAAGATAACTCCTCACACAAAACTCCCGATTCTCTGGAACCGAGTCCTCTGAAGGAATCCCCTTGCCGTGACTCTCTTGAAAGCAGCCCCGTTGAACCAAAGATGAAGGCTGGAATCCTCCCAAGTCACTTTCCTCTTCCTTCAGCTGCTGCCAAGACCGAGCTCTTCACGGAAGTGGCCTCTGTGCGGTCCCGGCTGCTCCGAGACCCCGACGGCAGTGCCGAGGATGACAGCCTCGAGCAGACGTCACTCATGGAGAGCTCGGGCAAGAGCCCCCTTTCCCCAGACACCCCCAGCTCCGAAGAAGTTAGCTATGAGGTCACGCCCAAAACCACAGACACAGGCACCCCAAAACCGGCTGTGATTCCTGAATGCGCGGAGGAGGACGACTCAGAAAATGGGGAGAAAAAGAGGTTCACGCCGGAAGAGGAAATGTTTAAAATGGTGACCAAAGTCAAGACGTTTGATGAACTTGAGCAAGAGGCAAAGCAGAAACGGGACTACAAAAGGGAACCCAAGCAGGAGGAATCTTCTTCATCCTCTGATGCAGATGTCGACTGTTCAGCAGACACGGATGAACCAAAACACACAGAGTGTGTGGAGGATGAAAGTGATGCTCCTGTGGTAGTGACAACAGAGGGCAGGAAGACTTCTTCCTCCTCAGAAAGTGAACCTGAGTTGACACAGCTGAAGAAAGGTGCTGACTCAGGCCTCTTGGCAGAGCCAGTTATTCGCGTGCAGCCTCCTTCCCCACTTCCATCCAGCATAGACTCAAATTCCAGTCCTGAAGAAATACAGTTCCAGCCTATCGTTTCCAAACAATACACTTTTAAGATGAATGAAGATGCTCAGGAAGATTCAGATAAATCAGAAGAAGAAAAAGATGATAAATCTTGCTTACCTGAAGACAGGCATGCTCCTGCCACTGATGGGCCAGAGATATCTTATGATGATCTGAATGGAGATACTTATCAACCAAAACTTTGTGATAGCCTTGGGTGTGAGATTGGGAGTTCTAGCAACTCAGCTGTTCCTGTCTCTTCGAGTCTCCACAGTTCCCCTGGTGATGATGTCAGTGAGCAGCTAGTTATCCATAAGGAATCACTAGCTCTCCAAGACACTGGTGTGAAAGACCTAGAAGAGGAGCTTGATGTTCCTGGAGTCGAATCTCCACAAGCAGATCCCCCCAGTGAAAGCTCTTCATCTTTCTCCTCTTTACCTCTTTGTCCAGCATCTGAAGCAAAAGGATTAGATGAAGACATGGTCTCTACAGCTTCTGCTACAGAAATGGAGGTCACAAAAACTGACCAAGCTTTTGAGAGCTTACCAGAGGACTGTTCCACTCAAGATTCACTCATTACTACTCAAACTGATAGATCATCCTTGGATGTTCCAGTGTCAGACCTAACAGAGACTGATGAAATCTATGATCCTCAAATCATAAGCCCTTATGAAAATGTTCCTTCTCAATCTTTTTTCTCTGGTGAAGAAAGCAAAACCCAAACAGATACAAGACACACAAGTTTTCATTCTTCTGAAGAGTATTCTGTTACCATCACATCCTCTGTTGAAGCTGTAGTAGAGACAAGCTCCTCTGATGAAACTGTTTCAAGTAAAGAATCTAATTCTGAGGACCAGGTCTTGGAAGCAGAATCCAAACAAGAGAGTACCTTGCAGGAAACACAGTCAGATGGAGCCTCCTCATCTATGGAGCCAACTGGACCAAAAACATCAACAGTTGTTGGTGAACAAATAAGCAAAGTCATCATCACAAAAACTGATGTGGATTCTGATTCCTGGAGTGAAATTCGTGAGGATGACGAAGCCTTTGAGGCTCGAGTGAAAGAGGAAGAACAGAAGATATTTGGTTTGATGGTAGACAGACAATCGCAGGGTACCACCCCTGACACCACTCCTGCTAGGACCCCAACTGAAGAGGGGACCCCAACCAGTGAGCAAAATCCATTTCTCTTTCAGGAAGGAAAATTGTTTGAGATGACCCGAAGTGGTGCCATTGATATGACCAAAAGGTCCTATGCTGATGAAAGCTTTCACTTTTTCCAAATTGGGCAAGAATCCAGGGAAGAGACTCTCTCACAAGACGTGAAAGAAGGGGGTACAGGTGCTGAGCCCCCACAGGTGGAGACATCAGCTGAGTCATTAACACTCTCAGAATCAAAAGAAACAGTGGACGATGAAGCAGAGTTACTCCCAGATGACCTGAGTGAGGACGTAGAAGAAATACACACTTCAGATACCCCACTTAGCTCCCAAATAGACATTTCAGCCTCCATAGAAACATCCATGAAAGAGGCTCCTTCTACAGGGCTCGAGGACCTACCCACCAGGCACATGGGTGATTCCGTTCCTCTGTCCAGTGTGAAGCAGCCAACTTGCCCTGACTTCCCTGAACAAGTTGTACAAGTTCAGTTAGATTTTCCCACAGTCACTAGGTCTGTATATTCAGATCGGGGTGATGATTCTCCCGATTCCTCCCCAGAGGAACAGAAATCAGTCATTGAAATCCCTACTGCACCCATGGAGAATGTGCCTTCTACTGAGAGCAAATCCAAAACCCCTGTAAGGACTATCCCCACTTCAACCTCAGTACCTCCATCGGCGGAATATGAGAGTTCCCTTTCTGAAGATTCGCTACCCAGCCTGGATGAGGAAGGTAAAGAAGATGAAGCAAAACCAAAGTCTAAAATCCCCATGAAAGCGCCTGCCCAAAGAGTGGAGCAGCAACCTTCACATCTAGACTCACCTCTGAAGAAGACAGATGGTCCCCAGGGACAGGACTTGACAAGCAGCACACCAGATGATAGAAGCAAATCTGAATCTGATGCCAGTTTGGACATGAAGACCAAATGTCCAGTAAAAATGAGAAGTTATATTGAGACAGAAATAGAAAGCACAGGTGAGGAAGAGGAGCTTGAGTTAGAATCAGAGGAAGGGGCCACAAGACCAAAGATATTTGCATCCCGATTGCCAGTAAAGAGCAAAAGCACCACATCTTCCTGCAGGGGGCCCACAAGCCCCACAAAAGACAATAAGGAGCATTTCTTTGATCTTTACAGGAACTCCATAGAATTCTTTGAGGAGATTAGTGATGAAGCTTCCAAGTTAGTGGATAGACTTACACAGTCAGAAAGGGAGCAAGATTTAGTTTCAGATGATGAAAGTAGTAGTGCCCTGGAAGTTTCAGTAATTGAAAATCTGCCACCTGTTGAGACCGAGAACTCAATTCCCGAGGACATCTTTGACACAAGGCCCATTTGGGATGAGTCCATTGAGACTCTGATTGAACGCATCCCTGATGAAAATGGCCATGACAATGCTGAAGGTATTTGCCAGCTGCTGAGATTCCCTGTGCTACGCATGTCATAACTGTGATATAGTTTTTTTTTTGTCTGTTTTATTTGGTGATTTGTGTCTCATTTCCTTTAAGCTTTCTGTAGTGGTTACTATGTTTGTGTAAACCCTTTGTGTTTTGTGCTTTCTCTGTATACTCTTGTCCGTGGAAACAATCTCAAGATTGAGTAATGAGAATGCTTATGGAAAACATAAACATGATCGGCAGGCAACCAGGATCTTGCCTTTTCTCTAGCTGCTGCACGTGAGGCCATGCAAGTTTTGAGTTTTGTTGTTCTGACTTTCCAGGCTTAGCCTCAAATTAAGCACATGGATTTATTTGGTTTGGTTTTGTTATTATGAGGATTCATTGCTTTCTCTTCTTACCTTTCTGTACTTTGAAATAATTAGTACTTCGCAATTTTATGATCATTAGAAAGCCATTTGTACAAGAAGATTTCACATATCATGAAATATTAATTGTTGTGGATTTGTTTTTGATTTAGAAAGGTTGGATTTCAGATACCAATGGTAAATACTTTAAGCAATCATAAGGTAAAAGCATGCTTTTCATTTATGCAACAGATGAATAGAGAATGGACTCTGATTAAATGCAGCAGACAACGAAAACTCAAACTTTGCATGATTTAAGTTGACTGTGAGGGGATGATGACCCTTTGAATTATGAAAAAAGGAAACCATAGATGGCTTTGAGAAGAAGCCTCTTGTCTTCCAATATCTCTACAATAAAGACTATTATTCTTAAATTTGGATTATAAAAAATGGCATGATACCATGACCTAAACTGCTGCCCATCAATTAATGGAAGTTAAAAATAAAAGGCAAAATTGTTGTCTGTGGGAGTATTATCTGAGTTTACTTAGTAGTAAGCAGACAGAAACTTTGCCCAAAAGACATATATACATACTAATATAATATACACATGCAATTATGTACATTTTATTCTTCCTTCTTCCAAGGTCACCAAGATCAAGAAAAACGTTGTTTCTGGCCATATAGGAAAAAACCGGGATGGTCTGATCAACCCGTGATCTAGGTCTCTTTTGAATCTTGGATGTGATTTTTTGCTCTGTGACTCGGAAGTCATCTCATACTACCACAGGCAATAATAGGAGGTCCTAACCAATTACGCCACTTCTCCGTTCCATTTATGATTTTTCTGCTGTTTGATGAGCAAGATGAGTATCTTAGGGTGGGCAGTATCCTCTCAGACAATTTAAGAGGAAAGTCGTAAGATTACTAGAAATCAGTAACTTATGCAATATGTCCAATGACTAGTCTTGATTAAAGAGATATGGAAGCAGATGGTTTTCATGATTTTTATTAAATGTATTCCCCCATTCCATTCCAGAAATCAGGCAAACACACAATTTAATATGATTTAAAATGTAATAGTTAACTTGTGCTGTAATCAAATATTTGGACAATTGACTCTCTTTCTTTGGATGATCAGTACTGTGGTTCCTCTCCTGTCATGGGCAACTTTTGGCCATTCTGTTTTTGACCTTCTGTAGATCAACAGGATGAGCAGGAACGGATTGAGGAAAGGCTGGCATATATTGCTGATCACCTTGGCTTCAGCTGGACAGGTAAAATGCATATGACCCATTTCTTCAACAAAACCTGCTTGGTTTGAGTGACATAGTTTGCTTCAGCCAAGTGTCATTAACAGTGAGAAAGGTCTTTTTTTTTCCCCCTTAAGGAAGACCACACAGAATAGTGTGAACAGTGATAAACTGTGAACTCAAAAATCGAGGATCTGCATCAACTCACTGTGTGAACCAGGGCCAGCCTCTTATTGTCTCTGGGATTTTGAATAATAGAACATTAGATTGAGAACAAAACAACTCCCCCCACCCTCCTTTGGATATCTAAATTTTGGAGAGATAACTGTGTTTCAAAACCATTGTTAGATGCAGTTGTCATAGAATTTAATTTGAAATTCAACCAGGGTTTCTTGTTTTAGATACCTTGTATCAGATATTTTCATTGTGAACAGTACTAAAGTTAACTTCAAATGGAAGTTAAAATACTATGAATGAGATGTTCACTGATTTTCTGAGAAATAGGAATGTTTCTGTTTGGAAATCATATGTTAAATAATTTTTTGATGCAAAGTGAATTCTAAAGTCAATGTGGTTTATTTACAAATCAGGATTTAAAAGGTATACCCTTTCATCTTTCCTATGATATAACATACTAAAGCAAGATTGTCAGAATTTTTTTCTTTTTCCTGGGTTTTTTTTTTTTTTTGGTCTGACTTTTATGTCATTTGTGACTACTTAACTGAAACAGTTTTAAGGGCTTCCCTGGTGGTTCAGACAGTAAAGAATCCACCTGCAATGTGGGAGACCTGGATTTGATCCCTAGGTTGGGAAGATATCCTGGAGAAGGAAATGGCTACCCACTCCAGTATTCTGGCCTGGAGAATTCCATGGGCAGAGGAGACTGGCAGACTATGTAATTAAAACATTATAAAGTTAATATTAAGCTCCTTTAGTTTCTTAAAGATTTGGTATGAAGTCATAATACTCTTAACAAAGATAATTGATAATGTAGAATAAATGACTGAAATAGTTTAAAGTAATTTAATAATACTGATCATATTTATTTAATTGAGGAATTCAGAGGAAGGGAGAATCTCAAAATATCCCTAGTTGACTTGTTAAATAGGTAGCTTTCTGAATTGTTTATTTTGCCTTTTAAGTATGTATGTATATGTATGTTAAATGCAATATCTATTATAGTTGGTGAAAATTCAAACCTTAAAATCATATGGAATGGTATAAAATGCAAAGTAAATAAGTCCCTCACACTTACCTACATCTTACCTTCGAGCTCCATTCCTCAAGGGTAACTGCTAACACTTTCTCGTGTATTCAGACAAAATCTGCAGTGCTCACATCTATGCCTATTATTTAAAAAATAAGCTGTGTAATTAGCAGTATTTCTCATTAATAATCCATCAGCATAGAAATATCTATGTAATTCTTTTAAATAAATATTTAGTCCCACTGTATAGGAGGCCGTTTTATCAGTGGCCTTTGTTGATGGATACCTAGGTTGTTTCTTGTTAGTTGCAGTGAATATCTTTGAGCACTGGTAGTTTTGTGGCTGTGTCTGTAGGCCTTGGGCGGGCTTCTCTGGTGGCTCAGAGGTAAAGAATCCATTTGCTAATGCAGGAGATGCAAGAAGTGTGGGTTTGATCCCCGGGTCGGGAAGATCATCTGGAAAAGAAGTGGCAATCCACTCCAATATTCTTGCCTGGAGAATTCCATGGACAGAGAAGCCTGGCGGGCTACAGTCTATGGGGTTGCACAGAGTCAGACATGACTAAGCACGCACACACTGTGGGGCATACCCCTAAAAGGGAAATTGCTGGGTAAAGGATGTGTGTATTTTTAATTTTGAAAGATATTAGCAAATTACCCTCTAAAGAGGACACCTCACTTACACACACACACACACACACACACACACACACACACACACACACACTCCAATACATTAGCATCCATGTAGAATATTAATGGTATAGACTTTAAATATGAACTTTGTGGCTTCTTCCCTAGGTCACTTAATGCTTCCGAGACCTTTTATTCATATGACATAGTGTTATAAAAAAGAGTTTATCCAGCCACCATAATATAGCTGCAAAACCAATATTTATCCAAGTACTCAGAAACAGGATTTATAGTATTTGAAAATTACCTAATTATGATTAAAAGTGAGACATGGTCCCTTCTACTGTTTCACTTATTTATTTTCCATTATCTTGGTTAAGAGTATAAGCAAGTATTAATGGTCTCTTCTCAATTTTGGAATTAAATGGGCCTGAATTTACATATTTTATAATCATTGTTTCAAACTTACTTTTTCCACTAGGACAGTGATCAATTCTAAACCCAATTGTAAGGAAAATATCCAGGATTAGTGCTAGAAAAACAAAAGGCATATGAGAGTCTTTTCTAATAAGTAGGAAAACATAAACGAGTTCTGTTACAGCAGTACAAAGAACACATCATTTGCAAAATCACAAGACAAGGTGTTGAGACTCAAACTTTGAAGTTAATGTGTTTACAAAGAAGTATTTTCTCTTCTAGAATTAGCAAGAGAACTGGACTTCACTGAAGAGCAAATTCATCAAATTCGAATTGAGAACCCTAACTCCCTCCAGGATCAGAGTCATGCACTGTTGAAGTATTGGCTAGAAAGGGATGGGAAACATGCTACAGGTAGGTGGGGAGCTATAAATAAAAGGTGATAGGATGAAGGCAGAACTAAGTCTTACTCAATACCTTTCATGCCAGGTGCCATCAATCTGAAGTGCTACTATAAGCAAATGAGAAGAAGCTATAACATTTCTCAAATAACCATCTTGCATAAAACTTCTTGTACTGTGTTTCTGTGAACAGCATTAAGTGGTGAAAAGTGATTCTAGCACTGGTTGCTAACAGGAATGTTATTAAGATCCTTAAATTTTCTAAATATTAACAGCAAACACTTGCTTTATTAGTCTTTGTCTTATTGATGGTACATTACATTCAGTTCCTGCTTCCTTTACTCCTAAATAACTAAAATGGGGGGAAAATGTCAAGTGGATATTCTGACCACATCAAATAAAATGGGAAGTAACCATAACTGCTTCTTATCCTTCAGCGGGTCTAAATTTGCTACTTCCTTTAATATCTCTTTGAAGACCTACCTAGAGACTTCCAGCCCACATTTATTTTTCCTTCTTTTACCATTTTTCTAGACAGGATTGCCAGAAAATAAAAATAAAAATAGAGAGCACCCAGTTAAATTTAAATTTCAGGTAGTCAATAAATGCTTTTTCTAGTATGAGTATCAGTTCAGTTTAGTCACTCAGTCTTGTCCAACTCTTTGCGACTCCATGAACCGCAGCACACCAGGCCTCCCTGTGCATCACTAACTCCCGGAGTCCTCCCAAACTCATGTCCATCGAGTTGGTGATGCCATCCAACCATCTCATCCTCTGCCGTCCCCTTCTCCTCCTGCCCCCATCCCTCCCAGCATCCGGGTCTTTTCCAATGAGTCAGCTCTTCACATCAGGTGGCCAAAGTATTGGAGTTTCAGCCTCAGCATCAGTCCTTCCAATGAACACCCAAGATTGATCTCCTTTAGGATGGACTGGTTGGATCTCCTTGCAGTCCCAGGGACTCTCAAGTGTCTTCTCCCACACCACAGTTCAAAAGCATCAACTCTTCAGCGCTCAGCTTTCTTTATAGTCCAACTCTCACATCCATACATGACCACGGGATAGCCTTGACTAGACGGACCTTTGTTGGCAAAGTAATGTCTCTGCTTTTTAATATGCTGTTTAGGTTGGTCATAGCTTTCCTTCCAAGGAATAAGTGTCTTTTAATTTCATGACTGCAATCACCATCTGCAGTGATTTTGGAGCCCAGAAAAATAAAGTCAGCCACTGTTTCCCCAACATGAAGGGATGGGACCGGATGCCATGATCTTAGTTTTATGAAAGTTGAGCTTTAAGCCAACTTTTTCACTCTCCTCTTTCACTTTCATCACGAGGCTCTTTATTTCCTCTCCACTTTCTGCCATAAGGATGGTGTTATCTGAATATCTGAGGTTATTGATATTTCTCCCAGCAATCTTGATTCCAGCTTGTGCTTCCTCCAGCCCAGCATTTCTCATGATGTACTCTGCATATAAGTTAAATAAGCAGAGTGACAATGTACAGCCTTGACGTACTCCTTTTCCTATTTGGAACCAGTCTGTTGTTCCATGTCCAGCTCTAACTGTTGCTTCCTGACCTGCATGCAGGTTTCTCAAGAGGCAGGTTAGGTGGTCTGGTATTACCATCTCTTTCAGAATTTTCCACAGTTTATTGTGATCCACACAGTCAAAGGCTTTGGCATAGTCAATAAAGCAGAAATAGATATTTTTCTGGAACTCTACTGCTTTTCTGATGATCCACCGGATGTTGGCAATTTGATCTCTGGTTCCTCTGCCTTTTCTAAAACCAGCTTGAACATCTGGAAGTTCACATTTCACATAATGCTGAAGAATGGCTTGGAGAATTTTAAGCATTACTTTACTAACGTGTGAGATGAGTGCAGTTGTGCGGTAGTTTGAGCATTCTCTGGCATTGTCTTTCTTTGGGATTGGAATGAAACCTGACTTTTTCCAGTCCTGTGGCCACTGCTGAGTTTTCCATATTTGCTGGTGTATTGAGTGCAGCACTTTTCACAGCATCATCTTTTAGGATTTGAAATAGCTCAACTGGAATTTCATCACCTCCACTAGCTTTGTTCGTAGTGATGCTTCCTAAGGCCCACTTGACTTCACATTCCAGGATGTCTGGCTCTAGGTGAGTGATCACACCATCGTGATTATATGGGTCATGAAGATCTTTTTTGTATAGTTCTTCTGTGTGTTCTTGCCACCTCTTCTTAATATCTCCTGCTTCTGTTAGGTCCTTACCATTTCTGTCCTTTATTGAGCCCATCTTTGTGTAAAATGTTCCCTTGGTATCTCTAATTTTCTTGAAGAGATTGAAGAGATCTCTAATTTTCTTGAACTTGAAGAAAGTGGGGAAAACCACTAGACCATTCAGGTATGACCTAAATCAAATCCCTTATAACTATACAGTGGAAGTGAGAAATAGATTTAAGGGACTAGATCTGATAGACAGAGTGCCTGATGAACTGTGGATGGAGGTTTGTGACATTGTATAGGAGACAGGAATCAAGACCATCCCCAAGAAAAAGAAATGCAAAAAAGCAAAATGGTTGTCTGAGGAGGCCTTACAAATAGCTGTGAAAAGATGGGAAGTGAAAAGCAAAGGAGAAAACGAAAGATATACCCATTTGAATGCAAAGTTCCAAAGATTAGCAAGGAGAGATAAGAAAGCCTTCCTCAGTGATCAGTGCAAAGAAATAGGGGAAAACAATAGAATGGGAAATCCCAGATATCTCAAGTATGAGTATATCCCATGCAATATTTGGGATATACTTTTACTTTAAAAATTGTTTTTTATCTAAGGTTCACATTTGACAGGACCTCCTACATGTTGTCTGGTAACTCTGCTTTTAGGGCTTCTTACCATGCTGTGTCACCCACTTTGTGTGTTTCTCTTGTTTGTTTGCTTACTTTCACAAAGATCCTTAGTTGGGCTTTGGCTGTTTTTGGTAGAGATATCAAAATTTTAGTAAATTTTTCCTATACTTAAAATGTATCAATAAAAAAAAATCACTAAGACAACTAAAGAAAGAGTTTAAAAGATTAGCCCTCTGATGTAATCAATATTTTTTCTTTAATATCCCAGATACCAGTCTCATTGAATGTCTCACCAAGATCAACCGAATGGATATCGTTCATCTCATGGAGACCAGCACAGAATCTCTCCAGGAGCGCATCAGTCATAGCTATGCAGAGATTGAGCAGACCATTGCACTGGATCATAGTGAAGGTCAGACAGCTTATGTGTGTATGTGTGTCTGTTGTATATGGTTAATTCAGGCAGTGGGACCCACCATCTTCCTTTTTCGAAGGGTTGCCTATGGTCTTTGGTCATACGTTCTTCTCCTCACTACCCTGAGACTTCCTTGCCCATTTTAGGTACCCAAAACTGCTCATACTTTGTTGTTTCATCACTGTCTCAGTCATCGTGAGCTGCTCCAACAGAAAACCATGAGCTCCAACAGAAAACCATGGTAGCTTAAACAACAGAAATTTATTTCTCTTGGTTCTGAAAACTGGAAGTTCAAGATCTGGGTGATAGCATATTAGCGTCTGGTGAGGGCCCTCTTCAGGGTGGTTCACGGCTGTCTTCTTGCTCTTTCCTCACACCAAGGACAGCTGGCTCTATAGCCTCTTCTTGTAAGGGCACTAATCATGTTCATGAGGGCTCTCCCCTCATGATCTAATTCCCTCCTAGGGATACCATTGGAGAAGGCAATGGCACCCCACTCCAGTACTCTTGCCTGGAAAATCCCACGGACGGAGGAGCCTGGTAGGCTGCAGTCCATCGGGTCGCTACAAGTCGGACATGACTGAGCGACTTCACTTTCACTTTTCACTTTCATGCATTGGAGAAGGAAGTGGCAACCCACTCCAGTGTCCTTGCCTGGAGAATCCCAGGGACGGGGGAGCCTGGTGGGCTGCCGTCTATGGGGTCGCACAGGGTCGGACATGACTGAAGTGACTTGGCAGCAGCAGCAGCAGGGATACCATGTCCAGACATCTTCACACTGGGATTAGGGTTTCAGCATATGAATTTGAAGGGGACCCAACGTTCCCAGGTGGCTCAGTGGGTAAAGAATCTGCCTCCAATGCAGAAGACAAAGGCAGATGTGAGTTTGATTCCCAAGTCAGGAAGATCCCCTGGAGAAGGGCGTGCCAACCCACTCTAGTATTCTTGCCTGGAGAATCCCATGACCAGAGAATCTGGTGGACTACAGTTCATGAGGTCACACAGTTGGACGTGACTGAAGCGACTCAGCGTGCACACCAGTAGCAACCATCCGCATGGGTGATCCATCCAGTGCCCTTTCTTCAGCTCCTTGGTGGCATTTCTGATGCTTGTGTCTTTCACTCTACCTTAGTAACCCGCTTCTCTGCCTGCAACCCAAACTGAGTCATCAGTGACTGCACTACTTCCAAGCCCTAACTCGAGGTATTATACTTTCATCCTCTTTTGCTTCTACACAGTCATCCTTCAAACCCACTGCAGCTCCAGCCATTGTTCCAACCTTGTTTTTGATATGAAAATGTCTCTAATTTACCCTCATTCATTTCCATTCTCGCTGACTCATTCTCCTTCTATCTATCTCATCACTGTTTTTGCACTGTCCCTTCTTCTTTCAAGCCTCCAATATTTCTCTTCATTTTTTCCAACCTGATCTTAACTCACATTCCTTAGAAAAAATAAGAATAACTATAAGCAAATGTCCATATCTGTTCACCACAAAATCTCCTGATTTAAGTGCACCTCAGTGCTTATACTCTACCTTCCGTGCTGTATGAAATGCCCTTGCTTTGCTAAAACCATCGTCTCGTCTTTCGTACTGGATTTCATCCTCTTTACCAGCTATGGACTTCACTCCTGCAGTGACCCACTCTGTCTTCCTAATACTAGACCATGCTCTACAGCTTTACAATGTACTTCATAGATCCCAGCTTTAAAAAACAAAGCAAAACAAATAATCTTCTTTCACCCAACATGTCCCCCTGTATGACTATTCTGTTTCTCCAGCCATTTCATGGGAAGTCTCTTCCAAAGAAGAGTCTCACTTTCCCATCTCTACTTTTTCTCCTCCTGTTCTCTGTAGAACTGTCTCTAGAATCCATTCAGGCCAGGTGTGGTCATCACCACTCAACAGAAAAGAATCTTGCAAAATTCACCAATTGCTCCTCATCACCAAATGCACTGAGCAACTCAGTCTTCATCTTCCTTTACCCGCTTGTAACATTTGACACAGAAAATCCCTTCTTCTTCTTCTTAAAATGATACCCTCTGTTCTTGTTCCTTTTTTCCCATTTCACAGGGTAGTCTTCCTCAGTGTCTTTGTGCAGTTTACATTCTGCAAATTCACACAATGGCATGTATTATTGTCAGCAGGCGCCTCATAGCTTGTCCTGTCCCCCATCTCTCCCCCTCTTTCCAAATCCGAGACACCTGACTTCTGGGCTGCTCCCTGGGCGCCTCCGTCTTCTCAGGCTTCTAGGCTCTGGGGCTTTTTGTCCCCTCCATTCTGAGGTGTTCTTCCCTCAGATCATCAGGTACCTTTTTCTCTCACTTTATTCAGGCCTCTGCTCAAGTATCAGCTCCTAAAAGGAGCCTTTTCTGACAAGGTTATCTGAAATACTGGCCCAGTTTTAGTCTGTACTTTTCCTCTGGCTTCCTTGCCCCCAAGAGTTATTATAAATATATATTTGCAGTTGCAAGTTCAGTGAGGCCAGAAACTTTTCCTGTCCTGTTTACTACTGTGTATCCAACATCTAACCATCACCTATTAGATACAAAACTCAGCATATTATATCTATTGAGTGAATAGAGAGATAGATGAATGTCAGTCACATCTCTGCCAAAAATTTTTTCAGTGACTCCTTATTGCCCTTTGATATAATGAAATTCCACTGAGACCTTTCATGAAAAGAATACTAACCTCAGAGTGTTGTTTAATACATGTGAATACTTGCAGAGCACCTATAATAGTGCCCATGCTGTGCTAAGTCGCTTCAGTCATGTCCAGTTCTTTGTGACCCTATGGACTGTAGCCCCTCAGGCTCCTCTGTCCATGGGATTCACCAAGCAAGAACACTGGAGTGGGATGCCATGCCCTCCTCCAGGGGATCTTCCAGATCCGGGATTCAAACCATGTCTCTTATGTCTCCTGCCTTGGCACACAGGTTCTTTACCACTAGCACCACCTGGGAAGCCCATAATGGTACCTGATGTATAGTATAAATATTCAGAATGTGTTAGCTATTAGTAGTAGTAGTAGTGGTATTTTTATTACCATTCTTATTAACCCTCTTCTTAATGATGTAGATTTATGCCTTGACTGTTGCAGGGAATTTCTGCTTATCTTTAAGTCTCCTAAAGATGTCTCACCCTCTGCATTTCCTTTCCTGATTCTTTAACCCTGTTGGGTGCTTGGTATTCATCAACTAGCACTGGTGACCCAGTCAATGTGCATTTTAATATTTCTTACTTGCCTTTGCTTCCCTAGATGGTCAGCATTAGATGGAAAGCAGACACAGTGCTTCTGTCAACTTTGTAACCATGAACCTATCACAGATGTGGCATGTAGTAGTTACTTAATAAATACCTACTTAATATAGTTTAGCTTCAATTAAACATTTAATTTGAATCATTCTCCGCTCTAGGGTTCTCAGTGCTGCAAGAGGAGCTCCGCATTGCCCAGCACAAACAGAAAGAGGAGCATGCTGCTTCTAAAGAGGACGAGGCCTCTGACCACCCTCCCATCGTCTCAGAGGAAGACATTTCTGTTGGTTACTCCACTTTTCAGGATGGCATTCCCAAAACTGAAGGCGATGGCTCCACAACAGAGCTCCTTCCCCAGACTCACAAGGAGCAAGTTCAACAGGATTTCTCAGGGAAAATGCAAGACCTGCCTGAGGAGTCATCTCTTGAACAGCAAGAATACTTGTGAGTTGCAAAAGAAAGCCTGTGCTGGGTCACTCCAGAGATGCCAGCCCACATGGCGAGGGTGCCAGGCATATCCAAGCATAAAGCGTTTTCAGATAGTTCTCAAATGACCCCACAGATAACAAATGCCAGAACTAGAGGAAAAGAAGCAAAATATTTAATAGACATCATGTGACAGCATTGCATGGCACAAGTTTGCTTGAACCAATTTCCAATTCGGTGACCTTGGGCGAATGCCTAAGCCCTTGAGTTTCTGTTTCCACATCTACAGATTATGATAATAATATCCACTTTATTCACCTTACGGGGTCAAAGGTCAAGGGTGTGTCTGAAGGCACTGTTGAAACTGTAGACCATGCGGTTATTACTTGTGTATTTGCTGCGCCTCAGTTCTCTGTGTCCGCTGGTTGTGTTCTGACTGGTGCAGTGTGAACAGGGCCAGTGCAGGGGAAGCCACCGTGTGTATTTCAACACAGCTATGAGATGGCTGACAGTAAACACAGAAATGCCACACAGATCACTCACACAGACTGAAAGGCCATTAGAGGTTGGAATGGGAATGGAGAGAAGTCATCTGGAGAGCTGCTGGCTCAAGGAAGCTGCAGAGCACCGCGAGCATAGAACTCAAGCTCTGGGCTTCCTGGAAGCAAAAGCAAAAGAAAGTTTCTTAAATGACACTTGTCTAGAAAACCAACCAGATCATGAGAAATGCAGGCGTGTCCCTGCCCTGAAATTCGAGAACAGTGTGTCAGGAGGTTCCTTGTCCTTGAGTGAGCTTTATGCTGAAATCACTGCAACTGGAGAAGGGGGTAAAATGGGCATTGAGATGACCTTGCCTTCCACAGAGCACCGCCTTCTCACCCACCCGCCTGCAGATTGTAGAGGAGAGCATACAGGAGAGGTCAGGAAAAGAGAGAAGGAAGAAGAAAAAGATGGGAAGCAAAGAGGGACTATCAGAAAAGCACTCAGGGCATTTAACATCTGTAGAGTGACAAAAAATTATAATAAAGTAGGGGAACATTTTTTTTCTTTTAGAAATTGAGATGATAGGAACTTCCCTTGTAGTCTAGTGGCTAAGACTCCATGCTCCCAGTGCAGAAGACCTGGGTTCAATCCTTGGACAGGAAACTAGATCCCACGTGCCTCAACTAAGACCTGATGTAACCAAATAAATAATTTTTATTTATTTTTTGTTGTTGTTGAACATGTATTTATTTATTTATTTATTTTTTATTTTTCAGTGGGTTTTGTCATACATTGATATGAATCAGCCATAGAGTTACACGTATTCCCCATCCCGGTCCCCCATCCCACCTCCCTCTCCACCCGATTCCTCTGGGTCTTCCCAGCCCACCAGGCCCAAGCACTTGACTCATGCCTCCCACCTGGGCTGGTGGTCTGTTTCACCACAGATAATATACATGCTGTTCTTTCGAAACATCCCACCCTCACTTTCTCCCACAGAGTTCAAAAGTCTGTTCTGTACTTCTAATAAATAATTTTTTAAAAAAAGAAATTGCGATTATAAAGTTTGCATTACTTAAACTATATCAACAGAAAAAGTTTCAATACCAAAAGATCTTATCAAGTAATAACGATTTTCCAGAGATATAACAAGAATCTCCCTCTATTTATGATTATGGTAACTATATTTAACATGGGGTTTATATATTGCTTTTTAACATTTTTGCCAGATTTTGGTTTTGCTTCAGAAGCCTTATTGTCCACAGATCTTTCTTACATAAACCTCCTCAGATCATCAATATTACACTGAGTTGTCAAACAAAGATGAAATTATTTATTTATTAATATCTCATATTATTTATTACCCTACTTTGTAGAGATTAGGAAATGGTAATACATTTGAGGATAATTTTTATCCTTTTAAAATTCATCTTTCCCAGTCAATGCTACATCAATGTACTGTAACTATATTTTACATACAATTTTTGTTCACATTTCTTGTTCATTTCTTGGCCAAATTTAGAAAACATGTTTAGACTTCCATAGACTATGAAGACAGATTTCATCTTCCCTTTCTTCAGTGGGGGCAGAAATGTCTGTGTTCTCATGGTATACTGGGGCTTTTCCATTTCAGCGTGACAACCCCAGGGACAGAAATGTCAGAGACTCAGAAGGCCGCGGGAACATCTGGCTCCCCCGCCAAGACACCCGAGGAAATTGTCACCCCTCCCGAGGAGGAGAGGCTGTATCTCCAGACCCCGACATCGAGTGAGCGGGGAGGCTCTCCAGTCGTGCAGGAACCTGAGGAGCCCCCCGAAAGCAGGGAGGAGAGTTCACCTCGGAAAAGCAGCCTCGTGATCGTGGAGTCGGCTGAGGACCAACCGCAGGCCTTCGAGAGGCTTGATGAAGATGATACTTTTCAAAAGGTAAAATCTCCTCTGTTTCTTTGCCCACGTGGAACAAAGCTACACACCCTCTCCCATGTCCATTTCTCCAGTGACCTGTTTTTTTCACAGAACGGCTTGCCAAATTAATTAACTTGGGCCATGGGAAGCCCGCCAATCCCTTTTAAAACCCGAGAACCCGTGAATCTAGAAAAAGGTAGTACATGGTTCTAATTCTAGCTCTTTGAACATCAGCCCCAGTTTTATAGTTGGAAACCCTTTTGCTAAGAAGAATGAGCATTGGGGTGAAATAATACACCTGATATTACCTTTCAGAATTAGTTATCTTACAAATAAAGACAACCAGTGAGGGGAATTTACCAAGCATCAGGTAAGCTGGCGAGCCATGGGAGAGTGCTGGCATCTGCCGTCTTGGCAGGTCTGCCTGTGTGGTCAGGTGATAGGCACGCAGACTGTGGGTATGGAGTGGGCTTTACCTCCCAAAACAAATGTTTCTCATTAGAGGAAGTATTATTTCCAAGTGAGATCTCCTATTTCTTTTAAGAATGACTCAGGAAAAGGACATTACACCTAAATTGATGGCTGGTTCCAAAAGTCAGAAAACCAATAGCAGCATGAATATGCATCACTGTCTTTTCTTTGTTTTTAAGTGAGTTTTGATATTGTGAAGAGAGATGGAGACCATCTTAAGAAACTCAGTTGAATCATTTACTCTCAGAACACAGTCTGAATGGTTCGTATCGCTCCCTCCTCAAAATTCCTAGATCAGAATGAACCCAGGGAGGGGAAAGGACAAGAACTGGCATTTTCAATAGCTCCCTGAAGGATTCACACACACACATATACACATACACTCAAGTGTGAAAATCTTTTTGAATTAAACTTAATGTAAATTAAATTAGATATATTTTTCCTTTTTTGGATTTAAAAACATTGTATATGTCAGAGTATTTTTAAAGCATGAATATACATCTTTTAAGAAAGAATGTTTTATAAAAGAATTAAAACTCTGGGGGGAAAATATCTTTGGGCTTAACATCTGCATTTGTTCACTCTGAGTGTGATGTCTGCTGGCAAGATTTATCTACAATCATAGTTTAAAATTAGGGGAGGTCCAGGCAGATAAGAACTGCTCCAAATTTTGGCAGCTATTTTAAATAATGAATTCATCCCATGAATGGATGTTTGTTCCAAGTTTGCCTTTGTACAGCCTTTATTCATCTCTCAAGTTCTTGGCTTAAGTAAATTCTAGTAAAAATGTTTCATAGATGGTGTCTGAACTTTAAAGTTGCCAATTTTAGTCTAAGAATCTGTAGGCTAACTGAAGTGTAGATTTGAAACAGTTATCTGGATAATTCATATATTTAATCTGTCCTATGCATATAAGTAAATTTTGATAAATTGCCCTATATTCCACATTATTTTACTTATTCTACTTATTTTTGGTGAATTTCTAATTCTTTCTCTTAAGCTTCCTATTTTGACCCTTTTCATCTCATGACCCTAACTTAAGGGTCCAATTTCAGTCACTTTTCTTACTGACCATATTTCTAGGCAGCAGATTTCTAAGTGTACTTAAAGTATAATTTGGCTTGGAATTTACATGTTTTCCTGCAGCAGGAAAGAATATGGAAATATAAGTGGTATTTTAAAGTATGTTGACAAAATTTAGTTGAGTAATCTTTTCTATTTTTCAATAGAATTTTTTAAAAAAAAATAGCATTCCGTTAGGAAAGAATGATTCAATATATGGTTCCCAAGAGTTATGTTTTCATCTGAAGTTATGATCTTAGCTCCAGCTCTGGCTTTGGGCCAGACCCATAAAATTGGATTGGCCTCTGCACCTCCGCTTCTCTGCACTGTGAGTCTAATACTATTCATAGCCTGTCTTCCCTGATGGCAGGGAAATTCACTACTGGCCAGATAATAGCTACAGGAAATTTTGACTTCCTGCAGAAAGTTCTGCTACAAGCATAAGATATTTCTGTACCTTTGGTGGGTCATTCTCAGCCTGAGCCCGAGAATCAATAGCTCACAGGTGTTTCTTGTGCTGCCTGTGATCTGTGTCTGCATCAGGAGTTGAAGTCCAAGAAGAGTGGGCAAGTTGCTTCTTTCTTCTGATGAACTTTGACAGATGGGTGCTCAGGCCGCTCTCAGAATTTCAGATTTTTTTTTAAATTCAGTAAACAAGAAGCTATATTCTCACTAAAGTCTGAGCCCAGCATTGCTGTTTTCACCCCTCCTGGCTTTTCCACCAAAGCCTCCATGAATAGAACTTGCAGAAACCAGTGTGAGCTAAAACAGAAACCTGTAGTGAAGACATTCCTTAGCATGATAAACAAAAACCCTGCTTCCATGCTTCCACCAGGAGCTAACAGAGGAATTAGGTGAGCTGGAGGCCAGCTCAGATGAGGAGGCGATGGTAACAACCAGGGTTGTCCGCCGACGAGTGATTATTCAGGTACCAGTTGTTACATTACTGCACGTCCGGGACACTTCTGTCCCCATAACCCTTTGAGAGTGACCCACCTTCAGTGGAGGGCTTGGCATGCTCCTTAGGTAGTGCATGGCCTTCAGAAAGCAGATCCTACCTCTCCTAAGTTCTGTTTGTAAAGAAATGCAGCAGTAATGACATCCACAGCCTCCCTCTGAGAGAACGAACAGCAAGAGCAAGATTTAGCATCTCCAGCTCCACCCACCTCACCTCTGGCTGGTCTATTTTTGTTTGTTTGTTTAAGTTTGAGCTAACTTTGGTCAGATTTTCTAGCATGTTATTACCCACCTTTTTTTTCCTTTTAAACATACTACTTGACAGGATTTGGCATTTCAGCAATGCTTCTCAAAGCTCCTTTAATTTTCTAACATTCCTTGCATTATAAGCACTTGGGAGTGGTTCTTCAGCACTGATGTCAAACACAGAAGTGACCCTTTTCTCTCAACTGTGTAGGGAGATGATATGCCTGACATACCCCCAGAAACAGTCACAGAAGAAGAATACATCGATGAGCATGGACACACCGTGGTGAAGAAGGTATTATCTTAGTATCTTAACATGATTGATGGAAGTGTCCTGTCTAAACGTCTATCAGTACCCCAGCACTGTCACGCAAAAACAAGATACATGAATAAAATATCTTCTAGGTTACTAGGAAAATCATTAGGCGGTTCATCTCCTCTGATGGCACAGAGAAAGAAGAGATTACGATGCAGGGAACACCGCAGGATTCTATCAACATTGAAGAAGGGGATGGCTATTCCAAAGTCATAAAGCGCATTGTATTGAAGAGTGACACCGAGCAGTCAGAGGTGAGCCCATGATGCCTCCAGAACAGACTTTATGGAAAGGTGTAAAATAGAGCTCACAGGAGGCGGACGAGATCGTTTGCTCCTGTTGACCTCCCTTCTCCCCTTTATAAGGCAGTCTGTGTTTAGTTCCACGTTGATTCTTGTCTTCGTGATTTGGAAAATTTTTAAAGAGCCACGAGGGGGATGTGTAGCCCTGTGCTCATTGTCTTTGGTTCTGTTCATTTACACTTTCTCATTCGTTCAGTTGACTGCAGCAGACATCCAAGAGTCAACATTTAAAAGACAGCAATCCTGTTAGCGGGCAGGTGGTAGGTTCTGAAAAAAGTGCAGACGCACTGAGGTGCTTGCGCCCAGCCGCTCACTGCAGCCCTCTCTCGGGCACCTTTGGTAAATGCTGGATTTCTAAACTGGCGTTTCAGAGTCGCTGAAATCAGGATCCAGAAACTCCCTCGATTTGTACTTTTCTTTCTTCCAAGTTTCACTTCCCTCTTTCAGAAACGTATTGACTCTCTTTGACATGTAATTTGGGACATTCTCACCATCTTGCATCCATTCACATCCTCAAAACTTTATTATTATACACATGAGGTTCTCTAAAAATCTACAGTTTCAGTTTCTCATGTCTCTGTCAGATCCTTCTTTGATGGTTAATTTTGTCTTCATGTCAGAACAACACATTTACCCTTGGGAAAAGAGAGTTCATCTGCAGGGCGCTGTGTCTGCATTGCACTGGGCAGCCAGTTCCTCAGTCATGAAACGTCCTGACCAGACTCTGTCCAAGCGACTGATGTCCAAGAGGCTGATTTGGCGCTGTGTCTGTATAGTCATTATATAGATGTTACCAATTGGTTGTAGTTTTTTTTCTGCTTCTTGCTGACAAAATGCTGTTTTTAAGATTACACCATTGTAGTATGTGGGTTTTGGCATAGAAAAATTCATCACTGTTACATTTTGGTCATCCGAAACTGTATATTGTGTGTCCTTCATTCATCAGGTGACTTTGTCTGAGCCCAGCATTTTGTCCAGTACCTCACAATTTCAGGCTGAACCAGTGGAAGGCCGTAGAGTCAGCAAAGTTGTTAAGACAACTATGGTACATGGAGAGAGGATGGAGAAACATCTGGGGGATTCTAGTTTAGCCACTGATCTTCCTTCCGCCAAAGATGACTTTGAAGAGGTATAGAAGCATCATCACCTTGTCTTTATGTGTGCCTTGTGTTTGAGAAGAAAATGATTTATCATTGTGTCATTCCATACCTGTATTCATGGAAGGATGCAGAATAATTCAAGAGAGTAGACTTCCTATTTGAATAATGTGTACAGTGAAATAATTTTCCTCAACTTGTATTCATTTGAGCCACCTGAAGAATTTTTAAAAATCCATATGACCAGGATTCACTTCAGCTCATTCTGAATCAGAATCTCCAAAGTTGGGGCATGATGGTACCTCTTGCCTAAAAGTCTCAGAACTGACTTGTACTTCCAATTAGTAAGGGAAAGAATTAGATATTGCCCCTTATTTTTGCTAATGGATATTCTCAGATATTTCCAATGATAAGCATTAAAGAAGATTCAGATATCTTTCAACCATAAATAAATCAAGCATTTATAATTCTGATAAGTTCTGATTTTCAATAATTACAAAATGGGTCCACAGTGAATCCATAAACACTTACTACAATACAAAAATTCCCCAAATTTTGAAAACCAAAACAAATTTTTTAAGTTAGTAGCAAGCTAGTTTGGCAGGAAAACTTAAGTGTGAACTGACAAGGAATTGTAATGACTTGGAGTCTTTTTTATTCCAAAAGAATGAATGTTCGTGTTTTGCTATTGATACATTAATGGGTGTGATTTCAGGATGCTGTTCCTACCCCAACTGAGATATTAGAATATAGAGTATATACCTCATATTACCTTTCTAAAATCCAAAAAGAAAAAAGTCTGAAATTTGAAACACCTGTGGTCCCAAAGATTCAGCTAAGGGCTGGTGTGCATGTGCAAAATACATCTATGAAACATTCTTTGCTATTGAAACATTTTGAAGTTAAATGTTATGTGTATGCCCTCTTTTATACCCACAGTATGCATTGAGATTATATATGAATGCATTAGGATATTAAGAGCATACTTTATTTATAATACTTTTAGTTCTTCACATTTTGACAGCTGGTGACCTTGAACTATCAAAAGAAGAATCACCTGAGTTATACACTTTGGGCTTTATTTTGTTTGTTGCTTGTTTTTGCCTCTGGTCATTATTGATTGTATTTGTCATTAAAGTCTGCATTGTAGAAAGGAGCAGGGTGAGGCAAGGAGGAAATTAGAAATTAACCAGTATAGGTAGGGACAACTGTAAAGTAGTTGAACAAGTCTCCTTCATGAATGGAAAAAATTTTACAGACCTGTTAAGTAAAACTTGATCCTTAGATCTGCTCCTAAGAATTGCTTTTCTTTATTCTTTCAAGAATGGTATTTTTATATTGGCTATCCATTAAGCAGAGTGATAGATTAAGTTAAAGTCTATGGTTTATGATGGATTTTGTCTTGTTCTGTTTTTTCCTTATTTCAGGCTCTGAGTTACACAGGTAGCCACATGAAAGTCTACTCCCCCAGTTTAGTAGAGAATGAAGTCCTGAAGGAGGATGGATCAATAATTAGAAGGTTTGGGTTAGCATGGGGTGATGCTTTGCCAACTAACAGTTTTTAAAAGTTTTCTAATTTTAAGGAAAGATAAGAGTCCACACATCTACCCTAAAACCTCTTGGGAACTACAGACTCACCCTGCATTTTAAGACTTCTGTCAAGTGATGCATCTGTCACTGTGTCATTCCTGAAGTGTTCTCCTGATGCTTTAAAAGTAATGCTAAGGTGCTTCCCTGGTAGCTCAGTGGTGAAGTATCCACTTGCCAACGCGGGAGACTTGGGTTCCATCCCTGGTCCACGGAAATGAAGACCCAGTACAGCCATAAATAAATAAATAACAAAAAAATTTTTTAAGTAATACTAAGACATGAAAATAGTCAGATGACTTTTACACAGTCACTTCCTAGGTTTCAGCAAGTCACCAATTTCATTGGGCCAAACACCTGGGATATTCCATTGTAGAACAGCGTAAGAGGAATCAAATTAAATTGCTCACAAATTAACCTAGCTGCCTTCAGCTCAATCTTGGTAAACCATTCCTTTGATGGGTTTTTGTTTTTGTTTTAAACAAGCTGTTTCGTGATTCTGCATGTGAGTGGCAAATAACATGAGCATGAATTTGATACCCATGAAGCTAGTACCTAGTGAGACTGAAACCGGGGGCTTTAATAAATTCAGAAAGTACTGTAAAAGCAGCAAGCAGCTCATTTCTATGCATATGAACAAGGACTAGCTCTGAGGCTTTCTGGTCTACCCTTATCCCCACTGCTTGTTCCATGTATAAACTTGGGCACTGTTAGTACCTCACTTCTTTCTGGGCCTCTTGCAGTGCTGTGTGTATTAACAAAATGTTCTCAGCTTCTCAGTGAAGACACAATGGAAATTGAAGTTACTGCTGCACTTTTCAGTGAAAAGAAAAGAAAGATTGTCATTTATAGTACTCTACAAGGCTATTTTTAGCCTGTAGAACATAATAATTAGAACAGTGAAATTAAAGGTTCTGTCACAATTCCACCCTCCAACCACATGTGAAAAACAGCCCCAGCTAGGAATTTAAGTAATTGCTCACAGAACTTTAAAAATGCTATATGAATTAAGGAGAAAGTTCTTTTTATACTCAACTTTTACGTCTTTTACTCAGTTATTCACATGGGCCCACATAAACTGCATACCACCTAGCATCATGAGATCTTAAGATGGAATTAGATTGAGACCAGTTCATCCAAAACTCTCGATGACAGCTGGTGAATTCAAAGCCAGGAATATAGACATCTCAGTCCAGTCCCACAGCTACTTAGTTTATGGAAGTCTATTTGTGATCCGCAACAGTTTATCTTATATGTTGCTGAAGAAATTTGATCATACCCACTGCTCCCCTGATAGGCATACAGTTCATTCCACTGAGTCCTGTATTCATAAACACATTCATTGACATATGTGGACACAGAACACCAAGCGGTGTCCTCTGATAGATGCTTAACCCCCAATGCAAGTGCCCTAAAGGTTTATACTAGATCTTGGTGGCAATAGTCAGAAATTTGCATTTTGGGTGGGAAAAATATATATATATATATATATACAGATGCTGAATAGTTACAAAACAATCTGACTTCAACTCAAAAGGAACAAATGAAAGTTTGCTTTCAGATACAAAATAATTCATGTAGACTCAAAGGAAAGGGGAGATAAGAGAACACAAGAGAAGGAAGGAAACAAGATGTCCAAAAGTAAACCGGAAGTGTTTTGACTGAAGTCAGCCTTTTTAAAAATCAAGGTGATCTTAACAAATGTATAGAGATGTTAGAAGGAAGAATAATGCTTAAGGGCAGCCCATGGGCAGAACCCTCAGCTTCTTGACACTAGGAATCCGTAAGGAAAATACTGGGTAAAGCTTCAAAAACTGATACTTCCAATGCTGGTATAAAGTTGGTCTCCATGGCCTCATGATTATAGATTCAAATCCTGAAATCTTTGATTTTTGGCCATGCTGTATAGTAACTGAGTTATTTTTTTTTAATTTGGAGCATTGCTTAAATTCTCTGAGATTCAGTTTCCTTATGTGTTATTATAATAATTGTACCTGGTCCATAAGATATGTTCACCACATATTTGTGGAATGAAGAATTGTATTTATGAGTAGAGAGGGAGGAAATCACAGTATAATCACTTTGCAGTAAGGATGCAGGAAAATAATCATACCAGTGTAATAGTCCATCAGCGCCCCTTTTCTCCAGTAATCACCAGTCTGACGAGGAAGCCAAGAGAGCGTAGACTGCCGAGTGGCTGTAAGAGGTATAAAGTGGCCCAGTGCGTGGACTCTGGGGAGACGCAAGAAGGATTTGTCTCTTGGTGGTCTTTTCCTTTTCGTTCCCCATTCCTCCCCCTCCACCCCATCTCCAGATGGAATTTCAGAGGCCAGGATAGACCTTCAATCTTTTTGCTGGTAGTAACCTTTGTTTGTATTGATGGAATAATATTCCAGTTTTTAAAGATCTATATCCTGTGGAAAAGTTCTTTCAGAATATTTTGGGGAAGTCTGAGTTGGATAGTGACTTTAAGGAGTAAGCTGGAAGCGAAAGTGTTTTAAATAAATCAAATTAAAAGCTATTTTTCTTAGCCTGTCAAAAATTATATATGGAATCAGTATTTCAGAAGGAGCCATGTTACTTTGCTCCCCAGGTGACTCAGTGGTAAAGAATATGACTGCCAATGCAGTAGACATGGATTTGATCCCTGGTCAGGAAGATCCCCTGGAGGAGGAAATGGCAACCCACTCCAGTATTCTTGTCTGGGAAATTCCATGGACAGAGGAGCCATGTGGACTATACCACAGAGTATAGTCCATGGGGTCGCAAAGAGTTGTTCACGATTGAACACACTTGAACGCACGTTGTTTTAAATCTGCATTCCCTAATCAAAACAGGCATGATTGTATGGTTAGTTCTTAAGAGAATCATATGAAAGCATCATTTCTTTTATTTGAAATATTTCTTAAAGTTAAAAAAAAAATACGCCTTGTTCCAGAATCCTTTTTAGAAATCTCATGAGTCATTTAAATAGGAGAGCCATGTTTAAAAGAAAGAAGTGCAGAGACGGCTGTAGTTGTTCTAATAGCCCAGTACAGAAGCGTCAACAGTAAGTACCACATTCATGTCTTGGGTTCCCTCATACCAAAGGTAGTGGCTGCCTTTAGCAGTAAAGAAAGAATGTGACATTCTCTTGTCTGCTTTCCTCCAGGACAACAATGAGTAAAGCTAGAACCCAGAAGAGGGCTGTGGTGAAGGACCAGCAGGGAAAACGCATTTACTTGGAGCACCTGGAGGATGTCCCAGAAGCACTAGACCAGGACGACCTCCAGCACGACCTCCAGCAACTCCTTCGGCATTTCTGCAAGGAGGACTCAACGCAAGAGGCCCAGTGAGGGGCTGCCCAATTCTCACACCAGAAACCACACATTCACTCAATATGCAACTTCCTGTTTCATTAGAGGAGTGACCTAACCGGCCTGATTAATGGGATACCCTGACATTTCACTTTTAGCAAACATGCGGCATTTGGTTTGAGTTTTTCCCCATCCTCTTTAACTGTAAGCTAATTTGTGACCAAAGATAGCATCCCTCATTCTGGATGCTGTATCCGCTACTCTGTTGTGTCTATGCTCACCTGGGACCTGGCCACCTCCATTGTTCTTCTTCGCTTCTGCACAAGCTCCATGAAAATCCATTCAACGGGAGAACTTCACCTGCAGACCTCTTCAAATGATGACACATAGGAATCCTTCCAAGAGATACCCGTGTACGATGTATATAGCTAATGCTCAGACGAACACTATATTAAAATTAAAACCACTGCCTATCCTGACTACACTGGGCATCACGGAGTAAAAGGCCTCTAGAGGAATTGCTGAACTATGGTTCATTAAGATATTGCTAACACAATCGAATGATAATACAGTTCTACCACAAAAGAAGCACTTCAGACCTACCATGTCCTTAGAATTCCCACAGTAGCCCTGGCTCCTAGTTAAAGATGGGTCATAACCTTGAAGAACTGTCCTGACTAAGCACTTCCTGCTGGTGCCGGCCAGCCATGATTTATGACTCTCCAGCTGTCACCGAGGGCGGGGAGGCGGGGAGCCGAGGCAACGAGATGAAACAGTGAGGTGTTCAGTTGCCAGCAGCAGCATCCCACAGCTGTCTAGCATCTTCAGGTCCTTTAGATTGGGGACGTGTTGGCAGGGTATTTTAAAAAGCTATAACTACTGTAGTTTTCCAGTTTTCATTGCTGCTTTAGCAAACCACGCTGTCTTATTGGTGGTACTCTCTCCTGGCCACTGCACTGTAGATAATTCATCGGAAGCAAGATTTGCCCAATACAAATGGTTGAACTCCTTCACCATGTTGAAGTGATTTCTTTCTTTCTTTTTTTTTTTCCTCCAGGTTTATATCTTCTCTAATACCTGCATGTAACATTTAAGAATCAAACCACAAACCCCTCTTCTAATCACATCGATGGTTTTCATTCTTTTTACCCTCAGCAAGCACTTTTCACTTTTCTGCTAGGTCTGTTTTTTAGCTTGCAGACGAGATTGAGAAATCCTGAAAAATTTGGTTTGGGTTTAAAATTTTTAGTTTATTTATTTGAAATCCAAACTCCCTTGAAAACTCTGAAGTGCATTTGTGCACTTTCCTGTCTGTTTGTTTCAAAGAAGGGACTTTAATCATCTGAGTGATTTCCATGTCCTATTCCTCATTCCTCTAGTGGTTGAAGCTGTGTAGCATTTTAACATATATATATTCACAAATATATTCATATAAACAGTATACATTTTGAATCAGTTATTTGTTAAAGAAAAGTATATTCAATGAAGATGAAATTTAAAAATTTTAAAAACCAGAGTCTATCCTCCAGGGATTGAACATTTTCCAATTCTATCTGGTCTTTTCCTGTTGTGCAAAAATGACTCATTGTTCCGAAAGATGACAAACAATGGTACTTCATCATTTCAAGTAATGTTGCCAAGAGAGAAAATTTCCTGGGAGGGAGGTTTCCCACAAGCCAAATCTCCTAAGCCTCAAATGATAGCACTTTTTGGCAATTGGATAGGAAATAAAGCATTCTTTGGCAGCCAAAATGAGGGAGGCCAGCGGTGAAACTTTTTGAGCACACCATGGCCTTCTTGTCCATACCTTCACTGGAGCTCAAGAAAAGCATTTCTGTTGTGTTATTTGCAGTGCAGATGATGTCTGTGTAACAACATAATGGTTATTCACCTTTTTTTTTTTTTTTTTTTGGGTTTTGATTTTTGCTGTGTAATCAAAAAACTTGAATACTGTGAGAAGAAGTGAATTTTCAGTTGATGAATCAGCATCTTGTTCCCATGGTGATAACACTAATTGAATATATCTATGAGGGCATGTATTAGTTAACGGAAAAAATACAACACTAACAATACATAGCTGCAATGTGTACAATGGCTGATTTAATTAAATAAAATGTACAAGTGTTAAATGTGGCAACAGTGATTTGTTCTTCTTTGTCACTCACCTTTGATTCCAGGAGATAACAGATTAATATTAAAGAGATGGAATAGATGTGGAGCCTGAAGGAACACTCAACTTGCTTTTGTTCTTATTTGGAAACTGAATATGCTCCATGCTCAATGCTGTTAGGCACTGGGAGAAACAGACTGTATCCTGTCCTGAGAGAATTTTTATTGTTATTGTTATGCAAAAGATTTATTTTTAGTTTTGGGATCACGAGTAAATGAGAAATGGGAATTTGGGGGCCTGGAAGAGGTGAGAAAAAGGGCCCTGATTCACTTCTCCCCTATGCGGTCACGGGGCCCAGAGAACACCTTCTGCCTTTGGGAGCAGCATTTAGCTCGGGGGCTTTACTCATCTCTCAATGACTGAGAGTTCGACATGAAATGGATCCATTAACCCAAATAAAGAACAGGGCAGGAATGTGCAAAACTGAAATCAGTTGTGTTTGGAGAGCAGCTTTGGTTTTGTTTTTGGAAGGAAACCCTTCAGTGCTGCTGTAACATTTTTACTGCAAAAACAAGAGAAAGGCACAGTTTAAGAATTGGTCAAGTTTTATTTATTTATTTTATGCTTTTTTTAAATTGAAGTATAATTGCTTTACAGTGTTCTGTTACTTCCTGCTGTATGGTGAAGTGAATCAGCTCTAGGTATACATATATCCTTTCCTTGAGCTGCCTTCCCACCATCCCCGCCCCCAGCCCTACCCATCTAGGTCATCTAAGAGCACCGAGCCAGGCTTCCTAAGCATTATAACAGGTTCCCACCGGCCATCTAGCTTACATGCGGTAGTGTGTATATGTCAATGCCAGTCTCCCAATTTGTCCCACCCTCCCCTCCCCCAACCCCCACGTCCACATGTTCATTCTCTACATCATTCCTACTACCCTGGAAATTGGCTCATCTGTACCATTTGTATGGTTTCCACATGCATGTATTAATATATAATATTTGTTTTTCTCTTTTTAACTGACTTCACTCTAGGTTCATGCACTTCTGGACAAATGGCCCAGTGTCACTCCTTTTTACGGTTGAGTAATATTTCACTGTATACATGTACTATGTCTTCCTTACCCATTTGTCTGTCATTAGATGCTTAGATTGTTTCCATGTCCTGGCTATTGTAAATAGTGTTGCAGTGAACTTTGGGGTTACATGTGTCTTTTTGGATTCTATCCCAAAAGTATATATGCTCAGTATATATGCCCAGTAGGGGGATTGCTGGGTCTTATAGTAGTTTTTTAGTTTTTAAAGGAACCTCCATACTCTTTTCCATATGGCTTTATCAATATACATTCCCACCAATAGTGTAAGTTCAGTTCAGTTCAGTCACTAAGTCGTGTCTGACTCTGTGACCCCATGGACTGCAGCATGCCAGGCTTCCCTGTCCATCACCAACTCATGGAGTCATGTCTATCAAGTCAGTGATGCCATCCAGCCATCTCTGTCATCCCCTACTCCTGCCTTCAGTCTTTCCCAGCATCAGGGTCTTTTCTAGTGAGTCAGTTCCTCTGCCTTTTCTGAATCCAGCTTGAAAGTTTGGAAAGTCACTATTTATGTACTGTTAAAGCCTGGCTTGGAGAACTTTGAGCATTACGTAGTGCAAGAGGGCTCCCTTTTCTCCACATCCTCTCTAGTAATTTGTTATTTGTAGATATTTTGATGATGGCCATTCTGACCAGTCTGAGGTGATATCTGTACTTTTGATTTGCATTTCTCTAATAATTAGTGATGTTGAGCATCTTTTCATGTGCCTCTTAGCCATCTCTATGTCTTCTTTAGAGAGATGTCTGTTTAGGTCTGCCCATTTTTTTATTGGGTTGTTTGTGTTTTTGATATTGAGCTGCATGAGCTGTTTGTATATTTTGGAAATTAATCCTTTGTTAGTTGCTTCATTTGCAAATATTTTCTCCCATTCTGAGGGTTGTTTTTCACCTTGTTATGGTTTCCTTTGCTGTACAAAAACTTTTAAGTTTAATTAGGTCCCGTTTGCTTATTTTTGTGTTTATTTTCATTGCTCTCAGAGGTTAAAAAAGATCTTGCTGTTGCTTATGTCAGAGTGGTTTTCCCATGTTTTCCTCTAAGAGTTTTATAATGTCTGGTCTTACATTTAGATCTTTAATCCATTTTGAGTTTATTTGTGGTGGTGTTATGTGTGGTTATTTATGTGTGGTGCTATGTAGTGTTCTAATTTCATTCTTTTACATGTAGCTGTCCAGTTTCCAGCACCATTTTTTTTTCATTTATTTTTATTTGTTGGAGGCTAATTACTTTACAATATTGTAGTGGTTATTGAAGAGGCTGTCTTTTCTCCATTGTATACCCTTGCCTCCTGTGTCATTGATTAGGTGACCATAGATGTGTGGGTTTATCTCTAGACTTTCTATCCTGTACCATTGATCTACATTTCTTCTTTTGTGCTGGTACCATACTGTCTTGATTACTGTAGTTTTATAATATAGTTTGAAGTCAGGGAGTCTGATTCCTCTGTTTTATTTTCTCAAGGTTGCTTTGCCTATTCAGTGTTTTGCATTTCCAAACAAATTGTAAAATTTTTTATTCTAATTCTGTGAAGAATGTGATTGGTAATTTGATAGAGATTGCATTGAATTTCTAGATTGCCTTGGGTAATATAATCATTTCACAATATTGATTCTTCCAGTCCAAGAACATGGTATATTTCTCCATATGTTTGTGTCATCTTTGATTTCTTTCATCAGTGTTTTATAGTTATCTGAGTACAGATCTTTTGCATCCTGATCTTTTATTGTTAGTATATAGGAATGCAAGAGATTTCTGTGCATTAATTTTGTATCTTACAACTTTACCAAATTCACTGATTAGTTTTAGTAGATTAATAATTTTCTGGTGGCATCTTTAGGATTTTCTATGTATAGTATCATGTCATCTGCAGATAGTGACAGTTTTACTTCTTTTCCAATTTGGATTCCTTTGGTTTCTTTTTTTCTCTGATTGCCATGGCTAGGACTTCCAAAACTGTGTTGAGAAGAGTAGTGAGACTGAACATCCTTGTCTCGTTCCTGGTATTAGAGGAAATGCTTTCAGTTTTCCACCATTGAGAATGATGTTTGCTTTGGGTCTGTTGTATATGGCTTTTATTATGGAGGAGTAGGAGGACATGGAGTTCACATTTCCTCATAACTTAGGGCACCCACCAGATGCTGGTGGGGGACCGTGACACACAATGAGACACGAGGGTCCCCCGAGTGACCAGGTAGAATGCTGGGGGTGGGGAGGGCTGGCTTGGGGAGGGGAGGTATTCCCACAGCTGGAGAGGCCCACTCACTGCAAGGGGATCAGTGGGGATGGGGAGAGACCCTCAAGGATTCAGAAAATCAGAGAAATGCTGCTAGTGTCTCCCCCAACCACTCAGGCCCCGGGGAGACTGCTAGGGTCCTAAGTCCCACCCCCACACCCCAGACCCTGAGCCTAGGCACCCTCCCCTGCACCCCACCCTCACGCCAAGGCCTTTCTGGTCCTCTTTTTTTTTTTTTCCTTTTCCTTTTTGTTATTGTGGTTCTGTTTTACCTTCTGGTTATTTTTTCATTTATATTTCCCTAATATATCTGTTAGCTTTATAATTTTAGTTTTTATTCTTTGTTATTATTCTGCTCCCTTTTTTTTTGGCTACACTGTGCGGCTTGTGGAAACCTTGGTTCATGACCCCATAGCTCCTGTGGTGGGAGCACAGAGTACAAACTGCTGGGCTGACAGAGAACCTCAGACCCCAGAGGATATTAACTGGGATGAAGTCTCCTGAAGATCCTCGTTTTGGCACCCAGACACAGCTCTCCCCAACTGCCTACAGACTCCAGTGCTGGAAGCCTCAGGCCAAATATCCAGTAAGACAGGAACACACACACACACACAAATGAGAGGACAAAAAAACATGTTACAAATGAAGGAGCAAGGTAAAAACCTAAGATTTATTTAAATCTCACCTAATATGAGATAGAAAACTCACTGGATCTGGCTTATCTGCCTGGTTGATTTGTAAGATCTTCCAAAATTGAATTACCAGTTATACTTGAAGTATTTTAAAGAAAAAAGAATCAACAGTAAAAGAATTTTTCCAAAGTGGGAGTGGCTGCATGACCATCCCATTTATTTCATGTGCTATGCTTTCTATTGACAGGCACTCTGAGCTTCCATTTCCTTGAGCTTGATTAGGAGATTAAAGCATCAGAGAACGTTCAGTGTCTTCCAATGTTTAATTATGTGGTTTGCAACCCCAAATAAAAAATGAGCCGTGATTCATATCACATTTTACAGAAAAATATTTAAAATGTGAAGTTGAGGGGAACCCCCTAGACTGAGGGAAGATTATGCACATCTCATAAATGACTTGGATTAACCATAGATAGGTGCAGATCACCTATATGAACATTGAAACAGATTTGAATTTAAACTTGAGTTGCCCTTGTCATTGATGTCACCATGGAAGTTCTGGGTGTGCGCAAGTAGATATAAGCACACAGTAAAACAGATAAAGGGAAGCTAAACAAATATTTAATAAGAGCCAAAATCATTAGAAGATTTTCTTGATTCACAGAGTAAAGATGGTCTGCTTATTTTCTTTATGCTATAAAAGATGCTGTTGGAAAGTCTGTCTTCAGTCATCACACACGCCCTGTTGAAAAACTACACCGTCCTTCCTTCAGTTAAGGTATGGTTTTTACTTGCGATCTAATTTAAGCTAGAATTACAATCTTAGAATGAATCACCTATGTAAATATGTAATATAATTTTTTCTCACTCAACAGATTATTTAAGAAAATCTTAAAGACCTTAAGAAAAAGCTGCATTTCCATCCAATTCCTGCATACAAGTTAAACTATTCTTTTTCTTATTGTTATTATTATATTCAAACTTCCTGGGTTAAAAAAGAAGTACTCCCTTGTTTTTAATTACTCCATGGTATCAATATACATCAATATGTTGATCAATATACTTTATATACCAATACACATCAATATACTTTGGGGGCAGTTGTTCTGTATAGCAGCCAAAGATTTGACAGTGGTATTTGTAGCACTTCAACAGATATCTTCAATCACTGGAAATGTTCAGTTGATACATCCTTGAAATGTCTCCATAAAGCAAAGGTTAAATAGATGACACAAAGGTTAAATAGATGATCGTGAATAAGACTGGACTGGAATCAGCCTAGCTATGTCAATATTTATGTGACTTTGTGAATAGGTTTACCCACTTGAATACAATTCCCTTATGAGTAAAATAAGAGATGGTAATCAGTTATCCCTCATTATCCTCCAGGGATGGTTCCAGAAGCCCCCCATGGACACCAAAACCCACAGATGCTCGTCTCTTGTATAAAATTGCCTGATAGAGTCAGCCCTCCAAATCCATGGGTTCTGCATCCAGGGATTCAGTAGGCTAAAAACTGACCCATAGTTTGTTGAATCCGAAAATAGAGAACCCCACATAAGGAGGGCTGACTGTACTTGCTTCAGAATCCTCTCGCCTTACGAGACACAGGGAAGGACAGCAAGTCCTGCCCCACTTGCCACCTTTAATCCAGAAATGCCACCATGTCCTATATGTCCTTGGAGGCCAGTAGGCATGGACCCATGTTTGTGACCTTCCACCTCTGTGGGAAGGAGTGAGCCTCTGAATTGGTACTGAAGGTGGGAGTCCTCTAGGTTAGAAAATAAAGTTTAGCTACTTCCTCCCAGAGAGTCACAGGACATGCTTGTCAATTAAGCCTTTGATTTACTTCCCTTCTGTGGAAGGATTTTTCAGGATCTCTTTTTTTCTCATCAGGTCCATAGAGCACAGTTCTAGTTTCCAATCCTTTTTCTATCTTCCCACACATGTTCTATTGATTGGGGGTTTTCTTTCTTTCCTTTTTTTCCCCACTTTCAAAACTGCAGAATTGGATAAAACCACCCAAACTCTCCTAGGTCCAACTTAGCTGCTATAGAGAGACGTGCTGGCAGGGGCCTGAGCTGGACTGGAGGCAGGTTTGAACACAACAGCTGTCTTTGTGGTTGTGCAGAAACAATTGAATTATAATGTCAGCATAAAATCCTCATCCTGCCAGTTTTTTCTGGGCGTTGAACTCAGACCTCCTTTAAGCCGTGATGTAGGTAGGATTGACATGACACGAGCGTAGCAGCAGCTTCTGCGTGAGTTAGGCCTTGTGTGCACTTTCTGAGTGACTCCCAAATATCTGATACCTTAAAGAACCACCTCGCCAACCACACTCTGTCACTCCAAAGCATCAGAGGGGCAATTTGGAGCATCTGTTGTTCCAAAGATGCAGTTACTGTTTAGACTGGTGTGTTCATTTCCTAGGGCTGTGATAAAAGAACACCACATATTAGAGGACTTGAAAAACAGATGTGTTTTCTCGCAGTTCTGCAGGCCAGAAATCTGAGGTCAAGATGTCAGCAGACTAGTTTCTTTTCTCTTTCTCTTTGCCACATTCTCACTGTGTCCTCACATTTTCTTTCTTCTGTGTGTAGGCAGCCTGGTGTCTCTTTGTGTGTCCAAATGTCATCTTATAGCACACTAGTCAGACTCAGCTGGGCCAACTATAGTGGTCTCCTTTTAAACAAATCACCTCTTTAAAGGCCCTATTTCCAACTACAGTTGCATTTTGAAGTACTGGAGCTTAATGCTGAATTAATCCAATATGAATTTTTGGAGCATACAATTCCAATCGCAACAATTGGATTTAGTCTACTTTAGAAGTACAAACATCTACTTCTGCTTTATTGACTACCCTAAAGCTTTTGATTGTGTGGATCACAACCAACTATGGAAAATTCTTACAAAGATAGGAATACCAGACCACCTGACCTGCCTCTTGAGAAACCTGTATGCAGGTCAAGAAGCAACAGTTAGAACTGGACATGGAACACCATACTGTTTCCAAATAGGAAAAGGAGTACATCAAGGTATATTGTCACCCTGCTTATTTAACTTATATGCAGAGTACATCATGTGAAACGCTGGGCTGGATGAAGCACAAGCTAGAATCAAGATTGCCAGGAGAAATATCAATAACCTCAGATATGCAAATAACACCACCGTTATGGCAGAAAGTGAAGATGAACTAAAAACCCTCTTGATGAAAGTGAAAGAGGAGAGTGAAAAAGCTGGCTTAAAGCTCAACATTCAGAAAACTAAGATCATGGCATCCGGTCCCATCACTTCATGCAAATAGAAGGGGAAACAATGAAACAGTGACAAACTTTATATTCTTGAGCTCCAAAATCACTACAGATGGTGAGTGCAGCCATGAAATCAAAAGACACTTGTGCCTTGAAAGAAAAGCTATGACCAACCTAGATAGCATATTAAAAAGCAGAGACATTACTTTGCCAACAAAGGTCCGTCTAGTTAAGGCTCTGGTTTTTCCAGTAGTCATGTATGGATGTGAGAGTTGGACCATAAAGAAAGTTGAGCACCGAAGAATTGACGCTTTTGAACTATGGTGTTGGAGAAGACTCTCGAGAGTCTCTTGGACTGAAAGGAGATCCAACCAGTCCATCCTAAAGGAGATCAGTCCTGGGTGTTCATTGGAAGGACTGATATTGAAGCTAAAACTCCAATACTTTGGCCACCTGATGTGAAGAACTAACTCATTGGAAAAGACCCTGATGCTGGAAAAGATTGAAGACAGGAGGAGAAGGGGATGACTGAGGATGAGATGGTTGGATGGCATCACTGACTCGATGGACACGAGTTTGGGCAAGCTCTGGGAGTTGGTGATGGACAGGGAGTCCTGGCGTGCTGCAGTCCCTGGGGCTGCAAGGAGTTGGACATGACTGAGCAACTGAACTGAACTGAAAGTCCACTGGGTATTTTTAGTAGGAAAGGGTTTAATGCAGGGAATTAGTTACTTTTACAAATGTTGGAAGGCAGTGAATTTGATGCTACTTTAAAGAAATTCGGAGGTGCAGAAATCAGAACTTCAGCCACTGACAGGTTCAGCTCTTTGCAGCAACAAGTGTGGACTGCTTAAGAGAAGGCCTAGACATGAGTGCAGAAAACCCTTCTTCTGTCTTCTGCCAAAGTCCAGCTGCTCCTTGACAAGTAAACTCTTTCCTTCTCTTTCCCTTTCAGACATCAGTTGAACACGTATCATTGGCAGAATCTGTCACACAACACCACTAGAAATGGGATGCCAGGAAATAAGAGTTCTGAGGATCTTCCCCCAGCCTGAAAGGAAGACTGTAGAGTGGAAATGATGCTGACTTAGCAACAACCAGAGGGTCTGAGCCACAGAATAATTGTCTTCCTCCATCCACTCATTCCTGCATTCAAGCCCTGTTCTGTTCCAGGCATTTTGCTAAGTCCTCATGGTAGATGCAGGCCAAGACAATCATGAGCTTTTCCATTGCCAGTCACCATTGAAAGTGGCTTTGAAACGTCTTTAATCTCTAGGAAAACCTATGAAGTAGATACGGTTGAGGAAACTGAGGGGCAAGGAGACTGGGTAATTCACTCAAGACCAGGCAGTTAAAAAACAGCAAAGTTGAGACAAAAATCCAAGCAATGACTCCAACAGTAACCATGCTCCATCTTCGACAGACACAGTCCCTCCCCCTTGAGTTTGTAATCTTGCAGTAGAGACATATGGAACCACTAATTTCACAAATAATTAGAAATTAATTTTTTCTGGAGAAATATCTTGTTCCTTATTTATAAGGAAATCAGCCCTGTTCAGTACCATCCTCATTTCTGTTCTTCTGCAAAGTCTCTCTCCTTCTCTCAAAGCCTACTTTCTCATCTACTTCACGCTCAGCTGACGACCTTGAGTCTGGCTGATAAGAAAGGAGATGTTAATGGGCATTCATTACTTCAATTCTGTATTAGGGTTCTACAGAGAAACAGAAAAATAGGATGTATACATAAATAGAAACTAATTATAATGAATTGGCACATGTGACTTTAGAAGCCGAGAAGTCTCACATTCTGCAGTCAGCAAGCTGAGATCCAGGATGATGTATTTCTAGTTCAGGAGCCAACAACCTCCAAATCGAAGAGGCAATGTCTCAGTCCAAGTCTGAAGACAGGAAAAGACCAATGTCCTAACTCAAGGCAGTTAGGCAGCAGACAGTCTCTCCTTTTCAAGGTAGAGTCAGCCTTTGTGTTCTAGGCCGACCTTCAACTGCGTGGGTGAGGTCCACCCACACTGGAGAGGGCAATTTGCCTTACCCAGCCTACCAATTCAAAGGTTAATCGCATCCGAGAGGACTCTCACAGACACTCAGAACAATGGTTGACCAGGTATCTACCACCCAGGACCCGGTCAAGTTGACAAAAAGTTAACTATCACAAATGCTTTTCCCATTCCTACCTCCCAAATTACTCATGCTCACGTACACACTAGCCCTCACTGATCTCACCAGTCATGCTCTCCACTGGCTCTCTCCAAGCAGAGGCACACACTCAGGTGTTTCCCAGTTTCTGAAAACAAATCCATCCTCCAACCCAAGCAACCAATTTTCTTTCTCCGTTTCCCCACATGTGTTTCCCTACTTTCCTCTTTCACTATCCTCAAGTCTGGCTTCAAAAAAATCTACAAACTTGATGTATTAGAAACTATTCGATGTGTCTAAGCAGAGGTCACAGGAAAACCGAAAGCCTTAAACCAGGAGACATAATTCTTATGCCTAGAATTGCCAGATAGGAAAACAATGTGTGGATTGTCTGGGCAAAGAAAAGAACGAGACAGGCCTGTGGCAAACCTAGAGAGTATGCCACATGTTATATATATTGAGATAAATATAAACCTTCAAGAACCAACTTATTAATTACAATAGAAAAGAGTAAAAATGCAAAATATATCTGAGCTGTCTTTTGAAACAATACTACAGAATTGCCACTAACATAAAGAAGGGGTCAAAGAGAAAGCAGAAATGCGAAATGTTAAGAAAGAGAATGGATGAATGTGACATTGTGATTTATGGTAAGAAATACGTTTGGTCTTCATCTGTTTCTGACACAGAGCTCCCCAAAGCTTGGGACTTCCCTGAAGGACAAGAGCAATGAATGGGATCATCTTTTGTTATAACAGTTGGTCGCAGTTCCTCAAACGGCTTCAGAGCAATAAACATGAGATGGATGTCTTGTTAGTCTTAACAAGCCCTTTCCACCACACCTGAGTTTAGATTAATGAGGTGACTTTTGCAAAGTACCTAAGGATGGGTGGGGGCTGGTTGCCAGGGGAACCAACCGTGAATATTGTTGCTTAGGGGCTAAGTCATGTCTGACTCTTTTGCAACCCCATGGACTGTAGCCCAGCAGGCTGCTCTGTCCATGGGTTGAGTAGAGAGGTAGAATATTCAGTGTCACCCTAAGTGATTTAGTCACTCATGCCTGTGTAGTGAAGCCTCCATAAAAAGCCAAAGGGAGGGGTTTGGAAGTTTCTTGGTGGGTGACTGAACCTGGGGAGATGTGGGGAGAGTGGGCACCAGGAGAGAGAGGGCGTGGGAGCTCTGTGTCCCTTCCCACACCTCGTCCCATGCTGCTGTGTCTGCTGGTGGCGCCTGAGTTGTGTCCTTTTATAGTAAACCAGTGGCCTAGAAACTTAAATGTTTATCTGAGTTCTGTAAGCCACTTAATGGAACTTAATTGAACTGGCAACTTAATCGAACTCAACAAGGGGCTTGTTGGAGCCTCTATAGCTGGTTGGTCAGAAGCAGAGGTAACAATTTGAGCTTTTGACTGGTGTCTGCCGTGGGGGCAGAGAGGGTGGGTGTAAGGCAGAGAACAGTTTTGTGAGACAGGGACCTTAACCTGGGGTCTGATAGGGTCTCTGGGTAGGAACAGTGTTGGAATTGACCCCATCCAACTAGTGTTGGAGGATTGCGCCCTAAGTATGGGGAATCCTTCCAACACACACATAACATGAATAGGAAGAAATATTATTTCCCAGGGAGGAAAATAATGATAAAAAAAATAGTACCTAATTTTGTGAAAGTAAATGTAGAAACCTGAATAAAAGAGATTTTGTTTAAAAATTGACCGCAGAAGAGATAGTAACGGTAAACCCCAAAGGGATGGTTCATTTTATGTCAGTTTGCCTGTGCTAATGGGTGCCCCGAGAGCTGGTACAGCATGACGTCGGGGTGTCTGCAGCTGTTGGCAGTAGAGCCTTTGATGGGTAGACCAAGTGGCATTTGATAAGGAGACCCCCCCCCACCTCACCCACGCAGGTGAGGATCATCCATTCCATTAAGGCTTGAACAGAACAAAAGGCAGAGAAAGGGTGAGTTTGCTTTAGCCGGGCGTTTATCTTCTGCTCTTAGATGTCAGTACTCCTGGGTCTAGGGCTTTGCAACTTGGGCCATGCCTTACACAGTGGACCCCCTGGTTCTTGGGCCTTTGGGTTTGGACTGGAGCCCCACCGCTGGCTTCCAAGGGCTTCCAGCTTGCAGACAGCAGACCTCAGCCTCTATAACAGGGTAAGTCAATTCCTCACAGTAAATCTCATTCTGTCACAGAGGTATCGGCTGCAAGAGGATGGTCACATCCCATATCTCAGGTGAGTCCCCGGGTGGGTTGCCCAGTGAGGGACTTTTGCAAGACTGAATTTAAGAGCGAGCCATAGTGAAGTAAAAGCAGGTCTGTGCAGAGAAATCGACATTCCATAGATAGAATGAGGTCTAAGTCAGAAGGTGAGAGTGGCCTGGGATAAGGGGGCAGTTAGTTATAATGGGCTGGGTAATTTCATAGGCTAGAAAATGGGAGGGTTATTCTAATTATTTTGGGGAAGCAGAGAGAATTTCCCAGAACTGGGCCACCACTTACTTCGTGGTTTTTTATGGTCAGCCTGGGAGCCGTCATGGCACCTGTGGGTGTCATGTACAGGCTAATTACTGTGTTACAATGAGCATACAGTGAGGCTCAAGATCCTTTGGAAGTTGAATTTTTCGCCATCTTGAATCCCGTTGGTTCTTATCAGTTTATGTCATATCTGCCATGGCTGTGTCATTTTTTTTAAAGGTTGTACCCTGCCCCCTTCCCTCCTGTCCAATTGGTTCTCTTTCTCAGGAGAACAGTGATTAACACACCCAATAATCATGAAAGAAATCAAGAAAATAACCAAAGATTTAACCCTACAAGAAAGCTTTAGATCATTGTGCTGTCCCTGATGGATTATACTACGTTTTCAGTAAACAGATAATTCCAATACCATTTTAACTGCCACAGGGCCCTGGGAGAAAAGAAAATTTCCTATTACTATTATTTTTTTTTAACAAAGTATATCTTTGGACAAAATGCAACCAAAAAAACATCCAAAATAACAACAACAAATAAACCTCATAGACAAGTTTTACTAAGGTGCAACTATGCAAAAATCACAAAATAACAAACATAACTTGGCACACACTTTTAAAAATAATACACTGTGACCAACTGGCTTCATTCCAAGACAAAAGTGACTCATTGCTAATAGCTCTTAATATATTGCTCATGTTCTGTGTGCTCAGTTATGTCCAACTCTCTGTGGTGGTCCCATGGACTGCAGCCCACCAGGCTCCTCCGTTAATGAATTCCCTGGCAAGGATACTGGAGTGGATTGCAATTTCCTGCTCCAAGGGATCTTCCCGACCCAGGGATTGAACTCATCTCTCCTGCATTGGTAGGCAGATTCTTTACCACTAGGGCCACCCTGGGAAGAACTAACTTATTGGAAAAGACCCTGATGCTGGGAAAGATTGAAGGCCAAAGGGGGAGTGGGGTAGAAGAGGAGGAGATGGTTAGATAGCATTACTAACTCAATGGACCTGAGTTTGAGAAACTCTGGGAGATAGTGAAGGACAGGGAAGCCTGGCATGCTGCAGTCCATGGGGTCAGACATGACCTAGAAACGGAACAACAACAGTGCTTCCCAAGTGGTGAAGTGCTCTTCCTGAGGGTTCTGGGCTCAAGAGCAAGTTTTATAGAGCATTACAGGAGGCAAATCAGGAAAAGGGCATGATTGGCCAGGAGGTCGAGGATTTCCTTATGAGGCTAGCAGGTGCTATTTTCTAGGCTCAGGTGAGCCACCTGAAGCCAAGTTGGAGGGTTGTGATTGGTAGCCTTTCCCTTCTCCAGGGGAATCCTTCCAACCCAGGGATCGAACGCACGTCTCTTGCATCAGCAGGCAGATTCTTTACCAGTAAGCCGCCTGAGGAGCCCCTTTCAAGCAAGCCAAAGCTAACTTTGAGGGTTGTTATTGGTATATTAGATTTCCTTGACAGTAAGAAACAAGGAACACACTTCTTGTTTCCTGGAAGTGTGGACTGACTTAGATTTGCGACATGGGCCAGACCACTGGGACAGCCTCCATTCTGTGGGTCCTGGTATACAAATTTCCTTTACCACCAGTGAAAGCATTTTTCTCTCTTTTCTTCCCCTCAACCCTCAAGGATTTTTAATGAGTTTTTTTTTTAAATTGACCTGTACTTGGTGTACAATACTATATAAATTTCAGGTGTACAATACAGTGATTCACAATTTTAAAGGTTATATTGCAGTTTAGTTATTATAAAATAATTGCATTAGTCTCCATGTTGTACAATACATCCTTGTAACTTAATTTTTGAAAACTTTACTTTGAGCTGTGTTTGGTCTTCGATGCTGTGGGGCTTTTCTCGGGTTGTGGCAAGTGAGGGCTGCTCTCTAGCTGCCCTGTGCACGATTCTCCCTGCAGTGGCTTCCCTTGTTGCAGACCGTGAGCTCTAGGGTGCTTGGGCTCAGTACTTGTGGCACGTGGGCTCAGTAGCCGCAGGTCCCGGGCTCTAGGGCACAAGCTCGGTGGTCGCAGTGCACAGGCTTGGCTGCTCCGCGGCATGTGGGATCTTCCCAAATCAGGGATTGAACCCATGTCTCCTGCATCAACAGGCAGATGCTTTATGACGGAACCACTATGGAAAACCTATAGCTTAATCAAGACCTTAAGACCTATGGACTTACACCAAATAGCTGTACCTCTTAATCCCCTATTCCATCTCGTCCCTCCTCCCTCCCCTTTCCCCACTGCAATAGTTTGTTCTCTATGTCTACGATTTTCTATTTTGTTTTATTCACTACTGTGTATTTTTTAAGATTCCACATACAAGTGATATCACACAGTCTTTGTCTCTCTCTGTCACACTTATTTCACACAGCATCATACCCTCCAGGGGTATCCATGTTCCTGCAAATGACAAAACTTCACTGAAAACATACATTTTTCATTTGTATCCAAGCTTGTCTCTCTGTAAGATGATGTCATGTATGGAATATTTATGAATCCTCACATGTAAAATTTTCAAAATTAGTACATTAAGTTATGTAAAGCATAAGAAGAGAAAAATGTGCAACAAATTTTGTTATGTATGTAGTACAAATAGAAAGAACTCACTTATAAGATGTTCTTCACAAATGATGCTGCAATTTTAAGCAAAATTTGTGCCTCAGAGAAAATAATTTCATTGCACACAAGTTGATTTTTTAAAAAAATATATGTTAAGAGCACAAAGGAAGGGACACACCATAATTCATCTTGTTTAATGTTGAACACTGGGAATATTCCTATTTTAAAACTGTGAACAAGACAAAAAAGTCCATTATTTCCATTACTTCTTGATCAATTCTGGATAGTATTAACCCAAATTCAAATGAAAAACAAAGAAATTAAAGCATAAAAGTTGGAAAAGAAGAAAAAAAAGTTACCAACTTATGCAGATAATATTTGTGAAACCAGAAAAGCAGAGAGAAACTGAAAGAAAAATTAGTCAATTTTGTCTCTTTTTTCAAAATTAACATTAAAAAGTCCATTACTTTCTTTAACATAGAAAATCTCCAGATTAAAAATAAAAGTGAAAGAGTCAATTTAATTTATAATAGCAACAAAAATGATTAAAATGCCTAATTATAAATTTAACAAGAAATCTACAGAGCCTATTAAAAATGTTTTAAAGGCTTTACTTAATTGGATAAATATATACTGTCTTGTATGTAATTATAAAATATTGTAAAGGTGTCAGTTTTCCATTAATTTGTTTCCTAATATGATTACAATAAAATTTCTTGTAGAATTTTATTTTAATTTGAGTTTGTATGACAAAAATCAAGCATGTGCAATTAACCAAGAAGATTCTAGGGGTTAAAAAAAAGAAATGTTTGTAACAAGGTAGCCCTACTAGATGCTAAAATGTATTTTAATACATTCTAAAATAGTTTAATATTTCTTTTTAGAAGTGGTAACAGTCTACTACTTCTAAAATACTTTATTATTAGTGTAGCAAGTGACAGCAAGAAAAATGAAATAGCATGAGGAATCCAGAAAGAGAAATTGATCCCCTCCCCAAAATTGAAATTTTGTATATGATCAATGTCACCTTTCAAATCAACCAGAAAAGAGCAGATTGTTTTATATAGTGTTATTTAGGGGAGGAAAAAAAGCTAAATTCCTATTTGCTTCACAAAAACAAATTAGAGATAGCTCAATTATTTAAATGCCAAAAAATTTAAAAGAAACCATAAAAATAATAAAGTGATAGCAAAAAAAGAAAAAAAATCACCTTAAATAAAAAAGATCTTTGTAGACAAAACTCAGAAGCCTGGGTGGACCAAAACTCATACATTTGATTGTATAAATATCTAAACTTTCTATGCAGGAAAAATATTATAAGCAAAATTAAAAGACAAATAGAAAAGTATGAAGTCACTCATTGTATAGAGAGACTGCATATGTTAACAACCTAATATGAAAACAGAAAAGGATATGGAGGGACTTCACACAGGCACAGGAAAAAGGCTGTGGTGATTCTTGGTGGGGAACCTTGGGTTTGGAACTGCAGATACTGAAGGCCAGCTACAATATATCCCTGAGTTTTTAACTGCTTTTAAATTTGGCACTCCTAACGACCGCTCTCTCATACTCAAAAGTCAACTGTACTATCGTTGGGCTTCCCAGGTGGCGCTAGTGGTAAAGAACCCGACTGCCAATGCAGGAGACATAAGAGATGCAGGTTCGATCCCTTGGTCAGGAACATCCCCTGGCGCAGGAAATGGCAACCCACTGTAGTATTCTTGCCTGTAAAATTCTATGGACAGAGGAACCTAGCGGCCTGCAGTCCGCGGGGTTACTAAGAGTCGGACATGACTGAGCGACTTAGCACCGCTATCCTTAATACAAGTTTCTTATCTACTACTGTCCATAAGGGCTTCCCCGGGAGCTCAGCTGGTAAAGAATCTGCCTGCAATGCATGAGACCCCGGTTAGATTCCTGGGTTGGGAAGATCCCCTCGAGAAGGGATAGGCCACCCACTCCAGTATTCTTGGACTTTTTGGTGGCTCAGACAGTAAAGAATCCGCCTGCAATGAGGGAGACCTGGGTTTGATCCCTAGGTTGGGAAGATCCCCTGGAGGAGGGCATGGCAACCCACTCCAGCATTCTTGCCTGGAGCATCCCCTTGGACAGAGGGGCCTGGCGGGCTACAGTCCATGGGGTGGCCAAGAGTCGGACCGGACTGAGCGACCACGCAAAGCACGTTGTACCTAAGAAAAATTCCCTAAAGTGCCACCAGAGGGCAACAGAGGATCAGTCATTTGCCTGCCTGCGCCGGGTGGTGGCTGCCACAATAGAGGAGAAATCTCCCCGCTCGGGAGCTGTTTCACCGGGAAAATGGGGAGGGATTGTGAAACAAGACCTCTGCCAGCTCTAACAGGACGTTATTGTAGTTAGATTCACTTGGTGACTGTAGCAACTGTTGGAATTTAACCTTGTTAAACTTTACCCATTACATAAACCCGATTTAAGCCACAGTCTATGTAGATACTATTCTATTCCTTTTGGGGGTAAAAAGCTAACAGTTACTGAGAGCGTTTTATGAGCCCAATACTGTTCTAAGCCCTTTGCTGGTACACAACCTTCCATTTACTGCTATACAAGTGCTCCCAGAAGAGAAAGGTGAGGTATAAAGAAGTGCTTTTGCAGAAGAGAAAGGTGAGGTATAAAGAAGTGAGGTACCTTGCTCAGCCTCTCAGCCAGGATGGGTAGGGCCGGGATGTGAGTGCTCTGACGCCAGAGGTCGTATTTATCATAACTGCTCCATCACACAGGGAACCTGTTCAATGAAAGGCAAACCCAAATGTCTAATAAAATGTTATTAATTGCATCTGGCTGGCAATTCATAGTTTTGTCTTTATAGAAAATGACTTTCTTGGGCGCTTTCCCAAGGTACATAACCATGCAATTGCATCCCATACCTTGCGATTTTAGCACTATTTTGTTACCACAAGAGCATTGTAATCTGTCTGTTGCCATGGCTGTTGGTCCCTGAACCAATCTCTCCCCACCCTTCTCTCCACAGTGTCGGCAATGTCCCTTTATGGCTTTTCTAAGCCCAACTTAAACTTGACTAGAATCTGATATTTCCCCCAAATACATTCCATATCTCTTCCTCCCCACACTTAAGGCCAAAATTTTTACCTGCTAATCCTGAGGAATGTAAAAGCGTGACCTGGGAGGTGGATGCAGGTGAGGCCTCTGCAGGGAATACGAATAGTTTTCATGACAGAGGAAGCGAGTTTGGGGGAATGATGAGAAGTAAATCTGAAAAGGTCATGTTTTGTTTTGTTTTTTTAAAAATTAGATTACAGAAAGCAAGAGTTAGGGTTGCCAAACTGGTTTCTCGAGCCCATTCTGTCTTGGGATGGAGAGATGGCCAAGTACCCATAGTTCTGCCTTCTGGGCTCACAAAAGCTCCAGGCTCTGGGTCAGCAGAAAAGGACCCTTTAGCACCTGAGACACACACTCTCACACACATATGGGTACACACTCCTGCTCACACTTACAGGCTCTCACACTTACATACCTCACACACTCATAAGGAATGGCAAGATGACCAGTAGTCATCTGTGAGTACAAAAATTAATAATTATTCTTTTTCTTTCTGCTTTTCTGTGCTTTTTAAGTTTTCTGCCTTGAAAATATATTTCACAAGTAACAAAATATTAAATATTGTAAAAATGTAAGAAAACCAAGGCAAAATAAATTCTATATAATTCACTCAAATTTGGCAAAACTCCTCTGGAAAAGAATATTTCCTCTTGTATGTGTCTAATGAGCCAATGGGCTCATTCCTATTTGTGAAACTTTATAGTTTCATTCTTTATCTTGAAAAAATCCTTTTGTAATACAAAGTAGTGTACAAAGCTGTGAAATATTTATATATTTTAAGTTATTACACCTTTAAAAAGACTTTATAATTGTGCTGATTTCACATTTGGTTGGAAATTCAGTTTGGGGCTTTATAATGCATTAGAAATGAGTGTGGCTCATAAATATTTAGAAAATCTGATTAAATCATGATTGCTCTTTTCCTTTGAACAATCACAATAGGAGCCTAGAATCACAGACATGACGTCAGCAGAACTTCACCCCCCCCCGCCCCCCCCCCGATTTTCTCCACAAAGACTGGGGTTTCTGAACGTCCTCTCATTCCGGCCACACGTGTCACAGGCAGCCGACCTGATCATCACCAGTGAAACTCACAGGTGATCCTGAATTTGGCCAACAACAAACTCAACAAACCATTCACAAGGGATATTGGGATTTCTACTTTCAAAATGAAGTTCTGAAAACAGTTTTCATAAACCAAATATCTGAGTTTATGTATAGGAAGTGAATATTCTTCCTTGATTATCCACTCCCCTGCTTGCAGTGAATCACATCCCCTCTCCTGTGAGTTCTCAACCAGATGGGAAGAGCTGAGGAATAAAGATCAGCTTCATTCTGGCAGTAAGATAAGGTAGGAGCAGGCAGGGGTTTGGGCCAAAATTGGGCTTCCTTTCTCTGTTCCATTTTTCCTTACTGATTTTTCCACCCAGTTTGAAAGAGTGGGTGGAGAGACTTTGCCTTTACTTTTCATGTTGTGGCAGCATTCCTGAGCCAAACTTGGGTCCACTTACCCCTCCCAGGAAAGCCAATCTTCTGATACTGGGTTGTGGTGAAGGAGAGTGTGGTGTTTATTGTAGGGAGATATACAAGGAGTCAAGGCAACTCATGTTTCAAAGGCCTGAACTCCCCGACGGCTCTCAGGGTAAGATTTTCAAAGACAGGGTGAGGGAGACAGTGGTGGGGTGTGAGATGAGGTCATGGGCATTCTTCTGATTGGCTGGTGGTGAGGTGACCAGGGGTCAACATCTTCACTCTTCTGGTTCCAACTGGTCTGGGGCCTGTGCATTTGTGGTTAGCATGCAGTTAACTTCTCCTACCTGGTGAGGGTTTCAGAATCTGCAAAAGAGCTCAACGATATGACTCAGAATATTATCTATAGCCCTTGAGGAGGAACTAAAGGCCCTTGACTTTGTTTAGTGGCTAACCTATTAGTATTTTGTGTTCTTGACTATTTTCCTTCATTTCTGGATTTTCTCACTTCTCTGATTAAATTTATTCTTTGGAACTCAGGAAAGGCCCGAAAATGAAAGTGTTAGTCACTCAGTCATGTCTGACTTTTTGAGACCCCATGGACTGTAGCCCACCAGGCTCCTCTGTCCAGGGAATTCTGCAGGCAAAAATAACTGGAGTGGGTTGCCATTTCCTTCTCCAGGGGATCTTTCTGGCCCAGGGATTAAACCCAGGTCTCCTGCATTGTAGGCGAATGCCATTTTGAGTTCCCTGAACCAGGGAAGGCCTAGGAGGGTAAAGTGTTGCTACAGACAAGAAGCAGGCAGAGAGCACGGGTGCGGTGAGGTCTGACCTGAGAAGGCCCAGTGGGGTCCTGCTTGGTTGCGGCAAGGTATGTGTCCTGCAGGAGGACATGTGTGCTGCAGCCTTTCAGAACCTGCCAAACCAAGGGGAGAGCAAAAGCAATCATTTTCTTCAAAAGGTGTTCATTTGCAGGGAATAGAGCTACCTCATTAACAATATAAGGAATGTGGTAATAAATGTCATGCTTACAACTGAACATGTCTGAGTTCTTTTTTCCTGTTGCTAAAAACATAGGACTCTGTATATGAAATGGGGTTTTATCAGTGCATTGCCTCATGCAATGTCCATGGTGTTTGTTTCAAGTGCGCTTACTTAGGATTTTATATATTTCCTTCCTTTGGATTAAATAAATGGATTTAATGATCACTAAAGTGAAGAGGGTGAATCATGAAGAGTTTTAAAATAAGAGTTCAGTTTCAGGAAGAGCTAGCAGCAGTGTTTACTGGGCTTCCTGTTTGGCTTAGAAATGAATGGAGTAAACAGATCATTACGGCCTCATGTCCTCCCCTATCAGGGAGAGAGCTGGTAACTGAACTCTTCCTGAAACAGCCTATGAGTCTTGCAACAAATGGAAGCTGATGAATAGAGGTTTTATTTGTTTCTGGCCTTGATTCCTCAATAACGGTCCAAGATTTTAGGCAGGGAACCGAGGTTTGGTGTGGATCCAGGGTTTTGTATTAGGAGCCAATTTGAATCAAGAGCCAAGAGCTGAGGAAAGGTCAGACGCCTTGATCAGGGAGGAAGGTTGGGAGTGGAGACAAGGAAGAAGGCTCTCTGTTGAGCCTATGTCCACAAAGACCCGGATCCTCCCTGCCCCTCAGGTCCTGCACTAGTGGAGGCTGACTTTGTCCTTCTGAACTGCAGTCTCCCAGAGCATGGACAGATGTTACATACGGGTAAAGTTCTTCATCTTAAAGGGAAAAGAGGAAGGTCAACGCCCTCAGTTCAGTTCAGTCGCTCAATCATGTCTGACTCTTTGTGATCACATGAACCACAGTATGCCAGGCCTCCCTGTCCATCACCAACTCCCGGAGTCCACCCAAACCCATGTCCATTGAGTCAGTAATGCCATCCAACCATCTCATCCTCTGTCATCCCCTTCTCCTCCTGCCTTCAATCTTTCTGAGCATCAGGGTCTTTTCCAATGAGTCAGCTCTTCACATCAGGTGGACAAAGTATTGGAGTTTCAGCTTCAGCATCTGTCCCTCCAATGAACACCCAGGACTTATTTCCTTTAGGGTGGACTGGTTGGATCTCCTTGCAGTCCACGGGACTCTCAAGAGTCTTCTCCAACACCACAGTTTAAAAGCATCAATTCTTCGGCACTCAGCTTTCTTTATAGTCCAACTCTCACATCCATACATGACTACTGGAAAAACCATAACTTTGACTAGACAGACCTTTGTTGCCAAAGTAATGTCTCTGCTTTTTAATATGCTGTCAAGGTTGGTCATAGCTTTTCTTCCAAGGCACAAGTGTCTTTTAATTTCATGGCTGCAGTCACCATCTGCAGTGATTTTGGAGCCCCAAAAAATAAAGTCAGCCACTGTTTCCCTATCTATTTGCTATGAAGTGATGGGACCGGATGCCATGATTTTAGTTTTCTGAATGTTGAGCTTTAAGCCAACTTTTTCACTCTCCTCTTTCACTTTCATCAAGAGGCTCTTTAGTTGTTCTTCGCTTTCTGTCATAAGGGTGGTGTCATCTGCATATCTGAGGTTATTGATATCTCTCCCGGCAATCTTGATTCCAGCTTGTGCTTCATCCAGCTCAGCATTTCTCATGATGTAGTCTGCATAAAGTTAAATAAGCAGGGTGACAATATACAGCCTTGATGTACTCTTTTTCCTATTTAGAACCAGTCTGTTGTTCCATGTCCAGTGCTAACTGTTGCTTCCTGACCTGCATACAGATTTCTCAGAAGGCAGGTCAGGTGGTCTGGTATTCCCATCTCTTGAAGAATGTTCCACAGTTTGTTGTGATCCACATAGTCAAAGGCGTTGGTGTAGTCAATAAGGCAGAAGTAGATGTTTTTCTGGAACTCTCTTGCTTTTTTGTTGATCCAGCTGATGTTGACAATTTGAGCTCTGGTTCCTCTGCCTTTTCTAAAACCAGCTTGAACATCTGGAAGTTCACGGTTCATGTATTGTTGAAGCCTGGCTTGGAGAATTTTAAGCATTACTTTACTAGCATGTGATATGAGTGCAATAGTGTGATAGTTTGAGCATTCTTTGGCATTGCCTTTCTTTGGGATTGGAATGAAAACTCACCTTTTCCAATAAACACTGAATCCCTCGCACACAGTATGTATTAAATAAATGCTCTTCTACTAAATTGAAGTAGTTTGGAAATGGCTGTTTGAGTCAGGAGGACCCTTGTCTGATTCACTATAGACTAGCACCTGAACTATTATACAATTTTATATATATATATATATATAATCTGATATATACTGATGTATAATATGAGATATATAGATATATATATACGGTAGATGGTAAAAAAAAAAAGGAGATTGAGATGGTAAAATAAACATAAACCCGGTCATTACTCCTTAAGAATGCTGAGAACAGAGTTGATGAGTTGCAGCTAAAATGCACTTAGAACTGTGGATAATCATTCTTTGTCTCCTCCTGGTCTCATAAGCACAGATGTTTGAGAGATGTCTGTGATACTATGTAACACTCTGGCTTTATCACATATTCATATTACGAGTTTAATTTTTTTTTCCTCTGTGTAATACTGTGTTACTGCGATTTATAATGAGAAATATGTATTTGGTTAGCAGCGGAGCCAAAATGAGTTCAGTAGATCAAAGCTTCCTTTGGAAGCAGGCACCTTTATGAAAGATATCAGTCATCATGTTGTCCAAGGGGATCCTCAGCCATGGTGACCTGGAATACGAGGTGTGAGCCCCACCTTACCCTGTGGAAATCCTGGTGGTAAGAATCTGAGGTCTGTTAATCCCAGCACGGGGAAGCAGCTCTTTGGGACCTTGTGTGTACTTTAGCTGACACATGGTAGGTGCTCAGTCAATAGAGAAGAACTCCTTTAAACATGCCCCAGAGAACAGCAGACAGTTTTCTGAGCAAGGCTGGGAGAAAAGCCATTTATCCAATAAACACAGAGGGGATAGGATTTGGTCTTACTCAATCCATCACATCCTTAGAGGAGTCCACGCAGAGTTGGGAAAGACTTAACGGTCACTCTCACTTACTCTCTTGGGGTCCTGATCTCTTCTCCCTTCCTACATATATTCCTGCCTCTTTATGTCCTCTTTTCTGTGACCCATGTCATAATCACTTTTCAGGAAATTTCTGATTCACTCGTCTCACTAAGGAGAAAATAACTAAGAAAGCATTTATTTTCTATATCCCAGGCGTATTTGTCTTTTATTGGGGTTGGGCAACGGAATAAACTGTAATCCAAAGTCGGTTTCCAGCAGTGGAACTGAAGATAGTGTATGAATTGGGACCAGCTAAACCCCAATGTACATGATCAAATACAACAGAATTTCATAGCCGGCTCACACAGCAGTTCAGTGTGGATGCAACTGGATAGCTTTCCTTCACATGGTGATTCAGAGATCCACACGTTGGGCCTTATCGGTATACTCAGGCAGCAGTGGAAGGAAAAGAGGGTGTGTGCCTTGCTGCTCTGAAAATTCTGGCCCATTAGAGTCTTACCACCTCGGAAGAAAAGCAAGGATGGATTTGGGCAGATGACCAAGTCTTAGCCAAAGTCCCAGAGCGTGGAGCTTTGTTGCTCTGGAGGGTGCAGACATGAGGGAGGCTGACATTTTTACCAGTCAGGAGACCACATCCTGTAACCAGTTATCACCTAAACTGGGGCCTCTTGCTGGTGCAGTGCTGAAATTCCCAGGATTTTCCGGCAGACTCACTTAACGTCATTTAAACCTTTGCAGTTGTCCCTAGGTTTGTAACAGTAGAAAGGGACAAAGTGCCCACAGTTGGGAGAGCTGTTCACATTTCCTCCACAGCTCCCAGCAGATCCTGAATTCAAAGCGGAAATCCCATGAGCCCCTTGACTGCATGGGGCTCCTGCCCACTAACTCAGGGCCTTTGCTTGTTCATGACCAGCCTGACCCCAGATTTCTCTTTTGTCTGTTTCTTCTCTTTGCAACCATGTCTTCTCAACTATTTTACTGCTAATTAGCACCTGAACCAAATGCTGAAGAAGCGCTGGAGATGGTGAAGTAAACAAGCCTGCTAATTACTTCTTAAATCTGGTGAAAAGAGTTGACCAGTTGCAGTTGAAATGCAGTTAGAACTGTGGATGAATCACCGTTTATCACCTCCCCGTCTCCTAAATGCATATACTTAAGAGGCATCAGTGATATAATTTAACTCTCTAAATGTATCATATTCATGGGAAGAAGAGTTTAATGCATTTTTCTCACATTGTGATACTGTGATTTAAAATAAGTATATTTTAGATCTTTGTCCCCTTTTTTGCTCAGAGCTCCTAAAACCCTTAGAATTTCCTAAAGGATGAGAAGAATACAAGTATCTTTTATTATGTTAATGAGCTGACCTTTGGAAAGCACTTAAGTGTTGAGGGCTGGCTGCCGGATGGAGCCAATGAAGTTAATTAGGTTAGAACTTTCAGTCCCACCCACCACTTTCCGGAGAGGAAAGAAAGGCAGGAAGTTGCGTCAATCATCATTGGCCAATGGGCCCGTCAATCATGCCTAGGTACTATCACCGCCGTAAAACCGCCAAAAGGGTTGGGTGAACTTCCTGGATGGTGCAAGGTATATGGAGAGGTGGTGGGATCCTGCCCTGAGTCTTCTATGTGGGTGTTCACCTGTATCCTTTATCACATCCGGTTAAGGTAAGTAAGTCTGTGTGTGAATTCTGTGTGCTGCTTCGGCACATTAAATTCAAGGATGGAGTCTTTGGAAGCTCTGTTGGTAGTAGGTCGGAAGCACAGGTGACATCTAGGTTTGCAAATAGCATCCCTGTGAGGGGCAGCAGTCTGGTGGGACTGAACCCCGACTCTGTGGAATCTGATGCTGTACCTGAGTAGATGGTGTCAGAGTTAAATTAAACGGTAGGACACCCAGCTGGGCTGGAGAAATGGGTGGTGTGGGGAAAACCCCAAGACATTTGGTGATTAAAAGTGTCAAGTGAAGTGGTTTTTTTTGTTGTTGTTGAGTAGTAAAGGAGATACACAGGAAAGAAAAACAAGAGAAAGAGGCGTAGGAAGGAAAGACTTTTCCCCCCCTATGCTGTAGGAAAAAACTCTAGGTTTTTCTTAGTTATAGCAAGAAATCATTGTAACAGCATCATAAGTGGGGTGTGGCTACTCCTTGTGCAAAAGTCAATAAAGAGGCCAACTGGTGGAAAGGGAAATTTGCTTTATTTTGGATGCTGGCAACCTGGGGGGGGGGGTGGGGGTGGGGTGGGCCTGTTGGGCCCGCCCAGAGGCCAACTCCTTCCCATTAACACTCAGTGGGTAAGAGTTTTTATAGACAGGATTGGGGAGAGGGGGACTCTGTGCAGAAAGAGCACAGACAGCCCTGAGCATCATCTTGAAATTGGTCACCTGTGGTCTGCCCAGCGTCATGTTGATTAAGTACTGGCCATTTTCAGTCCCAGGGTCAGTTTGTCCCCTTTCCTTTGAGGCCAGTTCCCAGAACTGTGGCAGCTCAGGTCATGGTGACAGTTTGGTCCTCGTGTCATTAACTTCTTCCACCTGGTGGGGGTTTCAGTATCTGTAAGACCCGTCGGGGGATGTGGCTCAATTTTACCTGTAGACCTTGTGCTGTGTGGGTGCTTAGTCACTCACCTCGGTTGTGTACAATTCTTTGCAACCTCATGGATTGCAGCCCACCTGGCTCCTCTATCCATGGGCTTTCTCAGGCAAGAAATACTGGAGTGGGTTGCCATTTCCTCCTCGAGGGGATTTTCCTGACCCTGGGATCAAACCCACATCTTCTGCATTGCAGGCAGTTGTTGTTTTTTTTTAACCCCCAAGCCATCCAGGGAAGACTGTGGCCCTTGAGAAGTAACTAAAGCTCCTTGACCACACTTAATGACTAAATTATTATTATTTGGTCTCCTTTGACTGTTTTGTTTCTGCGTTTTTCTCACTTCTCCAATAATATTTATTCCTTGGCTAAATTTTTTTTCACAGGCAAAAGGCAGGCTGAGGCCCTGGGGGTCAAGGACCATAGCATCCTGCTCCATTTCAGTTAACAGTAAATGTTTATGGAGAAATTCTGTGTCCAGCATGGTCTTAACTATTTTATGTACATGGTTTCATTTAATTCTCACTACAACCCTAAGTGGTAGATATTTTTATTGCCCAGTCATACATACCTAATAAGAGGCAGTGCTACGTGATTAAGGAGCCCAGGAGCTGAACATTTGTATTATTTACCCTCCATACTCTAATAGGCCTTCCCTGGTGGGTTAGTGGTAAAAAGTCTACCTGCAATGCAGGAGACACTGGTTCGATCCCTGACTTAGAAAGATCCCCTGGAGAAAGAAATGGCAACTCACTCCAGTAGTCTTGCCTGGAAAATCCTGTGGACAGAGGAGTTGGGCTGACTATAGTCCTTGAGGTTGCAAGAGTTGGACACGACTTAGCCACTAAACCACCATACTCTAATAGGAAACCATGGCATGCTCGTTTTTAGGGGAAAAAAAAATATGGTGAATGTGTTTTTCTTTTGAGAAAGTGAATTAATCTGTGAAATTCATCTTTTCTTCACAAGGTGAGAGTGGAATGAAATAGCTCTTCAAGAGCTGAGATCTCCTATTCTATGTTGATAACTCAGTCATTAAAGCAACATTCCCTGGACAGGCTTCATCAAAATAGTGACAAGAGAGTACAGGCATTACTGAGGTTTACTGCAGTTCAATTCATGGTGCTTTGCAGGTACCACGTTGTCTATAAGCCAAAGCTTTGTGGCAATCCTGTGTCGAACAAATCTTTCAGTGCCATTTTTTCCAATAGCATTTGCTCACTTCCTGTCTCTTTCACGTTTGGGTAATGCTTTAAACTTTTTTATAACTATGTTTATTATGGTGATCAGTGATCTTTGTTACTGTCTGACTCACTGAAGGTTCAGATGATGGTTAGCATTTATTACTAATAAAGTATTATTTTCATGAAGGTATATACACTGTTTTCTTTTTTAGATGTGATGTAAATATAGCTTTTATATACATTGGAAAATAAAAAATCTTGTGTGACTTGCTTTATTGGGATATTTGCTTTATTTCAGTGGTCTGAATCAAACCCCAGTATCTCCAAGGTATGCCCGTGTCATGGAATTTAGACAGCCCGGCCTACTGTAAGGGGGACAAGAAAGTTCACAGCAAGTGACGCTGGAAGGCAGAGGGAGGGAGGCACCGTGGGTGTACCTTTGTCCCCGCACAAAGGACAAAACAGACACTGCTGTTGCCAGTTCTGTTAACTGGTCTATCCAGCTTATGAAGGAGCTCTCCTGAGAGCTTAGGTGGCAGCTGTGGGCTGCCATCAAGCCTCACACTAGATCCTTTTCTGCTCTTTCTCTCCTGTAACTCAACAGATGGTAAGCATTTCTTTAGCAGGCGCTGAAGGAAGGCAGCGGTGAGTCCAGAGCAGGCAGCCTGGGTCACCTGGGGGCACGCCAATAGCTGTGCCTAATGACAATATCGGAAAGCCCAATTAGGCTCCAGAAAGTTCCCTTGAGCAATCACTAACACAGTGTTGACTTTTGTGAGGCCTCTTCAGTGTAGGGCACCTGCAAAAAGCCTCATTAGCTACAGGAAGTCTCTTTTGCTGTTCAACTGCACCTCCAGCTCAGAAACATCAAACTCTTGGCAGGGAGAGCCTGTCAGCAGCTCAGGGAAATCTTTTCCTTTGGTTTCAGTTCATGAGGTTTAGCAGCCTCTTCAGTCACCCATGAAGGAACTGAATACCCACAGTAAACTATAGTCAACTCATCTGTTTATTCATATAATAATGACCATGCACGCTATTGTTGTAGAGTTCCGAGCACTGTAAAGCCCTTTTGAGAATTAGTCTTTAGATACAAATATAAAATTTGTATGTTTTTCTCCCCCACAGAGCTTGCTTGCCCTTTCTTCTTTTCTATAACATTTAAAAATTGCATATCACATTTAATATCACTGTTTTAGTTTGTTTGATTTGTCCTGCAAAGAACTTTTCATGATATATTTTTCCTGGATATATACAGATATTCTTCACCTTACGATGGGGTTATGTTCTCATGAACCTATTGTAAGCTGAAAGTATCCCAAGTGAAAAATGCGTTGAACACACCTAAGCTACCTATACATCATAGCTGAGTCTACCCATGCTTAGAACACTTAGATTAGCCTGCAGTTGGGCAAAATCATCTAAGACAAAGCCTATTTTATGATAAAGTGTTGAATATCTTGTGTTATTTGTTGAATACTGTACTGATAGTGAAACACAAAATAGTTGTGTGAGTCCAGAATGATGAAGTGTGTTGGTAGTTTATCCTTGTGGTCACGTGGTTGACTGGAAAACTGCAGCTGCCACCCAGAAGCATGAGAGAGTGTGGTAACACATACTGCTAGCCCGGGAAAGATCCAGATTCAGAACTTAACCTATGGTTTCTACTGAATGCGTACAACTTTCATCCACTGTAGAGTCTACGAGTCATTAAATGGAATCATCATAAGTTAGGGACCATCTATAGATTCCATTCATAGTAACGTGACTTCAAAGATGATTGCAAAGCACATTTTGAAGTAAGCAAGTCTCTCCTTCCATCATACAGTAAGTCTTTATTTCCTGTTTATTTTATGTCTGTATTCTTCGAGATCCTGGGAATACAACCGTATTTTGGACTGACTGGGCAGGGAAGGTCTCACTAAGGTGACTCTTGAGTAGAGATATGAGGACTTCCCTGGTGACCCAGTAGTAAAGAATCCACCTGCCCATACAGAGGACTCCGGTTCAGTCCCTGGGTCAGGAAGATTCTACGTGCCACAGGACGACTAAACCTCGACCACAGCTACTGAGCCTGTGCTCCGGAGCCACACACTCAGGAGCCTGCACTCAGCAACGAGAGAAGCCGCCGCAGGGAGGACCCCGAGCACTGCAGCCAGAGGGGAGCCCCCTCTTGACAAAATAGAGAAGGCCCATGCAGCTCTGAAGACCTGGATCAGCCTAAATAGATAAAGATTTGAAAGATGCAAGAGTGTGGTTTACAGCTTGCGGGGAAGAAGGGCTGGTCAGGGAGGAGAGTCAGTGTGGTCGTTTACACACACGGGTTGATTCCTTTGGGTCCTTGTGTTGCAAAAGGAGACCATAGTTACGTAAGGATTGGCTGTGTTTATGACTGAAACCTACTGCAGCGGACTGTGAGTTTGTGCCCCCGGCCCCCTGGTGGGCTGCTGTCCGTGGGGTCGCACAGAGTTGGACACGACTGAAGCGCCTTAGCATGCACGCATGCATTGGAGAAGGAAATGGCAACCCACTCCAGTATTCTTGCCTGGAGAATCCCAGGGATGGAGGAGCGTGGTGGGCTTCCCTCTATGGGGTCGCACAGAGTTGGACACGACTGAAGCGACTTAGCAGCAGCAGCCGGGCCCCCAAATTCATATATTGAAACATCCCAGTGTAATGGTGTTTGGAGGTGGGTTCTCTAAGAGGTAATTAGGTGATGAGGGTGGAGCCCTTGCGAATGGGATTTGTCCCCTTACAAGAAGAGGCTAGACAGCTCTCTTGCTCTTTACTTCCCTCTCCGACACAATAGAAGTTGGCAGATTGTAACCTGGAGGAAGGTTTCTCTGAAACTGCACCGTGCTGACACCCTGATCTCAGGTCTCCAGCCTCAAGAACTGTGAGAAATGAATTTCTGTTGTTTATGAGCTACTTAGATTATGGTGATTTGTTATAGTAGCCCCAAAAGGACTGAGACACCTATATAATTAGCTAATTGGTTTGGAAAGGTAAAATACTGTGAAGAAATCTCAGAAGTGTTAGTCTAAAATGGCTATATAAACAGATTTGACTGTTTTATTGCTAGGCTTTGTTAAATTTAGATAAAACCACTATTTTATCAAATAACTGATTTAACTGCATTTCACTTTGAAGCAATTATTTTTATGACAAATAACAGAAAAGCTACTCTGTAGAGAGAAAACGTATAGGTATGAGACAATGATCAATAAGTTCAGGGAAAATAAATGAGAGTAAATCTCATGTAGAGTATCCTTCACTTCAGTCACTCAGTCATGGCCAGCTCTTTGCAACCCTGTGTAATGCAGCATGCCAGGTTTCCCTGTCCACTGTCTCTTGGAGTTTGCTCAAACTCATGTCCATTAAGTCGGTGATGCCATCCAACCATCTCGTCATCTATCATCCTCTTCTCTTCCTGCCTTCAATCTTTCCCAGCATCAGGTCTTTTCCAATGATTTGACTCTGCATCAGGTGGCCAAAGTATTCGAGCTTCAGCTCCAATGAATATTTAGGGTCGATTTCCTTTAGGAGTGACTGGTTTGATCTCCTTGAGTCTCCAAGGGACTCTCAAGAATCTTCTCTAATACCGAAGTTCAAAAGCATCAATTCTTTGGTACTTAGCCTTCTTTATGATCCAACTCACATTTGTACATGACTACTGGAAAAACCATAACTTTGACTATATGGACCTTTGTCTGCAAAGTGATGTCTCTGCTTTTTAATACGCTGTCAAGGTTCATCATAGCTTTTCTTACAAGAGGCAAGTGTCTTTTAATTTCATGGCTGCAGTCACCATCTGCAGTGATTTTGGAGCCCCAAAATAAAGTCTCTGTTTCCATTTTTACCTATCCATTTGCCTTAACGTGGTGGGACTGGATGCCATGATCTTAGTTTTTTGTATGTTGAATTTTAAGCCAGCTTTTTCACTTCCTGTTTCACCTTCTTCAAGAGGCTCTTTAGTTCTTCTTCACTTTCTGCCATAAGCATGGTGTCATCTACTATCTGAAGTTATTGATATTTCTCCCAGCAATCTTGATTCCAGCTTGTGCTTCATTCAGTCCAGCATTTCTCATGATGTACTTTGCATATAAGTTAATAAGCAGGGTGACAGTATACAGCCTTGACATACTCCTTTTCCTATTTGGAACCAGTCTATCATTACATGTCCAGTTCTAACTGTTGCTTCTTGACCTGCATACAGGTTTCTCAGGAGGCAGGTAAGGTGGTCTGATATTTCTGTCTCTAAGAATTTTCCACAGTTTGTTGTGATCCACCCAGTCAAAGGCTTTAGCATAGTCAATGAAGCAGGAGTATGCTTTCCTGGAATTCCCTTGCTTCTACGATCCAACAGATATTGGCAATTTGATCTCTGATTCCCCTGTCTCTTCTAAATTCAGCTTGTAAGTCTGAAAGTTCTTGGTTCGTGTATTGCTGAATCCTGTCTTGAAGGATTTTAAGTGTTAACCTCGCTAGCATCTGAGATGAGCACAATTCTGTTGTGATCTGAACATTCTTAGGCTTCCCTGGTGGCTCAGTAGTAAAGAATACGCCTGCAATGCCAGGGCTCAGGAGACACCGGTTTGATTCCTGGTTCAGGGAGGTCCCCCTGGAGGGGATGGCAACCTCCTCCAGTGGTCTTGCCTGGAGAGTCCTCATGGACAGGGGAACCTGGCGGGCTGCAGTCCACAGGGGCCCAAAGAGTTGGACATGACTGAAGTGACTTAGCAGGCACATTGAGTATTCTTTGGCATTGGAATGAAAACTGACCTTTTCCAGTCCTGTGGCCACTGCTGAGTTTTCCATATTTGCTGTCATATTGAGTGTCGCATTTTAACAGCATCATCTTTTAGGATTTGAAATTGCTCAACTGGAATTACATCACCTCCACTAGCTTTGTTCATAGTGATGCTTCCTAAGGGCCTCTTGACTTTGCATTCCAGGATATCTGGCTCTAGGAATGTGACCACATCACTGTGGTTGTCTGGGTCATTAAGACCTTTTTGGTACAGTTCTTCTGTATATTCTTGCCACCTCTACTTAATATCTTCTGCTTCTGTTAGGCCAGTACTGCTCTGTCCTTTATTGTATCTATCTTTGCATGACATGGTCCCTTGGTATCACTAATTTTCTTGAAGAAATCTCTAGTCTTTCCCATTCTGTTGTTTTCCTTTATTTCTCTGCATTGTTCACTTAAGGCTTTCTTATCTCTCCTTGGTATTCTTTGGAACTCCACATTCAGATGGGTATATCTTTCCTTTTCTCCTTGGCCTTCGTCTTCTCTTCTTTTCTCAGCTATTTGTAAGGCCTCCTCAGACAACCATTTTGCCTCATTGTGTTTCTTTGTCTTGGGGATGGTTCTGGTCACTGCCTCCTCTACAATGTTACGGACCTCTGTCCATTGTTCTTCAGTTACTCTGTCTATCAGATCTAATCCCTTGAATCTATTTCTCACTTCCACTGTATAATCATAAAGGATTTAATTTAGGTCATACTTGGATGACCTAGTGGTTTTCCCTACTTTCTTCAATTTAAGTCTGAATTTTGTAGTAAGTTCATGATCTGAGCCACAGTTAGCTCCTGGTCTTGTTTTTGGTGATTTTTACCACAGTAAAATAAAATTTTAGAAAATGAATTGAGGTGAAAGTCTTTCTTCAAGGGAAAATTAACCTGACTTCATTTTCCAGCTTCTATTTATGAGTCAAATAAATCTAATAATTTGAAAGTATTTAATTTTACAAGCCTGATATGATCTATATCTCTCAATCTTCTGTTAATGACTGTGAATATCCCTAAACTGCCTTATGTGTGGAGGCAAGAATTCTAGTCGTCCTCCCCATGTCTGAATAACCGCAACAGAAGTCCTTCATTGCCCGGGCACTTATTATCCAGTTTTCCAATCTGAGAAACTATAGGGGAGGAAATACCAAGAGAGCAAGGGCGCTCTAAGCCTTTAGCTGGTTTTGCTCGATGGGGACATTGTCAGTCCTAGGAAGAGAAGGTAAGCACCCTTCGTATCTGCCCTGTGTTGGAGAAGGATCCACACTGTCCTGGGCTTGTGAGGGTCCATCATCCCCTCACCTTCTTGGAAGGTCAGTAGAGTTTCTGCCCTCAGCGGGTGTTCAGGAAACTTTTTGATGTGGACACAATGATTAATTTTGTCTTCGAGTTCAAAGGCTGGTTCTGTCATTTTGAGTGACAGTCTAAAGGTGCAGGACAAAAAGAAAAAACCCAAAGACTGGGATCCAGGCTCTCTGGCAGGGCAGAGAAGGTTCCAGATAGGGCTGTGCGGTCTGGACAGGCCTGGCCTTGCAGGCTCTGCCCACTGAAGCATCTGAGCTTGAGAGGTCACAAAAGGTCATGAGCCACTCGGCATTTCAAATCTCTCATTTAAACAGTGCCAACTTCCAGATAAGAGTTTTTATTTTTTATTTTTCTAGCTCCTTTTAAACATAGTCGGTATTTCTTACTGTTTGGGGACAATAAAATTGTAATGGCCTCTTCCTTTGTAGAGAGTTTAAGAATCTGCCCAGATTTTCAGGGACTTCATGCTCTCCAGCAGTGGTTTTAAATTTTTGTTTTTCTATGTTTGTTTGCTTTTAATCCAAAGTGTGTTATGTGGCTTGTCATCTAAATGGTTCTGTCTATCTGGTGTGTTGTTCTTAACGATTCTCTGTGGCATCCTTTCCATTCCTCACTCCCCAATCACCAGAAGTTAATAACAGTAGAACTCTAAACAAATGAGCCATTATTTCCAAGGGACCGTTTCTGCCAGCATTAGATTATTTTTGTATTGTATGAAATGGTTGCCTAGGAGGCTTTTATTTTCAGTAACCACAGTTTTCGTTGTTTCTTGACTTTATGGATGGTAGAAAACAGCTTTGGATTCTACAAAGAAAAATTGTCTTTAAAATCTTCAGCTACACAGCATATGATTTCCTATAAAAGTCTTACTGTGAAGAAAAGAAGAGCCTTTTAATGAAAGTAATAACAGGGGCTTTAATACAAAGCTTTTAGAGGAGAGAGCTTCTGTAAGCTAAATCCTATATCTTAGAGCCCCTTTAAGCTCAGTGGATGAACTAACTATAATACTATGATTTCAGCCTGTAGACAGTAATTTTTCCAGACTGTTTATTCGCTTGAGAAAGTCTCTAATGATGGAAAATGACTTTTAACTGTTGAGGTAGCTATTTTTTGCAGATCAAAAATGGTAGAAAAGCAGCAGTTTTATAGGTCTGATTTTATAGAAGACTTAAAATGATAGTTTTTTTTTTTTTTTTAAAGGACAATGCTTGATGCATTCAAAAACCTGGAGAAGTAGGAGAGATGGGAACTATAAAAATAATACAGAGCAATTGGGTGACAGGGGCTGAGTCCCCAAATGTCTGCTCGTCTGCATTAGTTCAAAGTTCAGCACTCTCAGATTTTGTGGAACATTTACAGTGAGCTGGTTGCTGTGCTGACTAACCTCTATATGATCTACATGTGCTGTTTAGAGATACAGTCTATCAGTAATCTGTAAGGTTGCAGTACAGTCAATAATCTGAGGTATTTTTATCTTATTCATATGTGGGCCGCCCTGGTGCCTCAGATGGTAAAGAGTCTACCTACAATGTAGGAGACCTGGGTTCGATCCCTGGGTCGGGAAGATCCCCTGGAGAAGGGAATGGCAACCCACTGCAGTATTCTTACTTGAAAAATTGGGCTTCTCTGGTGACTTGGACGGTAAAGAATCTGCCTGCAATGCAGGAGACCTGAGTTTGATCCCTGGCTTGGGAAGAGCCCCTGGAGGTGGAAATGGCAACCCTCTCCAGTTCTCTTGCCTGGAGAATCCCATGGACAGAGGAGCCTGGCGGGCTACAGTCCATGGGATCACAAAGAGCCGGACACGACTGAGCGACTGAGCACAGCGTATAGTGGATTATAATGTTGTGTTCGTTTCTGCTGTACGGCCAAGAGATTCAATTCCACACACATATATTCTTTCTAATATTCCTTTCCGTTATGGTTTGTCACTTTATTTTTCACTTTTAGAGATGAGGGAGTTGAGTTTCCCATAGCTTAAATGACTCACAAGGCCAGACAGCATTTAAGACTCGTCTGGTACTAACATTTCAGCCCTGAATTGTTGTGCCATTTTTGTCTTGTGACCAGAAAGGAGGAGAAAACCTGGGTGCTGGGGAGTTTTGTGGGTGCTCTGCTTTGTGTATTATCAATAAAGAATCTACCCCCAGAGGAAATTCTACAGGGTTTCTCTTTTTAAGGCTACTCTTCTTTCTTTCTGCATGAGCACTAAAACCACCAGGTGTCAGTCTTGCAGATTTTGAAGAAATCACTCTATTTCCTGCTGTACCCCATAGATTTTTTTTTTTATTACAGCTAGGTGGCGCAGTGGTAAAGAATCTGCCTGCTCATTCAGAAGACCAGAGTTCGATCCCTGGGTCGGGAAGATCCCCTGGAGAAGGATATGGCAACCCACTCCAGTATCCTTACCTGGGAAATCCCATGGACAGGGGAGCTTGGCGGGCTCTACAGTCCACGGGAGTCAGACATGTCTTATTGACTCAACAACATTACGGTTAGAGGCTTAGTTACAAATGCCAGCCTTTATTTTTCTATCAAGGATGCATCAAAAGTAGATAACATAGCTCAGCTACAAGAGTTATGGTTGGATGGGAATGGGGCAGGAGAATGCTAGGGAGACAAGTTTTCCTTTCCTCTTCTTGGTAAAAGTGTTAGTCGCTCAGCTGTGTCCAGCTGTTTGTGACCCCATAGACTGTAGCCCTCCAGGCTCCTCTGTCCATGGAATTCTCCAGACAAGAATACTGGAGTGGGTAGCCATTTCCTTCTCCAGGAGATCTTCCCAAAGCAAGGAACAAACCCAGGTCTTCTGCATTGCGGGTAGATTCTTTCCACTCTGAGACACTAGTGGGATTGTCTTTATTTCATTCCAGGGTCCTGGGGCACTGAGGACATTTTAGGAGATGGTGGATGATAAACTCTCCCAAATCGCCATGTTTCCTTTTCCAACTTATATCCAATTCATATTGTAAAAATAGAAATACAGATGTATTATAAGGGACACAATGTTTTCTAAAAATGGGGGAGAGAAAAGGCTTCAATTTTTTTAAATTTAAATTTAGTTTTTATTGGGGTATAGTTGATGTAATGTATTGTGTTAGTTTCAGATATAGAGCAGAGAGAATCAGTTACTCATGTGTATACAACCATTCTTTGTAAGATTCTTTTCCCATACAGGCGATTACAGAGGGCTTCCCTGATGGCTCAGTTGGTAAACAATCCTCCTGCCAAGCAGGAGACCCCAGTTCAATTCCTGGGTCAGGAAGATCTGCTGGAGAAGGCTACCCACTCCAGTATTCTCAGGCTTCCCTTGTGGCTTAGCTGGTAAAGAATCCACCTGCCATGAGGGAGACCTAGGTTCGATCCCTGGGTTGGGAAGATCCCCTGGAAAATGGACCAGCTACCCACTCCAGTATTCTTTTCCCGTACAGGCCATTACTGAGTATTGAGCAGATTTCCCTGTGCTGTGCAGTAGATTCTTACCGTAGGTTCGTTATCTATTTTATATACAATAGTGTCTATATGTCAACCCCAATTTCCTAATTCATCCCCCGCTTCCCCACTTGATATCCATACATCCATTCTCTGTGCCTGTGTCTGTCTCTATTTCTGCTTTGCAAATAAGTTCATCTGTATTATTTTTCTAGGTTCTACATATAAAGGATATTATTAGATTTGTTTTTCTCTTTCTGATTTGCTTCACTTTGTATGACAGTCTCTGGGTCCATCTACGTTTCTGTAATTTGCACAAATTTTTCCCTTTTATGGCTGAATAATATTCCATTGTATGTATATATCGTATCTTTATTCTTATATTGATGGACATTTAGGTTGCTTCCATGTCTTGGCTATTGCATATAGTGCTGAAATGAACACTGGGGTGCATGTATTTTTTAAATTATGGTTTACTCCAGGTTTATGCCCAGCAGTAGAATTGCTAGGTCCTATGGTAATTCTATTTTCCTTTTTTAAGGAACCTCCATAGTAGCCTCAATAGTGGCTGTATCACTTTACATTCCCATCAGCAGGGTAAGAGATTTCCCTTTTCTCTGTACCCTCTCCAGCATTTATTGTTTGTAGATTTTTTTTTTGATGGCTGTTGTGACAGGTGTGATATGATGCCTCATTGTAGCTTTGATTTGCATTTCTCTAATGATTTGTGATGTTGAGCATCTTTTCATTGTTTGTTGGCCATCTGTCTATCTTCTTTGGAGAAATGTCTATTTAGGTCTTCCATCCATTTTTTCATTGAGACTTTATTAAATATTGAGTTTCTTGATCTACTTGTATATGTTTGAGATTAATCCTTTGTCAGTTGCTTCATTTGCAAATATTTTCTCCCATTCTGAGGATTTTCTTTTCGACTTATTTATTATGTCTTTGGAGGTGCAAAAGCTTTTAAGCTTAATTAAGTCCCATTTGTTTATTTTTGGTTTTATTTTCATTACTCTAGGAGGTGGGTCAGAAAAGATCTTGCTTCAATTTTATGTCACAGTGTTCTGCCTATGTTTCCCTCTAAGAATTTTACAGTATCTGGCCTTATATTTAGGTCTTAAATTCATTTTGAGTTTATTTTTGTGATTGGTGTTAGGGAGTGTTCTAATTTCATTCTTTTACATGAAGAGTCTGCCTTTTCTTCCTTGTATATTCTTGCCCTCTTTATTAGGCAACTGTAGGTGTACGGGTTTATCTCTGGGCTTTCTGTTCTGTCCCATTGATCTGTATTTCTGTTGTTGTGCCAGAACCATACTTTTTTGATGTCTGTAGCTTTTCAGTACAGTGTGAAGTCAGTCTGATTCCTACAGCTCTATTTTTCTTAAGATTGCTTTGACTATTCGTGGTGTTTTGTGTTTCTATAAAAACTGTGAAATTTTTTGTTCTAATTCTATGAAAAATACCATTGGTGATTTGATATGGATTGCACTGAATTTGTATGTTGCTTTGGATAGTATAGTCATTTTCACAATATAGATTCTTTGAGTCAAGAACATGGTATATCTTTCCATCTGTCATCTTTGATTTTTTTCATCAATATCTTACAGTTTCCTGAGTATAGGCCTTTTGCCTCCTAAGGTAGGTTTAGGTATTTATTCTTTTTGATGAAAAGGGATTGGTTCCTTGATTTCTATTCTCTGATCTTTCATTGGTAGTATATAGGAATGCAAGAGAATTCTGCATATTAATTTTTTTAAAAGATTTTTCATGTGGATCATGTTTAAAGTCTTTCTTGAATTTGTTACAATATGGTTTCTGTTTTATGATTTGAGTTTTTCGTCTTGAGACATGTGGAAATTTATCTCCCTCGCCAGGAATTAAAGCTGCAACTCCTGTACAGGAGGGCAGAGTCGTAGCCACTGGGCCACCACGAAAGTCCCTTATGTGTCAATTTTGTCTCCTGCCACTTTACCAAGTTCGCTGAGCTCGAGCAGTTTGCTGATAACATCTTTAGGGTTTTCTCGCATGGTATCCCATCATCTGCAAACAGTGATAATTTTAGTTTTTCTTTTCCAAGTTGAATTCCTTTGATTTCTTTTTCTTCTCTGATTTCCATGGTTAGGACTTCCAAAACTGTGTTGAATGATGGTGGCAAGAGTGAACATTCTTGTTTTATTCCTGATCTTAGAGGAAGTGCTCTCAGTTTTTCACCGTTGAGAATGATGTTTACTGTGGGTTTGTCGTATATGGCCTTTATATGTTGATGTAGATGGAGATTCTTTTTGTATTGAATTTTGTCAAAAGCTTTTTCTGCATCTATTGAGATGATCATATGGCTTTTAGTCTTCAGTTTGTTGGTGAGATGTATCCCAGTGATTGATTTGTGGATATTGAAAGATTATTGTATACCTGGGGTGTATGATCCTTTTAATGTGCTGTTGGATTTGCTTTGCTAGTATTTTGCTGAGGATTTTTGTGTCTGTGTTCACCAGTGATATTGGCCTGTAATTTTCTTTTTTGTGTGACATTTTTGTCTGGTTTTGGTAACAGGGTAATGGTGACCTCATAGAATCAGCTTTGGAGTGTTCCTACCTCTGCAGTTTTTTTGAAGAGTTTCAAAAGATACGTGTTAACTCTTCTCTAAATGTTTAACAGAATTTACCTGTGAAGACATCTGGTTCTAAACTTTTGTTTGTTAGAAGATTTTAAATCAATTTCAGTACTCGTGATTGATCTGTTCATATTTTCTGTTTCTTCCTGGTTTATTCTTGGGAGATTGTACCTAAGAATTTGTCCATTTCTTCTAGTTGTCCATTTTATTGGTGTATAGTTGTTTATAGTAGTGTCTTATGATCCTTTGTTTTTCTCTGATATTCATTGTAACTTCTTTTGAGGAAAGGCTTTTTAAAAATTAAGGCCTTGCACACATCCCTAATATGTAGATTTATAAATGTAAATTGAGTTGTGAAAGGTTAGTTTCAGAACTTTTATAAGCTGTGAGAATGCCTTTAAAGTACCACCTACCGCGCACACATGCACACACATTCCCCCTTCATGCGCCTAAGCCCTTTACTTTGAACATCTCATGTTTGAGAGTTGAAGTTAGATTTCTTTCTAAATCTCTTCTTAACCCATCCTTCCAAAACAAATCTAGTGAAGCCGATGCAATGCAGGGCTGAGATGTGATGAACCAGTTGGGCAGCAGCATGGGTTTCTGTACGGATCTAATACAGCTGGAAAAACTAGAAATTTTCCTAGAAGCTTGTGAGAGAAACTGGCTCTCCTTTCTCAGGAGGTTGGTTTATTGATTCATTCATTAGACGATTGGTTTTTTCATTGTCTACTTTGTCAGTCATTTTGCCAAGAGTTGTGGATACACAGATGGTTTTGTTGTAATTCCTATCCTCAGTGAGAAATGACAGTGGGATTCAGACAAGTAGATTGTCAATGACACTATATCGAGGGGACTAGAAAGGAGTGAGGGGCAGAGGATGCTACACGGCACCATACAGGGTCAGGTGACGTGTCTGTGGGGCCCTGAAGTTAAGAGGTCTTCATACAGAAACCTTACCCCTAGGGTCATGGTACTGTCTACTGGCTACTTTCCTTCATGTGCACTATTTTTGCAACTGATAAAATAAATGTATCCAGGTGGCTCAGTGGCAAAGAATCTGCCTGCCAGTGCAGGAGACTCAGGAGATGTGGGTTCAGTCCCTGGGTTAGGAAGATCCCCTGGAGTCCAGTACTCTTGCCTGGAAAATCCATGAACAGAGGAGCCTGCTTGCAGGCTACGGTCCATGGGGTCTCAGAGAGTCGGACGTGACTGAGCTGTCCAAACACGCACAACTGACATCAGGCAAATGTAAAGACAGGTGACATACCGAGAAACTACTAAGAGCAGTGACTGATCTTAGCTGTAAACACTTTTTGATTCATACGTTGTCAATCGTAGAATAGCCATCCTTAAGAACTGTAGCCAAGGGGGTTGTATGGGCCAAAGAAAGGAGGGGTTTGAGTAACTTGTCTAGGAATTAATGGCCATCTCTACTACCCAGGGAGGGGAAAAAAATCCATGAGCCCTTTAGTCTGTTTCTCAGTGGCTAATGAACCATGTAAAACTCCATTTTTGCACACCAAGTTGGCTATAAGGAATACTTAGGAGGCAATTAGTAGTAGTCAACACCTAGAGGTGAACCTCTCTTGACATAGTACTGCTTAGTTGCTCAGTTGTGTCCAACTCTTTGGGACCCCATGGACTGTAGCCCACCAGTCTCCTCTGTCCATGGGGATTCTCCAGGCAAGAATACTGGAGTGGGTTGCTGCCCTTCTCCAGGGGATTCTTCCCAGTCCAGGGATTGAACCCAGGTCTCCCACATTGCAGGTAGATTCTTTACTGTCTGAACCCCAGAGAAGCCCTTGGCATGGTATAAATCATCTTAAGTGGAATTAGTCCCTACCCTTCATGTTTATTTCCTAATGTTAGGTCCATGGACCAGTTACATCAGCTCTATAGACGATGCCTGTTACAAGTACAAGTTCTTGGTTCTCTCTTAACATTTACTTATTACGAATCTGTTTGGATAATGGCCCAAACATGCATTTTAAAAATAAAATTCAGTGATTTTATGCACACCACAGCTTAGGGAGTACTGGTATGGCAGTTTACAATCTTAGAGTACAACTTGGCATAGATATACAATAAGGTAAGAGCATAGAGAAATATAGGGAATGTATTTAACCCATGATAATAAATGTGGATAAAAAGAATAACACTTACTATATTGCAGTTCCTGAAACCACTGAAATTATTTATATTGAGCAAAAATGCATGAAGCAAACAAAATGATGCTTCAGAGTTTTTCTTGGACTTACTAAGATTATTAAAAATATCTTCCAGTTGAACTAGAAAAGAGTCAGAAAATCACTCTTTACTGAATTTGCTGAATCATAAAATAGTTCCGTGCACGTGTCATGAAACTTCTAGACATATTGCATACATACGTAGTGGGAGGAAGGTTTACCATGGGTGAGACAGAGACAGGTTCTTCTTCCATGTGTCTGTCATGCCTTTCAAAGGAGGAGCAAACAACTTTGAATACTCTACATACCTTTCAGTGTCAGAATCCTCTTTACTAATGAGTGCTAACCACAGAGATGCTAATTGCTTACCAGTCTCAGATCCAAGAACTTCAAGTAGATTTTTCTGGTGAGCTTAATTGGCTTTTGTACTATGTTTATCTCACTAGTGATAAGTTCAAGGTGTATTTCACAGCACTTTAGTATAAGTACAAATTTCAAACCAGAGCCAGTTTATTCCATGACAATAGGATGGGGGTGAGGGGGGTGTCCCATTATAATCAAGAAGAATTCTACAAATTTTTAAAAACATTTTTATTTATATTTGTTTTGGCTGTGCTGGGTCTTCATTGCTGGGTGCAGGCTTTCTCTAGCCCGGGCGAGCGGGGCTACTCTCCCGTTGCAGTGCCTGGACTGCTCATTGCAGTGGCTTCTCTTGTTGCGGGGTGCAGGTTCTGGAGCAGGGACTCAATATTTGCAGCACGCGGGCTCAGCAGTCGCAGAGCGTAAGCTCGAGTGTGGGTTCAGTAGTGGTGGTATGTGGACTTCATTGATTCTTGGCGTGTGGAATTGTCCCAGACCAGGTATCCAGCCCATGCTCCCTGCACTGGTAGATGGATTCTTTACCACCAAACCACCAGGGAAGTCCAAATTGTATAAATTTTATTAGCAACTTTACAAGCAATTTTTTAAACTAGCCAAGCCTAGGTTAATGGACTTGCAAGTATATAATCTCTGCTTTCCTTGGCCACTATTTGTTTTATCCTGATTCCTCTCTCACTTGCTCTAACTCTCCCTCTTTCCAGGGTTAAGCACTACATTTTTCTAACCATCTGATCCACATTGGCTGAAGCTAACTAGATGAATGAGATAATTAAAAGAAAAAGCAGAAAGCTTAAAAGTCTACATCAAGTTCTTGGATTTTCATATATAAAGGAAGAAAGAGTGGAGGAAGGGAAAAAGGAGAAGTAAAAGAAAATTATATAAATATGAAATGAAAGCAAGATTATGCCAACTAGATATTAGATGATATTATCATTTTATAAAGGTCAAACTTGGAAGAGGAAATATTTTTACCTGTTATTAGGACTAACAGTTTTTCCCTTTCTTGTCATGGTTTGAATTGTGTGGAAGATGTTGAATTCAGTACGTGTGAATGTGAAATTTATTTGGAAATAAGGCCTTTGCAGATCAGATTAAGATGAGGTCATTAGGGTTAGCTCTATTCAGTATGACTGGTATCTATAAAAAAGAAATTTGGGCACAGAAATAGAACATGAGAGAAAGCAATTTAAAGACACAGGAGAATGCCTGATGCTACCAGAAACTAGGAGAGACAGGGAACAGTGTCTTTCTTCCAGACCGTAGAGAGAACCAACATGTCCAACACTTTGATTTGTGACTTCCAGCCTCCTGGAAGGAGACAACACATTTTTGTTGATCAAGCCACCCAGATCATGGTAGTTTATCATGGCAGCCCCGGGAAATGAGTATGCTTCTTGAAAATATTTAGAATGAAAAAGAACAAATTAAAATGTCATCAAATTGTAGACCTTTGCTCTGTGGGACATAAAAATTTTCTAAATTTTTTGGTTTGGTCAGTGGACTGTGAGAAATGGAGAGTGGGCAGATAAGGTTAAAAGACAAGTTTGTAACTCAAGTTGAAGTCAAATTTTCTGAAAAGCAATGAAGATAGAAATAGAATTACCATGTGCTGAAATAACAGCACAAAAGCTCTGAGTCTCGAGTAAATCTCAGGCTGATGGATATGGATTGACAGAGCTGAGATGGCTATTAGAATCTGGCCCAAAGTCCCCCTTTCCACATGAGGAAATGGAGGCCCGGGGAAGTTAAATTACTTGGCCAAAAAAATAACTCTTAGCTTACAAAGCTGCTGTGCTGGATATATGACCAGAAACTTGACACCGCAGAACCGATTCCATATACTTTATTACACAAAGTGATTAACTCAGACAGGCATCATCGTGTGCCCATGTGATTCCTGAATGCAGCCCAGGCTTAGGAGGCAAGGGTATTAGGTTTTTGTTGGGAGACTTTGAGTCAGGCATTAGCTATATGCCATATTTACTCACCCAAAAGGAGCAAAGAAATTAAGGTTTTAAGGGACAGAGGAGTAATTATTGCCTCTTTTGTCACATTTGCTTTACATGGAATGAGACATGAAGATAATCAGATGATTATCGTCTCCCTCCTTACCTCCCTCCCCGCTTCTTCTTTCTTATCATTAGGTGATAAGCAGAAACTGTTTCAGAATCAATCCAGATTCATGGACACAGTGTAAGAATCTCTAAGATCTCAGACGGGATGGTTGTTTTACACAGCAAAAAAAAAAAAAAGGAAGTCTCAAATGCTACAATTGAATGTGAGCCCCATTTATCTGCCCTCCGTGTTTGGAAGTACTTGTTGGACATCGATGTAGAATAATCATAATTTGATGAAGCAGTGGCTTTTCTGGACAAATGCTAGTATTCACAAACTGTACTGGTATGCCAATGAGTGCTTTGCTGAGAAAATCTTATATGTATCAGATGTTTCCTAAACTAATCACTTGGTTCTAATTTTTAGGAGCTGTGCCTCAAAGAAATACACTTTTTAAGTTGACTATCCCACTGATCATGGTATTCCTATACACATATGTGTGTAGAATTAGGGCAGGGATTCGGTAATTTGGTCAACTTTTTTCTGTCAGAGTAAATTTTAATAACCTCTCTGTAACAGTAACTAAACAAACAAACAAACAAAAACCCTTATTTAAGATTTATAGGAAAAAAATATACAGTGTTACTGTATACTACACATCTAATTTTCTCTATTGTCATTAACATCTTACATTAGTATGGTACAGCTGTTACAATTAATGATACAATATTGATATAGTAGTATTAATTAATTAATATATATATAATATAAGCTAATTAACTAATTAGCTTGCTCCTTGGAAGAAAAGTTAATGACCAACCTAGATAGCATATTAAAAAGCAGAGACGTTACTTTGCCAACAAAGGTCCAACTAGTCAAAGCTATGGTTTTTCCAGTAGTCACGTATGGATGTGAGAGTTGGACTACAAAGAAAGCTGAGCGCCGAAGAATTGATGCTTTTGAACTGTGGTGTTGGAGAAGACTCTTGAGAGTCCCGTGGACTGCAAGGAGATCCAACCAGTCCATCCTAAAGGAAATCAGTCCTGAATATTCATGGGAAGGACTGATATTGAAGCTGAAACTCCAATACTTTGGCCACTTGATGTAAAGAACTGACTCATTGGCAAAGTCCCTGATGCTGGGAAAGATTGAAGGCGGGAGGAGAAGGGGACAACAGAGGATGAGATGGTTGGATGGCATCACCAACTCAATGGACATAAGTTTGAGTAAACTCCAGGAGTTGCAGTCCATGGGGTTGCAAAGAGTCGGACATGACTGAGCAACTGAACAGAACTGAATATTAACTAAACTTCATACTAACTCAGGTTTCCTAAGTTGTTATCTATTGTCATTTTTCTATTCCAAGAGACCATATAACGTTTAGTTGTAGCGTTTCCTTACATTCTTATTGACAGTGATAGTTTCTTAGACATTCTTATTTTTGATGACTTTGACAGTTTTTGAGAGATACTTGTCAGAAGATGTTCTCTATTGGGGTTTGATGCTTTTCTCATGATTAGACCAGAGTTATATGTTTGAGGAAGAAAGACTCCAGAGAGAATGTGCCATTTTTATCATATATTTCAGGGTACATAATACCCATCTCACTGTGACATCACTAGTGGTGCTGAACCTTGATCACCTTGGTTGTTGAGCTTGTCAGTTTTCTCCACTGCAAATATTCTATCTCTGAACTACTCTTTGGAAGAAAGTCATCCTGCACAACCTACAAATAAGGAGTGGATCGTTATGCTCCATTTCCTGGAGGGAGACATGGATTATTTTTAATTCTTATGCACAGAAGACTTGTCTGTCCCCTCCATTTATTAATTTATTTGGTCATTTAATTGTATCACTATGGACTTAGAAATATTTTCATTATCTTGAGTTTTTATATCAATAGCACTTAATTTTGTTCATCAAGTTATTTCTTCTTTGGCCATTGGAAGCCCTTTCATTGCCTCCAGTGTTGCCTTTGATAGATTCCCATCACTGTGGGTTGTTATTTTTTTAAACGCTTCCTCACTTAGTGGCATCATGGATATTCCAGGCTCATCTTGTTTATTTCCCGCTGCAGTTCTAGAACCAGCCATTTCTCTGAGCTAGTTCCTTTGATTGGAGAATGGTATAAAGATCTGGGCATTAAGAGTGCACACTGTTGTTGCAGTATTGTTTCTTATAGGCCCTCTCAGCTGACAGATCAAGGAGATGTATGCGTATAATAACCCCTACATATACGTGTACTGAAAAATATTATCTGTAGCCAACTGTACACTAGTCTATATATGAGTTTCTATTGACGTCTCCATCTCTAATGCATTAATACATGAATCACTCCAGCCTCTTCCCTTATCTCACCATTCATTTATGTTACTGATTTCCCATTCAAACCAGCCACTTTTCCTTTATATGTTTGCTTCTAGTATGGTGGCTCAGACCATAAAGATTCTGCTTGCAGTGCAGGAGACCTGGGCTTGATCCCTGGGTCAGGAAGACCCCCTGGAGAAGGAAATGGCAATCCATTCCAATATTCTAAGCTAGAAAATTCCATGGACAGAGGAGCCTGACAGGCTACAGTTGATGGGGTCGCAGAGTCACATGACTGACTAACACACACATACTTACATGTACAGTGGTATAAATCACTAACCAGCAGCCCCGTGGGAAACAAACTTATCAGTGTATAGTGCTTATATGGGAGAAGGAAGTGGCAGTCCACTCCAGTGTCGTTGCCTGGAGAATTCTGTGGACAGAGGAGCCTGGTGGGCTGCTGTCCATGGGGTCACACAGAGTCAGACACGACTGAAGCGACTTAGCAGCAGCAGAAGTACTTACATACAATTTCTTTTGCTTTTAGTCTTATAGACTCCACTCTTTTCCATAGTTATCTTGATCAGATCTTCTCCCCTCACACTCTTCTGTGAAATTCTGAAAGAGATGGGAATACCAGACCACTGACCTGCCTCTTGAGAAACCTGTATGCAGCTCAGGAAGCAACAGTTAGAACTGGACATGGACCAACAGACTGGTTCCAAATAGGAGAAGGAGTACGTCAAGGCTGTATATGGTCACCCTGCTTATTTAACTTATATGCAGAGTACATCATGAAAAATGCTGGGCTGGAGGAAGCACAAGCTGGAATCAAGATTGCCGGGAGAAATATCAATAACCTCAGATATGCAGATGACACCACCCTTATGGCAGAAAGTGAAGATGAACTAAAAACCCTCTTGATGAAAGTGAAAGAGGAGAGTGAAAAAGTTGGCTTAAAGCTCAACATTCAGAAAACTAAGATCATGGCATCTGGTCCCATCACTTCATGGCAAATAGATGGGGAAACAGTTGAAACAGTGGCTGACTTTATTTTTCTTGGCTCCAAAATCACTGCAGATGGTGATTGCAGCCATGAAATTAAAAGATGCTTACTCCTTGGAAGGAAAGTTATGACCAACGTAGACAGCATATTAAAAAGCAAAGACACTACTTTGCCAACAAAGGTCTAGTCAAGGCTGTGGTTTTTCCAGTGGTCATGTATGGATGTGAGAGTTGGACTGTGAAAAAGCTGAGCACTGAAGTATTGATACTTTTGAACAGTGGTGTTGGAGAAGACTCTTGAGAGTCCCTTGGACTGCAAGGAGATCCAACCAGTCCATCCTGAAGGAGATCAGTCCTGGGTGTTCATTGGAAGGACTGATGCTGAAGCTGCAACTCCAGTACTTTGGCCGCCTCATGCGAAGAGCTGACTCATTTGAAAAGACCCTGATGCTGGGAGAGATTGGGGGCAGGAAGAAAAGTGGATGACAGAGGATGAGATGGCTGGATGGCATTATCGATTCAATGGACGTGGGTTTGGGTGGACTCTGGGAGTTGGTGATGGACAGGGAAGCCTGGTGTGCTGCAATTCATGGGGTCACAACAGTCGGACACGACTGAGGGACTGAACTGAACTGACACATTTGAAATACAGTTAGATTATATAGTCACATTCTGCAGTCCATCCGTGGATCCCCTGATGTCCTATGTGATAAATTTTTAAAATTTGCTTTATGAGTCATTCTGTACTGTAAAATTCCATAAGTTTTGACAGATTCAGTATCGCTTATTCATTGACGCAGTAGCAATACAGAATTGTTTCATGATCTTAAGAAATGTCTTGTGTTTTACCTGTCCAGTGTGTCCTTCATCCTTAAACCTTTGCCAACTGCTGATTTTTTTTCACCATTGCTAGAAATGTATCTTTTCCAGAATATCTTATAATTGGAATCACATATGTACCTTTTCAGACTAGCTTCTTTCACTTAGCAATATAGAACTAAGAGTTACACGTAAGTTTTTGTGATTTAGTACCTCATTTTTAACCCCTCTGCTAAAAGCACATTGCATTGTAACAGTGTAGCCGTTTGTTTACTCATTTACCTTTTGAGGATGTCTTGGTTGCTTGTAGTTTGGGGTATGAATATTTCTATAAACCTTCTAATATAGATTTTTGAGTGGACATACATTTTCATCCATTGGGGTAAATATATAGGAGTGTGATTGCTGGACTGTATGGTAAGACTATGTTTAGCTTTGAGAGAAGTGAACAAACTGTCTTGTAATTCAATTTACAATTTTATATTCTCACCAGCAAAGAATAAGAATTCCTGTTGCTTCACATTCTCATCACCAGTTGGTATCAGTTTAAAAGAAACTTTAACCAAACTGAGTGTGCAATACTATCACTTTGCTGTTTTAATTTGTGATTTCCTAATGATATATAATGAGTCATATGCTCATTTGCCATCTGTATACAAACTTTGAGGTGTTCAACGGCTTTTTGCCTTTTTTTTTTTTTTGCACTTACAGTTTATTTTATGATAGCTGATATAAAATTATCCTCTAATTTAAAGTGACTAGCACAGCAGCTGTAATATCTTGCAGTATTTTCAAGATTGGAGTATAGTTGCTTTACAGTATTGTAAATGTCATTCCTTTTAATTGCTGAAAAATATCACAGTGAATATGTACACAATGAACGTTCCTCTGTTGGACGTTTAGGTTGCTGCAATGAACATTGACGTCTCTGTGTCTTTTTGAATTACAGTTGTTTTTCTGTTGTTGCCTTGTGAGAGTTTTTGTATGTTTGGGGTCCAAGTCCTTTGTTGGGTATGTGTTTTGCAAGGTTTTTCCTCCAGTCTGACTTGTGTTTTCATTTTCTTAACAGTGTTTTTCACAAAGCAAAAGTTCAACTGACAGTTCTATGGACAATCTTTTCATGTTTTATCTAAAACAAAAAAAGTCACCAACAAAATCACATATATCTTTTTCTCCTAGAATTTTTATATTTTTAGAGGAAACTCAGAAACTATAGAAGAAGTGCTATAGCTTTCCATTGTTTGGGGGGGTTATGATGCATTTTGATTTAATTTTTATGAAAAGTATAAGGCCTATGTTCATATTTTTGCATATGGACATTCAATTTGCTTCAAATTTAGCATCCTTTGTTGAAAAAGGTATCCATTCTCCATTGGATTGTCTTTTCTCCTTTGTCAAAGATTCATTGACTGTATTTGTTCGGGTCTGTTTTTTGGCTCTCTGGTTCAGTGATCAGTGTGTTATTCTTTCACCAATACCATGCTGTTATTGATTACTTGATTGTGTGTGTGTGTGTGTGTGTGTGCGTGCACGCGCTCAGTCATGTCCGACTCTTTGCGACCCCATGGGCTATGGTCAGCCAGGGTCCCCTGTCCATAGAATTTTCCAGGCAAGAATACTGGAGTGGGTTGCCATTTCCTACTCCAGGGGATAACTTGATTACTGGAGCTTTATAAGTATTGAAATTGGATAGTATAAGTTGTCCAGCTATGTTCTTCTTCAGTGTTATGTTGGCTATTCTATGTTTTTTGCCTTTTCATATAAAATGTAGAATCATTTTGTCAATTACCTACAAACTATCCTCTTGGGGTTTTGACTGGGTTGCAGTGAAGCTGTAGAACAAGTTGAGAAGAAATGGCATTGTAACAGTAGTAAGGCTTCCCATCCATGAAAGTGTGAAAGTGTCAGTTGCTCTGTCCTGTCCGACTCTTTGCAACCCCATGAACTGCAGTCCACCAGGTTCCTCTGTCCTTAGGATTTTCCAGGCAAGGATACTGGAGTGAATTTCCATTTCCTTCTCCAGGGGATCTTCCCAACCCAGGGATGGAACCCGGGTCTCCTGCATTGCAGGCAGATTCTTTACTGACTGAGCTATCATAAACATGGAGCATCTCTCTGTTAATTGATGTCTTTCTTGATTTCTTTCATCAATTTGTAGTTTCCTGTATACAGATCTTCCATGTATTTTATTAGTCTTTTGTTACTGTAAATAGTATTTTTTTAAACTTCACATTTCATATTGTCTATTGCTGCTAGGTAGGCAAGCAATTGAATTACTTGTATTAACATTGTATTCTGCAACCTTCCAATATTCACTTATTTATTCCAGGAGTTTTCTTGTCAGTTATTTGGGGTTTTTGACATCAGCAGTCTTGCCATTTGTTAAAAAAAATTTTTTTTTCTCCTTCTTTTTTCAATCTGTGTACTTTTTGTTGTTGTATGAGTTCTTCACATATGAGTTTCTATGACAACTAGGAGCTGTGAGAAAGGACATCTTTGCCTTGTTCCTAGTCATAGGGGATGTGTATACAGTTTTTCACTACTAAGTATGATGTTAGCTGTTGGTATTCTGTAGATTTCTTTACCAAGTTGAGAAAGGTAATTGCTTTTTCTTTTTCCCGATTTTTTATGATACATGAAAGTTGTATAGCTAGGTTGTACTATGTTTTGATATTCACGTGCATTGTGAAATGACTACCATCATCAGGCTAATTAACATATTCACCAAGAGTTACTTGCACCCTTTTTGTGGTGAGAATATTTTGGATTTACTCTCTTAACAAATTTCAAATATACAGTGTTGTTGTTCAGTTGTTAAGTCATGTCTTACTCTTTGAGACCCCATGGACTGTAGCAGGCCAGGCTCCTCTGTCCTCCACTATCTCCTGGAGTTTGCTCAAATTCATGTCCTCTGAGTCAGTGATGCTATCTAAGTATCTCATTCTCTGCCGCCTCCTTCTCCTTTTGCCTTCAATCTTTCCCAGTATCAGAGTCTTTTCCAGTGAGTGAGATTTTCCCATCAGCTGGTCAAATTATTGGAGCTTCAGCATCAGTCCTTCCTGAGTCGAACTTTCTGAACATTCAGGGCTGATTTCCTTTAGGATTGCAAGGTTTGGTCTTGCAGTCCAAGGGACTCTCAGTCTTCTTCTGCAGCACAATTCATAGGCATCAGTTCTTCAGCACTCAGCCTTCTTTATGGTCCAACTTTCATATCTGTACATGACTACTGGAAACACCATAGCTTTGAGTATATGAACCTTTGCTGGCAAAGTGTGCAGTACATTATTATTAAAATAGTCATCATTAAGTCCATTAGGTCTCCAGAACTTCCTCGTAACTGAGAGTTTGTCCCCGTGACTCACATCTCCCTTTTCCTCCTAATCCCCAGACCCTGGTGACCACCATTCTACCCTGCTGCTGTGAATCTGGTTTTTTTCTTAGATGCTACATATAAGTGAGATCTGGAGTATTTGTCTTTGTGTGTCATACATGGCAATATTTCTTTCTTTTTTGGTCTTTACAGTGTTCTGTTGTGTGAGTGTGTATATTCTTTATCTATTCATCCATAGCTGTATTCTTAGATTGTTTCCATATCTTGGTTACTGTGACTAGTGCTTCAATCAGCTGGGTGTGCAGTTATCTCTTTGAGATGATGATTTTATTTCCTTCACATATATACCCAGAAGTGGGATTAACCCACTTAACCATATGATGATTTTATTTTTAGTTTTTTGAGGAAAATCCATTCTGTTTCCCATAATGGCTATAAAAACACCAACAGTATACGGGGTCCTATTTTCTACATCCTCACCAACACTTATCTTTTGACATTTTGGTAATAGCTGCCCCAACAAGGATAAGGTGGTAACTCATTGTGAGTTTTATTTAATTTTCCTTATAATTATTGATGTTGAGCATCTTTTCATATCAGTTCAGTTCAGTCACTCGGTCGCATCCAACTCTTTGTGACCCCATGGACTGCAGCGTGCCAGGCTTCCCTGTCCATCACCAACTCCCAGAGCTTGCTCAAACTCATGTCCATTGAGTCGGTGATGCCATCCAACCATCTCATCCTCTGTCATCCCCTTCTCCTCCTGTGTTCAATCTTTCCCCAAATCAGGGTCTTTTGCAATGAGTCAATTCTTCGCATTGGTGCCAGAGTATTGGAGCTTCTTCCAATGAATATTCAGGACTGATTTCCTATAGCATTGACTGGTTGGATCTCCTTGCTATCCAAGAGACACTCAAGAGTCTTCTCCAACACCACAGTTCAAAACTATCAATTCTTCAGCACTCAGCCTTTTTTATAGTCCAACTCTCACATCCATACATGACTACTGGAAAAACCATAGCTTTGACTAGATGGACCTTTGTTGGCAAAGTAATATCTCTGCTTTTTAATATGATGTCTAGGTTGGTCATAGCTTTTCTTCCAAGGAGCAAGCATCTTTAAATTTCATGGCTGTTTCATATAAATATTGATTATTTGTAGGTCTTCTCTGGAAAAATGTCTATCCTATTCATTTGTGCATTTCTTAACTAGCTTTTATGTTGGTTTTGCTATTTTTTAAATTGTTTCCTTTGCTGTGTAGAAGTTTTTTATTTTAATATAGCCTTACTTGTTTTCATTTTCTGTTACCTGTGCTTTTGATGTTAAAGTCAAAAAAATGCCTCCGCCAATGTCAAGGAGATTTGCTCTATGTTTTCTTCTGAACATTTTACAGTTTCAGGTCTTATGTTCAAATCTTTAAATAATTTTGAATTGATTTTTTGTGTATGGTGTGAGATAGGGGTCCAGTTTCATTCTTTTTCATGTGGATAACCTGTTTTCTCAATATCATTTGTTGGAAAGGCTCTCCTTTCTCCATTGTATACTTTTGGTGCCTTTGTAGAGGTTTAATTAACCATATGGATGGATGGATGGCTTGTGATGTTGTACCTGACTCTTTGTGACCCCTTGGACTGTAACTTACCAGGGTCCTTTGTTCATGTGATTTTTCAGGCAAGAAATACTGGAGTGGGTTGCCATTTCCTCTTCCAGAGGATTTTCCTGACCCAGGGATTGAACCTGCATCTCTTGTATTACAAGCAGTGTCTTTACCTGATGAACCTTTGAGGAAGCCCAGTTAACCGTATATGCATGGATTTATTTCTGAACTATTCTATTCTACTAGTCTGTGTGTCTGTCTTTTTGCCAGAACAATACTGTTTTGATTTCTGTGGCCTTGCAATGTAATTTGAAATCAGAAAGTATGATGCTTCTAGCTTTGTTTTTCTCACTCAAGGTTACTTTACCTTTTAGGGATCTTTTGTGATTCCATAAAAATTTTTGGATTTTCTGTGAAGAATGCCATTGGAATTTTAATGGGGACTGCAGTAAATCTGTGGATTACTTTGGGTAGTATGGACATTTAATAATATACATGCAAGGGATGAACACAGGATATTCTTTCATTTATTGGTGTCTTTAATTTCTTTCATCAATATGTTGTAGTTTTCAGTGTACACATCTTTCACCTGCTTGGTTAAATTTATTCCAAATTTTTGATACTCTTGTAGATAGGATATTTTAATTTATTTTTCAGTTAATTTGTTAATATATAGAAGTGTAACTGATTGCTGTTTTTGATTTGCTTTCCTTGTTCCTTCCTCTCTTGATGTCTGTCTTTATTGTTTGATTTTCTGTAGTGGTATGCTTTGATATATCTTTTGTGTATCTATTATGTTTTTGCTTTGTGATTTCCATAAGGCTTGAATAAAACACCTTATAGCCACAACAGTGGTTTTGTTTGTTTGTTTGAGCCTGCCTTGCAGGTTGTTGGATCTAAGTTCCATAACCAAGGATCAAAACTGTGCCCCACTTCAGGGCAAGTCCAGGCTTCTGAACTGCCAGGGAATTCCCTATAACACTATTTTAAGCTAATAATAGCTTTATTGCATACAAAAACTCTACCCTTTTAGTCCTCTGCCCACATTTTATGTTTTTAATGTCATAACTTCTTTTTATATTGTATGTTCATAACTAATTATTGTAGCTATTGTTTTTGAACACTTAGTTTTGTTCTTGTTTTTAATACTTTATACTACAGTTAATAGAGATTTATACATTATTACAGTATTCTAAATTAGACTATATATTTACCTTTACCATTGTTTTATACTTTCATATGTTTCATGTTAGTTATTGTCTTTTCATTTCAATGTGAAAAACTCCACCTGTTAGCATTTCTTCTAAGGCAGGTCTTGTGGTGATGAAATCCCTCAGATTCTGTTTCTCTAAAAGAAAGCTCTATCTCCATCATTTTTTAATATAATTTAAAAAATATTTTAAAATTTTTATTAGGATATAATTGACTTACAATGTTATGTTAGATTCAGTTGTATAGCAAAATGATTCAGTTACACATATACATATGTTCATTCTTTTTCAGGTTCTTTACCCATACAGTTATTACAGAATATTGAGTAGTTCCCTGTGCTATACCATAGGTCCTTGTTGGTTACCTATCTTATATATAATACTGTGTTTATGCTTTCTCCTCCCCCATCTTTCCCCTTTGATAACCATAGTTTTTTCCCCAAATCTGTGAGTTTGTTTCTATTTTGTAAATAAGTTTATTTGCATCCTTTTTAAAATTAGATTCCACATATGAGTGATACCATGCATTTGTCTTCGTCTGACTTACTTCACTCAGTATGATACTATCTAGGTCCGTTCATGTTGCTACAAATGGCGCTGTTTACTTTTATGGCTGAGTAACATGCACTGCATGTACGTACCACGTCTTCTTTATCCATGCCTCTGTCGATGGGCGTTAGGTTGCTTTTCTCTCTCGCCTACTGTGAACAGTGCTGCTATGAACATTGAACTGAATGTATCATTTTGACTTACGGGTTTCTCTGGATATATGCCCAGGAGTAGGGTTGCTGGGTCATATGGTAGCTCTATTCTTAGTATTTTAAGAAATCTCCATACAGTTCTTCCTACTGGCTGTACCATTACATTCCCACCAACAGTGTAGGAGGGTTCCCTTTATCCAGCATTTATTTGTAGATTTTTTGATGATGGCCATTCTGATAGTTGTGAGGTGATACCTCACTGTAGTTTTGATTTGCCTTTCTCTGATAGACATTTCGAGCATCTTTTCAGATGCTTTTTAATCCTCTGTATGTCTTCTTTGGAGAAATGTCTGTTTAGATCTTCCACCCATTTTTCATTGGAGTCATTGGTTTCTTTCTTTCTTTCTTTGTTTTGACCTAGAGCTGCATGATGGCTTGTATATTTCGGAGATTAATCCCTGATAAGTTGCTTTGTTTGTAAACATTTTCTCTCATTCTGTGGATTGTCTTTCTGTTTGCAGTTTCTTTTGATGTGCAACAGCTTTTAAGTTTAATTAGATCCCATTTGTTTATTTTTATTTCCATTATACCAGGAGGTGGGTTAAAATATTCCTGCAGTTTATATCAAAGAGTGTTCTGGCTCTATTTTCCTGTAGCGCTTTTATACTATCTGGCCTTACATTGAGGTCTTTAATCCATTTTGAATTTATTTATGTGTGGTGTTAGGGAATATTCTAATTTCATTTGTTTAGATGTAGCTGTCCAGTTTTCCCAGCACCACTTATCGAAGAGACTGTATTTTCTCCACTGTATACTCTTGCCTCCTTTGTCATAGATTAATTGATCATAGGTGTCTCCTTCATTTTGAAAGGACATCTTTGACGGTAAAGTATTCTACAGTCAGTTCAGTTGCTCAGTCGTGTCTGACTCTTTGCGACCACGGACTGCAGCACGCCAGGCTTCCCTGTCCATCACCAACTCCTGGAGTTTGCTCAAACTCATGGCCATAGAGTCGGTGATGCCATCCAACCATCTCATCCTCTGTCATCCCCTTCTCCTCCTGCCTTCAATCTTTTCCCAGCATCAGGGTCTTTTCCAATTTGTCAGTTCTTTGCATCAGGTGGCCAAAGTATTGGAGCTTCTTCCAATGAATATTCAGGACTGATTTCCTTAAGGATTGACTGGTTTGATTTCCTTGCAGTCCAGGGGACTCACAAGAGACTTCTCCAACACCACAGTTCAGTTCTTCAGCGCTCAGCTTTCTTTATGGTCCAACTCTCACATCCATACTTGACTACTGGAAAATCATACCTTTGACTAGACGGACCTTTGTTGGCAAACTAATGTCTCTGCTTTTTAATATGCTGTCTAGGTTGGTCATAGCTTTTCTCATAAGGAGCAAATGTCTTTTAATTTCATGGCTGCAGTCACTATCTGCAGTGATTTTGGAGCCCAAGAAAATAAAGTCTGTCACTGCTTCCATTGTTTCTCCATCTATTTGCCATGAGGTGATAGAAGCGGATATCATGATCTTAGTTTTTTGAATTTGAGATTTAAGCCAGCTTTTTCACTCTCTTCTCTCACTTTCATCAAGAGGCTCTTTAATTCCTTTTTGCTTCCTGCCATAAAGGCGGAGTCATCTGCATATCTGAGATTATTGATATTTCTCCTGGCAATCTTGATTCCAGCTTGTGCTTCATCCAGCCTGGCATTTCTTATGATGTTCTCTGCATACTCCTTTCTCAACTTGGAATCAGTCTGTTGTCCCATGTCCGGTTCTAGCTGTTGCTTTTTGACCTGCATACAGGTTTCTCAGGAGGCAGGAAAGGTGGTCTGGTATTCCCATCTTTTGAAGAATTTTCTACAGTTTGTTGTGATCCACATAGTCAAAGGCTTTCATGTAGTAAATGAAGCAGAAGTAGATGTTTTTCTGCAATTTCCTTGCTTTTGCTATGATTCATCAGATGTTGGCAATGTGATCTCTGGTTCCTCTGCCTTTTCTAAATCCAGATTGTACATCTGGAAATTATTGGTTCACATACTGTTGAAGGCTCGCTTGGAGGATTTTGAGCATTACTTTGCTAGCGTGTGAAACAAGTACAATTATGCAGTAGTTTGACTTTCTTTGGCATTACCCTTTCTTTGGGATTGGAATGAAAACTGACCTTTTCCAGTCCTGTGGCCACTGCTGAATTTTCCATATTTGCTGGCATACTGAGTGCAGCATTTTCACAGCATCATCTTTTAGGATTTGAAAAAGCTCATCTGGAATTCCATCACCTCCACTAGCTTTGTTTGTAGTGATGCTTCCTAAGGCCCACTTGACTTTGTATTCCAGGATGTCTGGCTCTAAGTGAGTGATCACACCATCATGGTTGCCTGTGTCATGAAGATCTTTTTTGTACAGTTCTTCTGTGTATTCTTGCCACCTCTTTTGAATCTTTTCTGCTTCTGTTAGGTCAATACCATTTCTGTCCTTTATTGAACCCATCTTTGCATGAAATGTTCCCTTGATATCTCTAATTTTCTTGAAGAGATCTCTAGTCTTTCTCATTGTATTGTTTTCCTCTATTTCTTTGCATTGATCACTGAAGAAGGCTCTTATGTCTCCTTGCTATTCTTTGGAGCTCTGCATTCAAATGGGTACATCTTTCCTTTTCTCCTTTGCCTCTAGTTTCTCTTCTTTTCTCAGCTATTTGTAAGGCCTCCTCAGACAACCATTTTGCCTTTTTGCATTTATTTTTTGTGCAGGGGGGTTAGGGGAATGATCTTAATCACTGCCTCTTGTACAATGTTACAAACCTAACCTCTGTCCTCTGTTCAGGCACTCTGTCTATCAAATCCAATCCTTTGAATCTATCACTTCCACTGTATAATGGTAAGTATTTTTGGTTGGCAGGATTTCCTTTTAGATTTTCGAATGTAACATCATATCCTATACTGGTTTACAATGTTTCTACTGAAAAATACACTGATAAAATGCACTGATGGCTTTATGGGATTTCCTTATATGTGAAGTTTCTTTTCTCTTGATGCTTTCAAAATTCTTTTTCTTTGATTTTTAACAGTTTTATTATAATGTATCTTAATGAAATCCTCTTTGGATTGAACTTGGAGACCAGTGAGCATCACATGCACAGATGTCAATATATATCCTCAGATTTGAGATACTTTCAGCTAATTATTTCTTTTAAATAAGCTTTGTCCCTTTCTTGCTTTTACTTTATGGACCCCCATAATGTGTTTCACCAGATAATCCCCAATAAATTCCATATGTTTTCTTTACTCATTCATTTTTGGGGGACTTTTGATCTCTTTGTTGAACTTGTGTATTTTCCTGATTTTATTTCATTTTTTTTTTCTGTCTGTCCTCTCTCTTGTAGGTTCCTAAGCTTCCTTAGATGATTGTTTTGAGTTCTTTGTCCAGCAGATCTTCAATCTCCATTTCTTTGTAGACAGTTACTGGAAAGTTATTTTGTTCCTTTGGTATTACCATTTCCCTTGATTTTTTTTCATGTTTCATGTAGACTTGCCCTTTTGTTCACACACTTGCTGGAACAGTTATCTCTTCCAAATTTTACGAATTGGCTTTAATAGGGAACGATCTTTGTCTACCAGGGGGTGTGAGGATACTGGCTGAGTGGGGTGTGGTGCTTCCAACACTAGGGAGGGTGTGGCAGCATAGTTTCCTTGCCCGCTCTGTCAGGGAAGCTCCAGGTCTGGGCTGTAAGTGCTCTTGCCTCAGAGCTCATGCTCTGGTGTCCTAGGCACAGGCACTCGTGGACTGGCTGGCTGCTGAGTCAGGATTTATGGCATGGGCATAAATCACTCCAGAGCTGAGGTCTGCAGTGTGGACATGCACAGTGGCTGCAGCTCCAGACCTGGGGCACGTGCAGGATTGTGGGCTGGGGGATGGCCGGTCCTGAGGTAGTGCAATCATGGCTGCTTCTTGGGAGTGGGTGAGCAGGCAGCAATGTCTCCTCTCCAAGGATCTGCTGCAGTGATGGCTGTCATCGCATCAGTGGCAAAAGCTGCTGGAGCAGACCACGGAGCTGGACGCTGATGAACACTCTGGACCCTAAGCTGTGAAAACTAGAGGCCGTATGCAGCTGTCAGTTGTCACCAGGCCCACTGGAAGCCAGGGTGGCGTCTGATGCATGGCTGATACTCACAGTCTCCACATCTCTTTTTTGCTCCTAAAACCAAATTCCAGGAGCTGAGAATGCCAGAAATCTCAGTTATGCTTTTCTCTCCAGAGATTCTTTGTTTGCAGTTATTTTTCTTTCCGCACTGTGTTACTGCAGGTTCTTATTGTACTCTTGAGTCCTCCCAGGGTTATTTTCATTCATGACTAGCTGTCTAATTGTTGGGTTTGGAGGGGGAGCAAAGGCTTATATGTCCTTCTCCATCATCTTGCTGACATCTCTCAAGAAAGACACTTCTCTTCCTACTTTGCTGAGACTTATTGTCATAAATGTGAGTTGATTTTTGTCATATGCTTTTTCTGCAAAATACCATTTTTTTTTAACATTGATATGATGGGTTACGTTAATTTTCAGATGTTGAATCAACCTTGCATATTTGAAATAAACCATTTGATCATAGTAAATAATTTTTACTAAGTCATTTGTTCGAGTTGCTAATATTTTATTGAGGATGCTTATATTCATGAGGGATATTCGTCTCTAGTTTTCCATTCTTATAGTGTTCTGGCTTTGATATTAGGATAATGCTAACCTCATAGAATGTGTTAGAATGTGTGTATTCTGCTTCTGTTTTTTGGAAGAAACTGTGGAGAATTTATATTTTTCTTAAGTGTTTGGTATAATTCACCAATGAAATGTGTCTGGCACTTTTTTTGGTGACTTTTTGAATTATGGATTCAGTTCCTTTAATAGATACTAGAGCTCTATATAAATGATCTGTTTCTCTTTCCGTGCATTTTGGTAGTTTGTGTCTTTAAAGGGAGAAGTCATTTTAATCTTAGTTATCAAATTTGTGCACAGAGCTGTTCATAGTTTCCCTTTATCATTCTTTTGACATCCATGAGATTGGTAGTAATGACTCCTTTTTCATTTATGATATTAGTAATTTGTGTCTTGTCTTTTTTTCCCTTAGTAACAATAGTTCTAAGAATCTCTGAGATTTAAAATTTGTTTCTATACAGGAAATCATTATTCACCTTGTCAAATTTTCTTTTATTTTTAAAATAAGCTTCCTTGTGGTTTATATTGGAATGACTTCCTCTTGATGAGATGCACAGTTCTTCAGATATCATTTTGTTCCAAGGCAAGGAGCTTCCACTAGAGATGGATTCTAGACTCATACTTTCTAATCTACAGCAAATTAAAATCCCACTTAACTGAAGAAACATCACAAATAACCCCAACACCTCTAGTAAAGTATCAGGGCATATTTTTTTTAGACTATATTCATTAAGTCATTTGCAGTCCTACTTTCTGGCATATTGAATCTTAGTGTACAATAACTTCCCATACCATGCCTCAAAATTTTGAAACTGTCTAAAGAAAAAAATAGTCTAAAAGTTTGTACAAATCCAACAATTTGTTGGTACATATACCTTACCTTTGTAAGTCCATTTGTCTACTTGTAGAGTTTATTATACCTACATGCAAAGAAAATTTAATATCTTCAATTGGAAACATTGAACCACTGCCTAAATTCTCCAGATTTTTGGATTTCAGTGAATAATAATTTTACTATGCTAGTTGGGTGGTAATCTACTTCCCAAAGTAAAGAACTAGATTAAAACTTGATTATCCAAATAAAATCAAAATGAATAGTTAGAAAATATGATTTAAATTCTCTTAAACCTCATGGAGGACAGGGCATGTAAAATGTGAAATCATCATATCATCACACAAAGTTAATTTTAGGACAGTGCCACTATATCAACACGTGTGTTTTGTTCTGTTTCTACAACACAGATAATGTACTCATTAAACAAGTCTGGAATTAGAAAGAGATTGAACCATAGTTTTGATATCACTAACTCTGTAGTCCTAGACAAATTACTCAGTTCTCTCTAAACCTAAATTTTATCATACATAAAGTGAATAATTGATTTTAATGAATAGGGAAATTGTTATTATAAGGTAAAAGAGATGACAGACATGAAAGACAAAAGAGATTTTGGTCTATAAGCCAAAAAGATAGAATAGATGGAGCAAAATCAATAATGACAGCAGCAACAACAAAAAATCCAAAGTAAACAACAGTCAAAAAAAAATTAACTGAAAAATATCCATATCTTAACGTAGAAATTCACACAGTTTCAGAAATATTAAAGTCATGACAGGTCCCTTTTGTCACATCTGTAGCTAATGTATCACTAAAGTCTGGTGTTTTTGAACTTTTTACTTTATATTGGAGCATAGCTGATTAACAATGTTGTAATAGATTCAGCTGGACAGCAAAGGCGCTCAGCCATACCATCCATATGCGTGTGTTAGTTCTCCCCCAAACTCCCCTCCCATCCAGGCTGCTGCATAACAGTGTGCAGAGTTCCTTGTGCTATATATATGATAGGACCTTGGTTATCTATTTTAAATAGAGTAGTGTGTATATGTCAATCCCATGCTCCCTAACTATTAATATCTCTTCCCTCAATTCCTCAAAAGTGGGAAAGCAAATAATTGTTGGTTGATATAGAAATGAGATAATGGAGGCAATGCATTTTAGATGAGTGCCTGTAAATATCCATGATGATAATGATGATGTTGCTGATTGTGATGATGATTAATTGACTATGTTCAGAGGAAAAATAAGTACATTTGCCTACCACACTTTAGTGGTGACCCTTTTTAAAACATCTTATTGAAATCTACATAGCAGACTATAAAATTCATTGGTTTAAAATAGTAAGTTGGATGGTTTTAGTGTATTTACAGAGTCATGCATCACAACCATCTAAGTTTAGAATATTTTATCAACCCCAAAAGAAACTTCATACATATTAGCAGTCATTTTTCTCCCCTCTTCCAACCAAAGTCCTAAGCAACCACTGATCTGCTTTCCATTTATATAGATTTGCCTATTCCAAATATTTATATAAAAGAAATCATACTATATGTGATCTTCTGTTGTCATTACTGTTCATTCACTCAGTCGTGTCAGACTCTTTGCAACCTGTAGACTGCAGCATGCCAGACTTTCTTGTCCTTCGCTATCTTCTGGAGTAGTTTGCTCAAACTCATATCCATTGAGCAACTGTCTCATGCTCTGTTGCCCCCTTTTCCTCCTTTCTTCAATCTTTCCTAGTATCAGGGTCTTTTCCACTGAGTTGGCTCTTCACATCAGGTAGCCAAAGTATTGGAGCTTCAGCATCAGTATTCCAATGAGTGTTAAGGAGTGATTTCCTTTGGATTGACTGGTCTGATCTCCTTGCTGTCCAGTTCAGTTCAGTTGCTCAGTTGTGTCTGACTCTTTGCGACTCTGTAAATCACAGCACGCCAGGCCTCCCTGTCCATCACCAGCTCCCGGAGTTTACTCAAACCCATGTGCATCGAGTTGGTGATGCCATCCAACCATCTCATCCTCTGTTGTCCCCTTCTCTTCCTGCCCCCAATCCCTCCCAGCATCAGGGTCTTTTCCAATGAATCAACTCTTTGCATGAGCTGGCCAAAGTACTGGAGTTTCAGCTTCAGCATCAATCCTTCCAATGAACACCCAGGACTGATCTCCTTTAGGATGGACTGGTTGGATCTCCTTGTAGTCCAAGGGACTCTCAAGAGTCTTTTCCAACACCACAGTTCAAAAGCATCAATTTTTCAGTGCTCAGCTTTCTTCACAGTCCAACTCTCACATCCATACATGACCACTGGAAAAACCATAGCTTTGACCAGGCGGACCTTTGTTGGCAAAGTAATGTCTCTGCTTTTTAATATGCTATCTAGGTTGATCATAACTTTCCTTCCAAGGAGTAAGCGTCTTTTAATTTCATGGCTGCAATCACCATCTGCAGTGATTTTGGAGCCCCCCAAAAATGGGACTCTCAAAAGTCTTCTCTAGCACCACAGTTTGAAAGCACCAGTTCTTAGGCTGTCAGCATTTATGGTCCAACTGTCACATCCATACATGACTACTGGAAAAACTATAGGTTTGCTAGATGGACCTTTGTCAGGAAAGTGATGTCTCTGCTTTTTAATATGTCATCTAGGTTTCTCATAGCTTTTCTACCAAGGAGCAAGCATCTTTTAATTTCTTGGCTATAATCACTATCTGTAGTGATTTTGGAGCCCTGAAAAATAAAGTCTGGCACTGTTTCCATTGTTTCCCCATCTGTTTTCCATGATGGGATGGTATACCATGATCTTAGTTTTTTGAATGTTGAGTTGCAAAACCAGCTTTTTCACTCTTCTTTCACCTTCATCAAGAGGCTCTTTAGTTCCTCTTCGCTTTCTGCCATAAGGGTGGTGTCATCTGCATATATGAGGTTATTGATATTCCTCCTGGCAATCTTGAGTCCAGGTTGTGATTCATCTAGCCGAGCATTTCTCATGATGTACTCTGCGTATGTTAAATAAGCAGGGTGACCATATACAGCCTTGACATCCTCTCCCAATTTGGAACCAGTCTGTTGTTCCATGTCCAGTTCTAACTGTTGCTTCTTGACCTGCACACAGGTTTCTCAGGAGGCAGGTCAGGGGGTCTGGTCTCTTTCAGAATGTTCCACAGTCAAAGGCTTTTGTGTAGTCAATGAAGCGAAGTAGATGTTTTTCTGGAATTTCCTTGCATTTTCTATGATCCACCAGATGTTAGCAGTGTGATATCTGGTTCCTCTGTCTTTTCTAAATCTAGTTTGCACATCTGGAAGTTCATGGTTCATGTACTGTTGAAGGATAGCTTGGAGAATTTTGAGCATCACTTTACTAGTGTGTGAGATGAGTGCAATTGTGTGGTAGTTTGAGCATTCTTTGGGAATACCCTTCTTTGGGATTGGAATGAAAACTGACCTTTTTGAATCCTGTGGCCGCTGCTGAATTTTCCAAATTTGCTGGCATATTGAGTGCAGCACTTTCACAGGATCATCTTTTAGTAATTGAAATAGCTCAACTGGAATTCCATCACCTCCACTAACTTTGTTTGTAGTGATGCTTCCTAAGGCCCATTTGACTTTGCACTCGAGGTTGTCTGGCTCTAGGTGAGTGATCACACCATCATGATTATCTGGGTCATGAAGATCTTTTTTGTACAATTCTTCTGTGTATTCTTGCCATCTGTTAATCTCTTCTGCTTCCGTTAGGTCCTCCTTGCCATTTCTTTCCTTCATTGTGCTTGTCTTTGCATAAAATGTTCCCTTAGTTTCTCCAGTTTTCTTGAAGAAATCTCTAGTCTTTCTGATTCTATTGTTTTCCTCTATTTCTTTACATTGTTCACTTAAGAATACCTTATCTCTCCATCCTTTTCTCTTGAGCTCTGCATTCAAATGGACATATCTTTCCCTTTCTCCTTTTCCTTTCACTTATCTTCTTTTCTCAGCTATTTGTAAAACTTCATTACCTTTCTTTTTCTTGGGGATGGTTTTGGTTACCACCTCCTGTACAATATTACAAACCTCTGTCCATAGTTTTTCAGGCACTCTGACTATCAGATCTAATCCCTTGAATCTATTTGTTACTTCCACTGTGATATTGGATATGATTTAGGTCATTCCTGAATGACCTAGTGTTTTCCCTACTTTCTTCCATTTAAGTCTGAATTTTGCAATAAGGTGTTTATGATTTGAGCACAGTCAGCTCCCGGTCTTATTTTTGCTGACTGTTTAGAGCTTCTCCATCTTTGGCTGCAAAGAATATAATCAGTCTTATTTTGGTATTGATCATCTCATTTTGGTGTTGATCATCTGGTGATATCTATGTGGAGTGATCTCTTGTGTTGTTGGAAGAGGCTGTTTGCTATGACTAGTGCATTCTCTTGGCAAAACTCTGTTAGCCTTTGCCCAGCAGCATTTTGTACTCCAAGGTCAAACTTGCTTGTTACTCCAGGTATCTCTTGACTTCCTGCTTTTGCATTCCAGTCCCCTATGATGAAAAGGACAATTTTTTTTTCCTTTGGTGTTCTAGAAGGTGTTGTAGATCTTCACAGAAATGTTTAACTTTAGTTTCTTTGACGTTAGTGTTTGGGGCATAGAGTTGGATAATTGTGATGTTGAATGGTTTGCCTTGGAAATGAACCGAGATTGTTCTGTCGTTTCTGAGATTGCACCCAAGCACTGCATTTCAGACAGCTTTGTTGACTATGAAGGCTACTTCATTTCTTCTAAGAGATTCTTGCCCACAGTAGTAGGTATAATGGCCATCTGAATTGAATTTGCCCGTTCCCATCCATTTGAGTTCACTGTTTCCTAAGAGACTGATGTTTGCTCTTCCCATCTTGCATTTGACCATGTCTGATTTACCTTGATTCATGGACCTAATATTCCAAGTTCCTGTGTAACATTATTCTAAACAGCTTCAGTCAGATGACTTTCACCACCAGTCACATCCACAGCTCTTATTTCCACTTTGGCTCACTCTTTTCATTTCTTCTGGGGCTGTTTCTCTTCTTTTCTCCTGTAGCGTGTTGGACACCTACTGATCTGGGGAGTTCATCTTTCAGTGCCATAATTTTTTGCCTTTTCACACTGTTCATGGAGTTCTAAAGGCAAGAATGCTGAAGTGGTTTGCCATTCCCTTCTCCAGTGGACCACATTTTGTCAGAACTCTCCATCATGACCTATCCATCTTGGGTGATCCTACAGTGCATGGCTTATAGTTTCATTAAGTTATACAAAGCTGTGGTCCATGTGATCATTTTGGTTAGTTTGCTGTGATTGTGGTTTTCATTCTGTCTGCCCTCTGATGGATGAGGATAAGAGGCTTGTTCAGGCTTTCTAATGGGAGGGATTGGTTGTGGAGAAAACTGGGTCTTGCTCTGGTGGGCAAGTTCATGCTCAGTAAATCTTTAATCTAATTTTCTGCTGGCGGGTGGGGCTATGTTCCCTCCTGTAGTTTGGCCTGAGGCTACCTCCTGCAAAAGACTTAAGCCAGCATGCTGCACCTCCCAGGACTCCTGTTGCTGTGCCGCTGACCCTTCGCAGGCCCCTGTTGGCCCACACCTTCACTGGAGACTCCCCAGAGCTCACAGGCAGGCCTGGCTCATCTTATGGGGTCACCCCTCCTTTGTCCTGGGTTCTGGGGCGCACGAGATTTTGTTTGTGCCTCCAAGCATCTCTGTTTCCCCAGGCCTGTGGAAGTTGTGTAATCAAATCCCAGTGACCTTCAAAGTCAGATTCCCTGGGGTTCTCAGTCCCTTGCTGAATCCCCAGGTTGGGAAGTCTGTTGAGGGGCCTACAACTTACACAACAGTGTGAGAACTCCTTTCGTATAATTGCTCTTCAGTTTGTGGATCGCCCCCCTGGCAGCTCTACAGTGGGGCTAACGGGGACCTTCTTCAAGAGGACATATGCCACCCGCTGCATCTCCCAGGACTGCTCCGGCCACAGCTCCTGTCGCCGTCACAGCCCACTGCTGACCTGGGCCTCCACAGGAGACCCTCAAGCATCTCAGGCAGGTCTGGCTCTGTCTTTTTGGGTGGGTAGTTTCTCCTTTCCCTGGGTCCTTGTGTGCACAAGATTTTGTTTGTGCCCTACAAGCGTCTCTGGCGGGTATTTTGTCGTTGTTTAATTGCTCAATTGTGTACAACTGTTTGAGACCCCATGGACTGCAGCATGCCAGGCTTCACTGTCTTTGACTATTTCTTAGAGTTTGCTCAAACTCTTGTCCTTTGAATCAGTGATGCCATTCAACCATCTCGTCCTCTGGTGGGTATGAAGTTTGATTTTAAATGTGATTGTGCTCCTCCTACTGTCTTGTTGTGACTTCTCCTTTGCTCTTGGATGTGGGGTATCTTTCTTTGGTGGATTCCAACATTCTCCTGTGATAGTTGTTCAGCAGCTAGTTGTGATTTTGGTGTTCTCGCAGGAGAAGATGACTGCACGTCCTTCTACTCTGCCATCTTGTTCTTATCTCTCTGCTCTGGTCTTTTATGACTGGCTTCTTTCACTTCACATTATGTTTTCAAGGTTCCATGTTGTAGCATCTGTCAGCACTTAACTCCTTTTCATTGCCAAGTGATATTCCTTTGGATGGATACACCACGTTGTATTTATCCACTCATTTGGGTTGCTTCCTCTTTGGTACTGTTATAAATATTTGTGTGGACATATGAGTCATGACCATTTTTAAGAGGAAATTCAAAATTTTCCTTTGATAAATGTGAAGAAGCACTGTCCAGATGCCTTTTGAAGAAAAATTTGCCACTCAGTTTGTGGGAAGTGTGACTACCAGACAACCTGATAATCTGTCAGCTCCTTCGAAGTTTGCTTCATTGGCAAAGAAACTCCTCACTTAAGTCCATGCCCTTCCAGGGCAACCCATATAGAACAACTGACCAGAAAGGAATATAAAGACCAGGCATTTCAGTTCAATGTGTGACACTCTTGACAGGCCACGTTTGCTCAAGAATTTCTAGTCTGGTTGGCCAAGGTCTGCTGGCAGTCCACTGTAGTTTGACTTCTTCCTATCCCCAGATCTACATCTTCTCCTTTCCTTCGTAGGTGTTGGTTCCCAATAAATAACTTGTGGTCCAGCTCCATCTCATTGTCATTTTCTTGGCAGTCCAACATGGCGCATTCTGGATGGGGATGTTATTCAGAAATAATGACAGCGATCATTTGATGATGAAGATCATGAGTCCTTCCTATCTCTGGTCCATTGATTCCAGAATTACTTTCAAATCATAAAACTGAGATATTCTGAACAGTGCCATTTTATAATCCTTGGTTAAAAGTAGATGAGAGATTTCAGAAAAAGAGATCCTTACATATTTATTGGCAATGTGACTAAAAATGAAAATCAAAAAAACAAAGCAAAAATAGACCTCTTCACATCAGGTGGAGTTTCAGCTTCAGCATCAATCCTTCCAATGAATATTCAGGACTGATTTCCTTCAGGATTGACTGGTTTGATCTCCTTGCAGTCCAAGCGATTCTCGAGAGTTCTCCAACACCACAGTTCAAAAGCATCAATTCTTCAGTGCTCAACTTCCTTCATAGTCCAACTCTCACATCTGCTCATGACAAAGTAATGTCTCTGATTTTTAAGGTGCTGTCTAGGTTGGTCATAGCTTTTCTTCCAAGAAGAAAGCATCTTTTGATTTCATGGCTGCAGTCACCATCTGCAGTGATTTTGGAGCCCAAGAAAATAAAGTCAGCCACTGTTTCCATTGTTTCCCATCTATTTGCCATGAAGTGATGGGACCAGATGCCATGATCTTTATTTTTTGAATGTTGGGTTTCAAGCCAGTCTTTCCACTCTCTTTCATTTTCATCAAGAGGCTCTTCAGTTCTTTGCTTTCTGACATAAGGGTGAAGTTATCTATGTGTCTGAGGTTATTGATATTTCTCTTGGCAATCTTGATTCCAGCTTGTGCTTCATCTAGCCTGGCATTTTGCATGATGTACTCTGGATATAAGGTAAATAAACATAAGTTTAATGCTTATCTAAATATTTCAGATAAGCAATTAGCTATCTGAATTTCCTTGACAAGGTAGATATCCCAGGAAGTGAAGTAACAGGTTGCCAGTAGCCCTTAACATGGACAACAGGCTGTTAGTAGATCTGAGATACCATGGATTTTATCATCTCTACAAGCATTTTGCCATCAATCCCATCTTGTTAATATGCAGTTTTATTTTTAACTGCTGTGCTTTTTTCTGTGGGAAATTGTGTATCTGTTCAACTCAGGCAAAGTCAGACTGCTTTAGGAAATGTGAAATTCAATTGACTAGTACATTTCAGACTAAATATAGTCACTGGCTCTTTATTCCTGCACTTGTTTAGTTTACAGTTCACATTTGGGTATTATCTCCTCAGTAACCACATTTTGTCAGAGGTCTCTGGAGCCTGAATCTATTTTGTCTATTGGATTTCTTCCAGTGCTTTGTTTTAAGACATTGAGCTAACTTTTGTCAAAGCAACTGAGAACTTACTGGTGTCCATTCACAGTGTGTCTTCGACCTTAGGGGACCCTCACACATGTATATGACAGCTCTCAGCGCCATCCTGGATGGAATCTCTTTTTCTTAGCTTTTCTGTCCTTTTACCAAATAGTTCTATGTTGTAATGTCTTTAAGAATGAGCTCATGTTCACATGGACTCTTTAAAGATGCTCCCAGCTCGTCATAACTTCTGTTGACAAGTTATTAGCCTCTCCTTTCATCCTAATGTAGAGTCTTGCTGCTGCCATCTCAGTCCACAAGACAGCGTCTTTAGAACCAGAATAATCAGGAAGGGCTTCCATATGATAATACTGGCACAGTTGCTGTGTTAGAGATTTAAAAATTTTAGTGTCATCTTTGCAATAAAAAAAAATGGGGCTTCAATTAACTACTTGTGATGAAGGTTGCCTGTACATTTTTGTAGGGGTTAGGGTAGGGGTTTGCTAGTTTGAACATTGTATTTTCTATGCTGTGTGTCTGTATTTAACCCTGGAAAAGTCTGATCACATATCCTTATTTAGTCAAATTTGAGCTGAACAGTTGCATTTTCTTACGGTCTACCCCTGTCTCTTTCATGTATCTTCTTTTATTTAACAACATACCTACTGTTCCAAAAGCCACAAAGGTGCTTCTGAATGTCCCTAACTGACTCCTCTCCTCACAAAGCGGTTGGTGGGCTTCCCATTTCCTGTCCCCTCAACCCTCCCTTGCAGCAGCAGCAAGACACAGTCTCTCTTCTAACTCCAAATCCCTTCTGAAAAGTCATATTCAACTGGGAACCCTTCATGATAACAACCTTGTTTGTCCTTCAGAGGTAAGTATATGTTTAAATCAACAATTTCTTCTAACAACCAGATGGCTCTGCCTCTTTAAAGAGCTTGGATTGTGTATTTAAAAGGTTGATGTAGATTTCTAGAGTTGTGGGTTTTGTCTTGTTTTTTAGTTGACCTTTCCTTCATCCAATACAAAGTTGAGATTTGGAGTTATTTGCCGTAATTCTCACTGGCTGGCTGCCCCATTTTACTCATTTGTTTAACTGAATTCTTTTTTTTTAATACCTGGTTGTTAGCAGACATAAGGGCTATACTATGTTAATGAGGCCCAAAACAGTGACTCATCCCTTGTCTGGAAGCACTGATTTTACCCTCCCAGAATTGAGAGCAGAGACCTCTTTAATCATAATGAGATGATCAGTCTTGGTGCTATGGTGATGGAAGGCATGTTTTCAGAGGGAGCCAGAACTGGATGGCACTTCATCATCATTCCCCTGGGGAGAAAACCCCGCTGCCAGCAGCTTCACTCTGATCCCAGGCGGTTTCAGGAACCGACTGCTTACGCCGGTGAGGGTTCTCAACCGTGAATCACAGCAGGATTAGGTCAGGCATGTCTGGAAAGCTGTTGTTTCAGCCTCACACTTTTAAAACCGTGCCTGAGTAAAGTTCACTTTGGTATTACTTTCCAATCACTCAAAAAATGACTTACTCATGAAGTTGCTTTTCATTGAAAAAAGAACATCTTCAAACACAACTCCGAAAAAGCACGTGTGTAACCCTCCACTTCTGTTTGTTTGTTTGTTTGTTTTTTGGGGAGAAAATATTTGCAAATGAAGTGAACCCTCCACTTCTATCACCAACCCCTGGGAAACTAAAAGTCACTGTAGAGAGCTTCATTACTAATTATTATTATTATTATTAAGTATTATTATTATTATTAAGTAGATATTTGTTGAGAACCTACTATGTGCCAGGACATAGTAGTAATGGTTTATGTCTTAGAGATACTCACATCTAGTTATTAATAGAAAAAATTATTAAAAACAAAGACTTTTTCCTTATGTCAAGAATATCTTATTATGGAGCATTTGGAAAATTCAGAAAAGCATAAACTATGACAGGAATTATCAGTAATACCAGTATTCAGACATGTTTATTAATATTTTATTCAATATTCTTCGATGTTTCTTCTATTTGTATAGATGGTGTTTGTTACAACAATGGCATGATTATTCCATGCATATGTGTTTGTACTGCTTTTTAAATGAATGTATCAAATGTTGCTATTGATATATATTTTCCATCTTTTATAATAAGCCCCATGCATTAGTTAGAACAATACTACCCACTATTATAAATATTGGAGAAGGAAGCAGCAACCCACTCCAGTATTCTTGTCTGGAGAATCCCATGGACAGAGGAGCCCGGCGGGCTACAGTCCATGGGGTCACAAGAGTCGGACACGACTTAGCGACTAAACCACCAGCACCATTATAAATATGCTACCACATCTCTGGCTTAACCCAAGAGAAGCTTATATCTACCTTGCCTAAAAGGCCACAGTGAGAACCTCTGGTCTGTGGGCAGCTTTTCAGGTGTAGATTCAGACATTTAGGCATCTTCCCCTTGTGGCTTGGCCTTTCCCTGGAGTTTGAAAATACGTTTCCTTCAGTGCCAGATGGAGAAAGAGAAAATGGAGAATGCACATCTGTTTCACAGATTTCCAGTTTGAAGTAAGCTGCCTCACCTCCAGTCTCACTGCACTCACATTCCTGGGACCAGTCCCAAGGCTCCACCTACCCTCGCAGGAAGATGGGAAATGTGGCCTCCAGCTGGGCAGCTGCTTCACCTTGATGATTCTAGGCAATGGAAGGGAAGCACAAAATTTGTGATGATCAGTTAAGTGTTTCCTGCTTGTTCCACCTATCTGGGCAGCCAGTATCCACATTCAAATTTCTTTCTAAACACAGAATATCCCTACTTCCTCCCCAGGGAATTTTCAATCAATGCATCCCCCAAATCTTAGATCTCTGGATGAGGAATGTCTTCACAAGTTTGGTTGTTGTTCCTGTTGGTTTGGCAACATTTCAATTAAAAGCCACTCCCTGGTACCCATCTCATGGTAGAGCAAGGACTGGTTAGTTAGAATAGTGAGAACTGACACCTTGTGTCAGTGGGACTTAACTAAGTATTGTGGACCACAATTTTGTTGTCTGTTCCAGGAAAACTTTGACCTGGAAAAGCATGGGTGTAAATCAAGAAGTAATTTTATGGTTTGCTTTAGGAAATTCCCACAGATTTTTTGTTAAGATATAATGGTCTTGTCACCTGGGTAAATAACTCAAATGTTACAACACCTTACATATCAAGAATTTGCTTCAAGATCTTCCCTTTCACTTACAGATACCTCTCCTAGACTGATCTAGCGCCTACTTTGCCTGTCTCAAGTGCTTCTTCGCCTTGAATGACCTGCCCTAAACCAATTGATCCCAAACTTTGAAACCTATCAATATCCCACTTCTGACTTCTCCCTCCTGAGACACTCCAAACCTCCATCGAGGTAATCATCTTTGTTTTTTTTAACAGAAAAAAAAATTGTAAAATTTATTCATAATGCACAAGTTAAGATGAATAAAACAGCTGACAATGGCATCTTTCCTCTGAGTTGGATTTATAAAAATATTAGTGAGCTCAATTTGCTGTATTTTGCTGTTTCCTTTGGGGAATGATGAAGAGAGTCTTTTATAATTATAAAGCTTGAGACTTTGATGTCATTTATCACAATATCGTCTGAATTCTGAAAATGTTCTGTCTGGGATGACTTGGACATTTCTGGACTTGACATTTGAAGGAAATTGGGTAACCAAATATCATAATGATATCTTTTTCCTATGTATATATCCTGTCATTCAAGAAATGGAGTTTATCTGCAATGTCACTGCCAAATAAAACCAAAAACAGGCTGGAGATATAATGATGCTGAGCCAAGAGCAAGTATAACTCCTTTCTCCTCCAAGACACATATCAAGCATAGGTTTCAGCTGTGAGGGTTACCTGAAAAGTGCCTTCCTCTCTGGGTTTCAGTAATCCCATTCAGAGAATCCAGGACCTTCCTGAGACAAGCAGGGGGAGTTTGTCACTGGAAGTTTTCCTGTGCATGGCATAACAGTGCTCCTTTTCCAGAGTCACCACTTCTGAGCTCATAGCAATAGTTCTGAAGTCGGGCAAAGAGGTCCCCACAGACTGGAAGAGGGAGTACAAATAAAATACTGGTGCAGACTGGGTGTTCATCCATTAGGTTCTTCTATAAACTTGGATTTTCTTCCATGGCTGTAATACCATCTGGTTCACATTTCAGTCAATATTAAATGATATTGAAGCAAGTTATTAAGTCCTTTGCCTTTCCATCATCAGAATTAAATCCTCACAAAACTAGGGAAAGCCCAGACACTGGAGCTGGAGTGATTAAGGGTTTTGAGTGTAGAGATCTTGGAAAACTAAGAATCCCAGGCTAGTGTCTTTAAGTTCATCCAGGCATGTTGTGGTTGCCTGGCCTTTCCTGGCCCCATGCAGAGCTCTGGCCTCACGCACAGGTAAGTTTCCCACCTGAGATTGCAATGCACTGGGGTAAAGTCCTGGATACCCAGCCCCGGTGCTCGCCCTGCGCCCCGGTGCTCTGTGACTGCAGCCAAACTCTGGAGTGGCAGGATGGTGCCAGTGATGAACTCTTTTACTGCGATAAGGTCTGAAAATTTGGGGGCATTCAACAATTCAGAGGAAAAATGGGACTCACACAGCAGTCCCTACTCCCTGGCAAAGTTGAAATCATGCTGAGTTTGTGACATTGTGCAGTCCCTCTGTGCTGGCCAGGGGGTGGGTGGGAGGTGGGGGAAGTGTCTCTTGATTGAATATGGAACCAGCCCTCTGGTAGCGATTCTACTTGTGGAAATAGCCATGATGGAGTGAATGCTGGAGAATGTCCTTTGCCTCTGTTCAGCTTTCTGTTTGTGTAAATGTTGGGGTTTGAGGATAATGCTTAAACATTTAACAGGATTTTTTTTCATGAGCATTGAGCTGTTTTTTTTTTTTTTTTTAATTTTATTTTATATTGGAGTATAGTTGATTTACATGATGATAGTTTCAGATGTATACATAGTGATTCAGCTATATGTATACATAAGCAAGTCCCCTATATACAATGAGTTCATTCCAAGAGTGTGTTCATAAGTCTGTTTGTTTGTAAGTCCAACAAAATTTGCCTAAGTACCAAACTTCTACAGATAATGGCAGAAACGTGAACTAACTTAAGGGATTGGACTTTGTGAATGCACTTTTGTGTCTTTGAAAGTTTACAACTTGAAGGTTCATATATGGGGAACTTAGTGTATCTATTCTTTTTCAGATTCTTTCCTCTACAGGTTATTACAGAGTTTTGAGTAGAGTTTCCTGTGTTATATAGTAGGTCTTTGCTAATTATCTATTTTACATGTAGTAGTGTCTATATGATGGAGAAGGCAATGGTACCCCACTCCAGTACTCTTGCCTGGGAAATCCCATGGACGGAGGAGCCTGGTAGGCTGCAGTCCATGGGTTGCGAAGAGTCGGATTTGACTGAGCAACTTCACGTTCACTTTTCACTTTCATGCATTGGAGAAGGAAATGGCAACCCACTCCATTGTTCTTGCCTGGAGAATCCCAGGGACGGGGGAGCCTGGTGGGCTGCCGTCTATGGGGTCACAGAGTCGGACACGACTGAAGTGACTTAGCAGCAGCAGCAGTGTGTATACGTTAATCCCAACCTCCTAATTTATCCCTCCCTTGTACCTTTCCCTTTTGATAACCTTAAGTTTGTCTTCTAAGTCTGTGAATGTTTTGTAAATAAGTTCATTTGTATCTTTTTTTTTTTTTAGATTCTACATGTAAGTGATATCTAGTGATACTTGTTTTTCTTTGACTTCACTAGAATGATAATCTCTAGGTCCACAAATGACATTATTTCATTCTTTTTCATGCCTGAGTAATAGTCCATTGTTTATGTACCGAATCTGTATCTGTTCCTCTAGCAAAGGACATCCAGGCCGCTTCCGTGTCTTGGCTACTATGAATACTGCTCCTGTGAACACTGGGGTGCATGTATCTTTTCGGATTCTGGTTTTATCTTGTTATATGCCAAGGAGTGGGATTGCTGGATCATATGTTAGGTCTATTTTTAGTTTTTTAAGGAAACTCCATACTATTCTCTATAGTGGCTGTACCATATACAACATTTTAATTCAGCATTCTGGGTTCTTCGACAGTATCACTTCCTCCCTCCATAACTTAAAGTAGCTTCCTGTTTCAGGCAGTTTCATAGATGAGGACTTACACCCAAACATTTAATATCCCAGACTCATTCTCGGGTCTGCTTTATTTCTTAGCTTTGTTGCCCTACATCTTTCTCTTAACTTAATGATGACTATCTTAAATTGATCTTAACAGGCTTAGGTGGAAAGGAAATGTCCTTTATTCTGATTTTTGTTCCAGGACTAACTCATGTTGTTTAATTGAAAACAAAGAACCTCTGCTGTTCAAAACCTTTTCAGTTACCTATTAGTGTTTGAGTTCTAGAATTAGGCAGACTTTACAATTGTGACAAAACCCGGATAGCTGCATTCTCTTTATTTCCTTTCATGTTTGCTTGCAAACTGGTCAATTCTTGCCTGAGTCCATCTTTCTTCCAACAGCATGCTAAAAACAGCCAGTAATGAGCTAACACAACATTCTAATTTAGAGCTGCAAGTTTGGCAGGTACTTAGTTATTGGCAGCCAAGTTTCTTTTCAAATCAGTTGCCACTGCATAAATAGCTCTCCATCTTTCCAGTTTCCTCCATCAATTTCTGCCATCCCCTGAATGATGGCATTTATTGCAGGATTCTGTTAGAAGACCACTCTAGTTGCAGGACCAATTTTTAGGGTGAAAATAAATGTCTCAAAATAAGTGATCTGAAAAGCACAAGTGTATTTCCTGCTCCTCACACAGACCTATGTGGGTGTTCTGTGTCAGCAAGTGACCTTTCATGTGGAGAGCTGAGGACCTCCATTCATACTATGGGGCTTCCCTGGTGGCTCAGTGATAAACAATCCACCTGCTAAGGCAGGAGTTGCAGGAGATGTGGGTTTGACTGATGGGTCAGGAAGATCCTCTGGAGAAGGAAATGGCCACCCACTCAGCATACGTGCCTGGAGAATCTCATGGACAGAAGAGCTTGATGGACTACAGTCCATAACATTGCAAAGAGGCAAACAGGACCAAAGCGACTGAGCATGCATACTGTGGCCCTGCACCTGCTGCTGTCCCGCCCCCAGAGCCTGAGGATGCTCGCTCAGCAGAGGACGGGACGAGTACAGAGTGCACACCTGGAGCTTCAGGTCTTTGGCCTTGGAAGGGACACACAGGGCTTCTGTTCACGTTCTGTTGGCAAGGAACAGTCACATGAGGTGGGGGATGAGATGTGTAATCCCTCCTCAGGGTCAGGCAGCTGCTTTCCAGTGACAGCATTGTACTTAGGAAGGAGAACAATTTGTAGTGGTGAGTTGGTCATCTACCACCTTCCCCCTTTTAGGGCAAACTTCTTTCTGATCTGGACACCAGAATCCTATTTTTCTGTTACTATTCAGTCACTGAGTTGTGTCCAGCTCTTTGTGACCTTGTAGACTGGAGAACTCCAGGCTCCCCTGTCCTCCAGTATCAGCCAGAGTTAGTTCAAACTCATGTCCACGGAGTCGGTGATGCCATCCAACCATCTCATCCTCTGTTGTCCCCTACTCCTGCCTTCAATCTTTCCCAGCATCAGGGTCTTTTCCAGTGAGTGGGCTTTTTGCATCAGATGGCCGAAATATTGTAGCTTCAGCATCAGTCCATCTAATGAATGTTCAGGGTTGATTTCCTTTAGGACTAACTGGTTTAATCTTGCTATCCAAGGGACTCTCAAGAGTCTTCTCCAGCACTGTAGTCAAAAACATCAGTTCTATGGTGCTTAGCTTTCTTAATGTTCCAACTCTCACATCTATACATGACTACTGTAAAAGCCATAGCTTTGACTATATGGACCTTTGTTGGCAAAGTGAGGTCTCTGCTTTTTAATATGCTGTCTAGGGGTATCATAGCCTTCCTTCCAAAGAGCAAGCATCTTTTAATTTCATGGCTGCAGTGATTTTGGAGCCGAAGAAAATAAAAATCTGTCACTACTACAATTTTTTCCCTTTCTGTTTTCCATGATTTGATGGACAAGATGCTATTATCTTCATTTTTTTGAATGTTGAGTTTCAAGCCAGCTTTTTTACTCTCCTCTTCCACCCTCATCAAAAGGATTTTTAGTTCCTCTTCACTTTTTGCCATTAGACTAGTACCATCTACATTTCTGAGGTTGTTGATATTTCTCTGGGCAATCTTGATTCCAGCTTGTGATTCATCCAGCCCAGCATATTGCATGGTATACTCTGCATAGAAGTTAAATAAGCAGGGTGACAATATACAGCCTGACATACTCCTTTCCAATTTTGAACCAGTCAGTTTATCCATGTCCAGTTCTAATTGTTGCTTCATAACCCACATACAGGTTTCTCAGTTGGCAGGAAAGGTGGTCTGATATTCCCTATTGAAGAATTTTCTACAGTTTGTTGCAATCCACATAGTCAAAGGCTTTAGCACATTCAGTGAAGCAGAAATAGGTGCTTTTCTGAAATTCCCTTGCTTTCTCTGTGATACAATGAATGTTAGCAATTTCATCTGGTTCCTCTGCTTTTTCTAAACCCAGCTTATACATCTAGAAGTTCTCAGTTCACATAATGCTGAAGCCTATATTGAAGGATTTTGAGCATTACTTTGTTAGCATGTGCAATTGTGTGGTAGTTTGAACATTCTTTCGCCTTGCCCTTCTTTGTGACTGGAATGAAAACTAACCTTTTCCAGTCCTGGGACTACTGCTGAGTTTTCCAAATTTGCTGGCATATTGACTGCAGCACTTAAACAACATCATCTTTTAAGATTTGAAATAACTCAGCTGGAATTCCACCACCTCCATTAGCTTTGTTCATAGTGATGCTTCCTAAGGCCTGCTTGACTTCACACTCCAGGATGTCAAGCTCTAGGTGAGTTACCACACCATTGTAATTATATGGGTCATTAAGACCTTTTTTGTATAGTTCTTCTGTGCATTCTTGCCACCTCTTCTTAATCTCTTCTGCTTCCATTAGTTCCTTACCATTTCTATCCATTATCAGGGTTGATTTCCTTTAGGATTGACTGGATTGGTCTCCTTGCTGTTCAAGGGACTCTCAAGAGCCTTCTCCAGCTCCAGAATTAGAAAGCATCAATTCTTCGGCGCTCAGTCTTCTTTATGGTCCAATTCTCACATCCCTACGTGACTGTTGCTATTCTCTGGAACTCTGTTTTCAGTTGGGTGTATCTTTCCCATTCTCTTTTGCCTTTCACGTCTCTTTTCTCAGCTATTTGTAAAGCTTCCTCAGGCAGCCACTTTGCCTGCTTGCATTTCTTTTTCTTGAGGATGGATTTGGTCACTGTTTCCTATATAGTGTTGTGAATCTCTATCCACAGTTCTTCAGACACTCTGTCTACCAGATCTTATCCCTTAAATCTTTTTGTTACCTCTGCTGTATAATCATAAGGGATTTGATTTAAGTCATACCAGAATGACCTAGTGGTTTTCCCTACTTTCTTCAATTTAAGCCTGTATTTTTTAATAAGGAATTCAATCTGAGCCACAATCAGTTCCAAGTTTTGTTTTTGCTGACTGTATAGAGCTTCTTCATCTTTCGGTGCAAAAAATATAGTCAGTCTGATTTTGGTATTGCCCATTTGGTGATTTCCATGGGTAGAGCTGTCTCTTGTTGGAAAGGGGTGCTTGCTATGACCAGTGTGTACTCTTGACAAAACTGTTAGCCTTTTCCCTCCTTCATTTTGTACTCCAGGGCCAAACTTGCTGTTGGTCCAGATATCTCTTGACGTCCTACTTTTTCCCCCAAACCCCATATGATGAAAAGGATGTCTTTTCTGGTGTTAATTCTGGAAGGTGTTGTAGGTCTTCATAGAACTGGTCAACTTCAGCATCAGTGGTTGGGGCATAGAGCTGGACTACTGTGATGTTGAATGGTTTGTCTTGGAAATGAAACGAGATCTTCCTGTCATTTTTCAGATTGCACCCAGGCACTGCATTTTAGACTGTTCTGTTGACTATGAGAGCTACTCCATTTCTTATAAGGGATTCTTGCCCACATTAGTAGATATAATAGTCATCTGAATTTAATTTGCCTTTTCCCATCCATTTTAGTTCACCAGTTCTTAAGATGTCAAAGTTCATTCTTATTATCTCCTGATTGACCACGTCCAATTTACCTTGATTCATGGATCCAACTTTCCAGGTTCCTATGCAGTACTGTTCTTTACAGCATCAGACTTGACTTTCACCACCAGACACATCCACAACACAGTCATTTCTGCTTTGACCCAGCTGCTTCATTCTTTCTGGAACTATTTGTGATTGCTACCTGCTCTTCCCCAGTAGCATACTGGCCACCTTCTGACCGGGGGCGCTCATCTTCCAGCATCGTGTCTTTTTGCCCTGTCATACTGCTCATGGGGTTCTCCCTGCAAGAACACTGGAGTGGTTTGCAATTCCCTCCCCCAGTGGATCACGTTTTGTTAGACCTCTTCACTGTGACCCGTCCATCTTGGGTGGCCCTGCACAGCCTGGCTCATAGCTTCACTGAGTAATGCGAGCCCCTTTGCCCTGGCAAGGCTGTGGTCCATGAAGCGGGCAATTTTCTATGGTTGCAAATAACAAATATCCGGGTTAATTCATTGTTTTTTTTCTCCATATGTACTGTTATCATCAGGGCTCAGGAGTTTCCATCATTCACCTGGGATAACTACCTTAAATTCCTAGTTGTGTGAGTTTCCTACTGCATCTGTAAGAAATTCCCACAAACATAGTGGCTTAAAGCAGCTCATATTTATTTTCTTACAATTATGAGACTCAGAATTCTCCTTGGGCTAAAATCAGTGTGTACCTTCTGAGGTTCTCTGACAGTATCTGCTTGCTTGCCTTTCTCAGCTCTTAGAGACCACTTGTGTTCCTTGCCTCGTATACCTTCCCCCATTTTCAAAGCCAGAATGATAGTGTCTTCAAATCTCTCCCTCTGTCTGATAGCTGGCTCTGTAATCACATCTTCGTTAATTTTTCTGCCCCCATTTTCCCCTATATATGGACGCTTGTGACTACCCTGGGTCCACCCAGGTAATTCAGGGTTATCTCCCCATCTCAGATCCTTAATTTACTCACATCTATCTCTTTTTTGCCATATCAGTTCAGTTCAGTCACTCATTCGTGTCCGACTCTTTGCGACTCCATGAATCACAGCATGCCAAGCCTCCCTGTCCATCACCAACTCCCAGAGTCTACCCAAACCCATGTCCATCAAGGCGGTGATGTCATCCAGCCATCTCATCCTGTGTCGTCCCCTTCTCCTCCTGCCCCTAATCCTTCTCAGCGTTAGGGTCTTTTCCAATGAATCAACTCTTCGCATCAGGTGGCCAAAGTATTGGAGATTCAGCTCCAACATCAGTCCTTCCAATGAACACCCAGGACTGATCTCCTTTAGGAAGGACTGGTTGGATCTACTTGCAGTCCAAGGGACTCCCAAGAGTCTTCTCCAACACCACAGTTCAAAAGCATCAATTTTTCGGTGCTCAGCTTCCTTCACTGTCCAACTCTCACATCCATACATGACTACTGGAAAAACCATAGCCTTTACCAGACGGACCTTTGTTGCCAAAGTAATGTCTCTGCTTTTTAATATGCTATCTAGGTCGGTCATAACTTTGCTTCCAAGGAGTAAGCGTCTTTTAACTTCATGGCTGCAATCACCATCTGCAGTGATTTTGGAGCCCCCCAAAATAAAGTCAGCCACTGTTTCCCCATCTATTTGCCATGAAATGATGGGACCGGATGCCATGATCTTAGTTTTCTGAATGTTGAACTTTAAGCCAACTTCTCCACTCTGCTCCTTCACTTTCATCAAGAGGCTCTTTAGTTCCTCTTCGCTTTCTGCCATAAGGGTGGTGTCGTCTGCATATCTGAGGTTATTGATATTTCTCTCAGCAATCTTGATTCCAGCTTGTGCTTCATCCAGCCCAGCGTTTCTCATGATGTACTCTGCATATAAGTTAAATAAGCAGGGTGACAATATACAGCCTTGACGTACTCCTTTCCCAATTTGGGACCAGTCTGTTGTTCATGTCCAGTTCTAACTGTTGCTTACTTACCTGCATACAGGTTTCTCAGGCATCAGGTCAGGTGGTCTGGTATTCCCATCTCTTGAAGAATGTTCCACAGTTTATTGTGATCCAAACAGTCAAAGGCCATGGCATAGTCAATAAAGCAGAAATAGATGTTTTTCTGGAACTCTCTTGCTTTTTCGATGATCCAGCGGATGTTGGCAATTTGATCTCTGGTTCCTCTGCCTTTTCTAAAACCAGCTTGAACACCTGGAAGTTCACAGTTCATGTATTGCTGAAGCCTGGCTTGGAGAATTTTGAGCATTACTTTAGTAGCATGTGAGATGAGTGCAATTGTGTGGTAGTTTGAACATTCTTTGGCATTGCCTTTCTTTGGGATTGGAATGAAAATGGACCTTTTCCAGTCCTGTGGCAACTGCTGAGTGTTCCAAATTTGCTGGCATATTGACTGCAGCACTTTCACAGCATCATCTTTCAGGATTTGAAATAGCTCAACTGGAATTCCATCACCTCCACTAGCTTTGTTAATAGTGATGCTTCCTAAGGCCCACTTGACTTCACATTCCAGGATGTCTGGCTCTAGGCGAGTGATCACACCATTGTGATTATCTGGGTCATGAAGATCTTTTTTGTACAGTTCTTCTGTGTATTCTTGCCACCTCTTCTTAATATCTTTTGCTTCTGTTAGGTTGATACCATTTCTGTACTTTATTGAGCCCATCTTTGCATGAAATGTTCCCTTGGTATCTCTAATTTTCTTGAAGAGATCTCTAGTCTTTCCCATTCTGTTGTTTTCCTCTATTTCTTTGCACTGATCCCTGAGGAAGGCTTTCTTATCCCTCCTTTCTATTCTTTGGAACTCAGCATTCAAATGAGAATATCTTTCCTTTTCTCCTTTGCTTTTTGCTTCTCTTCTTTTCACAGCTATTTGTAAGGCCTCCTCAGACAACCATTTTGCTTTTTTGCCTTTCTTTTCCATGGGGATGGTCTTAATTCCTGTCTCCTGTACAAAGTCAGGAACCTCCATCCATAGTTCATCAGGCACTCTGTCTATCAGATCTAATCCCTTAAATCTATTTTTCAATTCCACTGTATAATTTTAAGGGATTTGATTTAGGTCATACCTGAATGGTCTAGGGGTTTTCTTTACTTTCTTCAGTTTAAGTCTGAATTTGGCAATAAGGACTTCATGATCTGAGCCATAGTCTGCTCCCGGTCTTGTTTTTGCTGACTGTATAGATCTTATAAGATAACATATTCCCAGGTCCTAGGGATTAGGACATGGGCATCTTTAGATGATTATTATTTTGCCTACTCCAGAATCCACATCTCTAATCTTGACTCACTTCAGTATATGCTCCACATTGCTACCAGAGTGATCTAAAATACAGAACTAGTCAAATCATTCATATGTTTTTTTAAGTAGTACATTTTAGTACTAGACTGGTGAATTTTGGAAAATGACTTCTCAAAGCAAACCTAACGTGAAGAGTCAAACAAGATCACACCAATTGGAGAAAATGCATATAGAATATAGAAGCAGAAGCATTTCTAATTTCTCAGTTTACTTCATTGTGTCCTATATACTCATGACTCAAAATTATTTATATGAAGTATAATCAATATGAATAATTATATTAGTGTCAGATGAACAGCAAGGCAATTTGATATTTGTATGTATTACAAAATGATCACCATAATGTCTATTTAACTTCTATCATCATACGTAGTTACAGTTTTTTTTCCTCATAATGAGAACTTTTAAGACTATTCTTTTAGCAACTCTCAGATATGCAGTTCTGTTTTATTAACTGTGGACACCATGTTGTATATTACATCCCCATGGCTTATTTTACTTTTAATTGGAGGATAATTGCTTTACAGTATTGTATTGACCTCTGCCACACAACAACGTGAATCGCCATGAGTATATGTATGTCCGCTCCATCTTGAGCGTCCCCCACTCCCCCCTCCATCTCACCCGTCTGTGTTGTCACAGAGTACTGTGTTGAGCTCCGCGTGCTAGAGAGCAACTCCCCATTAGCCATCTGTTTTACCTACGGTAGTATGTGTGTTTCAGTGCGAATCTCTCAACTTGTCCCATCCTCTTCTTCCCACACCGTGTCCAAAGTCTGTTCTCTCTGTGTCTCTACTCCTGCTCTGCAGATGGGTTCATCAGTACCATTTTTCTAGAGTCCATATATATGCATTGATACATGATATTTTGTCTTTCTGACTTACTTCACTCTGTATAACAGGCTCTAGATCCATCCATCTCACTAAAGTTGACTCAAATGGCTGAGTAGCAGTCCACTCTATGTATGTACTATAGCTTCTTTGTCCACTCATCTGCTGATGGACGTCTAGGTTCGTCCGTGTCCTAGCAATTGTAAATAGTGCTGCAGTGAACACAGGGGTACCTGTCTTTCTCAGTTATGGTTTTCCCAGAGTATATGCCCAGGAGTGGGATTCCTGGGTTATATTTATTCCCAGTTTGTAAAAGAATCTCCATAGTGGCTGCATCAATTTACATTCCCACCAACAGTGCAAGAGGGTTCCCTTTTCTCCACACCCTCTCTGGCATTTATTGTTTGTAGATTTTTTTGATAATGGCCTTTCTAACTGGTGTGAAGTAGTACCTCATTGTAGTTTGGATTTGCATTTCTCTAATAATGAGGTGGCTGGATGGCATCACCAAGTCAATGGACATGAGTTTGAGTAAACTCCGGGAGTTGGTGATGGACAGGGAGGCCTGGCGTGCTGCGATTCATGGGGTCGCAAAGAGTCAGACACGACTGAGCAACTGAACTGAACAATGAGCAGTGTTGAGCATTTTTTCACGTGTTTCTTGGCCATCTGTCTGTCTTTTTGGAAAAATGTCTGTTTAGGTCTTCTGCCCACTTTTTGATTGGATTGGTTGTTTTTCTGATAGTGTGCTGAACGAGCTGTTTATTTTGAAAATTAATCCTTTGTCAGTTGTTTCATTTGCTATTATTTTCTCCCATTCTGAGAGTTGTCTTTTCATCTTGTTTATAGTTTCCTTTGCTGTGCAAAAGCTCTTAAGTTTAATTAGGTCCCACTTATTTGTTTTTGTTTTATTTCCATTACTCTAGGAGGTGGGTCAAAGAGGATATTGCTGTGATTTATGTCAGAGTGTTTTGCCCATGTTTTCCTCTAAATGTCTTATAGTTTCTGGACTTACATTTAAGTCTTTAATCCATTTTGAGTTTATTTTTGTGTATGATGTTAAATGTTCTAATGTTATTCTTTTACATGTAGCTGTCCAGTTTTCCCAGCACCACCTATTGAAGAGGCTGTCTTTCCTCCATGTGTATTCTTGCCTCGTTTGTCAAAGATAAGGTGCCCATAGATGTGTGGGTTTATCTCTGGGCTTTCTATCTTGTTCCATTGATCTATATGTCTGTTTTTGTGCTGGCACTATACTTTCTTGATTACTGTATCCATGACTTATCTTATAAGTGGAAGTTTGCACCTTTTAACTCTTCACCCATTTCTCCTACCACCTCCCTCCACCTTCATTCCTTGCCTCTGGCAACCACCAATCTTTTATTCGTATCTATGAACTCAGTGTTTTTTTTTTTTTTTTTAAGATTCTACATATAATCATTAGCATGATGCCCTCAAGGCCCATCCTTGTTACAAATGGCACGATTTCCTCTTTTTTCATGGCTGATAAACATTGTATGTATACACCACATTTTCTTTACCCATTTATCCTTTGATGGGCATTTAGGTTGCTTCCTTATATTGACTAATGTAAATAATGCTGCATTGAAAATGGTAATGTAAATATCTTTTTGAGTTAGTGTTTTTGTTTCCTTTGGGTAAATGTCCAAAAGTGAAATGACTAGATCATATGTTCTATTTTTAATTTTTTGAGGAATCTCTGTACTGTTTTCCATGATTGTACCAATTTACATTCACACCAGCAGTGTACAAGAGTTCTCTTTTCTCTACATTCTCAACGCTTATTATTTCTTGTCTTTTTGATAATGGCCATTGTAACGCGTCTGAAGTGATGCTTCATTTTGGTTTTGGTTTTGGTATTTCACTGACTAGTAATGTTGAGCATCTATTCATGTGTATCTGTGTGCCATCTTATGTCTTCTTTGGAGAAATATGTTTAGCACTGCCACCCATTTTTTTAAACTGGATTGTTTGTTTTTTATTATTGAGTTGTATGAGTTCTTTATATATTTTGGGTATTAATCCCTTATCAGATAGATGATTCGCAACTATTCTCTTGCATTTGGTAGATTGCCTTTTCATTTTCTATATGATTTTCTTTGCTCTGCAGTTGTATAGTCCCACCTGTTTGTTTTGCTTTTGTTGCCTTTGCTTTTGGTGTCAAATCCAAAAATCCTTGCCAATACCAACGTCAAGGAGCTTATCGCCTGTTTTCTTCTTAGGCGTTTTTATGGTTTCAGGTCTTAAATTCAAGTGTTTAATTCATTTTGAGTTAATTTTTGTGTTTGGTGTAAGGCAGTGGCCTGTTTCATTCTTTTGCATGTGTCTGTATAGTTTTCTAACACCATTTATTGATGAGATTGCCCTTTTGACATTATGTATTTTTGGCTCTTTTGTCATAAATTAATTGATCATATATGTTTGGGTTTATATCTGGGCTCTCTTCTGTTCAATGAATTTATGTATCCATTTTTATGCCAGTACCATAGTGTTCTGATTGCCATAGCTTTGAATATAATTTGAAATAAGGAAGCATGATGCTTCCAACTTTGCTTCTTTCTCAAGTTTGCTTTGCTCATTCAGAATCTTTATAGTTCCATACCAATTTAAGGATTTTTGTGAAAAATGCTATTGGAATTTTGATAGAGATTGCATTGAATCTGTAGATTGCTGTGGGTAGTGTGGACTTTTTAGCAATATTCCTCCAAATCTTGAGTACAAAGTATCTTTCCATTTATCAATGTTTTCAGTTTCTTTCATCAATATCCTAGTTTTCAGCATACAGATCTTTTTCCTTCCTGGTTAAATTTATTCTTGAGTATTTTCTCCTAATACAACTGTAAGTGGGATTCTGTTTTTAATTTTTCTTCTGATCATTTTTGGTGTATAAAAACACAACAGAAAAAAAAAAAACACAACAGATTTTTGTATATTGATTTTGTATTCTGAAACTTTATTGAATTTGTTGATTAATTCTAACAGTTTTTTTGTTGGCGTCTTTTGGGTTTTCTATATATAAAATATGTTATCTGCAAATAGTGACAGTTTTACTTCATTTACAATTTGGATGATTTATTTTTCTTGCCTAATTGCTCTGGATAGGACTTTGAATACTATGTTGAATAAAAGTGATGAGGATGGGCATACCATACCCATAATACCATACCCATACATCATTGGGTATGATGTTAGCTGTGGGCTTGCATATATAAACTTTATTATGTTAAAGTACATTCCCTCTATATTCACTGTATTGAGAGTTTTTATCACTAATATATATTGAATTTTGTTAAATGCTTTTTCTGATCTATTGAAAGGATTGTACAGTTTCTATCCTTCATTATTATAATGTGGTATGTTATGTTGATTGATTTTCTTATGTTAAACCTTCCTTGCATCCCTGGTATTAATCCCAGTCAATTGTAATTTATGATCCTTTTCATGTATTATTGAATTTGATTGCTAACATTTTGTTGAGAATTTTTGCATCTATGTTTGTTCATTGGGGATATTGGCCTGTATTTTTCTTTTTTTGTAATGGCCTTGTCTGTTTTTGGCATCAGCGTGATGCTGGCCTCATAAAGTGAGTTTGGCAGTGTTTCCTCCTCTTCTATCTTTTAGAAGAATTTGAGAAGGATTGGTATTAATTCTTCCTTAAATATTTGGTAGAATATCTGGTCCTGGGCGTTTGTTTCTTGGGAAGTTCATCTCCTTAATGTCTCTCTATCCATTATGTATAAGTAAGTTCCCTTATTCTTACCATACATGATAAGCATTTTATTTGCTATCTGCTACTTTTAGTAGATTTACCTGCCAGGAGAAAATACTAAACCATGAGTCTCTCTGGTGTTATTTCCGGATACTTTCCCTGCTCTTCTAATTCTTGCATCGGCAACTCTGAACTTCACATAGATTTCTGAATGCATCCTGACATTTTACTCTTTCACTGTTTCCCCATATGTTGTTCCATCTACCTGAAACTCCTCTTTAGTTCTGCTAGAAAGCTTCTATTAATGTTTCAGATTTTAACATATGTATCCACTCAACTGAAGTCTTAGATAATTGCCTTGCATAAGCCTGAATAAATCCAATTATTGATTTGCTCAATACCAGCACCCACGCAGATGAACATAACAGGGGAAAAACATCTCACTGTGCTGACTTGTCTCATATTTTGTGAGCATAAACTCTAGTGAGCTCACAGAACTTCCTGTCGACACAACTCTGCCTCCCTGCTGTGCTCCCTCTTCTCATCCTCCCTTCCCCAGCAACATTTCCTACCTTCTCTTCCTTTCTCAAAATCTAATATCCCTTCTTCTATCCTCACACCAGACTGGGGATTTTGCTTCCTGTATAAATTGAAACGGTAGGAGCAAAGCAAAGAGAATTTCATGCTGCCCATCTAAAACCTCCTTTCCTGTATGTGGTGAATTACTGTTATCCATTTTTCCTGCTGTTATGTAAAAGATCCATCAGTGCTCCCATCTGACTCAACCCTTCTTGTGGGCTCTGAACCCTCTCTCCATTCAAGGACTTTGTTCCTGCCGTTTCTCTCCCCCCCAACTCCTGTGTCATATAACCCGCAGATTGAGAAGCTCATGAACCCTGAGCACAAGAAACATAAAATACACATCACATCTAGACTGATACGGTTATATTTTAAAAATCAAATCAGGGGAACTTGGGCAATAATCTCTTCAGTTCAGTTCACTCTTTCAGTCCTGTCTGAGTCTTGTGACCCGATGGATTGCAGCACGCTGGGCTTCCCTGTCCATAACGAACTCCCGGAGCTTACCCAAACTCATGTCCATCGAGTCGGTGATGCCATCCAACCATCTCACCCTCTGTTGTCCACTTCTCCTCCAACCTTCAGTCTTTCCCAGAATCAGGGTCTTTTCCAAGAAGTCAGTTCTTCGCATCATGTGGCCAAAGTATTGGAGTTTCACTTCAGCATCAAGCCTTCCAATGAACATTCAGGACTGATTTCCTTTGGGATTGACTGGTTGGATCTCCTTGCAGTTCAAGGGACTCTCAAGAGTCTTCTCCAACACCACAACCATTCAAAAGTATCAATTCTTTGGCACTCAGCTTTATAGTACAACACTCACATCATACATGACTACTGGAAAAACCGTGGCTTTGACTAGGCAGACCTTTGTTGATAGAGTGATGTCTCTGCTTTTTAATATGCTGTCTAGGTTGGTCATAGCTTTTCTTATAAGGAGCAAGTGTCTTTTAATTTCATGGCTTCAGTCACTATCTGCAGTGATTTTGGAGCCCAAGAAAATAAAGTCTGAGCTGTTTCCATTGTTTCCCCATCTATTTGCTATGAAGTGATAGGACCGGATGCCATGATCTTCATTTTTTGAATGTTGAACTTTAAGCCAGCTTTTTCACTCTCCTCTTTCACTTTCATCAAGAGGCTCTTTAGTTCTTCTTCACTTTCTGCCACAAGGATGGTGTCATCTGTGTATCTGAGGTTTTTGGTATTGCTCCTGGCAATCTTGATTCCAGCTTGTGTTTCATCCAGCCTGGCATTTCACATGATGTACTCTGCATTTAAGTAAAACAATTAGGGTGACAATATACAGCCTTGACGTACTCCTTTCCCAATTTGGAACCAGTCTGTTGTTCCATGTCCAGTTCTAACTGTTGCTTCCTGACCTGCATACAGATTTCTCAGGAGTCAGGTCAGGTGGTCTGGTATTCCCATCTCTTGAAGAATGTTCCACAGTTTGTTGTGATCCACACAATGGCTCTGGCATAGCCAATAAAGCAGAAATAGATGTTTTCTGGAACTCTCTTGCTTTTCCTATGATCCAGTGGGTGTTGGCAATTTAATCTATGGTTCCTCTGCCTTTTCTAAATCCAGCTTGAACACCTGGAAGTTCACGGTTCATGGACTGTTGAAGCCTGGCTTGGAGAATTTTGAGTATTACTTTGCTAGTGTGTGAGATGAGTGCAATTGTGTGGTAGTTTGAGCATTTTTTGGTATGGCCATTCTTTGGGATTGGAAAGAAAACTGACCTTTTCCAGTCCTATGGCCACTGCTGAGTTTTCCAAATTTGCTGGCATATTGAGTGCAGCATTTTCACAGCATCATCTTTCAGGATTTGAAATAGCTCAACGGGAATTCCATCACCTCCATTAGCTTTGTTTGTAGTGATGCTTCCTAAGGCCCACTTGACTTTGCATTCAAGGATGTCTGGCTCTAGGTGAGTGATCACACCATCGTGGTTATCTGGGTCATGAAGATCTTTTTTGTATAGTACTTCTGTGTATTCTTGCTGCCTCTTAATATCTTCTGCTTCTTTTAGGTCCATACCGTGTCTGTAGATCTCTCAAATAATCTCTTCAAATGTTTTTTTATTTCCTTCTGTGGAAATAAATCTCTTTTTATGGGGATTTCAATTATACATGTTTTAGGCTACCTGAAGTTGCTCACAGCACATTAATCAAGTGCTTATGATTTTTCCAGTTGGTGAAGAACCCGCCTGCAGTTCAGGAGACACTGGTTCAATTCCTGGGTTGGGAGGATCCCCTGGAGAAGGGATAGGCTACCTGCTCCAGTATTCTTGGGCTTCCCTTGTGGCTCAGCTGGTAAAGAATCCGCCTGCAATGAGGGAAACCTGGGTTCAATCCCTGGGTTGGAAGATCACCTGGAGAAGGGAAACGTTACCCACTCCTGTATTCTGGCCTAAAGAACTCCATGGACTGTATAGTCAATGGAGTCACAAAGATTCAGATGTGACTGAGCGACTTTCAGTTTCAACGTTTTTTAGTTTTATTTCCTCTGCTTCATTTTGCATAGTTTGAACTGCTTTGTAGTTGTTAATTCATTTGTTTTGTGGTGTTTAATGTACTCATAATCCCATCCAGTGTATTTCAATCCCACACATAGTCATTTTTATATCTAGAAGTTCTTTTTGGAACTTTTCCTATATGTATTTAAATATTCCCACTTAACATGCTCAAATCTTTCCTCTCTTTTCTTGAACATATGAAATATAGTAACTGTTTTAATGCTCCTCTCTACTAATTTTATCAGTTTGTGCCCTTTCTTGATCTGTTCATTTTTGTTGATTTTTCTCCATATCATGGTTTGTGTTTCCTTGCTGCTTTGCATGCCTGGTGATTTTTATCATATGCCAGACACAGTAAATTTTACCTTATTTATTGCTGGGTATTTTGTACTCCTGTAGTTAAAATTTTTTTTCTGTGACTCAGTTAAGTTACTTGGGAAGAGTTTGATTCTTTTTGAGGCTTGTTTTTAATGACCTGTTAGATGAGATCAGAAAATCCTTTAGGCTAACTTTCTCCCACCACAGGGCCACGTACACTTTTGAGCACTCTACTGACACCTGGGCACTCTAGTTCACAGGTGAGTCCACAAGGGCTTCTCTCTCTGGCTAGTGAAAGTGAAACCATTCCAGCTCTGTGTGGCCCCTCGTGATTAGCTTTTGGGAATTGTCTCCCAGCCTTGCTAATCATTACTCAGCTTAAGACTCAAGGAGTATCCTCTGCAAATTTCCAGCGCATTCACTCTGCACTTCTCTTCTTGGAACTTGACCCTGTGAACTGTACTTGCCTTGGCTACCCTGTTTTCCTGCTTTCTTCTCCTCAACTCAAGGAGACTATTGAGTAATTCTTGGGCCCCGAGTCCCACTTTGTATTCCCACTGGAATACCTTATACAAAGGTATTATTATACCTGGAATACAAAGAGCTTCCCACTGGAAACTCTCTAGGCACTGAACTTGGGTAATGATAGGACTTATCTTGTTTCTTCCCGTTTCTCAGAGATCACTTCCTGTGGCAACTAATACCCAATGTCTGAAAACCATGCTTTGTTTTTTAGCCATTTTGTCTATTTTTAAAATTGTTTCAAGCTAGAAGGTAAATCTAGTCCCCAGACTACATCTTGGCATACTTAATTTTGAATGCTTGACTTTTTTTTTTAATATAATGATGTATAGCCATATCAAAGTGTATATTGGCTTTTTATTGTTGTTCAGTCACTTGGTTGTGTCCAACTCTTTGTGACCCAATGGACTGCAGCATGTCAGGCTTGCCTGTCCTTCACCACTTCTGAAGTTTGCTCAAACTTATGTCCATTGAGTCAGTGATGCCATCCAACCATCTCATCCTCTGTCCTCCCCTTCTCCTCCTGCCTTCAGTCTTTCCCAGCATCAGGGTCTTTCCCATTGAGTAAGTTTTTTGCATCAGGTGGCCAAAGTATGGAGCTTCAGTTTCAGTAACAGTCCTTCCATGAACATTCAGGGCTGATCTCCTTTAGGACTGACCGGTTGGATGTCCTTGCAGTCCATGGGACTCTCAAGGGTCTTCTCCAACACCACAGTTCAAAGGCATCAGTTCTTCGGCACTCAGCCTAAAGTTCTTACGCTGCTGTGAAAGGTCTAGGTCCCACAACAGACTTCCCAAGCTGGGGATCTGGCAAAGGGACTGAGTATCCCAAACGAACCTGACTTTGAAGGTCAGCAGGATTTGATTACAGAACTTCCACAGGACTGGGGAAGCAGAGACTCTTGGAGGGCACAAACAAAACCTTGTGTTCACCAGGACCCAGGGGAAAGGAGCAGTGACCCCCAAGAGACTGAGCCAGACGTGCCTGTGTGTGCCTGAGGGTCTCTGGCAGAGGCGTGGCTGGACAGTGACCTACCAGGGAGTCAGGGCCCTGACTGCATCAGTCCTGGGAGGCCCAGCGTGCTGGCATAAGTCCTTTTGAATGAGGCTGCTCTTACTGTCATTACCCCTGCCATGAGGCCAAACTACAGGGGGGGAACACAGCCCCACCCATCAGCAGAAAATTAAAGACTTACTGAGCATGGCCTTGCCCACCAGAGCAAGACCCAGATTTCCCCACAGCCACTGCTTCCCGAAGCTTACACAAGCCTCTTAGCTTCATCCATCAGAGGGCAGACAGAGTGAAAACAGCAGTCACAGCAAACTAACCAGACCAATCACTTGGACCACAGCCTTGCATAACTCAATGAAATGATGAGCCATGCCGTGTAGGGCCAGCCAAGACGGACAGGTCATGGTGGAGAGGTCTGACAAAACGTGGTCCACTGGAGAAGGGAATGGCAAACTGCTTCAGCATGCTTGCCTTGAGAGCCCCGTGAACAGTATGAACAGTAAGAACAGTGCTGGCTTTCCCTAGGTGTGCCGGGTGGGGGTACGCTTGGCTGCAGTGTGTGGGGGGCTCCTGCGGTGGTTTCTCTCGGCTGACCACAGGCTCTATAGGCTCACAGGCTGCAGGAGTTTCCGTGCACTTGCAGTTGTGGCTCGCAGGCTCCAGAGCCGGGCTTCAGCAGTTGTGGTGCATGGGCCTTGTTGCTCCATGGTATGTGGAATCCTCCCAGACCAAGGATCACACCCACGTCCCCTGAATTGGCAGGCCACTGTATGACCAGGGAAGTCCGATGCTTGACTTCTTTTCCACCTTCCTCTCATTCTCCACATGTCATATTCCTCTAGTCAAGTTTTGTGTTTGGCTGCAATTTTTCCTCCTTGATTCTATCCAGATCTATTTTTCATCTTACTGATATATGATGACCTGTACTTTTTCTCATCCTACATTTAATTAATTCTCTGTTTAGTCTCTAATCACTGTTTGTGTTCATCACCATAAATGTATTGGGCGAGAGTGGATTCCAAATAGCTTTGTTTGTGAAGCCTTCATTTCTGATTAGTTACTACACACTTTTTTTCTGATTTTGAAAGACCCAAGAACATCTGTGGGATCCCTGAGACATTTTCAAGGATTGTATAAGGTTAAAACTATTTTCATAATACTTTTAAAGTCTTAACTTTTATTTTCTCTTGATGGCAGTAGAGCTTTCTAAAGGCTGTGTGATACACGGTCACGTTGCTCTGAGGGCTAATGGATGGCGTGGTAGTGTGGTTTAGTCACTGTCGACCCCATGGACTGTAGCCCGCCAGGTTCCTTTGTCCATGGAATTTCCCAGGCAAGAATACTGGAGTGGGTTGCCATGCCCTTCTCCAGAGGATCTTCCCAGCCCAGGGATTGAACCCGGGTCTCCTGCATGGCAGGCAGATTCTTTATCAAGTGAGCTACAAGGGAAGTCCTGTTTTAATGGATGGTGTGCTTGTATATTATCATGTTTGAAAACCTTTTTTAGTTTTTATATCTAATTTGGTAAATGTCAATAAACATACCCACATAAAAATAATCTTTATGAGGTTGTCAATTATTTTTAAGTGTATAAAGTATCCAAAGACTGAAGTGTTTGGGAAATATTCTCTAGGTCTCATAAATTCATTCTTTTCATTCCACACTTAAAATTGACAATAGCTATTATATTTCTTGGGACTTATTACCCTTAAGATTGGCTATTAGATTGGATACCGTGTATAAACTGTCCAATTATCTGGTCTCTCTGAAAAGGAGATAAATTTTTTTTCCCCTCTATTATTGGTAATACCATAGGAATGTTAATTTTATAGGTCAGCTTGACTGGGCCATGGGCTACCCAGGTATTGGTTAATGTTATGCTGGGTGTGTCAGTGAGTGAGGGTGTTTCTGGAAGAGATGAACATTTGAATTGGTAGATAGATTGCTCTTCCTCCTGTGTGTGGGCCTCCTCTAATCAACTGAAGGCCTGAATAGGATAAAAATGCAGACCCTCCCTCTAGTAAGAGGGAACTCCTGCTGTCTGACTGCATTTGCACTGAGACTTCAATTGATATTTTCCTGCCTTCTGACTTGAATGGAAACATGGCTTCTCTTAGGTCTCAAACTCCTTGGCTTTCAGAACCAAACCATTGACTTTTCTGGGTCTCCAGCTTGCAGATCGTGGGCTTTAATCACTCTCCATAATTATGTAAGTTAATTTTTTTTTAATAACTGTATATATGCATATATTCTATTGATTCTATTTCTCTAGAAACTCCAAGTAATAGAACAAAATTAACAAGAATAACTTTCAATGGATCATGGGTTCTTTTGAATGTTTATAGTCACTTTCACCAATCTGTAGTTCCCAGACTGATAATCTAGGTTGATTAATTCCATCAGAACTTCCTAGGCCATCTAACTGTACTTGCCAGCCTAATAATACTTAAGAGCAGCTAAATGATATTAGAAAAATAAATGTGTCAATTTTAAAGGACAAATGGAAGAGGAAAAAAAGAACAGAAAACCCAAACAGGAACCTAAACAACAAAGTCCATATGTAGGAATATTTGGAGATGAATGTAATTAAGTGGAAAGAAGTATTTCAAAACTAAAACTATCACTCGTAAGAATGTTCTGGAATTTCCCACCTATGCAGTACCTGTCCTTCCACTATGGTGACCAAGGAGCTTTAGATGAGTAGAACATATACTACACAAGAAATCAGAAACCTGGATTTTAGATACAATTTTGCCACTGAGAGAGCTTGGATATATAATTTAATGTATTTGATATTTGCCCTACAAATTATAACTGCTTTGTGAGACTAAAATTAAATGGATGACTTACTATTTTTTTCTCTGATAATTTTCCTAAGGAAATAATCAAGGATCTGTGCAAAAAATTAGCTATGAGAAGTTCATTACTTATTGCTGATAGAGTAAAAATGAAAAGAAGCATACATGTTCAACAATAGGGAAATGTACCATTTCGGTAAATAGTGTGAGGTCGCTAAAAGTAATGTTTATAGAAGCATACTGAAATGAAATATATTATATGTTAGTAAGTGAAATATGTCAGTAAATTTGGAAAACTCAGCAGTGGCCATTGGACTGGAAAAGGTCAGTTTTCATTCTAATCCTAAAGAAGGATGATGCCAAAGAATGTTCAAACTACCACACAGTTGCACTCATTTTACATTCTAGTAAGGTAATACTCAAAATCCGTCAGGCTAGACTTCAGCAGTAGGTGGACGGAGAACTCCCAGATGTACAAGCTGGATTTAGAAAAGACAGAGGAACAGAGACCAAATTGCCAGCATTTGTTGGATCATAAAGAAAGCAAGGGAATTCCAGAAAAAACACGTACTTCTGCTTCATTGACTATACTATCTACTTCCGCTTCATTGACTACGCCAATGCCTTTGACTGTGGATCACAACAAACTGTGGAAAATTCTTGAAGAGATGGGAATACCAGACCACTTTACCTCCCTCCTGAGAAAAAAGCTGGCTTAAAATTCACATTCAAAAACTAAGATCATGACTTCTGGTCCTGTCAGTTCAGTCCCTTAGTCTGACTCTTTGTGACCCCATGGACTGCAGCACGCCAGGCTTCCCTGTCCATCACCAACTCCTGGAGCTTGCTCAAACTCCTGTCCATTGGGTCAGTAATGCCATCCAACCATCTCATCCTCTGTCATCCCCTTCTCCTGCCTTCAGTCTTTCCCAGCACCCGGGTCTTTTCCAGTGAGTCAGTTCTACACATCAGGTGGCAAAAGTATTGGAGATTCAGCTTCAGCATCATTCTTACCAGTGAATATTCAGGACTGATTTCCTTTAGAATGGACTGGTTTGATTTCCTTGCAGTCCAAGGGACTCTCAAGAGTCTTCTCCTACACCACAGTTCAAAAGCATCAATTCTTCGGCACTCAGTTTTCTTTGTAGTCCAACTCTCACATCCATACGTGACTACTGGAAAAACCATAACTTTGACTAGATGAACCTTTGTTGGCAAAGTAATGTCTCTGCTTTTTAATATGCTTCTAGGTTTGTCATAGCTTTTCTTCCAAGGAACAGGCATCTTTTAATTGCATGACTGCAAGTAACCATCTGCAGCGATTTGGGGGCCCTAGAAAATAGTCTGTCACTGTTTCCACTGTTTCCCCATCTATTTGCCATGAACTGATGAAACCAGATGCCGTGATCTTGATTTTTTGAATGTTGAGTTTTAAGCCAACTTTTTCACTCTCCTCTTTCACTTTCATCAAGAGACTCTTTAGTTCTTTGCTTTCTGTCATAAGGGTGGTGTCATCTGCATATCTGAGGTTATTGATATTTCTGCCAGAAATCTGGATTCCAGCTTGTGCTTCCTCCAGCCCAGCATTTTTCGTGATGTACTCTGAATATAAATTAAATAAGTAGGGTGACAATATACAGCCTTGACCTACTCCTTTCCCAATTTGGAACCAGTCTGTTGTACCATGTCCAGTTTTAACTCTTGCTTCTTGACCTGCATATAGATTTCTCAGGAGGCAGGTCAGGTGGTCTGGTATTCCCATCTCTTGAAGAATGTTCCAAAGTTTGTGTGATCCACACAGTCAAAGGCTTTGGCGTAGTCAATGAAGCAGAAGTAGATGTTTTTCTGGAACTCTTGCTTTTTTGATGATTCAGCAGATGTTGGCAATTTGATTTCTGGTTCTTCTGTCTTTTCTAAATCCAGCTTGAACATCTGGATGTTTGTAGTTCACATACTGTTGAAGCCTGACTTGGAGAATTTTGAGCATTAATTTGCTAGCATGTGAAATGAATGCAATTGTATGGTAGTTTGAGCATTCTTTGGCATTACCCTTCTTTGGGATTGGAAAGAAAAACTGACCTTTTCCAGTCCTGTGGCTGCTGCTGAATTTTCCATATTTGCTGGCATATTGAGTGTAGCACTTTCACAGCATCATCTTTCAGGATTTGAAATAGCTCAACTGGAATTTCATCACCTCCACTAGTTTTGTTCATAGTGATGCTTCCTAAGGCCCACTTGACTTTGCATTTCAGGATGTCTGGCTCTAGGTGAGTTATCACACCATCATGGTTATCTGGGTCATGAAGATCTTTTTTGTATAATTCTTCTGTGTAGTCTTGCCACCTCTTTTTAATCTCTTCTGCTTCTCTTAGGTTGATACCATTTCTGTCCTTTATTGAGCCCATCTTTGCATGAAATGTTCCCTTGGTATCTCTAATTTTCTTGAAGAGATCTCTGGTCTTTCCCATTCTGTTGTTTTCCTCTATTTCTTTGCACTGATCACTGAGGAAGGCTTTCTTATCTCTTCTTGCTGTTCTTTGGAACTCTGCATTCAAATGGGTATATCTTTCCTTTTCTCCTTTGCTTTTTGCTTCTCTTCTTTTCACAGCTATTGTAAGGCCTCCTCAGACAACCATTTTGCCTTTTTGCATTTCTTTTTCTTGGGGATGGTCCTGATTCCTGCCTCCTGTACAGTGTCATGAACCTCCATCCATAGTTCTTCAGGCACTCTATCAGATCTAATCCTTTTAATCTATTTGTAACTTCCACTGTATATTCTTTAGGGGTAATAGAGCTCATCGTGTTTCTAGTAAGCTGGGAGGGGAAAGAGGAAAGAAACCAAATCCGTTAAGAAGAGAATGGCCACTGGTGATCATGAGGCAGCCAGCAAAGCATTTTGTTTTGTCAGTGAAAATAATAAACAATCTATAATAAGAATAGAAAAGAGATTTATTTGAGCCAAACTAAGGACTAGCCTGGAAGCCTGCTTTCAGATTACTCTGAGAAAATACTCTCAGCACTTTCTGAGAAGCAGTTTTCAGCAGTTTTGTATCTTGTCAGAACAAAGAACATTAAACAAGTCAGGGTTACATCAGGGTTTCATCAAGGTTTTAAAAGAACAGTCCAGCATGTACGTAGCAAGTCAGCCTGGGCTTGCACCTGAGAAGGGAGTTATTAGCCCCAAAGGAGGGCTGGCATTAGCATTCCAGGCAGAGGCATTTAATCTTTAAATGTGGACAATGTTTGTTTCTCATCAATGTTTTTTTCTTTAATAATTAAAGCAGATGTACAATGCAAATTTGATAGGCCACAAATGGGAATTTTAGTGAGCACTGAATTCAAGTTAAAGTGTTAGTTGCTAAGTCATGTCTGACTCTTTGCAAACCCATGAACTGTAGCCCGCCAGGCTCCTCTGTCCATGGAATTCTCCAGATGAGAATACTGGAGTGGATTGCCATTTCCTCCTCCAGGGGATCTTCCCAACCCAGGGATCGAACCCAGGTCTCCTGCATTGCAGGCAGATTCTTTTCCTTTTGAGTCAGCAGGGAATTCAAGGTAACTCATGTATTGACCAGAAGGACCTCCCCATATATCAATATGAAAATTTCTTTCATCACTTTCTGTGTCTTGGAAGAATTAATATTCTTGGAAGAGTATGTGTATTCCTGCTTTTAACAGACATTTTCTTTTTAAAGAGCAAATGAGGAGCACAAAAATGGGATTAAAACCCAGAGGAGGATCTTGAGGCTTCACGCTGCTGAAGCCTGGAACTTCATAATCCCTCCTTCTCTGCCCTCCCTCCTTCCCTTCTGTTGAGTGGTGTCATAGCATCAGCACGGAAGTCACGTAGGAAGCAGAATGCGGTTGGTCCTTGAGCAATGTGGGGGTTCTATCGTATGCTTAGTCCTGTTCGACTCTCCTGCGACCCGTGGGCTATAGCCCGCCAGGCTTCTCTGTCCATGGAATTCTCCAGGAAGGAATACTGGAGTGGGTAGCCGTTCTCTTTTCCAGAGGATCCAGCCCAGGGATCAGATGTCTCCTGCATTGCAGGCGGATTCTTTACCCGCTGGGCCATCAAGGACCCTGATTTCTGTGCTGTCAAAAACCCTTGTATAATTCACAATTGGCTTTCCCCATATGCTTGGTTCTTCCGTATCTGTAGCTCTGAATCTGTGGATTCAAGCAGTGGGTGTCCTGTCGTGATGTAGTACTGGACCCATGCCCTTCAAACCTTGTTCAGGGGGCAGCTGTACAGGCGAGAATGCTTCTCCAGCCTCAAGGTCTGAAACCCTGGGGATGGCTCTTAGGGGAGGAGTAAGAGATTGGGTGGTGAAAGACCTCCTTCCTGACGTCTCCCAAAAGATGTGTTTACTTACGTGAATTTTCAGGAGTCTGGCGCCCTTAGCGTGAGTCGGAGAGCAGGGGAGCAGGTAAAGAATGAGGGAGAAGCCCACAGTGGCGATTTCCCAGCAAGGGACAGTTTTATCACTGAGCCTGTGGCGGAGTGGGCAGTGTTTCCTTCTGTGCCTTTTTCCTGCCTGTCAGGACATTTTGTCTTTTGTCTTTCCCACTCATCACGTCTAATTGCCAGCCAGCGCCCACTGGCGTCCCAAAGGCTTCATTTCCCTCTCACTTCACACGTCTGTAAGCCTTGTTGTTTAGTCACTAAGTCATGTCCAACTCTTTTGGGACCCCATGGACTGTAGCCCGCCCGGCTCCTCTGTCCATGGGGTTTTTCAGGCAAGAATACTGGAGTGGGTCAGCATTTCCTTCTCCAGGGGATCTTCCTGACCCAGAGATCAAACTTCTGTCTCCTGCATTGGCAGGCGGGTCCTTTATTGCTGAGTCAGGGAAGACCATCTGTAAGCTTATGCCTGTCTATATTCAGTGTTTCCTCTTTCAGCAGAGTGGTCTCAAGGTTGATGAGCTAGTTTTCTTCCAAACTGAATGAGAGGAAGGTAGGAGATGGGGTTGATTATCACTTTTCAAATTGGTCCTCTTAGCCCTGCGCCCCGGAGGGAGTCCCTCCCTGATAGTTTGAGGGATAGGGAATCTAATTCTTTTGTTTGGGGGTGAAAAAGGTCCTGAAAATATTCAAAGAGCAAATATGAGTGGAACGTCAACTCTGGCTTTTGGAAGGACTGTGGTGACTAACCAAGCCCAAAGATGGTGACCCATCTTTGGTGGAAGATGCCTCTGAGTCACCTGTGTTTGCGACAGTGATACAAGACAGAGCACTGTATACATAACACCGTGTAGCCACACATCAGTCAGCTGAGCGCTGCTTCCCACACAACAGCCAAGTGCTGCTTCAGCCCTGCAGGAACAGGTTCTGGAGATGAACTGTCTGTTCTTTTGTTCACTTTGTGAGCAGAATCCAGTGGGTGGATGATGGATAAGATCGCCAATGTTTACTTTAGTTGTTACACTCCCCTGGCACACACCCCACTTTCCTACTTTATTTAAAGTAATAAAAAAGAAAAGCAGAACTGAAGAAAATTGACTACTGAATGTGGTTTCAGGCACCAAGTGCTTTTTACTTCCTTTTTTTTTTTTTTTTTTTTAAAGCTTTTCATTGAAGTTAGGGCAGGGCAAAGGGGCATCTGGAAGGGGAGGATGCAATCCTGGCTTAATGGGCCCTTTATGGGACTGGAGTTTTTGGAAGAACTTCAAATGGAGTGAAATGACTAAACTTTCCCAGTTCCAAGGAGTGATGTGTGTGTGTGCGGGGGAGGGGGAGGGAGGGGAGAAATCCCCAGCACAGAACTCACTGGCACATTAGGAACATAACGCAAGACGGAACACAATACATCTGTGGGTGAGATGCAGAGTTTGGAGGAGATAATGACTCTCTGTTTTTTCAGCATTCTTGTTACATGCGTAGCATAGCAACTTTAAAGGAGAACAATAAGAACAAATTTCTTTTTACTTTCCCAGTATACTTATTATATCAGACAATGTTGTTTTCTAAACTTCTTGAAAAAAAAAAAAAAAAGCAATACAACCCAATGTCTGTGCAGGTCTCTTCCCTTCTCTGAACACCCATGTGTGTGCTAAGTCACTTCAGTCATGTCCAACTCTTTGCGACACCATGGACTGTAGCCCACCAGGCTCCTCTGTCCATGGGATTCTCCAGGAAAGAATACTGGAGTAGGTTGCCATGCCCTCCTCCAGGGGATCTTCCTGACTCAGGGATCAAACCTGAATCTCTTGTCTTCCACATTGGCAGGCATGTTCTAAGGGGAATAGCCCACCTCTAGCTTTGGGGTACATCCTTACCAGTCTAAACTGAACAGGGATATAGCATGTGACCTAGGAAATGTTTCTTTGCTGGGGAGGGGGTAAGGGGTTGGGGGTAGAGGAAAGGAAGCAATCTTACCTTCCACTGGATGCTGTCCTGTCTGGCTACGACACTAGGAACCATGTCATGTGTATTGTGGATGATGAAGTCTTTTCACCTGGATGATAAAGTTTATATTCTTGGAAGGACAAGCTGAAAAATGGGAAGAACCTGGGTCCTTGTTTATGTTGTTGAGTCACTGAATTTATCAGGTGATTTATCAGCCCTAGAACTAACTCATCTCTTGTTCTGTGAAATAATGTATTTTCCTTGTTAGAGTATTTGGATTTCAGTTTTCTATTCCTTGCAGCTTAAAAAAGTTTTAAATTTGTGTACTGACGCTGAAAGTTTATCCTGTATAATAATATTTCCTTTTTTTCCCCTTAAGTAATTATGATATAGGCAGTTTATAATCCTTGGGGTTACTTTGAGACAACTCTTACGAACTGGGAGCCTCAGCTTTTCTAACTGCAGAAACGAGAGCAATCTGTTATTTGTTCAACTAAAAATATTTTAGTTTATTATTTAGTTTAATATTTAATTTATTATTTATAGTTATTAAGCACTGTATTCTAAACACTGTTCTAGAAGCTTGGAGCACATCATGAACAAGAGGGAGAAATATCTCCACCCTCATAAAATAAACAAAATGAAGAAACAACATGTCAAATAGTAATGGTAAGGAGGAAAAAATCAAGGAAAGAGGATATGAAGTCCTGTAAAGGAAGTTAGGTTTAAAGTCTTGAATAAGATGGTTTGAAGTCTGTGGATAAGACTGTCAGGGAAGGTTTTACTGAGACAGTGACTTAATTTTGCAAACATAAGTGGAGACAGCCGCTCGGATCTCCGAGGAAGAGTGTCTGAGCACCGGCGCTGCGGTGGAAGCACCTAGCACGCTCACAGAGGAGAGGTGAGAAAGATGTAGGGAGCAGTGCTGGGTCTAGCCACGAAGGCTGCGTGCAGGGCTTTGGTTTCCACTCTGAGTGGTAAGGGGGACCATGGAGGGTTCTGTGCAGAGAAGTGATGTACTCTGACTTATATTTTAACAAGCTGCTTAATCCCTGATGGCTCAATGGTAAAGAATCTGCCTGCAATGCAGGAGAGGCAAGATTTTGGTTCGATCCCTAGGTCAGGAAGATGCCCTGGAAGAGGAAATGGCAACCCACTCCAGCATTCTTGCCTGAAAAACCCCATGCACAGAGGAGCCTGGCAGGCTACAGTCCACAGGGTCCCAAAGAGTCAGACGACTGAGTGTCACAGCAGACACCCCAAGAGTGGACAGGCGAGGGAAGAGGAGTGACTGAGAGTCCAGTCAGGGGCCTGCTCCAAGGGTACAGTCCCCCTTTCTTTCGACTTCTTCCTTCCAACAGTATAGAGAACATGATGGTGATTTGGCCCAAGGGAGGCAGCAGAAGCCGTTGTTGGAAGTGGTCAGATTCTGGTTATAACTTGGTAAAAATAATGGGATTTCAAATGGTTAAGAGATTGAGATTTCTGGCCTGATCAAAGGAAGAACTGAATTGCCAATTCTTGAGGTATGAAAGAGCATAAAGGGAGCAAGTATGTCACAGACAATGAAAAGCTCAGCTTTGCACATTCTGAGATGCCTAGTAGATGTTGGATCTACATGTTTGGAATTTAAGAGTGATCTGAGCTGGAGATACATATTTGAGAGTCATTAACATAACTTAAAGCCATTGAGATTAGGACCAATTATTCTGAGAGTGAGTGAAGATAGAAAAAAAAAAAAAGGTCCAAAATATAAAAGCCAGGTTGAGGAAAAGGGAGCAGTTAGAGATGGAGGAGGAGCATGGAGAATGGTAGGAAGAAAATTAGGCAAATGTATTGTCTGAAAGAGGAAAATGTTCTCTAAGAGTGAGACGGTAGACTGTGTTAAATGCTGCTGAGAGATTGGGTAAGATGAAGACTAGACACTGGCCCCTCGAATTAATGACATTGGTGACCCTGGGTGAACTGCTTCATGGATTTGTGAGGGAAACTGGAGTGGGCTTGAGGGGCATGAAAGAGAGGTGGCAGACAGCAAGCACACGCGGGCCTCTGAAGGTACCTGGCTGTGAAGAAAAGAAACGGGTGTTAAGTAGAATACCCCGTGTAGGGGAAATGATTTATGGCGAGGCGGGGCAGGGGGACTTGTGGCACCTGCCGGCCGGGAGGTGTCAGCTGGAGAAGGATCCCCAGCAGCGGGAGAGAAGGCAGGGTGCGGCGTGCAGACAGAAAGCAGAGACCATTTCTTGCTGTGGAGGCAGCAGCTGGGTTCTCGGAGAATACGCCAGCTTACTTTTGGGAATTGTTTCGGCAGAAAGGTAGAAGTACCGTAACTACTTCATGCTGCTGCCCAGACAGGTGGTTTATGCCTGCTGATGATTATTCAGACCATGGATGCAGAGTTCAGTATGCTACTATCTGTCCTCACTGTTACCTGACAAAGACGACCATGGAAACAGTGAAACATTTGTATAAGTCAGTAGATTTTTATTTAATGAGATCACTCATTCAAAAGGTTGTGCTTTCTGTGTTTACTCTTACATTATATATAGTTTTTATTTATACAGAGATTCAAAACTTCAGTTACTTCAGGCTAAAATTCCTTGAGAATTTCCCCAGAATATACTGATTTACTCCCTTTCATTTTCCCTACTTTCAGCTAGATGACTACATCACTATTTCTCATTTTTCTGCTGCAACACTTGAGTATATCCTTAGCAATATCAGTAAACCAACATAAACAGGGCAGCTCATAGGAAAATAAGAGTTATATACACCTATAGGTAAGGAATAGCCAGAACATTAGGAATATTAATATCAGTGATTGGAACAATTACAGCTGCTGCTACTTAATATTATCCACCAAATATTATTCTAGGTACTCTTTACCCATTATCTTTAAACCCTCACAATACCCTTATTAATTGGTATTTTTTCATTTTATAAATAGGAAAATGAAGGTTCAGAGGGAAGAGGCAACTTGCTCAGAGTGTCAAAGACCACAGAGCGGAACATTAAATCCAGGACTCTACACTGTGAGTTTCCCATTTTTGGTTTGCCCACCATTCAGCAATTATTAACAACATCTCATATGGGTTCACAGATAGAAACACACAGTTCTTGCCTATAGAGAAGACACAAAGATGTATTTCCAAAACCAAGGTGGTTGGCAGGAGAGGTGAACACTAACTCTTATGCAAGTATTGAGAGCGAGCTTACAGCATGGTCTAGGGAGGGTTGCTGGAGGGGATGTTATTCTAAATTGAATTTCAAAGAATGAGTATGAATTATGTTGAAAAAGTAGGGGAAGAATATTCTAGGTTAGAAACAAAGCTTGTGTGGGAGGGCTTTTAATAAGCTGAACAAAGTTCAGTACTTATGTACACTCAAATTTAAGTTGGAGTAACAGGAGATGAGGTGCTTGCCTGAGTTTTGGCGATGATGATCCAGAAGTGTTATACAGTCAGATGTCAGATTTGCGTGAAAAGTGGAAGCGAGCTAGCAAACATTAGGAGGAAGGCATGTTCAGAAATTTTTAGGACTCTTGTGTCAAGTGCTTTGTTTTCAGAGAAACTTTCCTAGGAGAGACTGTTATTTTGTGCACACAACACAGTAAATTGTCATTATCACCAAGTTCATTCTTAGAGGGGAGCTCAGTTCAACAACTTCATCTTCATGTCAAAGGTGAATTCTGTAATAATAAGACCATATAGGATGTGTGGCTGTTGGCACTAGCCTGCCTCACACATGCATAAATAGAGTATCCCTGAAGAAATAAAAGTGGACACATTGTCAGCAGAAATCACAAATTTATTAACTCTTAAATATATCAATCAGTCATTTACCATTATGGCAAGAAATATATACAGTGTCCCATGGTAAACTGCAGTGTTTCAAAATGAGAGAAGATAATAAATGTGTAATTCCATTGTGGTGGAGAGAACAAATCACAATTTCCTCACATCATAGTGTGGAAGACAAATTTGATCTACAGTAATACTTCAACACCACATGCTAAAAGTGTAAAAAAAAAAACAAAACCTCTATACCTTATATTTTTCTAAAATACATATATGCCACGTATAGCCATTTCACAAAAAGGTAAAAGAAATTAAAAAGGGAAAAATGAGGCCATTACTTTTTCACAGATCTCATTGGCAGGTTAACATGGCTCAATACATTTACTGTATATATTTAAATATATATTGTTTTAAATCGTGTAATAATTATCAGAAAAGCTTCAATCCATCTACCATACATCCACTAGTAACAATATCTAAGGTGATTAGTAATCAACACAGAAATGTGAAATGAGAGAAAAGAGGGAGGGGTTTTTTATTTTTGCTCTGCTTTAAAAATAGGCTTCTGAGGATTGTGAATTACTGCTGTTAAAATAAGGTTGGTGAAGAGAACGTGCACTATAAAGCATTTCGGGAGGAGAAAAAGCCCCACAGGAATTGAATAAACAAGGGAAAATGAGAAGCACAAAGAAAACAGGGACATTTCCCTTTTCTTTGTTTTAAGCAGGAAAATCCTAACTCCTAGAAGGGAAGTAATTTTACTCCGACACTTGAGAGCAGCTACAAAACCATGAGTCACAGAGATAAGAGTTCAAAACACTCAGACAGGCCTGCGGTGTTCTCCATCCTCTGAACTTCCGAAGCCTAGTCAGTGATCACGCAGGAGGGGCGAGGCAGAAGAAAGTGCCTCTGCACAAAATCCAGATCCACGACCAGCTGGGTGCTGCCTGGCAACCGCTCCTCTCAGCAGGACACGCTGCAGGTACGGGAGGAACCTACTTGCTTTCTTATGAGTTTAAACAGTTCTAATACCTCCAGCTTAGTTAGGATCCCTGCGTCCAAATTAGAGCAGAATTACAAACCTTTGAGCTCTTCTTGACCTCATCTCTGTGGGCCCTGAAGATGCTCAAAGTGTGAGTCCAGCCACCTCCAAGAGGCCTGTTTTTATTTTACCTTCATTATGCATAATTCACTTTTCTCACACTACTAAACAGGGGGGAAAAAAAGTAAAGCATGAAAAAAAAAGGTACAAAAGGAAGCAAACAAAGTGTTAAAGAAATAGGATAAAATGAAGAAAAAATTAAAAAGCACAGGTTTGAGAAAGGAACAGAAAAATTCAATTCGGCAAATTTCACCAGAACAGTGCGTGTATACCCTAAAGTGATCAAACTTGTCAGTGATGTGAGTTTTTCCAGTTTATGTAGTTTGACCAAAAAAGACAGGACTTCAGATAGTAGCAAACCCACTAATTCTCACTTCCACATTCATGAATGATCCAACCCACTTTGTCTAACAGCAACACAGCTTTCAGTGAAAAATCATCCATTGCAGCCAGGATCACACTAGGAAACTGAAGGTAATTTTTTGTTTTTTTTGCCTTTTTTTGTTAAACAAGCTAAAACAGATGAACAGCAAAGAGTTTTTAAAAATTTACTTTTCTCTTACAAACTGTCATTCAGAGAATGGTAATTCTGAAGTCTGTTAAGTCTTGGCATAAACAGAGAAATTGGATGACTAGATTGTACTCGGGAATATTGTGGAATTTTTTTTTTTGCTGACCTCCCCCTATTGTTTGCCAACAATGATTGAAGTTTGCATGGAACATCCCCATAGTTGGAAGTGTAAACAATGTATAGGAAGGAATCTATGACAAGATGATGCATCACATAGGCATTACACAGAGGACCTTCACAACTTCATGCACTCGGAAACATGCATGAAGAGGAGGAGAGGACGGCTCAGTGTTACCATCCAGGTGCCTTGAGAACAGAGAATTGCAGAAGTGGCACTGTTGATGTTTAACTGCAAAGAGAGAGGGGAGACATAAACTGTTTCATGAAGTATTATCAGACTGCTTTGCCAAAGATGGAAGCTACAATTTTTATAGCTAAGTAATAGACTGAAAATACTATGTATAAGAGATCTTTGCTTGTGGCCGTTAAGAGAGAAAATGAATGATGTTAGACAATACTGATTTCCTGCATTAATCTGTCAATTTGTTCACACAGAGCAAAGCTAAAAATACTCAGGCTGCAATCACATGATTAAATATACAATTTAAGCATTCATGCTTACCAGATAAATTAATAAATGAATTGTATTATTTAGTTGAAAGAGACTAAAAGTTTAAGTTCATCTTTTAGCTTTTGTCACTATTCTTAGACTCTACTGAATGTCCACCCTAGAAGTCAATTTTACAGCCTCAAGAATAGGGAATGTGGGATGATTATTATTTAACCAGAGGTCTTCTTTCTTTAAACCAACAGCTGGGAGCACTATTTCTTCCAAGCTTGGACAAAGTTCAGTGCTTTGAATGGGGAACAAATTCACAATGCTGCCACACGTATCTGAATCCTTTCAATCCAAGGTAAGAAGCCAATCTTAACACAGGCATGAATTTAACTACAGTCAACTTTCAATTATCCTCTGGAATTACTCACTTTGTGAGTTCTAAATTTCAGCCTGACTTCCTCCTTGTGGTCAAATACCATTAAACTTGGCCAGGCACAGCAAATTAATCTACTTATTAACCTTAGCTAAGTGCAGGACAGGAACTACTGTAACCTCTTGAAAAACAGACATCAAAGGATCCTGGAGCCGGATGTCAGTTAGATCTGGATAATTGAGAGTTGTCTGAATTGACCCAGGTAGAATTGACTTTTGACATGAGAACTCCACAATATTTGAAATGCGAAGATCTGTATGCTGAAGGGAGGGTCTTTTCAGCACTTAGTACCTTGAAAATAAGGGTTATGCTACACAATGTTGCCAAACGTTAGAGTCAAGAGCTCATGCAGAAATGCTACTGATTTTCAAAGATCTTTTATGGTTTTCATTGACTATAATGCAAGAAAATATCCTCAAAGAGAGGAAAAACAGCCATGCAGCTTTTCAGTCATTAGCTCCAATCACAAAGTATCACGGAGCAGGATGTTACTTACAAGACCCATATGTGAATGGTTTTCAGGCCTTAGATGTTTTGCCACAAAGAGGTGCTTCCTGAGAAGTTTTCTTTCCCATTTGGAATACAAGGTGGCCTATTAAGAGAAGCCTCACTTAAGCCACCTGGCATAAAATGAAATTTTCTCAAGCAGGCTCTATCCATAAACACTGCAGGGAATTGTAGAAAAACCTAACCTTCTGGTACTGAATGAATATAATCCCTTTTGTAGTAGTTGGCAATTGGTACTGTACCTCTTTGGGGTAAAAAACACAGAAATGCACAAAGATAGGCATCTTCATTATTGTTACATTTCTCCTGTCTTTTAATTACTTATATACATATATATTTTTTTTGGGGGGGGGAGTGAATTTCAGCCTTTCTTTTCTTTCCTTCTTGACCCACTTTTGACAAATCCAACAGTGATACATAATAAGGCTAAACAGAAGGCCATTTGAAAACCACTGTGGTAGGACATTATTAAACTAAGACATTTTGATTCTCTAAAGTGCATTGAATGGCTGTTTGTGTGGTTGTGACTACCTATCCCAAGGCCCCCAGATATGAACAGGAGGGAATCTGAAATGAGGTCAGCAGCTGGCTGAACTTCTACTGAACCTGAACACACCTTGTCCTCATCTCACTACACTTTCTCGACACAACTCTAATTCCCCTTTTCGCCAACTGCAGGCAGCCTTCTGGACCCACAGTCCTATGTGCTTTTCCTCATGATGCTCCTTCAACTTGGACTGTGTTCCCTTTGGTCTTTCTATTTTTCCAAATTCCACTCCTCACTTAAGACTGCTCAAAATTCTGTCTTCTCTACAAAGTATACTTTCAACTTGTTATAAGCAGTTTGCTGCATGGGTTATCCATTCCCTTCTATTCTGAAGTTGATTATGAACTTTTAGTTTTTTCTTTGGCATTGGTGATATAACATAATGTCTTTCATCTTGCATTTTATCTGGCACAAGGTAAGCACCTAGATGATATAAATGTCTAGCTACTGACTGGAAGAGCAGACATGACCTTTGAGGTAGAGTGGTATAGTGAGAAAGGTGCTGAAATATGAAACATAGCATTTAAAATGCAAGTATTACATACATTTCTCCTAATATCTTTAAAAATCTATGAAATGAAGCTCCTTATACGATACAGTCGCCCCACAGTATCTGTAGCAGATTGGTTTCAGAGTCCCCAAGGATACCAAAATCTGCAGATGCACAAGTCCCTTATATAAAATGGTGTAGAATTTCATATAACCTGCACACATCCTCTCGTGTACTTTAAATAATCTCTAGAGATTACTTGTAATTGCTAATACAATGTAAATGCGATGTAAATCATTTACCTGCAAGGCAAATTTAATTTCTGAATTAATTAAATAATTTAATTTTTGAAGCTTTTTGATCCACGACTGGTTGAAACTGTGTGTGAGGAATCTTTGAGTAAAGACGTTTGACTGTTTTGGCCATTCTAGAAACTTTTTCCTTCCACATCCCCTTCCTTTGCCAATATGTGACAATGAAGTTGTATAAATTGTTTATCTTATTACATGAATTCTCCCTGATTTAACCCTATCTAAAATGACTGTATACTTTCTAGGGCAAGTTTCAACCAACAAATAGCTAGTCTGATCTTTCCAGAGAATTAGACTGATTCTTATGAAACATGGATTTCCACCAGTATAACTAACCACTAGCATTAAAGAACAGATGCCATACTGCTAACAATGGAATAAGGAACAGGCGCTGACCATGGGCGTATTAACAAGGAAGCTGACAGCTGGAAATATTTACTTGATGGGCACTGTTGGCGACCCCGAGCGATGAAAATGAACGTTCTGCCACTTCCCGTCGCGGCGGTGCCACACGCGTGTCTCTTCCGACTGCATCGTTTTCGGCATCCCACTGCCATCCATGTACTGGGTGAGCCTAATGTATGCGATGCAGGCAGCATCATCGCCCACCAGGTGTACATGAGGGTTCAGGATGATGGTGTGGATGGGTTTATTGCTTTTGGACAAAGCTGAAAGAGAATATGGAAAAGAGAACTTAGTTTCTATGCAAAGTAAACCAAAACCAATAATAACTTCACTTGGGACCAATAAATAGAGTATCATTCATTCATTCAACTATTCATTATTGCAAATAATTGAGTGCCTGTACTGTGCAAAGTATAAAGAAAAAGCAGAAGTAGATATAGCCATTATTTTCTTTGTGGTTAAATTGTACGCCACTCAAACTTTGGGTGAAAAAGCTGGAGAGATGTAATTATAATGGGAAGTGGTTAGGAACAAGCCGTCAAATGGACAGAGGTGGAGAAGGGCTGGCCCAGGTGCACGGAGCAGTTTCGTTTTTTCCAGTAAAGGAACTGTGGGGACAGTTGACAGGATATCCTGTGGGCTGGTTCATTTGTTTTTGTTTTTTTTTTTTTTGCTAGTTGGTAAAGTACATGGGGCAAGGGAAATACATCATGTCTTAAGCATGGAGACTGCTACCTTCTAAATAGGCTGGCCATAGGGTGAATCAGTTTCTGCATCTCATCCAGTAGTGGCTCCTTTATTTAGTACAGTCCATTCTAGTAGTCCAATTATGGTTAGCCAGTAAAAATCCAAAATTTGGTGTTGACCATATAGCCTGATTCTGATCCTCTAGCTCTCTCCTTTGATTGAGCAGCCCTCACTAGGCTCCAGCCTTTGTTGTTTTGACAACATCTATTTATTCTGACTGTTCAATGACTAAGAGAGATGAAGGTTTAGTGCAGATATTGACTGATGCTACTATTTGATCACTAAAACAGGCAAAACTGTTTTACCTGTTATCCAAACATATCCTTCATTCCCAGGAAAGGTCTGAATTAATTACTTACTGCTACAGTCTGATAAAAAACAATATCCCATATGAATATGTATTTATGGAGGGTAATGAAGTGCAGTGTTATGTTGAGGTAGGTTACAATATTAATGGGTTCATTATTCTTTTACTACAGATGAGGTGGTATCAAGCTAGTCTATTGAAGAAAACATTATGACATGCTGTCAATCACAGCATGAAACAGAGAATATAAGAACATCTATTGAAGTTTTGTTAAGGCCAGTTTACCACATAATTATCTTTGTTTCCTTGCAAATATCTATTGCATATAAGAAAAAGCAATTCATCGAATGTAAAAATGCATGCCAATGCAAATATTCTTGTCAATGCTTATAATTACTTGATGTAAACCTGATTATCCAAATCATTACTATGATTCCTCTTTAATTCATAAAAATTTCATTGCAAAAGGTGAATTTACTCCCTGCATCATGCAAACACCTTATACCTAATGCCTTTGGGAGAAGGATAAGAGGAACTTCTATTTTATACTTTTTTTGGTGACCTGAAGGATTTCTGCAGGAGTTTCTTTTATCACTTTCTCTGAAATGTGGCCATTTCACCTGATACCATTAAAACTCTTGTACTCTGAATTGAAATATTTACCTCATTACTCATCTACATATACATTTTTACCTTGAAAATGAGCACTAATTATTATTCTTGAAAGCACTCTTCTCTATGGCAAATATTCTGGCATGCTGTAATATTTCTTATTTTTCATATAAACAATGTTTTGAAAACCTGAAATTATTAAATTTTTAATTTTTAATAATTTAATTAAAATTAATAATTTTTTTGGTATTTATACTTTTTGATAACTCATTTCACAGCTTATATTATACATTTACTGGGACTTCTATGGGTGTATTTAATCACCATCACTTTTTATATAAAATTAGGTATTTTTCAAAACATACCAAAGTTTACAGCTGTTGCGGTTTTTTATTTCAAATTACAAAATTATGATGTGGGATGCTGGACTAAAGTAAGAATGCTCATTGCAGGAAAGAGCCAAAGAATCTAGAAATTCTGGAGAAATTCAGAGAAGCTGGAAAAGGCATGATATTCAAGTAAACGTACCATTTTCAAAGTAGAATCGATGAAAGTCCATCCCTTCCACTAAATTACCCAAAGCTTCGGGTTCAAAAGCAGTAAGGCCTGGGTCACAGATTTTTCTGTAGGAAAAAAAATAAAATAATGAGTTAATGTATTTTGTTGTTCCACACATATCCATTTCTAATTTATCAAACAGTCGCTGAAGGAAAGAGTCTTAAACACTGCAAACGTAAAGTTTCTATCACAGGCCTTCACAGGGTGGGTTGAAGAGAAAACTCTAAAAAAGAACTGCACAAACAAGTACAGCCGCTATGGAGAAAAGTGTGGAGATTTCTTAAAAAACTGGAAATAGAACTGCCATATGACCCAGCAATACCACTTCTGGGCATACACACTGAAGAAACCAGATCTGAAAGAGACACGTGCACCCCAATGTTCATCGCAGCACTGTTTATAATAGCCAGGACATGGAAGCAACCTAGATGCCCATCAGCAGATGAATGGATAAGGAAGCTGTGGTACATATACACCATGGAATATTACTCAGCCGTTAAAAAGAATTCATTTGACTCAGTTCTAATGAGATGGATGAAACTGGAACCCATTATACAGAGTGAAGTAAGCCAGAAAGATAAAGAACATTACAGCATACTAACACATATATATGGAATTTAGAAAGATGGTAACGATAACCCTATATGCAAAACAGAAAAAGAGACACAGAAGTACAGAACAGACTTTTGAACTCTGTGGGAGAAGGTGAGGGTGGGATGTTTCGAAAGAACAGCATGTATATTATGTGTGGTGAAACAGACCACCAGCCCAGGTGGGATGCATGAGTCAAGTGCTCGGGCCTGGTGCACTGGGAGGACCCAGAGGAATCGGGTGGAGAGGGAGGTGGGAGGGGGGATTGGGATGGGGAATACGTGTAACTCTATGGCTGATTCATATCAATGTATGACAAAACCCACTGGGGGAAAAAAAAAAACAAATTAAATAAATAAATAAATAAAAAAGAACTGCAGTGACCTCAGATGAGGGACAAGATAATACAACCAGTTCCAGCAGCTGATCATCTACAATGCGTTAGAAGTTTCCTTCGAAACATTTCTAATTTTTAATTTGCAAGGGGAATTCTCTAGGTTTTCCCCAGTTTTTATAATTCCCTAGTTTTCTAGGTGTTATAAGTTTATTTTTGAAATGCTCTCTAAGTCCTATAAAATAAACTTTGCCTTGGAAATTAAATATTTTTGGAATAATCTGATACTATCTACATTCATGTGAACGGTCATTTTAGACTGATGTGAAGGTAAGTGTCACATCTTGCATTTTCTGGCAGTTTCCTCAAGACTTAAACTTTAAATACAAGCTTAATTAACTTTTATAATTGAGAGATTCAGATGCACATTAGTTTACTTTTTAATCCTAGAATCATGATTCAAGAAAAAAAAAAAAAATTTAAATATCCAGGGAAAGCCAAAGGGCGTTCCTGAAAAAATTCAGCAAAGAATTTGTTAAATACCTACTATGTAGCAGATATTCTTTGAAACAAACAACAATTAATACTGGAATGGAAATAAACACAAAGTGCCCAAAACTCAGATTATTTATCTGTGAGATAGGAAAGATTTAAGAGAGAAAATCTGAGTTTCACTTTCTGGAGTAAGAGTTTTCCAGGTATGTGGAGAGGGATAGGCAGACAGGGCGGCAAAGACCATGGCGGAGTCCGGCTGGGGAGTGATGCGACAGCCGGCAGATGCGCGGAGGACGGGGTCTCTGTAAGTCCCACGGGAACAGCAGAGAAAACACTTCTCGGTACTGTTCGATGAGAGTAGGCGTCTCAGAGAAGGTGCCTAAAATCTGGATTTGAGGAATTTAGTAGTTCACAAACTTAGATAAAAAGAATGCATACTGAAGGATTTGGGACCGTGAATTTGGTGAGGCTTCATCTAACTTCCTACAGAAATTCCCCATGTGGGAGACGAAAAGTTAAAACGTTTTTAACAAGAATACAAGTTTTAAAAAGATCATTATGGTTCTTAAAAGTACAGTTCATGGAATTTTGGAACTGATTTTTTTTAAAGAATACTTTTAAAGTAGAAAATACTCTTTAATGCAAGATATCACAGTGGTTTATTCATTGTGGTAAAGAAAGCCTCAGGTGTGGATAGGGTGGGAGTGGGTAGAGATTTTAAACTTTAAACACTCAGACTTCCTGGTGGGCAGGTATTAAAGCTCAAAGTTAAATATATATAATCTCTAAGAAGAAAATGGCAAGAACAGTGTTCCCATGGTAACAGGACTTGTTTTCTGCCAAGGGCTATTACTTTCTCTATAAATAGACTTTTGGTTGTCAACATCAGTGAATCAAAATTTTTTACTACTTGATATCAGGGCCAAAATCATCTGAGGATCACTGTGCTATGATGGATCTTTTTACCCAACCATTGAGTCAACATAGTTGAAAACCTATTAATGTGTTCTTTCTCTCTGTTTCTATGTAAGTAAGTAATGTATGTCTCTGTCTCTCCTATCACAGGCTTTGGATTAATAAAAGAGTCACAAACTTTTCCTTGACCTATGGGGGTGCATGCTCCAAACAGGTGTTCTGAAGACCAGCTGACAACTTTACCGATACCTCCTACCACCCCTAAATGGGAGGTGCTCTGGGTTAACTACTAGGCCTGAGTATACAAAACCAAGCCAGAAGACAGGAAAAGGAATTAGTGAGCTGAGGAACTGAATTATTTAAAACACCCTATTTTAAAGTGTCTGAGAATATAGCAAGTGCTATATTTCGCCACTTCGGCCTGGCTGACAAACTCCACCATTCCACAGGGGAAGGCTATTGACATATTTTTTAAAGTGTATTATGTTTGAGGAATCATACGGATCTAGCAAAGTTATATCAACCAAAAGAATAAAAGAGAACTGGCCCTATGGTTCAGGATTCTAAACAATTCTTTAACAACTATTCAACTGTTTAATTTTCTAACAACAGTATTTTTTAAAACTCCATTTCTTACTATTTCCTTCATTCTAAATATACTCTTACTAGGTCATGTTAAAGAACTGATACACACACACAAACACATATATATGTATATACTCATGTTTGCACACACATTAAATTTATAAGAGGCAGTCCTGGGATTAATTTAGTTCTTATATTCAGTTACTGTCTTCCATACTTTATATTTGTTTATCTATTTGTAACTGATAAAAAATCTTTTATATAAAACTTGGAAAGAAGCAAAAAAACCCCCCACAGTTTCATCTCCCAGAGGCAGTATCTTTTGTTCACAATTTTTGTCCCTGTTTAAAATGCAAAATCCATGCCCCTGTTAAATTTTTATAGCTAGAAGTACAGGGTTAAAATAGTAATCTGGACCTTTATATCTTTTCTGGTGTATAATAACTAATTGTGACCCAAGCCCCAGCCGCTGCCACCACCATGAAAGTGTCCCCATCATACCCCGTCAGGCAGAGGGAAAGCCACTGGGGTCCTGCAGTCTGCTGCCCTCTGTGGTCAGCGGGGGTTTTATCCCTGCTCATCTGAGGGGCAGAGAACCTCCTACATTCAGACTTGCCCTTGATTAGTGGGCATCAAGATGGTCTCATTAGTTTGTCATTTATATTTCCTCTTTTGCTAATGGTCAGTTCAGGTCCTTTACCTATTTTTCCACTTTCCAATCTTATTGTCTCAATATAAATTAATTTTAGGTACATTTTACAAATATTTTGTTAGTTTTATTTTGGCTTCAAAAAATTAAAATAGGTAAGTTCTCTCTCTAGGTAGCCCAATCATTTTACTTTCTCATTTCCATGAGATGAAGATAAAGTTCAGCTGTACTGGATGCTGCCTCCAGATTTCTCTCCGTCCCATCACCTCTGCAGAATGTGAGGAAAAACACCCTTAAACCCAGATGCACTTTTTCTGTGCTTTCCTGTTCTTTTGTTTTTAACCTCATGGACTGCTCTGCTTGCAAAGCCCTCTCTCACATGGAGATGAGCTCTGATAAAGAAACCCCCACTTTTCCTGTCAGAAGTCTCATCTCTCTCTGCAATCTTAAATACACTTGTTTCTCTCCTGGCGCACTTAAGTCATTTGTACCTTGAAATGAAGGTATCAAACCTACCTACTGTATCAAACCTGGGTTGAATATACATGAGTTCAGGTACACTGAAGAATGCATTCATATAGAAAACAGTCCTATGCATGAAAGCAAAATAAATGTGCCTCCACTCACGTGTAAGCTTCAAAGTCCCCATTGTTGATAGCTTCGATCAGTTGTTCAGTGACTTTGATAATCTCTTGCTTTCGTGCTAAAGGCAAAGACAGAGAGTTGGGTGAGAAATAAAGGGTAGAAGCCATACAAGATTATTCTAATGATACTATTTTCCTCAAACAGGGTACTACCCATTTAAGACACAGCCCTCTCAGAATCATGGTGTTTCCCTCTCTACAATCTTGCTGCCCTGAGCTCCCAGATCAATGTTAGGTCCTTGTTCCGAGAGCCTGGCAGAGACAGGAGGAAGCTGTTCTCAGGTCCTACTGCAGACCTAGAGACTCACAGTGTGACTGTAACAGGACCCCTGAGTGAACAGGCTCCTGTTGGGGCGCACCACTACATCCCCCCTGTTAGAAAACGACATTCACCTGGAAGGTCAAGGCTGTATTTGTTTACTAATTAGTTTTTATTACCTTTATCTCAGCATAATTTGAGTTTATGAACATTTTTCTCTTACCATTAACAACTGTGTTATTTAAAAAGATAGTCTTAAAGTATCACGTTACTAATACATCTTTCTTCATAGTATTGCTGAAATGCATTGAGACATTTAATTTATATAAAATTATTATTTTACTGTTTAGCTCAACTAACTCTATGAAAGGGGATGCTAACACTGTAACTGCTATCATATGTAGATAAATGGCCTTCCATAAACTGTAAATTGGAAAAACAGTGTATGAATTAATGCTATGAATGGAGCTAGAAGCCTTCCTGTAAGCTGTCAACACTGACATCAAACATGATTTGCTTCTATTCCTAGCCCACAACTGGTAAAATTGTTAAAATAGTTGACTTGGCTCAAATTCCACCTATTTCATCTGCCTCAAGTGTTCTTTTCCTTTTTGGAAAGCCTACTTTGTATTATTTGGCAATTAAGGATATACTATATACCATGACAATTTCTTTAGTTAAATTATTGTTGTAAATTGTTACTAAACTTGGTTGAATCTCTAATGTCTTCCTAGTTAGATTAAAAGCTCCCTGTGGGCAAAGAACATGTTATTTCTTTGTATCCTCTAAAAAGCTTTATCCAATGTCTTTAATAAAACGGATGCTCAATAAGTTTGTGAATTTGGCCAACTGATGTTGAAAACCTTTTCCTGATTTCAGAACATTATTCTCTTCCTAACGAAATAAAAGCATGAAATATTTTAAAAATTAAATTTCATTGAATTTTTAAGAACACTGTGGTACTTCCTTAAATCACTGGAAATACACTGAGGGTAATCACAAAAAGTTATTTCCACTCTACTATAGTGAGGTAATAACGCTGCTGTTCATCATAGAAAAAACTGAAGTCTGGTTTTAGTTCTTACTGATTAAAGGCAACCAGTTTGCATTTTTAATGAATCTGATCTTTTTAAAGTACATGCTTAACCACAAACTTAAATGTTTATACTCACTTTTAAAACTCCAGGTTATCTAGGTTTAAATATTCCTTATTTAAAATAAATGTTCTGTAAAAACTAATGACTTCATTGAGACTATATGAGACTACCTTATAAAATATGGCTTCTTGATAAAATGGTTACTAACAATGTCAAGGTTGATAGTATAAAAAAAATAATCACAATATAGGGTAGATTCCAAAATAAGAGTTTCTTAGTTCCTATACACACTTAAAACACTTCTTGCCCATGCTCTTTTGATGAATGAATAGCTGTAATATAGCACATATGAAAGCATACTGACAGGAGGAGTGTCAGGGGAAATTCTGTAACACGGACGGTGCCAGTGGCACATTCTAGCTTAAATTTATTTAGGCAATACGTGATTCATCTGTCTCTGGCCTCAGCAGTGTGAACATTTGGCAAAAAGGCATGACAGCTGACCCGATTCCAGAATATACAGGACACTGGTGTGGGGAGCTCAGAAAATGAAATTAGGAAAATGTGACTATGAAAACTTACTCCTTGTATTAAATCCTCGTTTAAAACTAATAGATTCCCTAAGACACTGGGTGGTTAATCAGTAAAAACTATAGTTTAGAAAACAATGTCAATTTTTTAGAACAACAACAACAAATGGACGTAAGATCACTGCCCTTTGAAGAGCTTCATTAGGCCAAGTTAGTTTACACAGTGTGAGAAGTTCAGTCACTCTCTGAAAGTCTCTGGATTCCTTCACAAGCATAGTATGGTATTAGAAACATGGGATGTGCGTGGCCATGTCTCACTCTGAACTACTGTGCAAATACTCACTAGCTCTTCAACAGCTGGCATCCCTACAACTGGCTTAATCTTCATCCTGCATAATCAAAGTGACACAAATTGCCTTCTTAGTTCTTATGTTCAGAGACAGTGGTGCTGGAGCTGCAGGACGGCAGATGGGAGGTGGCCAGGATGCCTCTGTGCTGCATCATCATAAAAACAACGTGAGGCTCTTGGCTTGGGAGGGGCCTGGAACTCAGGAATCTTTAGAGTGCTGATTTCCCTGGAGCAAAGGCGAGTGACTCAGGGCAGCACATGACAGCTGACTCTTTACAGGAAAGCAGGAGGCTGGGGATGAATCATTTGTATACAGTAGTCTGTTGTGGTTGGAATGGTTGCCACAGTGACTTAGAGGAAGATGAAGGGTTTGGTACTAGCCAGGTCTCCTCTCCTCCGCAGTGAGGCTGAGGGATGATCGCCGGGTGAAGTGCCTCAGTGCCTCTGTTCTGTGGGGAGGGCCATTCTCCTCTAGCCCTCCCTCTCCCTGAGAGTGAGTGATGGCCACTATGGAAGTCCAAGTGGGGCGATCTGTGATGTGTTCCTACACTGAAGTTGAGGGAAGAGTGTACCAGTAAGGTGTTCCCTGAATACCCGAGGCTTCTACCTTGTGGCTAACCATTTAATCACAGGGAACTGATTACCAAATAGTTTTATTGACAGAATTGAGGTGCTCAAGCCTATATACCCACAGGTCCTAAAGGAGACTTCCAGGTTCCTAGGGAAAAGGCAGGAGAGAAAAGCAAATGGGAGAAATATTCCAGATCCTGAGTACAATCACATCCCATGCAATTCTGCAAAAGAACTGCAAATAGCATCATGTTCCAATTCATATTTTTTGGCTCTTTATTGTTCTAAAGAAGCCTGGAAGAGTAAGATAAGAGTGTGAATGGTCCAAGTATTTAAAACAAAACAAAACAAAGACAAAACAAACAAAAAAACATCCCTGGGAACTGAGAGTGATTATATGATAAAATAACTGATAGATTTCAACATTTCTCAAGCAGTATGAGATCTGAGCATCATGGCAGTTCCCTCAGATATGCAGACAGATGGTACCCCTCTAGTTAACAAAGAAGTCGGGAGTACAGGTACTGCCCAAAGCCACAGAGTTTGCTGATTACTCCTTTACACCATCTTGAAATACTCATCTTTTTTCACTTCTCCCAGCTTTTCTTAATCATCTGATCACAGCAACTCACTCACATTTGCCACATGGACTTCAAATGTTTCAATTCCTTTTAAAAGGCACAGTCTGAAGCCCTCTTACCATATACTGTTATCCCTACAGTTCTGTCTATACCAGCGCTTTAAATTGCTGAATCTCCCATGACTCCCAGATTGTTACTTCTAGATTGTTCCTCTAGGTCTGTAAGACAGCACCTACTTTGGAATCTCCATTTGGATATCTCAAATGCATCTTGAACCCAACATACCCTAAACTGAGCATATGAATTTCTGTCACCACAAACCTATTTGCTCTTCCAGGGACCTCATCCTGGTGAATGGCAACATCATTCATTTACACAAGCCAGAAAGGAACCTAAGAGTCATTTTTGATTCCCTCATCCCACCTCTCCCAATCCAGTAGTTCAAGCCATATTGCGTTTGCCTTTTAAAGGCCTTACACATTAATCCTCTTTTCTTCCCATCACTCTGGTACAACCAACCATCATTTCTTATCCAGAATAAATATCTAAAGAGGGACTATTAAACCTTGTAAAATCTAAACCAGGGAAGCCCATGTGTATATATGTGTGTGTATGTATAGATACACACACAATGTATACAAGTATCCAATGGAATACTACTCAACCATAAAAAGGACACAATGATGCCATTTGCAGCAACATGGACGGACCTAGAGATTCTCACACAATGTGAAGTCAGAAAGAGAAATGCCAAATGATATCATTTATATGTGAAATCTAAAATACAACACAAATGAGCTTACCTATGAGACAGAAACAGACTCACAGACATAGAGAACAGACCTGTGGTTGGCAAGGGGTGGAGGAGGGATGGATTAGGAGCTTGGGATTGACAGATGCAAGCTGCTATATATAGAATGGATAAACAACAAGGTCCTACTGTATAACACAGGGAACTATATTCAACATCCTCTGATAAACTATATGAAAAGGAACAGGAAAAAGAATGTATACTCATTATAACTGAATCACTTTGGTGTACAAGAGAAATGAACACAACACTGTAAATCAACTATAATAAATTGAACAAATATTTGTTCCATTTAACTACTACTTCTACATTCACAGAGTTACTGGGTACTTGCCTGCCAGAGACTTGAAGGACATGGGGATTGAGTGACTTGTTCAAGTCATCCAACAAATTCAAAAGCTGTGCCAGGACTGGAACTTTATTTGGCTGAGGTGTTGTCTGCTGTTTAATTCGCTAATCTATGTTCCTTTCCAACCCACAGTGCCTAATTCAATATTTTGAAATCATAAACTTAAATGAACCACCTAAATGCCTTTGCACTTTCTCTGGCAAGGTGACTGACAACTTAATTACTGGGCCAGAGTTGTAATTAATTATTACACCAATTCCAAAAAATTGGGTGTCCCATGGTTTGTCTTTTTCCATGCTGCCATTAACAAAGAAGATGGTTGGGAATAGTTACTGTCTTAGGCAAATATACAAATTAGGATCATTCTCATGCTCTTAGTAGTTTTATACCTGTGAACTCAGCTATGTTTGGAGTTTCCTGTGCAATTAACAGCTTGTTTCTTAGTCACTGTTTTTTTTTTTTTTATTTCACTAGTTTCATATACTCACTCCAGTGTTTCTGGAGAATCCCAGGGACGGGGGAGCCTGGTGGGCTGCCGTCTATGGGATCACACAGAGTCGGACACGACTGAAATGACTTAGCAGCATCTGCAGCAGCAGTTTCATATATTATTAACAGTTGGGACAGCAATTTCCATTATTTTGGCTTTTAAAATCAAAGTCAAAGATTCTGGAGTTGATTGGTTTAATAATTTATAATATTTTATTCAAATATAACACCTGAAAATTACCAAATTTCTATTCAAGATTGCTTTCAAGTAGCTCACTTACCCAAAAATCACCTGTTCAATAACATCAATATTTCAGCCTTTTAATTGCTGGAGGTCCTCAAGATTTAAAAGATAAAATAAATTATTCAAATCATCTATGTACTTTGCTCTATAAAAAACTACTCTTAGTTTCAAAGTATAAATTGTTAATTGGGGAAGGAAGTACTCTTAGTCCTGTTACATTGCTACGGCGTGATAATAAATGATTAATGAATATTTAAAAACAGAAATGTATGGCACTGAAATCATTTGGTGTAAGTGAAAATATGTTTAGATGTTTTTAAAGGTTTGTGACAATATTATTGGGTTACAAAATATGGCTGTGTCATTCCTAAGATAAGTCTAAATCTGAAGATAAAAAAAATTTAATACTTTCTAAAAATGATTAAAGTATTTGTGAAGTTTTTATAAGGATTTTCATTAAAAATGGCTTACATACACGTTTTAGAGTCTAAAGAAGCTATATGAGATCAAATAGAACGTTTGCTGATATGAGAAAATTCAGTGTATCCACATTTAAGTAACTGGGTAACTGTTCTGCCACCCCCAGCTGACCTACAGAAGCTAGAAATAGGACAACATTATGAATACCATTGGGTATTTTAAATATTAAGATGTTTTATTAATAAGATTGGTGTCACACCACTTCCAGTTAAGAGTTGATGACATGGGGAAAAAGATTTTAAGAAACTGGTTCAAAGATTCATGTCAACTGCTTAGATTTAAGATTAAAATTGTAGTCTTTAAGTATCAGGCTTATATACTTGCATAACAAGAGAAATATTAAGCATTTTCTAGAGGTATTTCTTTCTTCCACTGCAGAACTAAATAAGGTGACAGTCAAAACTACTGTGTCAAAAGAAAAAATCAGATTTATAAAAAAGACAATGAAAGGATTTTTGAATATGTGGAAAGTTCTTTTTAAAAAAATGTTTTTGAGGGGTTGTATTGTCATGAAGGAAATATAGCTTTCCCTAAGTCTTGGAACTATAACGATTCCAACTAACCCCTCCAATCAATTTTACAAGGTATTGGCCAAAACAGGTCAAAAGTTAAGGTTAACCTGCTAATTCTCTGTCCTTCAGTATGAATATGCAGCAGTGTCAAATACTGAGAAGGGTTAAAATTCTGTGCAGCCATGAGGATAGGTATATTTTCCAATGATTTCTACTGTTGTTGCTTAGCTTATAATTAATTAATCTTCTTTTAAATAACTTATTCTTTTATAAAAAGTATAAAATTAGTTCACACAAACACTGAGTTCAGTGGAAAAGAACTCGCTATATTCTTAGACAAGCTTATTTATAACTACAGCTTCCTGAATAATTTAATTGGTAGATTCATGAGTGCTCCCTTGCATCAAGAATGCAGGAGGAACTTAAGACACAATCCTCTGTGTTACAGAACCATCTTATATCTTTTCTCATTTTTCAAAAGGCAAAAATAAAAACCAACCAAACAAAAAGATCCATCAAAATTAATTGAAGCATGATTATCTTTGGATGTTTTTGAGAAAGAACTAAGCTAGTAAAGAATCCACCTGCAATGCGAGAGACCTGGGTTCTATCCCTGGGTTGGGAAGATCTGGAGGAGGGGATGGCAGCCTACTCCAGTCTTCTTGCCTGGAGAATCCCATGGATGGAGGAGCCTGGGGACTACAGTCCATGGGGTCACAGAGAGTCGGACACGACTGAAGTGACAGCACAGCACAGGCTAACTACAGTTACGGTATAAAAGTATGTCACTCTGTGACGTTTACTGAGCCCCGTGTGACATTTTTTAAAGGTCTCTTCCCTGTATTCCCAGGCTCACACGAGTCCCTAATCATATTTCAGCACTGCTCGCACCAGCGTTGCCGCAACGAAGTTGAAACTAAGCAGTTTTCTCACTACCACTGTACAGATTACACAAATACTTTAGGAACAGCACTGTACTTTCTTGTGTAAAATAATCATCTCATTTTGACCCATTCCCCTTGACAAGACTGACAAGATAACTCAGCAGATTTTACTACCACCCAAGAAAACTCAGCACATTTGCTGTCGTTGTAATCCCACACTTGCTGAAAATTTCTCATCTTCAGCAGCTTTCACTGCAAAGTCTACCATTATCCAATTCATGCTTCCCGAAGCAATGAATGGGAATTGCAAGGGCAGATCATGTCTAGTGTGGTGGAAAGAAAAGAGGCCAATTCACAAAACATGTCATAGAACCCAGTCCTACCCATACATTTTTAAAAGACCTAGAGCATCTATAATCAACAGTAAATTAGGGAACTAATGAAAAAAGGTAATGGAACAAATAATATACTTAAACAATTTTTTTCAACTTGGAAAATTATGGGAAAATAACAGACTCAATATGTCAGTTGTATTAAAAAACGAGTTTGTCAATTACACTGTAGATCCAAAGGCTAAGGCCCAATGTAGCATATGTGCCTAGACCTTAACTGATGCTCTGAAGGTTTTTATAGCCTTCTGAGATGCCACACCATAGACTGAAAAGGCACAGCAGTAGTCAGCCTGGGTAAACTTATAATGGCTTATCACAACTTGCAAGAGATACTTAGGTTTGGGAGAAAATAACTTCTCATTTTCACCACACACACACAAACACATACACACACATTCACAAAATGATGTGAGTTCCTGTAATTCTTCTGAAGTCCCCGGGCATTTGACAGAGAGCAGTGATGAGACTCTGAGGACCAACGGTCATGTCCATGGTTAGTTGCTACATTTTTTCAAAACTCAATTTGGGAGGGTAAAAATAGCCTATCAGACCAGAAGCTCCTATATGAGTCCTCATGGTTAATGGTTTTTTTACTAAAGTGATACCTCACACTGGACTATGTCACCAGTTCAGCTCTGAAGTACAATGCTCAAAATTCAGCTTAGAGAATTCATTTCAAATATGTGGACCCAAAATGTTGCCTGTCATTTCAGTAAAGTACTGTTAAGTAATGTTGCTGCCATCAAGCCATCAGCCACTGTAGCCACCCCTCATGGTGTACTCTGAGGGGAATTCAGGATGGAAAACACTAGAACACTGACCCTAGATAATGAAGAGGCATAGCAAAAGGGTAATTTCACCAAGTTCAGACTCCTGCATCTTCCCATACAGAGAAAAGCACTAAAATCATTAACTTGAGATGTCTGGGTTTTTTCATGGTTAGTAGTAATCTCTCGATGTTCCACCGCATTTCTCTTACTTTTCCAGCAAAAACGAGCTACCTTTCCTCCTTGCTTACTTCTTGAGAGCAGCACTATGAGAGGTTGCCGCCCAGACTATAGTCCTTAGTAACGTCCTCAAACAAACCATAACTCTCAGCTTTTAGGTTACACATTATTTATCCAGTCAACAAATACTTATTGGAATATCTTGGTCAAATTTTATGGGACCAGTAAAATTATTCTTGTTTTAATCAATGTGAGTACAGTAAGAATTACATTTATGAATCATATATCTCTGAACTAACAACATATGACTTTTTATTTATTCTAGGATGTATTATAAATATAAATGATGGTAAGATGTAATTTATAGTAAATATACATTTGTGAATATGAAATACTGTTTTTTATTTGTTGAATTAAAAAAAGAACATTCATCAAAGACACCATTTAGGTTATTTGATGAATAATTAACAGTCCACACATAGAAACTTGGAAATTCCAAGGGGAGAGACCACTGGGAATGCCTATAAAGGTTATCTTTAGCACTTGCATAGACAGATTATATACAACACTTCACAAACCATCAAAGAGGAATTCTTCAATAGTTCACAGCATGCTCATGTTAGAAAAATCAAGTTGTACTAGAATCTTAGACTCTAAAGACCTTAATACTCAGATACAGGGTCTTGAATATTTATCCCAAACAAATTTTTTGTTTGTTTTATCCTCCATAACAAAAAGCACATTTCATTTTTATTAACTATTCATATATTTAAACAGCATTAATAAAGACAGTATGATACTGGCACAAAAACAGAAATATAGACCAATGGACCAGGATATAAAGCTCAGAGATAAATTCAGGCACCTATAGCCACCTCATCTATGACAAAGGAGGCAAGCACATACAATGGAGAAAAGACAGCCTCTTCAATAAGTGGTGCTAGGAAAACCAAACAGCGATATGTAAAAGAATGAAATTAGAACACTCCCTAACACTATAAAGTGAAAGTAAAGTGAAAGTGAAGTCGTGTCCGACTCTGCGACCCCATAGACTGTAGCCTACCAGGCTCCTCTGTCCATGGGATTTTCCAGGCAAGAATACTGGAGTGGGTTGCCATTTCCTTCTCCAAGAGATCTTCCCGACCCAGGGATTGAACCCCAGTCTCCTGCATTATAGGCAGACACTTTACCATCTGAGTCACCAGAGAAGTAAAAAATAAATTCAAAATGTATTAAGGAAGTGAATGTAAGGCCAGACATTATAAAATTCTTAGAGGAAAGTATAGGCAGACCACTCTCTGACATAAATCACAGGAGGATCTTTTTTGACCCACCTCCTAGAGTAATGGAAATAAAAATAAAAAGTAACAGGACCTAGTAAAACTTAAAAGCTTTTGCAAAGCAAGGGAAACCATAAACAAGATAAAGAGATAAGCCTCAGAATGGGAGATAATGTTTGCAAATAAAGCAACTGACAAAGAATTAATCTCCAAAATATACAAATGGGTCATGTAGCTCAATAAAACAAACAAACAAACCCAATCAAAAAATAGACAGAAGATCTAAAGAGACATTTCTCCAAAGAAGACATAAAGATAGCCAACAGACACATGAAAAGATGGTCAATATCACTAATTATTAGAGAAATGCTAATCAAAACTACCATAAAGAATCACCTCACACCCATCAGAATAGCCACCATTAAAAACGTCTACAAACAATAGATGCTGGAGAGGGTATGGAGAAAAGGGAACCCTCTTGCACTGCTGGTATGGGTGTAAATTGATACAGTCACAATGGAGAATAGTATGGAGGTTCCTTAAAAACTAAAAATAGAATTACCATATGACCCAGCAACCACACTACTGGGCATATACCCAGAGAAAACCAAAATCAAAAAGACACACGAAACCCAAAGTTCACTGCAGCACTATTTACAATAGTCAGGACATGGGAGCAACCTAAATGTCCATCAGCAGAAGCATGAATAAAGAAGATGTGGTACATATATACAATGGAATATTACTCAGCCATAAAAAAAGAGCAAAACTGGGTCATTTGCAGAAATGTACATGGATCTAGAGACAGTCACAGACTGAAGTGTGTCAGAAAAAGAAAAACAAGTATTGTGTATTATAATGTATATATATGGCTAAGGTCCATGGGGTTGCAAGGAGACATCACTGAGGGACTAAGCACGTTGAAATCTAGAAGAATGGTGTAGATGATCTTACCTGCAACACATAAATAGAGACCCAGACAGAGAGAACACATGTATGGACACCAAGGGGGAAGTGAGGAGTGGGATGAACTGGGAGGTCGGGACTGACATATATGCGCCACTGACACGATGGATAAAATGGATAACTAAGGAGAATCCACTGCACAGCTCAGGGAACTCTACTCAGGGCTCTGTGGCTGCCTACGTGGGGAGGAGACGCAACACAAGAGGGGATGCATACACATGCTATACAGTAGGAAGGTTACAACATCGGAAAGAAACTACACTCCATTAAAAATCAACTAAAAAGAGCATTCCTAAGCTCCAACGTGGTCTTTTTTTAACTGATAAAGGTTATAAATGAAGAGCTTCTATTTCTTTAAGAGAAATTTAAAAACACAGTCTCATGCTCACACTGTTTCTACACTGGTCACAAAATCTCTAAAAAAAATTACAGGAGTCTCTTTGAAGTAAGCTATCTTTTCGGTCATTGAAGACTGTTAATCTTTTCAGAGGTAATTCTTTAGCAGTATCTTTACTTTTTTTCACTTAACTCTATATAATAATATATTTGGTTAGAATACTGTAATTCTCAGTAAAGTAGGCTAAGTGGAGAGTAAAAATACTCTGTACTCAAAATAGATATCACCACAGCAAGTTATTTCCCCCAGCTGAAAACATTTTCAAGTTCAAATTGAAAACAACTGACAGTTTGGAGCAGAATTTCTTTCTTTCAAAATCTGAAAACACATAGTGATGATGGGTTTTTGTCTATTACTCAAACTTGCCCATAAATCTAAAATTCTCTTCTAACATTTGCCGTCTGTGTTTTGCTTCAGATATAGTGTAAATAACCACATGTAGTAATGTTAACAAAGACACCAATAATCCTGTAATGAATTATTTCACAAACCAAAAAATAATAGATCACTACACTTAAGCTGTTAACTTCTGTCATGATGGTTTGCTTCTCTCTGAGGAATCAATGACTTGGGTAATCAGTCTCTAAGAGGGATATTTTATGTTATAGTTCTCGAGAGAGTTTGCTTGAGAAGTAATTTGGCATAGGTAGGCTCCTTTTAAAATGTATTTTACTTTTGTCAAAAACAATCAGTCTACATACTCTTCTTTTATTCTCATCAGGGATAATCAAGACACACTCAGAATAAGCCAATTTTTCAAAACACCTGAAAACATTCAGGGATAAAACAGTTTAAATGAGGGAAGATGGAGTCTTTACTTAAAATATCTTCTGTTTAATTAAAAACAAAATATGTCTCTCAAAATTTTTAAGAGTTTAAAACAAAATTAACTTAATATAAAAACCTCATAATTAATTCATTAACTTATTAAGTGCCTACTATATAATGGCACCCCACTCCAGAACCCTTGCCTGGAAACTCCCAAGGATGGAGGAGCCTGGTAGGCTGCAATTCATGGGGTCGCAGAGTCGGACACGACTGAGCGACTTCACTTTCACTTTTCACTTTCATGCATTGGAGAAGGAAATGGCAACCCACTCCAGTGTTCTTGCCTGGAGAATCCCAGGGACTGCAGAGCCTGGTTGGCTGCCGTCTATGGGGTTGCACAGAGTCGGACACGACTGAAGCGACTTAGCAGCAGCAGCAGCAATATGGTATCATGGAGGCAAAAAATGGTGAATTAAAATAATCTGTGTAAAATTCATGACAAGTTAATATTGTTACCTTAATAAAAGCTTTTTAAAAATTTTGGCTTTGTTTTAACCCCAAAGTGAATTTATTTTCTGTACTTGGACAGCTTCTATGTTTGCTGGCTGGATTCTATACTGTGGGTCTTAACATTTACAGATGTTTACCCACTTATCAAAATAAATGGCTAACAATATAGAAACACTGAAGCTACAATAAAAAACACAGATCCCTTTAGATTCATAGACTTTTAATAGTGAACTTCTGTGCTTATGTCATGTATTCACAGCAAAGAATGGCCAGAAATAATGTAATTAATTTTGTTGACTATCATGGTTCAGGCATTTAATAAACATCTGCTCTAGTCAACATGGTCATGTTTTGATATTGTTATCATTGTTAGGTTTGAACCATATTAAATTACCACTTTTGAAGGTAAAAAATGGTTAAGTATTGAGACATGATTATCACCACTGTACACAGTGTGACTCAGAGAGGTTTACACGGGCAGCTGGATTGCTTAGCTGATAAAGGGCTGGGCTGTAATTCAAACCTACTATATTCGACACCAAAATGCCTGCTCCATCCAAACAGGAAAGAGGATCCTGTGACTTACCTTTTCAATTTTCATTTTCTATATTTTTAGTTCCTAAATTATGGGGTAGAGGTAGGGAACATGTAGACAAAAGTCTATGAAAATAAAAAAGTTGGGATGTGATCCTAACTTTTAGAGCATTCTAGTATTTTTAGTGGCTACTAGGACATGGGATAGTTGATTTCCATCATGTTTCCTTCCTCCTTCAATTAAATACTTATTATTCCTACCATTGCCAAACACTGGTCTAGATACTGTGGCTAAAGATATGGACAAAACAGTCAAAAGCCTCTGCTCTATATCCCAATAGGGGAAAAGAGCCAGATAATGATACATTTAGGAAAGGAGGAAAGCAGAGAAGGAGAATGAAAACACTGGATTTGGAGGGTAGCAGTTTAAAATTAGGGTCATCTAGGAAGATCTGAGAGGCTTTAACATTTGATCAGAAACTAAAAAAAGAGAAGAGGCAGCAAGCACATGGAATCTGTATCAGGACATATCAGGCAGGAAATGGCAAGTGCAAAGGCCCTGAGGCAGCAACCTGCTTGCTATGTGTCAGGATAGAGTTCCTGAGACATAATAGGAGATGAAGTCAGATGGTAAAGAGAGGTATGATTGAAGAGGTCCTGATCTCTGAGGGTACTATAATCCATGCTAATTGCATTAGTAGCCACTAGAAAATACAAACCAGAAACAAGACATGATCTGACATACTTTAAAAGCATCTCTTTGACTATTATCTTGTGAACTGACCACAGAAGGTAATACCAAAACAGGCTGACTGGCTAAGAAGTCATGTCAATAATGTAGGCAAACGATGTTGATGCTTTTGTGGACCAGGGTGATGGAAATGGATCTAGTGAGCAGTAGTCAATTAAAGAAAAAAAAAAGAACAGAGTGTATACTGGTTTGACAAACAGGAAAATCAATAGGAATGACTGACTGCCAAGCCAACAAGAATTGCTGATATGATAGACTGTGTGTAAAAGCAAAACTGAGGAGACCAAAAAATCCCCCAATATCTATAACTAAAACTGTCTTTTTGTACTAAATATGATGCTACTTTTCATATGATGCACTGGCAAATTTAACACTGAACAATGAAAAAATGTTACACTATTAAATATTAAAAGAAATAAAGACAGACTACCTAATTCACTAAGCGTTAAGGACAAACATCTTATTCATGTATCTTGGAAGAAATATTCTTTAACATAGGATAAAATTTGAATGCAAAAATACCCATTCATTAGGAAAATGCATTAGCAGATATAATTTCATTAAACAATGTACTAGATTACTGATAACTCCTTGAGGGAAAAGGTAAGGCTTCTTTTAGCCTCAGCCTAGTCTGTCATATCCAGTACATAGTAGGTGTTCAATGATCTTTTTTTAAAAAAAAAACTGCATGAATCCAAAGTTTTCAAATATTTTGTTAGGAATCACATGTGTTACATGCAACTGAAATTTTCTGTACTTCCTCACATATGACTATTTGTAGCTATGTTCTTATGCTTATTTTTCAATGGACATATTACTCCTTGTTTCAGAGTTATCTGGATACAAGCCAAAAACAAAGAAAATATATTATCATGCAGAATCATCTTTATCTTTTCTAGGCCTGCGCATGAGGGCAAGAAGTGTGGCTAGTGCCTTCTTAGTGCACCTTACACTCTAAGTGTGGTGTATTTGTTGCACTAAATTAAATAATGAAAAAACTATTCCAAAATACAAATAAATAAAAACCATTTACTTCTAGACAGTCTGCTTTTATAGCATCTTCATTCAGTAAAGCTTTCTCTGCTTCTCCTGTAATATTCTCCATTTAATATATTGGTCTGAAATTGAAGAATTTATAATCTGGTGGAATGGATTAAAAATTCCATAGGACTAAGGTGGACTAAGATTTGTTTCTTTGACCACTTTAGAACTAGTTTATCCTGAAAAAAATCAAAGGAACTAATTTGCGGAAATCCATACTAAAAAAAAAAAAAAAATGAGGCCATTTCACTGACAAGAAGAATCACTAAAAATATAAACATATACTTTCACATAATTTCCCAGTTAAGTTCAGTTCAGTCGCTCAGTCCTGTCTGACTCTTTGCGACCCCATGAATTGCAGCACGCCAGGCCTCCCTGTCCGTCACAAATTCCCAGAGTTTACTCAAACACACGTCCATAGAGTAATACAAACTCAGCAAAGGACTCTAAAGTGATTATTTTACTAAAGTAATTATTTTATTCTAATAAATAATTTCAGAATTATAAAGCTTATAGTTAAAAATATGATTTAAATTCTGTATAGAAATGCATAAGTCAAATAATAATTTTAGATATTAAGTAATTTTATATAGTACATACTTCAAAAACATGAAATACACCCTCATAATAATTCTTACTGGAACTTAATAAAGTGCTAATTTTACAGTCCATTAGTACTATAATAACTTTGGATATACAGGTTAGTAGATAATTTTTTTTCCCATTTTAATAACATTCCCTAAAACTGCAGTGATTTATTCCTGTGAGTCCAGTGATTTAATTCAACTTTAAATTAAATATCTTTCTATAATTATTCTCAACAGTTTATATTATTAACATATATTACTTTACTACATATTATTTTACAATGTATAACTGAAAATAGTTGAAAAATATGGACCTTACTAGTACTGCATTAAAGTGGCATAGGAAAAAAAAAAGTGCAACTCTGTATTATCGATTTCATCATCTAAATTCTGTAACCTGGGGAAACCAGAGTCACAGAGAAGTTATGCAACTTATTTAACCCAAGTTGCACAAAAGCTGGAACTAGAAACAGAGTGTAGACTTCAGATTCTAGGCTGGCGAATTCTAGCAAAAGTGAGATCTTTGTTGGTGTTTTTTATATCAGTTAAAGAAAGTAATTGAGTTATAATCTGAAAAGATAAGAAGCCAGAGGGGAGTAATAAAAATACTTGAGAACTTGTACATGTTAACTTTAGCAGCTTATTTTTATCAGGTAATGGAAAAAAGATACATAAAAAAGTTTACACTTAATATATGCAGCTGTATTATAATGTAAATTAGATCTTTAAAACTGATTGATCACTAAAATTTTGATTATATAAATTGATTTGATTACCTCCTATTATTAATTTCCATATAAAATAATATCTATGAATAGTAAATGTTATATTTTTAAACTCTGAATTTTGAAAATAAATTCAAAGGTAAAAATCTGATGATTGAATCAAGATTTAAAAACTGATGGAAGGGATCTTATAACATATGCTTTCAGAATTTATGAGGATTTCATAAAATCATGCTACATTTTCCCTGTGGAGTTTTCTAAAAGTGCACACAAATATTTACAGATTTGCTAAGTAAAGCCATTTAAAGAAACTTTAAACTGAGAAAAGGTATTAATATAGAATGAGCTTACACTTTTCTAATGATAAAATTAGTAGCTACATGTTTTTATTGGTTGGTTTCATTTATTTTGATTTGATTTCAGACTTTATTTTAAGCTGGGGTTGGCAAGAGCTTTTGACCCCATACTATTTTGTCAGCAGGGCTAAACAAGCCTGAGGCTATCACTGACAAATTTAAGATTCAAATCTCACAGAAGGCGGAAGAGTAAAGAAAAAAAAAAAGCAGACTAAGTACAGAGGGTTAAAAAAAAGGAATGTGGAAAAGAAGAAAGAAAGAGAAAATGAAGCAATTTTACATTGGTGGTAGAGTGGAATGAATTCTGCATCAGTCCTATAAGTTACTGATCCTGATATAAAAGATAAACAGGTAGACACACAATTTGCAAACAGAAATTTTTCTTACCACATCTTTTTAAAAATCAAAGTTTGGATTAGAAACCTAAAAGAAGTTACGGATACACTGTCCTGGGCTTCCCTGGTGGCTCAGATGGTGAAGAATCTGCCTGCAATGCAGGAGACCCAGGTTCAATCCCTGGGTCAGGAAGAGCCCCTGGAGGAGGAAATGGCAACCCACCCCAGTATTCTTGCCTGGGAAATTCCATGGAAAGAAGAGCCTGGCGGGCTACAGTCTGTGGGGTTGCAAAGAGTTGGTCACAACTGAGCAACTAACACACACATACACTGCACTACAGGTCTTCCAAGAAACTTTCAACCCAATGGAATAACATAATTATCCAAAGTCTTTAAACAAAATATCCAGGAGCTGCTTGATTTGCAGATTCTTCTGAATGCGTCAAAGCAAGTATTGAGTTACAGGCTTCATGAGGATGGGAAGGAGACTGGCGCCAAGAGGGCCTCTGCCCCAGGAAAGCCTACACAGAAGCCATGATCTGCAATGAACAGTTGAATCTGAGTATTTAGTCATCACACTGTCTGCTCATGCCCGGATTTAAAAAAGACACACACACAAATCTCAGTAGTCAAGTGATTCTGCGGATTAGCTGATACCATGACATCCAGGTGTCATCACACACCAGGCCCCACTCAAGAGATAAGGCCGTCAGCTCCTGCGCCCTTAAACTGGGCCTGATGCAAACATTCTATGCAGCTTCATTACCCGTGATTCTATGCAGCATCACTTACTTGTCAGCAAAAGGAAAAAGAGGAAAAACAAGCCTGAAGTCTCCACATACCACAGTACATTTCTGCTTGCAGTACAGAGCTCCACTGGCCTACAGCTGCAACAAAGATGAAATGGAGCAAGAGACCCAGGCAGCTGCTGAACGGCGAGCTGAGGTGAGATGCTGGAAGCAGGATGAGTGACAGCATTTACTGGCGCAGAGGAGCTCAATGTCGACAGGCGCCGCACAGCTCTGGCATTTAGGGCAAGAGCAGCAGATGGACCAAACTGATGCACACCTATTAGGAAGAAGCGGCTGGCTCTGAGCAACGGTGCTGCGTGGGCTAGGAAGTGGAGAGGCATTGGCGCACACAGGGACAGGCCTGGGACACCAGGGAGACGGCCACAAACCCAAGGGTAAGTCTTGACACGGACAGAGCTGAGAGGGCTGCTGTTCCGTATCACGGGCCTCAGGTACAGCCACACCCATGACAGCAGTGCTGTCAGCGCTGCCACTTACTCACGGAAGGCGGTGATGCCGGCTGTCTGATAGCACTGGAAATTAATTAGCTCATGAGCTCCTAGAGATACATTCAAAATGCAATGACTATTTCAATATTTTTGGACCTAAAAATCATATTTTGAAAACATCATAAATTCTATACTTCTTTAAAGTATATAATGGTGCGTTATTGTCAGAGTGCTTCTATGGCAATAACTATGCTTCATGAAGATGCTCGTTTGTTTTTAAACTATTAATATCTCTCCATTACACTCAGTTTATTGACACAGCATTAGAGATAATAGTTGGTTTTTGAATACAGGGCAAAATTAGGAAGTCAAGTTGTTGGGCTGGAGAAAGAAAACACAGGACCAGAGGCTTTCTACAAGCAAGAACTGTAGAGCACCGCCAAGTTCCCTTAGGATGGCCATGGGCTTGGGAGGAACATGTTGTGGTTATCAATAAATGCCTAAGGTTTTTAAGAAAAGGAAAATAAAGGGACTTTTATATATGAAGTGCCCGTATCTTGGGCCTCACTTTTCCAATTTTCTGGATATTTATTGAACTAAATGTAAGAAACAGCTTAAATTACAGCACAGATTTATGTAAAGCACACAAAAGAGTAATTTGATTGAGTTGTAGAAAGCTCTTAAATAAAACTAGCTCACAAGGAGAGGTGGTGCTCAGGCAAATAGCAGGCATTTAATAAATACTCCCTGAGTGAATGAAGAAACTGAGATAGCTTAAATACAGATCAAGAGCAACAGGGATTGAGGCCACTTGAAAGCCAAAGGCCATTTTAAACGGAAACTCACAAGCAGAGTTGAAGGAAAATGGGTCTGTTCCAAATCCTGGCTTTCCAGGTTCCACTAAATGGAAAGGACCATTAATCATCCACCAATTAAAAAAAAAGAATCCTATGATAAATCATAATGGAAAAAGCATATTTTAAAAAAGGCTGTGTGAAAAATGACAACTAATGAGAATTTTCAAACATCCTTAGATCCTATTACTCTAAATGCACTTCAGGTAATGTAGTGACCCAGAGAGTTAAAATAATTTTTAAAAAAGCTACACGCAACTGCTGCTTTCTTCCTCCTCTGACAACTGCTAGTCTTTCTTCTTCCTCCAGAAGGGGCCAGATAATGGTACTCTGTCAGAGGTTCACCTTGTCTCTTCCTTCGAGCAGGTCACCGTGTTGTTAATGTCCCCCATCCCGCTTTCCTTACAGCGTCCCTGCCAGGCTGGTCCTCGGGGATGGGACAAAACATGATGACACTGACACAGTGTTCAAAGGATCAGCCACCACCACGGGAAGATGCAAGTCTGGGTGCACCTTCGGCAGGACGACCAGCAGGAGGGATGGAGCGTGCGGCTGCACAGAGGAGTGTGCGACGGGACTGTGTCTTGAAGAACATGTTAAAAGGCGTGGTGCTTCCCCCTGATAACAAGGTTGTATACAGAAAGGATAGAGCTGAAAAGTGTGTGTTTGGAAGACATGCAATTTTGTGGACAGGATGTAGTCTTGTAGTGAGGGTATCATTTTGCTCAGGTTATATAACTGATCGTCTCTGTGGAGTTCTTGGACATTGAATGGGTACCTTTGGGTTCTAACAGAGCTGGGCCATAAACACATTGCCTACCAAGCTATTCAGAGCTATGACAAACTCTGAGGTAAAGAGAAAAGGAGTACAGTCATTCAGATGAATAAATATATTAGGGTCTTCCTGAAAGACAGTGCACTGATAAATGCAGCGATCCCCACACAATCATATCATCATCATAGTAAATATGTTAAAAACATTTGACAGTTTTATATACCACCTGTCTTAAGTAAAAAATGACAGCCTGAGTGATTGTTCAAAGGATCTTCTAGACTTAATGTTTTCTGATGTCATTCAATATTAAAAAGGTTAACCGCCAAAAGGCTTACTGTATGAGTCTTAGAACACAAATGAAGCCTAATGTGCTGTATCTACGACTCAGTGGCCACATCCACCCTAGGAAAATGAAGCAGAAACTTACATTTATTCATTGAGTTAAAGGAAATGAACCAAAGCATTTTAGGCTCAGTTACCAGCAGGACATTTCTTTCGATCTCAATATTATGCTTAATTTCTCTAACACTTGGTGTGTGAAGACCCAGCATAACTCTAAAGACAAATACTGTCTCAATTTGTGAAATCCCAGAAGAAAGATGAAACCCATATCATTGTGATTTCAAGAGAACTGTTTTCTGAGCAGTACTGACATACTGTCATTTCACCAAGTAAATATATGCTATAAAAGTGAGACTGTCAGGGACTCTGCTTATATATTGACATTTTCACAGATTAAAAGCAATCATCCTAAATTAATATGCAGCACAGAGAAGAGTCTATTCAGGTAAGAAAGACCACATATTGTGATCACCTAAGAATAAACATATTCCTTGGAGGATGACTTGCATATAGTAAGGTTTTGGTATTTTAATTTGATTCAGTTATTTAAAGATTCAGTCTCACCAGTGGATAATGCATAAGTTATTTCTTCCTTTGGATTCTTGCTCAAGAGAATAATGTAAAAGTCATATAAACATTTTGCTTGACTGAAAAAGCTAATGAATCCAAGATACTTATAAAGATGATGCTTCTGAATCACTGGGAAAGCTTATTGGCACATCTGCTTTAAAAAAAATCTTTTTATCTAATATGACTGGCATGAATGATTCACAAAATTACTTCAGTTCAAATTTTAGCTCAGAGGCAAGAGAGAGATGAATAGACCTACCAAACAAAATCCTTTATACAGCTATCCACCTTTTCATTGTAAAAAATAATGACTGACTCCCTCTAGAAGAGCTAGGTCAGTGTGCTAGTAATATAAAGAGAGACTACACTTCAATAGTGTCAGCTGTTCTGTTTGACCAAAGAAGAAGAAGTCTGCAGAGGTGACTTGTGGTCTAAAGTCATTTTAATTTCCCAAACTGCCTATATGTCTCCTTGACCTGACAGTTTCCAGGTTCTTTATTCTAAAACATGAAAACAAATTTTCAAAATTGTATCTCACCAATGCTACCTAAGAACAAAAGCCTATGGTGATACTTTTGGTGATAGGTAATAATGTTTCCAGGTAATATTTAATTATCTGATGAATCATTCCTCTTAATTTATGTTTTACACTTCTTTTTCTTTAATACTTCTATTTTAAATATCCCTGTTTTTACCATTCTTTTTCTGGAATCACTTTTAGACAGCGGCCTGTAGAAACTGTAGTTACATACAGTAAATTGAAAAAAATGAGTATAAAATTGCAGAAAAATTGCAGTGGAAGAATCTGCCTGACAATGCAGGGAACACATGGTTGATCCTTGGTCTGGGAAGATCCCACACGCTGTGGGACAACTAAGCCCATGCTCCGCAACTACTGAGCCCATGTGCCCTACAGCGCACGCACTGCAATGGGAAAACCCACTGCGATGAACATCCTGTGCCCCGCAACTAGGCAGCATCCCCTGCGCCACAACGGGAGAAAGCCCAGATGGAGCAGCAGAGACCCAGTGCAGCCAAAAATGAATTTAAAAAGAAAAAACATAATTGCTGCAAGATTAACTTCTAAAACAACCCTGAGGCCCAAAACAAGAAAATTATAATTGCCAATGTGTGTTTAGTATGTGTGTGCAGAGGCACGGAGAAGACGCCAGGAAGGACACAGGTAGTGACTTCTATATGGCGTGAAGAGAGCCTGAGGACGGAGTGAATGGCAAGTGAGCTGGATGGAGATCAAGAATATAGTAGAAAAGTGCATGAAAATCTAGGTTTAAAAGGCTGCCAATTTCTGAAGCCCACTGGAGACCACTGAAAGTTTAGAAAAAATAGTTATTCTCATACTCCATTTTTGAATATGTTATTTTCTAGTCAGGCATAAATCTTTTGTATTACCTTTTAGACTGATATATTATAATTTGATATTATGATTCCAAACACTCATTACCAGTATAATCTTGAATATACTACATGTTATCTATTGTTTCAAGACAGAGAAAATAATATGAAGAAAATGGACAAAATCACAATATATAATTAAAATAATGTACTTATTAAAAGAAAATTACTTATGTGTTGTAGAATAGGCCTAGTTCCTAAACTTATTAGTTAGTTGAAATAAATACTTGTCTTCTGATGTATGTGTAACTGAGTTGGGATTTTCTATTTCTGGTTTGATCATACCTTTCACGTCTTCATCCTCAATTGTTGTATTTGAACTCTCAGTTGACTCCTGTTGAGAAGAAAACACATTTAAAGTTGCAAATCATGAATAGCTTGACTTTTCTTTTTTTAAAAAAATTGGCGAGTGATGTATGTATCATGCAAAATTCTTCAGCAGGCTGTGTGCATATGCTGACATGCAAATGGACAAATCTGTTACGTGGTCTTAACAGAAAAAAAAAGCCAAATGCTGCAAACATTTCAAAAAGGAGTACTCTGGTTGCCTATTCCTGAAGCATGATAAACTGAGGTGATGTGTAGAAGCAGCCAAAGTACGCAACTTATTTTAAGAGCTGTGTAAGGATGCGCTGTTACAGTGCCCCGCAAGTGTGCTTCCATAAGGACTTATGAGAAGCTGAATATACTGGCCCAGTGAATTTGAACCTTAAAAGGAACTTTTCTATTCCCAAATAATTAGCAGTTAGCCCCCTCTTTGTCTAAGGCACGACATCAAGCAGTAAATTTGTAGGCTATTTATCAGCCTGACTTCTTTGTAGAGAGAAAAAGCATTTCATTGAGTCATTTGATGAAAAAGTTAAGGGTAGTACTAAGATATACTGAAAGTACTTTGAGAAGAATTTCCATGTTTGTGATCAGCATGATGGAATTATATGAATAATTTACTTTCAAGGAAAATTAGATTTTTTCCCATTCATTTCTAAATCAGAAACTGGCTGTTTTTGATAAGAAACTTCCTCCCATTATGAAAAGACAAAGCTATTTCTTAGAAAAACTACAAATGAAGCTGCAGATTAATAAGCACACTTAAATGGACACTGTAGCTGCCAGTATTAAGATCTGTTCCTTAAAATGGTTGATAAATTTTTTCATTAATAACATAGTAATAAAATATTTCTAGCAAAGAAATTTAGTAATATTCATAAGAAAGAAACAATTTTCTACTTAGAATGATTAAAGACTACTGCTAAAAAAAATTGGAAACTTCTAACCAATAGATATATGATCAGTGATGAAAAACAAATTTTGGAAAATGATGCAAACATTCAGTGTACTTTTAGAGATTCAATACTCAAAAAATGATTTATGTAACTATGATATATAATATTTACTCCAAAGGGACAGACTAATCAAATATATATCCAGAGTCTCCACACACACAGAACCAAAGCAAAGAGTCTTCATGCATTTCTTAATGTGACCTAGTGTTCAAATTTAAACTCAAGATGAGGGTAAACCCATGCACTGTAAAAATAGACTAATTCATGTAAGCAAGAAACATCATGCAACAGCGCTTACAAATGACATAGCTAGAATGATCGAAGTGTCCACTCCAGCTGCTATGCTTGGTCTTTCACTTGCTAATGATATTGAAAATAATTGTTCTTATGTGTGATGCTCCTGACTATCTGGAGTCTTTCAGGGACTTTAGAACATTTTAAGTGTCATGACTCTAAAATACATCTCATGTTAAGGAATATAACACTTCATTTTTTTTTACTTTCATGATTTTAATGTTGACCAACTAAATGTTAAACCAGAACTGTTTTCTAAGACTTCAACACTGTTGATAGTAGTAAGGAAAAGTAACCAGTGACTATACTTAACATTTGAGAAAGATCTGATGAAGTATTTTTTCCTTCCCTTAGAGATGTAATAATGGATGAGAAGTAATAAAATGAAAAGATGTAATACATTCAGAAACTGTCTCCTTTCATCTTACAGATGTGTACACAAGTAGTGTAATTTAGTTAATGTGCTGTGCAAACAATTTATAGGCAATAGGAAATATTTTCAGGAAAAGTTTGGATTAGCCAAAAAATTCATTTGGGTTTTCCCATACCATCTTAACAGAAAACCTGAAAGAACTTTTTGGCCAAACGAAGAGTTAAATGTCTGTTTACTGAAATGCATAAACTTCAACAGAAACAAACATACTTCACAAGAAGTGAAACTCCCTGATTCTCCTCAAATTCGTGCCAAACAACAAAAACACCACCAACAACAGGGAATTAAAAGAAAACAAAAAACAAAACACTATGACAACAGAATAAGTTAAACTCAAAAGCAACATTAAATGTAAACAAATAACTATAAACTCGCTTATTTTTTTTTGAAGACAATGGAAAGACATAGCAAGAAATTCTAAAATTTCATGCAGAATACATTTAAGATACAATGCACAAACAGGCATGGAGGGAAAAACTGATGGAATTGCTTAAGATACACGGTCATCTCGACATAAAGACCTGTTTACTGGACTTTTCCTGACTAATGGTACCATTCATTTCTCTTTCACGATGTCATTCATTTTTGTTTTGAAAGAAGTACGTGTATAGTTCCAGATAAATCAGGCCCAAGAGAAAGTAAGGCAGAAAAGGGTAAGGATGTTCTATCCTAACTTGAGGTAATGAATTGATTTTGCTCTGAGTATTTGATGAGATGTATAATCTTGTTAAAGCAAGATGATGTTGATTCTTTCTGAATACCTTGTTTCCATCAGGGTTGTGGATTACAGTAGTTTGGGGCTCCTGAGTGAGAACAAAATAGAGAAAGAAACAGTTCGCATTGGTAAGTACATTCTTAACTAGTGTAGGGACAGAGCAGAGTGAGCCAGCTGACACAACTAAATAGTGACAAGAGCTTAAGCGATGTTAACTACTGTCAGAGGTTGCAGCTGACAAGATCTCTGATGAAAGATCTCCCTGGTGAACCCACGAGATACAGTGCTTTGGTACGTAGCAGCGGCATGCAAAAGACCTTATTCGTGATCAGCAAACAGACAAGGCTTTGAAGTCTGGAGACCTAAAGAGGCACTTGCTGTTTCACAATGTCCTATAACAGACAGAGCTTTCCTTTCTTCTTTCACAACTTGGTAATGTCTGTCCCATGGAAAACAGGCACTGGAGATTAGAACTCTCTGAGATAATCTCAAATTGTTTGTGAAGACATTTTTCAGCTGTATTAATCTGAGAACCAATCATGCTGTCATAACACAGAAAAATACTCTTAGAAAACCTAGAATCATTGGATCATACTTTAAAAAGGGCTATAGTAAAGAATGTATTTCAAAGTCCATAAGAAATTATAAGGAACATTGAAAAGATTCTAGAACTAATCATATTAATCATTATGATTTGAGATGTATTGCTGTTAAACTGTTAGTTGCTCAGTCGCGTCTGACTCTTTGCAACCCCACAGACTGTAGCCCGTCAGGCTCTTCTGTCCTTGGAATTCTCCAGGCAGGAATACTGGAGTGGGTAGCCATTCCCTTCTCCAGGGGATCTTCCCGACCCAGGGCTTGTACTGGGTCTCCCACACTGCAGGTAGATTCTTTACCATCTGAGCCACCAGGGAAGCCCCGTATTGCTGTTAAATCCCATGTTAATTTATATGTAAGAAATTTCTGCTTTATAGATTATATACATGGAAGATTTGTCTGTGAAGTCATGCTTTTCCATGAAGAAAATACTATTTTTCCTATTGTTTCTACTAGAAAATTGAAGAAACATTCCCAACTGGAAAATAATAGTTAAATAACTGGTGTAAAAAAAAAAGATTCAGTGTCTATACATCAATGGCATGCTTGGTACTTTCATTACATGATGCCTCAGCAACTGGGAGTTACTGCAACCCACAGAGAATGTGCTTCAATCAGAAGCACTCTGCCCACTCAACCATCTCATTGCCACCAGTTTATGCTGCAGTACTTTGAAAGCATATTTACTGCTTCCTTTCTTCCTTTCCCTGGCTAGAGGTGTGATCAACCTGTTTTTTTGTTAGTAAGTAGTCTTGATGAGTCTGTCCTTTCTCCAAATGCTTTCAGGTTGAGCCTTCTGGTTAACCTTAGGTGAAATAATCTCATAACATTATCCATTCATTTGAAATTAACAGTACAGAGGACAGTTAAAAAAAATAAAAAAACATTTCTGAAACTCATAAGTCAAAACATGGAATAGTTTGGAGGATATATTATAGAACTAAGAACACTGACTGCCAGTATTCAAACTTTGAATTTTAACATAATAGGGTCCGCAGTGTTACACTGATTGAGTTGTTAATAGTGTGATAGAAACGGACAAAACTCATGCCCATTGATAACTCAAAGCTTGGAGCTATGCAATTTCATTCTCTGGATTAAAGTGAAACAGTGATAATTTAATTTAAAACACAGCAAACAAAAAGCTTTAAATTATCCAGTGCCTCTTTATCTCAGAAACTGAGGTCTTACAAAGCCGTGTTGTCTTGATAAGAGAGAAATGGGAATTCTGAATAAGGTCTACATTTACTTTTGTCTAGCAATAGTCCTCTTAGCTCTCCTTGATGTCAACATTTGCGTCATGAAGAGAAGAAACCATGGTTTGCATATCTACAGCTATCATCAGAAGGGGAGCTAAGAGAACCAAAGCACATTCTACTGTATTTCTAAGGCAGCATGCAACACTTTTAACTACAGAGACCACAGCTATCATCCATACAATGGTCAACAATGAAATGAGATCATCTCATGTTAGAAACACACTGCTGGACAACTACCTTAACAAAAAGAAAAGAAATGAACTTTTTTTTCATATCTTACAAAGCAAAAAACAAGAACAAAATAAAAAAAAATACGTATTTATAGAGTGAAAGCAAATGAGAGAAACAACGGAAAACAGTCAAGAACTTAAGAAGGGTTACAAAGAGTCCAGGTATACCAGCGCCGGGGTAGGAATATTTTCTTTGGGGCTGGTTACCACGTTGGCTTTGTTGTTTATCTGTAGGTATGCAGAAAATAGAAACAGAGACGCCTTAAACCCCTTGGTAGCCAATGTCTCCATACGCGGCATGTCTACATGGAGATATAGACATGAAAATAAAGAGCCACTGAAGATGAATGTGAAAGACACTGTGATGACTGACAGGAATGATGATCAATTCTAGTCTCCGATGCTCACACCCAGGCTAGGGCCACATCTGTGACGGTGGAGTGGGAAAATGGACTTGGCTGCCTTGGCTGAGTCACCTTAGCAGACAGACAAAGAGCTGCTTCAGCAGAGCTCAAATCAAGTGTCAGAGCATGAAATAAATGTAAAATTTTCATACTCTTCGAGTTGGATTCTGTAGCCCAGCTTCCAATTGTTCTCTGTTATGAATAAATTGCTTTTTTCATTTGATTCTTGAGCCTGAAGTCACACATAGACTGTCTTTCTCTGGGGAGCCATCGTCATTTTGTTTAGTAGGTATCCAGTGAAAAACTTAGATCTTCTGAGGAAACGCAGGCTTTACAATAAATTTCTTAAAATGATAAGTCTGGGTCTCCTTTAAAAAATACATCTTCCAATTATAAATGGGCAAACTGAACTCTTTACTATGTGCTGGATGCAAAATGACTTTATTTTTCACAGTTGTTTGAGAGGAAATACCATGTATTCTGTCAAAGTGCTATGGCTATTGTTGAAGACTACATTGGCCATACTATTTCCTTGCGTTAACATAATTGGTTTTGACCTTAAAGAAAGGTCATTATCACTAAGGAATCCACGCTGTGAAAACAATTCAGGGGGTCAATAATTATTGTAATGGCCCACAGAGAAGACTGCTGTCAAGTGGCAACTTGAAATTGAGTTTCAAGTACTTGATTGAGTTTGGGTACTAAAGAATCAAAGACTAATAATCAACATTCATTTGAACTCATGCATGACAACTTACATTGTGGTTATCAAACAAATATAAATTAACATTCATTTCTTGCACTGTATTATCTATTTTCTTTACATATTATCATCTAAAAAAAACATGCCATGATTGTAGTGTAAATATACTTAAGGACTTAAAGAGAAAAACATTCTGCACAAAATAATACCATATGAATACTTATGATCAGTTATACCAATTTAATTGTTTAGACTTTCTGGGAATCCTTTTTTTCATATTTTATACCTATGGATCATATTTAAAGTAACACCGTGAGGAGGACAGAAGGTTAAAAAAATTAACTTGGGTATGTAATATTTTGCTTTTCTATTCATTCCTATATGTATGATTATTTGGTATCAGTACTATTTAAATAAGCTATAACACTGTGCTCTGTGACATGCAGGAAAAGAGAGAAAACTTGGTGCCCTTTACTGGAAAACTATTAAACCATCAATCTACATTTTGTGGACAGCTTAAATTTTTTCTTTAAATAAAAGTGCACAGAATTTAACATAAAATTTGTGCAACAGCCAAAACAAAGAGATAAGAGAGAATGGAGTTTATTAAAGAGTGGTTAAAATTCAGTGTTTAGTTTGGTATAGAATACATAAGAAAAGAAGAGGGATACACATGCAAATAATTTCCTATTTAGGAAGAGTGTTGGCAAAACACAGCTAACTTCTTATCAAATGATCAGAAGCACTCACAATTAAAGCACATGTGTATTTAATATACTGCATTTAACATATCAGTGGTTGCAAAGAATGAAAGAGGAATATACTGAGAGATTTTCTGTTTTGAGATATGAGACTTGATTTTTTTCCTAGGATGTGCTTGTCAAGAACTGTTTTGATTTACTGGAAATGTCCTATGTGCACACCTATGTACACAAAGTTATCCGTACAAGTGCACACCCCTCAACACACAAACACTCACCCACACATGCGTTCACACATAGCGTACACACACTGTCATCTCTTCCAAATGAAGGCCATTCTGTCTGGATGAGCCATCCTTTATTGTCAGGCATGGCAAATGTTAGTTAAATGAATATGTGCCTCAACCACAACTTTTACTTGTGTTTAAATGTACAATTAAAAACTTTTGTTAAAGATTAGCTTAATGATTTTTTTTTGACTGCAGAAAATCTTTTGAAGGTTTTTATAATATTAATTAAAAACAACAGAATTTCTAGGTAAAAGGCTAGGAGTACTTCCTTTTAAAGAGTTGAATATCAAGCATGGGCTCAACCACAGCTGCCTTTTAAATATACAAGAGCTCTGGCAATTTTGTCTGTGAAATGTATTTATTTTGTATTATGGATGCAGAGCATTATTTAGAAAATTAAATGAAACAAATATTTAAATAATGCAGTGAGTTATTCTTAAGAGGCAGGGGCAAGATATTCCCATTTTTCAGATGCTGAGTTCATTTAGTTTTGAGGTTAATAACATTTTTTTCAAAAGGTGCTTAACTAGGATGGATCCATGGTAACATCATTTTCATGCTATTTATAGAACTCCATGGTGGATGCATTATGGTTTATCTGAACTAAGAATCACTGCTATTTTAGTAATCATGATTAACTATTTAAAGATAATCCTACAGTAGTTTTTCACTTTTCACAATAATTACAGGCATTAACTATGTCATAGTCTCTCTTCAGTTTTATGAAAAAATTGCACTGTCTTGTAAAAGACCCTTTAGTAATATATGGATGACAGTGTAAACTTTTTACATATCTCAAAAATTCCATTTCAAAGAAAAAAATAATTGAAGATGGGTGCTGTGTTTTGATAGTTAATAAACATTAACTTGTATAGTTTCCAATATTTTCCTATACTTTCTCCACTTACACTAACTTAGGTAAAGACTAATCTACGTCTAAGTGTGAATTTTCACAGAAGGAGAAATCTGGCAGAGATCCTCACCATCATCTGAACACTCGAACTGGACTTCCTTTTCTGAATTGACCAGTCAAAAAGAAAGGAAAAGAAAAAAATATGACCGGTTGAATTTTTAAAGTATCAAAGCATGGAGCACAGAATAATTTTGTCTTTAAAGAGGAACTATAAGTTGACTGGAAGAAAAAAGCTTTGGAAATGTTTCTTTCTGTATAAGAATAGTAGTGAAAATAAATATCTCAATAGAAACTATGAGCTCTACATCACTGAACACCACAGAAAAACACAGGCGAATAAAACATTTGGAAAATTTAAAATACCACATTTCCACCAATGTAACACTGGGAAAAAAGCAGACATCAACAGTCATTACTGAAATTTATGTTGAATAAACTAAGCAGAAGGAAGAGAATATTACAGATTGAGGAAAGGAATTAGTAAACAGTAAATGCCATCCTAATGGGAGTCACAAGTGCATGATCATCATAGCTCTGGAAATTCCCAAATAACACACAGGCAGGTGGTGAAGTAATGACGGGGCATGAACATAAGTGACAGATGATATTCTGTGTTCTATATTCAAAATGAACTGACCACTTGACTTTGGGTCAAGTTCAAATGTTAGAAAATTAATTAATTCCCAAGAATGTTGAAGTGTTCATGAGGAATGTTGGCGTCTGCCATTGGAAGAGAAAGAAAAAGATTAAAGAAATAAAACATTGAGGTAATACTCTGGAAAGATAACAAACATAATGCATGTATAAGGTTACATTCAATCAAAGGTAAATTCCCACAGGAAAAAAACCAGCATCAGTAGAAAGTAAATTGTATTATTTTGTTTGGAAACCCAAAACTTTTAGAAAGTAAAAATACTCCACTGCTGTCTCTCTTGGAAAAATGTTCTAATATTTCTTCAGAATATTCATGCTTATTCTGTCTCAAAACCTTATGACAGAAGAACAGGAACAATTAAGACCTTTAGAAATACTGTCTAAGCAGAGAAAATAGTCTTTTGAATTTTGATTTCCTAGACTCGATTTGTTTTTTTCAGTCTATAAAATTCAGCAGCCAGAATTTTAAAAGAACACTATATAACTATTTGGAAAAACATTTGGTTTTCATGAATTTTCAGGTCACCATAACAGTTTGAGGCTACAGTAAAGCAGAGAGGATTTACACACTCAATTTCTAAAGTAACTCCACATAAAATATTGTTTTGTCATGATTATTTAATATAAAACAAGTAGAAAAGATGTAGCTTTTCTTGGTATAAATATTAGTCATTTCTATATATCAAATTATTTTATATTTCATTCTGCATCCTGTACTATAAAAAGGAACTATAAAAAGTACGAGCTACAATGATTTAGAACTTATATTTAACATTTAAAAATGATCCAGCATCTGAAAGTCAGAAATGAGTTTAGGAGCACCTGTTTAACTTACCTTTACTCCATCTGGTTTCTTCAACAAACTCTTGGCTGCTGCAAAATGAGGGTAAAAATCAGTTTAGTGAGTTATCAACAGAAACCCACAGCCAGGCAACAAAACAAGTTATTGTTTTCTACTACCTTTACTGATTTATGGCCAAGATATCCCCGATTATCAAGGTCACACTGATGAGCGCGAGCTTACAGGACATTGAAATACAGTATCACTTTTCTTGGTCTTGTCACATCAAATTTAGAACTAAATTCTTATTTAGTTCATTGAAAATAATTGGACACTTTGTCGGTTACATTACTGGAGTTTATTTCACGGTTGCGAAAAGGATACTGGAACTTTAACTGGACTATGCTTTTGTAATCCAGAAAGTTGATTTCAAGTCTTCAGACATCAGCTCACAGATTGTATTACATGTTCATTCATACCAACATAAGGTGGCATGTCAGTTCTGCCACTTGAGCCCCTCTTCCGAGAGGTTTAAGACTCGTTTGTGAAAATCTGCTCTGGCTAAATAGCATTCTTTTTAATATGCATATTTGAAATCAGATCATTTCATTTTTATAAAAATATTATTAATAATAGCTGTATTTAAAAGGAAATGGTATATTATCGGCCTAGAGCAAGTATTTCACACACTTAGTGTATGAACTTTTAAAAAAGGTATTTTTTTTTATGCATCAAAATTAGAATACAAAGGCTTCATAAACAAAAGCCTTCTAAATTGCAAAACTAAAAATCACAAAATTCAGGCATGAAAGAAAACAAAATGAAATCTTCAAAGAATTCCTAAAGTACATGGTTTTTTATGAGACTTTACTTTTTGGGAGGGAGCATACAGCATTCCTTCTGTTACTGAACTCCTTGAGTATATTACAAAGAAATGCTGTCCTTTCAAAAAATATACTTATGAATGGGTACATATACAGTCAACAGATTATATAACTGTCAATGACAATTAGTAGATCAAGTGTAGAACATTCACAAATATGTAGGACAAAGTACACATTTATGCTTCAATTTAATGTTAATTATATATATTTAAATATATCAGAATAGAATTTGGTATCTGAGGTGGAAATATCTAGCTATGATAGAACTGCATGAACATGTAATTTCCTGACATCTGTTTGATTTGGGCCATTATTTTGCTATCACGTTGGTACGATTTTAACTTTAAAGATACAAAGATGTTAATTTTATTTAGCTTTTAGCAACAGAGCTATTAATTTATTATTAATGAGACTGTAAGAAATAGTAGCCTTAGCACTAATACTGTGTGCCTGGAGCTAAAAAGCAGTATTCAGTGAATCCTGTGGCAGTTAATAGGTTAGAAAGCAAACTCAGAATAATTAGAATTGCAATAGCAAGCAAAGAGAAGACAATGATTTGGGGTAAGCAGCGATTTGGCCTGGGAGATGCAGAAATGTCCCTTTTGGTTACTATTTACCTTACCTCACAAGAAATACATTCCACATAAAGGGAGAAAAGAAAAAATAAAAACAACTTTATAACCATATACTCATGGACAAATTACTTTAAAGAGCATGTTTGGTAATGAAACACAATGAATACTCAAAACTAAAACACAATATAAACCACAAGGTGTAACTGAGTCTAATGTTATTCAGTCGGTTTTGAAGTGATGGATTAAAAAAAAAGTTTGCTTTTCATGCTAAGACATTCAGAAGCGATATCAAATCCACATATTAGTCATGAGTTTTTAGTTTACACGATGATGAAAGGAAAATGTGAGGTAAACAAAAAGCTTCCATACATGGGTGTATATATTAATAAAGGCCCAATTTACGCCTAACAGTGTATTTGAAACTGAAACAAAATATACAACCTTAATTCTGAAGTTTTTTTTTCCTGTTAGTCAGTCTGTCATTAACTGTATATACCATACCATTCTACTTTTTAGTGATTCACTAATTATTGGGCCACAGTGAAATATTAATTCATTTGAATATAGCATATATCAGTTAATATTTAAAGAGATGACACTGAATTCACCCATATAAATGTGAAATACATTAATCAACTGTTCATAAAACAGGTAACTTGACAGCAGCAGTAACAACTTTTACTACACCAAACAAACGGGACAAAATACATACAACTGACTAACGCAGTCCCTCAACTTGCAGCATTACTCATGCATTATCATCACTGGTGGTGTTTAACAGGTGAGTGGAAGTCCTTGCAAAACCTACAAAATCACATTATATACAATGGGGCACTAAAGGTGACCACCTAATAAGATGGTAAACAAGAACTAGAAATTGGTTGAGCAGCTTGGAAAACATGATGATACGGGTCATCCATCACCTGACATCACTACGACACGCAGGTGAGGTGTGTGGCAGGAATAAAGCACTAGGACACAGCTGGGTCACTGGACGCCGCCCAGCACTCTCATACAGACAGTAAGTAAAGGAAAATGGTAGTATTTTTGGTACAACTGTCTGACAATGGTTCCAAGTCTAAATAGCTGAACAGTTAAGTTTTTACCAGTGCAGTTGTCTCAATGCTTCAGTCCCTTCCCATACATAAGACTGATTAGCTTTTACCAAAATTTAGGTTTTAGAAACCTGATCCTTTGAGCTAACCCATCAAAGAAGGGGGGCTCCAAAACTCAATTTCTGGAAATAGTATATACTTTATGTCAATTCTGGAGAGTCACTCCTACAATAAAAGAAATAGTTTAGCTTCTTTCAGTCTATTATTTAAACAAACTTATTTTTGCCAGGAAATCATTTCAAAGAAAGTTTATTACAGTGGGGTAGGTTCTTTGTAAATTCTTAAGTTTAGATACCATTGTAAGTGGTACTCATTCTTATAGCATGCCAACATACTACAGCACTGTACTTTCAAAAGAACTTAGGCCTAAGAGAACTGGGTTCCTCAATAATGGTCTTCTAAAAATCTTTCTTATTGGGATTCCCTGAGAGAATGAGGCACACACACAAAGACACTATTCATAGTTATTACTTTATGAGGTATCAATTAATTCTACATTCAAAATGCTGAGCTTCAAGTTGGGAGAGTATAGTTACAAACTGTGTCAACTCCAGCATGGAAGACAGCAGGGTTTCGAGCTCTGCTCCAGGCTGACTAGTGGTGGGGCTGCCTGGTTGCTCAAGGGAAGAGTGTAGTCATGGGCCAGCTAACACCTCTGTGGGATAGCACCCACGTCAAATCCAACATGGTTGTCACAGGTGTGAAGGAACCCATGCCACATCTTTGCCATCCCTGAACAACAGTGTTTTATGTAGTCACTAAAAATTTTAAATTCTAAAAAAAGATACTAGAGAGGAGAGGAGAAAGAGCAGAGTTCTTAACACATGTACCTGAAAAATTCCTCGTAGCCAGCATAGTGGTCAAGATGGCACCCTGTCAGAGCAATAAGAATATAAAATTAATGCTGCATTTGCAAATCTTTAGCCTAACAAATAGCTGTTTTTGATAACAAGTTTTCTCCTAACCTTACTTTCAGTCAGGAGATTTTTGATTCTTTTCAGTTTTTGGTTTCCTCAGAGTAGTAGGCCTATGTTTCTTATAATAATGCTGGGACCACCCTGGTGGGTGCGGCCAGGTTCTGATTATTAATTTACACAGCTGTTTTTCACTGAATGGAGGGATCACATCACCAGTGATCCTAGCTCTTCAGGGCAGCTTTAATTCCCATGATATTCCACTTCCCCAAGATCCAAAAGAAGAGTTTTGAGGCTTATACATTTTAATGCCCTTTCTAATATAGGTCTGTTCCTCACATGGAACCTCACTTCTCACTCTGCCAAATCTCCCTCGCACACAAAAGTAGAATTTCTTACCTTTAGTTTTCTTCTCGCATTGAATTTCTTCAAGCAGTCTACAGTCTCCTGTCTGTGCATCATAGAAGCAACAGTAGAACGTTGCTAGAAGAGGAGAAAAATAAACTTAATTGAGGATATTTAAAAGATATTAAGCATGACAGTATCCTCAACTTCATCAAATTTTTATTAGTGGTTTCTGCACCTATCAATGAACTTGTAAGTATTCAATTACAAGAGTTTCCTAATGATGAAAGACTGATTTTGCCAAGACTACTTGTAAATAAAAATCAAAGAATATATCTTTTATTTTGGCTCTTGGGGTCTTTGGAGAACTGTCACTTACACAGATCCATGGATGTTTCAGTGCCTCTGAGGCTGTGATACGCTTGGCGGGGTTGATAGTAAGCATTTTATTGATGAGGTCTTTGGCTTCAGGAGTCACGGTGTCCCACTCTGGTGATGGAAACTTCAAAAATACAAGTTTATAAAGAGTTTAAAAGAGAGATACACTCAGTGGAATATGGAAGACCCAAATATACTAATCATTTCCTTAAGTAGTGTGTTTCTTCATAAATTTACTTTCTGTAGAAGTTAAATTGTATCTACATGTAGACAAAATTGTTAACTTTTTAGTTTATTTTGGAGGATAACTGGTTAACAGTGTTGTGATAGTTTCAAGTGGACAGCAAAGGGACTCAGTCATATGTACACATGTAGCCAAACTGATGTAGATATATACCATCTATTCCCTCTCTATGTATTTATCTACATATTAAGATATTGTGTGTAACTATAAGGGACAAAGATGTACACTAAATTGCCATGTTATAAGCAGTGATATACATTTTTAAGTTTGAAAAAACAAAATGAATCTTCTAGTCCTCTAAAAAAAAAACTTTGTTTAATCTGCAAATTCAATTTTATGCAATCTTTCTCATAACTATCTTTGCAATTTTACAAAAGTCAATAAAGCTTAGAAGTTGTCACATCAGCACGCTACTATGCCAAGGTTCAAAATGATGTATTACATACTTCCACATCTCATAAGCAGTAACAGCAGAGAAAATAAAACAGCTTCAATTCCTGGTCCAAAATGGACCTATTAATTGTCACTATTTGGAGTACAGCAGTGAGACAAAATTTGAGACTATAAGAGCCCAGCAGGATTTCATTTTAACACTTCAAAAAGGTTAATCTATTTAATTATAAATTTCATTAAAACTAGGTTCATGAAAGTAACCAACATTTATAACTTTTATTAGTAACCATATATAGTCAGAAAAGTAAAGTAATTTTAAATTTCTGTGTAAACTTTTTGTTGATAATTATGTAACCTCACATTTGCTTAATAAGCACACTTAGGAGAAATACTATTCTTGATGGGTTAAGAAGAATGTATATCCCATTGCCTTCTGACAAGATATTAGGCTCTTTTCCCAATTTATGCATTTTTATAGACAATCTTGAGAAAAAAGCCATTGTCACTGTGGCCTGATGGACTTCAGTTGGTTCACTTTTAGGAGCCACGTCTGACTTGTGATGTGCATCTGTCATTTGTGATCATGTGCATTTGTGATCCACTGGCAAAATGAAACACAAGAAAAATGATACTGACTCCTTAATACTTGCACATTTTTGCCAGTTGAAAACCTATCATTTTAACTCTAGAAGTTTACTTTGGCCAGTTGTAAAAACTTGCTAACCATCAGGAACTACTGAGGAAACACTCAAGTCTGCTTCTTTGTGATGCGGAGATTTTCTGACAACAAACGAGGGGCTGAATTCACCTAGATAAAAGTGGGTCCTTCTCTTATTTTTCTAACTTTCACAAAGGCATTTCTTTACATTCACCAAGCAGTGCATCTGCAGAGTTATGCTTTTTGGGTGAAAAGTGAAAGCGTTAGTCACTCAGTCACATCCTACTCTTTGTGGCCCCATGGACTGTAACCCGCCAGGCTCCTCTGTCCATGCAATTATCCAGGCAAGAATATTGGAGTGGGTAGTCGTTCCCTCCTCCAGGGGATCGTCCCTACCCAGGGATTGAACCCAGGTCTCCTGCATCGCAGGCAGATTCTTTGCCATCTGAGCCACCAAGGGAGAAGCAAACCCCTGTCTTCCCAGAGGGGTGCCTAGTTCTAGTCTGGGAAGATGGTGAGGGCACTAAACTGGCCAGGCAAATCACAATTTGGATTAATTATGATTAGTCTGGCTAGAATGGAATGCTTCAAAATTATAGATTTTAAATACCTGTGACACATTCATCCATCTAAATGTTACATTTAGTCAGGGGAGTCCATGATACCTGATACAGTATAATATAGATTTCTCATAACTTCTCTCTTTATCACATTGCGCTCTTAACTTGCACTTACAAGGTGGACCCGTTACTGCCTACCACTTAGTTAGCCCACTTAATAACACAGGAAAAGCATCTCCAGACCTCACGTTCTGACTTCCAGAGGGCTGTGTGAGGTAAAATCAGAGGAAGTGGTAAACCATATTTATCAGAGGAGAGAAAATTACACCAAAGCGCACAAAGTTAAGCCACATAGACAAGTAGTTTAGGCCTTACTCTTCAATACAGGCCTTAATTCATATGCCTAGTTTCAAATATTCTAATTGTAAATTAAATGTTTTGTAACTGTGAGTTTCCAATATTTTTCAACTGTGAAAACCATTCTTTAAATGAATGCTTTCACAGAAGCTCACTGGATAAACAAAACAAAACAGTCAAAGCTGACATAAAGGAACAATGTTCTATTTGATACATGGATCACTGCAAAATATTGTTAACATACAATTATGCAGTAAGCATTTGAAAATATAATTCAGCTAATAGGTAGTAACCACTTCTAAAGCAAAAATACTTTAATTTTTATATATTTTAAAATGCACTAAGATTCAGTAGCTTTGATAAGCAAGGTCCTTCCTTAGAGACTTCAAACTGTTTTCCTTTGAATTTTATGAAATAAAGGGCTAGAAGGAAATAGAAACTAAATATATATGTTACATATCTTATTCTTTTTTCCTAAAGGAGAGGAAAATAATAAGGGATATTACTAAAATAGCAATGAAAAATCTGTTTTCTGATAAATTAAAAAACCAAACCCTAATATAAAGCTATATGAATATTTATTACATACATCATAAGCTCCAGCCTTGATCTGCTGATAGAGTCTGTGTTGGTCTTCATCCCAGAAGGGTGGATATCCAACCAGTAGAATGTAGAGGATGACTCCTGTAGGGAATGAGCATATTAACACAATGTTATGTCACAGAGACACGGAGAAATTAAACAGGGCAGATCCACAATGATATTAAGCCACATCCATTCAAAGGCAGAAAACTGGATGGTTGGTAAACTTCAGAGACATGTTATCTGAAGTGTTCTGTGGAGGGTGAATGCTACTCCTCCTCTGCTCGAGGACTTTGACAACATGACAGTCCAAGGCACGCACCGAAGAGCTAATTCTGAAACGCACAGTGGAGCAGCACAGAGATGCGAAGCTCCCCCGCCACTGCGGGGGCACGTTGGGCCGCCCTGAGCCCTGCGTACACACGACCGCCCTGTGCTCTTGTCTATCTAGATACCACGTGATTTTAGTCACTTTAGAGGCTGACATTTAGAAACATGACATATTATTACTTCCTCTTAGTCATTTTGCCTCTTAGTCATATTGTCACCCTGCTTCTTTGACTTCTATGCAGAGTACATCATGAGAAACGCTGGGCTGGAAGAAGCACAAGCTGGAATCAAGATTGCCAGGAGAAATATCAATAACCTCAGATATGCAGATGACACCACCCTCATGGCAGAAAGCAAAGAAGAACTAAAGAGCCTCTTGATGAAAGTGAAAGAGAGTGAATAAGTTGGCTTAAAGCTCAACATTCAGAAAACTAAGATCATGGCATCTGGTCCCATCACTTCCTGGCAGATAGATGGGGAAACAGAGGCCGACTTTATTTTTTTGTGCTCCAAAGTTACCGCAGATGGTGACTGCAGCCATGAAATTAAAAGATGCTTACTCCTTGGAAGGAAAGGCTATGGTTTTTCCAGTGGTCATGTATGGATGTGAGAGTTGGACTGTGAAGAAAGCTGAGCACCGAAAAATTGATGCTTTTGAACTGCGGTGTTGGAGAAGACTCTTGAGAGTCCCTTGGACTGCAAGGAGATCCAACCTGTCCATCCTAAAGGAAATCAGTCCTGAATATTCATTGGAAGGACTGATGCTGGAGTTGAAACTCCAACATTTTGGCCACCTGATGCGAAGAGCTGACTCATTTGAAAAGACCCTGATGTTGGGAAAGACTGAAGGTGGGAGGAGAAGGGGATGACAGAGGATGAGATGGTTAGATGGCATCACTGACTCAATGGACATGAGTTTGGGTAAACTCCAGGAGTTGGTGATGAACAGGGAGGCCTGGTGTGCTGTGGTTCATAGGGTCGCAAAGAGTCGGACATGATTGAGTGACTGAACTGAACTGAGTCATTTTGCTAATTAGGACATTTTGTGGAGCAATGGTGCCCTGGTTACAGATTCATGCTCTAAATATCCAGGGTGCCTGGGAGTGTGGGTACCATATAAGAAGATGTAAATCCTTTCCTCACTAATGATCTTAGTCTTCAAAGATAGTTTCTTCAGTAAAACAGCTAAACCAGTGATACTACAGAAGAGCATATACTACAAAGAGGGAAAAGAGCAGACTGAAATTGTGCATAAAATTCAGAGTTAAATGCTCAGCTTTAAGACAATTTAATATCTTTTCCATAAATATGCAGTTATTGAGAAACTAATCAACACCTGATTTAATCTTTAAATTAAACAAAATTTTTGTATCCAGTAGTTTTTAACTTGCCCTGAAATCAAATCTGAGGTTTAAATGTCTCCTTGGATCATCCTCTTTGTCATCATATGTCCCTTCCTCTACTTTTGAAAGATTTTATGGCCCTGCTTAAGGTCTTCCATTTCCAGCCCACTGCCCCAGAGGAAAGTCTGCCGTTACTCTGCTGTCTCCTGACTGTTTTTCTCTTGTGGAGTCCCCTTCACCAGGGAAACCTGGGAGGTGGTAAGCTAGGTGACATGCTCCCTGGTGGGCCTGCATCTACTGTCTCCCAAACCTGGTCTCTTTATTTCCTTACCTTTACTCTGTGAGGGACACAGCCCTGCTCCTGTTCACCAGACCCGACACATTTATATGATAGACACTGTTGCAGCCAAGATGGCTTTAAACAATGGTTTAGTCACCCTAGGATTTTCTAAACTGCTTCAGGAAGACCCAGTTCAAAAAGCTATCATGATCAGAACAAAGCATTTTAAACGACATTCTTAAATAAAAACCCAACAACGCTTTAAAATCAAGATCAAAAGGGACTTCACCACGGTGGAATTAAAAAAAAAAAGGACAGTGCAGAAAATCAAATATAATATTGGTACCTTACTTTGCAATACAAAAATGTTTTTCTATCTTTCAACATATCACAGACTTAATGTTCATTCATTTAAATTTATTTTAATATTTTTCCTATCTGATTTAACAGATGCATTTAATGATGATAATAATTATGATGATGAGTGTCTGGATGCAAGTAGAAAAGAGGATATACCTAAATAACTTTAACCTTTTGCTATGGTTTAGGGGGTGAAGAAGAAAATCAGCTTTGCAATGGAAACAGTCTATAGTCATTTAAAAATACTCATTTCTCTAATAAACATTTGGAGTTGTTATAAAATTATAAAACAGAGCCACATCTGCAACATTTAGCATTCTGGACCTGGGAATGGCCTGCTTCTGAAGCTTTGTTCTTGTGAGTTATGTCTACTGGTTGACACTTGGTATGGTACTTTTCTGGGAAGGGGGGGCTCACAGACATTTCATTCCCTAAGAATCAGCACCCACTATATTAATAAATGCTCATGATTTGTTTGAGGGATGTCTACAAAAAATATACTTTAAATAAAATAATAGCATAAATGTAGCAGATTTAAAAATGGTTTTAGGCTACAAGACATTATTGAGCAGACTGATGTGAAACTGTCAATTAGAGACATGGGTCTGATCCCTGGGTCAGGAAGATACCCTGTGGAGGAAATGGCAACCTGCTCCAGTATTCTTGACTGAAAAATCCCATGGACAGAGGAGTCTGGTGGGCTATAGTACACTTGGTTGCAATGAGTCGGACACAGCTGAGCACAGTTCTACTACGCCTTCCTTAGTCTAAGAGTAACTTATTTCATCAGCTGTTTGGTTACCCTGAGATATGGCTCATAGAGGAAAGATAGGGTAATTAGTTTTCCCCTTCTTTAATAATCAGCTTTCAAAATAACACTTTGGTTCCCCAAACATCCTCCAAAGGCCAGGATTTAGGTTGTATCTTGACTACTATTGCTATGAGTGCATACATAAATTTAAATGTATTTAATATTTTAATCCATTACTGTTATTTTTCTTATTTATCTTCTAAGTCTCCTATCCTTAACCAGTTGAAGGCACTTCAAAGTGGCTCCTGAGTCCTGTTAATACAAGCTCTGTAGCCTTTAATAGTTTCTGTGCTTTCTGGTCTCAACAGATGCTCTTGGATCATTACTTTTCTTAATCCGGACTTGGAATCAGCCACTTCTACAAGGAATCTTGATTTCTTCTGGAGGCAAACAGTATATAGAGACCGGACTGGGAAGTCTGAGGTGTGCTCTGTGGGAACTACACGTTTCTTCAACAAATAAATTGAGAAACAAGGAAAGAGGAATGAGAAGAAGAAGAGGGGGACCGAGGAGCAGACCTCACAAATAACAGACTTAAGAGACCAAACTGATAATGAAATTATGAGACAAAGGGGCAAACAGCAAAATTACTACATATTTGATGATTTTAAGCAATTACTATTACATGACATTTAAAAATATTTCTATTATTAACATGTTTTTTAAAAAGCCATTTTCTTTTAGAGGTATTCATTAAAATATTTATAGATATATTGATATGATGTTTGGATGTGACTTAAATAATCTTGGGATGGAGGACTGAGATAAGTGATGAAGATGAAATAAGATTAGCTATCAGTTCAGTATACTATTATCCTCTCTACTTTTGTAGAGAGAATTTTCTGTAACAAATTTTCCATAAAAGCCAAACTATTTGACACAGTCCACTTCACATAACATTTTTAAAAAATGAAAGTTAAAACAAATTTTCATTATCTTATGTACACATTTGTGCTTGGAATATGCTAAGAGATGTTTGATTAATAAGAGTTGAGAAGTACTGATTACTGATTAGGTAGAAAGACTGTATTATCAAGAACATTCAAAACTGATTTTAATAAAGGCTACAGCTTTAGAATGTAAAGGCTGTTCTTATGAAAAAAAAAGGTGAAACCGCAATGCTGAGAAACTCTTGAGAAGTCAGTGGGAAGTTAACAGAGCAGTCTAACAAGCACCCACTTCAAATGCTCAAAAAGTAAAGGGCACACCACGAGCTTGTGTGCAAAATGCAGGGGAGTCTGGAAATTAACTAGTGAGGGGTAAGAATAGCTTCCTTTTATCCCTTACGCAAACCCAAAACCAAAACACAATTCAAATAGGGAAATACTCTTGGACCTATGGGGCCAATGATGGGCAGAACAAAGATCTAAAAGATCAAGGCCAACAAGTTAGCAAATTATTTTTCAGATGATGAAAGCTATTTGTGTCATGCGGTAGGGCTGGCAAACACACAGGCTGTCTGGCATCAGGCTGAGGTGCCTGCTGGGCGGGAGGGAGGGAGGCTGCTGGGGACAGCCTGTGTCCATCTGTCTGGCAGGTACAGCAGCCTCGTAGGAACACAAGCATCTTGCTATTAGTTCTTTCAATTACTTTAGGGAAGCCAGAAGCTGATAACTTCCAAAGAAATCTCCTGACAATTACATAATTTATTATATAAATTTAAAGATAAACGTCAATTCTTTATTTAAATTATATAAATTTAAGGATAAATGGTCCAAGTGTTATTTATTATTAACAAAACATGTTAATAATAACAGCTGTAGATCACCTGTTTGTAATTTGTGCTCTACCTAAGAATCCTAAATTTGCTGCCCTAAAGGAATTTGCAACTAGCTGCATTATGCAGCTCAATAGTGGTGTGCATCAGAAAGTTTGTGGAAATGCAAATTCCTGAACTTCATCACAGAGAATCTTATTCAGTGGTTTCATGGGTGGGTCCCAGAAAATTGTATTTTTGATAAGTACTTGGGTAGGTCACCTTGAAGCATGTGGTCTGTGATCCACAGTTTGAAAATATCAAGTCAGGGAAATAAATAAATACTATATCTAGAGAAATATCTGAAAGTATGTCAGTTCAGAATAAGAGAATGTTGGTAGAGAGTATGGGGAGAAAGCTCCAAGGGCTGAAGACTAATGAAGACATGGGTTGTCAGGGGTGAAGGTAGACAGCCCTCTGAATGTGAGGCAGAGCGGGATGGTTCAGTGTAAGGGCCACAGAACTGGTGAAAGGAACACATTGTCCAGCAGGTTTGAGATTTCAAAACGGCAAACACCTTCTTAGAAGGTGCTTGATGCTGACTTATTCCAGCTGAAATATGGAAAGGCTAAGGCTCAGAAATCACACAACTGCTGGACCTAATTTGGCCATGAATGAAAACAAGGAACACATCCCCCTAAGATTTCAAAGGTTTGTTACAAGTTACAATATATTCTGTGATGGCCACTAGGTTATTATCACTCACAACTGTTCTGATATCTAATGCAGATAGAGAAGTAACATGACAAGCTGTGTGTCCACTATATTTTCAGACTTACATTTATTATTTTTTAAAACCAAGATGTAGAAGGAAGTTGTTAAAAACCAGTCATTCAGTGGCATCTATAAACAACATTTGCTCACCTCACTATGGAATTATGGAAATAGCTATATAAGCTAGAAAACTATCTGAATCAATTTACTGTTGTTAATGGCAGAATACAGGACTATATTCTTGCTTCATTAATGTCTATCATTTACTTTCCAGTAATGGACTAGTAGCTTTCAAAGCCCAGATATAAGTCAGGCTATATTCTGTGTGAGATCATTAAAGCAGTGGTGATGAGTATTTTAAATTTTCTGTGTATGGATTATTGTATGTTTCTAATGAAAAAAAAATGCACAGATTTCTTTAAGCCATTATACCAAAGCTGTACTTCACTCTGTTCTGTGTCAATTACCCAAAGGCAACTATGGTTGAGTACTTGCCATTTTGCTAAATGACTTATTTTGTATTTCCTTTCTTATCTGGGTTATCTCATTTTTTACCATACTATCCAATGTCTAGCTTTGCAAAGAAGTAGTTATTAAGAGCTAGTGTTGAGGAATGGTTGAAAACGAGATTCTCTCAAGATCTGCCGTTACCAAAAAGCAGTAAATAAAGTGTACATTACTTTGGCAGCTATTACAATGGGAATGAGAAAAGGTGTACCATCTTGTAAGTAAACTGAGTTTAATGTAACCTTCAAGACATAAAAATGATAAAGCTATTCCAAACAGCAGAGACCCAGAAATGTAAGAAAAGGGTTGGGGGCGGGGGGTGGTGTGTGTGTGTGTGTGTGTGTGTGTGTGTGTGTGTGTTTGGGTAATTTCCCCCAAATATGTAACACTGTAATATCTAATACACTTCTGCAGTTATTAACTGTGTGATCCCAAGGGCATTTTTCAGCATGAAATTAAAGGATACCAAAATTTCTACAGAAAATAAGGGTTAGTGGCCCTAAATAGGGCAGGCTTGTCACAAAGGGATTTGGCTGTTTGTAAAAAATAAAAAAACATGTAAAAAGAAAAGATAAGGAGAGAACTGAGCAAAATGAAAGATAACTCTACCCATGGGAAAACGAGCTGAAATCTGAAACATGCCCTGTGGCCCTGAGTTTCTAGAGTCTTTCATGAGATGTGTGTGTGTAAAAATTCCTCTTGGTAGTTCTAGGAGGCAAGTACCATTATCAACACCATTTTAAAAGATGGTCTCACTCTGGTTGAGATGTCACTCTGGTTCAGACCTGTCTATATTACACCCTCTCTTCAGTGCTGGGTACCACTCTAGCTCCACCCTTGCCCACCAATAAAAGCCATCTATCTGCATCTGTCAGTCTCTTGGGGTACTCCGCTCCTTTTAAAATTCATCCACAGAAACAGATCTGTGATGGAGGTTGATTTCTTGCAAACAAAATATTTTGAGTTATCTTCCATTAACATTTAAACTTGAACAACAGCATTTTGTGGCAATACTCTCACCAAAAGGATTTTAGAGTTCCTGCTTAGGAAATAGCCTCAGGCAGGAAGAGAGAATTTGGAGCTCACCTAAGACACTACCCTTTAAGTGACAATTTCAACTTTTTAGAATAATAATAGCTGTTTGCATTTCAAATTGCTTTACAAACTCTAAAAACCCTATCTGACCCTCATACAGCTCTATGAAGGTCAAATATTTCTATTGTATAGGTAAAGAAGCCAACTCAGTGATACTAACGAGATGGGGTCAGCTGGTGCAAAGCAGACTTGAACTCAGGCGTTGTGACTCTAAATGCGGTGCTCGTCTCACATCTGCCTTCTTAGGCATGGAAGTAACTTTAAAAGCCAAGATACACCCAGCTGGAGATCACACACCAATTTGTTGGTTGTGCTAATGATATAGTGTCAGAAGCCTAGAGGGTTAGCGCCTGCCCAGTAACTCCAGCAGAAGATGTTTCAGAATACCCTGAAGTACCCCTTTTATTTCCATCTCCTACCTATTTGAAGTGTATATTGACACACAGAAATTCTGCTATAAAAGTTGTGGTGGAAACTCCCCCCATTCTTTGAGCCTATACAGGCTACGTTTTGATTAGAGCTTGTTGCTAAAAGCCAGGCCTAAACCAGAGCCCAGGCCCCACAGGACAATTTCATTCTTTTCCAAGATGCACTCTTTATTTTCCTAATCCCTGCTGAGCATCTTGTGTTGCAGACAGGACAGCTGTGGTCAGGGCTCCCTGGAGGAGGTGAGAGGACGGGGGCAGAAACCCCACACCCTCTGTAGGGGACACTCTATGGCCCTATCTCAAAGTGCCTCCTGGGCCTCGAGCTTCAGCATCACCCGGGAACTTGTTAGACACGCAAACACTCCTGTCCCAGACTTACTGAATCAGAAACAGCAATCTTTAATGGGCTCTCCAGGCGACTCTGTTGTAGGCTGAAGTTTGAGAACGTAACTTTCTTAAGTTGATTGCTAGAGAGCATCAACCTCAGATTTGACAGATACTATTTGCATTGTAACAATAGTGGTGTGCTGCAAAATTTGCATGAAAATGATTCCTTACCACATGCCCACATATCCACTGGCTTTCCATAAGGATCTTTACGTAAAACTTCTGGAGAAAGATATCCAGGTGTACCAGCAAAACCTAGGGAAAACAGATGTTGATGAATGAAAACCAACTTGGCAAAACCAATATGAAATGGCAAAGCAAGGAAGAAGCTTCTTTGGGCTTCTTTATCTGTTGATCTGTTTGTCAGGGTAAGACACAGCTCTTAGGGAAATAAAATAACCTGGACGAGCTTCTCTCTATAGCAGTCTTAACATCAATCTGCCCTGCACTGTAGCTAATTAGAAGAAACATATCTTTCTTTTCCCCCAGATAGGAAAACCTTTCTATGGTGCTGCACAGTCAGTGTATACATTTCAGACTGCTTGCTCAGCAGCTCCGATTCCCCTTCACGTGCAAGTTAAAACTGAATCTGTGAAAGGGTCAGACATGCCACCCCATGCCTGGGGAGAAATCAGGAGAAAACCGCAGAAGGTGACACTTATCATGCTGCCTATGTAATATATTAGAGAGGCTGTTGCTGTTGCTCAGTCGTGTCTGACTCTTTGTGACCCCACAGACTGCAGCCCGCCAGGCTCTTCTGTCCTTTGGATTTTCCAAGCAAGAATACTGGTGTGCGTTGCCATTTCCTTGTCTAGGGGATCTCCCTGACCCAGGGATCGAACCTGTGTCTCTCGCATTGCAGGCGGATTCTTGACCGCTAAGCCACCAGGGAAGCATTATTATGAGGGGTATTTACCTAGAAAGTGGGGCTTGCCTGGTGGTTCAGATGGTAAAGAATCTGCCTGCAATGCAGGAAACCTGTTTCTGATCCCTGGGTCAGGAAGAGCCACTGGAGAAGGAAATGGCTACTCACTCCAGTGTTCTTGCTGGAGAATCCCATGGACAGAGGAGCCTGGTAGGGTACAGCCCATAGGGTTGCAAAGAGTCGATATGACTGAGTGACTAACACTTATCTACAAAGTAGAAGGACCCAAAACATAGGTCCTGGGGATAAATTTAAAGCAAATTTTCAGTAAATATTTTTGATAGTGAGGTAGTCTAAGGGAGGAGGATGGGGCTGAGAGTAACTGAAGAACTCACTAGGAGAAGAAATGCGCTCATAATATATCAAAGAGCTCACTCTGTACTAATAAGTAATCACTGTGTACTTATAACTGGCAACTGAAGAGAAGACTCAGGAATATTTAGATGAGTCACTAACGAACAAGTATCAGCTAGACTTTTAAGAGATGAGGTATGCAAAACTAGATGGCTAAAGAAAGTATCAGATAAATCAGTACTTCCAAGAAGGTATACTTAAATGATAATTAATAGCTAGCATCTAGAGTAAAATACTTATTTATGAAAATAATGGTTTTCAAATAAAAAATATTTACTTTAAAAATTACCAAAAATAGCTATGGCTATTTGGAAATTTTCTTTAAATGCATACAGAAATTGGAAAGTGTTCTTTAAAAGGATATGTACTCAGGAATTCCTCTGACTACAAATCAGTGATGAAGCACATTATTTATTTACTGGGATGCAAAGCATCCAAGAAAGGAGCTTTCCCCCACCTCCAAAACAAATCTGTACTTAGAAACAAGCATATATATAATAACACGGTTACAACAAAATTACATTTTGAGGCAAAGGATTTTGGATGTCACTTTCCCCCCATTTTCATTACCTGTCCTCTCCTGTTTGCTTTGGAGGAGGACAGTGAGAAGGAACTTCAAGAAAAGACCTGTATGCTGTAGTTTAAGCTTTACATGGACCACAGTTTGACCTCTACCTCAAACTTTATTTGATAGAAATGTTTGTTCAGTACTTGTGAGCTGCAAGAATTATTGAGCAACAGTGGTGGTTCCCCTGCCTGAAGTTCAAGGATTACCTGAAGGAGCCATGTGAAAGTTTGCTATTCTAAGGCAGAGGCAGACACACCAGCTTTCAAGAGCTTTTCAGGGCTTCTCATTGCCATATCTGCTCTCTCATTCCAACCATTCCTTTCCAACTCCTCCAAATGTTGAGACACAAAGGGAATCCAATGGGAAACAGATTCCAAAGACCAGATTAAAGACTGAGGTCCCACCTGGCATTTTAAGATACTTTATCATCTGGTCCTACCCACTACTTCCCCTTCATTCACTCAACATAATATCTTTCTACTTCTGGGCACTTAACCTAAAAAATCTCTAAGATTTCTTGAAAATAAACTTTCCATTTTCACCCTTAACGATGCTTTTTCTGTTTCTTGAACCCTCGATTTTTTTTGTGTGTATGTGTGGGAGGGAGTACTTTTTCTCTAACATAGGATGACTCTAAATACTTCCATTTCCTACAGTTCTCAGTGGTCCGTCCTTTCTCTGAATTTTCACTACCCTTTTATATGTAATCTGTAACCTACTATCTAGAATTGGTAAACTTTAATGTATGTCTGAAATAACTTGGTAGAATAGATGCCTGGAGTAGGAAATGTTAACACTTCATCGAGGTAGAAAAGAAAAAGAAGTAACCACTATGTAAGAAATGAAGTGATAATCCTAAGTGTAAATTATTACAAACCTCTTCTGGAGACTAAAATGCTAAGAGATACTTGCTCCTATTTAGCACAACTGTCATTTGAGCAGTCGGGGATCCTTACCCCTAAGAATAGTGAAGCCTACATCTATACACACAAATGTTAAAACAGTGCACTTTACAACATGTTCTCATGAATACAGAAATACTGAGGGTAAGACAAACTGGATGTTCTTTAGCATGAGATTAAACTCCTAAATCTAGTTTATTATGATATAAACTATCAACGGGAATTTAATGAGAGCTAACCTTCCTTAGAGATGGTGCATGTTTCTCATTCTGAAAAACCAACAGGAATACCAGAACAGATCAAAGAGAAAACAGAATTACTTACATGCAGAATCCACTGCAACATACTGCCGCTAAAAAACCCTTAATATTTAAACAAGAGACATAATAACATAATAGCAACCAAGCAAAAGAATTCTTCCATAAGAAACAGATCATGGCATTTATCCTTTTTTTCTAGTAGCAAAAAAAAGAAAAAAAGAAAGAAAGAAAGAAATGGATTGCAAACAGCATTTCAATCCCACAGGAGAAACAGATTATTCTCTTTGGTAAATCTTCTAGTTTACCTTACAAATGTGTTACAGGGTGCTACTACTTCTAGCCTTTTTGGCTATATACAAAAAAAGACAGAAGAAGTAACATGGGAAAAACAAATATTTGATCTTGAAAATAAGGAAATAACTGAACACAATAGACGGCTTCTAGAGTGGCTTGAATAGTTTAATTTTTATTTGGAGTAGACCTCAAATTTATTAAAATAAAACTATGTAAAAGCTTGAAACTCTGGCATTACACATAATGAAGAAAGAGTTCTGCTTTTTTCTTATTAAAATAAAAAGGTTCCCCACTCAAAACCTTTACATCTTTTAAAATATAAAATTAATCAGTCAAATACATGAGACTATGGCAGAAAACGGAATAAATATAAAAACAAATCATTCATACTAAAACATTCCTTTCTTCCTAAAACCTAAAATATATCAGGCAATATCTCCAAAAGAAAGGCAGTACATCGCATTCCCTTCACTTAGTATCCATGCAGATTCACTGAAATTTGAGTTGAATGTGCTCAGTTGCTCAGTCATGGCTGACTCTTTGCAATCCATTAAAAAAAAAAAAAAAAACTTTAAAAGAAAGCTAAAAAAAGTATTCTCCTAAGCTTAGAAACTATTTTTTTAATACTTTTAAAATGATGAATTTTCTTAGACCTTAAAATGCATCTTTTAAAAGTCATTACCCTAATAGGTACCTTAGCAGGAACTTAGCTGATTATCGCCATACCAAAGAAAACAATGGGAATTTCACTCCCCATCTGTCATTGTTTCTCTGAGACCAGTTTGCCTTGAGAAATGAATTATCACAATTTGAAAATCTGTGTACTTTTATATGGATGCTATTGCTTTCACTAGCCTGATATTTAGTCATCCACTCAACAACTTCTACTGTGCAGGCTGGTTCTGTGACATGTTTCATTCCAAGACAGTTTTGAAAACTTACTGAACAGTTTTGAAAATCCAGGCATATTTCGATGGTCTACTTCACTCATCTCATAACAGCCTCATGAAAGAGTGTTTATTATTTCCATCTGCAGAAAGGACACTGACCTCACAGAGTTAAAGCGACTTGCCTAATATTATGTAGTTGTTAAGAATCAGAGCCAGGATATCAGCTGCAGTATTTTAATTCAAAAAGCAGAAACTTTGTAATACACATAGTCCCTCAAACAGCTTGTGATCTAGCAAAGAGATGAAATCTCACCCAAACAAGTGAGATTTCAGGAGCTCAACTTCAATACTTTTATAAGCATCATCCAAGTTGTCAATGTTAAATTTGATCCTTGGCTCTGTAATAAGGCTTCTGGTTTATTCCCGATATCCAATTATCATCTTGTACATAGTTCTGGCAATCATATCCCTGAGCCTAAGTCCCTTTTTTGGTATCTCGTGAAGTGGGGTCCTGCTTTGTTCTAGAAAGGACTAGAGTTCTGTCTTGGAACCCAACTTGCAGGATTCTGATTTCCTCTAAACAGATTCCCTTAAAATTCAGGGTTCCTGTCCTTTCTGTTTGTTACCTGGAACTTGCTTGCTCCTGTGTTCTTAGTTCAAGTTGTCTTCATGCATAATTTGAACTTCTGCCTTATCTTACCTGGTTCCTTGCCTGCAGGCTATCCTTAAAGCCATCCTCCTACCAAATAGGTTACTCAACAGAAACCCGATTATGTCCTCCTCTAACTCAAAAATTTTCACCAGATTCCTAAATCTAAGATAAATGCTGAATCCTTCAAAAGAACATAAAATCCTTTCCTACTTCATCAGCTCCCCATCTCAGTATACCTTCTACTTTAACTGTAATCAACTTCTCGCTATTCCTGAAACAGAAAAAAACTATTTCATGCCTCTGAAATTTTGAATGTGTTGGTCCCTCTGTCTGGAGTGCCTTTATCTCCTTGCATGCCAGTGAACAACACTCCCATTCAGCCACCAGAAAGGGGGAAGCCTTGTCCCAGTCACTGAAATTTCCACAATTCTTCTCCTGTGCTCCAGACCACCTTACACCTGCTTCTGTTAAAGGTGCTCCCACGCTGCCTGCTAAATACTTACTGATAACGCAAGTATGAGTCTTTTGAAGGGCAGGACCTCCTAATCCATTTCTGTATCTCCAGTGATTTGCTCTGCCCATCTCTGTGACAGCCCCACGACTTCCTATTGGATCCCAACTCCTGTAACTGTGTGTTCTTTATCAGGGTCAATTATACTCTTTCCTAGGATAAAACGATGTTTCTGAATCTCAGACGTACAGCACTAATTCTAGGTCTTGCCCCTTTTCAGTTTGCAGTTAATAGGAACAGCTTTGTCCAGTTACATGACAAAGTATGCCACAACAAATGCCACATTTGGAGGTATTAAGTTCACCTGGTAAGTAAGGACAACCTTAATGTAAAAGGCCGTATTCAACAGAGGTATCAGAGACAAGGACAGTGGTCAGGCACTACTGAAGCAGGGCCGGCAGCACAAAATGAGGTCCTGAGCGAGGCTGCCTTCAGAGGCGGGGGATGAGGCTGTCCCACCGGCCACGCCCGTTACGTGGCTGGGGCAGATGAGAGAGAGATGGGGAATCCTGGGAGATCTGTGTACTTTTCAGTACATGTGTATGTTTAGGGATACAGAAAACTACTTGTATAGAAAACAAAAGAAGTAAGCATTTCTTGAGCTCTCTTTCTATTTGTTGTTGTTGTTTAGAGGATAAGCAATTCAAACTGAAGGGCATTTTGCCACTGGCCACAACATGGATAGACCTAGAGACTGTCATAGTGAGTGAAGTCAGACAGAGACAAATATAAGACAGCTTATATGTGCAGTCTAAAAGGTACAAATGAACTTCTTACAAAGGAGAAGTAGAGTCACAGATGTAGAAAACAAACAGAAATTTGTCTGGGGTAAAGTAGTGTGACACATACACACGACTGTGGCACTAGTGGTGAGGAATCTGCCTGCAAATGCAGGAGACGTAAGAGACAGGGGTTAGATTCTTGGGTCGGGAAGATCCCCTGGAGGAGGGCATGGCAACCCACTCCAGTATTCTTGCCTGGAGAATCCCACGGACAGAGGAGCCTGGCAGCTAAAGTCCATAGGGTCACAAAGAGTCAGACACGACTGAGGTGACTTAGCATGCATGCACACTGCTATTTATAAAATAGATAACTAATAAGGACCTACTGTATAGCACAGGGAACTCTACTCAATATTCTGTAATGGCCTATAGGGGAAAAGAATCTAAAAAAAGAGTGCATATACATATATGTATAGTTGGTTCACTTTGCTGTATTTCTGAAGTTAACACAACATTTTAAATCAACTATGAAAGTGAAAGTGAAGGCTTTCAGTTGTGTCCGACTCTTTGCGACCCATGGACTATAGCCTACAAGGCTCCTCCGTCCATGGGATTTTCCAGGCAAGAGTACTGGAGTGGGTTGTCATTTCCTGCTCCAGGGGATCTTCCCGACCCAGGCATTGAACCCAAGTCTCCTGCACTGCAGGCAGATGCTTTACCCTCTGAACCACATGAACTATATTCCAATTCTAATCTCAACACACTGGCAGTGAGGACAGAGGCAAGGCGGCAGCTTGTGGAGACGTTATATTTTAGGATGCTGCCTGAAAAGTGGATTAATACTCAGCAATGGCAGAAAGAGAAGCATAAGAAATTCAGTGGGTAAAATAATTTATTTATCAAAACAATTCATAAACTTGAAATACTATAATCCAGAAATATTTAATACCATAATTTAAATTTGTTTAGAGTTAATCTCGTCCTCACTTGCAAGGAAACAGAAATTTCATAATACAGAAATTTCAAAATTGTAGAGCAGAAACTGGCACTTTGAAAAAATAGAAGATGAAACTCACACACACATATATAGATTCATAACACCATATATTATATAAATTTCTCTCTATATGCTTTATAATATTTTTAAAACTTAATATTGCTAATCACAAAATATGCAAAATACCGTGCAAATATTTCCAGAGTACCTAGTTACATAGGAGATTTCAGCATCAAGTGAGGCTGTATTTGGACAATCAATTTTCTCTCAAATAAAATACTCTTTGAATACTGCAATCCTCCTATTAATTAATACAGCACCCATTTTTCATCAATTCTTTAAGAAAAAAGGGTCATGTTACTGCTCTTCTATTATATTTCCCCTTATTTTTAGACTTATACTTTTTTAATGTCAGTAAAATTCGGTACTTATAACAGTCCACTATCTTAAGACTAGTCGAGTTGTCAGAATGAACGTTTCCATTTTGCTGTGGCTGGTAAGCGGGATGGGGCTGCGGCCCGGAGAGTGCAAGCAGCACGGGGCCCTACTCACCGAACCACGCCTGCTGATCTCCTTGGACCTCTATGGCTAGGCCAAAGTCGGCGAGCTTCACAGCGGCTCCCTTGGACTTGCTAGCTAAAAGCAAATTCTCAGGCTTTATTTAGAAAGAAAAGAGAGACTGATGTGAGAATCTAATTTAAGTGACTCTTCAAAACTAACGTTTTGTAAGATTAGGAGGAAAAAAAAAAAAAAAGTCATGCACTGTCCTCTCTCCCGGAGACTGTCATTCCTAAATCCCAGGGAAAATATGGTTAGAAAATGATTACAAACGATCATGTGTGCAGGCTTCGGACAGATGCATGTACGTCCTGGAGAGATACTGGGCTGATGAGAGTATCACTTGGGGAGAGTTCAAATGAATGGGAGCACCTGTCTTGACCTGCTCACATGCTCCCAAGTGCTGCTTGAGGTCCAGACTTGGCCACGGACATTGGCTTAGAAGCCTAACAGAGCACAGACATTTTTCAGCAGAAGGGAACTTGGCAAAATGATAACAAGAGTTGGACCAATCTACAGACATTTGGCAAGTGAAACTGTGCAAATTAAATCCTAGTTGACTTCAAGAGTTTGGACCCAAATGTAGTGATTTTCATTCCTCACTGTTTCCAAACAATTTCTGTACAAATTTTGGAGTCTTATTCTGATTATGTATTAAAATTGCTGTCTTTAAGAATCTGTTTATTCTTAAAGGCAGAAAGAGTCTACTCTTACGTGCCAAATGTTATAGTTGGCTTTTTTTTTTCATAAGCTAGTTTTTAAAAACATAATGTATATGTCTTCAAAGTGAGATTCAAAATATTACTTATATACTTATTTTCACATCTCAGAATACTATAAGAGAGACGCATTTTAATTTTCTCAGCTATTTATCATTACTTAAGGACTGATAACTCAATCCTGGGATAAGGCTGTGTCTACACCACTGTTTCCCAACCGGTCATCGAGACACATTGGTACTTTGAAAATAAGCACCATGACAAATTCTTGACTTTCCCTGGACAGCTTTTGTGCATTTTAATAAATGAAGGGAAAAGTTGGTCAGGAAAAGGAGGCCGATTAATGCATAATGTAAATCTATCATCCTTAGATCCTTAGGTATCCGGATGAAAGTTTGTCTGGATTGGTATGTGTATTCCGGAGAGTGGTTCAACATCTTCTAATCTTGGGCTACAACCCAGCAAATTTAGAGGTGTCTCAGACTGAAAAAATTTGGGAAACAATGGACTCTCCAAATGCCAAAACAACTGTATGAAACATTTAAACATTCCGTTAATCAAATTGGTTTTGTTTATATATTAACAAACAACTGATTTCAATTTTTTTTCCCATGAAATTTGCTACTTTTTTTCCTTGCTGAATTAGTCAATTCTGTTGTTGTTTTGACCTTGTGTAAACACAACCTAAACCAATATTTATTAATTAAGCCAGCCATGCAAATTAGCAAAGACTCATAACCAGAGCTCAGAAGAAATTAGCTTAAGTCTACAGGAACTGAAGTGTAGGCAAGTAAGTTTTAATCAAGTACCAGACTTCTTCAGGCTATTGCTGCTCACTGCCATCAGATTCACCACTGTTATGACAAATGGTAATTTTAAGGAAAACTTTATAATGTTTTAGGGCTGACAGGGTTTTTACCTAAACACTAAACACATGAAGACTTAATTTGGATGTTGGGATGAACATGTCTTAAGAATATAAAGATCTCCATGCTAAAATAACTTTCAGTAAAATCTAACATTTGAAATTACTTGGAATTCTTGTTTATCTATCACTATACTATAGTATCTAACCATGCTATATGATTAATATTTAACATTTTATTTTCCCAACTAAAACTATGGTCACTGCATTTAGGTACCTTCTCATTTAATCAAGAAGTGATTGCCAGCTATTAATTTATGGAATAAATACCTTGGAAGAAAACACAAACAATAAATAATAGTTTATTTCTCTGTGACCTTCATATTCAAAAGCATTGAGATGTCAGAGATCTCTGCAAATACCCAGCTGTCTTAATTTGTCAACACAGACTCATTTAGGGAAAGAGTTCCAATTGCTTTAGAAATTGTAATCATTTTAGGTCTTTTCAATTTCAAGTGGTATTTAACTTTGTTGACCAAATGCCAGTGTCATCAATGAATAAACTTATAAACAATTCAATGTGCTTTTATTCTTATTAATAAATCAAAAAATTCTGGGCAGTGCTGGGTGCATTATGCCCTTGTACACCAAGTATCTGCTAATTCAGAAGAGAGGGAACGCCTTGGAGTTTTCTGATGCACAGTCTCCGAATGACTGAGGCAAATACTCATACCTTGAGACAATCTCTAAGACCTCTTTGTAGGGCCCTGTGACTTATCCAGGAAATAATAAATCCATCTGGATCCGTGTTTCACCTTATACCCAAGAAGACTGTTCAGCTGCAGTTATGCACAGGAAGAGGCATGCTATTTCAAGGTTACTGTATAGGCTCGAATATTAACAGCACTGAAATGACTTCATGTTTAAACGTATCTTTAGGCAAACCTAAAATACAGAATTATGGAGTACAAACTGAAAAATGAGGATGATTACTGACTTTATTAAAGGATTATTTGCTTTATAAAATATTTTATCACAAGATTGCTTCTATTGACCAGCTTCAAAAAAACATTAAAAATATCACATACTTTTGATTTATAGTCAACTCTTTGGAATATGTTTGTTTGAATAATCTTTTATCATGTTCTGCAAGGATACAGGAGACTTAATCACCAAGATTTTCTAAAGCAGCATTTAAACCAGGGCAGTACACATATATCCTGATTTTAATTGCTACCATTTAGATAGCTTCCAACTTAAGAACATACTGCACTACAAAAGTTCATTGGCAAGCTGATAAATTTAGATTATGAATGTCTACAGAAAGTAAGATAATTTGTGGTTATATTCCACAAAAGCTGAAATAGTAGAATCTCTCACCAAGTTAGTGGCTACTTCCTTATAGAAAGGGTCACCACGACACCATTAACTGCTAATATTCTACTATTTTGACCTTCTAAAACAAATCAGAAAGGTGAGATCAGAAACTCCAGCCTTCCAACACAACTATGTTTGAACATGGGGGCACAGCACTATGATCTAGATAGAAAAGGAAGACATGGATTTATGTCCTGGGCCTGATTCTTATTAATTATGTGGATTTGAGCTATTCAGACCTTTGAAGCTAAGTAACTAGTTCTTCACCTCGCAAATGAACATTAGAAATATATATATTTTTTAAAATCTTATAACAGTATGTATAAAATTATAAAGCCCCACTGGGTTTTATCACAGGGGTTTGTCCTCCATAAGAGACATTATGCGCACTAGTGATCAGCTATTACACTCCAGTACAGCGGGCCATTTCAAACGTGTAGAACACTGAATATCTGTAATGAATGCTCATGACTTGAGAAACGTCTGCATTTCTAAATTAAGTGCAATCTATTATGTTAATATTTACACATTGAGATTACCCCTAGATTCTTATAATGCATCACTGTTTAGATTGGTTTTTAAATAGATTCTACTGACATTCTCACACACAGGTTCCTTCCCCACCCCATTGCTTCCTAATGATGCAGGATTTTCCACGACATCTGGTCTTAGTGTCAACAACCATTTATAGCATATCAGCTGTAATGAGCAGCAACTGCTTGCAAGTTTTGTTCTGTACTTCCATATGGATACAATGACAACTTCTTTCATCATGATTTGGGGTTTTCTTGAAACTGTTCAAGTATCTCAAAGTACTGAGGCAAGTTTCTGGAATCACTTTCAGAACTGCAAGAGACTTGGGAGATAAACTAATTCAAACCCCTCTTTTTCTAAACGAGATAAGGAGGTTCAAAAAGATGAAGCAAGGGCTTGAGGTCAGATTTCCTGATACCTTCCTTTTAAATATGTGATTCTGAGGTATAAAAATCATTCATTTTCAAATGGGAATCCATTCAGTAGATATTTTAAGAAGAATTTAAAGTACTCAAAAATATTTACTACCCATATTCAAATAAAACATGGGAAAACTTATGAAAAAGGCATAATTTAATCTTTGCTTCTTAAAAATCTCACAAACATATCACAAGGATTTCTAAATTAGCATGATGTTTATTAAAGAACTGATTCAGAGGTGATGATCATCTTCAATGTTAGTCATAAGACAGATTTATCTGTGCACATACATGATAACTAGCCAGTAAACTCAAATATATGCAATTTAAGTTTAGTGAAATCATGTGTATTTTACTTTAAATGTTTTGCTCTTTATGGATATTATAAAACAGCAGGTTATGAGTTTTATTATTCTATATGATTTGATTCTTACGCCACCCTGGATATTGGCTTTTAAGAAGTGACACAGTCTTTTAAAATTTCTTTCCTCTAGTTGGAAAGTGTCAATATTCCAATATGAAGTTCATCAGTCAGTGCTTTGGTGTGTTTTCAGTCACTTCTTTGCCAAAGAAGGTGTGAACAAAGCTCCTAAAATTCAAATAAATGAAATCTTGCATGAATTGAAAAGACTGACTATCAGACTCATTCATACATGTGGTGGAGGACCTTTTGTGCACATGGCACAAGTGACTTTTGCTTTTATTTTCACGTGGTGGATGCCTGAATTTATGTACTTAGCATGTGGAGTTTCTAGCTGATGAATGCGCTGTAAGTTTGTGATGAGGAAGTTCTATTTCTATCGCTATGCACATATGAGCAAGTTCATAAGAATCACTCTGTATCACATTCCTGTTTCTTGATGCACTTCTAACATTGCTTATCAGCACACACTATCAAGTAGATTGAAAGAATCAGGGTGTAACCACAGGGGCCGCACCAATCACCTCCTGTTTCTCCACAGCCTGACACACACTGAGTACTTCATAGAGGAGCAGGAGAACCACTAAATGGATTATGGAATTTGTCACATAGTTTGTAATGTATCTAGATGTACATTAAAGACTATGATATAGCCTTTAAACTTTTTTTTTAAAGATGATTTTGTGAAAAGTGAAGTACTTGTGATTTTGTAATCAAGGAAAATGTAGAAATCACTATTTGACATAGCTACCCATGGTGACAAGGATTTGCTGAATGCTTGTCACATTTCCAGAAAATGAATTTCTTTCTTTTCTGGTCATACATTTAATTTTGTGTCTATGAAAGTCTTAAAAATCCTCCCAAATTTCCAGAATTACTATCTTCACTAAAATATATCTATCCATCCTTCTATCTACTTACCTACCTATCAATCTTATATTCATCTACCCGTCTAATGATTTTTCCGTTAAATAACACTTCTTCAGGAGGTAGGCTTTAAGAAGACAGTATTTTCTACAAAGGCAATTCACCAGGGCCTATTTGTGGCTAAAAGATTCAGTTGTATGTATGCAGCCTCTTATCCAGAGAGCTGCTCATGAGGCAGTTTAGTAACTACTTCTGATACACCTTGAGCTGAAGAAATTTTACTACTTTGTGTGAAAAATGGTTATTTGAAAAAGTACAGCTATATAACTGTCTCTTTTGACTTACTTCCTTCGGTCAACTGATTCAGAGAAATTGTATCCCCCATGCTCTTACGTGAGAGAACACATCTGACTTGACATTACTTTATTTACTGTGACATCGAGAGTTGTCGCTTTTTACCGCAGCCTCTTTTTGACCTGATATATTTCTGGAGGCGGTGCCTGTCTGATGTACTCCCGTCTTTCTGGGAGGAGCAGCAACGATACATCTTCCACATATGTTTAAGTGATCTTTTAACTCATTGGCCTGTATGTTCCATGTATACAGGTTTGTTTTTGTTTTGCTGTGTAATACATGCCTAAACCTAAGACAAGGCCTTAATAGGTGCTCGAGAAATACTTGATTAATGTTTGTTCTTCTCTTTTGATACCTGAATTTTTAATTATCAGTTCACACATATATCCCCCCACATTACAGTAATCCTCTCTTCATAAATGATCGATTTTTTAAGGACTCCAAACTGATTGTCTTGATGTGGCCTAAATTAAATGTGGCAAATCCATTTTATACTTCTCGATGTCTCATTTCCCAAGGGCTGTGGACAGCGCCACCTTACTGATTTCCTAAACAGAACAGTATCACTTTTTACACCAGTCTTTTGTCAAAATTCATGCTGTTCTCCTACTCTATGTCTTAACTATACCTTATTCTCTTCTTCCTAATGATACAAATTTTGTATAGCTCTGAAAAGCCACAGTTGGTGATTATTTTAATCTCTTGATTCACTAAATTTAGACCCACTTCCCCAAATAACTCTCAATGCTGATGGTAAAATGAGTTTCCTGTCACTGTTGTGAACTTTTCTTTGGTCTCTATGAGGGTTTTCAATTCATTCATCTAACTGAACTGAGAAGTGGCAGGGATTAAGCTTGCAGACCCTGGAGTCCAACTGCTTGGGCACAAATCCTGTCTTACTAGCTGTGACTCTGAACAAGTCCTTTTACTCGCGGTTGCTAGTCTCCTCTTAGGTAACGTGGAGACAATCATGGTACCTTCCTCATGAAGTTATTCTGAAGGTTCGTATGATAATACAGCGTAGGGTATAGAGCAACTGCTTGATAAATGGCAGCTATGGCCCTTTTATTTTTATTAATGTTGTGCCTTGATCCAAACCCTCTCATATCCCTGAACTATAGGCCTATAACTATGTCACCACTGCTGGACCTCCCTAAGAGATCTACATCCATTGCCTGACACTGAATGCACCTTATACGAAAGACTGTGGTCCATGGACCCACTGGATACTGCCTGGGGCTGCCTGGCATGCTGCCAGCATCTCACCACCCTGAACTTTCTCCTGCTGTTATCTCTGGGACATCCTCAAGTTGCCTGCTATGGCCTAGCCTTATCTCTAGGCCTGATAAGTTTCCATCTGGAGGATTCTACTGTCTAAAGAGCCCCTCAAAGTGGAGGTTATTAAAATATTAAAAAAGAGATCTTCATGTTACCACTGAATCAAAGAGGATATGCTTATCTTCTTTTATTCAACATTAATCAATATATCACAACAGCCTATTTTACTCAGTGCTGTCTTTTAAAGGACAAATGTACTTTTGGTTGAACTTCATTCTTTCCTGAATTGAAGGACTATGCTGCAAGTGTTAACTAGGTACAAGGTCCCACGTCAGGTACTGGGAAGGAACACAAATGGCTATTATCCTCAGAGGAGTCTATAGACAGCCTGTACAGTACTCCTACGCTCACAGGTGCCTATGATGATGATGATAAATGTAATACATCCTGTGTCTTTATCTCACTGATATGGACAAATTTAACTGTGTCTATTGTACATGAATTAACCCCATGGACTAATGTAGCCCACCAGGTTCCTCCGTCCATGGGATTCTCCAGGCAAGAATACTGGAGTGGGTTACCATTTCCTTCTCCAGGGGATCTTCCTGATCCAGGGATCGAACCCAGGTCTCCCACATTGCAGGCAGACGCTTTAACCTCTGAGCCACCAGGGAAGCATTGTACATGAATTAACATGAATCTTGCCCTGGAAGTAGAAATATATGGCCTAATAATTGTAAGGGCAACATTTGTGCTTAAAGCCTGATAATGGATTTCAGCAGCTGATCTTTATCATTTTAATATATTGGTAAATGTGTTATTCCAAGCTGTGTACTTATCAGACTACGCATCATGGGTATAGAAGCCACAGATCAAAGCCAGCGACAGAGCACTTAAGCTGCCCCTTGCACACAGCTTGGGCCTCTGTTGGTAAGTTTATGTCGTGGCCTATTAGGAACTAGACTCAACTGAAGTTTATCCAAGTCAGTGATTTGACAAAAACTAAGACAACAATTACAGAAATTATAACAGGCTTCATCAGAAGTTCATCTCCATCCTCTCCTTAAATCTGAGTAAGAATGGAAAGCAAAAACACTCTTCCCTCTTGAAAGAAATCTGAGGGGTGATGCAGCAGGCTAATTTCTTTCAGTAGCAGCCTCTCTGGAAATCACCTGCATGCGTTTTTAATTAGTTACTTTAGCTCGTATGTCAGAAAACATCTTTTCCTTCCCATTCCACAGCCTAGGCTCACTGACATCTCTGATAAAAGTTACGGTCTTTGAAGGACTCAGCTGAGTTTGGACATTTACAGAAGTGCAATATCAAGACCTCAAAAAAATTTATTTCCAAAATCCTGGAACAAAATTTGCATTTCTCATCGTGGCTTTAACAGTATACTTATAATTACATAAATGAAGTTAAATATCTCAAATGATAAATGTATTAAACAGTAAGAAAAGCACCAACAAGGTGCATGTCTGCATGCAGTCACTTAAAAAGGAAAGTAGCACTGTGAGTTCTAAGAAGCAACAAAAAGGGGCACTGTCTTTATGTGGTTACTAAGCAGTTTTTGAGGTGATTGCCAAATATATGAATCTTCAAAGGAACACATTCTTGTTCCTTTTTCCTGATGGGTAAATTTGGTAAGCGTTAGCAGATGGACACAATTCTACCTTGGTTCTCCAAAAGAACAAGCTCTCAGACTCAAACTGAAATCAAAGGAGGGTTCTAGAAAAGGCAATGTTTTGCTTACAGATCACATCTTCAAGTAACTTGCTGTGAATCACTGAAGAAATATTCTTCTAGAACATATAAAATGAGTGGGAAGTACTGTAACAAGAGAAGTATGCCCAGGAGAAACCAGCCTAGGTCCCGAACACGTTACAGTTTAAGACATTCTAAATTATCCTTTGCCACCTCTGTACTAAAGCCTGGAAAAGGCTGAGGTTTCAAATGAAAAGTCACAGCCCCACAGTGCTCCCATGTGCTATGTTGCCCACCTAGGAATTTCCCTCCATTAAATTTCCAGGTGTAAGTAAAGCTAGAATGCTGAGAGAAGAGGCCAGAGAATTAATAACAAGATGGTCGCCTCTGAAATGTTTAATTTCTAAATGATCTGAGCACTTCTCATTCTCAACGGTTATCAGAAACTGAGTCAAGTCTTAAAAGTATTAGTATGTAGCTATATGTTACATATGTACTATTTGATAATAAGACTTGTTTTACCCTTTTTCCATCTGTTTTAAAACACAGTAGTATCTTGACCCCTAGAAATATAAGTAAATAAAAAAGCAGGAAGACTCAATGTCCTCAGAATTCCTGGGACTAATGTTAAGGGAAAAAGACTTTACTACCCACAATGGAGGCCTTTAACACCAATCTCGTGGGCCAAAAATCTACCTAATATATTCATCTCTATTTACTTTATAATCTTGATAACTACTTACAAAATATAGTACATATAGTATGAGTTTGATCAACAAACATGCCAATGTGTTCACAGAACAAGTTTAAAGAGAAGAGGAGATCATCAGTCCTACTCAAAGTCATTAGATGCTGTATCCTGTCTTCAGAGAAAGAAAATATAACCTATTTATTGTTCATGTTAGGAAATGATTTCTCTCTGGATGAAACGGGATTTATTTAAGTTTCAAGCGTGCATTAGAGAAGAGAGAGAGTAAGAGAGGTTGTGGCGAGGGAGTGTTTTCGTTATGTGCTGGCAAGAGTCCGCACAGCTTTGTTGCTCACATTTCTGCCTTTGCAGGCATAACTGCAGCTGAAGAGCCGTAGGAGTCGTGTGCTGGTGTGTCTTCTCCAAGGGCATTACTCACCTTCAGGTCCCGATGGACTACGCCCATCTGATGGCAGTGCAGCACAGCCTCCAGGATCTGCTGAATGCAATGACTGCATGCAAACACCAGGGGGCGTGTGTTAGTTCCAAGCTTACACTCACTGTCTGTACACCCTCAGAGAGACTGGGTTAAAGAGCAAAACTAGCAGACAACTGGGGTTGCGTTTAAACATCTTCAGTCGCGTAAACACACGCTCGAGTAGAGTGACTACTACCTCAGGACAGTCAGGATCTTGCCAGATGTGGGCCAAAATGTAGGTGCACTCGTTCTAGAAAAATCCACCTTAAAACTTTCAATGCAGGAGCTCTTTTCCTGGTTATAAATCCTCACAGGAAATGAACTGGAACACAAGCATAGTTTTTATAGATTTTGTGTTCCACCTTCCCGCCACACAAAAAAAGCTGTTTCCCTCTTCTCTCCCATTTTTCTTGTATCATTTGAAAGCTGTCACATTAGCAGTCAAGGCTCCATTAAGGTTAAATTAGGATACGTAATGAATTTTTGATAAATCATTAACTTCGCATGCTTTAATTTAGCTGGCAATTATTATCTCTTGCCTGAGGGTTCATCGGACTCAAATGGAGCAATGAGGAACCAGTTGTTCTGCTACAGCAACCCATGGTCTCAGAGCAGAAGTGGTGTTTAGCTCTACAGGCGGACATACATCACAGGCCAAGGTTATTTCCAGGCCAACGCTGGACATCTCAGGAAAGCCTGCCCCCAAACCGTCTCTGGTAGTTTACTCCTCGGAACCTTAAGAGCTGCGCTTTCAGTGCGGGCCTTCCCTTTCGCTATGATGTATATTTAGCCTGTAGATGAGCAAACTGGAAGAGGCATCATGCATTATCATGTCATCATTTAGTCATTGTAAGGAAAAGTTGGGAAAGGCACGGGAACGACTGTACAACACCCACCCTCTGCCCTTTCCCCAGAAAAAAAACAAACAAAACTTCCTCTGATTCAGGTTTACGGACTCCATATACTGACCTTCAGGTCCCTGTGCACTATGCCATTTAGATGACAATGATTTACACTTTCTAGAATCTGCTGTATACAATGACTGTAAAGATACAAGGGCAGAATGGGAGGGAGAACATTTTAAAGGCACATAATCACATTGAATACAAAATAAAATGAAAATCTGAACAAAACAAACAAACGAACAAAAATTATATTTTTCACATTTTTTAGCTTTACACTGGAATTAAATAATGCTGGATAAAGCTAATTTTGGCAGTAACAAAAATGACATCCAACACAGAATTTGTGACATGTTCAGACAAAACAATTTGATATGTGTTTTCTTTCATTGCAACTCTATCAATCATTTGTTTATAGAAGTCAAAATTTCCATATTCAGGGAGAAAATTTTATAAATAATTCTAGGAAATTTTATAAATAATTCCCACAATGTTCTGGGAAAATTCTTCAGTGAAATAAAATTTATGGGTATTTCTCATACACATCTAAACTGTTTAAAATCTGAGGTCACAATTAAACATAGGTGTTGAAACAAGAGGGTAACACAAATGAAGTGGCAGGTGAAACAAGGGTTAAAAAAAAAATGGAGGGAGACATTTACCATTTTGAGTTAGAAATGGTGCTGCTTATATAATATGTAATAGGAAAACTAATGCATGTCTCCAGTAACATAAGGAGAATTTAAAGTAAATCCATGGTATTAAAAAACCCTCTTCAGGATAACCATACTTTGGTGGGGAAGGAATAAAAACTTGAAAAATAAAAATAAAAATTTAAATCCCCTCGAGCACTGGTGGTTGTTCGACATATTCCATATACCTCAGTGAAAGAAAACTTTTATTCCTATGTTAAAATGTACATTTATGTTACGTCAAATAGACTGCTAATTAAATTAGAGGGAAGACATCATTGATGGACATCATAAGGTCCCATGATCTGTCATCTGACATGCAGTAATGTAAGACATATCACACTGATGGATTCTGAACAAGGTCACTGTGTGATTCAAACGCAGGTATATCATAAAACTACATTCATTCATTCAAAGATTAAGCAAATACTTTAGTGAGGACATTTTCAATCATTTAATGGACAAAATACTACTACTTCAAAGTAAATTCTTGAATTAAAAAAAAGTAATCACTGTCTATCTGATTTATTACAACGTAAGTGTCACAATGATCATGATTATGATTTTCTAGCTCTAACTCGATTTAAGTGTACCACTAAAAGAGCTTGAGAGAGATTGATTTTGACTATACAGCTTACTGGACTGTTGATAATTATTTGCTAAATCATATAGCTTTTTTTCCTTCTACAGTAATGTTCACATTATACTTCTTGTTAGGAATACTTTATTCTTTCATCTCAAGCCATTGGTATAAGTTTTTAGTCTTAATGAATAACAGAAAATAGAGAAGTAAAAAATAATTAATATTAAATAAGCTTAACCATATGTTACTAGTGAGAATGAATTCAATTCTTAACTTCTTGAGGGCTAGTACTAAACAGATTTTTACGTTACTTGCTCTTTATGCATATGGTTGAGAAGAGAATGTTTCTTCTCCTTAATTATGTGTGTGGGACCTATCCTAAACTGTAACCTACAGTAAATTTCAAAACTTAATATAAGCATGTATATGAAATGATCCAACACTTAGGGTCTATCCTGTTATCTAAGGGCTGAAAATAGTCTCTAATTTCAACCAGTATTTTGAAACACAATAACAACCTGTTTAAAATAACTTTGAAAAGCAAAATAAAGGAAATTTCTTAACTTTTTTTTATTACCTTGATAAAAAAGATTATTCTCTTGGCAAGTGGGAAAAGTTACTTCCAAGGCTATTCTGAAGTGCTTTTCAGAGGCCCAATGTGAGGATGTGGCTTAAACTGAACAAGTGATGATTCACATATCGTAAGTGACATGGAACTTTCTATTTGACTTTGGCAGTAGAAATTCCATTGAAAAATTAAAGAGTGTATTCAGGTACAGATAATATTCATAAAATATCATAAACAGTAACATTAAACCAAGAAGGTGAATGAGAAGTTCAGAAGTGAGCCTGGGTATGCATGTGCTGCTTTGGAGGGATGGGGGCCTGCTCTCGGCTGACTGGTACCCGGGCCAGGCTACGAGGGAGGCAGCAGCCTTAGGAAGCTCTGAGAGCACCGGAGAGAAGAGGCAGGCACAGACCACCATAACTGAACACAGATACCCTCTCATTTACATGGCTAATAAGGAGCTGATCACTTGTGGCCAGGTTTTTCAAAATGAGTACTGACTACAGAACATGTATAAGAAATGCCAAGGAAATTAACACCATGCAGTCTAAGTAATGTCTCAGCAAGTAAATTAATGTTTCTTCACTCCAAAAACACTGCCTTTGTGTAGCCTAGGAAGTCTCAAATGAGACAAAATGTTAGCCATTTTTAACTTCTGTAAAAATGTTGCCAATTAACGAGACTGGGAAATCTTCTTGAACCCTCTGAAGTACCTGAGTAAATATTTTTTCAAGTGAGAGTTCCAAGGAATTTAATGAAATTTCCAAAGAGTTAAATAGTTCATAATGCTTTAAGGAGACCACTGGGGCTTTTGGAGTCTGTTTCTTTTTATGGTCTCTGATTGGACGTGGGCTATTCATGGAATTTTCTGTGATGAGGGAAATGCTTTATATTTGCTATGTCCAGTCAGTTGACACTAGGCACTCGTGTAATTAAGCACTTGAAATGGGGCTAGTGCAACTGGGGAACTGAACTTTTTATTTAAAGTAACTGAAACTGAAATTAAAAGTCATATGTATAAACAACAAAGCCCTACTGTATAGCATAAGGAACTGTATTTAATCGCTGCTGTTGTTCAGTTCTTAAGTCGTGTTATTTCTGACTCTTTGCAACCCCATGGACTGCAGCACTCCACGCTTCCCTGTCCTCCACAATCTCCCAGAGTTTGCTCAAATTCATGTCTGTTGAGTCAGTGATGGTATCTAAACATATTCAATATTCAAAAATTCATATTCAATATTCTAACTATATTCAATATCCTGTAATAAACCATAGTAGAAAAGAATACAAAAAAATCACTTTGATGTATTGCAAAGTATTGCAGAAATTAATACAACACTATAAATCAACTATACTTCAATAAAATAAACAAAAAAAAATAGTCATATGTGACTAGTGGTTATCATACTGTGAAGCCTAGCATCTAGAGACCAGAGGGTTTCAATTTTTTTTAATTCCCATAACTTTGATAAAAAAGTATATTTCTTTGTCAGAAGTCATTCCAGCTAGGCTTTAAAATATATATATATATTCTAACTACAGATACTAGTTAAAAGTAAAGTTTACATCAGATTCATAGTTTTTTTTTCCCCCCAAAGAACCATTTTGAAAATCTGTAAGAGAGAGAGGACTTGTGAAAAGTCCAAGATGATATTATGAGATTCTCATAATCTCATGATATATATATATTTGTGCCATGATATATTTGTAGAGATATACCGAACAAGCATCATGTGAGTGCTGAGTCTTGTATCTTGTCCAGGACAAGTCACTTACCTGGCATCAGCTTCACTGTAATATTCTCTTGCCACTATGTCTTCAAACAGTTCACCTCCAGTAACTCTGTGAAGACAAACAAGATTACATTAAAAAAGAAAAAACTAGGCATCAATAGATTTGCACCAATGTTGATATAGAACATTTGTTTTCATATTATTATATAAACATAAAGTATAATAAATTATAAAAACATAAAGTATATTAAAATATCATAAGACTCTATCAATTCAGTTGTCACTCAGTCGTGTCTGACTCTTTGAGACCCCATAAACTGCAGCATGCCAGGCCTTCCTATCCATCACCAACTCCCGGAGTTTACTCAAACTCATGTCCTTTGAGTCAGTGATGCCATCCAACCATCTCATCCTCTGTTGTCCCCTTCTCCTCCTGTCCCCAATCCCTCCCAGCATCAGGGTCTTTTCAAATGAGTCAGCTCTTCGCATCAGGTGGCCAAAGTATTGAAGTTTCCGCTTCAACATCAGTCCTTCCAATGAACACCCAGGACTGATATCCTTTAGGAGGGACTGGTTGGATCTCCTTGCAGTCCAAGGGACTCTCAAGAGTCTTCTCCAACACCACAGTTCAAAAGCGTCAATTCTTTGGCGCTTAGCTTTCTTTATAGTCCAACTCTCACATCCATACAGGACTACTGGAAAAACTATAGTCTTGAGTAGATGGACCTTTGTTGGCAAAGTAATGTCTCTGCTTTTTAATATGCTGTCTAGGTTGGTCATAACTTTTCTTTCAAGGAGTAAGCGTCTTTTTATTTCATGGCTGTAGTCATCATCTGCAGTGATTTTGAAGCCCCCCAAAATAAAGTCTGCTACTGTTTCCCCATCTATTTCCCATGAAGTGATGGGATAAGATGCCATGATCTTTGTTTTCTGAATGTTGAGTTTTAAGCCAACTTTTTCACTCTCCTCTTTCACTTTCATCAAGAGGCTCTTTAGTTCTTCTTCACTTTCTGCCATAAGGGTGGTATCATCTGCATATCTGAGGTTATTGATATTTCTCCCAGCAATCTTGATTCCAGCTTGTGCTTCATCTAGCCCAGCGTTTCTCATGATGTACTCTGCATATAAGTTAAATACGCAGGGTGACAATACACGGCCTTGACGTACTCCTTTTCCTATTTGGAACCAGTTTGTTTTTCCATGTCCAGTTCTAACTGTTGCTTCCTGACCTGTATACAGATTTCTCAAGAGGCAGGTCAGGTGGTCTGGTATTCCCATTCTCTTTCAGAATTTCCCACAGTTTATTGTGATCCACACAAAGTTTATTGTGATCCACACACATAAAACTCCATAATGGCTGATTTATATTCATCTAAACATTTTCCTTTCTATTTGCTTACGCATCACTAGATCCTGGACACACACTTTTCTGTACACTGTAAAAATATTCAGACACATCTCCCATAGAAAATGGTTTCTATGAAACTCATCAATTCTCTAAATATTAACTAAGGTCTGACAAAGTGTGTGCAACCATTCAGGAGTATTTTCTGAACAGAAAGAGAAGATGATACATATCATGGATGTAGAGTGTGAATTTGCAGGCTGTATTTCTTTGGAGGGAATCATTTTTTTAAACTGCAATGAACATGTCTTTGTGGGCCAGAGGTGGCCTTCCAAAATGCATGTCACTCAGGGGCTGAGTGATCACTTTTCTGTGTAAAAACACCCTGATCGCCTTAGTCCAAGTCTTCACCAGTAAACTACAACTCAGGTTTTTGCAATGTCCTGGGAGTCAGCGGTGATCCCTTTCCAACTAGGAAGGAGTCTATCTGTCTGCCCTTCTTAATAAAGTGAAGACTTTCCCACAACCCAGCAACTGGATTTGGTTACTCCAGGAAGTTCATTCAAATCATGGACTTCGAGGCTCTCTAGTAAAGGCGATATAACTCTCTTTGGGATTCATTTCTTTTCCAGGTCTGATAGATATAGATATAATGATGTGGGGCCAGAATTCCTTAAGTGGTGATTCTCTGGCTTAGGCTTTTTTCTCCCCGCTTAAACAATGTTTTTAAATTTTAAAGTCACAGAATTTTGTAGTAAAATTTAAAAAATATGGAAACATACCAAGTCCTCTCCTTATCTCTTGATCCCAATTCTACTCTCTGGAATAAAATAATTTTAACTTTATGTGTGTCCTTTCAATTTTTTGTAGGTCTGTTAACATTTATACTTCTCCCTTTGCATATGCAAACAAAGAACACTTATCTCACTAAAGTGCAAATTGTGCAATCACAAAAATTAGGTTACTTGTGTTTTTCATTTTACATTAAATCATGGGCACTGTTTCATGTCAGAAGCATTTTTCCCCTATTAAACTAAGTAGTGTGTGTGCGTGCATGCATGACCATGTGCATCTTTGAGAGGATTTCTAAAAGATAAATTCTCATAAGTAAAATTACTGGGTCAAAGAGTACCCACATTTAAAGTTTTGTTGGGAAGGCAAACTATGCCAACTTTGTTGGGAAGGCACATTATCTTCCCAAATGGTTGCACCTCCAATGCTGTGAAAGTACGGACAGGCCTCCGATATAACTAATGATGGTTATGGTCAATTAACAAAAATGCCTATCTAATTGGGGAAAGGTTAGCTCACGTTAATAAGAATTTTATTATGAGTGAAACGAATCATTTTCTTGTAATAATGTCAGTCATTCCTTCCTTATTATGATCTGACTTGATTTTAAAAGAAAATTTCTGTCTTGGAGTTTCATCTTAAAATAGCTAACATTTGTCAAGTGCCTACCATGTGCCACACAGTGTGCTGAGCTTTAAATTCACTGAGAAATCCTCATAATTCATGATGGTTTTACTACTAGCCCAGCTTATTGATGAGAAAATGGAAGTACAGAGAAGTTAAGTAACTTGCCCAATTTTACATACCCCTGAGTGGCCCAGGCAGACCATCCACTCCACAGCCCACATTCCGAATCACTACACAGTACAGCTTTTTCAGTCACCACACTGTCCACCTTTCCAGAGGTTTAGAAGGTATGAGTCATTTGGTCAAGCATCGGGTGAAGGTATAAGGCTTGCTGTATGCAAGTGTGAGATAAAATTACCCTAAAATTGTTTTTTTGTTGCTGTTCTTGTTTTTTTTTTTTTTTGCTTAATAAATTCTGAAACATCAAATGAAAACATTTTCTAGAGATCACTAGTTATTATTCTCTTCTGTATTTTCCTCTCCTAAATGTAAAGATGTGATACTAAAAACTACAGATTTGAAAGTTTATGCAACTTTCCCCCAGATCCACTGCATTATGGATATTTGTAAGTTCTTTAATGTTGAAGTTACAACTTTCGATTCTATTGTTTTTAGATATAAAATGGACATCTAAGATTATTTAAAGCTTCATAGATGCAGATGTAGAGAATGGTGTGGACAAAGTGGGGGACGGAGAGGGTGGTAGGAATTGAGAAAGTAGCTCTGACATATATACACACCATGTGTAACACAGACAGTTAGTGGGAGACTGCTGTCTGACAGAGAACCAGCCTGGTGCTCTGACGACCCAGAGGGGTGAGACGGGGAACGTGGGAGGCTCGAGACAGAGGGGATATGTATATAGAGTTATGATTGATTTGCATTATTGCAGGGCAGAAACAACACAACACTGTAAAGCAATTATCCTCCAATTAAAAAACAAGCAAACACAAGGAAAACAGAAAAAAAATTCCTGTAACAACAGAAAAGCGTCACATAAGCTTGTTGTGAAAACTATGGTTACCTATACATATAACTGCACTTACTGGCACAGTTAAGCTTTTCTCCCAGTTATAATCTATGATAATCTGTGCCCTAGACAAATTGTAATACAAAGTAGTTAAATATTAGAGAGAAAGTAATTCCAACAAATCTATTGTCTCTGTAATGATGGTAACAGTTTTGTGAGATTTCTTTCTTTGAATGTGACCAACATAGATGTGATACATACTCACATTTATCCTTGTTTCTGATCACAGGTGCCAAGAAAATCTGTATATATTACATATGATCTTGAATTATTAAAGTGCTTAACAAATATTAATTAAAAAGTCTACGGTCATTAAGAAAATTGCTGCTGTATATATAGTAGCTCCTTAAATAGATTATCTGCTCCATGAGAACTGCTGGATCCTAAATTATTAATACTAGGATCAGGATTTACGGATCTTTGTTACCTTAGAACCTAGCCTAGCAACTAAGACATAACATTTATTCAATTAATGAGTGCTGAAATAATGATTAAATGAATTAACCAAGTCAGAAAACTATGCTACCCATCTACTATTACAAGTTTAGAATTTACGCTCTGAGCTGAAGAAGAAAAAATAAATCCCACTAAAATTTAGCTACATGTGATAGTAGGTTTTATTTCTTGAGGGTTCATATCTAAAGAAGAATACTGAAAAATCAGGTATAACTACTAAACATATAAATATAAGGGGTATAGAGTTCTATATTGAGTTGGAGATTAAGTAGTCAACTGTCTCAAAGTACTCTTTCTTATTTTCTAGCACTCATTTTTCTCATTATTTAAAAATATCCTTGTGCAGTTAAGCCATTTGATAATTTTGACTATATGTATGACAAATATCTGGAAAGGCAAAAATGGATTTCTAATAGAACACAGTGCCTTAAAAAGAAACTACTGGATTTTTCTATACTCACATTTATTTGTTTAATGGAGCACAAATTAAAGCAGGAGTTATTACAGATTTTGGAAAATTTTTAGTGTGTGACGTTTCATAAAATTCACAAAGTAAATCAGTTTGATGATAAATTGCTTAATTAATTAGAGATTTTGTGAATAAATTGATGTTAGGGATCTGTATGACATGAAGCATTATCAATTATATATTTAAATCATTAACTATCATTCATGAACCTCCAGAACAATAGAGCTTACAGGAAAAAAAGATAATTCTGGAAGTATGAAAAGATGAGGCAACACATATCTTAGAGATGAGTATTTTTGTTGTTGCTTTTGTTATCTATTGAGATGCTGAATCATTCTGTTATCCAACAAGAATGAATTATTTGTGCTCCTAGTATATTTGTGAGTTATATCAGAAATGCTTAAAAGTAGTTTCATCTTAAATAAAACATGAAATTTCACAAGGATTATAGCTTTGACATGACACTGAGCAGCAGCTGGATTCCAAGATGTCCAAGACTGGGCTTTGGGAGGGAGAACGGGGCCACACCGTCAGGAGCCAGCGCTGATGCAGAGATGGGACTGCTGCCTGAGGCGGCAGGGCAAAACCCAGGGAGCTCAGGCTGCAGTCACACTGGGAAACGAGCCCAGAGCAGGGCCCAGTGTCTCCAAGGCAGGGCCAGGAGTGTCTCCAAGAAAAAAAAGGAGTAATTCCCCCTGGAACTCTAGGTATAGAGCTGAAGAACAAACCCAACGAGCAGAGGCCACCAGACCTGAAACCCAAGGCTCCGAACAGGAGTCACATTAGCAAAGAATCACCAGGGTCAGATGTTTGCCTGTCTGTCCCAAAACACTTCACATGCTCCTCTGCATCTGGGCGACGGGTGTGTGTCCTAGTGATCTCCAGAGCAGAAGCTGTGACACTGACGTGTTTGGAGGTGTTACCTGCGAGGTGCCTGGCACACCGCTTTGCATACCGTTGAACAGTAACCACACACACCCACCGGGTGCTAACCACGTGCGAAGCCCAAGTGCTGTGCTGAGTCTCTAGCACAACAACCTCGTGAGGCAGACACAGGTATCTCCATCTCACTCACAAGGGCACTGAAGCAGTGGGGGTTAAGGACTTGCCCGAGAATGTACAACTTGAGAGAAAAAGGCTTGCGAATTCTCACTATGCTGCCCGCAGACGCAACCTGGAGGGCAGGCGAGGGCGGGTCAAAGATGTCTGGAGAGCCCAAAGGAGCACGTGAAAAGACTGGGACTCACACTGACATAAAGGCATTCCCACTCACATCTCTCTTAAGTCCTGGATTAAAGTCAGACCAGATGCTGGTAAGGGCTGGTCAGAGTGAAGCTGATCAGGGTTTATTTACAGGAGCGTTACTGGCTTTTCTGGCCAGACAATCCTTCACCATGTGGAATGTCCCTTGAATGGCAGAACTGTTGGCACCAGGCCACCCAGCAGGTGCCAGCAGCGCTACCTTGTCAGCGTGTCAACCCCACTACTTCCACCAGTCACCCCAAGGTTCCCCCAAGGCACCCTTGCTGAGGACCACTAAGCTAAGGGAACAGAGTCTATGGAATACAGCTGAAAAGTTAGGCCTTCTTAGCACATCTGACATATACAAACAAGCCAATCCACGGGCTTCCCTGGTGGCTCAGCTGGTAAAGAATCCGCCTGTAATGCAGGAGACCTGGGTTTGATCCCTGGTTGGGAAGATCCCCTGGAGAAGGGAAAGGCTATCCACTCCAGTATTCTGGCCTGGAGCATTCCATGGACTCTGTAGTCCATGAGGTCGAAAAAAGAGAGTTGGACAGCTGAGCGACTTTCAGTGTCACTTTCATCTTTCAAGCCAGTCAACGATTCAAGGGCCTTTGGGGCAGACATCTATGATGGAACATGGTATCTTCAGTACCTTATAGAAGTACTGCCTGGCAGATAGAAAGAGCTTCAAGAATCTTTGCTGGGAAAATAAATTATTAAATAATCCAATGGATTAATGAAAACATATGCAACTGTCTACAGTTTTATGGTTTAACCTGTACTTAAGGTAGAATCTGAGGGTGACGAGGCCTAAGTACCTTTCATGTTCTTTATCTACCAATCTCTAGATAAATCCTGCTGACTTTATCTCTAAAACGGATTAAGACTTCGTTCCATCTCCACTACAAGGTCCAAGTCATCACTATCACCTGCACCACTGCAACGGCCTCCTAAGTAACACCATGACCTCTCTCGCCCCTCTGCCATCAATTATCCTGACAGCGGCTTTAAATGCACGTTGAATTTTCTCTCACGCCTACATGATGCTCTTATGTACCTGCCCAGCGCTACTCCAGGCAAACTCCTCACAGGACCAGCCTGTCTCCTGATTCTGCATGGTGGCCCGCTTTGTGCTGCTCCGACCACACGCGCCTCCCTCCGGTTCCTTACATACGCCACGCTCCTCTCTCCCCTGAGCCTTCTCATGTGCTGTTTCTCTTCTAGAACTTTCCCTCACTCTCTATATTCATTGAGTAATTCCTCTTATCCTTCAAAATTCGGGTTAAATTTCTTATCCCCAGGCCTCTAATCACCTAAGTTATCTGATTGCCTTAGAGCCCTGCTTTATTCTCCATCACACCTATCACCAACACTTACCATTATGCATTCGTTTGTGTTTGCCTTTGTTGAATGTTTGTCTCTCTACCTGTACGGTTGCTCTGGGAGGGCAAATTTGCTCCTGCTTTTCCACTATAGAATATAAAGTGCTGACTCACAGGGCCTGTGACAAGCACATTAAGTGCTTATTAAGTGAATGAGCCCAGAGTTCTATATTTCACAGACAGCCAGATATGTGGGATGATCACATATCACATTATGTTGATATTCCTGATATCATATCACTTACCATTACATTTTATAAGAAAGTGGGGATCTCTCAGGCAGTTTTTCCCTAGAAACCATGTATTTCAGTTTTGGACTTATAGTATCTTTCCCATAAGACAGAGTTTGTCTGTGAACTAATCATGTCTGATCACAAATGCAAAAAGTATTTGTTGAATTATATAAAGGCACATACTTGGATTAGAGATTGAGCAAGATAACTAGCTATGTTTATATTTCATTTTTTGAAGAACTGAACCCATATATGTCTTTATTTACTATAACTGAGTAAACAGATCAGGAACATCTGTAAGTTCAACTTCTATTTGACATTATGCTCCTCTCATATGTTCAGAAATGTTCAGACTTCTTGGTGAATGATGTGTTTTAAGATGAGTCAAGTGGTGCGGCCATGACCAAGCAGAATCAGATGTGTCAGACAGTTCTGACTGAGTGGCAACGGTGGGCATGGGGGTGGCTGATGCAAACTGGGGATGACTGACACAAAACACAAAACACAATTCTGATTCACTGTTAATGCCATTATTAGTATCCTTTTTTTTTTTTTAAGCTAAGATCAATTTATTCTGTAAGTTATTTTCTAGCTGTATATCCAATATTTGATAACATCTCTGAAGTAGTAGATTATTTGAGGTTGTCCAGACATGTTTCTCTGAATGAATTCCAAATTGTATGATGGAAATCAAAAAAGGCAGAGAGTTGCTTTAATAGAAAGTCCAAAGAGTTTCTTATTGATTCTGATGGAGACAGATTTGCTGAGTCATACTAAGAATTAGAATCAAAATGATAAAACTGAGACAAGCCATTGGAAGCGTTTCATACAAACCCAAATCAGGCCAGGAGGAAAGGCACCATGCTGGAGGAGGCCCTGTGAGGGATATTAGAAGCGGGACCTGTCACGGACACTGTCCAGCCTGAAGTATCATGCAGAGTGGAGAAATGGAGTGGGGTGGCGGGATCCTGACCTCTTCAAAGGAGAGCTGCCTTTACTCCTGTTTTCTGTCTAATCTCTGGTGGCTCAATCTATCCTTTCAATATCATTGTGGATTTCTGTAATCTCCCTCAATTGTAAAACTCATGCCAGTTCTACTTTACAATCCCTTCCTCATTCCATCTTTCACAAGTGCAGGTGAAAAATTTGAACCATAATCAAAAGCTCATATTCTTAAAGTTGCTTTTCCTCTTTGATGAACAAGAAAAATCATGAATTAAAAACAGCACTGCTAAGCACAATTAAGGGCACATGGAATAAAGCAAAAATAAAAATGAGATAAGTTATTTTTGTTCTGTTACTATCACAGACCTCCTCAAGTAAGCAAATCAGTCACTAAGCTTATTATATTTGTGTGTGTGTGTGGTTTAATAAGATGCCTTAATCTAAGACTAATTAAATGCTCAGGTAATGTATTGCAAAGATGTACATATCAAAATGAAGGCTTCCTGAAGGCAAGAAATAGACTGTAATTCTATGCATTAAAAAAAGTTTGATGCAAATTAAAATCACAATGAGATACCAACTCACAGCTATTAGTGTGGTTACCACAAAAAAACCCAGAAAATAGTAAGTGCTGGTGAGGATGTAGAAAAATTGAACACTTGTACACCATTGGTGGAAATCCAAAACGGTATATAGCTGCTGTGGAAAACAGTGTGACAGTTACAAAAATCTTTAAATAGAATTACCATATGACCCAGCAATTCTACCTTTGATTATGTACCCAAAAGAATTGGTTCTTGAAAAGATATCTGCACTCCCATGTTCATAACTGTATTATTCACAACAGTTAAAACATGTTCATTGGCTGATAAAAGGATAAGCAAAATGTGGTAAATGCTGTCAATGAATTACTATTAAGTCCTAAAAAGGAAGTAAGTTTTGACATATGCTACAACATGAATGAACCCTGAGGACATCATGCTAAGTGAAATAAGTCAGTCAAAAAAGACAGATACTGATAATTTCACTTACATGAGGTACTTAGAGTAGTCAAAATCAGAGAGACAGCAAGTAGAATGGTGGTCGCCAGGGACAGAGGAGAGGAAAGAATGGGGAGTTATTACACAGTGGATGTAGAGTTGCAGTCCTGCACGATAAAGAGAGTTCCATAGATGGATGGCTGTCCAACAATGTACCTGTCCTTAATGCCACTTAATTGGACACAGAAATGGTTAAGCAGTTTTTATGTTATGTGTACTTTACAAATTTTTTTTAAATGAAAACAAATTATTTGACGATAATGAGGACAACGAAAAAGAATACAATGTAATGAATACTAAATAAATACTGCTATTTCCTATTCCTTTATGAGTTCCAGAAAGATTTAGAAAGTTATCCGTACCATAATCTTGAGTGCTAATGAAAAGTTCTGCATCAGCTAGTTGTTAAAAGTGACAATTTGTTCCACTGTTACTTTTCACTTTAGGCAGCATGCTCACAAGAATGAATCTGATTCAACATAATAACAACTGGCTTGTTTATTAGCCAACTGTGTGAGGTCAGGTCAGGCCAAGATTTTTCTGTGCTGTATTTTGCCTATTCATAAAATGAAGAGAGAAAATGCAGCATTTTCCCCCCTATTCAGAGCCATCAGATAAGGGCTGTTACAATTTGTGCTCTACACAAAGGCACAAGCCGAGGGAGCGAAGGGAGACCCCTAATGCAGCCTCATCCTACTCTCTGAGCGGAGTGCCTGTACCCGGAGTTTTTTCCGAATGGCACAGAAACACCAACAGGCTCTATCTTTATTTGACAAAGTTCCATGAGTAATTCAGTTCATATTATCCCCTACTCACCAAGGTATGACCACCATGACCCCAGAGCTTCTCTGGGATACCCAAAGACAGTCAGTGAGGCAGACAAAATGCCCGCATGCTGGGAATATCAAATGTGAAAGTAAATGTCTTTCTTCAGGGTCTGTGCGACATTTCTAAAATCCTTTGTAAGTTCTAATGGAAATCTTAAAACTGAAATTTAAGGCTGTGCAAGTTATCTTTGGAGATCAGCATAACTGTTGGCCCCTCTGATGTCTTATCATAGAAAATATCTTTTTTGACTTGGGGTTAGTATATTAAGGGTCCTGACCTAGGGATTGAGCCCAGGTCTCCTACATTGTAGGCAGACTCTTTACCATCTGAGCCACCAGAGAAGCCCCCTAGCATACTAAGGGGCAGATTATCTCTTTGGCAACTGATGACTTGCAATTACACAGTTTTGCACAAGTCCCAGTCTTAGTTCACAAAAATCCTGTTTGGCACCTGAATATATTTTCTAAGGATGGATGAGCTGGTATAATAATACACTCCCATCTCCAGAAGAAGACACAACAATGGACATGACAGTGCCCATGCCTATCAAAACAGAAAAAAAAAAATTGAAATTACTGACAATCCATCTAGGCAGATGTGGTGAGAGCCCTACTGAGGCATCAGGCTTCCTTGCCAAGCAGGGGCTCAGTCCTTGGAGCTGAAGCTGGGCCCAAGCAGAAATGTGTAAGACATTCTTGGAAGTGAGGGCTCTGGTTGAAGGGAGCTGGTTACAGCCTGGACCCCCCAGTTTGGGAACAATAATCTTCAGCTGAAGATGTAAGAATAAAGGAGAAATATTTTTCCACAGTCAGTAAACTGCAGTATAAATAAATCATAGAGAGAAAAATTCCATTCTTAATTTTCTGCTTCACCTATCCAAGCTAACTGCATATCCCAGTCACATTTTAAAAGAAGTCAATTTTTATATTTATAGCAAGTTTTTTTTAAAAAAAACAACGAGGTCATTGATATTTTATGACATCAATATTTTTAGTGATCTATAAATTATATATATCAGTTTTGCATATACCATATATATACACGTTTCAGCTGTTTGTTGCTAAGTCATGTCTGACTCTTTTGTGGCTCTGTGGACTACAGCCCGCAAGGCTCCTCCGTTCATGGGATTTCCCAGGCAGGAATACTAGAGTGGGCTGCCATTTCCTTCTCCAGGGGATCTTTCCAACCCAGGGATCAAATGTGTGTCTTCTGCATTGGCAGGCAAATTCTTTACCACTGAGCTACCAGGAAAGCCCATATATACGTATAATGTTCCAATTATAAAAAAATATATAGATTCTCATTTTAAGAAATGAGATTTCCAACATATCATACATGTATGATCAAGATGTATTTACAAGGCACTTGATAGGCCATACTCCTAATGTGCATAAAAATAAAAACCAAAGATAAGAATGAAAGCAATCACCATTTATACATTTACACATCCTATAGGCATTCTGAAGAATCATAGGAGAATATGTACAAAGTATGTTTTTAAAAGAGTGTAAAAATCTACCTGATTAGAAACAATTTGAGTACTGTAGAGAAATTATCTATTGGCTGCACAACTGGAATTTGGTAAAGCTATCAGAAGTACTGCTACATAAAAGATAAACTAAAATCTTGATAGTTTGCTGTGCCTTGTCATTTACTAGACTAAGTTTTAAGCACTAAAACATGGACAAGATTATTCTAAATCTGCGGGTGTGCTAAGTCGCTTCAGTCATGTCCGACTCTTTGCAACCCTACGGATTGTAGCCCGCCAGGATCCTTGTCCATGGTATTCTCCTGGCAAGAATACTGGAGCGGGTTGCCATTCCTTCCTCCAGGGCATCTTCCTGACCCAGGGATCAAACCCATGTCTCTCTCTTTCATCTCCTGCACTGGCAAGTGGGTTCTTTACCACTAGCCCCACCTGAGAAGCCCATTATAAATTTAGCTTCATATTAAAATCACTGCCATTAAAAAATCTCTTGCAATACCACCATTTTTGCCCATATTTTGTTATTTATTATGCCTGAATAGCCAGAGAAAAATGATAATCATTTAAAAAAAAAAGATTCTGCAGTTAACACTCTGATGAATGTTACTAAGTGATCATCATCACTTCATAAACTACAAATCATTAATCTTTTTACATATACAGAACCAGCTGAGGATTGCTGCTGAGGTTCTACTGGATTTTCCTGTCAATTCCTGCTTTCAGTGTTAATGCCAAGGCAAATGCCTTTGACTGAAAATATCACTGCAGCTACGTTTGGTTTCACAAGTTAATTGGACTGAAACAGTTTGTGTATCTCAGTGATTCATCTAAAAGTTAGCTTTAGCCAACAGAAGAATGGGCCTATATTTAGCCACAAAATGCTTGGATCACCTTATGAAAGCAGGAAAGCGACTGCAAATGATGGGTGAATACCCCCAAACCAAAATTCTAACGTATTTCTGACCAACAGTACTCCAGAAAGACTCCTGGACTAGAGGTGACAGGTGAGGGAGCCTAGTGACTCAGTGATTCACCCCTGTAAGACAACGCTCTAAAACACGGAGGTTTTCCAAGATGCCAGGGATCAGTCTTGAATATTCAGGAGGCCAGCAGACTCTCCGCTGGAGGGTACACAGCCTCACTGTTGATCCCTCTGGGTGTGCAAATGTTTACAAAGGAAGGACTCAAGCTTAATGGCTGCAAGCTATTTACTGGTGTTTATTGTCTTGTGAATTCAGGGAATAACAGGAACTTCCCCACTAAGTTCTCCAGTTAGAGGCAGATGTGTTCTAACTTTTTCTTCCTGATAGTACAAATAACTATGAGGAGTTAAGCTTGTCACCTATACCTCGGAATCTTACAAGCTAATTCTACAAATATTACTGAACTGTATCCCTGATAGGTACGAGGCTTGCCCATACCAACAGAGGGATATAAAGAATCAAATTGTAAGTTTTATCATCAAGCATCTGTTCTACTGGAAAAAGCAGAAAAATAAATTGAAAATTATCTTTCAGTGGAATATGCTTTAAAGCATAGGTCTCTTTTTAAATCCTTAAGACTGGGCAAATCCTAGTAACTAGAAAATCTTCTCATTTACATAGGAACCACGTGCACCTGTAAGTAAAAAATGTTTCATCCAATACTCATCTTTTTGTGTGATGAAGAAAAATTAGCATGAACGTGGCCTCTGTTAAGAGCTCGATGATAAACAAGCAGTAAGTACCATCCATCCTGGAATATTACATTGATGGATGCCCAATGTCAGTAACGCTGGGGGTCCTTTCACAGCTTGTCACCTGATGGAGTTTATGAACAATTCCTGCCACTTTTTCCATTTTCACAGAGGGCTTTACACTACTGCTATATGAATTCAAGAAGTCACACTCTTTGTATACAGGAAAAGTGAAAAGACAGGAGGGGGTAATCAAGTCACAGAAGAGAGAATTATAAATTTTTTCTGGGAGTCAGAGAAACCTTCAAGACTGAGAGGTTGTAGAGAAGGAATTTAACAACACATAAATGAGGAAGAGTCGGCCAGGAAGAAACGCGGGACAGTAATGTCAAGGCAGAAATGGGAGTTTAGTGGGAGAAAGACGGAGAGAGAAAAGGGTCAAAGGATTGGAAACAGGAATCTCAATCTCTTTCTTACTTGGTCCCTATACTGTTTCTGTCTGTTGTTCACAATGAATACTCTGTATATACCTTACTACTAAAGGGATTTCCAGATGCTAAAAAACCCTACTTTTAACCAACATTCCTTCTGGTATGCTCGAGTGGTCATGCTTTCGCACTGGAAACTGGTCAGAAATTAATTTCTAATATCATGACATTTCCCCAAATACATGAATAAAGACTCAAACTAGAATCTAGTGTGTTTTTTCAAAATATAATGCTGGATTAATTTTCACACAGGTTACAGAAATAATGCTTATTGAAGGGATTCCTGGGAGAGTAATCTTATGTTTACAAATATACCAAGAATTAGTCTTGGTTATATTCCCAATGTTTTGATTTAGTCCATAGCAAACAAGTAAGCACTCATCCTCACAAACTCTTTTTCACATTTCAGCTTGAAGACTCTATTGCCAATGCACTACACTTATTATTGGACAATGGATCTCTTATTTTTTTACTTTGTATTTTTAGTTGGGTCTCTGGAATACTACAATGATTTATTGCACATGAGTATGCACACACTTGCACACACACCCATTTACTTCATAAGTGAGAAAAACACAGAGCTCCATTTGCTAGAGTAATTTTATCTAACTATTTATTGGCTATACAATGCTCAATGTATTTTTTTAAAAAATGAGAATCATGGTAAAGCTATAGGAATTTAGAATAATTAGCTGAATAGCCACATTTCTAAACTATGGATTTTTTTTCCTAAGGAAGGGAAGCTACATTTCTTTCAGATAAAATGGAATAGAACCTTCTTTGCATCCTCTGCAAATGAGAAACAACTCCTCTGGTTTTGGTAACTTCTTTGTCAGAATTCCCTTAAGAAATAGCTAAGAATCTTACATTAAAGTGCTACAGGCAAATTATTGTGTTAAGTACTTATTTGAAATCTCATTTATAATTACTTTCTTAGCATGTTGTTTATCTAGACTAAAAAGACCTAGATCATTCAATTACTGTCAATTTAAAAAAATGAATTACCTATCTGTGTATTTGTGCATTACCTATACTACCTTCCAAAAGGGATGTAAGTCAGCTTATCATCTGTCAAATTACCTAAATTATCAAATTTTCTCACCTGAACTCTAAGTGCATGTGCTAATGTTTCTTATTCAGGCTAACATACAAAAGGAGTAACAAACTTGTACTTAATTGCTACTTACAAAAATCTACCCAATCTTAGACTGCCTCCATTTTTATCACAATAGCTCAGTAAGAAGACAGGTGCTTAAATTTAACAATTAATTGTTCACTGAAAAAAAATATTTGTTGTTTATTATGCGCAAGCTGCTGTGTTAATGCTTAATTTATTCATTTAATCATTTGGTTTAATGGGTTTTTTCTAAAATATACAATTAGCTTCTCGGGAATATAAGGTTTAATTTAATTAATTACTGCAGAACTACAAACTCCTAATTCACAGTCAGTAGTAGTTTTATCACTAGTCATCAAGAAGACAACATGATCTTTAGATGTGGATTTAAAGATGAAATATATTCTTACATACATATTAAACACTGTATTTGTAGGACTTATTAGTGATAACAATTCATCCCTGGAATATAAATGCTAGGTAAGCATAATGCTAATCAACTTTAGCATGATGCCACATGAAAAACACACTCAGACGCTCTGGACCCGAGGTTTCGAGTCTAACACGTGGTTTCCTTTCACCAAGAGCATTCTTCCTGTTTCTGACACCCCCTCGCTTCTGCTTCCTCCTGTGTGTCCTTTCCCTTTCTTGGTTCCAGTTCCACAGGGAAAAGGGCGTTGCAGACATATTGAACCGCTCTGTGGGGTCCTAGAAAGGAAACCCCAAGACGCTTCAGTGTCTTGTGGCATCTCCAGCTCTGAGATGGCGGGTTGCTAGATGGGTATATTGATGGATGGTTACTCTGAAGTTCTCTAATGTTGGAAAGAAGGAAAGATGATTCACTAGGAGACACCTCTCAAGATCAGAGGGAGCAGAGGTGGTAGTAGAATTATATTTTAGTTCATTCAAGTCTGTGGTGTACCTATATTCAACTCTGTATAAAGAACAAGTGGGGATTTATATATAATTATGACTGACTGATGATGATATGCAGTAGAGACCACCACAACTTTACAAAGCAATTACCCTCAAATAAAAAAAAAGAACAAGAAGGAACAAGAAAATTCAGCATAGTGCCACAAATCCCCTAAATATTACTCAATGTTAAGATTTGTATTTTGCTTAAGCAAATTTTAATATTAGCAGTCCTTGGAAAAGGGGGAGGGAAGAATTTAGTGAAAAACACAGACTGTGATAGTGTAAAAGGAAGCTAGCTTTAGAATTTAACAAACTCTTAGTAAAATCTATGAAATAGACACTCCTCATGCTTCTTTTAAACTCCAATTTGTATCTATTAAATATTTACTTTTCCATTTATAAAATGTTACCTTATACTAATTCTTTACACTAAAGCTACTTAACTGCCTGATACCCAAACTGAAATAAATGAGCATCAAATGGGAAGTCTTTTACATATATATAAACTATCACTGTCCTTTTAAGAACAATATCTTTTTTCCCTCATTCTTTGAATTTGAAATATTCCAATTATTTACTCTGGGCATAATTCCTTCTCTGTGTCCTTTATTCTTGCCGTCATCCTTAAGTCTTTGACCTGAAGTATGCTATACTTAGGTTATAATTTGCTAGATTAAAATAGTACTGTTACATTTAAAAAAGGAATTCTGGGTGACTGCTAGTTTCTCCCTTTAGGAATCTGCATTTTATGCTGCTTGAAAGCTACATAATCACCAATCTTAGAAGTATTTGAATTAAATTAAGAATTTCAAAACTATGTAAGAGGAGGTATTTAATGTAGTATTATCACTAACAACAAAATCATAGAAACAACCTAAAGGACTATCTTTGCAAGAATGGGTTAATAATTATCATGCAACAATATGGTATTACACTAATACTATAACAATGAAAGTGATATATGAATAAAAAATGTGTTTATAGTACCAGAGAAAGTAGCAGAATACAAAATAACTCAGTACATGCATATCACTGTAAAAATGTAAATATATATGTTTCTTTCATTTATTTGTAGAAAACCCTACTCCTCTGAGGTTTATGCCATGTGCCATATTACTATCTATCATCCCCTCAACTGTTACCCTTATCACTTATATATGGTCACCCCCATCCCCTCCTACACATGTCCTCCATTTATTATTTTCATTGACTTAACAGTCTACTTAGCTCTTCCCTCACTCTACCCTCTATTAGTTCCTTGAAGCAATTCAGGGTGATGACAAGGTCAAAGATGCAGGCAAGGACTGGAATAGCTAACATAAGTTTTAAATATAAACTTATATTTTATACATATATCAGAATTTGTGACCATGGCCTATGATTTTTCCTCCAAAAGAATCCTAGTCCCTACTTTTATCCAACATAGTTTTGGAAGTCCAAGCCATGGTAGTTAGACAAGAAAATGGAATAAAGGGGGAAAAAATTGGAAAAGAAGTACAACAGTCATTGTTTGTAGATAACAGGATACTACTGTATAGAAAATCCTGAAGATATCACCAGAAAACTACTAGAGTTAATCAATGAAACTGGTAAAGTTCCAGAATACAAAATTAATGCAAAGAAATCTCTTGCATTCCTATACACTAACAATGAAAGACCAGAAAGAGAAATTAAGAAAACAATCCAATTTACCGACATAAATCACAGCAGGATCCTCTATGATCCACATCCCAGAATATTAGAAACAAAAGCAAAAATAAACAAATGGGACCTAATGAAACTTAAAAGCTTTTGCACAACAAAGGAAACTATAAGCAAGGTGAAAAGACAGCCCTCAGATTGGGAGAAAATAATAGCAAATGAGGCAACAGACAAAGGATTAATCTCAAAAATATACAAGCAACTCCTGCAGCTCAATTCCAGAAAAATAAATGACCCAATCAAAAAATGGGCCAAAGAACTAAACAGACACTTCTCCAAAGAAGACATACAGATGGCTAACAAACACATGAAAAGATGCTCAACATCACTCATTATCAGAGAAATGCAAATCAAAACCACAATGAGGTACCATTACACACCAGTCAGGATGGCTGCTATCCAAAAGTCTACAAGCAATAAATGCTGGAGAGGGTGTGGAGAAAAGGGAACCCTCTTACACTGTTGGTGGAAATGCAAACTAGTACAGCCGCTATGGAGAACAGTGTGGAGATTCCTTAAAAAATTGGAACTAGAACTGCCATATGACCCAGTAATCCCACTTCTGGGCATAAACACCGAGGAAACCAGATCTGAAAGAGACACGTGCACCCCAATGTTCATCACAGCACTGTTTATAATAGCCAGGACATGGAAGCAACCTAGATGCCCATCAGCAGATGAATGGATAAGGAAGCTGTGGTACATATACACCATGGAATATTACTCAGCCGTTAAAAAGAATTCATTTGAATCAGTTCTAATGAGATGGATGAAACTGGAGCCCATTATACGGAATGAAGTAAGCCAGAAAGACAAAGACCAATACAGTATACTAACAAATATATATGGAATTTAAAAAGATGGTAACGATAACCCTATATGCAAAACAGAAAAAGAGACACAGATGTACAGAACAGACTTTTGGACTCTGTGGGAGAAGACGAGGGTGGGATGTTTCAAGAGAACAGCATCGAAACATGTATATTATCTACGGTGAAACAGATCACAAGCCCAGGTTGGATGCAAGAGACAAGTGCTCAGGGCTGGTGCGCTGGGAAGACCCATAGGGATCGGGTGGAAAGGGAGGTGTGAGGGGGGATCGGGATGGGGAATACATGTAAATCCATGGCTGATTCATGTCAATGTATGGCAAAAACCACTACAATACTGTAAAGTAATTAGCCTCCAACTAATAAAAATAAATGGAAAAAAACATCCAATTTACCACTGAGACAAAAAGAATAAAATACCTAGGAATTAACCTATCTAAGGAGTCAAAAGACCTGTCCTCAGAAAACTATAAGACACTGATGAAAGAAATCAAGATGACATAAACAGATAGAAAGATATACCATGTTTTTGGATTGGAAGAATCAATATTGTAAAAATGACTATTACTACCCACAGTGATCTACAGATTCAATTCAATCCCTATCAAATTACCAATGGCATTTTTCACAGAATTAGAACAAAAAACTTTACAATTTGTTTGGAAACACAGTGATCCCAAACAGATAAAGCAATCATGAGAAAGAAAAACACAGGAGGAGGAATCAGATCAGCCTCCCTGACTTCAGACTATACTACAAGACTACAGTCATCAACACAGTATGGTTCTGGCACAAAACCAGAAACACAGATCCATGGAACAGGACAGAAAGCTCAGAGGTAAACCCAAGCACCTATGGTCACCTAATCTATGACAAAGGAGGCAAGAATATGCCATGGAGAAAATACAGTTTCCTCACAAATTGTGCTGGGGAAACTGGAAAGCTACATGCAAAAAAAAAAAAAAAAAAAACAATTAGAACTCTCTTTAAATACCATACACTCTTTATTAAACACTACACACAAAAATAAACTCAAAATAGATTAAAGTCCTAAGTATAAGACCAGATATTATCAAACTCTCAGAGGAAAATATAGGCAGAACACTGACAGAAATCTTTTTTGATCCATTTCCTGTATTAATGAAACTAAAAAGTAAACAAATGGGACCTAATTAAACTCAAAAGCTTTTGCACAGCAAAGGAAACCATAAACAAAACAAAAAGACAACTCACAGAATGGGAGAAAATATTTGTGAACAATGTGACTGACATGGAATTAGTCTCCAAACTTTACAAAGAGGTCATGTGATTCACTATCAAAAAATAATCAATCCAATCAAAAAATGGGCAGAAGACCTAAAGAGATATTTCTCCAAAGAAGGCCTACAGATGGCCAAGAGGCACGTGAAAAGATGCTCAACATCTCTAATTATATCAGAGAAATGAAAATCAAAACTATGAGGTATCACCTCACACCAGTCATAATCACCATCATCTAGTATACAAACAATAAATGCTAGAGAGGGTGTGGAGAAAACGGAACCCTCCTACACTGTTGGTGGGAATGTAAATTGGTACAGATTCTATGGAGAACATTATGCAGGTTCCTTAAAAACCTAAAAACAGAGTTACCATGTGATCCAGGAATCCCACTCCTGACTATATATCCAGAGAAAAACATGGTTGGAAAGGATGCATGCACCTCAACGTTCACTGCAGCACTGTTTTACAACAGCCCCGATGTGGGAGCATCCTAAGCGTCCATCAGTAGATGAATGATAAAGAAGATGTGGTGCATATATACAGCACAGTATTAACTCAGCCACTGAAAAAGAATGAAATAATGCCATTTGCAGTAACGTGGCTGGACCTGGAGATGACCATGCTGAATACTAAGTGAAGTAAATCAGAAAGACAAACACCATGGTATTGCTTATATGGGGAATCTTTAAAAAAAAATGATACAAATGAACTTATTTACAAAACAGAAACAGACTCACAGATTTAGAGAATGAATTTACAGTTACCAGGAGGAAATGGTGGTGGGGAGGGATAATTAGGGAGTTTGGATCGACACATACACACTGCTATATTTAAAACAGATAACCAACAAGGGCCTACTCTTTTAGCACAGGGGACTCTGTTCAATATTCTGTAATAACTTAAATGGGAAAAGCATTTGAAAAAGAATAAATATGTGTAGATGTAGAAGAGCATCACTTTGCTGTATACCCAGAACTCACACAACATTTTTAACCAACTCTGCTCCAACATAAAGTAAGAATTGAAAACGAATCCCCGCGTCCTGATCCCTCCAAGCCCCTTCCTGATCTCCATGATCTCATCATCCATGCCACACTGAGGGGACATCACCAGAGCACTCAGCATTCTCACGTCTCATTTATGTCACTCTTCACCTTACACTGGGTCTGCACTGCTTTTAACACTCTCGACCAATAGTTCCATATTTTCTTGTTTCCATGAGAGTCTGCTTCTAGGAATTTCCTGTCTCATTCATAAACACTCTTGTTTTCCTAGCAGTCACCTCTTTAAATTTTGACATGGAATAGATGATCTTTTGTGAAAATGATACTTCCTATGATTCAAACTGGCTATGCATGACAGTGAATATGGAGCTTGGATGTCCCCAAAGCACCTTAAATTCAATTAACTTTATTGTCTTTATAACAAGACCTGCTTCTCCTCCCATATCCCAAATCTCCTTTAATAGTACAATGAACCTAACCAAGTCAACAACCTGGCTAATTATGCTTGACTAACCTTATCCTTTTTCTCTGTTAATAAGCTCTGTTAATTCTGCCTTCTAAATATTTCTTGATTCACTGTAATATTTTTTTCATTCTTCCTCCTGCTGCCATGGTCACATAATCTCTGAACTAGAGAAATAAATCAGTTTTGTGACTGGTCACCCTCTTCCATTTTACCTTGTCCCACATTGCAACCAGCACAATCTGCCTAAAAAAGCAAATATGATCCTGTGACTTCCTTGCTACAATCTCTTCCATGGCTACCCATTCTGTATGTCTTCTTACTAGTGGTGTTTTGCACATATGGGCCTCAAGAGCAATGTCAAGGCATCACTGACCTTCTTCCCTAATGCTAAGACTCATTCAGTTCAGTTCAGTCACTCAGTCGTGTTTGACTCTTTGTGACCCCATGGACTGCAGCAAGCCAGGACTCCCTGTCCATCACCACCTCCTGGTGCCTACTCAAACTCATATCCATCGTGTCAGTGATGTCCTCCAACTATCTGATCCTCTGTCGTCCTCTTCTCCTCCCACCTTCAACCTTTCCCAGCATCAGGGTCTTTTCCAATGAGTCAGCTCTTCGCATGAGGTGGTCAAAGTATTGGAGTTTCAGCTTCAGCATCAGTCCTTCCAATGAATATTCAGGACTGATCTCCTTTAGGATGAACTGGTTGGATCTCCTTGCAGTCCAAGGGACTCTCAAGAGTCTTCTCCAACAGCACAGTTCACAAACATCTGTCGCATATAGTTTCAAGACCTTCCCATTGCATACACAGACCTCATGGGTGGCTCTCTTGCAGAGTTCTTTTTATTTCACACAAATTGCATTAGGCTTCAGCTACATGCATTATATCGCCATGTGTTTTTAATGATTCCCTGCTGATAATGCCTAGATGGCCTAGATTCTGTTTTCCTTCAGTTTACACTCTTCAAGAAAAAGCCCAAGGCTTTTCCAGGAAGGCTTCCCTAAAACCCACTAACAACACACTGTGCTTGTTTGATTTAAATTACACATGACACTGAGACCATCTGCTCTACACCTAAATCCCTAACTGTATTTCAAGATCAGGAATGGCAAGGACCATGTCTTATTCATTTTTTTGGTTATCTCCTATGAGATATCAAAAAACACAGAGTAACACCAGAGTCTAAGACAATGCCTGAGACATACTAGTAGCTAAAAAACATTACCCGAAAAAGAAGTAGCTTAATACATATTACTGGGAAAGAGTAGATGCAAATATGAAATCATTTAAAATAGAGAAATGGAAGTATGGAGAATTTCTGTTATTAAAATTTTCCTTTAAAGAGGGGATGTAAAACTTCTGTCCTTCCAGTCACTTGCACATTTATTTTTTTAAAACAAGTATTTACCAAGTGTCTATGTATGAGACATATACTAGTGGATGGATATGATGATCCCTAACCTTAATAAACTAGAAAATATATAACATAGTAGGACATCATCAAGTACAATATAACCAAACACCCATGTGATATGTAAAAATATATCAATTCAAATTTTTGAAGCATAAATGCTTAGCTATTACTATAAATAAGTCAGTGGAAACATCAAATGAAAGCAGTTAAGTTTAGAATCTTCAAAAAAAAACACACAACATTAAACCACAGGATGTGGTCACTCCCCAATCAGACCACAAGTATCTTACCACTAGGTCACTAAATGTAGATAAGCCTATAATTAAAAATGCTTTCAGCCAGCGCCACAGCGTGCTGGTTTGAAAAAGAGAATCAACAGGGTATGGGGTTGGTGATTAGATAGGGTAGTGGTCTGATAAATTTGCTCAAATTTAGAAGGGTTCATGCAATTTTTTTGGTTTGTTTTTTGGTTGCTAAGTATTGGGCAGTATACCTTTCCACAGAAGTGACATAATAGATGAACAAATAATGTGTGCACATGAGACAAATGCCACTGGCATGGTCTCTGCCACCTGGAGAACAGATTCACTTAATCTGAATCACTTCTGGGAATGCTGAACAGAGTAGAGAAGGAGCTTTCCTGAACTCAAGAGCTTGACTTCCTGCAGAACAGAAAAATTTAACACAGGCTAGTAACGGTTACTGGATGTACGTCTGGAAGATTGTGTTGTGGTTGTTATCTGATATTCTGAAATACCAGAGTTTCTATACACTTTCCTCACTGTAAAATGCTTTAATCTCTTCCACTTATCCTGTGAGGTTGTCACATTTTCCTTTCAATATTATCTTCAGTTCCGACTAAGACAGAGACTCGGTCAGAAAAGGGAAGGATGGATGGAAGGCAAGGTTCTCCCTAGAGAAAATGAGCTGAAGATGCCATGTCATGAGTGAGGAATTTGCTCTGTAGTTCTGGCCCAGTAAAGGGGGCAGGAATCCCGTTCTTTTAAATCCCTGTCCTTTTCTAAGCTCTGAATGTTCAACATTCTTTATACATTTACTATATATATAGGTATATATATGTACAGTTCATTCCAAAAGTCCAATTCACCTTCTCAAGATGACACTGAAGTTTTCCTCTCTTTCTCACCTGCCCTTACTCAAATCACCATCTTTTGTTGTTGTTGTTGTTGAGCTCCTGCAGCATCCATCTCCCCTGCTCCCACTCGGGCCTCCTATGGCCGCTTCACCGCACTGCTGCGAGGGAACAGATCCTGAATGTCCCCGCTCGAAGCTGTCCAGTGGTTTCTCACAGCACACAGTACAGCAGGAGGTCTAATTTGAACTGTGGTGTTGGAGAAGACTCCTGAGAGTCCCTTGGACAGCAAAGAGAGCAAACCAGTGAATCCTTAAGGAAATCAACCTTGAATATTCATTGGAAGGACTGATGTTTGAGCTGAAGCACCAATACTTTGGCCACCCGATGCGAAGAGCCAACTCATTGGAAAAGACCCTGATGCTCAGAGAGATTGAGGGCAAGAGGAGAAGGGGATGACATGACAGAAGACGAGATGGCCGGATGGCATCATCGCCTCAATGAACATGATTTCGAGCAAACTCAGGGAGATAGTGAAGGACAGGAAAGCCTGGCGTGCTGCAGTCCATGGGGTCACAAAGAACAATTCCCTTCTTTGGCCCTCAAGGCCTTTTCAGCTTTGGCAGCATACCTATCTTATGCATTACTTTACAACCCTGTCCCCAGTCCTTGTGATATTTTAAGCCACACTGATCTTCCTTTGACTCCTCACTGAGGTCATTCTTAGAACTGTGCCTGTTGCTTACTGTGGGTAGAATCTCTACTTCCAGATCATCTCAGTCTTTGGACTTCTGTTCCTAAAACCACACAGTGGCCCTTCCCTGGTCATCCCCTTCAAGTCAGCCATCAGCCCCCAGTCACTTACCATATACCACCTAGCACTGAAAAATGATCTAAAATTATCTTACTGGCTTTATTTGCTTATTTACTTATTATCTGTTTCCTCTTTCCTCAACCACTACAACGTAAGTTCTATTTCTTCCATCACTATATTTTCAGGGCTAGGAGGAACATATGCATGCAGCAAGTATGAAATCTCTTGACTGAATTAATTAATGAACAATCAGATTCATTGGCATTAAGATTGGTCAATGAGGAAAAAAAAAAACCAAATCAGAGCCAAAGAATGAACATTACAGCAAATACTGGATGGAATTGAAATTGGTTAAAACGACAAGCTTAGAAGCTAGCCATCTTGTGTTACAATTGCAGGTCTGCTACTTAGCTATTCCTGTGATTTAGGAAAGTTACTTAACCTCTCTGAGCTTTAGTGTCTTTACCTATAAAATGACCAAAAAAACCAGTCCCTAGTACTACTGATGTTAAGCATTAAGGAGTTAAAGTAGTTGAAGAAAACAAACAGCATTAGGTACAGAGTAGGTACCCAATGAACAATAGTTATAATGATTATCATTTCAATATAGTATGTCCACATTTGTTCAGTTCAGTCACTCAGTTGTCTGACTCTTTGCAATCCCATGGACTGCAGCACACCAGGCTTCCAAGTCCATCACCAACTCCCGCAGTTTGCTCAAACTCATATCCATCGAGTCAGTGATGCCATCCAACCATATCATCCTCTGTCATCATCTTCTTCTCCCACCTTCAATCTTTCCCAGCATCAGAGTCTTTTCCAATGAGTCAGGTCTTCACATCAGGTGCCCAAAGTATTGGCGTTTCAGCTTCAGCATCAGTCCTTCCCATGAATATTCAGGACTGATTTCCTTTAGGATGGACTGGTTGGATCTCCTTGCAGTCCAAGGGACTCTCAAGAGTCTTTTCCAACACCACAGTTCAAAAGCATCAATTCTTCTGTGCTCAGCTGTCTTTATAGTCCAACTCTCACATCCATACACAACTACTGGAAAAACCACAGCTTTGACTAGACGAACCTTTGTTGGCAAAGTAATGTCTCTGCTTTTTAATATGCTGTCTAGGTTTGTCATTAGCTTTTCTTCCAAGGAGCAAGCATCTTTTAATTTCATGGATGCAGTCACAATCTGCAGTGATTTTGGAGCCCAAAGAAATAAAGTCTCTGTTTCCATTGTTTCCCCATCTATTTGCCATGAAGTGATGGGACTCAATGCCATGACCTTAGCTTTCTGAATGTTGAATTTTAAGCCAACTTTTTCAGTTTCCTCTTTCACTTTCATCAGGAGGCTCTTGAGTTCTTCTTCACTTTCTACCAGAAGGATGGTGTCATCTGCATATCTGAGGTTACTGTATTTCTCCTGGCAATCTTGATTCCAGCTGTGCTTCATCTAGGCTGGCATTTTGCATGATGTTCTCTCCATATAAGTTAAACAGGCAGGGTGATAATATACAGCCCTGATATATTCCTTTCCTGATTTGGAACCAGTCTGTTATTCTGTATCCGGTTCTAACTGTTGCTTCCTGACCTGCATACAGATTTCTCAGGAGGCAGGTCAGGTGGTCTGGTAGTCCCATCTCTTTAAGAATTTTTCACAGTTTATTGTGATCCACACATTCAAAGGCTTTGGCGTAGTCATAAAGCCGAAGTAGATGTTTTTTTGGAACTCTCGCTTTTTCGATGAGCCAACAAATGTTGGAAATTTGATCTTTGGCTCCACTTTGGTTACTACACAGCAACCACAGAACTAGGCATCATTGTATGGGTATCAAGTTTATAAATTCAGAAGTAGAGGTAATTAACAGCAGATTGATACTTACTTAAAGTACAAGCTTTAGAAATAGAATATATATCCATATATTGTGGATAGATGTCTCATTTTTTTTTTTTTTACAGTAAAGTGGTTTTTCATGGTGGTAAAATATGCATGGAATGTTTTATAATAAGCAATGCTTCAACTAGGAGAAAGTATAAGGAAGAAATGAACAGAAAATATAAAGATGAATACCACCTATAAATAATCCAATAATAAGATTTAGATACCCTGAGTAGCATTCAGAAATGTTTGTCATCCACAGGGTGCAAGTTAGACTTGGTTGAATTTTTGCGCTACCATTTACTGTTCTCAACCTCTCTGTCTATCATTTGTAGGCCAGTAGTTATTTTCGGTTTACATATGATAAAGCTTATTAATATACACAGCAAACTACTTTGCATATATTAAGAGCTCAACAATGTTATCTATTTTTATTATTATTACAATGTTAGAAAAGCATGGACTTTTTCTGTGTCAACCATCACTACCTCTTGCTTCTATTCTAGATGCATGAATAGAGATTTACAATAAAAAAATTTATAAACCAAATAGAATAAATTTGTGCGAAGGAAAGATTTAAAAAGAATATCATATCTTGTTCTAAATAAAAATAAATTTCTGCGAAGGAAAGATTTAAAAAGAATATTATATCTTGTTCTAAATAAAAATACAAAGAACCATACATTTTTAGAACTTTACCTGGTCTATAATTTATTCCACTTGCCTTATTTAGCCAGAGACACTATGACACAGAAAGAAGATGGTACATCCAAGGACATACAAATAGGCTATATATTTATAATAAGCAAACTTATTATAATCTCAAGGTTTCAAACTTTCACACTTTCTTTCTGGTCAGAATATCACAATAAAAGAAGTATAAAATGCAAATTTCTGCATCCCCAGAGATCCATCAATACAGAAACTTATAAATGGGTATCCAAGCTTGGTAATTACAAATACATTACTTCATAGCACAAGAATTTCATCTTTCCTTGGTCCCATCATTGCTACAATTTTTTTTGTATCCAAAACTACATGTGTATCTAGATGCCACTTTCTCACTATGTTCTTTTGTTTTTGTTAGACCTATCAGCTGCCGAGAGACAAGCAGCTTGAATGGCTCAAAACAACCAAATACCTGAGACATGGTCTTTTGAAAGACCAGCCTAGACTTGCTTCTCTTGGCCCACTTGCTGTGTCCTTAATGGGAAACATACATATTTCTGCTCCCACAGCTGAGAAACTGAGCTGGTGGCCAACTATCAAATGTGACTTTATGCTCTGAGGGTATTTTGCCATAACAGCCAACATTTAAAGACATAGATAAAGTTTATTAAACACTTGGCTTTGCTGGGTACTTTTTTGTGTGTCATCCTTGCGCAGGGGCCATGCCAATCTTCTCTGTATCATTCCAATTTTAGTATATGTGCTGCTGAAGCGAGCACTGCTGGGTACTTTTTGTGAACATTTTCTTACTTACTTTGTTCAAGCATCTTATGAAGAAAATAATATTTGATCTATTTTAGAGCTAAAAAACATTAAGTTCGGTGCAGATAAGTTGCAGAAAAGTGACAGAGCTGACCTGGGACCAATAAATGGATCTTAATTTATGTAGCATGCTCATAACTAATGCTTATTGCATCCTACAATGAATTTACTTAGTTTTCACCATATTCCTAGGCATGGGTTCTTAATCTGGGCCATATTATATCTAAAACTTATTTTATATCAACTGTAAATTATATTTGACACTAGAAAAAAATATAGAAAATAAAAATGAAACAATCGTGAACTGTAAAATGAACATTAGGCAGAGACATTATAACAGACATTTATCTTGAAAACTTGAGCCAATGCCAAAAATAAAATTTCAGTGTCTGAAAAAGAGAAATCAAGAAGTAACTATCAGAGTTCTGCTAATAAACAAGAGTCTTACACAGTTTGGCTCATGTTTCAGGAGGGAATTTAGTTTTGATAAATGGACACGTAAAGGTGACTGCTCAGAATGAACTATGAGTGTTTTGCCTTTGAGGGTTAGGTTGACACTTCAACACTCTCTCTTCTGCATCCCACCTTCTGACTGGGAAAGCATCTATGCACATACAACAGGTCTTTATTCTCTGCAACCTGTATTAGTCCCCTAAGATCTTCAAAGAAAGGCATATTTCAGACCTAAGAAACTTGTAGGTCAGGTTGCTTCAAAGTTCCTTGGAGAAAGTGCATCAGACAACTGGAAAGATTTCAGATTAAAATCCTTATAGAAATAAAAATAAAGATATAGTTTGCCCTTTTGTATATATGAACAAAGAAAATTAATCGTTCTGAGATCTAGCCTCTGAATATTAACATAAAGAGTGCCAACTTTAAAAAGACTCTTAATAATAGGAAAAGTACATTCATTAGAAGTTTATGATTGGCACTAAAATCCTTTCCTTTATTAAATTTATTCTTTTAAGTACAGAATTCAAAATTGCTAACAATTCATCATCTAAGTTGATAGGGAATTAGAAAACTCAATCTGTAAATGTTCATAATTTAAACATTAAAGTTAATTTAAAAAGTCCTGAAACTACATGAATTTAAACCAAATGATTACTTTTCCCAATGGTAGTCACAAAAGCAGAAGTGACAAGTAAAAAAAAAAAAATCACTTTAATATTTCAATTGTTATTTATGGATAGGTTTCTGATTTCTTTTCATAAAATCTATGTAAAGGTGTCTTGTGATATACATTTAGACATACATACTTATGTATGTCTATCAGTCTAGCTATCCATATTACACTTTTTCTATGAAGATGCTAGTTTCAGAAATGTTATTAACAGAACACAGGCTGCACTCAAGAAGTGGGAAAACCCATCTAGATGCAATAAATTCAATTAACTAAAAATATATACTCAAAAAACTTCAAGAGACCACATTAAGCTTCCTTAGGTGGAGAGACATGTTGTCCCCAATTGCAAGAAAATGATTTTACTTCAAAACAGGTGAAAACCAGGACCACCAAACAGTCCTTAAATAAAAAAATAAAAGTAACAGTCTCAATATCCATTATTAAAAAAAAAAAAAAATCTTTGGCTCTAGTATCCTTTAAGAGATGGTGCTTTCTTCCTCTCCACAGGATGGCTTACTAAACCAGATACATTTACATATGAACTATTTTAATCTGAATGTTGGCAGGTAAAGGAAAAAGTGCCTGAAAATACATCATTAGTTGACAAGGACTGGTTGAACTTCAACTCTTACTTTTACAATGAAAGCGTTCTGAAACCATTTAAAAGATTCAAAAAGCATAGCAAAAGTGGCTGTAACTCAGACCAAGAAAAGAATGTGTAAAATATTTACTGGTAGCAATTTCAATCTGGTAGGTTGAGATAAATGTTTTGTTAAAATGCACACACACTAATTAAATTGATTTTATAAAAGGAACCGGATAGTCTGAGGTGATCTTTGGAATACTAATTTGTTCAGAAGCTATAATTAGGTTTCTTGATTTGCCTGAGCATTTTAGTACTGACTTCAACTCTCTTCTTTTCGGAAAAACACGGTATATGAGGGTTTGAAGGAGCTAACCACCCGTTTCCTCAACTGAACTCTTCCCCTCTTGGCATATCTTGGATATTACAATAAAACACACTAGGACTCTGAAGAACCTGCTGGTGAGAGGGCAACAGTGAAGACTTTGGCTAGCCACATAATGGACAGTGATTCCAAGTATAACCTTTAGACACTGTGCGCTTAAGCAACCAGAAGCTTCCAGATAATTGAGAGGCTTTGTAGAACTATATTCATTTTCTAACTCCCACCTCTGAACTGATGTAAACCCAAACTCACTCTTCCCTCCTACCTCAGGCAAAGAAGTCTCCCTCCTTTCAAAATTAGAGGGTTCAAATGTATTAGTTTATTCCCGCTTTTTCCTTTTGAATCTTACTCTTCAGTTTCCTCCGATTCTCACCTCTTTTTTCCTGGTCTTCAACATTCCCATCTTCACTGACTCCTAATTAGCCTATAATCAGTCTTCCAACCAAATCTGTCTACTCTCAGTTTCTCTCCCCTTATTACTCTCTCATCTTTTAACTAGCTCCAGCCAGTGTCCCAAGGACATTTCATACTGTACATAAATTCATTTCAATCTACACCCTCATAATGGACCTACTATTTACATAGCCCCCACTGCAGTCAAGCCAAATTCCATTTTCTTTCTTACCACAGCATTCACTGGTTTACTATGTTCTGCTCACTTCTAGTTCCAAAACACCTCTGGACTTGATCCTCTCCTCTCTACTCCATCCCAAAGCTGGAGCTTCACCATGTCTCACACAGACTAGCAGACAGCCTTTTATCTCTAAATTCGTCCCTACCTTCTACAAATACATTCTCCACATTTCTGTTATAGTTACTGTTTTAAAAAGCAGCATGACCATGTTAGAGTCCATGAATAGCCTGTGACTAAATTATCAAGTGTTAGAGTCCAGAAAGGGCTATTGAGAGCATCTATTCTAGTAAGGACAGAGAAGGCAATGGCACCCCACTCCAGTACTCTTGCCTGGAAAATCCCATGGATGGAGAAGCCTGGTAGGCTGCAGTCCATGGGGTTGCGAAGAGTCGGACATGACTGAGCGACTTCACTTTCACTTTTCACTTTCATGCATTGGAGAAGGAAATGGCAACCCACTCCAGTGTTCTTGCCTGGAGAATCCCAGGGATGGTGGAGCCTGATGGCTGCCGTCTATGGGGTCACACAGAGTCGGACATGACTGAAGTGATTTAGCAGCAGCAGCATTCTAGTAAGGAACAGTGGGGTAATATTTCTAATCACTAAGAAATCTCCATTAGAACTCAAATGTCCTGATTTCTCACTGCATACATTATTAAAGTTTATTTCCAAGACTGAGTCTTGGTTTATAAGTTGAGACACTTCTTTCTCACTTTAAATAGAATGCAATCAGGTGGCACAGTGGTAAAGAGTCCATCTGCCAAGCAGGAGACACAAGAGATGTGGGTTTGATCTCTGGGTTGGGAAGATCCCCTGGAGAAGGAAATAGCATCCTACGCCAGTATTCTTGCCTGGAAAATTCCACGGACAGAGAAGCCTGGTGGGCCACAGTCCAGGGGGTTGCAAAAGAGTCAGATATGACTGAGCACCAACCATTAAGTGCTTAGATCTTAGAAAGGTTTTAACAAATGTGTTGTCACTAGAGAAATCTCATTGAGAACAATCTTTCTCTCCGTTGATGTCAATGGAAAATCCCTGAGACTACTTGGCAGCTCTCAAATTCTGTTAACTATGTGTTCAAAAATGGCGAGAGAGCATTGTAAATGGAAACAGTAACCCAGTAAGCAGCAGAAAGATGCTGTCATCCACCATGATTAGACTTGAGAACTTCACAATGGTTTTTACAAGCCCAGTTCTACCAGGGTATGTCTTCTTTTGTCAACAGCATATGGCATGATACATAGGTGGAAGGATTTGAAGAGAAAAAATAAATGGAGCATCTGTGCACTCACTTTTTCAAGTTTTAACAGCCAATTAGGTTTTCTACAGTAATATTTATAGCCTCACAAAATTCAGGTAATAAATGTACTCATTTTTCCCTTCTGGAGAATGTAGGTTATTAAACTCTGAAGTAAGGGGGTATATTCTATGCATTTGCTGTCTTAAGGAACTTAAAAAGAAGGGTATTATTTATTTGAAGATTACCATCCACTACTTAGAGAATAGACAAGACTAATGCTATGTGCCTGTATGCTAATCGCATTGTTTTCATGCAACAAAATGTAAAACAATAATTAGAGAAATGCCTCATTTATTCAGCATCATTAGGAGTGGGGATATTCAAGTTATTTTTCCAAATAATCAAAAAATTACTCCTTTAAGTTCCAAAATGGTTTTTCTGGGTATATCAAAATATAATTTAAATATGTCTGAATTCTTAATTTAAATATTGCTGTTATTGTTCAGCTGCTAAGTCGTATCTGACTCTTTGTGACCCCATGGACTGAAGTGCTCCAGGCTCCTCTGTCCATGGGATTTTCCAGGCAATAATACTGGAGTGGGTAGTCATTTCCTTCTCCAGGGGATCTTTCCAACCTAGGGATCGAACCCAGGTCACCTGCATTGGCAGGTGGATTCTTTACCACTGAGCCAGAAGGGAAATATCTATTGTAAATATATAACACATGATCTTTTAATGACTCAGGAGCATAATTAGGATTATGGAATTCTGTGTTCTCTACAGTATGCGGTGCTTAAGAACTACAGAGGTGAGCAGAAAAATTTACTCCTGTGCTAAGTCCTCTCAAACCATGATGGTGTTCAGGCTCTTGTTTCTCTGTTTTTTATTTTTTCCTCATTTATAATTTGCTTATTTCCTTGCTCAGTTAGGCAGTCAGTTCTTTTTCTTCTTGTTACCACAATCACTCTATCACCTATTACTCTTTGGTCTGTACGTCTCCCCTCCAATTTCTAGCTTCTAATTATCAGAGGATTTGGATATTACATTATAAAAACTGTTAAAATATATAAAAGTCAGTATGTTCTGATGGAAAATCTAAGATTCTTTATAGGAAAAGAGTGCATGCATTTTAATGCATATGCTTTTTGACAAAAATTTTAGTCACATTAAATATTTTTCTTGCTTACTGACTTCCTAATACATGGGAATATGGAACATAAACTATGTGACTTTTATTTTTGAGAAGCCTTGCAGGTCTCTAGTAAGTATCTTTTAACTAAATTAAGAAAATATCTAGACATCAGCTACTAAGTCCTTTTAACATTTTAACTTTTGACTTTTCAAAAAAATACAAAATAGAATAAAAAGCTACATTCACAGCTTCCCAAAGTTTAATTGTGGTAACACTTTAACATATTGATGCATTTGTTTTCAACCTATCTTCACTGTGTCTTTATTTTAAAAAGAAAATAATAATTGCTCCATTATTTTCAGAACTCACTCAGTTGACATGAGTTTGAGTAAGCTCCGGGAGCTGGTGATGGACAGGGAAGCCTGGCCTGCTGCAGTCCATGGGGTTGCAAAGAGTCGGACACAACTGAGCACTTGAACTGAACTGATTTTCAGAAGAGCTAGATATGCTCAGTGCAGAAAATTAAAACAATGCAGAAAAATACGAAGTAAATGATTGAGTTAGCACTGCAATCATCCTACAGTAAAGCTGAGCTCATTTGAAGAATGAAAACTAATTTATTAAAAAACAAAAAATCTTAGAAAATAAAAATGCCCTGGAACTTCCCTGGGGGCCCAGGGGCTAAGACTCCATGCTCCCAATGCCGGGGACCCAGATTCAATTCCTGGTCAGGGAACTAGATCCCACAGGCCACAGCTAGAGAGCCCCACCTGTCACAATGAGGACAGAAGATCCTGCATGTCGCAACTAAGCCCCGGAGCCATCAAATAAATAAATAAATTCAAAAAAGTAAAAACAAACCTCCCATTCTCTCATAAGTAGGGAACTCCCCTTAGGTTTAACTATGAAAGCAAAGGACAAAAAGTACACTGTATAAATTAGAACAAAGGTCTGAGTTTCGTGTGCCAACTGCTCATATAGGTCAGTTTAAAAATATATTATTCTATTGAATGTTTCTAGAGAAAGAGTGCTGAAGAGGATCTTCTCTGTGGGCAGGAACATCTACACAGCAGTACACAATGGGCCCTAGAACTGCTGCATCATTTCCAGTTTTCGGGGGCCCTTTTCTCTGTCAGCACACCTGTTTTCAAAGCAACATCAAGCTCTCCTTTTTACTTCCCCTGTATCAAGTCAGCATTTTAGAAACAGTCTGACATTTTCAAATGGAAATTTAAAAAAACAGCATTTTTCATTAAAATATTTACTGAAAAATATTTTACTTAATGAAATATTTCAATAAAATATTTTAAAAAGTCAACTTCCCAAACTATAGGTTTCTCATCCCAAGACTTCCAACTGACAGCACAGAAGAGCTTTTTTTCATCCAAGTTTCTTATCCTTACACACATTTAAGGCCATATTTGATAATGAGCTGCTTAAATAACCATCAACTCCTCTCCTAGCTTCCAGGATCCACAATGAAAGAACTATTTTATTTTCCAAAACAAGGGAGTAATCTCCTGATCATTTTGTTTTATTTCAAGGCCAAATACCATGACCTTTTACTAAACTTTTTTGCATTCAAATTTGACACACGTAGCCAATTTAAAAAGCAGTAGAGGATGACATCTTTGATACCCTAATGAATAATCCAATGCTCTTTTTTTTGTTCTTTAACATTTGGGATATTCTATGGAGATCCAACCAGTTCATCCTAAAGGAGATCAGTCCTGGATGTTCATTGGAAGGACTGATGCTGAAGCTGAAACTCCAATACTTTGGCCACCTCATGTGAAGAGCTGATTCATTGGAAAAGACCCTGATGTTGGAAAAGATTGAGGGCAGAGAAGGGGACGACAGAGGATGAGATGGCTGGATGGCATCACCGACTCCATGGACATGAGTTTGAGTAAACTCTGGGAGTTGGTGATGGACAGGGAGGCCTGGTGTGCTGTGATTCACGGGGTCGCAAAGAGTCGGACACGACTGAGCAACTGAACTGAACTGATAATATCGTAGTTGATAAATATTATCTAAAGATAAAATTTATACACACAGTTGAACATATATAGAAATGGTCTTTCAGGGCATGTTCATTAATTTCTGTAAAATACCAGCATACCATAAAAGATAAAATAATAAATTTAGCACTGGTTTTATAATAATCACTAGTTTTGAGACTGACTACATCTTCTTAAACATGGATATAACCTTCTCTCTAGTTAAACAAGAGATTCAGAAAAATAATTAAAATTTTTAAATGACCTGATAATTTCTTCCTTAGCTCTAATACATTAACATACTTTTTGTTGTGGTTAAGAGGTCAGAAGAAGATCTGTTCGGGCTAAAATTCAGGTGTTAAAACTTACTACTGTAAAGCTATAAGTAACTTACTTAACTTCACTAAGGCTCATTATCTGTAAAATAGTGATAACAGCAACTGCTTCATCAAACTGTTAGGAGAATGAAATGCAATCTGTATTCAAGGCACTGAGTGGAATGGCTAGCACATATTAGGCACTTAACTCAAGTTGGTTATAATTAACTCTTAAAGCTACACTTCAATCTCCAGAGAAAAGTTTTTTAAAATCTTGTTTTCAAAAAATGTATCAGTCAGCAAAAACCCAGTGTGAAAGTAGAAGTAAAATGGTTTTCTCACAAAGAGAATTTTATTTAAAAAGGCTAAAATCAATCACTGTGACTCTTTTACATTTTTATATCTAAATAACTTTCCAGAAAAGAAGAAAAGGTACCTGACTTAAAAAAAGTTTGAAATTTCCAAATGAAAACTGAGTTGATAGAAACAGCCCAGACTCTGTAAAATTCTTCTTTCCTACGACCAGAGACATTTATTTCAGAACTATAAGTGGTATTTTATAAAAAATTTGTGTTTGTCTATACTTTTGGATGGAGAGTATCATATGTAACTGGGTAATTTTCCTGTTCGTTATATAAAAACCTTGGAACTTCCCCGGTGGCTCAGACTGTAAAGAATCTGCTTGCAAATGCATTAGATATGGGTTCGATCCCAGGGCTTGGGAAGATCCCCTGGAGAAGGGAATAGCTAGCTACTCACTCCAGTATTCTTGCCTGGAGAATCCCATGGACAGAGAAGCCTGGTGGGCTACAGTCCATGGGATCACAGAGAATCAGACATGACTGAGCAACCAACACTCTCACTTTACTTCACTATATACAAACAAGAACTCACCCCCGTTCTTCAGCACACTCACTTGCCCAGTGACTTTTAAAGCACAAATACTGATTCTGGCCCCAAACCTATGAACTTACAGTTTTCAGACTCTGTCTTGGCTCCAAATTCAGGTTGACCTAGCTCCAATCAGGTGACCACACCTAATTCAGTAAACTGTGTCCAGAAGGACAGAATCATGTGGCATGCATAGCGGCTCATGCTGAGGTATACGGAGGATTTGTTCTCCAAGAATAGGATGAGAGTAGGAAGGAAATTTGTATATAAACCATATAAACACATAAAGCATTTAAATGTAGGACGCATGCTTCCATTTAGTATAGCTATCTCTTTGACCTGCATTTATCAAGTTATAATTTGCATATGGCAAAATTCATCCTTTTTAGTGTACAGTTCTTATAATTTTTGATAAAGGCATACAGTCCTGTAACCATGCCATGTGATTTGGACAGAGAAAGTTTCCATCATTCACTTTTATCTAAAAATTCTCAAAATAAAGAATCTTTCTTCCCTTTAAGAAACAAGCCAATAAGCAGCTACTACTTAGGGTTTCATCCAAACACTTTAGTCTTTAAGGAATGACATAAAAATTGTATATATTGATAATGGGAATCAAGTGACTGGATCATAAGTAAAACAAAACAAAGGCTATTTCTACTCATAGCCTACTTCAGGCTGTTATTTACATAAATACTGAAGAAACTACCTTAAGACTTCATGAAACACAATGTGTCCCATGCTCTAGGGATTGACTGAAAGCCTCTCAGGTAAAGTTTCTCTGTGGTATACATAGTACTTATTGTTACAAGTTTAGACAATGTCTGAATTTAGACCACAGCTTGCTGACAAATATACACTATCCCATGGCACTCTGCCAGTGGAGAGGTAGAAAAGCTTGGGAGATAATCAAAGGTCATAGCTTTATTTAACATCATCACACACCAAAAAGGCAGACAAGCATTCCCTCCTGGGGCAGAGACAGCGTGTCCTCCAGTGACTGCTCAGCCCTTTAGCAGAGTCAAATCCTGCCTTTAAAGGTGGGGCTCACCAAGTGACCTAGAACAAGTCTCATCTTTCACCAAGGGCTTCTAATTTTAAATTGCTGTCATGCTAAATTTCATCTTGAGTATCTCTCTGAGTCTCCACCCAGTTTGTTCAGATCGAGCATGGGTTTTAGACAAGAATTTCCCGGGACTGTGGATTTCAGTCTTCATTGTTTAACACACAGCCTGCGTGGGATACAAAGCAATACAAGATGATTAAGAATTTGAATGGAAGCCTTATATAACCCATTTTGAATATATATCATGGGTATACATAAGTTAACTTACAAAAATTCTCACCTCTGCTGATATCACTGTGATAACAGAATCTGCTAGGAAGAAATTCACAACAAATACCACTGTTTCCTAGGGGTCAAGTCAGAGGTCCTATTTAAATGCTATTTAGAAGTGCACTGCAGCAGTTAGGGGTTGCTACTTGGACTCAATTGGTAAAAATGAGTAATATCACATGATACGAAACTCAACCCCTCTAAAAGGCAAGGCTGCAAGATTCCTCAGGATAACTTTGCTCAGCACTAACATGTCTCCAGTACTACTGCCAGTGGGAAAATTCAATTGATACTTACCACTAAAGCATTTATGACCTGAAATGGAATCATTTAAGAGAAAATGAAATCTTGTTTTGCTACAGCTAAACTTAACTAAAGACAACAGTACAATCAAAATATAGTCCAAGAGACATAGTTCATACAATCAGCTACCCATTCAATTTTTTCCCACGTGTTACAGAATTCATAGTCCAGCACACAGATCTACCTCACCTGAGCACGCATTTTATTCCAACTGTGGACAAGCCTCCCAGTGGCTCAGTGTAGAGTGCAGACAGACTAAAATGCCTGACTCAGGGCCACCGTCACTCTGGAGTGGTATGCTACACATGCCTGCTATGGCTAACAGAAGCAGGAGATATTAAGATGAGGTGGCAAGAATACACAGAAGACATACACAAAAAAGATCTTCATGACCCAGAATAACCATGATGATGTGATTCCTCACCTAGAGCCAGATATCCTGGAATGTGAAGCCAGGTGGGCCTTGGGAAGCATCACTACAAACCAAGCTAGTGAAGATGATGGGATTCCAGTTAAGCTATTTCAAATCCTGAAAGATGATGCTGTGAAAGTGCTGCACTCAATATGCCAGCAAATTTGGAAAAATAGGCAGTGGCCACAGGACTGGAAAAGGTCAGTTTTCATTCCAATCCCAAAGAAAGGCAATACTAAAGAATGTTCAAACTACCACACAATTTTACTCATCTTATATGCTAGCAAAGTAATGCTCAAAATTCTCCAAGCCAGGCTTCAGGAATATGTGAACTTCCAGATGTTCAAGCTGGTTTTAGAAAAGGCACAGGAACCAGAAATCAAATTGCCAACATCCACTGGATCATTGAAAAAGCAAGAGAATTCCAGAAAAACATCTATTTCTGCTTTAATAACTATGCCAAAGGCTTTGACTGTGTGGATCACAATAAACTGTGAAAAATTCTTCAAGAGACTGGAATACCAGACTACCTGACCTGCTTCCTGAGAAATTTGGATGCAGGTCAGGAAGCAACAGTTAGAACTAGACACTGAACAACAGACTGGTTCCAAATCAGGAAAGGAGTATGTCAAGGCTGTATTTAACTTATATGCAGACTACATCATGCAAAATCCGGGCTGGATGAAGCAAGAGCTGGAATCAAGATTGCCAGGAGAAATATCAATAACCTCAAGATATGCAGATGATACCACCCTTATGGCAGAAAGCAAAGAAGAACTAAAGAGCCTCTTGATGAAAGTGAAAGAGGAGAGTGAAAAAGTTGACTTAAAATTTAACATTCAGAAAACTAAGATCATGGCATCGGGTCCCATCAATTCATGGCAAATAGATGGGGAAACAATGGAAACAGTGACAGACTTTATTTGTGGGGGCTCAGAATCACTACAGATGGTGACTGCAGCCATGAAATTAAAAGACACTTGCTCCTTGGAAGAAAAGCTATGATGAACCTAAACAGCACATTAAAAAGCAGAGACATTACTTTCCCAATAAAGGTCTGTCTAGTCAAAGCTATGGTTTTTCCAGAGGTCATGTATGAATGTGAGAGTGGACTATAAAGACAGCTGAGCACTGAAGAATAGATGCTTTTGAACTGTGGTGTTGGAGAAGACTCTTGAGAGTCCCTTGGACTGCAAGGAGATCCAACAGTCCATCCTGAAGGAAATCAGTCCTGAATATTCACTGGAAGGACTGATGCTGAAGCTGAGACTCCAATACTTTGGCAACCTGATGCGAAGAAGCAACTCACTGGAAAATACCCTGATGCTGCGAAAGACTGAAGGCAGGAGAAGGGGATGACAGAGGATGAGATGGTTGGATGGCATCACCAACTCAACGGACATGAGTTTGAACAAGCTCCGGGATTTGGTGATAGACAGGGAAGCCTGGAGTGCTGCAGTCCATGGGGTCGCAGAGAGTCTGAAACAACTGAGCGACTCAATTGAACTGAACACATGCCTTTATAGACCTGAGAAACCTAATGTCTCGTCAGTGAAATCTAATCATTAATTTGGGCCATGGAGAAATCTGATTCTTGTATCTGCATTAAAAGGTCCAGTGGAATGCAGTATACGTGGGTTATTTCAGGTATTTCCAGGTATCTCCATGTCAGTAAAAGGAGTTTCTTATCTATAGTGGGTCAAGAGTTGCCACAGTCTTTCATAGCTCAGGGGAATGCATCTTCTGGAATTTCATGCTCTCAGCATCACAGTTTGGTATGGCTGTGTAAAACCTCATGGGGAATAAAGTGTGGAAGATGAGGAGGAACCTGGGAGTCTAGGGGCACTCTGGGTGACTGCCAAAAGCAGGGCCAAAGAAGGGCATAATAAAGTGAGTTCAAGTGGATTCAAAGCACCAGGGTTGTGTGGATTGTAGGATATGGCCAGGGGAGGTTCCTGGGCCTCCTTCTACACCTCTGATGATGACAGGGTCTTTGCTGGCAGGCTTCCTCCTGACCCCAGATGAACGGGATAAAAGGCCTGTTTGGACAAATTTATTTATTGTCACCTAAATAAAATACACATAAATTCTCACTCTGGCTCAGACTGATCTCTGACTAGAATTCAAAATCACATATAGGTAAAGTTTTTTAATCCTCTAGTTTAAAAAAAAAGATTTTCTCCAAACTTCATCATCAACTTTTATACATTTCTTATGGAATCTTTCTATCATGTGTTATATATTACTACATCAACTACCAAAATCATATTCTGTGCAATTTGATGGCAGAAACTGTGCTATCATTTTGTATTCCCTATACCACCTAGCACAATAACATCATGCATTAGGTGCTCAATAAACATTTACTGACTGACACAATGAGGTAGATGCAACAGAAACTCTTCTTCCCTTCACAGAGCTCAGGCTGACAATCACAGGTAATACCTATCAAGTGCAGACCCTGTCAAGTTCTGTTCTGTTCTGGAAGTTTTGTATCAATCAAATCATTTGATTCTCACAGACGTCTCAGAAGTCACGCGGTCTTGCTATTTCTGTGTAACAACCAACGAAACTGAGGCTCCGAGAGGTTAAGCAAATTGTTCAAAGTCAGATAGGAAGTAACTGGCAGAGCCGGGGGTCAAGCCAAGTTGGTGTCAAGACTCTGGAGGTCTGTACCTAACCTGTACTTAATTCACAGTCTGCTTGGTGGACTAAGGACAGGGCTGGAGGCAAAAGTGTTATTTCTGAAGAAAAGATGAAAGATAGCTCCTTAAGACTAGAAAGGCTGAGGGATCATTTTTCTTCATTTTTCTCAATTTACTTGTTCTCTTCCTTGCATCTCCTTTCTATTCTATCTTACTCCCTTTGCATTTCCTTCTGTTTCCACTAGGCTCTTCTGGTTGAAGGCCACAGAAACAAACTGGCTTCTGCAGGAAGGAAAGGGGCCCACTGGCAGAATATGGAGCAGCTCACAGAATCAGAGGGAGGCCTGAAGAAGAAGGGTCAGGAGTCAGGAACCTGGGCATCTTCCCTTTTCCAGGCCACTGGCACTGCAGCTTCTCTCCTAGGCATCTTATCACAAGTCCACTCCTAAACCATGTGTAGTCCTTTAGTTACTTGGCCCAGGTTTCAGACCGCAGGGAGAAGGGAAGCACGGGACAGTTCTAACTCAGGCCATGTGCTAAAGGGGAGCAAGACACCTTCCAGAACAGAGCCACAAGGCTAGAAAGAGTCAGCCCTCTATACTCACAGATTCCACATCTGCAAATTCAAACCAATAGAGGCTCAAAAATATTCAGGAAAAAAGAAAAATTCCAGAAAGTTCCATAAAGAAAACTTGAATTTGCTGTGCCCTGGCAACTATTTACCTAGCGTTTACAGTGTATCTACAATTATTTACACAGTATTTACTTTCTATTTGGCATTATAAGTAATCTAGAGGTGATTTACAGTGTACAGGAGAATATGTGTAGGTTACATGCACAAACTACACCATCTTATATAAGGGACTTGAGTATCTGTCTGTGGATTTTGGTATTCAAAGAGAATTCTGGAATCAATCCCCTATAGATACTGAGAGACAACTATATAATGCAGAAGGGTTGGTTGCACAGTTAACTTGTAGTATTTACCGAAAAAGGGGGGGGGGGCGGGGACAGAAGAGACGCTGCACAACAAAAGCAAAAGGTATTCATGATGCCCATCTTTTATCTTAAAAAAAAAGATATGTTCTTTAGGTCCTTATCCATTTTTGCCTAATGAGCCACTGAACGCAGTGATGGCCTTAGTCACTACTCACAGGTCCCTACGGAAGATGGAACCACAGACTGTCACTGTCTGCTGCTGTTCCATACTGGCCTGCAGGCCTTTCTCATCAACATCACTGTAGGTCAGACATCACTAGGGACTTCCTACCTTATTACAGTGGCATCATGTTAGTTAAACATCATGTTTTCAACATCTTAAGAGTCTCCACAACTTTTTCACTCAAGGATAGGAAACAACACAGGCTAAAAATCTGACCTATTTGTTGACTGAATTATCTATAGATGAAAATAATACCAAGAAATGGTTGGATTTCAAACTCAAACTGAGGAATACATTTTAAAATTAACAAAAAATACTATATTTTGGTATAATCAGTATGAAATTTCAGGCTTAAAGATGAACCTCTAAAGTGATTTTTTTCCCCTATGTCTCACTGAATCTCTCTCCCCACCCTTTTGGGCATATATGCACATACAAACATACATGCATATACCTATATACATGTATATATACAGATGCACATGTGTGCTCAGTCACTCAGTGGTCTGACTCTTTGTGACCCCATGGATTATAGCCTGCCAGGCTCCTCTGTCTGTAGGATAATTCCAGTAAGAATACTGGAGTGGGTTGCCACTTCCTACTCCATGGGATCTTCCAACGTAGGGATCGAACCCATGTCTCCTGCACTGGCAGGCAGACTCTTTACCACTGAACCACTTGGGGAGCCCATACAGATGCACACATATGCACATATGTATGCATATAGATACACTATACAATAAAAAGCATACAACAGACCCAAGATAATTCACAGGTATTCTCTGATGTCATAAATTTTTATGTTATTTTGAATCAGAAAGTCATATGATGAGAGGAAAATTCATTAAGCAGAAATCCATAAAGTTGTCTGAGTTTATCTAATACTGTGTAAACTAAATATGGGGACTTCCCTGATAGCTTAGCTGGCAAAGAATCTGCCTGCCATGCAGGAGATCCCAGTTTGGTTCCTGGGTCAGGAAGATCTGCTGGAGAAGGGATAGCCTACCCACTCCAGTATTCTTGGGCTTCCTTTGTGACTCAGCTGATAAAGAATTTTCCTGCAATACAGGAAACCTGGACTCGATCCCTGGGTTGGGAAGATTCCCTGGAGAAGGGAAAGGCTACCCACTCCAGTGTTCTGGCCTGGAGAATCCCATGGACTGTATAGTCCATGGGGTCACAAAGAGCCAGACACAATTGGGCGACTTTCACTTTCAAACTAAATATGAAAGGTTTAAAATTCCGAATATGATTTAACATATAGACCTTTATGCTTAAAAGCACAAAAGTAATTTAAAAATATTCAGTTCCTGTTCTGCAAAGAGAACTTTTAAATATTGCCTCCAGGATTAAACTGGAAGTCACTGCATTTAAGAGGATATCAACTAGCATGGAGCAAGCCTTGCTCTCATCTCCCAGATTACTGTCTTCTTCAAAGGCATTTCCCCTTTTGTTTGGTTCCTGTCCACCTCTTCTCTTTATCTGCCTGCTATAGATCTCGTTTTTTGCCTAGCTGCAATTATTTCTTTTCTGTTAACTGTACTCCTCTTTCCTTTCAGTAAACTGGCTTGACCACCCTTCCTTTTCAGTTCCAAAGGCTACTGTGTCATTACCTTAGTCAGAATAATTGGTTCAGGATGTACAACACAACTCAATTGTGGTACAACTGTTGGAATTAAATGGAAAAAGAGGCTTTATTTGCAATGAGACTTAATACTAATTTCCTTCCCTATAAAGAAGTAATAATACTATATACCTCACAGAGTTACAGTGCAGAATAAAGGAGACAATGTGTAATAACAAGTTTTGGGAAAGGGGGTTCATATTACTTAATACATGTTAGTTCTGATTAAGTCAGACATTCATTTTCAAAACCCAAATGATTTTCCAATAATAGAATGCACTGATAAGGGCAGTTCAACAATACTCATTTAAGCAACTTTTACTTACATATATACCATTTATTCAGTTTTAGTCACATATTCAGTAACTTTGTTTCATATAAACAATGAATGCTTCACATCAGCAGAGACCAAGTCAACACCATAACTGTCCCTAAAACTCTCTTTACACTGCAACACTGAAAATGAAAAGTGTGCCTTTTGTTTTTAACCCCTTTTTGCTTCTTTAGGTAAAGAGATTATATCAACAACCAAAGAGAATCTCCACATTGAGATGGCCAATAAGAGAAAGAGTTAATGCTGAAGCACAGAGTTACAGAAGCAAAGCTTTAAGTCTGAGAGCATAAGAAATGTGTTTTTCCTCCTCTAGCCTATCAGTAACTATCACTTACAAGTTTTTCCAAACTCCAAGGATAAATTTCAAGAGTCTAAATACTGCAAGTCCTAAGGCACTATGCCTTATCTATTCATCATTTCACTCTATTCATAATCCCCAAGTGTTTCGAGTTTTATGATTGTCAGCCAGGCATGCCCTTAGTAAAAGTCCATATCATCACTCATTCTAGGACCAGAAACCAAATGCTGATGATGTTGATCATCCAGATCAGTAGCCTCTTTGTTCAAGTAAGAGAAGAAAAAAGGGTTTCTTATGGCCCATGTAAATGCCCCAGTTGGGTCAACGTTTCTGGAAAGGACTAAATAGTTTTCAAATTCCAAACTAAGAGATTAAAAAAGCAAACAGAGGAGGCTTTCTTTCCTCAGACTCCAGCGAGCAATGTGACCACTAAAGAAATATGTTAGGCCATGAACACATTGCATGTTTCATTCTCGGCACCTTGCAGGTCTGAGAAAGAGAATGATAGTGACTTCAATTGTCTAAATAATTATAGGCATTAGCATCAGGCTCCCAGGGTAACTGAATATCTTACTTTGCTTGCTTGCTAAAAATAAGTAACCAAAATTTTCCCAATAAAAAGTCAAGGTAGATGGTAAATATCAATTAATTAAGCATCATAACAATCAAGAAAAATTAGTATTTGAATTTAAGTATATCATAACCATCATGCTGGAGAACATTACATCTACTTTGATCACAGAGCCTTAACTACTTCACATTTCTTAAAATGTGTGTGCATGATGTCACATTTTGCTCCAAAGTAGATACTCGGCTAAACAAAACCTCCAAGTTTAGTTTTGGTTAAAAATCCATCTCTATGATTCTGAGTTTGCAAACTAGTATTTAGGTAAGAGCGTGCATGCTCAGTTGCGTCCAACTCTTTGCAATCCCCTGGACTGTAGCCCACCAGGCTCCTCTGCCATGGGCTTTCCCAGGCAAGAATACTGGAGTGGGTTGCTATTTCCTCCTTCAGGGGATCTTCCTACCCATGGATCAAACACACATCTCCTGCATTGCAGGCAGATTCTTTACCACTGAGGCACCACAGAAGCCCTTATTAAGGCAAGAGGATCTTCAAATAACTAGCACTGTGGCACCAAATGTACCCAAAGTAGCAAAGTAAATGAAGGGAAACCTAAAATACTCACTTTAAACTCTCTAAACTCTTTACAAAATAATTTGGTATTCTTTCCTGAAGCTTCCTCATATGCTCTTATGCAAAGATAATTATTGAATACCTACTGTGTGCAAGAACTATTCTCAGCATTGGGGGTAAAATAAAAAAAAGTCCCTGTATTCATGGAGAACTCCTGTGGGTGATGCAGAAACTTTGACTAGATAGATTAAGGTTAGTTTATGACAGGTTAGGCAGTGATGGAAGTTAAGGAAGGCGGGTGGGGAGCCAAGAAGGAATTGGGAAGAGTTGGTAAAGAAAGAAGGGCAACATTTAGGGACACAAGGAAGGTCTCCTTGAGACCTATAAGCAGAGCTCTGAAGGGAGGGAGAGGTAGGCTATGCTGGAAGAACAACACTCAGGGCCAAGGAAACAGGAAAAATAAGTGTCGAGTTTGTCCTAGGCTATGATGAAGGCAGTGTGGCTGGAGTTGAGAAGGCAGGAGGAGAGGGATAATCCATGAGACAACGGAATGCTGTGAGCTGTGTTGAGTGTAGATGCAGAAACAGGGAGACTAGTCATGATGCCCTTACAGTGACCCAGGCACGAGATGACAGTGGCTTGGGCCAAGGTGGTACCAGAGCCATGGTGAGGCCCACCGACATGGTGATGAGTTACCAAATTCTGAATATATTTTAAAACCATCAGGAGTTACTGACGAATCAGATATAGTATTTAAGAAAAAGAAACGAGTCAATAATTACTACAAAGTTTCTGGCCTAAGCAACTGCAAAGATGGAGTTGCCACTAACTGGTAGGAGTGAGTTTGGCAGTAGGGAGATGAGGAAGTCAGATTTAGAGATTTTAAATTTGAAATGATAGTCAGGTACCCAAATGGAGATGATGATTAGCTAACAGCATATGCCTGGAACTCAGGTCGAGGCTAAGCTGCTTAGTTTACAGATGAAACTGAATGAGGATATAAACAGAAGATGTAAGATGCCTAAGGAATAAGCTCCTGGATCACTTATCTGGGAGATGATGAAGAACCAGCAAGGAAGACACAGAAGGACAGAAGAAAATTTCCCATATGACACATCGGAATTACCTCTATGGTGTTTTGAATATACGCATGTTGCTTTAAGAAAATCTAAAAAAACTTCAAATGCCTTCAGGAGAGGGACAAAATCTAACCCACTGTGGGCCATAAGGATCAGTACAGTATCAACTATATAGTAAACATCAAACATATTTGTTGGATGAATAAGTGAATTCAGGATTTGATGGTTCAGTTGAACTCAACAAATATTTCCTGAACACTTTCTAGTTTCAGAAATTGAGCAAGACACTGAGAAAGAAAGATACATAAATAGACACCTGTCCAACAGAGAAGACAGACGGGTTAAGTTGGTAGTGAACTGGTTTAATTTCTTGCCCAAGGTAGCATCAAGCTAATAAACAAAAGCTTATCAGGTATGGATAAAAATAGTATATTCTTTAAAGGGAATAAGAGATCTCCCTTTAAATAACACGTTTGTTAAGATCTGATTCCCTACTTTCCTTTTTAGCAAGATACTTCAGAAATTACAGTGAAATTCAATGGATAAAAAATAATAATTCAAGATATTAAATCCATATATATAACTTTTCAAAAACCCTTCTATCACTACACTAAAAGAGCAAAGAAGAAAAATGAACAAGATCATGAATTATAATAATTTTCATCAAAATTTTATGTTGAAGAAGTTTTTTTTTTTTTTGAGGGTTCAATAATGGCCCTGATTGTCAGGTTACTGATTTGGAATTCAAAAAATTCAAATGGATTTGTCAAAAATCAGACTCCTATTTCTTTCTCAAATATGTTTTTTAAAACAAAAGAGACATCTTCCTTGAAACAATTATTCTCGTCTGCCAACATCTTAACAAATTAGCAGCCACATACGAAACACATACCGCACATAACAGATGCACACAAACAAATGGCTTGTTGGATGGCTGAGAGTTTGGTGGTTAAAGAGGGAGAAAGGTGGGCTGAAAGACGGACAGAATCACAGACATAATAAACGTTTAAATACTCATACTGAAATTACACTATGAGTCAAATATTATCCACAGAATTATTAATAAATCATGAGTGGCCATTTAAAATATTTCAGTTCTACTTTTCTAAATTAAATCAATTAGCAATCTGATAATTTATGTAAGTTTTATCCAGACTACTGAGAAAGAGTAACTCTGTTCAAGTAGATATTTGCCCTGATCCCGTCACAGAACTGGTACAACCCAGTATATATGTATACATCAAGAATGGATATATGTAACTGAAGCTGATGTAACCTTAGTAATTGCTTCTATATTTTTTACTTACTTAAAATGTCAAATAATTCAAGTCATTTACCCAATAAATATTTACTGAGTCCCTACTATGTTTCAGTACCGTCTATATCCTTGCTTTGGTTAGTAAAGACAGGATTTTCTTTTTTTCAAATGTGTTTGTTTGTCAAAAGTTACATACTTTTAGATGTTTTACTTATTTTATTCACATAGTAAAAATTCCAAAACACTGAACCGGTAACTATTTCTGAGTCTGCTAAGTATCTTTTAATAGAACGTCATTGTTTCAACTGTTCTCAATTATACAGCTATCAATTAACTAGTCAATGCATTAAAGAGATAAAATATCCTTTTCTCTAATCAGATTAGTTATTTTAGAAATAGAATTTTCAAACCAACAGTAGGCTTCAACAAAAGAGTTTCAGGTCCAATTAATCATCACATATTACTTCTATCTCTAAAATTGCACTCAAAGCAGCTTTCCACATTCTGCATTCCCCACTGCACTGCTTAGCTCCAGAAACTAGTATCTCATGTTAGGATGCCAGTGTTTCCCAACTTGTATCTGGAGTGACTTTTCTAAAGTATCTCATTATATCATTCCCCTCGTTCTCCCTTTTACAAATCAGGTTTTAGTTCAAGGAATGGAAACTAGGAACGGGCTTTGAGAACTGGGCCCTGCCAGTTTCTTTGGTCTCACAGCCTCATGGTGCTTTCTCCCCTCAAATCAATGGCTCATCCAGACTGAGGCTCACTTCTAGAACTGTCTACAGCCTCTTTCCTCTGGGGCACTGCACATGCCATGCCTCTTGACACTGCAGAAAGGAGACAGACTCTGTGGCTGACTAAATTCTCCTTATCCTGTAAATCTCAGCACAGAGTCACCTCCTCTCATCCCCGATCCCTGCGATCATTAGGCACCACTCTTTCCTATGAGCTCACTGCATCCCAGGGCTCACTGTAGTTTATTGCCTCTCTTCCTCATTAGGCTCTAAGCTCCTAGTGGGCAGGGACTATGTCTTATTCATGGTTTTCTCTCTAGTATTTAGCAAAGTGCTTGGCATATAATTAGCACCCAATCAGTATTCTAGTCATTGGATGAATGCATGATAATAGCAAATCTATTTACAGAAAATGTCTAATGTACCAAAGCCTGGGGGAGAACTAACAGCAAGCCAACAGCACACCTGCCACGTCTGGGTGTCTCAAGTAGAAGTGAAAAGTAAGCAGGGATCAAGTGGGACCTGGGCTTCCTGCCTACAAAGTCCAGGCTGGGAGACGGACTGGATGAGGGCATGGCAGAAAATATCATAACATCCTAAAGAAGCTGACTGCTAAACTTAGTCCAACATCTTTTAAATTGTAACTTTTCCAGATTCTCTTATGTAGCAGAATGTCACTGACAGTCCAGAGACGCTGTCTCTAAAATGACAATTAATACCCAAGATAGCAATTCCAGCTTTGTCCAAGGAGAAGCATCCGACCCAGGAGCTGAAGGGCATTTATGAAGAAGGGAACACTTTAATAAGCATCCAAGATTTTTGTTTAATTAACTTTTTGAGAAAACTGTGCTTTCAAAATCTGGTTGAACATAAAAGGCAGTAAATCTCTTTAATGACTTTGAGCAACAATTTCCAATGAAGTGTGATTAAGAATAATTTTCAGTTGTTTATTCTATCAATAAATAATAAATCTTGGCGGCTTATAGCATATGAGAAACACACAGCTCAGACCTCTAAAATTCTTCAAACATGTCTAAAAAATTTAATTTCTAGCCTTGATTTCTGACCTCCAGCTGATAAATGACTATGCCTTGCTTGTCATTTTAATTCCAAACAATTTAGGAGTTTTTAATTAATTTTATAATATTCAAGATTTTTTTTTTAAAAACTGTAGGGTTTTCTGGTTTCTGGTCTGGCATGTAAGGAACTCAGAAGTTGCACTTTGTTCTGAAAACAAGTAAAAAGTAAAAAAAAAACTAAAAAAATTAACAAGGCTCCATAGACCTGTCATATAAGGTCATAAGGCAGACTGCTGCCCCCAAAACTGAAGAAACTGACAGGCAAATACAGAAAATCACAACTTACTGAAACAGAATCCTCTGCAGGAACCAGCATCATAGTAGGAAAATCTGAACTATTATGGACAAAATGCTGAAGGCTCAGGGTAGACAAGCCTGGAAGATAAAACACCAGGGTCATGGGAGGCCCCAGGTTATTGAAAGTTTGACATCCAGGAGTTCTATCAGGTCATCACAGTGAATACTGGAGAAAAAAATCTTCCTGTGCTTCCAGCAGAGAGATGGAAAAAGGAACAATTTTGAAATATGGCAGAGCATTCTGTTCTTCTTAATAAGGATTGCCTTAATTTTCTTGGGCTCCAAAATCACTGCAGATGGTGACTGCAGCCATGAAATTAAAAGATGCTTACTCCTTGGAAGAAAACCTATGACCAACCTTGATAGCATATTAAAAAGCAGAGACATTACCTTGCCTACATAGGTCCATTTAGTCAAAATTATGGTTTTTCCAGTAGTCATGTATGGATGTGAGAGTTGGACTGCTAATGAAGACTGATGCTGAAGAATTGATGTTTTTGAACTGTGGTGTTGGAGAAGAATCCCTTGGACTGCAAGGAGGTCAAACTAGTCAATCCTAAAGGAAATCAGTCCTGAATTTTCACTGGAAGGGCTGATGCTAAAGTTGAAGCTCCAATACTTTGGCCACCTGATGTGAAGAACTGACTCATTTGAAAAGACCCTGATGCTGGGAAAGATTGAAGGCAGGAGGAAAAGGGGACAAGAAGATGAAATGATTGGATAGCATCACCGACCTGATGGACATGAGTCTGAGCAAGCTAAGAGTTGGTGAGGGAAGCCTGGCATGCTGCAGTCCGTGGGGTCGCAAAGAGTTGGACACGACTGAGCGACTGAACTGACTGAACTGAATAAGGAAATCTTACCAGAGTCTGACTGACTCAGGGAGCAATGCAAATGGAAGAAGGGAAACATTCAACTCCAGCTTTCTCTAGCCATTTTGTTCAACTGAAAGGGTAGGGGGGAATAACGTAAAATCAAGAAGCACTGGTGACGTTAACAATCCAAGAGATAAGGCTCACCAAAGACTGAGACTTAATCACAGGACCTTAGAACACTTCCCCTCCCCCAACACCTTACCAACACGTTACTAAAGGCCCACTAACCACAATTCCTTTTACTCAGTACAGCACATCCATCTTCCAACAAAAAATTACAAGACATACCAGAAGGCAAAAAGCACACTTTAAGAAACTTCCCCGGTGGCTCAGATGGTAAAGAATCAGCTTGCAATGCAGGAGACCCAGGTTCAATCCCTGGGTCAGGAAGATCCCCTGGAGGAGGGAATGGCTACCCACCCCAGTATTCTTGCCATGGACAGAGGAAGCTGGTAGGCTACAGTTCATGGGTTGCTAAGAGTTGGACATGACTGAGCAACTAAGCATGAACATATGCAAGAAACTTAACAAGAATCAGACCCAAAATCAGATGTGGCAGGAATGTTAGAATTAAAAGACCAGAAATTTTAAAAACTATGATTCATATGTTAAAGACATTAATGGAAAAAAGTTGACAACATGCAAGAATATATGGGTAATATAAGCAGAGAGATGAAAATTCTGAGAACAAAAAAGAAACACCAGGATAAAATAGAAAACACTGTAACAATAATGAAGAATACCACTGATTAACTCATTAGTAAACTGGACCCAGTTGAAGATAGAATCTCTCTTTGGGGAAATAACAATAGAAACTTCCAAAAGAAGAAAAAAAGTTTGGAGGATAACAGTAAGAATATGGGAAGGAACAGTAACCAATATGGTACATATTAATGCAAATATATCAATAATCACTTTAAACATCAATGAACCAAATACATGAAAAGAGACTGTCAGAGTGGATCAAAAAAAGACACAAATATCCACAGTCAGTAAGCAATTCACTGATAATAAAAACACATAATTATAAAGACACATACATTAAGATTAAAACAATGGAGAATTATATGTCATGCTAACACTACTCAAAAGAAAGTGAGAATATTTATATCAATATTAGAGTAGACTTCAAGGCAAGGAAAATTATCAGAGAAAAAGAGGGGCATCACTTAACAACAAAGGGGTCAACATTCCAAGACTATGTAACAATTCTTAAAGTGCATATGCCTAACAATACAACATCAAAATACATAAGACAAACACTCACATGAGTATCACTACTCCTGCTTTCTTTTGCTTCCCATTTGCATGGAATATCTTTTCCCATTCCCTAACTTTGCAAGGCGATCCAACCAGTCAATCCTAAAGAAAATCAGTCCTGAATATTCACTGGAAGTACTGGTGTAGAAGCTGAAACTCCAATACTTTGGGCACCGGATGCGAAGAGCTGACTCATTGCAAAAGACCCTGACGTTGGGAAAGATTGAGGGCGGAAGGAGAAGGGAATGACAGAGGATGAGATGGTTGGATGGCATCACCGACTCAATGGACATGAGTTTGGGTAAACTCCAGGAGGTGGTGATGGACAGGGTGGCATGGTGTGCTGCAGTTCATGGGATAGCAAAGAGTCGGACACGACTGAGTGACTGAACTGACTGAGCTGAACTTTCAGTATGTATGTGTCCTTAAGTTTGAAGAGCATCACTTGTAGGCAGAATATACACAAGTCTTGTCTCTGTATCCACTTAGCCAGTCTGTGTCTTTTGGCTGGGGTTTTTAATCCATTTACATTTAAGGTAATTATTGATATATATGTTTCTACTGCCATTTTCTTTTTTTTTTTTTTCATTTATTTTTATTAGTTGGAGGCTAATTACTTAACAATATTGTAGTGGTCTTTGCCATACATTGACATGAATCAGCCATGGATTTACATGTGTTCCCCATACTGATCCCCCCTCCCGCCTCCCTTCCCATCCCATCCCTCTGGGTCTTCCCAGTGCACCAGCCCTGAGCACTTGTCTCAGGCATCCAATCTGGGATGGTGATCTGTTTCACCCTTGATAGTATACTTGTTTCAATGCTATTCTCTCAGAACATCCCACCCTCACCTTCTCCCACAGAGTCCGAAAGTCTGTTCTGTACATCTGTGTCTCGTTTTCTGTATTGCATATACGGTTATCGTTACCATCTTTTTAAATTCCATATATATGCATTAGTATATTGTATTGGTCTTTATCTTTCTGGCTTACTTCACTCCGTATAATGGGCTCCAGTTTCATCCATCTCATTAGAACTGATTCAAATGAATTCTTTTTAATGGCTGAGTAATATTCCATAGTGTTTATGTACCACAGCTTTCTGATCCACTCATCTGCTGATGGGCATCTAGGTTGCTTCCATGTCCTGGCTATTATAAATAGTGCTGCGATGAACATTGGGGTGCACATGTCTCTTTCAGATCTGGTTTCCTCGGTGTGTATGCCCAGAAGTGGGATTACTGGGTCATATGGCAGTTCTATTTCCAGTTTTTTAAGGAATCTCCACACTGTTCTCCATGGTGGCTGTACTAGTTTGCATTCCCACCAACAGTGTAAGAGGGTTCCCTTTTCTCCACACCCTCTCCAGCATTTATTGCTTGTAGACTTTTGAATAGCAGCCATCCTGACTGGTGTGTAATGGTACCTCATTGTGGTTTTGATTTGCATTTCTCTGATAATGAGTGATGTTGAGCATCTTTTCATGTGTCTGTTAGCCATCTGTATGTCTTCTTTGGAGAAATGTCTGTTTAGTTCTTTGGCCCATTTTTTGATTGGGTCATTTATTTTTCTGGAATTGAGCTTCAGGAGTTGCTTGTATATTTTTGAGATTAATCCTTTGTCTGTTGCCTCATTTGCTATTATTTTCTCCCATTCTGAGGGCTGTCTTTTCACCTTGCTTATAGTTTCCTTTGCTGTGCAAAAACTTTTAAGTTTCATTAGGTCCCATTTGTTTATTTTTGCTTTTATTTCCAATATTCTGGGAGGTGGGTCATAGAAGATCCTGCTGTGATTTATGTAGGAGAGTGTTTTGCCTATGTTCTCCTCTAGGAGTTTTATAGTTTCTGGTCTTACATTTAGATCTTTAATCCATTTTGAGTTTATTTTTGTGATGGTGCTAGAAAGTGTTCTAGTTTCATTCTTTTACAAGTGGTTGACCAGTTTTCCCAGCATCACTTGTTAAAGAAGTTGTCTTTTTTCCACTGTTACTGCCATTTTCTTAATCATTTAGGATTTGTTTTTGTGGGTCTTTTCTTCTCTTGTTTTTTCCTGGTAGAGAAGTTCTTTTAGCTTTTGTTCTAAGGCTGGTTTGGTGGTGCTGAATTCTCTTAGCTTTTGACAAACACTGATAGAACTGTTAAGAAAAAACTGGTGAATCCATTATTGCAGTCGGAGATTTTAACACCCGTCTATCAGAAATGGACTGACTCAGCAGACAGAAAATCATTAAGAACATAGCTGAACTCAAGAGCACCATAAATCAACTGGATATAATTGAGATGTATAGGCTGCTTCATCTAACAACAGTATAATACACATTCTTCTCCAGTCCATATGGAACATTCACCAAGACAGATGACATCCTGGGTCATAAAACACGCCTTAACAAGTTTAGAAGGTTGGTAATCATACAAGGTCTGTTCTCAGAGTACATGGAATCAAACTAGAAACCAGTAACAGAAAGAAAACTGAAAGATCCAAATACTAGGAGATTAAACAACACATAAGTCAAAGAAGAAATCACAAGAGAGGGTTTAAAATATTTTGAATTAAATGCAAATGAAAAATAGAACTTATCAAAATTTGTGGGATGAACAATATATAGGGAAATTTATAGCACTGAATGTAACTTTAGAAAGGAAGGCATAAAATTAATACTCTAAGCTTCCACTAGGAAATAAGAAAAAGAAGAGCAAATTAAATCCAAAGTAAGATGAAGTTATAATAAAAATTGGAGCAGAAATCAATAAAATTTAAAGTAAGAATTCAACAGAGGAAATCAACAATAGCAAAAAAGCTAGTTCTTTGAAAAGATCAATGCAACAGATAAGTTTACAGCCAGACTATGATAATTAACATAACAGAAATAACATAACAATTAACATAAATTGTTAATATGAGAAATGAAGGAGGAGATATTACTATAGATACCACAGATATTAAAAGAATAATAAAGGAATATTATGAATAACTCTATGCCCACATAGTCAATAATCCAGATGAAATGGATCAATTCTTTGAAAGACACAATTGGCCAAAAGTGCACAAGAAGAAATAAACAATTCGAATAGTCCTATCTAATAAGGAAACTGAATCAATAATTAATAACCTTCCAAAACAGAAAGCAGATGGATTCACTGGTAAGTTATACCAAACACTTAAAGGAAGAAAGGAAACCACTTCTTTACAATTTGTTCCAGAAAACAGAAGCAGAGTGAACACACTGCAACACATTCTATACGGCCACCATTACTCTAAATATCAAAATCAGATAAAACTTCTACGAGGAGGAAAAATTTAGACCACTATCCCTCAAGGACACAGATATAAAGATCCTCAACAAAATATTAACAAACTGAACACAACAATGAATAAAAAGGATTATTCACCACAAGCAAGAGAAATTTATTTCAAATATGCAAGGCTGGTTTAACATTCGAAAATCAATATTATCCATCAATCACATCAATGGGCAAAAACAGCAAAATCACATAATCATATCAGTTGATACAGAAAAAGCATCTGACAAAATTCAGCATTCATTCGTGAGTGTAATTATTAGTAAACTAGCAACAGTTCCCCAGCTTCACAAAGAACATTTTAAAAATACCACAAGCTAACATTATATTTAACAGTGAGAAACATGAAGTTTTCCCACTAAGATCAGGAACAAGGCAAAGATGTCCTCCTTCATCATCCCTTTCCAACATCAGAGTAGAAATCCTCACTAATGTAATCAGATAAGAAAAGGAAATAAACAGTATACAAACTGGGAAGGAAGAAATAAAATGGTCTTTATTTAAAGATGACATGATTGTCTATGGAGAAAAATCCTAAAGAACTGACAACAAAATTCCTGAACTAATAAGCAATTATCACAAACAGTGGGATACAAGGTTAACAAGCAAACATCTATAGCTTTCCTATTTGCCAGAAATGACTAAGTGAAATTTATATTAAAAACACTTTACCATTTACATTATACTCCCTAAAAGTGAAATACTTAGGTATAAGTCTAACATAATATGTAAAAGCTTTTTATGAGGAAACTACAAAACTCTGATGAAAGGAAAATATAACTAAATAAATGAAGAGATATTCCTTGTAGATGAGTAGGAGGTCAAGATGACAGTTTTTTCCAACTTAATCAACATAATCCCAATTAAATCCAGCAAGTCCTTTTGTGAATATCAAAAACCTGATTTTAAAGTTTATGTGCTGATTCATAGCAATGTATGACAAAACCCACTGAAATGTTGTGAAGTAATTAGCCTCCAACTAATAAAAAATAAGTAAATAAATAAAGTTTATGTGGAGAGCCAAAAGACCAAGCATTAGCAATGTAATATTTAAAGAGAAGAACAAAGATGAAGGACTCACACCACCGACTTGAAGGTTTACAATAAAGCTACAGTTATCAAGAAAGTGTGGTATTAATGAAAGAATAAGCACAGATTATACAGAAAATAAATCCCAGAAATGAACATATATAAATGTAGGCTCTCATCTTTGACAAAAGAGCAAAGGCAATACATTAGAGAAAAGAGACTCTTGAACAAATGATGCTGAAACAGACACATATTTTAAAAAAAGAAGAAGAAAGAAAAATCTAAATCTAGACCTTACACCCTTCACAAAAATTACCTCAAAATGGGTCACAGACCTAAATGTAAAACTGTAACTATATAAATAAAACTATAAAAATCCTGGAAGATAACATAGAATATCTGGCTAACCTTGGACATGGGGATGGCTTTTAGATACAAGATCAAAAGCATGATCCATGAGAGAAACAATTGATAAGGAGAACTTGATTAAAAATTTTAAAATTCTGCTCTGCAGAAGACACTGTCAAGAAACGAGAAGACAAGTTATAGACTGGGAAAAATATTTATAAAAACATCTGAATGAAGGACTGTTAACCAACTATACCAAGAATTCTTAGAACTGAACAATAAGAAAATGAACAATCTGATTTAAAAATTGGCAAAAGATTTGAAGGACATCTCACCAAAGAAGATATGCAGATGGAAAATAAGCATATGAAAAGATGCTCCACATCACATATCACTAGGCATTTGCAAATTAAGACAAGATAACCACTACACATCCATTAGTGTGGCCAAAGTCCAAAACACTGAAAACATTAAGTTCTGGCAGGATATGGAGCAACAGGAACTCTTCATTCATTGCTGATGGGAATGCAAAATGCTGCTGCTGCTAAGTCGCTTCAGTCGTGTCCGACCCTGTGCGACCCCATAGACGGCAGCCCACCAGGCTCCTCTGTCCACGGGATTCTCTAAGCAAGAATACTGGAGTGGGTTGCCATTTCCTTCTCTGATCAAAATGATGCAGCCACTTTAAAAGACAGTTTGGCAGTTTTGTATACAAGTAAACATACTTTTACCATATAACCCAGTAACTGTTTTCCTTGGTATTTACACAGAGGAGCTGAAAGCTTAAGTCCCCACAAAAACTTGCACGTGGACGTTTACAGCAACTTTATTCAGAACTGCCAAAACTCAGAAACAACCAAGCTGTCCTTCAGCAGGGAGCTGGATAAACAAACTGCGGCTCATCCAGGGAATTATTATTCAGTGCTAAAAAGATATGAACTATCAAGACATGAAAAAACATGGAGGAAACATAAATATATACAGCTAAGTGGAAGAAGCCAATCTGAAAAGGTTACATGCTTATGATTCCAATTATGACATTCTAGACAAGGCAGAACTATGGAGACAATATAACAATTAGTTGTTTCCAGTCAGAGAGAAGGGTGACATGAACAGTTGGAGCACAGAGGATTTTTAAGACAATGAAATTATTCTGCATTAAACTACCAAAAAACCCCAGTCAGTGTACAATAATACCAAGAGTAAACCCCAATAAAAACTATGGACTTTGGGTAATAATGATGGGTGACTCTAGAACCCTCAACTGCAACAAATACACTGCTGTGTGTGGGAAGTCAACAGTGTATCGCATGTTTAGAGACAGGGGTATTTGGGAATTCTCAGAAACTTCTGCTCATCTTTTCTTTGAGCCCAAAACTCCTCTAAAAAGATACCTTATTAAAACTGTAATAGTTAAAAAATTGTTTAAAAGTTTCCAAAAGTGCTAAATTGCATAATGTTTTCTCCTACTTTATAAAGACAAATATGGGAATTGATATAGACTCAAGAAAATCCAGATTTACATTAAATAATGAAAATTAACTAAAGTGAACAAATGAAACAGAGATTAGTCCTTTGGAATTTAAGATAATTATCCCTGACAATAATTCTAAAGAAGCATCAGATGATATTCATTTGAAGAGCCTCCTTCCTCCTGTATATTGTCAACTAAAAAGTACTCATGAAACAAGGTTGTATCTTATCCCACACAAACTCAAAGTGTCTGTTAACATAAAAGAATTATGACGTGTGGTTAAAGGATTGAGTTTGCCACCTTGGAGCAGCACCATAATACACGAGAAAAGTTGAGTGTTAGTTTAGCCTTTTATTCAGAAAACAATCAAAAGGATATGAGTGTCTCCACCCCTTTCTATTGAAAGTACAGGATGTCAGTCATTTAAAATGCTTTTTGTTTTTTCCTAAAAAATACACAGGCATACCCCCTGAGATACTGCAGGCTCTGTTTCAGACCACCACAATAATGCAAATATTACAGTAAAGCAAGTCACATGAGTTTTTTGGTTTCCTAGCGCATGTAAAAGTTAGGTTTATATTATCCTGTAGTCTTTTAAGTGTCCAAAAGCACTATGTCTTAAAAGAAAGTACATACCTTAATTAAAAAATACTTTATTGCTTAAAAATGCTAATCTGAGCCTTCAGCAAGACATAATTCTTTTGCTGGTGGAGGGTTTTGAAACATTGTGAGAATTATCAAAATGTGGCACAGATATATAAAGTAAACAAATGTTGTTTGGAAAAAATGGGACTGATAAACTTGCTGGATGCAGGGTTACATAAATCTTCAATTTGTAAAAAGTGCATTTTCTGTGAGGCACAATAAAGCAAAGTTTAATAAAGCAGGGTATGCTTGGAACAGAATCATTACCATTTTATTAATTCTCCAAGAAAAAAAACACTGAAATTATTTAGTATAACCTTGTGAAACCTGTATTTTCCCATCACTGAACTTCTACAATTCTAGAATTATAGCTTTCTGCTAGAATGGACATTAAATTTCATTTTAATAATAGCCAATATGTTTTGATTTAAACACAATTCTGTTTTTGAAAACAAATAAGAAATGCAATAATTTACAGCATCCAGAGTTTCTCTGTCATTAAAATACCCTACATTTTAAGTTGACTGTTTCTTGCATATAAACTGCCAACTAAAAGCAAAATTCCATAGACTCAACTTTGTTCTAAAAAATATTTTCGGACAGATTTTACAGTCATCTCTCAAGATCTTTGGGAATCCCCAGCAGATACTAAAATCTGAGGATGCCCAAGTCTCTTATAGAAAATGGTATCTTACTTTTTATTGTGTTAGTTGCTCAGTCATGTCTGACTCTGCAACCCCATGGACTGTAGCCTGCCAGTTTCCTCTGTCAGTGCAATTTCCCAGATAAGAATACTGGAGTGGGTTGCCATGCACTTCTTCAGGGGATCTTCCCAACACAGGGATCAAACCCAGGTGTCCTGAACTGCAGGCAGATTCTTCACCGTCTGAGCCACCAGGGAAGTCCCTCATAAAATGGTATAGGATGATCTTATACTATATGCATGTGCTCATTCGCATTTGATGCTTTGCGGCCCCATGGACGGTAGCCTGCCAGGCTCCTCTGTCCGTGGAATTTTCCAGGCAAGAACACTGGAGTGGGGTGCCATTTCCTTCTCCAGGGGGTCTTCCCGACCCAGAGATCGAGCCTGTGTCTCCTGTGTACCCACGTCTCTTATATCTCCTGCATTGGCAGGGGGATTCTGTACCACTAGCGCCACCTGGCAAGTGCCACACTATACATATATTCTCCATTATACTTTAAACCATCTCTTGATTACTTATAATACCTAAAAAAATGCAAATAGTTATAGTTGCCAGCCGTAATAAATTCAAGTTTTGCTTTTTTGATCTAAGATTGGTTGAATCTGTGGATGTTGAACCTGAGGATATGGAGGCCCCACAGTAGCTTTTTACTTTATTCTTACCAACACCTTACATATTTCAGGGACTTACTATCATCTACCTGGATGTTAGTAGACCAGGGTTCATCACTTTCACTCTCTTTTCTTCAATCTGTGTACGCAGGAAAACAATCATGGCACAAGGTATCCTATGCTATAATTATTGATTTATTTTCTTTCCCTTGACAGGACTTTAACCTAGAGACTTGCTCTAAAGTACTGTTTTACAACAGAAAATAGTCTTCCATAGTCTGCTTTCACATTTTGATCTGAGTGTGAAATTATTTTGCTATTACTGTTTGTTATCTACAGTGTTCTAGAGATGTAAATTAAAGGAAATATTATGCTTAGTAGGTTTTAAGGCAGATAAAATTTTCTGTGAATAAAAATAAAAGGTATTCAGAAAAAAAAATTAAACTAGCCCTCCACCTTCCAAAAGAAGTAATAATCACTGGAAAATATATGCCTTGTGAAATACTGGAGAGTATTATCAGCATAATAGAATTTTACCAAATTACCATAAAAATGACCAAGTGACTAGGAGCACACACCAGATGTTTTAACAGACACTATGAAACTCGTTATATTTGTGTGTGTGTTGTAAATTCTGCTGACCTGTTGGTTATATAACCAAAATATTCTAGTATGTGATAAAATGCTAGAATACTTAGTTATGTTTTTCTGAAGGCAAAAAGTGATCATTCACCTTCCCTTCAATCAGCTTATCTGCAGTGACTGGTGCAGAGTGACTACACACCAAGTGTCTGTTCAGCTCCCCACTATAAGGAGTGTATTTTGAAAAATTTTAGCACTATAATTTGAAATTTGTAAAAATGAAAAATATACACATTTTCCTAACAACCACAAAACATGCAACTTGACCAGGACTTCGGATGAGTACGTAGATGATAAAATGGGGCAGGAGGAGGAGGCACAGCAGATTCTCTCAAGAGTATTTCTTTTTGAATTTATCTAAATGGGACATTTATTTTAAAATGCTCAAAAACACTGCTTTCTTCCTCTCTAAAGCATTAGCTAAAGTATCTTGCTCTTAGTAGGCATGTATCACATATTTAACAAGCAGAATTTCTTATCTGGGGACAAAAACACAAACACTTTAAAACAGAGGGGAAAGAAGTACTTCACATACCAAGATGTGTGTTTGCTAGGGAAAAAAATTGTTCTTTTTAAAGATGCAGTGATACCGTTTTTCTCCAATAGTTAAGACTCATAAGAAACTTTCTAATATTTAAAAATGGCATCAGGAGTTCCATTAGTTCTACCAGAAATCTCAAATGGATGCAAAAAAGCATTCTGGCTTCAGAGAATAGAAAGAACTTCAGAAACGTCTAACACATTTTTCATCTGGTCCATGGCCTCATTCTATTTGAGAAAAATGAAGCTTAGAGAAAAGAATGTAAAATGTTTACCCCCAGGTAGCTCTGAGACTGAAACTTAAATCTTTCCATTCTGGGTCAGCAGGCTTTCCAGTAAGCCTTAGTTTAATAATTATCTTACAATATTTATTTAAGAATGTGATGTTTCTATACCTCATTGTGTATATTTACCCACCAAACACACAATACAGATATTTTCTGACATGCAGTTCCTGAAATATATTCGTCATATTCAAATGACTGCCCTTGTCAAAGCCTTATTAGCCATCAGTCCTAGAAAAGGACTGGATCTATTCTATTTCCTAAGGCCAATGGCTCTGCCTTCAGGCCCCTCCCTGAGGACTAGAGTTCTAGCTCCATTACTTCACTGTCTTACCTTCCCTCAGATTTCAGATAAACCCACATCTCTTGCCTCCTGGAGTTGCTGAGGTGTGCCTAAAAACCAGGCTAGGGGCAGACCTTGAGGAACATGATTCTAAAAAAATCAAGTAGTTCAGTATTTGCTGTGAAGATATCTTCACTTTCATGAAGGTCTTTCCCACTGATTCCTGAGTCTATTTGCAAAACTGACTATTAATACTTTGTAGTTGGAAACAGTGGATAGATACGTGAATTAAAAAGGTAAATTAATAATAGCAAAAAGAAATTAAGAACTCATGGCCCTTTCTGTTCTGCTTTTTAGAAAAGGAAAAGTATTCCATTAGAAGAAGCCTCAACACACCTATAAAAATAGAACTTCCCACTAGATTCTGAATAGCTGACATTCCACAGGAAGTATGCACAGTACCACACTGCCAAAACCATCATCAAAAGGACAAACACAGAGAACATTCCATCTTTAGGAATTTAAGTACTTATTTTATCTTGGAACTGATTGGCAAAGGAACTTCCAGTTTTTCCATAAGTATTTCATTGATATCTTTAAGATCATCCTTTTCTTAACTATGTTTTAAATGTGCATTTTATTTTTCTAAAGTTACTTACTTTTCTTCTCCCTAGACTACCACCACAATTAAACAGAGGATTATTTATTTATATTTGGTATAATATCTTTTTACTCACTGAACATCTATACTTTTAACCACTATTTTCCAATTGTCTCTAAAGCTTGATGCTATTTACTGGACTGTGTTTAACTAGTTTATTAATCTTAGTTACTGGAAAAGCATTTTGATGAGAATTGTTGATAACTCTCCTCTTAAACTTTAAACATTGAAGAATAATTGCAACACATTTCATAGTAACAGCAGACATGTCTGGTTTCCTATCCAATAAGCAAGACTTCCCTTCCTGCTATGGACTGAAATTATGGCTGGTCAATGCCAACTGCTGTTATTCTATCCCCTTTACTATTACTTGGTTCAGATATGTGGATCAGAAGCAATTCTAACCAATAATGCACTATCAGATATCTTCTGAGGGGCCGCTAGGAAAGGTTTTTCCTGTAAACAAAAATATACAAATGGGATTAATATTCCCTCTTTTTTCCCGCCTTTGGAAGTCACTGTGATAGCTGAAATGAGGCACCAAACGTGAGAACCTAAGTGGTATCTGAGAGTGAAGATAAATCCACATACTACAAAGAACAGACTGAAAGATGGAGTGAATCTGATTTCTTAAAGACATCATTGGGAGACTGAATTAACCAAACCTAGTAATAACCTGTCTTTAGACACATTTTAGATGAAACAGTATTTTTTTCTTTCTATTCCCCAAATATCACAATAAATGCTCGAGAGTAGTCCATCGTATGAATGCACTGTAATCAAGAAAACTGATTCTCCATTATTGGATCCTTAGGTTGGTTTTCTTCCCCCTCCTCCCAGCTTCCTATAAAGAACAATGCAATAAACATCTTTCAAGCATTAACTTTATCTGAATTTAGAGTAACAGTTTCCATGGACATTGTTCCAAGAACCAAAATTACTAAGTTATACAATATGGACATTTTTGATACGAAGTATCAATCTGATTTTCAGAAAGTGTATTCTTATTTAACCTGGAGAAGCATTGTGTATGGCCTGTCTCACTATACCCCATTCAGCTAGGAGAGATGCTATGGACTGCTCCCCAAGAGCACGGTTTTCCCTTCATTCTTAGTGATAGAGCCTTGGTCTCTAAATCTTAGTCTAAGTAAATCTCGGTGCTTCCATTCTTGCCAGTGACTGGTGAGGGGCAGGCATGTGACCTAGTCCTGGTCAATGAGGTGAAAAATGGAAGTTTTACTAGATGAATTGTTTATTCTTAAAAAAAAAAAAAAAACAGTACAATATCTTCCAGTATAAATTACCATGTCTGCATGTAGTAAGTTGAACCATGCCAGTCTGAGAACAAAGACAGTCAGCTGGGGTAAAAGATGGGAGTTTGATGATGTTGTTGAACCCCTGAAGTAACCCACCTCAAGGGTTCTTGAGTCTTCTTTTTATGTAAGATAATTAGTCACAAATACTTTCAAAAACCCAATGGAAACTTATGCTTACATATACTGAGGTGCATCACTGTACACTCGGTTTACATTGTACACTGTAAACTGAGAACTACTTCTGAGATCACAATGAGCAATCCCAAAGGAAACACTCGCAACTATTTCCCTCAGGAAGATTAACTTCAATTTTAAATAAACGATGCTGAGTACTCCCGTTTTGTCAAAAGAATTACATTTGAAAGTATTACCAGGTCATTAATTTGGACTTCTACTTGGAGAAAAAATGATCTTTAACTCAAAATCTTCAAATAAATCACAAAAACAAACAAACAAACACCAAACACAAAGGACGCTGTACTTACAAATCAAACACCAAGTAATGGAAGCCCTCTTCTGATATGCTGTCATGAAGTCGCACTATAACAGAAGAAAAAAAGAAAACGAGAAAAGAGTTTGTGTTATATGTATGCCAACAATCAACTTTAAGCCAGGCATTGAATAGGCATCTGTCTCGTAAATTAAAATGTGAGCAACACTATTTTAGCCTCTGATGAGTCAGAACCCTTTATTAGCAGGGCTTGGGTTCACAGAGATCCTAGGTTTAAGTTCTGATTCTGATAATTATTAACTGTGTGATCTTAAGTAAATTAATTAACTTGCAAAGATAATAATACCTATACTATACAAAAAGGTTGAGAATATTAAATAAAGGTAAAATAATCTGCATAGTGCCATGTGAAAACTAAACGTTAATAATTGCTCTATCTCCGTATGTCCAAAGTTAACAGGCTCTGGGCCATTCTGCCTCTGCGAGTCTCTCCCTTGCATTCCCTTTGCTATCATCCTAGCCAGGTCTTCAGGAGACTTAATAAGTGGTCTCCTTGCCTCTGCTCACCTTTTTTTCTGGGGAATTTCTATATAGCACTACCCAGCTGACCTGTCCAAACAGTTTTTTTTTATTATGCTACTTCTAAAGTCAAGCCACCAAAATCCATTTAACAAGTCATCAGTCAAAAATGTAAAGCTAGACGGGGGAGAACGGATGCATGCATATGTATGGCTGAGTCCCTTCACTGTTCCCCGAAACTACCGCAACATTGTTAATCGGCTACACTCTGATACAAAAGGAAAAGTTTAAAGTTTTAAAAAATGTACAGCTAGAACTTCTAATAAGATAATCTACTAGTTCCTCAAATTAATACTTTAAATTTTTCAGAGAGCTAAACATTCAGAGAGAAACCAAAGTTTCTGTCTTTTGAATTTAAGTGTACTCATTGTTTACTGCAAGATAACCACACATGTAAAACTCATGTACTGTTCTTCCTTCTATTTATTTCACATAAGCCCCCTGACTCCCCCAACTCACCCCCATAGATGGTAAATTCTTCCTATTTATACAGTCACTTAGGGTAGCTTGGCTTTCACTGGGAGCAACGGAGGCCAGGAAAAGCAACCAACTCATAGGACGTGCTTTTCAAAAGTCACCACAAAAGTATCATGACATCTATTAATATTGTGACTTGTCCTTAGTATGATTCTGATGCAGTGATGACCACCATAAGGAAAATGTGGTTACAGTAGGACACAGGTTGTCACACAAGCTACAGTAATCCACAAAGGGAGTTTGTAGTACTCATGAAATTCCCAAGCCGATAGGCTTAGTAGAATGTTCATTCTTTACAATCCAGTTTCATCCCCTTAAGATACCATCCTTGGCCTACTATTAAACCCTATTCTGAATCCCTCTCCAGAAACTTCTCCAAAGTAGGGAAAGAGAGGCTTTTATTCACCCATAATTGTGGGCTATCATTTGTAAAATATGTATTTTCTATTCTCACGAACATGAGAAGGGGGCCAGGCACCTGGGAGCGTGGCCACTTCCGCTCAGCTCAGCTCCTCTCTTGTCTCCTGAGCACACGGAATGCAAACATGCTGAAGCATCCCTCTTACCTCATTTCTCTCAGTATCACCTTTGAATTTAAGTTAAGGATGCAGCCTATTTTATTTTTCTTAACAAACGTGAGTATCTGTCCTTTCTTTAGTATGTAGAATTTCTTTCTCATCAACACTACCAAACAGGAACCATGTTTTAAAAGTCTTTGCATCCCGCACAGACTTGGCAAATAGTAGATGGTCTTTCATAAAATTGGTTTTGAGCAGTTACTATGCCATGTGCTAGGCATTCTTCCCTCTTTTTGGATAAACATTTTCATCACAGCTCAGTATACTATAAATGTCTAAAACAAAATCATCAAAGTTCAGTATACCTATATATGTTTGAAACAAAATGACTAATGTGCAATTCTCTTGTAACTTTAACTGTGTGACAAGTATTCTTCAATTTGGCAATATCAGAGATCACTTGCTTCATCCATAAATTCAGAGTGACAAAGATAAGGAGATGAAGATTGCTGTGTGCTTACACCTCAGTCATCTGTTTTTAATTTGCCTGCTACCTTTATTTAAATTTATTCTGCCAAAGAAAATCAAAAGTTTGGCTCAATGATGAGTCTTCTGCTCATAGTCATTGAGCACAGTGAGGAAAGCCACATCATGGGTGATAACTCACTTTCTTATATGACATAGTTGCATAGATACCTCATTGAGTGGCTATAACACAATCTGTGGGGCTTTTTCTATTTAATTGTTTAAAATCTTTTTTGTTTTGTATTGGGGTGTGCCCAGTTAACAATGTTGTAAACATTGTTGTAAACATTTCAGGTAAACAGCAAAGGGAGTCAGCCACACACACACGTATCCATTCTCCCCCAAACTGCCTCCCATCCAGGCTGCCATATAGCGCTGAGCAGAGTTCCGTGTGTACGTTCAAAGAATGGTACGGCTACAGAGGTAGAAATTTCAGGTACAAGTGGAGAAGCAGTACTAATTTCTGGTTATATCTGGAATAAAATTAGATAACCACTACTTTATTAAAACCTGGATATAATTATCATTTGTAAGTGAATCACTTTTTGAACAAGTCAAGAGTTGCTCAAGCCAGATAATCAAACTTACATTATGTGGGGTCAAAACCAGTTTCACCAAAGCATTTTGTCAGGAAGCACATGATAATGATTAAGAATAAACCATGTAATGAAGCTCAATCCTTTTGCATCACATAATTCTAAAATAATCTGTACTATTTCTAACCAGCCATTTGACCAGGTGAAATTAACTGTGGATGAATTTTGCTATTGATACAGCAGGAAAAAAAAACCCAAAAACTAGCACTATCTTTACATGGGATAAATACACATTTTCTTTATTCCTTCCTTTATTCCTTCTTAATGATTTTCCTTCCTTCCTTTCACTTTCTTTTAAAAATAAAGAACTAAAAACACATAACTAAATGAAAGTACAATTTTCATTTATTAACCAAACTATGTCATACAGTCTTCACATGGATATGCCATATGTGTACAATTGCTTTGAGGAAGAGTTTGTTTCCTTTTAAAACTTCTAGCTCTTCAACTAATAGTCTGTTACTGATTATCTGTTTGAGAGCCTGGAGATGGTGTTTTGCACAGTCACAGACATCTTCTCTTTCTCTCAAGCCTTCTCTGTCGGTCAAAAGTATCCATTCTTTCATCCTTTTTTCCTGTGTAATAGTTTCTCAAGGGTTGAATATTGCATTTACTTTTACAGAAGCTTACATAAATAGCCCAATTCCCTTTCACACCAGAGGAATCATGGGATGTTCTCTTCCCCACAGCTGGCAACCCAGACTGACTGCAGGGCCAGCCTTGAGAGCAGCTCAGCTGCCGCACGAGGAAGCAGGCTGCCCCGGGCGCTGGCTATGACTGCTCTATGCTGTCGCCACGGGCAGCGCACGGGTGCACACAAGTAACCTAATCACAGCCAGCCCTAAGATGCCTTTAGAAAGACGTTTTAAAGAAATTAATGAGAAAAGCATTTGAGAAAAAAGGTTATAATCATTCTTTCCGCAGTCTTTCTTTCCTTGACAGAGAGACGTGTGTGTGCGCGTTTAGTCCGAGCAAGAATACTGGAGTGGGTTGTCATTTCCTTCCCCATGGGATGCTCCTGACCCAGGCACTGAACATGCATCTCCCGCACTGGCAGGTGGATTCTTTACCACTGAGTCACCTGGGGAGACCTTTGTGAAGTGTGCTTGAAGGTAAAAGCAAGTGTAATAGTTATCCAGGATAAACATGTACATTCTAAGGCGTTAAGTAGGAGATCCATAAGGGTGGAAAAGGTGCTTCTGAGGCTAAAATGTTTCCAAATTTAGCTGACCCAAAGCCTATTACTTTTTCTCTCTCTTGAATGATATTATAAATCCCTAAAACTAAACATGGTAGGGCAATACTGCCAATGTTATCATAATACTAAAAGAGTCATTCATACAGAACAGATTGCACTGCATCCTCATAGTCACTGTTTGTTAGTTCTGAGCAACAGTCCTGGTTATAAATGTGGGGAATTTTGCATTTTTAGTTTTCTCTGTCGTGAGGATTGAGGTTGTAGATCTGTCTCACAAACTGGGGTGCAAAAATGACAGCTTGTAAGTCACATACTTTTTATAGTCTCATTGGCAGTTAATTACATGTATTTCATGACTAGAGCAAGCATTAGCTAAGTTCGGCCATGCAAGGCACCAAGACTTCTCAAAAAAGTGAAAGTTCCAAGTCAAAGTTGCTCAGTCATGTCCGACTCTGCGACTCTGTCCGACTGTATAGTCCATGGAATTCTCCAGGCCAGAATGCTGGAGTGGGTAGCCTTTCCATTCTCCAGGGGATCTTCCCAACCCAGGGATCAAACCCAGGTCTCTCGCATTGCAGGAGGATTCTTAACCAACTGAGCTATCAGGGAAGCCCCTCTCAAAAAAAGGGACACCAATATTTAGTTCATTTGTTAATTTAAAAACATATTTATTAGTCTCAGACATTATAACAGTCAAATGGCACTACTCTAGAGAGAAATGTCAGCTCAACCATTACTCTTGGCTCTTGTGGCAAAACTGGTCATTTCCACAGAGCCAACTTCACAAATACAAAACAAAGAAGTACCAAAAACCAAGTGCAAAATAAAAGCAATATTTCTAGAAAACTGAAAGCAATTCTGCATAAATTGTTTTTCTTAATCTCTATTTCTTATTACATGAGTAATATATTTAATAAAACACCATTTTAAAATTTTATAATTAAATTTTACTTTTAGACAATTTGCTGTGTAAATTATGTTAGTTTTCGTTCCTACGTACCAAAGGTAACGTTTGCAAAACTACAGTACAATATCACAACCAGGATGTTGACATGGATCTAGTCAAGAAACACAAACAACAGCTGCATCACTATAAGGATCACTCCTGTTGCTCTCTTCAGTCCCTACTAATCCCAGCCAATCACTAATCTCTTTCCCATTTGTACTGTTGAATCGTTTCAGGAATGAAGTAAAAGTGAAATAATGTATGTAAACTTTCTGGGACGGTCATTTTCATTTAGCATAATTCTCTGGTTGTTGTCCCCTGGTTTGATTCCTGTTTCTGGAAGATCCGCTGGAGAAGGGGTAGGCTACCCACTCCAGTACTCTTGGGTTTCCCCGTGGCTCAGCTGGTAAAGAATCCCCCTGCAATGCAGGAGACCCGGCCTGATCCCTGGGTTGGGAAGATCCCCTGGAGAAGGGAAAGGCTACCCACACCAGTATTCTGGCCTGGAGAATCCCATGGCCTGAGTCACAAAGAGTCGGACACAACTGAGCCACATTCACTTTCTGGCTGTTAGGTCCATCCATAGCTCATCCCTTTTTACTGCTCCTCACATGGATGAACTCTGGTTAGTCAACCACAGAAGGACATCTGGGCTTTTTTTTCCCTCTTAAGTTTTTGGTTTTTTGTGAATAACTGTTGTGAAAATATGCGTATGTTTTGTGTGACCCTAAGTCTTCAGTTCTGTGGGATAAATGCCCAAGATTATCATTTTGATTGTTGATTTATATGACAGCTGCATGTTTGATTTCTGAAGAAACTACCAAACTGTTTCCCAGAGTTGCTGAACCCTTTTACATTCCCACCAACAATGTATGAGTGATCCAGTTACTCTGCATCTTCCCCAGCATTTGTTAAAACATCATTATTTTAAAAATCACCCCAGGATAAAAATATTAATTTAGGTTGTATAGATTTGAAAAATACATGCACTCTATTTCTTTGAAATATGAATCTATGCATATATAGTTTATTGTACTTTAAATTAAGTAAAAAAGGAAAGCAGATAAAGATATACAGATATTTCTTTTGTTATTATTGTTGTCAAAGTCAATAGTCACATGCCATGCATAAACTGATTTTTTTTCACTTGTCTTAACAAGAAACTTTAAAAATTTGGATATAAAACATTTGGAGATTTCATTTAGCTGTCAAAGGCAAACAAACTGATCAGACGCAAACTACAGTTTATTCTAATTTTAGATATTGGACACATAAATTTCTAAAGCTGCACAGATTTCTGTATTTTGAAAATATTCTGAGCAATATGTCTCATTAATAAAGGCAAAATAAGCCACTATTCAGTATTCAAAATTAAAATAACTTTAAAACCAGAAATTAAAAAAATTTTTTTTTGGCTGCTTACTGTGTAACATGTGGGATCTTAGTTCCCTGTCTAGGGATCAAACCAGTACCTGCTGCGTTAGGAGCACAGAGTCTTAACCACTGGACTGCCAGGGAAACCTCTCAAAATTTATTTTAATAAAATTTCAAAATTTTTCCTGAAGTGACAAGAAAATCTTTGTAAACTTAGTACTAATTAACATTTAGGGCTTTGTTGATGGTTCAGTGGAAAAGACTCTGCCTGTCAATGCAGGAGATGTGGGTTTGATCCTTCGGTCAGGAAGATCCCCTGGAGGAGGAAATGGCAACCCACTCCAGTATTCTTGCCTGGAAAACCCCATGGACAGAGGAGCCTGGTGGGCGACAGTCCACACGGTCACAAAGAGTCAGACACAACAGCGGCTGAGCACATGCACACACATGATCCTCTAAGAGGATCCCATGAGGTTCTTTCCAGTGCTAAGTTCTACATTTCAGCATGATTATAGCTAATAAACAATATGGGAAATAAGCAATACATTTATTACCAATACAAGGTTGAATACAATCACCTACATTTAAGGCTTTTCCTTCTCCAACATTCAACACATTTAATTTTAAAACATATTCCAATCTGAAGGGATTGCGAGTAGCACTGACATAGATACACTATCATGTGTGAAACAGATGGCTAGCGGGAAGCAGCTACATAGCAGAGGTAGCTCAGCTCAGTGCTCTGTGATGACCTGCAGCAGTGGGCAGGGGTGCAGTGGGAAAGAGGTTCAAGAGGCAGAGGACATACACACACACACACACACACACGTGCACACACATATACATACACATGTACACACACACGTATACACACATATACACACATGTGTACACATGTACACACACATACATATGTATACACACATGTACACACATATATACACACATGTATACACATGCATATACAAACACATGCACACACGTATACACACACACATGTATACACACGTATATACACATGTATACACACATATATACACACATTTATGTATACACACACATATATACACAAACACACATATATATACACACATGTGCACACACGTATATATACACACATGTGTATATACACATGTATACACACATATATACCACACATACACACACATGTATATACACATACACACGTGTATACACACGTATACACATATGTATATACAAACATGTACACATGTATACACACATACGTATATATACACATATGTGTATATACACACATGTATACACACACATATCTGTACACACTTAGAGCTGACTCGTTGCTGCACAGCAGAAACCAGTGCAACCGTGTAAAGCAATTATCCTCCCATGAAACATTTTAAAAAAATTAAAAATACTATATTTTATTTTGGATCTATGTTTAATAAAATAACCAGAGAGAAAAACTTAAAACATTTATTGCAACCAATTAAAAATAAGTCCTTTTCAAAAATGTACTGGGCAGAAGTACTGCTTTTCTGATAATATCCCTTGGAGAACAGAATAAATGGAAAACTTACTATTATAGATCATCCTCCCTTTGCAAGATATTATTATCTTAATACCTGCAACTGACTTTTCCCTAGACATTCACCAGCCCAAATGCTCCCATCTTTCAAACCCCTGCTGAAAATTCATTTCTTGAATAAAGTATTTTTCCAAATTTTATTCACTCCATAAGCAGGAAATGGTCTGTCTAGTCAAGGTCTAGTCAAAGTTATGGTTTTTCCAGTAGTCATGTATGGATGTGAGAATTGGACTATAAAGAAAGCTGAGCACCGAAGAATTGATGCTTTTGAACTGTGGTATTGGAAACAGTCCTTGAGAGTCCCTTGGACTGCAAGGAGATCCAACCAGTCCATCCTAAAAGAGATCAGTCCTGGGTGTTCATTGGAATGACTGATGTTGAAGTGCAAACGCCAATACTTTGGCCACCTGATGCGAAGAACTGAGTCATTTGAAAAGACCCTGATGCTGGGAAAGACTGAAGACAGGAAGAGAAGGGGATGAGAGAGGATGAGATGGATGGCATCACCGACTCAACGGACATGAGTTTGAGTAAACTCCGGGAGTTGGTGATGGACAGGGAGGCCTTGCGTCTCAAAGAGTCCGACATGACTGAGCGACTGGACTGAACTGAACTGAACTGACGCAGGAAATACATGAGTTTAAAATTCTACTAAAATTAAAGTGCAATGTAAAACTGTATCCATATTATGTCATCTCAATATTTTTCTATAACTACTTTTATGCTGAAAGTACTTAAAGATATCAGTCTATCTCCTCTGGATAATATACACAAAACACAAAGCACATGAAAAAAACATTCTCTAATTTTAGGTTCAAAAGTGAGGGAAAACGTGAAAATTTATGAATTTTCTCAGGAGTTAGGTATCACAGTAATAATAAGGGATATTCATATATATCGCCACAGGCACTGGTATACTGTCAGTGCCAGTAAGCACCAGGTGAAAGCATGGAAGTGTTTAGTTGCTCAGTCGTGTCTGCCTCTTTGCGACCCCATGGAATGTAGCCTGCCAGACTCCTCCCTCTGTCTATGGAATTCTCCAGGCAAGAATACTGGAGTGGGTTGACATGCCCTTCTCCAAAGCACCAGGTACCTGCTAATAAATATATTGTTGGTTAAGCATTCAATGGAACAGCTAGTTCACCTAGGTCAATAATCTTTTCTTTAAAGAACTGCCCATTTATCATGCAATTAAGGAAGTTATAACAAGTGTCAGACATCTCAAACATCTGGTGCATTTGCTTACCTCATACACATCTCATATCAAACAAGCTCAAGGAACTTACGCATGATCTTCTCCCTAAGTCCTGCTCTACTCACTGTCTTCCATATCTTTCCAGTTACTCAGGATAAAAATCCTCAGTGTATTTCTGACTCATTTCTCTGAGGCCCCAAATTCAATCTGAAAGCAAATCCTTCAAAACATACGTGGGAATAAAAAAGAAAAAAGCTAGGTTTCAGTCCTGTCCCCTCACTGTCCTCAGCAGAGCAGCCAGAAGAAATCTCAATTCAGTTTTATTCACTCAGTCGTGACCAACTCTTTGCAACCCCATGGACTGCAGCACCTCAGGCCTCCCTGTCCATGACCAGCTCCCAGAGTTTACTCAAACTCATGTCCATTGAGTTGGTGATGCCATCCAACCATCTCATTCTCTGTCATCCCCTTCTCTTCCTGCCCTCTATCTTTCCCAGCATCAGGGTCTTTTCAAATGACTCAGTTCTTCGCATCCAGTGCCCAAAGTATTGGAGTTTCAGCTTTACCATCAGTCCTTCCAATGAACACTCAGGACTGATTTCCTTTAGGATGTCTGGTTCGATCTCCTTGCTGTCCAAGGACTCTCAAGAGTCTTCTTCAACACTGTAGTTCAAAAGCATCCATTCCTCGGCACTCAGCTTTCTTCATAGTCCAACTCTCACATCCATACACGACTACTGGAAAAATCACAGCTTTCATTAGACAGACCTTTGTTGGCAAAGTAATGTCTCTGCTTTTTAACATGCTGTTCAGAATGGTCATAACTTTTTCTAAGGAGCAAGTGCCTTTTAATTTCATGGTTGTGGTCACTGCCGGGAGCCAACACACGAGACCCTACCTCTAAAAAGGCCATAGGGGAGAAAACCTGACGGGCAAGGTGAATCAGGTTTTCAGGGGTTTTGGAAAGCTGCCCCCGGCTCTCACCTTAAAGATGATATCTGTCTTTCTGATGCCTGCCTCAATGGACTACTCCCTAATTTCTCTGACACAGGCAGGAAGGCCTTCCCCGATCTCTTCCCAAATAAGAATCAATTTAGAATTTTAATCAATAAGTTTCCCAGGTGGTGGTATTTTATGAGATTATTTAGGGAGAAAGGAGTGTTTTAATTTAAACTCCTTTGCTGGTATTTTAGTTTGTTTGGCAAATGCGTTTAGGTCCTTGGTACTAATATGCATGATTGCTTATAATATCCTAATCATAAAACAGCATAAAGAACCTGATCACCTAAAGTCTTTAGTAGGCACAGAGCCCTTCGGGGGTGAGGAAGCCCTATGAGAGAACATAAAAATATTATTCTAAAAGTGGTTATAGTTAAAGATTTAGAAAAATAAGAGTTTAAATTTGTTAATTTTAACCAGGAATGCTAAACAGGGGCTGCCTCACTGGAGCTGCAGAGTCTTTGTGTGGTAAACCTTTTAGATAAATTTAACCGATAACTTCTGCAAAAGGACTGACCTTTGTGTTCATTAAAGAATAGATTACGGAAAACAGCTTTGCATTCACCTAGGTCATAAAATGTCAATAGGCCCCAAGGCCAGAAGATAATGTACAAGACCCTCATAAACAAAGAAGTATGCAGAAAACACCCTGGTTTCGTGAAGGACAAGCTGACGTAATGTTAAACTATCTTCCCCTTAGAAATGTACAAACTTAGGGTATAAAAGCTATGGTAAAAAATAAAGCATTGCCAGACTCTTCCAGACTCTCTGCACCCCCGTCTGGTCATTCTCTCTCTCTCTCTCTCTCTCTCTCTCTCTCTCTCTCTCTCTCTCTTTCTCTCTCTCGCCGACGCCGTTCATCCTGAGGGTATCCCCTGGATCCTGCCGAGGCTGGACCCCGGCAGGTCACCACCTGCAGTGATTTTGGAGCTCCAAAAAATAAAGTCCGTCACTGTTTCCATTGTTTCCCCATCTATTTGCCATGAATTGACAGGACCAGATGCCATGATCTTAGTTTTCTGAATGTTAAGTTTTAAGCTAGCTTTCTCACTCTCCTCTTTCACTTTCATCAAGAGGCTCTGTAGTTCTTTGCTTTCTGTCATAAGGGTGGTGTCCTCTGCATATTGATGTTTCTCCAGCCAACCTTGATTCCAGCTTGTGCTTCATCCAACCAGCATTTTGCATGATGTTCTCTGCATATAAGTTAAATAAGCAGGGTGACAATATAAAGCCTTGATGTACTCCCTTCCCGATTTGGAACCAGTCTGTTGTTTCATGTTCCAGTTCGAACTGTTGCTTCTTGACCTGCATACAGATTTTTCAGGCGGCAGATCAGGTGGTCAGGTATTCCCATCTCTTTAAGAATTTCCCACAGATTGTTGTGATCTACACAGTCAAAGGCTTTGGCATAGTCAATAAAGCAGAACTACATGTTTTTCTGGAACTCTCTTGCTTTTTCAATGATCCAACAGATGCTGGCAATTTGATTTCTGGTTCCTCTGCCTTTTCTAAATCCAGCTTGAACATCTGGAAGTTCACGGTTCATGGACTGTCAAAGCCTGGCTTGGAGAATTTTGAGCATTACTTTACCAGCATGCGAGATGAGTGCAATTGTGCAGTAGTTTGAGCATTCTTTGGCATTGCCTTTCTTTGGGATTGGAATGAAAACTGACCTTTTCCAGTCCTGTGGCCACTGCTGAGTTTTCCAGATTTGCTGGCATATTGACTGCAGCACTTTCACAGCACCATCTTTCATGATTTGAAATAGCTCAACTGGAATTCCATCACCTCTACTAGCTTTGTAGTGATACTTCCTAAGGCCCACTTGACTTCACGTTCCAGGATGTCTGGCTCTAAGTGAGTGATCACACCATCGTGATTATCTGGGTCATGAAGATCTTTTTTGTACAGTTCTTCTGTGTATTCTTGTACCTCTTCTTAATATCTTCTGCTTCTTTTAGGTCCATACCATTTCTGTCCTTTATTGTGCCCATCTTTGCATGAAATGTTCCCTTGGTATCTCTAATTTTCTTTAAGAGATCTCTAGTCTTTTCCATTCTATTGTTTTCCTATTTCTTTGCACTGATCACTGAGGAAGGCTTTCTGATCTCTCCTTGCTATTCTGTGGAACTCTGCATTCAGATGGGCATATCTTTCCTTTTTTCCATTGCCTTTCACTTCTCTTCTTCTCACAGCTATTTGTAAGGCCTCCTCAGACAACCATTTTGCCTTTTTGCATTTCTTTTTCTTGGGGATGGTCTTGATCCCTGACTCCTGTACAATGTCACGAACCTCCGTTCATAGTTTCTCAGGCACTCTGTCTATCAGGTCTAATCCCTTAAATCTATTTGTTACTTCCACTGTATCATCGTAAGGGATTTGATTTAGGTCATACTTGAATGATCTAGTGCTATCCCCTACTTTCTTCAATTTAAGTCTGATTTTGGCAATAGGAGTCCATGATCTGAGTCACAGTCAGCCCCTTGTCTTGTTTTTGTTGACTGTAGAGCTTCTCCATCTTTGACTGCAAAGAATATAATTAATCTGATTTCAGTATTGACCATCTGGTGATGTCCATGTGCAGAGTCTTCTTTTGTGTTATTGGAAGAGGGTGTTTGTTATGACCAGTGCATTCTTTTGGCAAAACTCAATTAGCCTTTGCCCTGCTTCATTCTGTATTACAAGATTAAATTTGCCTGTTACTCCAGGTATTTCTTATCTTTCTACTTTAGTATTTCAGTTCCCTATAATGCAAAGGACATCTTTTTTGGGTGTTAGTTCTAGAAGGTCTTGTAGGTCTTCATCGAACCATTCAACTTAAGCTTGTTCAGCATTACTGGTTGGGGCACAGACTTGGATTACTGTGATAATGAATGGTTTGCCTTGGAAATGAACAGAGATCATTCTGTTATTTTTGAGATTGCATCCAAGTACTGCATTTTGGACTCTTGTTGACTGTGATGGCTTTTCCATTTCTTCAAAGGGATTCTTGCCCACAGTAGTAGATAAAATGGTCATCTGAGTTAAATTCACCCATTCCAGTCCATTTTAGTTCACTGATTCCTAAAATGTCGATGTTCACACTCTTGCCATCTACTATTTGTCCACTTCCAATTTGCCTTGATTCACAGACCTAATATTCATGCAATATTACCACATCGGACTTTACTTCCATCACAAGTCACATCCAGAACTGGGTGTTGGTTTTGCTTTGGCTCCGTCTCTTCATTCTTTCTGGAGTTATTTCTCCAGTGATCTCTAGTAGCATATTGGGCATCAACCTGGGGAGTTCCTCTTTCAGTGTCCCGTCTTTTTGCCTTTCGTACTATTCATGGGGTTTTCAAGAATAATGAAGTGGTTTGCCATTCCCTTCTCCAGTGGACCATGTTTTGTCAGAACTCCCCACCATGACCCGTCCATCTTGGATGGCCCTACATGGCATGGCTCATAGTTTCATTGAATTAGACAAGGCTGAGGTCCATGTGATCAGATTGGTTAGTTTTCTCTGATTGTGGTTTTCATTCTGTCTGCCCTCTGATGGAGAAGGAAAAGAGGCTTATGGAAGCTTCCTGATGGCAGAGACTGACTGAGGGGGAAACTGGGTCTTCTTCTGATGGGTGGGTTCATGTTCAGTAAATCTTTAATCCAATTTTCTATTGATGGGTGGGGCTGTGTTCCTTCCCTGTTATTTGACCTGAGGCCGAACTACGGGGAGGTAATGAAGATAACAACGACCTCCTTCAAAAGGCCCCATGCATGTACTGCTGCACTCAGCGCCCCCAACCCTGCAGCAGGCCACCGCCAACCCATGCCACTGCTGGAGACTCCTGGCGACTCCCGGGAAAGTCTGGGTCAGTCTCTTGTGGGGTCACTGCTCCTTTCTCCTGGGTCCTGGAGCACACAAAGTCCTGTTTGTGCCCTCCAAGAGTCTGTTTCCCCAGTCCTGTGTAAGTTCCGGTGCTTCTATGGTGGGGTTAATGGCGACCCCCTCTAAGAGGGCTTATGCCACACCCAGGTCTGCTGCACCCAGAGCCCCTGCCCCGCGGCAGGCCATGCTGACCCGGACCTCGCAGGGACACGCATGCACAGTTCTGGCTCAGTCTCTGTGGGGTCTGGGTCGTGGTGTGCACAGAATAAACCTGTTAAGGCTCTGATTAACTGCCCCCTGCTCAGAATCCTCCAATGGCTCTCCAACTGCCTCTGAGTAAAAGCCAAAATCCTATTCACAGCCTAAAAGGTCCCCCAAAGTCCAGCTCCATCTCCGCACTGATCTGTCTGGCATCTGCAACACTACCCCTCCCCTGACTCACTCTACTCCATCCACAGTGGCCTCTCTGTTGCTTTTGGAGAAAGAATTCAGGGCAAAGTCCTGCCTGCCTTAGTCTTTGCAGTTGCCGTTTCCTCGTCCTGGAACTCTTTCTCCCCAGCTGTGGCTCACTATCTCATTTCTTTCAAGTCCTCACTCGGCTTTTCACCTGTTTTTGTAAATAAAGTTTCATTGGAACACATTTGTTTATATATTATCGATGGTGTTTTCAAGCTAGGACTGTGATATTTAGTAGTTGCAACAAAGACCCTATAGCAATGAAAATGAAAATATATCTATTTGGCCCCTTAGAGGAAACAGTCTGCTGATTCCTGAGTAGAAGGAAAAAAATGTTGAAAAGGAGAAGATAGCTTGTGAGAAGCCTGGGTATGGCACATTCTCCAAGGCTAATTTAAGCCGCCAACAATGATGGTTAGCAGTGGGGAAGGAGAGAGCACAGTAAGTCAGCTTCTATATGATACAATTCCCTGAAGAAGGAAGTGGATTCAGTATAACGAATGGCTTCAGAGGAACTCCTCCAGTATTCTTGCCTGGAAAATCCCGAGGACAGAGGAGACTGGTGGGCTATAGTCCACGGGGCTGCAAAGAGTCGAACACAGAGCACACACACACACGTATGATACAATAAATGGAGTGGGAGGGGAACCAAGACAATGGCAGGAAACTGTAAGTTTCCTGAGATGTATAAGATGTTGTAATCCGAGAAAATGTGTTCAATGATGGGGTGCTGGAGTAGAGAAGCACCCTCTTCAGGGAGGAGGCATTAACAGTCGTTTTTCAAAAGCAGTGAAGGGCAAGAAAACACCTATGTACCCCCAGGTTCACAGGTATGTGGTGGACACAGAAAACAGCCAACACTTTCCAGCACACAGCGCACTCAGAAGAAAGCCAGGTTGCAGTCAGCACAAGAAGAAATGAACGTTCAGAGACCACTCGGCGAAGATTATGACATAGATTTGTTATTTTATCAATAAAGGGAAAAGGAAAGCTAACAAAAGGTGTTAAAGCTGGCAATTTGAAGTAACATGTTTAAATTTGTTCTCAATGAAAACTACATGGCATTGTTTTTTACTTTTTAATTGAAACTGGTTCTTCCATCTCTTCTAAGCAAAATGTTATGTCACACTGATCTTTAATCCTGAGCAAAATATATATATATATTTGAAATATCAATACATTTCCAGATTTATTGGTAAATATTTTTACCTCTGTAATCTTGACCATAGTCTTTATTCAGAAACTCTAAGCCAAAGGAACAAATGTTTAAGGTCTTTTATAAAGTTGTAGCTAAGATTTTTAGGAAACAAAGTTCTTTGTAGAGGGGAGGAGTTCATTCCTTCGGTTATTCAGCTGACTTTCCTGAAAACTACATGCTGGGGATGCAACTGTCAACAAGTCAGTGGTGGTCTGACCCTCATACAGTTTTCAGTCTTTGGGACAAAATTGTCTTGCTAATTTTGTGACTCTAATTCTAGACTATCAGAGTCACAACTAAAGCATATAGCAATAGTTTCATTTTATGGTCATCTCATTGCCCACACATACGGCAGCATATGAACATGTTAATATGTGGCAAATACATCTAAACAGGCCAAGGGCTCTAACTAGGTGTGCTACAAAATATCTCCATCTATACCAGGCTATTAGAACAATAATTTTTTATCCAGTGACCAACTGATTTCATCAAAAATATCTCCCTGATTTTTCTTTTTCCCTGAATTGCTTCACTATTGAGAAAACAAGTCATTTAACCTGAAAGGCACATTTCCTTGTAAACATCAATTTAACATCCCCTGTGACTTACCAAATCCATATCCACAAGGCAGCCATCATTTCAAAATGCAAATCTGATTATATCATCTTTGCCCAACTTAAAATTCTTCAATGGCTACACAGCCATTTGATTTGATGTTAAAGGAACAAACTCCTTGACATGACCCATTTATCATATAATTTGTCATCCAAACTGGGGCACTTTGAGAATGAAAGGGGGTGATTAATTGTCACATCAGTAAACCAGGACGGCCCTGGAAAAGGGGTTAGCCTGGTCACCCACCCAGAAGCCTCTCCCTCCTCACCTTCTCTCATTCTTTCCCTCCAGTGACAGAGGTCCTCGCTCAGCTCAGCCTCATCTCAGTTTCCTCCCGTAATAAGTCACATCTTCACTGTGAACTCTGAAGCCTGGCATTCTCTTTCCTCCTCTCCAGGTTATTAATCCTCATCTATCCTTCACAATGAATTTTAAGCCTTACTTTATCAGGAAAGTCCCCTCTGGCTCCCAAAGACGCTCTCAGAGCACTGCCCATCTCTCCTTCAAAGGACTGGTCACACTTGTAGCGATCTCTTTGATTACGTGGTCACTTGACTAACACTGTCTTTCCTGCTAAAGTGATCCCCTCAGATGACTAGATTCATGTGCCCTAAGAAACACTTTCATAGCATCAGACATCGTTAAGAAAATATATATACTCCAAATAGACAAAAGGATAAACTCATGCCCCTTGAATATAACAGGACATTGTCTAACTGGCTCACCCAAGGATTATCTAATTCTCTAAGATAGTACTGATATCTTTGTTCTATTTTATTATTTTTAAGGCCTTAATCAAGAGTCTGTAAACTCTAGCACATGGGCCAAATGACAGGACAGCAGCTTGTTTTTGTACAGCCCACGAGATAAAAACAGTTTTTACATTTTTAAGTGACTGTAAAGCAAAACAAAAACCAGATGATATGGGACAGAGAACTTACATGGCCCACAAAGCGTAAAATATTTACTACTGCACTGAAAAATTTGACATTCTGTGGGTTAGAGTATTTCACGTGTACAAAATGGATGTCAGTAGCAATGACTCTTCTTGGATGGCAATGCAAATGAGTGTTGTGATATATTGATTTAATGGATTCACAAAGGTTACAGTTTTATTGCCTATAGAGCAATAATCATTTTAGTACTGCAGCAGTATCATTCCAGAATTCTTTCTTTCTATGACTATAAATATTTTTGTTATTTCTACATGTTTTTGAACTATCTTTGGCATCCTGCTAGTTCCCTCACTGATTAGTTAAGTGAATCCTTGATATTACAGATAGACATGTAATGCTTTAATTGGTGTACAGTATGAAGTTGCCAACATTCACTAGGTCGAAGAGAAAGCAAGGGAATTCCAGAAAAACATCTACCTCTGATTCACTGATTATACACTAAAGCCTTTGACTGTGTGGATCACAACAAAATGTGGAAAAGCTCTTAAAGAGATGGGAAAACCAGACCATCTTACCTATCTTCTGAGAAACATGTATGCAGGCTAAGAAGCAACAGTTAGAACCCTGTATGGACTGGCTCAGGGGCAAGGCTGCTTATTGTCACCTTGTTTATCTAACTTATACGCAGAGCATGTCATGTGCAATACTGGGCTGGATGAGTTACAAGCTGGAATCAAGACTTCCAGGAGAAATATCAACAACCTCAGATATGTGGATAGATGGGGAGCTGTCTCCTCCAGCTAGAACAATCTACCAGCATCCAACTTTAAGAAATACTTCCCATAACACTGATTATAAAGGAAGATTTAAACTTTTCTATGGAAATCTATTTTTTTAATGTTTTAAAATAATAGGCTTATTTCTACCCACGAATAAGGCAGCAGATTATCACCTAGAAACTTTCCCTTACTTTCATTAAATTATTAATTGCCAAAAGATGCTCTCTTTGAAACTCAAGGAAGAAGGAAAAATACCTTTCAAATAACTATGCTGTTTGTTCTGTATAGAAATGCATTCCCTTGAAAGTGATTCTTTCATTTCAAATCAGTTTTCCATAAATTTTCACTACAACAAATTTTAGATTTCTTAGTACAGTCAGTTTTCATTGTTTGAGGCAGGTGTGTTCTAATCTACAAAGTTGTCACAAATATTGAGTTAGCAAATACTGAATCAGTGCTCTTAGGTGAAATAATAGGCTTAGCTTCCTGTAAGCTTCCAGTGACAACATTTTGATTAGCTAATACAGGACCTTGCTTTATGGATGTTTCTATTGAAAGACATCTTACTGAATACACATTGCTGATTTATTAACATTGAACTCATGGCCAACAGCACTATAGCTCATGCCTTAAAGCAGCTGCTGCATAAAACTTATCTAAGACATGTATTCCCTCTTCTCCATAAGGCACATCACAGCCTTTCTGAGCTCACCAATGCTAGAGAGCACTGCAGCCCTATCCTTTGGGGCCATTTTAAACAGCAAAACAAGGCACTGCACAGGTGGGGACAAGGACTCCTGGCTTCAGCATGAGAACTGACGAGAAGACAGAGTCCCCTTGTCAGTCCTCAGCTGGGGCTGACAGGCACGCCCCGGCACACTGGCCGGCTCCAACTCTTTGCTGCTCAGGTATCTGTGAATGTCTGAGGATGAACACGAAACCGCCCTAAGTACTGATAAAATTACAAATAAATTTTAGCAAGGAGGTGAGTTCAGAGATATGGAACCTGCAAAAATAACCAACTTGTTTATGTCCTCAGTGGTGTAGTCGCTCAGTCGTGTCCGACTCTTGCGGCCCCCTGGACTGTAGCCCACCAGGCTCCTCTGTCCATGGGAGTTCCCAGGGAAGAACACTGGAGTGGGCTGCCATTGCCTCCTCCAGGGGATCTTCCCGACCCAGGGATTGAACCCACATCTCCTGCACTGCTGGTAGACTCTTCACCGAATAAGCCACCACGGAAGTTTATTTCTTCATGCAACTTTAATTGATCGTGGATCTCAGCTCTTTTAATATATTTATCTACTCTTTAGCATTATAACTGAGTGTTATTAATAAACACAAACACTTAATTGTTGAGTATATTAAACCTATGTAGTTAACCATTTATAAATTAAAACTTTTTTAGACATCAATTATCATCTGATCAATCTACTTTATAAGCTTACACTTTCCAGAAACAATCTTCCTAAATACTTCATTTTTTATGTATAATCATAAACGCTATTAAAAGACTGGCTATGTATAATGACACTTGTTAGATACCACATTAGCAAGTTACGCTGCAGTTTATAAACTACTAGAACACTGGCTTCCATTCAGGAAACAGAAGAAAGAGTAAAGCAGTAAGATACACAGCCTGGTTAACACTGAAGTGTGAAAATTACACTGAAAAATGAGCAGGAAAATCAGAAGTCTAGGTGACCTTTCTCCTGGATTCCTGCCATGGAACAGGGCCGTCTGAAGAGGGCTTGATATCCATCACCTTTTCTGATCCCTCTCAAAGGACTTATCTTTCTTGCTACAAAGCCTTTGAGCTTTAAAATTATTCATCATTTCATGACATATTTGGGGCTCGCTGGCAAAAACAACTCTCTAAAGAGGATGCATATGAATAAAGAGAGTAGAAAAGAAAGGTATATTATATAATTTTTAAAAAGGGAGGTAATTCTTTCTGGTAAATGTGAATTCCCTTCTTTATTATTTTCATCTTTTCCTTTTTTTAAGGGCAATGAAATCTCACAAAATAAAATGTTATTTCAGTGTCATTTTGGAGAAGTTACAATTCTTATTATCTCCTAAACAGAAAGGCTTTTAAAACCAGGCTGAAGGCTTATATGCACAATCTGAGAACAGAAAGAAAGGGCAGCTGTATCTGGTCCTCATGCTCCCAGCTAAAGTAACACAAAGCCCAATGGCATCCAACAATGTCAGGCATGGTTGGAGAGCCATATCCACCAACCTAAAAAGTCCTATATTTCTAGAACTGGGCAAAACAAAATCTAAATAGTAAAAAAAAAAAAAAAAGAAAGAAAATCTTGGAAGTCAGTAGTACACTGGAATTAAAGGACTAATGTTTTTAATTTCAAACATATTCTTTCAATTACATAATTCATTAAACACAAAAAACAATGAGGAAGAAACTGTGCTCACTGCCAGACTGAACAGAGCTACCCAATGGGCTGAGTCTCAGAAAAGCTTTTATACACTGCCGATGTAATTGAGTCATCTGAATAAATAAGTTGTAGCAGAAATTCCTAGAACCTAGGGTAATAATTTCTGTTGTGAACATTTGTGCCAAGGTCAATTGTGAAAACCAAAAATGAACTCAAAAGAATTTTAATAATTTTGTTTTTAAAGGAACTATATAGATAATCTTAACAAGTTAAAAGCATGCTTTTGGTCTTTTAAACTTTTTTCAGTAAGAAATGACAGAAAAAATTACATTTTATATAGTACATATATAAACAGAAATGCATACTCCTACACACAAAATGACACTTAAACCTTACTATATGTGATACACTCTGCTATCAATTATCTGTTTATTTCATTACATCGAGTTGCTTCCCTGGTGGCTCAGACGGTCAAGAATCCGCCTGCAATGTGGGAGACCTGGGTTCGATCTCTGGGTTGGGAAAACTCCTGAGGAGGGTATGGCAACTGACTCCAGTATTCTTGCTTAGAGAACCCCACGGACAGAGGAGCCTGACGGGCTACTGGGATTGCAAAGAGTCGGAGACGATTGGGCAACTAATCACAGCACAGCACAGTTGTCACTAATGTACTGCTCAGAACACACTGCACAACTGTATTTGTCCTCCCTTCCTTGTGTGGGGCCTCAATGCTAGCAGTAAATTGACTTAAGAGTGAAAAAGAATTTCATCTCTTCCCAAGTTCCTTAGATGACAATATTAATATATGCCATATAAATTTACCGTTGTCAACTAAATTATGTTCTTAGTAAAAACTAGAAGGGATGGAGAAACAAATTCTCCATTCTGCCATTTTGCTTTGATAGAGTTCAAGTGCAACTTCCCTCAGGCACACTTACATAAAGGAAATTATGTAGAATTCACAATGTTAAAAAAGCTCTTCAGTAGACATTTGGGATATTGACTTAGAAGAGCAATTTAATTTGGAAGCATGATGAATCAAACCCTTGTTATCTATAAACCAGACAATTCAGACATAAATTCAACACTTTACCGAGGTTCACCTTCATCTTTCTTTCTATTAACATGTAATTCAAAACACTGTGCTAAACAGCCATTTCTTGGGTAGCAAAAATTGAGTGTTATTTTCAATAGAAAGAAATGTTTACATAGAGTTGGGGTGTGAGAGGATAGAGAACAAAGCATGTATAGAGGCAGTTTTGTGTTGGGGTAAAACTGTCTTGGAAAGCATTAACAACATATGCTCTGTAATGCTTTCAGTCAGAGGTCTCACAAATACATATTTATGTCACCTTTTATAGTCTGTTCATTAACTCATTCACACTAAAATGATCAATACTAAATTATCAGATATAAGATGTGTGGTCTTAAAGAAAAATGACAACACATTTATTCAATCAGGGTTCTTCAGACCACTAACTGGAAACATTTGAATGCACTCAATCTAAGAAGTTTATTAAGGGAGCTTCCAGGATTGTTGAGAGAGCTTAGCACTGAGGTTCCAGGGGAAAACAATTCCCAAACCAGGCTCCAAAACGAGCTCATATGAGAACACGCTGCCACTCTACCTGGCATGGTTTATACTAATGTACTGTAACTGCCAAGGCCTCCAGGATGAACGTCGATTCTGGACCAAGAGCTAAACATTACACAGCTGACACCTCAAACCAGAGCTGTCTACTACTACACTCACTGACAAAATGGAAGATGTGTGCAATGCTCGTTTCCCGGGATCAATCCTCCAATTGCAGCAGGGCAAAAATCTGTCAGGCTGGACATACGTCGGAGTTATGCCTGCAGCCCGGTTGCGGGGGAGGCTGGGAATTTGACTTCTGACTGCCATATGGTAAGATGGGACTCATAATACTGTGATTTCGCAACTTTAGAAAGGCTACTCAAAAGACCATGGGATATGGCAGCTGTCCACCACATGTGTATTTTGTGTAACATGCTGTGAACACAAAGTATTTTTTAAAAATCAAGTCCCAGAATTTTAGACCTTACAGAGACCTTAAAAGTCAACCACAATCTAGCCCTTTGTTGTTCAAATGGAGTCTAGGGTGTTTTTTTAAACCATTTAAATCAGAGCCACACACACTTATTCCAAAGCAGATGATAAATTTGCATTTGACCATTCAAAAATCTGGGCTTCCCTGTGGCTCAGATGGTAAAGAATCCATCTTCGATGTAGGGGCCCGGGGCTCGGTCCCTGGGTGAGGAAGATCCCCTGGAGGAGGGAATGGCTACCCACTCCATCACCCTTGCTTGGAGAATCCCATGGACAAAGGAGCCCAGTCACGGGTTCACAAAAAGTCAGACATGACTGAGCAAATAACACTTTCATTCAAAAATCTTCTCTTACTCCACACCCCCACCCCCGCCCTATCTGTGAGCAGATAATGGCTCAACTGAAAACAAAGGGAATTATGTTGAAGGTGGTATATTTAATTTTAAACAGTATCCGGACTGGTTTCAGTTGACATCTTCAACATCCAATTAACACTGCCCTCACCTGAGAGACTGCTAGCCAGTGATTTTGTGAGTTGTCGCCAAAGAGTCAGAGGGCTCCTGGAATACTTCTACTCCCCCTACTCGCCAATATACAAAACAAGTGAAATGACTCAGAGGGATGGTCCGGAACAAAAACATGTTAATTGGGTAAATACTGTCTTTGGCATCTATTTGCCTTTCATTAGGTTGGAACTGGGCTACAGCTTCAGGGAGATGAGTCAGGGGAGGACAGAGGTGAAACTGCAGTGCCTGGAGCATGCTTGCAATTAGCAAGAGGATCTAAAAAGTAGTTTAGAAAATGAGTATATGCACACAGTGAGGAAAGACCCAAGTGTTCTAGAGGATGGTAGTGTTTTCCTCCTATGATGGTGAAGTGAGAGTATCAGTATAGAGTTCTATTTAATTTCAAAGTTTTTAAGGAAAATATAAAAAGAGGACTCCAATGATAAAATTGCAGCTAAAGCCTACTTTTGTTAGTTTGAAGCAATATTATGTACAACTGTGAGGATAATAAGCATACGTTTGCGATCCTTTCTCAGGAGCCCTGGCATAGTAAGTTACGGAATAAATATAGTGGCTATCATATCCAGAGTTTCTATGAGGTAAACAATGAGGTTCCTGAGCAAATTGAAAAATTTCCCCAAACCTATAAAATTCTTATCAAGCTTCTTGCAGCTTCCCTTTCATTCTTGACACTAAGTGTCCTCATGTTTCTCTCTGATTCTCAAATCTTTTTCTCTGCTATCAACTGGAGCATGAACCCCAATGGGACATTAAGGCTGGGCTTATTTCTAAATAGAGACAGAACTCACAGCAAAAAATGAAACAATCTATCATCCATTATTCTCTGTGTTAGCATAGACTTTCATGCTTCCTGACTCAGAATTAAAATCTTTAACTTGTAGTAATTTGATTCACACATTTATAGGTTCTAATCATAAAAGTACCACTTCAAAACATTTTGGAGTATTTTCAGTATGAAAATAGACAACCAAATACACTCCCCACTGTACACCCCCCCAAAAAAAATCTAAAGGAGGTACAGAGAGCTAATAAAATACTCATATGAGTTGTGAGTCATCATCCTCCATAATGTGGTCACTCAATGGTACTTCTGCTCGGTCTCAGTTTCAAACACTATCAACACTGAAAAATGCTTTTAGGAAGAAAAGGAATAAAATCTAGACAATTTCAGGTCCCAACACCTAGGTCTTTCTCAGCTTTGGCTAGGATGTGACAAAAGTGGCAAAGAAAAGCATCACAAAGTAATGTTCAATGCACATTTCCTTAGGATGGGGAAATAATCTTTTCTGAGGAGTAAGGTCAATACAGTTTTCAAAAGGTAGCTCATTTCCTACAACCATCTGCTCTATGTGGAAGAACTTGTTGCTTTCTTGTGCAAACACCAAAGCGAGGAAATCAGGCCATAAAACTACAAAGTAAACTCTACTGAAGACGATATTAGGGATTTCACAAGCAAGCTGGTATGAGGAAACCCAGTCTAGGCAGTAAAAGGTACCCATACTAGAAGTTTTCATGGTTGTAAGATTATATATACACAAGAATAAATTTTTTCAAGTCATCTACTAATTCATTTGTTCATCTCTACCATTTTTGGGTGCGCGGGGGGACAACCAAAATGCAATTCCCACTGTATGTGGGTATTGTCTATTTCCATTTGAAGGCTCTATCACCAGAGTTGCCACATTTACTTAGTTACTTATGAAGGCTACTTTCAGAGGACATGATTAAAATAGCCGAACATAGAAAACACTGCCAGCGTGGAGAGGGGAAAAAGCCAGAGCACTGACTGCAACAGGACACCGAGTCCCACACCAGCAGCCACAGCTCCAAACGCCGGCGCTTGTAAATCAATTAAAAGCCGCATTCATAGAAGTCAGATGCTCATTCAGTTTAACCAAACATAATCAAATCACACTTCCGAGGGAATTAATGTCACAGTATATTACTACTGCAACTGTCCAACAGGATAAACAAAGTAACCCCAAGCCTCTGCCGCCACCACCGAGAGACAGTGCAGAGGTGAGTGTGGGCCCTGCAGGCGCAATGCCAGCGTGCAGCCCCAGGCTTGACCACGTGCTGGGCAATGGTGTACAAGGCGCTTGCAGGCCTGAACTCTTTCCTTCATTTGTTAAAACTGAGCATCATAACATAACAACATATCTGGTGTGACTATCACAGAAGACAATGAACACAGAGTACTCGGCACAATGCCTGACACATGACATACACTCAATGCACTTCTACCAGGAGTTATAATCTCAAGAATTAGGGTCAAAGAATTTACAATCACTAACAGTTGGAAAGGCCAGGATATTGCATATGTTTTATTAAGAAACGGTTCTGCAGAAAGCCTTTGTTTTTAAAAACAGGACAAAAAGCACAGAGGAAGGCATACTGTGATCTGTAACAGAGTCCTACAAAGCACTGAGAATCTTTCACAGCTTTCCAGAGTGCTATTTGCAAAACAGCTGTCCCCAAGGTTTTTCTATTCTTCTCTCCCTTTTTTGATGTTCTATAGCTGTCCACATTTCCATATACAGATTGTGGGGAAGAGGCAGTCTGAATCAATCATCGCTATGTCCACTGTTAGGCTCTGATGTTTTTATTAGGCTTGCCTGACCAATTAGAAATGAGACCTACTTTAAAGAGGGCCTGTGAGTCCCTTCAAGGAGAGAAATCTTTCCAAGAGAAGAGAGAATTGAACAATTAACAATGACTCAGTAATAGAATGGAGTGTACAATATTTTCTTTACTTCTTTGATGAGGGAGAAAAGTGAGTAAAATTCATAATCTTAATGAGGAGAGGAAAAACCAGAGCACTGAGGGCAACAAGACAGCCGACAGTGGCAGCCACGGCTTCGAGTGATGCCACTTGTGAGTCAGAAGCTGCGTTCACAAAAACGAGATGCTCACTCGGGGTCTGCCTCCCTCAAAATTCTACACGACAGTGAGGTACAATAGCTAATGACTGTATGCTTTGCTTCCATGTATTAATTTAACAAATCCTGAGCACCAATTTGTGCCAGGAAACTTTCTAGATATTGAGGAATCAACAGTAAGCAAAACCATCTATGACCTCACTTTCACCCTTCTGGGAAGGCAGCCAAGGCATTCTCCCCACCTTTCCCCAGAACAAAGTGGCATTAAGGACTAGAATGCACAGGATCTTAAGAAGCTTAGAAATCCAGACCCTCTTCCACTCAACACACACATGTACCTGGCCCTGATATTAGCCTCACAAATGGGGCACTGCAGGGATTCCCATGTGGCACTAGGGGTAAAGAATCTGCCTGCCAATGCAGGAGACATAACAGACATGTGTTCGATCCCTGGGTCAGGAAGATCCCCTGGAGAAGGGCGTGGTAACCCACTCCAGTATTCTTGCCCAGAGAATCCCATGGACAGAGGAGGTTGGCAGGCTACAGTCCATAGGGTTGCACAGAGTCAGACACGAATGAAGTGACTTAGCATGCATGCAGCATGGTGCACTGCACGGGGCCCTGAAAAATCAGAGCAAGAGAGAAATAGAATCCATGTTCTTATACCTTATAGGAGTTTACCAACAAAGGGGACTCATTCACAATCACTGGGCGAATGCTGGGACAAGCAAATATTTACATAAAGCTATAGCTGAAAGCTTACACAAAAAGAGAAACCACCTTTTCAAGTCTGATTCATGAGAAAGAACTAATCAAAATAAAGGTCTTTCCTCTGATAACCACTGATATTTCCTTTTGGTGAATATGGGTGTCCACAAATGTGAATAAATATAAGCCCAAACATTTCTGAATGTAGGTTAGGTTCTAAATCCAACTTTGGTGATATGAGTATTGTTAATAACAATTCACTAGTTATTACTAAGAACACAAGAGAAGGTAAGGTCCCTTCAAATCTTATGAGATTGGTAGGAAATTGTATCATAAAAAATGGGTACTCTGACAGATCCTTTACATTTAGTGAGATAATCTTATTTTCAGTTTCACAGATTTTGCTTTCAGGAAAAGGAAGGAAAAGGAGTTTGTTTCGGCAAACACAGGCTGTAGAATGGAAGATACAGGATTCAAGTACTGGTTGATTGTATTCAAAAGCCAGTACTTTCAAACTAGTCTTCAAAAATGTGTTAATACATTAAATGTTTCTATTAACCAATTCCTAAAGGAAAACAGAATGAGTATAATATGAATCAGGAAGCAGAGAAGTGAGGAAATAAATGTACTCTGCTCATACTTTTATTTTTATGGGAAATGTATATTTATGGTGTGTCTGTAAAGTTTGTTGTTTATCTGTATAGACAGAAGGGCCAAGTGGAAAGGTATGTCTTTGTCAAATGCAACCATATGTTAGGCTGATATTCTACTGATAGGGAGCTGTATAGCTATGTCTATTGTTAAGCCTGGCACCTGTCCTAACTGGTTGGTTGGTACTCAGTCCGTTCTAGTAGTTAAAGTGTTTTAAATATCATTCCTAGTTGCATGCTGTCAACTCCTGATTTTATATTTCCAGCCCTGACCTCTGCTGAACTTTAGACTCATATCTAATGACTATGTGACATCTCCACTTGGAAGTCTAACAGGCAGTTTAAAATCTATGTGCCAATAATTAATCCTCTCATCTTCCTTCACAACAAGCTCCCACCCCAGTCATGCCCATCTCTACCTGGGGCAACTCCATCCTTTCAGCTTCTCAGGATTGATCATTGACTCCCCTCTGCCTGGCACAACTCAAATCCAACCCATAATATATTCAGATAGTCAAAGGTATGGTTTTTCCAGTAGTCATGTATGGATGTGAGGGCTGGACCATAAAGAAGGCTGAGCACCAAAGAACTGATGCTTTCGAAATGTAGTGCTGGAGAAGACTCCTCAGAGTCCCTTGCACTGCAAGGAGATCACACCAGTCAATCCTTAAGGAAATCAATCCTGAATATTCACTGGAAGGACTGATGCTGAAGCTGAAACCAATACTTTGGCCACCTGATGCGAAGAGCTGACTCACTGGAAAAGACCCTGATGCTGGGAAAGATTGAAGGTAGGAAGATAAGGGGGCAACAGAGGATGAGATGGTTGGATGGCGTCATTGACTTGATGGACATGAGTCTGAGCAAACTCCAGGAGATAGTGATGGCCAGGGAAGCTTAGCGTGCTGCAATCCATGGGGTTGCAAAGAGTCGGACACGACTGAGTGACAACCACCACCACCTTCCAAACAATTCTGAATCTTACCATGGTGTAAGATTCCATCTCCACTTCTGCTGTCCCTGTGCCACTCACTGACTACAGTCACTGCCTCCTCACAGGTCTCCCAGCCTCTGCTTTGCCCTTGCAGTCCTCCAGTGACACAGAAGCCAGAGCGAGGCTCTCAAAACAAGTCAGATCAGCTCCCTCCTCTTCTCGGAACTCTCGAAGACTTCTCATCCGTCTTAGTCAGCCCTGACAGTCCACAGCACGTTCCCACTAGCAGGGAGAGTGAAGGCCCTCACCACGCTCCCCAAGCTCCTGTCACCTCTCTGGCGGCAACGCCTACGACTTCCCCTCACTCCACCTCGTGCCGTGCCGCCCTGGCCTGTGTCACTCTCAGCTACGCCGGGCGAGCTGCCAGCTCACATGCCCCGAAAGGCTCTTCCTTCGGGTGTTGCAAAGCCTGTTCCCTCATTTCCTCTTGGGCTTGGCTAACTTATCACAGTCTGACCACTGACCGGCTTTGCTTGTTTATCCCCAGCCCTGCTCCCGAGTATAAGCGGTAGGCAAGGGATTTTTGTCAGCTTTGTTCACTTTTGTAACACAGGATCTAGAAAAGACCTAACATGTTAGATATATTTTTTTAAGTATCTGCTAAATAGATGAAAAAGAAAATGAATGAGGCTGATTCTGCAGGCCAAGTATAATTCCAAAGCTACAAGGATTTTCCTACAATTCTTGAAATACTTTTGGAAATATCCAAAATCAAGTATATTCTCAAGTGCTTCATTTTTCAAAAGAACGTAAGATAAAGTATACCAAGCAGAATAAGAGAGCAGAGGGAGAGTAAAGTATTAAAGGGAGTTATTTAAAATCCCATTAGCAAGTTTCATAAGCTTGTGAGCCCTTATCCTTGGTTTCTTGGTTTCATTCACGTTTGATTTCAGAAATCCTCACTGAAAAAGCTAAATGCATTCTTTTGTTTTTCGTTTGGGCACATAATCAACAATCTTTAGTAGCAAACAAACCATAATCTGGCTGTTCAGAAGATTCCTCTGAAAACTAGTCTACAGACCTACTGTGGGATACAACTTGAAGGCAAACTGCTACAAAACATCTATTAAGTAAAATGTAACCTGAATTTCCTTCAGAAACTGAAAGTGAAATTTCTTTGTCTGCAGGTTGATTTCTAGGCCTTTACTAAGCAAGCCTAGGCTACCTGGGCAAACAGAGTTAAATGCTCTTAAAATAAAAATAAATCCTAAATCTTCAGAAAGGATAATCTAATCTGTGAACTGGTCAACTAGGTTCTGCAGTAGTTTGTGGACCAAAATAAAGAAGAAAGAGCAACACATCCCTGTCTGCCCTGAGATAGAGACGCAGCTCTCCAGTCCACTCTCCCGAATCTCGTTTCAGTCATTCACTTCTTGCGCCTCCCAAATTGTAACTGTAGAGCTTGACCCGCCAGTCACTCTTCAATTTCTAAATCCTCTAAGCAGAAGTAGGTGCTAATAGCGTAATCAAATAATTCTGTGTTTGTTCAGGCATAAAATAAAGGCACAAATTCAGAAAAAGAAAAGGGAAGCCCGACTGGGAAGATGAGGTTGAAAACTATGAAGCCTGATCAGCAACAAAGAAAACAGCTTTGGTTAGAAAGACAGGGAGGGGGGTGTGTGTGTGAGAGAGAGAAAGAGAAGGAGAGACAGACTATGAGAGCCAGGGCGAGGACCTCTAGGGTACCAGAAGAAAAATGCGGCAGGCGTCAGAGAATGTGACTGAGGATCAGAGACCTAGACAGGAAGCACCCTCTTCTTTCTTCGAGGTGTGATTCCTACAGGCGCCCTCCTCGGGGAAGGTGAGGTACTTGAGAGGCACAGCGTGTTTACAATGTTCTCTCAGCTTTGTCCGACGCACATTTAGGAGAACAGTTTGGAGCATGTTCGAGGTCGGAGGCAACTGGACGCGTTTAGGACCTCAGCCAAGAGAGATGTAAGAAAATAAAGGAATTCACGAAGCACACGCCTGCCTCCATAAAGCAAACGTGTCAGGACTGTGCCCCCGTCTAGCTCGCCCTCGAGCAGCTCTAGAGAAAGTGCCATTCAAACATCTCCCAAATCTGCTCCCAACTCAGTACAGCCAACAGGAAAGGAAAGATCCAGAAAAACACAGGGACAATCGGAAGTGTGCTGTTAGGGAGAGATGGTGGTAAGGGCAGGGCTTCCCAGGTAAAGTAAAAAGTAACATTTTAGTTGACTTCATTCCCTTCCCAGGTGGCTTAAGGAATCAGGCTTATTGTGAATCAAAAATTAATGGTTTAATGTTTAAAATCCACAGTAAATTGTGAAGGCAGTATTCATGAACAGCCATGATTGCATGTCCCAGTTTGGCTAGGTTAACGACAATGTACGAGCTAGTCTCTGCAGATGAACGTGACGAGGTTCCTGAGGCCTGAGGCTGTCTTGGCGGGGATCTGGGTCTGTAACAGGCACTGTGGAGCCAGACTGCTCTGGCCCGCAGGGCACGTCCGCGCGCACTAAGGCAACGCAGGCCTGCACCAGTCCGAACTCACCCCCTCCACCGGCGCTTCCGTCCACTCAACGACCGTCCTCGGAGGAGCAGCGTGGGTCAAGGGAGGCTGACGGCTCAGGTCAGAGACAAGGCCGCAGAAAAAGGAGGAAAGTATCCGGACAAACGAGGAGAAAGAAAGAGCACTTCCCACCAAGAGGATAAATGAAGAGGCATCAGGAGAAACGGAAAGGCTTCCCTGCTGGCTCAGTGGTGAGGAATCCGCCTGCCAATGCAGGAAGCATGGGTCCAGCCCCTGGTGCAGGAAGATCTCACATGCCGCAAAGCAGCTAAGCCCACGAGTCACAACTCCGGGACCCTGCTCACCCTACAGCCTGCGCTCCGCAACGAGAGAAGCCACCGCGGCGAGAAGCCCACCACCTCAGCCCGAGAGCGCCCCCGCTGGTTGCAACTAGAGAAAAGCCCGCGCAGGAATGAAGACAGCACAGCAAAACAATGAAGAAACTTTAAAAAGAAAGAGAGAGAAAATGGAAAACCAGAAACTGGGGTTGAAGGAGGGGACGTGGTCTCCATGACTAGAGAGGAGAGGACAACGGAGGGAGCTGAAATGCACCAGTTTTGGCAGAGTTAGGATTTTAGAATTTAGCCTGAGGAACTAGGGAGCCATGGAAAGATTGTGAGAAAGGAATGACAGATAGGATTTGCATTTTAAAAATACCTTTCTCAGAAGCAAGGTGAAGAACAGAGGAGAGAAATGCTTATTTGAGCTTGGCCTGTTGTATGTGGGTAAAAAGAGGGGGAGAGACTTAAAAGCCATTAAGGAAGCTGAAGTGAGAGGCACTCACTGCTAAGTGATTACGTAAGTTGGCAAAGGAAACAGAGGTAGACCAGATGGCACTAGGTTTCTGGCTTAGGCAAGGCTGTAAGGCTGAGGTAGGAATCGTAAGCAGAGGAGCAGGTTTGGGTGGGGGTGGGTGGAGCAGGGCTGGAAAACAAGGCCCAGTTCATACGTGGTATTTCACCAGTAGGGTATCAGTACAACATCCAAGTGAACATTCCAGTATGTGGCGAGAAGTGTTTTGGAGAGAAATGTTAGGCTATAAAAAATAGAACTGGGGATAAACACCTATGGTTGAGATGCCCTGGGTAGATTTAAGGGATAGACAAAAGTGGAGGAACTCAGGAAGGAAACTGACAATGAATCACTAGAGACAAAGAAGACATCAAGAGATCACTAGTGTTACAAAAGTCAAAGCAGGTGACTCACACTTTCAACTGTAGAGAGACATCAACAAGACCAGAAACTCAAAGGTTCCACTGGACTTGGGAATAAGGAGGCAACTGGTAATCATGATGAGTGCAATTCCATTGGAACACACGAGGCCTGAATACAAGGCTGATAAAATGGAAAGAATGCTCCTTCTTCACAAAGTATTCAATGAGAAGGAAACGGGGGATAAATTACACAGATAAATGGGTGTTAATAGCCTCTAAATTGTAGAAGGATGACTGTTGCTATTGTTCAGTCACTAAGACATGTCTGACTCTTTTGGAGCCTCAAAGACTGCACCACACCAGGCTCCTCTGTCCTTCACTATCTCCTGGAGTTTGCTCAAATTCATGTAGTTGAGTCAGTGATGCCATCTAACTATCTCATCCTCTGCTGCTCTCTTCTGCTTTAGCCTTCAATCTTTCGCAGCATCAGAGTTTTTTTCCAATGAGTTGGCTCTTCAAGTCAGGTAGACAAAATATTGGAGTTTCAGCACCAGTCCTTTCAATGAATAGACAGGATTGATTTCCTTAAAGACTGACTGGTTTGATCTCCTTGAAGTCCAAGGGACTCCCAAGGCTCTTCTCCAACACCACAATTTGAAAGTATTGTTTTTGGTGCTCAACCTTCTTTAGGGATTTGCCAGGTGGTACTAGTTGTAAAGAACCTGCCTGCCAGTGCAGGATACATAAGAGACATGATTTCAATCCCTGGGTAGGGAAGAACCCCTGGAAAAGGAAATGACAACCCACTCAAGTATTCTTGCCCGGAGAATTCCATGGACAGAGGAGCCTGGTAAGCTACAGTCCATGGGGTCACAAAGAGTCAGCCACAACTGAAGTACTTAACACACACGTAGCTTTCCTTATGATGACCATATGAAGGGTGATTACCCAGCATTACCCCCAGAACTGACTCATTTCAGCTTCTGTGATATGGGGGCAACGTTGCTCCCAGGCCCTTAAATGTGTCCTTCAAGATATTCAAATCTGTCCAATATCCTGCATAAAAAACATTTCACATACAACACAGGAGCCTCTCTCTTCTCTCTGTATCTAATTTGGGCACATAATTTCACGCTCCCTTGAAATGTTAAGTATTTTCTTGTGTAAATGTCCCAACTTCCTGCACAAGTAAAAAAACCCCTTCCATGTCAACAATATTTAGTACCGCATTGGTCACACTCTAGTGCTTTATTTAAATAAATAAGAAAGTAATACAGCTGCACAGAGAGCTCTCAGGGCTTCAAGCAGAGGAGGAAGTGAAGAACACAAGGCTTGTGCAGTAGAAACCTGAACTTTGGAATCAAACAAATGTATTTGAATCCTGGTTCCACCCTTCATAAACTAAGTAGCCTCAGGCAAATGAATCAATCTCTTTGATACTCAGCCTCTTCATGAGTGCAGTGCTCAGTATTTATTAGAGTCACTCAAACAATGGAGGTAATATTAATACCTGTAGAGCAACTGTTGAAAAAATTAAATAAGGTAAGCATGCCAAGTGTTTAGACACAATAGGTTTCAGGTTATCACTTCCTAAGATTCTTTCTTAATGATTTCGTTCTCTAGTCTTAGTATGGAAAAGAAAGAGGACAGTCTGTCTGGTGATTCATCACAGTTGAATACAAGCTTCCTGGCCCAAAGTTTTACTGGGGATTTAGCTCTTTGTTACATCATCTCTAGAACAATACCATTTGTAAATGGTGGTCCCTGGAAATCTGTATCAGAATCACTTGGTGCTTGACTTAAGCAATAAGTAAATAAACCAAAAAAGTAAGCAAGTAAATAAATGGCAAATTCCAAGAGCCCACCCCTGGTTAATCTGTGATAGTGAAGCCTACAAATACGCACTTTTATCAAAGGAGTTTTTTAGAGCCACCCACTAGCAGTCCAGCTCACCCCTGACTGTACTGTGTTCCAACAATACCAGGAAACAAGTTCAGTTTTGTCCTTTTCAATTATTCATTAGGATTCCTAACAGGATTCTGTAGAGCTCTACAGAGTTACTTTTATCTCAAAGAAGCCAGAATCTTCAAGAGGGGTGAGAGGTAGAGGGATGTATATGGGCAACACAGAACTACAACCTTTGGAGTTGCAGCAAACCAAGGAGAGCCTGGTCATCATCAGAGCCTTCATTCTCCTGCCTCCCACACACATGCAAATACCATCAGAAGCAGATAAATGAACAGCTCAGACTGAATTAAACCCAAATTGATGATGTACATACTCAGAGGGGAACTTCCCTCAGAATCCCCAGAATCTCTCCAGGTCAGGCGTGGCAAGGGGAGTGAGCCTATTTATATTTCTCTTTGGGGCAGTGTTCACCATTCAGCCTAAAAACTTATTTTCTTTTCCACAAAGAGGTTGTGAAACCAAAACTTTCCTCAGTTGTCTCTGGGAGTTGGTGAAGCTAAGAGCAGTCTTCCTTTCACAAAGGGCACTGGAAGATTTCCTAACCTTAGATACAGCTGGAAGCCAGATCCTTCTTCCTGATCTCTGATGAAAAGGACCATCCATTTGGTGGGACGACCCATGGCAGCATAACGATCTTAATTAGCTGATGCAGATTAGAAGATTAGTTTAATAAAATATCACTTAATGGAATGTATATATTCAGTTCAGTTCAGTTGCTCAGTCGTGTCTGACTCTTTGCAACACCATGGACTGCAGCATGCCAGGCTTTCCTGTCCATCACCAACTCCTGGAGCTTGCTCAAACTCATGTCCATTGGATTGGTGATGCCATCCAACCATCTCATCCTCTGTCGTCCCCTTCTCCTCCTGCCCTCAATCTTTCCCAGCATCAGGGTCTTTTCAAATGAGTCAGTTCTTCGCATCAGGTGGTCAAAGTACTGGAGTTTCAGCTTCAGCATCAGTCCTTTCAGTGAATATTCAGGACTGATTTCCTTTAGGATGGACTGGTTGGATCTCCTTGTTGTCCAAGGGACTCTCCAACACTACAGTTCAAAAGCATCTACTTCTTTAGTTCTACAGTCAGAGAGCTATTAGTAGCCTTTTAGATCCCAAAGTTACCCAGTCATTCACCAATATAACCATTCGAATGTCATGTGATATTAAAACACTCTATGAATAATTTTCATACTCTCCCAAGATACCTCTTAGAAAGAATATTATCTTTAGAAATAAAATGCTGTCAGGAGTCTTGAATAATAGTAGAAAACATAAACATAGTAAATCCGCTGTTGACAACTTAATAAAAATCATGATATAATTTGTGCTAGGCTAAGTAATGACCCACTCAGGTGATTAAAGTTCTCGATTTGCAAAATTAACATAGGGCTAAAGGTGAAAATATACCTGTGAAATGAGACACACAACTTAAAATCAACAAGAAAAAGAGAACACTATATATAATGCACACACACATACATATGTACATACATGCATACATATGTACAGTTGACTCTTGAACTTCACCCACTGAACAGGGGTAAGGAATACTGACCCTTCTTGCAGTCAAAATTGCTGTATAATTTTACAGTGGGCCCTCCATATCTGGAGTTTCACATCTGCACAGTCAACCTCAGACTGTGTAAGTAATACATACTCACTAAAAAAGATGTACCTATTAAGTGGATGCACAAAGCTCAAACCTAAGTTGTTCAAGGATCAACTGTTGTACATACACACACACACAGAGAGAGATAGCAGGAATAATCTCTATGTTATATAACTTAAGAACTAGAAATTAATCAAAATACCAGATAAATAAATTCACAAAAGTGAAAATCTTTCTCAGAAAACTAGTTATATTTCTTCAGTTTATATCTATCCAAATATCTGTTTAAAAATGTGATGTTTCAATGGAAATGAGTAATTTTGTCTCCCAGGATATCAGAGGCAGATGGAGTAGAAAGGTCAAGCGGGGACAGGAGCAAGGACAAAGTGTGGAGGGTCAGAACAATGGGCGCTCCATGCCAGAGACAGTTATCACAGTTTCAGGTCACAAACAGGGCTATCTGCAAAGTCATGCCCAGGGGCTCACAAGCCCAGACTTCAAGTGTGTAGAACACATGGCCAGGGCCCAGGAAGAGCAAGTCAAAAAACAAGAACCATGCCAGCAGTGTCAACCACCTGTGGGAGAACAGGGTCTGGGACTGTGTGAATGGTCTTTTGAGGCCAGGGAATTCAGATAAGCTGTCGACACACAAAGAAAGAATTGTTGACCGTTCCTGGCAGCTTGCAGTCTGCACTTACACACGAGTAAATGAGAGCGGGTCAGTATTTCCCATGGCGGAAACCAGCAGAATTCCCGTCCACTGCCCATCTTGATAACCTGCTGGAATGGCTCGGGGTCTAGGCGAGTTTTGCTCACTTCCCTCACCAGGGAAACTCGTGCTCTACCTGAAAGGCCAACGTGTTCAGAAGGTATCAACCTTCCTCCCTGAATAACACCAGATCCCCTCAGTGCTCATGCTGCACTGTCCCATTCTGATTAACCTAGCAGAGTGTTTATGGGAATGCAGGTCAGTTTCACAAGTGCAAACAGGTCCAAAGGATAGAGGGGATTCCCTCATGACATCTTTGCACATGAAGATGAATATAAGATGTTTTCTTCTGTACTCTCGGAGAAGCAGTCCTCTATTTTACCAAAATTAGTTCATTATATGTTTTGTGTTATTAAGAAGGGTAGGCTCTCACTGAGGCCATTCCACCTTCCATTTTATACAGATTCTAGTAGACTCAGGATATTTGGGGAAGGATGGGGGAAAGATCAGATTTATAAAGCAAAACACTTCAAAAGTATCAGAATAAACAGAAAAAAATAATCACCTGTCAGAGTCACATCCTAGAAAGCAGTGAATCTGTCAAATATGGACAAGGCGGGCCTGGGTTCTGTGTAATCCAAAAGTTTAGAAAGAGGAAAAAAAGTCAGGGGTCAAAATTGTTTCAGAAATAGCACCTGTATGTGTAAATTCAGAGGTAACCTGAAACAGATATCATGTTTCAAGTATAAAAGGAATACAGGTAAGCTGTGAGTGATGTCAGCTCAACCTCTAAACCAAACCCAACAGTGACAGGTTAGCTAGGTGTGGTAGTTGGTGGATAGGGTGGACACTGGTGAAAACCTCCGATCTAGAACCTCACTGCAGGGCAAGAAATCCAGGCAAGGGCCAAGGAGGAGCAAAGGCAACAGCAGGGTCAACAGCGAGGCTGAGGACACTGAGCAGCTTTTCATGCCGCAAGGACAGGCAGGCCAAGAGTCTGGAAGAGCAGTGCGTCAGAAACCAGGATGGAAATGCAACTGCTTTCTGGAATTAGAGGAATTCAGATATGGGAAGCCATACACGTCATTATTGCACTGAGATGTTTTAGCTTCTGTCCTCTGAGATTCAGAACATACAAGCTGGTCAAGAAATCAAGGTAAAGCTGTTTCCTAGGCCCAGGAAATAAAGCACTGGGGAGTCAAGCAACCCACCCAAGAAGGTCTCCTAGCCTCCAGAGTAGCACTGAGCAAACTATGGCCCAGAGAACAAATCAAGCCTGGTGCCTAGTTTTGAATGGTCTATAAACTGAAAATTGTTTGTTTGTTGAAAAATTTTTTTAATGGTTGAAAAAAAAAAAGGAGAATAATTTTATGACATGTAAAAATAAATGTCAGTTTTCAGTGCCTGTAAATCAAGTTTTATTGGAGCATAGTCACGCATATTCATTTAGGAAGTGTCTATGGCTGCTTGGATAGCAAGATCAAACCAGTCAATCCTAAAGGAAATCAACCTTGAATATTCATTGGAAGGACTGCTGCTGAAGCTCCAGTATTTTGGCCAACTGATGTGAAGAGCTGACTTATTGGAAAAGGCCCTGATGATGGGAAAGACTGAGGGCAAAAGGAGAAGGGGGTGACAGGATGAGATGGTTGGATGGCATCACAGACTCAATGGTTATGAATTTGAGCAAGCTCTGGGAGATGGTGAAGGACAGGGAAGCCTGGCGTGCTGCAGTCTCTGGGGCCACAAAATTAAGGACAGGACTTAAGACACTGGAAAACAACAAATGGCTGCTTCGCATTTACAATGGCAGTCAAACAGTTAGGACAAGAGAAGGCATGGCCAGGAAAGTCTAAAGCATTTCCTACTGGGTGCTTCATAGAAAAAGTTTGGCAAACAGGACATGGAAGCAACCTAGATGCCCATGAGCAGATGAATGGATAAGGAAGCTGTGGTACATATACACCATGGAATATTACTCATCCATTAAAAAAAATTCATTTGAATCAGTTCTAATGAGATGGATGAAACTGGAGCCCATACAGAGTGAAACTGGAGCCCATACAGAGTGAAGTAAGCCAGAATGATAAACACCAATACAGTATACTAACACATATATATGGAATTTAAAAAGATGGTAACGGTAACCCTATATGCAAGACAGAAAAAGAGACACAGATGTACAGAACAGACTTTGGGACTCTGTGGGAGAAGGCGAGGGCGGGATGTTCTGAGAGAACAGCATTGAAACAAGTATATTATCTAGGGTGAAACAGATCACCAGCCCAGGTTGGATGCATGAGACAAGTGCTCGGGGCTGGTGCACTGGGAAGACCCAGAGGGATGGGATGGGAAGGGAGGTGGGAGGAGGGATCGGGATGGGGAACACATGTAAATCCATGGCTGATTCATGTCAATGTATGGCAAAAACCACTACAATATTGTAAAGTAATTAGCCTTCAACTAATAAAAATAAATGAAAAAAAAAAATAGTTTGGCAATCTGTGCTCCAGAGTAGGGCTCCCAGGGGCCCTCAAAAGAATCACTGAGGACAGGACAAGCCTATTACAGAAGCAAGAGTAAGAAAGACAACCAACCCTCTTTCTTTACTCAGCAGTTTGGCAATTTCATCTGAAAAGTAGGCTTTTGCTTTGAAGAGTGATGTAGTCAAATTAAGGGGTAGCCCATAAATGTCTAAGAATGAGGTTCACAACCAGATCAGTATGTGATCTGGCAAAGGGGGACATTGGTGGCATTTATTGCTAGAACAGTTCTGCTTCCTGGGGTATCAACAGAATGCTTCCCAGGAAGATGGGGAAACAGCCAGCAGTTGTAGGTGTCTGTCAGGGAGACCCTGAAACTCCAGAAAGATGCCTAAGATTCTCCACACTGCACTGGAAATACTCCAAACATCACCAAGAGGGGTATGGGCCAAGATTCTAAGCCACGGGTGGGGATTTCAGACTAAGTGACAAGGGATTATTTAGGAAGACCAGGCAGGAAAAAGTTATACTGCCACATGATGCTTTGATCTGCCCAACTAGATAAATCTTGTTTGCTCTCTGGTTTTAAAGTCTGTGTTTAGCTGTGGGTTTGCCCTAAGCCACTGATATTACTTTAGCCAGAAGGATTCCAAAATTCTACAGATGAAATCTGTGCTTGAATAAAATAACTACATCATAAATTAAAATTTATGTTTTTCTTATGTTAATAGAAATCCTCCCTCGTAGCTCAGTCAATAAAGAATCTGCCTGCAATGCAGGAGACCTGGGTTTGATCCCAGGGTTGGGAAGATCCCCTGGAGAAGGAAATGGCAACCCATTCCAGTATTCTTGCCTGGAGAATCCCAAGGACAGAGGAGCCTGGCAGGTTACAGTTCATGGGATCGCAAGAGTTGGACATGACTTAGCGACTAAACCACTACCACCATATTAATAGAAGGGTGTGTGTTCCCCTCTAGATGATCTAAACAATATATGCACCCATGCATTGTTTAATCCCTGCAACATTTACTGAGCACAGACTCTATGTCAGAGGCTATTTAGGCACAAGGGCATATGATGGTTAAAAAGCGAAGTCCCTTCTCCGTGGGGTTTTATGTGCTGTGCTGGACTTAGTCACTCAGTCGTGTCCGACTCTTTGCAACCCCATGGACTGCAGCCCCCAGGCTCCTCTGTCCTTGGGGATTCTCCAGGCAGGAATGCTGGAGCGGATCTTCCCGACCCATGGATCAAACTCAAGGCTCCCACATACAGGTGGAATTTTCACCTACTGAGCCACCAGGGAAGCCCTTTATATGCTAATGGGTAGAAAATAATCAAAACTACAACTAAGCATGCACTATCGTGGTAAGTGCGAAAGAGAAAAAGGAAGGCAAAGAAGGCAGGTAGGAGTGTGTGGTGGGCAGGTGGGGAGGTGGGGAGGAGGCTGCCCTCTTACACAGAGCTGTTGGGAAGGCCTCCTCTGGAGGAGATGGTTGAACAGAGGCCCGAGAGAAGCAGCCTGCAGGTCTACTGGGGGGCTGGTGGAGGCAGCATCCTCTGAAGGAGCATGGGGCACAGTGGAGGAACCAAGAAGCCCAGAGCGGGTGGGGCAGACCAGCCCAGGTGCTGGGGCAGCAAGGAGCGCTAAGATGAGGAGGGGAAAGCAGCTGGTGATCCCCGTGCAGTCTCAGGCCATCGAGAGGGCTCTAGGACTTGTCCCCTGAGAAGCTGCTGAGCAGTTTCTGAGCAGAGGACAGACACAGTCAGACCCACAGCAGACAGCGTAATCCTGGTAAAATTCACTACTGAAACATGAAAATATTCCCAAATTAAAAACAACTCACTGCAACACAACATTCCGTTCATTTAGTCTCAAAAAAATAAATCAATAACATCTTCCAGTTTATGGGAAGACCTCAGGAGAGAGTAACATTTTTTCCTGTTTTATTGGGAGATGCTTTGCAACTGTTACATCACAGTAATGCATCCCTGATTCAGATTAAATGGGAACAGGACCTGTCAAAATTAGTTAGAAGGTAGAATTATTCTATTTTATTTAAACAAATTTCATTATCGTTTGGCATGTGAAGTAAGCAATCAGGTTTGCCAAGGTTGCCTAATAAAACTTGTTTTAATGAGCAGATTTTTAAAGGATTGCAATTAGCATATGTCAGCACCAGTCTCTGGTATGTTGGCTTCTGCTTACATTGCAATTTCTAGGGTTCACTTTAATTAGATACTTCTGAATTGTTTCAATAGCAGTTTATTCTCTTCACTAGATGCAGATCTAAAATCTTACATTATTCATTTTCTTAACAAATTCTTTGGGGGGGATTAATAATGTAAAAGTACAAATAGGCATAAATAAATGTGAGATTAGCTTAGTTCCTCTCTAGGGGTTTATTTCCTAAATCAACTGGGTGGTATTTCTCCTTTTCACAGGCTGTAGCCCCATCTCAAAATGCATGACTTATTATGATGGGAGCTGAGGTGGAGAGAACTATGTAAATCTTTTTTATGTGAATTACAAGATCATTAAGAATAACATAAGAGTTAGGTTTAAGAGTAAAAGGAAATTTCTTTGAAATAATTTTTTTGTTTTATTATGAAATCTATGATCCAAAGGTCCATATTTAGGCTCTATTGTTCTCTGCAAATACTTCAAACTATATGAAAATTTTGATGTCAATATGTTATTTTGTGAAGAGAATCTATAACCTATAGAAATTTATCCAAAGGAGGTTCAAGATCCAAAAGTGGTAAGAACCCTGTTCTAAATGATTCACAAGGAAGACAAAATTATTTCACTAGAGAACTATATTTCTTTTTAATCTCCATTTACCTGATTCTTGGCAGGTATTGACATATAGCTTTCACTTTGTTTTAAATAAACATTTCATTATACAAATACTTAAAAAAAAACTTAGAAAAAACAAAATCCTAATCAGTATTTCATCTTATTTACAGTTGACATTTAAACTAGTTCTCTTCCTCCTTTGTTGTTAGAATGGAATATTTTGGAAGCTTTTGCTTGCAGGATATTCTATGCACGCACCATTGCCTACCTGTCCTTCATTTAAGGGGACACACTGATTGAACTTTTTTAATGTAAGGAAACTGAAGTATCCAGATTATAGCTAGTCTGGCTATTTGCCTTATTGTTAATGTTGTCACTCTTACTTCAAACTAGAGTTTTTCAATCTATTCAATTTTAAAATATTAAATTTTTAAATATTTATTTATTTTTATTTGATTGACGACCGATTTACAATATTGGTTTGATTTCTGTCATACATCAATATGATGACCATAGGAAAATAGGCCCCTCCCTCTTGCATCTCCCCCCCCCCTCCCACCTTTTCCCACCCCTCTAGGTTATTTCAGAGCCCCAGCCATAGTTCCCTGAGTCATAGAGCAAATTTCCATCAGCTATCTATTAACATTTTAGAGCACACAATTCATTATTGGGAGGGGCTGTCTTTTCAACCGTGGGATATTTAGCAGCATTTCTGACCTCTACTCAGCTGATGCCCAGTATGGGCACCCTTCATGGTGACAACCCAAACACATGCTGCTGAGCTGCTCCAGGAGGAGGAGAGACAGAAGGGGACAAAATCACCCCGGGCTGATGATCAATGACTTTAAACCACTGACTCTTTGGCTTTCTGAGGGGAAAAGGCCTTGTTTTATTTCTCTTGCCCATATTGTGAATGGGTTATTAGAAAGTGACCAGGACATGTAATTTGAAAGGCAGATTTAGACAAGGAATATCAAAAGAAAAGATCACTGAAATAATCTACACATATAAGAATGAGATATGTTTTGAAAACCATGTTTCGTCAGAGTTCTTCTCTTAGAAAGTTCCTAACAAATAAGTTTAAATATGTAATTGGAATTACCAGCTTCTAAATGAGAAATTGTTTGGGGAATGGCAATTGGCTAAAGAAAAAAATATGATCTTCAATATTGTAACTTCATTACAGCTCCAATAAATTTAAGCCTGTTAATAAAACATAGTCTTGGTACTTACAAGAGTAAATTGATGTAAGTCTACCTAAAATCAACACATTTGAGCTATCATTGCTAAAAATGAAGTCAATATTACTTTCTTGTATATTTCCAAATATGCTGTCCCAAATATAATTTCCTTTTATTTATCTAGGAAATTTTAGTTATTTTATATAAACATTTTCTTAAAGGACATTGAGAATAAAGACAATCACTGTTTTTGTGCCCTTTACAAGTAGGGATTTGTTATCCTCTGTCTTTGGCCCCTTCATAACCCTCATATCACTGAGTGTGTTTATCCACTCTCACTGTCCCCTACATGTGTATTCACACTAAGTTGCTTCAGTCATGTCCGACTCTTCGCAAACCTATGGACTGTAGCCTGCCAGGCTCCTTTGTCCATGGGATTCTCCAGGCAAGAATACTGAGTGTGGGTTGCCATTTCCTTCTCCAGAGGATCTCCCCAATCCAGAGATCAAACCCGCATCTCTTATGTCTCCTGCATTGGCTGGCAGGCGTGTTCTTTACCACTAGCACCACTTGGAAAGCCCATCCCCTATATGTTCAGTTCAGTACATGCAGGCAAAGTTGTGTCTGACTCTCTGTGACCCCATGGACTGTAGCCCGCCAGGCTCCTCTGCCCATGGAATCCTCCAGGCAAGATTACTGGAGTGGGTTGCCATTCCCTACATGTAAATATCTCCAAATACATATTCACATTTTCTAGAGCCCTCTGTCATGTCTCACATGTAAGTCAGATAAGATACATCCAAATTAAAATAATTAAAGTCCTGAATCAATGAAAGATACATGTTAGGCTGAGTCTTGAGGGACTAGTGAGAAATGAGCCTCGTGGAGAGCCATGGGAGAAAGAACATCCTAGAAATGCTGAACCACACAGTTAAGCAACAGAGTGGGGACAGAAACTATCTTCCTTGTTCAGAAGACACTTTGAGAACAGTTGACTGGTTTGACTTCCTCCATAGAAACAAAAGACCCAAAACCAAGAGTCTAGCTATAGCCACGCACTGGCCTGGGAGGGACGATCGTGCGCACTGTCAGTCACTTCCATCCTGAAGAGGAACGCCCAGGCAGTGAGAGGCTTACACTTTCTGGCAAAAAGGGATCAGGTTTAGGTGGTGGTGTGTGCTCTTTCCATTTTTTTTTGGTCTATGGTCCCTCAAAGGAGATATTTTCCAACCTTTAAAAAAATAATTTCATGTTCTCAAATTCAACTAAATTTCTAATCTCTCTCAACTTTCTTTTCCTGCTTTGTTCCCTATTGTTAAAGGGCCCAACATCCCTCTAGTCACTCAAACTAGACACCTCTACCATGGTTCAGGAATTCATCATGTCTTATACATAAATTAATTCAAAAGACTCTTAAATGCTTTTCAACACATTTCTCCTGACACTAAACAATTATGTTTATTATTACCAAATTTGTCTTCCTGGGAAAACTGACATAATCATGTATGTCAACTAAATAAATCTTTAATAATTTCCTATTTTCTATAGATTAGTGATCAAATTACTTGGCATAGAAAGTCAAGACTCTCCACTATTACTTCCAATCAATCTTTACAGCCAACACACAAGTTACATCCTAATCATGCCAGAGTTTTTATCATTCTTCAAGTGCGATAAGGACACTTATATCAGATCTTTCCCTTTGATGTCCTTTCTGTAATGCTATTGGAGTCTGATCCCTACTTCTTTATGGCAAAATTCTGTTCATTACCCAATGTATTTCAGTTAAGCTTTTCAGCTTATTCCTTAGTGTTCTCATGGCACTTAGTAATTGCTTCATTATAGTATATAACCACATTGAATTTTAATTGTATACATCACTATCTGCCCTTCTAAACTATAAATTCCTTGTGGTTAAGGACTAGGTCTCATTCATCTCTATTGCCTTTCAGTATTTTAAGTGCCAAATTAAATCAGTATCTTTAAATAATATTTTTAAAGTTAAAATATTTTCAGAGCTAATCTAAGTATAAAATACTGTTCCACCACTTTGATTTTAAAGAGCTTTGCTTTTAATACAAAGTAGATTAACAAAGCATTGTTTATTTTTTTTCCAAATAATCTAACCCAAAGTCACTTGAATATGCAAAACCACTGATACTCAACTGAATCATAATTATGACTCTCTCTACAGGGGAACTGTTTACATAACATAAGATTCCCAATTAAATATCTGAAAGTAAAATTATTCATTTTCTGAACAGAATGAATGAAAGACAAGATTTTCTATACATCAAAATAATGGACTCACAAAAATTACTGCTATCCTCTTTGGAGGTTAATTTTTTAGGCTACAGAAATTTTTCTTATTCTAAACATACATGATATACTTGTTCCTGAAAACTTTTAACAGTGAACTACTGAATTCAAAAATGTGAATGAAATCCTATCAAAAGATTTTTGTCATTTCATAGACAGCATACTGTAAATGACCACTGAAACACAAAATATGAAAAAATATTTTAAGAAGAATTGAAGTCATATTACTGTATGTATCTATTTCCTTTCTTTCAACACAGTCTTTTAAACTAAATAATCAACAAAATTAATATATCAAAAAATAATCTGACACAATCATCACTCCGGGGCAAGTTTATCAAAGCTGGGGTTATTTTGTTAAGCAGATGAACTACAAAACAAATTCAAAGAGCAAACACTTCTAACTTTGGAGCATTTATAAAGAAAATCAATCCCTGTTTTTAAACTTAAGAAGAATGAGATTATAGCATTACCAAAGTGACAACTTTTTTTTAAACCAAACTAAACCACAGCAAGCATTATAAAATGGTAGAAATAACTTGTTATACTCAAGCTCTAAACTGCACTTTCAAAATTTATCTCCAAACTAAATTACTATTGCTGAATATACTCTATTAAAATAAGTTATGAGCATTGGGTGTTTAAAACACATGTCCACTTGAGGGTTCATCTGATCTTAGAATCCATCATCCTGTAAATGTCCTGTCCTGATTCATTTTCTACAAATTAAAGAATAGTTTTTAAAATTTGTTCTGTCCTGTTACACATCACCTTAATTACCACTGCTAGTTTGTTAACTTTCATTGTTTTCTGACAAATATTTAGAGTAAAAGACTGTCTGGCATAGCAAGCAAATAATTAATGCAGGGTCAAAAATGACCACTTAAAATTTTTTTCACCAAGATACAAAAAATTACTGTTAGTAAAATCAAATTATTTCCATAATACCTGTATCCTCTGAGTGTTTCAATAATCTCATGATGATATTTCCCCTCTGGGGGTAGAAATAAAGATAAATAGTAAAATTATACAATATCTCTAGGAAAGGGCCTTAGTCTACTGCTATTTTAATCAATCTTCACAAAACTTGGAGCTTCTTTTCTCTACTTATTAAATAACAACAGTTTGAGTAATCCAAAGTTAGAGCATGGACTGAGAGTATCAGTAGCATCTACAGGCTTGAATTCCAGCTTGACCACTTACTGGCTGTATGACTTTGGTAAACTGCGTAATCTGCGTAAAAAGACCAGGTTTTAGATTCCTGGTCTGTAAGTGGAGATAAGAAGGGCCTGTGTTTGCACTGTAGATTAAAAGACTGTGGGCAGGGAGAGCACTTGGACCAGTGCCTGACAGTACAGCTAACAGTCCTGTTATTAATTCTGGTTGACAGAGTTTACTGGAATTTTTCTTTTCATTCAGCCCATCTTCAAATCTTAACACAATAGCTTTCTATACCTAAGTTTATTTTTATTATCGAAGCTATCAGAGGACAGGGAGCAGAGCAATGATTTTTAAGTGATTAAAAGATTCCTGAGCTCCTTTGATGCTTCCTGACTACTGTTCTTGCCTGTGGTGAGGGAAGAGAGAGACGATTGCAACCAGCTCAAGTCCCAGGAAAGCAAACAAAGAAAAAGGTGCAGTAATATTTGGAATTACTTTTCTTCCAGGTTTTAGTTTGGGGCCTAATTCTGAGCCTGAGAAACTAACACAAACTTCCGGTACTCTGTTAGGGGATTCTGCCCTGAAACTAGGGAAGATGGGACAAGGAGGAGACAAAATAGGTTTAGCAGAAAAATCAGGAGATATGTTCAAGTAAACAATATGCATTGATAGATCAACGCGTACCACCCAGTAAGTCTCAATCACAAATTGTCCTTCATTTGTAACAGGACCGTTCTTTCTATCATTTCATACACAATCCAGCTACTTCTAGTATAATTCAGGAGCTGGTTTTTTCATTTGATGGATGGGGAAAATAACTTACAAAGGAATCAATAACAAATGGACTCAGATCCAAACTCACTAATTAAAAGAGAATCTAAAATATTATCTTGAATCTAGAGTTTTTACACCAGTATTTTAGTAGTTTATCTTTCTACTAAAAAAGATGTTTACTTAAAAAGATTATGAATTTAACTTTCAACCAAAAGTTATAAAGTGTGTATTACTGGCCATATTAAATAAACAAGGAAGGAATGAAGGAAAGGAGGCATGGAGGGAGGAAAAGCTAATAGATAATGAGTATTTTTGAAAGTATTTATTTGGTGGGAGAAAAAAAAGTTTGTGCTACATTTGTTAGAAGAGGATAATCAATTCTGCAGACAGCAAGGCATTCTAAAAAGTAACTTAGCCTTCACACCAAATAATCAAGTAAAAGAAGTGAGATCTAATCAAATAAAAGGTGAAGATAAACCAAGAGTACTTTGGGTTTTATTACTGAATAGTGTTAAATTACCTTTTCTCTGTTGGAGAGTCACTGGAGAAAGCTGTTTAACAATAAAAATGATACATTCTTGAGTAACTGCAAACATGAATATTAGGCATAACTGCCAATAATGAAGGAGGTCATAGAGAAAAGCTATTTAAGTATTATGTGCTTGGAACATTGTTGGATTTCTCACAACATTGAAAAAATCTTTTGACTGTCATTCACAAAAACATTAGTTTTGTCTTCTCAGCACACCAATTAACATTTACTTAAGACAAGCTGTTCTCCCATGTGACTCTTTAAAGGTTCAAATCCAAAATCTCATAGCAATAGCCATGTAAGGCAGTTTAATCATCTGATAACTACTGGGAATGTCTGAGATTAGTATTTGCTGGGACTTCCCTAGTGGTCCCGTGGCTAAAACTCCAACCTCCTAATACAGGGGGCTGGGGTTAGATCTCTGGTCAGGGAACCAGATTCCACATGTAGACCAGACTTGGCACAGACGAATAAATAAATATTTTTAAAAAGATTAATATTTACTGAATTTAAGTTTATACAAAATGTGATTGGATTGGTTTCTTATAAATTCTAGAAAACTGAAAGAGGACTGCATGCAGATATAAAGGTAAAATTTTGTTAGAAACAAAAGAATATGTGACTATTAATTTCATTCTTGTAAAAATTAGAAGGATGATAGTTGATCCAACAAGTTTTTGAAAAGACTAGGGAGATCTAAAAATGAGGTTAACATATTACTTTTACAGTATGACACCATACCTCCAGGACCAGGTAAAAGAAGAGATAGTATATGCACAATGAGGTCATAAGCAAGTTGTACATTCATCATCTCTTTGGAGATCTGTGAGTGACCTTGGGCATATTTCCCTACTAAAACTTCCACTCTCTATCTGCAGAATCTATACTGTGCTTAGATAATTCCTAAGGACTTTTCCAGTTTTATATTTTAGGAAAAGGAAATTATACATACCCTGGAAGCCATAAATTATCACTCACAGACATGGGAAAACTGCTTGTATAGAAAGTAATGTCTATATATATTCTTTAATTTCTACCTGTCGTTGAATGTAATTTCATGTATTGTTATATATGTCAAATTATAAAACTCGTTCAATCAGAGCCATCTTTCTGATTCATACCAGGGTAAATATATAAGGCATAACTTATGTTCACCAAAACTTATAGAATTTTCTTTTCTTGTATTAATATTGGTAGTTTTTAAATGTAATGTTTATCCTATATGAGGAGAAGACTTACTTGAACCAAAAACATCATCAAAATTCTCCTAGAAAGGAAACACAAACGACTTTTCAAGCATATTGCTACAAATCAGCTTCCCTAAACACCAGTACCTCTGTATATAGAGGGTATTAACAATTTAGGTTTGGCAATGTCATTAAAGAACTGTGACTTTGGATAAGTCATATAGATTTAGAAAACTTTAGTTTCCTTAATCGTTGAAAAAAATGAGTTTGTACTAGATAATCTATGAGATCTCTTTCACTGCAATATTGATTCTGATTATTTATAATACATATATTATACATAATATGATATACATATACAGACAGTTTATATCATACAAATAATACACAACAGATTCTGAGATATATTTTCCCACTATTGAGTACATACACTGCTTTAGGAAGAAATTACTAAACCTTAAGAAATGATTGTATAATATCACTTAATTATGAAATCTAAAAAATAAAACAAAATAGTGAATACAAGACAGAAACAGACTCAGATATAGAGAACTAGTGGTTATAGCGTGGGGTGGAGAGGGAGAGGGGTACAATAGGAGTAGGGTGTTAAGAGATACAAACTTCTCTGTATAAAATAAACAAGCTGCAATGATATATTGTACAACACAGGGAATATAACCAATATTTCATAATAACTATAAAGGGAATATAACCTTTAAAAAGTGAATCACTATGTTGTACACCTAAAATGATATGGTAAACTAACTATACTTCAATTAAAAAATAAAATGATTAATTAGGCAGTTTCTGGCAAGTAATGCTCTGTAATAATTTATTCAGTTGTTTATCTACATTAAATAGCTTCCAAAGCTTATTAACTCCTCACTAAAATGACAAGATGCATAATTTAATTCTAATAATTGTCAGAAGGAAATAAAAAGATCAAAATCTTCTCTTCTTTACAATGAGAACAGCTAGAAGTTAATGAGCAGACAGAATGTGCTTTGGCAGTTCACAGACCAAACCAGCATCAGAAGTAGAACAAAGTGGGGTCCACAAGTCTATAGAGTTTTCCATTAATACTACATCTTTAATTTTCTATTGTACTTTATAATGACATATGAGTGATTGTGTTTATGCGTTCTAGAGTCGTGGCTATGAGAGGTAGTAAAAAGGAGGTAATCATGAAGAGATTATGATCTCAGGAAGGTTAACCCATTGTCGGAGGGGTCCCAGGACTCTAATACAGACTAGATTTGAAAAGGCCACATATCCCTTCCATTGACTCTCAGCTACTGGCTTCGCTAAGCCTCGTCAGTAAAGGCTCACCTTAAAAGGTGATGCTGATCCTCTACAAATAGAAATGTTCCTTCAAACTTTCAAAAACTTGTCTTGCACTTTCCAACATCTACAAAAAGTATAAATTCAAGTCCTTAGAGAATGGGATAACCCAGTAACAAAATCTTTTCATACCACTAACTGCAAAGTTGTCTCAAATACTGATCTCCTAGGAAATAAAGGATTATAAGTAGGCATTTTCTCACCGAGGTCATCAAATTTGTCGGATCAAAGCTCTTGATATTTTCTCTTTTCTTTCCCTAGTCCAGTTCTTTTCAGATTCATATAGCTGAATTTAATGAGTATATTGCTTGTCTTCCTAGTTTTTCCTTACTGTTTTTAATTATTTGGGTTTCACTACAGGTTTCAATAAATTTATCAGTAATAATGCTGATCAAAGATCAAGCACAAAAGCAATGGAAATACAGAATCATTTTGAGAACCGTTGGGCTATTACCTTAAGTAGTAATATTTTATTTCACTACCTTAATGACATTTTCCCCTGGTTTAGTAAATATGTTGACGTGTAGCTCAAACTACCTGGCTTACCACAAATCTTTTCATGCCTCAAGAGAAAATAAGCCATTTTATTCAAATAAGAGGTGAATATAACAATCAAAAACAAGCTAATTAACAGAAGCATGAGGTCAGACAATCTCTCCAAATTTCATCAACACTGTGATGCCAGTTTAGACTTAGCCATCAATATAATCCTTCCAGTTTGTTCAAAAAAAACTGACGCACTGCTCCAAGGACAGAGAAACGATGGCGCTTGAGGAAATTACCTCTACTTTCAAATTTGTGGTGTCAAAGCATGCATGGTGCTTTTCAGAGACTACACGGCCCACATAGGGAAGGGCGCCACACTGGAGCTATTTCAATTCTTGCCCAAGACAATGGAGCAAGGGCCTTAGGGTGATAAAAACCGGATTTTGATGAACTGGAGGAGCACTATTATTCCTGACTCTGCTTAGCTGGTGACTACAACCTGCTTCACACACCGCAGACAGAGCAAATCAGTCTGTGACACACCCCTCTCACTTGGCTTCCCATTGCACTTAGAATAAAGCCCAAACCCTCTAACCTGGTTTACAAAGCCCTCCCACCAGGTACTACTGTCCTTCTGACTCATCTAAGGGCACCTCCCGTTCCCCCAGGGCAGGGCAAATGCTGAAGCCTGACGCCCCCCAACAAGAGATACTCCTCTGCTCACAGTCCTTCCTCTCTGAGCTTTTCCGGGTCGGCTTCTTCCTGTCATGGAGATATAGCTTTAAATGTGACCTCCGCATACATACGGTGCCAGACGAGCCACTCTGAAGTAATGACAGAGACTCTTTCCTCCACCCAGCTTTAGGCTCATCTTAGCCCTCTTTTCAACTAGGCCGTGTCCTTTGAGGTCCTGTTCTCAAACTGCCTGAGTGAGTTTTAGCAAAGAATCCCAGGAAGTCACCCTCCCACCTTTGATATTTGCTTACCCTTGAAATCTGATCAAGTTCCTCACCATCTATGCTTGATATCTAAGTCCTCAGCCTGCCTTTAATAAGAATTTTGTCATTCTAGGCCACTTTAGCAAGAATTCCCCCCTACTTTTGATATCTCTTCTTAATAACTTTCCACTCACTGACCCCTCATTCTGCTCCTTGGCCATAAACTCTCCAGTGGTCTTTGCTAAAAAAGAATTTAGCTCAGCTCTTTCTTCTACTGCACTAATACTGAATCAAATCTATTGACTTTAACTGTGTGTGATGTGTCTCTCTTTGACAGTAGCCACCCAATGCCCTGGTATCAAATTATCCTATTTTAATTCTCTGCAGAGAACCAGTTCCCATGACATTATTCCCATAGTTTATTTGTTTATGGCCTGTCTCCTTCCATGAGGTTCCAAGGCTTAGGAAAAGCAGGGATATTATCTCTCCTGATCACTGCTTCATTACCAGTATGTTAAGCCTAGGACATGGGCTGGTGATAGCTACATAGTCAATAAACTTTGTTGACAATTAAAAATTATATTTTCATTGTTTGTCTAAAGGGGAATGAAAATGCATACAAGAGAATGCTGGAAATTAGCACATACAGAAGATTCATTATAAAAAGGCAGACATGAACAAATATTAAAAGTTGTTTTCTCTGGTTTCTTCTTCCAATATAACTGTATTTTCCAAATTCTCCACTAAATGTGTGTATTACTTTGAAAATCAGAAAAACATGAAAAAAAAACTGCTGAAGAAAAAGTGGTTTAGTGAAGGACCACTTTTAGTTAGTTTAACATGTTTCTTTGGGAGCAACATTTCAGTTGCTGTAAATCCTCAGATTATCGATTCTGTGCTGAGAGAGAGACACACAAAAATAAAAATGCACCAAGCCAATTTTCACAGGGGAAAAAATGGTCAGAAATAGTATTTCCTTCCTTGAAGTTCAAAAACCTGACAGATTTAAGAAAACCAAGCAAATAATATAACAGAGGAAGAAGAGGAGGAGGAGAAGAATCTCATATTCTTTAGATACCAGATTATCTATTTCAAGGAAATCAAGACCACATGCTGTGGCCTTCCTGGTAGCTCAGTGGCTAAGACTGCGTGCTCCCAAGGCTGGGGGCCTGGGTTCAAGCCCTGGTAGGGGAACTAGATTCCATATGCTGCAACGAAAAAGAGATCCCATACGCCACAATGAAGAATGAAGATCCTGCATATAGCCCCTAAGACCCAGCACAACCAAAGAAATACATAAACACATTAAAAAAAGAAAAGACGAAATGCTGTCTTCCCTTCCTGAATGAGTAGCAAGTAAGCAAGCGATCCCTGTGAAGCTGTTACTGATCTCGACAGGAACCCCTGCCACTCCCCAGATGTCCACGGTGGCAACTGTCTCTCAAGCACACCTCTGTCTGTGGTGGCTGACCATTTTATACCACTGTTGTCCTTGCTGTTTCATCATTTGTCATGACATGAGTAAATACAACACTGTCGCATTACCTAGCATGGAGCTCCATCAATTAAGATAAAATAAAAACAACTCATCCTCGTTTCTCCAGGTAGGGGAAAAAAGCTTTGGTGGAGTCCACTGAGCAAGTGCCTACCTCAGGGCCTGTTTACAAAGGCGGTTTGTTTCCTCTGCCTGTAGAGCTTTCTTTCGCCAGAGAGTCTCTTTCTGCAGACTTGCCTCCTCCTGTTTTTTAGGTTTTCACTCAAATTTCATTCTTAATAAAGTCATCCTGATCAGTTCTTTAAAATGTAATCCCCCATCACACCCAATTTCTTTTTTCCTGCTTTCTCTTCCGGTAATCAACACAACCTAACATCCTCTACTTATGGCCTGTCTACCCCAGTAATGCAAGCTCCACAAGGGGAGGAACATGAGGCTGCTGTATTCTCACTACAGTCCCAAAATATTAACTTGCTGAGTAAATGAATGATATGGGTGAATTTGCTACTCTATAATGATTTTAGATCGCGCCTTAGAAGTTTAATATACCTATGATCTATACACTAAAAGCACAGGATTACTAGAAATCTCTCCTGTGGTTAGAAACGGGTCTGAAAGTTCAAAAGACCTGAGAGAAGAAAGCCTCAAGCGAGGCGACCAAGGACACCGGCTGCCGCGGACCCCGAGAAACGCCGTTCTGTGTCGAGTGTGCTGGCGGTGCGATGTCAGCAGACTTTAGAACTCCCCCCAGTGTACAGCTTCCCCTTTTTGGTAAGGCTGTTCTGTACGGGTGTCAAAACGAAAATCATTCTTGTTTTACTTTGGGTTTCTCTGGTTCGACTTTGGTCTGCTAAAGGAAATGGAGGCAACTACTTTCATTATCTACAGAAGTTGAGTTTCATAGAAGGATCCCTATAAAAATCAAGTGAGCAAAAAAACAACTTTCCTTCATATGAATAACAAGTTCAGTAAACTACAGTTTCATTTGTCTTAAACCTGACCAAGAAAAATAGTCTTTGAACAATAATCAGTTTGTATTGTATATAAATCCTCTTTAGTCAATATTATGAGCAGAATTGTGTCTCTCCAAAATTCATGTTGAAATCCCAACTCCCAATTCCCCAGAAGGGGAGGATACTTGCAGCTAGGGTCTTTAGAAGAGCAATTAAACTGAGGTTTCAGGAGGGAACTTACTCCAATGTGATAAGTGCCCTTAAAGAAGAAATTTAAAGAGACATTATACAGAGGAAGATCATGTAAAAGCTTAAGAAAATGGCCACCAACAAGCCAAGGAGGGAGTCTCAGAAGAATCCATGCCGCCCCACACCTTGATCTCAGACTTCTTGTTTCCAGAATTGTGAGAAAAGGTATTCTCCATTTAAGTTACCCGGTCTGTGAAACTCGGTGTTATGCCAGTCCTAGCAAAATAATCCTGCCAATTAAGAAATGCCACAGACTTTTATCAGGGTAAAATACTCACAAAGAGGCATATTTACATTTCACAAGTTGTTCTGTTCTCTCTGTAACCAGAAGGCTCTTATTAGACAGCCACTAATCTGTTAATGCTTCAGAGTTACTTATTAGTGCCCATTTACTCAAGAACCTAAGAAGTACCTACAAAATGAAGGATACTAAAAACTTCAAGGAAGGAATAGAAACAGAATGGCTTTATACATAAAAATAGAGAAACTTAAATCTTGTCAAGGAATGATTTTGTTATTTTTACTGCATTACCACTCCCTCTTTCCCTCCTTCAACATCAGAAACATTTTGGCTAATAGTAAAACTGAGTGAGACAGTAACATTTTTCAAAAATAATCAAAACTACTGCTACAGAATGTAGCATTTTCTTTCCTTTGTTTCTTTCCTCTATTTCTCATACATTCACAATTATTTTTCAATTTTGAACATTATCATGCTATTATATTCATGAGGGATGATATTCTAAAACAATTATACTAGATTCTAGAACAGAATCAGTGATTACAAAGTAAACATTTTACAGGATAGGTGAAAAGTAACTTAGCTGACTAACATAACGGCTTAAGTTCTATCTCTCCAAACTTTAGTAGCAGCAGCTGAAGAATCGTTAAAGATACATAAAAGCACTATTCAATCAATAATGCCTTATATTATTTCTAACTTGCTTGTAAGAAAACTGCTACCTCTTGAAAAACTTTCAAAAACTTCAAAGAATCAAATGTAACCAATATCAAAAGTTAGGAACCTATTAGTTAATAATTACAAATAATATTCTAGTTTATTAAATATCTTAATTTGTGTAAAATTATGCTATGTAAAATTTTAATTGATATTTAAAACATACTGAAAACATTTCCTTACCAATATTGGGGTGCTTCAAAAGACGGCAGATTCTAGCTTCCCTTTCCAGTTTCTGATGATCTATTAAAAAAAAAAAAAAAAAAACAGAAAAATAAATTTCAACATTTAGCCTAAAGAAGAAGCAATGATAAACAACATATTAAAATGACATAAAGACTTTACATTTATTTATATTTTGGCTTCTTTTTTTAAGTCACTTGAGTTGGGAATTAGGTGAACACAATAGTTTAATAATCTAAGTATTTTTATTGGTTTGAAGTTTGATTGCGGTATAGAACAGGGCTGAATTTAGATTTGAGCTGGGGGTAACAGTAAAAATGGCACGAAACAATAACATTCTTTCTTATCTTTACCCTAGGTATATACTGTTACAACAACTTAAGTCAACATGGACATACACGTTAAAACAAAGGATCTTTATCTGGCAACTGGAATGCCAGTGGAACCAGTGCTAAACAGGGTTAGTAACAATTTATTCCTAACAACAAAGTGTTTCCCGTCCAGACATATTTTCTACCAACTACTCCACACAATTTCTGGTTCGACTTCCCAGGCGTATGATGCTTTTCCACGTACCAAGGACTCTCCAAACACCAAACTGCTTGCTCGTCTCCACCCTTCTCTGTATCCCTAACCATTTCTTTGAAGGAGCACAGAGATCACTGTCAACTTGCATTTTAAAAACTATCTGATACTCTTCTTTGGTTTCTTTATAGTAGTTCACATGCACATAATTATAACCAAAATCACTAGCCAAAGCACAAAACAAATAACACAGGGAGACGCAAGAACAGAGCAGAAGCACATGCTGTCAGTAAGTAGTGTTGTAGAGTGGTCCTTATTGAAAGCCTTTCATCAAAGGCCTGATTTAAACCTTCCAGTAGCCCTCTAAGGCAGGCAATCTTATTACCCCTACTTTACAAGTACAAGAACAAAGGCAGAGAAAGGTTAAGATCATAAAATTAGTTACTGGCATCTACCAATCTGCTCTTACCAACTAGTGCCACAGACAGCCTTAAGAGACTGAGGGGGCATCTACCTAACCGCCCCCACAGTTTATGTCAACTGTCCTCACACTCTGGTCTCGGAACCCCTTCACACTCTTAAATTATCAGGAACACGCCCCAGAAAGCTTTTGATTATGTGGATTAGATCTATTAATGCTATTAGAAATAAAACTGAGACAAACTTTAAACAGATATTTATAAATTCAATTAATATAATAATGAACCCATTATATTAACATAGGTGACTGCATTTAATTTTTAAACATTTATTGGGAAATAATTGAAACTTACAGAAAACTCAAGGACTAAAAATAGTTTCCCCAAACCCTAGGTACTGTTTATTCAGATACATTATTAACATTTTACCCATTTTTTTACATGCCCTCCATGTCTATGATCACGTGTATCTATACATATTTACCTAATTGACACATGTATATACAATTATATAAGTATATTTATCTTTATAAAAAAATTAACCATTTGAAGGTAAGTTAATAAACATTAAGGTCCTTTAATATCAGTGTGCATCGCATTATCAGAGAAATGCAAATCAAAACCATAATGAGGTACCATTGCACGCCAGTCAGAATTGCTGCTATCTAAAAGTCTACAAGCAATAAACGCTGGATAGGGTGTGGAGAAAAGGGAACCCTCTTACACTGTTGGTGGGAATGCAAACTAGTGCAGCCACTATGGAGAGCAGTGTGGAGATTCCTTAAAAACTGGAAATAGAACTGCCATATGACCCAGCAATCCCACTCCTGGGCATACACACCAAGGAAACCAGATCTGAAAGAGACACGTGCACCCCAATGTTCATCGCAGCACTGTTTATAATAGCCAGTACATGGAAACAACCTAGATGCCCATCAGCAGATGAATGGATAAGGAAGCTGTGGTACATATACACAATGGAATATTACTCAGCCATTAAAAAGAATTCATTTGAATCAGTTCTAATGAGATGGATGAAACTGGAGCCCATTATACAGAGTGAAGTAAGCCAGCATGATAAACACCAATACAGCATACTAACACATATATATGGAATCTAAAAAGAAGGTAACGATAACCCTATATGCAAGACAGAAAAAGAGACACAGATGTATAGAACAGACTTTTGGACTCTATGGAAAAGGCGAAGGTGGGATGATCTGAGAGGACAGCATCGAAACATGTATATTATCTAGGGTGAAACAGATCACCAGTCCAGGTTGGATGCATGAGACAAGTGCTCGGGGCTGGTGCACTGGGATGACCCAGAGGGATGGGATGGGGAGGGAGGTGGGAGGGGCGTTCAGGATGGGGAACACATGTAAATCCATGGCTGATTCATGTCAATATATGGCAAAAACCACTACAATATTGTAAAGTAATTAGCCTCCAACTAATAAAAATACATGGAAAAACAAAATTTCAGTGTGCATTACCAAGAATTGTGAATATTCTCTTACAACCACAGTATGTTATCAACTTCCACAAATTTAACATTAAGGCAATAATTTACTGTTCCACACTCCCATTTTGTTGATTTAATCCAAGGATGTCCTTTATAGCATTTTCCTCCTTTTAATGCAAGATCCAGTCTAGGGTCAAATACGGCATTTAGTTGTCATTTCTCTTTAGCTCCTTGAGTCTGGAATAGTTCCACAGTTTCCCTTTATCTTTTGTGACCTGACATTTCTGAAGAATACCATCATGTCTATTTTTTAAAGAGAATATTTCTCATTTTGGTTTTTTGGTTTTGTCTAATGATTGCTCATGATTTGATTTAGGCTATGTGTTCTCAGCTAGAACATTATCCTTCTCAGGCTCTCACAGCTGGAGGTACACACTGTCCAACCGCTCCTCCAAAGTGATGATAACCAGGTCAAAGTGCTGCTGAATTTCTTTAATTATCTTTTTAATTTTCTTTCGCAACTAACAAGTATGTGGGAAGACAATTTAAGATCATGAAAACACCTTGCTCTTCATAAAAATTTCCCTCTACATTCAGCATTCAGTGATAACTCTTGCCTGAACCAATCTTTAATCTGATGTGCTTGTGGTAACAATAGGTGCTTAAATGCTGGTTTTCCAACTCCAGCACATACAAATTAACGAGAAATGTTAAACCAGATTTTGAAGACGCATCTAACACCATCTTAAATACTGTAGAAGTAACACACATAAAGCATATGGAAAGCATACGCTTATGGGAATTATAATCTTTGTAACGGAGACAGGAAAACACAAACATATGTGCTAGACCATGTGAGCTATATATCATGACACACCCACAATTATGTGAAAATGAAGAACAGGAAGGTAGCAAAGGACCTTTATGGACAATAAGTGAGTGGGAGCAAGTTTTAGTTGTAGAGATAAACATAGAATTTTATATAGCCTATTCTTATGGTCTGGCTGTGTTCCTGTAAAATTCCTATGTTGAACTCCTAACCTCTAGTACCTCAGAATGGGACTGTATTTGGAGATACTGTTTTTAAAGGGAATAATTAAGCTAAAATGAGGTAATTAAGGGTGTACCCTAATGCAACATGACTGGCGTCCTTAAAGGAAAAGGAGTTTAGGACACTGACGTGCCAAGAGGGAAGACGAAGTGAAGTCACAGGGAGAAGATGGACATCTACAAACCATAGGGAGGCTTCAGAAGAGACCAACCCTGCCAATACCTTGGTCTTGGATTTCTAGCCTCCATAATTTGAGTAAATAAATTTCTATCATTCAGGCTTAGTCTGTAGTACTTCATTATGGCAGCCTCTAGCTAACTAATAGACCAAAGTATTAGCTTTCCATCATTATAAAACAAAGTACTACAAACTTAGAAGCTTAAAACAATATATATTTTAATCTTGCATCTTCTGTGCATCAGGAACATGGGCATATTTTAAGTGAGCCCTTTGTTTTAGGGTTTCTCACAAGATCCATGAAGGTATCAGCCAGGGTTGGGGTACCATCGAGAATCTTGACTGGGCAGGATCTGCTGCTGAGCCCATAGTTGGGGGTAGTAGTTAGTTCCTCAAGAGCTGCTGAGCTAAGGTTTTCAGCCTCTTAGCTGGCCACTGACTGGAAGCTGCCCTCACTTCCTTGCCACATGCCAACATGGCAACTTGCTTCATCAAAGCCACCAAAAGAAAGAAACTGCTAGCAAAAGGAAGTCCCTATCTCATCTACCTAATCATGAAGTGACAACCACCACACTTGCCATGTGTGCTTGGTTAGAAGCGAGTCACTAATAGAAAGCCCAGAGATAAATGCACGCACCTTATCTTTGACAAAGGAGACAAGAATATACAATGGAGACAAGACAATCTCTTTAACAAGTGGTGCTGGGAAAACTGGTCAACCACCTGTAAAAGAATGAAACTAGAACACTTTCTAACACCACACACAAAAATAAACTCAAAATGGAATAAAGGTCTAAACATAAAACAAGAAACTATAAAACCCCTAGAGGAAAACATAGGCAAAACACTCTCTGACTAAATCACAGCAGGATCCTCTATGACCCACCTCCCAGAGTAATGGAAATAAAAGCAAAAATAAACAAATGGGACCTAATTAAACTTAAAAGCTTTTGCACAATGAAGGAAACTATAAGTAAGGTAAAAAGACAGCCTTCAGAATGGGAGAAAATAATAGCAAATGAAGCAACTGACGAAGACTTAATCTCAAAAATATACAAGCAGCTCCTGCAGCTCAATTTCAGAAAAATAAACGACCCAATCAAAAAATGAGCCAAGGAATCAAACAGACATTTTTCCAAAGAAGACATACAGATGGCTAACAAACACATGAAAAGATGCTCAACATCACTCATTATCAGAGAAATGCAAATCAAAACCACAATGAGGTACCATTTCACGCCAGTCAGAATTGCTGCTATCAAAGTCTACAAACAATAAATGCTGGAGAGGGTGCAGAGAAAAGGGAACCCTCTTACACTGTTGGTGGGAATGCAAACTAGTACAGCTACTATGAAGAACAGTGTGGAGATTCCTTAAAAAACTGGAACTAGAACTGCCATATGACCCAGCAATCCCACTTCTGGGCATACACACTGAGGAAACCAGAATTGAAAGAGACACGTGTACCCCAATATTCATCGCAGCACTGTTTATAATAGCCAGGACATGGAAGCAACCTAGATTTCCATCAGTAGATGAATGGATAAGAAAGCTGTGGTACACATACACAATGGAATATTACTCTGCCATTAAAAAGAATGCATTTGAATCAGTTCTAATGAGGTGGATGAAACTGGAGCCTATTATACAGAGTGAAGTCAGTCAGAAAGAAAAACACCAATATAGTATACTAACGCATATATATGGAATTTAGAAAGATGGTAACAATGACCCTATATGTGAGACAGCAAAAGAGACACAGATGTAAGGAACAGTCTTTTGGACTCTGTGGGAGAAGGCAGGGGTGGGATGATTTGAGACGGTAGCGCTGAAACATGTTATATTATCAACTGTGAAACAGATCGCCAGTCCAGGTTTGATGCATGAGACAGAGTGCTCGGGGCTGGTACATTGGGATAACCCTGGGGGATGGGATGGGGAGGGAGGTGGGAGGGGGGTTCTTGATGGGGAACACATGTGCACTCGTGGCTGATTCATGTCGATGTTTGGCAAAAACCACTACAATACTGTAAAGTAATTAGCCTCCAATTAAAATAAATAAATTAATTTAAAAAAAAAAGAAGCAAGTCACTAAGCTGGCCTACCTTTTAAAGGGAAGTAGTTACACAAGAGCATAAACAGCAGGAAGTAAGGATTGTCAAGGCCACCTTAGAGGGTGCGTGCCACCTCTGACTACAAGGACTGAGGTTTCATGAATTTCTTTCTGATATCCAGGTTCACTTACTTTTTCTTCCAAGCAATCACATAACTTAGTGATCTCCTGTGAGTCACAAGGCATTCTGCACTCTTTCGTTGGGGGATGTTGTGACATCTCAAACATGATGACAGAACTGAAGTTTTCATTAAATGGAAATGTGTATTGCCTGGGGTGCTCCACACTCAACATCAAATTCATGACTTTAGAGGGAGTAGGTAGGTGAGAAGGAGTTATTAAGCACCTATTATTACCAAAAGCACACTTCTGTATTCATTCTGCTAAAGAGAAGAATTAGTTTCACATGTAAAATTTCCTTTACTTTTCATTCAGGGGGCAACAATAATTATACACCCTACCTCATCATTCCCAGCAATTACAACTACGAGGATAAGAGGCAAAAACAGATTTAAAAAGGCAAGATATCCATAATACTACATATCACCATTTGAAGATTTTCTTTTATTACCCACACACCCTGCAGCTAGTGCAGAACCAGCTTCATTTATCATTTAATATTTATTAAAGTAATCAACCTAGAATAGCTTGGCCTTATTCTTTTGAAGGTTAAGTCCACAATACGAACCAACGTGTAACCCTTCAGGCTGCAGTCTTGTCAGGTGCGACAAGGTACATGCTGTCAGCAATATACGGCTGAAGACCTATCACATGAAAATGCTGTAAGGAAAATATATTATTGTCCAGTTTAGGCACAGAATAAGTGGGGACTAGTATTACCCAGTACAGAGAACTCTGGATATTACAAAAGTTTCTGAGAATTTTGAGAAAATGTAGCTATTTCTTCCCAGTTTTAAGGTACTTTTTAATACTTTAACTTCAGATGTTTTATTTCAAGTGAGGTCAAAAATTTGAATTTGGACCTAATGAAATAAACCCTTCACTGCTGTTTCAAATCAAATTTTAATCTTTATGCAAAATAGCTGATCACAAGTGAACTTAAAGTGCTAGCCTTGAATCACCTTCACAAAGCAACAGGAGTATTATTAAAGCTACATAAAGCAATCACTTATCTAGCAGCATCAGGGAAAGAGTTTTTATCAGGAAGTAAATTTCAAAAGTAACTCTCTCACAAGAATGACAGTTTTAAAACTTTAACCTCTTGATGGGGGAGGGGGGGGTTAGTTGTTTTCTTACTCTGAGGACATACAATTTAACGTTTTTGACACCACAGGGTCACCATTTTAGCCTTAGGTATTATTCTGCTGTATTTAAGTGAGTCCTCAGGAGCCTGCTGAGGTGTGAAAACCCACAGGCAGCTGCCCTGTATCCCAGTCTGCCCCGTCCCCGTGTGGAATCAGGTTGCAGCATGGGCAAGGCCGAAGGACGGTTTGGGCGGTGGGTTCAGCTCAGTCTTTTATCATCAGTCACTTACCACCTCCTTCCCCAAACGCACCCACCACCACACACAGGCACACACATACGAGTGCAAACCTACAGCCTAAGGAAGACAAGGATCTGCTACGCCCAAGAGGGTTTAGCTCTTCCAGTTCCTTCTCCCTACAAAGAGATCATCGCCATTAAAATCAGCTTATATAGAAATTAAGCAGGGGTCACCCTGAAGCCCCGGAAAATGGGGAGTTTGAAATCCAGCTCCATCACTCCTTTCTGTTCTGATGGCCTTCAGGACTCCCACCTTCAGCTGCGGCCGTCATGACTCCTGTCTCCTGGGTTCTTCCTTAGCCCTGAGCTCCAGCGGGAGACCAGTGCCTCGGATCTATCCATTTTAATCCTGCTTCTCTGGCTTCTGCACTACAACCAGCCCAACCTGACTCTCAACTTTTTTTACATTTGTTCAGTTTCTAAGAAAAAACAGCCTCAAATAAGAGACTCTCCTATTCTCCTTCTAAAACCAAACCTGACTGGCTATCCATTCTCAGAAGAAGGTAGGTTAAACATGTTATGTAAACTACTGCAGTGTAATTCTGCATCTATTTATTATAGTTTTGTTATTTCTTCACACTTTTATTTATTTATTTTTTTTTGCTGCCACCTCTTATTGCTTTGAGTTTCTCCAACAAGGATATAAAAATATAAAGTAATCACAAATAACCTGGCAGTAAGAACATGAAGAGATCTTCTCTGAATAAAAGATAGACTCTAATACACAGATTCTGGAACACTATTATGTGGTTACTTAGATAGAAGTCTTATTCCTGGAGGTTTTAGAATTACATTCTGAATACATTTTTCTTGTTAGAGAAATTACTTCTAGTTAAATGAGGCCTTCCTCTGGTAGAAATATAAATTCTGTCCATTTAAGTAGGTCATATTCAAAACTGCATTGTAAGTTAAAAGGAACTATTTAAAGGTTCACTTTATTACAAAACCTGAGCATGATGTATATGGATTTGAAGCTGTCATATTCATTTAACAAAAGGATTTTTAAACTCATAATTAAACATTATACTTCCACATCACTCTTTTATTTTGAACTATGTTTAATCCACACCATAAAACTGATTTTTTAAATTATGCACTTGACCTAGATTCTTTCTGACATCAGGTATTGGTCACTCTCCATCAGTTTTGCTGCTCACTAATATTCTGGAAGGAGAGGAAGATCTCGGGTTTTAGAGCAGACCAGACAAGAGTTGTTCTCTGGTTCTTCCACTTACTATCAACTGGATGTCAAAGTTCCCAGACCTCTCAAAAAACTGTTTATCAAACGGGCATAAAATATCTAGCATCAGGTACAGTATCTGGAAAAAAAAGTAGGACATCAATAAATTATAGCATTATTATTTAAAAAAAAATCTGTCCAACTTTAAAAGAACTAGATTTCTAAAATATGCATGATAAAGTATACTAATTCCATCAAATATTATTCATTATACATGCATTTTAATATATTATAGAAATTGATTTTCCATAAAATCATATGATTATGCTATTCAGGCCATTGATAACTGAAATAGTGAGAGAACCACTGATATTAATGGTCAGACAGAGAGAAAATCAATACAGTAAAATATGGACAAAAACTCATAGTTATTCAATTTCATGGTGTACTCTAACTAGCTCAAAAAAAAGAATACAGTTGGTGGCATCACTGATTCTATGGACATGAGCTTGAGCAAACTGTGGGAGATAGTGAAGGACAGGGAAGCCTGGCGTGTGCAGTTCATGGGGTTGTAAAGAGTCAGACATGACTGAGCAACTGAACAACAAAAAGAATGAAAGAACATTTTTTTATTTGCTTGAATGTAAAACCTTTAAACAAGTTAACCAGTTACATATAAACTAATGATGCTCTTTCATCCATTTCACAAATCCAAAATAAATGCTGTTCTGATAAATAGTTTATCATATATTATTATTTCAGAGGGAGTTGGTAGAGGATATATTTGGCCTATTTGCTATATCGGTAAAGGAATAAATAGTGAAATCTGATGCAACCATTCTAAAGCTATCCTGCAGGAGAAAAAACTTCCCTCTTCCACCACAATAATGGCATTCATTCAGAGACATGACATTCTATCTGCTATGAAAATAATGCTTTAAACAAAATTATGCAAATGTAAGACAAAAAATCCCTATCTTATAAGGCTTCTGTTCAGCAGCAATTTAGATGAGAATACAATGTTATAGACCTTTAAAAATTACAAATAGGAAACATTAACTTACATAAAATATTTTCATATAAATGTTTGTTTAATATCTGATTATACAGAATATCTACATAGCTACCAAAAATATAGTGAGGAGATGGGAACACTCCATTGAGACCTAACAGAAGTCTTAGGGGAGTCTCTTAGTAAGCCCCTCACTAGGTGGGCAACGAACCAGCTGAGGAATTTGAACTGAGCTGTTGTCCCTTCAGACGGGAAGGGGGCGTGTCACCGAGCAGAACCCAGACACAGGGCCCTAAACAGGAGACTGCTGCTGGAGTGTGCATTTCCTCCAGGCGATAAAGGCGGGGGACGGGAAGCCCTGACGGCGCCCTTGGAGCGCTCAGTGACCTCAGCCGGCTCTCCCCCGAGGTCCACAACCTCTGATGGCACTGCCGTCTCCCTCGCAAGGGGGTGCCCCTGCCTGCCTGTGTGTCCACCATTCTGCTAACACGGCAATATCACTCGCTGCGTGTTCTAGGGCATCAGTCCAGTACTGCCAGGGTCACCAGGAGTCCATCAGGAGAAGCAAAGCAGAAGCCTAAGAAAAGAAGGGTGCTATCCAGAACAGGCAGATAGCTAGGAAAAGTCCCCGCAGAAGGCAACGATCAGGACTTGTCCATGGGAGGAGAGCAAAATGTGCCAAGGTAACACCTAGGACACAAGGGGTCAGAGCGCACACACAACATACAGCTGCCTGCCAACGGTACCATTTTAAACTACTGTGTCTTAGGTGATTGATAATATGAAAGACAAGCCCCTATAGAAACAAGTTATGAGGGTACTATCCAGTACATATCAAGAAATAAAGATATTTTCATGTATCGCTATCTTAATTGTACACCAACAATTTAATCCATACAAGTTTTTTTTAAAAAATATTCTAATTATACTCCTGGAAAGCAGCAATGAGACGTCATTCTGCCTCCAGTTTTCACAAGTTGGTCTAGACCACAGCATTCGCCCCAGGTGTAATCTTACTTGTTTTGGAAGGAATTGCTGCACAATTCGAATTTCCTGTTTAGGAAATAGAGTTATACCACTTGAGATGTGTTGCATTAAACCTTTCAAACTTACTACCTAGAGACTAAATGGACCCAGAAGGGAAACAAAACATATGCAATCCACACTGTACCACTTTTTTCCATTGGCCCAGATGACTTATAGGCAGATGCATAGTAAAACAAGAGAGCATTTACATCATGGATGTGCTGTTCATTTTTAGCTTTTCTTATTGTGGTAAACATATTTTGCTGTCCTTAAATAAATTTTTCCAACATCCGTTAGATCACTGAAAAAGCAAGGGAGTTCCAGAAAAACATCTATTTCTGCTTTATTCACTACAGCAAAACCTTTGACTGTGTAGATCACAACAAACTGTGGAAAATTCTTAAAGAGACGGGAATACCAGACTACCTGACCTGCCTCCTGAGAAATCTGTAGGCAAGTCAAGAAGCAACAGTTAGAACTGGACATGGAACAACAGACTGGTTCCAAATCAGGAAAGGAGTACATTAAGGCTGTATATTGTCACCCTGCCTATTTAACTTACATGCAGAGTTCAGTTCAGTTCAGTCACGACCAACTCTTTGCGACCCCATGGACTGCAACATGCCAGGCCTCCCTGCCCATCACAAGCTCCCGGAGTTTACTCAAACACATCCATTGAGTCAGTGATGCCACCCAACCATCTCATCCTCTGTCGTCCCCTTCTCTTCCTGCCCTCTATCTTTCCCAGCATCAGGGTCTTTTCAAATGACTCAGTTCTTCACATCAGGTGCCCAAAGTATTGGAGTTTCAGCTTCACTATCAGGCCTTCCAATGAATATTCAGGACTGATTTCCTTTAGGATTGACTGGATGGATCTCCTTGCAGTCTAAGGGACTCTCAAGAGTCTTTTCCAGCACCACAGCTCAAAAGTATCAATTCCTTGGTGCTCAGCTTTCTTTTTAGTCCAAATCTCACATCCATACATGACTACCGGAAAAACAATAGCTTTGACTAGACAGATCTTTGTTGGCAAAGTAATGTCTCTGCTTTTTAATATGTTGTCTAGGTTGGTCATTAACTTTTCTTCCAAGGAGCAAGCGTCTTTTAATTTCATGGCTGCAGTCACCATCTTCAGTGATTTTGGAGCCCAAGAAAATACATATATGGAGCCCAAGAAAAAAATATATGCAGAGTACATCTTTAGAAATGCCAGACTGGATGAAGCACAATCTGGAATCGAGGTTGCTGGGAGAAATATCAATAACCTCAGATATGCAGATAACACCATCCTTATGGCAGAAAGCGAAGAACTAAAGAGCCTCTTGATGAAAGTGAAAGAGGAGTGAAAAAGTTGGCTTAAAACTCAACATTCAGAAAACAAAGATCATGGCATCCAGTCCCATCACTTCATGGCAAATAGATGGGGAAACAGTGGAAACTGTGGCTGACTTTATTTTGGGGGGGCCTCCAAAATCACGGCAGATGGTGATTGCAGCCATGAAATTAAAAGACGCTTGCCCCTTGGAAGAAAAGTTATGACCAACCTAGACAACATTTTAAAAAGCAGAGACATTACTTTGCCAACAAAGGTCTGCCTAGTCAAAGCTATGGGTTTTCTGGTAGTCATGTATGGATGTGAGAGTTGGACTATAAAGAAAGCTGAGTACCGAAGAATTGATGCTTCTGAATTGTAGTGTTGGAGGACTCTTGAGAGTCCCTTAGACTGAAAGGAGATCTAACCAGTCAATCCTAAAGGAAATCAGTCCTGATATTAATTGGAAGGACTGATACTGAAGCTGAAGCTCCAATACTCTGGCCACCTGATGCGAAGAGCTGACTCACTGGAAAGGACTCTGGTGCTGGGAAAGATTGAAGGAGGGAGAAGGGGACGACAGAGGATGAGATGGTTGGATGGCATCACCAACTCAATGGACATGAGTTTGAGTAAACTCCGGGAACTGGTGATGGACAGGGAGGCCTGGTGTGCTGCAGTCCATGGTGTTGGCAAAGAGTCGACATGACTGAGCGACTGAACTGAGGTTAAATATGTTTTTCTAATAATTAAATACACAATTTATTCAAAACATGAAAAGTATAAAATATTTGCACATTTTTCCTTTATCTAGTTTAATACTAACATTAAAAACAGATGAAAGAATGAGTTTGGATAGTAATTTAGAAGAATGTAAAAAAGAAATGTAAGAAACATGGATTCTTATGGTTCCTTTAAGCATCTGGAATATTCAGTTAGTCACGTTTTTCCCTCAGAAGTAACTGAAGCTAACACAACTTAAACCTCAGGGCCTTGCAGATGCACGGGCCACCTGAAGCTTCTTAACAACACAATCGTATGTCTTCATAAAACTTGCCAAACAAGATGTTTTAACATCACCAGTTAGGATCATTATTTCTTTCCACACCTTCTACTGCTCCATCACACTTCTCCTTGTGTTAAGTGATACTGAAGAGGACACAAACTGTTTTGAGATCTAGCTAAGGGGAAGCTGAGTTGAAGCTAATAAATAGCTTTATTTGGATTTAATGATACATTTACATGGTTCCGAGTCACTTTTGGGTACGGTTATGTTCTTGCTAGTCATCCCAATGCAGGGCTCCTTTCAGGAATACGCGTGCATCCCAGCCGGCCCTGAGATGACAGGATGCCCCTGAGGAGGCATCAGGATATAACCTTGTACTGCCATTCACCCCACAAGTAAGGACACAGGGAAGGGAGAGCAGGGTTTATTTTCGCTATTTTTCTGGATTTTGTTGTGCTCTGCAGTACCTGTCAGCTTTAAAAGTTATAATTTCTTGTGACTACTTTTATTCTAAATACAGATTTACTTTTGAGTTTAATTTTGTGTTTGCAATTTTGTTTTCTTTTCCTTAGAGAGAATTTCCAAACCGCTTCAGACCCCACTAACTGCTTCAGACCCCACTAACGCTGAATCCTCATTCCTTCTTATACTTATGAAAAAAAGGAAGATAAATCATTGTTTAAATTCTAAACATAAAACCACCACAAAAAAACTACTTCACAAAATGTATATTAACTTTCTCTTTTATGTAAATATAAACTCATTTATATTATTAAAACTGGTCATTAAAAAGTCACATACCTATCAATCATGAGTGACAAACCACAGTGAAAAGATCACCAAGTAGAAAATTAGGAGGGGAAAAAAAAATGGCTTTCACAGTAGAGGCTCTGCCAGGAATAAGGGCAAAATTCAGCACATCTTATATCTGTAAAAAGCTATACTTATTCCTTTCTATCCTAGCAGAATACCACAGATTTGAGATAACTTATCTTTATAGCTGGGGGGAAATCCCTATGTCAGATGTGGTACTTAAGCATATTTATTAAGCAGACACAAGACACTGAATGATGTTTTGAAGGTAAAGTAACTTATTACAGTCTAGCTACTCATGAACTTCAAATTAAACTAGAAATTATTGGTTTTAATAATAAAAATACCCATCGAACTGGACAAGTGACACTATCATTTATTAGTGTATGCTCCAAGTAAAAAATTTCAAGGCACCTTAAATTCTTGCCACTACATATTTTAATCATATATTCCTAGTTTACCACTTACGGGTACTTTTATTTACTACCTGCACAAAAATGAGTTCTAATGTAACCATCTAAGTGAGAGTTTTAAAAACACTATTATAATAAGATATTAAAATGAAAGTGTCTCAGTTTTAGCTGAAATCCTGAAAGCTAAAAGCAGCTGTCAGTTACAGAGTGCTAGCCATATATTCAGGTCTTGTCAAGAGGTCAGTTGAAGCTATTCTCAGTCATGAGCCCACTGCTCATTTCCAGCTGAACTGGAGCAGATAATAAGACCACCATGGAGAACTGCTCCAGACAGAGTCATAGAACCCTCTGCATCTCCTCCTACCCAACACTGGAACGGAGCTTACCCAAAGGTACAGAATTAAAGAAAGAAGGGGTGACTCAGAAGTATCAGATGAGGTGCATCCCTTTGATTTTGAGAAAAATAAGAACAGCTACCCCTGGAATTGTAAAGCAAAGAGGTCTATGATCAGGTTATACTTCCACAATGGTGAGACCATGTTTCTATGAAAACAGATTGTGAGCCCACAGGAGGGACTGGTTGTCTTCTAAGAGACAATACTGAAGAGGTTACCCAGGGAGGCACTGTGATCCTAACAGAGGGCTGGAATGCCAGAAGCTCAGGAGCAGGAAAGGCAGTTAAAAACAACCCAAACATCCTGCCAGGGGAAGCATGGCCATCATCAGTGTAACTACCCCCAGAGATCCCTAAGAGGAATTGTTCAAAAGCCCACAAAGACGTGCCTTGAAATCTAGTCGGCAATCTTGCATCCGTCAGATAGTAGCTATGCAGACTACAAATGCACCACTGGAATGAGACTTGCATGGCTCCTTACAGCTCTGTCCCCAAGGGCCACAAACAGCAATTAGTAACTAGAAGGGGAAATAAGGTTAAAACAAAAAGTGTTAGGTGTCACACCCCTTCCCTGGTCCATGGAGGCTCCCACACATGAAACAAGCTTGACCTGAGAAGTACGGGGGGTGTGTGCGTGCTTAGCCGTCCCCCTGGACTGTAACCCGCCAGGGTCCTTCATCCACGGGATTTCCCAGGCAAGAATATTGGAGTGGGTTGCCATTTCCTTCTCCAAGGGATCTTACTGACCCAGGAATCGAACCTGGGTCTCCTGCACTGCAGGTGAATTTTTCACCCACTGAGCCATTAATCCAAATATGAGAGAGGGGACAAGTTTTAAATATTACACTGGTCAGGACTTCTACATTTCTGATGAGACTGCTCTTGTGACTAAAAGGAACTGCAAAGCTCTGAAATCTGACCAAGATTTCATCAAGGACAAAAGTGCATATGTACAGTGGGTTCACAGGAGCTGAGAAAGGGTAGTTTCAGTGGGGGACAAATGAAATGATTTAGATTATAAATATTTTCTTTAAAAAATCTATAACCATCTATAGCTTGAATTTACTATTAATAATATTGTCATAGTCATTTCCTTCACATCATACACTCCTCTGCTTTCAGAGTACCATGTTTAGTTTCTTGGGAAACAGAGTTATGAAGAATAGTCTAGGTCCTCATTACATGGAAGCATTTCATGTATACTTTCCAATTAACTAAAATTTTTTCTAGATAACTTACACTTTAAAAATGTACCATCTTATTCTTCCTGATCCTGAAATTATAATGCATCTGAAGTGTAGGACAGCATTCCCTGGACTTATATAATGGGTGGCAGTCTTAACCCATCATCATTCTAGATGTAAGTCTTCGTCATCCATCAGGAATGAATATTTATCTTTTACCTAGAATGCTCTGTCTCAAGTAAGTGTGCATCATTTAGGACGTGGGTTTGGCATTGGCATGGCATTACAAACTGGGCCAGCTCTAAAGCAAGAGCTTTTTGCAACCCTGCCTGGCCCAATGCCCACAGTTTATAAAGAGGCATATTAAATGACTCTGGTGACTTCTAAACTCTGAAAGAGGACGGTATCTGTCTCTGTGTGGTGAACTTTAAAGCCGTCAGGCAAAAGACTGTCCTGGGCTGCCATGTGAAGTCAACATCCACTTCCATGTAAATGAACAGACCCACTGCCCAGCTGCTGTAGACAGAGTGACACTGAAAACAATTTCTGATTTGTGTTAATCCACAGGTATTATCAGAATCAAAGCACAGCTCCATAACAGCTGTACAGGGGGGCAGGGGAAACCCCAGGAGCTTACTGAGGTTTTCTGCATCACAGTTAAAAGAAACCAACAGCTAAACCTCCCTTCAGGGAATAAAACGCCAGAGGCACTAGGGAGAAACCCATACCAATTCTCCTTTAAAACCTGAGGCTCCAGGAATTCTGCCAAGTGACCTGGAAATGTGGGGCTGTGTGGCCAACGGAAGAGAGCATTCTGCATTAGCTCTCGCAGTAGAAGCGAGTGCATGGCCACCGTCCACCCTGCACATCCCAATCTTGACAACTCCTACACAATAAACCTTTTCTCTCTTCCACCTAGCCTAATTATTCCTGACCTGTCACCATCCTCATTTCTTTCACTCTAATATTATTTTTCTAAAAAACCTTATGATAAAAATGATAGACTCTCAAAATGTTCCAGGGTCTTCTTGTTCTCTCCCTGTTCCAACCCTGGAGTTAGCCATTTCTCTAAGAAACTTTGGCATCTTTTCATTTTTTGGAAAATTATATTTACAGAACAAAATCTGTTAAAACTCCACTACCCAGGGAGTTTCTCGGTGGTCTAGTGGTTAGGATTTGGCACTTTATAGCCTGGATTCCATCTCTGGTTGGGGAACTGAGCTCCCATGAGCCATGAGGCATGGCCAAAACAAAACACAAATGGACAAAATGAACACCCTACCCAGATATACCATTGTTTACATTGTTTACATTTTGTTTACACTGTTTACATTTTATACATTGTCTACATTGTTTACATTTTGATGCACTCCTTGCCACTCTTTTCCTTTGCATATACCTAAATATGACTTAAAGTTATGTATAAGCAAAGGAAAAGAGTATAAAGTATGATTTAAAAATCATTCTTTTGCAGATTGCCTAAGTCCCCCAGGCAATTGCTTTGGAACAGACGCATGACTGACTGACTAGTTAGATGAAAGATAAAAGCCTACAAACGAGAATTTGGGGAGAGGGAATATCCCTTCCAGATAAAATGTATCCCAATTAGACCACTGTGTGCTCCTCTGTACAGTATCTGTCAAAATAACGTGACTAATTGGCTCCTCAGAATACTGAGTCAACCAGAAAAGTTCATTATGGTTTCCCATAAGATGTTATGGAAAAGCCCGAATGACCTTTTTGGCCAACACAATACTTGCATCAAAGGTTACGTTCTCATATAAACAGAGGAAAATTAATTATGCAAATCGTATGAAATGTTTACTTGGATTAAGTAGCTCCCCCGGCTCCAATAATTCAGTCTATTTTATTTATTAAAGACTTGGCATCTAGCCAGTCTTCTACTTCACCCAAAGTCTGCCATCACAACATGGTAGGCTACTTCAACAAACACACAGATGACTTGTCACAGACTTTCATTTCCTTGACCTCTTTATCTCCAATGATCTTAACCTCCACTCCAGTTTGGTTAGCACTCTTGCAGTCATTCCTTGAGACTTGGTCATCCTCCTCCGGAATCAGAAAGGTAAAAATTCCAATCTCTAACCACCAACTGCTCACTTTTCAAAATGTTCATTTAACATTTCCTAGGTAACTCTTCTCAAACCATAAGGAAAACGAGGTAACCGACTCCTCTACTTTTCCTAATCCGTCATTTACTTTTTGCTCCATATTCCTCTGCACTCCACTCTAGCCACACCGGCTGACCTTCTTTGAGTTCTTCATACATGCCATGAATTCTGCCTCAGAATTTTTGTGCATGTATCCCACTTGCTGGAAACTCACTCCACCTCTTTTTGATTTATATTTGGTTATTCTCCAAATACTAAAACAAGTATTTTCTATTCAAGGAAGCATTTTTCTAACATGTTGAAATTCCTTATTATTGCTCACACATAGCAAAAATTCCACTTCATAGTTATTTGCCACAGTTGACTTTTTATTTAGTTGTAAGATTTTTTTTTAAATGATCTCTCTCTGCAATAAATGGTAAGATCCAATAAAGCAGGATATGTTGATTTTTGTTCACCCTTCTATACCCTACCTAAGACAGTGTCTGGCACATAGCAAATAAGCAATGAAATTTTATTAAATGAATCTGTGAATAAACAGGGGAAAATAATATAGAACAAACAGGAAAACAGGAATAAGAATAGAGACTGCTCCTGATACAACTTGGCTTATTTCCTTCTCTAGATGGCCACAGAGATATGAAGATAACGTAGTCAGACAATCCAGAGGCTGTCAGAAGAGTCAGACAAGACGAAACCATCTGAGAACGAAAGCCCTGTGTCAGCACTGGCCATGGGATGAGAAATGAGCCGAGAGTCTAGAAAATGCCATGTTTGTTGGATTAAGATGGGAATACTCATTAGATTATAAGAAAGCTACGATCGAGTTTATTTTATATATCTGTACACACACATACACACATATATATGTATATGTATGTATATACAAATTGTAGGTCATAAAGAGAGTTATCATTCAAGTAGAAATAGCCCCACATGTACAGAAAAAAAAGTGTCTTTCATGGTGGCAGAAAACAAAAATCGAAAGGGGATCTCTTACAAGGTTATTTATGTAAGAAATATGCATAAATATGGATAAAAGAGAATCTTGACTCAAGATTCAAAGATCTTCCAAAGCTCTTTTTTTAACACAACCATGAAAATAATAGCTAAGTGACAGAAGAGCTATCACTTGGTAAACTTTCAAACAAATGGAATCTTTCATAATTTGATAGTTTTGGGCAGCTGAAAATCAGGTTACCTGAGGGTTAAATGAAAAAAACGCTTTCTGCTTGAGTTGTCATTAGAAGTCTTTGTAATAGAGTCTCCTGTGAAGGAGCTGCTTTTAGCAGCAGACCAGTACAATTCACGCTGAGGCAGCAGGTGGATCAGGGTGCTCTCCAGCAGACTTTGGGGGGGATCCCTGGGCAACTTACTGGGCCTCTCTGAACACCAGTCCCCACGGCTGTAAGAAGTGAAATCACAGTACCACAGGACACATGCAAGACTCCAAAGTCTTTTAGGCTCAGGACATCAGTGGGCTAGACGAAGATTTTTTCCATTTGTGTGACTCTGTACTCAATTCTGGGATTGTTTCTTGTTTGTGGTTTGAGTTTGTTTCTTTGTTTTTCGGATATTCGATTCTTAAAAGTCTAGGTAGAGGCAAACTACATCTAGCCCAAGGGAATTTTCCTAACCTGATATTTTAGAAAATATATTTAAGTATAAAATACAAACAGAAAACTACATATGCCATAAGTATATTGTGCAATGATGTTTCACACAATGAACATATCCACAAAATCAGTATCCAAGATCAAGAAACAGAACCTAATCAATACCCAGAACCCTCTCATACTCCCAGACCCCACCTCCCACACCACAGTAACCACTATCCTGACTTCAAATCAAATAGATTTCGTGTGTTTCTGCCCTTTACATAAAAGGAATAACACGGTATGCATTGCGCTTTGGTATTTTACACCTGGAATACATTCCATTGATGTAATACTGTTCTGGGGTCTGATGTTAGCAATACCATTAAGAGCTGAAAACTTGTTAAAATGGATGAATGGGCAGATGAAAAAACAAATAAGGAAATATGAAGGTCAGTTAATGCTACAGAGGTAAACTTTCAAAGGCCTGACATAATTTACTTTCTCTCCACAACATAAATAAATAGTGAATAAAATCAAAAGCAGCTTATATTTACTGAACACACATATGTCAGAATTCAGTCTCTTATCCTCTTCTCTTCTGATACATGCTATTGTCATTTAAATGCTTCCTTCTCCAAGTACCTTTTCTTTAAAATCTTCTCTGTATGTCTGCCATGGAGACTAGCTATATATTTCTCAGTCTTTGCTTCTTTACTCTAAGTTAAAAAATCAACAATAATCAGGAATCCCCTGGTGGTCCAGGGGTTAGGACTCTGCGCTTCCATGGCTGAGGGCTCGGGTTCAACCCCTGGTTGGAAACTAAGATCCCACAAGCTGTGGACTGTGAACAAAAAAAGAAAAGAAAAATCAACAATAACACATGAATGAAAACAGCAATACTGAGTCATATCTTTTAACCACAGATAGGGAAAAATCAAATTTTTTAAAAGTTACACTGAGTTTTGACAACACTCAAAATATGAAAAAAATATAAAATTCAAAATATAAAAAAGTAAGACAAATCTCTAAATGCAAATTTGAAATTAAAGCACAAGAAAGGAGACATCGACTCCCCCAGTACAACATAAAACTGAATTTCTTAAAAATGCCCAGCACATACATATTCTTCATAATGAGATCAATTCCACAGTAGCTGTCTGTCAGACTCACTGTTCTTTGTTTTTAAGTCAAAGATAACAATACCCAAACCGCTGAGGAGGGAATAAAGAAAAAGAGAGAGGGAAGAAAGGAGAAAAGAGAAGGCCTCAGTTATACCCAAAATGATATATCTGAAGAATAGCTAAAGAACACTTTAAATATCTCTAATGCACACAGGAAAAAGCTGCAATATATGCTGTTTGTTTCTTCGCAAGGACTAACAGTTAATTATACAAAAAAACTTAATGAAGATGTATTTAGGGATAAAGAATGGTGATTTTAAAACTACAACTTACTATAAATGTCACTAAAAGAACTAAGGACTTTATTTGTCAAAGGCTTTGCTCATGTCCATTAAAAAAAAATCCTATACAGTTAATCTATATGAAAATCACAAACCTAATAGTGACTGAACTTTTCTTTTTTGGGTATCTTCGTTTACTCTGAAAATATTACTTCCAAATTAATAAATTACAGAATATGACACAACTTATTATTAAAAAATGTATTCATTTGTGACTTGAGGAAATTCCTTCTACTAGTCCTGTTTTCACATGTTTAAGTTCTTCTCACTGACCAAGTTCTGTGGAAATGGAACCAGAAGCTATTTAGAGAGATCAATTTCATAAAAAAAAGGGGAAGGAAGGAAGATCAAGCAGAGTGAGACATGAAACTGTTGTGCAAGACCAACAGGCCTTGGGTCACTGGACCCAGGACAAGAGATCTGTGCAGCTGAAGTTAACGCCTGCCCCCTACCTCCACCCAGCAAGGCCTCCCCTCCAGAAATGCCTACCCCAGTGTCTGCCACACTTCCTTAATAGCAACCGAGCTTAAAAAAGCTTAATAGGTTCAAGAAACTGGGTGAGATGAGAGAAGTGAAAGGCCAAAATGAGAGCAACTCCAGGGTAATTCCTTTTAGGAGTCACGGGGCTGAGGGCTGCTGCTTTCACAGATGAGGACACTGAGGTTTGCAGAGATGGCAATCTGCCCGGTCACACAGAACTAGAAGAGTAAACGTTCTCTGTGTCATGGGAAAATCTGTCCTTGGCCTGAATGGAGGCAACCTCCCGTTAGAATACGGAGTGAAGGTACCATCCTGGGCAGGGACTTGAGACAAGGGAAGGCCTCCTAATGACAGGTCTGCCCCTTTCTCTGGGGCAGTGCTGGGCAATGGGCTGGCATGGTATAATTAATCTTCACCATCTCCCTGTGAGATAGGTAGGTCACAAAGGGCATAACCCTAAATTAAGAGCCAGTGAGAATGAAATACAAAAAGGGTTCCTGTAGTTTTCCTATAATCATTCAGTAAATTAAGGAAGCACCAGTAGAAGATCAGGTAACAGCTCCCTGCTGACCGCATTTTCCGAGGCAAATACAATAGCTGTACTGCAAGCTGTATTTAAGCTTAAGCTATTTCTTCTCCTTTCCTTCCTCCCATCTATCATAGATGATACTTCTATATTAAAAATGAAACATGAGGTAAACTGTACACTCAATTTTCAGTGCAAAGATAGTGATATGACCAATCCCAGCAGGTCATTCAATAGCCACAGAAAACTCCAAAGCTGTTCTGAGAAACAAAATCTGACCTTAAATTTTATCCCGAGTTCATTCCAAGCTACATGTACAGGGATCATGTGTGCTTATTTGCTCAGTCGTGTCCAACTCTTTGTGACCCCATGGACTGTAGCCCGCCAGGCTTCTCTGTCCATGAATCCCATGGCAAGAATACTGGAGTGGGTTACCATGGCCTCCTCCAGGGTATCTTCCCAACCCAGGGACTGAACCCAGGTCTCCTGCATTGCAGGTGGATTCTTTACCAGTTGAGCTACCAGGGAAACCCAAGAATACTGGAGTGGGTATGCTATCTCTTCTCGAGGGGATCTTCCCGACCCAGGAATCAAACTGGAGTCTCCTGCATTACAGGAGGATTCTTTACCAGCTGAGCTACCAGGGAAGACCATGAGTGATCATATCAAGAGTTAAAAATCAAAGATTAATACCTGGTTAGTCCACCATTTAATCAATTCCTATATTAAGATTTAAATAACTGCAAAATTAAATATTTTATTTAGACAGATGGCTTCCATTTAAAATATACCAAATGATCTACACCATATAAAAAAATGGCCTTTCCACTTAAAATTTGCTATTTAATTAGTTTTGTAATTCCAGTAAGTTTCTTTCCCTAGCTCAAGGCATATTTCTGAAACTGAAATTCTCAATCCAGTGAAAGGAAGCATGAGATGCGGGAACTGTGGACCCGAATTGGAATCCTGCCCTTACTTTCTGGGGCAATGGCTGAGCTTCCTTTTCTGTGCTTACATGATGGAAGATGAAAATGCTTTACAGGACAATTGAGAAACTTAAATTAGATTGCATGCATGGAAACTTCCATCACAGAACATGCGATCAATGTTTTAGTTGTTTTGATATGGGAAGAAGAACAATACATTAGATCTCTGTTTAATGATTTCTAAATATGAACTACTTTAAAAAGAGAATAAGGTAAATGAGAAAACTATACACAGAGATCTTTATAAATTGATTTAAAAATATTAGGTCCCTGGGAGGACCCTGAGGAGTCGGGTGGGGAGGGAGGTGGGAGGGGGGATCGGGATGGGGAATACGTGTAACTATATGGCTGATTCATGTCAATGTATGACAAAACCCACTGAAATGTTGTAAAGTGATTGGCCTCCAACTAATAAAATAATATTTAAAAAAAAAAATATTAGGTCCTTTAATTTTTCTAAATTGCAGAGTATTATCATTTAGATTCATTTTTTAAATCTGTAAGTCTTGATAGTTCAAATCCCTGATTTATTTCAGCATCATTCAGACTTTGACTTCCAGCCCAACACTGACTAAAATCATAGCACAATCATGAGTAGGCCAAGTTTCTCTTCTTACCTTTTCCTTCCCTACTACACCACAAAGGCCTAGAATCCTCAAAAAATCTCCACCTCTCTAACCGTCTGTTCTGGTGAAACTATGCAAAGACCTTTAATTTGGCATTTATCTTATTTCCAATTAGAAATAATATCATCTTTAACATTTAGTACAGTAAACAAAGAAGAGTGCTCCTCCACTATTATTATTAAATGTTTCAATTCAAACATTCTTCAATTAAAGTCAAAATGAGTCATCCAAGTTTTGCTGGATCAAAGAAGGGCTAAAGTACACGGTGCTCTGTGACTGTAATAACCCTCACTGAATTCACTTCTTCAGAGAAAGAAAAGGCTCTCAGTTTCACCATATTCAATCATCTGCCAGTTTCTCTAAATATACTTGAGTCAGATGATCTATAATCAAGAAAACAGAATGAAAGAGGTACTGAGGAATTAGTCAATGCTCATCCAACATCTGGAAACTGACTTTCTAAATTAAAGCGAATAGAAAAATAAGAAGCAAAATATTTTAAACACAACTTGCATGTGCTATTTTATTCCATTCATGACATTTAATTGGCAACCTCAACTCCAAGAAATGGGCTGTGTGCACTAATTTTTTCCCACCCACCTCTTATCATACCCAGACAAGAGAAACTATTTTAAGTGGGTGTAATGGTTTGGTTTCAAGCGTTTCAAAATCCTCCGCCACCTGCACAGGAAACTCTGACTGAAAAGCAGGCAGGCCCCCTGGGCGCAGGACCCAGGACACGGCGGGGCCGAGGGCCGGGCCGGCGAGGAGACGGTCACACAGGCCGCAGGGGACCGGGGCTCCCAGCGCCGGACATGCTTTCCTCTCAGTAGACGCTGCTGCCAGATTCCGGGTGCCTCTACCTTCCTGCAATTCTAGCAAGCAAACTGATTCGACGTTTAATTTAATTACATACTGACGATACTTCTTGAGTGCCACCCATGAGTCTGGCTATGTGCTAGGTGTGCTGAGGATACGACGACGAGAAAAATGGATCCCAGGCCTCAAGAAGCCCTGCAGGTCAAGGAGGAAAAACAGACAGACAAACCGCACCGTACAATGGGGGAGCGCCAGAGCAGAGGCACACGCTGGGCACTGCGGGAACAGCAGGTGAGCGGACAAGCACCGGTTAAGAGCTGCGGGCCCATCCGGGCTCCCAAGAGTAAGGACGGGTGTTGCAGCGAGACAATGATGAAGCAGATTCTAGACAAAAAGCGTAGCATGACTAACACTAGAGTCAGCAAAAAAAGTATTCAGAATGTTTGGAGAAGAGAAAATAGTTTAACATACTTGCTGTGAACAAAGCCCTCAAACGAGCTAGGGAGAATCTTAAAGAGCTGACAAATTACAGTTGACCACTGAACAACACGGGTTTGAACTGTATTAGCCCACTTATATATACTGATTTTTTTCTCAGCAGTAAATATTACAGCAATATACAATTCGCCATCTGTTCTACCCACGGATGCGGAGGAACCTCAGACACAGAAGGGCTGTAGTCACACACAGACTGTCACTGCACACACGGGAGGCGTCTCTTGTGCTGCTGAAGGGTTAACTGCAACCCAATACTCAGAAGACAGGAACCATGCTGCAAAGAACGTGGGCTTTAATTAGAAGGGTGAACTAACAAGGGTGGACTAACAGGTTTGTTTTTGCAAGGAAGTACATACAGTTGTTATGTACAGAGCTTCTAGAGTTAGGCTGCTGCTGCTAAGTCGCTTCAGTCGTGTCCAACTCTGTGAGACCCCAAAAATGGAAGCCCACAAGGCTTCCCTGTCCCTGGGATTCTCCAGGCAAGGACACTGGAGTGGGTTGCCATTTCCTTCTCCAATGCATGAAGGTGAAAAGTGAAAGTGAACTTGCTCAGTCATGTCCGACTCTTAGCGACCCCATGGACTGCAGCCCACCAGGCTCCTCCGTCCATGGGATTCTCCAGGCAAGAGTACTGGAGTGGGTGCCATTGCCTTCTCCGACTGCCTGGGTTCAAATACCAGCTCATCCACTTACCACAAGGTTCGTGACCTCGGGTAAGTGCTTTGACCTCTTTGTACCTCAGTTTCTTCTTATAAAGAATGAGGATATCAATAGCACCAACTTCATGCAGTTGTAGAGAGATTTTTATATAAGAACAGAACAGCGTCTGCATACAGTGAGCAGTACCAAAGTGCTGGATATTATTATTTTAGAAAAATTAAGTTGATGGTATTATAGAATATGAAACCAAAGAAGAAAAGATTGATTATAGGCAAGGATTTCAATTAGGAGACTAATGAATATTGTATCTGCAAAAATTAAAATTCATGAAGACATTTCTCCAAACAGAATAATCATGTATAATATAAATTAACATATAATCAATCCAAAATATATATACACGTATACACATAAAAAGTTACTATTCATTCATTCCAAATGAGACACAAATAAGTGCATGTGTGTCCCCAAATTCCTAGGCAAACTAACAGATATGCCATGTTACAAGTTATAAATATACTCCCTATAGACCACCTAGTAGGTATTGTATATATAAACGTAATTTAAAATTTAGTAGCTTGGAAAGCAGAAAAGAATGAATGCTTCTTTCTTTGTGTACCTGAGGACTCGCTAAGGATGAGGGGCAAGGAAGATCACACATTCTCTCCGAGACATCTCCCGGGCCTAGGATCGGAGACAAAATTCAGCAGGAAGAGGGCAAACATATGGCTTCCCAACTCTCATTTTTGGCTAGCAAGTCCCGTTTACTGGAAAAGCTGCAGAAATCCTTACCAAAAATCCATTTAAAATCCCAAAATTCTACTTCTCAGAAAAATAATATTTCTCTTCAGTCTAGAAATAACATCCAGGCCTCAAAGTGCTATACTGTCATTACTTCTAAAAATAGACCAAGCAGATCAAAATCTTGAGGTCAGTTTTAAATACTGTGCTGCAGCAGCTTCAGAGCCATGGCCCCACTGCATCCCACCGGAGGCGGTGGGCTCCCTGAAAGGATAAACCCGCTCGTCCTCGTCTCTGATGCACACACCTGCAGAGAACCAGCAGCAGAGAACCAGACAGGCCTCAGAGACAGCAGAGGTGAGCCCAGTCCTTCACTCTGTTTGACTGCCTTCAGTAAGGCGCACCCTGAGAGGGCACACCAATGAAAGCACAGATTCTTCAGACACAGTGGCTTTTCCAAATGGCAGCTGAGCCCATCTCTAGAATCCTGGAATGTCCAGGGCCCACCATCCTGTGTAAGAGCCCCTGACACCACCTTATATGGTTTGAACAGATATATATATATATAAAACTTACATACAGATTTCAAAAAGGAAACTCATCAGCTTATAGAGGACAGTAAAATACATCTATCAACTATGAAAATAAACAAAAGTAGGCAATGTAACAAAGTGATGAGTAGAGGCTTCCTTAGTGGCTCAGACAGTAAAGAATTCGCCTGCAATGCAGGAGAGCCAGGTTCAATCCCTGGGTCAGCAAGATCCCGGAGAAGAGAATGGCTGCCCACTCTAATATTCTTGCTTAGAGAATTCCATGGACAGAGGAGCCTGGTGGGCTGCAGTCCATGGGGTCACAAAAAGTTTCACATCACTTAGCAACTAACACTTTCACTTTTCAGGGACATTTTAATTTTATGTCAATATGATCATGAAAATTTATTAGAATAAATAGGCATTTTTGAGAACCAGAAGAGTTAAACATTTAGTTACTATCTCCTCATTATTTTCCTTGAAAAATACAATTAAAAGATAAAGTAAAAAAATGAGGAATGAATGAATGGCAAGTCACTACAATGTACTTGATTCTAAGTAACATCCTTGACACTAAAATTTAAATAAATTTTTATCTCAAAGGTAATGGGAAGAATTTATCAAAATATTTTCAGATAAGAAAGTCCAAATAATTGAGATGTATTTATATGAAAAAGTAGCCTCTGGTACACCTCTGTAGTATCAGTCTCTGTTGCTGTTTAGTCACTAAGTCGTGTCTGACTCTTTGTGACCCCATACACTGTAGCCCAACCAGGCTCCTCTGTCCATGGGATTTCCCAGGCAAGAATACTGGAGTGAGTTGCCATTTCCTCCTCCAGGGGATCTTCCTGATTCAGGGATGGAACTCAGGTCTCCTACATTGGCAGGTGGATTCTTTACCACTGAGCCACTAGGATAGCTGATAGTATCCCATCAGCCTTCGTACCTTTTCTCAAATCTTTGTAAAAATATTCATAAGCAATGGTACTAAAAAGAACATTTTATTTATCCTATCTTCCCAACAACAAAATCTTAAGTTGTTTTTCTAAATGCCATGATTTGCACATTTTGGGGAGATCTCATCTTGCTAAAGAAGGATTTTTATTAGACCCTTGATGTACTGACCTTTAAATTTAAGAAGGAAGTACACATCTTAGTTCTGTAACCACTTTCTTCCCTGAGTAATTAGAAATTGGGGGGAATTAAATTTGCAAAAAAAAAAAAAAAAAAAAAAATCGGCCACAAGCCAAATAACTGGAGTCGTAATGCTCTGGATATAATTGATGCTTTTGAACTGTGGTGTTGGAGAAGACTCTTTAGAGTCCCTTGGACTGCAAGGAGATCAAACAAGACAATCCTAAAGGAAATCAATCCTGAATATTCTATGTAGGGAATGATGCTAAGGCTGAAGCTCCAATACTTTGGCCACCTGATGCAAGGAACTGACTCACTGGAAAGACTCTGATGCTGGGAAAGATTGAAGGCAGGAGGAAAGGGGACAACAGAGGATGAGATGGTAGGATGGCATCACTGACTCAATGGACATGAGTTTGAGCAAGCTCCAGGATATGGTGGTGAACAGGGAAGCCTGGCATGCTACAGTCTATGGAGTCACAAAGAGTAGGACACGTCTGAGCAAATGAACAACAACAAAGATATACTTTTAATATGCTTATTGAGGGAAAAAAAGCTTTCAGCTCTGATTTCTCAGTGAGAGAACCATTCTTATCCATCCTGGTTAGTTAAGTTTATCCCACAAGTCTTAATACCAACATAGTAAACTCCTTTCTTGTTTTAAATACATGTATGCACATATACACACATTAGATTGCTCAAATAATAGTTTTACAATACAAAAATCCAGTATTAATGGAGATACAAGTTTCTTAGTTCACAAAATTCACCTGGGAACTAGCCAGGAGTACTTATGTTCTCTTCTTTGAATCTGTATATTGTGTCCTTTCCTAAATGGAGCACAGGAAATTATCAACAGTTCTCACTTATTTTTTCCCCCTTTCTGCATTTTAGGGAAATAAGTTCATGTTAAATTCTGAGTTGTGTGCTACTGACAGGGAGGAAAAAACAGTTCAGAGCACACAGTAAGGAACTGTCTCCTAGATTCCTGGGTAATCTGTTATAAATCACTGCTGAGATGTGATCACCAGTAACAAACCCCTAGCAGTACAATATCCACACAAATGTGCGCTGTATCAATATAAACGTTTACTGACCAAATAAATATCAACTAGCCTTACATGCCATTTCATGTGGCCTGTGGTCACAAACAATCTTCTTAAGGGCAAGCCAGGCCATCAATCAAATCCAATTCAAATAGTTTGACCAACCAGGATGAAAAAAATGGATAGCCTAAAAAGCTGTCAGTCCCTTTATCAGCACCAATGACTAAAATGGACCGATGGGCATTTAGAATTAACAATAAAGTCAGACAAAGGACAATAACACTGTCTGCTACCAGTAAGCCTAGGGTTTGTCTTATGGCTAAACAAGGAAGGAAATCTTCAGTCTCCAAAGTTTTCTATCTGGCATATACTTTATAAAAAATAAGAAACTTAAGAACTGCTTAGACACCCACCCACCAGCTGAAAATGGGTAGCTTCTGACTGTTCTTGTCAATAACAGGAGAGCAGCCAAACACAAATGAGATATTTTTACTCTCTCTTTACTCTTAACATAAAATAGTAAATCAGGCACTCTGCCTGTTTCCTACACCCCTTCTTGGTTCAATTATCACAGAGAATCTCACACAAACTTTATAATTTCAGACAGTTTTTTGTTACAAAATTATCTATGAATTAAAACTTAAAATACTATGAAAGAATAATGTTGACATTTTTAAATTGAAACACACACACACAAGAGGAAAAAAAAAGCTTCACACCTTATCAAACAAAACCATTAGGTGGATCAAGCTCAGCAAAGGAAAAACAACTCTCTTAATTACTAAATGATGACTGATTTCTCCAGTTGCTAACAAGTCTTCCAGAAGATTCTGCACTCCAACGTTAGCCATCAAAATTGTGTCTATTGCAATGAGGGTCCAAACTTTCACCATCTGAAAGTATCATAAGGCAAAGTAAGTAGACTTCTCCTTTATATCATGTATCTACCAAACCCCTGCCCTTCATGAGGATGTCTGTTTTCAGAAATTCATCCCTTGTTCAAAAGAGCTTAGATGCCCTGTGGAGAGGGAGGAGGCAGTCTCTTTTCTAACCACGCCCAGTCTTTAAATATGTGAAAACTAAACATCTTCCCACTACTTTCCACTTAAATGACATGGTTTCTGTTACATGTACTTGACATTAGAAATAGCATAGTAAACCACCTATTTACACAATCCTCTTTCTCCCTGTAGATGTTTCTGAAATTCCTGTCTCTAGCATGGCCTCTGTTCTGATCTTCAAACACCTCCAGCTGCCAGGTGTCCATGTTCACAAGGCTGTCGTCCAGGGGCTTCTGAAACATCCGTCACAGACCACGACTCTTCCTCCTCCAGCTCCTGTTGCCCAGACTTGCTCTGTCCCCTTTCACTCCTGACTTTCCTTCATCAGTGTATTCAGTCCCACAGCTGTCAACTTTCTGACCCTGAACTGTCAAATCCAACCCACATCCATCTCATCTTCCACTTCTACCGCCCTAAGCCACATCGTCATTGCTTCCTGTCTGGATTTATAACCCTGTCTTTCAGTCTCTTTTTATCCTATACTAAAAAGTGACCATGAAAGAAAAAGCAAAAACAAGTTAACAGACAAAGAGAGGAATGAATACATTTGGGGAAAAAAATAGTTAAAACGATAAGTTAGAACAAACTAGAAAATGGAACTCAGATGGTAAAGAATCTTCCTCCAATACAGGAGACCCAGGTTTGATCCCTGAATTGGAAAGATCCCCTGGAGAAGGAAATGGCAACCTACTCCTGTATTCTTGCCTGGAGAATTCCATGGACAGAGGAGCCTGGTGGGCTACAGTCCATGAGGTCACAAAGAGTTGGACATGACTGAGCGACTAACACTATACTACTAGAACAAGAAGGGAGGGGAGAAGGTGGGAGATTCTTCCTGAATCCCTATCACTCTTCCTGTCCTGTTCAGCCTCACTCTGAACGAGAGCAAAACTGTTTGCTGCTGAATTCCCTCCATTCCGAGTTCTGACCTTAAAACTCACAGGTGTACATATATTAAGTTAACGAGAGAACTTCACATACACATGCATAATTTTACATGTGTGTATAACTGGGTCTGTTTTCATCTCAATTTTTACCAAGTACAGTTGACCCTTGGATAACACACATAGGTTTGAATGCACTTATATGCAAATGTTTTTCAGTATTAAGTACTGTAGTTCCACATGATCCATAGTTGACTGAATCCACGGATGCAGAACCATACATAGAGAGGAACTGCAGATACTATGGGCCAACTATAATTTATACTCAAATTTTCGACTGCACACAGAGGTTGCCATCCTAACCCCCACAGTGTTCAAGCGTCAAATGTATTTTAAAACATATGTAAACTGTTTTGTATAACAAGCTGAATCATCAATATTGAATGTGATAAAATGCACTGGTACCCCACTTCGGGACCCAGGCTCTCATTCCTTAGTTGCTGGGATTGTTGGAGGTGGCTAGCTCTCAGCTGAGTCCTTCTCCAGGGACTGTGAACGGCATCTACTGAGGCTCCATACACAGGTTTAAACATTCAACCTCCTTAGCTAAAGTGGGACAGTTGTGAAGGGTCAGTCCCACTCTAGCATCCACTGTAAAATACACTAAGGCCTTTCTTGGGGTGCACTACAGTCCCACTTTAAAAGCTGCTCAGTCCTTCATTTTCACTGCCTCAGAGATGCTGATCCAAGTGTGACTAGATAACTTCCCTGTGACTTTTCTTCATGTAAATCTCCATCCCAGAGTTTGTTTCCTGAGAACCCAAGACATAAGGCCTCTAAGTTCCTACCTAAACCAATCACTCCCAATCTTTCCAACCTCATTTCAACCACTCTCAGTTTTGATCATACAGTCCAAATACACTAATGACCTTTCTTTTCCCCCATCTGTCCTTATTCTTGTCTCGGTGGCTTTTTTTTTTTTCTTTTCTTTTTTCCCTCTGGCTTAAATATCCTTCCTCTGGCTTTTTCCATGGGTAGCTCAATCTCATCATTCAGGCCTCTGGCTCAAATGTTACTGCCAAACCTCTTGTTACTCTTTCTCAAGTAGCTCCCCTCTCATCCTGTTAATCTGAATCACATCACCCTCTTTACTCCCTTCACAGCATTCAACACAATCTGAAATGATCCTGTGTTTATTACTTGCTTAAAATAAATCTGTTTCCATCTCCTACCATTCTCCCACTTCCACTAAAATATTAATTTCTTGAAGGCAAGGACCTGTGTGTTCACTAGTGTTTCTCCAAAGTCTAGAAAAGTGCCAGGCACATGATGGGTGCTCATTCCTGAATTCACACTGGGGCAGGTATTGATAAAACTGTGAGAGGAGAACAAAAAGTCACAGGTCTATAACCCCTACCACCCTGGCCAACAGAACCTCTCATCTAAATTCCTATGGCTTCCAGAAAGAAATCTATAGAGAAAGATTCCAGAATGTTAAGAATGTGATGTATGAAATAAAGCAAAATGCGTTCCCAGATGTGAAAGGTCCTCCTAGCAGATCTGTGCCCATTCTGATCGTGGTCTTATATATAAGTCTGCAAAGAGTTATTACCTTGGAGAAACTAAGGAAAAAAATAATGGAAATGTTGTTATGATGTTCATTTTAATAACCAAGGTTTTATCTTTCAAAATGTCTACTGAATGATTTTCACATTATCACAGCAACTGCCTTCACCTTTTGCCATGTATGATGATGACTGGACCTCTGCCCCACTTTAAAATATCTAAAATATCTATATTTTCCTAAAGTGTTGAATGATTTCCAGATTGATCATAGACAAGCTTTAATTTAAATGTATTCAACACATATTCATGGATTTCACTGTGCAGTGTATATTGTGCTAAGCTATTGTAAGACTGAAATTCATGAACTGCAGTTCTAGATATGATATTAAATTAGTTGCTCTCTTCAATCTTGAGCTAGTTTCTCTCTCTGAATACTGCCCTACTGGTACTGGTAATAAATCACATAGGAAATATGAAAGGGGTTGTTTGTGAATGCTCTGAGGCCCAAACTTCTTAGACACAAACTAAGAATATTTTATAACACTAGAGAAGTTATTATCACAAGCTCAGAGTAATTAAAATTCATGATTGTCTTGCAATATACAACACAAAATATTCCTTAATATAAAGTGTTCTGCCTTCACAACAACCCAAGTGCATTAGGGCATTTATTGTCATTACTATCATAAAAAAGACTCCTAAAAAATGGAACACTCTCCATTAAAATTAAAAGGACAAGGATTATCCATCACAACACTTTCAAAAACTGGAAGACTGAAAACCCTACTTGTTCTGCATAGAGTCCTAGACTTAGGTACCATATCTGCTCCACTAATAATTTATAACATGAAAGCATATACTCTTTAGAATATTAAAGCTAATTATGCATCCTAAATTGGAAAACTGGTTGAAAGAAGTACACAGTTTGATGACGGGACTATAAGCAATGGCATCAGGTTTCGTAGATTTTCCTGGGCTACATTCAATAGCTACATTTACATTTTAAAAGATTAATCAATGTTCCCAAAAGCAGACAGAGGAAATCCCAATTACATTCACCACACTGCTTAAATGGGTGATGTGGGAAAATGGCCAAGTTACACAATGAATTTTGGGTTCTGTTTTGTGTTTAATGAAATTTTCTTTCTACTTCTGAGAAAAGGACAGAAAAATAAGCAATACATGAGAAAAATAAAGTCAGCCATGAAACAATTCCATAAGCATGACTTAAAATGCTACTGAGGAAATCATTCAATCTTCAACCTCTTGTTCTCTAAAAAAAGATTATCTCCAGCGCTCAAAAGTTCTTCATGAATTCCAGGTGCCTTGTCCCTACACAAGAGTTCTCTGCTAACCTTATTTCTTTTCATTCATACACGAAAACACCAATTCATCTTAAGAGGATAAAGACAGGTATCCTTACTCCTCCTGATAAAACAGACTTAAAATGAGTATAATATCAATTCGGTAATATCGAATATTAAATAATTTTGATATTATTTATATGAGATGATATCATATATGATATGATAGATAATTAATAATGATATTAAACAATATCAAATAATAAATAAAAATAATAAATAAAAGTACATCTATAATCTTCAGTTTGTGAACTTTTTGAGTAATATTATTTTTTGATGATTTACATAGAGTTAATTCCTTTTGCAACAAATGATTTCCATATACAGTTAATTCCTTTTCCTTTATAGAAAACATACATGCATAAAATATTTTTGTTATGTAGTATATTTCATGAACATGGGTGTATGAATTTTACATTATTCTTAGGAATATTATCTTCACTATCATTTAAGATGAATTTTGTTTTCAAGTTCTATTAATGTAATTTGCAGAACTGCTTATAATGGTTTTCATAAAGCACAGTATTCATGAAAGTTTTTTTTAATTCCTTATTCAATTATGAACCCACAGGAAGTCATTTATACTCCCAATGACCCACAGGAGATATAAAAAGTAAATAAAATCAGTCTGTAACAGACTGGTTAAAAACTGGCTTAAAACTGGCTCTGAGCTAACGTTCCTAATAGACACCATCCACAGAACAGAACAATTGTCATTGTTTAGTCATGTCCAACTCTGTGTGACCCCATCGACTGTAGCCCCCCCAGGCTCCTCTCCATGAAATTCTCCAGGCAAGAACACTGGAGTGGGTTGCCATTCCCTTCTCCAGGGGAACTTCCCGACCCAGGGATTGAACCCACGTCTCCTATATTGGAAGGTGGAGTCTTTACCACTGAGCCACAAGGATAGGCAAGAATAATTCTGAGTAAGGGGTTGGATGAGAAAGCCAACCCTAAATAACCTCCTCAGGTAGCATTCTGGAATTTCCGATGTGGTTTTCATTACGTTGTCAGAAGCAATATCTGAAAAGTTTATGGGCACCAAAACTCCCATAAAAAAATTCCTAGGAGCCTGCAAGTCAAGAAAACCAAAAAAAGACTTAGCTAGCTCGGCTAAATTCCAAAATGTTAACAGATTTGTTGGAGATTTTATTAGTGTAAAGTATTTGGAGATTTACCAATAAAATATTGTCTTTTATTGGTAGCTTCGGTTAAGCCCTTGCTGAAAAGCAGCTTCTCATTTCCTTAGACTCAAATACTCCTCTGCTTATCATTACAGAGAAAATGGAAACATCAAGTAGAGACAGCAAGTGGCAGAGCAGAAAAAATTAATGCCCTATTTCCCTTCTCCTTGGATCTATTAGTTACTCATATTCCTTGCATTCCAACTGGGATGGAAATGTTTGACTTTTGAAAGGTTAATGGAGTGCTATTGGAACTTTTTGTTCAGGTGCTAAGAATTTAAAAACATTTCTATAAATTCTGAGGTCAAATATAACTATAAACAAATATAACTACAAAAATAAAATGATATCAATAAAAATGTTTTCACTTGTCTAGATTATAGTTTTTGGGGGGTTAGCTAAAGAGAACATTTTAGACTTTCTTATACTACCTAAATAATATTTTCTAATTTTAAAATCTACTAAAATGAACCCAATTAAGAGACTTTATCTGCTATAAAACCATTCTTTAAGCATTCCGAAGCTAAACAAAAATGAGTTTAATGTATCCACTCTCTCTCACTTATTCATGCAGAGTAGATCACCTAGCAAAAGTCAAAATTTTCCCCCTCTATGTACAAACCTCTCCTGTTTTTCAGTCTTTAAATATCTTCTATGAAAATAAAAGACTCATTCATTATCCATGTTAGCCAACTAGCTTTTCTGGGGGTAGATGGATTAATCCAGGGGTGTAAGAAACAGCTAATCTGTCCAGAGAATGGAAATACCACATGATATCATCTGACCTCAAACTTTAGGAGTTTCCTGACTCCTTGACCAATGGAGCATGAAGATACATTAAAGTCTTCAGGAAAAGAAAGATCTAGTTTCTTACCCACTGCTGACTTATTAATGAAGCATTAATACAAGCTTTCACTAATGCTCTTAGTTCTGGCAATGAAGCTGTTCTCCAAGTGCCATCTATATGTTTATATTTTGAGAACAATCAAGAATAAGAAAGAATGTGCAACCCACTAAGAAAGAATGTTTTGTCTGTCTCAAAAAGTAAGAGTTTCTACGCATGAAAACTCAGCCTCTGGGTTTATGTCGAATGTGGGTCACATGTTCATTAACTTGGTGAGAAGGGGCAAACAGCTTTGACTATAATACTCCTTTAACACTTCTCGCGGGCATCACTGCGGTCTGTGGGATGCAGACAGACAGAGAAGTCAGAACCCTTTACTCGGCACGTCCTCTCGTCCTGTGCTCTAACTCATCAATACGATGGAATGCAGACAACTTAGCAGAATACTCTCAAAAACATCAAAAGGTTCAAAGGCTTAATTTTAATAAGCTTTTCCTTTTACTACTAAACTATACAACCTAAGGTACAACTAAATGTTGTCTGACATTACACTCTAATTGGTTCACCTGTGTGAGTCTAAGCGCTCAACTGATTACCAAGTTTCTTAAAGCCAGAAACTCTCAACAACACTTCTATCATCCACAGCACAGGTACACAGTGTTCTACGCGTGTTTATGGGATGATTCACAGATGCGTAGCCCTTGATTAGCACAGCTGATGCAAAAATAAATATTGCTAACAAAAGGAACATGAAAGCAAGCGCCCAACTTTCTATTTAGAACATGATCTGATCTTAGGTGGAGTCATCAAGAGAGCCCTTCATCTTATCGAAATAAATGTTCATTCTGGCTACATCTCGAAATGAGACAAGTAGATGTTCTGCCACCTCCCCAGTGCTGGATGATAACTGTCAATACTACTGCTATTTTGGACTTTGTGGGATGTGAAGATGGGTAAAAATGAGTAGAGTAAACAGAGAAACTAAATGAAAAAGGGTGTGGGGAGGTCAGGTGGAACTTACCATCTATATATTGACAAATACAACTTTTTATCTCCAACCCTGACCTGTCCTCTGAATTCCAGATGGTAGCTATGGGTCAGTTCTTATTTCTGTTCACACATCTGAAAAATGCCCATTTAACACATCCAAACTTAGCTCTTGTTCTTTCCCTTCCAAATTACTGTTTCTTCAGTTTTCCCCATTCGTGCATGCTAAGTCGTTTTAGTTGACTCTTTGCAACCCTACGGACTATAAACCTGCCAGGCTCCTTTGTCCATGGGATTCTTCAGGCAAGAATACTGGAGTGGGTTGCCATGCCCTCCTTCAGGGGATCTTCCCCGACCCAGGTATCAAACCTGCATCTCTTATGTCTCCTGCATTTGCAGACAGATTCTTTACCATTAGTACCACCTGAGAAATCAGTTTCCCCCATCTCAATAAGTAATAGCTCCAGCCTTCAAAATAGCTAAGGCCAAAAGTTTTATCCTCAACATCTCTCTTTCCCTCATATTCTATATCCAACTGTTGGCATCTCCCACTGGCTCTGCTTTTAACATATAACCAGAACCCAGCCACTAGAAGCACCCAGGTCCAAGCCAATATAATGTCTCACCTGGAACACTAGAATAGCCTCCAGTTTGTCTCCCTGCTCCTGCCCTGATTCCTGTCAATCTAGGTTCAACACAGAAGCCAGAATGATCCCTAAGTCAGACAAATATTACCCCCTGCACACAAAACCTTCCAAAGGTTCCCCATCTCACACAGCATCAAAGACACAGGTGTTGTTATGATTTACACTGTCCTGAGTGATCTGTGCCCCAGCTCCCATCCCCACCCTCACCCACCCACACACACACTCTTAATCTCATCTTTCTCTCCCTGGCTCCAAACACATCGGCCTCCTTGCTGTTCCCTGAACATATCAGGTATGATATTGAATCAGAATCCCTGAACATCCTGATTCCTCTGCTCAGAAAGCTCTACCCACAGGTATTTATGTGGTTATCCCCTTACTTCCTTCAGAACTTTTTGTAAATGTGCCATACTAAGTGAGGTCTTTCCTAACCATCCTATTTTAAATTACAATTCACACACCTCAACAGACACACATACCAACACCTATACACATATACTCCTTAGCCCCTTCTCTTTCTTCATTTTTTTTCACGGCCCTTATTACCAACACTTATATTAATACTTATATTTATAACTAAAATGTTACCTCCATGAAGGTAGGCATTTTCTTCTGTTTTGATTTCTGCTGTATCACCAGGACCTAGAAAGGTACCTGGCACATGGTAAGCAATCAGTCATTATTTGTTTAATAAATAAGTGGACCGCTAAGAAGCAAGAGAGAAATACTGCCCACATACTCGCTCATAATGGATTTCAGTCATCTCCCTTGCACTCTTGAGTACTAATCATCCCACCATTACTAGTAGTCCATCCATCACTAATGCTCTATTAACAGCAGTTATTAAGTAACTGTATTTGTGTGGTCCAGAAGCAGCTCTGACCTTCTCATCTCCATCAGAGATGAGACAAAATATAAGCAAACCAATCATAAAAGTTAAGACTTATTGAGTGCTTACAATACACCAGGCACTGTGTTAAGTACTTTAATATGTTATTCAGTCCTCACAGTATTCTAAAACACATATTTATTTCTTTTTAAGAGGAAGAAACTGAAGCATATCGACTTTAAAAACTTTAACTACCATATGATCCAGCAATTTCACTTCTGGGTATTCAAAGGAAATGAAATTATTGTCTTGAAGAGATAGCTTCACACCCATGTTCACTCCAGCATTATTTATAACAACCAAAACATGGAAACAACCTAAGTCTACTGACAGATGTGTGAATAAAGAAAATGTGAGATATACAGAAACAGATATATATTCACTTATATCCCAAATTCATAAAAACTGAGAGTAGACAAGTAGTTGCCAGAAGCTGAGGGGAGGGGAAGTAGGGGGATTTTAGTCAAACGGTAAAACTTCTAGTTATAAAATGAATAAGCTCTGGGGATCTAATGTATAGGATGTGACTATGTTAAAAACACCATTTTGTATGCCTGAAAGTTGCTAAGAGTACATCTTAAGTGTTCTTACCACAAAAAAATAAGGTAATTACCTGAGGTGATGGATATATTAACTAAATTTATTATAAACATCTTGAGATATATATATATATATCTTAAATCTTCACATTGTACACCTTACACTTACATAAAGTTATATGTCAATCATAGCTCAATAAAGATTGGAAGAAAAGAAGGGGAAAAAAAGAGACTTTACACATTTTTTCATGGCTATGAAGTGAAAGAATAAGGATCTGAATTTGGATCATCCAGACGCCATTTTTCACCACTTGCACCTAACAGAAGGATGCTCCCATCATGCAGAACAGGGAAGGTAATGTGGAAGTACTCTTTGAGGCAGTCTGACAAACAGCCTAATGAATGTTGATACTTGGATGTACAAGGGAGCATGTTCCCAACATCAAAGGTGTCAGACCTGGTACCGGAGGCAAGGGGGCCCCATTGCACCTGAGTCAGGAACTCAGTGATACTGACAGTCTCTGTATAAGGGAACTGACTCTGGAACAAAGGTTTGGAAAAGGCTGAGGAAAGAAAAGGAAGGCAAAAGTCTACATGTGGAATACAGATATGTGCAAGAGCATGGAGACAGAAGCGAGTGCATTCACTCACTCGTTTGCTCAACAGTGTAAGCCCCCAGAGCTACAAACACCGTCACGCCTGTCAGGGACACAGAACAAACGGCGATTCCTGGGCTTGAGGGGTTCATCTTCCGACAAAGGCGTTATGGGGGAATGTTAAAGAGCCAGCCTGGATAGGCCAGAAGATGCAGAGAGACTTTTCTGGAGAACAGTGAGGGAAGAAGTTAGCAGATAAAAAGGGAAGAGATTACGGAGGATTTTGACGGTCAGAGGAGTTTGAATTTAGTTGTAAAAATATATTAATATTAGTTGTAGATTTCTGACATACAAAGTAAACATCCATTGAATGAAAGGTCACAAGTTTAAAATGCATTCAAAGCCCTGACCTGGTCACTATTTTTCTCCTTTATGCACTTGGACAATTATTGCAAGAGAGACAATCATTTGTTAGCATCTCTCAATCCACTAATAATTTTGGAAAATATGAGAAGGATTTTTTCTTACTATACTATGCCAGTTCTTATGAGAAATGACTCATATAAATAATACCTCTCTGTTTTGAAATACCTACAAAAAATGACAAAACACAGCTATTTTTCTTCCCCACTCCCCCGCTTCCCACCCTCAAAAATGACTTTCTCAAATAGAAGTCCTTGGAATTGATCAAATAGCTCATTTTCTCCTTGAATTAAACTCCTAAGAAGCACTGTAGAAGTCACAGGGTAAAAGAACCCACCTTCCCTTTCCTTCCTGCTCACAAAACTAGCAACTCACTAGGTCACAAAGGAAAAATCACTTATAAATGTCAATATTCATCCAATACCTATACCTAATGCTTTTATTTGACTCTTTCCTAATACACTGACCTGGTCACATAATCACAGATCTCTGTGTCTCATATTCACCATCTACAAAACAGAATCACAACAGAGCTACCTGGTTGGGTTTCTGGAATAATTTAATGATTAAATATGCCACATAGGTACAATAATGCTGGCCCACTGTAAACTCTCAAATACTAGATTTCATCATTGTTATCACTGCACACATCTTTATTTTTCTATCTGTGGTTTACATTTAAAATTCAAAAATATTTTACAAATGTCATTTGCTGCTAAAATGACTCAAACAGTACAAAAGAGAAAAAGTCAAGACGAAAATTCTGCCATTGTCACCTCTGGCTCCTTTAATCCTCCTCTCCAAAAGTATCATTGTCTGTATGTCCTTCCAGACACATTTTGCATCAGGAAATATAACTATATACCTGGACACTTTAATTTACATATATCAGATCGCATTACAAAAACTGTCCTGCAATTTGCTCTCCTTTCACCGGATGATATGTCTTGTACACATTCCGTATATGTTTGTATCTTTTTAACACAGCAGTTAATTTGGACGCACTTGGCACCACAATTTATTTAATTGGAAGCCAACTGATAGACATGGAGAGTCCAGTTTTTACTATTAACAAACAACGCTTCAATAAATATTTATATGTGTTGTTACACATTTTGGTAATTTTTGTGAATCTGAAGTACATTTGTTAGATTAATGGCTATATTTTATTTCAATTAGACAGTAATTAAAATATAGTTAATATCTTATTATACAACTGCCAGACTGCCTCTAGGAAATTATATACCTCAGCGGTACACTTTTGAAATCTTAAAGATTACACTAATCTAATGTGGATAGAAATACATGGACTCCAGCAGCTTGATCCCTGTACTTATCTACTGGTACAGGTAGTTACAGGAGATTAAGGACCCAGCCTGAACAGACCAGAAGCACAAAAGATCTTTACTGGGAAATACTGGAGGTAGCACTCTGTTATACGTCATGATATTAAAATTAAAAAAACATCATGTAAAATGCTACTTTTATTCTGCTTATCTGCTATCTTTGTCTTATTGTTCATAACACCATTTGCATAATTTTGCTACCAAGATACTACTTTTCAGACAACACAGTCTCAGAAAAACTCTGACATATCTAGGTGGGGTAAATAGCTTTTACCAGTATATTGTGGATACTCAAGGATAAAAGCTAAGGTTTAGCCAGCAGTTAACCCTGACCTATCCACAGTCTACAAGTTGGAGAGACAGTAACACAACCACATTCCTTCTCCCTCCCATTCTGCTCCACATTCCAATCTCCCTTCACGCCTAGAAAGAGATTTACCTAATCCATAATCATCTTATTCCCATCCCCAACAAAGATAATAAGACCTATGGGAAATTAAAAAATTAGCCCTACATAAAACAAACCACACTTTGGGAACGCCAATATAGGTACACAGAGAGTATACAGAAGATATTTTGAATCTAGAGACCAAATCGTTCCAATACAAATTTAAATTAAGAAACTCTTTTCTATGCATCTATTGACTAAAATATACACATCTTAACTTGTGCTTTGATAAACCAAAGGCACCAACTTTTAGGAACAAATGTATGAAGAAGAGACAGTCTTAAGAAAATTATCAGATGCTTTCATAATACAAACGTTGCTGGGAAATTATGAGTCATGTTAAGAAACTAGTTCTATTATTTATTTATTTCATTTCAAATGACTATGTACTTAAGCATCCTACATTCCTGCTTGTCCATAACATCTCCATCTGGTACTTTCTGAATATCAAATTTTACAAAATTGTTTCTGTGGAAACACAAGCATGTAATATTCAAAGGGCAAATGAAAATGAATTGATTTCAGAGGTACTAACCAAAGACTGCCAAAATTGAGGCTACTTTTTATAAAACACCCTGAGAAATTCTGCCAGCTTTAAACAGGCAGCCATTTCACTGCCCTGTCAAAGGGTTATTTTTAATAAGCTCATAATTGTATGTTGCCCATCTTTGTTTTTGTCAATGAAGTTTAAGCAAAATCCCCAATTCATAAGAAAGGCCAAGGGAGGATAAACCCTTTGGTTGAGAAAATTACTAGATACAGAATATAGTATTTCATTTCCCTCCTGGTTCTTGGTGGAGCTACAGCACTGAAAAGAAAGCAAGCTATTTCAACTCCAGAGGAGTCACGGATACTGGCTGTCTGCATAATTCCCAAGCCGAGGCTTATGCTGTACTTCCCAGCCATGCTAACAAACACTTCTTCTCTTTAGCTCTAAATAGCAGCATCAGATACCTGACCCCTTCAGAAGAAGAAACAATCACAGAAGTAAAAACACGTCCCTCCACACCAAACAGAGAGGTGTAAAATTGGGAGGGAAACACACGGGGACCCGAATAAACTGGGCCGTCTACCTATCCAGGAACACCACCCAGTTCAGTCTTCCTCGCCTGATTCTAGCTGTGGGCAATGCTGTTTCCCTGTGGAAGAGCAGAGAGCGTCCGAGCAAACTCAACTGGCAAGAGGAGGCTCAGCTGTGTCAGCTGGTATTTGGAAAAACTGGAGAAGGTAAAATGCCAGGCAACCCTTGGATGAGCCTAGGACACTCTAGAAGGGCACCCTTCCTACCCTCTTCAGCAATAGACTAAAGGCAGGAAACCGGATCTGGCCTTCGGAAAAGATCCAAAAGAATACATTGCCAGAAAAATTTCAAGTTCTTAAATCTCAATTAATAAGGTTCTAGTTAAACTATGTGTTCCATGTGCACTTACTGGCCACTCACAAGATCAGGACTGATGACAAATCAGCATAGGAAAGGATATATTGTTCTATAATAATTGTTTCCTATAATCCACAATTCTCTTGACGACACTGTTTTCTTCATGTCACACCCCTGCTCTTCTCCCTAGGGGAAAGCCCTTTTGACAATCTTACAGTCTATCATTTCAAACATAAACACTCTACACTAACCAGGTAATTAATTTCACTGTCCCCAAACAGAGCTTTTACTTATTCTTGCCTCTGTTCCTTTGTTCCCACAACTCGTAACAAGTGGAATACTGTTCACCTTTTTGCCTGAAGCAGGTTGGATTCTCTGGGTAGCCGACTGAGATGGAGTTCAGTAATCCAAACATGTATTAGACAGTGCCCCTGATATCAAAACCTGAAGAAAGGAGGGGAAGGATATGGAATCGGGTAGAGGGAGAAGTTGAGCAATGACACTGCTACCGCAGCCTCAGCCAACACTCTGAGGATATATGTGGCTAAAGTGGCCTTGCGGAGCTGCCTCGGGTTTGCTGAAATGGTGAGGCCTTTATATTCCACCCTGATCACTCATTGCAAATCGGTCACCACGGGAAGGGTGTGACCTCTGGTGATGTGGCTCTACAGAGGCGATCCCTGAAGGGGTTGATGACATTACCAGTAGCTGAGACAGCAAGACCTTCTTTGAAGGGTGACCTGGAAAGGGTGACATCACCACACACACCACTCTTCCTGCCCCGTCATCTCATCTGTTAAGGCTCACCTCTAGTCCACTTCTACATCTACAGCCCCTGAACACATATCATGAACACTTCATGAAACTTTGTGTTATGTAATACTTCAAAAATAGTATTTCCCTAAACTACACAGGTTGCTGAAGGGAAAAAACATGAGTTATGCATCCTGAGAACTTTTTTAGAACAGAGATAAACACACTGTTTATATTAAAGGCCAGATAGTAAATATTCTAGTTTTGCACATCACATATGGTCTCTGTGGCATACTTTAAAAAAAAAAAAAAAAACAACTTTTTAAAAATGTAAAAACCTTTCTCAGCTGATAGGCCATTTATATATAGGTCAGATGTGGCCCACAGGGTATCGGTTACCAACTTTTGCTTCAGAACAATAATGTCAAGTGGCAATTTTATGCAAGTCACAAATGCAAACCACATATGTAACGTTAAATTGTGTGCCACAGTAAACAAGCAAAAAGAAATCTGTGAACTTAATGCTTTAATCAAAAATATTAAAATATTATTTCAACATGGACTCAATATGAAAATGTCAATGAGCTATTTAAATTCTGTCTTTGAAACCTAGTGTGTACTTTATATTTACATCATATTTCAATTCAGACCAGTCACATTTCAAGTGCTCATTAGCCACAAACAGCTTGTGGCTACCACACAGGACAGAACAGCCAAGCAATACAAAGGATGGTGTTTTGATAACTGTGACTTGGTTTATTTAAATGGCATTTACTGAGTTCTAGCCATTGAGAATTGGAGAAGGCAATGGCACCCCACTCCAATACTCTTGCCTGGAAAATCCCACGGATGGAGGAGCCTGGTAGGCTGCAGTCCATGGGGTTGCTATGAGTTGGACACAACTGGGTGACTTCACTTTCACTTTTCACTTTCATGCATTGGAGAAGGAAATGGCAACCCACTCCAGTGTTCTTGCCTAGAGAATCCCAGGGATGGGGGAACCTGGGGGGCTGCCGTCTATGGGGTCACACAGAGTTGGACACAACTGGAGCGCCTTAGCAGCAGCAGCAGCAGCCATTGAGAACACAGAATGGTTTGTGCTAAATATAAGAATATAGATTTAATAAGAGTCAGTTTTTGCCCTTAAACAGCCCATAGTTCAGTTAAGGATGACAGATGATAAAATAACACTGTGATATGGTAGTGGTCTACAGAAAGTGCTACAGCAAATTTAAAGAAAAGGAGCTAGATTTCAATTGGGCACCAAATCTGTGAGAACTTCTTCAATGCACTATAGATTAACATCATAATTTTTTAAGTTAAAATAATTCAGACTTTAAAAAGTAATTTTTTCTCCTTAAATACCCTCTGTATGAGGGAAATTTGGGCTTCCCTGGTAGCAGATGGTAAAGAATCTGCCTGCAATGCGGGAGACTTGGGTTAGACCCCTAGGTTGGGAAGATCCTCTGGAGAAGGGAAAGGCTACCCACTTCTGACCTGGAGAAGTCCATGGAGTCACAAAGAGTCGGACACAATCGAGCAACTTTCAGTTCCACTTTCATGAGGGAAATTAATTTCTTATGCAACAGAAGAACTCTACCACAGCTGGATAAGAAGTACATAGCCTCTCATGATCATTCCATTTTACAGAAGGCATAAAATTGAAGGTATTATTTCAAAAATATATTTTTGAAAATATATTTCAAATTTACACCACAGGTGCAACTTTCTATTTCTCATAACTTTTTTTTTTTAAGGACCAGGTGCTTCATGTGGCAAAATTATGCTTCCTGAAATTTCAAATAGTTGAAAAGATTTTCTTCTCATTTTTGTGCAAATTTTATTATTCCCCAGAAAATACAATTGATATAAGAAAGCCTTAGAAATATAGTATTATCCCTGAAGAGAGAAAATAGGGCCCATTTTCTCTACGGTGTTTATCTGGGAGTCAGACAGATACGAAAATAAAATCTGAATATCTTCTACAAATATCAGGTTCCCTGGTGGCTCAGATTGTAAAGAATCTGCTTGCAATGCAGGAGACCCGGGTTCGATTCCTGGGTCAGGAAAATCCCTGGAGAAGGGAATGACAAGCCATTCCAGTATTCTTGCTTAGAACGGTAAGAGGAACCTGATGGACTACAGTCCGTTGAGGTCACAAAGAGTTGGAATGACTGAGCGACTAACAACAACTTTCAACTTCTATAAAAATCCAACATAACCATTCCCATCAAGTTTTTCCCCCAATAATATCACCAGGTTCCCAGGCACTTGTCCTGAACACTTCCAGCATGAAAGTAACATAACCTGTAACTGTTATTCTTTGTGCCTACTGATAATGGTTTTAAGCTATTTGATTATACTGGGATATTCTGGTATATGTGACTAACTGTAAAAAATGAACTTCACTGTTATAAGAAAAGGGGATAATTAGTTTTCCTGTTAGCATTTAAACTTTATTAACCTAAAACCGTATTTAAAGCAAGTTCATAACTAAATTTTATTCATACTAGAAACATGAATATTCTGATACCCACTGAAGGAGAATGAACACACATTTAAAGTCTCATTAGTAATGTGGAACATCAGCTGAACTTGCTTAACATTTTCTATGCTATCTTTCTCACACTGGAGCAGAAAAGTTACTAATCTGGGGACGTAGGGGAAAAGCAAAGTAGTTACAGACACTGGTTAAAAAAAAAAATCTCATAAAATCTATAGATCCTCTTCTTGGAAAAATTCAAACTTTCATACACACTATATGCTCATAAGGAATCCATAAAAGTTCATTTACTCCAAGCTAAGATTCTTTCAATTAAAAAATAGATCAAATTTATCAGTGAAGAATAAAATACTGAAATTAAGCAAGAAAGTATCATCGATGAGTCTTTTTATAGTACTGCAAGTTAATGTTGCATAAGAATAAGCTGCCTCAATAAAAGAAGAATGTTCAAAAGTTACAGCAGGCATCAAACCACAGCAGTAAAACAAAGGATGATGAGCAGATTCTGAGCAGATTCTCTGACACTCAGTCATTGTTACCATGCTGTACTGATTAGACCTAGGGAAAGTGCCAGAAATAACCACTCCCTTCTTAAAAAGCAGTAGATGAATGTTTAGGTTCGCTTGTTCAGTCGTGCTGTGGGGAGGGAGGGGCACCGCAGACAAATATCAGTGGCGTGTCTGGGGAGCACTCACAGTGTTCCGGCCACACTGGGTTTGCCCCCGCTCACGGCGCGTGTGCATTCCCCATCTACACTGCTCAGGCTCCAGGTTGCTCTACAGGGAGCGGGCCCTGAGTTGCGTCACTTCCCAGGGTCAAGCCACTCAGGTTCAGGTTTTCGGGTACTCCACAAAGACGCAGACTCGGTTGGGCCTGCGTTTTGTGCCTTCCCCGGCCCAAGCTGCCATATGACCCAGCAATCCCACTCCTGGGCATACACACCGAGGAAACCAGATCTGAAAGAGACACGAGCACCCCAGTGTTCATCGCAGCACTGTTTATAATAGCCAGGACATGGAAGCAACCTAGATGCCCATCGGCAGACGAATGGCTAAGGAAGCAGTGGTACATATACACCATGGAATAATACTCAGCCATTAAAAAGAATTCATTTGGATCAGTTCTAATGAGATGGATGAAACTGGAGCCCATTATACAGAGTGAAGTAAGCCAGAAAGATAAACACCAATACAGTATACTAACGCATATATACGGAATTTAGAAAGATGGTAACAATAACCCTATATGCAAGACAGAAAAAGAGACACAGATGTATAGAACAGACTTTGGACTCTATGGGAGAAGGCGAGAGTGGGATGATCTGAGAGAACAGCATCGAAACATGTATATTATCTATAGTGAAACAGATCACCAGCCCAGGTTGGATGCATGAGACATGTGCTCGGGCCTGGTGCACTGGGAAGACCCAGAGGGATGGGATGGGGAGGGAGGTGGGAGGGGGGATCGGGATGGGGAACACATGTAAATCCATGCCTGATTCATGTCAATGTATGGCAGAAACCACTACAACATTGTAAAGGAATTAGCCTCCAACTAACAAAAATAAATGAAAAAATAAAATAAAAAAGAAAAAGATTAAAAAAAAAAAAGCAGTAGATGAAACCTAGCACTCCCTGCTTCAAAAGCGTTTTCAGATGCTTCAGTTCCTCTCCCTCCTGCTCAGTGTCAGGGCCAGCAGCTACTCCACACTAGCTCCATGGAAAGACCCTCAGCCATCTAAAGGATGCTTTGTTTAAAAGGCAGTCAATAGCTAGCTCTGCACCTTTAAAATGTGGCCAGGATCTGGACATGAAGTAGGAGATACTGTAAGCTATTCTGCCTTCAAAATTTGCAGCTTTGAACTAAGTGATGGGTATATGAGGATATTCTGCACTATCTTTGCAACTCTCTGGTAAATGTCAGATTATTTCAAAATAAAAAGTTCTAACAAAGGAGTTCTTCCGAGAGATTACTCAGTAGTAGTGTTTGTTTGCTCCATAGACCTGCACAGGCTGGGGAGTGAGTTTTCTTAAAAATTGATGGCAGATGGGATTTAAAGGAAAGAAATATTACATCTGGCTTCCAAGTGAGAGTCCCCAACATATTTTTTAAAAGAAAGAAAGATTTCAAAGAAAAGCATGCTATCAGCCTCTGAACCAAGCGTTCCCGGAGAACAGGAGCACCGGCAGAGCAGGGAAGGGCCACGCGAACCCGTGCTGCATGGGCCACTCCTGCCTGCGGCGCTGGGAGCCACAGGCTGCAGCCCTCAGGTCAAGATCTAGGCTGATTAGGAAAAACTGCTGTGTTTGGGAAAACTGTCCAATTCAATGGGTCATTCGTAAGTAAAGCAGATGCTAATCAACTGGTAAGTCATTAAGTGGTGCTGAAATGATTTTACAATAGCTTCACTGAGTCACAAGTTTTTTAATACACAAAATAGCTTATTTTAGGGATGCATTTTATAGAAAGAAGCTAACTTTTATCAAGAACTGATTTAATGTTATTAAATCAGTTATGAACATCCTCGCAAGCACTTTTCATAGTACTTACTGAGTGAACGTAAACTTTTAATTAAACTAAATAAAGCATGTGTGAAGAACTCCAATTCCAAATTGGCAAATTTGAAACACTGCAACAGAATAAAAACGGCCAGTCCACTAATAGGAACTCTCCCATCTAAGTTAGACGAAAACAAGGCATTCCCTAGCTAAATAAAAATAACTTTGACTCCTTACTTAAAACAGGAAAGGTAAAGTAATAGCATGAAATTGAGCAAAATAGTGAAAGTTAAAGTTGGACAGTCATGTCCGACTCTTTGTGACAGAGAAGCCTGCCTGGCTCTTCTGTCCATAGAGTTCTCTGGGCAAGAGTACTGGAGTGGGCTGCCATTTCCTAGGGAAAGCAACAGGGAAGCCTAGCAAAATAAGCAAATCAAAAACTGAAAAAGCACTAAAATAATAACACCTCCCAAGAAACAAAGTGATTTTATAAAAGTTCTTATGTGGAAAGGAAAAAGGCTGGTTATTTTAACGAAATGGACACCTTGGAGTGAGTTTAAAAAATAGTACGGCTTAAACTTGGCTTGTTATTTAGTAGTATTTAATATTTCCTCAGTAAAACAGTGTCATAGATAGCAAGCTTCTTGAGTTCTCAGAGAATAAGCCAGAACTAAAGACAGATCCTTGATGAACTCATAAATATAGCTGGTATACTAGAAAACCTGTATGTTATTAAATGATTGAGGCAAAGGTGTACTCGAGTATGTATGAAATGTTTCAAGGCCCCACTGAATATAAAGAACAAAGTATTCTTAACCACTTTGAACACTTTTAAAATTAAAAAAAATTTTCTATCAAAGTATTCTTTATACTTACACAAGTATTTTCTGTCATTTTGCAATACAACATCTTGTGGAATACAAAACACTGCAAGTACAGACAGTTGGGCCATATGAAATAAGTAAGATACAGCAGAGGAAAATAATATCCTGTACCACAGCAGACCTATAAGGGAACGTGATAACAGGCCACCATCCTTGCTGTGTTTTAAGCAAGCACATTACAGGGGTTCATAAATAGAAAATTGGTTTAGAAACTCTGAGGTAAGCTTCTTATTTTACTCTTCACTGCTTGAGTCATGCTGGATATCCAAGCCCAGTTATGATCTCCACATCTGAAAGGGAACGCAGAGAAATAAAAGGGAAGGAAGCCCACACAGATGATGAAAGGGTTGGAAAAAGAAGAAAGACCCAGAGGGTAGAAGTATTCAGGCTGGGAAGAAAGAGCTGAGGGGATACTTTTTAATGTCCTTGAAATATAAGGACCATTATATTGAGAATGGTAACCAGCTGTTCCCCATATCTATTTAGGGCAAACCCGAAGAAAATGGCTTAAATCAAAGCAGTGACAGATTTGGGTTACTAAGGGAAATTGTGAAGTCTTTTCCAGAATTATTTAAAACTAGACAGATATTTAATGACCTAAGGTAGTTAACACAGAGAAGTGAGAACTACAATCTGATTTCCAAGGCTCTTTTAAATGCTAATTTCTACATAACTTTATCAAGACATATTAAAATGCACACAGAACTATTAGATATCATTGAACACAGTCAAATATTCTGAATTATAGAAAGCAATGAAAACCGCTTGGGATCAAACCATAATGTGAGACACTGGAAAAGATTTCTAACCACAGGATTCTTCAGCTTTGTTGGAACTATTCATCACCAGAAAGGGACTGTAACAGTAAAACCTTGTAAAACACCTTGTAAAAGTACTGTGCTGATTTTTAAAAAAACAACTGTGTAAATAATCTGATACAATTCTTAGACATATTAGATGCTCAGTAAGTGTTAGTTCTCTTTCACTCCCTTAGATGCAATATATAAGGTTTTGGATTTTCCAAAAGGAAGAGACATACATACCCATGAGACTCCCCTGGATTTTTGCTGTTGTTCACCTTAGTCACAGAACCAAAAAGTAGGAATGTAGAAGTACCAGCCGTCAAAAAAGACTTCTCTCCCCCTTTCCATTCTGGAACTTCCCGCCTTTCCTCTTCCTGTCTCTTTTTCTCTGGAGTTCACAGGTCTGAGTCTTATTTTGAATATCATGTTACTATAGTATAGGCAAATTATGATAAATCAAAAGGAATCCGCATTTTCCGTTACAGGCCTTCACAGCTCATTTTTTAAGTGATCGACGACAAGCTCAACGCTGGTATAATCTGAAGGCTTCTGAGGTGTTTCAGCATTCAGAAAACACAATTTGGAGACAGATCTCCAGGAGCAACTAACTCTGCAAACCCCAGGACCTATGCTGCCTGACTGGAGAGTCGCTACTGATAATTAAATAAAAGAAGAATCACGGCTCACATCTTTTAGCCTTGTTATCTTGTTGCTTGGTAACTAGCATTACTTCTGCACTCTGATCACTTCACAAATGCTACAGTAAAATTATTCTAGCATGCAGTTCACCTGGTGATTTTCACATCAAGAGTGGGAGAAAGTTTTCGTCACAGGTTTAGGGATAATCTTTTTTAAAAGCTAAACCTTTCTGAGAGTCTATAACCTACCCATAAAAAAATAGGTTATCAAATTGAGTATGTTTTATTCCCTTCAAAATAAAAAGGGTTTGGGTTTTGTGGGTTTTTTTTTTTAATGGAACCAAACAGTAAAATATTTTAAGGACAGGAAAATATTGATAGTCAGCTGATTTGGCTATAAACACAGGAAATTATTTTCCTGTCTATTTTTATGAATAAATCATTCCATCATCTGTAAAACAAATTACATTCTCTCAAAAATCATCTTATTTCTCTAAGCAACTAGTATTATGATCCAGCTTTTTGTTAGAGAAATTTTACATGTAGTCAAAAATATTTTTTTGATTCCAGAGAAATTAAGATCAGTGATCATTTCTCTGCAGTGAAAGAATACAGTTTTTATACATTTAATTAAATACATTAATTGTTCACTGAATTATATCAGGCTCAGAACTGAAAGAAGTGCTTAAAATATTGGTCCTCTATTCCAATTCAATTAGAATGCAGGACAGGCAGAACTAGTAGAGAAGAGAAGACTGGATATGGTCAAAGATAAAAGGTAAGAGATACAGGTTGGAATGATTTAACTGGGAGCTGACTGAATGAACCCAAATAGAATGCACCAAGGAATCACTGTGCTGATCCCTGCATCCTGGATCCAAAGTGTCTGAATGACCCAAATGCCACAGGGTATGTACACAGATAAATGAAATGAAACCTGCTAGTACAAGTAAAAAGTTACAGATATGAGAGAGAGACGCGTACTTGAGAGTTCTCATAAATGAGAATAAACATCCCAGAAAAAACAGGAATTAACTTCTCATTTGCGAGTAAAAGCAACCCTGGGTTTGGGTATGGCACTTATTTTTACTTTAATGCCACAAGGGGAGAAGGGCAAACCTGTACTTTTATCTTTAACTATGTATTTCCACAGTCTGATGTTGATATGAGAAGTAAAATATAGAAAGAAATTAGGGTATTTAGAAGGTAACAGTTTAAAGTTCCAACCTTTTTGGTATACCAGATCTCAGAATTACAGATTTGCAGAGACATTTCAGGGTACTTTAAAAATTAGTATACTTTTACAAGACATTCATATATTTGTGAATAAATTTGTCATTTTTTAAAAGGTCAAAAGATTTCAATGACATATATGTAGACTAAAATCGATTAAGCTGTATTTATTTACCAGGATACAGGACATAAGCTAGAAACTCATCAACTAGCCTCATGAAAGAGGACAATTATTCTAGAACTTAAGAGGACAGGGGTATTGATAACTAGTAAGTCCTTGCCTGGGTTTTGATTCCCATCAGGTCGCTGGCACAAACTCAAGATGTGCAAACGGTTCTTTAAGGCTGAAGGGACAAAAGCCAAGGAAGTAAAGCTATAAATACAGAGATATCCTAAGCTCCCAGGACTTTGAGGCCACATGTTTCTGACCCACTTGAAGAAGACAAGAAACACCTTACTCTTTGGCACTTACCTGAAATTACTACGCAAAACATACAAACCCACACACACACCATTACTCCCAGGTGTCAATTATTTCTTTTCTTCATCTATTGTGGGAAGATGAAAATAGGGGGGTTACAATTAAGGGATAAATATTTAACTGGCACAGCAAACAGCCCTGGTAGAAGGTGCCTCAGTGACCAAAGCTGAAGCGAGCCTCAGCACCTTGTGCGGCCGCAGTGCCCTCCCATGGGCTGCTTCTACTTGCCTGTCGCTGCATTTCAGCTGCTGCTGCCACTACAACTTCAGAAGCTAGATGAGGAACTGAAAGAAGGGGAAGGCAAGTTTGTGCTATTTTCAGAGAAAATACAGAATCGCAGACTACTGACTTAAGGTATACTAAATTCATTCTGAGAAATGGGAAACTGCCCTAATAAGAGGTAGGGATATTGATCCAAGTGCACAACTCCTACAAAGAGATCGAACATTTTTCTAATGTATGTCGTCTTCTGGATTAATTCTGAAGTGTGTTCTCCATATAAATACTTTCCAGCAAATACTCTTTGAGATCTAAGTCCTGTGGAATGGCCAGAAGTTTTGTTTATAGTAGTTTTAATGTCTCTGTGCGTGTGTGCTCAGTCAGGTCTGACTCTGCAACCCCAGGGACTGGAGCCCGCCAGGCTCCTCTCCATGGGATTTCCCAGGCAAGAATACTGCAGTGGGTTGCCATTTCCTTCTGCAAGGGATCTTCCCAACCCAGGGATAGAACCCATGTCTCTTGTGGCTTCTGCACAGGCAGGCAGATTCTTTACCACTGGCGCCACCTGGGACGCCGTTAACATTTAGTAATTTGTTTATGGTAGGTTTACTTCTTAATATCTATTTGAGATTTTAGGCGTTGATGAATTTACAAAAAATTTACTTGATTAAATATATGTTAACATTTCTACATCTAATATTTATAAATATATAAATATACATATCATCTATTTTTTTAATCTACTGTATCATGTATTTAAAGTTGAATATATATATATGCATGTATATACATGTATGTATAATAATGAATATATATTTTAGAATTTCCCAACTTATCCTTTGTAATACACTTTAAAAACACTAACATAAGCATGAATAACGCCACTAAATCTCCCATTTTTACATAAAGTCTTTCAATGGAAGCTGTAATAAACTTAAAATACCGAGGAATTCAAACTCTATGCTCAAGGTAAAATATCTACCTATATAGGTGTGAACATATTTCTGCTTAAGACTTTGTGCCTATTTGAGCTAAAAACTGAGTTCATAAAGTTTGGCCTCAAGGCAACTGTAAAACTAAATTGAAATAATATAACAATATTGGTTTACAATGAAGTAGTTATTCCCCAAAGATTCATATCAGCTTGAAACTAGCCTTTGAGTTGATCTATGAAAATAAACGATCTAGGAATTTATTTTTAATGGCTATCACAGTGAAACAAACCCTACAGTCAGCTTATTAGAAGCTAATCACTGGGTCTTCACTAACTCTCCACTATATCATCGCTTTAGCCTACATATACTTCATTCTATGCATATAAGAATATCTGAATATTAAATATTTTTTCAAGGTGAAGAGGTGTGATTTCTAATTTGTTGCTAGTTGCAATTTAAAAAAACTATCATTTCCACTAAATATACTTTTCTCTCATTTTATTTTCCTAGTTAAAAAGAAGTGTTCCTTCATTTCCTAAGTATAGCATATACTTTCTAGGTGTGACAGATTTGAGATGTCATATGAGGGCCTTGTCAAAACATCTACCCGCACTCTACTGAAGGAAGTCTGAACTTCCATTATACCTTTATAAATTCATTATTTTGCTTAACTTTTTGAACATCCTCAAAGTGCAAGTATTATCTGGAAAGGAAACTCATTATTCATCCTTACACACTTACACTTGACTGCATGTGAATTTATCAACTCATGACAGTAAACTTTTCAGTAAAGGATATAGTCATCGACTCCTGAGGGACAGGGGCAACCATGCGGAACACCTGAGGGAGCCAACAATTAATTGTGACCTACCTGAAAACACGCCCAAGACCCAGCCAGGAGGATGGCATTCGTTAGCCGTTATCTTAGATTACTCGTTATCTTTAGAGTTAGGTTCAAGTTCACAGGGTTATATTTTAAAGCTGATAAGAGAAACAGTGTTTTCCACACTGGATGCTAAATTAGATATTGTACAAGTACACTCCTATTTAAAGACTACAATGCTTCTTAAATACAACTGCTGGCAAGAGTTATATGCCATTACTTCTTTTACCTCAAATTAGACACTTGAACATTATAGACAATCTGAGGGTGCACTCAAGTAGCACTGAGACACTAGCTACCTTTCTAGTAATAGCAAAAGGCTCCTCCTTCTGTTTCTCTAATTCTAAACCTGCAAAAGCTCAACTGTCTGTGAAAACTTTTTAATTCTATAATTTAACTTATAGAAAATAATAACAAAAATTTTACCCATTCCCACGTTTAAACCAATATTAATATTTTGCCATATTTGTTTTCAATCTCTTTTGCCCCAAGAAAGGAAAGAAATTCATGCTTTTAGGAAATATCCTCAATTCCTATAGAGCACTATCATCTTAAGACACTATAGTAGTTTCTGTGATAAGATGGCTTTGGAAAATGAACTATCTACCGCCTTCTTAGAAATTCACAATGATGTCACTACGTATTGATTCTGAGATATCCTGGAGTAAAAAAATACATATTTAAATATCTAACAAAAGTCTCCCAAATTCACCTGGACAAATAACTCTCTTTTCTTAGACTGTGATTTCCAGAGCATCACAGGACCATAAAACACCAGCTGGGAGACCTTGCTTTGGAGTAATTTTGAGAGTCATTAAGCTTTACACACACACACACACACACACACACACACACACACACTTGGAGTAATTTTGAGAGTCATTAAGCTTTACACACACACACACACACACACACACACACACACACACACACACACACACACACACAGCTTTCACCATTATTTTTCTCAAAGAAAAGGCCATACTCTTGTCACCTCACAAGAGTCGAAAGTTATCAAAGAGTTTGTTTCCAGATTGCCTCAGGTATTGACAAAAAGCCTCTAAGTGTGTATCTGCAACTGTTCCATCTCAGTTGTTTTCTATGGCATAGTGAAAATATGGATCACAGATGAATCTGTTATACTAAACTCACTCTACACTTCAAACCAAGTCTTTGGCTTTTGGGAATAAAAACATGAATTTGAAGAGCAGAATACCATTCTATTACGTGGCACAAAGAAATGGTCTGTTATTTGACACTGTCTTGTCATTTGATGAATGTTGGGCAAATCATGAGAAATCACCTCCAGGCTAAAATCTTTCCTTTTAGATATTTAATAAAGTGATTGCATAAAACAAACAACATCCAACAAAGCGTACCAGTGAAATAAGGACGGACACTCGCTGAAGAACAAAATGTTCAGTTTCATGTGTTCCTAAAACTAAACCCCTACAAACTCATGCTTGGTTCCACTTAGAAGTATTTTGTGAACCAAAAGAAAAATAACCCAATGATACTGCTATGAACACATAAAAGTGAACAAGTGAACAGAGATCATAAACTTCCCATTATTTTCATTTTTCTAGAATTAGAAGTTTGAAAGGATTCCTGTAAAAGAATAAATTTTTCCACCCTACTTTACGTGTTCTCTTCTAGCATTTCACTGAATAAACCACTGGGATATGTCTTCCCTCTCTCAGAATGGCACTCATTGTTACAAATTAAGAAGGAAAGGTAAACATCTCAGAGAGTAATAAATTCTAATTAACAAGTAGTTCATATTTTCCAGAACTGTTTATCTTTTCTATCCATCTTTAAGATCACTTAGAAATAGTATCAATAACCAAAGAAAATGTTTATAAACAAAACAAAATGTAAGAGACAAAAATTCCACCTTGCTGGCAGAAAACCTGTCCTGGCTAGTCTCTACACAATATGAATTTTAAAGATACAGATGGTAAAATAAATGGTTTAAAATTTTTATAGAAACCTCTTGGAGAATTTAGTATAATGAGTTTTATGAGTGTGCTCATAATTAAGTTCTCAAAAATTTCAAGGACTTGATAGTACTTGAAACTGATGTTATAAAATTCTCTTTCATTGTTACTTTTATTATGCACACAAGCAAAAGAAAAACAAATCTTTATCTCTAAAAGTGAGTGTTGAGATAAAACGAAATTGTGTGCGTGTGTGTCAATACATCTTGAAATGATTCCACTAACTCTCCACGTTCTAGTTTTAAATTACAAAGGCAGTGAGAGGAGGATTTACTTTGCATTCCTAAAATCTTTGATTATTGGATAGAAAACCATTCATATCCTTATTATTATCATTATTTCCTTCTGGAATAATATTAAATAACATCTTAAAGTTATAAGGCAATATTAAAGTTATAGTCGGACCAGTGGCCTTAGATATATGGCAAAACTAAGAGAATTATATCTTATATATCATGGTTATTTATGCTGATAACCTTTAAATATTGTATCTTGCCTTTGAGCTTCCACTAGCTTTTTTTAAAACAGTCTTCAATAAAATTAACTTGTTAAGGGACATAACTTGGAAAAGACATGGTTTTAGCAAATATGTAAGAATTATTTTTCAAACAAAATGGAAACAAAAGACAAGACACAAATACAATTTTAGACAAAAGCACTTAATGACAAATTATTTAATTTTAGAAAGAAAACTAAGTAACATTAAACATTAAGAAAAGCTGGTGAACACCTAAATGAGTAAAAGGAACAGATAACAATTTAAGAAAAGTATACGCAAGCTATTATCCTCGTGCAAAAAGTGGAGTGACAACTAAATACAGGATAAATGAAAACTGCTTATGAACAATTAAAATGATTATACAGTCTTGTACACCTGTCATCTTCTAATCTCCTAGCATATTATATCCATTAATCCTCCCGGCATTAGTCTGAAACAGGATGAAAGGCAACACAACTCATATAGAACTAAATAGAGTTTATAAAATTGAGCAAGCCAACTCCAAAATTTTAAGAGGTCACCCTTGAGAGGAATAAGGGAGAAAGAAATCTCTAATATTCTTGTTCTCGTTTTTTAACATCTAGTTCAAACCCTAAAATCAGGCAACACTGTGAGAGTTTTTCTTTCATAACATCTTTGGTCAATATATTATTCTTCTATTGATGTAATTCCTCTGGTTTTAGAATTTCTTTATCTGTTCAATGAAATGTTAAAATCATTGACTTTTTCAGACTCTGACATGCTAAATCTGTTTTCCACTCATCTGATCCCATTTTGCATTTTAAAAATATATGTTTTCCTCATCAAGCTTTCTAATTTCCAAAAGATCAATCTCTGAAAAAAAATAAATGCAACAAAATCCTCTTTAATAAACTTAAGATGTAGGATTAAGAATGAATCATATCAAATGAAAAATAGAGCAGGTAAGAATTCTGAAGATAGAAAATGAGAGAGAGTCTCAAATGAGTAGTACCTAAATCCTGTGTAAATCTAACTACATTTTTTAAAAAGATGAATGGCTAAGAAGGTGAAGGCACATCACATTTCTGGAAGGTTTCACAGATAAACAGGGATCATTTTTGCAAAGTAGAAGCAGGATTTGATGAAGAATCTATGTTTTCACATTGTAACTCTTGGCTATTTAGTTTTTATTCATAAAGGTAAATTACTTAAATAATACAAAATGCTGTTTTAAAATAAGTACATGCCAACTCTTTGCTCTGGATCAAATTTACTTTGCCAACTCTTTACTCTGGATCAAGTCTTTATGCCTTTCTAAGCCACTAACATGAAGTAAAGCAGTCTAGCCCTAAATAGTTCACAAGTAGCTACTAATAGGGTTAATCTGCTTATAACAAATCACTTTAAAATTTATCACCAGCAAACATCTCTGGGGTGACCATAAAGCATTGGATACAGTGTGGGCACCTTCACTGTCCATAACTTAATTCTTTCACAGTGATCCTAAACACACTTTAAAACCTAGAAGATGGGCTTCCCTGGCAGCTCAGTAATAAAGAATCCACCTGCCAATGCAAGAGACACGGAGCCGATCCCTGATCCCACATGCATGGAGCAGCGAGGCCCGTGCACCACGACGGCCGAGCCTGTGCTCTACGGCCTGGAAGCCCCAACTCCCGAGCCCATGTGCCCCAACTGCTGAAGCCCTGGCACCCTAGAGCCCGTGCTCCGCAGAAAGAGCAGCCACGGCAACGAGAAGGCCACGCACAGCAACTAGAGAGTGGCCCTGGCGTGCCCCCAGAGGAAAGCCCGTCAGCAACCAAGACCCAGCACAGCCAAAAATAAACAAATCATAAGCAACGCGAAGATGACCTCCTTACATCCTTTAACATATATACATGCCTATGTCTTCCCACCTTTATAGAAGACATTTTATATCATCATAAAAGGATACCTTGATTTGGTTGGTTGGAGAAAATTTAATTTCTCTCTTTCTCTCACTGAAGACTCCCATGAGTTCTGTCTTCCAAATATATCAAAAATCCAACCATTTCTCACTACTGAATAACTACCCTACACAAAAGCATGATCTCTTGCTTGTATTATTTCAATCATTTCCTGACTATACCGATTGTTTATGCTGTTCTCTAGTATAATTTACATTTCACACAATAGTTGGAGTGATCTTTTAAAAATATGTAGCTCATAGAAAATCCCAAAGAATATACTAAAATGAGGTATAGGATACAAGATCAACAGACAAAATGCAACCATATTTCCATATGCCAGCAATGAAGATGTAGAAACTGAAATTTTAAAAATACCACTTATAATTGCTAAAACTAAAGTGGATTCCCTAGTACAAATATAACAAAACATGTATAGGACTGGCATGCTGAAATTACAAAACAATGATGAAAGAAGTCACAGATCTAAATAAAGGGAGAGACATATTCATAGACTGGAAAATTCAAAAAAGAAGTTAATTCTCCTCAAATTGATCTACAAATTTAGTTCCTATTAAAATCCCAGTAAGATTATTTTTGTAGGTATTAGACAAGAGGATTTTAAAATATATATGGAAATGCAAAGGAGGAGACTAGCAAAAATAATTTTGAAAAAGAAAGTGGGAAGAAGAGTTCTAAGTGACATTAAAATGGAGAGTAAGTCAGACACTGTGGTACTGGAGAAGAGTCAGAATCAGTGGAACAGGATAAATAACCCCAAAATAGATCCACAAAATATGGTCAACTGATTTTTGAAAAAGGTATGACAGCAAATGCATGGAAGAAGGACAGCCTCTCTTCAACAACAGGTGCTTGAGCAATTAGATACACAAAGGCAAAAAAAAAAAAAAAAAAGCCTCAACCTAAACCTCTTAAACAAAAAATTAACTCAAAACGAAAACTTCAAAAATTAAGAGAACATTTTCAGGATCTAAAGCTAGACAAAAAGTCTAAACAAAATGTTTTAGACTTGATACCAAATACACAATCTATAAAAGAGTGATAAATAGAATCTCATCAGATTAAAAACTCTCACTCTGTACAAGAACCTCCCTGCTGTTAAGAAGATGACAAAACATGCTATAGAGGGAGAAGAATATATTTGCAAACTTCATACCTAACAAAAGATTAGTAATTACTGTACAATATTCAAAGAACTCTCAAACTCAACAGTAAAAAACAAGTAGTCTAATGAGAAAATGGTACGTCCAAAATACACTAAGAACTCTTACTATTCAACAATAAAATGAACAATCTTATTTAAAAATGGGCTAAAGATATGAACAGATATCTCACCAAAAAAGATATACAACTGGCAAATAAACGTGAAAAGATGCCCAATATCAGGTATCATTAGTAAACTGTAAAATTAGTAAAATTAAAACAACAATAAAATAGACCATGCACCTATGGGAATGATCAAAATCCAAAAATACACCACCAAATGCTGGCAAAGATGTGAAACAACAGGAACACTCATTCACTGGAAATGGGGATGCAAAAGAGTACAGACACTTACTTTGGAAGTTAGTTTGGTGGGTTCTTATAAAAATAAGCATATGTTTACCACATGATCCAGCAATTGTATTCCTTAAAAGAGCTGAAAAATCCAAACAAAAATCTTCACATATATTTTACAGCAGCTTTATTAATAATTTCCAAAATCTAGAAGCAATCAAGCTGTCCTTCAGTAGGTGAATGGATAAACAAACTATGGTTCATGCAAAGAATGCAATAGTCTTCAATGCTAAAATGAAATGAACTATCAAGCCAGGTAAAGTCACAGAGTAAACATGTGTGTTAGTCACTCAGTCGTGTCCGACTCCAGCCCAATGGACTGCCAGGCTCTTCTGTGCATGGAATTCTCTAGGCAAGAATACTGAAGCGGGTTGCCATTTCCTTCTCCAGGGGATCTTCCAGAGTGAGGGATTGAACCCAGCTCTCCTGCAATGCAGGCAGATTCTTTACCATCTGAGCCACCAGGGAAACCCAATCTGAAAAGGTTATGGACTGTGTGATTCCAACTATAAGACAGCCTAAAAGGCAAAACTGTGGAGACACTAAAAAGATCAGTGGTTTCTAGGGTTTGCGGTGAGGAGGGAAGAATGAATAAGCAGAGCACAGAAGACTTTTAGGGCAGTGAAACTACTCTGTAGGAAACCATAAAGCTGAATACATGTCATTACGCATGTGTCCATACCCACAGAATGTATATCACCAAAAGTGATCCCTCATGTAAACTACGGGCTTTGGGGGACTATGATGTGTCAGTGTAGGTTCATCAATTGCAACCAATGCACAAGTGTTACAGCATGTTGATGGTTGCTGAGATGCACACACTGGGGCAGGAAATATATAGAAAACCTAACTGCTCTGAAAAATACAGTGGGCGAATAGACAGATAAATAAACATTCATCTTACGGACACAGACAGGCTTTAAAATAAGAAAACTGCCTTTTTGCAATAACATCATACACATTTTATATTAATAAAACGAATCTTAACATTGCAAAGAAACTTGTGAAGAAAACTGTATTCAGCCCACTGAGTTCTGTTTTCTCAAATACTACTGATAATAACAGCATTCTCAAATGAAACACCCCACTGCTTTGGTTCTGATACACACACATGCAGAAAACGTGACGTATTACTTCTTAAGACTTGAAAAATTTATTCTGAACACTTACTGTATTTCAAAGCAATTTCAGTAATACATATAAACATATATAGGCTCACCATACCCATACACACACATATATAGTATCCTTTCCTTTTTATTTCCCAGTGAAGGGGGGAAAAGCTTTAGTTGATCAATATACTTAATTACTTAGTTTCATTTGGTAGAAATAATGAACTATCATGTTAACAAGAACTTTTTACTCTCAAAGGAAGGTGTAGTAATGTGAAAAGTTGATTATTGCTCATTTTTTAAATGCAGTTATTTTCATATCAGAGCCTAACACATTAAGCATGCTAATAAGCAATTCATTTAGACCATCTTCCTCAGAAATACCTAATAAAGTCACACATGTTCTTTGAGCTTGAACCATCATATCTGGCTTTTAATATTCAAATTGTAATGAATCTGATTTTATTATCTAATTTATTTGTACCAACTATTTTTTAAAAATCTTTATACTAAAACAACTACAAAAATTAAAATGAAGTTATGCTTACATAGCCAAAACCCAAAATATAAGAAATAAAGAACCTACTTTATTAGGTAGGTTAATAACTATAATAAATAAAAATATATATTTAATAAATAAAAATAAATAAAATAAGAAATATATATAAAATAAATAAATATAATAAACCTATTTATTATACTAATAAGTAGGATAAGTGAGTTCAAGTGGAATGTTGAATATTTTAATAGGCATGTTTGTAAGAAGATCTCATGAAACTATTTGTTTAAAAGATATTTAAAATCTAGAATTCTATCATATTTTTCCAAATAGGTATTTATTAAAACCTCTGGAAACCATGATCACTTCTATCACTGGCCAGCTGATCTGGACATAGGAAACATCACCCTCTGGCCAGTTGCAATCTGCCTTGGGCAGGGGTGGGGGTGTACTGCAAATGAAACACTCCAACCAGGAAATGATATTTCAAACGAAACAATCTCTGTACTCACAGGTATCTTTTCAACTTTGAACTGTGTGGCATATATTCACTTAAACATCAACTTAGGATTTGGAGGTAAATAGTATGAGTTATCCCACTCCAGTACTCTTGCCTGGAAAATCCCATGGACAGAGGAGCCTGGTAGGCTGCAGTCCATGGGGTCGCTAAGAGTCAGACACGACTGAGCGACTTCACTTTCACTTTTCACTTTCCTGCACTGGAGAAGGAAATGGCAACCCACTCCAGTGTTCTTGCCTGGAGAATCCCAGGGACGGGGGAGCCTGGTGGGCTGCCGTCTATGGGGTCGCACAGAGTCGGACACGACTGAAGCGACTTAGCAGTAACAGTCTCTGAGTTTCTTGGGCACACTGCCAAAGAAGAGAGGTCCTATTTAATCTTCATAGTACTTAAATTTATACAAATAGATTTAGAGATATACATATAAATTCACAGCACACAGACATACATTCATATCCTAGTCACAGGGGGGGAAAAGGGACCCATAAATCTGAGTCTAGTGATAATACATAATGTTAAGGAAAGTACTGAGAGTGAAATTCCATTTTTAAAAATTTTAAAAATCACCTGTTAGCCCAAGTATTAGACAAAAAGCATTAAACTATATTCCAATGTATTCCTTTCTCCTTTACTCCCTCCCTATTCCATCTCAGACTTAAACTGATAGCTAATATCTACATTTAAAGTCTATGTCTACAGCTAACTTATACATTAGCTCCACATTCCAAATGATACCATAAAAGATGATGTGATAGAATATCTTACAGAGTGAATATGGTAAAATCCAGCTATTATGTAGGAATTAAAAGTCAAAAACAATACATATCTAATGCTAAGGTAATAACAAATGCCATGAGACCATAAATTAACCACTACCACCGGACACAGAAAAAAGTTGATGGAGTTTCATTATTCCAATACATTAGTGATAATTTCCAGTCTAGTAAAAGAAAAAAAAAATCCTTCAAGTAAAATGGACAGTGACACACACACACACACACACACACACACACGCACGCACACACACACACACACGCGCGCACACACACACACACGCTTCCCCCAGTGGCTCAGAGGTAAAGAATTTGCCTACAATGCAGGAGACATAGGTTCGATCCTTGGGTCGGGAAGATCCCCTGGAGAAGGAAATGGCAACCTGCTCCAGTATTCTTGCCTGGGAAATCCCATGGTGGAGGAGCCTGAGGGGCTACAGTCCGTGGGACTGCAGAGTGCCAGTTACAACTGAAGGACAACAATGGTATAGTTTACTTGATTGGCAGGCAAGATTCAAAACCAAATTGATATTTGAAAAAAGCAGCACTTTTACAAAGAATGTGCATTTCTAAGATCTATGATAGCACTCTAAAGCAAAAAGCACAAGAGATTCAACAGTCTGAATGCCTACACCTAGAGCTTGCCCTGGATCAAGACACAGATAAAGAGGGGCTTCCCTGGCAGTTCAGTGGCTAAGAATCTACCCTGCAATGCAAAGGACCTGGGTTCAATCCCGAGTCATGGGACTGGGATCCCACATGCCACGGGGCAACGGAGTATGTGCCACAACTAGTACGTACGCCACAACGAGAGTCTGTGTGCTGCAACACAAGACCAGCATGATGCAACCAGAGGCCGACACAGCCACATAAATGAATATTAAAAAAATTCTTTAATAAAAAAAGGATACAAATGAGATAGAAGTTTGACAATCTCTAGGTCCAGGTAGGAAAGGGTGGGTATAAGGAATTAGGAAACTGGGATTAATATATACACAGTATTGATATCATGTGTAAGATAGATAACTAATGAGAAACTGCTGTATAGCTCAGGGAATTCTACTCCAAGCTCTACGCTGACCTAAATGGGAAGGAAATGCAAAATGAGGGCACAGCTGATATGTATATGTGTATGTTATATGTATATGTGTATGGATATGGATATGTATGGATATGTACAGCTGATTCCCTCTGCCTCACAGCAAAACCTGACACTGTAAAGCAAGTTCAAGGCAATAAAAATTACTTTTAAAAAGAGAAGTCTACTGAGAGCTTACTTCGGGCCCAGCAAGGTACTCAAGTACTCAGCACTTGACATCCTCTTCGTGCTGCAAAGCTCCCAGTAACCCTGTGAGGTACACACGATAACCCCATGAGGTAAATCCTCCGATGTTACATATTGAAAGATGTATGCTCTCAATCACTCTTTATTTTAATCACCACTGTCACAGTCAACTCCCCAAAGCCATTATTTTCATTATTTATAAGGCAAACATATTTCTCCTAAACTTAGAAAATGTAGCCATACTCGTTACTTTGAGAGACTTTCTGACTGCCTCCACATAAATCGCACCATTTGCAATATTTCACGAGAATACTAGTTATCACAGACCAGCTTATTAGGTAATTGAATTAAACCATGAGAGATCATACTTTCATTAGTGCAAAACAGAAATTAGTAGTAAAAGACCAGTTTTTTGGGGAAAGCAAAGTTTCTTCAGAACCAAATACACAGGAAATTTTTAACTACTCCTCACGATGTAATGAAACAGTCTTTTGTGAGACAGACTTTTCTAACATGAAATGTATGTTGTTCTAAGAATTGGTGTTATATTAGACTTAAAAGAGAATACCCTAACTCTACTAGAGTAAAGTGATCATATAGTCTGTCCTATGAAATAAATGGAGAGGTAAAACCATGTATGCAGGTTGGAAGACTTAATGTTAATAGGTCAATTCTCACAAAATGTATATACCAGTTCAAGGCCATTCAAATAATAATCCTGCTGGGCTATTTTTGTAAGAAATTGACAAGCCGTTTCTAAAAGCTCTATAAAAAAAATAAAAGCACCTAGGATAAATAAAACTAGTTTGAAAAAGTACAAAATTAGACAACATACACTATTTAATTAAGCTATAAACAAGACAGTGTGGTACTGACATAAAGATAGACAAATGAATCAGGCTACTGTTCAGAATTGACCCTCACATATACGGTCAATTGACTTGACAAAGGTGCCAAGGCAACTCAATGGGGAAAAGTCTTTTCAATAAAGGTGCTGGAACAATGAGATAAACATGAAAAAGATGACCCCTGCCCTTTACCACATACCATATACAAAAATAAATTCTAAAGGGATTAAAGACTGAATTCTAAAGCTAAGATAAATCTTCTAGGAGAAAACAACTTTGTGAAGCAAAGATTTCATAAGACACAGAACAGTAACTATGAAAGACAAAACTGATAAACTGGATTTTCATCAGGATTAAACATTTCTGCTCATCAGAAGACACTACTAGGGAAATAAATGAGCAAACTACAATCTGGGAGAAAACACAAATACAAATAACCCCAAAATATTTGAAGAACAAACTCCCTAAACACTCAAAAGCAACAACAGAAAAGATGTACAAATGGTCAACAGATACATCAAAAGGTACCCAACATCATTAGTCATTAGGGAAATACAAACTAAAACCAGGAGATACCACCACTTCACACTGACTAGAATGGCTAAAATTAAAACACTGACAATACTAAACACTGATGTAGAGTATCCAGCAACTGCAATTTTCATACGGAGTGCCTGTCGAAAATATAATGGTACAACCACTCTGGAGGCTGTTTGGCAGCTTCTTAAAAAGGTAAATATACAATACATCTTATCTACGAACCAGCAATCCTACTTCTAAGTATTTACACAATAGAAATGAACAGATATTCTTGTACACAAATGCTCACAGCAGTTTTATTCATAAACTAGCAAAGAACTGGAAACTTAAATCCCTAAACAAGTAAATGGGTTCATACACTGATACAATCGATATAGTGATGCAGTTGTATAATGGAATACTGTTCTTTGGCAATAAGAAAGAATAAGCAACAACATACATGAGTCTCTGAAATGTTATGTTGGGTGAAAGAAGACAGACACAAAACAATACACAGTGTCTGTTTACTCACATGAAGTCCAAGAAGAGGCAAAAACAATACATGATGATGGAGGCCAGAAAAAAGTTGTTTATGGGGGTGGTAACTGACTGGAGGGGACTTAAGAAACATTATGTAGTCACAGAAATCTGTATTTTGTTTGGGGAGGTGTCTACATAGATGGACACAACTGCCAAAGTTCATCAAATGACACACTTGGGATCTGTGTATTTTACTAGGTGTAAACTGTTTCTTAATGAAGGTATGTTCTAATCCACTATCTCATTTAATCTTCACAATAATCCTGTGATGGGCATAGGTGAAGATTAAATGAGATAGTGGATTTAGCTGTGGTATCAGGGAGGAAGAGAAGTGACGTGAAGTCACTCAGTCATGTCCGACTCTTTGCAACCCCGTTGACTGTAGCCTACCGGGCTCCTCCGTCCATGGGATTTTCCAGGCAAGAGTACTGGAGCGGGGTGCCATTGCCTTCTCCAGGGGATCTTCCTGACCCAGGGATCGAACCCGGGTTTCCCGCAGTGTAGGCAGACGCTTTACCGTCTGAGCCACAAGGGAAGCCCTGGTATCAGAGAGAACTAGGTTCAAATTCAAATTGCACATTTCTTCTCTGCATGACCTTGGAAAAGTTCCTTAACTTCTCAATCTCTTGGTTTCTTTACTTTGAATATGCACATAACAGAAGTACCTATGCCCATCACAGGATTATTGTGAAGATTAAATGAGATAGTGAATTAGAAAACACTTAATAAAGTACATGAAAAAAAGTCAGCTAAAAAAACCTGCCTTATTATAATTAATTCATTATTAATCAAAACTTTCCAAAGGGCATGCCTAATACAATCATAGGTAAAGACATACAGGGTTTTCCATCTAAAACTAATTTCTTGCCACAGTAAGTTACAACAAAAAGCCTCTTATGGTATTATAGTTTTGATTAAAAAACAGTGATTATTGTAAAATTGCTTTCCAATGGACAATAGAGAAACACAAGATTGAATTTGCAGCAATAATAACTGTAGATTACAGAAAAAAAACAAAAGCCCTCAAACCCATATTCAAATCATCATCCCTTCCTGCACTATTTCAAATAAGTCTCCTAACTAGTCTTGAAGCTTCTATTCTTGGATGTTTTCTCAATCTGCTACCCTACAGAAGCCAGAGGGACTGTTTTATAAACATAATTTAGACCATGTCATGCCCTGCTTAAGTTATTTCAATGGCTAAGCAATGCTCTCAAAATAAAATCGCTAAGACTCTCCATGGACTGCAAGGACCCTCCACAATGGAATTCTTTCCCACCTGTCCATCTTCAGTCAGTCCCCTCCACCGTTCCTAACGGCATGTGAATGAACCTTTCTGTCCTTCCAGCATGCCAAATCCTGTTTTATGTCCTGGCTTTTTCACTTGCCATTTCTTACGCTTCATATACTTATGCTCAACTTCTCCTCTTCCTGTAAGTCTCAATTCCTTGTCTTATCCTCAGAGAAACCTTTCCTGGGCACTCTCTGTGTAGAGCTGGCCTGCCAGGGTCAGTTTCTGTCACATCCCCTTGATACACTCACAAACTCCTGCACACAACGGAGGCCCCTGTTCGCGGGCCATCTCTCACCACCAGACTACAAGCTTTATGAGAACAGAAACGGTCTCATTTTCACCCAGCATCCTGACTCTCTCACAGCAGTAAGTGCTCAATGCAGAAGTGATATATTAATGAATCCATAAGGTGACTAATTTTTTCTTAACTTTTCAGCTAGTACTAACAGCAAATTCAACCCCACAACACACTCATTGTGAACTTCTTTCTAAGTTTATTTTTTAAAGATTCTGTTAACTTCTTATTCTCACGTCTTTTGTCTGGGTAGTAGTTTGTTCTAAGTGACAAAATGAATTAAAATGATGAAGGCAAGGTCTCCTGAGATGAAAAAATTTTATATAAAGGCAGAAAGTACCTCCTATTTCTAAGAAATACTTCACTAAGACACTCATGAGTAATACTGGTCCTATCCTCTATTTCATTTGCTATAGGAACCTCTTCCATAAACTACAAACACAGACTGCAGAGGAATCGTTCCTTTGAATAGGTTTATCAAGGACCCAATTACAGAGGAACCAAAACTGCAACATTATTAACAGAACCAGGCCTATAGTTGAGGTCCCTTTTTTATTTATATGACATTGCCTTACTGAAATTCATAGAATTCTGGGCATTCCTGTAATTCCCTCACCTGGCTACAGAAAGGATCAAAAGTATTGCTATTTAAATCATTTTCCTCAGAGCAACTTTCCTCTACTGGGTCTCCAATGCAACTCACTGACTTGACTCTTATTCTGCAGAGTGAATGTAAAACTGAGCTTTTTCTAATCTTAAGTAACCTTACGCCACTCACAAACACAATGTACAAGGCACCAATTTACACCTTCTCTTGCCAACATATATAACATTTAAGAGTTACGACTGAACTGGTAAAGTCTTATCAGAAAGTCACGTATTTATATTTCACATATATTTCAAGTCACTGACTTAAAAAAATACAACATGTATAACCCTTAGATGTTAACTCATCATTTTCAATGCATTCAGCAGGTGAGTCTTAGAGACATGCTACAAAAATCAAAACAGACTGATCGGCATTTCAACTTCTTTCCTATAAATATGCTTCCTCACTAAAGAAACACAGGAAAGCAAAAACATGCCACAAAATTAAAACACAGACAATGGACATAAAATAAAACTGAAGGTTCAGAGACCTAGATTCAAAAACTAAGAGACCATAGGCTGTTCATTTCTCTGTTTAACAGCATTCCCAAGTCTTAAAAGGGCTCATCAAACCTTTCCTAAAGTCTGTTTCTCAGACTTTATAGAGATATAAAATCATATTGGTAAAAATTACTTCAAAAAGTTTAAGAGTACTATCAAAATGATGATTCTGCTACCACTAGTAAGTTTCCAAGGAGTAAAAAGTTAACAGCGTAACAGAAACAATTCTCATAAATACTATGTAACATTATCTTCCTTAAAGTTATCCCTTGCCTCTTACTCCCCAATGGTAAAAAACAAACAAAAACACTTCAAAACATTAAAAGTAATCTAAGAAAAGGTTTTGAAAGAGATGGGAATACCAGACCACCTGACCTGCCTCTTGAAAAACCTGTATGCAGTTCAGGAAGCAACAGTTAGAACTGTACATGGAACACCAGACTGGTTCCAAATAGGAAAAGGAGTACGTCAAGGATGTATATTGTCACCCTGCTTATTTAACTTATATGCAGAGTACATCATGAGAAACGCTGGGCTGGAAGAAGCACAAGCTGGAAGCAAGACTGCTGGGAGAAATATCAATAACCTCAGATATGCAGATGACACCACCCTTATGGCAGAGAGTGAAGAGGAACTGAAAGCCTCTTGATGAAAGTGAAAGAGGAGAGTGAAAAAGTTGGCTTAAAGCTCACCATTCAGAAAACTAAGATCATGGCATCTGGTCCCATCGCCTCATGGGAAATAGATGGGGAGACAGTAGAAACAGTGTCAGACTTTATTTTTTTGGGCTCCAAAATCACTGCGGATGGTGACTGCAGCCATGAAATTAAAAGATGCTTACTCCTTAGAAGGAAAGTTATGACCAACCTAGAGAGCATATTAAAAAGCAGAGACATTACTTTGCCAACAAAGGTCCACATGGTCAAGGCTATGGTTTTTCCAGTGGTCATGTATGGATGTGAGAGTTGGACTGTGAAGAAAGCTGAGTGCCGAAAAATTGATGCTTTTGAACTGTGGTGTTGAAGAATCTTGAGAGTCCCTTGGACTGCAAGGAGATCCAACCAGCCCATCCTAAAGGAGATCAGTCCTGGGTGTTCATTGGAAGAACTTGATGCTGAAGCTGAAACTCCAATACTTTGGCCACCTCATGCGAAGATTTGACTCGTTGGAAAAGACCCTGATGCTGGGAGGGATTGGAGGCAGGAGGAGAAGGGGACGACAGAGGATGAGATGGCTGGAAGGCATCACTGACTCGATGGACATGGGTTTGAGTAAACTCAGGGAGTTGGTGATGGACAGGGAGGTCTGGTATGCTGTGATTCATAGGGTTGCAAAGAGTTGGAATGACAGAGCGACTGAGCTGAACTGAAGAAAAAGTTACTGCTCTCTTTATCTCACTCCTTCTCACAAATTCCAGTCCTCTTTGTTAGGTTCACTGTTACTGTCATGCTGTGCTCAGACATGTCTGACTCTCTGAGACCCCAGGGACTGCAGCCTGCGAGGCTCCTCTGTCCATGGGATTTTCCAGGCAAGAGTACTAGCGTGGGTTGCCATTTACTACTCCCGGGGATCTTCCCAGCCCAGGGACCAAACCCATTGCCAGGCAGATTCTTTACCACCGCACCACCTGAGGTTATAATAAGTTCATAGTTCTCTACGATCCTAGAGCCACAAACACTAGAGTTGTGCTCTCATCTTCACTCTGATGTCTCCACTGTGACGACGGATGGGTCCCTTCACTTCCTCGGGCCCAGCCTCCTCATCTTTAAAACTAGGCAACTGCACTCCTGCAGGGGCGCCTCGGCTCCTGGGGCATCAGCGTCCGCCGTTCAGTGTCAAAACACCCAGCTATCATGGGACAGTGATGCGGTCCCTAGTGTTATTGCCTGAGCTCGTATGAACTCAGTAAAATGTTTAAACGAATTTGCCTTAAGTCAAAACAACTCCAATGTTGTCATGGTATGGGAGTTCACATATCTTCACACAGGTTAACCAGTAGACATGGATACAAAGACTTTGAAGAGTAATTCAATGACAAGGGCCCTGGGCTGCGATATGGGAACTTCTGAACTAGAAGACCTTTAAGAACTCCCCGATCCTGCCCCGTGCCCTGTGTGATGACATGACATGATCCTATACAAAAGGAGGGAACATAAATAAGTTAAAAGATACAGTACCTATATTCACAGGTGAAATTTCAGCAACACCCACAGGGTAAGTTAATGAGTTAAAGCAAATGCTAGCTCTTCTGAATACTTCTCTTTAATATATCACTTTTTAAAGACTTGACAATGTTTCTTTCTATAGCTATATTTCTGTGGCCATCTTTCAAATGTGACTTTTTACACAATATTCAAGCAAAAAGTGCAAAGTTTGAGTTTTTATTAGTCACTATGACTCCTCCTTGAAGAGTCCATGCCTATTTCTTTAAAACATAAGTACCTCGCCCATATAGCACGTTGTCTTAAAAAACGCATGTCAAGAAATCATGCTCTACAAAAAGTGCTACGCAATACAAATGAAAAAGATGTATGAGTAGTTAATCCCCAATTTCCAAGTAATCTCAAAGAATAAAATTAATAAAAAATAGGTAATAAATATAAAGTAAAAGAGCCCATGTAGGACAGATTTACCAAAACTATGCCCACTAAAGAATGTATAAATTTTGAAGGGAAGCACAGGTAGATTAGGGGAGAGGCCTGAGAAAGAGGCTTCAGGTCATTAGAGTTGTATGTGCAGAGAGACAGACTGAAATGGCAGAGCAGCGTGTGAATGACTCCTGGTTATTCCGCAAACCAGCATCAAGAAAAGCACCATTTCTTGAGGCCTCTGGACATTTTCAAAGGAAATCTTTGTAACTCTCCCATGTACCTTATAATTATGGGAGGGGCTTCTCTGATAGCTCAGTTGGTAAAGACTCTGCCAGCAATCCAGGAGACCCCGGTTCGATTCCTGGGTCGGGAAGATCCACTGCAGAAGGGATAGGCTACCCACTCCAGTATTCTGGCCTAGAGAATTCCATGCGTCCATGGGGTCCCAAAGAGTCGGACACAATTGAGTGACTTTCACTTTCACTCTATTTATGGAAAGGAGCCTCAGTCCTCAGTGTCTGTTCTCCTGCAAAAGCGCTTTCTCTCTGGTTAGCTTTAAAGTGTCTAGGCATGAGCACCACAAATGAGAGATCAAAGAGGAAACTAAATGCTGGTCTGATTTTAAAAAAACTGTTCTCAGCAAGTACCTGTCTTTCTTAATTGCCAAACTGAACATCAGTTTTATTCCTACTTATTTCAGCTACTTTTAAATGAGTTAAATGAGCTAAAAATCCACAAGTAAAGAGAATAGGAGTCAAGGGATCAGGGAAAATCATGAATTTAAATACAATTTCCATAATGCTGAAATTACCAAAAGTTAATTTGCCACTCTGTTGAAAGTTCAACTAACACTCTAAAAGCAGAGACAGAGAAAAAAATAGAATTTCTAAGCATGTTTTTACTTAAAGGTAAAGGGCCATTTTACTTCTTAAATATAGAAATATGCGCTCTGCTCAAGCATGTAGTTTTTAAAGTATGAAATTATATAAGTGGCATTTTCTTCATGAGTAAACTCTGATGCATACATATAATTATAATAGGCCTTTTCATAAGGTTATTACTTGACATCTGCCTTTTAAAACACACAGCACAAAGTAACTGTGTTCATGACTCAACCACTGGTAAGCCAAAGAGTAAGCCAAATATGTACAAATGAGAACAAGTTTCCATTCTGCCTTTCAACAGAACTGACAAGAGAAAAAAAAAATTAAGGAAAAAACAACTTTTATTTTTAAATATAACATTTCCACCTGACTTCTATAATAGAATGAAAAATGGGAATTTTGTTTGAAATTCTCATGCTTAGCAATTTTTTTTTTTTAAATAAGGGTAATTGATGTGTTTTACCTTTCAGTTGAGGGTATAAAAATCTTAACACACAAAATTCCTATGAAACACAGAAGATCAAGAGTAATACAAAAGCCCTGTTCTAGATGTTGGTTGTAAGAGATTAGTCCAATTGTTTAAAGTTCCTTATTTCTTTCCTCTTAGTTCTTTCTAAAATGCAATGGTATATGGGCATGGAGAATCTGTGATGATTTTTACCTGATTTAATTCAGACTTGATAACTGAAAGAAAAGTCAGAGAACCTCCTACTAAATCACAACTCACAAATTTCCAGAATAATATTGTACTATAATATACTATAGGGCACACTAATTAGAATATAATATAGAATATTGCTCTTTTTCATTGACCTCTTAGATTTAACCTTCTCAAAAATAAGTTTTCCAAGTAGATAGAATATATACAAAGCACTTAATGAGTATGCAAACCAAATAGTTCCAATTGTTCAATCTTGTCTACTGACAATAAGAGAGTGGGAAGTCCAAGCATTAATAACAAAGTAGTTTCACTATTTCAAGAACTAGCTGACAGTCTGGAAAGACTGGTTATTAAAGTGACAACACCTTTATAATCAACAAGATACAACAAATTTGGAAAGCTAATGTGAAAATATGTTTTACCGTGGACACATTTGTATTTCTCTAAATGCAATATATACATTCAAGTTAATACAAAGGGAAAACAAGAATAAAATGTGAACACCCCACTTTTTTAAAATGTCTCAAAAAAAGGCAGAAAAGAATCAACTTAAATGAACCAAGATTTTTTATTCTTTATGACAAACTTGCAGGTTATAATGTATAGTCAAATTAATAGATTCTGAAAATGATCCACAACACATAAGAACACACACACACATATACTTGACAGTGAAATTACTTGCCTATTAGAGAAACTGTAACACCAATAGCATATAGGAGCCTAAACACACAAGGGATATACTTAAAATTCTGCCTTTAAAAAGGCAGAACATATAATATGTGATAAATAATTTACAGACATAAATAAAATGTATAGGGGTGCTTCATAATTTGCAGAATGTTTCACATTAAATTATTTAATTTTCACAATAACCCTGAGAGAGACTCAAGACAAGGGCTATTAATTCCTGTTCTAATAATAAAGAATTGATGCTCAGTAAGGTTAAAGTATAGTTGCAGTAACTTAATAAACAGCAATTTTCTAAGAAACAAAAAGGTGGCTGAGAAAATTTTTACATTGAAAATAAAACAATTAGGAAGGAAAAACAACAGGGAGACAAGCAGACATATAAAACCACATGATATTAGAGAAAGTGTATTTACGTAACTACATCAGCATATCACCTCTAATAACAGCAATAGAGTATGAGTTCCCAGAACTTCCTACTAACAAAATGGTTAAAATTTAGAATATCAGAAATAATAAAAATGCAAAGTATCCTTTTACTTTATTTGTTAGGACAGATTTTTAAAGACTCCACCAGCTTTATATAACTACTCAAGAATATATATAGAAAGAGATCATATAGGAAAAAGTTATCTCCTCATTTATATCTCATATTGAATGAAAAGTCTACTGATTCATCACTAAAATAAAAAGAATCCCACCCATTAACATCCCCATAGTTGTGCTTACTGCCATCTTTCAATAACAAATCTATCACTTAGAAGCAATGGAGCTATGATCTGATCATTTGGTCCAATAAATCATTTTAAAGATACAAAAATAAAAGCTAACATAGGAGACTTCAAGCAGAAGACTTTTCAAAGAGGCTTTCCTTCCCACTTAAAATGTCTCTTTGAAATATTCACAGGCAATCAGATCTTCCAAGTCATCCAATTTATTTCAAAGGAAGTTTAGATGCTGCTACTCGATATTGACATATTTTAAGTACCGTCTTATTGTATCTAGTATTAGGCATTAAATGTACAACGAAATATTTTAAACCTTGAACTCTCCATCTAGATTAGTCCCAGAAAACAACACTGCATACCATACTTCAATACACCCTAGCACTTAAAAGATGGTGATCAGAAAGGCAATTCACTACAAAAGTTAATAATGGGATTTAATCAAAGTTTGTTTCATATTTGTTTTAAAACAAGTGAAACAAAAGCAGGTGATACAATGGCATATACTCTCTTTTAATATCTAAATTAGCACCTGCAAAATCTGAATGAAGCTTGCAGACACCTTGCAAGCCTAGGGCACAGAGAGCACTCCATATCACTGCAATGAGGTACTCAATAAACCACAATTTTTCAAAGTATTACTACAATTAATAATGGCATTTAGCTTTGAAAACATAACAAACAGTATGGTCCTTCGTTCATACTAAACTTAAAAATATCCCCCTCACTTCTCTTGACTCATTATCACATTACCATACACTAAAAAAGTCAAAACGAAAATGAGAGTTTAGAATTGGCAAACCCTATCATAATGCCAAACATACATATTATTAAGAATGACATTTTTGCTTTCAGGTAAATAAATATACATTCTGATATATACTGCAACACTCCATGTAGTAGACTATTCATGGTAAACAGCTTACAAAATATAAATATCCTTGAATAAAATGACCCCACATATTACTGTGTACAATACAGAAATCAAAATGATAAATACGCTCTATTCGTTTTTCACCCAGTTAGAATGTTCAATTTAATGGTCATACAGCCTTTTGGATAGACTGTTAAAAATCCGTACTATGTTCACAACTGCCAAAAAAATGGAAGTAACCTAAGTGTCCACCAACAGATTAATGGCTAAACAAAATGTGGTATATACCTATAATGGGGTATCATTCAGCTACAAAAAGGAAGGAAATTCTGACACATGCTACAACATGGATGAACCTTGAGGACATTATGCTAAGTGTCATAAGCCAGTCACAAACGTACAAATATTGAATGAGTTCACTTGGAGGAAATACACAGAAGAGTCAAATTCATGGGAACAGAAGATCAAATGGTTGCCCTGGGCTGAAATGGAGGTGAAATGGAGAGTTATTATTTAATAAGAACAGAATTTCAGTTAGGGAAGATGAGAAATTTCTGGGAATGGATACTGGTATGGTTGTACAACAATATGATTGTTCCTGACAGCACTGAACAGTACAATTAAAAATAGTTAAAATGGTAGATTTCATATTATGTCTATTTTACAATAACCTACTAATTACATCTATCCTTGTCTCACTTTAATGTTTTTGCTAAGGAATTAATAGCATTTCCATAATTCTTTAGTAAATATTTTGTGTCATCTAGTTAATGAATATATTCTTTACATTAATAATTAAACTTGGAAATAGGTTCAAAACAAAACATTTAGCTCAATAATAAATCTGCACTGAGAAAGAGTGGAAGGAAGCTCACATTTGGGTCATAGTTGCAATGTACTCTTTCCTCCTGGGAAGTTACAATCAGATGGAATATACATACCTACAACAATGTGCCTTATAGGTTCCCTCATTATTTTTCACAACTCCAGATTAGCCTTTCAAATCACAAACAGTTCAGCAAATTACCTAAGGTCATCTTGCTGATACTAGAAATCAAAGTTTCCAACTCTCTATCAAAGAACTGACATCACAACTTTCAGATATTACAGACTCATAAGAACAAGTAAAGAATAAAATATCTCTCCGAAATCACTACTGCAAGGCAGACAATTAAGATAGATGAATCAATGAATTAAACTACTATCTATGAAATTACTGCACTTTGTTTTCTGAGAGTTCTTCCTAAATTAGATCTGAATATTATACAAGATGGTCTGTACATGTTCCCTTCCAATATCCTCCATAAATAATGGTTTCATGAGGCTGTTTAAATATAACCATATAAAAACCCACAAGGGAGAAAGAATGTGTGGGAAAGTTAACCAGTCTCATATTTCTAGTTGACTTACCAACCTGATTTTATTTAATAAAAAATACAATGTTGCACCATGGGTGAATGCAAAAAAAGTATCTTTTATGTGTTGTCTTCCTCTTTAGATTCTGGCAAACATATCTGGTACCTTACTCAATCCCTGTATTTCTTCCTTTGGAATCCTGTCCATCTGGCTGGCTATCTACCTGGTTTGAATGAAAATACTGAAATACATAATAAAATAACATCAGCAGATATTAACTATTTCAAATATTAAAGCAAGCTTTTCCAATATGAATTTCTGCATGTCACTAAAAATTTATTGAGGATAGTCAAATCTGACAGGCTATTCACCCAACCTAGTTTTCAAAACTATTAAATAATTAAAACATTTTAGGAAAGATGTCATGTGGGGAACAATACTTATCAATTCTCTTGGAAATATCCATCAAATAGTAAACATACATGGCAATATAGAATCCATTCAACATATGTCTTGCCATTAATGCAAAGTGGGGTTTTTTAAATGTTGTAAACAAATATTAGCTGAATTAGAACATCCCTTTAAAATAAAAAAAGTTCCTTAGTTCTTTTTTAGCACTTAGAAGCACTATACATGAAAATAACCCACAAATGGGTTAATCTTACATTGCCAGATCAAGAAAATACCAATACATTGCTGCAAAAAAGAACTGAAATTCATCACTCAAATTTCATGAGAAAGAAAAGCAACATTCTTGGGCCTTTAGTGGATCCTAAATTCAGTCTTCAATTAAAAGATGAAAATGGAAACTTCTCACTGAAAATCAAAGTTAATCTGGAATTTTAGTGAAAGACAACTTAAGTCCACTTCTCAGCAGCCCCTAACCCCACAATCATTTCCCCAAATAGCTCCCCACCACAAAAGCAAAATATCTAGCAAGTTATTTTGCCCACTGTCCACAGACTGTGGGTATTCACCACAGCCTGGCAAGGAATGGGCAGAAACAGACTTCTTCCCTACAAAGGGGTAACAAAAAGGGGTGGGGCTAGCAAAAGAATATTACCACACTTCCCATTCAAAAGAAAAATACATATTTGCAGCAATATTCTAATAAAAATCCATGATGAAAATAAAAGATCCCCATGCCAAACTCTTTCTAGTAACAGTTGAGATGAGTAAGGACATCATATAGGAATAGACAAGTCGGACTGATGATTTTTTGACATGAAACAGATGCTCCTTTTGACTCTGGGCACAATTAATTTAAAATAAAGATAAAACAAAGGCCCTCTTACTTGGTGTGATATCTACTCCTCAAACAGAAAGGAAAATGGTCATGATTCACTTTCTTCCTTTGAAACCCTACTTCCATTTCTTTGTCACACATCAAAATATCTAAATTACGATATTTTCTTACTCATGTGTTACATGTACATATTTTATAATGAAATTATCAGGTTAGTACTCAATTTCTATACTATACCATAGGGAACTGACTTTTTCATAAATTCTTTATTTTGTATTCCTTGACTGTATGTATTTTGTGTGTGTGTATAATTTTTTCCACTCCTAGGCACATACAGAAGACAAGTAAAAACACAGGTTTATACGGAAAGCTTAAACACAAATGTTCATAGAAGTATTACTTATACTAATAGTCAAAAAGTAGAAACAACCCAAATATTCATCAACTAATGAATGGATAAACATATTGTGGTAGATCCATACAACAGAACATTATTCAACAATAAAACATGCTACAACATAAATGAACTCTGAAAATATGTGAAATGAAAGAAGCCAGTCATAACGGATTACATACTGTGTGACTCTATGTCTATTGGGCTTCCTCAGTGGCTCAGCAGTAAAGAATCTGCTTGCAGTGCAGGAGATGCAGGTTCGATTCCTGGGTTGGGAAGATCCCCAGGAGGAGAGCATGACAACCCACTCCAGTATTCTTGCCTGGAGAATCCCATGGACAGAGGAGCCTGGCGGGCTACGGTCCATGGGGTTGCAAAGAGTTGGACACAACTGAAGTGACTGAGCAAGCATACGTTTATAAAGTTCCTAGAAGAAACAAATCTATAGAAACAGAAAGTAGACTAGTGGCTGGAGTTGGCAGGTGAAAGAAGGGAGTTGGGAATGGGGAATAAGTTGCTAATAGGTAAGAGGTTTCTCTGGAGGATGAGGAATCTTACATTTAACACATCAAAAACCTGAACTCTCGATTTCCCACCACAATCTAATTCTATTCCACTATTGCCCATCTCAGTTAACAGCAAAATCACTGGACAGTTGATCTGGCTATAAATCTAGTAGCCATGCCTCTCCCCTTTCCTTCTCAATTCACAATCTTTCCATCAACAAGTCCTATATTTTCTCCTTCCAAAATACATCCTTCTTACTATATCTACTGCCACTTTCCCATCCCTCATAGGCTTCAAGAGTCTGCTAGTCTTTTTTTTCACTCACACATCCAATTTTTTTTTCACATATGGTGGCCAGAGAAAGATTTTTCAGACAAAATCTAGTCATATCACTTCCCTGCTAACCCTCAATATGACTTCAGTCACTCAGTTCAGTCACTCAGTCGTGTCCGACTCTTAGCAATCCCATGGACTGCAGCACGCCAGGCTTCCCTGTCCATCACCAACTGCCGGTGCCTACTCAAACTCATGTCCATCGAGTAGGTGATGCCATCCATCCAGCCATCTCATCCTCTGTCGCCCCCTTCTCCTCCTGCCTTCAGTCTTTCGCAGGATCAGGGTCTTTTCCAAGGAGTCAGTTCTTCACATCAGGTGGCCAAAGTATTGGAGTTTCAGCTTCAGCATCAGTCCTTCAAAGAATATTCAGGACTGATATCCTTTAGGATGGACTGGTTGGATCTCCTTGCAGTTCAAGGGACTCTCAAGAGTCTTCTCCAACACCACAGTTCACAAACATCAATTCTTTGATGCTCAGCTTTCTTATTTTTTTTTTTTTTTAGTCTTGGAAATATTTATTTTGATGAAGTTCTTTTTTTGGGGGGGGAATTAAGTATTTTATTATATTTTTTAAAAACATGGAACACTTTACGAATTTGCGTGTCATCCTTGCGCAGGGGCCATGCTAATCTTCTCTGTATCGTTCCAATTTTAGTATATGTGCTGCCGAAGCGAGCACCTCAGCTTTCTTGAACTGTGGTGTTGGAGAAGACTCTTGAGAGTCCCTTGAACTGCAAGGAGATCCAACTAGTCCATCCTAAAGGAAATCGGTCCTGAATATTCATTGGAAGGACTGATGTTGAAGCTGAAGCTCCAATAGTTTTGCCACCTGATGTGAAGCACTGACTCATTTGAAATAAGACCCTGATGCTGGGAAAGGTTGAAGGCGGGAGGAGAAGGGGACCACAGAGGATGAGATGGCTGAATGGCATCATCAACTCAATGGACATGAGTTTACGTAGACTCCGGGAGTTGGTAATGGACAGGGAGGCCTGGCGTGCTGCAGTCCATGGGGTCTCAAAGAGTCAGACACAACTGAGCAACTGAACTGAACTGATAAGCTAGCTCATCTTGGCTGTTTTATTGCCAACCTTTAATAAGGTTTATTATCATGAACACTGGTTTTATGTGCCTTTGCTTACTTTCCTATCTGCATACCTCTGGTTCATTGACTATAATGATAAGGACTTTTGGTTAGATAAGTTGTTTTTTTTAATTGGAGGATAATTGTTACACAACATTGGGTTGGTTTTTGCTATACACCAACATGATCAGTCACAGGTATACACTTGTTCCCTCTCTCTTGAACTCCCCCTCCCATCTCCCACCCCCTCTCCCTCCAGGTTAGATAAGTTTTCCCTAAAGCATTGACATAGTGAATAATTTTCATAAAAGTTTGTGTAATTTTTCAGTTTTTCTAAGTTCACTACAGAGGCAGTGAACCCAAAGATTGTTGTTGAGGTAGATGTGATCAGAATGTGTTTCCTTTTTTCTTTTTACAGAAAATATTTTCCCACACCTGTATTGATTTCCCTGTTCTTTTTCCCTTTGCTATTACTATTGATGTTTAGTATCTAGTTAACCCTACTTTTCTCTTCCTTTACCACCTGATTTCCCACAAACAACATTGTGGCTTGACTTCTCACTTCTAACTTCTAGAAGACATCTTTACACCTTTCTGGAAATTTGGTATCTTTTATGCTGAATTCTTTGATGCCCTGGATGTTATTTCTCTCGTTCCCAAGGGGTCTCATGTCTAACTTGACCCCATTATATCAGTCCTCATTCATTCACTTATTTATTGAACACACATTTGTTGAGCAGCTACTGTGAGTGGGCACAGTTCTAGATTCTAAAAATAAAAACTTGGTATGAGAGAGGCTGGAGGAGCCATTTGTATAGATAAGTGCTATGCAGTAAGTAAAACAGGGCTGTAAGTTAGTAACTTCAAGTGGAGTTAGTTTGGAGAGGCCTCTCTGAGGATGTTTGCATTTGAGCTAAGACATTAATCATGAGAAGAAGCAAACGATGAGAAAATATGAGAAAGGGACGTTCCAACTCAAAAGACCAAGGTGACAATGAGCTTACGTAGGAGTAGGAGGAAAGTCATTACATCTAGAGTGTAATTAGCCAGGAGGAGAGAAGTGCACAGTGATCTTTGGGAGGTGGGCAGAGGGTGGATTGGGTAGAGTCTTTCAGCCAGTATCAAAGAGTTCAAATCTTATTTTAAAGCAGTGGTAACTCTACATTCAGAAAACTAAGATCATGGCATCTGGTCCCATCACTTCAGGGCAAATAGATGGAGAAACAATGGAAACAGAGACTTTATTTTGGGGGGGCTCCAAAATTACTGCAGATGGTGACTGCAGCCCTGAAATTAAAGGATGCTTGCTCCTTGAAAGAAAAGCTATGACCAACCTAGACAGCATATTAAAAAGTAGAGATATTACTTCGCCAACAAAGGTCCGTCTAGTCAAAGCTATGGTTTTTCCAGTAGTCATGTATGGATGTGAGAGTTGGACTATAAAAAGCATCAATTCTTTGGCACTCAGTTTTTATAGTCCGACTCTCACATCCATACATGACTACTAGAAAAACCATAGCCTTAAGTATATGGACCTTTGTTGGCAAAGTATGTCTTCACAGTATTTCATATTCCTGATCTATAATAATTTTTCTCCATAAGCAGCGGTTTCCTACTGATGAAATGATATACAACTCAAACATTAAAAGCTGCCTGCAGAGTGTTTTGTTTATTTAGAGGAATTGAATAAAACTGATAGAAATAGCTGATTTAGATGGTGAACTGAAGATTCCCCAGGCTTCCCTTTCAGTTAGGAAAAGAAATTTGCTACCAAACATTCCAAAATGGTATAATTCTGGCTGTCATTCCTGTAGAATAAAATCTTCTTCCCAATTTTCTGCTTTCTGACTTCCTTCACACCTCCTCTGTCCTGCCAGATATACCCTAGGAAGAACAGAACAGAACGACAACAACAAGGGCTTTTGCTTTACCTAGGGTTCCCTGGTGGCTCAGATGGTAAAGAATCTGCGGGCAATGTGAGAGACCTGGGTTTGGTCCATGGGTCTGGAAGATCCCCCAAAGAAGGGAATGGTTGCCCACTCCAGTATTCTTGCCTGGAGAATCCTACGGACAGAGGAGCCTGGTGGGGTCCATGGGGTCACAAAGAGTCAGACACGACTGAGTGACTTAACACTTTCACTTTCAGGGTTGGATTTAAATTCTAGGTATTCTATTCTTACTAGCTGTACAAATTAATGATTTTTTTTTTTTTTTTAAAGGAAGCGAAACCTTCCCCTTTAAATGTTTAAAAAGTGCCAGCATCTCAGTCGCCTGACCCTGTTGAGCCCTAGGTAGTGGGGGGCTAGATTCAAGGCCATGCTCACTGTACCTGTTAGTGATCTACTGCACACTGCTATGGGGGGACCCCTCACTACAACCCCCAAGGGCCATCTCAAATCTGTTCTCTCAATCTTGCTTCCATTTCTCCTATTGTCAGCTGAACTGCATCCCTCTTCTCCACTCCCAACATCTGGCTCCTTGAGAAAGAAGACTGTCCTTTCCCCACACATGCCCAACAACCTCCAGGACTCCACCCCTGCATTTACCCTCTTTCCTAACATTATTATTTTCCAGGGATTCTTTTTCCTCTACCTTCAAATAAGCTCCAGTTTTATTTATCACCAAAGTTAATTCCCTTGACCTGGTTAATCCCTGAAATCACCCCTTGGCATATGTGTCTGTGTCTCTCTTCCTGTTTTATTAAACCAGCAGGTTTTACATGTTATCTCCATTTATTCTTTAATCCAAAGAACTAGCTTCTTTTTTTCTTTATCCATTTGTGAAATATTTATTAAATACCAATGATATTTCACACAATATGCTCAGTTAGGAGGAGGTAAAGATGAATAACAGACTAGCCTGATCCTCATAACTGCTTCTGTCACACGACTGAAATTCCGCCATCTGGAAAACCAAGACCTTTTCTCAGTCTGCATTTCTTTCCATTTCTTTGTAACATCGAACATGACTAGCCATCCCCTTTGCAAAAACTCTCAAGAGTTCAAAGCACTGCATTTTCCTTTTCTGACATATCCTTTCACTTCTTTTGAACTAATTCTACTTCCTCCTTTCATCTATTAAAATGAAGGTATTCCCCCAACCACGATCCTATACTCTCTTCTCTTTTCTACCTTCTCTCCTCTGTGATCTTTTCCACTAGTGTATCTTTTATTATCTTCTCTGGGCAGACAAGTCACAAATAGCAACTAATTTGATTACTGCAGTTTATTACAGATTAAAAACAAACAAAAAACAAGGTTTGGAAAGGTTAGGAAGTTCACCCAGGATCACAAGAAGTAGGAAGTGGTAAAGACAAGCAGATGCTCTTAATCTATAGAGTACACTGCACTGCTTCCTGTGGCTCTTTCTCAAGGACCCCACTCAATTTTCAATGGTTCTTTAAGTGTTTCTACCTGAATATAGACTGGGGGCTTACAGGTGGCACTAGCGGTAAAGTGCCCACCTGCCAATGCAGGAGATGGAAGAGATGCCGGTTCAATCCCTGGGTCGGGAAGATCCCCTGGAGGAGGGCATGGTAAACCCATTCGAGTATTCTGGCCTGGAGAATCCCATGGACAGAGGAGCCTGGCGGGCTACAGTTCAAGGTTGCACAGTCGGACGTGACTGACGCGATTTAGCACACACAGGCAGATTAAACACATGTCAATTCATCATCGGCCTTCATCAAAATCAGTCCTTGATTTTGATTTCTCAATTTGCTTTATGAAAACTTCAATTTTCCCCACGATTCAACTTGAAACCCCAGTCAGCCTTATCCTTTATTATCTTAAGCTTTCAGAATTTCAATATCTTATACTCTATGCTAATCCATCCTGCTTACTCACTACTGCCAAGTAATGTCTTAGATGTCCTCTTTAAAGCAGTCTCCATTGTATTTTAGACAATGTTATCAACTTGGCAATCAGAGACCTTCATGTTTTCAAACTTTTTCCCCTAATATCCCACAGATCCTCTATCTTTTGCCCAAGCATTACATGACTTTCTGCATCTGTGTCCTTTATCTTTCTCCCTTTCTTCCACCCATCTATCTTAACTTCTACTTCCTCAATGTTTCTTCTCCTACTTCCACAATGAAGTGTCACTACTAGGTACAATGAGTACACTACTTTCTGCTGCTACCTATCTTCCTCTCTTCTATAATCATGTGTGTCTCCTATTCTCTGAACCAAGCTCTAAGTTTTTTGTGTGGGAACTGAGCATATTCTGTTATTTTCATGCCGCCTACAGTTCGCTTTTTTACAGGCATAACAAATGGTTCTCCTCTGACATCTTTTAGGGAACATGCTAACCTTGCTTTCTTTCCTCACCAATAATATATACAGGCCATCATAGTCCTCATTATTAAGTGTTACGCTCCCACAGGTACATAACCATACAGGGGGAAAGAGGCAGACCGTACTTTCCTGGGGATAAAGCAGGGGATGTGTATGTGCTCAGTCGCCCAGTGGGTCGACCCTTTGCAACCCCATGGGCTCCTCTGTCCGTGAGATTCTCCTGGCAAGAATATTGGACTGGGTTGCCATTTCCTCCTGAGGGGATCTTCTCCACCCAGGGATCAAACTTGCATCTCCTGTACTGCAGACAAGATTCTTTACCTCTGAGCCACCGGGGAAGCCCAAAGCAGATATAAAATGTTCTAATGATAGAACATTTTTATAGGAATTAGGGCTATTGACTCAGAAAATGAAAGTCTCTCCGTCGTGTCCGACTCTTTGCGACTCCATGGACTATACAGTCCTGGAATTCTCCAGGCCAGAAAACTGGAGTGGGTAGCCTTTCCCTTCTCCAGGGGATCTTCCCAACCCAGGGATTGAATTGGGGTCTCCTGCATTGCAGGCAGATTCTTTACCAGCTGAGCTATCAGGGAAGCCCACTGTCGCAGAGACCTAGCCAAATTCCAGTCCAGGTAGTTCATGCCTTGCTCCCTAGATCCCTCTGCTGTTTCAGCTGGGTATGCTGGCTCCTCCACTCCCTAGCCCGGGTGGGAATGTAATGCGCTCTGTGAAGCAGCTGCGATGTGCCACCCAGGAAGACAGGTCTCACAGCACTAGGCACAAGAATCCCGAGGGTCCCTCATGCACACCCTAGAAGTACTGTGGGACCTAGTTAGGGAATGTCTGAAATCCCAGAAGGAGAGATGCTAAATAAGCTTTGGTATGAGCCACAGAATTTTTCAAAAGACATTTCTCACCTCCCTCCACCCTTCCTCCCCCAAAGCCTGCTACAGACAGTATGAATGAAACACTTGCATCCGGGATGGAGGAGAAATTATCCTCTCAAAGCTCAGTGCTATTTTTAAAACTCACCCTTTGTGTGTTCACTGTATATTTCTAACCCTGGTATCTCTAAATCTGGATTTAGTTGGTTTAGATTAAACATAAAGTCTCTACCTAAAATAGTCTCCTACCTAAAATAGTTTCTCAGAGTTTGTAAAAGGTCAACACATACTTACTTCATCTTATAAAATCATTATTACTTTAAAAGATCAAGTATCTCAGTGATACTTTAGCCACTCCTGTCCATGCCTGAAGCGCTTTCTCTTTACAATGTCACTGGCAGATTAGTGACTATGAGCGCTAAATAGAACACACAGCGCTATAACTAATCCAATAATTGGTTCTCTGTCAAGATGAGACATATATTTTCTTTCAAATAGACTTAAGGTTAACAATTTTTATTTCCCCTGTTCCTGATCATAAACACATAAGAAGCAAGGGGCAAAGTCAATCCAAAGAATATTTTTTCCTAAAGATAATTATGTGCAAAGCATATAAATATTAGTGAAAGTAGGTCTTAGTCCTATTTATACAGGAGTCAAGTAACACTCTGACAGTTTTTTCCCTCTCTAATTCTACTAGAATGAAAACTGGCCAGAAATCAGGCGCTCTATGCTCAGATAACAGAAGTAGACTTTGACCTTGAAATCCTGCTGACAATCTGGAATTAGGATTTTTCCCACCCTACCTTCTAACGACTATAACAACCTTGAGTCACTGCTTTTGAAGTCAAAGAAGGCTTCCTCCTCAACAAAGCTCCTATGTCAATACAAAAAAATTCTACTCTAAATTATATATATGTATATATTTTTATATATATGCACACAGAGACACACATTGAGTAAAACAATATTATTCCCTTTAAACAAGTAATATAGTACTTAAAACAAAACTGGAGAGATCTTACAAATTAAAATATTTTATAGATGCTAGGTTCCCTGTAATAATAAAAGGAAAATATTGCACAGTTAAGCATAGCTAGGGAGGTTAATCAGCACTTCAAGTTATCTTCTTAATAAATGTGAGTTTTTCCCCATTATGTAAATGAAAGGAATAAATGACTATTTTCCAGCCATCAGCTTGTGCTGAACTATATATCATATCAGAATTAATCTGCTAATTTTGAGCTTTTGAAACAATATAATGTACACAAATCTAACAGTTAAAAATTCTGGGTCTCTAAATATGTATTCATTTACCATGATATGATATAGTTTTAGAAGTTATTTATTCATTCATTTATTCAATAAATATGTGTGAAGGGTGCCAGGCACTATTCTAGACACTGGAAATTCAGGCAGTGAATGTCAATACCACTTTTAGACACCATACTTACTTTTGGTTTTAAACCAAAATCTACATTTTTTAAACAATTATCAATCCAGTATCACAACTGCAGAAATCATCTAGCTTTTCTTGTTCATAAACACAAATGGGATTACCTAGGCCACGTTTAATACTGGTTCACTTTTTAAAAAATCCACTGTAATTATCCTCCTGTCCTTTTTCTTCCAGTTACTCTTTTTTTTTTTTTTGTATTTGCCCCAAAGCTACATAAAACAAAACGTAAGGTAGATAAGACGTTGTTATTCCTCTTATCAGCTGTTTATACCTAATGACTCAGGGCTGTAAAACCCCAGAAGCCCACCTTATTTAATACCTTCCCACAGATTCTGTCACATTTAAATGAGTCACTGAAAGAAGAAACTGCACCTCTTCTCATCAGTGTCTGCATACTTTCACAAAACTTTATAAACCGTGTAAGCTGATCACTCAGGGTTACAAAATAGTTATCTACTTTCCAGTTCTCTCTTTATTAGCACTTACTGATTTCCTTGTGTCTCAGTATTGTAATTTTTCTATCCCTCTTTAAATTCAAAACTGTCATTTTCAAAATCCAGTTCCAAGATCACCTCCTCTGAAGTTCTCCCTTTCCTTTCAAACAACAGTTACCTCCTTACACCCCAGAATGAGTAAACATTTGCATTGTCTCACTTATCAACATGCTTTGATAACTTATTTGACTCCACATCTACTTTGCCTTGAAATGAAGGACCTTTATCTTTGTATCTTTGTCTATCTAGCAGGGGGTGTGGAACAAGGTAACTGTTCTTTTGCTACACTGAAATTAAGAATCATGTTCCCCAAAATTCAGTTTTACTAGCAAACTTAAGTATTACTGGCAGAAACGTACAAAGCCTGGAGAATGCAATCTGGCAACATTTATCAAGAATTTTAATAATTCAATCCTCTAACTCATTAGTTCTCCTTTATGGATACTCCCAAAGAAAAGAATTAGAAATATGAAAAAGTTTTACAAAACAACATTTACTATTGTCATTTATCATAGCAAAGAATAATAATAATAAACAGCAATAATAAACTGATGTTTTACTTAGTGAAGTGTAATTCAAAGGATTTGTAGTCACATAGGGAAACTTTATAAAATTAAGTCAAAAGACAGGACAAAAAATTGTGTATTTAAGTCCAGTATTCTGAAAAATTAGAAAGAAAGAAAACAAAATCTTTACAATAATGTTTGGGGTGACTTAACTTTGAATGTGTTTTCTTTCTGTTTTTCCCCAATTCGGTAACATTTTTATAATATTTTAAAATATCTCTAATCTAAATTGGTAACAAATAATAAAAAATGGATTTTAGAGGTTTATCCAAAGTGTACAAGTCTCTCTGCAACAAATATGATCTTTATAATCTTTATATATATAAACCTTTGATATAAAAGCATATATAATTTGTTTTACTAAAATAAAAAATTCATCATAGTTTCTACAAAATGGCCAGAATGTTCAGCTGAATTTCACAAATCACTTCTGCCACACCTGACCTTTAAGCTGCCATTTAAAAATATGATCAAAATTCTTTCATGAAAAGAACATATTTTCTAAAATATATAACAAAACTATAAAGTTATAGCATTGTGAAATTCCCCATTTCCTATTACATATCATACAAAAAAAAGTTCCCTGAAGAGGAAACACAAACGCTTTAAGATGTGTTCCCTTTTCTAATATTGAAATAAGTACACTTTGCAGTCCTTTTACCAAGTTTCAGAACTGATAGACACTGCAGCCTCTAACTACCTTTATTAAAATATCCAATAATCACTCTAAGCAAATAATATCCATGATTCACATATCCAAAACTCTATAAAACATTACAAAAATGCTTTTCGAAGTGAGCTCTGTTAAAAGATAAGTGAAAAAGTAACTACCTTTGGAGAAGTGAAAGTGAAAAGTCGCTCAGTCGTGTCTCTTTGTGACCCCATGGACTGTAGCCCACTACACTCCTCCATCCATGGAATTTTCTAGGCAAGAGTACTGGAGTGGGTTGCCATTTCCTTCTCCAGGGGATCTTCCCAACCCGGGGATCGAACCTGGGTCTCCCATATTGCGGGCAGATGCTTTACCGTCTGAGCCAAGAACGAACCAAAAATTTTAAAACCCATTTTTTAAAATTTAATAATGACATGAATCTGGCATTACTGAAGAGGTACTGATGGACACACAATAAAAATGCTACCCCATATTATTGAATCACTTCACATGGTTAATAAAAAAGAAAATGCAGTAAGAATTTATATACAGTTGCCCCAAAATTTACAGAATTTACAGAATGTCCAACTCCAACGAAGGATAATCTGTCATCTGAAAACTAACGGAATAATTAGAAAATTGTGAATAACTGGGAATTAATTCATTCAGTTAATGAATACCACCTGACACGAAAGCCTCAGGTCAATTTTCATTTATTTCATATGTCGCAGTCTTTTGTTAATCATAAGTCTATTTCAAGAGACACAATCTTTTTTTTTACCCATTCAGTTGTCCATTTATTCAACAAACATTTACAAGTATATTCAATACTGTAATTACTGTGCCAGGCACAGATCCAAAGATAAGTTTTAAAATGTCCACAAAATGCTTGAAAGTTACAACAGAAATAACCACAATATAAGAGGAGAAGTGTGACAAGCTCCTAAAGAAACATGAAAAAGCTATTCAGAGGATAAGAAAAATAATCATATCTGAAGCAAAGGAGGAGTGGAAAAGTCAGAGACGGCTTCACAGAGGAGGCAATGCCTGAATTGGGTCTTAAAGGAGAGAGGATTTCAACAGTATAGGTGTCCTCGCTGCATCTGCAGGGTAGATCAGGAGTTTCTTCCTTTGAACAGGCTGTTTCCCTCTGCCTGGCCAACCATTTCTCCCTTTTCTGTCAGGTTCACTTATCATTCCAAACACAATCTCACCCATAAATCTCTTCAGGAAATCTACGATACCAATCACCTCCAACCCGTATCTACTATACACGGAGGGCCCTGTGAATACCTCTAGTACAGCCCTTAAAAGCTATGGACACTATATTTATCAGTCATATCAGCTTCAGGCTCCTCTGTCCATGGGATTTCTCAGGGAAGAATACTGGAGTGGGTTCCATTCCCTTCATACCTTTATACTATTTGTGGGTTTGATCCCTGGGTGGGAAAGATCCTCTGGAGAAGGGAATGGCAACCCACTGAGTATTCCTGCCTGGAGAATCCCATAGACAGAGGAGCCTCAGTTCAGTTCAGTCGCTCAGTCGTGTCTGACTCTTTGTGACCCCATGGACTGCAGCACGCCAGGCTTCCCTGTCTATCACCAAATCCCAGAGCTTGCTTAAACTCATGTCCATCCAGTCGGTGATACCATCCAGCCATCTCATCCTCTGTCATTCCCTTCTCCTGCCTTCAATCTTTCCCAGCATCAGGGTCTTTCCATTGAGTCAGTTCTTCACAATAGGTAGCCCAAGTATTGGAGTTTCAGTTTCAGCATCAGCCCTTCCAATGAATATTCAGGACTGAGTTCCTTTAGGATGGACTGTTTGGACCTCCTTGCAGTCCAAGGGACTCTCAAGAGTCTTCTCTAACACCACAATTCAAAAGCATCAATTCTTCAGTTCTCAGTTTTCTTTATAGTCCAACTCACACTCACATCCATACATGACTACGGGAATAAACAAAGCTTTGACCAGATGAAACTTTGTTGGCAAAGTAATGTCTCTGCTTTTTAATATGCTATCTAGGTTAGTGATAACTTTCCTTCCAAGGAGTAAGTCTTTTAATTTCATTGCTGCAATCACCATCTGCAGTGATTTTGGAGCCCAGAAAAATAAAGTCAGCCACTGTTTCCACTGTTTCCCCATCTATCTGCCATGAAGTGATGGGACCGGATGCCATGATCTTAGTTTTCTGAATGTTGAGCTTTAAGCCAACTTTTTCACTCTCCTCTTTCACTTTCATCAAGAGGCTCTTTAGTTCTTCTTCACTTTCTGCCATAAGGGTGGTGTCATCTGCATATCTGAGGTTATTGATATTTCTCCTGGCAATCTTGATTCCAGCTTGTGTTTCATCCAGCCCAGCATTTCGCAAGATGTACTCTGCATGTAAGTTAAATAAGCAGGGTGACAACATACAGTCTTGACGTACTCCTTTCCGGATCTGGAACAAGTCTGTTGTTCCATGTCCAGTTCTAACTGCTGCTTCTTGACCTGCATACAGATTTCTCAGGAGGCAGGAAACAGAGTCTGGTATTTCCATCTCTTTAAGAATTGTCCAGTTTGTTGTGATCCACACAGTCAAAGGCTTTGGCATAGTCAATAAAGCAGAAGTAGATGTTTTTCTGGAACTCTCTTGCTTTTTTGATGATCCAACAGATGTTGGCAATTTGATCTCTGGTTCCTCTACCTTTTCTAAATCCAGCGTGAACATCTGGAAGCTCACGGTTCACATACTGTTGAAGCCTGGCTTGGAGAATTTTGAGTATTACTTTGCTAGTGTGTGAGATGAGTGCAATTGTGTGGTAGTTTGAACATTCTTTGGCATTGCCCTTCTTTGGGATTGGAATGAAAACTGATCTTTTCCAATCCTGTGGCCACTGTTGAATTTTCCATATTTGCTGGCATATCGAGTGTAGCACTTTCACAGCATCATCTTTCAGGATTTGAAATAGCTCAACTGGAATTCCATCACCTCCACTAGCTCTGTAGTGATGCTTCTTAAGTAAGGCCCACTTGACTTTGCATTCCACGATGTCTGGCTCTAGATGGGTGATCACACCATCGTGGCATCTGGGTCATGATGATCTTTTTTGTATAGTTCTTCTGTGTATTCTTGCCACCTCTTTTTAATATCTTCTCTCTCTGTTAGGTCCATACCATTTTTGTCCTTTATTGTACGCATCTTGCCTAGCAGGCTACAATCCATGGGGTCGCAAAGAGTTGAACACGACTAAAGCAAGTTAGCACACACTACTTGCTATACCTAAGAGTTGTTTTTCCAACAATAAAAAGTTTAACAGTTTTTAATTTTTCTTTCATTTGCTACACTTCCGTGCGAATTGACACACATAATGGTGCTGTCCAAGAAGAAACAGCGCAAGAAACATCTGTCTTCCGTTCTTCACTGACCAAACAAAATGAGCCAGAGAAGGAGAATGCCTCTGTGAGCAGGTTTCCCTGGGCTTTGGTTAAGGGCTGAGTGCTTTTTTTGACCAACAAGTAAATCATTTAGAAGAAGTAATCCCAGGAACTCATTGTATATTAAGATATTTTTAATCAGTTAATATATTAAGTTCACCAAAGTATCTCATTCTTCTGTAATTACTTTCTACCATTTTAATAAGATTTTTTACTACATTGTTTTCCTTTCACAAATTGGCATGGGGATGCCTTTTGAAACTTCAATTTGATCTTATGTTAGTGCAGCAATTAAAACACTATCTTCTCTCACAAGCTGGAAACCCAAACAGTCAATTCCATACATTGTGTTGGAAATAAATAATGTATAAGACATAGTGCTTTTTATAAAGGAACTCAAAGTTTAGTGGGAAGATGAGTCAAGCACATACAGATCAATACAGAAAGGTTAAGTTCTCTATAACAGCAATAAGCAGGATGTGTGATGGCCAAGATTCAGGCTTTAGAGAGACAGAAAACTGGGCTGAAATTCTTGACTCTGCCATTTAGTAAGAGTAACTCTGAGTAACTATTTATAAATGGAGATAATATTGCCACTCTAAAGGCTGCAATGTGGATTAAATAAAATGTCTTGTAAATATATACATGTCACTTAGAAGGTATTCTTTAAATAATGGCTATAACATTTCTATTCGTTTATTATTATTGTTATTGATTTTGGTAGTAATAAGCAATCTCATATGTTGTTAACATGAGACAGTATTAGAAAAAGGGTTCACCTAACTAAAAAAAAAAAAATCAATTATAATGTTCCGTGATTGTGTATAAACAACAATGCGTGCTAAGTCACTTCAGTCTTGTCTGACTCTTTGCAACCCTATGGAATGTAGCCCACCAGGCTCCTCTGTCCATGGGATTCTCCAGGCAAGAATACTGGAGTGGGTTTCCATGCAATATATTGGATGGGATCTTCCAGGACCCAGGGGTCAAACCTACTTCTCTTATGTTTCCCGCATTGGCAGGTACCATTAGGGCCACCTGGGAAGCCCCAAACAACAATAGTTGATTTCAAAATCAAAACCAAACAAAAGAGTTGTGCTTTCCCTCCTCCAAACCTATCCGTTTCCCTATCCTAAAGAAAAAGGTTATAGCAGATGCAAGGTCTATGAGTTCACCTTAAGAAGTATTGAGATACCTACTTTAACTGGAATCATAATGTTATAATCTAAAAATCATAACCTAAAAAATTTCCTACAACAAAAACAACTTTTTACTGATAGTTTTAACAAAAGTACCAAAAGAATAAACTAACTTTCATTATAATCAGATATCTAAACCATTTTGAACACTCTCCAAATTGTTTATTTAGACTTTGGTACTTGAACCCATCTGCATTATGGTTTTAAATATTTAAATTTATATTATATAAAAGCTTTCCTTCATCTCCTTTGGCAGAAACAATCTTTTCCTCCTTGGAAATTCCACAGCACTTTATTCATGCTAGACTTAAAACACCACTTATATCTTCTATGATGTCTATTTGTGTAGATGGCCTTATTATTCCTAACATTCTGCCCACTTTTATCATTAAATATTTATCAAATAAAAACATAAAATGAGGTCACCTTTGTGAAGGTGCCTAGTAATCTATAAAGTAATGTAAAATATAAAGGTATATTTCAGAGTAAAAACATTTTGCTAAGACTCCATTTACTGTATCACAGTACAGTTCACTCAATGATACTATTATAACTTAAAAGCTTTAACACAGCCTTCCATGTAAACCATCAATTAACTGTCAATAATTTACGAAAAAAGAACACTATACACACCATACTCCAATAAATGAGAAGGGTCAGATATCTTAAAAAAAAAAAAAAAAGAAATACCAACCCAGCCCTAGAGACACTAGGAGTCGGCCTGCGTCTGTATCAACCTAAGAAAAAGACTTACAGATTAAGATTCTAATTAACAAAAGGAGTTAAATGTCCAAAAAAATCCTCTTATGTGCTTTATCATAATTTATGATGGAAAAAACTCAAAGTAATTACTATATTTTAATTTTTACATTGAGTTGATATCCTTACTTCGGAACATATATGCAGTATTAAGATTTCATAGCTGAGACCTAATTTTGTGTACATGGTCAAACAGTTCATAAAATCCTGATTCATGTTCTAGTAATATCAATCTAGGACTTACCAAAGCCAGCAAAGTCAAAGATCAAAATTATCCACTTGCATTGTATCTGAAATTTTACAGAACTATAAAATGAAACCCCTTTTTAACTTCAGCAATAGAGGTAAAATATACTTGTAATAACATTATTTCTAGCTTCCACTGTACTTTTTAATATTTTACAAAATAACAACATGGTGTATCACAGACTATATCATAAAAAATGGTTTCTAAAGATCAAAAAATTCATCATGAGATGAACGTCAAGAAATCAGTAGTGCCATAAAAAATCGTTTACCACAAGTTTTAAAATGAGAAAATCACATGTACTATTTCTAAAGACATCTAACCATCAGAAGCTTCAATCCATTGGATTCTGAACTGCAATCACAATCCTTCATGGACTTTTCATAATCTGACAATAACTTACAGTTATAAGAACATCAACATAGACAAAAAAATCAAAACAGCAAGGCAAACTAGCATTTGTTAACTACTAACCTAATTGATCAAAATGATAATTTCTCATTCTCATCCTAATAATATGAGAAAATTCTATTATCACTATCCACTATTTAGTAAGCACGTCTTCTTAGTAAATGTTAGCAAGCTGACAAAAAAAAAATTTAGAGGTCAGAAGTTACATATAAAATATCAGATGCTTGAAACATATCTACACTATTTTTCTTTTAAAAACAAGTCAATTATATTGGAATGTACCTCTCTATCTGATCCAATCATACAATAAATGCTCCTTGAATGTGTTACTGCAAAAGGAAAAATTCTTCAACACTGAGTCTCCCAAACATGATGTATGTGACTAACAGCTGAGAGGTGATGTGACTGAAACTGTTTGCCTGAAATCCACCAAGATAGAGGCACAGAACAATGCAGGTGACAGTATGTTTGGAGGTGCAAATTTGTCCAGTAATGTAGCCAAATTTTTGGCAATTCTCTAATGGTCTTAGATGTACAGACAATGGCCTTTCTTTTTCAGCTGTAATGTTACACTTAAAGAACTGAAACAAATAGGCATAAAACTGGGATTTATAAAAGGCATTTCAAATACAAACAAAAATTTGTACAAAAAATTTACATGTTTCACAAAATCTGCCATGTGCAACCAAAAAAAACCAAAACTGTCATTACCTTGGGGTGTAAATGCTATTTTGCATTTCATTCTACATTTCCCCTTAATTATTTAAATTTTTTTTCTGCAAAAGAAATTTTCTAAAATCATAATCTGGGAAGGGAGTGCTCTGAAAGGAGAATTTATATTTTTAACCATGAGCTCTTAGTATACAACCTTATGGACTTCTTTACATCCTGTATTTGCTTATTCTTAGGAATGAACTAGGTATCTAACTTCCTTACAAAACACTCAACAGCCACATGTGATTCTAGTCACTCTGTACTGGGCCCCCCTTAAATCCTTGATGGCGTAGAATGTTATAGTAAAAAAAAAAAAATGAAAGCATAGTGTTTTTCTTAAGACTTTATAGCTTGAGTAGAGGTTTAACAAATGTATACATGCATAGGTACAAATATTCTATAAACTACTCTAATCAGCATGACAATACAAAATAAACTGAACATTTTGAAGGAAAAGTACAACAATATCTTATAGGTGTGTAGTAACAGGTAAAATTGACACAGCATTTTGCATTTTAGAAGTGATTCTCATAAAATTCACTGAATCCTCAAAACAACCCATGACACCATACTCGGATTTTTTTCCCACACTTTCCTGAAGAACAACCTGAGGTCAAAAAAGTTACGTGACAGAACAAATTTACATACTGAGTACACTAGTAATAAAGTCAAGATTCAAATTGGGTTCTCAGAAGTAAATCAAGCCTGACAACTAGATTTATAATTTAAATTGTCACAATTTAATTTAATCTTTACAACAACCCAATGAGATAATAGCAGCTAATATTCATGGAATGCATGTTAAGTCACTTGTCACAAAAATCCTATAAAAGAGTTATTACTCAATTTTACAGATGAGAAAAGTAAGGCTCATGTAAAGTATGTAAACTGCACAAGATCACTCAAATCACAAGTAGAGGAATCATAACTTAAATCCAGGGCATCTAGTTCCAGAGTCACCTTCTTCACCTCATTCTTCAGCAGGTTAAGAAACTTGTTCAAAGTAACAAGAAAATTGCAAAGGGAGAACATGAAGCAAGCATTTTAGCCCTGACTACTTTCCTAAATGTAACTGGAACAATTAAGATCATTAAATCCAGAAGGGGCAAGGTAGCTTCGGGGTACATTGTTCTTGAAAGCAGAGTTTGAACAAGTGAGGAACATCAGCAGAAAAGCAGCAAGGGTTTCAGCAGCCTAGAGAAGACTTATCTTCACACGTTTGAAGCAAAAGTAAAGGGAAACGTATGTGAGCAGAGACAGGGGTGTTTACCGTCCTGGTGGAGCCGGTATGAAAGGTGGTGGATGAAAAGGATGATTCTAATTAAGAAATTAGTAAAAATGAAACACAAGACATTTACTTTAAGAGACAATTTTAAAGCCACAGAAAGATAGGGGATAGGTGTTCTAACACCTCTAAAAGAACTGATACTCCCACTCTTGCCAAAAGTACCAAGCATACAGGAAGGAATTATATACGCACTGAAAGAATCTGACTACATTTTTGCATTTTTCTTTTCTACACTGAAGTGTCATGTACAATAGCAACTCGTTTTCACCATTAAAAATCCTCCTGTGGAGTAGAGAGAAGTGGAAAAAGAGAACATAATTGAGCATAACGTGTATGCCATTAGTTCTCCTGTCCGGAATCTACAGTGCTGCTTACTTTTACACATAAGATGGTCCTCAGACTCATTAAAATCAGGTAAAAGAAATATAAACTTTCACTTAAATGAGTAAACTGAAATGTCAACCTAAAGTACACACTAAAAGCAGAATCTACAACAAAAAAATCATGGCAGAGACCAGACACAATGATACCAGATACCAGGAAGCAACACTTTTTAGAAGACAAATTAAAGAAGGAAAGCAGTCCTGATGGAATTTCTTTTCTCATTACTTAAATTAGGTCACTGAAATGGGCTTACACTATGGCATTTTCTTCATTTTAATTTCATCAAACCATAAATTCCCATGAAAATATTAATACCTTAGACACGTGCTCACAATAATTGGAATGCCTAACCTTTCAGTATAAGTACTTTTGCATGAGTTCAACAAAATAAAAAGAATGCAGTGAGACCCCTCCAAGTTTTTTGCTTATGTCAACAGCTATTTTATGAGTATGAATTATCTTTGCAGTTATAAAGCATGTGTAAAATACATTACATGAGTGAGAAGTCTTACTGCAGATGATCAAGTAAAGATCTAAACTGCACACAGAAACATCAAAATCAAGCTAAATTTCCTGGAATATAGCAACCATAAAATGTTCCTCCCAAAGCCATTACTGTTAAATATACCTTAATGAATTAAGTTCAAGTGTAACTACAATTGAAATACATGATTTAACTGAGTTATGACCTATTTTTTTCTCTCAAAAGCTAAAGGGAATAATGACAGTTGTGAGACTTACATTTTTCCATTCCAGGGTTTTTCTGAAAGTTATTTCACAGTGGAGCTAAAGGCAAAATGCACTTAGTGACATTTATTTGCTTTAAAATATAGTTAGTTATGCTATCACCCACAGAAAAGATAAGATTTTAATAACAATTTATCAAGTAACAATGTATTTGATCACATTTTTAAACTGCACAAACCAAGAAACATTCAGAAAGGAAACAATCTCAAAACGTAATATGATACCTACAGCTACAATTATAACTAACTTATTTACACAGAACACAACCAGCATACAACAGAACCAACAATCAACATGACAAATGCACAATTAACATATATGTGGTTGAGAATACCCACCCCTAGCAGAAAGCTTTTTGGTGTTGATAATTTTGGCAGCATATTCTTGTCCAGTAGGGATTTTCATACATCTTCTCACCACTGAGAATGCCCCCCTGAAAACCAATAATTAGCAGGTCATCAATATAATCAGCTTGAAATTCTATTAAAAACTAACATCTGAGTATTTTTATTGAATTTAGTGAATTGTCAAGTATCAGTGCACCGTATAGTAATATCTAGAAAACGAACAATTCTTCCTGGAAACTCAGACCTTCTTTAACGTTGAAAAACAAAAATAAATTTTACTTAACCGGGAGCACACAGTATTAATCAACAAAATGAAAGGAACTGCCAATTATGACGACTCTTGTTTGCATATGAAATTTGAAAACATTTTACAATTCACACTCACACAGTACCAAATGCTCTGAGAAAAAATCCTGCAAAGAACTGAAGAGGAGCAGCAAAAATCTGCTGCCTATTTATTTTGGTAGGAAAAAAAAATTAATGTGGCTCCAAGTAGGTAAATATGGCGATTGTTTTCATTAAAATAAATCTTAGGAACATTTGTGTGTGGTTTAACAAATCCTGCTGTGGTGATTTCTCTCTGCCCTGTTTTGGGCTGGGGGAGGGGAGAGATTTGAATTAAGCTGCTCTTCCGACATATTCTCCATGTTTTAACAGCAGACAACATAAATATATAGGGATATGATCTTCATTACATTTAAAAGATATTTACAAGTCCTTTAATTCAACTGTAGAAAACAACAACACACACATAAATGCACCTCTTAAGTAATGTTCGACATTAGCGATAGAGGAACTGGGGCTGGGTTTGATGCTACATAAATTAACGTTCACGGCTCGGCCCCTAGGTCCCTTTGCACAGGTTCTCACTAGGTCTCCTGTCCCTTCCTTAACATCGCCAAGTAGTTCTGTCGGTCAGGTGTAGAAGGTCGTTTAAACAACATACAACGTTAGGTTACCCCTGGGAAGCACTCTCCCGGTCTCCAGAGGGCTTTCCCACTGCCGGTGTAAATAAATCCTCCCAGAGAACTCGAAGATGTTCACGCAAATCCTAGGAAGGGTGATGATAAGCGGGTCATCTAGTGCAAGGAATAATAGTGGATATGGGACAGGGGGTCGAGCTCCTTTGGGAGGTTCTTTTCCTGGACAGAACAACTACTGGATGCGAAACAGACTCTACGCCAAGTTGAACTTTCGGCATCAATAAATATGGCACCGTCTGGGGCACTGAGTTCTCATCTGAACGTGGGTCGTAGGGCTGACTCGCCGGCGAACCCGGCGGCATCTCTATTTACAGAAAACGTGATCTATGTTGCATTTTACATGGGTTCTTGTTTCCTCTCCATACACACACGCGCACGCGCGCGCACACTTCTCAGGATGACAGCTACAACTGCAGGGATCGTAAATCCACTAAGTCTCTAATGCAGGAGGGTGGGGGAGCGGGAGAAGGTGGGCTAAGGATTATCAGAAAGGGCCACCGCCGGGGTGGAAGGTCTTTCCCCTTCGTCGTCCCCTCCTCTTACTAAAGACAACACCTTCCTCCGAGCCGACACACCGGGGCCCTCCTCCCTCTCCTCCCGTCTCCCTAACTCCCTCGCCCCACGCGGGAGGCCCGTGGGTCGGGGGTAACGCGACCCGCCCTCTGCTGGAAAGGGGACGTGCGAGTGCCCGGCAAAGGCGCTTACTTTCCGAGCTCCTCGAAAAGCTGATACTCGTCCGTGAACCTGGTGCAGGTGGTAGTCGAAGCCATCCTCGGTCCGGGCTGTCCCCCTGGCTGCGAGCGCGGCGGACCAGACGAGAGCAGACGCGCGGCTTCCCCGGGACTCGCCCCGCGGCGCTGTCACCCAGGGCCGCCCTCACTTTCCTCGTCCGAAAGTAGCTCGCCGGCGAGAGAGTGTGCGCAGGGGCGGGGCGGGAGGGGAGATGACCAGAGAGGGTGGCGTGGGGTCTCCTCCCTGCTGTCCGCCGATCCTCCTCCTCCTCCGGGCCTCGCTTCCTTCTTCTCCTCCCGACGCTCCCCCCACCCCTTTCTATCCCCTCTCCCCAGATGCAGGCGCAAAGTACTCAAGAAGAGGGGCCGGGAAATGGAAAACAGCCGGGCACGGGGCGAGAGGCGAGCAGTTGCGAAACGATCCGCACCGGGGCAGGAGGGGTAGAGGCGGAGGGGAGGGAGCCCGAGGGGGCGGAGGCCGCGGAGCCGGGAGCGGACAGCGCGAGCCCAGCTGCAGCTGTCAGCAGGCGCGGGCGCGGGGCGCGCCGGAGCCGGCCTCCCTCCCGCCCGCACCTCGGCAGCCTCGCGCCCCCACGAGCCCGCGGCGGCTCCGAGACTGCGCGGCGAGACGAAGAGCGCTCCGCTCGGGCGAAGCCTCGTCCGCCGTCCCCGGGCCTCCGGCTCCTCCCCAGCGCCTCCTCCCGCCGCTCCCTCCGCCTGCCCGCACCCCCTCCCCCCCGCAGCCCCCTCGTGCCGGTCCTATCCCTCCTGCTAGCGGCTCTCACCCTGTCCCCCCGCGGATTCCTCCTTCCCGCCCTCCCCGGGTCTCTCACGAGCGCACGCCCGTCTAGGGAGAGACCAGGTGGGTGGAGGAGGATGTGCGGGGGAGACGCCTGGAGAGAGTGTAGGTGAAGGAGGCGAGACGGGAAAATTACAGTTAAACCCGCAATTAGGCTTCTGCCGGAACCTGCGGCCGATTTAGCGGGAAGAAGCGGGGCAATTCACGGACTGCGGAAACTGCGGCTGGGGGTCGCGGGGGCCCCCAGCCTGGGTGTGGGCGCCGGGCACCAGGGACCGACCCCCAGCCGGCGCCCGAGCCGCGGTGCCCGGGTAGGGCCAGAGGTGCAGACGCTTCGTCTAGGCTCGAGTCGGTGTTGACACAGTGGGGGCCGGATGTGGGCAACTGGCTGCTTCCAAAGAAGGGTCCCGGCCTCCCCCCAAGCCCCGGTGACGGTGCGCCCGCCCCGGCAGAAGCCACTGCGCCCGCTCCCGGGCGCTCTGCGCGGGGTTCCTCCCTCCCCCGCGGCCTCTTCAGCGAGGGGCGACGCCCGCCGCGCCACGTTTCACTTCTGATATGACGGCCGCCTCACTCTCCACCTCTGCCGCCGTTTTCGAGACTGGGTTGCTCAGACTCTGGCAATCCCCAAAAGCCTCTGCTTGGGCCATGAATGTGAACAGAAGGGAAGCGAGAACACCACCGCCGAGCCACACCTTCCCTCCAGAGTAACTCCCCGGTAACCTCACGAAGTTCTGATAGTAAGGCGATTTCTCGCGAGATTTCCTCCTCCGGCGGCGGGGGCGGGGTAGTGGGAAGGTTAGGTGTCGGTCACGCGACCTAGTAGGGGCTGACGTCACTCGCATCATGTGACCAAGTCTAGTGTCTCGCTTTGCAAAAGGAAAAAGGAAAAGGAGAGGTTGCATGTGCTCTTGCTTGTGTGGTCAAAGATCTGATCGGATAGTGACATCTGACTGTACTCTGTACATGGCTGTTTGAAAAAGCACGTCGCGGTTCAGGAACACGTCTTATTCATCAGCATATCTGTCACTGTTTACAGTAAACACGAGAAAAATATTATCCATTACATTTAAAATAGGTGAATTGCTGATAGCCTTCCTTCCAGCCCTGTGTCTTTAATAAAAGCAGACCAAAACAAGAAGGCTTCTCCAAATTACTGCTTTTTGTTTTATAGCATGGGGAAGCTAAAAACCTTGCAGCTCTATTGCTGTTTGTTCATCCTCAGCATTATGTCAGGAACTCAAAATTTCACAGCTGGAAGGTGAACCATAACTAGGAGGTACAGAGAGTCTAAGATTGAAAGGAGTTACTTACTGCTTGCTCCCAATGGTTGCTTTTAACTACTGAATTAGTCCACGGTCACACATAACTTAAATACATTTCCTGGTCTGAGGAACGCTATTCTGCCAATAAAAGCTTTTACTAGAGTTCTCAAAATGTTTATACAGTTTTTAATGCTTATAACAAAATTGAACTTTGTACATATTTTGATTTCCTAATCATAAAAAGCAAATGTTGTGTAAAATGGGGAACACAAGATGATACCAAAAACTATATGAAGAAAAGAAACAGGGTGTCTGGTAATTGGCCAGAAAGATAAAAAAATCAATGTGGTCTAGGCTAAAGATTTTTAATATATACCTTAAATATTTGTCAACATGGTTCCAAAAGTTATACTGTAATAATTTAATGTTCTTCTCTGAATCTAAAAATTAAACAGAAGTAAAATTAAAACAATAAATAAAGATAGAATTTTACAACTTGGGAAGAAAATTGTTTTTTAAATATTGCAGTAATGAGGCCTACATAATTACTATATTTATCTCAGTTATTTAAACTACCCACAATTGTAAATGGTTACAATAATTGTGTGATACAATAAAGCAAACATAACCTAGTTTTAATATTGATACATTACTAGACAATAAAAGTGTGCTTTTTAAGCAAACACTGCTTAATATATATTTTCACTGTTCCCTGATCTATATTTTGTACTACTTAAAGTGTATGTCTTATTTATCAAAAACTGCTGCTGCTGCTAAGTCGCTTCAGTTGTGTCTGACTCTGTGCAACCCCATAGACGGCAGCCCACCAGACCCCGCCGTCCTTGGGATTCTCCAGGCAAGAACGCTGGAGTGGGTTGCCATTTCCTTCTCCAGTGCATGCATGCTAAGTCGCTTCAGTTGTGTCCGACTTCGTGCAACCCTATGGACAGCAGCCCACCAGGCTCCTCTGTCCACGGGATTCTCTAGGCAAGAATAATCAAAAACTAAAGATATGCCTAGTGCTTGGACCACCTACAAGAATAATCCTTCTGAGCTTACTTACACTTGAAGGCCACATTGATTATCTTCTCTTGCCTCCTTCCTGGTCTCAGGCTTCTGCCCTCGTCTACTCTCATTCAAGAGCCAGAATGATCCTCTTGAAACCTCAGTCAGAACAAACCGTGCTTATGCTCAAAACCTGCTGAAGGCTTTGCACCATCTCAGTTGGATGAAAAACAAAATTCTCAAACTGACTTATAAGGCCTTAGAGGATCTGTCCTCCACTCCACTCCACTGGCCTCCTCACCTCAGTTGGTGTCCTGGCTCACTCTCCTCTGGCCACACTGGCTACTACTGTTCCTGGAGTAGGGATTTGGCATTTGCTGTTCTCTGCATCCCAGAATGTTCATCTCTTAGTTGTCCTACCTCATTTCTTCATCACCTTCCAATATTTTCTCAAATATTGTCTTATGGGGTGGCCTTCCCTGGCTGTTCTATCAATGACTGCAGCTCTTTCAGACATGATTTCCAGTCCCATTCCCTGCTTTATTTTTCCCTTCAATACTTATTACCACCTACAGTACTACACGTTTTTTCTTGTTGTTTATACTTCCTAACTAGAATTTAAACTCCCCAGGGGCATGAATTACTGCTTTGTTCACCACATTATTTCTAGCAACTAGAACAGTTTCTGGCACATAATAGCTGCTTGATGAACTTTGTTGAATGGATAAATTAATTATTTGGGGGTTTAGATTAATCACAGGTTTTATATTAAGGTCAGTTCAGTTCAGTTCAGTTGCTCAGTCGTGTCTGACTCTTTGCGACCCCATGAATCCCAGCATGCCAGTCCTCCCTGTCCATCACAAACTCCCGGAAATTACTCAAACTCATGCCCATCGAGTCAGTGATGCCATCCAGCCATCTCATCCTCTGTCATCCCCTTCTCCTCCTGCCCCCAATCCCTCCCAGCATCAGGGTCTTTTCCAATGAGTCAACTCTTCACGTGAGGTGGCCAAAGTATTGGAGTTTCAGCTTCAGCATTAGTCCTTCCAATGAACACCCAGGACTTATCTCCTTCAGGATGGACTGGTTGGCTCTCCTTGCAGTCCAAGGGACTCTCAAGAGTCTTCAGAAGTTGATAATTAACATACCATAAGACTTTTTACTATGAGGGTGATCATTTTCAAAGTGGTCATAGTATCCCATCATTAAAAGTGTTTATGCACAGAAATGGATTTTTAAAACACAATAATAATTGACAGCAAGGGGAAAGAATCTAGTACTAATTTACTTGTCAAGGAAGATGGAATGTGTTTCCTTAGATATATTGGCCTTACTAAATTTTACATTGTAATAAAAGGCATTGCCAAAGGTTTTAAATAACTAGATCTCATTGTGAAGACAAAAGTCAATGTAAGGAAATGAAAAATGTGGCTTGAAATGAATTTTTCATGTGCAAAATGGACAAAAAATTTCTAAATAGTAGCCTATTTGGTTTCTCAATTGGTTTAATCACACAAAAATTGAGATCACTTGGTGTATTGCTTCCAGTTTCTAGATTTCTACTTTGTTCAAGGTGGAAGCAAAGTATTCATAATTTTATCATCTTTTAAAATTCACCCATTAATACTGGAATGGCAATAACAGCAAATAAAGGAGAAGGAGTATGGGGTGGTGGATGGTTGAACAACTGTTGGTTTGAAAAGTAATAGTAAGCAGAGCCCTGTCACTACCTGGATTGCTAGACTTCAATCACATAAAATCACATCAATGCCAAGAGGAAAAGGAAATCTTGCTGTAAATGTATCCCATCCCTTTTATGTGATAACATCAGCTGACAAACAGTAGCAAAGAGATAGAAGACCTGAAAATGATCACCACATACAAAAACAAAATGAGAATAAAGGATAGAAATCTTGTAATTAAAAATTGCAAGACTTCAGTAGCCCTACTAGGAAGGGATAAGTTTCTAATACTTAAATGAGTAAAGTGGATATTCACAGGTATTGATTTCCCCTTGCTACAAAGTGGCATACAGGAAACAATGAAATGATGACTATTTCCATAGCTCCCTCAAAAGCAGAATCCATCTGTAATAGGTAGATTTCTGTGAGAATTTTAGCAGGCTCTGTATTGTAAGCCACTCAGTAGATTTAGAGTCAAGGGGGGAAAAGCAACTTGCTAATTGCTCTTTTTCTGTTAAAGCAATCGGCTGTTGCTTTTTCAGTTAGTCTTCCTAAGGTACAGTAACCACATAGAGTCAGACACAAATATAGTCTACAAGCGAGTGGATTACCTGTTCACCACAGCATCCATTTATGCAAGATAAATCTGCAGATGAAACTAGCTTTTCATAAAACAAAAGATAGTAACAGAAATATTTGCTTTGTTTCATCAGGTACTAATTTTTTTTTTTAACTAAAAATAAAAATAAACATGCAACTAAACAAGAAAATAAGCAATATCCAAAAAGTAGCTCTTTCCCATCACTTTCAAGTATACTGGTTAGTATACTTGATGCTTCATGAACATATATGCATACCTACCATCGTTAAAAGAATTGTAGTAAGCAATTGTATTAAATACGATGTGTAAATTGAAATAACTGGAGTCATTAACAAACAAAACAAATTAGCAGATGCTGTCTTCCTCTTGAAACAGAGCAGGACCCTGTGAGTCCTAAACTCGGAAGCCTTTCTGTCCCCCATTTTCTTGTTTGTAGAGAATGGACTCCAGCTTCCATGACTTTCCCTGAGTTTCAAAGAGCAGATTCGAACAACTGCTAATCAAGGAAGAAGCTGCCAAGAAGCCACCTGAGGCTACTTTAAAGGAACCAGAGAAGCTCATCAAGATTTGTTGTTATTTAGTTGCTCAGGCTCCTATGTCCCTGGGATTTGCCAGGTAAGAATACGGGAGCAAGTTGCCATTTCCTTCTGCAGGAGATCTTCCTGACCCAGGGATCAAACCCCATTCTCCTGCCTTGCAGGCGGATTCTTTATTGTTGAGCCAATAGGGAAGCCCAATCAAGAAGATTTCTTGAGAATAGATTAGAGGAGTGCAAGGCCCTGCACACACCCTCATCATATCAGCATCCCCACCCTGAATCATTGCCTCATCAAATCCTCCTGGGGTTGGGACACATAATTTTTCAGGGCAGGAGCCACTGTGTCCCCCTTTCTCTGGAAAAACAATAAAGCTATTCTTTTCTTCTTCACCCGAAACTGTCTCCAAGATTTAATTCAGCACTGGTGCTCAGAGGCCAAGTTTTCCGCATCAGTCTGCACTGGTAATGACTCACTCACTACTTTTGCAACACTTACCACTCCTTCAATTACAGTATTGGTCCCTTCATGGTAAGGAACAGCTATTCAGTTCCTCACCACGGCACTAGCACAGGACTTGTACCTTAAAGGATGCTCAAAAATACCTTTTCTTTTTAAAAATGAGTATATGTTATCATTAGTCTTTGTCTTCCAAATTATTAAAAATCCTCAATCTTTAGTATGGTATCATGAGTCCTCTTTGTTGCTGTATTTAATGGATGCTTTTCACTCTGTACATAACTTGACCTCTCTGTATCATTTCATACTCTTGACCTGAATTCTCTGTTGGTTTCTATGTCTGATAACCACATTCTCCACCCACAGCAACTCCCTGCCCCACCGCACTTCTATCTGCTCTTTTCCTCAGGCTCATTCCTGCCTGCTTTTCTCCGCCTATATGGTAACTGGTTGCTCTTTGGTTTCCACCATCTTCAGTTCAGTTGCTCAGTTGTGTCCAACTCTTTGCTATCCCATGAATCGCAGCACGCCAGGCCTCCCTGTCCATCACCAGCTCCTGGAGTCCACCCAAACCCATGTCCATCAAGTCGGTGATGCCATCCAACCATCTCATCCTCTGTTGTCCCCTTCTCCTCCTGCCCCCAATCCCTCCCAGCATCAGGGTATTTTCCAATGAGTCAACTCTTCACATGAGGTGGCCAAAGTATTGGAGTTTCAGCTCCAACACCAGTCCCTCCAATGAACACCTAGGACTGATCTCCCTTAGGATGGACTGGTTGGATCTCCTTGCAGTCCAAGGGACTCTTGAGAGTCTCCTCCAACACCACAGTTCAAAAGCATCAATTCTTTGGCGCTCAGCTTTCTTCACAGTCCACCATCTTGGGCAGCTCTTTTTCTTATTTTACACAGCCTTCCCAGGCCTCCTTAATGACTCTTATTCTCCTGATTATTGTCTGGCTTAAATTTGCTTCTCCAGGTGTAGGTTCTTACACAAGGGGAGGAAGTTATTGTGGCAAAGTTATTGTCTCAGAGAGAAGGATAAGGAAGTGGAGAAGCAGGATAAAAACATAAAGAAAAAACCCAGCATGTGCCTTCAGGCAAAGTGTGAGGCTCAACCTGATCTACCAGCAGCTTGGAGTGTTTCAGGCGAGGACGCTCATGATCCTTCACCAGGCAGTCATTGACCACTGGCTGGGGGGGAAGGGAGAAAGAAGGGATGTACACTCCCAAGGGGTCAAGCAGGGCCCTCCTCGCTTTCAAGCACATGGAAAATGAAAAAGGGAAAAACCAAGTCTGCTAGATATCAAAATGCTAAAGACTGAAATCTTTATCTCCAACTCCCACTTCTCTGAGAGCTTCAGATTTGTGTTGCCAGTCCCCATTAGAAAATTCCTTCCAGAGAATCTGCCTCTATTTCTGATTAATCTCCCAGACTCACTCTCTACCTGCACCTCCTCCATATCTCAGCAAAACTTGAGGGTCAACTGTAACGGTTCCTCTCCCTTCCTCCCACAGCCAATCATGAGTCCACACACCTCATGTCATTCCCACGGTAAATGCCTTCTTTTAGGCCAACAATTTTTCTCACTCATATTAAGGCATTAGGTCACCCTTTAGTGAATTCACACTAAAGAAATCTAATGTAGCTCTCCTCAGTGTGGATACCATTATTAACTCAACATATATCCTTCTTTTAAAAAAAGGCCCAAATCTTCAGAACACTCCATCATGCATTTTCTGGTTGGGACCTGGGTAGTTTCATAGATTCATCTCTCTTGTCGCTGTTCCATACCTTGTTTCCTAAACATTCCTAGAATTATCTATCCACTGCACTTCATTTCTTATCGCTGGCATTCTAGACCAAACCATCATTATCTCTTAACCAGTTTGCCAAAGCAATCTCCTAACTGCTTTAATTTGTGCTCATTGAAATTCTTCTTGATAAGCATCTAACTATCCAGTGGCCCATTTATCTAAGGTACACAGAGCTTCATCCTGTTTTTCATTCTGAATTCCTTTCATGGTGCATTGTCTGCAGGCCACTACGGTGGGCTGTGATTTAACCCTTATATAACTGGATGATAAGCAAGGCCCTTTATTCTTTTTCCCTTCACATTCTCCACCCTCCTCCTTTAGGTCATGAATTCAACCAAGGTTTGGGAGGCATTTAGTAACTGATTTGTCTGATGGTGCTAGGAAGGCTCATTCTTAGGTCAGCCAAGGATTTTGTTGGTAGGCCATTCATGTGCTATGTCTAGATTAGGCCCTGTTAAAAAACCTAAAAATCCTCTAAATTGTCTGTCCTACTAGTCTATTATGATCCAGAAAATGTTCTCCCTTGTTGAATCTTCCCATACATAGAAAAGCACTAAAATCACCAAGATGTCTGTTCTGTAATTAGCAGTAATCTTTTGCCAAGATGTTTGCTTAACTATGGGCTTCCCAGTGGCACTAGTGGTAAAGAACACGCCTGCCAATGCAGGAGACATAAGAGGTTCCATCCCTGGATCATGAAGATCCCCTGGAGGAGGGCATCGCAACCCACTCCAGTACTCTTGCCTGGAGAATCCCATGGACAGAGGAGCCTGGTGGGCTATAGTCTGCCATAAGACCCTGAATAAAACTTAAACTCACAGCTCATGTAGTGTGATTTTGTGACACTTTTTAATTTAAATATCTTCAGAGGAAGGTAGCATCTCCTCCAACATTCTTCATTTTCAAAACTTTACTTTTTCAAATAATCAATGGTTTAAACCTGATGTTACCTTTGCCAAAATTTGAAATTTCTTTTTTCATAATGTAGGAGCCAACACCAAGGATTTGCTGCATGATATCAGATAGACAACACCAACTGGACTCAGAATAGATGATAAAATATATTCAATTTACTACCATCAACCCTGTATAATTACAATAACTTCTTTCCTATTTGCATGATAGGTCCTGCTAATTTATTACTATTTATTATAATTTATTATTCAGATACTATTTATTCATTTCTTAGATCACCTGGGCATCTGATATTTCTTATCTCTCTGGTTATTTGCTTCACGGAGTGATAGCTTACAGTGAACGATATCAGATTTGTGATCTCCAAAGAACAAGACGTAGCTTTGGGACCAGGGACCAGGCTTGATCACTCAAGAGTTTTTGTGTATCAGAGTTTTATTAAAGTGTAAAAAGGGACAGAGAATGCTTCTGACATAGACATCAGAGGGGGGATGGAGAGTGTCCCCCTCGCTAGTCTAAGCAAGGGAATTATATACTTTATAATTGGTTATTATAATAAATCAAAAGAATGTTTCAAGGTTGTAAAGATCTTACTAGACCCACTCCCACAATTTACATTTTAAGATAACAGGATTAGCCAGAAGGATTTTAGGAAGGAGAAACTGTCGTCAAGCAGGATACATTCTTGTTATATAATTCTTAATACAGAATTTAAACTGAGTTGTTTGTGGTTTAATCATCAGTTCCTGGCTTAAAGGAAAAAAATGTTTTAGGTGTCTAAAAAATGTCTAAGACTAAGGAATATAGAGGGAAAAAAGGCATTTGTTCTTTTCTCCTCCTTGAGAATTTCAGACCCCCCTCTCTTTCTCGGGGACCCTGGACTTCCTATCAACCTGCCTAGAAATTGACTCTCTCAAGAGCTAGATTGACATGCTCATTTATACCTTCAAAAGGCAGAAAGAGAAGGGGCTTTAAAAATCTATTTGCTCAATGAGATAATGCATGTGACCAAACCTACCCACCAAAATCTGTACTATTCTCCTTCTACAGAAACAGGGGTGGATTTGAACACATAGGCAGAAAATATCTTCCAGAGTTCCTCGCCTCCAGATGATGTTCTTGGCAAAGATATGTGAGCAGAAGTGATGTGTGTCACTCCAGGTTTTGCCCCCTCTGCATGTTCTTTAATGTTCTTCACATTTCCTAAATGACTGAAACTAATTCTGATAGCAGTTTATAATCATCAGGTTGAAGACAGCAGGGCCACTGTCAGCCTGGGTCCCTGAGCATAAGGGCTGAACTGCTGCTAACCCAGAACTCTGCTCTAGATCAAAGAAATAAACTTCCTGTTTTTAAGGGAGCTGAGTTTTGAGGATCCTATCTTTTTTTTCTAGGTTGGTCTACCCTATCAAAAACAAAATATATAAATAAAACTCTTAAAATCAAAAGTCCTGGACAGATAGAAAGTATCACTATAATTCAAAGATTATGAGTAAAATTACAAATGAATGAATGAATGGATATCAGTGATTTGGGTTATGACCATATTTTGTTTTTTCTACATCATACTAGTTTCCACTAGTGTGATAACTGAGAGTTAGCTTTGTTACAAAATGGCCCAACTCCAGTCAGAACACATATCTATATGGTTCAAGTTAAAAAAATAAATATTAATGAAAGAACCAGTTTACCCTTCTCACTTCCTACTACACACACATACAGTCCTATTTTCATTCAAAAGGACATATTTTTAGAATTTCTGGAAGCTATAGCAATACCCTGCAAAGAGACAGGCACATTTCTCTTTAAAACCTCCTGTTTTCAATGCTTTATTATATCTGTGGGGGGAAAAAAAAAAGCTTCAATTAGTAGCTTATTTGTGAGCAACACTTCTTTTCACAATTATTTGGCTCATTTAACAAAGAAGACATGCCCTCAAATTAAGAGTGAAAGGTGTTTTTGAAGGTGAAGGCAATTAAGCTGGGTGAGTTATCAAAGTACATAGGAAACAAAACAAAGAACTCCTGCAGCATAAATGTGAAGGCTTGTGCCACTGATTGTGAAGCATTTATCCTATAAATTGTGTGTTTGTGTAGTGGGCCAGAGATTCTGAGGATGTAATGGAGAGCAAAGTAAATAGCGTCCCTACTTTTGAGTAGGGCTTGCTTTTGAGTGGGGGAGATAGGCATTAAATCACAAATAGGTATTAATTATTTGTAAAAAAAAAAATTAAATAATATAAAGGAAGAATATAGGGAGCTATGAAAATGTATAATATTTGTCTTGGTGGGTAGGAGAAGGATGAGCAAAATGAAATTTGAAGGATAAGTAGGAATTAACTATATAAAAGAAAGTACTGGAAAAAAGCATTCTAAGAGATGGAACACCACAAATTCAAGGAACCAAAAGAGGTCCATTGGATTAGGGTGCAGGAAACAGAAGAAGGCCATAGGAGTGGATCAGAGAGGCTCTCATGGGGAACTTAAAACCACATGAAGAACAATATGGAAATACTGAAAAGGTTTTAAGAATAGAAGTGACATTCTGCATCATAAATTCATCCTGGCTGCCTTGTAGAGGATGAGTGTTAGCAGTTGAAAGAGATCAGCTTAAAAGGCAAGGTAAAGGAACGCAGAGGCTTGGATTTAGGTGGTGGCACTGGTGAAAATAGAAATAAATGGATATATAAAACATACTTGGGAAAAGTAACATTAAAACGTGAAAGATTTATGTGATCTGAAGAGAAACCAGAGTATAGGGAAAACTAATTAAAAAACAAAAACATTGATAATTGAAATCAACTATGTTAATATGAATTAGACAAAACTGCAGGCTATTGATGTCAATAATATGTAAACATACTGATGTGACTTAGATTTTATTTTTTGTTTTAGGAAAACTCTGCCTAGGTAATATAGTACTATAAATCAGTAAATACAGACTGCTTTGGGAACTCTCTTCAGATCAAGTTTTTAGAAACATTAATTTGCTCTAGTCAAATAGCTTGATCATCAGGTTAGTTGTCCAGACTAATTTCACAGTATACACCAGTTTTAAACTTTGCCCAATTCTCCATTTCCCTTCTTGAAAGATTGCTTACACCTCTTCAGGCCAGACCTCAAATCCTATAAATATCTCACCTCTAGGTACCTCTTTCTGAAACACTGCTAAGATCCTGTCAAGATGGTGTTCTACCTATTTTAATGAGTTGGGAGTACTTTATTAACAGATTGTCTGAAGATATTTTGAGGAACTCAGCAACAAACTATAGGAAGTAGTTTCACAAACATTGGCCTAGTCATACAATGAAACATATGAAGTATTAAATTATGTTGCAGCAAAGTACTGGCATTGAACAATATCACAACATATTAACTAAAAATTCAAGTTACTAAAGAGCTTACTTTAACCCCAGTGTGATATGCTTGGTTGTTTGGATGGATAGAGAGAGAGAGAGAGAGAGAGAGAGAGAAAATTCTCAAAGGACAGCCTTCTAAATTTTAACTGTGCTTATCTTTTGGGATAAGAATATGAATGAATTTTTTCCAGTATTTTGGAATTTTTCTTCACTGAATACATTTGTGTAATAAAACTAATGAATGCTATAAAGAGATAAAACTTTTGAATTTGCATATATTTGGGAATTGAAATATGTATTCCAAATTCAAAAAAATTAACTCTGTGATTTCTTCCTTAAAGTTTTCTTGTTTTGGTGAGAGGGAAAATGGTGAGAAAGAATAGTAATAACTACTCCTTCCATGGTACAATTTCACAGTAATCATGTAAGACACATGATACTTTTCATCTTATGAGTAAAAAAATGGGACTAAGAATTTAAATAACATTACTTCTTACTAGAAACAAGGGACAGTTCAAGTTTTACTCTCAAGAGTATCTAAAATACTAACTGGTAGCATCTGTTAAGTATTTACCATGACTCATGACTCTCTGAGATAGTTTTCTATTGCATTAATTTTACAAATGAGTCAACAGGAACAGATCTGTTTATCTCAAGGAAGTGACAAGCAAGATAAGGAATCAAACCCAGGTAAGCTGAGCCACAGAGCCTGTATTTTTAATCATTATATGTTATCTTCCATATTTTTTATTTATTTTTACTTTACATGCCACAGCTAAACACTCATACATATATTTTATATTTTTCAAATGGCTAACTCTGAAAATATTTAGCTACTTAGGACTGGCTGCTCTTTAAGGGGAGGGACAGTGTGAAAAGAACAAATGGACTACAGAAGCCACTTGGCTTCAGGGGAAAAGCAGCTGAATTTTCTGCTTCATTAATTAACTACACCAATTCCCAAGTGTCAAATAATATTAACCAGTCAACAGTTGCTTTTCCAGAGAGGTGGTGACTCATTTTCTAAACATACTGTGTATGTAGCTATCACCTCCTGCTGCAGAATTTTGGCTGAGCCCAACCTTCCTCTCTCTCTCAGAGGTCTCATCTCCAGTTTTTGCTTCTTCCTGGCTCTGGTACCCTCATTCCTCAACCTAGTTTCTTATTTAACCTCAGGGCTAATCCAGGTTAGATATATCTGCAAATGTGACTAAATGTTAAGATGGGGAATTTAGTGATAATACCCTAAGTATTTGTCATGTGGCAACCTGGATGGGAGGGGAGTTTGGAGGAGAATGGGTTTATGTATATAGCTGTGTTACTTTGCTGTCCACTCGAAACAACAACATTGTTAATCAGCTATACTCCAATATAAAATTAAATGTTTAAAAAAAATCCTAAATCGTAACTAGATATTACAGTGACTAGAGGGAAACCCCTTTCCTAAGGAAATGTTGGAGAGAAGAGTCCTTGGAGGCCATCTCATTTCCTTAGCACATTTCCAAGGTCTTCTTCCTGAACTTCAATCCAGGCTCTTCCAACAGGCTGGTAAAGCCATATTAAAGGTGGTACTCAGTCACATAAGGAAGGGTTCACAGCTATGTGGCTTTCATCAACAGTGACCGCTGCCACCTGCTAAAGTCTATGTGATCCTGTGGTGTCTCTACCACTCTGAGGGTCCTGCTAATAACCAAGGACTCCCAATGACTGGACCTTCCCTGGTGCCTCAGCTTGTAGGGAATCTGCCTGCAATGTGGGAGACCCAGGTGTGATGCCTGGGTTGGGAAGATCCCCCGGAGGAAGAAATGGCAACCCTCTCCAGTATTCTTGCCTGGAGAATCCCATGGACAGAGGAGCCTGACTGACTACAGTCTGTGGAGTCGCAGAGAGTTGGACACACCTGAGCAACTAACCCCCTCCCAGTGACTAAATCCAGGCAACTTGACCCAAGCATCATCTTCATAGGAATCTACATAACCAATTATGTAGATTTTCTTTTTTTTTTTCCATTGTGTACAACTACAAGTTTTATTTGCATCTTAAAAATGAAGTAACCAAAGTTTAGAGAGTTTAAATGACTTGCCCAGTATCACTTGGCTATTAAATAGCAGAGCCAAGAACTCAAACACAGATCTAACTTTGAAACCCTAGGTCTCAATACTTTTACTATACTTCATTTCTGAGGCAGAATTCTGGGTTGGCCGTTGCTTTCATCACATGGGTCCCAAGGGAGTAGAATACATTTATAAAGTGCTGAAAGAAAAGAATGGTTGTTTTAAAATCTCTTTTCTCAAAATAAATAAATAAAATCCTTTTTCTCTCTTTTGTTGAAATTGCATCATTTCTATTCGTAGATTTTCTTAAAACTGCCTTTCTTTGACTTCTTCAATTCTAGTTCTGGTTTTCTCACTGCTACTCATCGTTCACTTTTCTGCCTGTTCTTTTCTTGTTTTCTTTTCCCTTAAATGTAGGCCTTTCCCACTACTTTGGAGTGGATAACACTGCTAAAGCCCTTGACTCTTGCCTCCATGTAGATAACTCCCACATCATGGTCCCTAGCCCCATAGCTCTCCAGAAATGCTCATCCTTATATCTCACTTCATGCTTTGATGCCAAAATATATCCTTCCCAAAGCTTCAATTTATGTTAATGGTACAATTTCCCTACTATTCAAAATCAATCCTTGGAGTATCATTTGATTTCTTCCTTATAGTTCCCACTTCCAACATTATCACATCCTGTAGATTTCATATTAGGAATATCTGTATTAAAAATACCTGTTGGGATTTATTTCTTCCTATTTACAAGCCATCATCATAGGACTGTTTTACCCACTGAGTCTTCTCCTCTAAGCATCAGCCCATTTTCCCCAGTCTTCGATGATTTCCATTAGTCATCATCTATATTAAAAATGTGTGTGTTTGTGTTAGTCGCTCAGCCATATCTGACTACTTGTGATCCCGTGGACTGTAACCTGCCAGGCTCCTCCATTCATGGGATTTTCCAGGCAAGAATACTGGAGTGGGCTGCCGTTTCCTTCTCCCAGGGATCTTCCCAACCCAGGGATTTAACCCAGGTCTCCCGTATTGCAGGCAGACACTTTACCAACTGAACCATCAGGGAAGCCCTTAAAAATGAGGCCATGCTAAAAAATGAGACCTTAAAATAAATGTTCAGGCTCATCTGCATTTGTGCCATAATAACTATTGTTTATTTAGGGTCTACAATGTGCCAAACACTTTGCTAACCAGTTTATATATATTGTTTTTAATACTTTCAATATCATGAAAAGTAACGTTTATTATATAATACCTAGTATACGTTTGGGTAAACAATTCAATTAACAGGATGTTTGCTTTCATTAAGTCACACCTTAGGAGCAAATAAAGCTGTCATTTGATCCAGGTCTCTTGAATTCTAAAGCCTGTTCTGAGAATTTAATACATGACACTACAAACATGTATAAACCAGATAATAACTGGATAAAAATTAAATTTTTGTTTTATATGTTACTGTATATCAGGAAGAATTTAAAGGTCAATCCCATGAAGTTAAGAAACTCGCTCCCGGAATTCTTATTGATACAGAAGGAGGTTAAGTGAAAATACAAGAAAATAGATATCACTGTAACCTACTCTAAATTTCTTAGCTCAGATTCAAGATGTGGTAATTTCTTTAATCTCTCCCCAATGGTGAAAGTGCTGCACTTAATATGGCAGCAAATTTGGAAAACTCAGCAGTGGCCACAAGACTGGAAAAGGCCAGTTTTCTTTCCAATCCCAAAGAAAGGCAATCCCAAAGAATGCTCAAACTACTGCACAATTGCACTCATCTCACATGCTAGTAAAGTCATGCTCAAAATTCTTCAAACCAGGCTTCAGTAATATGTGAACTGTGAAATTCCAGATGTTCAAGCTGCTTTTAGAAAAGGCAGAGGAACCAGAGATCAAATTGCTAACATCCGCTGGATCATCAAAAAAGCAAGAGAATTCCAGAAAAACATCTATTTCTGCTTTATTGACTATGCCAAAGCCTTTGACTGTGTGGATCACAATAAACTGTGGAAAATTCTGAAAGAGATGGGACTACCAGACCACCTGACCTGCGTCTTGAGAAACCTGTATGCAGGTCAGTAAGCAACAGTTAGAACTGGACATGGACCAACAGACTGGTTCCAAATAGGAAAAGGAGTACGTCAAGGCTATATATTGTCACCCTGCTTATTTAACTTATAGCAGAGTACATCATGAGAAATGCTGGGCTGGAAGAAGCACAAGCTGGAATCAAGATTGCCAGGAGAAATATCAATAACCTCAGATATGCAAATGACACCACCCTTATGGCAGAAAGTGAAGAGGAACTAAAAAGCCTCTTGATGAAAGTGAAAGAGGAGAGTGGAAAACGTTGGCTTAAAGCTCAACATTCAGAAAACTAAGATCATGGCATCTGGTCCCATCTCTTCATGGCACATAGATGGGGAAACAGTGGAAACAGTGGCTGACTATTTTTTGGGGCTCCAGAATCACTGCAGATGGTGATTGTAGCCTTGAAATTAAAAGACACTTACTCCTTGGAAGGAAAGTTATGACCAACCTAGATAAAATATTAAAAAGCAGAGACATTACTTTGACAACAAAATCTGTCTAGTCAAGGCTATGGTTTTTATAGTGGTCATGTATGGATATGAGAGTTGGACTGTAAAGTAAACTGAGCACAAAAGAATTGATGCTTTTGAACTGTGGTGTTGGAGAAGACTCTTGAGAGTCCCTTGGACTGCAAGGAGATCCAACCAGTCCATCCTAAAGGAGATCAGTCCTGGGTGTTCTTTGGAAGGACTGATGCTGAAGCTGAAACTCCAATACTTTGGCCACCTGATGCGAAGAGCTGACTCGTCTGAAAAGACCCTGATGCTGGTAAAAATTGAGGGCAGGAGGAAAAGGGGGCGATAGAGGATGAGATGGTTGGATGGCATCACCTACTCAATGGACATGAGTTTGGATAAACTCCAGGAGTTGGTGATGGACAGGGGGGCCTGGCGTGCCGAAGTCCATGGGGTCGCAAAGAGTCAGACACGACTGAACCACTGACCTGAACTGAACTGAATTTCTTTAATGACCATGTGTTTATTTATACTCAAACCATGATTGTCACTGTAAGAAGGAAAACTGTCTACCTTACAACTTACAAGGGCTGGGACATCCTCTGGATAATGTGCGAAATGGATGCTTGTCAACACATGATTATATGAAAGATATCTGTAATGACCCATGCGCTAGAGTGAGTTTGCCTCTCATGTAAAATGACAGAAAGACAGCACAAAATAAATAAATAAATAGCTCCCTATTTGGCCACCTGGGAGGGATGTAAATATGTCTATGAACATGGTTCTGTGAAGACTCAAGATGCTATAGTTTATGAAAAAGCAGAGGTTTTCTCCACCCTATAAAAATGAAACAAAACAGAACAAAACATAAAGCTAGTGAGGTATAAGCTACTTCCCAGAGAGGTCTTATTAATAAGTCAAGTGGCTCCATTCTTGCTCTTATTTATTCCTTTGTTTCTATCCTTTTTGCCTCCATGTCATCACACTGTTTTTATATAAAACTTCAGATTCCTTCTTTACCACCTTTCAATTCTATATTTATAAATTGTTCTAATGAAAGAAAAGGTATTTTATACCAAACAGTACAGTTTATAGTCCACTCTGAGGAACTCATTATGCATAGGAAGAGAATGAAAATTAAATTCACTGTGGATGCAGTTGAAGGCAATCCTTTTTGTTCACTGAAGAATTTGTCAGCCTCTGAAGCTAAGATCAATCCAGAAGTAAAAAGAAGGCACATTGGTGTATTCAAATGTCAGCTGAATACAGATTATTGCCAGAATTTTACCAGACTGCATCAGTGATTCCTAAGATATTATTTTAAAGCCATTATGTATGTAACTAATTACTATTTTCTCTTTTCAAGTGTCAAGAGTGAGCTTGAACTATCTTAAGCAAAATGGAAGAATTTATTACACAAATTCAGGGACATTTTACAAAACACAATAGGAATAAACTTTTGTCTCAGGGAGGTTTGGAATTTAGAAATGAAAAAACCATCAAAGAGTTAGTAGTATTCATACTTCATCTCTCAGTTATACATCTTTCTGTGCTATATATGGAGAAGGCAATGGCAACCCACCCCAGGGTTCTTGCCTGGAGAATCCCAGGGACGGGGGAGCCTGGTGGGCTGCCGTCTATGGGGTAGCAGAGAGTTGGACATGACTGAAGCGACTTAGCAGCAGCAGCAGCTGTGCTATATATTCTATTCCACATGGCATAAAATGGCAAGGCAATCACATAAAATTGTATAGGTTGCTGATAACACAAAGGTGTCCAGTGTTGGATACAGTCTAAAGCACAATCTAGTTCTGCTGGCCAAGCTGTGAACCCTCAGGGTTGAGTTGTCCTAGAAAGGGTGACTTTTTCTAGTTTCTAAAAGGCAGCATATGGTAAGTGGAGACCCCATCAAATGCTGCGGCTTTGCATATTTCAGGTCCAGTCACACAAAGAAAATATAATTCGAACTACAAATCTCTAGTAAAGAGATTTCAGTTGAATGTGTTATCTACTTCTGGTTCAATTAACTATGATTTAGAAGGTAAGGATGTATATTTTAAAATTGCGAGTTAGTCTTTGGTGGGTAGGGCAGTTATCCACAATACCTCTAAATATTTACATTTCAGACTGCCCATCACCCTCTAACTCTCAGAGATTTCCTGAGTCAATTATTTATGAGATTTATATCAGAATTGAAAGTATGCCAGGAGCAATAGAAACAATCTAGATTTGGAGCAAAACTAGTCCTTTTCTTCTCTCCACATATGTAAAATTCTTTATGTTTTGGCTTTGCGTTTCTAGGAGACTGGAGATCCATTGATTCTTCAATTAAAATACAAGATGTGGGTTTTGAAATATTTGTTTTGTATGTTTCCTCCAAAATAATTTTTCTCTTCCTCTAATGGTTACCAGATTCAGCAAATAAAAATATAGCCCACTGGTTAAATTTTAATTTTACTAAATATCAGGTAATGAATAAGTATGCCCCGTGTATGAATTTCAGATAAATGAAGCTCCAATATTTTGGCCATCTGATTCAAAGAACAGATTCATTGGAAAAAACCCTGATGCTGGGAAAGAGAGAGGGCAGGATGAGAAGGGGTGACAGAGGATGAGATGATTGGATTTCCTCACCAACTCAATGGACATGAGCAATGTATATGAGCAAACTCTGAGAGATAGTGAAGGACAGGGGAGCCTGGCGTGTTGCTGTCCATGGGCTCACAAAGAGTCAGACACATCTTAGTGACTGAACAACAATGTATGAATGTCAGATAAATAATGAATAATAAATAATAAGCATACCCTGTGTAACATTTGGGACATAAATGTACTAAAAATTATTGCATAAAATATACACTAAATAATCATTCGTTGATAATCTGAAACAAATTGACCTGTGATTGCATCACTGACGTAATGGACATGACTTTGAGTAAGCTCCAGGAGTTGGTGAAGGGCAGGGAAGCCTGGCAACCTGCAGTTCATGGAATTAAAAAGATTCAGACATGACTGAGCAACTGAACTGAACTGATCTTTCATTTTATCTGGCAATGACAATCTTGCAATCTTATTTCCTTGTTTTTTAATAAGTAGAACCCTAGAGAATTACTTTTAGTCATTTTTAAGATCTAATTTTGGCAGAGGGATGGAGTTAGAAAATAGAAACAGATATTTAGCTATACACATGAAGGATATTAAAGCTTGACCTGGTGGCTTTACAGTGAAGTATGATAAATGGTCACCTGACCCACCTGAGGTCTGTGTTCTCTTTGGGGGGAAGAAAATGAATGAAGGCTATGTTGCATTATTTTTATAGTATTTACATATACTCAGTCACATAATGAAGCAAGGATATTTTATAAGTAAAATATAACTAACAAAATAGTACATAATTTCATCAGAAAGCCAATTTACATTTCTAGAACTAAGAGAAATCAGATGATTTTCCATATATTAATACTGCCACATCCCTTTTTACTTCTCATTTTCATTTAAATTAATTATATAGAATTACTTATAGTTAGTAATTTAAAAAAATCACCTAATGTTGGCTTTAGTCCTCGAGACTTAGTCCTGCTTTTAAAAAATGGCACATTGGTTGGTGTCCTTGGTGGTCTAGTGGTTAGGAGTCCCCTGCAAATGCAGGGGACACAGGTTGGATCCCCGGTGGGGGAAGAGTCCACATGCCACAGAGCAACGACTGAGCCCATGTGCTGCACCTACCGGAGCCCCTGCTTCACAAGAGAAGCCACTGCAATGAGAGGCCTGAGCACCGCAGCTAGATCATCGCCCCTGCTGGCTGCAACTAGAGAAAGCCCACGAACAGCACACAGACCCAGCACGCCCCCCCCCCCACCCCGCAACCCCCAATGGCACACTAGTAGGTGTGTTAAACTTAAAAACTTAAATCATAGAATTCTGAAAGAAGGTAACTATCTTATTAAGTCATTTACAACTTAAAAGTTGGAATAATTATTATTTAAGTACACATAATATGTACTTGAGTTTAGACTTAATCAAGTAATTACAGTAAGAGTAGGATTTTTGAAGAAATTAGAGAAATGTCTTAATTTTCCTTTATTACTCAAAGGTAACACTACCATGATTATTTTAGAGATCTGAAGAGCAAATGTTCTGTTCCATACAGTACACCAGTCAAAATATACATTTTAATCTTGTTTCTTTTTCATAATTTTTATTAAGTAGATATTATTATCAATATTTTTTAAAAAGCTATTAGAAACTGAAACTTAGAAATATTTATTAGCTCCTCTAAGTCACACATATAAATAATAAGTGGTCATATCTGGTCCTAAAACCTAAATGATATACCATGATAAAAAATTGAACTTATTGTGCTACTAAAATATTTGACCCACACTCAAGGCAGGAGGTATCAGTAACTTATCTTGGCTTCTCAATTCTTTTTTACTATAATAGAGATAAACATATGATTTTAGGAACTAATTAACATAAGTATTCAACAACTTTTTTAATAGAGTGAATTACATACCTTCAAACATAGTAAATTGTTTAGGGGACATAAATAATGACCTGTCATCTTTTGGTAGAAATATTTTTATAAGTTATCAGTTCAGCTCAGTCACTCAGTCATGTCTGACTCTTTGTGACCCCATGAACAGCAGCACACCAGGCCTCCCTGTCCATCACCAACTCCCTGAGTTTACTCAAACCCATGTCCATCGAGTCAGTGATGCCATCCAGCCATCTCATCCTCTGTTGTCCCCTTCTCCTCCTGCCCCCAATCCCTCCCAGCATCAGGGTCTTTTCCAATGAGTCAACTCTTCACATGAGATGGCCAAAGTACTGGAGTTTCAGTTTCAGCATCAGTCCTTCCAGTGAACACCCAAGACTGATCTCCTTTAGGATGGACTGGTTGGATCTCCTCACAGTCCAAGGGACTCTCAAGAGTCTTCTCCAACACCACAGTTCAAAAGCATGAATTCTTCTGTGCTCAGTTTTCTTCACAGTCCAATTCTTACATCCATACATGACCACTGGAAAAACCATAGCTTTGACTAGATAGACCTTTGTTGGCAAAGTAATGTCTCTGCTTTCTAATATACTATCTAGGTTGATCATAACTTTCCTTCCAAGAAGTAAACATCTTTTAATTTCATGGCTGCAATCACCATCTGCAGTGATTCTGGAGCCCTCCAAAATAAAGTCAGCCACTGTTTCCCCATCTATGTGCCGTAAAGAGATAGGACCAGATGCCATGATCTTAGTTTTCTGAATGTTGAGTTTTAAGCCAACTTTTTCACTTTCCTCTTTCACTTTCATCAAGAGGCTTTTTAGTTCCTCTTCACTTTCTGCCATAATGGTGGTGTCATCTGCATATCTGAGGTTATTGATATTTCTTCCTTCAATCTTGATTCCAGCTTGTGCTTCTTCCAGTCCAGCATTTCTCATGATGTACTCTGCATATAAGTTAAATAAGCAGGGTGACAGTATACAGCCTTGATGTGCTCCTTTTCCTATTAGAAACCTGTCTGTTGTTCCATGTCCAGTTCTAACTGTTGCTTCTTGACCTGCATATAGGTTACTTAAGAGACAGGTCAGGTGGTCTGGTATGCCCACCTCTTTCAGAATTTTCCATAGTTTATTGTGATCCACACAGTCAAAGGCTTTGGCATAGTCAATAAAGCAGAAATAGATGGTTTTCTGGAACGCTCTTACTTTTTCGATGATCCAGCGGATGTTAACAATTTGATCTCTGGTTCCTCTGCCTATTCTAAAACCAGCTTGAACATCTGGAAGTTCACGGTTCACATATTGCTGAAGCCTGGCTTGGAGAATTTTGAGCATTACTTTACTAGCGTGTGAGATGAGTGCAATTGTGCAATAGTTTGAGCATTCTTTGGGATTGCCTTTCTTTGGGATTGGAATGAAAACTGACCTTTTCCAGTCCTGTGGCCACTGTTGAGTTTTCCAAATTTTCTGGCCTATTGAGTGCAGCATTTTCACAGGATTATCTTTCAGGATTTGAAATAACTCAACTGGAATTCCATCATCTCCACTAGCTTAGTTTGTAGTGATGCTTTCTAAGTATCCATTGTAAAATACTTGTGCAATTTTACAATAATTGTAATTGGAAAATGCTCTAATAGGATAATTGTTTAGAAGTAAAGATGCTAACAAATATTGAAGTTAGATTTAATTATAACATTTATTTGTCACATGAGCTCCATCGAGTCAGTTTATTTTCAGTTTATTTCCGTTTCAGTCAATTTCACTTTTCAAAATTTACCAGAAGCCTTTCATAAAATGTCAATCAGTGCTAATAGATTACTAACAAGGATTGCAAATTTTAAGCCCTCTAGTGGTCAACACCCAGTTGATCAATGTTTAAGATTGACAGTATTCTTCAAAGATAAGTTATAGTAATTTTTTATCTTTTTTATTTGTATCTCAGGAACAAGTTTAGCAACTATTAAGTGCTTTAATAGCTTTTTAGAAGTGACTTATGGTGAATTAAGGGCTTCCCTGGTGGCTCAGTGGTAAAGAATTCACCTGCCAATACAGGTAGGTTCAATTCCTGGGTCGGGAAAGTCAACTGGAGTAGGAAATGGCAGCCCACTCCAGTATTCTTACCTGGAAAATCCCATGGACAGAGGAGCCTGGCGAGCTCCAGTCCACGGAGTTGCGAAAGAGTTGGACATGACTTAGCAACTGAACAACAACAAAAGTAAATTAGAACACCACTTCAGCAGTACTGGGGCTCAGCTGGTAAAGAATCTGCCTCCAATGCAGGAGACCTGGGTTCTATCCCTGGGTTGGGAAGATCCCCTGGAGAAGGGAAAGGCTACCCACTCTAGTATCCTGGCCTGGAGAATTCCATGGACTGTATAGTTCATGACGTTGCAAAGAGTTAGACACAACTGATTGACTTTCCCTTCAGTTCAGCAGTATTAGTATTATGATTAACTGCTGAGAGTTTCCTATGGGCGAGTACTATGCTAGATGTAATATATACCCAATCCTTATTCGGTAGGTGGTGTCTGAGTCAACAGAGGCTGCCATAATAAGTAAAGTACAGATTAGGTAGCTTAAATAACAAACAATTGCTACTCATCTTTCTGGAGGTTGGGAGTCTGAGATCAGAGTACCAGCATGGTTGGGTTCTTGGTGAAGGCCCTCTTGCTGGTTTACAGATGGCTCTCTTCTCTGTATCCTCACAAGGTGAAGAGCAGAGAAAGTAAAGAAGCAAGTTGTTTCATGTGTGCCTCTTCTTATAAGACCATTAATACTCTTCATGAAGCCTCCAGGCTCATGGTCTCATTACCTCCCACATGCTCTGCCTCCTAAAATTATCACATTGAGAATTAGGATTTTAATGCATAAATTTTGGAGAGCCACAAACATTCAGTTCACCACAGTAGATGATATTACTGTCATTTTACAGACAAAAAAGCTGGGACTCAGTCTCAAAGATTATACAGTCAGTAGGATGTAAAACCAGGACTCAGTCCTAGTTGCTGTGCTGTGCTTAGTCACTCTTTCGTGTCCACTCTTTGCGACCCCTTGGACTGTGGCCTGCCAGGCTCCATGTCCATGGGGATTCTCCAGGCAAGATTACTGGACTGGGTTGCCATGCCCTCCTCCAGGGGCTCTTCCCAACCCGGGGATCAAACCTAGGTCTCCTGCATTGCGGTTGGATTCTTTTCCATCTGAGCCACCGGGGAAGCCCAGGAATATTGGAGTGGGTAGCCTATCCCTTTTTCGGGGGATCATCCTGACCCAGGAATTGAACCAGGGTCTCCTGCATTGCAGGTGGATTCTTTAACAGCTGAGCTACCAGGGGAGGCCCTCAATCCTAGTTTATCTAATACTAAAGTCTATTGAGTTCTACCAAATTGCTCTCTTGATTCCATTTATGTTCTCATCCTAAACTCCTAAGATATAGGAGTTTAATTATTGCCAGTGCAGATATAATACTGCAGTGACAAACACAGAGAAAATGAAGATTGTTAATTTTATTGTTGTAAATAATAACAATTTTTAATTGTTTAATTTAATAATGTGGTATTAGATAATCACATTAATAATGTGGTTCTTCTTTTAAAAAAATAGACTGTCTGAAGAATAAAATAATACAAAAGGAAAAAATGGCTGATATAATTCAAATTTGATAAAAACTTACCTTGGTTTAAAAGCCAAAATATGCAAATCATACTTTGAGCTAGGAATATGCAAAGAACTCTCAAACACTAATTTCACTCAGACAAAAAGAAAGATGGAAATGTCCCAGAGTGTCATGAAGTTTCACAGAAGTTCTGACATCAGCAGTAAAATATGAAACTCTATTTTGCATTTAAATTATTTAAATTATAGTACTTTATTTCTTTTAGAATGTGAGAGACCAAGTAGCCTCATGCACTTTTAACTTTGTAACACTCTGCCTCTCTAAGTTGAAAGCTGGTGAATATCCTGAACCCAAGTTGAGTTTGCCCAAATCAGAATCACAGAGGATCTCTGAAGTGAATTTTGCCTTTAAAGTGACACAACAAAATCATAGAAACTTCCTTCATTTGTCATAGCTTAGGTGTGCAAGGCTAGAGTAAATGCTGTCTGTCATTTCGGAGAGGTAAAGATTTGAGCACATCTTCAGACTTCAGAAGCAGCAAAGCATCCCATTTCTTTATTCTTATCTTCTGGGGCATTTATAGGAACATCAGGTTCAACTGGACAAATAAAAGAATTCTAATTACGTACTCAGTAATCAAAACATTCCATTGCTGGTACTGTATATGTAACAGTAATTTCACTGCACCTGAGAGATAAGAGAAGGTACAGCAGCAGCAGGTCTTTTTTGGAACAAAGGATGTTTGTAAGGACTGGTGTCCATGAATAGGTCCTTAATAGGTGAAACATTTACTTAATTACCTTGATCTAAGTGGCCAACTAAATCAGATAATTCCATAAAATAACTAAAGCCAGTAAAACCCTAGGTCTTGAATTAGTAATGTACAATTAGGGGTTCACATCCAGGTATGCAGATAATTTGCAAATATTCACTTCATTTGATGTTCCATGGGCATATCTTGAGATTTAAGGACACAAGGAGCCGTAGTTGGTTCATTAGATAATCAATAGCCTTTTGAAGAGGCCAGCCAGACTATCAAAATTGGAATTTAACTCTGTGGGTCACAACCTCTGAAAGAATATCACTTGTTTCATTGGCTAAGCTGCCAAAACTACAGGACTCTGAAAGAACCTCCAGGAGGTTACCCAGGTTTGACTCTTTTAACATTCAACAATTTCTGTCTAGACATAGTAAGATCAGGTAGATTCTTTCACATAACTGCCAGACACATCTCAATAGAATTTATTGCATGGAGTTTTTTACAAATTTGGGTAGAAAATAGGAACAATAGTTACTAGGTATTATTAGTGAAGTGACTTAGTGAAGTCACTCAGTCGTGTCCGACTCTTTGCAACCCCATGGACTATAGCCTACCAGGCTCCTCCGTCCATGGAATTTTCCAGGCAAGAGTACTGGAGTGGGGTGCCATTTCCTCCTCCAGGGGATCTTCCCAATCCAGGGATCGAGTCCGGGTCTCCCACATTGCAGGCAGACGCTTTACCATCTGAGCCACCAGCCACCAGACTAGGTATTATTAGATATTACTAAATTTATCAACTATGATCTCAGATTCCTATCTTTACCTTTAACCTTTACTTGATGATTCTGTTAACTATAGCTTTAAGTCTTTTCCTAGAACCAACGATCCTGCTAAGGCTTGAGTGCTGAGGGAGTAGGGTAAATTAGGAGAAGTCAGGATTTGGGGCTGACCCTGTGAGAGTGATGAGGAGGGCATGGCAACCCACTCCAGTATTCTTGCCTGGAGAGTCCCATGGACAGAGGAGCCTGGCGGGCTACAATTCATGAGATCACAAAAAATCAGACACAACTGAAGTGACTTAGTACAGATTGGAATGATACTGGCTGGTATTAAATAACAAAGGTGAGCGCTTGTGTTTGGAGGGGTCAACTAAAAAACAGAAAGCGAATATGAAAAATTCAGAGTTTAGAACTGTCAGGCGGTAGGGAGCAGAATACCAGGCAGGCAGAGAAATCGGGAAGGAGATCAGAGACCTCGAAGGGATGGAAAATAAAGATGGGTCTGGTACTTATGAGTATGTAGAGCAGTTGGCTAGACTGTAAATCACAGAGTAAAAATAGTTGTAGCTCATTATCATAAGTAATAGCTATTCTTAGCTATTTTTATTAGCTTTATACTAAAACAACTCTAGCAGAGATTTTTACAGAGCTTTCAGGTAAGGCCTCATATTATGAAAATATTGGACTTGAGTGAATAACCATTAGAGGCCAGTGGGACCTTGATGAAGCAGGAGAATGAGGGGTGGGGAGCCAGCCAGTTTTCCTATCTACAGGACTCCAGGAGAAAGCAGACTTCAGTTTGCATTCCAGCTCATCACATTGTTGTTTAGTCGCTCAGTCAGGTCCAACTGTTTGTGACACCATCACCTGTAGCCCGCTGGGCTTCTCTGTTCATGGGATTTTCCAGGCAAGAATACTGGAGTGGATTGCCATTTTTGAATTAAAACTATTTAAATATCTCTATATTTAATATGTTGGGTTGCTGTGATAATAAATGAAATACTATATGCACCATATCTGATTTAGAATAGTCATCTGGTAAATGTTAACTTTCTTTCTTCCTCATCTACCACTTAAGCATCCCTTATAGAACTAAGTATAGCCTTGTACATCTCACTAGACTCTTTACTATTTGATGATAGGAAATACGTACGGTCTCTGGGTTTTTGTTTGCTTGGGGGCTTCTTGGCCGTGCAGCTTGTGGGATCATAGTCCCCCGATCAGGGATGGAACCTTGGCAGTGACAGCGCAGGAGTCTTAACAGCTTGACTGGCGGGGAATTTCCTGTGTTGTCTTTGTATCCCCAGTATCTGCCTTGATGTCCAGATGATCAAAACTGTAGTCCACAAACTTGGCAAGTTTGGAAAGTACTCTCCTCTTGAAAGACACCAGGTTGATAAAATGGACAATATCTAAAATTTAAGGCATTCAAAATTTGTGAAGGGGTTTTAAAAAACCCATATAAGCATTATTTACATTTCCTATGATAGATATCAATGAGATTTATTTTAGAGTACCGATGGAATTCTCTTGTGGTAGGAATTGGAAATAAAGTCAATTAAAACACCCTGAGATGGGCTTGCTCCCAATTATATTAATTAAAAATATGAGACATTTGCTTTCTCAGCATCCTTTGCTGCTGATGTAGAATTCACTTAAAAGATGCTGGGGTGAGAAACATCTTGTGGGAGGAAGAAAGTTGAAACATCCCCAAATAAGCTGTTACTTGGATGAAAAATTATTTCTAACAATATTAACAGGGACAACAAAAAGCTATGTCAAGAAGAGAAAGTGTGTATAATAGATACAAAATTGAAGATGTAATATTAATATGAGTCAGAAAGTTTGAGCTTGGTACTCTAGCAATAAAGTACCGCTGGTTTGGATGAGGGTGAATTCAGAGAGAGAAGAGTCAAATATAACCGATTATGCACACATCACTCCATACCTCAATACATTTCCTGGTTGCTCCCAGAACAGACCCCACATCCACGTATTCCAACATGGTTGGTCTTCCATGTCATCACATTTTCACTGGCTACTGGATCATCCAAATGAGCATACACAATATTATAATATCTCTTACCTAACAAAACAACAACAACAAAAATCCTGACTGTTTTTACATCTTCAGTCCATATTATACCCCATTTATAGCAAAATTCAAGGAAGAATTGCCTAGTATCTCTATTTGCTATCTTCATTTTTTTTTTTTAACCCACTCACAAGTCTTTCTTCCCAATTCAACTAAAATTACTCTTGTTAAGGCCACTTGGAACCTTTTGTTGCTCAATCTAACAAATTTTAATCATCAAATTACTTAACCTCTCTTCAGAGTTTGGCACAGTTAATTATTTATTCTTTTTTTAAAGCACTTTCTTCGCTTGGACTTTTGGACAACATACCCTCTCCTATCTCACTCATCATTTTTTCCCCTAACTCCTGAGGGTCCCTCTTCACTTTCTTAGTCTCTAAATTTTGGAATTTCCCAACACTCAGTCCCTGGAACACCACTGTTCTTTAATTATACTTAGTCCTTTAGTGATCTCAATCCAATTTTATGACTTCAAATGATATTTATATGGGATAGATTCCAAATTTCATAACTCTAGCCTAGACCTTTTTCCCTGAAATTTACTTTTATATATCCAGTTATTTGCTTGACTCCATTTTAACCTCCACTTGGATTAGGATGTCTCACACTGTACTTGTCTCATATTGACTCCTGATTCTCCCATCAAACATTCAAACCAGTGGTCTCTTCCATAAGTCATTACACAGTTAATGAAAATTCCATCTTTGCAGTTGCTCATGGCAAAACTCTAAATCTTCCCTGCTTCTTGACTGTATCTCACATCCCATCCACCAGCAAATTTTGCAGGTTATATTCCAAAATATATCCTGAATCTGTTCATTTCTCAGCATCTCCATTGCTACCACTCTGGTTTAAGACATCACAAACTCTCACCTGAGTTACTGCCAGAGTCTCTAACCAATCTCCTTATTTCTGTTCTAGATACATAGAATCCATTTTCCAGCAGTATTTGGTGTGAATTTTAAACACACGTCAAATTATGCCATCTGTTTCTGTACTGGATGAAACTCAAAGCCTGTTATCTGACCCTCAAAGCCCTACATAATTTGCTTCCTGATCTCTCCTTGAGTCCAGCTGCTCCCACTCTCTGCTTTGTTAACTGTGCTCCAAACATACTGGCCTCCTTGCTATTTCGTTACTTTGCCTGAAACAGAAGGTAGCCAAAGCATGATTTTCTCCCCCTAGTTCCTTCTGGCCTCTGTTTAAATGTGCACTTATCGTGAGGCATGAACATTCTCCCCAGACCCTACCTGTCCATGGAGAGCTCTTAGGGTACTGGACTGTAGTCCTCCCTGGCTGATTGGCTTAGAGCCTAGGCCTCAGAAGTTCATTGAGTACCTGTCTTGCAATTTATCTTTCCTGACTCCAGTTAGCCTACAGCTGGCTGCCACCCTACCTTTGGTCCTGCCTAACTTTGACCCGAATTGAAACCAGCTGTCCACTGGGGCCGTTCCTCCAATTTGCAGCTCAACTCTCTGGCCTCTTCTATCACAGTGCTAGGATGGTTGCTGCGCCTCTGAACTCTGATGACGAAAGAAGGCACCTGCCTGGGTGGCAGGAAAGACAGCGGTGAGTAAGAGGATAAACAGAATTAGATGGCCCAGTTGACTAGGCTTGGCTTCAAAATAGGCCTTGGATTGACTAGTCTTTTCTTAGAATTTCTTTTGTAAATCAAGTGAATTATACTTGCCCAAGAAATAAATGCTCTCCTTTGAGATAATTCAAATAATATATTTCTCATAAATGGGAATGGGAGTTTATAGCATCGGGAATTGAACAAAGTAGGAAATTACTTTATTATCCAAGAAGAGAAGAGCTTAATCAGTGTTAATTAAAGCATGATGATTCATATTAACATTCCCAGCTTATATAAAATTAGAAATAGCATGGGCAGGTATATTAAAATGAAAAGTCTATTGGTGTTCATGGTGACTTTAAGTTCAAAGATAATGAGCCAAAGGGAGAGTCGGAATGATAAAGATTTTTTTTAAAATGCTGGTCAGAAAGAGAGGTTTCAAGAAAATTAGAGGAAATAAAGTCTGATTTTTGTTATGGCCCAAATACTTTTACCACTGTTGTTTCAATAGTGCTTTAAATGGGCTTTTCTGTTGCCATTATTTTTCCTCTTTTCTCCCTCTCTGTTAGCAAACCATGATTTGTCTGTAATGTGTCATTGCCATTCTTAAAAGTATTGATATCTGCTGTCCTTCAACTCCCAAAGAATCAATGCCACAATCCGTTTCACCGCATTCACACTCTTACTTCTTTAGAAGTATCTCTAGTTGTCTACTTCCATATTTCTAGTTGTAAAATAGGAGTCTCCTAACTGTTCAGGAAATTTTGTTCTTTCAGGCCTTTACTAGGGTTATTTTCCATCCAGCAATTCCTGTATCTTTCTTTCCCAGCTGGGAGAGTCCTGCATATTTTTTAAGTCCAGGTAAAAACTCACTCCCTAAGGAAGGTAGTTATTCTCCTCAAGCAGGATTTTTTTTAAGTTTTTCTCATTGACCAAGGTGAAATGATAGTTTAGATGTTAAAACATATGTAAGTCTAGTATTTGCAACATAAAGAACACATGGCATGCTTACATAAATTTCTAGGTTCACAAGCTTAAATTATTTTATAAAGAATGAATTCTTTTTACCTCCAGAGTAGGAAAATAAAATGGAGTTAAATGTGATGTTGATAAAGAAAATACCCATTTAAATTCCACTGGATGTTTAACACACCAATAACCCCTAGAAATACATTATACTCATCCAAATGTTTCCAAGAGTCTGAAACAAATTATGATCACTGAAGCAATTCCTTATTTTTGGAAATGTTCAAAAATATCTGCAAGATTAATTTAATTAACAGTTTTGTTTCTTGTGTGTTTAAAGGATCTCAGACACAGCTAAAAACAAAAAGACATGCTGATAGAATACGACAGTCACCATGCTACACTCTGCTTTTAAAATTGGCTGTTCATGTGACCTGGTATTGCTTGCTAGCATGGTCAAAGACGAAGAATCCTGAGAATTTCTTGAGTGGCCAGGTAGAAAATCCAGTCACCAACCCGAGTTCATCTTTGTCTTGATGATTCTTATGTTATAGCCAGAGTTACAAAAAGCCAAACCTTCAAATAAGAGCCCGGCTTCCTGCGGACTGGCCGGTTCTGTTTAGCTGGCAGACAGGTCTCTGGCAAAATTCAGACCTCTCATGTTCTAGGAAAGAAAAATGTTTTTTATGGCTGACCCATAGGCCCTGATTCAGAAATAGTCTGAGTCATGATGGATGTATTTTTTAAAAATTTATGCCAGCATTGGAGCTATCTATTTCAAAACTGTTAAAAAAAAAGAGAGAGAGAGAGAGGGCACAAAAGTAAAAAAGCAGCTTTAATGACATCTGCTACATTGGACACACGAGACAGTGCCTATCTGTTGTTTTCCTTGTTAAAAGGAAAAGCCCATTAGACAAAACCATGACACAGGAAAAAAAAAATCATGATGTGATTTAATGAGCTTATTGGTAGCTTTCATTATAGATGACATGTTTTTCAACAGAGTTATGAAAATGTCAGAAGATACACAGGGGTCTAGGTAGAATTATTTCCATTAAATTTAATGGTTATGTTTTACAGCTCAGGATATAAGCATCTTAATCATTGCAATAAATATTTGTAATAAAATACAGTTTAACTAATTTCCTTTCCCAGTTTCATTTATCACCCTCATATTAAATTCTTAGGGAACTTATGTCTATTAATATCCAGAAAAATCTTATATGCATTACATATTTCAAATACTATTATTTATCAATGTTATTCTAGGAATTTAATTAAAAATGTAAAATATCTTAAAACAGTCCAGAAAAGTGGGTATTTATAAATCTTAAAAAATACATATATTGCCTAGGGAAGAAAAAAACTAAATAAATAAGGTTGTGATGGGACCAAACTGCTTTTGGGAAGACATGACAGAAAGGAACTCAAATCAGTATAACATAAATAGATGAAGTTAAATTTAACTCTAGTGGTCAAGGTTTGATAGAAAAAACAATGTGACATTTGGATACATAAAGAGATAGCATGTAGGAACTGAGTTTCTATTTTTATAGTGATAATTACTCTGGTTTTATACCAAAGTCATGATAAATTTGGGTTCTGCAATTGCTCTGTAATATGGAAATTTTGGAATGAGAGTCAAAGAACAATCCATTTACAGCTTAATCCTGAGGAAAAATTTCTTGGGTTAAATACCACTACCAGGGGGTCTAGTGGGGAAACTGGGGAGGTCACCTAGAAATTATGTATCTGTTCATTCCGTTAAAATTAACAAGCTTTCTTCTGTCCTTGGTATTTCTAGTTCCTCTTGTATTTAAAAGCCCGGATGTTAGGAGGGCCACTTCAACACTTCTGTGGATCAGAGATTATATTTCTTACTCAATTACCTGAATAATTTTTTAAATTAAATTCTAAATTCTATACAAAATCAAGAAAACTTTTCACTAACTAGCAACATTAAACATCTTTTAAGGGTCACATGCTCTGTATTGGATTATACTCTGCATTAGTTATCTATTGCTGAATAACAAACAATCCCCCCAAATTGTGCATTAAAATAACAAATTTTTATTATCTTTGTGGGTAAGGCATCTATTCATGGCTTAGCTGTGTGTTTTTGCCACAAACACTGTATGCAAAATGGAAGTCTTGGGTATGATTTCTTCAAAGTGTTGACTTGTGGAGGATGTAATTTCAAGTTCACTTCTGTGGTTGTTGGCAAGATTCAGTCCTTTGTTGACTTTTGGACTGAGGTATCATCTTACTGGCTTTTGGCTGGTGACCTCCTTTAGTTCATAGCCATGTGAGTTCCTCTAAAGAGTACCTCACAACCTACCAGCAGCTTCCATCAGAGAGAGTGAACAGGCAAGTAAGAGAAGGCATCAAGGCAGAAACCACAGTCTCTTTGTAATCTAATCTTGAAAGCATCATACCATTATTTTCGCAATATCCATTTAACTAGAAGCAAGTGAGCAGGTCCAGCCCACACTCAAGAGGAGAAATGTTACATAAAGGCATGAATGTGAGGAGGTGGGATCACTGGGGGCCATCTTAGATGTCACTTGCCATACGCCCATTTATCAATGAGAACACAGAACTTTAGTAACATTTTCAAGCAAAACAGTGAATGTAGAAGCCAGAATTAAAATTGAGGTCTGATTGATTTCCCAGAGTGTTTCCATTGCAATACATTGTACCCTTGTGATACAATTTCAAGTGACCTGGGAAAGCATTGGGCAATCAAAGCATCAATATTAATAAGAATTTTTTAAAATGAGCTACACTGTAGCAAAGAGTTAAGCCCAGGAAAAATGTATTATTTTTGCTTATAGAAGATAAAGAAACCAAATGTATCATGGTTGGATATAAATTAGTTGAGCTATAATTTCCAGCAAAATTATATTAATAAAATAAAATAAAAGTGGAATACTGTTTAAAGAAGCATAGAAATTAAATATCTAGTAGTAAATATAATTAAACATGCAATACCTACATTTAGGAAACTACCAAACCATTACCAGGAGAAATTCAAGAGGACCAAACTAAATGGAGTGATATACCATGCTCATGGTTTGGAAGGCTCCACAATGTAAAGAAGCTATTAAAATTCTCCCCAAATTGCTTCATAGAGTAAATGCATTCCACATCTAAATGCCAATGCTTTGTGAGCATGTGTACATTTGTGCAAACTAATCAACTATTGTAAAACTATTGTAAAATGTATGTGGAAATACACAGGGTCAAGAATGACCACAATAATTTGGAGGAAGGAGAATAAAGTGGAGGATTTGCCCTTGATATAAAGCATTGATATGTGGCATTGGTCCAAGGTTAGTTACACAATTAAATCAAAGATACAAGCCCCCAAAGAGACCCACACATATAGAGTCACTTGGTTTTTAAAAATTTTGGCACTTCAGAGCAATGGATAAAGGAGTGTCTTTCCTGGCAAATGGTACTTGAATTACCATATGAAACAAAGTGAATCGCCTCATACACAGTTATCAATCTGTAAATATAAACTTGGGCTTCCCAGGTGACTCAGTGGGTAAAGAATCTGCCTACAATGCAGGAGATGGGGCTTTGATCCCTGGGTAGGGAAGATCCCCTGGAGAAGGGCATGGCAACTCATTCCAGTGATCTTGCCTGAAAAATCCCATGGACAGAGGAGCCTGGTGGGCTACAGTCTTTAGGGTCTCAAAGAGTTGGACACGACTGAAGCTTCTGAGCATACAGGCACACAAATATAAATTTAGAGGGTAAAACACTAGTGTTTTAGAGGAAATCATTGGAACATTTCATCACAAATTTGGAATAGGCAAAGCTCATGAAGGATACATTGTTGAATTGGGCCATAATGGATGATTCTACAAACATTTTAATGAAATGAGATAGAAAGCAATATGTTCTATGTGATCTCATCTATATAAAGTTCAATAAGAGATGCTGGCATTGAGGAAAAAATGTAGTCAATGGATATCTAGTAAGATAATTGAAAGGTCAGGTTTCTAAGCAGTAAAAGAAAAATTAGTTCCACTAAAGAAATGCTGTTATGAAAATGACAAACCAAATTAATGAATTAAATAAAATTAAGTTAATGAAAAAATGAATATTAAAATTTTTCCTACTATTGCATAAATATATTCAGATTTTTTTCATTTCTATACAGTAGTATTTTAAACTGTCTTGACCTCTTTCATTTTTAGTGGTAAATTTTTTATCTATGTGGACAAGTCTGATGAATACATTTGAAGATTTTTTAAAAGTATATAAAATGTTAAAGAGTCACAAATTAAATGAAGTGAATATTCTAAAATTAAAGTTAAATTACACTAATTTTAATGACAATTATATGGTCCTAAGATTTGATAGCAAACTTTTTAATACATGTCACCAATGCAAGTTCATGGACAAAGCATAAAAATGGTTACAAAGATTAGTACATAATGTTGTCTTTTGTGTATATGTGATGGGTGATTAAGGAGTGAGTGGCTATTCATTATGAAAGATTTAATGAATTTATAAACAGACCACTAGGTCCTGATAATGTTCTGCTGCTGCTGCTGCTAAGTTGCTTCAGTCATGTCTGACTCTGTGCGACCCCCTAGACGGCAGCCCACCAGGCTCCTCTGTCCCTGGGATTCTCCAGGCAAGAATACTGGAGTGGGTTGCCATTTCCTTCTCCTGACAATGTTCTATCATATTTTAAATATTTCTGAAAATAAACATCTTTAATTATGATATTAGATAATTGCAGTTCAGTAACGCAACTTTGGGACTTGGTGGTCCAGTGGTTAGGACTCCATTCTTCCGGTGCAGAGGATGCCAATACAATCCCTGGTCAGATCTCAGTTGCCTGGGCTTCCCTGATGGTTCAGCCAGTAAAGAATCTGCCTGCAATGTAGGAGACCTGGGTTCGAGCCCTGGGTTTGGAACATCCCCTGGAGAAGGGAAGGAATGGCTACTCACCCCATTGTTCTTATCTAGAGAATTCCATGGATAGAGGATCCTGGCGGGCTACAGTCCATGGGACCACAGAGTCAGACACGACTGAGTCACTAACACTCTCACATTCTGGGGGCTTCCAGGTGGTTCCATGAGTAAAGAATCTGCTTGCAGTACAGGAGACCCAGGAGATGTGGGTTCGATCCCTGGGTCAGGAAGATCCAGGAAACCCACTCCAGTATTCTTGCCTGAAGAATCCCATGGACTGAGGAGCCTGGCGTGATACAGTCCATAGGATTGTAGAGTAGGACACAATTGAAGTGACTGAGCATGCAACCCAATTTTATAATGTCTCTATAACTCTCTCTTCTTGTATGAAAACTTATATATTGTCTTAACAAAAGAAACAAGTATTCAATAGCTGGCAATTTAAAGATCCTCTTTACAAGTGGCATTTTATCTGAACAAGTATGACAGAATTGTGCACATAATTATTACCTAGAATCCTGCAGAACATCCTAAAAGTTGTCACTGTTCAATCGCTAAGTCGGGTCCAACTTTGCGACCCCATGAACTGCAGCATGCTGGGTATCCCTGTCCTTCACTGTCTTCCAGAGTTTGCACAAACTCATGTTCATTGAGTCAATGATGCCATTCAACCATCTCATCCTCTGTCATCCCCTTCTCCTCCTGCCCTCAATCTTTCCCAGCATCAGGTCTTTTCCAGTGAGTTAGCTCTTCAAATCAGGTGGCCACAGTATAGGAATTTCAGCTTGAGCATCAGTCCTTCCAACGAATATTCAGGGTTGATTTCTTTTAGGATTGACTGATTTCATCTTTGCTGTCCAAAGGACTCTTAAGGGTCTTCTCCAGCACCACAATTTGAAAACATCAGTTTTTTTGATGCTCAACCTTCTTTATGGTCCAACTCTCACATCCATACGTGTCTACTGGAAAAACCATAGCTTCGATTAGATGGACCTTTGTCAGCAAAATGATATCTCTGCTTTTTAATATATTGTCTAGGTTTAGCTTTTCTTCCAAGGAACAAGTGACTTTTCATTCCTTGGCTGCAGTCACCATTCACAGTGATTTTGGAGCCCAGGAAAATAAAATCTGCCATTGTTTCCACCTTTCCCTCATCTGGTTGCCATGAAGTGATGGGACCAGATGCCATGATCTTCGTTTCTGAATGATGAGTTTTAAGCCAGCTTTTTCACTCACCTCTTTCACCTTCGTCAAGAGGTTCTTTAGTTCCTCTTCAGTTTCTGCCATAAGGGTAGCATAATCTGCTTATCTCAGGTTGATATTTCTTCCAGCTATTTTTATTCCAGCTTGTTATTCATCAAGCCCAACATTTTGCATGATGTACTCTGCACTGATGTTAAATAAGCAGGGTGATAATATTTAGTCCTGAGGTACTCTGTTCCCAATTTTGAACCAGTCCTTTGTTCCATGTTTGGTTTTAACTGTTACTTCCTGACCTGCATACAGGTTTCTTAGGAGACCGGTAAAATGGTTTGATTTTCCCATCTCTTTAAGAATTTTCCACAATTTGCTATGATCCACACAGTCAAAGGCTTTAGCATAATCAATGAAGTAGAAGTTGATATTTTTCTGGAATTCCCTTGCATTTTCTATGACTCAACAGATGTTGGCAATTTGATCTCTGGTTCCTTTGCTTTTTCTAAATCCAGCTTGTATATCTGGAAGATCTCAATTCACTTTCCGTTGAAGCCTAGCTTGAAGGATTTTGAGCATTAGCTTGCTAGCATGTGATATGAATGCAACTGTACAGTAGTTTGAACATTCTTTGGGGTTGGAATGAAAACTGACCTTTTGGAGAAGGAAATGGTAACCCACCCCAGTATTCTTGCCTGGAAAAGTCCATGGACAGAGGAGCCTGGCGGGCTGTAGTCCATGGGGTTGCATGACTGAGCATGTGTGCATGAGGGTGGAGGGAGATGGGTTAATAGCAGTAAAGTGGTGGAACTAAAAAAAAAAAAGAAAACTGATCTTTTTCTAGTCTGTGGTCACTGCTGTTTACACAGCATATATATGTCTACTCCTGATGTAGTGTCAGAGATGGCAGCAGGGAAAACATTCTCTACCTTGGTAATCTTATGTCTGGATAAACACAAAATAAGGAAGCCTCTCAGCTTTTCTGCATCTTATTTCCCATTTATTTCCCTTTCATGGAAACATTGACATTATTAAGGCAGTAGTGTATAACTTTAATGTGTCTTACTTAGGGATTTATTATGCATCAAAATAAGCTGTCTGTCAGATGTATGACATCTAGGTCCACGTTGTCTTTAAAGACCAAGTCAACAGAAGTGGTTAGCATTGTTTACTAGGTGCATGTGAGGAGGGTGCTGAGAGTCTGACACCTGGTGTTTTTTTTCTCTTTCTTTTTTATTTTTTAAAATATGAAATTATGATAATACATTAATAGGAGACTTGGAAAATACAGGACAAGGTTACATATAGTTTGACTACATATTATAATTATTTTAAGTAGATAAATTAATATTTTAGTTGGAATTTCAATATCAAACTCTCAAAAATTAATAGAATGAATAGATGGAAAAGTAGAAGGATATAGTAGACCTGAAAAGCACTATGAACCAATCCCAAATAACTAAGGTTTGTACAATTTTCACACCATAGCAGGATACAAATTCTATTCACGTTTCCACAGACTATAAACTAGGAGACACTGGAACATACCCAGGGACATAAGAGCAGGCTAACACCTGCTCTTGGATCTTGACCATTGACTTCTAGCTATGTCCACATGGGCTAAGCAGTTCTCATCCCTAGATCTTATTTTTCTAAGACATAAAATGAAGGTGTTGGCTCATTTAAACAATTTAAAAATTTCATCTTGCTTTATAAAATTAGGTTATAGCCATGTGATAAACAGTCTTTATGACCCAAAGGCCAAAATTTATATCGAGGTTCCGGGCTTGCTAGACCACTGTAAGAAAAAGGAGAGAACTGTCAAATATTGGATCCAGATTTAAGAAACAGAGAGTGAATACCACTTCTGTTGTTATTAGCTTTGAAGAGACCAGAAAGTTACTCAGTCAGTTCAGTTCAGTTACTCAGTCATGTCAGACCCTTTGCAGCTGCATGGACTACAGCACCCAGGCTTCCCTGTTGATCACCAACTCCCGGACTTCACTCAAACTCATGCCCATTGAGACAATGATGCCATCCAACCATCTCATCCTCTGTCATCCCGTGCTCCTCCAACCTTCAATCTTTCCCAGAATCAGAATCTTTTCCAATGAGTCAGTTCTTTGCATCAGGTGGCCAAAGTATTGGAGTTTCAGTTTCAGTATCAGTCCTTCCGATGAATATTCAGGACTGATTTCCTTTGGGATAGACTGGTTTGATCTCCTTGCAGTCCAAGGGATTCTCAAGATTCTTCTCCAACACCACAGTTCAAAGACATCAATTCTTCAGCACTCAGCTTTCTTTATAGTCCAACTCTCACATACATACATGACTACTGGAAAAACCATAGTTTTGACTAGATGGACCTTTGTTGGCCAAAGTAGTGTCTCTACTTTTTACTATGCTGTCTAGGTTTGTCATAGATTTTCTTCCAAGGAGCAAGCATCTTTTAATTTCATGGTTGCAGTCACCATCTGCAGTGATTTTGGAACCCAAGAAAATAAATCTCTCACTGTTTCCATTGTTACCCCATCTATTCAGCATGAAGTGATGGGACCAGATGCCATGATCTTAGTTGTCTGAATGTTGAGTTTTAAGCCAACTTTTTCACTCTCCTCTTTCACTTTCATCAAGAGACTCTTTAATTCTTCTTTGATTTCTGTCATTAAGGGGTGGTATAATATGCATAGCCGAGGTAATTGATATTTCTCCCAGAAATCTTGATTCCAGCTTGTGTTTCATCCAGCCTGACATTTCATATGATGTTCTCTGCATATAAGTTAAATAAGCAGGGTGACAATATGCAGCCTTGACGTACTCCTTTCCCTATTTAGAACCAGTCTGTAGTTCCATGTCCAGTTCTAACTGTTGCTTCTTGACTTGCATACAGATTTCTCAGGAGACAGGTAAGGTGGTCTGGTATGCCCATCTCTTAAAGAATTTTCTGCAGTTTTTTGTGATCCACACAGTCAAAGGCTTTTGCATAGTTAATAAGGCAGAAGTAGATATTTTTTTCTGAAATTCTTTTGCTTTTTCAATGAACCAACAAATATTGGGAATTTGATCTCTGGTTCTGCTGCCTTTCCACCCCCCCCCCTTTCTTTTTTAAAAATGTATGTACTTTTTTTATGAAGGATGATTGCTTTACAGAATTTTGTTGTTTTCTGTCAAATCTCAACATAAATCAACCATATCTATACATATATCCCTTCCCTTTTGAACCTCCCTCCCATCCCCATCCCTCTAGATTGATACAGAGCCCCCGTTTGAGTTTCCTGAGATATACAGCAAATTCCTGATGGCTATCTATTTTACATCTGGTAATGTAAGTTTCCATGTTACTCTTTCCATACAGCTCACCCTCTCCTCCTGTCTCCCCACATCCATAAGTCTATTCTCTGTGTCCATTTCTCCATTGCTGCCCTGTAAATAAATTCTTCAGTACCATTTTTCTAGATTCTGTATATATGTGTTAGAATATATATATATATATATCTTTCTCTTTCTGACTTACTTCAGTCTGTATAATAGATTCCAGGTTCGTCCACCTCCGTAGAAATGACTCAAATGTGTTCCTTTTTATGACTAAGTAATATTCCATTGTGTATATGTACCACGACCGCTTTATCCATTCATCTGTCGATGGACATCTAGGTTGCTTCCATGTTCTAGCTATTGTAAATAGTGCTGCAATGAGTATGGGATACACATGTATTTTTCAATTTTGGTTTCCTCAGGTATATTCCTAGGAGTGTGATTGCTGGGTCAAATGGTGCTTTTATTCCTAGTTTTTTAAGGACTCTCCATACCACCTTCCATAGTGGCTGTATCAGTTTACATTCCCACCAACAGTGTAAGAGGGTTCCCTTTTCTCCATGCCGTCTCCAACATTTATTGTTTGTAGACTTTTTTTGATGGCCATTTGGAGTGGTGTGAGCTCACTGTAGTTTTGATTTGCATTTCTCTAATAACGAGGAATATTGAGCATCTTCTCATGTGTTTGTTAGCCATCTGTATGTTTTCTTTGGAGAAATGTCTATTTAGGTCTTTTTCTCACTTTTTGATTGGGTTTTTTGTTCTTCTGGTACTGAGTTATATGAGCTTCTTGTATATTTTGGAAATTAATCCTTTGTCAGTTGTTTCATTTGCTATTATTTTCTGCCATTCTGAGGGTTGTCTTTTCATGTTGCTTATAGTTTCCTTTGCTGTGCAAAAGATTTTAAGTTTAATCAGGTCCCATTTGTTTACTTTTGTTTTTATTTGTGTTACTCTAGCAGGTAGGTCATAGAGGATCTTGTTTTGATTTATATCATCAAGTGTTCTGCCTATGTTTTCCTCTAAGAGTTTTATAGTTTCTGATCTTACATTTAGGTCTTTAATCCATTTTGAGTTTACCTTTTTGTATGGTATTAACAAGTGTCCTAATTTCATTCTTTTACATCTAGCTGTCCAGTTCTCCCAGCACCATTTATTGAAGAGGCTGCCTTTGCCCCATTGTATATTCTTTCCTCCTTTGTGAAAGATAAGGTACCCATAGGTGCATGGGTTTATTTCTGGGTTTTCTAATTTGTTCCACTGGTCTATATTTCTGTTTTTGTGCCAGTACCATACTGTCTTGATGACTGTAGCTTTGTAGTATAACGTGAAGTCAGGAAAGTTGATTCCTCCAGTTCCATTCTTCTTTCTCAAGACTGCTTTGGGTATTTGGGGTCTTTTGTGTTTCATATGACTTGTGAATTTGTTTGTTCTAGTTCTATGAAAAATGTCATTGGTAATTTGATAAGGATAGCATTGAACCTGTAGATTGTATTTGGTAGTATAGTCATTTTCACAATATTGATTCTTCCTACCCAGGAACATGGAATATCTCTCCATCTGTTTATGTTGTCTTTGATTTCTTTCATTGGTGTCTTATAATTTTCTGTGTACAGTTCCTTTGTCTCCTTAGGTAAGTTTATTCCTAGATATCTAATTCTTTTTGCTGCAATGGTGAATGGGATTGATTCCTTAATTTCTCTTTCTGATTTTTCACTGTTAGTCTATAGAAATGCAAGTGATTTCTGTATATTGATTTTGCATCCTGCAACTTTGCTAAATTCACTGATTATCTCTAGTAATTTTCTGATACTATCTTTAGGGTTTTCTATGTACAGTATCATGTCATCTGCAAATGGCGAGAGCTTTACTTCTTCTTTTCTGATCTGGATTACTTTTATTTCTTTTTCTTCTCTGATTGCTGTAGTTAGGACTTCTGGAACTATGTGAATAATAGTGGTGAAAGGAGACACCTTTTTCTTCTTCCTGATCCTAGGAGTGATGCTTTCAGTTTTTCACCATTGAGCATAATGTTCGCTGTAGGCTTATCATATATGACCTTTATTATGTTGAGGTAGGTTCCTTCTATGCCCATTTTTTGGGAAGAGTTTTGATCATAAATGGATGCTGAATTTTGTCAAAGTCTTTTCCTGCATCTGTTGAGATGACCATATGGTTTTTATCCTTCAATTTGTTAATATGGTTTATCAAACTGATTGATTTCTATATATTGAAGAATCCTTGCATCCCTGGAATAAACCCAACTTGATCATGGTGTATGAGTTTTTGATGTATTGCTGAATTCTGTTTGCTAAAATTTTGTTGAGGATTTTGCAACTATGTTCATCAGTGATATTGGCCTGTAGTTTTCTTTTTTTGTGTTGTCTTTGTCTGGTTTTGGTATCAGGGTGACGGTGGCCTCATAGAATGAATTTGGAAGTGTTCTTTCCACTGCAATTTTTTGAAATAGTTTTAAAACGACAGGCATTAGCTCTTCTCTAAATGTTTGATAGAATTCTCCTGTGAAGTCATCTGGTCCTGGACTTTTGTTTTCTGGGAGATTTTTGAGCACATCTTCAATTTCAGTCCCTGTAATTGCGTTGTTTGTAATTTCTATTTCTTCCTGGTTCAGTCTTGGAAGATTGAAATTTTCTAAGAATCTGTCCATTTCTTCCAGATTATCCATTTTATTGCCATACGGTTGTTCATAATAGTCTCCTGTAATACTCTGTATTTCTGCATTTTCTGTTGTAGCCTCTCCCTTTTTATTTCTATTTTTGTTGATTTGATTCTTCTCTTGTTTTTTCTTGATGAGTCTGGCTAAAGGTTTGCCAATTTATTTATCTTCTCAAAGAACCAGGTTTTAGTTTTATTAATCTTTACTATTGTTTATTTCATTTCTTTTTAATTTATTTCTGCTTGTACTTTATGATTTCTTTCCTTCCACTAATTTTTTTGTTGTTGTTCTTTTTTTTTCCAGTTGCCTTAGGTATTAAGTTAGGTTGTCTATTCAATGTTTTTCTTGTTTCTTGAGGAGGATTGTATTGCTATAAACTTCCCTCTTAAAACTTCTTTTGCTGCCTGTCATAGGTTTTGAGTTGTCATGTTTTCATTGTCATGTTTCTAGAAAATTTTTTATTTCCCTTTTGATTTCTTCAGTAACCTGTTGGTTATTTAGAAATGTATTGTTTAATTTCCATGTGTTTGTGCTTTTTATAATTTTTTTTTCTTATAATTGATATCCAGTCTCATAGCGCTGTGGTTGGAGAAGATGCTTGTACGATTGATTTTCTTAAATTTACTGAGGTTTGATTTGTGACCCAAGATGTGTTCTATCCAGGAGAATGTTCCATGTCCACTTTGAAGAAGGTGTATTCTTCTGCATTTGGATGGAATGTCCTGAAGATATCTGTGAGATCCATCTCATCAAATGTATCATTTAAAACTTGTGTTTCCTTATTAATTTTCCTTTTGATGATCTATCCATTAGTGTAATGGGGTGTTAAAATCTCCTGCTTTTATTGTGTTACTGTTAATATCTGCTTTTATATCTGTTAGTGTTTGTCTTATGTATTGAGGTGCTCCTATGATGGGTGCATAGATGTTTACAATTGCAGTGTCTTCCTCTTAGATTGATCCCTCAATCATTATGTAGTGTCTTTCCTTATCTCCTGTAGTATTCTTTATTTTAAGGTTTATTTTGTCTGATATGATGACTGCCATTCTAGCTTCCTTTTACTTTCTATATGCATGGAATATATTTTTCCATCTTCTCACTTTCAGTCTCTAAATGTCTTTAGGTCTGAAGTGGGTTTCTTTTAGACAGAATATATATGGGTCTTGTTTTTTAATCCATTTAGCCCATCTGTGCATTTTGGTTGGAGCATTTAATCAGTTTACATTTAAAGTACTTATTAATATATCCTGTGTTTTTTTCTAAATCCAGCTTGAACATCTGGAAATTCATAGTTAAAGGACTGTTGGAACCTGACTTGGAGAATTTTGAGAATTACTTTGCCAGTGCATGTTCAGTTCAGCTCAGTTCAGTCACTCAGTCAGGTCTGAGTCTTTGCAATGCCATGGACCGCAGCATGCCAGGCCTCCCTGTCCATCACCAACTCCCGGAGTTGACTCAAACTCATGTCCATTGAGTCGGTGATGCCATCTGACCATCTAATCCTCTGTTGTCCCCTTCTCCTTCTGGCCTCAATCTTTCCCAGCATCAGGGTCTTTTCAAATGAGTCAGCTCTTTGCATCAGGTAGCCAAAGTACTGGAGTTTCAGTTTCAACATCAGTCCTTCCAATGAATATTCAGGACTAATCTCCTTTAGGATGGACTGGTTTGACCTCCTTGCTGTCCAAGGGACTCTCAAGAGTCTTCTGCAATACCACAGTTCAAAAGCATCAATTTTTCAGCTCTCAGCTTTCTTTACAGTCCAACTCTCACATCCATACATGACCACTGGAAAAACCATAGCCTTGGCTAGATGGACCTTTGTTGACAAAGTAATGTCTCTGCTTTTTAATATGCTGTCTAGGTTGGTCATAACTTTCCTTCCAAGGAGTAAACGTCTTTTAATTTCATGGCTGCAATCACCATCTGCAGTGATTTTGGAGCCCCCCCAAAATAAAGTCAGCCACTGTTTCCACTGTTTCCCCATCTATTTGCTTGAAGTGATGGGACCAGTTGCCATGATCTTAGTTTTCTGAATGTTGAGCTTTAAGCCAACTTTTTCAGTCTCCTTTTTCACTTTCATCAAGAGGCTCTTTAGTTCTTCTTCACTTTCTGCCATTAAGCGTGGTGTCATCTGCATATCTGAGGTTATTGATATTTCTCCTGGCAATCTTGATTCCAGCTTGTGCTTCTTCCAGCCCAGAGTTTCTCATGATGTACTCTGAATATAAATTAAATACGCAGGGTGACAATATACAGCCTTGACGTACTCCTTTCCCTATTTGGAACCAGTCTTTTGTTCCATGTCCAGTTTAACCGTTGCTTCCTGACCTGCATACAGATTTCTAAAGAGGCAAGTCAGGTGGTCTGGTATTCCCATTTCTTTCAGAATTTTCCACAGTTTATTGTGATCCATACAGTCAAAGGCTTTGGCATAGTCAATAAAGCAGAAATAGATGTTTTTCTGGAATTGTCTTGCTTTTTCGATGATCCAGCAGATGTTGGCAATTTGATCTCTGGTTCCTCTGCCTTTTCTAAAACCAAGTTGAACATCTGAAAGTTCATGGTTCACGTATTGCTGAAGCCAGTCTCTGGCTTTGGAGAATTACTTTACTAGTGTGTGAGATGAGTACAATTGTGCAGTAGTTTGAACATTTTTTGGTGTTGCCTTTTTTTGGGATTGGAATGAAAAAGGACCTTTTCCAGTCCTGTGGCCACTGCTGAGTTTTCCAAATTTGCTGGCATATTGAGTGCAGCACTTCACAGCATCATCTTTTAGGATTTGAAATAGTTCAACTGGAATTCCGTCACCTCCACTAGCTTTGTTCATAGTGATGCTTCCAAAGACCCACTTCACTTCACATTCCAGGATGTCTGGCTCTAGGTGAATGATCATACCATGGTGATTATCTGGGTCATGAAGATCTTTTTTGTACAGTTCTTCTGTGTATTCTTGCCACCTCTTCTTAATATCTTCTGCTTCTGTTAGGTCCATACCATTTCTGTCCTTTATTGTGCCCATCTTTGCATGAAATGTTCCCTTGGTATCTCTAATTTTCTTGACGAGATCTCTAGTCTGTCCCATTCCATTATTTCCCTCTATTTCTTTGCACTGATCACTGAGGAAGGCTTTCTTATCACTCCTTGCTATTCTTTGGAATTCTGCATTCAAATGGGTACATCTTTCCTTTTCTCCTTTGCTTTTTGTTTCTTTTTTCCCCAGTTATTTGTAATGCCTCCTCAGACAGCCATTTTTCTTTTTTGCATTTCTTGTTGGTCTTGATCCCTGTGTCCTATACAAGGTCACGAACCTCCACCCATAGTTCTTCAGGTACTCTGTCTATCAGATTTAATCCCTTGAATCTATTTGTCACTTCCACTGTAATCATAAGGGATTTGATTTAGGTCATACCTGAATGTTATAGTGGTTTTCCTTACTTTCTTCATTTAAGTCTGAATCTGGCATTAAAGAGTTCATGATCTGAGCCACAGTCAGCTCCCATTCTTGTTTTTGCTGACTGTAGAGAGCTTTTCCATCTTTGGCTGCAAAGAATAGAAATAATTTGATTTTGGTATTGTCTATCTGGTGATGTCCATGTGTAGAGTCTTCTCTTGTGTTGTTGGAAGAGGGCGTTTGCCATGACCAGTGCGTTCTCTTGGCAAAGCTCTGTTAGTCATTGCCCTGCTTCATTCTGTACTCCAAGGCTAAATTTGCCTGTTACTCCTGGTATTTCTTGACTTCCTACTTTTGGATTCCAGTCTCCTATAATGAAAGGGATGTCTTTCTTTGGGTTTAGTTCTAGAAGGTCTTGTAGATCTTCACAGAACCATTCAACCTCAGCTTCTTCAGCATTACTGGCTGGAGCATAGACTTGGATCACTGTGATATTGAATGGTTTGCCTTGGAAATGAAGAAAGATCATTCTGTCATTTTTGAGATTGCACCCAAGAACTGCATTTCAGAGTCTCTTGTCGACTATGAGGGCTACTGCATTTCTTCTAAGGGATTCTTGCTCACAGCAGTAGATACAGTGGTCATGTGAGTTCCATTCCCCCATTCCAGTCCATTTTAGCTCACTGATTCCTAAAATGTCGATGTTCACTCTTGCCATCTCTTGTTTGAGCACTTCCAGTTTACCTTGATTCGTGGACCTAACGTTTCAGGTTCCTGTGCAATATTGCTCTTTACAGCATTGGACTTTACTTCCATCTCAGTCACATCCACAACTGGGCATTGTTTTTGCTCTTGCTCTGTCTCTTCATTATTTCTGGTGTTATTTCTCCTGTCTTCTCCAGTAGGATATTGGGCACCTATCAACCTGGGGAATTCATCTTTCATTGTCATATCTTTTGCCTTTTCATACTTCTCATTATCCTAAAGTCACTACCCTATAAAATTTTTAATTTTGTTTTCTTTAAAACTTCCCACCTCTCGGAGCAAGTAGTCTCCCTCAAAGTGTTAGCTGAATCTCAGTACAACATACTTATAAGGGAGAAAACTTACTTATTCTTTTTCTACTTTTTCCCCAAAGGGTGTTTAAGATAATTTGTGTTATCTTTTCCGGCTTTTTTCCTCTGTCTTAATTTTATTTAACTTCAGGTATAAGAATCAGAATCTGCTTTTTTTTGATGTGAATTGCTAAATCTCTACATTTCTATACTTGGTGAATATTTCTGGTACCTTACTGTCCTCATGTAATAACATATTCAGTGATATGCAGCATTTTAGGTTATCTATTTTTTTCCCATATCAGCTCACAAGTGCTATTTCATGTTACTTGTGTATAACTTGTGACATATTCAGTGCACATCTAAAAAATTTTTTTAAAACCCTCAAACTGAAAGCATATTAGATAAATAAATTAAACTTAGGCTCAGATGGTAAAGAGTCTGCCTGCAATGAAGGAGACCCAGGTTCTATCCTTCTGTTGGGAAGATCCCCTGGAGGAGGAAATGGCAACCCACTCCAGTATTCTTGCCTGGGAAACCCAGAGATAAAAAGGAATCTTGTGGGCTATAGTTCATGGGGTTGCAAAGAGTTGGAAACGGCTGAAGCGACTCAACACTTTCACACAGCAACTGTGCTGGAGCCCAGGGTTGCAGCAAGGGGAAGTGTTGGAATTGCTAGCTTAGGGTATTGGTTGCCTGGCCTGTGGACAACTAGTCTTTTTCTCTTATCTAAATTTGGGTGAGATGTTGCTCCACCCACAGCCTGCCTGTCCTTGAGCCAGAGGCCAGCGCTGGGAAAGCAGTTGTGGTTGGGGTGGTGGAGTTAAATTACAGAAGTGTGACCACCTGAAATGCCCACGGACAGTGAATGGGATAGTGTCCAGTGAGAGGGGCCATGAATGGGAGCATACTCTCTGAGGAAATTTTTTAGCATGGTTTAATGTGCCCAGTATCATGCAGTGGAGTCTGAAGACAAAAGATGTTTATGATTTGCCCAAAGCTGAAAAAATAAGAATGCTAAAAATTAGTAACTGTACAGGATCTGTTACTCCCAATTCCAAGTTTCAACTCAAAGACGGCATATGTTTTTGGAGTGCAAATTATAAACACTGTAATCATTCTATGCTATGCCAGTGATGTGCCAGCACTGATAATATTTTCCTCATTTAGTTCCATTTATCATGTTAAAAATTGAACATACATGAATGCATTTCTAAGTTAAAATTTACCCAAGTGTTAAAAAAAATCTGTTTTTTTCCACTGGAGTTAAAATTTTGGAAACGTATAATATACTTAGAATATAGAAAGGCACAACTAAAACTCAAGTGAATTAAATATGTTTTAATTATTTTTTAAAGTCCAAGTGACGCTTATGTTCTAAGTGGAATATATTACTTACTTTCATAACCTCACTGACTTTCTAGATATGCTCTTCTGGCATTTATTTGATTTTGAAACCCAGGAAAAGAAAATGAAGGAGACTGTTTTTCCTAGGATGGCTGCAGAACAATAAATTATGCATGGTAGCACCAAAATGTTGGCTTCCTTTATATGAATTTAGAGCTGACCTAAATAACTCAGAAAGCCTGAAAAGTTCTCAGAGCTACCAGTCTTCCCCTATTAGTGAATAGTGAAGGTTGCTCAGTCGTGTCCTATTCTTTGAGACCCCATGGCTTATACAGTCCATGGAATTCTCCAGGCAGAATACTGGAGTGGGTAGCCTTTCCCTTCTCCAGGGGATCTCCCCAACCCAGGGATCAAACCCAGGTTTCTTGCATTGCAGGCAAATTCTTTACCAGCTGAGCCACAAAGGAAGCCCAGTCTTCCCCTAGGGTTACCTTTTAAAAGGGAAGTAGGAAAAAAAACTCTTAGAGTGAAGAAGGAAAGGTTGCTGAAGGTCAAGGAGGCTACTGCTGTCCTCAGATGGGGCAGCCCCTCTCTTCCCCACCTGGTCACGCAGGGTCTGTGGTCGTGTCCTCTCATCAGGTAAGTGGACTGTGCCTGTCACCACTTTAAAGCTCTGACCAGCCCCAAAGTTGGCATGCTCTCAGTGAGATATTTCCTAGGCATGGAAATGTTTTATCTGCCAAATCAGATTTGCAGCTGCAATCTCATTGGCCCTTCAATGTTGCCCTTTAAAAGAGAAGAGTAGCTCTGAAAGTTACCCAGTATGATGTTACAGGGAAGATATTTTTTCACTCAGATTCTTTTTTTAAAAAATCTAAAGGTATATAAATCTAGGGGAAAAGTTATGTTTATTAGAATACATTATTTTATGAACCAGAACTCATAGTGTCTGAATTCCCACTATTAGTTATTATTTTATAGATACCAAGCTTTAAAATAAATCCTAATACATTCATTCCTTTTTGGTTGTTAAATTTTGACAGAACTCTTTTTTTAAAATTTTTAATTAGAGGATAAGTACTTTACAATATTGGGATGGTTTCTGCTATACATCAACATGAATGGCCATAGTTATACATATGTTCCCTCCCTCTTGACCCCCACTCCCACCTCCCTCCCCATCCCACTCTTCTGGGTTGTCACAAAGCACCGACTTTGGGTTCCTTGTGGAATTTTGACAAATTCTTTATGCTTGACTTTTCAAGGGAGAAAAAACCCTTTTCTGCCTTGAGAGTAATATATAACAAAAACCTTTTCATGATCTTGAGAAATGGTAAACATAAAATTCAAATTACAGCAGTTTTCAATGTAATAGCACTGAAGAATCACCTCATTAGTAGTGATTATCTGGATATTAATAGAAGTTCCTGACCCACAGATTCTTTTTGCAAACGTTTAATATGATTTGCAACAATGTGTATCAAAAATGCAGCTATATATTTTTTACTTTGCTTTAGTATTGAAAGGGGTGAGTCACACAAAGATCTATGAGATACTGAATGATGTAAAATTTATTGACTGTCAAGAATCTTGTCTTAAGGAATTGCACTACTCTTTTTCCTTCTGGACCCATTCTGATGCGTTGGAAATAAGAGAGTTTGTGTGTATGTGTGTGTGTGTGTGTGTGTGTGTGTGTGTGTGTGAGCTGTGTCTTTCTTCATCATTTGTTTTCTTCCTTGTATTATTACATCCTGAATCAAATTACATACTGAAATGGATACTACCCTTAGGAGAAGTACTGCATTTTGGTGGAGAGTGATTTTGTACGTTATAAATGGTTAGTGGTAACTCTGTTGTTGTTATTGAAGGGTTTTCCTGTATCTGAAATTTTAATTTTTCAAATACTGAAAGGTAGAATTTCTTTTCCATCTATTTTATTGCTTGTTTTGTTAAAAAAAAAAGTTTGTGTTACTAAACACAAATGTCTTTTGCTAATTGCCTTGGTAGAAATAATTTGGTAAGGAATGTGAGCCAACATATTGTCTACAAACATATTTTCCCCTTTTTACAGGTAATCATTTTCAGTAACTAAACCATTCAAAGATACTATTTTGTGTTGAGAGATAAAAATTAAAACAAAATATACTGTTTAATTGTCTATCCTCTGCTTGTTCTTTTGCCTTGATTAATATTTTAGCACACTTCTTTATGATGTTATTACTCATTGCCTGAATTAAATAAGAAATTCACAAGAAGAAAACAACTAAAAAATGAAAATATCTAGTTGTCTCATTTCTAACACATTTTAAACATTTTATTTGCTAGAAGCAAAAGCCAAGAATTAAATCTTTCTTCTTTAAAAGTTTCTTTAAAATGTTTATATGAATCAAATTTAGTACTTCGAAAAAGACCCTGGAATAATTACATCATGCATGAATCTTGGAGTCATCCCCACATTGGTTGAAATGAATACTTATTGTGTGGAAAGTGTTTTGGAACAAATGTGTTAGAAAGATGCATTTCAGGGAGATAGCTGGCAAAGCACTTAGTGTTATATAACCAAGGCTTCTCCTTAAATGCATCTTTATTCTGCCAATTCTATCACATAAAATTTTAAATGTCTCTTTACAGAACCAATTTATTATATCTCCCCTTATAATTTTTTTAAAAAAATAAGCTGACAAGAATATCAAGTCTCCCAAATGCCTGTTAGGGACCATCTCCAACGGTCCTTTATGTGGTTTTACTGAAAATTAGATAATGTTCTGCCAACCTTAGAAATCAATCTGATTTAGGAAATCTTTCCATGGCAGAGTAGTCTTTATTTAGGAAGACAGAATTCTCTGAGCTCCCCTTTCACACCTTCAGGTTTCCAGTTTCTTGTGACATTTTTGGAGAAAACCTATCAAGAGTAAAGTTCAACACTGGAAATCTAAATGTGGATTCTGAGTACCTTTTAGAAAAGAATTAATTCACTTCTGAAAGAAGACTTTGTCTAGGCAATTTGCAAATGCAGTCAGAGTGTCATAGGCTATTTGTTTTCTTTTGTCCCAATGATGCAAGAAATATGAAGCAATCTTGAGCCAATTCAGGAACAATGATCAAAACATGAAACTGCTTAAGTATTCTATTTAAACAAGGAAGAGATTACAATGAAAGGAAGAGATTGCAATGCCAGAAGAGAGTCCACAGGCTAAACCTTTGTATATGCTAGATATTTAACAAAACGCTTGGAAATAGTTTTAGAACTTTAGGAACTGTTACATACAGATATAAATTAAGTTGAATTATAGTTCTATTGACACAGACAGTTTGTCAGCATTTAAGAATTAAGACTTGGCAGGCTTGTAATGAAAACACAGGTTGCACTCTCTGAAGTGGAAAGTTACATCTGATCATTGATTTTCTGCCTCTTGTTGAAGAGAGACAGAGGTCTGAGGAAAGCAGGAGTTGAAACATCAGTTATCAGGAAATAAATTTAGTTTCTCCAAGGGATGAGCACATTTGCCTCCAGGTCTGGGTTTTCTTATTTCTTTTTAATGTTTAAATGTTTTTAAATTAACAAATATGTACTCAAGTATGAAAGTTGTGTGGAAAAATTGAGAGGAAACCAGATAGAAAATTAATATTCTTGCAAAGAACCAAGGGCTGTCCTCAAGAATTGATTGGACACAAGAGTTGTGTCAAGATGTGCTTTGAATTATTGGTTTTCCTGAACATTTTCTAGTCCTGTATTATTTAAAATTTTTTTCCTAGAGACAAACCAACAAACATAAACAACCACAATGGAAAAGCTATCCAACCCCAAACTCTAGTTAGTCTGATTAGTTAGTTCCTTAACTTAGTATTTTGACCCCCTAATGAATGCAATATTAAATAATTTTCCTTTGTACAGCAAACTTCAATTAGGGATTGGGATTCATGGGCAGCAATATTATCTTTATTTTGATTCCTGGGATGTTTTGGAAGACTCTCATATTCATTGGATAAGTATAGGGATCATTTCAGGAGAAATTAGTGCTTTTGATCCATGGTAATCTGCATGTAGCCTTTCATGATGTTTCCTATGTTTCTGCAATTTAATACCCTTAAATTATTTTAAAAATTGAAGCATTTGAAAAGAGAAATGAAACTTTGAAAAGACCTTCCTTTTCTTTCATTGTATGGTCTTCCCTGGTGGCTCAGATGGTAAAGAATCAGGCTTCAATACAGGAGATCCAGATTTGATCCCTGGGAGGGGAAGATCCCCTGGAGAAGGGAATACTACCCACTCCAGGATTCTTGCCTGGAAAGTTCCATTGACAGAGGAGCCTTTAAAAATTTGTTTAAAAATTTAAGCATTTGGAAAGAGAAATGAAACTTTGATATGACCTTCCTTTACTTTCATTATATATGTAAAGATAAATGAGACCTCTCCAGATGTTTGTTCTTGTCAAGGAAAGGAAAGTTGAGATCTCATTCAAAATGCACAAGGCCTATATTTTAAGCAGTTGGTGAGGAAAAACAGTCATTGAACCAACCAGTCAAAGATACTTTGTGAAGAATTATGATTATTTACTGCTGTGAGAACATTATTCAAATAACTTCAATTCTCAAAACTAACTTCTGTATAAAAGAAAAAATAATAGTGGAATCTAGTTCATTGGATCATTGTGAGGATTAAATGAGATAAAGCATGTAAAGTAAGTTATATATATGGTAAGTGTGTTATGTGTCATGATGATGATGGTGATCATGGGGAAAAAAGTTTATCTGGACTCTATATAAGGCCCCAGTCTCCACTTCCCTTGATTCATTATTTTTTAAAGCTAATTAATGATACAACTTAAGGTTCTCTGAGATGTACTTATTTAATTTACTCTCTTATCTTCCACAATGAGTAGTCCTAGTTCTATCTACGATCGATGCTCAAATTATAAATAAAAATGCAACTTTGTGCTTGCCTTTCCTTGGGTTGGCTTCTTCATCCATCTACGCCACAGCCTCTCTCTATTTCTACTTTATTATCTTAGCCATTTTTCGTACCTATTTTGAAAGTTAATTCTATGTCAAAGCTTAAAGGAAAAGGTTTGTTCATTACATTTTCTAAATGTGAGTATGTGCACTGGTTGTGCTTTAACCCACTTGGCTGCAAGAACACGTGTGCTCTTTGATCAGAGCCATGAAAGGACTTGCAGTTTTCCAGATGAGAATGCATGGCACACACAGGTCTTGGCTTATTAAATGTTGATTCTTCAGATTATTTTGTCTATTCTCAAAGCTGATTAAATTTAAATATGGAAAGAATAAATAGTCTAAATATTTCATTAGCCTCTCACTGTGTAAATGATAGAAATGAAAAAGCTATATCCTACCTAGAGTATAGGTAGGGCAGTGGTAATTAAGAAAAATAATTCAATGAAAATGTATGTTGGGGCACTTCCCTGCTGGTCTAGTGACTAAGACTTCACACTCTTTATGCAGGGAACCTAGGTTTGATCTCTGATCAGGAGACTAGATCCCACATGCCGCAACTAAGAGTTCACCTGCTACAATGAAGACTGAAGATCCCGCATGTTAAAACGAAGTCCTGGTGCAGCCAAGTAAACAAGTAAACATTTTTAAAAATTAGAAAAATTACTTTTTAAAACTGAATGATGCACTGTACTGTGTGTATTGTACAATATCACAATAGATTATAAAAACTTTTTAAAATTCTAAATCCCAATATGTGGTTAAAATCAAATGCCCAATCTCTCTTGCTCTTTCCCGTTCTCTAACACTTGGCATGTGCAGCAGTGCTGAGGACTAAGCGAGAACATCAGGGAGAAACTAGCCTGTGTGCTCGCCAAAGGTTGTTCAACCAAGCATCAGCGGTTTACTAATAGCAACAACAACTGCAGGATAATATTTCCTGGAAGTTTTCTGTGAGCAAAACCTGTGAAGGGTTAAGGAAACAGAAATTTACTTTTTACAATAGTTCATTGATATCATCTCCATTTATATATTAGGTTACTAAAGAGTGCATCCTCAGTTGTGTCTGACTCTTTGCGACCCCCGGGACTGCAGCCCATCAGGTGCCTCTGTCCCTGGGATCCTTCAGGGAAGAATACTGGAGTGGGTTGCCATTTCCTTCCCCAGGGGATCTTTCCAACCCAGGGATCAAACCCATGTTTCCTGTGTCAGCAGGCAGATTCTTTACCACAGAGCCACCTGGGAAGCCCAACTAAGGCATAGAGAGATTAAATAATTTGTCCAAGTTCACACAAACTGTAAATTGATTTGAACCTGGGCTCAAATCCAGCCCACAAGAAGCAGCCTGTCTAGTAATTGAGATTAATATGAACATAAAAAGACACCACAAATGGCCCAGTGGGATTTTGCTTAGTAGTGTCCCTATTGTCTTAAATACCTCTATCTGGGTCACTTAAGAAGTACTAATTACTAACAAAGCTAGTGGAGGTGATGAAATGCCAGCTGAGCTATTTAAAATTCTAAAAGATGATGCTGTTAAATGCTGCACTCAATATATCAGCAAAGTTGTCAAACAAGGCAGTAGCCACATGACGGGAAAAATTAGTTTTTATTCCAATCCTAAAGAAGGGCAGTGCCAAAGAAAGTTCAAGCTATCAGACAGTTACACTCATTTTGCATGCTAGTAAGGTTATGCTGAAAATCTTTCAAGCTAGGCTTCAGGAGTACGTGAACTGAGAACTTCCAGATGTACAAGTTGGGTTTGGAAAAGGCAGAGGAACCAGAGATCAAATTGCCAACATTCATTCATTGGATCATAAAGAAAGCAAGGAGTTCCAGAAAAACATCTACTTCTGCTTCATTGATTATGCTAAAGCCTTTGACTGTGTGGATCACAAAAAACTGGAAAATTGTTAAAGAGATGGGAATACCAGACCACCTCACTTGTCTCCTGAGAAACCTGCATGCAGGTCAAGAAGCACCGGTTAGAACCTGACAAGGAACAGCTGACTGGTTCAGAATTGGGAAAGGAGTAGACAAGGCTGTGTATTGTTACTTTGTTTATTTAACTTCTATGCAGAGTGCATGTGCAAGTGCTGAGTTGCTTCATTACTCTCCTACTCTTTCCAGCCCCATGGACCGTAGCCCACCAGGCTCTGTCCATGGGATTTCCCCTGCCCTCCTCCGGGGACCTTCCTAACCCAGGGATGGAACCCGTGTATATGCAGAATACATTATGTGAAATGCCAGGCTGGATGAATCACAAGCTGGAACAAGATTTCCAGGAGAAATATCAACAACCACAGATATGCAGATGATATCACTCAAATAGCAGAAAGTGAAGAAGAACTAAAGAGCCTCTTGATGAAGGTAAAAGAGGTGAGTGAAAAGGCTGGCTTAAAACTCAACATTCAAGAAACTAAGATCATAGCATCTGGTTCCATCACTTCATGGCAAATAGAAGGGGAAAAAGTAGAAGTTTTGACATATTTTATTTTCTTGGGTTCCCAAATCACTGCAGTCGGTGACTGCAGCCAAGTAATGAAAAGACGCTTGCTCCTTGGAAGAAAAGCTGTGACAAACCTAGACAGCATATTAAAAAGCAGAGACATCACTTTGTTGACAAAGATCCATCTAGTCAAAGCTATGGTTTTTCCAGTAGTCATGTATGGATGTGAGAGTCGGACCATAAAGAAGGCTGAGGGTCAACGAATTGATACTTTCTAACTCTGGTTCTGGAGAAGACTCTTGAGAGTCCCTTGGACAGCAAGAAGCTGAAACTAGTCAATCCTAAAGGAAATCAGTCCTGAATATTCATTGGAAGGACTGATGCTGAAGCTGAAGCTCCAATACTTTGGCCACCTGATGAGAAGAGCCAATTCATTGGAAAAGACCGTGGTGCTGGGAAAGATTAAAGGCAAAAGGAGAAGGGGGAAGCAAAGGATGAGATGGTTAAATAGCATAGCAAACTCAATGGACATGAGTTTGAACAAATTCCTGGAGACAGTGAAGGACAGGGTAGCCTGGAGTGCTGCAGTCCACGGGGTCACAAAGAGTCAGACGTGACTCAGTGACTGAACAATAACTATATTGAACAATTCTTTTCTTTCCTCAATGCAAATATGCATAAAATAAGGCTATAGAAAATAATCAATATATTTAGCAAATATCTGTGAATTCTATTTGGAAATTGAGGATGGCTTCTACTCAAATCTCATTGTGGAGAGGCATCATGGCCTAGTGGTTCAGAGCAGGATCTTAAGTCAGTCAGTCAGTCACCTATTAGCTTGAGTAAGTTACTTAACCTTTATAGGTATCAGTTTTCAATCTGAAAAATGGATACAATAATAGTACCTACTCACAGAACTGTTATACATGAATGAGGTGGTAATACCTAGAAAATAGCACAATGGCTGGCACATAATAGATACTTAAAAATTAGTTGTTGTTATTGTATTATCATCATTATATCTAAGTAATTTATAGGACACATAGGGTCTTGCTTTGCTTAGAGTTTCTTTCCAAGTTTTCAGAAACCATAGTGGATGTTCTCGTCAGTATTTGGGGCATGAGCATCCTAGTGACATTCTTTTGCTTTCCTGTGGCTCATTTCCTTTCTTGTTTAATATCACTTTTCTTCCTCTTTGCCACTGACCTATCCTCTCCCTCTTTCTGGGGGAATAGCAAGAATAATGACAACAACTTCTCTCTGCTGCATCTTGTTGCCCAGAGTCTGGCAGCACCAGACTCTCCTATTGGTAGCTTTTGAATTCTCCCTGTCTTGTCTCCTCGGATTCCCTGTATTTCACACAGTGATAAGAGAAGTGCCCATGGGAAAGCACATAAAGTGCAGAATAAGTTAGAAAAGGGAGAAGTTACTTCCAGCTGGGAATTTTAAGAAAGCCTTCATGGGGAGATAGATCTGAGCAAAACTGAAAGAGCATTGTGGAAAGCGGACAGACAGTCTCATTGATTGTGCTACGAGTCTCCTAAAAAGTTTGGAAAAATGATCAAGTGTTACTCCATACAGAAACTGTACAACTTATAGTCCTATCAACTTGGAATAAGTTAAGTCCTTGCCAGTTGACTCTTGGCAAACTGTTTAATGTTAATAGCTGTTACTGTTAAATTTAATTGATTATTAATGTTTCTATACAGTTAATACCTATACTATAAATAATATTGTTATTCTACTTTCCAATCACAAAATGATCTTATGTAACAACTTGTTTGATCTTTAAATAATTCCATGGAAAATTTAGGCAGCTAAGCATCATTTTGCCATTTTATAATGAGGAAACAGAAGGCTACTGATTAAAAAAAAAAACCATTTGGCTACGGAATGGCAGATCTAGGGCATAAATTCAGGTATTCTGATTTTATCCTTGTGTTTTATTACCATCCTTTCTGTGAAAAATGTGAACATTCATGAGAAGAGTCTGGAGTCTTACCAGATTGATTCGGCAAACACGTGGAGCCCCGTAGTAATTCAGGCACTGTGCTAGACACTGGAGCTAAAGCAGTGACCAAAACAGATGTTTCTATGGTACTTAAGCTTGTGAACTACTTGGAAGAGAAAATAAATAAAAAGCAAATTAATACATAGGGTTTTTATAGATTGTGGTAAATGCTATCTATGAAGGAAATAAACAACATGGTAAGATATTAAGGAACTAGAGGAGGCCTTTTATGGTAGGATGATTAGGTGATCTGCTGACATTGACCTTCAGTTAAAAGATGAGACTTTAAAAAAGGTTGGCATTTAAAAGACAAGTGCACACAGATTCTAGGCCAAACTGAAACTAGAAAGACTTGAATATAAGAAAAGACTTGTTATCAGAGAACAGATAGTAAGCTACTCTGGATGGATCTGTGGGCAGAGAGGGAAGAGAGTGGTTGGAAGCTGGAAGGAAACAGTAGTCTCATTAAAGAATAACTATAGCTAGTACATTTTGGAGGGTCAGTCTAATTGATGAATGCTTTCTTAACTGCATCCCAGATTCAGTGCACAAGGACACACTCCTGGCCGCAACATTTGTGCATGAGTCTACTTGTGTGGCCACAATTGATCAGACCTTTCATTCATGCAGTGAATGAAAGCAGTGAATGCAATAAGCATTTATTGAACATTGGTTATGTGCACTGTGTTATAGGTAATCAAAACACACTCAGTTACTGCCCTTGTGGAGTTTTATAGTTCAAAGTGAGTGTGTCAAGACCCAAGCAGGGTCAATTAGAGTTTCTTACCCAGGAGTTTGGAACTGGAACTAGCAAGGGATTCAGTTTCTGTGTGACTGGAGCTATAACATGCAAACTAGGAACTGCTGAAAATCAAATTTTGCCACATTAACTAGGGAGTCCAAAGAGAAGAATGAAGCACACAAAAAGAAAAATATTCTCATGATTATTAATAGGTTTACATTTATGGATTTTAGTCCTTCTAGAAGCTGGGCTGCGTACACCCACTTGTTCTTTGAGAAGTCCTACAAAACTAAAATAATATTCCTCATCTTCCTAATATGTTCTGAGCTATTTTGTTGTCGATGCTGCTTGCAATAATATAAGTTTATTAATATTCTAGACTGGATAACTAAGGTAGCACAGACTCAGGGGAAGAGATAGCCTCTAGGTTTGGGGTTGAGAGTTGGGTGAAGTTTATAATGTTAGAGAGTGAAAGAAATCTCTTCATATGGTTCATACAAACTCAGAACCTCAAGCGGAGGGAGACAATATTTCGAGAAATGAAGTACTCCACTGATGATGATTATATTAATGATACTGAAGATAGTGAGAGGGTGGCTTACATCTGCTACATTGGGACTAAATGTAGTGAACCCTTTTGAAACATCTGCCAGGCTCCAAATTACTTCCCTATTTGTACTCAAAAACCCTTCACGGGTTGGATGCATGAGACAAGTGCTCAGGCCTGGTGCACTGGGAAGACCCAGAGGGATCGGGTGGAGAGGGAGGTGGGAGGGGGGATGGGGATGGGGAATACATGTAAATCCATGGCTGATTCATGTCAATGTATGACAAAAACCACTACAATATTGTAAAGTAATTAGCCTCCAACTAATAAAAATAAACGAAAAAAAAAAAAAAAACCCAACTCTTCACAAGGTGGGGAGATTCTACAGAGAAATATTTGAACTCCTACATTCATACTTGATAGGATTTTACACTCATTAAACAGATACTTATTGAACACTTACCATAATAGAGTGGTGAGTCAAACAGAACACTGTTTTTGTTCTCATGGAGTGGGCATCTGATCCAAGATCATATGCTTGATGTTTCAGTGTAGATTCACTCTAATCTTCCTTATAATCCTTAGAAGTATTGTTATTATATTTATTTTACAGAAAAGGGAACTGAGTCCAGTTTCTTCGCCTTAAGATCCAAGGGAGTTAAGTTGCTAATGACTACAAAGTGAATAAGAAACCATGGCAGAATGCAGAATTCAGGTCTATTCTAAACCCTTCCCATTTACATCATTCAAGCTTCATAACCAGGAAACAGAAGCACATAGCTGTGGTCTGCGGGACAGAAAGACACATCTACTGCTGCTGCTGGGAGGAGAGGAAGCTTTGCACTGGATTCCTCCATGAAGCACTGGCTTGCCAAAGTCAGCTCAACTGACCTCTCCATGTGTGGGAGAGGCAAAAGCCTAAACATCTCCATGACTATGCCTGTCAGCAATAGCAAACTAGCCAGCCTAAAAATGGCTTCCTCCTCACTTCTGCCTTCCGCCATTTTGATAAGTAGAACTTATTGTTAGCGCCTAATTATACTCAGAGTCCTAACTGCAAAAGACTCTGAGTAAATGTATTGATACCTTTCTGGTTTCTAGCTTATACATGATGCCATCCCAGGAGGAGGGGATACATTCTGAGCAGGCCAGCCCTTCGTGTTTACCATTGCATTACTTCACGGTACCTTTTGTACTTCATGCTTGAATGTTCACTTGGAAATGTGATACTTCATATTGGTAAGTCTGGACAAGTAGAAGGTTTGTCTGAGGTCTTTTGGGGTTTGAGTTACCGGCATTTTCTTCACGTAATTAATTGCCTGCAACATTTAAAAGTAAGGTGGACTTCACAAACAGATACCTCTAAGCAGAGTGGAGAAATTACTGAAGTACCTCAGAGTCAGAAACTCGAATTTTGTGTGTATGTTTTTTCCCTCGAGGCTCCCAATAACTGTGTGTCTCCTACAACAAGATATCTAACCTCTCTGGGTTTTTCAGTGTTTTTTCCACTATAACAAGAATAATGGTTCTCGTCACTTCCCTGCCTCTAGGGGTGTTGTCAGAATTAATGAGACACCAGGGTGAAAGCTTTCCACTTACTTTTTTCCCTTAGAGAATGCAGAAATGTAAATAAAAGTAATATCTCTATTTTGTGAACACTTTTTCCCCTTCTGCACGTCTTAATAACATTCAAAAAAGATTTTTTGAAGTAGCAGCAATTACCGTAGGTGTTACATATAATAAAGGAACTGTATCTGCCAGGAAAAACAAAGGAGGAACCAAAAGCTTGAGTCAGAAAAATCTGCTCCTGGCTTACTCTTTAATGGAATCAGTAGGAGGGCTGGGATAATCGCAAGTAAAATATTGCTGTACAGAGAGCATATGAAAGTAGGAGGACAAGCCACTAATTGAAGTTGCCGTCCTAAAAGTGACAAGAGAAAAGAGATGCTGATGCTGACATGTTGCTGAGATGTTCTTAGTTGTGCTGGAGCGAGAAGATGAGAGTTGGAGGCAAAAATGTTTGTGGATTATGGTTGAACCAGTCAAAGCAACCAGAAGAGCCTCACTGCTCAATATATCCAGCTAAGAGTTAAACTTTGATGAGATAAAGATGTTCTCAGCAGTGTCTTTGATTAATTAGCCATGAATTGTTTGTTAACACAGGCAACACATACTATATCAATTCTGTCACTTTCATGGAATGCAATTCTCTGGTTTTGATTGATTTAAGGATGTCAGAAATCCACATCTAAAAAGATTTATTCTTTCCCATCTGTAGGTGATGGATTTCTAAATAAAGCCATTCTCAGGGATAGAAAATAGTTCACTTCTCTTGTAGGTCAAGAGTGGTCACAACTTAGCTGGGTCCTCTGCCTAGTGTTTTAGAGTACTGCAATCAAGGTGTTGGCTGGGATGCATTCTTATCTGGAGGTCTGAGTGCTGAAGAATCTACTTCCCAGGTTACTCAGAATGTTGGCCAAATTTCTTTGTGGTTGTAGGGTTGAGGGTCAGAGACTTTCTGACTGTGGGCTAGAGACTTCCCTAATTCCTAGAGGTAACTGTCATCTCCTAGAGGCTGCCTGCAGCCTCAAAAGCCATTTGAGCTTTTCTAGCCTGACTTTATTAAACCAGCAATGACAAGAGTGATATTGCATCACCTTTGCTACACTCGGTTGGTTGAAAGTAAGTCACATAAAAGAGAAATTTATACAAAGATGTGAACATCAGGAGCCATCTTAAAATCAGTCTGATTTTAAGTCTCAGTTGGTAAAGAAAAACCACTCTGAGGCTGTTATGACTTTGAAAATTTCCAGTCTGATAGAATGAATCTGATTTAATCCCTGCAGACTATGTTGTTTTGATTGGATTATATTTGAGTAATTTCTTCACTCATGGGTTGAATCGGGAAGGGAACCTACACATACTATATGGATAGAAAGTAAAGAGGGATAGGATAGGGTTAGGTGGGAACTGAGGATGTGTCCCAAGGAAAATTTGTGTTGTTGATACTATGCAGGAAACCAATGTTCATATTATGTTGTTTATAGGACATGTGTGTGTGTGTGTGTGTGTGTGTGTGTGTGTATACACACTGTCCTGTGCTGTGCTTAGTCATGTCCAACTCTTTGCGACCCCGTGGACTGTAGCCCACCAGCACCTCTGTCCGTGGGGATTCTCCAGGCAAGAATACTGGAGTGGGTTGCTATGCCCTCCTCCAGGGATCTTCCCAACCCAGGGATTGAATCCAGGTTCCCTGAATTGCAGATGGATTCTTTACCATCTGAGCCACCAGGGAAACCCAAGAATACTGGAGTAGGTAGCCTTTCCCTTCACCAGGGGATCTTCCCAACTCAGGAATCAAACCAGGGTCTCCTGCATTGCAGGAAGATTCTTTACCAGCCGAGCTACCAGGGCAGCCCATATACACACTGCATAATGTATTTATGTATATATATATTAATTTATGTGCAATAATTGCATTATCATATATGAAGTAAAGTCCACACTTATGATACATCTGTATTTATCAATTGCACTCACCCCACATGCTAGCAAAGTGATGCTCAAAATTCTCCAAGCCAGGCTTTATCAGTACATGAACCATGAACTTCCAAATGTTCAAACTGGATTTAGAAAGGGCAGAAGAACCAGAGAACAAATTGCCAACATCTGTTGGATCATCGAAAAAGCAAGAGAGTACCAGAAAGACATTTACTTCTGCTTTATTGATTATGCCAAAGCTTTTGACTGTGTAGATCTCAACAAACTGAAAATTCTTCAAGAGATGGGCATACCAGACCACCTGACCTGCCTCCTGAGAAATTTGTATGTGAGTCAAGAAACAATAGTTAGAACCAGACATGAAACAACAGACCGGTTCCAAATAGGAAAAGGAGTATGTCAAGGCTGTACACTGTCACCCTGCTTATTTAACTTATAGGCAGAGCACATCATGTGAAATACCAGGCTGGATGAAACACAAGCTGGTATCAAGATTGCTGGGAGAAATATCAATAACCTCAGATATGCAGATAACACCATCCTTATGGCAGAAAGCAAAAAGGAGCTAAAGAGCCTTTTGATGAAAGTGAAAGAGGAGATTTTAAAAGTTGGCTTAAAGCTCAGCATTCAAAAAACTAAGATCATGGCATCCAATCCCATTACTTCATGGCAAATAGATGGGGAAACAATGGAAACAGTGAGAGACCTTATTTTGGGGGGCTCCAAAATCACTGCAGATGGTTTCTTGCAGCCATGCAATTAAAAGATGCTTGCTCCTTGGAAGAAAAGCTTTGACCAACCTAGAGAGCATATTAAAAACCAGAGAAATTACTTTGCCAACAAAGATCTGTCTAGTCAAAGCTATGGTTTTTCTAGTAGTCATGTATGGATGTGAGAGTTGGACTATAAAGGAATCTGAGCATTGAAGAATTGATATTTGTGAACTGTGGTGCTGGAGAAGACTCTTAAGAGTCCCTTGAACAGCAAGGAGATCCAACCAGTCCATCCTAAAGGAAATCAGTACTGAATATTCATTGGAAGGACTGATGCTGAAGCTGAAACTCCAATGCTTTGGCCACCTGATATGATGAACTGACTCATTTGAAAAGACTGATGCTGGGAAAGATTGAAGGCAGGAGGAGAAGGGGATGACAGAGGATGAGATGGTTGGATGGGATCGCTGACTAGATGGATATGAGTTTGAGTAAGCTCTGGGAGTTGGTGACATACAGGGAAGCTTGGCATGCTGCAGTCCATGGGGCTGCAAAGAGTTGGATACGACTGAGCCACTGAACTGAACTGTTTTTAATATTATATTACATATAGAATATAGTATGTATACTATATTACATATACAAATATATAGCATGTGATATGCATCATAAACTCTCTACATTATATACAATTACACACACACACACACACACACACACACACACCCAATATTTGACATAATTGACCTATATCAATTTTAAATAAGAAAAAGTAAACTTTAAAAAATTGTTGTGACATCAATCAGTATTTTTAATCTTAGCTAAGGATTTATAAATTTTAAAAGAGTAGGGATAAACATGCATTTTGATGAAAACTTTATGTTTTCAGGCCTTGACAAATACTAAGACAGCTTGAGTTTCCAAAATTAGATCAATTATCCTTTATGTACCTAAGTAAATGATATATGAATCGAAACACCTAAATGTAATACTGGTGTAATGATGCTTCGTGTAAGCACACTGAGCATAATTTAGTGGTTCTTTGGAGGTATTTTCTTATCTTAATTTTTTGCATGCTTTTAAGAATGGAAAATAACAAACTGTAAATGTCAGTTATATTTTATAATATGAATCTGAGAGAAAAATGTTTTTATTCATCACTTTTAAAATCAGGTCATTTAAAAAGAAACAAACGGAGGAGCTCCCTGTGGCTCAGTGGTAAAGAATCTGTCTGCCAGTTCAGGAGACGTGGGTCTGATTCCTGATCTGGGGAAATCCCATATGTGGTAGAGCAACTAAGTCCGTGCACCACATCGTTGAGGCTGTCCTCTAGAGTCCAGGACCTACAACTCCTGAATCCCTTGTGCCCTAGAGCCTGAGCTCAACAGTAAGAGAGTAGCCCCTGCTCTCCACAACTAGAGAAAAGTCCACACAGCAATGAAGACCCAGCTCAGCCACAAATAAAAAATAAAGATAGAAATAAAAAAAGAAACAAATGAAAATTAAACCCATGGTTTCAAATCATAGCACGGAAATAAACTTCTGAGATGGTCAGAGAAGCATTGACTGCATTTTGAAGAACAACCATTCTCAAAGAGCAGTGTCATTAGTGTGGAGAGGTGAGCAGGAAGAGTCCTGGTAGCATGCTTTCTGTCCTCTCCCGTGCTAAGCCTGTGCAAATTTTCTGGCAATTGTTATACCAGTCTCAATGAGGATTCCTGTTTTCCCTTCCTTATTCTCCTTCTGTCCTTCCCAAATTGCAAAGTTGTTTTAAGTAGATTGAATATAGAAGTTTGAGTTAAAAATGATAAAGAGGATTGTGGAGAAGGAGGGAAAGTGCAACATTCTACTTTATTTCTTTCTCCATCTCAACTTAAGCAGAAAAAAACAATCACAAAGACAAAACAGCCAAAACCAAACATTTCATTAAGAAGAGCTTATGGAAAGATGCCTGTACTGCATGGCTAATGTGAATGACGTGACTGACAGCTACTTTATAAGAGCAGAATAATTGCTTTTGAGTCTCTTTCTCTCCTTAACAAGTATAAATACTTGTTTTGAGATTCTAAAAGATCTAGCCTAGCTTTAAGCCCTTTGTCAAGGAAAGAAAAAAAAAGAACAGTCTGGTTAGCTGGGTTTCAAGGTCAAAGAAGGTATGCCTGGCTTCCAAATAAGAGTTCATATACGAAACAACTCCTTTAAAAATTACTCCTATTCAAATAAACAATTCACACATCATTTGATTAAGTGCTTCAAATAACAAAAAATGGAACGGAGTCAACTTCTTTGATCTTATTAATGTTCTATGACTTCAAATATTCAAACTGGCTGCAAAAAATACTTAGATAAATTAATAAATAATTTTTAAAAAGAACCTCTTGGGATAGTCTAAAAATGAGTTTTGGAACAGAACCTGGGTGTGATGGTTGGAAACAACCTGTGTTGGCTGACCCTAGCTTCTTATGTAACACTCGGCTTATCCAAACTTGGAATAGTCTGTCTTCAGGCACCGTGTGCAGTTCTTTCTGCTAGGATACCACTGGTGTTGCTGTCCCTCATTGGGCTCTATGCTGCTGGCCTCCAGGTGACTGAATTCTTCTATTTAGTTCAAGTGTGTCTGTTTTACAGTGCCTAACTAAGTAGGCTATTTAATGAAGTATTATGACTACAACAAAGCTGTAGTTGAGGAAAAAAACACTATTTGAAAGTATATACTGGTGGTCCTATTAGTTAACTTAAGCATACATGGATAGCTAATTACCTCTTCTTGACTAACTTGTAATCTCTTCACATTAATATCATTTATTTTTCATACTACATACATTCAGCCAATATTTGTTGAATGCCTGCTATGTGTCAGATACCGTTCTAGGTGCCTAAGACACAGTGATAAGTGAGCTGGACCCAGTCCGGTCTGTTCCTCAGGAAACATAGCCTGAGTTGGAGAGAGGCATACAGGAATCCAACGGTTAGACACAAATGTAAAAATCACAATTTCCACAAATATTACAAAGTAAAGGTCCAGAGGTCGACTTTTCAGGGCACTGAAAAATGATTGCTGTGATTGTGTCTTATGACTACAGCCGAGCAGTAAGTTTTCATCATCTTGATTCTTCTTGCGCCAGTTCCTGACCTATTTCATCCCCCACTATTTTCCCCAGACTCCGCCCACACTTTGAAGACTCTGGCTTCTCCACGCCTTCCTCTCTAGCCTGAGGTGCCTCTCAGCTTTCTCAGTCAGAATTCCTCCCCTCATGGCCTCTGAATTACCTTGTTGCTAGGAGCAGAAAAATTCAGCCTTCAAGTTGGTTTTCAAATATTTCTGTCTCGAACAGTGTACACTGGCCTTTTTCTTTGCGTCTTGGCTCATGGGGCCTGTGGGTTAGGGAAAATACCCTCAGGATACTATTTAGAAAGAGAGGAAGAAAAAAATATTCAAAATATACACACGCAAATACCTTAAAGGACACTCCAGCCACGTTAGTAAAGCGAATAGGTAGACGTCTGGTGCAGAAAGAGGGAAAGTGAGTGAAGCTTAGGTTCAAAGATGAAGTTCAAAGCAATCAGAGATGAGCCAGTTCATGGGAATGCAATGTCAGGGTGGTAACAAGATGGATCCTTAGTTCCATAACTACATGAATATATGAAGTTCTAATATTCATGCCTTCTAAATATTCTAATGGCTTCCTGTGTCAGGACTATTAGACTCCCTTTGATAAAGCAGGCAGAGCAGGTGACTGAGGGTGCTTAGGAGATGAGGGAGAATGAGGATCAGCCTAAACTCCTAATGAAGACTTTTAAAGATTATTTGGTTCTGATAGTATCTAAGGCTCTTGAAATAATTATATCCTTTAATACTCGATTAAAAGTAAACCCCTTTCTCAGAACACTTTGGGAAAGAGAAGGCATGATAATTGTATTCAAATAATTGAAAGATTGTAGTAGTATTCAGGAATATCAGGGCGATTGTTCAAGACTCTAGAGGACAAAGGTAGAATTTTGTTCAACAGAGAATTTTCTACCAGTGGAAGCTGTTTGAAAGTAGAAATGATTACCATGTTAGGCACCTCATGGCCAGGTTCAGAGCTTCCTGGCCTTATCAGTGATGAACAGAAATTCACGCAGCAGCCAGAGGTTTGACATGAACTTTCAGCTTTCATCCCACTCCACAACTTCTAGTGTGGACATTCCCAACCAAAAAAATCTTAAGAGGACAATGGTTTTAAAATATTTTTTAAGGCACAACTTTAAACCATTTAAGAAGTAACACAGCTAAAAATGACTCATTTTGAATTTTAAGTTTTTATAGTGAATTTTTCTGACTTTATATTGTACATATGAGGCTGGTATGCCTTAGGAAAGGAGTTGGGGGTTGAATACAAAGTAGGGAACTATATATTTTTAACATATAATGTTCTAAATGATGTTTTGTTTTGCTGAAATTGCAGAAATTTAGTTCTCAACTCTGTTGTAAGCCATAAATTCAATTTACCATTTCACACAACACAGACATCATGTTTTTTGGCATGAAGCATGATTATAGTAGGTAATGTAGAAAAATTTGGAAATGACTGCCTCTCTTTCTCTCCAATGTTGACTGTTGAAGATCCAGCAAATACTCTTTAATTAAGATAGACTCTTCAAAATAAATCCCTTTCTGCCTGAGTTGTAGCTTCTGGAAGAAAAATAATTGAACACAGTCACTGATGACTAATATATAACACTATATATATGAGGCATATTATAAAATGTCAATTCAAACTTTACAAACTGTTCATTTCTATAATTTATATATCTTTCTGAAGGTATGCTCAATGCCTGAATTTCTCTTTCATGCTCATTCAAGCAGGGTTTGATTTCCTACTATGTGCAAAGCATTATTTTAGATACTCTAAAAAATATGAAGATGTATAAAAGATGTATAAAGGTATTTTCCTTCCTTGTGGTTTAGTGTTACAGTAGAAAATAAGACAAACATGCAGAACTGGAACTTAAGGGAGTATCAGATAAGCACATTAATAGTAGTGTGAACCAAATATTCTGGAAATTAGAAGAGGATAAGACCTCTTCTTAAAGAGAAAACTCAGCTGGGTTTCATGGAGGAAAGAGCATTTGATTGGAGCTCTCAATGATGAGTAGGATTTCGTAAGTAAAGATGGGTGTTAGATTTTTATGCAATGACATGAAAAAAGGCAGAGGAGAGAAATGTAAGAAGTAGCAATTAGTTCAGCTTAGTTGGATTTTTTTTTTTTTTTACAAGGGAGTAATATAAAATATGTCTTGGGGGTAGATCTAGCATTTGCTTGCAGCATCGGGTTAAGGGCTTTGGATTTGAATTTAGAAGAATGGGATGACTGAAATAGTGCTTTAGGAGGCTCAGTCTGGGAACAATGTTCAGGGAGAGAGATGTGAGATAAGAGTGACATTTGGGGAGGCTACTATGGGAGTACAAGCATGAGGAAAACGGTAGAAGAAATGGAATGGAAGCTCTGGGTGGGAAATATATTGGGAAGAATGAATCTATAGAATTTAGTGTCTGGGGTTGGAGGCAGTGGAAGGAAGTTGGAGAAGTTTATAATGATTCTGAGGTTTTAAGACTGAACTATTAACCAAACATTAATATATTAATAGAATTAGTGAAGAGAGGATAAAATGTTGACTTGGGTTTCTGAATTTAGATATCATGATTTTGAGATGCTGATAAGATCTCCATGCTATAAGATGTCCATAAGAAAAATTTTGAAGCATAAAAATAAGGTAATCAGGCCCTGAAATAGGGCATACTAGGGCTTGAATGCTTCCTCTATCTACCATAAAATAGATAAATTGTTTTACCTCTTCTGTAAAATGAGGATAGATTTTCACCTAGTCATAGGTTTGTATGTAGATAAAATAATTCATGTAAAATTCTTCTGGGGCTTGGTATAAGGTCTCTCAATAGCAGCCAGATGTTTTTGCAACATAACCTTGTTGTTAAGAGGAAAGAGGAAATGTGGGTCTAGAATCCAGCACAAAAAGTGTAGCTTTATATCGTCTTTGAAACATGACTGGTTGATGCCATTTTAATGGATGACAACAGATTATCAAACTTTGGGAAAGTAGCCACAGTTAGGAGACGGGAAAGAAGAGGATTCATAAAAAAGTATCAGAGAAAGAGTAACAGGAGATACCAGAGGGAAAATTCTTAAAGTCATGGAAACCAAAATAGATGTGTTTTAAAAAGAACTAGTAAACAGCATCTGATTTTGCTAAAATCTTGAGAAGGATGTGGGTGGATAGGAGGCTATTAAGTTATTTAGTTCATCAGTATCATTCAAAGGCACTTATTAGAGGAGTATGTCTCTGGATTTTGGTCCTTGGCAAGACTTCCTGCAAACTGTATTTAATTGGTGGCCTCACATTCAGTAGCTTTGATTATGCCTGTCATTCACCACCTTGTACCTGAAAGTCTTAATCATCTGAGGTAAGCCATATTCTAGGCTGAAAATTTCTAAAGCCTTCTACAAACCTTTCAACGGGCATCGGAAACTCTTTAACTGTAACCATCATTCTTAAGTTTGGTTAAAATAAATGTAATGCTCATACTTTGTAGCTGATTGGCACTTTCTACATTTAATGCATTTTTACTTAGACTAGTCAATTTTATCCTTACAACTACTTATTAGTAAGGTAGGGAAAGTATTATATTTCCCCATTACTTGTATGCAAGGAATCTGAACTTTCAAAATGAAAGAAAACAAATACATAAAAACATCTGGGGACTGAATGTAATACATAGTCAAGGATTTGCACCAAAACATACCCTGATCCATTTCCTTCTTTATTAGCCTTCTCTTTCCTTCTTTGAAATCCTTCCCTGTGCTCTCATTTAACAAGATCCTCTCTTCCTTCTAACATCATTCTTTTAATTCTTATTCTCTTATTGATTTTTTTAAAATAAATATCTCCCAGTGATAACCTCTTGTGGGTAATCATTTCAGGCCAGAGATGTGAGCCCAGTGTTTATGTTTTATTTGATGTGAAGAAGAAATGATGTGCTCTCTATACAAACCTGATTTTGGCTTTGATAAAGAAAAGACAGAAAGAGAAAGGTGGGGGAGAAAAAAACAACCTCATGATTAGAGGTTTAGCAAAAGCACTAGATAGTCTTGGTTGTCATGGAGACCACCACAGCCACTACTTTGTATGCAGATAATGTGCAGGAAGGGTAGACAGGAAGATTAGCTATCGATACAGTTCTTGAATACTGAAATGGGAGCAATAAAAAAGCTTCTGGCCTCAGGAAGTAGGAAGAACTAACACAGGTCACAGCAGGAGAAGAGTCAGAACCAATGGTTGAAGTAAAGGGTTTAGCTGGGATGCCCAGAGGCGCAATGCCCTTGAAAAAGCCGATGTATAAGTCATTAGTGCTAATTCCCAGGTATTTCTGGCTCTTTCTGTAAAATGCATGATAGGACTAATACTTCTGGCAGCTTTGTGTGGGGGAGAAGCCACATGACTAGTTCTGGTCAATAAGTTATAAGAAGTGGCACATGCCATTTTCAGTCTTAACATTTAACTGCTGGTACAAGCTGGAACTCCAATACTTTGGCCACCTGATGTGAAGTGCCAACTCATTGGAAAAGACCTTGACGCTGGTTAAGATTGAAGGCAAGAGAAGAAGGGGGTGACAGAGGATGAGATGGTTGGATAGCATCACTGACTCAATGGACATGAGTTTGAGCAAACTTAGGCAGATAGTGAAGGACAGGGAAGTCTGGGGTGCTGCATGGGGTTGCAAAGAGTCAAAGACAACTGAGCAACTGAAGAAAAACAACAAGACCCCCTAGAACTCTGCCTTATAGCCCAGTGACTGGCATTCATCTATTAGCCTGAATCCCTGAGTAACTGTGATGAGTGAGCTTCACAGCTGACCCACAATGGGTGCACAGTGTGAATAAGGAATGAGCCTTTGTTATTTAAAACCACTGTAATTAATTTTTTAAATTAGGTCTCTTTCTTTATTTAACCCCTGTGTTACCTATTGGAATCCCTATAGCTCAGATGGTAAAGAATCTTCCTGCCATGCAGGAGAAACTGGTTTGATCGCTGGGTTAGGAAGATCCCCTGGAGAAGGGAATGGCAATCCACTCCAGTATTCTTGCCTGGAGAATCCCAAGAACAGAGGGGCCTGGTAGGGTACAGTCTATGAGGTTGCAAAGAGTCAGACACATCTGAGCGACTAACACGACTACTACTAGTGTTACCTAGCCATCCTGGCTAAAATAGCTACTGAATGGTAAGGGAAATATTGGCAGGCTGTATGTGAGAAGGTTTTCTAGTTATTTGTTTCTGTGTAATAAACCACCCCCAAACTTAGTGGCATAAAATAATAAGTGTTGTATTACATTCATGGATTCCATGAGGTAGGAATTCCAAAAGGCAAAGTAGGGCTAGCTTTTCTCTGCCACATAGTGGCCAGGATGAGAAGGATGGCTGGGGGTCAGAATCCCCTAGGGATTTCTTCACGCACAAACCTGGCACTTGGGCAGGATGACTGAAGGACAGGTGAGGCTGGGCCTGTTCACAGAGTACCTACCCATGTGTGACTGCTCCATGTGGCTTGGGATTTTCACCGTATGGGAGCCAGAATTTGAGAGGAAGCATCCTGAGAAGGAGCATTCCAGAAGACCTGTGTGGAAGCTCCATGGCCTCTTATTAAACACAGTGTCAGATCTGTGCATTCTATTAGTTAAGACACTCGTAAGAGCAACCAAGAATCCAGTGGCAGGACGTGTAAATCAGACTTCACTTTTCCATGAGAGGAGTAGCTAAGAATCTGTGGTCATTTGCAAAGTCATTGTGGAAGGGTAAAGAAAATCTTGCACAATTATGGAAGCAAACTGATGTGCCATGTGGTCAAATTACAGTTCAGTTCATAAAAACAAGATCCCATCTCTGTACAGTGTTCTTCAGCTTATAGCACATTTTCATTTGCTTTGCCTCGTGTAATCTTTCCAACAATCCCATGCTGTAATGTAGGACTTTTATCTCTAGAATATAAAAGAGCAAAACTGATGCTTTTTAATAACTGTGGAAAATTCTTAAAGAGATGGGAATACCAGACCACCTGACCTGCCTCTTGAGAAATCTGTATGCAGGTCAGGAAGACAACACTTAGAACTGGACATGGAACAACAGACTGGTTCCAAATAGGAAAAGGAGCTCATCAAGGCTGCATATTGTCACCCTGCTTATTTAACTTATATGCAGAATACATCATGAGAAACACTAGGCTGGATGAAGCACAAGCTGGAATCAAGATTGCTGGGAGAAATATCAATAATCTCAGATATGCAGATGACACCACCCTTATGGCAGAAAGCGAAGAACTCAAGAGCCTCTTGATGAAAGTGGAAGAGGAGAGTGAAAATGTTGGCTTAAAGCTTAACATTCAGAATACTAAGATCATGGCATCTGGTCCCATGACTTCATGGCATATAGATGGGGAAACAGTGACAGACTTTATTTTTGAAGGCTCCAAAATCACTGCAGATGGTGATTGCAGTCATGAAATTAAAAGAGGCTTACTCCTTGGAAGAAAAGTTATGACCAACTTAGACAACATATTAAAAAGCACAGACATTACTTTGCCAACTAAGGTCCATCTAGTCAAAGCTATGGTTTTTCCAATAGTCATGTATGGATGTGAGAGTTGGACTATAAAGAAAGCTGAGTGCCAAAGAATTGATGCTTTTGAATTGTGGTGTTGGAGAAGACTCTTAAAAGTCCCTCGGAGAGCAAGAAGATCCAACCAGTCCTTCCTAAAGGAAATCAGTCCTGAATATTCATTGGAAGGACTGATGCTGAAACTCCAATAATTTGGCCATCCGATGCAAAGAACGGACTCATTGGAGAAGACCCTGATGCTGGGAAAGATTGAAGGCATGAGGAGAAGGGGATGACAGAGGATGAGATGGTCGGATGGCATCACCAACTCAATGGACATGAGTTTGAGTGAGCTCATGGGAGCTTGGTGATGGACAGGGAAGCCTGGTGTGCTGCAGTCCATGGGGTCGCAGAGTCGGACACGACTGAGTGCCTGAACTGACTGACTGATAAAAGGGTAAGATAAATTCTGAGAGGAACCAGAGCTAAATAAATACCATACCACTTAATGAATAGCTGTTTATGTCTGTCTTCTAATATTTCAAACTATACCCGACAACTTATTCTGAATTAAGCAAATAATACTGAATACTTACTAGATATGAAGTACTCTCTTAGGTACTGTGAACATGAGTAGACAGGCAAACTATCTTTGTAAGCTAGTGGAGAGGACAAACTTAAACACAGAAAATAAAACAAAAGAGGTGACTAATAATTGCCCAGTGACAAGGACATACAGAGGGGCATTTAGTTGGGACTCTGTAAGTATTTTAAGCTGAGTTTTAAAAAATGAGAACTATTTAGATCGGTGGGAAAAGGGTGGCCTAATTGCTCCAGTGTGAACAAAATATGAACTTAAACATTCGGAGTTCCAGAAGAATAAACAGTGGCTGGAGTATAAAGCAAAGAAAGAAGAGAGGAAATCTCACGCTGCACTTTAGTCAATTCACCTTAAATTGTCTCAAGGCTAACCTATGATGTCTTTATTTTGAGAGCCATGCAACAGGAAATATTAAATGTTTCTCATGTATACATCATTTCCATCTCTGGAGCTTAACTCATCATCACTAACCTCTTAATGGCCTCATAAATTTCTTCAAAGCCATCTTTCCATTGATGGCGTCACTCTAATTGAATGCTACTCTTTTTGGTTACAGACTGCTTTTCCTTCCGACAGAGTCTTTGTTAGTCATTTACCTCCTTATATAGACTAGAGCATGAATTAATAACAATTTAGGTGGTCTTAGAATTTTCCAGGAAAACTTACTGAAGGAATAGAAGGTATTCTTATAGGAACAGATAGGGAATTATTAGCTAATTTTATAGAATCACTCCTACTATGATCTAACTCTAAAGTAACATTGAAAAAAATAAAGCATATTCCTTCTAGGCCAGTTTCCAAAAGGATCTTTTCTCTGTTCAGCCCTTAACACCCTTCTCTAGGCTGCACCCTCTTGCCCTACCCTTAGCTCCTCCTCTCCTCTCCTCTCCTCTCTCAATTACTCAAAATCCATTACCTGCTTGTCTATTTCCTGTCACCCACCAGTAAATGCTCTTCTGATTACAACAGGGATTAAAAGCTTCGCACTTACAGAAAAATATTATCTCACCAGGATTTTGCTTTGTAACTTTTCATGACCACTAGGAGAGAGTGAGCATGAAATGATTAAACAGAAATGACTTTGAACTACTGTTGTTAGGAAAATTTAATGTATTATATTGAAAATATAATGGCACTGAGCACATGGATCTGATTTCATTTTATGCTCCAACAGGAAATTACTTCCTCATCTACAGGCATTTAAACCCTTGTGAGGTTCTCACAGCATGGAAAAGAATATTGGGTCCTGCAGAGACAATGAAACAATTAAAGCAGAAGACACTGATCTTGGCCCTAAGAACAAAGCATCATTCACATGGCCAGTGTGTTAGAGCAGATATGACAAGGGCAGACCTTTCTGTAGAAATCAACTGATTCTGAGAAAATCAACAAAACTACAGTATCTTACACACAATAGCAACCAAATGATTATCTATTAAGAGAAAAACCAAAACTGGAAGGCTATATTTTGGGCAAGTACATAAACATAATTAAAACCTGCTAATAAGAGATTGAAAGATAAAAACAGATACCCTAGCCCCAGCTTAGTAGGACAGTGAACCACAGGTGACATAGAAATACATTCAAACCCTACACACCATTGTAAATCAACTATATTTAAATAAAAATAAAAAAAGAAAGAAATAGAATCCAGTCTAGCAACAAGAGTTTAAGAAGTATCAAATCCTTAATGAGAATGTGTTAATATACCATATATGCTGAATGTATATATAAGGCTGCATGTTAAACTTGGTGTATTTCTCATAACAGAGTATGGAGGAGCGTGTGTGTTCAGCTGTGTCTGACTCTTTTGACTCCATGAACTGTAGCCCACCAGGCTCCTCTGTCCATGGGATTTCAAAGGCAAGCATATCGGAGTGGGTTGCCATTTCCTTCTCCAGGGATCTTCTCAACCCAGGGATCCAATAGAACACGGGTTCAGTTAATTTAAATAAACATTCTGGTCATTTTCATTAAGCTCATAATGAAACAACTCATTGTTAACATGGATACCTAAATGCAATGATCATCAGTTCAGTTCAGTTGCTCAGTCATGTCCGACTTTGCGACCCCATGGACTGCAGCACGCCAGGCTTCCCTGTCTATCATCAACTCCCGGAGCTTACTCAAATCCTGGAGCTTACTCAGTGATCATATCTGCCATTAGATTTAAGATTCTGGTGCTTTGATTGGCAAAACCAGGAGGAAGAAAGTAATAGAATTAGGTCTTTATGCTACATGTAATTCTGTTAAATTAGAGAATAACTCGAGGTTTGGAGAGCACAGGTAGCTTGTCCAGCGTTACCCACACTTGCAGAGGAAGAACTAGCCTCCAGGAACAGAACTGTCTGGTTCTAATGCTCAAACAATTTGCTGAATAATGGAGAATAAGACTGCTGCTTCAAGTCTTTGAGCCTGTTCTGTGTGTAAGGCATTACTCACAATAATTTTCCTAGTGGATAGAAGCAAAATTTCTGTATTTACACACTAAGTGTTTTTGTCTAGATATTGGCCCCTCTTGATCGTTAATTGTAATATCACACTATTTTTTTAAAAGAATTATCCACTTGTGATGACAGGAGTTTACAAAGGATGTTGCTGAAAATAGCAATTCTTCACTTTAAAATCTAAGGAAAACAGTGCAATTGCATATCTATCAGCATGCTTAGAACTTTACTGTCTGGCTACGTGTAAAGTCTTTTGTTGAATGTCTGACTGAAAATGACATTCAGCAAAAGTATTAAAGATGGTGATGAATATAATAAATTCTACCCTTGAAAGTCATTTTGGTTCAGAGGAGAGCATCTTCGCTTATGATTACATAATTATGCCAAAATGTTTTTGCAAGAATGAATAGGCAACTATGTCTCCATCTTAAGAGTTATGACTTTGGCAAAATGCATAACTTTCAGGGACTCTTAGGATCTAAGGGAAAATTATTCTTTAGAACTGTAGACATTAATAATATCTAGTTGGAAAGATATTTTCAACAGTTAGCACTTTTAGAATAGGCATTAGCTTAAATGTTTTTAAGCTATTCACATAAAAGAAAATAGATGTCAAATGCTCAAAGCAATGATTTTTCTTAAAGTCTCACATTAGGGAAATGATACAGACCAAAATTAAGTACAGAAAAATAAGCAAATTGCTTTAGGGTCTCTAGCCTCTCTCTTCCACTTTTGGCAGCATCTAATTTTATGTAGTTATCTTCAATGTTAAGTCAAACACTCATTCTTTTTCACAAATATACACAAAAGTCATATGGTAAATATTTTTTAGGACATGTTTGATCTCTTGGACCAAATTCTTGACAAACTACTCCTATAATAGTCCCAAGAGCACTAAAGAGGTGTCTGTTGTTTTCAAGGACAATCAGCTTATTAGCAGTGGACCTGCCATGATCAATTTCAGGCATTTTTAAGTCAACCCCGACTGAAATGGACACAACTGGATTATCTTGCTGAATTTCATATAGCTAATTCAAAATGCAGTTTAATGATTTACAGACAAAGCATCCCATCTTGTTAAGCGGTGCAGGTGGATATCCACTGACTTAGGAGTCATGTTATTCAAGAGCAGCCAAATGTGTATGTATACATCGAAGGAAGGCATTAGGACACTGTAGTCAAGATTAACAAGTAGTCCTTAAGACTATGTTGCAGATGTGTGTTTGTATCAGTAAATATATTTTGGTGAAAGTTTTTTTATATTTCTTGGTTTATGGAAGCATGTTAATACTGCTATTAGCATAATAATATTGGAGAAGGAAATGGCAACCACTCCAGTATTCTTGCCTGGAAAATCCCATGGACTGAGGAGTCTGGCTGGCTATAGTCCATGGGGTTACAAAGAGTCAGACACAACTGAGCGACTAAGCACACGTATAATAAAAAAATAATTCATATGCCTATATGTAACCTAAATTAAATGTGTTGATAAATAGTACCACATTGAATTATTTTAAATTAAGAATATACTGTGTATGGTTGCAGAAACTTGGATCATTTGGTCTTCAGTGCTATAGAATAATGGGAAAAGAGAAGACGCTGGGGCCAGGGCTGAGGAAATTAACGCAGTTTTGTTGCTGGGTTCCCGGCAGAGGGATGGCCAGCATCCAGTATCTGCTGTTCAGAGGGTGATGAAGGCAGCCTGAGATCCCGGCTTGACAGAGTAAGGCAGGAAGGGTTTATAAGAAGACCTGTGGTCAGCACAGCGTAGATGGCCACGCCATGCTTCCAGATGGCCTCTCCCTAAGCCAGGATTACAGAGAGCAAGACGCAGCCAGGACCCCACGCTCTAGTCTCGGTGGGAGACAGTGCTGTTAAAGGCCAGAAAATCACAGTTGTTACCGGGGTTGTGGGCTTTGGAGTCAGTCAGACCTGGATTATAATCCTGGCTTTCCCAGCTACTCATTGTGTTTTGTAACCTCTTTAAATTTAACCTCTCGAAATCCCAGGTTTACCACTGGTAAAGTAGAGCTAATAATATTTATTCCAAAAGATTTTTTTGAAGATCAAATGATGTACAGAGTCTAGTGACTAAATGATGTATAGAATCTAATGACTAAGACAGCAGGAATTAAGACTGTAAAGATAAAAAGTGTAGGTTTGAAGCTGAAATCCTTGAGTTTGGATGCTAGTTTGTGTTTGGGGGCAGTTTACCCTCTTTGGCTTCAATTTTCTCATCTCTATGTAAAGAATGCTAAGTAAACCTATCCTTTAGGGTTTGTTGTTAGAACAGTGCCTGGTATATAGAAGTAATTAGTAAGGTTAATTATTTGTAATGTTAAATCAACATACAAAATATTTTTTGTTGTTGCTATTATTTCGGTTAATAGGGCCAGTCATATAGAGAGTTAAACATGGTGGTGATGAGGAGGAAGCTGACTAGCAAGTATCTGTGAAACCAGGGCTCTGTCTAGATTGAAAAACACAGAAGCCTCATCCTAGATGGATGAGGAATCTGTGCTCTTCATGTGCTATTTGCCATCACCAAGAAAGACTCAGCATCTGAGTAGTAAGACACCCTGCTAAATGAAATGTCCATAAACTAAGACTCAGCAGGGCACGGGAAGTGAGGAAATTAAGACCATGTGATTGATCAGTATTATAGTTTTAAGAAGAAAACCACATGGGTCTGCTTAAAATTTTGTTATATCTTTCTCAGAATTACTGCTTCATTCCTGGCTTGTTCTGTTCTGCTAAGAGCCTCCTAAAGATGTGTCAAAATAAGTTGTTCCTCACTGGGACCATCACTTTAATTGCATTTTTAAAAAGTGTGTACTAAAGAACATGGCTATACACTCAGTTTCTCAATGTCCTTGTTTCCTTAGCTCTAAAATGGAGCGGTTGAATGAGAAATTCTGTAATAACCTTTCAATTCATAAATTATTTGATTCTATGGTCATATACCATATTTGGCATTCCTTAGGCCACCTTCAGAGACTAGGACATATGATTGTTGTAACCACCTTTTAATAAAGTCCTTATGGAACTCCATGTAACGAAAAACCTTTGGATTAGGTCCAGGGTCATTAAAATAAATTCTGTGATCCAGTGGGCTCTATTCTATAGAGATTTTAGGTTATAACGTATGCTTTAAATAAAGTCATTTATAATGAATTAAAGCCTGAGGGAGATCTGACTTTTTCAATATGTTCTGTCTTCCCATGTTCTATTAGATGGTGGAAATGCCTACAAAGCAAGTCACCTTGATGCTTACATCAATGATTCTTACTGCACCTCATTCTTTAAGTCTTTAGTTGTTCTGAATTCTGTGTCAGGCAAACTCTGAAGTACTCTTGGATTTGTAGATATCACATGTCTCAATAATTCTCATTACTTTTTCAAAAACATTTTACTTCTTTCTCCTATAATGCATTAAGTTGTGGTAACAGTAGCTGAGATCTCCTGGGTATGTGGTATGTGCCAGGCTCAGTGTTCGGTGTAATGCATTGCATCTGCTCATCCGGTCCTCAGGAGAACCTTTCGAGGCAGCATCATTACTCCCATTTAAGCCTTTGAAAGGCTGAGGGTCTTGCTCCAGGTCACGTAAGTGGTTAAGTCAATACCTCAGTTACCAAGTTTATGCTTTGCATCATGCAGCTTTCTTGATGAGCATGAGGGAGAGGCTGACAATGAGGATGTCAAAAGCTTTGGAATTTAGATATCTGATCTTCACTACGGGAAAAATCTCAAGATACGCAAGTGTACTTTATTTGAACATTGTAGCTATTTTATAGAAATTGTGGCTTCTTTCTTATGGCAAGTATTTTGCTTTCTTTAGGTCTGTTCAGTATATTTTTTCTCAGATAGAGCTTAAATTTATTTTTACAAAACTATAATTCATCCATGCTTTCAGAAAGTTTGGCTTATACAACTTTCTGTTTGGAAATGGCTTATACAACTTCCCTGGAGGATTGTTGCCTTTTATACTCTTGAAAAATAAATTATTTTGAGTTCCCTCTGTCCTCAAAGAGCTATTATTACTAACTGAATCTTTATCATCACAAATAGGCCAAAGGGTAAGAGGCTTTTATTGATACTGTTCATTAAAATATTCATAACTAGGAATTTTAGATGCATTCCCTGTTGAGTGTAATCAAGCTACTGTTGCATTTGTGTGTCTTTTACCTACTTATTTTTCTTAAAAGTAATTTTCTAAAGTATAAAAAGTATTAGACTTTATCTGTGCATTTTTGTTTTGATATAGGATAGGTGATGGGAAGAGGGCAGGTGATATAAGATTTCTTTTCCTCTGAGATGCCTGTCAATTAACTATTTAAGCAATAAATTGAGGCATTGGGTTAGGTATAGTGGTAGATACATGGGAATAAAAGAATATTTGGTCTCTAGGGCAACAGGACATATATTTAAAGGAATAAAGTGCAACTTGCAATGTGGCAAAAGAATACTGACAATACTAGATGCTTTAAAAAGAGGGGAATTTGTATAGGGTTGTTATGGCAGATGAAACAGAAAAGGTAAGAATTCATCTTGTCCATAAAGGGTGAACATGAATTTGATGCAAGGAGGGATACAATGAACTAAAACCACAGGCAGGACCATGACATAAAGACATGTTCAGGACAGCAAGTCCTCTTGGCTTACAGGGAAAGTATATGTAAAGGCTAAGTTAGAGAAAAAATGAGAAGTGTAGCTTGCATTCAGATAGTAAAGAAGTTTGAATGATTAGTGATAAAACTGGATCCTAGTCAATAATTCTCATTCAGTTCTAACATAGGTGGGGGTTTCCCACATCAAGTAATGTTCCAACAGCAGCTGGGTGTTTACAATTCAACTTCACTCTGACACTGTTTACCCAAAGGTAGAGTCAGATCTCACAGGATGAGGGCTCAGTCCTATAAGACTGCCCTCTTCCTCCTACTTTAGATGTCAAACGCAAATCCAAGCTGACACCTTTGCTTCTGATGAATCAGTTACAGATTGAATGTTCCAATTACTCCTCCCTGGGTTTTATTAATTTGCTAGAGTGGCTTACAAAACTCTGAAACCTTTTACTTCCTACATTGCCAGTAATTACTATAAAAGGATATATGACTCAGGAACAGCCAGATGGAGAGAGGCACAGGGCAAGGCATGGGGAAAAGGGCACCTCCCTCCCATGCCGCCTCCAAGTGCTCTGCTCATGCCACGCCTCCACGTGTTCACCAACCTAGAAGCTTTCTGAACCCCTCCATTTGAGATGATGTGAAAGCTTCATTACATCAGCATGGTTGATTAAATCATTGGCCATTGGTGATTAATTTGACCATTAGACCCTCTCCCTTCCTAGGAAATCAGGGGGTAGGACTGAAAATTCCATCCTCTATTTATAATTGGTTCCTCTGGCAACCAGCTCCCAATCCTAGGTTCTTTTCACAAGTTACTTCATTAACATAAACTCTGATGTGATCGAAAGGGGTTTGTTATGAATATCAGGATACTGGTGCTAGGCACTTTCCTTCCAGGCATAAGTTCCTATTATCCTCATAGGATTCATTTTCGGTGGGTGATATTGCATTCCCCATTCACCAGTGAGGAAACTCAGAGAGTGTGTTACTTGTCAGGACTCATGAACCTGGTAAGATCAGAACCAAGACCGAGCTCAGACTTGTGACTCTAGATACAACATGGATTCCACCAGATTCTACTGCAACTTACAAAGAGTGGAAGATTCTCAATCATGTCTTTTTCAAAGGAAGGCAGACATAGGATGAGGGTCACAGTGACAGATATTGCTCAGAAGTTTGAGGACATTGAGTATTTGGGGATGCAGAAATCAAGGTGCACAATGAAAGAAAGATCATTCCAAGCAGAGGATCAGGGAGATTTGAACTCCAGAAAAAAAATGGATATGATACTTAATTTTAGTATCATATCTTTGCTGAGAGTTGTTCTTTTGTTGAAAATCATAATTCTAATAGTTAGGAGAGTGGTCTATGAAATACAATACATGACCTCACGAATGTCTTTGCCACTTACTAAGTTGTTTAACCCTGAGTGTGGTGCTCGCTCTGCGCTCAACTGTAAAATAGGAATGAGAGTTTCACAGTGTATCTGTGAGGAATCAATGAGTTCAATTGTAAAGTAATACTTAGAATGATTCCTAGAACTTAGTAAGCATTCAATGAATATTTACTATTATACCCATCATTAATTATAGTAATAAGACAATGTACTTTCCAGAGTATTTGAACACTTTGGGGTTGTCTTAGTCAGGGTTCTCCAGAGAAACAGAACCAATAGGACATATATATGTAAAGATATTTATCTTAAGGATTTGACTCACACAACTATGAAGCTTTAGTTAGTCCAAAATTCAGTGGGGGAGGCTTGGCAGGCTGGAGACTCAGCAAAGAGTTGCAGATCATGTTCAGGCAGTCATGCTGGAGATCCAGGAAGAGGAAATAAAGCAGTTGAAGTCCAATTGTTTCTTGTTGGAGAGGTCAGACTTCAGTTCCTTTCAGGACATCAAGTGATGGGATGCAACCCACCCACATTATGGAAGGCAATCTGCTTTACTCAAAGTCCACCAATTTAAATGCTAATTTTATCTAATAACGGCCTCACAGAAACATCTAGAACGATGTTTGACTGATATCTCAGTTCATTCATGTTGTTATAACAAAACACCATAGACTGGTGGCTTAAATAACAGAAATTTCTTTCTCATAGTTTTGGAGGCTGGAAAGTCCAAAGTCAGTGTCTGGTAAAGGCCCTCTTTTAGGTTTGCAGTTAGCTGTTTTCTTGCTTATTTTGACCTTTTTGGGAGAGGGAGCCAGAGACAGTGATGAATCTCTTCCTCCTCTTGTATGTGTGTGTGAGCTGAGACCCCATGGGCCGTAGCCCACCAGGCTCCTCTGCCCATGGAATTTCCCAGGCAAGAATACTGGAGTGGGTTGCCATGCCCTCCTCCAAGAGGTCTTCCCAACCCAGGGATTGAACCCATGTATCTTGCATCTGCTGCATTGGCAGGTGGATTCTTTATCAGTGAATCACCTGGGAAGCCCCTTCTTCCTCTTATTAGGGCACTAACCCCAACGTAGAAGCTCCATTCCCATAACCTCAATGAACCAAATTACCTCTCAAGGGTCCTACCTCTTAATACCATCATGTCAGGGGCAGGACTTAGCATACGGATTTTGGGTGGGGTGGGGCATGAACATTTATTCTACAACAACCAATTATCTGTACACTGTGGCCCAGCTAAGTTGACACATTAAATTATTCATCACAGTAGTAAATCACCTTAACCTTTGTATGCAGGGTTTGCCTACTTGATCCACTTATTTAGTAGCATAGAAAAATGTATCTATAATTGTACACTGGAAGTCAACTATTTATTGACAGAGTATGTCTTTCAGGGTACACTTTTTTCATTCTTTTGTCTCATATGATTTTAAAAGATTTTTTCCTCACTTCTAGTATATTTAACTAGTGGGACCAGATATTGAATCTGAGGTCTAGCTTTCTGGGCAGGAATTCAAAAGCATCTTCCTTAAAACGCATGCATACATACACTTAATGTTTGTTCCTTTAAAGTAATTCATAATGAATCCACGAAGGAATACAAGCAAATGGAGGTAACAGAAATTTGTTAAGATTAGATTTTAACTTTCTGTATTATCTTGTGTGAAATCTGACTGTTTACTTCTATACGGAAAGTTCAAAGACCTCCAAGACAAGAGGTTTATATCACATGTGATGTAAGCATTGCCGTCATTTTAAAATTTCTTTTGCAAAATCTTTTTTTTCCCCGACCAGGTTTTTTTCTTGAGAATAGCTGTTCTCATTCTTCAACAGAGTCCCTATTACATACACCGTTGGAAATGCTACAGGAATGGACATGAATCTGTTTATCTATTAATCATCCTGAGTCCTTATTGAGTGACTCATCCTTCACTCAGGAGTCTCTGGAGTGTCTCTGTCACAGCCAGTATGCTGGCTCTGTGAGTATACTTTCAGGTATGTGTTTTACAATGACAGTCTCAAGTAAGAAATTATTATTTTTTTTTTGTTTAAGGGCTTATGATAGAGTTTGTAGTTCAGCTGAAGTCTGATAGTACAGTTATTTTTCTTTCTTATCACCTGGTTTGCAGTGCTTTTTCCTGGGATGTTGACTTGATGCTAATTTTTAACATATTTTTCTTTTATAAGTGTTTTAAATTATAAAATTAATATCTGTTCTTTGTAACTAGTGAAACGATAAAAAAAATTAATAAGGACAAGCTAACAATTTCCTTCCACTTCCCTGAGGAGACCAGGGCAAATAAGTTTATATGCATTTTTTAACCTTTTTCTAAGGTTATGGAAACACACACACTTTAGTATTGATTGTTTTTATAAAAGACATTATGGACATTAAGCTGCAATTTGTTTTTCTTTGTTTAACAATGTGCTATCGACAGCCTTCCAGGTCAACAAATATATTTCTCCTTTTTAACATAGCTAACTGTTTTAAACTGGGTTACCTCCCAAAAGTCTGGAACAAGAGCTTGCCTGCAGGCAGTTTATTCTGGAAAGTAATCCCAAGGATCAGGAGTGGAGGACTGGAAAGAACGAAACAGGGAAGGAGGACAAGTCAGCCAGTGGTTTGTTTTCAACCTGACCAGAACTGTGGGAAAGTGAGATTTCTAAGGAGCAGTGTAGAACACATCTCATAGTTGTTTGCTGAAGGGTCAAAGGAGAAACCACGTGGAGACTGGTTCCTGCTCCCTAGTGGTCAGGATATGCCCCGTGCCCTTTTTGACTTCAAGTTTTCACCTGTATTGGAGTGGCTGCATTCCTACAAATGTCTCAAGTGTTGATGATAAGGAGTCTGGACACAAAGCAAGAAATATGTGATGCAGCTGAAAGTGCTGTCAATTATACCTCTGAGCAGCTGGTTACTACAGCAACAGCTAGAGTAAAATGTGAACTGAGAGGATGTGAGATGATACCCAAGAGATATCTAAAACAAATGCATAATGTTCCATAATGCGTATGTGCCATATTTATGTAACAACACACAGTGGATAGGTATTTGTGTTGTTTCCAGTTTTATTTTTGCCTCCACAATGTGGCACTAAACATCCTTATTCATATATTTTTATTAGCTGGTGCTTTGAGGTTGATATAATTCCCCAAAGTGGAATTGCTGGTTCCAAGCACTTTTAATCTGTTAACTGATTCCTTCCTTCCATAGCATAGTTATTGTCTTCCTTTCTCACATGAGGAATCAGGCACTCGTAGAAGTCTAGTAAATGAAAGCAGTTAGAATTTTTATTTGGTACTGAAAGATTTAAATTCCAAAGAATTCTTAGACCATATAAAAGAAAAAAAATTAATATTATTAAGTCAATGTGGTTTATTTCTTTAACCTGCAAATCATGCTTTTTCGCAGCCATTTAAGCATCATATTTCCAGAGAAGGGAGGAAGGTGCATGTTACTCCCCAAAAGAGCAGTTTCTGACCTAGAAGAACTCTTTAAGCAGAAACCTTAGAGCCAGTCTTCCCTGTAAGGTCACCACTGAGGTGGGGTCAGGGAATGACCTTGAGCTGAGGGCTGCAAGGTCAACTGCTTGGGCTGTAGCTTTTGGCAGGCCCACCTGGATAAGAGAATCCATGTTTATGAACCCAACTCCTATACTAAAAGACAGCATGGGAACCAGCGATAAGGCAGACTCAGGAATGGGCAAGTTATGGGGCATGTAATTGGGCCTAGATTACAGAAATCTTTTTACAACAAAGTATTTCAGTTTGTTGAAGTAGCCCTTGGGCAAAATATCTGTGGTTCTTGGAAGCTCAGTATGTTCATTCTGTGACCCTAGTGCTAAGGAGATGCTCTTCTAAGCACAGAGGACGAAGCGCTTATGTTCAGGCGGAACTAAGAACACATAAGCCACAATGTGAAGGTCCCTTATGAAGCAGAGATGGTGAATCTAAAGATCTTCCAGTCAACACATTCCACTTGACTGCATGGATTCTTGAGTCAGTCATAATCCTAAGTCTCACAGATAGATGACACACAAGACTCCTTGACTCAATGAGCTGAACTAATAATTACAGTCAATGCATAAAAAACTAACTGGAACCTTATCTAGTATGTTGCATTCATTTTTTATTGCTGCCCAAATAAATTACCACAAATTTTATAGCAACACAATTTGTTTTCTCACAGTTTTTTTAGGTCAGAAGTCCAGGTGAGCTCAGCTGAGTTCTTTGTTCAAGATTTCACAAGGCTAAAATGAAGATTTCAGCTCAGCTGCATTCCTTACTAGCAGCTCTAGGGGAAAATCTGCTTCCAAGCTTATTCAGATTGTTGGCTGAATATACTCCCTGTGTTTGTAGGACTGTCTCTGCTTGTTGTTGTTGTGTTGTTATTTTGCTGGCTGTAATTCAAGGGCCACTCTTTGCTCCTTGAGTTGCCTACAATTCTTTCCCATGTAGCTCCTTTCAGCAATGATGGACCAAGTCCTTCTCAAGGTTTCAATCTCTGATTTCCTCTTTCTCACACATCTCTGAACTCTAGCTAGAGAAAGAGCTTTGCTTTAAGGCCTCCTATGATTAGAGTGTGCCCATATGCATAATCCAAGATAACCTCTTTAAGGTCTGTAAGTTTATCTGCAGTCTCTTTTGCCATATAGTGTAAGATATTCACGGGTCTCAGCGATTAAAGCATGAGCATCCTTGGAGGTTCATTCTGCGTACTCTGTATATTGTAATAAAAGTGTGAACAAAATATTAATGGGAAGGCAGAGCGAGGAAATGGCAATTCTGTCTGGAAAAAAGGTGGTAGAGAGAAAGGCTTCATTGCAGGGGTAGCATTTGAATTGTATTTCTAAGGGGGAATGTGATTTCACCAGAAAGAATGGGTACATAAAGTTTATTTCGGGCAAATATAAAATGAGGAAGACATAAAGATATTTAGTTATGTTTGGGATTGGCAAATAATCGAGTATAGCTAAAGTATGTCTGAGTTTAAGTCCTAGCTATGCTGTATGACCATCTGTGTAGTCTCAGAGAAATCCCACTTAGTCCTCATTTCTTCTTGGAAACGGGGGTAGTTCGTGATAGTACTTATTTCACAGAACGTGAGGATTAAGTATGCTAAAATACCGAGGCATATAAAGTCGTGTCTTCCACATTATACATGCACACCAGAGACAGCTACTAGTGTTTACATTCCTGTTATTCCTAGAGCCAGAGCAGATTGGTAAAAAGTGAAGTGGCAGGAGTGAGTGAGGCTGAGTGTAGGCTGTGGTTGGAGTGTGCAGTCAGAATGGAACTGTATTAATCAGTGTTATTTTTGAGTCATTATTTTCTTCCAGATATTCTGACATCACTCTTCTGTGAGTTTTATCTTACTTTCAAAGGCTTCATCATAATTTTTTTGAGTAGGTTATACTCCAAGTCCCCCAAATCTCTTAGGACATTATGTCCTTTCTCTAGAAGACTTACCCTATTTTCTGTGGTTTTAGCAACTCTGTTTCTGGCCCCAGCTTCTCCCCTGAACTGAAACCTGCACTTGGATGTTTCAACCTAAACACCTTCCCCTCATTCACTGTTCTGGTGTCTTGATCACATTCTGTCTTCTTGCCACACCATTACCACCATCTCCCTACCATATGCTTTTCGTATTCCACCAAGAACTATTCATATTACACTGTTCTCTGTCTTAGTTCTTGATATCAGTATTCCCACCAATAAAAATAATTGCAACAAGTTCTGGAGTGCAGTTTCATTCTTATGGGCTCTCTCTATTCCATTTCACTTACTTGGCACACCCATCCCAAGCTCAGATATCTTCCACGCTGAAGCCTCTCTGTGATATTTCCATCCCTTACATGTGATTCTGTGGTGGCACATATCGCATTGCATTGTGAATAGCTATCAGTATGTCTGACTCTCCTGGAAGTTCACTGTGGGTACCTTAAGAGTCCATGCCTTTTCTTCTTTGCATTCATCATATTTAGTAGACCGCAAGGCTTGTAATAGTAGAGACTAAAATTTAAGAAAAGATGTTGAATTGACTTTGAGCTTATCTTATAGGCAACAAGTCAGTTTTTAAGTTGAATGACATTATCAGGTAAGGGTTTCAGCAAGGTGTACTAGATGGATTGGTGGGGAATGAGAGACCAGCAGCCACAAATTTATTCAGGAGGTTTCTTTATAGCCCACATGAGAGATTATAAAGGTATAGCAGTGATGGTGAAATGAGAAAAAAATGAACAGATTTGAGAGACTATTATAAGCAAGATTTCTATGACTTATTGACTGATTAGATAATATAGACAGGGGAGACATGGGTACAGGACGATGTTGGAGTTTGGGAATGGCCAAGGGAAACAAATGTTGGGTTAGGGAATTTAGAAGGAAGACTTTGTTCATGGAGAAAAAATACAAGGTTTGGTTTTGAACATGTCAAGACAGAGATTCTGAGGGGCCCACTGGAAGAAATGTCTAATAGGTAGTTAGAGATAGAGATCAAGTACATATTTTGTATGTTTTAAAAACATTTTTCCAAAAATCCATATTGATTTTAAGTGTTTAAACAAATTTACTAGATAAAGAACATTACAGCATACTAACACATATATATGGAATTTAGAAAGATGGTAACGATAACCCTATATGCAAAACAGAAAAAGAGACACAGAAGTACAGAACAGACTTTTGAACTCTGTGGAAGAAGGTGAGGGTGGGATGTTTCAAAAGAACAGCATGTATATTATCTATGGTGAAACAGATCACCAGCCCAGGTGGGATGCATGAGTCAAGTGCTCGGGCCTGGTGGGCTGGGAAGACCCAGAGGAGTCGGGTGGAGAGGGAGGTGGGAGGGGGGATCGGGATGGGGAATACGTGTAACTCTATGGCTGATTCATATCAATGTATGACAAAACCCACTGAAAAATAAAAAGTAAATAAATAAATAAATAATTAAAAAAAATAAACAAATTTACTAAGCATTTATCTCTTATTTTCTAAAATAGAAGCCTTTATCTGCTTCTATGCTGTCTAGCCATAGTGTACCCAATTCCACATGGTGAATCAGTAGGAGAATTAAGGTAACAGGTATTGGCACCTCTTTGCCTCTCCTTCACTCACCCTCTCAGTGAGCAGGAACAGAAACACCACTGATCACCATGGAAGCAATGGATACACACAGGTCAAGAACGGGACTTGCTCAAGGTCTTGTGGGAAATAACAGTGGAACTTAACAACATTTCCTGACTCCTCAAATATTTATCTCAAGAGAGCATTAGAGAAATGTAGTTTGAATTTCTCAGAAGATGTTGAAGAATTTCCCCCTTCTCTCCCATCTAAGATCCAGCAATAATGGGTTTTTGAAAGGCTGTCTTAATGATATTGTTTCTAAAGAGTATGATGCTGTTTTGAAAACCTATGACATTAGTCTTTTATTTTATCTGGATTCGTTTAGGGCCACCTGTCCTCTATGACCTTTAGTCAATGGAAGAGGCTAAGTGGTACATGTTTCCCTGAACAGGAAGGAAAAGAGTCATGAGGGATACAGCAAGAAGCAGAATCGTCTCCCTGCGGAGTGTGATTGCATCATGCAGCTTTTGTGTCTGCTTAATATCTCCAAATGTGGATTTAATTGTACTGTGATAGCATGTTCATACTGAGCAAGGAGAGAAAAACAAGTAACAGCTTTCTCAGCAGTAAGGCATCTTATTTACCTATCGCTTCCTGGCTGCATGGAAACCACAGACAATAAATCTCTCTTGAACATTTGCGAGATTTCGTCTTAAAATGCAGGAAATGTAACCCTCCTACAGACAGCAAGCAATTCTAAACTCTTTTCCTGTGAGATTTCTACTTAAACTCTTTGTGCCAAAATGCAATTTATTTTGAGTACTCTTGAGTTTCTTAGGACTTTAATGAGTTTAATGAATGTTTGCAATGATTTTTCACGTCAATGCCATGAGCTTTACAGGCTAGTTTTTTACTATGACCTACCAGATCAGCTCCCTCTGTGGCTGGCAGGTTGACATTAGGCATTTTAAAAATTTGACCCTGAATGTCATAGGTACAATACTTCAGTTCAGTTCAGTCATTCAGTCATGTCCAACTCTTTGCAGCCCCATGGATTGCAGCACGCCAGGCTTCCCTGTCCATCACCAACTCCCAGAGCTTGCTCAAACTCATGTCTATTGAGATGGTGACGCCATCCAACCACCTCATCCTCTGTCGTCCCCTTCTCCTCCCACCTTCAATTTTTCCCAGCATCAGGGTCTTTTCAAATTAGTCAATTCTTCGCATCAGGTGGCCAAAGTATTGGAGTTTCAGCTTCAGCATCAGTCCTTCCAATGAATATTCAGTACTGATTTCCTTTAGGATGGACTGGTTGGATTTCCATGAAGTCCAAGAGACTCTCAAGAGTCTCCTCCAACACCACAGTTCAAAAGCATCAATTCTTTGGCACTCAGCTTTATTTATAGTCCAACTGTCACATCCATACATGACTACTGGAAAAACCATAGTTTTGATTAGATGGAATTCTGTTGGCAAAGTAATGTCTCTGCTTTTAATATGCTGTCTAGGTCAGTCATAGTTTTTCTTTCAAGGAGCAAGCGTCTTTTAATTTCATGGCTGTAGTCACCATCTGCAGTGATTTTGGAGCCCCCCAAAATAAAGTCTGCCACTGTTTCTGTTATTTCTCCATCTATTTGCCATGAAGTGATGGGACTAGATGCCATGATCTTAGTTTTCTCAATGTTGAGTTTTAAGCCAACTTTTCCACTCTCCTTTTTCACTTTCATCAAGAGGTTCTTTAGGTGTTCTTCACTTTCTGCCATAAGGGTGGTGTCATCTACATACCTGAGGTTATTGATATTTTTCCCAGCAATCTTGATTCCAGCTTGTGCTTCATCCAGCCTGGCATTTTGCATGATGCACTCTGCATATAGGTTAAATAAGCAGGGGAACAAAATACAGTCTTGATGATAGTAAAAGAACCTAATTTACTATGCTATATGGTGAATATAAAAAATAGTAATAATGAGTTCATCAAAGTGTAGGCGCTTGCTTGTCCCTTCTCATTTGTATCTCCCAGAGAAGAGGAAAACAAATACCTATCAAGGATCATCGTGGACGCAGTAAGGTAAAGGCACAAAGATGGTTCTGTATGTGTGCAGCTGATGGGTGGGGTGCAGTGTAAGGAAATGTGTCGCCTAGATCATGGCAGTTGCAGACTAAGGCTTTTATGGGAGCAGTGAGGAGATTATTAATGTAAGAATCCTGGAGGTTGATTTTCTTCATCTGTTATCCGACTAATGGCTTCGTGGTTTCCCAGGTGGCTCAGCGGTAAAGAATCGGCCTGTCAGTTCAGGAGATACAGGGGACGTAGGTTTAATCCTTCGGTCAGGCAGATCCCCTGGAGCAGGAAACGGCAACTCCCTTCAGTATTCTTGCTGAGAAAACCCCACAGACAGAGGAGCCTTGAGGTCTATAGTCCATGAGGTCGCAAAGAGTCAGACACAACTGAAGTGACTTAGCATGCATGCACATTTTTAAAAGATTACCACAATGAAGCTATATATCCATCACCTTACATAGTTATCATTTTGTTTGTTTGTTTGTTTTGTGGTAAAAACATTTAAGGTCTACCTTCTTTGCAAGTTTCAGTATATAATACAGTGTTAACTATAATCACTATGCCATATATTAGAGCTCCAAAACTTTTCCATCCTGCATAACTGAAACCCTTTTGACCAATATCTCTCCATTTCCCCTATTCCCCAACCTCTGGCACCCAGCATTCTACTCGCTGCTTCTATGAATTTGGCTCTTTTAGTCTCCACATATAACTGAGGTCAGGCGGTATCTGTCTTTCTGTACCTGACTGGTATCATTTAGCAAGATGTCCTCCAAGTTCATCCATGTCATCCCAAATGGTAAGATTTCTTTCCATTTAAAGGCTGAATAATATTCCATATACACACTTTCTTTATCCATTCACCATTTGTAGACACTTAGGGTGATTCTGTATCTTGGCTGTTGTGAATACTGCTTCCAAAAACACGGGAGTGCAGGTATTTCTTTGAGATACTGATTTCATTTCTTTTGGATATATATTCAGAAGTGTGACTGCTGAGTAGCTCTATTTTTAACTTTTTGTGGAACGTCCGTACTGTTTTCCACAATGGTTGTATCAATTTACATGCCCAGAACACTTCACAAGAGTTCTGAGCAGGATACACTTTGTTTCAGTAGGACATCTTGGCTTTAGTGAGTTAACCATATATGAAAGAGAGTGAAGATCAGACTCCCAGGCTTAGTTTGGCTCTAAGCTTGAAGAAAGAATAGCAAGAGGGAGACCAGGTAGTCCTTGAGGCTCGAGGATTGTCTGATGGCTTCATAGGTTATGAGAGAATCTAGAGATTTGAAACAAAATCCAGGGTTCAAAATGAGAAGTATACCTTGGCCTGAGCCATCACTGGACTCTAAAGGCCAGCACCCATTCAGTTGAGGAGGGAGATGTCCTCATGTGTGACAGAGTAAGCTACCAGGAACAGCAACCTCTGTAAAAACCCTCACTACATACTGCAAGTTGGAAACAGAGCTTATTTCAGAAAAAGATGATTATGTACCTGATTTAGATATTCTTGTTAAAAACAAAGGCAATTATCAAGTTTGTCATGTGGTATTAAAGAAAAATTTCCCTGTTCAGCTCTAGTATTCTTCAAGACAATTTGGTTTCCACCTGGCTACCCAAGGAGAATTGCTCAGCTGCTATAGTAACTGTGTCCCTGGATATATGGCGGTTGACAAAAACACTCTTTATATGCTGATTTTTATGCTCAGAATCGTAGGCTGGGCTGGTGGATAGGTAAAATTACAAGCTGGATGTTGAAACTGCTGTAAGGCAATGTTATAGCACTACTTTCTCTGTCTCATGCCTCACACCCCAGCCATCAGCAAATCCTTTCAACTCCATCACTCCTACCCTGGTCTGAGCAGCCACCATTTCTCACTGGGATTTTGCAGTGGTTTCTGAACTGTTCTATTTCCTCTCTTGTCTTTCTTCCTTCTACTCTCTAAACAACTGTAACAGTGATGTTTTAAAAATATAATTCAGATCACTATTCCTTCGATTCAAATTCTCTAAGGGGACGTTAGTCAGCTCTCGCTTCAGTAAGGACCCTTAAACCACCCTGACTCCCAGAAGTTTACAATAGTAACCATTTGTTTTTCCTGTTTTCAGGTCAGCTGGGGCGGCTCTGCTTTAGGCTCCAGGATGGGTTCTGGTTGCTCTGTGAACATCATTCTGGGCCTTGGCTGAAGGCACATTGACTTTCTGGAGCCTACTCTTCCAATAGTAATCTGAGGGGGTCCCAGAAACCAAGATACTGCACTTGAAAATATTTAAGGCCACCGTTTGCCACATTCGCTAACATTCCATTGACCGCCTGTGTGAAGAAATATCTTCTACATGTGGGGAAGGATGCCACAAAAAAATGTTGCCAAGGGCATGAATGTATAATCCTATTACCCACAGGTGAAAAATTGGGACCAGTAATCAAATCTCTCCAGGAGGGCTTTGTATGGCATTCAGAAAAATCCCCAAACTACAGCCCTTACCACAGTTTATAAGGACCTATACTATCTGGCCTTTGGCTACTTTTCTGAAATAATTTCCTACCACTTATCTCCTTTCTTTCTGTTGCAAGTGCTTTGGTCCTTTTCAAAACATTCTTTGAACCCTTAGAGCATATTTTTGTCCTGAAATTTAGCATTTATTATTCCTTCTGCCTGAAATTCTCCACACCCCTGCACAGCTTCCCCTCATTCTGGCCTCTGGTCAAATGTCTTTTCCTAAGAAAAGCCTTCCCTGGCCACACTGTTTAACATAGTAGCACTTGCCAAACTCTTTTTGTTCTTAGGTGCTTCGTTGTTTTTTGTTTTTTTTTTTTTTTCCACAGTACTTAGCACAACCTGTCATACATTCTAAATTATTTACTGGATTTTCCTCTATTTTTTCCATAAGCTCTGTGAAGACAAGGATGTCAATATTCCCAGCACACAGTGGACAATGGGAAAAATTCAGAATGTAACTGTGAATACATGAATAAAATGAATTGCAGGATCTTCCATGTTACATTCATTTTCTGTTGCAGCACACAACCTTTGAAGTCTTGGGAATATAGCAGTATCTGGCCATGCAGAAGGACATAAAGTACTCATAGGCAAAGGGAAAACTTTTTTCCTCTCTATAGATTTTTATATATAATTTCTGCACAAATGGAAAATACTGATCTGAGTCATTTTTTTCCTTATATTTTTCTCTTCCAAGAAGTTTTTGTCAGGTTTTTGAAATTAAAGAAAGCCTAAGGGTTTTGTATGAGCTTCTACCAATTGTTGCTTGAGTCAAGGCACCCTGGATTGTTTCTGTGTTTCTGTCAGGGATTGGCCAACTTTTAATATTGGGTGCCAAGTTTCCAATGCCTGCTTTTTCTTTGTTTAGTTTTACTTTTTTTTTTTTTTTTTAGGTGTGGAAGTTCCTTGTCATGAATACAATATGTGTATATTTGAGTGTGGTCTTTCGAGGTGGCGAAGTGGTAAAGAATCCACCTCCCAATGTAGGAGACACAGCAGACACATGTTTAATCCCTGTGTTGGGAAGATGCCCTGGAGTAGGAAATGGCAACCCACTCCAGTATTCTTGCCAAGAAAATTCCATGGACAGAGGAGCCTGGTGGGTTACAGTCCCTGTGGTTGCGAAGAGTCAGACATGTCAACACACACACACACAAATATGTGAGATATTTGATATTATTGATATTATTGATATTATTCTATGAATCTAGGGGTTTGACTGGGAGTAAGTAATCTAGTTCTTGAGAGAATATTAAAGTGGTCTCTTTCAGAAACAGAATCTCTTAAAAAAGAGGTACATAGGTAATCAAACATAAGTTTTTGCACAGCAAAGGAAATTACCAACAAAATGAAAAAGCAACCTACAGAATGGTAGCTCAACTGGTGAAGAATCCACTTGCCAATGCAGGAGATGTGGGTTTCACCCCTGGTTTGGGAAGATCCCCTGGATAAGGAAATGACAATCCACTCCAGTATTCTTGCCTGGGAATTTTGCATGGGCAGAGGAGCTTGGCAGGCAACAGTCCACGGGGTTGCAAAAGAGTCAGACACAACTTAAAAGCTTTTGCACAACAAAGGAAATCATCAAAAAAATGAAAAAGCAACCTACAGAGTAGCAGGACGACATCTGCATGTGACCGACAAGGGCTTAATTTCTAAAACATACAAACAACTCATACAACTCAATGACAACAACGAAAACAACCCAATCCAAAAAAATGGGCAGAAGATCTTAATAGACATTTCTCCAAAGAAGACATGCAAATGACCAATAAGCACATGAGCAGATACTCAAAATCACTAATTATTAGAGAACTCCAAATCAAAACTACAATGAGGTATCACTGTATACCAGTCAGAGTGGCCATGATCAAAAAGTCAAAAATAACAAATGCTGGAGAGGGTGTGGAAGAAAGGGAAATCTACACTGCTGGTGGGAATTGGTGTAGTCACTATGGAGAACAGGAGAGGGGTTCCTTAAAAAAACTAAAACTAGAACTACCAGATGACCCAGCAATCCCACTCCTGGGAGTATATCCAGAGAAAGCTCTAATTCGAAAATATACATGCACCCCAATGTTGGTAGCAGCACTGTTTACAATAGCCAGAACATGGAAGCAACCTAAATGTCCATCGACAGATTGACGAGTAAAGAAAATGTGTTTGCTGTTGTTTAGTCACTAAGTCGTATGCATACAAATATGCATAATATGAATCAACTTGCTGTACATCAAACACTAACACACATTGTAAATTAACTATACTTCAATTTTTAAAAAAAGAGGTACATAGGGAGGACTGCTGATGGCCCAGAGTTCCATTTCCACTAGGGATGTCCAATAAAGGCATGCACACCATAGGCAGGTGATATTTCCCAAATGTAAGCCAAGCCTACAGTATCTTGTACCTATTCTGTGGGCCAGCCCTACCGAAATATCAGCTGCAAGGAAATGGTATGTGTGGGAGAAGCATTGGAGTCATTTCTAAAAAAAGAGCTCCTTATCAGGGTATAATTTGAGATGAAGTTAGGAAGAACTGTGATTCGGAGTGCAGGGAATGAAGCCAGAAGTCTGGAACTGGGATGGCAGCCAATCACTGTGTCAAGAGTAACAGCAAGGGAACCAGGGAACAAGTGAAGGTTAACCGTAGGATGACAAGAGAAAGAGCAAGGGATGGCGGGCAGTTCGGGAAGGAATGCAGGCTGCAGGCCATGGCATTCCTTTTAGGCACAGCTTGTAACTGAGCTGGCCTGGGGATGTCAGGTATGTTGTTCTGCATTTTTATGGGGGTTATGGTTCAGTTTGTTGTTTTGGTGTTTTTGTAGTCACCATTATTATTTAGGTAGAAAGTTCACTTCAGGGTACTTCATGAGTCAGATAAGATGAGTATTAATAGTTTTTGGTATTTGAAGGAGTTTGAGTTGCAAAAACAAAATTCAACAGTGTATTTAAAAGTTCTACCTCAAGTCATGTGGTCCAAGAACACTTTATCCTAATAAAAAGCAGGATTGATGCTCATTATCCCAATTAAAGGTGAAAGAGAAAGGATGTGAAAATAGATAATTGGGACTGTTTCTAAGCCCAAATTTCTTCTTTCAGAACTCTACCAATATATTTAGATCCTAATTGAAGTGACATTTAATGGAATACACATTTATAAAGTATTAAAGTACATACATGGTTTAAGTAAAACATTTTTGTATGTAACCAATAAATATTTCAGCATCTTTAAATTTTAATTTATCATCACCATTATTGTGTCTTTATTGGTAGTTCTAGCTTAGTATGCTGAGATAAAGGACAAAATTTTGAAAAAGTAATATATAATTATATTCACAACATTAAAGATAATGGTAAGCAAGTAGGTCTATTTGTATAATTGTTTTGGTCATCAGGTAGTTTTAAATAAACATGGTTTAAAGTTGTATTTCACTAATTCAGACCAGGTAATCCATTTTTTTTTTTTCTCTTAGTGGAAATCATGTAGTCCAGGGGAAATATCTTCTGAGACACTGATAAGGTACATCTTCTAGAATTGTCTTGGGTTCATAGAGCTACTGTTTTATTCTACCTTCTATTCTATTCTCTATTTCCATTCAGTTCTTTTCCTATATTTTCTCCCTTTCTAAATTAGTTTTAGGCAGTGAATGCTTTCATATCAATTGTTTTGAATAACATAAGTACTTCCTTGTTTATTCATGTTAAATCTTTATCATGGTGTCTGGTACACAATAAGTATTCTCTAACATTAACGGTCATACTATTTCCAGACTTACACATTTCCCTGTCATTTTTCCATGTTCATTCAATAAATATCAATTGAGTGTGAGACAGGCTCATTACAAATTGCTTGATAATGAACTTCCCCAGAGGGTTGTATTATTTCAGAGTCAAAGTCAAGATTATGATCTAGTTATATGGTCCATTTATATCTCCCAGTATTTCTATCAGAGTTGTATGTTTTCAGTTTTAGTCTTCAATGGTTCTGTAAGAAAAGCTCTACTAATTTCCGTATTCCTGCTACTGATCTCCCCAAAATAAAGAGTTATGATTCATTATCATTAATATGCATTTATATGAATTTTTCATTATATAACATTCAATTATTTCAGTGTCATTTTATTAGTTATCTATTGCTGTGTAACACATTATCCCCAACATCTAGCAGCTTAAAACAAATATTTATTATCTGGCCAAGTTTCTGATAGTTAGGAATCCAGAAGCAACTTCAGTTCAGTTTAGTTCAGTTCAGTCATTCAGTTGTGTCTGAATTTTTTGACCTCATGGACTGCAGCATTCCAGGCTTCCCTGTCCTTCACCATCTTCTGGAGCTTGCTCAAACTCACATCCATCAAGTCGGTGATGCCATTAAACCATCTCATCCTCTGTCATCTCCTTCTCTTCCTGCCTTCAATCTTTTCCAGCATCCGGGACTTTTCCAATGAGTCAGCTCTTTGCATTAAATGGCCAAAGTATTGGAGCTTCAGTTTCAGCATCAGTCCTTCCAATGAATATTCAGGATTGATTTCCTTTAGGATTTACTGGTTTGATCTCCTTGCAGTCCAAGGGACTCTCAAGAGTCTTCTCCAACACCACAGTTCGAAAGCATCAATTCTTCCGCTCTCAGCCTTCTTTAAGGTCCAACTGTCACACCCATACATGACTACTGGAAAAACTATAGCTTTTACTGTACAGATCTTTGTTGGCAAAGTAATGTCTCTGCTTCTGAATATGCTGTCTAGGTTTGTCATAGCGGGTCTTCCAAGGAGCAAGTTTCTTTTAACTTCATGACTACTGTCACTGAAGTAACTTAGCTAGGTGATTTTGGCTCTGGCTTTCCCAAGAAGTTACAGACAAAATGTCAACCAGACTGCATTCATCTGAAGGTTTGATTAGGCTGGAGGATCTGCTTCTAAGATGGTGCTGTCTCATGAATTTTGGCAGGAGGTCTCAATTCCTTTGGCAGAAAACCTCTCCAAAGGGCTGCTTGACAGAGCATCTGTCTTCTCCCAGAATTAGCAATCCAAGAACTTGGGAACAAGGGACAAGCAGCAATGTTTTCATGACTTAGTCACTTCCACCCTATTCTATTCTGAGTGACTCATTAAGTCCAGATCATTAGTCTGCACTCTGAAAGGAGGAGTGTTGTCTAAGAATTTGTGAACATATTTTAAAACTATCACACATCATAGACTCTTCAAAGCTATCTGAGTCATTCTCCTACCTTTATAAATGAGGAAACTGAGTCCCAGAGATGTGATGATGTACAAAATCTGTTACCCTCATACTTCTGCTCTGCATGCATGCATGCTAAGTCACTTCAGTGGTGTCTGACTCCTTGTGACCCTATGGATGTAGTGTGCCAGGCTCATTTTCCCATGGCATTCTCCAGGCAAGAATACTGGAATGGGTTGCCATGTCCTCCTCCAGGGAACCTTCCCAACCAGGGATCCAGTCCGACTCTCTCATGCCTCCTCCATTGGTAGGTTCTTTATCACTAGCAGCACCTGGGAAGCCCATACTTCTGCCCTATATAGAATTGAACTCTTTTCTTTTCCACTCAAGGTCATTGAACTTTCTGGCTTCTACTGTTCCTTCTGTCCATTTCACTGCTTTCCAGCTTATATATAGTTAACTAAATAATAATACATATTTATCTAAAATATGTTATTCATAAGCAAAGAACATGTATTAATCATATTTTATATGAGTAATGTGCTAATTCCTAGCAGAAAGCCTGACACATAGTAGTAACTCAAAATTTGTACTAAGCTTGTAAATAGTTGCTCACCTCCCAAATGGCATGTTTTTTAGGTTGATGTGCTATTATTTGAGGTCTTAGATTAAAACTAGCTAAAGGATATCTCTTAATTCCATTTTACAGTCCTTAAGGATGTGTACATTTGATTATGAAGATGTTGAGGCAGATATCAGCAATAGTTGACAAAAATTGTTCTTTGTCTGCTATTATTCTGCCAAAGGAGTTATGTGGTAGGAGATGAAAGGGGAGACTTGTGAAAGTGAATGAAAATATTTAATGGGCCCATTAATGGCTATAGAATTTAAATTGGTAACATTAAATAGAATCTGATTATCTAAAAGATGAGATCAGCCACTTCTCAGAGGGTTTGCTAGCAGCTACTGTAAACACCACCATAACAGTAACTTGGTAACAGTATAAATTTTATTCAACAAATGAATGTGAATGAAGACAATTGTGTGAAGGGAAGACACTGTGTTTTATTTCCTATTTCCTATTCCCTCTACCGGAGTGGAGCAAACTCACAGAAACATGATAACAGTGTTGAAATAAGTCTACATGGAAGAGCTAAATCTTATCTGCTGCTAGCTGGTTCTATCCATCTTATTGCTTTCAGAGAGCCCAGTCCAACTCCAAACCAGGTCTCTGAGACTATTAGGGAAAGTAATCTCCAGAGGGAGCCTGGGGATTAGAAGCAGCTGGGACTGGACTCCCTCTGTAGCTCTCTCGCTTTGTTCTCTCTAGTGAGAGCTTCTAATTGCTGTGAGCTATCACTAATGTGTTCATTTAGTCATTATTTGTTAAGCACTGTAAACATGATAGACATTGTATGAAGGACCTTAAAACATAAAAACTATAAATAAGACACATCCTATGGTACGAGAGACATGCTATCTGCTTGCGTAGTGTTTTCCAAAAGCCAAGATAATTTATGCATCTGACTTACATTCATTGACATCAGCATCATAGATATGATCCCCGCTTTACAGAGGAGGAAAGCAAGACTTAGAGCTTCTAAAGGATTTGCCTTAAAGGATTTCAAGCAGGGAAGTATGATATTTGAGCTCAAACTTAGGCAGTCTAACTTTTCATAGAACATGTTTTTGGTACATAAGGCACAGCACCTAGCATATAGCTGTCCTTGAAAACGCCCATTGGTTTGAAAACAAGAATATGATTATGAAAATTTAAGGATGTTTAGTGCAAGATAGATGTTGCAAACAAATGTTTTTCTGGATCCCAAGTATGGACCATGAGATCAGTTACGTATCAGGATAATCTATTCAGGCCTCAGCAGAGAAATGTGGGGGAAAAGTTTCTGCGGACCAACAGTGACCCTTAAGAATCTTTTTTGTTGTTGATGTCTGAAATGCTTAAAGACTATGCATTTGGTATCATTAAAAATGTATTTAGTCCCTTTATCACTCATCCTTTATTGTTATTTTCTTTCCCTTTTATTCATTGTTTTGCCTACTTTCCTTTATTTTTTTGTCTTAGTTCCAAAAGGGAAGAGAAAATTAACATATAAAAAAGGGTGTAACATCACTTAAAAGTGGACATTTTCCCAAATATGTGGGGTTTTGAAAATATCTTTAACATTAATTTCTCATTTAAAAGCTTTCTTCTCTGCAATCATCCTCTGTGTTTTTTCAGTCTTTTAACTTTATTGAAGCTTCTAGTGTCTATGTCAAAGATCTTTCTTGGTTAATGTCACATTGCCCTTGAAAACACATGGATTATTCCCAAATATCTCTTGATATTGATTTCTAACATAATTCCACAATGATAGGAGAACAGACTGTATGATTTCAACACCTAAAGACCATGAAATTTTTGCACCTTGTTTCATGTCCCTGGATATTTTCCAGGGTCTCCTGGTTTATAATCTATGGGAACGTGAATAGAATTTGTATCCTACTGTTGTGTGAAAAATGTGTAAATCTTAATTATGTTGAATTGGTTCATAATGCTTTTCAGGTCTACTATAGCCTTCAACTTTTCTGTCTATTTATTCTATTAATTGTTGCGAGTCTGATATTGAAACTCCAACTAAAAAAATCTTAATTTATCTACTTAAAAATAATTATAATATATAGTGGAAATATCTGTAACTTTGTTCTGTATTTTCCAAGTCACCTATAAATGTGTTATCATACTTTCATAATTTAAAAACAAACAACAACAAAAAAAGAAAATTAGAGAGTATAAAATGGAAAATTTCCTCAGATGCATCTTACCGTTTGTGAAAAAGAAATAACAGACCCAAAATGGAGTCACTTGTGCTAAGCCTCACGTCAGCAAACCAAGATTAAATATCTAACCTAATTCCAGCCTCTCCCAGAAATGTGATCTTTAACCAGTCAATTTGGATTTACTTGATCAGCACTAATGAAGTAATTTACCTGATAGGCCTCAGCCTTCCCGCAATGGAGGGCAGCCTCCCCTGAGACAACCCACTCTTTGCAAGAGGCTTCCTTTTTCCACTCCCTTCTGCCTATAAATCCTTCTATTTTGTACAGATCCTCAGAGATCCTTTCCATTAATATTTGCTATATGGGATGCTGTCTGACTCATGAATCCTTGAATAAAATCAATTAGATCTTTAAGTTTACTCAGTTGAATTTCTCTTTTTAACACCTGGTGGCTATCCATGTTTTATTTATGTGAGAGTATAGGTATGCAGGAAAACATATTCTTAAGTAGTTTTGATTAAATGAGCCATTCATATAATGCACATGTAAGAAAGTAATAGTGTTAAATACAACATATATATTTGTATTACATAAAATTTAAAAATCCAGTATCTCTAGTTCAGTTTAAGATTTTTTTTTTTTAATGTTATTTTCCCTGGAGAGGTAGAAATGGTATCTTGAGGTCCAAGTGGAAGTTACTTCACAGAAGCTATGTAACTTAATTGGATTTATTTTTAATAATGTGTGACATGAGAAGGTTAATTTGAAATGTTAAGAAGCAGTGAGTTGCTTGAAAATCCACTAAAAATTAGCTTCACTTTACAAATTATTTTGCTGTACTGCCTTTCTTGCCCGAGGGTTATTTGGTACTGAAGCCCAAGCTAGTAGTTATAAAATAATTAGAAGAAATAATATCACAAAAAAAGACAAAATTTCACATTCAAGTGCCTGTTATAAATTAAGTCACCATTTAACATATTTTTCCATTACCTCCTGTTTTCCCTAAGTTTCAGAGCATATTTAAAATTAAGTTACCAGAAATTTACATAGTTCAGTTAGTAATCTGATAAAAGAAAGGCGACTTAGACTTAACATACTAAGAACAATTTTCATTTGCTTTTTTCATTATACTGAATTCTGTTTTGATTTAGCTTTTTGAATTATTTCTTACTGTGGTTTTGAAATATTTCCTTCAGTACATTTACCTGTATGTTTTGGAGCTGAAACAGAAATGTTTAACACTCCTGGTCAGAATTTAAATTTGTTGTAGTAGTGTTTCAATAAAATAAAATAGAATAACTATTTTCATGTCAAACATTTCACTATTTATTGACCCAGTAATGTCATTTCATAATTAAAAATATCAAGTACATAACTTTAATATCACTTATTAATTCATTCACCTGTCAAATACTCATCAAATCTTTTTGTTCTTTACAAAAGTACACAATCAATTTTATACTGCTTGTCCGTGTAAAGCTCTACTAATAACTAAAGTAACTATTAGCAGATAAGACTGTTAGTACTTTTGTATTGCAAGAATTTCCTCCTGAATGTTATCAAATTCAACTTTTGTCAACAAAACATATCCCTTCATAGCTACCTATAATAATGAAGAATGTGAGCTTTTGACTCCTGTAAAGTACAAAGGGAAAACAGTCACTGGTTGCAGAGAGACTCAGATCTAAACTGGAAAAGCCAGGACGGAGGGCTGCTCAGAGCAGTGACACGTTATTATCAGGTAGACGGCGAGCCTTCAGAATGCAAGCGCAGACTCTGACTCTACCTTCAGGGTAACAGTGGGCAGATCAGGGAATTCAAACCATCCTAGAGCACTGTTTCAGGGACTAAGCAGTGTAATATATGGAGGCAGTCTCAATAAAAAATTGTCTTTGCTTCTTTCTTCATTTTTTACTCAGTAAATATTTATTGCATACCTTTACATTAGGCATGAGACTCCCATAAGCTCATGGATAAAGCAGATGGGGCCTCTTCTTTTAGGAATTTTACCATAATGGAGGAGAAGGCTGTGTGACCAGTAGTTGCTCAGCATTATGAATGGTTATTAAAATATTCCTGGAAAAATAATAAGCAAAACGTTTAGGGTAGTCTCATGAGACAAATGCATTCCAAGATTTCAGCAGATTTCTGTGCTAAGTTCAAACATTACTGTTTTCATGTAAGGTTTATTAACTGAATTTATATTATTATGTTCTTATTCTTTGGAAATATGAAGGGAAGATAAAGCTCTGGGTTATTGATAATTATTTTCCAAATATAGAAACAGCATGACACACCAGCAGATACCAGATCAAGATTTAGGAAATACAAATTTTGATCAACTTTTATAAGACTATTGGAATCATACACAATTTACTTAATCTCCTTGTGACTTGGATTAGGCTGTTATTAAATGAATGGCTTGACCAAGCTGATTTAAAGAAACTCATATCAACAAGTATTTATTCTGTGTGCAAGGTATTTCACCATATTCTGCAGGTTATAGAAAGAAGGAAAAAGCAAGAGAGTTTTCAATTCAGCTAGAGGTAGGTATTCAAAGGATGATGAAACTGGAAATGAGGCAGAAGTAGAAGATATGACAGGAAATGTTTAATTGCTAAATTAATGGTACATATAATATGTTCCATAGGAGCTAAGATACGAAAAATATTAGACCATAAAGAGCAAAGGAAGATTTGTAATAAAATTGGGGCGGGCACTGATTCTTGAAAATTAGGCCTTTGAATAGATGAAGAACATCCAAGTGGCGAGAATTTCTAAAGATACAAGGAAGAAAGAAAGTGAAGTTACTCAGTCGTATTTGACTCTTTGTGACCCCATGGACTGCAGCCCGCCAGGCTCCTCTGTCCATGGAATTCTCCAGGCAAGCATACTAGAGTGGGTTGCCATTTCCTCCTCCAGGGTATCTTCCTGACTCAGTGATCGAATCTGTGTCTTTTGTACCTCCTGTATTGGCAGGCAGATTCATTACCACTGAACCACCTGGGAAGCATAATTCCCTTCAGGAAATAGAAAAAAAAATTCCAGTTTCTAGACTAAATGGGTAGACAGGGCATGTTTTCTCAAACAACAACTAATCTCTAACAAGTTCTTTTTAATATGCCTTTGGAATTTCTCACATGCTGCTAACAAAAGGACCCAAATGTACAAAAACACACACACATGCCACATCATTCCCTAGTCAAATATTTAGTAGTGGATTATGCCTTAGCTTAGCATTTTTTATTTGTTGGCTGGTTACTGCTGACTTACTAAAGTCCACTCCTTATTTATAAATGAAATTATGATCTCCTCAAATGTTCTCTATCAATAGTTCAGAGTATGAATGTTGAAACTGGACTGCCAATGTTTAAATTCTCCCCTCACCACCTACAATATATGTGACTTTGGACAAGTTACTTACCTCTCTGCTCCTTAGTTTTTACTTTAATAAAATGGGGATAATAATATATGTATTACTTAGGGTTGTTGGAAAAGTTAGTTAACATATATAAAGTGCCTAAAAGGGAGTCTGGTGTGCAGTAAGCCTTACATGCATGTGAGCTACTTATATACATACATTTATAAATATATAAGCATGTACAAATCAAAACCTCATCGAAGTATCACCTCACATCAGTCAGAATGGCTATCATCAAAAAGGCAAAAAATAATAAATGCTAGAGAGGGTATGGAGGAAAGGGAACCCTCCTATACTGTTGGTAGGAACGTAAATTGTTGTAGCTACTATGTAAAACAGTATGAGGTTTTTCAGAAAAAGAAAAATAAAGCTATCATAGGGTCTAACAATTACAGAGCATACATGTGGAAACATACACTCCGGAGCATACAATCCAGAGCATATATGTGGAAAAGACAAAAATTCTAATTTGAAAAGATGCATGCATTCCAATGTTGATTGCATCACTATTTATAATAGCCAAGATGTGGAAACAACCCAAGTGTCCATCAACATACAATTGGCTTAAAAAGATGATGTTATCGATATTTCTCCTGGCAATCATGATTCCAGCTTGTACTTCATCCAGCCCAGCATTTTGCATGATGTACTCTGTAATTAAGTTAAATAAGCAGGGTGACAGTCACAGACTTGATGTACTCCTTTCCCAATTTGGAACCAATCCGTTGTTCCATGTCCGGTTCTCACTATTGCTTCTTGACCTGCATACAGATTTCTCAGGAGGCAGGTAAGGAGGTCTGGTATTCCTATCTGTTTAAGAATTTTCCACAGTTTGTTGTGATCCACACAGTCAAAGGATTTAGTGTAGTCAATTAAGAAGTAGATGTTTTTCTGGAATTCTCTTGCTATTTCTATGATCCAACAGATGTTGGGAATTTGATCTCTAGTTCCTCTGCCTTTTCTAAATCCAGCTTGAACATCTGCAAGTTCTCAGTTCATGTACTGATGAAGCCTAGCTTGAAGGATTTTGAGCATTACTTTAAATGAAATGAATGCAATTGTGCGGTAGTTTGAGCATTCTTTGGCATTGCCTTTCTCTGGGATTGGAAGGAAAACTGACGTTTTCCAGTCCTGTGGCTGCTGTTGAGTTTTCCAAATTTGATGCCATATTGAATGCAGCACTTTCACAGCATCATCTTTTGGATTGGAAATAGCTCAACTCGAATTCCACCACCTCCACTAGCTTTGTTTGTGGTGATGCCCACTTGACTTCACATTCCAGACTGTCTGGCTCTAGGTGAGCAATCACACCATCGTGGTTATCTGGGACACTAAGGTCTTTTTTGTACAGTTCTTCTGTGTATTCTTGTCGCCTCTTCTTAATATCTTCTGCTTCTGTTAAGTCCATACTGTTTATTGTGCCTGTCTTTGCATGAAATGTTCACTTGGTATCTCCCATTCTAGTGTTTTCCTCTATTTCTTTGCATTGATCACTTAGGAAGACTTTCTTATCTCTCTTTGTTGTTTTTTAGAACTCTGCATTCAGATGGACCTATCTTCCCTTTTCTCCTTTGCTTTTTGCTTCTCTTCTCAGCTTTGTAAGGCCTCCTCAGACAACCATTTTGTCTTTTTGCATTTCTTTTTCTTGGGGATGGTTTTGACCACTGTTTCCTATACAAAGTTATGAAACTCTGTCCATAGTTCTTCAGGTACTACATCCTTCTACTTCACCTTCTTGAGATGGCCAGCATATAGATGAACCTAGAGAATATCACAGTAAGTGAAGGAAGTCAGAGAGAGAAAGAAAAATATATGATATCACTTGTATCCTTATATCCTTGGAAGGAAAACTATGAAAACCTGGACAGTGTATTAAAAAGCCAAGACATCACTTTGCCAACAAAGGTACATATAGTCAAAGCTATGGTTTTTCCAGCAGTCATGTACAGATATAAGAGTTGGACCATAAAGAAGGCTGAGTGTTGAAGAATTGATGCTTTTGAAGTATGGTTCTAGAGAAGACCCTAATAGTCCCTTGGACAGCAAGGAGATCAAACCAGTCAATACTAAAGGAAATCAACCCTGAATATTCATTGGAAGGACTGATGCTGAAGCTGAAGCTCCAATATTTTGGCCACCAATGAGAAGAGACAACTCATTGGAAAAGATCCTGATGCTGGGAAAGATTGAAGGCAGGAGGAGAAGGCAACAGAGAATATGATGGCTGGGTGGTATCACTGATTCAATGGACATGAACTTAGGCAAACTCCAGGAGATGTTGAGTGTCAGGGAGACCTGGCATGCTGCCATCACTGGGGTCACGAAGAGTTGGACTGAAGAATAACAGCAGTCACTTCTATGTCAAATCTAAGAAATAATACAAAGGAAACAATATGCAAAATAGAAATAGACTCACAGACATAGAAAATAAGCTTATGGTCATCAAAGAGGAAAGGGAAGAGACAGGGATAAATTTGGAGTATGGGATTAACAGACACAAACTACTATACGTAAAACACACAAACAACAAGAATTCACTGTCCAGCTCAGGGAACTGTTTTCAATACCGTGTAGTAACCTATAATGAAAAACAATCTGAAAGGAGTAAAAGATATATGTGACTGAATCACTTTTCTGTATGCCTGAAACTAACACAATATTATAAATCAACTATATTTCAATTAGGAAACATATAAGCATTTCTATATTTAAATGTATAAAATATAAGCATATATGATCATTGCTAGGCCCATAAATATATATATGTATATATTTGTTTATACATATGAAGAATGTGAGCAAATGTTAAATTATAACACTGTTTAATTGTTATGCTTAATAATAAAATGATCACTATTGAAAATAATATCAACACTTAGTAAGAAAGACAAAGATGGAAATTAGAAACTTTGCAATAATGCATTAGAAAAAAGATAAACTGAAATATGTTCAGAAATACTTCCAGCATTGGCCTTGTAAACCACAACATGGTTTATATTTCTTATCAAAATCATAGTGTTTCTGAGTCAGCTCTAGATCTGTCTGAATCACTTAAGATGCATATAACCTCAGGCGGCAGCATAAGCTGATGGAATGTCTGGCTTTGTTCACTTAGAAATGTTTTAAAATTTCATTGGTTTAGGTGCACTTTGCCATCTTTAGCAGGTCCTTCTCTCTTATTCACATTTGCCTAGATTAAGTGAGACTCTAGACTTTAGAAAAGTAAGTGTTTTCCTTAGTAGCTTTGGGTTCACTATGTAAAGTGAGCAAGAAGTCAAGCTTGTATTTTACATGCATTTGGCCACTAATGAGTGAAGCAAAGTTTCATATTTTATTTATAATTTGTTGTGGTGAAAGGCCTGATTCAAAATACAAATATAACCACAGAACCACTGTTCAAAAAATACCTGATTTTTTATGACATTTTGTTTCTATGAAAGATAGCTGGTATTATTTGGGAAATGTTCATTCTTAAAATTAATTTAAAAATATATAGTGAAGCTAGGGAAAAAGCTATTTAGTTTATTGGTCAATCTTAGTAACTTTTTATATCTTTTTCTGGTCATTTATGCTCCCTCGGGTGGATAATATTTCATTAGAAAATTCTCATTTATTTCTCCTTTTATCTCCCCAGGCCCTTTATAGGGAACACAATAATACCAAGCTTGACAAACATAAAACTCTTCTCCTGATGATACATTTTGTCATGTTCCTTTTATTATACAGTACTGTATCAGTGTAGAATTACCCCCATCATAATTGTTGAAAGCTAAATGAATGACAACACAATTAACTATGTGTTAAATATCCATATCCATGTTCATGCAATAAAAAAAACTATTTCATGCTCATGAGACAATTGACATGTCATGAATATGCCAGATTCTTTCTTCACAAAATGCTTAGAATATATTTGTTCTATTAATTATCATCTTATTATTTTTGAGTATGCAGTGAGTACTTTTATACAACACTTGTCCACTGCATGCATGCTAAGTTGCTTCAGCCATGTCTGACTCTTTGCAACTCAATGGACTATCGCGTGCCAGGCTTTCTGTCACATGGGTAGCCCATTTGTCCACTAGAACGAGCCAAAAGGAATGCCTTAGCTTTTCTGTTTGACACATTTCTTAATTTTAAATAAAACAGATTAAAAAACTATTGGATCTGAGCTCTAAAGTTACTCAGAATATATTTATACAGAATTTCACAATTTCATGAGTGAACATCCCTATTTTTAGAAAATAATGCTTTCTTCCTGGTCTACTCATTAGAATAAGGGATAGTAACATGCACAAATCCAAGAATTAATACTCAGAATAAAATTCTTTAGCTATAAAATTAGAGCAATAGTGGAATTTTTAGAACCCGTTTCTTTAAACATGTTTCCTTGCAGACCAAACACACAAACTGCTGATGTCAAAACCAGTGGTCTAGACTAGAGAATTCAATTTTTTTTCTGTTCCTAAATCACTTTTTACACAAACTGACAACTAGAATTGTTAAAGAATTTTGTATACATATTGAAAACTACACCTGTTTTTAAAAGTCTGTGATCTTAAATCTGCTAACTACACTTTGGGATTAAAATTTTAAATGGTGAGTGCAACATTCACGTATACAATTTTAGCTGTTACTTTGACAATAAAAGCAAAAAAGTGATACCTTCTGCCCACTAGTCTCCCTATTGATTAACCCAACCATTGTCTGAGTTAAACTTTACATGCACATTAATACTGAAATCCTTAGTTTCATTTGTGTAGCTATAATGACTTTACATTCCCATAATTAACCCATTACCAAAAATTGAAGAGAGGTTGTTCTGAGTTTATTACTTAGAAACTCCTGAGTGATGACAAGCGTGAACATCCTGCATATAAGCAGACTAAAAATAAGATTTCTTGATAAAGCCTCTGTGCTTCCTGCTGCTTTTCACCACCAGATCATTCTCTAGAATAAGTCCTTCAGTTCAGCTGTACTTCTCATTATATTTTTGTTCTCCAAAATCACAGCTCTTTGGTTGGAGGTTGAGAAAGTTGGTGGGTGGAAATGTTGTGTATGTAAGTGAACACATCCTGTTCAGCTCATTCTCCATAGACAAGGCTCCAACAACACACTGCATCATTCATCTCTCCATTCATCAAACATCCAGTGACTATATAATACTTGAATTTCTGTGCTGGGATTGCAAAGACCAAAAAAAAAAAAAAAAAAATGTGGTGTGAGGAATTTTCCCCATGAAAAGTCTGAATACCAGTATAGGAAATATAATTACAAAAATGGAATGAGAACTTTGAACAAGTATGTGGTTCTGAAATTACAAAATGACCTAACTGTAGCACAAATTAGGACCCAGAGAAAGACTGATCACTCACTAAATATCAGTCAAATGAACAAACATATCATGACAGTGTTCTGGGATGCAAGCCAATGTATAAGACATTAAACAGGAAAAACAAAATAACATTTTTACTTTGCAGTGAATGAGACAGAAAATATTTATTTTCAGGTGATACAGTATATACCAAGAATACTGAAGAAAATGATTTGAAAACCATTAGAAATATTAGAAACCAATTAGAAAGCAGAAAATAACTCAATAAAAGGATCAGGTGTGTGAAAAACATGAAAAAAAAATGAAAAAATAGCTTTTCATTAAATAATTATCACTTAACAGATATAATGAAAGAAAAGTATTTCATTCCAAATAGCAACAAAATACTATCATGAGATATATTCTGAGAAGAAATATCATGATCCACATTAAGAAAATTGAAAAAATTTACTAGAAAACAAGAAAAATTCTCTTGGGTACAGGCATAAAACTTTTTGTGAGAATAGTTTAATCATGTCAGTTCTTTCCAAATTAATTCATATACTTCTTATAACTCTAAGTGAAAATAATTGTAAGATCATTTAAAAACTTTAAAATAAATATTTGAATATTTATTTGGAATGGTTAAAAAGAGAAAACTAAGAGAAAATAAACTGTTTTTATTTCTTCCTTTTTTACTTTAAGCGTAGAAAAGTTGGACTGGGATCTTGCCCTAATAATGAATAGATTTTAAAAATATATTATAAAACTAGAAATAGTGCTATTCATTACCATAGGAACTGGTAGATAACTAATTAGACCATAGTATGTGTGTGTGTGTGTGTGTGTGTGTGTGTGTGTGTGTGTTCGTCATTCACTTGTGTCAGACTCTTTGTGACCCCATGGAGTGTAGCCTTCCAGGCTCTTCTGTTCATGGAATTTTCCAGGTAAGAATACTAGAGTGGGTAGCCATTCCCCTCTCCAGGGGATCTTCCTGACCTGGGGATCAAACCCGGGTCTCCTGCACTGCAGGCGGACTCTACCATCTGAGCACCAGGGAAGCCCCACATATATGTATTCTGTTGTTGTTATGCCCAGTCATGTCCATGGACTGCAGCCCGCCAGGCTCCTCCATCCATGGGATTCTCCAAGCAAGAATACTGGAGTGGTTGCCAGGCCCTCCTCCAGGGAATCTTCCCAACCCAGGGATCAAACCCAGGTCTCCCACACTGCAGGCAGATTCTTTACCATCTGAGCCATCAAGGAATCCAGCTATAAATATACAAAATATTATATATTACAATTTACACACACATATATATATATGTAGTTGTGGATCAATGAATTCTTCAATAAATGGTGTTGAGAAACAGCCTTTACTATGAGAGGATGTGCTAGTTTAAACCTTCTCATTTCATCATATAACAAAATAAAACCCAAGTGAATCAAAAAGTTAAGTAAAGAAAATTCTGAATTATACCAGAAGAAAATTTAACTGAAAACTTAATATCTCAGGATGAGGGTAGAATATCTGAGGATATATATGCTGTGGGAGAAAATATAAATGAAAAGATTGATAGATTTCAAAAGTAAAACTTTTTAAAGTTTTTTTCTGAGAAAAAAATCAGAACAGCAGATGAAAAAGGAAAACACAATAAACTAAACAAGAAGTTAATATGCTTTTTATAGAGAGATTTCTAAAGATAAATGAAACACAAATTTAGTTCTAACAGAAAAACTGGAAATGATGCAGACAATTCATACATGAAAATATACAAAGGCAGGAGGGGAAGGAAAGGGTGGGATGAATAGACAGTGTAGCACTGACAGATACATACTACCATGTGTAAAATCAATACCTAGCAGGAATCTGCTGTGTAACACAGGCTGAGCAACCCAGTGCTCTGTGATGACCCAGAGAGGTGGAATGTGGGGGAGGTGTGGGAAGGACTCAAGAGAGAGGGGATATATGTATAGCTGTATGTATGTATGTATAGCTACTTCATGTTTTCTCCAATTAAAATAAAGTATACAAACTGCCAATAAATGTAATTTTAAAATGTCAAACTCAATATTAATAAAAGGAATGTAATAAAAAATAAGCTCTTATAAATTTAAAAAACTGTTGAAATACCCAGTAGTGCTGAATATGATTAGAAAGGCTGTTACATAAATTGCTAGTCAAAGTCTAAATGGAAATTACCTCTCTTGGAAAGCAATTTTTAAGGAAACACATTTGCCTTTATTTATATACATTTATCTTTGCATAATTTAAAGAGAAAAATTATAAACAACCTAAATATTCAATTATAAGGGAATGGTGTATCCCATTTGTTGTGTCTATATAATGGAATATTATATCACTGGTGAAAATTCAGCTTTTAAAAAAATATTTGTTATTATTTTTTAATACAGAAGTAACACCACTTTGAGGAAAATCAGAAAATAGTTTAAAAAAACCAAAAACCTAATAAGCAAACAAAAAGATTCAGTGCAGTTCAGTTGCTCAGTTGTGTCTGACTCTTTGTGACCCCATGAACCGCAGCACACAAGGCCTCCCTGTCCATCACCAACTCCCGGAGTTTAATGATACTCTAACCACACAGAGAAATTTTTTTTTTTCTGTTTTAAATTGAAGTATAGTTGACATACAATATTGTATCAACTTCAGGTATACAATACAGTGATTTGATGTTTATATCTATTAAGAATTGATCAGCATGGTAAATCTAGTCTGTCACCATAAGAAGTTATTAAAATATTATTGACTATATTTCCAGTGCTGTGCATTATATCCCCATGACTTATTTATTTTATAACTGGAAGTTTGTACCTCTTGATCCCATCATCTATTTCCTTCAACTATCCCTACGTACTGCTTCCTGCCCCAAGAAGACTTTTTCAGGTGTAATTTTTTCCCATCTTTAAAGTTAGGATTAACTGTGTATTTAATGCTTAACCTATCACTTTGTATAAATTTATCCTGGAGATTATATATGAGTGTTATGTGTGGTAAAGAGAGGGAGAGAAAGAATAAGAGCGAGAGGGAATGAGAGATCTAAAAGGTGAGAGAGAAAGAGGGAATAGGAATTCCTTGGTTAAAAAAAAGACTTGAATTAAGGCAGACCCTATTGTTGCCTGGCTGTTTTCTGATCTACTACAGCTTTTTGTAGACAGTGATCGGAATAAGAGCATACATGTGCATTGGATTACTTGTAAAGATGGCTACCCCAAATTCCTTCCATCCCTCTACACGTACAGGTACCTCTCCTTCCAATGAGAGGTCGAATTTGTTTTCTGCTGCCCTTGAATCTGAGCTGGCCCCACCACTGGCTTTGACCAGTAAACTGTGACAGTGGTGTTGGTTGACTTCTGGGCGTATATCTGAAGATACTTTGCAGCTTCTGTTTTTTTCACTGTCTTAGAAGCCAGGCATTATGTAAAGAGTTTTAACTATCTGGCTAGGAGAAGTTCATGGGGAGATAGGGAATGGCCTTGGAGGATGAGAAATCATAAAAGAAAGGAGAGAGACCTAGTTAATTCCCAGTCATTCTCAGTGCCCACTTGAGCACCAGCTTTGTGCGTGAAGCATTTTGGATCCTCCAACCGCAAGTGAGCTGATCCTGCTAACATCACCTGGAGCGGACACTAGCTACCCCTTGTGCAACCGATCCAAACCTATAGAAAGGCAGAGTTGTCAGCCGTTTCATTGTTGTTCTAAACCATAAAGTATTGGGGAAACTTGTTATGCACTACTGAATTAACAAATACTATATGCACTAGATTTGGCTAATGATAAGAGCGGCATCTAAGGCACAGGGCCAGGGGTATGATCCTTCCTTCCTCCCCTTGTTTTTTTGTTTTTTTTTTCTTCCTGAAATATGACAGTTACAGATGCAGGAGCTACCATATGACAACAAGGTGATGGGAGTCAGGATGAAGCCTTTTATGCTAAGTATAGCAAGAAGGAAGATGGAAAGCTTGCTAATGGCGTTTTTGAATGACTATAACTGCCTTACATCTGCCTATCTCTAAAATTCTTGTAGAGGAATAAGCACTTTTGTGTTTAAATATTAAAGATATCTGTTAGGTTTGCTGTCGCTTCCAGTTGAATGTAATTTAAACCAACTTAGAAATCAAGAGAAGTCTATTTATCTATTATCTCTCTATGTATCTGTCATCTATCTCTTTATCTAGCCATCTATCATCTATCAAAATGAATCAGTGAACAAAAATGGGATGTAATACATCAAAATCCACTTTCACCTTTTATGATTAGTGGTTCATTACCTTAATCACAAATAACTTCACTGAATTTTGCTTTCTTCAGTTATAAATAAGGGTAAGCAGTGTAGTTACTATGCAGTGTTGTTGGGAGGGAGAGAAAATGTATGTCAGTTCTTAGATTTGTGTTCATACTTGTAAGCACTGAATAAATGCTAGCTTATAATTGTTTTATAAAGTTTTCATTTTCATTTGTCTACTTCTTTGCTTCTTCTGTTTTCTACAATAATTAATCTTACAATCAGAAAACAGAGAAGAGCAAAGAATTTTGTAGAAAAATCTCTAGGTGGTACTTATATTGTTACATGTTATGGAAAAACCAGAATAAACTTTTTGGCCAACCCAATACAATATTGTATACTGTATAAGGTAATACTACCTTACCTGCCTCCTGGGAAATCTGTATGCAGGTCAAGAAGCAACAGTTAGAACCAGAACCAGACATGGAACAACAGACTGGTTCCAAATTGGGAAAGGAATATGTCAAGGCTGTATACTGTCACCCTGCTTACTTAACTTATATGCAGAGAATATCATGCGAAATGCCAGGGTAGATGAAGCACAAGCTGGAATCAAGGTTGTCGAGAGAAACATTAATAACCTCAGATATGTAGATGACACCACCCTTATGGAAGAAAGCAAAGAGCTAAAGAGCCTAGTGATGAAAGTGAAAGAGGAGAGTGAAAAAGTTGGCTAAAAACTCAACTTTCAGAAAACTAAGATCATGGCATCTGATCCCATCATTTCATGGCAAATAGATGGGAAAACAATGGAAACAGGGAGAGACTTTATTTTTTGGGTTTCAAAATCACTGCAGATGCCGACTGCAGCCATAACATTAAAAGACTCTTGCTCCTTGAAAGAAAAGCTATGACCAACCTAGACAGCATATTAAAAAGCAGAGACATAAGAAAACAAGATGATGGAGGAATAGGTGGATGTGGAGTACATCTCTCTCCACAGACACATCAGGAACACACCTTCAGACACAGAAGTGCATGCAGAACACCAGCTGAAAGCAGACAGGAGTACCTGACCAGTGGAAAAGAATATATCAGTTCAGTTCAGTTCAGTCGCTCAGTCGTGTCCAACTCTTTGCGACCCCATGAATCGCAGCACGCCAGGCCTCCCTGTCCATCACCAACTTCTGGAGTTTACTCAAACTCATGCCCATCGAGTCAGTGATGCCATCCAGCCATCTCATTCTCTGTCGTCCCCTTCTCCTCCTGCCCCCAATCCCTCCCAGCATCAGGGTCTTTTCCAATGAGTCAGCTCTTTGCATGAGGTGGCCAAAGTACTGGAGTTTCAGCTTCAGCATCAGTCCTTCCGATGAACACCCAGGACTGATCTCCTTTAGGATGGGCTGGTTGGATCTCCTTGCAGTCCAAGGGACTCTCAAGAGTCTTCTCCAACACCATAATTCAAAAGCATCAATTTTTCAGCGCTTAGCTTTCCTCACAGTCCAACTCTCACATCCATACATGGCCACTGGAAAAACCATAGAACTATGCAAAACTCGGTAGGATGAAGGCACTAGGGGGAAAAGGAGGAGTGTTAGTAGGACTGGCCCTGCCCTCAGCAGGTGGGGGAAGTGAAACAGGGGTCCGATCCCCACATCGGGACAATTGTCTGAGTCAGAGGGGAAGCATTTAAGGTTGAGAGTGAGATAGCTGATCTGTGGCAGCCTGAATGGAATGAGAATCAGATTGTCCTTACCGCAGCCATACATACCCAGGACAGGGATGCAGGTCCCCTGGAAGGCACAGCGGCTGGGAGCTGGAGCAATCCCAGGGCAAGGGCTGCTGTTGCCTGTGGAGAAAAGGATGCAGGCGATGAGAGGGAGATTGTGGTGGGAAAAGCCTGTGGAGGAAAGCCAGGCAGCCATGGAAGCAAGGCAATGCTGCTGAGTCATGCGAAAGGGGTGGAGCCATCACCATAGCCTTTCTATCCCCACAAGCCAGCATCCGCAGCTGAACAAAAGAGAGATCAGCTCATCAAATGCCTGATGCCCTGATCTACAGAATAGGACTCCCACCCAGGGTGCCCCTTTAAGTGCTTGATGTGCAGACCTACAGAGTGCGACCCCAGCCAAGGGGGGCCCCTCTATATGCCTGATGCACCAAACAACAGAGAAGGACCCCAGACAAGGGAGCCCTCTAAGTGCCTGAATGGGTGGAGCTACAGAGAAAGATTGGCCAAAGAGGCCTTCTGATAGCCAGCTACAAGAAGCTAAAAAAAAAAAAAAAAAAAAAAAAAACAAACCAAAAACAAACAAAAAAACTTCTGCTAGGGCCAGAACTCCTACGGCGGAGGCAGTCCGTGTTGCTGCAAACTTGGTGCTGCCAGGGTCCCTGCAAGCCAAGCAGCTATGCCGCCTTCACGCTCAACTCTCACTGGGGCAGAGCTGCCACAGGAAAAAAACTCTGCGCCTATGCACGCAGGATCGCTTTGGAAGAGTCTGACTCTTGGCGACCTTGTAGACTGGTCTGCCAGGCTTCTCTGTCAGGGAGGGCGGTTCCCCAGGCAAGAACACTGGAGCATATTGGCCAATACTGGCTGCCATACCCTTCTAGAGACTATATTTCCTGCTGCCCTAGCTGCCCACTCCCTTGAGTACCTGGTGCTGCCAGAACCCCTGCGACCCAAGCAGTTGTACCACCTCCACACCTGGCCCTCACAGGGGCAGCCTCAGGAGTAAACCCCAGTGAACGACCCACATGCGGAGGTGGAAATAAAACCACAATTGAAACCCAGGAGCAGTGTGGCTAAGGAAGAAGACCCCAAACCTTCCCACCAGCTGTACAAGCTGCAGATTAAATCCATATGACCAACTGGGCAGACTCTGTGTCTGTGGAATATATAAAAAGTCATTGAGAGCGTCCACAAAAGAAAATGCAGTAGTTCTGATAGCTGTGGACATTGGCGGCAAGAACACACAGGAGTAGGACCAGGTTAGACTCTGAGCTGCCCCCACAGCAGGTCCAGAGATCAGCATGGTGTTGGAGGGCATCCTAGGGAGGCGAGATGGACTGTGACTCCCAGCGAGGGAAAGGACTCTGACAGCAGTGACTCAAGATAAACATTTATTATTCTTACGTTTTGACTTCTTCCGTAGATTCTTTTGCATTTTTTTCTCCTCTTCCCCCGCAACCCCCCATTGTAGTTGTTGATTTTATTGGCACTCAGTTCAGTTGCTTAGTCATGTTCCACTCTTTGTGACCCCATGGACTACAGCACACCAGGCCTCCCTGTCCATCACCAACTCCCAGAGTTTACTCAAACTCATGTCCATCAAGTCGGTGATGTCATCCAACCATCTCACCCTTGTCATCCCCTTCTCCTCCTGCCCTCAATCTTTCCCAGCATCAGGGTCTTTTCAAATGAGTCAGTTCTTCACATCAGGTGGCCAAAGTACTAGAGTTTCAGCTTTCAGCATCAGGCCTTCCAATGAATATTCAGGACTGATTTCCTTTAGGATGCACTGGTTGGATCTTCTGGCAGTCCAGGGGATGCTCAAGAGTCTGCTCTAACACCACAGTTCAAAAGCATCAGTTCTTCAGCACTCAGCTCTCTTTATAGTGCAACTCTCACATCCATACATGACTACTGGAAAAACCATGGCTTTGATTAGATGGACCTTTGTTGGAAAAGTTATGTCTCTGCTTTTTAATATGCTGTCTAGGTTGGTCATAACTTTTCTTCCAAGGAGCAAGTGTCTTTTAATTTCATGGCTGCAGTCACCATCTGCAGTGATTTTGGAGCCCCCCAGAAATAGTCTGTCACTGTTTCCACTGTTTTCCCATCTATTTGCCATGAAGGGGTGGGACCCAATACCGTGATCTTAGTTTTCTGAATGTTGAGTTTTAAGCCAACTTTTTCACTCTCCTCTTTCACTTTCATCAAGAGGTTCTTTAGTTCTTCTTTGCTTTCTGCCATAAGGGTGGTGTCATCTGCATAGGTTATTGATATTTCTCCTGGCAATCTTGATTCCAGTTTGTTCTTCATTCAGCCCGGCATTTCACATGATGTTCTCTGCATATAAATTAAATAAGCAGGGTGACAATATACAGCCTTGACGTACTCCTTTTCCTATTTGGAACCAGTCTGTTGTTCCATGTCCAGTTCTAATTGTTGCTTCCTGACCTGCATATAGATTTCACTGGAGGCAGGTAAGGTGGTCTAGTATGCCCATCTCTTGAAGAATTTTCCACAGTTTGTTGTAATTCACACAGTTAAAGACTTTGACATAGTCAATAAAGCAGAAGTAGGTGTTTTTCTGATACACTCTTGCTTTTTTGATGATCCAGTGGGTGGTGGTAATTTGATTTTTGGTTCATCTGCGTTTTCTAAAACTAGTTTGAACATCTGGAAGTTCACAGTTCACATACTGTTGAAGCCTGGCTTGGAGAATTTTGAGCATTACTTTGCTAGTGTGTGAGATTTGCTAGTGCAATTGTGCGGTTGTTTGAGCATTCTTTGGCATTGCCTTTCTTTAGGATTGGAATGAAAACTGATGTTTTCCAGTCCTGTGGCCACTGCTGAGTTTTCCAAATTTGCTGGCATATTGAGTGCAGCTCTTTCACAGCATCATCTTCCAGGATTTGAGATAGCTCAACTGGAATTCCATCACCTCCACTAGCTTTGCTTGCAGTGATTCTTCCTAAGGCCCACTATGAAATCTAATTAAGCTTTTGAGCTTTTTTAAAAATCTCAGTCACTTTTTTTTATTGTTGTTGTAAACCTCTATCTCTATGTTGGGCTTTTGCAGCTCTACAGGGTTTTCCTTTTTTTTTTTTCTTTTCCCTTAAAAAATTTTTTTAAAACCTATTATTGTTTTTCTACATTCATTCCTTTGTCTACCTTTCTTACTATTCTTTTCCCTTTGCAGTTAATCTATAATGCATATATAAATCTTCTTCATTTACCTCAATTTAACTTTGTATACCTATTCTTTCTTTCTTTCCTCTCAACATATTTGTTAGTTTTATTTTCATTGTTTTATTCCCTGATTGGCACTTTGCTTTAGCTTTGTTTTCCAGTTTGTGCTTTAGCTAGTTTTGTTGTGGTAGATATAATTTTTGGTTTCATTCATTCACCAGATCAATCTATTATACTTTATTTTTGTTGGATTGCTTTGATTTTGGGTGTATATGTATATGGGTTTCCCTGGTGGCTCAGAGATTAAAGCGTCTGCCTATAATGTGGGAGACCTGGGTTCGATCCCTGGGTTGGGAAGATCCCCTAGAGAAGGAAATGGCAACCCACTCCAGTATTCTTGCCTGGAGAATCCCATGGATGGAGGAGCCTGGTATGTGTATAGTCAGTGACACTTTTTATTGTTATAAACCTCTGTCTCTACGTTGGGCTCTTGTAGTTCTGTGGAGTTTTCCTTTTTTCTTTCTTTTTCCATTTTTTATAAATTTAATGTTTAATTTTTTAAAACCTATTATATTTTTTCTACATTTATTCTTTTGTTTACTCCTCCTACTGTTCATTTCCCCTTACAGTTAATCTCTAATGCATATAAATCTTCTTCATCTATCTTTATTTAACTTTGCATATCTATTCTTTCTTTTCTTTCTTTCCTTTCCTCTCAACATATTTTTAGTTTTGTTTTCATTGCCTTATTCCCCACTTGGCACCTAGGTTTAGTTTAGCTTTCCAGTTTGTGCTTTAGTCAGTTTTGTCCTTAACTGGTAAATATAATTTTTGATTTCCTTTGTTCACTGGGTCAATCTACTGCAGTTTATTTTTGTTGGACTGTTTTGACTTTGCTCATGGGTGTATAAGTATATGTGTATATTCCATTATTTTAGTTATTATTTGCCTGATTTTGTAGTTGCCATTTTGTGGGGTTCATCTTTGGTTTCTCATTTTTGGATATTCATTTTAATCTCACTTAATGCCATAACAAGCCACTTGTGGAATGTTCGTTCCTGACCAGAAATCAAGTTCTGAGCCTTTGGAGTGTGAGTACTGACTCCAAGGCCCTAAAGTACCAGAGAGCTAACCCTAGAGAGTATCAAATAGTGAGAACTCACACAAAGGAAACCACTTGAATACAAGACCCGGCGTCACCCAAACACCAGTAGCACCCTGTGCAGGATGCCTCATCTAAACAACAAACAAAACAAAAATACAAACCCAATCTTCAGCACACAGGAGTACCACCTCACTCAGCCTTGCCCATCAAAGGAAAATCAAACAAACAAACAAAAGCTCAGCACAAATCCCACCCTATATGAAGCTTACACAGACCACTGGACCAACCTTGGGAGGGCAGAAACCAAAAGGGAGAAATATTTCAACCTTGAAGCCTGGGAAAAGGAGACTTCAAACAGAGTAAGTTAAAAAAAAAATGAAAAGGCAAAGAAATACTACACAAATGAAGGAACAAACTAGAAATACAGAAGTCCAAATAAATGAAGAGGAAATAGGCAAACTACCTGAAAAAGAATTCAGAATAATGATAGTAAAGATGATAAAAAACCTTGAAACCAAAATGAAGAAAATTTAAGAATCAATTAACAAAGACCGAGAAGAATTAAAGAATAAACATACATAGACAAACAACACAATTACTAAAGTTAAAAATACTCTAGAAGGAATCAATAGCAGAATATCTGAAGCAGAAGAATGAATCAGTAAGCTGGAAGATAAAATGGTAGAAATAACTTCTGATGAGCAGAATAAAGTAAAAAGAATGAAAAGAACTGAGGATAGTCTCAGAAACCACTGGGACAATATCAAACACACCAACATTTGAATTATGGGGGTCCCAGAATAAGAAAAGAACAAGAAAGGTTATGAGAAATTTTTTGAAGAGATTATAGTTGAAAATTTCTGCAACATGGAAAAGGAAATAGTCAATCAAGTCCAAGAGGCACAGAGTCCCATACAGGATAAACCCAAGGAGAAACAAGCCAAGACACATACTAATCAAACTAAAAAAGACTAAACACAAAGAAAGAATATTAAAAGCAGCAAGGGAGAAGCAACAAGTAACATACAAGCGAAACCCCATTAGCTCAACAGCTGATCTTTCAGCAGAAACTCTGCAGGCCAGAAGTGAATGACAGGATATATTTAAAGTACTGAAAGGGAAAAATCTGCAATCAAGATTATTGTACCCAGCAAGGATCTCATTCAAAATTAATGCAGAAATAAAAAGCTTTTCTGAGAAGCAAAAGTTAAGATAATTCAGTACCAGCAAATCATCTTTACAACAAATGTTAAAGGGACTTATATAGTCAAGAAATACAAAAGAAGAAAAAAGATCTCAAAATCAACCTCAAACAATTAAGAAAATGGCAGTAGGAACATATATATCAATAATTACATTAAATGTAAATGGATTAAATGCTCCAACCAAAAGGCACAGATGCAGTGAATGGATAAAAAAAACAAGACCCCCCCCCAAAAAAAAAGACCCATATATATGCTGTCTACATGAAATCCACTTTAGACCTCAAGACACATATAGAATGAAAGTGAGAGGATGGAAAAATATATTACGTGCAAATGGGAAGCAAAAGAAAACTGGAGTAGCAATCCTCATACCAGGCAAAATAGACCTTAAAATAAAGAAGATTACAAATGGTAAGGAAGGACACTACATAATAATCAAGTGATCAATCCAGAAGGAAGACATAACAATTGTAAATATTTATGCACCCAACATAGGAGCACCTCAATACATAAGACAAACACTAGCAGACACAAAAGGAGAAATTGACAGTAGCACAATAATAGTAGGGGACTTTAATACCCCACTCAAACCAATGGACTGATAATCAAAACAAAAATTTAATAAGGAAACACAAATCTTAAATGATACATTAGATGAGATGGATCTCATTGATATCTTCCAGACTTTCCATCCAAATGCAGAAGAATACACCTTTTTCTCAAGTGCACATGGAGCATTCTCCAGGATAGACCACATCTTGGGTCACAAATCAAACTTCAGTAAATTTAAGAAAATTCAAATCATATCAAACATCTTCTCCAAGCACAATGCTATGAGACTGACATCAACTAGAAGAAAAAAAAAAATAAGAAACACAAACACATGGAGATTAAACAATACATTTCTAAATAACCAACAGGTTACTGAAGAAATCAAAAGGGAAATCAAAAATTTTCTAGAAACAAATGACAATGAAAACAAAACAACTCAAAACCTATGGGATGCAGCAAAAGCAGTTCTAAGAGGAAAGTTTATAGTAATACAATCCTACCTCAAGAAAAAAAAAAAAAATCAAATAGACAACCTAACTTTACACCTAAAACAACTGGTAAAAGAAGAACAAAAAAGACCCAAAATTAGTAGAAGGAAAGAAATGATAAAGATCTGAGAATAAATAAATGAAAAACAAATGAAAGAAACAATAGTAAAGATTAATAAAACTAAAAGCTGATTCTCTGAGAAGATAAACAAAATTGACCAACCTTTAGCCAGACTCATCAAGAAAAAGAGAAGATTCAAATCAACAAAATTAGAAATGAAAAAGGAGAGGTTACAGCAGACAATGCAGAAATACAAAGGAATATAAGGTACTTTTATGAACAACAATAACCTCAGATATGCAGATGACACCACACCTATGGCAGAAAGTGAAGAGGAACTAAAAAGCCTCTTGATGAAAGTGAAAGAGGAGAGTGAAAAAGTTGGCTTAAAGCTCAACATTCAGAAAACTAAGATCATGGCAACTGGTCGCATCACTTCATGGGAAATAGATGGGGAAACATTGGAAACAGTGTCAGACTTTATTTTGGGGGGCTCTGAAATCACTGCAGATGGTGATTGCAGCCATGAAATTAAAAGACGCTTACTCCTTGGAAGGAAAGTTATGAAAAACCTAGATAGCATATTAAAAAGCAGAGACATTACTTTCCCAACAAAGGTCCGTTTAGTCAAGGCTATGTTTTTTCCAGTGGTCATGTATGGATGTGAGAGTTGGACTGTGAAGAAAGCTGAGTGCCAAAAAATTGATGCTTTTGAACTGTGGTGTTGGAGAAGACTCTTGAGAGCCCCTTGGACTGCAAGGAGATCCAACCAGTCCATCCTAAAGGAGATCAGTCCTGGGTGTTCATTGAAAGGACTGATGCTGAAGCTGAAACTCCAATACTTTGACCACCTCATGCGAAGAGCTGACTCATTTGAAAAGACCCTGATGCTGGGAAGGATTGAGGGCAGGAGGAGAAGGGGATGACAGAGGATGAGATGGGTGGATGGCATCACCGACTCGATGGACATGGGTTTGGGTGAACTCTGGGAGTTGGTGATGAACAGGGAGGCCGGGTGTGCTGCGATTCATGGGGTCGCGAAGAGTCGGACATGACTGAGCGACTGAACTGAACTGAACTGAACATGGCAATGAAATGGATAGCCTGGAAGAAATAGCAGATTCTTAGAAAAGTTCACTCTTCCAAGACTGAACAAGGAAGAAATAGAAATTATGAGGAACCCAATTACAGGGACTGAAATTGAAGCTCTGATCAAAAATCTCCCAAAAAACAAAAGCCCAGGACCAGATGGCTTCATAGGAGAATTCCATCAAACATTTGGAAACGAGCTAATGCCTATCCTTCTAAAACTCTTTCAAAAGATTGCAGATGAAGGAACACTTTCAAATTCATTCTATGGGCCCGATACCAAAACCAGACAAAGACAACACACAAAGAAAGAAAATTATGGGTCAATATCACTGATAAGCATAGATGCAAAAAGCCTCAACAAAATTTTAGCAAACAGAGTTCAGAAACACATCAAAAAGCTCATACCCCATGATCATGTTGGGTTGATTACAGGGATGCAAGGATTCTTCAATATATGCAAATCAGTCAATGTGATATACCATATTAACAAATTGAAAGATACAAACCTTATGGTCATCTCAATAGATGCAGAAAAAGCCTATGACATAATTCAGCACCCATTTATCATTAAAACTCTTCAAAAAAATGGGCATAGAAAGAACCTACCTCAACATAGTAAAGGCCATATATAAGCCTACAGCAAACATTATTTTCAGTGTAGAAAACCTGAAAGCATTCCCCCTAAGATCAGGAACAAGACAAGGGTGTCCACTTTCACCACTATTATTAAACATAGTTCTGGGAGTCCTAGCTACAGCAGTCAGAGAAGAAAAAGAAATAAAAGGAATCCAGATTGGAAAAGAAGAAGTAAAGCTCTGTTTGCAGATGACATGCTACTGTACATAGAAAACCCTACAGATAGAATCAGAAAATTACTAGAGCTAATTAGTGAATTTAGCAAAGTTGCAGGGTACAAAATCAGTACACAGAAATCACTTGCATTTCTATATACTAACAACGAAAAATCAGAAAGAGAAATTAAGGAATCAATCCCATTCACCATTGCAAAAAAAAAAAAAAAAAAATTAAATGTCTAGGAATAAACTTACCTAAGGAGACAAAAGAACTGTACACAGAAAATTACCAGACATTAATGAAAGAAATCAAAGATGACACAAACAGATTGAGAGATATTCCATGTTCCTGGGTAGGAAGAATCAATATTGTGAAAATGACTATACTACCAAATGCAATATACAGGTTCAATGTGATCCCTATCAAATAACCAGTGGCATTTTTCATAGAACTAGGAGAAAAAAAAAATTACAATTTGTATGGATACACAAAAGACCCAAATAGCCAAAACAATCCTGAGAAAGAAGAATGCAGCTGGAGGAATCAACCTTCCTGATTTCAGATTACACTGTAAAGCTACATCCTTCAAGACAGTATGGTACTGGCATAAAAACAGAAATACAGACCAATGGAACAAGATAAAAAGCCCAGAAATAAACCCATGCACCTATAATATGCACCCATGCACATCATTTTTGACAAAGGAGGCAAGAATATACAATGGGGCAAAAACAGGCTCTTCAATAAATGGTGCTGTGAAAACTGGACAGCTCCATGTAAAAGAATGAAATTAGGACACTTCCTAACACCATACACAAAGATAAACTCAAAATGGATTAAAGACCTAATTGTAAGCCCAGAAACTATAAAACTCTTAGAGGAAAACATAGGCAGAACACTCGATGAGGCAAACAAAGCAAGATCCTCTATGACCAACCTCCTAGAGTAATGGAAACAAAAGCAAAAGTAAACTAGTGGGACCTGATTAAACTTAAAAGCTTTTGCACAGCAAAGGAAACTATAAGCAAGGTGAAAAGACAACCCTCAGAGTGGGAGAAAGTAATAGCAAATGAAACAACTGACAAAGGATTAATTTCTAAAATATACAAGCAGCTCATAAAACTCAATGCCAGGAAAACAAACAACCCAATCAAAAAGTGGGGAAAAGACCTAAACAGACATTTATCCAAAGAAGACATACATATGGCTAACAAACACATGAAAAGATGCTCTTCATTAGAGAAATGGAAATCAAAGGTGCAATGAGATATCACTTCACACCAGTCACAGTGGCCTTCATCAAAAAGTCTACAAACAATAAATGCTGGAGAGGGTGTTGAGAAAAGGGAACACTCTTGCACTGTTGGTGGGAATGCAAATTGATACAGTCACTATGGAAGATGGCATGGAGATTCCTTAAAAAACTAGGAATAAAAGCATCACATGACCCAGGAATCCCACTCCTAGGAATATACCTAAGGAAACCAAAATTGAAAACGTCACATGTATCCCATGTTCACTGCAGCACTATTTACAATAGCTAGAACACGGAAGCAACCTAGATGTCCATCGACAGATGAATGGATAGAGAGGTAGTGGTACATATACACAATGGAATATTATTCAGCCATAAAAAGGAACGCATTCTAGTCTGTTCCACTGAGGTGGATGAACCTAGAACCTCATATACAGAGTGAAGTCAGGAAGAGAAAGATAAATATCATATTCTAATATGTATATAAGGAATCTAGAACAATGGTACTGAATGAAGAATTTATTTACAGGGCAGCAGTGGAGAAATGGACACAGAGAATAGACTTATGGACATGGGGAGAGGGGAGGAGAGGGTGAGCTGTATGGAGAGAGTAACATGGAAACGTCCATTACCATATGTAAACTAGATGGCCAATGGGAATTTGCTGTGTGGTTCAGGGAACTCAAACACAGGCTCTGTATCAACCTAGAGGGGTGGGATAGGGAGGCAGATGGGAGGAAGTTTCAAAAGTGAGGGGCTATATACATACATATGGCTGATTCATGTTGAGGTTTGACAGAAAACAGCAAAATTCTGTAAAGCAATTATCCTTCAATAAAAAAAACGTAGAGATACTACTTTGAGGACAAAGGTCTGTCTATTCAAGGCTATGGTTTTTCCAGTAGTCATGTATGGATGTTAGAGTTGGACTATAAAGAAAGCTGATCATCGAAGAATTGGTGCTTTTGATCTGTGGTGTTGGAGAAGATTCTTCAGAGTCCCTTGGACTGCAAGGAGATCCAACCAGTCCATCCTAAAGGAAATCAGTCCTCAATATTTATTGGAAGGCTTGATGCTGAAGCTGAAACCCAGTACTTTGGCCACCTGATGTGAAGAACTGACTCCTTGGGAAAGACCCTGATGCTGGGAAAGATTGAAGGCAGAAGAAGGGGACAACAGAGGATGAGATGTTTGGATGTCATCACCGACTTGATGGACATGAGTTTGAGCAGTCTCCAGGAGTTCGTAATGGATAGGGAAGCCTGGTGTACTGCAGTTCATGGGGTCACAAATAGTCTGACATGATTGAGAGAGAGAACTGAATTGAACTGAACTGAACACAGTATTGAACTCCAAAGCAAATATAAAATTCCATTGAAAAGTGGTTGAGTTTCAAAGTTTTGCAGCTTGGAAATATTTATTCACTACCTGAAATATTCATTGGTATTATTTAAATATTTTGTTTAATATTAAATTGCAAAATGAATCTTTACATTATGCTCTTTTATATATTGTCGACTAAATGTGTGTAGTTTAAAATTATCACAATACCCCACCCAGTAAAACTGCAGTGTTTCTAGATGGTTATTCAGAAAACATCTATTTGAACTTGCCTAAGATTTTTCTGAGCATATGGCAAAGAGCAGGGAGCTAGCAGTTTCTGTTACTTATACTCACTGGATTTTTCTGGGTTGATATATTTCTGGAACTTTAATATTACTCAAAATAAAGTAGAGAAAACAGCACAAGGAATTTGATTATTTCTGACTGGTGCTCAATCCCCACTGTTGATGGAAATCTGGCAATTGTAACATAGCAACAGGATCTGATGGCTTTGAATTTTAAGTTATTTTATAACTTAAAGGTGAATGTTTCAGTTTCTGTTCTGCTAATAACTGGGTACCTATAATTATCACTTTGTCCTGGTTTTTTAATGTGCAAAATTGGGTTATAATGTTGACCTTTTCTTTGTATTTCTCTTTTTCAGAGTATACTGTTTTCCAAATTTTTTATAGGGGAGTATCACGATGCATAGAGTGTATCTGGATAAAACAAAAATATATAAATAAGAAAATCACCACAAAGGGAATATTGAAATGAGAGAAATAAAATGAAACTGGGAGTAGTTAAATGTTTGCCAAGAGGTTCTGGGTGCCCATTGGATGTGGGCCATGATTTTGACTCTGTGTTCTCTAGCAGCCAACAAAAAAGAAAAATTTACATAATTTAGAGGGTCAATAAGATAAAGCTGATCATATCAATAGCCATACCAAAAAAAAACAAAACAAAACCAGTTGCACCAGAAGAACTATGCTCCTGGTAACTTCTCCACAGTAGATGCATTTGCACTTTCATAGGGCAATTTCTTATACAATTCTTCAAAATAGACCAATGAGAGCACACTAAAGTGTAACTTTGTGTGATCAATCTAGATGGGACTGGAACACTAAAATTCAGGCACCAACTTTCTGATGGAAGCACCTAGAGAGACATGGAAGGATTATACAACTTTTACGCAGTCTTTAATCAACCATGTTTCCTTTAAATGAGTCTTTGTTAAGAACTGGTTCGCCTCTACAACACACTGCCAGTTACATTTCAAGTTTATTGCCAGTTAAGTTTCAGCAGAGCTGGCAAGGAGAAATGACATTCTCTTCTTCAAGCTGAATTCAGCAAGGACGGTGCAAGAACAGAGAGCTGCCCTACCTATACATGCAGATGGGCTGAGGAGTCAGCTGTGGGCAGGACCAGGATCTCCTCATGGTCATGAGTGGAATGATATTGCTTAACAGAATAGAAAAAAAAATTAAAGTGAAATCATAAGTGAAGTAACAGACATTTATTTATTTTTTTTTTTTTTACAAGCATGTACATCTTTTTTATTTTATAAAAAGAGAATTATATACTTTACATTATTAGCTGCTTTAAAAATTCAACAGTAAATCAAATTAATTCCTCCAAATTTGTAGATATATCTAATCCATTCCTTTAATATTTATATTATTATCTATAATATGCATGGGCTACATTTTATTGAGCATTTTCCTTTTCAGAGGTATGCATATTTTCTCAGAAATTTCTTTTCTTTCCTTCTTTCTGTCCTTCTCTCTTGTTTTTCCTTTTCCCCATCATCCTTTCCTTTTTTTTTTCTTATTTCTTTGATGATTTCTCCCCCACCTACACCAATCTAGACAATGCTCCAATAAATATCTTTATATATTTTAAAATTTCTGTAAGATAAACCCCTCCCCCAAAGTAGTCACAAAGTATATTAATTGGTGTTTTCACATTACTGTTCATACAAGTTTGCAGCAGTCTACACTCCTGTCAGCCATGAAAGAAAGTATTTATGTCTTCACATCCTTGCCTGAACTGAAGTTATCATTTTTCTTCATTTTTGTCACTTCGATGGGTAAAAAATGATGTTTTCTTTAAATTTGCTGCTTGTGAGTTTGCACATGTTTTTATTTATTAGCTCTACTTTTTTGTTTTAGGCTTCACCTATTTAAATGTCTGTTACTTAATAAATAAATAAATAAGTAACAGACATTTAAATAGGTGAAGCCTAAAACAAAAAAGTAGAAATAAGGTTAATTTTAAGGTAAAAAAATTTATAAAGGCAAATATAATTTTTAAAATATGAAAAAAGCAATTAAATTAAGAAAATGAAAGTTGAAAATAAATAGATGTCAAAGTAGCTAGGTCTAAACACTAAAAAGTTAAGAAAGAGGTTATTAAGACTAAAAGCGGTTTTTAAGATCACAAGATGAAGTTAAATTATATTTATTAAAAATGTAGGAATAAGTTTTTAAGTTAAAAAATAAGAAGCAGAAAATCTAAAATACAAAAATAAAAAACTAAATTAGAATAAAAATCAGGAGTAAACATCATGCAAGTTATTAATAGTAAGTTTTAAGTCACTATTGAGGTGATGAACCAAAGAAGTCATTTTTAGTTCAGGCAGAAAACCCAGGCACGCTGTAGGCAGGCTGGCAGGAGGAGTCCTTAGATAAGAGGGGTGCTGGGTTGGAGATAACCTCCCAAATTAAGTCATCGGAAGGTGTGTCCTTCCTGAAAGAGCAGAGCTATGCAAATTCTTTAGCCTATATTTTTAGTATAAAGTCTCACTCTTGTTAGAAACATTCAGAATTATGAACAGAACTGTGATAAACATTTGCATATCTACATCTTTAACATACATTTTTACTTTTTAGGAAAAGTACTGAAAGTTTCGTTGATTAAAGTATGTACACATTTAAAAAAATTTTTAATAATACATAGTGTCAAATTTTCCTCCTGTGGCTGAAAGCAATTTATATATAAATTAGCAGTGCATAAAACATCGATTTCACTTCCCCCTTGGCTAGGCCTGGTAATATACACTGTTTTCTTTGGTAATCTGATAGCTGAAAAATACCTTGTTTTAAATGGTATTTCTTTGCTATTGAGATTTAGTCAATTCTCATTAAAGGAAAATTTGTTTATTCAGAACTTTTCCTTCATCTTTCCTCTGTCTGCTAATCTTGACACAAATATTAGAAAGCTTCTTGCAAGGTAGATAACTTAACTGGCAAATAACTTTGGAATAGTCAATACATACAAAACATGTTTGTTCATATTCCTTTTGCTAAACAGGTCTTTCCCAAACTTCCTGATCTCAAATCTGGCTTGATTCCTAAGAAAATTAAAATAATGATTAATTAGTGACAATAGTTGTTTGAATTCCCAATGTTAGCTGGTAACATAAAACACATTGACTCTTCCAAGGATCTAGCTAGTTTAACTATAATAAAAAATGAGGAATTTATCTGGTGGTCCAGTGGTTAAGACTCCCTGTTTCCAATGCAGGGGCCCCAAGTTTGACAGACAGTAAAGAATCTCCCTGCAGTGCAGAAGACCTAGGTTCAATCCCTGGGTCAGGAAGATCCCCTAGAGAAAGCAATGGCAACCACTCCAGTATTCTTGCCTGGAGGATTCCAAGAACAGAGGAACCTGGTAGGCTGCAGTCCATGGAGTTGCAAAGAGCTGGACATGACTGAACGATTAACACCTTCACTTTCTTCACTTTCACAGGGAACTAGATACCATGTGTTGCAACTAAGAGTTCACATGCCACAACTAAAAAAGATCCCATGTGCTGCAAGGAGGATCAAGATCAGATCCCTTGTGCTGCAACCAGGACCTGGTGCAGCTAAATAAATTAAAAAAATAAAATATTAAACAAAGAATGAGGCTACAAATTAAACTCAAACTGCTCTATAGAACAATCAAGAATAGTTGTTTTTATAATAATTGAGCTGTATTATCAATTTTGGGTTTTTTTTGGTATTATCAGAACTTAAAAATTAAAACAAAGTGGCAAAATTAATATGATATTTAAATTGCAGATAATATATCATGCAATTCAATTTTTATTTTCTGAATAAAATTTATGAACCTACACATTTATATTCTTGTCTACTGCATGTTGAGTTTTCTTGTTTGGCGTTTGAAATGTTTTCTCACCACCCATTTAAAGGATATTGAGTAGTCAGAAGATAGGGGCAATAGCTTCTATATTCTAAGATCAGTGAATGAGGAAATATTAAAATATTTACATCCCTACAAAAACAGTTCCAATATTGAAAAAGAAAGACAGATGTTCTCACATTTTAAAATTAGATTTCAGATTGCAACATATATAACTACAGGAAAAGTTTTAAATTTCTTAGAGAAAATAGTAATTACAAAACAGTCGAAGTTTCTAAGAAGCTTATATGCTGGTGGCAGTTGTTCAAAATGCATAAAATTGTTTGAAAGCCCTAATAAATTTCAAGATTAAAATTTCATTAGATACTATTTTAGGGTTTTTTGCTTTGCTTTTAACAGAATTTGTTAAGAATAACTTTCAGAAGGCAAAGGGTCATTGCAGTGTAAATCTAAGACTTTAATTTTAGAAAAAATGTTTGACTAGTCGAGCATGAAAAACACTCCTAGCATCAAATGCCTGAAATAATTAGTTAAGTGTTAAAAAAAAAAGTTTTAAAAATTATTGCTAATGTGGTAGTAAACGAAGGAAAACCATCAGAGAGCAGAAGGGACAAGAAAACAAATCCAGAGTATAAATGAGCACTGGAGTCACTGTTTGTCTAGAGAGAACCTAACAATCGTCAGTAACCCTGGGCATGGATGTTAAAGTCCCAGGCACCCAGGGAGGCTGGAGGCAAAGTGTGGGTCTAAGTGTCATAGAAGGTTGGGTCAGAGATAATTTCAAAAATCTGAGATCCCACTTCCCAGAGGACAGCACCCTTAGCGACTGAACTTGAGGAGAAATCCCCCTTCCGAGGAAGATGTTGAGAAGTATTTTCCAGTCTAGTCCATGTATGTGATTTTTACTATTTTATGATACTTTAATATTTTGGGGCCTTGCTTATCTGGGAGAGACTGCCCTGCCCAGAGCTACCTAATTCCTAGAGTCAGCAAACTATGTGAGAGCATGCCTTTTATATGCAAACCAAATGATCCTGAGTCCATATCCTCAACCACCTCCTTTATGCAACTCTCACACACCAAGCTAAGGTTCCTTCTGCCCTAAATCACCCCAAGACCATGGATGTTCATACTTCTGTATGACTTAAAATCCAAGCCAATAATTAAGTCAAAGTGATTCTGGACTGGTAGTGACCCCAAGAGCCCAGTAAAAGAACACACAAATATTCTATGGGGAAGAACTTATAATACATTTTTCAAACATTTCTCTGAGTTCCAAAGAATATCATTTCCTAATAAAATGTCATTCAAAACATGAAGAAATAAGCCATAAGCAAAGTTAGCAGAAACAGAATGTTATGAACCATACTTGCAAAGCCTGCAGATATTGAGATGTCAGGGGAGCGTGTAATTTCTTTGGTTCCGTCTTGCCATAGCAAAGATTTGAAATGGTGGATCAGTGTTACAGGTCAGTTACAGCTCAGTTTTATTTGGCAAGCAAAGGATGGTACACCCTCGAGGCGTGAGGGCAGGCTGACCCCAAAGGGGAGGCTTCAATCCATCTTGGCTCCCCCCTTTTATGTGTTTGTCTCCTCCTCCTCTTGAGCCTGCCCTGTGCAAACAGCCCAGAAGGCGTGTTTGTTTCACCTGAAAGTCTCACTCCAGTCCATGGATTTTCTTTTGCTTCATTTTTGCAGACTTTTCTCCTTTGTGTTATAGCCACCACCATTTTGGACCCCTTTTTCCTATTCTAACTGCCTAACACTGATAATCAGAAAAATATAAATAAATGAGTATTTTTTAATTCCTTTAAGAAAAAGAATGAATCAAAAATATAAACAGACCAAGTTGCTGTTGATAAAGAACAAAACAGAAGCTCTAAAAATTAAAATATAAAATTAGATTTAAAAACCTGATGGATGGGTAAAATACTACACCACACAATTGAAAAAAGAATCACAAAATGACACAAAGAAATAACCCAGGGTGCAGCAAAGGAAGAGAAGGAAATGAAAATATGTTTAAGAGAGGAAAGAGGGAAGAGTTCCCACATGCTCCTAATGATAGTTCCAGAATAATAAAATATAAAGATGGTGTACAGAAACCATTTGAAGAGATAATTACCATTTCAGATACACCAATATCAAATTAAGGAAAACCAATGAATTCCAAAGAGGTAAATAAAGCCAAGAGAAGTTTGCTTCATTACCTCTTGTGGCTGGGGCTTCTATCCTAGTCTGTACTTCTCTTTGGGAGTGCTCGTAAAATAACTCTGTGTCTAACCTACACCCCAGTAATTGTGGGAAACAGGTATCTCTGCCACACCGCACAGTGGGAGTACAGGCTATGTCCCTTGCAGTTGTCTCACCTCATCTTGTCTCTTGCTCTTCTCTTCTCTTACCAGTTTTAAGTGGAGAAAACCAAGTAAACTGCTGGTTCAGTAGCTTAGAAAATTTCACAAGGTGGATGATTGTGGCGGAGTCACACTGAATTAATCCTCAGAGCTACACAGTATTATAAGGCACAGCGCAAGGAGAGCTGGCAAAAGGGCAACTCTCAGAAAACCCTGAGTACATATTTACTGAGTTTCCCTCTTGGACAAGGGAGTCATAGAGTAAGGCTTTGAAGATAAGGAAGCTTGTTCTGCACACAGAACACCTGCTGAGGCTGATGTATCAGTCGAGATATCTGTTGCAAGGGCATGAGAAAGAACACAGAAGGAAAGGGTAGGACAGAACAGTCTCCAGAAGACAGGGCCTTGAGAAAGTAACAACATTTATATTCCCACAGATATAAATTTAGGGGAAAGGGTAAAGTTCTGGCATCCTCCACATTGTAGGATGGGACAAAATACGTGAAATACTCCTCCTCACCAATTAGAGGAGTATGGAAAACGACTTCATCACCTCTGATTCCTTTAAAAGATGACTTCTAGTCTTCCTTCTTTTTATATAGTGCAGAGAACTTAGGGACGTGGAGGGTTGGGGTGCTGGGTGGTTCCAGCTGAGCTGAAATAGTGCAACTCAGCCATCCTCTCTTCAAAGTGGTTGACTCTGCAGCTGATAGTTTTTCGATTTTAGAATTTGATATTACTTGACATAATGTGGATTCGGACATTTATTCTGGGAAAATAGGAAAATATACTTGCCTCACTTGGCGTTATACTGTGAACCCTAAGGCATTAATTCTGGGATAGTAATAAAGTTTTCCAGTGATAGTCTACCAACACCATGTTATAACATCATAGCTTATCATCATTGACAGACATTGCCTTATCCATAAATCTGATTGTAAACTTCATTGACAATCATTTAGTTCTCTGTACTGTATTAAAAATTAATGTGTGTAGTAAAACAATACACATTTTAAAATATGGACAACAGTAGTTGCTGATAACTTCAAACTATAAATAGCATTAGAAATATACAGTGAAGGTAAAGTCTGTACAGGTAAATACAGATAAGAAAGCTCTGTGTTTTGCTGAATTGTTCAGAATGAATAGTATACAGAGTCACTCAACCTGAGCAACTTTTAGAGTGCTAATTTCCTTTATAAATTCAATTTCACTCTTCCAAGAGACTTATTCTGAGTCCTAAACTATGTAACACTTGGAAAAAAAATTCATTTTCTATTCTCATTTCTATTCCCTCTATTCTTAATCATATTAGTATAGTACACAATAGCAAAAAGTCTGGCTATGTAAAACATGTTAATCTAGTCTCTACAAATTAGTATAAGAAAAAGGCAAGTTCTTTCTACCTAGAATATTCAGCCAAGGTATAATTAAATAAAAGTTGATTCAAGATCTTGCCTTCTCATCTGATGGTCAAAGATCAATTGAGTTTGTTTTTATGTAATATTTATTTCTTCATAAATTCTTAACGATTTTATACTAACTGTTATTTTCAGACTTTGGTCCTTCAAGAAAAACTCAAATCTCTGTCACACCTAACCTCTTTCAAAGCCATTATAGTTCTTCAGGGGGGAAAAAAGATTAAGAAATCCTAACTCAAAGCTATGACAATAGTCTTACCCACTGATAAACTTCTCAGTAATTAAAAAGCAAAGAATAGGTGTGATGAATGAAGTTTGATTTTGATGTGATGCTCAGTATATATCTATGAATGAATTTAGCACATTTGTAGTTGATATAATTAGGAAAAATGACAGTTCTTGGAAACATAGTTAAGCTGACTCTTGCCCTCTGATGGAACATTAAGCTCTCTAAGGAGACTTGATCACACACATCTGCATTATATGAATGACTGTTGGCTAAATGAAATTTGGCAATGACTGGTCTTTCCCTATCATTTCCATATTCAGTTAAAATAAAGAACAATATTTTTCATAAATCCACAAAGCCACACTCTAAGGAAAAAAAATATTTTTAAAAATTTCATTTTATGGAAGAAATATATCTTTAGGATATACTATCAGAACTTCATTTTGGAAATGTCTTCTAATTATTAAAAACAAACATATATGAAATGGTTCCCTTATTTACTGATCTTTTATAGTAATTAACTGGCTAAGATGCATAAGAAAAAAATAGGTCCTCTGACCTCTTTTCCAAACTACCAGTTTAAAAGTCCTATCATTATAGAAAAGAACTAACTTTAAAATTTCTTAAGATGCATTCTTCAGTCTTAAATATATTAGAGGAAAGGGCAGGGCATTTTATTGACAAGAACTATTGTTTCTGATTGTCTCTTCTTTTTGAGAAAATTCTACTGTTGCATATGATTTATTTCAACATGCTAAGAAAAACACTGTTATAAAGTTTCACTTTTGTAGTCTATGTTTGCCCTTTTAACATTTTCATAATTTTGAATAAGCTCAAATATTATGCTTCAGTATGTTATTTGTGAACATACTTTTTAATATTCCATATGTGTTAATGAAGCAAGCAGACACTTCTTGGGTCCTCTGGGGTCACTTCTTGTGTCTTGTAGTCACATGGAATAGTCTAATGTATGATTTAATGTCAACATTACGGTTTCTGATATTATTTGTCTGTAAATGTAATCCAGAACTTCCTGAAACATAGATGATTCTACCTCTTAGGATTGGAAAAATAAGAATAGGCTTGACATATCTTAAATGTTACCAAACACTAAGATCAGTTCAGTTGCTCAGTCATGTCTGACTCTTTGTGACCCCACAGACTGTAGCACCCCAGGCTTCCCTGTCCATCGCCAACTCCTGGAGGTTGCTCAAACTCATGTCCATCAAACCAAACTGATCACATGGATCACAGCCTTGTCTAACTCAATGAAACTATGAGCTGTGTTGTGTAGGGCCACCCAAGATGGACGGGTCATGGTGGAGAGTTCTAACAATATGTGGTCTACTGGAGAAGGGAATGGCAAATCACTTCTGTATTCTTGCCTTGAGAACCCCATGAATAGTAGGAAACACTAAGATGCTTTCAGAAATATCTGAGGTAGTATGGGAAAAGACAAGAGGTTAGTTTGTGAGAGGGCTTCCAGGAGCCAGCATATCAATTTTAATGTCAAAAGGGAAATAAATGATTGCAATTGATTTGAGCATGTTAAGCAAGTTAAAGGAGATATGATTCTGTGATGAAACAAAAACTTTTTTTAATAAGAAGTTAAAAAGTGGTTGTAATTCTCATACATGGTTCCACTGCTTGTACAAAAATGCAGTATATTAACCTCAATTCCTTGAAACATACACTGAACATTTTATAAACATAGGCTTTTAAAATACAAAAGTTGATCCCTCTTTATCTTTTAATGAAGATAAAAATTTTGACACAGACATATGCAAAAGATGGGAAAACTATCATGGTTTCAAGAGGGGGAAATGCATTCAACCTAGTCAATAAAAATAAAATATCAGCGAATCAAAAGCAAAGAGTATAGATTGACAAGACTGTGTTAAAAACAGGAAAAATATGAGGAAACTGCAGAATGCTTGCATTTTAATAGCACAAAAGTGAGGCCAACCAAGAATACAGAGGGAATTTGTCCAGGTAGCGTAGGTTTTAAGGAGACAAATTGTGCTTTTAGGTTGCCCTGGCAACAGGTGTGTCTTCTTATGCAAAGACATTATAATGAGAAAACCACATGAACATGAAGTAAATTACAAATAGAGGTGGCCCTATCTTTCTTGGAGGTAGGTTTGGAAGTGAGTTTGGAATGGGTGTACGCCATCAACTAAAGATGAAGTCATGAGACTGAAGATTTGAATGATATCCCAGAGTGAGAAGTTGTATGCTCACAAGCTTCTGAGGATGGCACAAACCTCTTGTTCTTTTTTCTACTGATTTCAGTTGAAGTCAGGGAAAATAAATAATGTACACACATAATCACTTCATTAGAATCACTACTGGGAAGGAAACTTGGACTGGGAAATGCGGGAGGTCATTTTTCTGGTTGTCTGTGTAAGGTGGTTTTGGACCCAAACTACTGTAGCAGTCTGGGCTCTGGGTGACTCTCCTGTCTCTAATTAACACACCAGGTCAGGATAACCCCCTACATGCAGTGTTTCACTTCTGTTAGATTTATTTTAATAATGGAAACACAGTGTTTCTCGAGTCTGCCATGCTGCACTGACAGCACGAATTGCTAGAAAGTTCTTGCTTATATTGAGCCAAAAGTTTCTTGTCGGTTATTTCAGTCTGTTAGTCCTATGTATGCAGTTTTAAAAACATTTTAATCTAGTTATGAGTTCCAATGAGTTTAAACTGTCTCTCATAATATGTTTAGCAATGATATGCCTCCTAGTAATCCTTTTTCTGTTAGTAACCCTAATGACTAAGAATGCAAGCCCTATCCAAATGGTCTAAGAGAACACATCTTTCCTACAGACTTCTCATGTTTCTAATCTTGCAAAAAAACAAAATTAAAGACCTGGATCTGAGTAATTAAAAAATTTTGCATTTCTTGTTTTTTCTCTGTAGAGGATATATGTATATCAGTAATGTGAAGCTTCTAGATAACTAGTTTTATTCTACTTATGTATCAGGATTGGGTTTCTGATTCAGAGGAAGGCAGGAAAATAAATAAAGTGAAGTTATTAGTGTTTTTATGAAATAGGCATTTCCTCTCTTTTCACACACAATTATAGAAAGCTCATTCAGTAACACTGGTTAAATTTTTGATTCCTGGAGAATTTTTAAGATGACACATATTGTGAATGAGAGAACTAGGTGAAGGGTTTTAGTGTGGCAAATTCAACTGTACTGCTCATTATTTATATCCTTCACAAATCTTGAAAGATACGTCAAAGTTTTAAAAAGAGATATTAAATAATAATAGTAAGAATATCAGTAGTATATATGTAAGATAAAAGGATAAAACACTTGAACAATAGCTGAAATCTATTTGTTCAAGTTTCTTCACTTCTTCAAGTGGAGATAATAGACTCTAGAAGTCAGATATCAGAAATTTATATCTTGCATGGAAATAGTACACAATTTTTTTTTTTTTAGTGTAAGAGAAAAGGCACGTAATGATAAGGAAAATTTTCAAGGATTTACTTGGCAGTATTTCATGAGCATGGACAACATCAAAATCAATTAATGAAATGGTTCAGCTCAGTGACTGGCAGCTCAAAAAGACATTTTAAAGACAAATGTCAAAAGAGAAAGATGATATAAAGAGCAAATAAATTATGAAGTAAATTAGTATGAATTATAAGGAAATCAGAATATTTCCATATTGACAAAAATCCCAGCATTTATTTAGAATTTTAAGGGAAACAAAATAATTTGTGGTAGAAAAAATATTCAAATGATGTTGAGAGGGAAAAGGAGGATTACAATGTATTAATAATATGAAATTTATTGAAACTATAACTTCATTTTTAATAGGAAGGTTTGGGTAAAATTTGGAGGCAGGATTAGATAACTCATGAAATAGTTACAGTTTCTTTAAAATTGTTAGTCATAATTTAGACTGTGTTAATTGTTTAAATTGTGTTAGTCACAATTTACAATAATTCAAAATATATTCTACTGAAATTATCCTTTAACACAACCTGTTAGGTAATTGACAAATGCATCAATTCTGAAAGTGAATAGGAGATAATTTAATAGACTACTTCATGATGGAAAGAATTAATGTAATTTAATAGAAAAATGATAATTCATCTTTTTGTTCATAACTATTTAAATCTTACATTAATTATACTTACAAAACTGAACATAAATATAAAAATATTGGCAATTTAGGCAAGCAGAAATAATACAAATATTTAACAATTCATAATCTATAAAGCAGAGACTTGCTTATTGTTTTATTATGCAGGGTAATAATGTGAATCCACTTAAAATTAGTTATAATTTTATATAACTGTCAGTATATGCCCTTTCCACTAGGAAATACAAGACAAATTTTTGAGCTGCAAACACATTTCCTCATTTAATGGCCAGTAATAGCTGTAATTAGTTCTGGAACTATAATTCAAGCAAACATTATACGATTATAATTAAATATAGAAATACACACACAAAGATAGTTGTGAATCTGGTACTGGTAAATAAAGTTATCTTTGTTGAAATATTATCACTACCTTGACTGTAGGTAAAAATGCAAATTTCAATCAGTAGTCTTGTTCACTCTCAGATTAGGTTGGAACATAAATGGCAATTTGGCATAGACTATCCTAAACATGAAAATTTGCTCAAAGGCTTTCTTTAAAGATAGGTGCTCAGAAATAACAGGAGTTAACATTAAATTTTAACAAGTGGGTTTGTTTAGTTTTTTAGAGATATTAAATATATTATATTTATTGAAAGGGGGGGAAGGTTAGGAAAGTATGAGAAAGAGGAGAGCCAAAGGGGAGTAGGAGACAGACAAATAGGCAGAGGAAAACAGGCAGTGGTGGAGTGGGGCAGGGCAGAGAAACAGAAGGGTGGTCACTGCAGAGATAACGATATGGAGAGATCTGAGGAGTATTCTAGATTTCTCAGTAGTGCATCATACAATCAGAAAGTCATATTTGCATGTCTGCATGCCTTTTTACTTCAGTTTATATGTATTAGCAATTTTGGTTAGAATTGAATTTTAATCATGATGATTAGACATAGATCAATTGTGAGTGAAATGTATATACAGATTTAACTGTAGTTACCATTTAATATAAAGTAAAGAATCTGCCAGTGATGCAGAAGACCTGGGTTCAATCCCTGGGTTGGCAAGATCCTCTGGAGAAGGGAATGGCTACCCACTCCAGTATTCCTTCCTGGAGAATTCCTTGGACAGAGGAGCCTGGTGGGCTACAGTCCATAGGATTGTAAAGAGTTGGACATGACTGAATGACTAACACTTTCAACATTCAATAAATCATTCACATTGTGTCACTTCCCTTCTCCAGTGGGGGATCTTCCTGACCCAGGGACTGAACCCAGGTCTCCTGCATAGCAGGCAGATTCTTTACCATCTGAGCCACCAGGAAAGCCCAGTTTTAAAGGATTTGACTCAAGTAACTAAAAATTAGTTACATATGGCTTCAACCAGTTGAAGGAACCCTGTTGGCATGACACTTGGTGGCAGCCCTCTATAATCTGTAATGGGTAAGATGTTTATTTAGGTTCCACAAATTTCCACGTGTTGGTTAACATGGTAGAAAAATGATTAAAATATCAAGTGATTATATTAGGGCTTTTTTGTTTTGTGTTCAATATTAAGTAAATACTACAGTGTTCGAAATGCTTTGCTAGGTATGTATTGGTTTGATCACTAGCTTGGGGTAAATATCTGGGAGTGGAGTTGCTGCATCATAAGGTAAGTGCATAGTAGACACTCCTACTGTCAACCGAAAGAAAATAATGCAAGAAGCTGCAGATAAGGAAAGGGTTTATTTAGGGTCTTAACCAAATTGTAAACAATCCCCTATGTCCGCATTTTTTGATGTAAACAACTTTTGCTTTAGTGTCTCAGGGCCTCCCCTGGGTCTCAAAAGCTGGTTCCAGAGTTAATACTTAGGAATGTAAACATGTGGAAACACAGACTAGCTGCTGGGCTGGGGAACTGGTACCAGTGGGACTAGAAATCAGCCACATCACAGAGTTACCAAGCTCCCACTCCCTCGGAGATATAGATAAAGGTCTGACACGCATTCCTAAACTGTCTTTACAGAAACCAGATCCCCACCAGATGAAAACTGCTGACCAAAACCACGTAGACCCCAGTTTAGTTAAAACCAGAAGACTGACAGTGCTAGAAATTTCACCTTGATGTCAACTAATCCTAGAATTGAGCAAAAGCTGCTTAGGCAGCCTGCAGTCTCCTCCCTCACACTGCCCTTGAAAACCCTCCCATGAAAACCACTGTCTAGAGTTTGGGTCTTTTGAGAATGAACTGCTCATTTTCCTTGCTTCAGTTCAGTTCACTTCACTCCCTCAGTCATGTCCGACTCTTTGCGAGCCCATGAATGGCATGCCAGGCTTCCCTGTCCATTACCAACTCCCGGAGTTTACTCAGACTCATGTCCATCGACTCCGTGATGCCACCCAGCCATCTCATCCTCTGTCGTCCCCTTCTCCTCCTGCCCCCAATCCCTCCAAGCATCAGGGTCTTTTCCAAAGAGCCAACTCTTTGCAAAGGTGGCCAAAGTATTGGAGTTTCAGCTTCAGCATCAGTCCTTCCAATGAACACCCAGGACTGATCTCCTTTAGGATGGACTGGTTGGATCTCCTTGCAGTCCAAGGGACTCTCAAGATTCTTCCTCAACACCACAGTTCAAAAGCATCAATTTCTCAGTGCTCAGCTTTCTTCACAGTCCAGCTCTCACATCCATACATGACCACTGGAAAAACCATAGCCTTGACTAGACGGACCTTTGTTGGCAAAATAATGTCTCTGCTTTTTAATATGCTATCTAGGTTGGTCGTAACTTTCCTTCCAAGGAGTAAGTGTCTTTTAATTTCATGGCTGCAGTCACCATCTACAGTGATTTTGGAGCCCCAAAAAATAAAGTCTGACACTGTTTTCACTGTTTCCCCATCTATTTGCCATAAAGTGATGCGACCAGATGCTATGATCTTAATTTTCTGAATGTTGAGCTTTAAGCCAACTTTTTCACTCTCCTCTTTCACTTTCATCAAGAGGCTCTTTAGTTCCTCTTCACTATGCAGAAGGGTGGTGTCATCTGCATATCTGAGATTATTGATGTTTCCTCCAGCAATCTTGATTCCAGCTTGTGCTTCTTCCAGCCCAGCGTTTCTCATGATGTGCTCTGCATAAAAGTTAAAGAAGCAGGGTGACAATATACAGCCTTGACGTACTCCTTTTCCTATTTGGAACCAGTCTGTTGGTCTATGGCCAGTTCTAGCTGTTGCTTCCTGACCTGCATATAGGTTTCTCAAGAGGCAGGTCAGGTGGTCTGTTATTCCCATCTCTTTCAGAATTTTCCACAGTTTATTGTGACCCACACAGTCAAAGGCTTTGGTACAGTCAATAAAGCAGAAATAGATGTTTTTCTGGAGCTCTCTTGGTGCCCTACAGATAAACTATACTTTTCTTCACCACAACCCAGTGTCAGCAGGTTGGCTTTGCTACACTTAAGATGAGTGGACCCAAGTCTGGGTTTAGCAACATTAAGAACTGCAGTTTGGGAGACGCAGAATCGGTAACCTGAAGGAGGGCAACCAGTGCAGTCACTATAGTCAGTAATGAAAATGACAACGACTGATCTCTGCTCTGGAAGCCTCATGGTTGCTTTCTGGACAATGAAGAAATATAGGGAGTAAAAATGTATCACTTTTGCTGACAAGGATGGGTTCCTGTTTGAAATGTGATTTGCTGGGAGAGATGGGGCAGACCCCCATAGACTGACAGGATTTGAGAGAAGGTCACAGAAACCAGTAGCCGGCACGCTGAAAGGATTGAAAGACATTTGCTGCCCAAGGACTGGGAGGTAGGATTGAAACAAATAGTCCAAATGGTGCTTTTGGTTTTACTCTCTCTTCCCGATAAGGGAGGGCTTCCCAGGTGGCTCAGTGGTAAAGAGTCCACCTGCCAATGCAGGAGACGCAGGGTTGATCCCTGAGTCAGGAAGATCCTCTGGAGATGGCCGGCCACTCCAGTATTCTTGTCTGAAAAATCCCATGGATGGAGGAGCCTGGCAGGCTACAATCCATGGGGTTGCAAACGGTCAGATGTGACTTAGCGACAATAACTGGCTGCCTTAAGGTTTAGGGGTGGTGCTCAGGGCTTCTTGTCACCAGAGGATGGGGGTAGCTCTACACATGCCTCCCTTTATGCCAGGAAACTTCAGGATGGAACGGATTCAAATAATAATCTTTAGGACACAGGCATCTGTGTACCTAGTTCTAGGGCAGGAAAGGGTGTGGGACTCAGAGATGGATGATAAAAAGTACCAAGAATGTAACATGTGGAGCCATGGTTCTAGGTGAAAGGACAGGAAGAAACGGTCCGGCCACAGTCCAGTGCTGGGAAGTATGCAAGCGGGGAGTCTGAGAAAAAAAGGAGGGAAGGATCTCTCCACTTATCCTCCCCACCTGCCAAGTCACTGCAGACTCCTCCAGCAGGGAGATCATGGCTTTCTGGCCTCTGTGACTGTAACCATGCTAGGTTAACTCTTACAGCTCTGAACAAAAATTTAAGAGGAGAAAAACAAATTTAATACAAAGGCTATATTTTATTTTTACATATACATGGGCACCTTCCCAGGAAAATGAAGACCCAAAGAAGCAATTAGAGCTGGATGCTTATGTCTTGGGTTGGACAAAGGATAGTAAACTGTGAGGATGGGACAAGGCAAAGGGGTTTGGACTAGCACAGTGATTTGTGGAAATGTGACTAGGAAGATGAGGGTTAGTTTAACAAGCTCATTTGCACAGATTTCTCGCAGCCTTAACTTCCCATCTCTCGTGATAAGAATGTCTTCTTTCCTGCTGATACAGAGAAGGTGCCTTTCACCTGAGATTTTTGTCTCCTCCTTTCCAGAAGAAAAAAGGAAGATCAAAGTGTCCTGCTTGATCTGCTGCTTTTAAAGAGACTTTAAGTCAAAATACTAAGATTACAATGAGGCGTGTTTTGGGATGACCTGGTCTGAATGGCTACATTTTGTTGCTGTTAAGTCTGAATGAGTAGTAGATAATGTGGGTGTTATATGAGATAATTCCCTACCTTCTAGGTGCTAGAGGGGATGGATTATTCCAATTAGGAAAACCTTAAAATAGACGGATGTTAGTGGGACACATATTAGAGACAAAATGAGTCTATGACTAAGGAGTTTTGCCATCATTTTTGTTGCAAAGGAGCCTCTGGAAGTTCTGGTGGTGGTGACACAAGAAGGTAGTTTCAGATAATTAAGTAAGATAAAATTTTGCTTTTTTTTTTTTTAAACCTTGGTTATAAAAACATTGTTTCCCACAGTTGTTTAGAATTTAGATGTTCAACTGAAAGTACTCCCTAGTCATTCACAACTCTTAAGGCTGAAGAGACTTTAATTCTTAAAGTATTGTTTCCAGAGAAATTAATATGTCATGTTGAAAATTGTTTTTGGATGTTTATTCTGAAAGATAAATTTTATTTCTATTTGATTCATTAGATAAGATACTATAGGCTTCCCTGTTGGCTCAGACGGTAAAGAATCTGTCCTGCAGCGTGGGAGACTAGTGTTCAATCCCTGGGCTAGGAAGATCCCCTGGAAAAGGGAATGGCAACCCACTCCAGTATTCTTGCTTGGAGAATTCCATGGATAGAGGAACCTGGTGGGTATGGTTCATGGGGCTGCAAAGCTGGAAACCACTGAGCGACTAACACTTTCACTTTCTCTACTAATAAGTGGAGAAAGCTAAAGGGTTAACAGCCAAAGGATTTCTGCAAAGAGTGAATACATAGGTATTTTTAATGAGCACTTGTTATTTTCTTACACCTTTTCAGTTGTTAAGATTGATTTTACTCAAAGTTGCATAACCCAGTTGAAAAAGAATAGCATAGGATTGTAGAAAGTTTGCGAGGGGAAGGAAATTTCTAATCACAGATATAAAATGGCAAGGTAAGCAAATGCGTTCAAGTTTGCCTAATTCCCAAGGACAACACTGGCTGTCTTGTATTTCGCATTGTCATATCTAATCAGTGAATCAATGGACTTCACAGAGATGCTACAACCAATAAAATACTTAAGAAAAACTTACCTTTAAAGAAGCACAGTTCTGGGGAGAGGAGCCAAGATGGCGGAGGAGTAGGACGGGGAGACCACTTTCTCTCCTAGAAATTCATCAAAAGAATAACTGAACACAGAGCAAACTTCACAAAACAACTTCCGATCGCAAGCTGAGGTCATCAGGCGCCCAGAAAAGCAGCCCATTGTCTTCGAAAGGAGGTAGGACAAAATATAAAAGATAAAAAGTGAGACAAAAGAGCTAAGGACGGAGATCCGTCCCGGGGAAGGGACTTAATAGAGGACGTTCCCAGACACCGGGGAACCCTCGCACTGGTGGGCCTGGGGGAAGTGTTTGAATCTCGGAGTTTGAATCTGGCTGGGAGGGATAGAATTAATAAAACCCACAGATTACGAGCCTAAAAGCAACTCCCAGCAGAAAAGTACCCCAGACACCCGCATCCGCAACCAGCAAGTGGGGGCGGAACGGAGAGAAGCCGGCGGCATTGCTTGGGGTAGGGTCTGGGGCCTGAGTGCCCTGAGGACAATCGGAGGGAGCTTTTGTGGGTGCCCAGCCTGAACTGTGGGAGAGCAAGAGAGAGAGAAAATTAACCGGCCCGAACACACTGCCGGCCGCTCGCAGAACAAAGGGACCGAGAAAGTCCTGAGGAGAGCTCGCAGGCTGCGGACCGGCCCAGCCCCGCCAGAGGCAGGAGGCAGGGGGGAGGGGAAGGGGGCAGGCTCGGCCCCAAGGACCGCATCCCCTACCGCACTGCAAACGGGCCTCCGCCTTCTAATCAAAGACCTCCGGGGATTCTGGATGGTCGACATCTGCCAGGAGGGTCGCGACTAGACACAGTACACGCACCCGGCCAGTGCGGGCGGGATTGGGGCTGGGGACGCAGAGGGCAGAAGGCGCACGCACCCGACTGGCGCGGCGGAAACTGAGGCTGGGATAGCGCAGGACAGAAGGCGCGCCGCACACGGGGAGAGAGCGCCCGACAAGCGCCTGGCTGCCTGAGCCACTCGGGCGGCGTGGGGACAAACCGCAGGCGCAGCTTTGTGTTCCGCGCTTTTGTGAATCACCCGAGGGCTGGAACCGCCTGGAGCCTGAGCAGCCCAGACGGTGAAAATAGCGCCAGCCCCTCCATGAAGCGCCAGCCTCACCCCGGAGCGCGACGGAACTAGCTACCTGAATAAGAATCCACCTCCGCCCACCTGTGTCAGGGCGGAAATTAGGCGCGGAAGAAACCGGCAACAGAAGCCAAATAAACAAAGGGAACCTCTTCAGAAGGGACCTGTGCAACAGATTAAAATCCCTGAAGAAAACACGGACTTCACCGGAAGGACCTATAGATATCGAGAAGTGTAAGCTGGAACGAGGAGATATCTGAAACTGAGCCGAACCCACACTGACCGAAACAGCTCCAGAGAAATTCCTAGATATATTTTTTTCTTTTTTCTTTTTCTTTTCTTTTTTTTTTTTTTTTTTAAGTAAGAAAAAAAAAATTTTTTTTTCTTTTTTCTCTTTTATTTTCCTTTAAAATTCCCTATTACTCCCCCATTACTCCTTAACTTTCATTTTCATAAGATTTTTACGATTTTTTTATTTAGGTAAAACAATTTTTTTTCTCTTTTTTTTTTCTTCTTTTTCTTCTTTTTTCTTCCTTTTCTTTTTTCTTCTTCTCTTCTATTTTCTATTTTTCTTTTTCTCATTTCTTTTAAAGTCATCTAGTACTCCTCTTACTACTCCTTAATTTTCATTTTCAAAACACTATAACCTTACAGGGGGAAAAAAAAAAAAAGAAGAAGAGAAGCCCTATTTTTAAACCAAACTTCATATATATTCCTAAAATTTTTTTTTTTTTATGTTTTGGTTTTTGTTTTTAATATAGTATTTTTAAGAGTCTAACCTCTACTCTAGATTTTTAATTTTTGTTTTTCAGTATATGATATAAATTGTGAACATTTAAGAATCCAATATTCAGCTCCCATTTTTATTCAGGAGTGTGTTGATTATTCTCTCCCAATCTTGACTCTCTGTTTTCTACCTCAGAACACCTCTATTTCCTCCTTTCCCCTTCTCTTCCCAATCCAATTCTGTGAATCTTTGTGGGTGTCTGGGCTACGGAGAACACTCTGCGATCAGACAACTTCGTAGATCTGTCTCTCTCCTCTTGAGTCCCCCTTTTTCTCCTCCTGCTCATCTCTATCTCCCTCCTCCCTCTCCCCTTCCTCATGTAACTCTGTGAACCTCTCTGGGTGTCCCTAACGGGGGAGAAACTTTCCACCATTAACCTAGAAGTTTTATTATCAGTGCTGTATGGTTGGAGAAGTCCTGAGACTACAGGAAGAATAAAACTGAAATCCAGAGGCAGGAGACTTAAGCCCAAAACCTGAGAACACCAGAAAACTCCTGACTACATGGATCTTTAAGTAATAAGTGACCGTCCAAAAGCCTCCAAACCTACACTGAAACCAACCACCACCCAAGAGCCAATAAATTTTAGAGCAAGACATACCACGCAAATTCTCCAGCAACGCAGGAACATAGCCCTGAACGTCAACATATAGACTGCCCAAGGTCACACCTAACACATAGACCCATCTCAAAACTCATTACTGGGCACTCCATTGCTCTCCAAACAGAAGAAATCAAGATTCACGCACCAGAACACTGACGCAAGCTTCGCTAATCAGGAAACCTTGACAAGCCAATCATCTAACCCCACCCACTGGGTAAAACCTCCACAATAAAAAGGAACCACAGACCTCCAGAATACAGAAAGCCCACTCCAGACACAGCAATCTAAACAAGATGAAAAGGCAAAGAAATACCCAACAGGTAAAGGAACATGAAAAAGTCCACCAAGTCAAACAAAAGAGGAGGAGATAGGGAATCTACCTGAAAAAGAATTTAGAATAATGATAATAAAAATGATCCAAAATCTTGAAAGCAAAATGGAGTTACAGATAAATAGCCTGGAGACAAAGATTGAAAAGATGCAAGAAATGTTTAATAAAGACCTAGAAGAAATAAAAAAGAGTCAATTAAAAATGAATAATGCAATGAACGAGATCAAAAACACTCTGGAGGGAACCAAGAGTAGAATAACGGAGACAGAAGATAGGATAAGTGAGGTAGAAGATAGAATGGTGGAAATAAATGATTCAGAGAGGAAAAAAGAAAAAAGAATCAAAAGAAATGAGGACAACCTCAGGGACCTCTGGGACAATGTGAAACGCCCCAATATTCGAATCATAGGAGTCCCAGAAGAAGAAGACAAAAAGAAAGGCCATGAGAAAATACTCGAGGAGATAATAGCTGAAAACTTCCCTAAAATGGGGAAGGAAATAGCCACCCAAGTCCAAGAAACCCAGAGAGTCCCAAACAGGATAAACCCAAGGCGAAACACCCCAAGACACATATTAATCAAATTAACAAAGATCAAACACAAAGAACAAATACTAAAAGCAGCGAGGGAGAAGCAACAAATAACACACAAAGGGATTCCCATAAGGATAACAGCTGATCTATCAATAGAAACCCTCCAGGCCAGAAGGGAATGGCAGGACATACTGAAAGTAATGAAAGAGAATAACCTACAACCTAGATTACTGTACCCAGCAAGGATCTCATTCAGATATGAAGGAGAATTCAAAAGCTTTACAGACAAGCAAAAGCTGAGAGAATTCAGCACCACCAAACCAGCTCTTCAACAAATGCTAAAGGAACTTCTCTAGACAGGAAACACAGAAATGTTGTATAAACGTGAACCCCAAACAACAAAGTAAATGGCAATGGGACCATACTTATCAATAATTACCTTAAATGTAAATGGGTTGAATGCCCCAACCAAAAGACAAAGATTGGCTGAATGGATACAAAAACAAGACCCCTATATATGCTGTCTACAAGAGACCCACCTCAAAACCAGAGACACATACAGACTAAAAGTGAAGGGCTGGAAAAAAATATTTCATGCAAACGGAGACCAAAAGAAAGCAGGAGTCGCAATACTCATATCAGATAAAATAGACTTTCAAATAAAGGAGGTGAAAAGAGACAAAGAAGGACACTACATAATGATCAAAGGATCAATCCAAGAAGAAGATATAACAATTATAAATATATATGCACCCAACATAGGAGCACCGCAATATGTACGGCAAACGCTAACAAGTATGAAAGAGGAAATTAATAGTAACACAATAATAGTGGGAGACTTTAATACCCCACTCACAACTATGGATAGATCAACTAAACAGAAAATCAATAAGGAAACACAAACCTTAAATGATACAATGGACCAGCTAGACCTAGTTGATATCTATAGGACATTTCACCCCAAAACAATCAAATTCACCTTTTTCTCAAGTGCACACGGAACCTTCTCCAGAATAGATCACATCCTGGGCCATAAATCTGGTCTTGGAAAATTCAAAAAAATTGAAATCATTCCAGTCATCTTTTCTGACCACAGTGCAGTAAGATTAGATCTCAATTACAGGAAAAAAATTGTTAAAAATTCCAACATATGGAGGCTAAATAACACGCTTCTGAATAACCAACAAATCATAGAAGAAATCAAAAAAGAAATCAAAATATGTATAGAAACGAATGAAAATGAAAGCACAACAACCCAAAACCTATGGGACACTGTAAAAGCAGTGCTAAGGGGAAGGTTCATAGCATTACAGGCTTACATCAAGAAACAAGAAAAAAGCCAAATAAATAACCTAACTCTACACCTAAAGCAATTAGAGAAGGAAGAAATGAAGAACCCCAGGGTTAGCAGAAGGAAAGAAATCTTAAAAATTAGGGCAGAAATAAATGCAAAAGAAACTAAAGAGACCATAGCAAAAATCAACAAAGCTAAAAGCTGGTTTTTTGAAAAAATAAACAAAATTGACAAACCATTAGCAAGACTCATTAAGAAACAAAGAGAGAAGAACCAAATTAACAAAATAAGAAATGAAAAGGGTGAGATCACAACAGACAACACTGAAATCCAAAGGATCATAAGAGACTACTACCAGCAGCTCTATGCCAATAAAATGGACAACTTGGATGAAATGGACAAATTCTTAGAAAAGTATAACTTTCCAAAACTGAACCAGGAAGAAATAGAAGATCTTAACAGAACCATCACAAGCAAGGAAATCGAAACTGTAATCAAAAATCTTCCAGCAAACAAAAGCCCAGGACCAGATGGCTTCACAGCTGAATTCTACCAAAAATTTAGAGAAGAGCTAACACCTATCTTACTCAAACTCTTCCAGAAAATTGCAGATGAAGGTAAACTTCCAAACTCATTCTATGAGGCCACCATCACCCTAATTCCAAAACCAGACAAAGATGCCACAAAAAAAGAAAACTACAGGCCAATATCACTGATGAACATAGATGCAAAAATCCTTAACAAAATTCTAGCAAACAGAATCCAACAACATATTAAAAAAATCATACACCATGACCAAGTGGGCTTTATCCCAGGAATGCAAGGATTCTTTAATATCCGCAAATCGATCAACGTAATACACCACATTAACGAATTGGAAGATAAAAACCATATGATTATCTCAATAGATGCAGAGAAAGCCTTTGACAAAATTCAACACTCATTTATGATTAAAACTCTCCAGAAAGCAGGAATAGAAGGAACATACCTCAACATAATAAAAGCTATATATGACAAACCCACAGCAAGCATCACCCTCAATGGTGAAAAATTGAAAGCATTTCCTCTGAAATCAGGAACAAGACAAGGATGCCCACTCTCACCATTACTATTCAACATAGTGTTGGAAGTTTTGGCCACAGCAATCAGAGCAGAAAAAGACGTAAAAGGAATCCAGATAGGAAAAGAAGAAGTGAAACTCTCGCTGTTTGCAGATGACATGATCCTCTACATATAAAACCCTAAAGACTCTTCCAGAAAATTACTAGAGCTAATCAATGAATATAGTAAAGTTGCAGGATATAAAATTAACACACAGAAATCCCTTGCATTCCTATATACTAACAATGAAAAAACAGAAAGGGAAATTAAGGAAACAATACCATTCACCATTGCAACAAAAAGAATAAAATACTTAGGAGTATATCTACCTAAAGAAACAAAAGACCTATACACAGAAAACTATAAAACATTGATGAAAGAAATCAAAGAGGACACAAACAGATGGAGAAACATACCGTGTTCATGGATTGGAAGAATCAATATTGTCAAAATGGCTATTCTACCCAAAGCAATCTATAGATTCAATGCAATCCCTATCAAGCTACCAACGGTATTTTTCACAGAACTAGAACAAATAATTTCACAATTTGTATGGAAATACAAAAAACCTCGAATAGCCAAAGTAATCTTGAGAAAGAAGAATGGAACTGGAGGAATCAACCTGCCTGACCTCAGACTCTACTACAAAGCCACAGTCATCAAGACAGTATGGTACTGGCACAAAGACAGAAATATAGATCAATGGAACAGAATAGAAAGCCCAGAGATAAATCCACGAACCTATGGACACCTTATCTTTGACAAAGGAGGCAAGGATATACAATGGAAAAAAGACAATCTCTTTAACAAGTGGTGCTGGGAAAACTGGTCAGCCACTTGTAAAAGAATGAAACTAGAACACTTTCTAACACCATACACAAAAATAAACTCAAAATGGATTAAAGATCTAAACGTAAGACCAGAAACTATAAAACTCCTAGAGGAGAACATAGGCAAAACACTCTCTGACATAAATCACAGCAAGATCTTCTATGACCCACCTCCCAGAATATTGGAAATAAAAGCAAAAATAAACAAATGGGACCTAATGAAAATTAAAAGCTTTTGCACAACAAAGGAAACTATAAGTAAGGTGAAAAGACAGCCCGCAGATTGGGAGAAAATAATAGCAAATGAGGAAACAGACAAAGGATTAATCTCAAAAATATACAAGCAACTCCTGAAGCTCAATTCCAGAAAAATAAATGACCCAATCAAAAAATGGGCCAAAGAACTAAACAGACATTTCTCCAAAGAAGACATACAGATGGCTAACAAACACATGAAAAGATGCTCCACATCACTCATCATCAGAGAAATGCAAATCAAAACCACAATGAGGTACCATTTCACGCCAGTCAGGATGGCTGCTATTCAAAAGTCTACAAGCAATAAATGCTGGAGAGGGTGTGGAGAAAAGGGAACCCTCTTACACTGTTGGTGGGAATGCAAACTAGTACAGCCACTATGGAAAACAGTGTGGAGATTTCTTAAAAAACTGGAAATAGAACTGCCATATGACCCAGCAATACCACTTCTGGGCATACACACTGAGGAATCTAGATCTGAAAGAGACACGTGCACCCCAATGTTCATCGCAGCACTGTTTATAATAGCCAGGACATGGAAACAACCTAGATGCCCATCAGCAGATGAATGGATAAGGAAGCTATGGTACATATACACCATGGAATATTACTCAGCCGTTAAAAAGAATTCATTTGAATCAGTTCTAATGAGATGGATGAAACTGGAGCCCATTATACAGAGTGAGGTGAGCCAGAAAGATAAAGAACATTACAGTATACTAACACATATATACGGAATTTAGAAAGATGGTAACAATGGCCCTATATACAGGGCAGAAGAAGAGACGCAGAAGTACAGAACAGACTTTTGAACTCTGTGGGAGAAGGGGAGGGTGGGATGTTTCGAAAGAACAGCATGTATATTTTCTATGGTGAAACAGACCACCAGCCCAGGTGGGAGGCATGAGTCAAGTGCTCGGGCCTGTTGGGCTGGGAAGATCCAGAGGAATCGGGTGGAGAGGGAGGTGGAATGGGAGACCGGGATGGGGAATTCGTGGAACTCTATGGCTGATTCACATCAATGTATAACAAAACCCACTGAAAAATAAAAAAATTAAAAAAAAAAAAAAAAAAAGAAGCACAGTTCTCCCTCTGCCAAACTGCTGAGTTTCTTAATAAGATACCTACCCAAGGATGTGAGATATAGTCCATTTTGCTTCATAATTCTATGAAGAAACAAAGGTTTATTCACTATTTATATTTTCTCTTTTATGACTTACTACAAAAATTATTCATACTTTAAGTTCCCGCTTCTCCTTTCTGAAAACTCTCATTTAAACTACTGTATTCTGTTATATTCAAAGTAGTATTACAATAACTATGTTCTACCCTGTTAGATAATAAAGATAAAATTTACTCTCAATTTTGTGTGATTTTTTTGCTTGGTTTTTGCTGTATCATTGTGTTCCTGTAACTATACATTATCAAGTTAGTTTTCTCTAACGCTAGACATTTTTGCATTTTACATCATTGCTATTATTGTGAGGAATGGTATTAGAGTACTAGGGATGACTAGTTCTGTTTTTCAACAATGAAATTCCTACACAACAATGGAAGTGGAAACTCCAAGCAAATGTAGTTCACATGGATTTTTGTGATTATTTTATCAATTCCCTCAAAAAAATAGATCTATATTGAATGTTGACTAGGAGCCAGGCATTGTTTTACATACTGGCCATACAGAAGGAGAGTAGACATAAGCTACTTTTCTAAAGAAGCTTATAATCTAGTGGGAGGAGCTAGAGAAGAAATAAAATGTGTAAGTAAAGTATGAAATATATTAAAGGGTGATGAGTCTATGCTGAAAGATAAAGTAGGGGAAGAGAGTGGAGGAGAGGAGGGTGTTTTTTTTATTTGACTGATGGCTGTGTCTCCCAGGAGAATAGACATACCCTACCTGAAGACATCTAGTGGATGTGATGGAATTCCAGCTGGGCTATTTCACATCCTGAAAGATGATGCTGTGAAAGTGCTACACTAAATATGCCAGCAAATTTGGAAAACTCAGCAGTGGCCACAAGACTGGAAAATGTCAGTTTTCATTCCAATCCCTAAGAAAGGCAATCCCAAAGAATGCTCAAACTACTGCACAATTGTACTCATCTCACACGCTAGTAAAGTAATGCTCAAAATTCTCCAAGCCAGGCTTCAGCAATACGTGAACTGTGAACTCCAGATGTTCAAGCTGGTTTTAGAAAAAACAGAGGAACCAGAGATCAAATTGCCAACATCTGCTGGATCATCAAAAAAGCAAGAGAGTTCCAGAAAAACATCTATTTCTGCTTTATTGACTATGCCAAAGCCTTCCACTGTGTGGATCACAATACACTGTGGAAAATTCTGAAAGAGATGGGAATAACAGACCACCTGACCTGCCTCTTGAGAAACCTGTATGCAGGTCAGGAAGCAACAGTTAGAACTGGACATGGACCAACAGACTGGTTCCAAATAGGAAAATGAGCACATCAAGGCTGTACATTGTCACCCTGCTTATTTAACTTATATGCAGAGTACATCATGAGAAATGCTGGGCTGGAAGAAGCACAAGCTGGAATCAAGATTGCCGGGAGAAATATCAATAATCTCAGATAAGCAGATGACACCACCCTTATGGCAGAAAGTGAAGAGGAACTAAAGAGCCTCTTGATGAAAGTGAAAGAGGAGAGTGAAAAAGTTGATTTAAAGCTCAACATTCAGAAAACTAAGATCATGGCATCCGGTCCCATCACTTGATGGCAAATAGATGAGGAAACAGTGAAAACAGTGTCAGACTTTATTTCGGGGGGCTCTGAAATCACTGCAGATGGTGATTGCAGCCATGAAATTAAAAGGCGCTTACTCCTTGGAAGGAAAGTTATGATCAACCTAGAGAGCATATTAAAAAGCAGAGACATTACTTTGCCAACAAAGGTCCGTTTAGTCAAGGCTATGGTTTTTCCAGTGGTCATGTATGGATGTGAGAGTTGGACTGTGAAGAAAGCTGAGCACTGAAAAATTGATGCTTTTGAACTGTGGTGTTGAGGAAGACTCTTGAGAGTCCCTTGGACTGCAAGGAGATCCAACCAGTCCATCCTAAAGGAGATCAGTCCTGGGTGTTCATTGGAAGGACTGATGCTGAAGCTGAAACTCCAATATTTGGCCACCTCATGTGAAGAGTTGGCTCATTGAAAAAGACCCTGATGCTGGGAGGGATTGGGGGCAGGAGGAGAAGGGGACCACAGAGGATGAGATGGCTGGATGGCATCACTGACTCGATGGGCATGAGTTTGAATGGACTCCGGGAGTTGGTGATGGACAGGGAGGCCTGGCGTGCTGCGATTCATGGGGTCGCAGAGAGTCGGATACGACTGAGCGACTGAACTGAACTGAAGACAAGGACTCTGCCCTGGGTTGCTTGTCACCATATCCCAGCGTGTATCATTAGATGTGGCACTTACCAAGTGTTGAATAAATGGATGGATAAACCTGGTGTTAAATAATTCCTCCACCTATCCTGATCTACTCTTTCTTTTTCACACTACTTTATATAGATTGTAATTTACTTATTAGTTATGTTTATTGCTCTTTATCTCCATTGCTGGGCTAGACAGTCACCTGCACAAGCGATAAGAATTTTTATTCATTTTGTTCACTGATGAATCTCAAGCACCAAGAATATTCCCTAACAAGCAGGCAGTAGGATTTAATAAATACTTGTTGCATGAATGAATTTTAATAAGTGATTTCACTAAAAGGAAACAATGAAGTTATTAACTTCTGACACAAGAATTTTGTTTGCTACTTTTAGCAAGTCAGTTTATTCCTGCCAATAACACACATTCTGATGGCTACTGACAAATTCACAATGTCCGTACCCAAGAATCCTAGGATTAAAATGCTTAAGAAACTAAACCTGATGCCAAATTCATTTACTTTGGAATGTCAAATGCTACAATGTACTATCTACTCATTCAACTGTCAAAGGGACAGCTTCTCTTCTATTCTTAAGATTTTTAAAAGGGAAAAGTGAGAGAAAAGTATGTAAATGAAACAGGACTTAGCCCTGGTGTGGATTCTTTCGATGATTGAAATTTACCAGTTTTTTTCTTTTGAATAAAGTGATTTAGAGCCTTTCCTATACAAGACCCATAAGCTGCACCCACCATTTATTTTCTGACAAGCTAGGGGGATACTTATATTTCAATCCAGGAGTTTCCTTTGTCATCCTAATAAAAAGACCAGAGGTTTTAAAGAGGTGCCATTTACACTTGGAAAAGCCACAGGCAACACTAGAAATACAATCTGAGAATCAGAGTTCAGGAAAATGACACCTGAAAATAAATGCCCCATATGAACATAGTTTTAATGCTTACGGCGTAGAAGTCAAGCACACAGTATTTTTCTCCCTGGATATCCTGAACACCCAGTGATTTGCTGAAGCATTTTGGAAACATTTCTGTTCATTATTTATACATGACTACTATATTAAATTTTAGTTTCTTAAGGGCAAGACATAGACTTCTACATCACAGCCTCCCCAGAGTCACGTCTTGGGGATGGGTGCTCTCTTAAAAACAGTGAACTTGTGGAATCCAGAAAAATGGTAGAGATGATAAAGAATATGTGGATACCAAGGGGGAAAGGGCAGAGTAGGAGGAACTGGGGGACTGGAATTGACATGCACACACTATTGATCCTATGTTAAAGCAGATAACTAATGAGAACATCCTGTATAGCACAGGGAATTCTATTTAATGCACTGTGGCGACCTGAACCAAAACGAAGTTCAAAAGGGAGGGGGATATACATCTATGCGTGGATGATTCACTGCTGTAGGGTAGAAACCTACCACAACATTTTAAAGCAACTACACTCCAGTAAAAATTAGTTTAAAAAAAGAGTGAACATCCTTGAACTCATTTCCAGGTAGAAAACTGTGGGTTAATTTACTTTCATTGAGAAAGTTATGATCATTATTATAGAGAATTTAAAATCCCACCATATTACATAATACCCACTGGGCTCAAATGTGAGCAATTTTTATGATCTTAATTTGCCTCTGTGCGCCTTTATATCTTGCTCGAGACTTCTAGAAGATTCTATGCTTACACTAAAAATTTCCAAAGTCTATTTCATACTTTGCCTAGTCTTATGTAAGTTGCTATAGCCAAGGGTTTTATGGTGAAGTAAATTAGAAAACATTATATAAAAATTGCCTTCTGTTAGAGGTTTACAAGGCAAGCTAGGATTTTAAAAACTGTAAGAAAGTCTGCATAAATTGACCCCTTTAACCTTGTTTAACTTCACATTTCCCAAACTTGTTTTTTCTCAGAACTCTTTTTTAATGTAATAATAACTCTATCTTTCATGTTATAAGATGCCATCTATTTAAGACAACTCATTAGTTTATGTACCACTAAGAAAGGAAAACACTTACAGTCTGCCTTTGATTTTTAAGACTCATTTAAATATACAGTTGACAAAGCACAAACTCAAGAAATAGTACTTTATTCTACATAATGAAATGGAAATATGTATTCTAGTAATGAAAAATTAAAAATTTTAAAAGTTGTATTATTGTCCATTTTAGTAATTTTGGTAAGTCTATCAATTATTTTCTAGATTTCCATACACTGTCAGAAGCTGTCCTTTGAATTCTGATATAAACACATTTAATAGTATACTACCATACCACTTTGAGAGTCCCTTGAGAGTCTCTTGGACAGCAAGGAGATCCAACCAGTCCATCCTAAAAGAAATCAATCCTGAATATTCATTGGAAGGACTGATGCTGAAGCTGAAACTCCGATACTTTGGTCACCTGATGCAAAGAACTGACTCATTTGAAATTACCTTGATGCTGGGAAAGAATGAGGGCAGGAGAAGAAGGGGATGACAGAGGAGGAGATGGTTGGATGGCATCACTGACTTAATGGACATGAGTTTGAGTAAGCTCCGGGAGTTGGTGATGGACAGGGAGGCCTGGAGTGCAGCAGTCCATGGGGTCACAAAGAGTTGGACATGACTGAGTGACTGAACTGAACCGACCATACCACGTCATGGGCTTTCCAGGCAGCTCCATGGTAAAGAATCTGCCTGACAATGCAGGAGACACAAGAGGCACAGGTTTGATCCCTGGGCACAGGAAGAGCCCACGGAGAAGGAATGGCAAGAAACTCTAATATTCTTGCCTGGGAAATCCCTTGGACAGAGGAGCCTGGTGGGCTACAGTCCATGGGGTCTCAAAGAGTCAGACATGATTTAGCAACATTAAAACAACAATATCACCTCATACATTTCTTTTTTTTTAATTGATTTTTATTGGAGAACAATCGATTTACAAAGTTATGCTGGTTTCTGCTGTATAGCAAAGTGAATCAATTATACATAAACATATATCTGTTCTTTTTTAGATCTTTTCCCCCATATAGGTCATTACAAAGTATTGAGTAGAATTCCCTCTGCTATACAGTAGGCCCTCACTGCTTATCTATTTTATACATAGTAGTGTATATATGTCAATCCCAATCTTCCAATTTACCCCTCCCCTCACTCTTTCCCCCTTGGTAACCCTAAGTTTTTTGCCTACATTTGTGACTCTATTTCTGTTTTGTAATAAGTTCATTTGTACCATGTTTTAAGATTCCATATGTAAGCAATATGATATGATATTTGTCTTTCTCTGTCTAATGCACTTCACTTAGTATGACAATCTCTAGGTTTGTCCACGTTGTTGCAGATGGCATTATTTCATTTTTTATGGCTGAGTAATATTCCACTGCTACTTCAAGAAAAAAAACAAGAAATGTGGATACATTTCTTTAATCACAGTTGTAATATCACACATCATAGTTCTAACTCTAGATTTTTCAAGTGTAAACACTTTGAGACTTACAGGTAGCATCAGGAGAAAGCACCTTAAAGAGAACTCCAGGGCTGATGGGGACCACATCAACCTGTCCTCACCGATCACTCATGATAAACTTCACTACAGACCGTGCTCCTGTAATCTGCCTCATGATGTCTGCATGTGTGGATTTCAAACCAGATGTTTAACGACTCTAGGTAGGATTCATATTCTCACTTCTCAGTATCTTCCTGCCATGTTCACTTGGTGTAAGAGTAAGGTCATTATAAATCTTATTTATTAACAAGAGAACACTCTTTTCCATGCAGCAGCCATGTGTAAACACTGCGTATTTGCAAAATCCATTTTATGTTACTATGTTTGTTAGCAAATCGTACTTCCATTTGCCTATTTGTAAAGACTTTTGTTTGTTAAAATGACTAATTTAATTCTATAGAGACATTAAATCAGAAAAGCCACACAATTTGCTGGTGCTAAAAACATGTCATTTTAATAATTAAGATACATAAATAAAGTGTTTATGATAGAAACAATAAAGTTGTCTCTCAATTCTATACAAACACTGAATTTCCAAGCAATTTGTAAGGAATATATTCATCTTCTTACATTCACAATAATGGTTGAACAATGATGTTTATCACTTTTTAATTTTTATATTCTACAAATTCACACACTATTAATTTATTGTATTACAGTGCTTGATAATCTTGACAATATGAAATAAAATTCTTCTAATGGTATGTAGAAAATAAAATAAAATAATTAAAATTCATTTGTATAACTTTATGAAAACAAAATAATTAATATTTTTTCTGTAAAAATAAATTATGTACTTTGTGTTGAAACATCATTCTATTAAAGTGTTTAGAAAATAGTTACATTCACGTTTTGGCAGTGTGCTGAAACATTCTTATTTGCCATTCTCTCATGCATGATAAAGTGAGGTGCAAGCTGTTCACATGTGAGAAAAACAGCTTATTTTTCACAGGAAAGGAAACGATGTATGAAATAGAATTCACTTAAAAAACCCAAGTGTCCTGTGATAGAAATACAAAAATTCACTAAGAAAAAAGTATTTTTCAAGGCCTTTGAGGTGATGCAACTTTTGACTAGGCTTCATCAAAGGTGGTTTTTGATCATGCTACCCTGTAAGTTCCATTAAATTGGCATGTCCATCAATTGCTGGTTAAAGTTCAATGCTATAATTTAAAACATAGTGTTTGGTCAACCAACTGAAGCACGACAGCTGAACTCTTCACTGACCACCTTTTATAAAGGAGCAAGAGAAACAAACATCTCCATTCTGCTTGAAGTGTGGCTCGCCACAGCAGCGCCTTTGGCATGGAGCACGATTTCCAGCTGGCAGAAGTCTCTGGGGTAGCACAATATGAAAACTGTCTGATGCTGATGGCAGGGATCTGATTGAGCCAAATTTGCTGGTTCATCTAGAAACTGGTGAAAAACTCGGCACTGATTTAAGTTTAACCAGAGAGGGAAAATCCAACAAAGATCCAACAAAAATCCAACGGATTCAACAAAGGTCCGTCTAGTCAGAGCTATGATTTTTCCAGTAGTCATGTATGTATGAATGTGGAAGTTGGACTATAAAGAAAGCTGAGCGCTGAAGAATGGATGCTTTTGAACTGTGATGTTAGAGAAGACACTTGAGAGTCCCTTGGGCTGCAAGGAGATCCAACTAGTCCATCCTAAAGGAGATGAGTCCTGGGTGTTCATTGGAAGGACTGATGCTGAAGCTGAAACTCCTATATTTTGGCCACCTGATGGAAAGAACTGACACATTGGAAAAGACCCTGATTCTGGGCAAGATTGAAGGCAGGAGGAGAAGTTGACGACAGAGGATGAGATGGTTGGATGGCATCACCGACTAGATGAACATGAGTTTGAGTAGGCACCGGGAGTTGGTGATGGACAGGGAGGCCTGGCGTGCTGCAATCCATGGCGTCGCAGAGTCCGACACGACTGAGCGACTGAACTGAACTGAACTGAAGATAGGAAAAAAATTTGTCCTTATCCACGAGAAATCCCTGAATGGCAGTTTGGAAAGGAGCGCTCCTTCTGCTGTTTCTTCTTCGCCTTACTTTTCCTCTGCTTTTTCTCAGCCTTCTTTTTGCTTGGCTTCTGTTGCTTGCTTTCCTCTTTATACCATGGCCCCCAGACTCCCCCGTTGAGCCGAGGGTTACTTCTGGGGTCCTTGGGGGGGTACCTGACCGGCACCGCGGTTTTGTTGAACTGGGAGAGCCTCCGGAGCAGCTGCTTTACGATCCCGGGATACCGGCTGGAAAGGTCCACTCTCTCGTAGGGGTCGGCTGTGATGTTGAACAGCCACACGCTCTTGCCCGTTGACAAGGTAATGCGCTCGTTGTGCCACCGGTTCGGGCCCAGGTTGCTGAAGGACTGGGGGGGCACCCAGTCACTGTACCCCGGGTTCCCTGTGAGCAGCTTCCAGTGCTGCACCCTGATCGCGGACTGAATGGCCGTGTTCCAGATCCCATAGCCTGCAGCCCAAGAGCCGTTCTTCGCCTTGGTATAAATGGGGTCGATGTTGTGCAAGATGTCCACCCGGGGAGAGCGAAGGCCTTCGCTTATGGTCTCCCAGACGTCATAGCCGTCCAGCTGAATGCTCTCGTCGATCTGCCCCTCAGCCAGTGAAATCAGAGTGGGGTACCAGTCCGTGATGTGCACGAGCTCCTTGCACACGCTGCCCTTGTTCTTCAGGAGCGGGCTGTGCACGAAGCCAACAGCCCGGATCCCTCCCTCCCAATAGGTTCCTTTGCTCCCTCTCAGGGGCCAGTTGCTCCCTCCTGCTGTGGGCTGACCGCCGTTATCTGAAGAGTATATGATAATGCTGTTGTTGTAGAAACCGTATGTCTTGAGAGCGAGGGTCACATTATTAATTGCTTCGTCTAGGCAGGAGAGCATGGCAGCATACCTGCGTCGGTTTATGTTGACAATGGACCTGTAGTGTTCAAAATACCTCCCAGGGGCTTGCAGTGGAGAGTGCACAGCTTGGTAGGCAATGTATAAAAATATAGGCTTTCTGGGGTCATGGGAAGCTAAGATTTGCTGCACTCTCTGAGTGTACATCTGTGTGGAGTATATGCCGTTGTCGTAGTCCCAGGCAGCATTGTCATTTTCGTACAAGTCATAGCCACACATCCCAGGACTGTCACATTTGTAGTGTGTATAGTAATCGCCACTTCCCAAGAGGGAACCAAAAAAGGTATCAAATCCTCTCTTGGTGGGCATACATTCTTTTCTATAAAAACCCAAGTGCCATTTTCCAACGATATGTGTTGAATATCCAACCTCCTTCAGCTTCTGAGGTAGGGTTGCATTGTCCAGAGGTAAGCAGTTGGGTTGGGTAGGTCTTATGATAGAATGTTGAAGTCCGGTGTGTATCTGATACCTAACAAAAGAGTAAAAAAATGTGTCAGTGCAGGATAAAAGAGAGATTCCACAGAAAACAACGATTCTTTTATTAAATAATGTTTCTATGATGATAAATGCTACTGCAAATAAAATTGATCAATTCAGTATTTCTCCTGTTGACCCAAAAGTCCTGCCATAATTAGCTACACATTTAATATTTGAAATGAATTTTCACTTTAAATCAGTACTTTTGAAACTAAGGTTTCATGACTTATTTCAAAGTCTTTTTAAAGTTCTTATAACAGAATTAATTTAAACCAACTTTAATCATTCAAATAATTATATGATTTACCAAACTAACGTGATAAAGGAAAGAATATAAATTTCAGAGTGTTTGTAACCAAGCAGGATTCTGTGGATCCTACTATACAGTTGAGTTCATTTCACATGCTAGTAAGGCAATGCTCAATATTTTTCAAGCTGGGCTTCAGCAGTACATGAATGGAGAACTTCTAGATATACAAGGTGGATTTAGAAAAGGCAAAGGAACCAGAGATTAAATTGCCAACATCCACTGGCTCGTAGAAAAAGCAAGATAATTTCAGAAAAAAAAATCTGCTTCATTGACTACACTAAAGCCTTTGGTTGTGTGCATCAGAACAAACTGTGGGAAATTTTTAAAGAGATGAGAATACCAGACCATCTTACCTGTCTCTTAAGAAACCTATATGCAGGTCAAGAAGCAACAATTAGACATGGACATAGAACAACGGACTGGTTCAAAATTGGGAAAGTAGTGTGACAAGGCTTGTCACCCTGCTTCTTTAACTTATGTGCAGACTGCATCATGTAGAATGTCGGGCTGGATGAATTAAAAGCTGGGATCAAGATTGCAGAGAGAAATATCAACAATCTCAGATATGCAAATATTACTATTCAAATGGCAGAAGGCAAAGAGGCACTAAGAACCTTTTGATGAGGGTGAAAGAAGAAAGCGAAAAGGCTGGCTTAAAACACAACATTCAATAAACTAAGATCATGGCATCTGGTCCCATAACTTCATGGTTAATAGATGGGGAAGCAATGGAAACAGTTACAGACTTTATTTTCTTGGGCTCAAAAATCACTGTGGACAGTGACTGCAGCCTTGAAATTCAAAGATGCTTGCTTCTTGAAAGGAAAGCTATGACCAATCCAGACAGCGTATTAAAAAGCAGAGACATCACTTTTCTAACAAAGGTCCATGTAGTCAAAGTTATGGTTTTTCCAGTAGTCACATATGAATGTGAGAGCTGGATCATCAAGAAGGCTGAGCACTGAAGAATTGGTGCTTTTGAACTGTGGTGCTGGAGAAGACTCTTGACACATGCCTTGGACTGCAAGGAGATCAGACCAGTCCATCCTAAAGGAAATCAACCCTGAATATCACTGGAAGAGCTGATGCTGAAGCTGAAGCTGAAGCTCCAATACTTTGGCCACCTGATGTGAAGAGCCCATTCACTGGAAAAGGCCCTGACATGCTGTCAGACATGACTTAGTGACTTAAAAATAACAACAACAAGGATCCTATGGGGCCTTCTCAGGACAGACCATGCTCCCCCTCCCCACTCCCCACCCCCTCCATGTCCTCTCCTGTTTCTTATCTGTAGGAAAACTATACCCTTTTAGGCCTTCCCCAAATTCCAAAGAATATATTTAATCAAAGAAGTGAGAAAATGCAGAAACAAAGGAAAACATTCAAGTTTGAAAAAATAATAACTTAGCCATTAAACAAAGTCAAAGAACTTTAGTTTCTCCTCAGTGGCCATAAATAATATTCTGAGCTTTATCTTTTAGCTATTTTGTAGACTCTGAAAACCCCACCAGGTGGAAGAAGTTAACTATATGCTGACCACAAGCACAAAGAACCCAGACCAGCTGGAACCAGAAAGTTGAAGATGTTGATTCCTGATGACATCACCATCAACCAATCAGAAGAATGTTCATCTTGGAGTTTGGGTCTTTTGAGCGTGAGTTGCCTGGACTCCTTGCGTGGGGCCCTGCAATAAACACTTTTTCCTTCACCACAACTCAGTATCAGTAGATTGGCTTTACTGCATGAAGGTGAGGGGACTCAAGTTTGGTTTGGTAATATGCTGTTGTTATTACTGTTATTTTTGGTCTAAAGAACTCACATTAGCTCCTAAATCATTTTTCTGAATAATTTATTTCAAGTTGATTTGAAAGTACTAAAAATACATATAAAATTATGTAAAAATCTCCTGTTTGTCAAAACCTGTTAAATCTCTGTAGTTAGAAACAGAACATCTCTGAATTACAATATATTGTTGTTGAAAAGCCATTTTAGAAAGTGTTTTAGCTAGTGCTAAGGAAAGATTACATGTTTCCAAAAACAGTAGGAAATGAATCCTTTCATATGCTTCCCACTGTCTCTTTTTAAGAAAATTACATTCACTTACAATTTAGTATAAGAAATCGATGTAACCTTTCTATACATTAAAATTAAATGTATGTTGATTTCCGGCATTGTTCTCTTCCCAAGGATGTTTGCCAAGGGCTTTTATCCCCCCAGAGAATGGTTATTATCACATAAGTGTATGAATTTTCAACTGGGTCAAGATGTGCCCACTAGTTCATGCCATCTTAAAAGTGATTAATTCTATAGTTTATTATATAAGTTCAAAACAATTTTTGAATAGAAAATATAGACATTCTGAGAAAATGAAGTTTGCAAAAAGGGTTAGTGTAAAAATAAAAATATTCCTGGAATCAAATTACAAAGAGTTATATTGAGATAAAAAATAATTAAAAAAAAATCAATTGAACCTTAAAGTCCAACATGTTATATATGCCTTGGATTGACTAGTTTATTTTTAAATGTTCAAATGATAGTATAATGCAACTGTGAGTCCTTTCAAAGTGTCAACTGCAGTAACAGGCTGAAGGTTTATAGAAGCTGTAGTAATGTCCAGGCAGCATTCATATGGGCCCTGTCTATTCTGCTTATCATTTAGCTGTGGAAGTTCACAATGAATACAGTAATGAACTCCAAAGAAACAAGGTTTTAATAAATATAATTTAGTCCTAAATTCATAAAGTATTATTGCTCTTGATAGTTTCTGATCCAGTTCAAGATCTAAAACATTAACTTCTAAAACCACTAATTTTTGTATAAGCACATGACAAGTTGATAACACCTATCAATATAAACATTGAAGATATTTAAAAAGGAGAAATCTGTATGTTGTGAGACTGTGGGGAAGGATCTGTGGACAAGGGGAAGGATTTCTACATAATTGTCTCATGTAGAAAATGTACTTGGCCAGAGTATCTATTCAATTCATTGACCAGCTAACCAATTGAAGTTTTTCTAATTAAAAACTGGGCACTTTTTTGCACCCAGTACTAAAGGCGAAGAGAACTGAGGCTTTTGGAAAGTGTAAAATACAGAAAATGTTCACACAAAAAAAGAGTAGGAAGGAGGTCTGCTGCTTTCAGAAGATGGTACAGTGTTGGCAGACATAGAAGAGAGTACAGAGCTATTAATCAACTGTGTGGTTTCTGTCTTCTCCAGCATAGAATGGTTTTCATATTGGAAAATTCAGAATCAACAATATAAACGTTTGGCAGCAGCTCCTAACAGAAGAGAGATTTTAGGGAAGCTCCATCTTAAATGAGCTCAAGACTCTGGGACCAAATAGATGTTTGATGCACCATTAGAGGCAGGGGTTAAGGGTATGTATTGTTTTGGGAGTCAGAGAAATCAGGGTTTGAATTTGTTCAACTGCTTATTAGCCGTGTGACTTTAAGCAGTACTTAACCCCCTCGATCCTCCATTTCTTCATCTGTAAAAGAGGGATAATAATACATATTGGATTGCTGTAGCCCTGAAAGAGAGCACAGAATCTGATAAGGTGAGTGCATTCAATAAATGATAGCTTTTACTATTATTATTTAAGAGTTCTGAATCACGTTACTAACATATGTCTTTCAAGTTTTATAAATGACAGATCTTTCACATGCTTTATTGTGTTTAGTCCTTGTTACAACAGTGAGAAGTAGGATTGTTTACATTCATTTTATAGATGGGAGAATAGCGATAGAGATATCCCCCCACCTCCTCCAACCTGCTTCACCAGACTGTGACATGGATTCCTGAACAACACAGGCTAAACTGGATACTATTTCTGTCTCCTCAAGAGTTAAGTCCAGCACTTCATAAAAAATCAAGGAGCAGAGGAAAGATACTGTCAGTCTTGAGAAGTTAATCTAACTTTCTAATTAAAGATAGGAAAAACTTATAAACCAAATAGTGAGGCTTATGCTGATCCTAGAAAATTTGAGAATGTATTTTTAAGTAGATAATTTTTGAGCATTTTTCTTTTAAAGCAAATTCTGCTGCTGCTGCTGCTAAGTCGCTTCAGTTGTGTCCGACTCTGTGCGACCCCATAGTCAGTAGCCCACCAGGCTCCCTCATCCCTGGGATTCTCCAGGCAAGAATACTGGAGTGGGCTGCCATTTCCTTCTCCAATGCATGAAAGTGAAAAGTAAAAGTGAAGTTGCTCAGTCATGTCCGACTCCTAGAGACTCCATGGACTGCAGCCCACCAGGCTCCTCCGTGCATGGGATTTTCCAGGCAAGAGTACTGGAGTGGGGTGCCATTGCCTTCTCCTTTAAAGCAAATTAGGTAGGGTCAAAAAGAAAAGTCCTGCCAAGTTAGCTTCATTTTCTTTTTAGAAAGGAGGAGAATTAAGAAAATAGCTTAAGAAAATGATTTTGTTGTTGTTTAGTCGCTAAGTTGTGTCTGACTCTTTTGCAAACCCCTGGGCTGTAGCCCACCAGGCTCCTCTGTCCATGGGATTTCCCAGGCAAGAATACTGGAGTGGGTTGCCCTTTCCTTCTCCAGGGGCCCTTCCCAACTGAGGATCAAACCTGTGTCTCCTGCTTAGCAGGTGAATTCTTTACCACTGAGCCACCTGGGAAGCCCCAGGAAAATGATAGGCATTTGAAAAGTCTGCCCTTGATTCTTTCTTTATAAAATAATGGAAAATCAACTGGATGACAGCCCTGAATATTCACAATAAGGATGATCTTATTCTTTCATATCAGTTAATTGCAAAGAGAAAATTTTCATTAACATGATCTTCTCTGGTTTCCACAACTGTGTGGAACAGGCAGGGGGGTTCCATTTATTAATTCCATCTAACAACAACAACAATAAAAGGACGCTGAAACTCAGAGCAATTTAGTGGCTTTCCTAAGTTTTATAGCTGTAAGTTTTGAGTTATGTACTGGAATCCAGACTTTGGGCTTTGGAAACTTTCTAGTGTATACTCACAGCTACAGTTAGACCCATGTAAAGTCTGGATTAATTTATCTGCATTAATCTTCAGTACTTACTCATTTCCTTAGTTAAGCAGTATTATTGAGTGTATAATGTGTGCCAGGAATCAAGCTTTTGTTTTGCTTTGTTTCCCCCCTACTCCCAGAGCTGTTATATTCAGTCGGTTGTAAGTAAAGATCCTACTCGCGATGAAGGCATGAGTTCTCTGAACCCTGGGATTGGGTGGCGTCAGCGCTATCAGTCATGGAGAACAGCACTGAATGTTGACATCTTTTCTTTTTTCAGGAAGGAGATGGTTGGGATCTAGGGAAGTTCTTGATAAGAGTTTTTGGCTTGTCAGTGACATTGACTTGGCAACAACCAAATGGAAGGCCAATCAGATAATTGTTCAAAAGAATTACAAGATAGCACATTGATCAACATTAACTAACTGGCTGAGAATTCCTAGTCTGGAAGGTAGTTTCTGAAACAGCACAACTGGACCCTTTCTTTGGCTTCAACTCACAGATTATTATTATCCACCATTTGAATAAAGAAATAGAAGACACGTTTATTATCTAGGAGGAATAGTTAAAAGTGGATAATGAAGATTCAAAGTAATCTAAGTGACCTGAAATGTTGTTGAAACAAATACAATGAAATATACATAGAAAGTTAAGGAAGGGCTTAAAGACTGAAAAAGAGTGTATCAAAAATATGTAGAATCCTGAATTAAGGGAGTCTTAATGGGCCAACTCTGGGAAAATGCAAGCATCAAAATAAACAGTATTAGGAATAAACTGCACCCACAGAATAGGATAGGAAACCCTGAATTCAAATAGGAAAAGTTTGATATGTAATGTGATATAAAAGTACCTTCCCACAAAACGCTTATTAATTGTATATATGGAAAAGAGTAACCACACAGTGGAAGTGCTCAATTAACACATTAATCAAATGATCAAAGTTAACATCATCAGTAATCAGGACAAATCAACATCTTGTGCCAGCAGATAAGATGCAGTGAGAAGAATATGGCATTGATTCCACAGTGTTCTACTCGAACGTACATAATCTGAATCTAATCGTCAGTAAACATCAGGCAAAACCAAACTGAGGGACATTCTGCAAAATAACTTGCCTAAAATTTTCAAAAGTATCAAGATTATATAAGGCAAACAAGGACTAAGAAACTTCCAGTTTGAAAGAGACTGAGGAGTCAGTCATGATGAATAAATGAAATAGGTGATTCTGAATTGGAATGGTTACAATAAGAACATGGTTGGAGAACTGGCAAAACCTAAATGCAGTCTGAAAACTAAATGTGAATAATAGTGTTTTCATGTTCTTGATAACTGTGTTTTGGATAATGGGTAACTATCTTTGTAGGACATACACAATAAAGTGCAAGATATGATGGGGCATCAGGTTGGCAATTAACTCTCAAATGGTTCAGGAAAAAAAGCTGTTTATGTTGTTCTCTACTTGAAGATGTTCTGTAAATACAAGATGGTTTCAAAATTTTTAAAAAAGTAAGAAAATCTAAACAAAAGGCATTACATGTTAATTTTGAAAAGTCAACTGCCTACATGTTAGTTACATACTACTATGTAAATAACTGTGGAAAGCTGAATCTATCAGACTATGAATTTAATAGAAAGCAAAAAAGATAAATAAGAGCTCAAGTATATACACTGTACTATTTTGTTAATTATAATAATTATAGAAATGTACACAAAATAGAAATTAAATTAGATGAGGTAAAAATAAATATAAATACAATTTCTGGCATTTCTTCTTGCATTCTAATGAATTATCCTGCATTGCTCTAGGGTGTCAGGACTACATTTGCAGATCACTGATATAGAAAGGAGACTGTAGACAAATGAAAAACGAAAACACAGATTTTTTTAAGGCTACTGAAGTAGTTTGGGTCAAAGATGATGGTAGCTTGGACTACCATCTAGTGGCAGTAAAAATGGAAGTGGATAGATCAAATGTATGCTTTGGACTTAGAACTTTAGGGCTAAATCAGTGAGGGAAGGATGATGGAAGGACAAAGGAGGAAAAATCAAGAATGACTTCTAGATTTGTGGCTTTCAGAACATGGGGAATGGTAGATGGGCCATCTGGTCTCTGTTTCTGTACTATATAGTTGGGACTAATGAGTAACAAACAGTACAAGGAGGCAGATTTCAACCCAAAGCAGGAAAAAAAAAAAAAATTCTAAGAAAGAAAAGAAACAAACACCAAAAAAATCTACCAAAGATTCTATAAAAGGCACATCTGAACTGGAAAAGAAGTACTAAATGACACTTAAGGGTCCTTCTAGAAAAATTCATGGGTCAAGGACTACAGCTTAGCATTTCCATAAAGAATTCCATATAAGCTCAAAGCAGCTTTACCAAACCAAGTTTATATTATGTACAGACAACTGACAAAGAAGTTTTCACAATGTATCAATATATATTTACCTTCTTTTGAACAACATAAAGTTAGATTAAAAGATAGGTTTTTCACATAATATATTCTGAATACACACTGTAATCATGTTTGCTAAAAAATAAACTAATTTTGAAATTTAGTGGACTTTTTTTGTCTCCATCTGGCTACCGTGTGAAGAAAATTTCATATGAACAATAGTAAAACTAGAGTTGATGCCAAATCTCCTTAAATCTACAACCACGATTCTCACTTTCCACCAACTTTAATTAAAAGAAAAGAGCTATGTGGACCTTTCAGCATGGAATTAGAATACATGAAGAGTTTTGTAATTTTTAAAAATATTAATTTATATTATTGAGTGCTGGCAATGGCAGTAATTTTTGAATTCTCTTTTCTAGAAAATGTCTTAATTTTAAAATAATAATCCAGTATTATTATTTTAATCCAGTTACACATTTAATGTAGCCTTATAAGTACAAATACAACGATGAAAGAAATGAATCCTAATAGTTTCATGCAGATTCTAAAGTCCAGGATGATTATAGGTTACAAAAGCACCCAGTAGTGTAGTAAGAAATTGAAGGGAAGGAGATAGTACAACTGATCACAGTTTATGAATCAAATGTCACACAGATATGTATGTTAGAAGTATACGACTTATTTTCCATATTCTGAAAGGTGTTTGTTTATTACTTCCTTCCAAGTGACATCCTTTCTTTTGTCTCAAAGAGTGTAACTATTTATAGGTGTTAATTTCATTGTTTAGTACTTGCATCTTTAGGTGGAGGGTGAGGGTGGGGGAGGGGTGTCATACCAAGTCTGTGCCTTGTTCTTCATCTCATGGACAAACATCCTCTCGTTTATGAGATGAAAACTCAGCATAGTTTAGATGAATTACTTATTTACCACTCTCTACCCATGAGTCAGACACTGCTAGTTCTGGGGATGACAAAGTTGAATAAGATGGGTCCTGCTCTCAAGGAACTCAGTCTACGTAAGATACATATAACAATGATCACAGCTGGAGTAAAAGCTACAACAAAGACAACCACAGCCTTCTCTGGGTACTCACAGCAGAGTCAGGGAATGGTCCGAGAAGGGGCCACGTTAAATCTGAGTGTAATCATAGGAGTGTCTGGGTGAATTTGGGAGGACAGATATTTAAAATGCAACAACATGGACAAAAGCAGTTTCACAAAGGAACATGACTCAGATGACTCTTGAGGGAGAAGGAGCCATCCAGGTAAGGGCTGAAAGGGAGGCAAAGAGAGAGCTTCAGCAGGAGAAGCATGACGTTCAAATACAAAAAGGGAGAGAGTTTGGCCCTCTGAGAACACAGATTCAGACATAAATTGGCAGGAGATGAGAGTATATAGACAAGTAGCTTCCGAATTCCAGACAGTGGTTCTACAGCCTCCAGCTCTGCGAAGGCTTTAGTACTTAATGGAGTGCTCACAGGAATCCATAGAAATGCTTATGAAAAGAGAATAACCTAATAATGAGTTTTGCATTATAAAACCACTCTGGTTGTAGTGTGAAGAATGCATTGGAATGGAACAGGACTTAAGCAAGGGGATTTGCACTAATCTAAGAGATAAAAGTTGATAGTCAAAGCGAAGATGGGTAACAGAAAGAATGAGAGAAGAAGATTAGAGATTTTAAAGAGGGACTTTTAATAGGGTTACAGGCCATATGTGAGAAGCATGGGAGAGAGAAATTTTGAGAATGAGTCCAGAATGTCTGGTCAGGGTGGCTGAGGGAAAAGAAGCTTCTTGCACTAAGAAATCCTTGAAGGGGAGCAGGAATGAGTGGGAAAATAGTGAATCCTGCTCTGCATCACATTGGAGGCATCTATAAAATACCATCTGGAAGTTTATAGGATGAAACAACAAAGATTTGAGACTCATTAGCATATAAGTCAGAGAAGGCAATGGCACCCCACTCCAGTGCTCTTGCCTGGAAATCCCATGGACGGAGGAGCCTGGTACGCTGCAGTCCATGGGGTTGCTAAGAGTCGGACACGACTGAGTGACTTCACTTTCACTTTTCACTTTCATGCACTGGAGAAGGAAAAGGCAACCCACTCCAGTGTTCTTGCCTGGAAAATCTCATGGACAGAGGAGCCTGGTAGGCTGCAGTCCATGGGGTCGCAAAGAGTTGGACACGACTGAGCGACTTCACTTTCACTTTTCACTGTCATGCATTGGAGAAGGAAATGGCAACCCACTCCAGTGTTCTTGCCTGGAGAATCCCAGGGACAGGGGAGCCTGGTGGGCTGCCGTCTATGGGGTCACACAGAGTCAGACACGACTGAAGCGACTTAGCAGCAGCAGCAGCATATAGGTCATACGTGAATTCACCACAGCACATGACACCATCTAAAGACAGAATAGAGACTGGGAGCCGAGGAAATACCAGCATTTAGAATTAAAGCAAGGAGCACCAGGGAAAGTCTGAGATGAAACAGTTACTGGGTGAACTAGAGTAGCAGAGGGGAGTTAGAGTCACCTATTTAACAGAGTCATAGCATTCCACACTGTGAAAGAGCCAAAGAAGGTGAGAACTGAGCAGGGTCACTGGATTTCACGAGCAGGTGACCTGTTAAATAATATTTTAATAGAACGGTGTGGGAAGAAGGCCAGATTTTTGTAAGCTGAGACATGGTTGGAAAAGTGAAAATGTCTAGATGGTGAGCACAGACTCCTTCAAGACTATAAATGAAAAAGAAAAAATAAAAGAACATGTGTGGCTCTAAGCACTGACACGGGTAAGTGCATATGATGTACTGCTGAGTGAGTGCAAGAACATCTGCCTACAGAAGAACATCTGCCTGCATTGTTATCTCTTTATAATAAAAAGTATTTAAGTTCCATGAGGGCAGGGACTATTCATTGCTGTATCTCCACCACCTGAAATAATACTTGGTTCATAATAGGATCTCAGTAAGTGTTTTTTTGAATGAATGAATGAATAAGTGTACATGTGTATGTATTCACTGAGAGAGATAAAGAAAATGTAAGATACACACCAAACCCTCAGACATGATTATTTCCAGGGGATAATAATTGTGGGAGAAGAAGCAGCTGTCACTTTCTGTTACATAAATTTATACATAGATGAAATCCAGATGAATTGGTTTCATAATAACTAGCTTATTCTACTAGGATTAATTTTTAACATGGGACTAATTTTACCAAGGCATTAGATAGCCTTGGTAAATAGAAAAAGAAATCTAAATGCCAGTTGAATGGAAACACTCATTCATTTTATCAAGGAATTTTCTTTTCAGTAAGGACATCTACTTGGGAGATTACTTTTAGAACAGAAGAAAGAGGATGGTATGTGCTAAATGAATTCTGTGCTCATAGTGACCCCACAGACTACAGCCCAGCAGGCTCCTCTGTCCATGGGATTTCACAAGCAAGAATACTGGAGTGGGTTGCCATTTCCTTCTGCAGAAAATCTTCCAGACCCAGGGACTGAACCCTCTCTACTGCACTGGCAGGCAGATTTTTTACCACTATACCACCGGTGTCTCCTTTTACTAAACAAGGAAAAGGATAACTTATCACATAATTTTAAAAACTCATGCCTATGAATGGTCTTTGCTGGTCATCAGAGCCTGCTGTTTACCCTTGGAATTGTCTTGCTCCAAGGCAATCGCTACACTGATTACAGTTTTCCTGGTCTCCTAAAACACATGGCTGCAAGTCACACCGTAAGTGGTTTCCTTATGAAAACATTCTTTTTACTCTCATCTATAGTGTGTGTAAATTCTTGTTAGTTTCCGTAAAAAAATAAGCTTCGTCCCTAACTAAAGAGACTTTGCCATGACCCCCTTTTCCTGTGATATCTTTTGGATGTATTCCTTTTAAAGAAATACTGGACTTTCTATACTTCATTATTAAAAAAAAAGTTTAAAACATAAAGACTATCAAACATTTAACTAAATGAACATTCACTTATATAGTTAATTGATTCTTTATCTGCAAAATTATTTACAGAGTAAAATTTAACAGGGAACTCCAGAGTGCATTTAAAATAATTTAACTTACAGAGACTTTTTCAAGGACACATGTATTCCATAAAGCAAAGTGTACCCATACTGTCAAAATAAAATTTCTATTTTTCTTGTTATTTTCACTACTACCACAAAGTATTATTAAATCAATGTAGAAAAATGTGATTTATCTCCTCTGTTCTAAACAGAAAATGTGCTTAGAGGTGTAGAACAGAGAGTAGCTTAAATATTAAACCACATTTCATGTTACCAGTTTTGCCCTAGAGACAGGAAGTGTTAAAGAAAATATCTTTAGCTAATATTTTGCTGATATTAGCAGAAATTTTCAAGGTAAAATACAACTTCCTTGTAAAAAATCTTTTAAATTTTTTTTGAAAATATGATCTATTCACTTTTCTCTGTATTTATCAGTTCATCATTTAGTTAGTTCCTCTGGAAATAAGACTGCCATATATTCAAATGTTGGTAAAGTTCAACATTTTCTTTATGGTTCTGACTTTCAGAAAAAAAAAATTAGAACTTGATACTTCTGTTCACCAAGTGTCTTCTGCAGAAACTGGACCAACAAAAATGTGGTAACATTCTTGCATCTTTGAGCAGGATTACCTCCTTCTATCCATGGTTTGCAGATGGTGATTGCAGCCATGAAATTAAAAGACGCTTAGTCCTTGGAAGGAAAGCTATGACCAACCTAGATAACATATTAAAAAGCAGAGACATTACTTTGCCAACAAAGGTTTGTCTAGTCAAGGCTATGGTTTTTCCAGTGGTCATGTATGAATGTGAGAGTTGGACTGTGAAGAAGGCTGAGCACCGAAGAATTGATGCTTTTGAACTGTGGTGTTGGAGAAGACTCTTGAGAGTCCCTTGGACTGCAAGGAGATCCAACCAGTCCATCCTAAAGGAGATCAGTCCTGGCTGTTCATTGGAAGGACTGATGCTGAAGCTGAAACTCCAATACTTTGGCCACCTCGTGCGAAGTGTCGACTCACTGGAAAAGACCTTGATGCTGGGGGGTATTGGGGGCGGGAGGAGGAGGGGACGACAGAGGATGAGATGGCTGGATGGCATCACCAACTCGATGGACATGAGTTTGAGTAAACTCTGGGAGTTGGTGATGGACAGGGAGGCCTGGTGTGCTGTGATTCATGGGGTCGCAAAGAGTGGGACACAACTGAGCAACTGAACTGACTGACTGACCCGTGGTTTGGAATTCTCTTTCAAATAACTGAGTGTCTTTGCACCTGAAATTAGTCACACATGGTGAAAGTACTTCATGACAAACTCATGTGTGTCATCAGTATCTTAGCTGCAAGCCATAGCTTGCAATGGCTCAGCGGAGAAAATCACGGCAGTCTTCAGAAAAGTTCACAAATTCAGTTTAACAAGAACTATGTTTATTAGGAATTTACAATATTCCAGGCACTGAACAGTGGAGGGAACAGAAAGGATAGTGAGAACTTATGATAAATAACTCTATGGGGCATTTATGATATACTAAGTATCAAAAGTAGAAGATGATTTTTCTGTTTTAGGGACGTTTAGAAAAGAATATACTTGATAATTCCTCAAGGCAGTTGGTTTACTGCACTTTCAATAAATTAGCATTATTTGTAAAGAAAGTTTGTCATTCTGTTGTAAAGCAGTTGCAACTGAAGGTAAAGACAATTACTGACTAAAATTTTCATCAATTGGTATGTGTAAATTCTCAAGGCTAGAGCGGTGTATTTTCCTGTAGCCATCATTAGAAATAGAACACAGACACCAACTGACATGTATTAAAAACATGTATTAAATATTTTCTTTCCTTGAAGATGAATTTATGGACTTCTAATCTGTCTGTGGCTTTGCCCTTTATTGGTGTCTTTTCTAACAGTGACAACTATTGATTCTGTCCCAAACACAGATATTGAACTATTTTAAATAGCTTAGGATATATTATTAAAGTGGCAGTATTAACAAGCAATTAGTGCTGGCAGATAAAAAAGTGGAATGGATATTTTATATTCTGAGGTTTTGAACTTTGTAAGTAGTTAAATGAAAGAAATTTAGCAAATTTAAACAGACTCCCTTGCCCTAATCATTCTTATAGATCATCTTTCTTCTATCTACCCCATGTATAAGAATAAGGTTACAACTGACTTAATTTCATATAATAACGTCTTTGATTCAGTTTTTTCCTTTGTGTAGAAAAATACCCAGAGTATTCGCTAAATTATTCTTAAGAAGTTCTAGTATGCTTGAAATACTTCATAGTAATAATAATTCTAAAAATTGGAGGTAGAAAAGAAAAATAAACATGCCCCGAAGACCCTCTACACAGGTTTTTGGTTTTTTTTCTTTTTTGGTTAAGATTATAGACAATAAAATACAGAAACAATACAGTAAATTGTAAAATGTTACACAAATGTTGGGCTTCCCAGGTGGCTCAGTGGTAAAAAATTGGCCTGCAACGCAGAAGCCACAGGAGAGGTGGGCTCGATTCTTGGGTTGGGAAGATTTCCTGGAGAAGGAAATGGCAACCCACTCCAGTATTCTTGTCTGGGAAATCCCATGGACAGAGGAGGCTGACGGGCTCATCCATGTGGTCGAAAAGAGTCGGACACAACTGAGAACAGGCATATACATGTTAATTATAACCATTATTATATCTTCTCTCTTCTATGCATTTCCTTTCCATGAACTCCTTAACTCCACATCCTTCTCCCACTGCTCTGTTGTGTGCAAATGATGAAACCAAGCAAAGCAAAAGATAATGTCATCATTTGGGATGAGGGAATTACTGTCTTGCCCACTGTCTTTCTTCCTGACAGTTAGATTGGAAATTCCAATAGTCAAACTGAAGTTCACCCCATGTGGTTGCTTATTTTCAACCTTACTTGACTAATTTGTCAATTCCTTTAAATGTCTATAGAGTAATGCAAAGAAATCATTCACATTGATTTACAGGGAAACCCATGTGCCAAGTACTCAGTTTTACTTTAATAAAATAAATGTTCTGAATAGAGACAGTCTTGTAAGAAGAAGGATTTGTTGTTGTTCAGTTGCTCAGTCATGTCTGACTCTTTGCGACCCCATGGACTGCAAAACACAAGGATTCCCTGTCCTTCTCTATCTCCCAGAGCTTGCTCAAACTCATGTCCATTGAGTCAGTGATGCTCTGCCGCCTGCTTCTCCTCCTGCCTTCTATCTTTCCCAGCATCAGGGTCTTTTCCAGGGAGTCAGCTCTTCCCATCAGGTGGCCAAAGTATTGGAGTTTCAGCTTCAGCATAAATCCTTCCGATGAGTATTCAGGATTGATTTCCTTTAAGATTGAGTGGTTTGATCTTCTTGCAGTCCAAAGGACTCTCAAGAGTCTTGTCCAACACCACAGTTTGAAAACATCAATACTTCAGTGCTCAGCTTTCTTTATGGTCCAACTCTCATATTCATATATAATTACTGGAAAAACCATAGCTTTGACTAGACAGACCTTTGTCTGCAAAGTAATGTCTCTGCTTTTCAATATGCTGTCTGGGTTTGTCATAACTTTTCTTCCAAGGAGGAGGTGTCTTTTAATTTAATGGCTGCAGTCACCATCCACAATGACTTTGGAGCCCAAGAAAATAAAATCTCACTCTTTCCATTCCCACCACCCCCCTTTATTTGTTTTATGAATGTTGAGTTTTAAGCCTACTTTTCTACTCTTCTCTTTCACCCTCATCAAGAGGCTCTTTAGTTCCTCTTGGCTTTCTGCCATAATGGTGGTATCATCTCCATATCTGAGATTATTGATATTTCTCACTCTATTATGTTATTAGAATGTTCAATATGTCATATGCTTACCAATAATTCTGTGATCTATTACTTGCCCTTGTCATTAAGGGTTATTTTACATTAAATTTACTATCCTGTAAAACAACAGAGCTGAGGATTAAAATGGCAAATTCACTGCAAAGAATCTCTACTCACCAGTTTCCTCATTTCCATTTTTATGCCTCAGTTTACTCAGTTGCTTCAGTAACCTGAAAATGAGGTTAATATTAGCACATTTCTCATTGAGTTCTTATGAGGATTAAAAAAGCTAGCATATGCAAAGTGCTTGGAGAAGGAAATGGCAACCCACTCCAGTATTCTTGCTTGGGAAACCCCATGGACAGAGGAGCCTGGTGGGCTACAGTCCATGGGATCACAAGAGTTGGACACAACTTAGCGACTAAACCGCCGCTGCCACCCCCACCATGCAAAGTGCTTTAAACTGTGTCTAGCACAGAGAAACACAACAGAAGAAAAATCAAAGGGTTCAGTGCGGTTACTAGAGTTTTGGCAGACTTAACACGTTCCCCAACCTCTGCTTGTTGTGTGGTCTCCAAGTAGTTACCACTTGTCAAATTTTGGTGTAGCAATCAAGAAGAGTATCAGAAGTATCTAACAATATGATTTGAATACATCTCCCTTTTTCAGCTATATACCTTTAAGAAACTAAGTTATCTTCACATACTTCAAATATAACAACAGTGAAAATCCAATTATCTTCTATTAAGTCAGGCATTAAAGAGAGTAGTAAAATTAAAAATAATGCTACCTTTCTCACTTCTTTTTAGAAGAGCATAGTTATAAAACTATCTTATTTATGTTAATATGTAATTGGTTTGTCATTTTAAAATAAATAAATATTTTAAGAAATTCTCAGTTTTAATTTCTATTGTGGCAAAAATCAACAGAATTAACTCATATAAGCAAAAGACTTTGGAGTCTTTTGTGATTTTTGGGAGTGCAAAAGGGCCCTGAGGCCTAAAAAGTTTGAGAACCATTGATGTCTTAATATTCTCTTTAATTATTCTATGATTGAAACTTTCTGAATAGATATACCAATCATTACCAAACTTAACTAACAAATACGTCTATGAAATAGTATTTTGTGGTAAAAAGAATAAAAGATTATGAGTAGAAATGCTAACACTGACTCCACTGTTAACTCTCTAGTAAAGTGAAAAAAATGATTTTTTAAAGCCAAAACAGTATGCCAGTTCTGGTAAAATTCAGTGGTGAAAATTTTCTGTATTGCTTTCTTCAGCTTCTGGAGTAGCTGGCTTTAGTTTTTCCAAAAAAAGTAAAGTAAGTAAAGAAAGAAAAGAGTATTTTTCGTATCTGGGTTGACACTGAAGCTGAAAGGTATATTGTCCTAGGAAGAAGATGAAATTTAGCTGTGATCAGGGCTCAGCTCTAGGAAGAGATGACCATGAGACTGTGTGAACCCCTAGTAATGAAGAGAACTCCTTGGGACACCATGGGTTACCACAAAGAGATGAAATCAGTTTTAGGTAAATGAAATCTCAAAGAAAAGGGTAAAGCTGAGCATTAACAAACAGGATTGGCTAAAGTAAGTCAATTCTCCATGTGTCCACATCCGCTTCTTCAAAATGGAAAGATAATACTTAACCTCACAGTATTAAAGACATTAAAATGAGTTTACCTAAGTAAAATGTCTATGCAAACTACAATATGCTAAATAAATGGATATTTTAAAAGTAATAAGTGGAACTCTGGATCTGTCCTCGGAACACACGCTTTCGGTCCTGCTCCATCACTTGGATCCATTGCCTACTCTTCCTATACCTAAGTGCCCCCTCCTGCGTGAGGAGCACGGGCAGTTAGTGAGATGGAGAGCTAGAGAGATGGCAGAAACCTGTTGCTATGCAACATGACCCCACGTTTTCAGAAAAGTTAGTAACGCCTCAGAAAAGCACTGGGAATCTTATGGAAAAAGGAGAGGGCAGAAGTTCCCGGGTCAGCGACAAGAAGAGGAAGCTGGAAGCTGGACAGATGCAGGCACACAGCCTAGGAAAGGCAGAGAAATGATGGGAAGGGCTTGGCCAGCCCTGATTATGAAAGAGGGTGTGGATTATGGTTGCCTAAATGACTGCTCCAAATGACATCTGACATTCACTTAATATGATCAGAGTTGTAACACATGTCTTTCCCCTGAGGTTGCTGTGAAAGTTACATAAGATAATATGTACAGAGGCCCTTTAACAAAGAATGAAGGATTATACAATTTCAGTGCTGCTGTGCTGCGCTTAGTAGCTCAACGTGTCTGACTCTTTGTGACCCCACGGACTCATTTGTCCATGGGGATTCTCTAGGCAAGAATACTAGAGTGGATTGCCGTACCCTCCTCCAGGGGATCTTCCCAATCCCGGGATCGAACCCAGGTCTCACACATTGCAGGTGGATTCTTTACTGTCTGAGCTACCAGGGAAGCCCTACAATTTCAGTAATCATTATTAAGTAGTATAAGAACAAAACAGAGTCCTGTTGAAAAAATATTAAATTTCATCCTTATTCTAAAAGAATAAGATTGCTTACAGAATCCTGCAGATACCTCTCATAGAGACAACCCGGGTGTTGAAATAGCTTTGCATCTAACAGGATTCAAGCTCTGTAAAGTAAGTATTGTCATGTTTTATTAAAGATTTCTAGTTAGGAACTAGAAACCTACAGTTCTATGGAAAGGAATCACTTCCTTCTGTATACTGAACACTTTGTTCTATACCCCTTTGCATTTTAATAAAGAAAAAGTAACTTGATATTCCCATGTATAAAAGCCAACAGCTAGTTTCTGGGAGTTAGAAGAAAATGATCCTACCATTCTGCCAAAGATCAAAATTATTCTCTAGATCTTGTAACAGGGCAGTTTCAGTATGAATGGTAAGGCTTCTATAGAATGTTAATGTTTACATAAATGTTCAAATCTCATAAAATACTCTTTATAAAAGTGGTCAGTAGCTTCTGGATACAGGTGAGCACACAAAATAAAAAAAAAGTCATTCAGTCGTGTCTGACTCTTTGCGACTCCATGGACTGTAACACACCAGGATCCTCTGTCCATGGAATTTTCAGGCAAGAATACCGGAGTGGGTTGCCATTTCCTTCTCCAGGGGATCTTCCTGACCCGGGGATTGAACCCAGGTCTCCTGCATTGCAGGTAGATTCTTTACTGTTTGAGACACCAGGGAAGTCCTGGACACAGGTGAGTAAGCAAAGTACACATTTATAAAATAAGGCAGCAAACATGAAAATTACTCAGGATTCACTTGCAAAATCACTGTGCATTACAAACTACTGATACATTTGCAGAAATGGGTTAGGATAACTATTGGTGATACAGCTAAAGAAATATACTAGCCAACATCAGGAAACTCCTTTCACAAAACTGTAAAACTTTTATAAAATAAGGGATCTGGAATTAGGAAGTCTCCAGGGCCTTTCTGTTCTAACAATCTATGAATCAGTAACTTTTACAAGCAATTAGAAGCGGGAAGATGAGCTGAATTCTCCTAAAATGAAAACTTTAAAGAGAGAAATCATAAAGAATCTGGAGCGACACAGACTTAGAATCAAAGTCCGCACCAAATGTTAAGTCCCCATGGGGCATGAGTTATCACTATGACCTGTTTTGAATGCCTACTGTGATAAGGTAAATCTGCATTCAATGTACCTTATCACCTTTTAGAATAAGAATGAAGTTTAACATTTTTTGAATAGCTTTGAGGTCCGAATAACCAGAAATGTCACATTCTCATTCTTGAACAATTTAATCTGGGCCACTGCCAAGCTTAAGGAAGGTATCTGATAAAAAGCAATAGCACCAGTAATGATATCTTGGAGCATTAAAGCTGGGGTTACTGCATGAATGGGATGGCTGAACTATGTGGACATTCTATGGAGTTGAATTCAACTCACCAAACAAAGAGAGCAGAATATTGTTTAAAATTCTCTGAACTAGATGTACAGATACACATTTTTAAGTAACCATAACTGTGAAACCACTGGGAAACACAAGTGTAGAAAGAAAAATTGTTAAGTTTTAAACTTTGAGTCATCTTTGGTTAAAATGAAAAAAAAGTATAGAAAACCATGGTATTTGATGACAGGCCCTGAGTGAAAAGAATCTTGTTGACACAAGTGCTTTGCAACTTCCATAAACGATGTTGAGTATTACTCATTCCAGTAACAGAAGGAAGAATACAAAGAACCAGGCTGTTAAGAGACTGGGAATTGGGAGGTGTGTGCAAAGGATTTAGAGAAGATTCTTTTAGCTTATACACACTCTTTTTCTTATTATCTTGAATGACAGTTCCTATGTTTAATGTTTATTGAGAGGGGACAAGAGGTTCTCAGAGTTATTCACCTGAAACTATAAAATTTGTTTAATCTACCAGGAATGTAACTTTTAACCAAGAGACTAGGTTAACCACAAAGCTGATTAAAAAGGCTTGCTCATCTAGGCTGGAAATGAAGCCACCAACTTAGTGATTATTAACCCATCATTCTGGGAATAATCTCACCAGCCTTGTGTTAATTAAACTCAACACATGGCATAGCTTCTGTTCTTAGTCAGAAAGCTACAGTTACTTGAGTTCAGCGTTCCATTTTGCAAATTACTAAAATAAAAGCTGCCTCTAGCCATTTCTAATCCAAATGTAACATAAAATTTCATCTTTCACAATAGTCACATACAGACAGTCTGATGGACAACAACCAGGAATGAGGTGCCTTGGTGAAAACTTCAGGTGGACAGTGAGTCTAAATATCTAAACATCAATGAATTCTCAAATAATTCTAAGAAGAAAAAACAAATAACAATCACTATGCCTGTACAACATGAACAGGGCAGATGTTTTCTTCCCTATGATCCATCTTCCTCATTCAAATATGAAAGACAGCAACGTCAACATCAGAGTTTGTGAAGGAAGTAATGTCCACTACAGAGAAAAACACTCAAAACTGCAGGAACTATCTGTCTACTTCTCTTTCCAAGGCAGCCCTTTGCTTAAGTGAAACTTCATGCTTTGGTCAAAGATGCTCTGTTAGGAAAGTACTGAGCCAAAATCCTTGGTATGAAATTAAAAATAAGACCAAATCAAGTATTGTTATTCATTTTATTAATTCCAATTACTAAGAGTTTGCAGTCAATGAAGAACTGTAATTTAACACTTAAGTTTTACAAGTGTTTTATAAGTGTTTATAAGGAGGATTATTAACAAATATTCTAATTATTCTTTTATGACCAGCTAATTGTCCCATGTTTAATTATGGCAAGTATAACATAATATCCCATCAACTCTATCATTATGCTTTTTCCCAAATATATTAGTTGTGTTCTGTAGTTGTTTTATGAAAGTAATGGTAGATTAAACTCCAATCAATCATTATGATATTTTCAGCATGGGAAAATGATAATTTTTACTGCAGTCCTCATATTTTTGGGCTTCCCAGCTGGCTCAGCGATAAAGAATCCACCTGTCAATGCAGGAGATGCAGGTTCAATCCCTGGGTCAGGAAGATTCTCTGGAGAAGGAAATGGCAACCCACTCCAGTATTTTTGCCTGGAAAATTCCATGAACAGAGGAGCCTGGAGGGCTACAGTCCGTAGGGTCGCAAAGAGTCGGACACAACTGAATACCACTCCTCCTCCTCACGCTTTTACTCATATACTATATGAAAGAAGAAAGTAGTGTCTGATCATGAAAGAATTTTAGAATATTCTGAAACAAATAGCATTACGTTAGAATGCTTTATCTGATGATTTATTAAACCTGTCAGCTTTGTTTGATTTTATGAAAGCGATTCATTCCCAGATTCCTTTCTAGTGTACCCTACAGAACAATGTGGTTTGTTGTGTATTGCATACAGAAGTGCTGAGTGAACTATGTGATGATTAATTTTTGTGTCCACTTGGCTAGGCCATGGTACCCTGATATTTGGTGAAACATTCTAGATGTTTCCGTGAAAATATTTTTAGATGAGAGTAACATTTAAATCAGCAGATTGAATGAAACAGATTATCCTCCGTAACGTGGGGAGGCATATTCCAAGCACTTGAAGGCCTTAATAGAAAAAGACTGAAGTCTTCGGAAGAAGGGGGAATTCTCCCAGTACAGTGCCTTGATACTCAACTGCAGGCTTTATAGCCTGGTGGCTTATCCTGAAGATTTTTGGACATGCCAACTTTCAAAATCATGTGAGCCAATTATGTTAAAAAATCTCTCTGCAGCTATTTTTATTAAAACTAATTAAGTTAAACTAAACTAAAATTCAGTTTCTCATTTTCGAGGTTTCAATAGTCACATGTGGCTAGTGGCTATCATATTGAATAACACAGATATTGAATATTTTTATCATTGAATACAAGTTTCATTGGACCACACTTCTCTAGCATAAAAGTACCTAGATATAAATTTTACTTTGAGGGCTTATTACCAATGTGAACTTTGTGCATTTAGTTTCCTCTCATGTAATATAATACTGGTAGAATTTATCACCTAGTGTTGTTTTGAGAAATGTTTTATAATTTATGTAAAATACTTATTTTTTGTAAGCATTCATTAATTCTTAGATTTTACTGTTATTACCATAGTCCCTAATTCTAAAATGCTCATTTTTCATTGCTTAACAATTTCAAAATTAAGTATTTTATAACTAACTTACATATTTAACATGATTTTATTTAATATATTGGTTCTGTACTATTAATGGCATCTTATAATCAATAAAATATGAAATATCTTCCCAGAGCAATGTATGTGTTTGAAATTTGCATATCAAAGTGGCATAAAATTCTAAAAGCATCATAAGATGTAAATTAGGCAGGAATCCTGAGATGAAGAGCTTGGAACAAAGATAATTTTTTAAATTTTATATCATAACAATAAAACTTCAAATCTATGTCCTACTCTTCATATTATGAAAGATTTCCAGCAAATATTTACTTATTTGTTTAAAGACAGAAGACCCAGAGTCCTCTAGCTTTCTTCAGTTTTATAGTTAACTTCCTCCTTCTCTCCCCTCCTCCCTCCGTCCCTCCCTCCTTTTCTTCCCAAACAAGTGCTGCTCAAACAAAGGTGAATAAGACCTAATGGCTTATCTCAAGGAGTTTCCAGCCAAACAATAAAAGATAAGGTAAACATCCAGGTAATTTCAATTCAGCCAGTTAAGTGCTTAAATAGGGGTGATGGCAGTATGATATGGAAACTCAAATGTTGGCATTTCAAGAAAGTTCAAAGAAATATTCCCTGGGGAAATATTTAAGCTGAGTCTTGAATATAGAACACAAAAGTGAAGAGGGTAGGAATAAACCTTTCAAGCAGAGGCTTAATGATGTGAACTGGCACAATGGTGGAATTTTAAGTAGCTCGATCTGGCAGGCAAGAGCCAGGGCTGAGGATGTTGGGGAGGGTTTCGTGTGGTAAAGGACAGGTAAAACTAGCTAACTGGGGTGTCTGATGATAGGACTTCACCAATAGAACTCTACTGTCTTCAAAATATTTTAGCTTTCGATTTATAGCAAGAGAAAATTCCTCTACTAAGGAATGGGGAAGCTTCCCTTGTGGCTCAGCTGGTAAAGAATTCGCCTGCAATGCGGGAGACCTGGGTTTGATCCCTGGGTTGGGAAGATGCCCTGGAGAAGGGAAAGGCTACCCACTCCAGTATTCTGGCCTGGAGAATTCCAGGGACTGTATAGTCCATGGGGTCGCAAAGAGTTGGACACGACTGAGCGACTTTCACTTTTCAAAGTTTCAAAATATTGGAAGTGGGGGAACAGGCATAAAGCCCAGGAGCTGCCCACAGAGGGCAGGGCGAGGCGATGAGGTATGCCAAGAGGGCACGGCACGACGGCGCACTGGAGCCCCACTGCAAGGCAGTGTGTTAGGCACTCAGTCCTGTCTGACTGCGACCCCATGCACTGCAGCCCCCGGCTCTGTCCACTGAATTCTCCAGGCAAGAATGTCGGAGTGGGTTGCTATTCCCTTCTCCCAAGGATCTTCCTGACCCAGGGATCGAGCCCAGGTCTTCTGCATTGCAGGCAGATTCTTTACCATCTGAGCCACCAGGGAAGCCCCACTATAAGGGAGCGAAGTACTGAAATAAAAGGTTGGAACACCGCAAGCCAGCTTCACACACCCCACCCTTGACAATGTCTGAGCAATCAGAGGATGTTCCACAGAACGAGGAATAGCTACACTGCACACAGTGCAACAATGCGGACGGCTCTGAAGCGGGGTGTGAGAGCAGCATCTCATAAACTCAGAAGAAAAAGATGTACTCTGTCAGAATTAAGGTACAAAGTTAACCAGGTTAGGGAGGAGTTTTGATATCGATAGAAGTCACTTGATGGAGCCGCTCACTGACATCTGACACAGTTACCAGGGACATTCACACCTATATAAAAAGAACTGTGTAATTCAGAATGAGGACCACTGGCCTGCAAGTCAGCCAGGAAAAGAGGTGAGAGGGGCAGTCTTTATTCTTGTGTTTCCAAGGATGCTCTGCTATTTAAGTGCCTTGGATCTTCAACTCTTCCATTTTCAGGTAACTGTTTATCTCTAAGCAAAGATGTAAGTTAGGCACTTGGTCAGTGGTTTCCAAGCTGATGTGTCCACCATGGGGAAGGTACAAGGCATAAAGAAAAGGTTAGAAATACTGTGCGTATTTTAAAATTCTTATAAAATTTCTGATTTGGGAGGTATTATTTCTTTTTTTTTTTTAATTTTATTTTTTATTTTTTATAGGTATTATTTCTTATAATACATATTAAGTAGTATTTGTATGTGTAATACATGATTAAATAAATATGTATGTATATGTTGGGGGTACCTGCTAATCTTTTAATTCCAAGTTGTTTGCAATAAAAAAAAAAATAGAACTTGAAAGCCATAAAACATTAGAATCAGAAGCATGTCTACCAGTTCTAGGCTCACTAACCATTTTCTGCTTATAATTTGGCTTCCATTCAAGCAGAGAATGAATGCAGTGGTTATGTCAACACAATAGCATTCTATACCATATGAGAATTTGCATTTTAGGATAATAAATAATTACTCGGTCTATGTGTTTATTATGTTAGCTACTAAGCATCTATTTGTAGGAAAAAGATCCATTTTCAATGCAGTGGCTGAAAACTCAAATACTATACTCCGAACCATGAAAACTTGAGTTAAATATCAACCAGTTAAGTACCAATAATTAAATACTGCTTTTTAGTGTGATTTTTCAATATGGTTCACACATGTTTCTGACATGGAGCCAATAGAAGTATAAATAAATATGCATAAAAGTAAAGACTGTCAGTGGCTCAGCTCCCTTTGCTTTGGCCCCAAAAATATTGAATTTGGTTCAAATTCAATATTTTGAACAAGAGGAAAAATAAGAGTGAAGTTTCCCTATTCATTAACAACTTTACTCTCCTCTGGAACCTCTGGTCATGGTTTAAAATAATTCTTGGATTATTTTAGGATGGGAGAAGCTAAATATCTTTCTCCTCTGAGGAAGTTTTGCATGTAAGCAAGAACTCATGTCAAGGTGTTCAGAATATTTGCAAGAAAAAAGTAATAATTGTAAGAACAAATAAATAAAAATTAGAACTGAATTGAAGAACAGGGAACATCTTGATCCAGGAGAAACTAAAATGCAATTTAATATGCTGATTCAAAATTAAATGGAAGGAAAGAGCAAAAGCAATTAATGAGATAACCAAAGCTACAAAGGGTAAAGAAGAAGAACAATTGAGCAACTTTCTCACCTGCTTAGAAGAGAGGAAAGCCACTTAAAGAAAGAACAGTCATTCTCCTCTCCACTCCATTCCTCACTCATTTTGTTACTATGTGCATGCTAAGTCACGTCAGTCATGACCGACTCCCGACTCTCTGAGACACCATGGGTTGTAGACTGCCAGGCTCCTCTGTCCATTGGATTCTCCAGGCAGGAATACTGGAATGGGTTGCCATGCCCTCCTCCAGGGGATCTTCCCGACCCAGGGATGGAACTCAGGTCTCTTATGTCTCCTGTACTGGCAGGCAGGTTCTTTACCACTCAGTGCCATCTGGGAAGCCCTATTTTGTTACTGAAATTTATTTAAATAAATGTTAACAAACCAGCTATTTCCCCCTGGTCATGGTTCAAAATAATTCTTGGATTCTTTTAGGATGGGAGAAGCTAAATATCTTTCTCCTCTGAGGAAGTTTCACATATAAGCAAGAACTCACGTCAAGGTGTTCAGAACATTTGCAAGAAAAAAGTAATAATTGTAAGAACAAATACATAAAAATTAGAACTGAGTTGAAGAACAGGGAATATCTTGATCCAGGAGAAACTAAAATGCAATTTAATATGCTGAATCAAAATAAACTGAAAGGTAAACAAAGGGACAATGAAATTATTAATCCCAAACAGAAAAGAATGATGAGAATTAATAACAAACCAACAAAGAAACCAAGACAGGAACTGAACATCACAGCCTCAAAAGTGGCAACAAGGAGAACCCACCAGAAGGCCCGGAGGGAAAGATGCAAGAAATGAGAGAAAAAGAAAACAGCTCAGAGACTTCAACAATTGGCTATTACTTAGATTGCTAGCGATTACCTAATTTTCATTCTTAGGCAGGGGATTTAAGAGTATAAATGTATTTTTAAATAATTAAAACTGATGCAATGGCCAAGAAATCCGTTCAGTCAGCATACTCAGTCCCCGTCATAACTAAAATAAAGTAAAATATTTGTAGTGAAGCTTAGACTCTGAGAAACTGGAGGGAAATAATGGGGAAAGGATACTATCTATAAATTGTGTTATCTGAAAATCCAGATTTTTCCCAAGAAGTTAATGGCAAAACATATATGAATTCCTGGAACCACAATATCAGCCTAAATCTGGCAAAACTCATAAAAATCCTTCCCTAAACAAGCCTTTTCTTTTATAAGAAACAGCATAGACTATATTTCTATAGAATATCATCAATTTGTAAATGATCAAAGCAGAGTTTTGTAGCAAAAATTAAGACTCTATTTACATTCTACCTTTCCACTCATGAACATCAAGACTACTGTCTCATTTGTCAAGTATATTTGCTTTCTGATAGTGTATTTTTAGCTCTGCAGATCACTGGCAAGACCCTTTCCCACAACACTGACGGGTGCCCACCACCCTCTGGCTCAGCTCCACTCCTATTTGGTCTTTTATTCCTATTTAAGTCACAAGCCAGATGAAACCTGAGTTTCCTCACATCACTGTCTCCAAATAGATGAAGACTCTGTATATTCATTCCTCCTTTTACTCCCATTTGCAACTTCGCCCCAACACCATGTGTCCTCTGGAGTAGGTATAAGTGAAGTTAATTTAATCTTCACTCTTTTCTTGAATGTGATCTTTATTCTCTTGTTGCCACTGACAACTGGATCTCCTGACAGCACTCCATTCCCTGTAGCTCCCTCCAGCGGTGGCCCTTCTTTCTTCCATCTGCTCTTAACACCCAGGCTGAAAGCAGGGTAAATGCCCTACTTGCACTTCGTTACTACTTCCAAACAGTTCTTCTCCTCCCCATAAACGGGAGCATTGAAATCCATGTTATCAGACTATATAAGATACTGAACTTCAGTTCTACAGATTTTTGGCTCTTGGTTTACTGCAAAACACTCTTCAACTCAATTTCAATATCCACATGAATGATTCTCCAATGTCCTGAACTCAGCTCCTTGACCATCCTCTATTCCCACGATCTTGTCCCCCAGCTACCAACTCCTAAGATCATGTTTTAGAGCTTATCATTACCATTTATGGGCACCCCACTAAAGTCACAACTTCAAGCACTTCGTGCTCTAAACACTGAATTATTCTTTTTTAGCTCATTCCTTCTAGCACTTAAATTGTTTTTAGAAAAAATCTGTGCTCTCTGAGACCAGCAATCAGTTTATTCTACTACCTTTTCACTATCCTTGTACCATTGCCTAGTATGAATCCCATGTGCATTCCTTGTAATTACTTTTTTGTACAAGTGTGAAACTCTTCTTTCCCTCTTTCTGACTTTATCACATTCTTTTGGTAAACTTCAATTCTGTCTAAATCCCAATTCAATTTTCTGCCTAAGCCATTTCCTGAAAAAAAAAAAAAAAAGGAAAAAAACTAAAATGATGCGTGCTAGTCTCACTTTAAAGTCATTACTATGATTTCCAAGTGGGCCCATAGTGATAGCCATCAATTCCTACTTTATTTTCCATGTTCATCACCTCTCTCAATTCCCTAGGTAAAATATTTAATATTTATACTCCTCTCAATGCTCTAACAGCTCCTCTTTCATCCTCACTCTCAGCTCATAAAGTCACTTCTTGATTCACAAGAGGAAGCAGAACGACTCAGATTCTGTTTTAATTTCCACAGAGCACTCAACCCATACACTGTGCGTTCCTTCCTCCTTCACGGATAAAGCCAGTCCTCCACCTTGCCCATTAGATCTCATGACCTCTGTCATGACCCAGGAACATCTTTTCAAAAATTCTGTCACCCTATCTTTAGCATCAGCAGAGTCTTCCTTTCTGTTGAACCAATCCCACCAACTTACATAACACTGTTGCTGTTATTTATTCCATCTTACAAAATATCTTTTCTTGACACTATTTCCCTGTCCAGCTACTACTCCTTGAAATATTTGTTAACACTTATTTCCACCTAGTTTTCTCCCATTCTCTCTTGAACATATTTCTAGTAGGTTTTTCTACCCACTACTCACTAGAAGATCACAACTGACCTCCATGTTGTTAAGTTCAATGGTCAATAATCAGTCCTCCTCTCTCTTGATTCCATGAGTAACTTTCAGCAAGTTGAGCACTTGCTTCTCTTTTACATTCTCTGTTCTCTTGGCTTCCAGACCACTCTTGGTTTTCGTCTTACTTCACTGGCTGCTTCCTTTTAGTATCCTTTTGATCCCCTCCATCCACTACTCTTAACTCTGGAGTGCTCAGGTTCAACTATGGATCCCATGTAATCTTATGTCTTTCATTTGTATCTTCAGATATATAATCTCTCTTCCAAACCCTCGCTTCTTGTATTTAATTGCTTACATGATAATTCCACTTTAACATCTAAAACTTGCCTCATACATAACAAGGCTCAAATAAAACTTCTCCTTCCTCAAAAGTAAAAAATTCAAAACAATAAACAATTTAAAATTGTATATTCTAAACCTTCGAGTTTATCTTTTGTTCAACTGGAATATGAACTGATCCAAGAAAGTAACAGCAAACAAAACCAGTTTTCTGGTGTAAACTTGATTCAGGGCTTCTCTATGTAGCTCCAATACTTTGGCCACCTGATGCAAAGAGCCAACTCACTGGAAAAGACCCTGATGTTGAGAAAGATTGAGAGCATGAAGAGAAAGGGGTGACAGAGAATGAGATGAGTGGATGGTATCATCAATTCAATGGACATGAATTTGATCAAGCTCGGGGAGACAGTGGACAGAGGAGCCTGGTGTGTTGCAGTCCACCGGGTCACAAAGAGTCAGACATGACTTAGCAACTGAACAACAACAAAATCAAATAATTAGGGAATGCGTTGTCCATTATATCCTCACCATAATTCACAATGTAAATAAATACAATATATGATGCTTTAAGCTAGAAAACACATAATGATCATATGGGTAACAGCTTTGACTTAGTCTGACCTTCTCCTCATTCATGTAATAGACACATATTAAGCAATTTCTGTGGGTAAGGCACAGCTTTAGATGCCATGATGAATGGCATCTATATATATATAAAATATATATATAAGTATATATATATATGTATATATATATATGTATGTGTGTATATATATATATATATATATATATATATATATATATATATAAGATAAGATATATAAGTAATAAAGGGCTAAGTAAGGAGAACAAAGAGACGGGCATACCAGACCACCTGACCTGTCTCTTGAGAAACCTGTATGCAGGTCAGGAAGCAACAGTTAGAACTGGACATGGAACAACAGACTGGTTCCAAATAGGAAAAGGAGTATGTCAAGTTTGTATATTATCACCCTGCTTATTTAACTTACATTCAGAGTACATCACGAGAAACGCTGGGCTGGAGGAAGCACAAGCTGGAATCAAGATTGCCGGGAGAAATATCAATAAACTCAGATATGCAGATGACACCGCCCTTATGGCAGAAAGTGAAGAGGAATTAAAGAGCTTCTTATTGAAAGAGAAAGAGGAGAGTGAAAAAGTTGGCTTAAAGCTCAACATTCAGAAAACTAAGATCATGGCATCTGGTCCCATCACTTCATGGAAAATTGATGGGGAAACAGTGGAAACAGTGGTTGACTTTATTTTGGGGGCTCCAAAATCACTGCAGATGGTGACTGCAGCCATGAAATTAAAAGACGCTTACTCCTTGGAAGGAAAGTTATGACGAACCTAGACAGCATATTAAAAAGCAGAGACTTCACTCTGCGAACAAAGGTCCATCTAGTCAAGGCTATGGTTTTCTCAGTGGTCATGTATGGATGTTAGAGCTGGACTATAAAAAAAGTTGAGCGCAGAAGAATGATGCTTTTGAACTGTGGTGTTGGAGAAGACTCTTGAGAGTCCCTTGGACTGCAAGGAGGTCCAACCAGTCCATCCTAAAGGAGATCAGTCCTGGGTGTTCATTGGAAGGACTGATGCTGAAGGTGAAACTCCAATACTTTGGCCACCTGATGCAAAGAGATGAGTCATTTGAAAAGACCCTGATGCTGGGAGGGATTGAGGGCAGGAGGAGAATGGGACGACAGAGGATGAGATGGTTGGATGGCATCACCGACTCAACGGGCATGAGTTTGAGTAAACTCTGGGAGTTGGTGATGGACAGGGAGGCCTGTCGTGCTACAGTTCATGGGGTCGCAAAGAGTCGGACACGACTGAGTGACTGAACTGAACTGAAGGAGAACAAGACATAAACAGCAATACATGCAAGACAGAAAATTATTTGTCTGCCCTGAAGAGGAGGAAACTAATTTTGGTTGGACAAACAGAAAGGATGTAACATGGTTTATAATTTGCTAAAAAGTAGACTCTGAGTTTTTTAATTCAACATTCACAAAATGAAGATCCTGGCACCCAGTCCCATCACTTCATGGCAAACAGATGTGGAAAGAATGGAAACAGTGATAGACTTTATTTTTTTCGGCTCCAAAATCACTGTACATGGTGACTAACTAGACAGCATATTAAAAAGTAGAGACATTACTTTGCCAACAAAGGTCCGTCTAGTCAAAGCTATGGTTTTTCCAGTAGCCATGTATGGATGTGACAGTTGGACTATAAAAAAACTGAGCACCAAAAAAAAAAAAAAAAAACAAACTGAGCAACAAAGAATTGCTGCTTTTGAACTGTGGTTTGGAGAAGGCTCTTGAAAGTCCCTTGGACTGCAAGGAGATCAAACCAGTCAATCCGATCAACCCTGAACATTCATTGGAAGGACTGAAGCTGAAGCTGTAATACTTTGGCCACCTGAGGCAAAGAGCCGACTCATTGGAAAAGACCCTGATTCTGGGAAAGATTGAAGGTAGGAAGAGAAGGGGATGACAGAGGATGAGCTGGTTGGATGGCATCACCGACTGGATAGACATGAGTCTGAGCAAGCTCTGGGAGTTGGTGATGGACAGGAAATCCTGGCATACTGCAGTTCATGGGGTCACAAAGAGTCAGACACGACTGAGCAACTGACTGAACTGTCTAAAAAAGAGGACGATTCCATGCAGAGATAGATAGATTAGACCTATGTATTCCAAAGGTAATTTGGTTTGGTCAGCAAAAAAAAAAAAAAAAAAAAAAAAAAATTGAAGAACATTTTAAAACCACAATTTTCATTAGATAGTTGCTTTACACACTTCACATAGAGGCAACTTGAGTTAGTAATTTCTGGTACACATAACTCCTACTTAAGAAATAAATATACAGAATGAATACACACACAAGTGAAGGTTGAATTTTAAATGGTATTCTCTGTCAGCTCAACCTGTATATTTCCTGCCTAGCATAATCTGAAGTTATCTTACTCATGGGGTTATTTATTCCCTTTCACTGTGCACTGAACTAGAATGTAAGTTCCACGAGGCGAGGGCCTCATCTGACTTCTTCATCACTGTATTTTTGGTGCACTACAAAGTGCCTGATGCATAGTGCGAAATAGTACAGTGTGAGTGTTTTACTATAGGCCAGTGGTAGAATGAAGAATAAGAAATAAGAATAAAGTTAACTATTACAAATGAGGAAAGCTGCTTGGAAAAATGGGCACATTGCTAACGACGGATACTCTTGTGAATATTCACCATTTATTTGACATTGGGCAGGATGCTATATGGGATTTATACACTAAAAAGCAAAGAATATAAAAATTATAGTGTCCTTTACCTCTTGCATAAAATTAAGACAATAATATGATCTTCTTCATCATAACCCACACAGAAAAGTGTATTTTTCATTAGACATAGAGAATTGCTTAAAAAATCACTACATAAAGAAGAGAAGACTGTAATAGCTAAAATTAAAAATAACGTACTAATTAGACAAAATAACTTGGTTTCTACTTTTTATACTACACTGAAATAATCTAACCACAAAACTAATCATTAAAAAAAGAAACTAGTACATATTATTTTTACAACCAGACTCAGATTCACTGTAGGTTTTTTTAAATCTAAAAATAATTAGAAGGATGCTATCATTAATCACAGAGGTGAAAATATTTTATTACAGCTTGAATTTTTGTTTTGGGGTTCATAAAAGAATAATAATAATGAAGCAAAATAACTTTAAAAGCATCTATAAGAATGAAATAAGTATTTGGCTATTTCAAATGAAATATTAATGTGCCTTTAGTATCCTCTGTTCATATGTTCATATCTCTACTTTTAGTTATATTGCATTAAAGTCTGTGAACACAGGAACATTAATGCATCTGTAAAATATGAAAACCTTAGTGAGATAAGGTCCTTCTGGATTAAGCAAGAGGATAATACTGAATGCCTAGAAAATGAGGATAAAGACAGAGAACTCAGAGAGGGAGGTGAGTTACCAAAGATGAATTTTTATCCACTTTAAAACTTTATCTAGAATTGGCTCTAGGAAAACATTACATTAAAGAGTAAATTCAAAATGGAATACAAATTTAAAATGAGAGAAAATTTTTTTCCAGTTAAATCCAAGTATTTTGACAGGCCATAAAACATACTTTGTGAAGTTAGCATATATGCTTAAAACACCCTACTCTTGGGGTAAGGTTCTTAGGATTCCCTTGCACAATTGATTTCCTTTTTCTTTTCTAGTTTCTACAAGGCCCTCCTTAAGTAAACCTCTGGATTTCAGAAAAAAATGGAGATAGCCTTCCAGCAGAGTAGCCTTTGAAGGTCTATTAACAGAGAGCAAACAGATCTTTCAGTTTGGTTCTTCATTGGAACTTCTGTGCTCTTCACAGTCAGGAACATTGTAGAGGCTCATGAATATTTCCAGAAAGAACGAAATGCCATCTTTCCAGATGAAAATGTGAGATACACAGGGACATGAGAACAGCCTCTATATTCTGAAAATAAGATGCACTAGTCAGAGTCCCTAAAGCCTTCAAAAGTTGTATAACAAAAAACCCCACTTTTCAGTTACATAAATAAGCAAGCCAATGCGTAGTTCTTCGTCATCTCAGAGAATTTAAAATAATACAAGAGCTGCTTCTGTGTTCATGTTTGGGTCATCAAATATTTATTTGTTTCATACCATGTGGAAGAAATCCTAGGAGTTTAAAAGGTGGGAAGGCATGGCCTACCTGTCCTCAGATGACTTACAATGAAATAAAGTATCTGATATAGCTGATTCCCCAGAAGCCCCCAAATAATCACAATCCAAGACAAATGTGCTGTTAAAAACTGTAAATTGTCACTTAATTCAAAATAAAACATGAATTAAATACCCAATGTATAAGGCAATACAAGAAACTCTGTGGTGGAAACAAAAAATGTATATATATACAATTTACACTTTATAATCTAGATGAAGCAAATAATTCATGTACATGAATTATTCACATACAGTATTCATGTACATGAATACCATAAGCAAGACAAAATGTTAAATTAATATTGCCAAGTTAAAACTGCAGCAATCCAAAAATAAGGATGCTCAAAATATTTTTATTCGCTATCTACTGTAGCACAGTTCTTAGATTTATTGTTATTGTTATTGCAGATTAGACATCAGAGGTTTAGAGAGGTAAGAAATATATGAGAGGTCATTTTTCCAGAATGTGGATTTGTAGGGATGATAGTGGTAACAGGTTGGGGAAAGTGTCAGGGCTCTGACTTTCCTGAAATATGATTAAACTGTTGAGATGCTGAAGGAAGAAGACTGGATACGAATTACCAATGCGAGATGCATAGTGAGCAAAAAGGTAAAGAAACGTTAGATCCTGGGGTGACTTAAAAACCTGGTCAAATGATGGTAACAGCCTCTGAATTCATGTTTCCACCCCTTCTCACTTTCTCTGTGGTTCTACTGAAATTAACTTATTAAGAAGCTTCAGGAGTAATATATTACAAAATAAAGCCCAATGATATAACCTTGTTGCTAAAAAACCAGTTACCTACAAAGTACACATAATATAGAGACATTGCAGAATATGAGGCACTTGAAATTATAGCTGCAAATTTTCAGAGACCCAAATAACAAGGACTCATATTGTTATTGTTCCAAATAAATCCCAAACAACATCACTCCTGTGACTTTATTCAAAATGAATCCTTGTTCTGGAACCACTTCCATATTTTGTTTTTTCTATTTAAAGGCCCATTTCAAATGTCACCTCTGCCATGGATCTTTTCTGTCCATGTCAAGCACAAAGTAGGACAGAATAAAAATGACTAGGGAATGCTCTTAGACTTGGCAAGGAGTGGATATGAGTGATCTTTTCAGATCTTCATTGTAAGTTGGTATATATAACGGGCAGTGCTGCTAGAACTTCAGAACTTATTCTTTAATGAAAAAGTCCTAAAATATGAAAAATATTTCCCACATGTTTATGTAAATAGCACCGAAGTCATGTTTATCATAGCCTTAGAATAATTAACTCTTTGATTTAGATAATAGAACTAACACCCAAAAAAGATGTGCTTTTCATCATAGGGGACTGGAATGCAAAATGTGGAAGTCAAGAGATACCTGGAATAACAGGCAAATTGGCCTTAGAGTACAAAGTGAAGCAGGGCAAAGGCTAACAGAGTTTTGCCGAGAAAACACACTGGTCATAGCAAATACCCTCTTCCAACAACACAAGAGAAGACTCTACACATGGACATCACTAGATGGTCAATACCAAAATCAGATTGATTATATTCTTTGCAGTCCAAGATGGAAAAGCTCTATATAGTTAGCAAAAATGAGACAGAGAGCTGACTGTGGTTCAGATCATGAACTCCTTATTGCCAAATTCAGACTTAAATTGAAGAAAGTAAGGAAAACCAATAGACCATTCACATATGACCTAACTCAAATCCCTTACGATTATACTGTGAAAGTGACAAATAGATTCAAGGGATTAGATCTGATAGACAGAGTGCCTGAAGAACTATGGATGGAGGTTTATGACATTGTAGAGGAGGCAGTGATCAATACCATCCCCAAGAGAAAGAAATGCAAGAAGGCAAAATGGTTGTCTGAAAAGGCCTTACAAATGACTGAGAAAAGAGAAGCTAAAGGCAAAGGAGAAAAGGAAAGATATATCCATCTGAATGCAGAGTTCCAAAGAAGAGCAAGGAGAGATAAGAAAGCCTTCCTCAGCGATGAATGCAAAGAAATAGAGGAAAACAATAGAATGGGAAAGACTAGAGATCTCCTCAAGAAAATTAGAGCTACCAAGGAAACATTTCATGCAAAGATGGGCACAATAAAGGACAGAAATGGTATGGATCTAACAGAAGCAGAAGAAATTAAGAAGAGGTGGCAAGAATAAACAGAAGAACTATACAAAAAAGATCTTCATGACCCAGATAGCCATGATGGTGTGATCACTCAACTAAAGCCAGACATCCTGGAATGCAAAATAAAATGGGCCTTAGGAAGCATCACTACAAACAAAGCTAGTGGGGGTGATGGAATTCCAGACGAGCTATTTCAAATCCTAAAAGATGATGCTGTGAAAGTGCTGCAGTCAATATGCCAGCAAATTTGGAAAACTCAGCAGTGGCCTCAGGACTGGGAAAAGTCAGTTTTCATTACAACCCCAAAGAAAGGCAATGCCAAAGTATGTTCAAATTACCACATAATTGCATTCATCTCATATGCTAGCAAAGTAATGCTCAACATTCTCCAAGCCAGGCTTCAACAGTATGTGAACCATGAACTTCCAGATGTTCAAGCTGGATTAAGAAAAGGCAAAGGAACCAGAGATCAAATTGAAACATCCATTGGATCATCGAGAAGACAACAGAGTTCTAGAGAAACATTTTCTTCTGCTTTATTGACTGTGTGGATCGCAACAAACTGTGGAAAATTAAAAAAGATGGGAATACCAGATCACCTTACCTGCCTCCTGAGAAATGTGTATGCAGGTCAAGAAGCAACAGTTAGAAGTGGACATGGAACAACAGACTGGTTTCAAATTGGGAAAGGAGTATGTCAAGGCTGTATATTGTCACCCTGCTTATTTAACTTATATGCAGAGTACATCATGCCAAATGCCAGGCTGGATGAAGCACAAGCTGGAATCAAGATTGCTGGGAGAAATATCAATAACCTCAGAGAGGCAGATGACACCACCCTTATGGTAGAAAGCAAAGAAGAACTAAAGAGCCTCTTGATGAAAGTGAAAGAGGAGAGAGAAAAGTTTCTTGAAACTCAACATTCAGAAAACTAAGATCATGGTATCCGGTCCCATCACTTCATGGCAAATGGGGAAACAATAGAAGCAATGAGAGACTTTATTTTCGTGGGCTCCAAAATCACTGCAGATGGTGATTGCAGCCATGAAATTAAAAGACACTTGCTCCATGGAAGAAAAGCTATGACAAACTTAGACAGCACATTAAAAAGCAAAGATATTATTTGTTGACAAATATCCATCTAGTCAAAGCTATCATTTTTCCAGTGGTCATGTATGGATGTGAGAGTTGGACTATAAAGAAAGCTGAGTCCCGAAGAATTAATGCTTTTGCACTGTGGTGTTGGAGAAGACTCTTGAGAGTGCCTTGGACTGCAAGGAGATCAAACCAGTCAATCCTAAAGAAAATCAGTCCTGAATATTCATTGGAAGGACTGATGCTGAAGCTGAAACTCCAATACTTTGGCCACCTGATGGGAAGAGCTGACTCATTAGAAAAGACCCTGATGCTGGGCAAGATTGAAGGCAGGAGGAGAAGGGGACAACAGAGGATAAGATGGTTGGATGGCATCACCGAGTCAATGGACATGAATTTGAGCAGGCTCTGGGAGTTGGTGATGGACAGGGAAGCCTGGGGTTTTGCAGTCCATGGGGTCGCAAAGAGTCAGACACAACTGAGCGACTGAACTGACTGCCTGATAGATAACAGATGTGGGTGAAGACAATAGCTGGCCTAATGAGTCTGAAATTTACCTAGATAGTAAAAAACAGTAACAACTAGCGGTCAAAGCGCCTTTTTGCTAAGGATCCCAAGATGCTCATTCACAAAAATAGGCTCTGATTCTTTAGAGGATCCCAACATATGTCCTCAAACTCAAGCAGTCTCAGGGTTTTTCTGGAGGCTCCTAACATCCTTATAGCAAAAGTTCAACACTGTGGGCTTGGAATTGCTCAGATGTTTTTTAAAAGTTGACAGAGAAGAGTCAGTATTTGCAATAGGCTCCAATTTCCACCCCACCTTCTCTTGTTCCTCTCTAGGGCTCCTATGATCCTGAATCCTTATACTTCACACTTTAGCCCACAGCTGAGGACTGACTGGTGCCTCTTACTCCTAAGGGATCCACTGAGACCTGTGCAGGAGACTGTCACCATTATGCTCCACGGTCACATGGAGGACCAGACTCATCACCGTTTGAGCCCCATTCTGTGATGTTCTGACACATCAGATGCAGCAGAGTCATTCGCTACACTGAGCAGAAACTCCTGTATAAATACCTCAAACACGTTTACCCAGCTTATCTATGCTTTCTTTTAACAAGTAGTAGTTGACCATTCCATTGGGCCCAGCACCAGAGTATACGTGAGACATAGCACCTTGCTCCCCACCCCCAACCAGGGGAGTCAGATAATAAACAATTCAATCAATCAGCAAATAAGAAAAATCCAAGGAGTGATCATTGCTATGGAAGAAACATAAAACAAGCTAATGACAGAGGGAGTGAGAAAAGGTGTATCAGGTAGGGGGGAAAGAAAGACTTTTTTGAGGGTGTGGATTTTGTGCTGACACCTGAATGATGAGATGAAGCCAAGTAAAGATAAGAGGGAAGTCATTCGAGCAGAAGTAAGGGTAAATGTAAGGGCCCTGAGCTGGGAAACAGGGAGAGATATCCATGAACAGAGAGAAGGACAGTGTGGCCGCTTACAGGAAGGAGGGAAGACGGCAGGAGGGTAGGCAGGAGGGGCCAGAATATGTTGGACCTTGTAGACTGTTTCATAAATTTTGATTTTATTCTAACCAAAATGGGTTTAAAACCATTGGAAAGCTTTAAGCAGGGGAATGATATGATCTGATTTAAGCTTTTCAAAATCTCTTTGGCTAACTTGTGTAGAATGGCTAACTTGTGTCAAAAAAGGAATCAGTGTGAATGCTGCTGTAATAACCTAGGCAAGTGATGTTTGTGGCTTGGTCTGTGGCTTGGAACCAGGAGACTTAGAGAACTGATACTTGGGAAATGATTTGCTTGTAGATCTAACAGGGCTAGATAGGGGATGGGTGTGTATATGCATATGTATATGTATAGTTTGGATGGAGCAGATCTTGGGCTCCAAATCACTGTGGACGGTGACTGCAGCCATGAAATTAAGTCACTTGCTCCTTGGAAGAAAAGCTATGACAAACTTAGCATATTAAAAATCAGAGACATCACTTTGCCAACAAAGGTCTGTATAGTCAAAGCTATGGTTTTCCCAGTAGTCATGTATAGGTGTGAGAGCTGGACCATAAAGAAGGCTGGGCACTAAAGAATTGATGCTTTCTAACTGTGGTGCTAGAGAAGACTTTTGAGAGTTCCTTGGACATCATGGAGATCAAACCAGTCAATCCTAGAGGAAGTCAACCCTGACTGTTCACTGGAAGGACTGATGCTGAAGCTGAAGCTCCAATACTTTGGCCACCTGATGCAAAGAGGTGACTCACTGGGAAAGACCCTGATGCTGGGAAAGATTGAAGGCAGGAGAAGAAGGGGGTGACAGAGGATGAGATGGCTGGATGGCATCACCGACTCAACGGACATGAATTTGAGCAAACTCCAGGAGATAGTAAAGGACAGGGAAGCCTGGCGTACTGCAGTCCATGGGGCTGCAAAGAATTGAACATACATAGAGGCTGAGTGACAACAAAGACGGCTGAACAGGAGCCAAGATTATTTCTAGGATTTGGGATTAAGCGACTGTGTGGACAATGGGAAAACTAGAAAAGAAAATACAAAGGGAAGGAAATACAAAAAAAGGGGGGACATATGTAGATGTATATTTATAACTGATTCACTTGATTTGCTTTGTTGTACAATTGAAACTAACACAACATTGTAAAGCAACTATTGTCCAATTAAAAAAAAAAAGAAATAAATAGCTCTGTCTGAAGGACTGGAGGCTGCCGTATTCATCTCATAGCTTCTCATAAGGCAGATTTCTTGAGGAAAGATTTCCTCATAATTTTAGAGTTTTCCAGTCACTAAAAGGGATTTACGCCTTTTACTAAGGCATTTACTTAGGCATTTACACTAAGACCAACTTTTTCAATAAAATTATATACATTGTCAAGGAAATATTGTTCAAGATCTAGAAATGGGCAAAAGAGTTCTTTCAGGGCTATCGAGTGTTCTATGGGATCCTCTGGGGACTATCAATTCTACGCAGGGGGTGAGTCTTACAACTGACTTGGCTATTGTACAAATCTGTAGGGGTTAGAAGTTAAGTGGTAGAAAATTGAGGGTAATACAAATGGTTCTTTTCCATAGCAATGCAAATGAATTTTGTCCAGTTGAAATACAACAGGCTTCTGTCCTATAAAAAATATGATTTCACACATTATATTTTATTGCCCTCTGAATATTAGCCAGTTTTGTACTTAATAATAAATTCATTTTAGCATTCATGATTGCATATATAATCATTTCAAATTCTCATTTGAACTAATATTGACATAGTCATGTTTCTCTTCCTAATTAATGACTTTAATGAAATCTTTGACATGCTTATTTTACATTTAAGAAACAGTAAAAAATTTTATCTTTTGAAATTACATGTGTTAGAAACAAGACAATCAGCCCAAAATGGAGTCACTTGTGCTAAAACTTCATGTCAAAAACCAACACAACTTAATTACCATTTATGCTCTCCCAGAAATGAATCACAAAACCAGTCAGTGAGGACTTGTCTGATCACCACTCGTCAGCTAATCTGCCTGAGAGACCCCTGCCATTCCCCACAGATCCAGCCCACTGTTTTTCCCCTCGTGTAACTTCCTTATTCTGCTCCTTTTTGCCTATAGCATGTTTCATTTTGTATAGTCCCTCTGAACTCCTATCTGCTGGATTGGATGCTGTCCAGTTTGAATTGATTTTTGCTCAAGTAAAAAGTTTTAATATCCCTCAGTTTAATCCTTCAACATGCATTAACAAAAATAACAGTGCATAAAAAATCTAGAGACAGGTTTGAAATCTGAATGGAAACTTATCTACTGTGATTAGTTCTCTCGTGATCCCTCTTAAAATGCCCATTTCTGACAATGAGACAGGAAAAGATAGAAATAAGTAAACTTTGAATAGTTAGTATTATAACTTACTCGTAGAGACATGAGTGATATCGGTATTTTGATTGAGTACACATGGAATTGTTCCTAAGATACTTATATTCTAAGGGATTTTGGGTTTTTGTTTTTTGATCATCTTTCAAAAAAGGCATTGTGAGCAAGTTTGAGAAAAGTAGCTTAACTGCCATTGTAAGTCTGGACCATTGCCACATTTCCATATTAAAATCCTTAATGCAGTTTATCTTTATGTATTTGACATTTATATAAATAGATATAACCATTGTTTATAAGTACCCTATATATTTACAGTTTGCCTGTTCTTTGATTCCTTTTTACTCTCTTCCTTATGAAAAGAAAAATAATTCTCCTAGTTTTCACACAGCTTCTTTTCTGATTTGAACCAACAATCTTGGTTGTTGGGAGAGGTTCTTTGGGGCTTAAAAATAGCAATCTGTTCATAGATGCAGGCAGAGTGATCTAGGAAAGCAAATTTCTCACAAAGTGCTTTCTTCTACTCTTTAATTCCTCTCACTAAGAATCACTTCTTGGTATAAAATAATGTGTCTTGTGGGTACTGGGATGAGTAACCTAAAATAAGGGAGATATGAGTCACTTGTAACTAAATTCCCCAGGTTAGAGAAGAAGTAAAAAGTGAGCTGGAATTTACTCCTCCATTCTCCTAGATGTATTTCTCACCACTTCTTATCTGCTTCCTTCATGTTTTCCTAGAACTGGAAACCACAGGGGCTGTGCTTGCTCTACAAAATTAAAGTGAAAATAGATCCTAAATGTTGTAACCACCATCTTAGAATGACTCACAAACCACTAAGCCTAAATACAACAACACAATGCAGGCACACAGAAGTTTCACACAGAGAAGAAGATTCCTGTTCATAGCAAGTAGCATTTTATGAGCATAAAAAAATGTACTGAAAAGAGTGAAATGTTGAGATGTTGAAGGTAGCTTAAAAATGCCATATTTTACAGTGGATCAGTATACCAAGCTTTGCACATGAACATTTTAGAGTAAAACACAAATCAAGAAATGTAATATATACACACAAGTACACACACACATAGGCACACACACATGTATGTGAACACAAGCATGTAACTACGATTTATATAGTTAATATGCCAAACTCTTCATGTTCATAAATTTACATTTCTCCTTGACCTTAATGATAGCAGTAATACTGCATCTATAATATTTTGCATTTGCAAAATTATACTATGCATTTTCATACACATTATTACAGTTGAGCTCAGTGGGTATTCATGAAGAAGCAAATGCACTATTAAAATCATTTTGGTAATTTGAATTATAGCTGTTTTGTTTTCACAGGCAGTGGTTCTAGGTTTTTATTTTCTCTTCCTAAACACATTTACTACTTCTTAATTTTACAAATTTTAAGGATACTGTAATAATAGTTACAAGTTATTTGTGTAATTTAAAATTTAATATAATCAATTCTTTATCCATCATCAACAAAATGAAGTGGTATTCAATATTTGATGATTCACTAAAAAACTGTGATGAATGTCACCTATTGATTCCATGAACTAAGTGGAAAACATATGAATTTTATTTTTATCAATAAGACATTTCATACAACATTTGACATATATAGTCAAAATTTTCAAACTGTTATGTTTAGGTACTTTAATTGTGATTTAAAAGTGAAAAAATAGCTGTATCTTTATTAAATAGAAAAACAAACTGCCTTAATTAAATAAAGAAATTATATAAACTCTATTTTACAAGTTACTTAAATTTTGCTTTCCAGTTTTGATCATTTAGCTTGGGAAACCTTATACTTCCTTTGGATAAGTGTAACAAGTAAGACATATCACTACATTTACCTAATACAGAGTATTTTCCTTAATTATAGCTTTTGGAAAGCAAGTTTTAAAGCTTTTCATCTAACAAAAATATATTAAAATATAGAATTTTGTATTATTATATTATGAATGATGGGGTTCAGGAAACACTACCCCAAAATGTGGCAACTTAGTAGATTGAATACTTTAAGGTTGAAAGAGTTCGAGGAACCAGCAGAAGCAGAAAGGTCACTCTGAAATTCCTGCTTCTTCCCTGAAAGCAGGAGATAAGCCTCCCCTGTGAAAGGTGCCCCTCTGCCAGGACATAGGGGGACATTCTTTTATCACCAGAGAAGGGAAATTTAGAGAGTTGTATAAGCATCTGGTTGTTACTTCTACACCATTTACTATCCATAACCTAAATCCCTTTGTTTGTCAATTCTTCACAGATTTGTTTTTGCCCCAAAGGTATAAAAGCTTCTTGCTCTGGTTACTTCCGATCTCCGTTCTCTTGTGAAGGGTCCCATGTGCATGTAAACATTCAGTTAATTTTGTACACTTTTCTCCTGTTCCTCTGTCTTATGTCTGTTCTTAGGCCCAGCCAGAGACACAAAAAGGGCAGAAGAGAATTCTTCCTCCTCTATAGAAGAAATATGCTTGTGAATTATTTATGACTTCATTCTACTATCTTATCTACACGAATCTGAGTGGGGAATTACTTGATGAAAGGTATACTCTTTCATACTACAGATCAGTAAACTCAAATGGTTCATAATCACGAAGAAATTTGAACCAGGAAAAAATAGAAAATTATCACTCTTTACTTTGGAATCTTCTTTACAATTAACAGCTGTAGATTTGCACATTCCCTGGAACCTTAACATTATACAAAATGTCATATTTTGTAATATCTGCACAGCTTCACTTATTTTAAAACCATGTAAGCTTTTTATGCCCTGATAATAGTTGCAAGCATGCTGCACTCTAGGGTTTTTTCCATGCATACTGTTAATGTCATCCTTATAGCCTTGAATTTTACCGCACTTTACTGAGTTTATCTATGGATGTCTAGGCAATCATATTTTAGAACCAGATTCCAAAGCTTATTCTGGGAAACACAGCAATTCCATTACTATGAATTATACAGCCCTGCATAGGAGAAGGAGACGTGTACAACCTCTTCCTCATTCTCTTCCAGGCTTCTTGGACCTCTTCATTTCTGTATGTCTTCATTTGGCTTTGCTCTTAATTTTTTTGTATGCCTTCATTGCAACAGATGTTCAATGAGTTTCTTGAAGTCCACCTTTAAGAAACATGCAATCTCATCTATGGCACTTTTTTTTTTTCTTTTCTCTGGCTGAAAGTGAAGATAAGGTGAAAACCAGAAACCATCTTTCCTATATGCTTGACTTTCATCAAAGGAGGAGGAAAAAGGCATGGGGATGAAAGTTAAGGAAGCACACACCAGAATCTGCCATTTCTCAACAAAGTTCATAATCTGCACACAGTGAACTAGGACAGATATTCAGAGACCCACGTCCATTGGACTAATATTTACTGATGCCCCCTTCTTGTGTCCAACTTAAAAACAGACAAGAATGATGCTGACAGCCGAGTGTTAGTGAGGTTTGATTTCAGGCCTGTCCCCGTGCTAAGGGTTTTACTTCCTGCTTCCTATGTATTTCTCATAATGATCCCATGGGTTATATACACTGGTGTTATTTTATATTTATTTATTGCCATGCTGAGTAGCATGTGGAATCTTATTACCCCAACCAACGAGTCTACCCATGCTCTCTGCAGTGGAAGCGCAGAATCTTAAACACTGGACTGTCAGGAAGCCCACGGTGCCATTTTACACATGAAAACATGAAGGCATAAAGAGATGAAGCCGATGGTCTCATGATTAATAAAGCACTTCTGAAATGTGTAGAGTTACCCTACTCCATATATAACGTATTAGTTCCTCGTGCCTCCCACCACCCCTGCAAAGCAGATGAAGATCATTGTTATTATGGCTCAAAGCCTCTTCTCCACTTGGTTTTTAAAGGCTCTCTGTAGGAAAAAAAAAGGGGGGAACTTTCTTTCCTAGGTTTTTCCTATGTTTAATTTGGGAATGGAGTCAGATGCTGTAAATGCCAGGACTCTAGGGGTCCACAGAAAAGGATGCTACGCAGATGCAAAGTACATGGTTTCTCAGGAAATAAAAAGGAGTTCTAATAAAATGTACGGAATCGTAATATGGGGTTGTGTCAAAGGAGGAACCTGCTTCTGAAAGAACAACTTCTCTATTTCCCTCCCTTCGAAGCAATTGCAGCTGTCCAGCGCTGTCCTGAAGGAAATCCACTGCATCGAAGAAAGGAGATTCCTCTTCTACACCCTCCTCGTTCCTTTGATGCTCCCCCTAAGCCTGCCTCCCCCTGCACCTCATGGTTACTTTACTGCCAGCTGGTGAAGGGAAGGCTCTTCCGAGCACAGCAGATGTGGGAAGTGCCAGCCAGATGAGCCCCAGAGCCGGCAGTTGGCTTGGTTTGGTGATAAGGAAACAGCTCAAGAGAAACATGGGAATGGGGCACTGAATCATTCTGCAACAGCTGTGAGAAAATCTTGAATGAAAGAGGAAAAATAGAGGGAGGAGAGGAAGGAGGGAATAAAAGCAAGAGAAAGAGAGCGGGGTGGGGGGGGTGGGGAGAGAGAGAGAGAAAGGCTGATTTTATTTCAAAAGGCCTGCAAATTCTGGAATTACATATATTCTATTTGGTTCTGTAACATGAATATCAAAACACTGCTCACCAGCTCTTTAGGCTTATGCTAAAGCGTCTGTGTTCTCTTTATTTTTATAGTCACTAAATATGAAGGCTTGCATATTAAGAGGCTATACTTTTCTGATTACACCATAACTAGGCATAGAAACAGGAATTGTTTTCTCTGGAGTCTGTTGTGAGACAGCATCCTATTCTTAAAGAAATCTGCATACAATTGAAACACTGGCAAACTGGCTTGGCCAGGATACTATGTCATTCTGTTCACAGCACTTTCTCATCCAACTGCACAAATCTGGGAGCACGAATTGGGAAGTAAAAGAAACTAAATGAAGGTTTCCATGTTTAAAGAAACAAATGTAAAAGAGGTAAAGGAACCAGAATCATAGAAGTTAAAGATGTACAAGAAAGGCATTTCAAAGCCCAAAAGAGTAAAGTTGTAAAGAACCATTCTGAGTCTCACTGCCTGTTCTAGAAAGCCTCCAGACATGGGAATTTCAGGTTCTCATGACAGCTCATTTTATTTCTGAGGAGTCTGCTAATAGAAGGTTCTTATTTGGATTGAGCCAGGCTCCACTTGTCTGGAATCTTAGCAAATGCAGGCTCTCTTCTACATCACAGTTCTTCAGATACGTGAAGACAGTTGCCCTGTTGCAGAGCTGTGTCAGCTCTTTCAGCAGATCCTCATGCTCCGCGGTTGCCAGATCGCCTGCTGGCACGCAGTCCAGCTCGTCGGGGTCCTTCTGTAAATCGGGCGGTGTGAACTGAACATCACACTCCAGATGTGGCCTCAACAGTGCAAAGTTCAGCAGGACCATCACCTTCCTTGACGTGCAGTCCACACTTTTGTGAGGAGTCACATCAATTTCCTGGTAGTTCACGTGGCTGGCACATGAGTTCACAGGCAGCTAAAACCTTTTTTTTTTCATGTATGATTTTATTAAGCCAGATTTCCTGCATCTTGTAGAAGAACAATTTAATTGGTGAATCTACACAGAGAATTTCCCATTTCCTGATTTTTTAAAATCTCATTCTTCTTGCCATTTGATGACCCAGAAGATACTTGATTCTGTTGTCCAATATGTTAGCTAGTCCATCCCTGTTAATTTTGGTAAATATGTGTCTTCACCTGATTCATGCATTAAAGATTTGAGGGGACAGCATTAACTCGGAGCAAAGGCTTAAAAAATGTTACTGGAGACCTGCCCTCAGATTAACTTTGATTGATTTCACAGTTCACTTTGAATGGCTCACTCAATGTTTAACTTATCATTAAGTCGATTTTTTACTTAAAATGATTGGCTTGTCCATAAAATTTGTTGAAACTGAGATATTGTATAGCTGTAACTTCCCTGATGTTGGCATGCCAAAAGAAAATTAAAATGATATTTTGAGGGATGTATTGTCAATAAATGTGGGATAGATTCTAATGATTGAATCTTACTCAATAACAATTAACTGCCTAGTCACGCAGAATTTTTCATCAGGGCACCATAATTAATTAAGCAGTCTTGCTCCTAAAATCCAGACTTTTCTCGTTTTGACACTGGGAGGCTACATATTTTCAATTTCTGATGCATTTACTTCTCAGTTCTCAATGGAATGGCTGCTTTTCAATTTTTTCACACATATGTTAATGTTCAACATATGGCAAGTAATTTAATTGAGACTGTGGAGTCTCAATTCAACCAGCTGTTCTTACAATTTCTTAACCCAGGTAACCAAGGGCCTCAGTACAAGGATAAACCCCTGGATGAGGTAGCGCTGAACGCAGTCACTAGAGGGCAATAGAGGGCTGAGAAATAGGGAGAGGACTGGGTGATGGCTGGTAGGAGAAAGATACCTGTGGCTAAGAAGGCCAGTCCTCTGTAGGAGAAGCAAACCAAAAGGCTTATCTAAAAATTCCAGTTTATATACATGGTCCACGTAACTGGGATACAACTGGGATAACCAAGATGGATCTGACAGCCAGCACTCAGAAGACACAGCAATGACACCCATTTTTAGGAAGTGTGGTATGAACATCAGAAATACCCTCGACAACAGGAGTCTTGGTGTTATGGCTGAGGTCTGTATTCAAAGCTAAGATCAAAAATGGCACAGAGTCAGCAATGATACATACAATTTACTGAGTGTTTACTATATATGTCTAGCAATGAAGCAACACCATCTCCCATTCTTGGAACAACCTTTGGAAAGTAACAGCATCCTTATTTCATAAAAAGGAAATTACGTGGCAAAACTGGGATGTGAAAAGAGGTCTGTGGAGCACCGAGGCATGTATTCTCAATGCTGAAAGACTATAGAGCATCCTGACTCAATAATTAGAACTCTGGGAAGAGAGCATGACAGAAACCTGTGAAACTGACTTCAAGGTCCTGGCCTTCTCTCTTAGAACCTCTGCAGAGTGAACACATTTATCTTGGGCTTCTATTTGCTAGTAATCATAATCATATTTCATTAATTCTTTACAGTTAATTCTGTGTTATATTTAAAGAATACATTAAATACAAAGTTAAAGAATACATTAATTCTTTACAATGAGCTTAAAAAAAGCTCATTGTGCTTTTTTTAAGGAGGATGTAAACAAAATACATTCTATTTTCTTTAAAGTCTTAAGGTAAATGTATACTTTGTAAATAAATCATTTTTTTAGTTCTATGGATTTAATACAAACTGTGCAATAAATATTCTCACTAACAGTTTGAATTTCAAATAGGATCTGCACCTTTTGACACCAGATACTGGTCACAAAATTTAGCACCAGATCAACTTAGTAAAAATGCAAACTGATGAATTAATGGAGAAAATATTTAAAGAGGTAAAAAAGGGTTTATAATTTTAGTATCTGTAAAACAAACAGAAAAGCCCCCACCATGATTAGTGGTAGCATAGAAAAGGATTTTAAAACTGCTGAGTGTTAAATAACTTATATGGAAGTGAAGATAAAGTGTTCTGCGGAGGAAAAAGATTCAAAAAGTAGCAGAAGTGATGATAAGGTCACTGATATCAAAGACGTGTGACACAGTTTGAATAAAATTGTTTCAAGAAATGTGAGATTCAAAAAGGCAGTGTTTTTAAGTATATCGAAAGCATTCTAGAACAAGATTTAGGACTAAGTAAATGAGTGTGGTTCTTCATAACTTTACTGTTCTGAGTTTCTAATGACTTTCTCAGCAGAGAAGAAATTAAAACAATATATTAAAACCAAAATCTATTTTAGAATTTTTGAAAGGATGTCTTCTGGTTTCCTAGAGCCACTGACATCTCATTATATAGCTGAATATATCCATTATACATCTGAATACATGGAGCTCTGTTAACGGTGGGGTCTCTCTTCTCTTCCCAGCACATCAAAAATATTCCTTGCAATCAATAAAGATTTTTCCTTGATATTAATGTGCGTTTCCATAGTAGCTTTCTCTGATTTTAAAGCAATACTATCTGTAATTGGTATGAAATAGAACAAAATTTCAAGTTCATGTAACACAAATCTGTAATTCATATTATTTGCCTGTTTTCATCCTTTATGAGGATATGTATTTCAAATGCTTATAAAAGAAAATAAATAAAATGTTTATTTCAAATTCTGCTCCAAATAAAATACTTAGGAACATCTGTTTCAAAAAACTGAAATATCAAAAAACAAAACAAAACAAAAAAAAACAAATATCTTCATCTCATTGAAAGTTAAACATAGACTGTACTTGAGAAGTCCATATCTATCTCTTAATTTGCACCACACTAACTGTTCCAAGAACAGACTTCCGGTTACTATAGGCATTTTCTGATGTACGGGTGTTACTGATAGGTGGGAATTTATCTCACAGCAGTGAGAGAGATGAAGCCAACTCACACCGTGCAGCAATCTTCCAATGGCCCACTTGCTGAAAATAGAGCCACGCCTTTTAAATTCGTGCTGCTTCTGCAATGTCCATAGACATTCAACACCTATACCCTGGGAGCCAGACGGAAGCCCTTAGAAATAATTGCTAATTTGTTCTAAAGCAGTAATGCTTCTGCTTTGTGATTTTCTATGCACTTATCTGTCTTGAATTATTTTGGTTTCCTCCTTTTCTCCTACAAACAAAGCTATGTTCTTTTCTATTCTTCTCTCAGTTTCTTGACTGTTTTCCTTAGCATATGTGAGCACACAGCATCTGTTTTTGCGTCTATGACAGATGGGTGAAATTAATTATTGGAGAAATCTGAGGAGAGAGAGATTATAGGCAAGGGATAACAGAACGGTAGAACAGGAACTGAAAAATGGAAAGGCCCATTATTGGGAACACACTAATGCTACTTTCAGGGTCTTGTTAGATCCAGTGGCACTTAGGTCTAGTGTGAAGAAGTCCTTGAGCAGTCATGACAGAAATATTATGCTTATTTGCCCCTACCCCCCCAAATTATTGTTAAAATCTATCAAAGTAAGTGGACAGACTGGTTATTATTTGTATGTTAACTCAACCGATTAACCAACTTCTTTCAGGTCCTAAATCTACATGAACTCATGGTAATCTGAATGATTATATAACTAAATGAGCAATTCGGTAAAGAGAATCAACTGAAATACTCAGATGCCCAGGTTTCACACCATCTTGCAGGGGCTGTGCCAGAGTTTTTATTATAAGAGAAACTACTAGGATGTAGCCTATTAACTTTGTCCAAGCACAAAGCTAATAGGAGTAAAGGAATAAGTACCATGAAAATAATAATGATTAACATGTGCAGAGTGCTTTCTAGTCTACACATGGCTTTGTTTAACTTCCATAATTGTTATAATCCTCATTTATATATAAGGGAACTAAATCGTATGGAAGTAAAATGCATTAGTTAAGATTACATAGTAAATATAAAATAGAATATTACCCAGTCATTAAAAAGACTGGATTTGACTCAGTTCTAATGAGGTGGATGAACCCAGAGCCTGTTAAACAGAGTAAAGTCAGTCAGAAAGAGAAAAACAAATATCATATAATAATGCATATATATGGGATCTAGAAAAATGGTATTGATGAACCAATTTTCAGGGAAGGAATGGAAACTCAGATCTAGAGAATGGACGTGTGGACACAGTCAGGAAAGGAGAGAATGGGATGAATGGAGAAAGTAACATTAACACAGATACACCACTATGTGTAAAACAGTTAACTGGTGAGAATTTGCTATTAATATATAACAGAGAGCCCAGTCTGGAGATCTGTGATGACCTAGAGGCGGGTGATGCGGGGAGGAGCAGGAGGCTCAAGAGGGAGGTGATATATGTATAACTATGGCTAATGATACTAGTCGTAAAGAATCCATCTACCAATTCAGGATACTCAAGAGTCATGGGTTTGATCCCTGGGTTGGGAAGATCCCCTGGAGTAAGAAAAGGCAACTCGCTCCAGTATTCCGGTCTGGAAGATTCCCTGGAAAGATGAGCCTGGAGGGCTATAGGGGCTATAATCCACGGGTTCTCAAAGGTCGGACATGACTGAGGGCGTGCACACACACACAGCTGATTTGCATTGTTGTATATAAAAACTAACACAGTATTATAAAGCAATTTTCCCCCAATTAAAAATAAACTAAAAAATAAAAAGAATAGTAATATAAAAAGTAAAAGACAATGTTTTAAACCGTAACTTTCAAATTCCAAAAAGAGACTTTCTGATTCCAGTTCTAGTGTTATTTATACAATGTTGTGCTGCCTCTTCTCAAAAATATTTGAACAAATTCTACATTGGAGGTAAAATAATGTTGTGATTATACTTTTTAATGTAATTTTTAAGAAAATATTGCCTTTTAATGTCTTCCAGGAGTAGGTTTTATGGTTTAATATTTCATGAAGATAATGTTTTTGAGCCATTTGTAGTATAGAAGTTGAGTCTTTTTAAACTGAAACTTTGGACATGTTATTGAAGTCAACTTAAATGTTTTTGTTTGGTTCCACTTTATTTTATTCTATCTGAACCTTTTTTCTGTGTATTGAAACTTGCAGTTTGGGTAGATTATGGCCCTCGCCAGTCTAAAACCTCATCCAGGGATCCTCACGGTCATTGACAAGTGCTCTACACAAAAGTGCCAAGAACTCAAGAATAATGATATGCCTCAGAATAAAGATCACTGATTTAAACAAAACGTGTTAAGAAAATAAAGTTTCAAAGCATACTAACTTTGATTACCTTTGATTAAAGTGCTGTTACAATTATAAAGGTTTCTGAACCGAAAGATATATATTCATTTCAGTGAGGGGAAAACAGATAACCATGTCTTTAATTAGATAAGACAATGTAATCTCTAAGAGTGGTTAACGTGCTTTCACATGAAGCCTGCTGTAGCTCACACTTTTTATAAAAAGGCCTGTAACATCTATATAGCAGAAATATTCCAAAAGAAGTTAAAAGCAATGCTCTTGCTTGCTTGGAGCAAAACATGAAAATATTTAACAAGGAATAACTTATGAAGTTCTGAGTAGCTAAACTAACATTGCTTTTTATTTTAATCACAAATGACAATTTTGTAATTCTAACAGAAACAAAGAAGACAATGAACTGACCTCTTTCTTGGAGATTTTGACCTTGTCCAGAGGCCAAGATAAATGGGGACTCTGGTCCCACTGACCCTCTCACGGCAGAGCCTCGGTGAAGCGCTAGAAAAGGTCTAGGAGCTGTCCACTTTGGACAACGCTCTACCTCCACCAAATATGTCCATTAGTGGACGGGGTTGAGGGACAAGGTCCCTGCACTAGCCAGATGGGGCCTTTATAAACAAGCTGTGGAGGCTGCTACAGTGAGGAGTGGTGGTGTTCTCTGCTTCCTAACGCTGGGTTGGGTTTAGGGCAGGACTGGGGAAGCTTGTCCTGGAAGCATGGGGAGTCAGACTACATTTGTGCACGTGCATGAGCCTGTATTTTGTAGTAGAGGCTTGTTTTGGGGTCAACATTTGCTTCTGTGGACCAGCTTCCTTTGGCCTAGACCAGTATTCAAGAGGCTGTGAGCAGAGACAGCAAAACCCACTCTATCCTGGGAGACACATCATCCTTACTTTGTGAATCTGGAGTCCTCTGCCTCATGCAGTCTGACTGAGAAACTCAAGGCAAAATGCATCATTCCGAAACATAAATGAGATCATGGCACATCTGCTCAAAATGCCTTTTTCATGGCATCTCATGGCTCCTGGGTTAAGTCTCACGGTCCTTATTGTGTCTGGCCCCTGCCTTTGCCTCTGTTCTCAATTCCCACCATGTTAGGCTTATTCTGTCCACACCAGAGTCCTGGCCATTCCTCACCACGCCGAGCTGACTCCCTACGCCACTGCTGTTCCATCAGCCTGGATCACTTGTGAAATTACTCTGTCCCTCATTTCATTCAAGTTGCAAATGTTTCTTTGTCACAGACAACCTCCCTGAATGCCCTATAGAAATAGGGCAATTCCTTTTATTCTCTTTTTCCTTAAGTTGCTTTTTAAAAAATATTCCTTATCATCTTAGCATTGTATTGTCTTTTTTGTCTTATATATATATAAGGTATAAAAGCACCATTAAAAAGTCCTAATATGAGAAATTTAAATGATACCACCTAGTAGATAAACATACAATCTGTTTATCTTCATTGATGCTTTTTTCTTTATGTGAAAAAATTTCATGTAAATCAGTTCTATTAGGAAGAATGCAATGTTTGTTAAATTATTGTATTCTATTTTATCCAGTCTATACTAGTTTATTTTATAAGTTTTATTTTGTTGGAGATTAGCTAGTCACAAAAATGTTCTTTTTGAATCACATATGTTTATTATACATAAACGAGAGTATAGATATATCTGTATATACCATTAGCTAGTTTATGAAATCTAAGTGCTTTGCTGACAATTACTTCACATTGCGTTCTTATTACACGTGTGACGCAGTCATGAGGAAACAGAAAAACATTCCACCAAAACAAAAGCTTAAGGAAATAAGGCTAAAGAATGAATAAAGGTATTTATAAGTTATGAAAATGGCAGCTTATGGTAAGTATTCTAATCCCACTGACTGTGAGGAAGGACAAAAGACGCTTAACTGGAGTTTAAAACTGGTTAGGCAGGGGAATCTTGCTGCTTATGCAGTTGAAAATAACTATGACTTTAAAATCAGAGAATGCTTTGGATGTTCTCTTCATTATTTTTTTCAATAAAAATTAACTTTGGGAAATTCTTCAGCTATCATGTAGCTCCAACTTAACATAAAACAAATAGATTGTCCAAAGCTGCTACAGAAGGAATAAAACTCATTCCCAGATTGTTCTAGATAATAATACATCATCTTACTTATGAGAAGACCTCTCATAATTCAACCTCTCCCTATTATATCCTGATTTTAATCAGAAAATTAATATATTAAGGAAATGTGTAAAATAAAAAAAATCTTTCCACTTATATTAAGTAAAATTAAATAATTCAGTAAGGATAAAACCGTTTTAGAACTTTAAAAATTCTGATTAGAAATTTATAGTAGAGATATAACTGGTTTTTTTCCACAGAATGTATTAGTGATAAATCCAAATGGACATAAAATATTTAGAAAATGAACAAAATATATTTAGTCTTCTTTGCCAACTATGCCCAAATGGTAGCTATTTGGCAAACAGTCTGATGATAATTTCCCTTTTTTCTCTTTTCTTTTTTTTGCCTTTATATTTCCAACTGACTTAGGTTTCTCTCTAATTATCTGGAACAAGATATAATTTAAACTATAACCAAATATTCATTGAACCCCATCTCTTAACAAAGATCAGATAGATGGGAAAGGTTAAAACAGACATGTATTGAATATTTTTTCAAGTCAGCATTGGAAAAGTTGAATAGTCACTGAGCTAAGCTAAAAAACATTAAAAAAAAAAAATCTTTTAAAAATGTCCTTGTCCAAAAATATTAGAATACTTTTGGGGATATAGTGATTTTGAAAGAGAGTGAGATAAAGCTTACTGTATAAAAAAACACTTAGAATAAAATAATTGGCATCCAAAGGAACCTCCTCTCTTTATAGGGTGTAGTTAATATATATTGTTCCCTTAGAACATAAAGAATTAAGAAAAATAGGAGACAGGGATCTAAGCTAACAAAAGCAAAAATATTAAGAAATATTACAAATACACTAAAAATCAGTAAGACATACATTCACTTAATAGATATTCAGCGACTGTTTACTACATGCCAAGCAGGGTCACATAGACAGCAAATTTAAATTTTTAAAGACAAGGCCTATGCCTCTGAAGAGCTCCAAGTACAATAGAGAATATGGTGATGAGAGCTGTAGTACTGGTAAGTGGACATAAAATACAGGAGTTAAAAAGGAGAAACCCATCTACAGAAAGAAGCCTAAGAAGTAAAACTTGACTTGAGTTTTTAAGGATAAATCACATATACACAGGATAAGAAAGGCTAAAAGGCTCTTCTAAGGAACAGCATGGAAAGGCATAGAAGTGTGAGAAAGAGGTCAGTTCATGAAACGGCGACATGATCAGATGTATAAGTAGATGAACAGGGTACTTGGAGAAGAGATGAGAAAGTTCTGGAAAGACAGCAAGGGACTAGTTTGCGAGGGGTCTTTTGTCATGATGTAAGCTGCCTATTGTCAGAAAGAGCACCGTCCAATATGCAGCTGAGTGAGCTAATTTCACCGGCTTAAGGGAAAAAAGTGGTGGAAAAAGAGAACGGTGCCCATGGACATTTCACAAGCTGTTGCATCGAACAGGTAAGATGAATCTACATAACTATGCACGTCGTCACACAGATAACATATTTTACTTGAGAGTAATTAATGTTTTTAATAACTATGAGTGGATCATAATTATGAAATGTTTTTAGGCAAGGCCAGGCTTGGGGAGGCAGGTCTTGAAGGGCACCCATTACATAGTAAGTTTATAGCATTAAGGCTTCTTTAAGCATCTCATTTTTAAGAGTTAATTTCAGAGTCCCCTCCTGAGAAAAGTAAACACAAAAATAAATCTTGTATGACTGCAAAGCTAAGCAATACATTTTATTGGAAAGTAAAATGTAAAATTAAATCAACTATTTAAGAATGGCAATGGGTCTTTAAAGTTCTTCTGCAACAAAGTGACTTTTAATTCCATCAAGTAGGAAAATTTCAAATCAATCTTTCCAGGATATAACATTGAAAGACAAAACATAACAACTCCAAAGTTCTCTTTCTCTTGCTAAGTAAGTACAAAGCCATACTGACAAATGCACAACATATCCTCTCATAGTTCATGGCCACTGATTTGTTTGTATATTGAACACAATGGTTTGTTTCTTTAATGTTTTTTTTTAAGTAATATTAACTTGTAAGAAAGACTCCAAATTGCCTATGTGAGGAAAAACCTTAAAAGTCAGATAGAATTTCATCCACATGGCTTAAATACATCTTTTAATCTTACGATGTAACGGCAGTCATAAAACTTTTATGCATAGATAACAAATTGGTCAAGCACACAGACCTTCTAAGACATCTCTTTGGATATCATCCCCTAAATCAGGAGTCAGTGATTACCATACTGGAAAAGGGAAAGACTACCCAGTCCAGTATTTTGGCCTGGAGAATTCCATGGACTGTATAGTCCAGGCGATCGCAAAGAGATGGACACGACTGATTACCATTCTATTCTCTATGCTAAGGTGCTCAAGAAAACCATTTTGTACTGAGTGACATATACAAGTGCAGAAAATCTTTTAAAATTTGCATGTTGTTTTGGGAAGCTTTTTAAAAGAAACTGTAAGCCAGTATATGGAAAGTTATAAATGTGGCCCAAGTCTGCCTGGAATTTAATTAGAGATGCCTTCCAGCTGTTGCTAGTGCCTGCAGCCTCTGTTCCCTCTTACTCTCTCCTTCCAGACTGCCATGGAAATGAAAGCTGAACAGCAGTTCTCCTGATGCAAGTTGAGCTGAGTGAGGCTGCCCAGGAAAAAGCGAGGTGAAGAATCAGCCAACTTACTCAATGACCCTGTGTATAAAGCGCTGCAATGTGAAAATCCAGCTGAACTGGGGAGAGCTTCAGAAGCAAAATTAGTGTCAAACAAAAACTTGCATGCTTAACCAGGAGCAAGAACAGCATTATCAAGGTTATGATTAAAGACAGAATGCAGTCTAACGTTTCACTATGTGTAGAGAGATTAAGAAATGCATTAATTATTTTTCTGTTTGTATTCTATCTCCCAAACCAGACACCTATCATAATTAAAGAAGGTCTGTAAATCATTAGTGTTAATAAATATCAAGCCTCTGCATTATAGATTTGCTATTTTTCTCTTTATATAGTAACCCGAATATTCTGTCTTTAGCGCTTATAAATACACACCCACACATATACACACACACATGTCTTCATATACCAAGGCTTAATGCATAGCATATTTGGAGGACACTGATCTGGATCTTTAAAAATAAGGAAGCTTTCAAATAGGCTGAGAAGAGGATGATTTGGTACAATTTTACCTCTCTCACGTGTTTAATCACTTACTTTCCACTGAACTCTCCTCTATTTTCTGCTGTGCCTTTACCCACCTCTTCAAACATTTGTCCCTATCTTGAAAATGCCCTCTCTTTGAACCTGCTACTTTTTAAATTACCACATCTCTCTCTCTTGCTTTTGTTTCAAGGCCAAAGCCCTCATCAGGGTTACACACACTCTTTTTATTTCTATTCCACTGACCCTTTTAATAACCTCTCCAGAATCAAAGCTTTTTGAGTTTGGAGGGGTGAATAAAATGTCTTTCTTCTTAAAATAATGATTTTAAAGGACCATAAATATTGTAATAATAACTAGAACTATCTGAAAAGGACATTTCTCTTCAGGCAAATGTTGTTAAATTAAGTAATCTGCCTCAAATTGCTGCAGACATATTTTTGAATGGCTCATCTAGAATACACACCTCATAAGCCAACAGTGCACTGCAGGGGTTGGGAGATGGAGAAATGATTTCTGTTTATCCTCAGTCCAGCGCTCCGTCCCATTAACAGCTTTACTTCTAAATATGCATGACATTTCCTTTTAAAAATCTTCTGTTTAATGTTTCAAATGCACAGAACAGTCCTGACCCAGCAAATCAATTTCCTAATGTTGAATCAATCTGGCCAAACATGAGTCAGAGTAATAAAGTTCCTCAGGACACTCAGCTATTCGGACATCAGGGACATATGTGAACCTGTGAACAATTTCACAGTCTCAAGGGAGACTGAGTGTTTAGCTTTTATGAATGGCCAGGGTAAGAGAGAAATCACAATAAATTTGTTTCACGTCGTTTTTTAAAATTGAAGTATAGTTGATGTATAATGTAGGTTATATATGTTACAGGTATACAATAAAGTGATTCACAACTTCTATGTTTCATGTCTTATCTTTTTTGAATTTCAACATGTATTAGAGGAACCTCAATTTGCTATCTTTTTTAATTTATATAGGTACAATGATCATGTGTAGCATTTATATACCAATTTTACAGATGCTATATTTCACTTTCTACTTATTTAGTTTGATTCTTTCAGACCATTTAGCAACTATAATCAACACAGGGTTATCTCACCAGAATCTTGTATATGGTTGCACAGTAGCAAATGGTATTTGGTTTCTGAAAATGGAGTCCAAATACAAAGCCAAAGAGCATGGTTTAAAGTTAGAGTATTCCCCACCTTGAATTCTGATTAATTCTTATTTTGGTTAATGTTACTATGATCCCCTGAATAGAATTTTTCCGAAAATCTTCTAGTTTCTCCTGTACTTAAAGCTATGTTCGGACAGACAAAGGATTAATCTCAAAAATATACAAGCAACTCCTGAAGCTCAATTCCAGAAAAATAAACGACCCAATCAAAAAATGGGCCAAAGAACTAAACAGACATTTCTCCAAAGAAGACATACAGATGGCTAACAAACACATGAAAAGATGCTCAACATCACTCATCATCAGAGAAATGCAAATCAAAACCACAATGAGGTACCATTACACGCCAGTCAGGATGGCTGCTATCCAAAAGTCTACAAGCAATAAATGCTGGAGAGGGTGTGGAGAAAAGGGAACCCTCTTACACTGTTGGTGGGAATGCAAACTAGTACAGCCACTATGGAAAACAGAGTTGAGATTTCTTAAAAAACTGGAAATAGAACTGCCATATGACCCAGCAATACCACTTCTGGGCATACACACCAAGGAAACCAGATCTGAAAGAGACACGTGCACCCCAATGTTCATCGCAGCACTGTTTATAATAGCCAGGACATGGAAGCAACCCAGATGCCCATCAGCAGATGAATGGATAAGGAAGCTGTGGTACATATACACCATGGAATATTACTCAGCCGTTAAAAAGAATTCATTTGAATCAGTTCTAATGAGATGGATGAAACTGGAGCCCATTATACAGAGTGAAGTAAGCCAGAAAGATAAAGAACATTACAGTATACTAACACATATATACGGAATTTAGATAGATGGTGGCGATAACCCTATATGCAAACCAGAAAAAGAGACACAGAAGTACAGAACAGACTTTTGAACTCTGGGGGAGAACGTGAGGGTGGGATGTTTTGAAAGAACAGCATGTATATTATCTATGGTGAAACGGACCACCAGCCCAGGTGGGATACATGAGTCAGGTGCTCGGGCCTGGTGCGCTGGGAGGACCCTGAGGAGTCGGGTGGGGAGGGAGGTGGGAGGGGGGATCGGGATGGGGAATACGTGTAACTCTATGGCTGATTCATGTCAATGTATGACAAAACCCACTGAAATGTTGTAAAGTGATTGGCCTCCAACTAATAAAATAATATTTAAAAAAAAAAAAAAAAGCTATGTTCATTCAGGCAGTAAGAAATGTCCATTCTGTCACTAACTGTCTCTTAACTTTTTGTCTTCTTTTCCTTTCTTAATATTATGACTTTTCAATTTCTCATTTCTCATCTGAACAGCTGATTCCCCGGCTATAGAATTAGAGAAATAATAATGAGGCAGTTGCTTTATACCAGGCGTTTTATAGAACATACAAAGGAGAACATATTTTCAGTGTCAGTTTCCAATAACTGTTCTGCAATGAGCTTACCTACAAGCTAGTTATTTTTATAACTTTTATTTTATATTGGAGTATAGTCAATGAACAGTGTTGTGATAGTTTCAGACACAGAGCACTGACTCAGCCATACATATGCATGTATCCAATTTCCTTCAAACTCCGCTCCCATCCCAGCTGCCGTTTGTAGCAACATGGATGAAGCTAGAGATTGTCACACTGAGTGAAGTCAGTCAGCAAAGAGAAACATCATATGACACCCCTTATTTGAAGAAACTAAAAAGAAAGGATACAACCAGGTTGCTGAATGGGCTTCCCTGGTGGCTTAGCTGGTAAAGAGTCCCCCTGCAATGCGGGAGACCTGGGTTCAATCCCTGGGTGAGGAAGATCTCCTGGAGAAGGGAACCATGCCCACTCCAGCAGGCTGGCCTGGAGAATTCCAGGGGGTCTCAAAGAGTTATTGAATAATATTTTCCTTCTGCTCTTTTCTCTGTACTGGGATACTGAAATGGTATTTGATGACAGGAGAAAAACTTGAAAGTCTAACACCTGAAAAGTCTTCTCTGCTGTTTAGACACTGTTGTTTTATTATTATTTTCTATGCGCCTCGATGTCTCCTCCTTTGGGCGTTAGTCTTTCATGCCTTCTCCACTGCAGTATTACAGTGAATGTCAAAGTGCCAGTTGCTCAGTTGTATCCAACTGCTTGTGACCCCATGGATGTAGCCAGCCAGGCTCCTCTGTCCATGGGATTCTCCAGGCAAGAATACTGGAGTGGGTTGCCATGCCCTCCTCCAGGGGATCTTCCCAATCCAGGGATTGAACCCAGGTCTCCCGCATTGCAGGCAGATTTTTCACCAGCTGAGCCACGAGGGAAGTATTACAATACCTCAAGATTATTAATTGCTTTATCTTTAAAAGCTATTATCAATTCTTTAAAAGCATTAAAATGACATCATTATTTGAAAAAAAAACCCACTATAATCAAAGCATTTTTTGAAGAAAAAAGTGTGTTTAAGACATTTAAAAAGTGTGTTTAAGAGATTGGTGACTCTGCAGCATCATTTTTACATTTTATATATCAAGGCCTGTATTCTATATTCTTGAGAGAATGACTGTATATTGAAAAGGTACTATTTGTAGAACTCAGTCAGTAATTCATCTTCCTTGACATGTTGGAAAATTACTCCCAGAGTAGATTAAATAGGTCTGAGTGTCTCAAACAATGGCCCAGGAGCCCTGGAGCCTGAACAGAGGGGCTCTGAGCCTGCATTAGAAGGAAGGGGTTGAGGCTGGGAACTCCCTATAGCAGTTCTGCTTTCATATGTTTTGTATACGGGGCTATTCCATCAAAGAATTCACTTGAATAAAAAGTTCCACGGTTTAAAAAGAAAAAAAAAAAGTCTGTAAAGGACAGAACAAGTTTTTAAGTCCAACAAGGAAATAAACCAATTTACGTATGGCAGACAAACATGCATGAACTGGCCAGCTCCTTGAGGTCAAAAGTAAGTAATGGAGAAGGAGAGAGCAGTGCAGTTCCCGTGTAGACAGCGGGATGTGTACTTAAAACCCTGTTTCTGAGACCAGGGGAAGGCCTCCAGCACTTGGGAAGTGAAACAGCACTTACGTGATAGAACAATGTGGCTTGGCTGCAGTTTCACACAAAGATTTAAAATTAAGAGACTGAAAGGAGGGAAGAGGAGGGACTGGAAAGCCTCTTTACATTCGGCATTCTTTAAGAAGTAAATCATTGAAAACGTTCTTTCCCATCGGTAGGAGATTTTTTGCAGCGCTTGTCCTTAAAATCCAAGAAAGGGAAACCTCCGCTGGTATAACCTTTTGATCTCAGTTGAAGGGGGTTAACTAAGGTGAATGCATGGCAACAGACATTCCTTTCAACATAGCTTTTCTCAGTGTCTGCACAGCTGCTGACTGACTCTTTGGTCCAGAGAAACAACAGCAGAAGTCAGCAGTAATACAACTTACTGAGGTGGTTTATAAGCTATTCAGGAAGAGTTTTACTAACTTGAAGAGCAAAAAGAAGAGATCACCAAAGTGGAAAGTTTTCCTAAATGACTATTTTTCTAAAAATAAAAGCAGATATTCTATTTTTAGCCATTTTAAACTGAGACGCAAAATATGTAAATTAAAAATACTGTATTGCAAAAAGCAAAGCCTTAACATCATAACTCTAAAATCACAGGTGCAGAGCTAAGCACAAAGCATTGTCCAGACTCTAAGGTCTTACCAGTAATCCAAGAGAAAGGGAGAAGCATGTGACTGTGTGATACACTTGACACCTAGTCTGAAGGAGCAGCATTTTCAGCATGATAGAAATAGAGAGGAATATTGAGTTCATACACCAGGTTTTCTTGTCGGTTTCCTTTTTTTTAATCAACCATTTAAGACACTCTAGATGTGCAGGGTTTGTGTGGTTAAGTGACAGGAATGATGAATTCACCCAGTCAGTACCATCCTGCAACAGCCTTGGGGCTGGACAGCCATCCTTGCTCTAGAAAGCCCCCTCCTCCACATTTACCTATGCTGCTTTAAAGGTCTTTCATCTCAAGTATTAGGAAGTGGCTAAACTAGAACTCTGGTGGCCCAGACGGTAAAGCGTCTGCCTGCAATGCGGGAGACCCAGGTTTGATCTCTGGGTCCGGAAGATCACCTGGAGAAGGAAATGGCAACCCACTCCAGTACTCTTGCCTAGAAAATCCCATGGGCTGAGGAGCCTGGTAGGCTACAGTCCATGGGATCACAAAGAGTCAGACAGGACTGAGTGACTTCACTGCACTCAAACTAGAACTCAAATGCAGATCTTCTGACCACCATTTACTAATCTTCTCTTAAATTATACCATAAAATGAAATACATATACATATGTACATGTATATAACATATAATGTATTTATCATATATAATGTGTATATAATGAAAACATACACATTACTGCAATCTGTCAAACATCAAGGAGTCAGGAAGGAAGGAGAATGGAGGAACAGAGGCTACTGTTCATCAGTGGGCTTTGAAGTGTACAAGGTAAGTGTCAAAGTGGTTTCTATAAATTATGACTTTATCTGCCTGAGTGAGAACTTGTTGTTTGTTTCTGTTCTTGTGTTTTTGCTAGCAGCAGAATGAATGACCTTAAAGTTATACTTAAATCATCTTTTTCTTTCCAATCATACAACCCACTTGTAGTCTGCCCCAAAATTCTGTCTGCTCTGTGAAATGTATTCAGAGTTAACCCTCTCTGTCACCCCTCTCCACAGCCCATCATCTCTCAAACAGGTTAGTGCTAAGGTCTCTTTACTAGGTCTCTAGGTCTTCTTGCTGTAAGCCTTATCTCGAGGATCCACCCTCAACACAACTGCCAAGCAATTCTGTTAACACCCAAGCTGGGTCATGTCACCCTCTACTCTCCACTTAGAGTGGAAGTCAGAGTCCCTGCCTTGGTCAGCAGTGCGCGACAGGCCCTGGGCCCCCTGACCACCCTGACCTCACCGCCCCCGACTCTCCCCCGCCCCTGTCTGGTCCAGTCACGCTGGACTGGCCTCTGATGGTGAGCGCAGGAGTGCTCCTGCCATAGGGCGGCCAGTGCAGTTACTGCCCTCCTGCAGCAGACAGGAGACTCCCTCCGCCACCCGCTGACCTGACCTCCATGATACTGCCCTCTTCACCCTTAACGCTTCTTAATTTCTGCCCTGTTTTCTTGCATGCTTTCCTTCACAGGGCATGCTGCCTCGTGTGCATGCTAAGTTGCTTCAGCCGTGTCCCACTCTGCCACCCCATGGACTGTAACCCTCCAGGCTCCTCTGTCCACGGGATTCTCCAGGCATGAATATTGGAGTGGGTTGTCATGCCCTCCTCCAGGGGATCTTCCCAACCCAGGGATCAAACCCGCATCTCTTATGTCTCCTGCATTGGTAGGTGGGTTCTTTACCACTACCTGGGAAGCCCATACTGCCCCCAGCACACTATATATCTGATCTAGATGTGTCTCCTAGGAATAGAATATAAACACCACGAGAAAAGGGAGTTTTGGAGGTTGTGTTGACTGAAATGTTTCCCAGTGCCTAGAACAGTATCTAGCAAAAAGTAGGTGCTTAGTACTGAATGAATGAATAAATGAATTTCAAGGAAATAAAAACAAGAAGCCCAACTAAATCAAGGATCATTACCTCCTGAACTATTTTTGACAAAATAGTCAATGCATAGTTTCTCCCCTACAGAATGTCTAAGGATTTGCATTTAACTCTGGGGATTTCCTTTACAAGACTGAGAAATATTTTTAACATTAACCTCAATGTTAAGCATTAACATTGAGGTTAATGTTAAACATTTAACATTAACATTCACCTACCTCACACATTTGTGATGTGGATTGGTATAAACATTTGCTTCAAAAAAACTCTAAATTACCTATTTTTTTTTTGTTATTGTTATTTTGACATCTGAGATCACTCAGAGCCACACCAGAAAGGAGATCTGCAGGACTTCCTTGGTGGTCCGGGGGTTAAGAATCCGCTTTCCAATGTGCTCTGGAGCCTCCATGCCACAAGCAGAGAGAAGCCAGTGGCTACAGAAGCTACAGAAGCCTGCATGCCACAATGGAGCCTCTACATGGCCAAAGAAGGAAAGAAAGAAAAGCGATTGGAAAAGTGTCATTGTTAGAACCAAATCATTAAATTATTTTTAGCAAATCTCAGACTCCTGATCCAAATGGCTCCATTTTCTTTTAAAGGTAAGTGATGACAATGAATTCCTCAGCTAAGTGAGACTACTTACAACCCTGTAGAAAATTAGGATATACATGTATATGAAACTGATGCCAACTTGATCAAATTCATAGTTTGAGTTAAACAAGACCCCAAAATAAATGTCCACTTTCTTTAGGTTGGCCTTGTAGTAGAAAGGTTCTAAAAGAAAAAAGCAATGTATCAAAATGCCTACATTTCGTAGCACCTTTAATTTCAGGATGCATAAAGTGAGTGCTACATAAATGGTTAAAAAAGAAAAAAGAGAGAGATAAAGATGGTAATAAACAGTGATGGAACATTAAATGCCAAACCTGTACTGTTATCAATCAATGTATTATCAATATGTTATCAGTGTGGCTCTCAGAGGCACAGCTTCAGCATCACCAGGCAGAGGGGCAGCGCTGCGGCATCTCAGGCCCCACCCTAGGTCTTAGAAAGAAAATCTCTGAGGAAGAGCCCAGACGGACGAAAGGAATTTAACAAATTCCCCAGTGCTTAATAACTTGATTAATAATTTAAGTATTAAAAATGCTGAAAGGTAAACTCATAACATTATCCTTAATTTATATATAAAACAAATGAAGAACAAGAATGGACTCCAAAACCAAACTGAATGGGAAAGCCAGTTTGAAATGAGTTCTGCTTCTTAGAATAACTATATTTAGCTCTTTGTTGTCGAACAAGATACTCATTTATTTCTACTCTAAAGATAAGCTGTGCAACTAGCTACACCAAATCCATCCTGTCAACCATCGTGTAATGTAGTGGAAAATCAGAGTTTTGGGGTTGGGATTCTAGTCTCATTACTTACCATGGGACTTTGGCAAAGGCATTTTACTTCTGAGAGCTTGATTTTTCACTTATGTAAAATGTGGATATTATATTTATACACAAATTATGAGACTTAGAGAATATATAGTTTAGAAAACATGTATTATATATTAATACACATATATAAAATGTATATGTGCCAAATAATACTTAATACTTAAGTGCCAAATAAATGTCACATCTCTACTTCTAATATTTTATCTTCAACTAAACCATTTAGCTAGAAAAATGTACAATTGAATTAATTTTATAGCATTACAAAGACATCCAAACAAGACTCAAAGAACTGATTTTAGGTATTTGAACTGATACTTTTAAAGTGTTCAAATAATCTAAATTAAACTTTAATTGATGAATATGAATTACTCAGTTCACATAAATTTATTATACATTTATTATGGCTTTATCTTATGTAAGAACTTGATGTGTTCAAAAGATATAACATAGTCTTTAACCTCATGATATTCAATCTCAAAGATAATTTTTAAGTCTAATAAAGCAATTAAAAACTTCTTGAGTTTTTCAGATCCAAGATTATGGCATAATCTTTCTGTAAATTTCTAATAAATTATAGATTCAGTGAAAATCTTAAAATTTTGATTGTCTATAGTATACATTAATATTATACATTATTATGGCATACATTAATACAATCAATATTATATTATTAGATTATATTATCAAAGAATTGTAATAGACATTGATAATTATAATATTGCAATATATTGATAACTATAGTATAATATAGATTGATAATTATTGATAAATGTAGATTGATAGATGTAACTATAGATTAATGTAGTATAAATTAATAATTTAGAGTTGAGCTCTCAAGTATAGATAACTCATGAATTTTTGCTAGGTAGGAGAGCAGAGAAATTGGGTCAATTAACTTTTTTTCATGCTTTTGTTTGTAGATGCAAGGAACTAAAATTCATTCACATGCAGATGAAAATGATTTTGTAGAGGTTAAAAAATTAATAATAAATAAAAAAAGGGTAAAATTTAAGAATCAAGTGTCTGAGGAGGGAAGGAGCTCTGGGAGGTATATGTCTGACAGATGCAAGTACTTCAATGCCTACTGGAGGAAGGAAAGCAGAAAGTGTGGCTACTGATGCCACTGGGTTCGGAAATTTTGTATTATAATATGAAAGAGAGAATTCACTATTGCTTCTTTTCTCTCAACGGAATTCTGAAGTAAAGTAGTGAGCTGATGAAGGGATATTGGCAGCTTGAGAAGAGAAATCTTCAAGTAGCAGCTCTGCAGGATTGAACAGACTGCACACAGAACACTGGGCATTTCTGTGTGCCTATTCTGGACCTGTGATCATGAATTTAATTTAATCAAATGCTGGCTGTCACTCACATGTCTGCTTCTGTGCCCACCCACGCACTGGACCTTCTCAGACACTGAATGTGGCCAAATTACGCTTCTCCAGTTTGTCTGGACACGGAGCGTGGAACAATCCAGTACTCTCACAGGATCTGTCAGTTTCCCCAGCCTTTTTCCAGGGCTACTTCCTTACCTCCTCCAACAGGTCAGAACAACCAACTATTCAGAAAGCAATCAATGTTATCTCCTCAGCAAGAGGACCGTGACTTAGTCATTATTTTCTGGCTTTTCCCTCTGCCAAGCCCAGGTACTTCGTAGACTGATAAAGATACGATAGAGACATGATACTGATTCATTCTGGTCAGTGGAAAGAAGAGTCCCATTCACTGCTTTAAAATGATCAACAATGTTCTTTGTTGGAAAAAGTTGTGCGCAACATGCCTTTGAATTCTAAGAATTCCATCACTTGTATACTGACTGCTGCATCTTATGTATGCCAAAAAACCTGTTATAAAGGTGTAAACGATCAAAGAAGTAGTGGAGGGGAGATGGGGGACGTAGATAGTTGGGATAGTCGGGATGGATGCAATGGTATTTTCCCAGAGGACAATGAAGAACATTCTAGAAAAGGGAATTCCGCTTAGAAGGGAACAGGGCTTTAAGGGGAATAGCCTTGGTGAGAAAGTACAAGTATCCTGGCAGTGATAAACCAAAGAGGGTATAAACGGGCAAGTGTTAGGAGACTGTAGCAGGATCTTGTCAGAGGCCAGATTTTGAAGGTCCTTATATGAAATGGTTAGGAATTGGGCTTTAGTCTACAGGTAATGGCAGCTTCTAAAAGATTTTAAGCAGGGAGTGGCATAATTTTGACTGTGTGATTTTGACTGAGATTTCACTCAGGTCTTAGCATGTACTGTGGGTTCAAATGCTGCAGGCAGTATAATCATTTAGAGGTAATGAAATAGTGATCATAAAGCACATGAAATTCCAATCACCACGAAGCCTAGAACAAAATCTTAACTCAAAACTCTTTATTGCACACCTGCTGAGTGGCCGTCCCTGGGGTAAGCTAGCATTCAAACATAAATAAGTTATAGAAATTATATTCAAGAAAATGTTTTAAAATTACTGTTGATTGAAGGAATTTGAAATAATTAATCATTGGCCTTTCCACTACCTAATTTTTAATTCTCATTTAGTGTGGTACTCTTAATGTTACTGTTTAAACATACATCTGGCTTTTGCTTGTCACAGGCTTAGCAGGGTTCCAACAGATTCTGCCAAGCATGATGAGAGCAACATGCCAAGCGTGACAACCAACAACAACACATACAACCTCCAAGTGCAGAAACTTAAAAAAAAATAGAGCCCTAATCACCTTCTTGGACAAAAAATATCATACAAAAAACCCTGGTGGATAAAATAGATTAAAATGGAAACATATGGATTTACTTGTAAAGTTTTATACTTATAGATTGAAATTGGAAAAGAGATATGAGTACACATACAGCTTTTGAAAAGAACAAGCAGTCCTTTTAAAGTCAGTATGTGATTAAACATTATGGAGATGTAGCTCTAAATGTAGAGGAATTTTTACTTAAAAATTATATAATACTTGAAGGTTTTCCAATTACTTTCCTCATATGTTATCTCAGCTAATTGCTACAACCTTTGAGATTATCATTACTCCTATTCTATGGATAAAATCATGGAGTCTCCAAAAGTTTAAATTACTCCTTCAAGGTCACAATCTGGACTTTCCTAAATCAGAACTGTATTTCAGATTTCCTCACTATTTTCTGTTATTTCTGCTCTGTCACATGGTCTGCCAGGGGGAAATAAATAATTGTTTATTCATCTTTTCATTCATTTTTCTTCATGCCTGTAGTACAAAGCACTGGATTGGCTGCTATGAAATTTATGGAGGTAATAAATCAGCCTTGCTACTCAGGGGACCAGCGTGTGAATGAGGTGGAAAATCATGCCTAATAAGACAGTAACAGAAAGAATTATGTAAGGTCATCACTGGAATAAATATTTCTGGCTAAGGAATCATGGAAACCTATATAGGGAAGGCGGTATTTCAGCTGTCTTAAGGAGCGACTGGCATTAGGGCCAAGTGAGATAGGGTGTGAATTCCAAGAAGTTGAAACAGTCTGTGCAAAAGGAGGGAGAAAGTCAAGTATGAGACATGCTCGAGAAACAGTGAATCATTCTTTTTGCTGGAGTACAGAGTTTAAAGATAAAGATAAGGCTAAAATTGTTTTCAAAGACTGGGCTAGGGTATTTACAAATTTCATGGCGGAAGGAATGGCGTGATGAAAACAGCAAGAATTTTGTTGAAGCCACGTGAGTTTAGATTCAAATACATGTTCTGCTGCTTGGAAGCTGTGTGAACACCAAAAACTTAACATAATTTCTCTAATTATTCATATATATATAAAATGAGTATATCTGTTAAATATTTGATAAATATTTTTCAAAATTATGAAAGTATTTTACCTTCAAGGTGATGTGAAGGTCAAATGACAGGATGTTTGAAAAGCAACTGGCACAAGGAAGCCCTCAGTAAAAATCACTTTCCTTCCCCATTCTGCGGGAGTCATTGGAACTAAAGACTCCCTAGTTTGCTGTGATATAATGAGTCATGTTTGAGTAAAGCAAAGGTGGTGGGTGAATTAGGGAGAGAGAGGAGGAAAAGCAGGAGGGGCAAAAAGTCTTTTTTGCAATAAAGCACACAGGGAATGAATGTCTCAATGAAGTTACATTCCTGGGAATATTTAATATCTGGAATGAGAAAAGAACATTGCAACACTCTAATTATATCAAAGTAAAACACAGAAAAAGACTACATAAAATGAATTCCATAATATGGCTATAGTAAAAAGTCCAAATGAAACTAAACTTTGAAATAAAAAGTTTCCATGCTGAGCTCCTGTTAGAAGCAGGAGTTCCAAGCCTTTTGGTTGCTCCTGTGTATTTGATCTCTGGGAGAGGTCATGTGGATGAAACAAAATGATCTGAACTTCAGCACCTGGATAAATTTACACCTTACAGGACAGCTATTCAGGAAACTCATCAGATTTACCTGAATAGGAATTCACTTCAAAGGGTGTCTTTTTAGAAAGACTCATTTATAAGTAGGGTCTTTGATCATAAGGGTGTGCCGATGGCTTACGTGACCCTGATTCTACTGTCAGGAAAATCCATATGGTAAAACAGGAAGAAACAGCTATTTGTTGAATGGTGTCATCTATTGAGTCATTCTTTTTGAAATGGATACTGAGGTTTTTAAAGCCACCCTGTCCATTTGCTGTTACATTCACTTTCCAAAGCCAAAGTGTTTCTTCCAAACTTCTCTAACTACAAACATTTTTCTAAATGTTTATGTATTATTTAAATATTTATGAATGCAATAAGTGAACTCTTAGTAACTGGTACTTATTGTGTACTTTTAGGACGCATAACACTATTTAAAACTAGGTCTTGGATAAAAGAAATGGATGGAAGAAGCATGCATGATCCTTGATGTTTACAATCTAAGTGTGTGTGTGGGGGGGTGGATATGGTGTGTATGTACCACATGTCTATGAAATGGAACAATCAAGAAACCTTTGCTTTCGTGAATCTTTCTCCCGTGAAAGTGAGGCAGGCTGGGTCCTGGGACTCTTTGCTGCAGTGCCGCAATGTTTTGTACCTGGACACACCTCTCTTCAAGCTACAAAATACAAAGAAACAATATAGGACTAAGAATAACTGCGTGTTTGTGCACCTGAGGCAAATTCTGCACAAAAAGATACAAAAAGACCAAAAAAAAAAAAACCCACACAACCCCACCAAAACTGCCATTTCTGAAGAGCCAGGAGCAAAAACAGGGTACTGCGCATGTGCCTTGCACTCAGTACCACAAAGGGGCGGGCAAACCATCTAAGCCCCTCCTCCAGTCTGACCCCCTCCGCTGGACACGCCCCTACCTTCCATCCATATAAGGAATAAGCTCCACCCTCTCCTTGGGGGAGGAGCAATGGAAGCTGTTACTTATTTTGCTCCATCCTGCAGCCAGCACAGGAGCCCCAGTAAAGCCTTGCCGGAATTTCTTATCTGGCCTTTAGTCAATTTCTATTGACTGGAGAAGGCCGAGAATTCTGGTTGGTAATTCAATTACTCTTTCAAGGTTTGAAATACTGGGGTAATTGTGAACTGACAATTTCATATCTGAAAACGATAGTTTCTAAATTACTGGAAGATACATTCCCTTGCTGCTACAGCCCACTACAAAAAGCCAACACAGATCCTGTCTTCCTGGACCAAACCCCCGGATCTCTTGACTGTGCCTGACTGTACAGTGTGGCTGCAGTAGTTGGCTATGGACAGGGAGGAGGCCCCGCTCAGTCAATCTCTAGAAAGAAGCTGTAGTTACAATTTGACACTTATATTTCCTAAGTGATCATCTGGAAAAATTCCCACCATGCTTTTCAGCTTCTTTTATTTCAGTCTTCACCAGAACTGCAATCTTTCTCCAATGTTTCCAATGTATCTTTCACTCAGATTCTAATCTCACTGTATATCACTGTATATTCTCTTCTCTGATTAAATCCTTCTCCCCTCTTAACTCCTTTCCAAAGAGCCTTCTGTTACTAAAAATCTGTCATTAGCAAAATCCTCTATGAGCTCATCTCTTTCCTGGACATTCCTTCCATCTTTTGCTCTGGCTGATTGCTGGCTATCCTCTCAATTTAGGAAGGTTCTTTTACCCACGGGCCAATTATCAAGGATTCTGAAGCAGGGATTGGGTATCCTCCTAGTTCCTCACTGGCACTTCTACATGGTTGGGCTCCTATTTCTTTTTAAAGGCTCAACTTTTTTGAAAAGTCAGGCAACAGATCAGAGGCTCATTATCTTTCCTATTATGGGCTTCCCCGGTGGCTCAGTGGTAAAGAATCTGCCTGCTGATGCAGGAGATGTGGGTTCCATCTACCTGGAGAAGGAAATGATGACCCACTATTGTATTCTTGACTGGAGAATTCCATGGACAGAGGATTCCGAGGGGCTACAGTCCATGGGGTCACAAAGACTCAGACACAACTTAGAGAACTAAACAACAACAGTCTTTCCTGTTGGAATCCTCCAGTTCCAGGCCCTGCCTCTTACTGCTGTCAGATTCCAGCCACTGGCTTACTGTGCTCTTTAATACAATTTCTCCCATGGTTCTTAATGGTTGAAATATTCACCCAAGTGATCCATCAACTCCATGTTTTCTAACGCCCGGCCTTCACTTCCAAAGCGTCATCCTCCATCTCACAATTCTCCTATCATTTCTAAAATGCATTTCTTCAACTATCATTATCTACCTTTCCGGTTTTCCAAGTTGACTGTAGTGTCCTCACTTCAATCCTAGACAGACAATCCATTGACCCTGGCACTTTTTTAGAGAATATAAGCCGCTGATAGTCTTCCTCTTTCCCTTGCCAAGTTTAGAGTCTAAAGACCCACTATATTCACTTGGCAAAGCTCCAGATCTAGTGAAATCCACCTCTTCAACAGTGCTTCTTCTGCTCTCACACAACTGAACATGGTGCAAGAAAAACAAGCGAGGACTGGTCCCTGTTTAAATTTATGACCGCAGATCTCCAATGAGTTCTCATCGCTGCCCAGGGTTTTTACGGCACTCCTCTACTTAATTCACTTTCTCACTCTCCTAGAATATTTTCTGTCTTTAAACCTTAAGATTCTCATTCTCATCTAATGACCTCATTTATTATTTCACTTAGAATAATCAGAAGAGAACTACATCATATTCTCCAAAACCAAATCCTTCAACTTCTTTGAATCTGTACATCCATACCCTCCCTTCTTTCATATTAAAATGAATGAACTAGTAAAGAATACCTTAGGCAATTTGGAAGAAGAACAAATAAAAGGACTTACATTCCAAATATCAATATTTATTATAGAGCTACAATAGTTAAGGGAATGTAGGATTGGCAGAAGAATGGACAGAGATTAATGGTGTAGAATAGACTCCAGAAACAGACCCAAATACATACCTTTTCTGGTTTATAAAAAAGATGACACTGTAGTAAAGTGGAGAAAGTATATTTTTAATAAATAGTGTGGATTGAGTTTACATATGGAAAACAGTTTGAATCCTGATTAATACCATATTAGAAATTAATTCCAGATGAATTATATATGTAAACAGAAAGAAAACTATAAAAATTTTTTAAAAGACCATTGTAATGATCTTGATTTAGTCAAAGATACCTTAAACAGGACATCAATAAAAATATTATAAATAAGCCTACAATAAATTAAAAACCCTCTGTTCATCAAAAAACATTAAGAAAGTGAAAAAAACAAGCCACAGAATGGGAGAAGTCGTTTGCAATTCAAATATCTGACAAAGGAATGGAATATAAAAATAACTACTACAAATCAATAAGGAAAAGCAATCACCTAATGAAAACTCAGGCAAAAAATCAGATACAAGTAAATATTTAGTCCATAAAAATATGAAATATGCTCAATTTCTTCAGTCACCAGGGAAATACAAACCAAACCATAATGGTATACCAGTGCATAATAACCAGAACGACTAAAATGAAAGAGATACCAACCAATGTTAGCTATAATGTGAAGCAAACAAACTTTCCATCACTAATGACAGTATATGGTGGCTAAGCCACTTTGGGTAAGTGCTGGGAAGTATCTACAAAAACTGTATATATATTACAATTACCCAGTAATCCTGCTTTTTGATAGATACCCTAGACATATACAAATATATTCACCAAAAATATATGCAAGTATGTTTATGGCTGCACTATTAGTAATGGCCCAACACCAAAACAACCCACATGTCATTCAGCAGAATGGAAGAATAAATATAGTATATTTATATAAAAGAACACTATTCAACGATGAGAATAAGTGGATTATAACTCCAGCCAACAATATGGATAAATTTTACAACAAAATGTTAAGAAAAAGAAGCCAGACATGAAAAAAAATACCTTTTCTACAATTCTATTTATATGAAGTTCAAAAAGAGGCAAATTTAATCTAAAGTGCTAAAAGCTGGGTCGTGATTACCCTTGGCAAGTCACGGGGGTTGTTTTTTTTTTTAATTAATTTATCAAATCAAATATCCTATTACAAATACACATTATTTGGTTTATCTTTACATTTGTTAAATGATCATCATGGTATTTCAAGTGGGAAAAAATGAATAACAAAATAGTCAAAACACAAAAGTATTGCCAAATATATATATTCAGCTAAGATTGCCAGTCTTTTCAACTCTAAAGTCTGCATGAAACACATCTAAATTTTGCAAAATTTATAACTCTCTTCTGAGACCTTCATTATATTCTCTTTAAGAAGAAATGATGTCATTGCTATATGTCTTTATTTGAAAAACTATTTTTTTAAAAGGTGGGAAAATTGCTTTGAAATAAATCAAATGTAGGCAGCTGCTTTCTCAATCAACCTTTGTATCTCCAGTCTAACTTTGAATACCTACAGTGTTGTTTCTCAAAGCCCAGTATACAGAACGTCTGCATCACTCTCTCTCCTGGAATCGACTGCCACATTCACTCAACATAGGGATAACAATAATAATCACCTCATAGAATTGTTGTAAAGATTAAATGAAATAAAAATGCACTCTCAGAACACAGTAACTGCTCAGTAGATGCTAGTGTTTAATATTAACACTCAGTTTATATGAGGATCATTATTAGAATAACTGAATATGTTTGTTAAATTACTATTAATTTCTGGGCTCAACCCCAGACCACTGAAGCTGGAAGACCATACTTCAGGTACTAGCAGTCAGGCTGATTCTTTCTGCACAAACTTGAGGGTCACTGTCCAGAGATTAGGCTTACTTCTTTGCTCCTCACAGTTCCAATATAGGGATCTGTACACAGTGAATGCTTATTGACAGGCTGGCTTATGTTCAATATTGCCAGTCTGATATGATGTAAATTGTTAAAGAAATTGGAATTTATCATAGGTATGTGCAGTATAAGGGAACAGATTTTCACATTTTGACTCGAGCAAAATATAAAGGGAAGATTATTTTGTTAATAGTATCAAAAGTAGCTCCAGCTTCAATCACTTAAACTCTTCCTTCATAAATGTGACAGTCTTTGAATTCTATCATATTCCACATAACCTGTTCTTTCCCTTAATGTAATTCAGTTAATTTAGGTTTTCTATTAACTTTAGAGGATCCAGAAATCATAGAAAAGTACTCATGTAGAGGACAAATGACCATATTTTCTGGGCTTGCATTATGAATATTAGACCCAGAACTAGGCTTCTATATCCACTTTCTTTCTTACATCTGTGTTCATTTAAGGAAGGTTCCAGCAATTTGTCTAGAAGGAGAACTGAAAGTGCAAATGTCTTCAACTGTTTAATTCAAACAGAAATTTAAGTCAAATCACACTAGTTATTTGAACTTTTTTTCTATAAAACAGTTACACAACTTGTTACACTGAACAGAAAAATTTAATAAGGAGAATAAATCTTTTCCTGAAATGTTTGCATTGAAAAGACAGGAGAGTCAACCTTTGACAACAAAGAAAAATGAGAATTTATTTTCACCTTGACTTCTGTTTCATGTCATTAATTAAACATCAAGATTAAAAGATAAAACCTAGGTATTTTATCAGTGCAAGATAATGCTTGCTGCTGCTATTCTTTGGTGAAAAAAAGTCTTAAATGCTCTATTGTGAAAGATAAATTAATACCATTTAGGTATATGTTTTTCAATTACTCTTGGCTATCTGAATAAATCCAAATTCTACAAATTTAGTCGAAGAGCTTCAGGGAAGCATTTACAACAAGTTTATTTCAAAAACCAAATATAAGGATGTTTGGATTAGACATAAAGAACTTGACCCCAGGCCATCAGATGGACTTGTTATTTTCTAGCCAACAGTCTGCTACTTTATAAATACCAAATGCCCCTGACTTTCTGATGCCACAGTTAACCTTTAGAATGACTCCGAAGTACAGTGAGTCTTCTTTACTCTCACTCTCAAGACAGGAAATGATTGCATTTTTTTTTTTTTCTGGCAGTGATGCTAACTTCTGACAGTTTGCTAAGCAGTGGAAATCAGGTAGTAAGCAAAAGTCTCTGCAAGACAGAGATTCCTACAAAATAGTCTTTATTTTTCCAATGGATACTGGCTACTCTTATAGGAACCAATTCCAAGAACAACTTCACTGAAGCAAGCCTCCCCTGAAACTGAAATCACAAGACTCATTCACTGAAACCTCTAAGGCTTTTCTTCTACCTCTGTCCAGTGGTGGCTAAACCTCTGGGTCTCCTAGTTTATCTCCATTCCACAGGCTGAATTTGGACAAGCAAACTAGTTATAGTAACCTATATGCGGACAGGATAGAGTGAAAATATGAATATGAGTGAACACCCCAATTAGGAGATTTAGCTATTTAGCAAATAACAATAATATTAAAAACAGTTTCTTAAGCATCCAAATAATCTGATTTTTCTTAGAGTTAATCAGAAAATTCCTAGACACGTGAGGTACAACTGGAAAACTTCGGATGAATTTTAACTCATACTGAGCATTTACCACTGTAATTTCTCCCATTTTGAGAACTGCCTTGGTGATTACCTACTGCCTTCCCTAATGATCTTGTAACAGAAAATTACCTATCAAAGACCCAGGCAGAGTCCCATGTACACTGGTCAGATTTTACACTGCCTTTCATATGTTTCTTTGCCCTTCTTCTCTCTGTGATTACCTGTGGCTTTGATTAGTCAGTTCTAGATTTACAAATAAACCAAGAGTCCAGAACAATTTCGATCTGTTTCTGTTATCAGTGATGGTGACTAGAAACTCCAACACCTGAAACAAAATCTGAGCAAGCTCAAAAGCCAAAATCCATTTAGAAAAGAACACTTCCGGAGATCTCTGGTTGGTAGGTGGGAGTTTATAAGTTCTGATCTCATTTTAAAACTCTGAACACACTTCCCAGCAGACTCTGAGAGTAAGGAAAATGAGACTAATCTAAGTGAGGAGACTTTCAGATCATCAACAGGACATCCATTTTAATACCCACCACAGCTAAATGCATTTTGCCCATCCATTCATGCACTCATTCATTCATTTAGTTTCCCATATTTACTGCAACTCCATTAAGTTAGGAGCTGCATCTTAATCAACTGCTTAAGATATCTGCAAAGAATAAAGTAACACTTACTTTCCAGTAATAAACTGACTCCTGGACGGTGTGCAAATAGGCTGGACATAGTAGTTCTCCAGTTTAACTCCTTCGGCAGCAAGCTTGTCAAGAGTGGGAGTCTTTATCTCTGATCCATGGTAACCCACATCTCTAAATCCCTGATCATCCGCTAGGATGAAAATGAGATGGGGCTGGGACACGGCGGTTACGCTGGGCTCCAGTCTCTCTCCAGTTTGAGCTCGCAAAGCCCCTTCTTCCTCCTCCTCCAAGCCCTGGCCCCAGGACAGGTAACCGTAAGTGAGGAGGCTGAGAACCCAGAAGCCTGCCAGCGCCCCCATGGCTAGCATCTTTCTGGGCCAGACCCAGGTCTGTGGAGAAGGTGGCGGAGGCAGAGGCCCCGCGCAGCCCCTGCGGGCCATTCACTCTGGTCCCGGCTGAGACTCCAAAGCAGAAAAACGCACCCCGCGCCGCCGCTGGCGCACACATGCACGCAGGAGGAACAGACTCTACAGGCGGTGGAGGGGCTCCACCTGGAAAGAAGTCCTGTCCTCTCGGCTGTCCCCACGTCCAACAACTTTAATCTTCTAGAAGTGGTGGCTTAAGGGATGGGACGTGTGGGAAAACAAGGAGTCGCTTTTCTCCATCAAATTGCACTTCCCCCCCTCCTCGCTCCCCAAAGTAGCTTCCACACACAAAAAAATCAAAGCCTCCACCCAAAAGTTCCCAAGAGGAAAACAAAAAAATCAAGTAAGGAACTGAGAATCACCTTGAGCAGGAACTACTCGTGGCCAGAACTTTTCGCCCTCGAGGTTGAGGAGTTGAGGAGGGTCTTGAGGAGGAGTTGAGAGGCGCGCGCACTGATGGATGTGGGATCGGCCGTCGGTCTAGCAGTCCCCTCAGCTGGAAAGTGCTGGGAAGCTGAAGCGCCGATAAAAAGCACCAACCCAGGCGGATAAGGAGCTGCAGGCAGTGAACTGGATTCCGGATCACTTTCTCCACTCTTTCAGGGCTCTCCGTTGCTCTTTCCTCTCCCAGGCGCTTGCCAATCTCCCAGACACTCACCAGGCGGCCAAAGGAGGAAAAAAAACACCCCCCCTTAACCGATCTCCCTCCACCGTTGACCACCCCTTCTTTGTAGGAACGTCTCCTCGGCCCTGGAGCGCACGGGGACGCAGATCGGTCCCCGACCCCGCGCCTGCTCCGCGCCAAGCCCCTTGGTCCCCGCGGGGTTGGCGCACCCGCGGAAGCGCTGCGAGCTGCGTGCGTTTGGTCAGCGAACCAACTTAGTTTTGGCACTCGGAGTTCTTTGCTGCCTCCACCCTCTTCTCTCTCCACTGAATCACAGAACCGTACTTTCTGCTTCAGCTCCCCCAGGAAGAGGGGGAGGGGTGAAGTCGGTTTAGAGGTTCGATCTTGCCTTTTTCCCTTCCGGGAGGAGGATGGAAGAGGTAGGGGAGGCTTTGCCAGAGAGACAGGGCTGCTCGCTGCTTGAACCCTGCGGGATCCTTCCATCCTCCCGAGAGGGGAAGACGGCTGCGGGAATGGAGAAGAGGGAAGCAGGCGCTTTTCCTCCAGGGTCTGCAAATCAACATCCCGCTCACCCATCCCGAATGCTGCGCCTGCAAACTTTTCCTAGCTTCTGGAGGGAGTGAGAAAGGAAGAGCAGGAGAAACAACAAAGTGCGCAGATACACTCTTTTCTGGTTTTCCTTTACTCGCCTCCCCCTCCCCCAATTTTTCCTATTTCTTTTATCCCCGCCCCTCTCTCTCTCCTTTTTTTTTTTTTTTCAAACAGTCGCGACTAAAAGTTGAATTTCCTTTGGCTATTGCTGGCCTTAACAATCTGACTTCCTGATTAGCGTCTCTCTACGTGAAGATACTGAAATCGCCTTCTCCTTCTATCTCCCCAAACTTACCCACAGCTGTCTCCAGCCAAGAACTTGGAGAGGAAGAAGAGTTGCAAGTTTCACCCCCAGGAACCACGAGGCCGGTCTGCACTCCTGCGGTAAAGAAACCACCATTTCCCATCTAGAAATTCGGGGAACTCTGCCCTCTCCCCCCCCCCCCCTTTTTATAACTGTGGAGTAAAACAAAAGCTTGTCTTGATTGTGAAGATACGCCTGCTTTTACTCGAGTCGTGTTTTTAAAGCCCTGCTCCAAGACAGGAAGGGGATTTATAGTATATAATGGGGAGGCAGTCAATTCCAGGAACCACTGAGACATACTTTCCCCCTCCCCAAAGTTATTTGTTGGGCACCTACTGTGTGCTGGCACATAAAATGTCAGATTCTCTTTGTTTGCTAGATATAAATCTAAGTTTTACTTAGCTATTTCCGTATTTTTATGTATTTATTTATTTACTTTATTGAAGTATAATTGATTTACAGTGTTATATTCCATCATGTTGCTAAAATTCCTGTTACATTTCGAGGCAAAATGTGTAAAATGGAAACTTCACACCTTTGAAACTTTCTGTGCTCCATGCAGTTAATATTGCGAACACGTGTAGCCTTCCACTAGGCTGTTCTGTTCTCTGAGGCCACTCTGGTTAGTCTGTGGAGAGATGGGCAGTTTTAGAAGACTGCTTGGGAATGTGATCTTAGCAAGTCTGTGAGTTAAATCACCAAATTTGTAATGAGAGGACTGAGTCTTGGGAGGCTGAAAGCACTGTGAGGTGATGCTCCTGGCTCTGTGGGCCTCATCAGGTGCTTCAGCAGAAAAGAGGCAAATGAACATTCAGGTCAATCCACTACTTTTAGTTGGGGAGAGTCAGTGATATAACATAAGAAGTGTCTATGTTGCTACTGCAAGAGGAAGGGCTATTTTCAGTTCAGATTTCAAGCAAGAGTAAATAAATGTTCAGTTCAGTTCAGTTCAGTTCAGTCTCTCAGTTGTGTCCGACTCTTTGCGACCCCATGAACTGCAGCACGCCAGGCCTCCCTGGCTATCACCAACTCCCGGAGTCCACCCAAACCCACGTCCATTGAGTCGGTGATGCCATCCAACAATCTCATCTTCTGTCGTCCCCTTCTCCTCCCGCCCTCAATCTTTCCCAGCATCAGGGTCTTTTCAAGTGAGTCAGCTCTTCACATCAGGTGGCCAAAGTATTGAAGTTTCAGCTTCAACATCAGTCCTTCCAATGAACACCCAGGATTTATCTCCTTTAGGATGGACTGGTTGGATCTCCTTGCAGTCCAAGGGACTCTCAAGAGTTTTCTCCAACACCACAGTTCAAAAGCATCAATTCTTTGGCACTCAACTATCTTTATAGTCCAACTCTCACATCCATACATGACTACTGGAAAAACCATAGCCTTGACTAGACGGACCTTTTAACAAATACCATGTACTGACCATAGTACTCTATGTACTGATAAATACACACACATATATGCTCTAAATATTTATATAGTGTTTTACACTCTTTACCTCCTCTCCTCCTCCACCAACCTTATAAGGAATTTACCCATTCAACAAATATTTGAGGACTTGGTCCAGTGCTACAGGCTGGAAACATAATGGTGAACTAAGTCTGGCATAGCTTTTATTCTGAAAAGTGTTAGTCAGTCATGTCTGACTCTTTGTAGCCCCATGGACTGTAGCACGCCAGGTTCCTCTGTCCGTGGAATTCTCCAGGCAAGAATACTGGAGTGGGTAACCATTCCCTTCTCCAGGGATCTTCCCAACCCAGGGAGCAAACCCGGGTCTTCTGCATTGCAGGCAGATTCTTTACCCTCTGAGTCACCAGGGAAGCCCCATGTGAAAGTGTCAGTCACTCCTATCTGACACTTCGCGACCCCATGTACTGGACCGCAGCCCGCCAGGCCTCTGCTCTAGTGGAACTTAAATTGTGGTGGGGAAGAAATATACTGATAAACTAATCATCACCAAACTCTAATGCCTATTATTCTGTGGTATTCTGTATAGCTATTCAGATAAGTATTCAAAAGTGAAGAAACACTTCAAAGAAATTTTAAACGAAAGAAAGGTGCCTTAGACTGGGTGTGAGTAGGGTGGTACAAGAAATGACCTTCAAATTGAAGGAGATGTTATTTTGCTTGTTATCCCCTTTATGCAAGAAATTTAGACTTAGAAATCTGTCTGACTTCAAGATCCATGTTTTTCAAAAGATATTCTTCCCACAAGTGACTTTAAGATGTTTTCCAGCCACACAGCACGGAACACAGCTGCTAGAGTTGAAGAATTCTAATTCCCACACAAGGCATGCAGACAATCCACACGTAGGATGGAAAGGCAGAACTCAGCCCTAAAAAAGTCACTTCTGGAATAAACAGAACACAAAAGGAGACTAAGAACTATTTACAATTAGTAGTAAGAGCCAAGAAACAAGAATGGTCATGCCATGGCAGACCAAATGAGATGTGACTTGAAGGGTAAAATCCATCAGTTGGGTGCCCTACCCACAGTAGGGAATAGGTAAGGGTTATACCCACATCCATACGGAAGACTTGAGAATAAAATCAGAGGCAGTTGAATGGTCTAACCTTTATTGTACCTCTACTGATATTTTAAGTACATAAACTTCACATTTCTAATTATAGACTTGGGTTTCATGCATTCTAAGCAATAGTTCTGACATCCTTATGAAATCCAAAGTTAAAGACCCCCAGTAACTTCTAGTTCTTTTCTGAGCTGGCATTTTGGTGTTCAGGCATCAGCTTCCCTATGGAATCACATCATAGGTTTATTTTGGCTTGGATGTTGTCACATTGCAAATATACTCCTCTAGTTATAGAATGATTATATGCAAACTAAAGGTATTATTTGATTCAGTTTAAAAGATGAGAAAAGCAAGATTGCTTAGAGATGGAATTAGTGTGAACTGATTATTCATGCAAAACTTAATCAGGAGGTGGGACTAAAGCTATATCTTAAAGTATGATGGAAATTTGGGAAGAAAAAGAAGAAGTTGAAGGACATGTAAAAGAAAAGAGAATACCAACTGGCTGAGACACATCTGGACTGGAGGAGTTTGGGAGATAATGTTAGAAAGTTCAAGTGACACCAGATATTGAAGAGCTTTGAAAAGGTGTAAAGGGCTGGAGCTCGATTCTAGGGGCATCCGGAATGATGAGGTCCTTTAAATAGGACATAGCATGATAATATATTCTATTAAATCTTACTGAGGTTATTTCTTGGATTTACAGAGATAGACTACAAATGAATTGCCTCAGTTGATAAAAGTTTGAAGAATTGTAGTTTCACCCTGAGAGTACCGAGTCTCTTGAAGATTTTTGTTTTAGAGCAAGACATGACGAAAAACATAGGAAAAGAAATCCCAGGATGTTTTTAGGGAGAGATTTTAGGGAGTAAAGCCTAGAGTCACACAACTGTCTCAATGGGTAAAATTTCTACAGTAATATATTCCTTAGGGTAAAGAACTATGCTATGGCTATGTCCTCTGACACCATTTTCTCCTTCTGAGGAGGAAGATGAGATGGCTGGATGGCATCACTGATGCAATGGATATGAACTTGAACAAACTTCGGGAAACGGGGAAGGACAGAGAGGCTTGGCATGCTGCAGTTTATGGGGTCACAAAGAGTTGGACACGACTGGGCGACTGAACAACAAATGGCTATGTCATCTGATGGAAGATAGCATTCATTCAAAGTTTAGGAGTAAGTAAATCAACCAAGAAGAACACACGGGACAAAGGAATAAGAGACACGGATATGACTTCATTTAATTGGATAATGTTAATGGAAAAGATAAGCAGGGTAAATTGGCAGGATCCTCATTACCAGAGAGGGGAGCTCAGAATAAGGTACCACAGTGTGGCCTGGGGCTCCTCAGTGGACATACCAAGGATACTGGATGGTCAGGGGTGAAGGATGGAATGAACAAGTGGATATGAGGAGCCTATCTGTAAATAGAGAAGCTAAGAAAGTCACAGATGAGCAGAAAAATGGTGAGTTGCACCAGGATATCTTTGAAATATTTATATCACTTCTCATCATAAATATGACATTTTCTGTAGCCTCCCCAGTATGGATGGACAGAATTGCCCTAACTTGTAAACCACATACCCCTAAACAAGATTTTGTTTTGTTTTGTCTTTGCCTACTAAGACAGCATGCCTGTTAATGCTATTTTCTTTTCTTCTGTAGGTTATTTATTTTCAGCTAAACATGTACTTAGATACTTAACAGATACAGCTAATCTTTAAATGCATCTTTAAAAGATGTGAAAATAGTCAATCTAGGGGTTATAGACTATTACAAGATTTAAAATCCTAATTGCTGCTTGTTTCGGTTTATAAGTAAATTAAATTCTTAAAAATGAAGAATGTCACTAAGTTTAGACTTGAACACAAATTGTCTAAAACATGGTTGTCCTAATATAGTCATCTTCACATGGATTCCATATAATAAACTTCTTGTTGATCATTATTAACTCTTTATTAGGCCATGGATATAAGGCTACTTGAGTTGTGTGTGCTCAGTCGCTAAGTCATGTCTGAATCTTTTGCAATCCTAAGGACTGTAGCCTGCCAGGCTCCTCTGTCCATGAGATTTTCCAAGCAAGAATACTGGAGTGGGTTGCCATTTCCTCCCCCAAGAGATCTTCCTGACCCAGGGATCGAGCCTGCATCTCCTGCATTGGCAGGAGGATTCTTTTACCACTGAACCACCAGGGAAACCCCTACTTTGAGTCATGTCACAAGAAACAAAAGCTCTCGGAATCAGACCAAGTAGGATGATTAAATGCTTGGTTTATATAAGATCATTTGCTTTCTTTGAGAAAGTCTCTGTTGAAATAAGCTGTAATAATTTATAAAGATGAGACACTAAATTTTCAACTTAGTAAGATTGTAGCTAGGCTTCCCTGGTGGCTCATTGGTAAAGAATGCATCTACCAATGCAGGAGATGCGGATTTGATCCTTGGGTCAGGAAGATCCTCTGGAGAAGGAAATGGCAAACCACTCCAGTATTCTTGCCTGGGAAATTCCATGAACAGAGGCCTGGGAGGCTATGGTCCATGAGGTCGAAAAAGTCTGACACAACTTAGCAACTAAACAACAACAAAATTGTGGCAACCCCAAAGCAGCAAGATTTTTGACATTAGAAACTCGGAAAAACTGAACTCTTAAAGAAAAGATCTTTCTTCCATTCTGTAAACATCTTTACATGATAGCAGGAAGTGAAGTGAAAGTCACTCAGTCATGTCCGACTCTTTGTGACCCTGTGGACTATAAGTCCATGGAATTCTCCAGGCCAGAATATTGGAGTGGGTAACTGTTCCCTTCTCCAGGGAATCATCCCAACCCAATGATTGAACCCAGTTCTCCTGCATTGCAGGAGGATTCTTTACCAGCTGAGCTATCAGGGAATCCCCATGTGAAAGCAGACCTTTAAACAGGTTGCTTATTATGGGAAAAGACGGTAATTTCTATAACTTTAAAATCTGTTTTTATTGCTTAAATTGTAAATAAACTCCTATATTATTTATATATAATTTTCTTTTTAGAAAAATCAATTCCTAAGCCTGGCTGCTCATTAGAATTCTCTAGTGGTTTTTTAAAAGGAAATTCCCAGTTCCACCCAAAACCTAATCAAAATATCCAAAGTCTGAAAATATTTATATTAGAAGAAACATTCGAGATGATTCTCATGTGTATTGAGTTCTGAGCACCAATGATTTGAATCTAAAGCATTAAAAAAGTTTTAATGGGATTGCTTAATGGATAAGGTTGGTGAAGTTTACCAAATATTAATATAATGCGGGAGACACAGCTGAAAAATAGGTGGATAAGCTTAGAGTCAGAACATCCTATGATTGAGCATCTAGTTTTTGTAATATGGCAGGAAGAAGTACAGTTGGGATGGCTAAACCACTAGAAAAGAAGAGAAGCATTAGCGTCTAAGTGGGTGATTATCTGGGACAACCATCTGTGCAGACATTGGTGGATTCCCAGGCCAAATGTAAAGGGTGCTGACCTCCTGTGATTGAAGTGGCCTGGTGTCTTAATGGGGCTAAACAGATGTGAAATACACAGTCAAGACTAATCAGGAAGAATAACTGCTTGATTGGATATCTAAAAAGTAGCATATTCCTGATTATTAGCTTTATGAAACTATAGTAATCATATGAATTTAAGAATGTAAGAATTGATTGAAGTAAAGGCTAAAAATTGTAGGAATTTGTATGATATTCAGTAGTAAAATCAATAGAAGTTGTTGGCTTGAGAAAAAGAAAGAGGAAGGAATGAAGGAGTATACCTAGTTTTGGTTTTGGAGAAGCTGAATGAATGGTGGTACCATTTATAATGACAAGAGTCATGAAAGAACTAGCAGGTTTGGGGAGTGGATGGCAAAAAATTACTTCAGCGTTGTTGAATTTGAGGTCTGTGAGGATCTCAATGGAGGAGCGCAGTAGGTAGGTGAATATTTGTGTGTGGGTGCTTTCCAGGTAGCACTAATGGTGAAGAACCCAGCTGCCAATACAGGAGACATAAGACACACGAGTCCCATCCCTGGGTCAGGAAGATCCCCTGGAGGAGGGCATGGCAACCCACTCCAGCAGTCTTGCCTGGAGAATGCCATGGACAGAGGAGCCTGGCAGGCTACAGTCCATAAGGTCACAGAGAATCAGACTGAAACTACTTAGCCTGCTCGCACACACACACACACACACACACACACACACGGGAACAGGGCAGACCAGAAAATTTCATCCACATCTAGAGTGGGTAAAATTTCCCAGGGAAAGTTAGAAACTGGGAGTGAGAAAGGGTCTAGGACAGAACTATGCTTAGTCGCTCAGTTGTGTCCGACCCCTCTCGATCCCATGGACTGTAGCCCTCCAGGCTCCTCTGTCCATGGGGATTCTCCAGGCAAGAACACTGGAGTGGGTTGCCATGCCCTCCTCCAGAAGGACATAACTATACAGAACTCTTTAAGGACAGGGAAGATGAATAGGGGTTCACGAGGAGACTAATAAGTAGCAAGAGAAATACAACTGCAAAGAAGGCAACACTTATGGGACATCACCTAATAGTGGGATGGTGCCAGCACCACATGAAGTGGCTTTTCATGAACTGGCTCAGTGCTCTTCACAACCATTCCTTTACTTAAGCAAAGAAGTGTTAGAATTTTATAACAAAATGGGAAGCAACAGAAGGACCTCAAAGAGATTAGGATATTAGATAGCCAAGAGCCAGGGACAGGTCAATAGAGTCAAGAGTAAAGAGGACAGTGAAATAAAGAACACAGTAGGTGTTAGTTCTTTGGGATAAATTCTCTGTGAATAGCTTACTAAAGCTTTTTTCTCATGTGTTTACCAACATTGACAATGACAGACTCTAAAGTTTTAAAGTATTGATAACAAAGTAGGCTGCAAAATAAAGTTTTAGTCCAAAATCTATAAAGATAAACCCTGATAGTCATCAAATAATATATATTTCAGAGTAAGCTAGATGAGATGTGTGGCATCCTTATAAAGAAAAGTATATATTTACATTAGAAGATGAAAAAAATAGAATATATGGTTTTGACTGAACTTTCTTCTAAATGAAGGCTCAAATATTGTAAAGATAGTTAAAAGCATGTACTCTGGGGCCATTCTGCCCATTTGCTAGCTAATAAGTTACTTAACCTCTCTTTGCCTCATTTTTTCGCATTTGTAAAATGGTAATAATAAAAGTGCCTATTGAATATTGTGGCTTATTACTTAGCTATTACCAAACAATACTGCTTAACAAACCACTCCAAAACTCAATGGTTAAAAGCAGCAATAATTTAGTCTTATAATCTGTGCATCTATTGGACCAGCCTTGCTCTCAGCGTTTCCTGGCCCTCCTGGTTCCGTGGGATAGACACATATTCTTCCTACGGCAATGACTGGAGCAAGGAGAAGAAGCCAAGCTGGGCAAGCATATTTCTGTACTCAGCTATCTCTTCCCATCCTGCTCACTAATGGAAACCTTATGACCAGGTCCAGAGTCAAGGGGTAGGAAATACACCCTCCCCAGGATTGGGCCATGATAAAGCCGTGGGTGATGTAGGAAGAGTTGAAGAAATAGGGCCAATAATTAAATAGATCAAAGTTATTCTTAAAATTAAATGAGTTAATATTTGAAAAGCACATAGAATAATGTGACAGTTGTAAGCATTTTAATATTTGTTTTAATTTGCTCTTACTGTGACAATTATTCCTACATTATAAATTATTTCTAAATTTAAAAATGTCATTCAATCAAAACCTCGACATGAGATAATCTCGAAAAGAAGAGTAATGGGAAGATCCCAGCCTAACCAGATAATAGAACACATTATTACACAATAATAATTAAATGCTGATTAATGAGAGCAATGAGAGGCCAAAAATGGATGTATATATGAAAATAAACTTTTCAAAATGGAAGACAGGATTAAGAACAGAGAGACAAACATACTTGGATAATTATGTAACCATAGTTAAAAAAAAAAAAAGAATAATTAGCACACACCAAGGGAAAAAACACATCCAGTTAAAGTTGGAGAGCTTAAAAATTTAAATGAAAGAAACTCCAACAGAAAATTTAATGGACTATACATCAGATATATGGGGAAACTATTCTATTTTCCGTATTTAACTGATACAGAAATTTCAGTGGTAAATGATTGATTATGAAATACTTTTAACAGAGTATTAAATCAGAAGTTTTAATAAAGGTGCCAAGATTCAAACTGTGATTTTCCAAAGAGGTATGCCAGAACAAGATAGCAGTTCTCAAAGGAGATTATTAAAAACCAGTTTGGCAACTCTGAAAATTCTTACCCATGCCAAGGCAATAAAGGGTCAGAGTGTATGGAGATTGAAGAGGACTTGTGAAGACATATTTTCTTAAAGTACTTGGCATGCCCTGAAAACACCTAAACCTGCCTACGTGGGTCTAGGGTGGGACATACTGACTCTGAGGTTCTGTGGTCTGCTCTTTAGATGTTGCTTCAGAAAGCATCAGGCCTGGTTGTCAATGAATAGCATAGGGAAAGAAAACCCTGGCCAGTTCTCCCAGACATTGCTGGGGCAAAGGATGCTTGGGAGTTCCCTGGGAACCAGACGTGGGCTACCTGTGAAAAGAAGCAGGCCTGGAATGATCTCAGTCATGTTCAGAAAGGTCTCCTGCAGGCTCAGGCAGACCTCCATAAAGAGAATCAAATGGTAGCTGTCCATTCTGAAAGGGTGCCTCTTTATAATAGACCTAGAGATGCCTGTTCCCATGTCAAGAGAAATACAGATAAGATACTGTAGGGGGTCTATATGAGGAAAAGTCACCCTTAACACCTGTTAGGCCTAGATGCAGCATAGGGTTCATTCTAGAACTTACCTGACTCCCTTCTCTGCTCTCCCTCCCTGTATACAGATCCTGGAGGAGTAGAATTTGAGGTTAACAAGATAGGGAGGGAGAAGTGGCAATACTAGGCAGGGTACAGAGAACTAGAAAACATCCTAGGTTTCCAGACTGAAGTAATACTGATCTGGGGAAGGGACATAAGATTTGTTTTACGATGAAGTTCAGAGTTTTCCTAATTATATATGATTGAGCATCCTAATTCTGAATTAAGATCAGCTTTTGTGATATATTGGCTTCCCAGGTGGCTCAGATGGCAAAGTGTCTGCCTGCAATGCGGGAGACCTGGGTTCGACCCCTGGGTTGGGAAGATCCCCTGCAGAAGGAAATGTCAACCCACTCCATTACCTTTGCCTGGAAAATCCCATGGACAGAGGAGTCTGGTAGGCTACAGGCCACGGGATTGCAAAGAGTTGGACACGACTGAGCGACTTCACTCACTTTTGTGATCTACAGTGACCACAAGATTATTTGTTATTCAGGAGTGAGGAAATCTGTGTGCCAGAGACATCAGGCTCATAGAATTTGAAGAAACACTTAGAAATAAAAACAAAGTCATAAGAACTTTGTTGTGCTTGTTCAATGTAACATATATAAATTTTAACTGTATGAAAATTAGTTACTAAAGCTAAACCTTGAACTGAAGATAAACTGGTAAAATATTTCTAGTATGACTGTAAGAAATGGAGCTTCCTAGGTGGCTTATGTGGTAAAGAATCTGCGTGCCAATGCAGCCCTGAGCCTCAGAAGACACAGGTTTGATCCCTGGGTTGAAAAGACCCCCCGAAGACGGAAATGGCAACCCACTGCAGTATTCTTGCCAGGATAATCCCATGGACAGAGGAGCCTGGTGAGCTACAGTCCATACGGTCACAAAAGAGTCAGAAATGACTAAGCTACTGAACACTCACACATCTCCTTGTACAGTGTGGTTCTAAAAACAAAATTGAGATGATAAAGCATAAAAGTGTTTTAAAACCATCAAGCACCATATAGGTCCTTCATCTCTCCCCAGTTTTCTTTACTTTTCTGACTTCAGAAAAACCTTTTGCCTCTGCAGACTCCTGAGAAAATGAATGACTCAGTATTCATCTGAAATGAATTTCAGTATTCATCTGAAAAGAGTGGGTGGAACTCTGAACCGAAGCGAGTGGTTGTGGAATAATCTGATTAACTTTCCACGTAAAAGTAAGAGTAGCTATGGATACTAAGAAATCCACAACCAGCCAAGATCAACCTGTAGTGAAAGGTCATTACAAAATCATAGCCCTCTAGCATAAGGTAAATATCTTGACTAGGCCCACCCCTAGCATTACAGAGCTTGTATCAAGACTGAAACTGGATACCTATGTGTCGTATCTGAATATTCAATACTTATGTCATGCTGTGCTGTGTGATCAGCCACGTCTGACTCTTTGTGACCCCACGGACTGTAGCCCACCAGGCTCCTCTGTCCATGGAATTCTCCAGGCAAGAATACTAGAGGGGCTTGCCATTTCCTTCTCCATATGGCATGCTAATAGACTGTTATATAAAATAGCTTCTATTTTCCTCTATACAATGAATTCCTTTGGTTTGAAATCTCTGACTTCTTCAGTTTAGCTGGTGTCTAACTTGTTTGTGCCCTAGAAATCCTGTATTCTCTTATAGGAAGAACAAGAGAATGTACTTGGGAAACAGATATCATTTGACTCCTTTATTTTTTGACCATGCCACATGGCATGTAGGATCTTAGTTCCCCAACCAGGTATGGACCCCTTCCCTCTGCATTGGAAGCAAAATGTCATAACCAATGGGCCACCAGGGAAGTCCCAAAAATGTCTTTTGAGAACATTCCATATACCTGGAATGTATGTTTACCTTCAGAATGATCTGGAAGCCTATTTAGAATTCCTGAACTTGTCAGAGTTCCCTGTCATTAGTTAGCTGGTGGTTTGGGGGGCCCCAAGTTCATGATCATGCCTTTCTCTTTCTGTCCCAGCTCCTGCACCGGAAGGCCTTAGGTTCTTGGTGTGCAGACCCTCCAGACCACACAGGACCAACCTGTATCCCATTAAATTGTCTTATTCCCTCCTTGATCCAGGGAGCATACTCTTGTTGTGCTGCCCACCCTCAGCATAACAGATCTGGAGAGGGATCTTTGCAGGGAGATTTGTGGTCCTGTATATTCCACATGTGATCTAAAAGAGCGTATGTGGACTCTGAGTAGATTTCCTGCCTTCTGGGAAAGAACAGAACTGGAAGAGAGTTCAGGGAGCAGGTCCTTTACAGGATGGGATCTGGGGTGGGTGCCCCTCTTGCTAGGTCTACAGTACTGTTTCTGGCTTTTTAATTTATCAGCTCTTCAACTGCCCAATCTCTTTCCTGCCTCCACTATAACCACCCTTAGCCTTAGTTTCACTTTGGGTCCCCTAGTTCCTCGAAACGAGAAGTCTTTGCTCATACCTTACTCCTATTCTTATTCCTGCCAAATATATTTTTGTTATAATTATTTCAGTGGATGATCATTTCCTTTCTTAACATGTGTAACTAGACTCCTCTACCATTTATTGCTTCACTCAGCTCACATCTTCTCAATCAGTTTTTAATGTGCTTGTTTTACATCTTTGTTTTGTCTTTCCTCCTGCCTTGTCATTCATTTAACTATCCTCTATCAAGGGTCTGCTATTGGTCAGTCATTGGAAATACACACAACAGGGCATAAGACACGTATTGTCCATGCTTTCATGGAGATTGCAGTTTACTGGGAGAATTGATAATGGGTAATTAGTTACAACTGTGATGAGTGCTTTGAAGATGATATGTATAGTCCTGCTGCTGCTGCTAAGTCGCTTCAGTCGTGTCCGACTCTGTGCGACCCCATAGATGGCAGCCCACCAGGCTCCCCTGTCCCTGGAATTCTCCAGGCAAGAACACTGGAGTGGGTTGCCATTTCCTTCTCCCACGCATGAAAGTGAAAAATGAAAGTGAAGTCACTCAGTCATGTCCGACTCTTAGTGACCCCATGGACTGCAGCCTACCAGGCTCCTCCGTCCACAGGATTTTCCAGGCAAGAGTACTGGAGTGGGTTGCCATTGCCTTCTCTGACGTATAGTCCGATGAGAGTCTAAAACAGAGGCCCTAATCTATATGGGAGGGTTTCCCAGGTGGAGCAGTGGTAAAGAATCTGCCTGCCAATGCAGGGGATGCAAGAGATGGAGGTTTGATACCTGGATTGGGAAGATCCCCTGGAGTAGGAAATGGCAATTCACTCCTGTATTCTTGCCTGGAAAATCCCATAGACAGAGGAGTCTAGCAGGCTACACAGTCCATGGGGTTGCAAAAAGTCAGACACAAGTAAGCGTGAACATGCACTCGTGCCCACACACGCATGCATGCACACACACACACACTCTATATGGGAGCAATCATATCCCAACTTAGGTAAATTTAGCACTATTTTATTTACTTTGGTTTCCATGTCATTGAGTATTGTTTGATTTTATGCTATTCAGTCTCAGCAGAGATTTTCTTGCTATTTAGTAAATCTTTTAATGATTTTGAAGCTCCTCTCCCATACCTTTCTGAAGTCTAAAATGTAATCAGGGTAAAGTAGGCTCTGAGGTAATTGTCATCTACATGTGATAAGCTCACGCCAGAAGGATACAGCCAAATTTAATAGTGAAAACATGACAGATGTAGGTTTCCCCTTCATTTTAGAGCCTAGACACTCTCAGCTTCTATCTATGTCTGCATGAAATATCTCCTAAGAATCATCATATCTATTTGCCTTGATTGATTTCTCACTGCTTGACCTTTTATTACTATTTAAACTATAAGGAATTAGAAAGTAGTTACTTTCACTAGCAAATGCAGCCTGTTTGGCTACTGAAACTATAATAATAAATTCAAAAAATAAACTAGTATTTTTGAGTTTTTGATCATTTTCTGATAGTTTTGGTTAGGGTAAATAACACATAAATTGCTAATCTGCTCACATTTGGATGAAATAACACAGCAGAGCTGGGGTTTCTGAACCTAGCATGATGAGACTGTATCTTGAATCCATGTTAAAATTACTGGCATCATAAAGTGAGGATGTGCTGTTAAGTTTCAGGTTTGCCTCTGAAACTGCTTCTTCTAAAACTGTATCAACTATGGATGCGAACAAAGAAGAGGAGGACTGAAAGTAGATCCCTAGAGTTTCTAAGTGCTATGATCTGAATGTGTCTCCCCAAAATGCATTTGTTGAAATCCTAACCTCTCAAAGGTGACGGTATTAGTAGGCGGGGTTTTTGGGAGGTGCTTAAGTCATGAGGGTGGAAACTTCACGGGGAGCAATGTCTTATAAAAGAGGTTCCAGAGAGATCCCTGTTTCCACCATGTAAGGACACGGCTAAGAGGGACTGGATAGTAAGAAATGGAATATTTCCTGCCACATCAGTAAACAAAGGATGCCACAATCATCAGCAGTTGCAACCACCATGGATGGTAAGTTGGTGAGTCCTAGGGGAATTCAGGAAAGAAAGAATATCTGCCATCCAGCAGCCATCAGACTGCAGTCACTCCCGATGGTGAGTCCTGGGGAAACTCAGGATGTGAAAAACACAGGTTACTGGACCCAGAGAGCTGAGGTGCATATCGAAGGAATGCTTTCTGTGAACCCAAACTGTTGCATCTTCCCACAATAGAAAAGCACTGAATTCCTTAACTTGGGATATCTGGTTTTCTCTAATCAATAATAATCTTTTGATGTTCAGACTACCTGCCCTTTGTTGCAAAACTTCTATATAACCTGGCTCCTCCCTTTGACTCCTGGTAGCAGTTCTTTCAGGGTTACTTAAGATGCTGTCTCCCAGACTTGAAGTCCTAAAAATTCCCACTGAATAAAATATAACTTTCAACATTTAGACTGTGCATATTTTTTAAGTCCTTGATAGGAATCAAGAAGAAAGTCTTCTTGAAAACACAACTATGCTGGCACTTTGATCTTGAATTCCTAGCCTCCAAAACTGTGAGAAATAAAGCTACCTAGTCTGTGGTATTTTGCTATAGCAGCCCAAATGGACTAAGATTCTAAGTAATGAAAAGAAGTGCCCATTTTTGTTCCCTATATAATTCAAAACATCAGGATCCTATATCATCATAAGAAAATCCAACTTAGTACTGATTTTTTTATGTCATTTATGAAAAATGACATATTTTTCATAATATGACTTTCATAATAATGACTTTTCAAAAAGAGCCTTTTTGAAATTGCCAATATAAAAAATTTCACCTTCCCCCTAATATTTGTGATATATTGGCTTCTATTTTTAGGCTCAGCCTTTTGTGCAAACTGGTCATAAATTCTTCCTATCTCTCTGTATGCTGCTCTTTGCAAAGGTCCTCCCATCAGGAGAAGGAATCACTATTCCCCTCCTTGAATCTGGGCTTGACTATGTGACATGCTATGTTCAAAGGGACCCAAGTACAATGAATATAAACAGAAGGGTAAAAATGGCTTGTACTTGGGGGCTTGCCTGCTCTGTTTCCATTTTTCAGAAGCTTAAGAAACCAGAACTAGCCTACTGGAGGATAGGAAACTACATGGATCAGAGATTAGTTGTCTGTCCTTCCAGAAATGAAGTCCACTAGACCTAACTAGTTATGAAGGAGGCCAAGATCATTAGCCCCAGGTGAGTTGCCTTCTAGGGCTTCTCTGGTGTCTCAGATGGTAAAGAATCTGCCTGCAATGCAGGAGACCCAGGTTTAGTTCCTGTGTTGGAAGATCCCATGGAGAAGGGAATGGCAACCCACTCCACTTTTCCTACCTGGAGAATCCCATGGACAGAGGAGACCGGCAGGCTACAGTTCATAGGGTCACAAAGAGCCGGACACAACTGAGTGACCACAGGGATCTGTCAAGCCTGCCCAGACCAGAAGAACTGCCCAGGTTGCTCAGGAAATCGAGCAAATAAAGTGGCCATTATTTTAAGCTACTCAGTTTGGGTGTTGCTTGCTCTACAGAAACATCATGTTTCCAAACCACCCTGTGGTTAATTTGGCTCTGCCTGTTCCCAGGCCATGATTCAAGGCCTGACAACAAAAGGTCAGGATTGAAGCCGGCTTTTCCTAAAGAAGAAGCATGCTGAACTGGGAATGGAAAGACCAACAAGGACTGACTCCAGGTACCAAAGTGAGGCGAAAACGAGTTGAATGCCTTCTTAGAAAGGAGAATGCAAAACTAGAGGGCAAAAGGCACCTGGGAATAAAAGTCATGAATCTAGTGGACATGGTAGGAAGTCTATTCTGACCTTAACTTTTGTCATATAATAAGAAGCCTTTTGTGAAAGAAGCTACTTCAATATTATACATACAGAGTTTCAACATATTTCTGGCAGTATTTGTGGGAAAGAAGTAAACTCAATGGATATTTTTCCATTAGGATATTTCAAGATGAATAATTTCCGAGTTTCCCCGCGACTGTGGGTCTCCTACGGAGTCCGTTTATCGCGAGACTGCGTCTCAGACGCTCCTACGTATCTGCGGAAGTGCCGCTTTCCGTATTTCCTCACATGAAGGCGCTAGCTATTCAGCGAGTTTTCAGGTCTCTGACAGAGGCCTTGCTCCGTATGTCGTTGCAGACCGGGTGTGTCGTGGCAGGAACGATGCCTCCCCGGACCTTCTGCTGCCCGGCGCCGCCTGTGGGGTGCTGGCCGCGGCGGAGGCTCCGTCATGGAGCGTGTGCCTTTTGTCCCAGCCAGGCTCAGCCAGGCCCAGCCGACGTGCACGTATGTGACATGGGAAGATCCCGCCCAGACTCACGGACCCTGGAAACAGCTGGTAACTATTACTTTCTATTTGCTTCACGGACAAGTAAAGGCAGGCTTTGAGTTGCTAGTTGATTTTTCAAGGTCACGTAGCAGATCCGAGACGCAATTGGCAGTGAAAGGTCAGGGATCTCTCTTGCCTCTGCTTTCAAGCTTTGCTTTTTTCATGACATCATGCTCCCTATTATTTTTTAAACTAGAGGCCTTCCTTCTTTTTTATAAATTAAATGCTGGAAGATTTTAATTTAGAAAAAGTTAAAAAAGCATAGCCCTCTGTAAAAACATTAATGAAGTCAGTTCTTATACTCAATTATTCAGAAGGAATTTAATTTTCAGAAAGTGGAAAATAAGTGGAGTTGGTAATGAATATACTATAGTATTAAGATGGAATAGAATATAATGCTCAGCCCCCCACCATCCCCACTCCAGTCTCTTAGGAAGCTTTTGATTTTTAAGTTGCTGGGTCAGCTGTAGCAATACTAAGTAACAACTTTGGCGATACTAAGACATAGGCAGATGTTTTACATTATTCTTAATCCAGAATGGTGGAGACTAGTTTTGCTGATAAGAGTCTTTTAAAATATCTTTTAAAATTGCATTCCATATTTTAAAATGTGGTTTTTCAGATTTCCATATGAAAATAATACTATGGGAAAGGCGTTTCATTGCTTTAAATATTATAGTACCTGATGTAATTTCCTTTTGATATCAAAGATTCAGCTAATAAAAATAAGGTTTTATAGGTCGTGCTTTCCCTTGTGGCTATTTTCTGTTTACTTGCCACAATAAATAAAAAAATAGGTTTTCTGCAGATGTTTCTCTTAGCATATTGAGAATTCTGAGCCATAGAGTCTGTTTATGAACTACAGTCTGATTCTAGTTTATAAAAGATATCCACCTTAAAAACTTTTGGAAATAGAATGTTTTCTGTCTCTTTTAGTTTAGTACTGCATGGAAACTAGTTTTGTAACATTCATAAATTTCTTTGGGTATGAATGAATTTAAGGAGTCAACACTTCCTTTTTGATATGTTAATAGTTTCAGCAAAAAACCTACATGTAAATATACATTAAATAATATAGTATCTTTTTTGTGAAACTATCCAATGAACTTATGTGTCTCTGAATTCAACATAGAATAACGTATAATTATAGGTGTGTGGCTAGTCTAATGGGAGCTTTTCAAATTTATAATTTGATAGGTGGAAAATAATTCTGATTTGATTAAACATTCTTTCCCTCACTGCTATAAACTTTAATGACATTTGTAGTGAGAGAATTTCTAATTCTTATTTTGTGAGGTAGAAAAAGTCAAAATGTAAGGGAAGGAAGTAAATACTTTAAATGCTAGAAATGTTAGACTGTATAGGGAGTGGTAAGCAAATAGTGATGTTTCACATAATTTGAGATTAAATGGGAAAAGATTGCAGAGGAATAATGGAAGGATAATTAAATATTTAGAGAAAATAAAAATATATATAAACATGGAAAGAAGTCACTTGCAATAAAAGGGTATCTTTTTTCCCATACTATTCTAATTTTAACATGTTGATGTCATGTCTGTTAGTTGAATTTCTAAAATTAGTTTTATTTTCTGGCAATAACTAGAGGAATCTGTTATGACAAAGTATATTTTGTGTTGTGGCTCCTTTTAAAGATCCATGTTGTTGAACTAATACATTGATTCTGAAATAACAAGCAGTTGAATGTAGTTCCACTGTTACTATATCCTGAAGCTTTATAGAGCACATGATTACAGCAGGTTTAACAAGAGGTACTTGCCTCCCACCCACTGAGACCCTACTCCATTTAAAACATGCTTGAAAATAATACACAGTGAAACATCAAAAGTACCTTGACTGTAGAGGAACTTTGCCTGGGTGTTGCCCAGCTTGTGTGTTTTCCCATATAGAATATAAAATTTATTTTTCAAAGTTCCAGACAAGTGCACTTAAGATGAGGTTTCTTCTGTGATTATTTTTATTAACCTAATATTAAAAAGTCAGTTACCTTGCACAATGATGAATTACTTGGGTTTCCTCCAGTTGATTTTCTACATTAGCAATTATATTAAAAAAAAAGAAACACAACAACAGATCTGTCCCTCCAGGACATTCAGTGCCTTTTGTCCAGAATGTTTATTTTAGCTTATAACGATGGTGCATTTGATTAATGCCTGCCTCCCCAACCCCACTGCAGTAGTGAGTTTGTCAGGCTTTGCTAGACTTAGGGCTTAGCACAATCTCTGTTCTATAGCAATACTTAATGAATATCAGGTAAAGGAAGAGTGCTCATGGATATTGATGTTGCACGGAATCAGGGGTCTTTTACATTGTGTCTAATTATCTCAGTGAATATTAAAGTCCTGGGATCTTTGATATTGCTTCTTAACTTTGAAAAATGTCTCAATTAACTCTACTTCTCCAGCACCCCCTCTCACCCCCATCCCCTTGCCCTTTTGGAAGTGAGAGATTGATTGGGAAGTTATGGGGACTCCCAAAGTCCATCAGATGTCTGGCTGAAAAAAAATTGCTTTTATCTTTCATGGGCACACTGAAATAGCATATTAATTTGCTCTTTTATTATTTCTTCAATAAATATTTAAGAAGTATGCTACAACAAAAGGGTTTTCCTAGTGGCTCAGTGGTAAAGAATCCCCCTGCAATGCAGGAGACGTGGATTTGATCCCTGGGTTGGGAAGATCCTCTGGAGGAGAATATGGCAACGCACTCCAGTATTCTTGCCTAAAGAATCCCATGGACAGAGGAGCCTGGTGGGCTACAGTCCATGGGGTCGCAAAGAGTCAGACACGACTTAAGTGACTGAGCATGCATACACACGTTACGGCAAACACTAGAATAAAGGCTGATGAAGTTTTGACTTTGTAGCCAAGTCTGCTTTTACAATCGACTGTATGGCAGCAGAAAGCAATGGTACATTGGCTCACAGGCCAGTTTGCTTGCGTGAGAGTCACTCACCCGAGAGGACTGTGTTACTTTTTCAGAAGGGATGATTTGAAGAATTAATATGCAGCTTAACAGGCTGAGCAGGGGTTCTTTCCTCTTTAGGAATATGGAGCCCAAATTGAAAAATAACTATACCAACCCCACCGCTCCATCTCCTTGTGGAAGATTAAGATGAAGCCCTGCTCAAATCAGCTTAAATAGAAGGCAGTGGATGTATTTGATTTTCTAGTGCACAGTTAGCCAAACAAGTTGTTAATAGCTGTGCCCCAGGAAACGAGATTTTCATTAGGAATGCCATCGTTAACTAAGAGGATGAATGCTGAAAGTCTATTTGGGTGACTCCTGGGGGAGTTCCTCCTTCCTGCTGAAGGTTAACACCAGCATCATAAACAGATCACATGGCCTGCTTGAGAAGGAGAAAGGGCTTAAGGAGTGCTTCTCCACACACTATAGAGGTCTAGAGATGGAAGAGTTGCTGGAGTTAATGGAGGATGTGAGAATAAAAGAGAACAGAATGTGAAGATTTCAGTAATATGAAAGGAATACACATCTGGCAATAGGAGAAACAAAGGAAGAGAGAGAGAAGCGGAAGGAAGAAAAAGAAAGCGTGAATATGAAGGAAAGGGGGAGAGAGAGAGAAGAAATTGACAAGGGCACAAGTAAATGCCATTCTGTACCCCTGGAGACATCCTCTGAAGGCTCTCTTTTATTTATTGATTTATTTTTTTGAAGAACTCCAAAACAACAAGAAACATCCCCAACTCTGAAAGCTGCAAGGAAATGTGCTCCTGGTCCTGTGAGGAAACAAGCATTTATGATACCTGGTGATATTGAGTATAGTCTCCTGGGGAGGTTGGGGGCTGCTTCTTCAAGCATGTCTTTAAGACATGGGAATAGGGCCATGGAAAAAGGGCAGGATCAGAATCAGATGTACTGAAGCTCTGCTCTAGATAAGACCTTCAGTAATGTGTTTAGCTTCCCTAAATAGCCTAGTTTCTACATGAATGGGCTAATGTCCTTTATAAAGTTTTTTATTGTGAGGGTTATGTAAAACAATTGGCATATCACAGGAGCATCAAAGTGTGATTTCCATGTTAACGTGTTATTTCTATCTTCCTAAGATTTTTCAGAGATCAAGTGGTGATACATAATTGATGTGGGGGTGAATGATAATCTCGTGAAAAACAATTTTTCTTGTGTAGGAAACCCAAAAAATTTGGGTTCATAACTGAAGTTTGCATTCCTACTGACAGTTGAATCTTTCAGACAGAGAACAAATAAAGAGTGAAAGATCTGTTTTGCATATGCTGTAAGTAATAGTTTTCAGATGTACTCTTGGCTTTTAATTAGGTGTGGGGTTAGGGATGGAGTGCAATCCAGAAAGACCAGCTTTCATTCAAGGGTGTGAATGCCAGGAGGTGGGGATTATTGGGGTATCTTAGAAGCTGCCTTTCACAGTAACCAAAAAAGAAAGAAAGTGAAGTCGCTCAGTCGTGTCCGACTCTTTGTGACCCCATGGACTGTAGCCTGCCAGGCTCCTCCATCCATGGGATTTTCCAGGCAAGAGCACTGGAGTGGGTTGTCATTTCCATCTTCAGGGGATCTTCCTGACTCAGGGATCGAACCAGCATTACAGGCAGATGCTTTACTGTCTTAGCCATCAGGGAAGATCCCTCAGTAACCCAATCCTACTTCTAACAAACCCATGAAGATAGTTGGAATTACTGCCATTGTGAGGGAGGACCCTGTGTTATCACTGCATATGTAATGTTGCCTTGAGCTAATTGCAGTTTACACTTGCTGAAATGTATGCACTATTTACTACATTTGTAGGTTTGACCATAGAATTTCCTTTTATGATCTACTGTCTTTCTACATTTTTAATGGCATTTTGTTCTTACCAGTCCTTTGTTACCACTGCACCATCCTCCCCTGCTAGAAAAGAGAGCTGTAAAAATGTTTATCAACAATTGACAGAGGAACTGAATAGGGAATTGGATACTGTATTCAGTTTAGGGCCCAAAGCAATAAATGATAAGTTGACAATTTGAACACCAAAGATCATTCCCTCTAAAATAGGGGTCTGCAACCTCTAGGATCTAGTGCCTGATGACCTGAGGTGGAGCTGATGTAATAATAATAGCAGTAAAGTGCACAATAAATTTAATGTGCTAAAATCATCCCAACCTCCCCAACCCTAGTCCATGGGAAAAAATCCAGTGAATTCATAAATAACAACAAAAACAAAATAAAAGTAATATGAAAAATAAATATAAATACAATAAAAAATAAGTAAAAATAAATTAAAAAGCAAATAAAAGTCAGCATTAAAAAACATTTAAAGGAGACAGAATAAAATCAAAGTATGTAGTTGAAAGAGAATCTTAGAAATGATTAACTGAGTCTCTCTTTAAAGGTATAGAAAGTGAGCTGTATAAACCTCAGTTTCCAAGCTGTGGATCAAAGATACCCCAAACATAGTCATGTAAAACCAGACTCCTCACCTTCCCTGCAAACATGGCCCACTTCAGTCAATGGTGTCTGCAAGCCCCGAACCTGTAGGTCCCTGTGGACACTCTCATATGCTATATCCAATTCATCATAAAAATGGATTCATTTCACTCCTCAAATTATGTATATTTGAATCCATTTACTTTTCTCTCTCCTACTAAACATCTCTCTGGTCCAAATGACCATAATCTACGTTCTAGATTCCTGTAAAGTTCTCTTCCGTGGTTGTGCTTTACGCCTTTCTAATCCATACTCCACAGATTTGGTAAAATAATTTTTTTAATGCAAATCCAATGCCATCAATTCCATTTTTTTTTTTTTAACATTGCTATTAACTTTGAGACCAAAATTGCTAACGAATCCTCCTAGATTCTGCCGGATCTGGCCTCTTTCTGTCATATCTGGTGCTGTTTTCTCCTTACCTAAGGTCCTAAAGTTACGTTTTAAACTACTCTGCTGCTTCAGTTCAGGTCAGTCGCTCAGTCGTGTCTGACTCTTTGCGACCCCATGGACTGCAGCACGCCAGGCCTCCCTGTCCATCACCAGGTCCCGGAGTTTACTCAAACTCATATTGATTGAATCAGTGATGCCATCCAACCATCTCATCCTCTGTCGTCCGTTTCTCCTCCCACTCTCAATCTTTCCCAGCATCAGGGTCTTTTCCAATGAGTCAGTTCTTTGCATCAGGTGGTCAAAGTATTGGAGTTTCAGCTTCAGCATCAATCCTTCCAGTGAATATTCAGGACTGATCTCCTTTAGGATGGACTGGTTGGATCTCCTTGCAGTCCAAAGGACTCTCAAGACTCTTCTCCAACACCACAGTTCAAAAGCATCAGTTCTTTGGCGCTCAGTTTTTTTATAGTCCGGGTCTTCACATCCACACATGACCACTGGAGAAACCACAGCTTCAGCGCCTTTCTTTAAAGACTTTGCTCTTCCCAATCCGTGTTCCCTGCTCTGTGCGTCCAGCCTCTTCATATCTCGGGTCAGATATCACTTCCTCTGGGATACCTGATGCAGATATTAACCTTTTGGATGCAGTCAAATTTTGCCTACTTTTGTAGTAATATTTTTAATTTGTGTGATTATTTTGTTTCTTCTTATCTTCCTCATCAGATTGTGTTAGGACTGAGAAAATGAATGTTTTGTGCACTATATTATTTCAGTCTTGGGCACAGAATCTGAGATCTAGAAACACTTTTATGAATAGTATCTGAATGAATGAGTTGGATCCTAGACTCAGGAATTATTGTACCAACTCAAGATCCTGGTCGCTTAAGTCAGGTCCAGTGTGATTTCTACCACGTTTACCTGCCTTTTCCTCCCTTATTAAATAAATAGTTCTATCTTTTAATTGAAAGTGAGAGAAGCATGGGAATTTTAATTCATAGTGAGTTCTTAAAGTAGAAGGTGAATAATCACTGAAATGAAAAAACAAGGTCAGTTGTTCATAATGGAGTTTGTAAATAGAAAGCCTTATTGCACACAAATCTCAGTGCTAAAAAATTACAGAGGAACATGGAACAACAGGGAAAAGTTAATTATTTTACCATTATTATGATAAAATAAAAGCAGAGACTATAGACGTAGAAGCCCAGTGTGTTTCCCTTTGCCTGGCAAAGCAATAAAGCTATCCTTTTTTATTTCATACTCCCCACCCAAAAAAGTAAAAATATTAAAAACAGGGACTATATGTGTATGTTATTATAAGTGGGCACAGTATAGAAAGTAAGTTAAAGGACACAGGACCGGAGAAAAAGCACTCGTCACACTACCGTTGCTGGCATGCCTGAGAGAGATGGGCAAAGCCATGACTTCTTTTTAAGCTGTAAAATGTAGTATCACAGACTGCACTTTTTTCTAGTTAGTTCTCAAAAACTTTAGAAAAACTGACCATGTTGATACGTGTGTGTGTGTGTATACCTGTGTCAGTTGCTCAGTCATGGCCCACACTCTTTGCGACCCCATGGACTGCCGCCCACCAGGTTCCACTGTCCATTGGATTCTCTAGGCAAGTGTACTCGAGTGGGTTGCCAGTTCCTTTTCCAGGGGGTCTTCCTGACCCTGGATTGAACCCAGGTCTCCCACATTGCAGGCATATTTTTTTAACGTCTGAGCCACCAGGGAAGCCCTGTTGATATTTGGTTAGAGTATTCCCCAGCCCTCTCTCCCCCTGAAAATATTAGCTTAAAGGAAGGGAAAAAGAGTTTCAGTGACCTGCTAATAACCTAGTTAGATTGTTAGAATCAGACTTTGTCCACAGAAAATTTCCCTGTGATTCCCACTGGGCTCTGAATAAACATTCTAACTTTTGAAAGTAGTTTTTTAAAAAATCACAGTATTTTCCCCCAAACAATGAGAAGATCTGTCTTGAATGTTGTAACTGAAAAGTTTGGAATTCTGCTGTCCCCCGTGGAAGAAGCAAATAGAAAAGACTGCCAAAAATATACTAAACACCTGGAAAGGATGGGCTTTAAGCCCTCTCTCAGGAAATGATCATGCTGTACATCTCACACCTGGATGGAAATAGTCATTCTTGCTAACTTCCTGAGTAGGACTGTGTTATTTTAAAACTGACAAACGAAAGACTTGCCTAGACCGTATCTGATTGTGTAGTTGTTGTTAAGGATGATCACTCTAATAAGAAATTGCTGTTGAGCCAGCATTCACAGGTACTGATTCAATATTTTTTTGATTCTATGCAAAAAATGTAATAAATATAATTTTAAAAGTACTTATATTTGGAAAAAGGAAAAATTAATGACTAGAGAGAAAAAAAGAGAAAGATTTCTGTATCTTTTTTACTTCATACAAAAGTCTTTGCTATTTATATATGGTAGGTAAAAAGTTTTCAAGTTTTCTTTATGACTTATATGAAAATTTATTAATTTCTAGTGAAGATGTCTAATTTGGGTTTCACCCTGAACACACGGACATATTATTTTTAACCTCAAGGAAACAGAATATATTAAATCAGGAATTGTATTTTAACTTAAAAAAATCAATTGGAGACAGAATTTTCCTTTGTTGTTTATTTTATATTACATGAAAACCCTTCAAGAAATATTTTATTTGTGATATTTGAACAATGACTATCAGTGGCATTGTTGAATTTAAGGTAATAATGTTCATGGCAAGTTATTTGTGTTTTGGGAGCTTCAGTGTCTTAATCCGTAAAATAAGGATAGTTGTTTGTGAAGATATATGCCTATTCTAACAACTTTATATAACTCAGTATTAAACAGTAAAATTAAACTATAAAGGAAAACTAAAGGAGTTAGAAATTAAACACACCCCAAACACACCGAAAACAACTTTCCAGGTTTCCCCATCTTTTTGTCAGAGGAGAAGTAAACACATTTTTGGCTTTCAAAGGTATATTTTAGAAATATCATTTTAGCAGTGACTATAAATATTAAGCAAAAAGAAACAATAATAAACTTCTCAATGTCGTGACTTGATTTGGTTTGTTTTTCATATATATCCCAATGGAATGTTTTTCTATGTACAAATGCCCTTTCTGAAGGCTCTGTGAAGCAGAGTTGGGCATCCTCTGTCCCCACTCCCCCAACACCAGTGAAGGTGTTAAACCCTGTACCCTGCAGGAGAGAAACCACAACAGATAAAATAATAAATGTACCTTTTTAACTAAGAAAATTTATGGTGTAAGGAGATACTATTGTTTAAGTTGAGGATTTGATTATTCTAACTACTGATTTGCAGATAAAACTTAAGCAAGTCACTAGATACTAATTTTATGATCTATAGAGAATTCTGAAATGCTTTATTTCAATTTCAGATTATAAATGGAGGATTTATAAAACCATCTAGCAAGTTGTTGCAACTTGGTAGAGGACAGTCTACCTCTAGATTGTCAAAAGAGGACAATCTTTTGACAAGGTATAAAGCCCAGCAGGCCACCTGATGGGAATAGCCAACTCATTGGAGAAGACCCTGGTGCTGGGAAGGATTGGGGGCGGGAGGAGAAAGGGACACTAGAGGTGAGATGGCTGGATGGCGTCACTGACTCAGTGGACATGGGTTTGAGCAAACTAAGGAAGATAGTGAAGGACAGGGAAGCCTAGTGTCCTGCAGTCCATGGGGTCACAAACAGTCAGACACAATTTAGTGACTGAATAACAAAGTCCATGGATTTTATCATGGCAAAACAAATTAGAAGCATTCTCTTTTGCTTGACTCTCTAAGGAATAAACAGATAACTGATCTTTCTTTTATTTCTGAGATTTTTAACTGATAGTTTGCTCTGCGTAATATGATCAGTAGAGAACTAGAAAATTTCTTATTCCTTTTAAATTCATATTACTAAATCTCAGGGCTGTAACCATTTGCTAAAATGCTCAAAGTTTTAGCACCTAGCACCTTCCTGTTTTGTCTCAATTAAAAATACATTAGTTGAATATGTGAATGGATAATTGTCAGAAATTTGGTATTGGCTAATATGCTGAATTTCCATCCTTGAAAAAAGATACCATTTAGGTTACATCTTGAGATCTTCCTCTTAGACAGTATTTTGAAGTTTACAAGGGACATAATACCAGACAGTAGATCAGAATTTAGAAAAACATGGTTTCTCTGTGGGAACATAACAAAATAAAGAGAGTAAAGTATGTCGTACTTTATGGAAAATTAACCTGCCCCAGCAGCTTACCTGGCCTAAATCAAATTTGTAGTGAGCGTTTTCCAAAGTGAGGTGTATTCTTCTGGTTTCCCATCTGCCTGGTCCTCCTGATTTGGTGATGTGCTAATGGATTGCCACCATTCGTAACCATTCTGGTTCATTTCCTGGCTTTGAAAGTTCTTTCCTGAACTAGTAGTGCCTTCTTGGGCTGCCATCTCAGAAGCAGACCTCTCTTCCTTCTTTGGACTTACTCCAGGATCAACTATATGCAGCTCAGGCCTTTTTTGTGTTGACTTGATCAACCAAGGCCCAGATCCGTTTACTTGTTAGTTCTAACAGATAACCAGACAGAAGCACGATTCCTTCTCTGGATCTCCTTTACTTTGGACTTTTAAGCATCAGCTTTTAAATCATCTTACTGATTTGTAGGAGAAGCATAATGGAAGCATTGACTAAGAAGGGGAAGCACGACAAGCGCATTATTTCAGCCTCGTGAGGTGCTTCTGTGTCCAGTGCACAGTCTCTGGTCACACATCCTGGGTCTTCTCCTTGTATCTTCCACTGAATGTAAGGAAATGACACTTTTTCTGTAGAGCAGGGGTCTGCAAACCCCAATACCAGTCCATGGCCTGTTAGGAACCAGGCTGCAGGGCAGGAGGTGAGGGATGGGTGAGCGAGTGAAGCTTCTTCTGCATTTATAGCTGTTCCCCTTTACTCACATTACCACCTGAGCTCAACCATCTAGTTGCAGGAAAACAAGCTCAGGACTCCCTCTGATTCTGTATTAGTGAGTTGTGTAATTATTTCATTATATATCACAGTGTAATAATAATATAAATAAAGTATACAATAGATGTAATGCACTTGAATCATCTCCAAGCCACCCCTGATCCATGGAAAAACTGTCTTCCATGAAACTGATCCCTGGTGCCAAAAAGGCTGAGGACCACTGCTGTTGAGGGCTGCAATATGAGAGTAGATCTGCCAAAAAATTGTCTCTTAGAGGATAACCACTATTTTTAAAATTGATAATAGATGTTATAATACAAGGTGAAGAACTTCAACAAGGAGAACAAGATTTGTTAAGTAGAACTAGAAGAGTTTGGAAGCTGAGGGTTAAGAAATAATATGATAAATTAGGAAAATGGTGCACGAAGAAGTGGATGAGCAGTTCAGAGTGATGATGGAGATGCTGAAGTGGGAGCCGTGAATGATGGTCACAACCATCAAGAAAGTAAGGACCAAGTTGTCAAATAGTGTCGAGGATCAGCCTGGAGAGGGAGCCAACTCAGAACTCATGGAGAAAGTCCCCAAACTCTAGATCAAGAACCAATACAAAAAGCCTGAACAGCAGAGATCAGAACCTTCCATGTGTGAGAATGTGGCATATGGTTCAGAGCCAGGTTACTGCTGGAACAGTCTTCCTAGATTTAGGATATGGGAACAAGGAATGAGGAGCACATAATTATGGATCATGGGTGAGCACAGGCAGTGCTGGACCATTGTGTCTGAGGTGACAGTACAATTTTCTTCAATTGCTTTCCGTTTTGTAGATATTAACAAACTGATCGAAAGACCAAGGCAGTTGACATTCTCACATTTGAACAGAATGTGAAGAAATAGATATCTTTCATGACCACGACATGACACCATGTTATGCATTAATTATTAATTATGATAACCATCACCATATTGTTTATTAATTAGTGTAGAAGATTTTTCTCTCAATGCCAAGGCCTGTTGGCTCAGATGGTAAAGAATCTGCCTGCAGTGCAGAAGACCTGTGTTTGATCCCTGGGGGGAAAGATCCCCTGGAGAAGGAAATGGCAACCCGCTCCAGTATTCTTGCCTGGAGAATCCCATGGACAGAGAAACCTGGTGGGCTAGAGTCCATATGAGGTCACATCGAACATGACCGAGCAACTGTCACTTATCACTTGGGTCTGAGAAAGGCAAAGACTTTGCTTGTGAGAAAAATATAAACTGAGACCTAGGTAAAAGAAACAGCATCCTTTCAGAGGGGAAAGTGGTCAGTCAACAGAATTACTAATAAGTTGGAAGCGTACACAATGATTGAATATTGAACAATTAGCATATTACTGCTACATTTATTTGGGTATTGTACTTAATGAAATTTTGCTACCTAGTCCAGATCATAGGGTAATTTTAGATTTAAAAAAGCCAGTTTTTATATTCTTTTTTCCTATTTGATTTGGTAAAGTCATTCTATTCCTTTGAGGTTCATGAAACTATTCACATGGTTTTAATCCTACCATTTAATTGTGTAAATCCCAGACAGAACTAGAGATTAATTTTTTTTTCACAGAAATAAACATAGTTTAATAAAATTTTAAAATGTCAAATACAATTGCAAAACTTTGAATGCATCCAGGGAGCACAAACGTTTACATACAAAAAGAACACAGTAAATGGAAAAGGCATGAAATAATACTTCGAAACTGCTAACAATAAATAAGAACTTTGAGCCCACAATTTCATACCCAATTGGAATATCATTTAATCAAGTACATAATTATGAATAATAAACTTATTGAAATAAAGAATGATTCTCCATTTTCAAGTACTTTTGGAAAAATTGCACTCAAAAAATTTGACATGAATTTTGGAAGTCACTTACTCATAGAAAATTAAAGACTGAGAAAACACATTAACAAATGTGTGAGTCTGTAAATTAATGACAACTAAAAATTAAGATAAAATAGTCTAGTGACAAAAATTCAGAACTGAAACTCCACATGTGAGGAAAAAAATCAAAGGGAGATGAAAACAGACCAAAGCATTCTCAATTTGAAAAAAGGCATATATTTTAATGATTTTCAGAAACAGAGAGGGAAAAAGTAAACATTAGGTATATCTTATTATAAGAAGAGGAACTATCAGTGAATAGAAATGGAACATAGTTGTCCAATTAGCAAAAGAATATTCAGGGCAAGCAAACAGAAAATAAGAAAGAAGTAGTTTTAAAAGTACAATTAAATAGAATGCATGATATAAGATATCAGAAATAAGCTCTACTACAAAAGTAATGATGATAAATCTCTACTAATTTAATCAAGTAAAGAAGGATTTCTATTAAACACCAAAATTCAGGAATAAGCTATCTATAATAAAGAAATTTAAATCAAAGAGACACAGAAAGAGTAAAAAAAAGAAACGATTGAAAGAGATGTACTGGCAATAATGAACTCAAATAAAAAAGACATGAAAGTAGAAAAAACTTCATGATAAACAGAAAAGTTGCATAGTAATATTTCACATATAGTTACCCACATACAAAATCTCAAAAACAATGACCTTACATGTCAGAGAAACTACACATTATTTTCTAGCACATATGACATATTCACAAATGTCCTTAATAGACTAATTCTCAAAGAAAGTATCGAAATAAATGTCAAAGATTCAATATCATATAGACTATGCTCTTTTTCTACAATGTTCTGAAATTATAAAATCAATAATAAAAGCATAACTATAGAAATCCATGTACACAAACTAAAATATGTATTAAACAGCCCTTGCCTTAAGAGAAAATTCATCATCTACATGTAGATGGTTAAAATATTTGCTGAAAGGAAATCATGATATTGTGATTTATAGTAAGAAATATATACATCATCTTGCTCATTTCTGGCACAGAGCTCCTAAAATCCTTGGGATTTCTTAAGTGATGAGAGCACAGAGACATGTTTTATTATATTAATGAAATGATTTTTGCCCCTCCGCCTTCCCCAGGAACCTAAGAGTAGGAACTGACTGCTAGAATCAAGCAAGTGACTAGAGGGTTGGAATTTTCAGTCCCACCACCTGGCGTCCAAGGGGAGAAGAGGGGCTGAAGGGTGAATCAATGCCAATGGTCAATGGTTTCATCAATCATGCCTATGAAATGAAGTCTTTTTTCCAACTCTTCTTACTGAGCACGAACTAGGCCTTAAATGACTTTGAAACCTATCTCTGTTGGCACCGGAACTCCAAATATGCCACCACATTTCTTCTTTGCCATTTTGTCTCCTCCCTTCCTCTTAACCATCCTGTGACGAGGTCCTCCTACACCCCCTCCTCAGTATCCCAGCTCTGACTGGGATCCAACCACTCCTATCAGACCAGCCACTTGGTCTACCCAACACAACAGGACCCATGTAGCCCCACAGGCAACATCCCGAGAAGACACAGCTCTGGAGACCAGAGGAGAGGGCTCTGCTGAGGTGCACAGGACTTCTCCCACAACAGATCACTTCTCCAAGGTCAGGAAACGTCATCAACCTCTGGGAATGCTCTCTGTTCCATCCATTTAGAAAAGCGTTATTCAGGTGCATTTTTCAGCCCTCATTCTTCTCATTTGCATCCCCGCCAGAAAAGGACGTGGTGGGGTGCAGCACCTGGCCAGGTGAGGGCTCTGCATTCCGGCTGGTGATGATGGCAGAGGAGCCGCGGCGGAGAAGGTGCTCCTGGCTCCTGGCCTCACAGAGAAGCTGGAGAGGTCCCCACAGGTGCTGGACCACCCCCGGGAGGGTGGGTGGCTCCTGCAGTCAGCTTTGCACAGGTCTCCGAGACCCAGGCAGGGAAGGGCCGGCAGATACACACGCAGGCACCAAGGGGGGTGCATGATGAGGTGCTAGATGGGATGAGCTCTGGAGAAGGCGGCCCCCACGGTCCTGAACAGTCTCTGCATGGTGGCCCATCTGGTGCCAAACACCTGCCACCCACAGTGGGAGGTCTCAGCGGCTAGAGAGTCCGGGAGGGGTCATGCACTGGGCCCCGCCCTTTGCCCCAGAATTTGCAGTTTCTCTGTGACACGTATACCATGGACGTGTCATAATTGCCAGGCTGAGTCCTCCTCTCTCCAGTGCGTGTTTGACCATGAGAGGAGTAAGAAGCTAGGGAGACGCTCTCCCAGTTTCACATTCTATTCTCGGGTTATTTGGCGCACAATCTGTCCTATACGGGCAATTTACTGTGTAAACTTCTTTCTGCGCTCCGCCGCCGGCGCCCGCTGGGCCGGCGCTCGCTGGTTTTGCGCCCTCGGGGTGCCACCACTTCTGGCCGGGGTCACCCTGCCGCCCCAGCTCCTGCTTTACAACCTGGTCGCAGGCTGCTCAACCAGGATCCAGTGCCCTCATCGTCCGGGTTTTACAGCATGCCGAAAAGGTGGTACCCAATCCAGCAGGCTGGGTACTCCCGTGTGGGCGGGCTACCCCTGGCGAACTTGAGGGAGCGGCCGAAGCAGCAGCCCGTCCTGTCCACTCGTAATTCCATGATGTTCGGACCTTCGACAACTGTCAGAATTCCTCCACCGGGGCGCAAAATTACTCTCCTGCGTTCACTCCCTGAGCTACCTGTTCAGGTAGCCAAGGCTGGGAAGCCGGTACCAACCAGTCACCGCCCACTTCCTCGCGCAAAGAAGAGTAAGGTGGTGGTCCAGGAAGATCGCAGGGAAGGCGTGACAAAGGAGGAAGGTCACACAGAGGCTGAAGGAGAGGACAACGGAAAGACGAGTCTGGACCGCAGTGGGGCTATGACAATGACACCTAGGCCCCAGGAGACTGGCGGGCTCCTCCCGCCCCTCCACTGCCCTCCCGAGCCTCCAAACCTCCTTCCGGGGCACCCAGAAGGCAACTTCAGTGAGAAAGCCCAGGTGTCTCGGACGAAGCCTTCCTCCCAAAGCCCCGCCATCTGCTCAGACGGCTCTGCTGGAGACGGCCGGCCTCCCTCGCAGCCTGGCCCCCTGGCCACGGTGCTCTCTGCCCCAAGTCCGCGCTGCAGCCTGCTGCCCGAGAGGCCAGTAGAAGTGGTGCTGGGTGAAGACCATCAACCCGGCTGCCCAGAGTCACCGATGTCCGGGAAGGCGCTGCAGCGTGAGCCACCTTCAGACACCCCGCAGAGAAGCTCTTCTCCCCTGGGAGCCGCCGGCAGTGGGCGCCCCCGCAAGAGGACGATGCCCCCGCCGCTTTTTCTGCCACTGCCGCCACTGCTGCCGCCACTGCCGCCCCCGCTGCCGCTGCCCTGGGGTCGCAGTGACCTTCCCCCGCCTCCGAAGCTTCCAGCCATGACTCGCGCCAAAACCCGGGGCACCCTGAAACAAAACAGGGACCGTCAGAGGAACAGAATCCTCAAGGATGCAAGGAAGGCCATGCGACGCCGCAGCGCTGCCCCGCCTGCCCCAGGGACCACAGGCTCCCTGCCTCCGGTCAGTCACACGTTGCAGGTCCCTCCTACCACCACCAACTTGGCCGACCTGTCCTCCAGATTCCCCAATCTGGCTGGCCTTCCACCTTGCCCGACACCTTATATGGATCGGGTGGCAAGACACACAGCCCCCGTGGACTCTCATTCTGCTAGTCCTGCAGATGCTCTGCCTCCAGTTTCCAATCCCACTGTGGGAACTGCCCTCAAGGAGGATGCGGGCACTTCGTGCTCAGTCAGAGCAACACCACCTTCTATTTCTGACCTCTCCACACCGCTGAGCACCCCAACCCTCCCCTTCCAGCCACCCTCCGACAAAAATGAATCCCCAACACCCATGTGTGTAGATTCTCCCCCTCCCTCATACTTACTCACCCCTCTTCCAGACCGCCCCATCGCTCCCCCTGCTACAACTTCTACTGGAGTCCCTTTCACCACCACAGTCACAGCATCTCCAAGTGTAACCTTCCTGTCTCCTTCAGATCAGGACGTCACTGACATGGACACTACTCCCCCGGCTCATGCTGTAACCTTTCAGTCTCCCCCAGGTACTGGGGTGGAGCAGACACGCACTGCAGGGAGACCAGACACCACCAGCGCATTTGTGCCGATGGTCTCCTGCCCTGCTTCAATCTTTAACTATGCCTTTCACTCCCAAACCAACCATCACCCTACATTTGCAGCCACTGATGGGCAGCAGAGAGCCTCTGTTTTTCCCAAGCCCCCATCTGGGGCTGCGGCTGCCATCTTCCCTGGGCCCCCACCTGGGGGTCAGGCTGTCGTCTTCCCCGGGCCCCCACCCGGAGGTCAGGGTGCCGCCTTTCCCGGGCCCCCATCTGGGGCTCCGGCTGCCGCCTTCCCTGGGCCCCCACACGGTTATCAGGCTGCCGTCTTCCCCGGGCCACCACCTGGATATCAGGCTGCCGCCTTTCCCGGGCCCTCATCTGGGGCTCCGGCTGCCGTCTTCCCCGGGCCACCACCTGGATATCAGGCTGCGGCCTTTCCCGGGCCCCCACCCGGAGGTCAGGGTGCCGCCTTTCCCTGGCCCCCATCTGGGACTCCGGCTGCCGCCTTCCCTGGGCCCCCACACGGTTATCAGGCTGCCGCCTTTCCCGGGTCCTCATCTGGGGCTCCGGCTGCCGTCTTCCCCGGGCCACCACCTGGATATCAGGCTACCGCCTTTCCCGGGCCCTCATCTGGGGCTCCGGCTGCCGTCTTCCCTGGGCCACCACCTGGATATCAGGCTGCCGCCTTTCCCGGGCCCTCATCTGGGGCTCCGGCTGCCGTCTTCCCCGGGCCACCACCTGGATATCAGGCTGCCGCCTTTCCCGGGCTCTCATCTGGGGCTCCGGCTGCCGTCTTCCCCGGGCCACCACCTGGATATCAGGCTGCGGCCTTTCCCGGGCCCCCACCCAGAGGTCAGGCTGCCGCCTTTCCCTGGCCCCCATCTGGGACTCCGGCTGCCGCCTTCCCCGGGCCCCCACCTGGGGGTCAGGCTGCTGCCTTTTCCTGGCCCCCATCTGGGGCTCCGGCTGCCACCTTCCCCGGGCCCCCACTTGGGGGTCAGGCTGCTGCCTTTCCCTGGCTCCCAACTGGGGCTCCGGCTGCCACCTTCCCTGGGCCCCCACATGGTTATCAAGCTGCCGCCTTTCCCAGGCCCTCATCTGGGGCTCCAGCTGCCGTCTTCCCCGGGCCACCAACTGGGTATCAGGCTGCGGCCTTTCCCGGGCCCCCACTTGGGGGTCAGGCTGCTGCCTTTCCCGGGCCCTCATCTGGGGCTCCGGCTGGCACCTTCCCCGGGCCCCCACCCGGGGGTCAAGCTGTCGTCTTCCCCGGGCCACCACCCGGAGGTCAGGCTGCCGCCTTTCCCGGGCCCCCACCTGGGGGTCAGGCTGCTGCCTTTCCCGGACCCTCATCTGGGGCTCTGCCTGGCGCCTTTCCCTGGTCCCCATCTGGGGCTCCGGCTGCCGCCTTTCCCGGGCCCCCACCTGGGACTCTGGCTAATGTCTCCCTTGGTCCCCCATCTACGGCCTTGGGTCCTGTCTTCCCCGGCCCCACTGTGTAGGACTCCAGCCAGTGTCTTCCCCATCCCTCCATCGAGGGTTCTGCCCACTCTCTCCCCTAGCCCCCCATCTACAGCTTTTGGTCCTGTCTTCCCTGGCCCCCTCTCTAGGGCTTTGGCTCTTTCCCTCAGTCCCCAAATTATGGCTTTAGGTCCTGCCTCCCCCAGCCCCCCATCTATTGCTTCAGCTCCTGTTTTCCCCAAACCCCCATCTATGGCTTCAGCTCCTGCCTCCCCCAGCCCCCCACCTATGGCTTCGGCAGTTATCTATGCTTCAGCAGTCAGCATCTCTACAGATGTCAAACTAGTCTTTGACGTCAATGCTATGGATGCACCTCCTCCTCAGACTTTACTTTCTAGTCTACCTCTGACTCCAAGGAGAACCACTACTCATACCACATGGCTCTTCCTGGTTCTGAGAACACAGCACCCAGTGGCAGCGATGCCTGGACCCGAGCCTCGACTTATTTACCTGTGGAGGTGATCAACAAAGGTACCCATGTTTCAAGTGAAGCTTGAAACCCAGAACTCACCATTGAACCCACATCTGGGGCCAACAATAGGAAGAAGCCTAACAAGTCTCTTCCACTGGGAAACCCATTAGCCCTAGCACAAGATGAAAAGCTAACCTCTTCTGCAGTTCAGCCACCCAGAGGAAGGATAATGGATTCAGGTTTACCAGATCCCTTGTCTTCCAACACCACCATCATAAGGATGGTGCAGCCGGCCTCTGTCTACAGCTCAGGTATTTTCCCCAGGGGTGTATCTGCCACTTCTGGTTTTGGAGTGGATACCACAGTGCCCAGTACTGGAGACAGTAGCTTGCTGTCTGCTAGTACCACATGAGGCCCACTGTTGATGGGGCTGCAGCCTCTATGGCTGGTGGGAGTTTTGGGTTGGTGTGAATGCCCTAGGCCTCACAGAAGCATCTGGCCCACCTCACTTTTGGACAGAACTGTGTGGGACACCCAGCACCACCTGTGTTCCTCCTGTGGCCAGATCACCTTGGGCTCATCTCATTGCAGCTGGCCGCTGCAGTAGGAACAGAAAGCCCCCATCCCAGCATCCGGGCACATATCTGGTTCCAACTTGAATCCAAACGCCTGGGGTCTCCTTGAGCCAAGTCCAGGTGGTAGAGTCACGGCAGGGGAAACCACCATCCTTATGGTTAGAGGTCGGGGTGTTACCACTTCCCATCACTGCACCCAGGACCCACAATGAGTGTAGAAAATCTACAGTTACAAATCCCATCACCATGAAGAAGAAATTTGTGTCAAGGGACAAGTCAATTTCAACTTTTCACTAGAACAACACTGCATCCATTGGATTTGCAACTGTGAGACCCACCCCTGGCTTGAAACCCACTAGAAGTTCCACCTGATTTCCAAACACAAGGGGCCCACCTGCCCAAGATCCAAGTGGTGGTGGTATAGGAGGGAACATCATCATTCCCAGGAATGTAGGACCTGGTATCCACACTTCCCATCAGTACAATTAGGACCCACCTGGCCAATACACCATGGGTGAACACATGGAAGGAGCCACATCTCATCTAGGATGGGAGGCCCCAGTGTCAGCACCTGCCACTGGGCTCGGAACTCATATATGCAAAGCACAGAGCGGGTGATGGGGGCCAGCACCTCACCCGCTGTGACTGGGTACACTTCTGCTGTCCCATTCACACAAAGCACCCAGGCCTCCCCAGCCCAAACCCACGTAGTACGATGGGGGATAGCACCATATATATTTAGAGAGGAACGTCTGCACTCAGAACTCCTGGGACCCCCAACTCAGGGCACCCCTCTGACTTTGGAGGAGCACGATGTTGCATTTAGCAGCAATGAGCCAAAGGACCACACGCTCAGCAATATGCACGAGTAGGTGTGTGTGGTATGTGCATGGGTGAGGAATGTGGGTGTGTGTGTCTTGCAGGGTGAGCCCAGTTCAGAACTACATACCAGAATTGAGAAGTTCCATTTGGAGGATGGAAAGTAATCTGCATGTATCATCCACTATGCCATCCCTGGTTTGACTGTAAACTTGGCCGACCCAAACTTCTGGATATTTTCCCTACACTTGGAACTGGCAAGTTCTACAGCTGTCTTTAGCTGCTTCCTCTCCCCCTACCCATTTGCCTCAATGGACACTTATCTTTCTCAGCTTTATGTGCAAATATGTATATAGGTAATTTATATATAAGTAAAAACTTATTCCTGTTAATCTACTACTGTTTGTGTGTCTTTACCCATTGATATATATGAGTCATGATGTGTTGAGGCAGACTTAAGGTTGCAAAATTTTCTGGGTCCCAGTGACTGGGTTGTGGAGCTAGGCATACATTATGAGCATGTGTGCTGACTTCTGAAATCTGCTTTGAGTGTAAGGAGTGACAGTCCAGGAAGAACTAAGGTCCAGAGGAGGGAGAGACAGGGCAGCTCATCCTTACTTCCCCATGTCTCTCTCTCTCCCCCTGCACCACTCGAACCACACCAGAGGCCAGACAATCCCTGATGTGTGAAGAGGAAACACACTTTATGGTTTTCGTTTTTGAAAATGTTTAAATGTCTCTTTTGTGCATCTTTTTATCCAATTGAAACATACATCTTTGTATGTTCCCACTTCACCCAGAGAGGATGGACTTTGTATCCAGGTTCATGTGTCTGGAGAAACAAAGGAAGAGTCCATGCCTGCTCTGTAATTGTTGAAAATTTAAGTTTACTTCAAGTTTATCATACTGCTTAAAGTATCAGAAAAGATTCTCTTCAATAACTGGCTTGGCTCTGAGATAGGCTGCTAAAATACCAAACATAAGAGGTATAACTGTGTCCAGTTCTTGCAGACCCTAGAGTTTTGCTAGGCCTCCAGGAGGTTCAATAAAGGCAAAACTCCTGACTCTCTGTAGCCTATCCTGTAGTCAGAGGGGAGAACAGAAATCAGGGTAAATTATCTGACAAGTTGGTGGTGTGGTTTAGTTGCTACGTTGTGTCAGACTCTTTGCAACCCCAGGGACTGTAGCCCACCTGTAGTCTCCTCTGTCCACAGGATTTTCCAGGCAAGGATACTGGAGTGGGTTGCCATTTCCTTCTCCATAGAGATTAATTTCTTGTTTGAATATTGTTCACTCAAAATGTTTAACAATGTCATTTGAGTACTTTGACTAAGGCATGGCCATTTGAAAGTCTTCATAGAATCTAGGAAATTTTAGAGATCTGACTTTCTCTTATAACAAACACTAAGATGCTACCACATTCCACATTAAATATTTATGCATAATTAAATAAGTTGGGTCTCAGTGCAATTGAATAGTTGATATACAATTTTGTACATATGATATTATCAGTTAATGATAATTTCAATTTGTAATTTCCTTTTCATATTTTTGAGCCCATAAATTTTTTAGTCTTAAAAATCTGGGAAGCCCAAGAGGTGGTGTTTTTAAAGATTTATGGAAAAACAATTGTCTTAGGAGTAAGGATTATTTTACATATGCAGGATAACTTCTTAGAAAAAGCAGCTCTTAAGATTCATTACAGAGTCAAGAGAATGTTGATCCATTAAATATCTTATTTCTCAAAAGAATAGGATTTAGTGATTAATTTGGGGGGGTTGATATATTTACATTTATGTGGCTTCTTTCCTAAAGTGTTTTGTAAACTTCTTAAGACACAGTTTTCCTTTTTAGGCTTCATTTTATCCTCAAGATTCATCTAGTGACTTCTACTTAGTAAGAGTTTATAGATTAATTATTCCTTAAAATGTAGCCACCTCCTTTTTTTGTTTTGTTTTGTTTTTTAACATTGTGAGTATAGTTCCTATGTTGGTACCAGCTGACAGAAATCATGAAAATGTGTTACCAATAGATTGATTGTGCAATATTTAAGAATTTACTGTGAATTCCTGTATTCTAACCAATAGAAAAAAAATTAAAGGTCAGTATTTGGGTCTTTGTGTTGAAAATAACCTTCTCAAAGTTTACATCTTTGCTTATTACTGAGTTAATGCCAGCACTGAACTAATATATGAGTAGAAAAAAGAATATCCATTGCACATACTTGCTAATAAAATTGTTACAAATTAACTGGTTCATTTGCTAAGAAGTTTCTAGTATGAAGAAATTTGTCTGTTTAAACAGAGTAAAATCCAATGTATATATTTATGCTAGATCTAATTTCATCTACTTTTCCTTTTCAACTGGCTGTTTAAAATCAAGTAGTGTTGAAAGGCACTGTGCCACATCTAAGCCTGAAATGCCTTAGAGTTGTCACTTGGGTGGAGGTGGGAAAACAGAATAGTTCACAGGAGGTTTATTGGGAAAAGGCCGCAAGGACCACTAATTTCATGTTGTAGGGCAGATTCAGAAAGTTGCCTAAGGCTACAACACTGCTGTCTTCATATAGTCCAATCAAAAGACTGTTGTTGTTCTTCAGTTGCTAAGTCATGTCTGACTCTCTGCAACCTTATGGACTGCAGAATGCCAGTCTAAACTCATGTCCATTGAGCCAGTGATGCCATCCAACCATCTCCTCCTCTGTTGCCGCCTTCTCCTCTTGCCCTCAATCTTTGCCAGCATCAGGATCTTTTCTAATGAGTCGTCTCTTCATATTAGGTGGCCAAAGATACAGTTGATAACGGTGGAAGAATAGAATGGGTAAAATGGGCATAAATTTCCTAAATTATTATTAAATTGTGGAACTGACTTTCATTTTGAAACTTGTTTGTTTTTCTCCGTTTTTTTATTTTAATAGAAAATTATATTACCTGCTAAAACATCACTTGTATGGAAAAATATAAAAAATATATCAGAGATATTATCTCTATGTAAGAGGGAATAATTAAAAATATTATTCTACTATATGCCATTTGAGAGCAAGAAAACAATGAAATCACTTAGCAGTTTTTAAGTTTGTAAAAACAGTGTGACAAAAGAAGCCAATATCTCTAGCCAACTTAAATCATTACAGATTCTTACAACACGTCTATATTCCTAGGAAAGAAACATAAATGAATGTTAGAGGATGACATATACCATCTTAGTCATAACTTTCGATATGTTTCCTTTAACAAGTTTTGGTTACATATAAATGCTTCTAAATAGGAGTAAAACAACTCATTAGATTTTTGCCTGAGCATATGCAAGGAAGTATTTATTTGTTAGAGAAGAGAGGGGAATGAAATAAAGAGTGCAAAGAGAAACAAGGAAAAAGACATCTGTGTGGTGTGATAGGATAATGGGATACAGAGTCCTGTAGAGAGATCCCTATGGATTTGAGAAAGAGCTGGAACCCCTGACAAGAGCTTACTCTAAGTAAAATAAAAGAACTGCCAAATATAGAGGCCATAGATTAGGGTCCTAAAGTGTATTTAGGGAACTGAACTTAATTGGATAGCTTACGATGTATTTGAATATCTGGTTCATGTTTTTTTTTGTTTTTTTTTTTTTTAAAGCACTGTTAAAAAACTCTGTAGCTGCTGCTCTCCTTCCCCAAAGTTGTTACCATAGAAACCACACTCCACTTTAAACAAGTATGAGTGTTTTGGTCTCACATACATAATGACACTCTTTTGGCCATTTTCAAGATGGTGGTTTTTCTTTCCCAAACTTGAAAGCCCAGATGCTGATGTAGGAGGTCCTGTGATGAAAAGACAAGGGCTCACCAACTATCCAGGATCAAAACTTAGAATTCTTCTGAGCAGAGGGGAAATAATTTGGAATTAAGAGTTAAAGAATTTTGTTAGGCCAACAATTTATGTTTGTTTATTTGTGTGTGGGTGCTCTGTCTGGCTAAAGGGCATTATCTCTAGCTGCAAGTTAGAATTTTCTAGTATTAGGCTGGAAAAACGATAATAGGAAAACAGGTCACATTTGAACTTTTCATGGCACTTAACTTTCCAGAAGAAACTTAATTTTAGAGAAGGCATTCTAGTTTTTCCACTTTTCATTTAGGACATTGTAATCAAGGTCTTGAAACCTTTTGTTAAATGGAGATGAAATACCTACCTTTTGGTATAGCTCTGAAGATTAAGTAAAATGATGTTTTAGAACAGACCAGTATAATAATTGTGATAATAACACTTATAACAACTGTTATGATTGTAGTGTCTTAGAACGTGAATCTATTTGGAAATATGGTATTTTAAAGGGTCATTAAGTTAAAATAAGGTCGGCAGGGTGGGTCCCAATCCAATTGGACTGATGTCCAAGAATAAATGTGGACATAATGGAAAGACAGTAAGCATGCTCCAGCACAGAAGAAAGACCTCGTGAGAACAGTGAGAGAAGGGGGCCGCCTGCAGCCAACGAGAGAGGCCTCAGAAGGAATGGAACTTGCAGACACCTCAGTTTCGAACTTCTAGCTTCCTGTACTGTGAAAAAATGCATTTCTGTTGTTTAAGCCACTCATTCTGTGGTATTTTGTTATTGCAGATCTAGAAAACTAATATAATAACAGGGACTGGAAACTTAAAAGTGTTTAATTGTAAAAAGCGTTTATAATCAGTAGTATCTCTTGGGACAGTTGCTAAATCAGTGTAGAGAACAGGTGAGGCCGTGAAGGGAGTGAGCACTTCTCTACATTTGCCCTTAATATCCCAGCAGGCCAGCTGTAGTTTAGGCAGTTGATTTTGTCTTAGTATTGCAAAAACAGAGAGAAGCCATCTCTGACAGTACCTGACGGGGTCTATCTCAGTTTATCTTTGGTGTGTCACTTAGTTCTAGGTGGAATTTACCTGATTGTCAGATAAAATCTGCATATTTTATTGAAGTTTTATTCATTATTCTTCCTATGGAAATTTAAATTCACAATAGTGGCTGAGATTTTTCCTTGCTTTCAAGTTTTCTTTCTTTTAAATTTGAGCATGGAGTTAATGGAAATGAAAATCCATCCCATAGAATGTTTGCTATATTCTCGCAAGGCATCCTTCGTGTTGGTTCAACTTGGAAGACCTACAGCTGTTTTCTATCTTAAGTATGGCCAGTTTTCTTTCTCACATTTAATATACATTTCTTTATTCTGGTGAATATGGGGTATGTTCATTCTTTCTTTCTAAGCAAACAGGAAGAAGTCTGAACCCCAAATCAAAACGCAAGTTTAGTCGAAGTTTGAAATTGGGGGAACCACTAAATAAATGTGCCGAAGTATTATGGTGCTTTGGGTTTCCCAGTGGCTTAGTGATAAAGAATCCGCCTGCCAGTGCGGAGGCACTGGTTCGATCCCTGATCTAGAAAGATCACTCCAACGTGGAGAAACTAAACCTGTGCGCCGCGGCTGCTGAGGCTGTGCTCGGGAGCATGGAGCCACAGTTTTGAGCCCACATGTTGAGACTGCTGAAGCCTGTGTGCCCCAGAGCCCATGCTCTGCAACAAGAGGCCCCCACAGTGAGAAGCCCGTACACTCCTCAACTCGAGACCAGCCCCCGCGCAGCAGCGAAGTCCCAGCATGGCCCAAAATAAATTAATTCAGGTTATTTTTTAAAAAGCATCATGATGCATTAAAAATGTCACTACAATTTCTCTTGGTTAAGACTTCTGCATGTGTGTATATTATATATGCATATATATGTGTATTATCAGTTATATATTAAAGATAATCTTTACTGTATGTTTATCAACCTACCCATCTGTCTATTATTTTCTATCAAATTCATTTTAGCTTAGGACATATATACAGTCCATGCAGTTCTCTAGGCAGGAATATTGGAGTGGGTAGCTATTCGCTTCTCCAAGGGATCTTTACAACCCAGGCTCTGAACCCAGGTCTCCTGCATTGCAGGTGGATTCTTTACTGCTTGAGCCAGCGGGGAAGCCCTATATACAGATTAGGTGATAAGTAAACCTTAGAAAATTCATTAAAATAGTTCTTTCTATGAGATTAAACATATCTAAGGTTGAAAGATACCAACCCACATGTTGTTTTCTGTGTTGATATTTTCCTTTAAAGACCAAATCTGATTACCATTTGTAAATTATTTTTAAGATAGTGACTTGACTAATATCTTGGTTCATTTACCTGAGAGAGAAAGCAAAATTGAGAAGATTCATTCAAGGGCATATTGACTACAAATTGTGGTAATGCTAGAGTTCCTAACAAAAATCAACTATGTATGGTTTAGTTATACAAGTCACTAATTCCTTGGGGCATCTTAAATTTGCAGTATGTGTATACTAGTTTTTCTGAAATTTAATTGAATAAGGCATACTTTGTAACCTGGTTGTTTTGGTTACCGTTAGTTTATTCACGGCTCTTCAAGTTTTTATTCCATGGTCAGTTAGTTTTTCTATGTTTGTTAAAACACATGTTTAATCTCAAAATGACATCATGTAAACCAAGGAACAGACGTCTTTCACAGACTATCCTAATACTACTAAAACTGTGATAATTTTGTGTTTTCTTTGCTGTGTATTTTAAAATAAGTTTTGACAAGCCCTTAGATTGATTTTTGTCTAAAACTGCATATTTGTTATTCTGAAGTCAGATAGACTACTTATGTACTTCGGTAAGAGAATAATTTTGGAATATTAAAGGGCAGGTGGAACGTTTAAATATTTTTGTTTTTGCTTTGGAATAACTTACTGGGAAATGTAATCAGTATAAACAAATATTTTAAGATTTTCTGGGTGCTTAATGCATAGTAGAATTCTAGTAGTTTTTGTTGTATGAATAAATGAGCAATAATAATTTTAAATGTGACTATCATAATTTAGACAAAGCCTGAATTTTTAGTTTGTGTTTTTTTTAAAGAATCATACATGAGGCCTGCCACTTTTATACATGTTTTAGCTGGCAGATTCTTTTTGCAAACACTGGTCCATTTGTAGTGTGAAGGCAGTGTTTTATTGAGAGTAAGTTTCAATAACCCATTGATAGTAGTTGCCTCCCATACTGTGACTTGTACCCACATTCCGTGTGAAAACTGATTACTGTCACTGTTACAGAAAGTACCTGCCTTTAGAACATAAGAGTACCAGATACAGTATTTTTGATATGTTTCTCCTGAGTCTGGCCGCTGGCTAATGACAGTGCTGTGGTGGTCATACGGAAAGGTGTGGTTTCTCTTCCACACCGTCCTCAAAAGTTGAGGGCTTGCTTTCAATTTCTTCTTCCCTCCCTGTCCTCTTTACTCTCTCTTTCCTTCCTTTCTAGATAGTGTATATGAATATCATTTTATAGATCCATCATTGTTATAAATATATACACAAAAATGTCTATTTATAGTAAATACTTTATATTTATATTAATACGTTGAAACCTTTCTGATTCAAGCAGTTGTGTCTCATCAAGTTTTTTCTCCTACTTATATCTGTTATAGGTTTTGAAATCAATAGCAGATATTGAATATCTGTTGAATGAATGATTGATCTGAATATCCTTCTAAGAAGTGCTCCTTTATTAGCTGTATGAGTTAATGCTTAATTTGTTTTAAATTATGCTTTCAAGTTTTAAAGCATAATCTTTTCACCCAGTATTCCAAGACAGGTGAACATGCATTATAGATACCATTTATAATGATTGTAGCACACCTATAAACTTATGTCTGGAATCAATAAGATTAAATTTTCTCCACTAAGAGAAATGGGCAAAGACCGAGTGGAGTTGCAGAAAAATAGAATTGCTGTGTATAGACTTGAAATTGCAATTTGAGAGAGGTGCACCCTAAGGGTAAAATGTGGTATCTCCATTCCATGAGCCTACTAAATGCTTACTAAATACTTGCTAAATACCATGAAACAATAAATTACATGGGTATGAAGCAGTTCCTAGACTTAGTTGATACATAGCTAAATAATCTGATAAATGGTATAGGTAATAGTAAGTGCTGTCAGAGTTCAAACACTATGGTCTGGGGGGCGTTGGAGAAAAGTTTCACGAAGGAAGGGGGCCCTGAGAAAGTTGGAAGCTGATGCAGCACTGTAAGGTTCAAGGTCCTGGGAAGCTGCTACCCTCCTGTGGGGTATCACACTGTCCCTAGACTTGGGGGGCCGTTGACTATGCATGGTGTTATTAGCCCAAGTCTTGTGAGATACCTATCTCATAAGCTTCCACACCATCAAGGGTAGTGTTTTTGTACCAGATTAATAGTTCTGGTTGCCCTTCTTCCTCCAAGAGGTGAATCAATGCTGTCATATGTCATATCCCTATTTAGCTCTATCATAACTAAAAATTTGATTACAAGAATACTCATCTTCACAAAAAAACTCTCACCTTTGTTCCATTCTGTCCAGCACTTAATTTGATCCTCCCACTCCCATCCTATTTCCCTTCAGAGCCCTTGTTCTTGATCAGAATACTACCCTATGTGTTCCAATTCTCCTAGGAGCATTCTTAGACTCTTGTGTTGGTGAAAACTGCCTGTCCCTTAATAACTGTTAGCTTTAATGTGGCCCTCTCAAGTAAAAGCTGCTTGTTCTTTCTCACACTGACTAAAGGAGGTATAAGATGAAATTTTAAGGCAATATAAGAACTTGAACATAAAATTTTTCTTTGCCATTTGGGCTTCCTACCTCCCTTCCAGTGTGATTATGCATCTGCATTATGTGTTAACTAGACCTCCCCAATGGGAAAAATACATGCTCAACCATAAGGATCAATTTTTCTCTTTCTGGCACCAGCCATATAACTCCTGAGATGATAACATTCCTTAAATCCTGTAAGGGGTTGTGATGACCCAACAGTCACCTTGTAGGTACATACATCTTTTGTGAGCTTTTTGTGCAGTGCCAATATACCTCTTCCCTTAAAGATAGCGATTGGTGCAGGAAAGACTGGTCAGAAGACCTAGGAAGATACTGCGCTGTACCTGATGGAAGTTCTTAGATTAAACACTTATGATCTTGTCAGTGTTACTAGCTGCATTACTTGTATTCTGCCTATTTTACAAGATTACTGTTTCTTGCATTACTAAATGTGTGATGGAGCCTCAGATAAAATTAATGATGACTAAAAGAGAAAAACAAGTATTGTACATTAATGCATGTATATGGAATCTAGAAAAATGGTATTGATGAACCTATTAGAGAATGGACTTCTAGACACAGTGGGGGAAGGTGAGGGTGGGATGAACTGAGAAAGTAACATTGGCATATATGCACTCCAGTGTGTAAAATAGGTAGGTAGTGATAAGTTTTGTATAACACATGGAACCCAGCCTGGCACGCTGTGCTGACCTAGAAGGGTGGGATCGGGGGAGGCGGAGGGGAGGCTCAGGAAGGAGGGGATATCTGTATAATTTGACTGATTCGCATTGTTGTATGGCAGGAAATAACATTGTAAGGCAATTTTCCACCAATTAAATTTTTTTTAAAGCAATGATGATTTGAAATGATTAACTAAACATATAGTCTTATAAGATCAATCAGTCACAAGATGCCTCCCAAACCTTTTTTGAAATTAAGACTGAAAAGGCAAAGGATTATAAAATGAAGAATGTTGCCCATCATCTAGCTCTACAAAAATCAAGCCATTAGCTACTACAGGCACTAATGTATGATAGATACACCCTGAATGGAATTCAGGGTGAAGGTCAATATGGAGCACTTTGTGCCCTGGGAAAACTTGCAGAACTGGCCCTCAGATACTTAGAAATTTTCAGGAGAAAACTTCATGAACCCAGTTTCTTGCTCTTTCCATAAAAAGCATCAAAACCATTAGCAGCAATCATCTACTGAGATGTGTGCTTAAATGCACATGCCCCCTTTGCCAAAATCGCAAACATACTACCTTCCCCACTAGCCTCATCAAACAGTTCTCAGAACTCTCTGAGAACTGTCTCCCAGGTTATAATCCTCAGGTTGACTTGAATAAAAATTTCCATTTCTTTCTTGGATTGACTGTTGATTAATTTTTCATTGACAAAGAGATTGGGTTGTTGTTGTCTTTGGTTTTTATTTCCTCTACTAGTTCTTCATTCTTTTCTTTCCTGCAAATGCCCACTACTACTTTTGAGATTCGTGCCACTTCCATAATATCCGTCTTCCGTATTTTTTGTCATAGTTGTATATTTGCCTACTTACTAAAGCCCTTTTATTCAAGAATCTAGATTCTTTAATCCTGTGTATTCTTTGTGACTTCAGAACCACACAAATAAATCACCCAAAATGATATAGTTTTTTTGGTTATTTGGTCTTCTGATCTTTAAATTTCCTTTTATTTCTCTTGGGAAGCCTCTTTTATACAGGATCTTTTCAGAAAATATACCACTTCTTAAACCCAATCTTAAATTGGGTTCTCAATAACTGAATCACCCGAATCACTATTTTTCTAGAACATTTATTCAAGTATCTCTACTGCCAAAATTCTTCAAGCATATGAAGATTCTAACCCCTACTCACATGTTTTAGTGGTCCACTCCAAATTTCATTTTTTTCCCTCCTATTCTGCCTACTTTGTCTCTTCATTCTAGTAACTTTGTTGCAATTTTTCTTCAACCCCTTGGCCCTGTGTTCTTCCATTTCAGTTACCTTGCAGAATTCTGCCATTTGTTTTTGTAACTGAACTTCAGTTGGAAAACTTTGCTAGGAAAGACCCCATGGTTCTGTGATCTAAAATCTCAAACTTCCACTCAGTAGTGCTTATTGACTCTGCCTTTTCCTTCTAGCGGGATCATGTTTCCACTTCGAGATAAGACTTGGCCATCTCCCCTCTTGAAGCCACCAGTAATGTCTCTTTCACTGTCACTCTCAATGGATCATTGTGCTGTTTCATTTCTTCCCCTTCCATTTTCACTGAAACCTACTGTTACTAGATTTCCATACCCACCAGTCTGTGTCCAGCACTCCACTGAAATCTTAGCTGGGTCAACAATAACATACCACCATCTGCATCTTGCTCAGTTTGCCTCTGATAACTAATTCCTTTTTCTTCTTTTCACTCACCCTTTTCCTTTGGCTTCTGCTTCATGACTGGTATTGATATTTTAACTTAATGCTATCGTCACTGTTTCCTCTCCTGGCTACTCCTCCTCTGTTAGACCTTTAAATGCTCAGACAGACCCACCTAGATCTTCTTTGCATCCTAAATGTACTCTTTCTAAGTAATCATTTGACTGAGATACGAATTCATTTTTTATTCTGATGAACTTGAAATGTTTATATTTATCCCTGAGCTCTTGACTTGTATTTCAAACTACTTATTTAAATCAAAATTGGATGCTTCCTACATCTCTCAAACATAACCTATTTTAGGGAGCAGAAATATGTGGTTTTTCCATTCTAAATCTCTTGTTTAAACTTCTCTGTTTCTTTGCCACCTTAGCAAATAATGTCGAAATCCATCTAGTTGTCTCTTCTAGAAGCAAAAGAGTAATTTGTCCTTCTTTCTTTTTTCTCGCTATACCAATATACCTGTAAATACTATTGATTGTGTCCGCAAATTATTCTCCAAATTTGTTTACTTCTCTTCATCTCCACTTTCCTATGTCAGCTCAGATCACTATACTTTTTTTGCCTTAAATATAGGTACTAACTTGCTTTTTTTTTTTCTTAAATGTATACTATTATTCCCTTCAGATCATTCCCTACAAAGCAGTACATTATGACTTGGAGTCTAATCATGCCATTTGTCTTCTTAAAATCCATCAATGATTTCTAATTATTCTAAGACTATAAAGCAGACTTCTTCCATGACCTAGAGAATCACACATGGTCTGGTTTCTGCCAACTCTTCAAATCCATTGCAAGCCCCTCTCTGGATAATTCATAATGTTATTGATACTGTAGTCTTTTAAAAATTTAATTAGCCCATCAAGGTTTTTCCCATCCATATTTATTTGTAGTCCTTGTTGCATCACTATGAAACTGTTTTTGCAGGCTTCAATTTTAACACCATAAAGGCTGCATCTTCGTCTTTCTCATTCCTTGTTGATTTCCCAGCGCCTAGAATGGTGCCTGTCACATAGTAGGTATTCAGTATGCATTTACTAAGTTAAATACATGAATAGATTCATCCCTAAAGGTTTAGCTAGAAATTCCCCTCCTCAGATGGGCCTTTGCTAAATACTGTTTCTGAGGTAGCTCTTAACCCCAGATTAAATTACATTTAACCTGTCCCTTATCACTTTAATGGTATTCCATAGCGTTTTAATTTTCTTCAAAGCAGTTGTTTTAATATGCAGTTATCTTCCTTATTTATTTACTTGCTTGATTATTATCTGTGTCCTGTAGTAGAAATATAAAATCAGTAAGGGCATTTTCTGGCTTACCTGTCACTGAAACTTTAGTGCCCAGCATGATATCTGCACACAGCAAATCTGTACAGAAACCCCCAGTAAATACTATGAAACAAACTAATGAATAAGAGGGGCATTCCCTCAGGTGATACTGAATCTGCATGCAGTGTGGGAGATCCATGTTCGCACCCTGGGTCAGGAAGATCCGCTGGAGAAGGGATCTCCAGTGTTCTTGCCTGGAGAATCCCATGGACAGAGGAGCCTGGTGGGCTTCAGTCTATGGGGCCGCAAAGAGTTGGACATGACTGAGCGACTAATACTTTCAGTGCCCAGTGTGATATCTGCACACAATAAGTCTGTACAAAAGCCCCCAGTAAACATTACAAAACAAACTAATGAATACATAAAGAAACAAAAAGAGCAGTGCAGAAAGATTTCTGAGGGAAAGATGAAAGAAAATGAAGGCAGACTGTGGTAAACAAGTTAAGTGAAAGTAAATGTAAAGACTGTTGTTTACTCCCATTAAGATCACTTATAAAAATGCCACATTGCACAGGTTCTTTTATTAACTCATCCAGAGAGTACAATTTGTTCTTCCCCTTTATTTTCCTCCTTGTTCTGAGCCAATTTCTTACCCATGACAAATGTTCTCTCAACCTCTAGTCATGGTGGAAATATTTTTTTCCAGCCTTTGATGTGGAAATTTTTCAGTGGTTTTGGAAATTTAAATGGATTAGTCAGACTGTAGTTTTTTTTCCTTTGCTAAACCAGGAACACATTCCTTCTCAGATAGGATTTTATCTGGATGTTTAGTAATCCCACCTTTTGTACATGCCTGAACTTAACTCATAGCTGTCCCAGTGCTGTATTATGGTTGTCAAACTTTTCTACAAAAAATACTGTCTACTGTGGTTTTGAGTTTTTAATTAAAATAGCCATTCATCAAAAAGTGCACAAAATGTGAATGTAGAACTCCACCTTCCACATCAAGAAATAAAAAGTTGCCAGCACCACGGAAGATCTATTTCTTAATGCACTCCCAATTTCTATCATTTCCCTCCTCCACTATAGTTTGGTTTGATTTAAAATTTGTAATTCATATAAATAGAACTGTAAAATATGTATTTTTGTGCCTGGTTTATTTCGTACAATATTATGCCTCAAAGATTCATTCATGCTGTTATGAGAAACAGTATTTTATTCTTTGTTATTGCTGTTTTTTGTTACACTGGACACATTATCACAATTTATCTATCCATTTCATTATTGATGGCAATTGGCCTTGTTTCCAGTTTTTGGCTCTACAAATAATGCTGAGAATCCTTTTACATGTCTCTTGAGATACATGTGTAAGCATTTCTCTAGGGGATATCCCGGTATTGGGTTGCTATCTTATAGGGTGTGTATATATTCAGTTTTAGAGAATACTATTTAGTAAATTTCCAAATTATTGACAATAGTTGAACACTAACCAACAGAATATGAGAATCCCAGTTGTTTCATGTTCTTGCATATTTTGATACAGAAAGTCCTTTTAATTTTAACCATTCTAGTGGGTATGCAGTAGTATGTAATTATGCTTTAATTTTCCTGATGACTAGTTCTGTACCACACCTTTTCATTGATTTATTGGTCATTTGGATATGTCTCTTGCCAATTTTTCTCTTGCGTTGTGCATTTTTCTGTTATGAATTTTCTAAGTATGTTTTATTTATCCTGCTTATATGCTCCTCCTCAGTCATATGTATAGCAATATTTTGCTCATGTTTTGGATTTGTTTTTTAACTTTCCTAATGCTATCTCTTGATGAACACAATTTTTACAATAGTAAAGTGGTTTAATGATCATAACTCCCCCTTACTCTTAGAACTTTTTGTTCTTGTATAAGAAATGAGCTACCTAGCTCAAGGTTGTGATATATGACTTTGTATTACCTTATCAAACTGTATAACTCTTTTCTTATCTAGATCTATTCTCTATCTAGAATTGTTTATGTGAGAGATATGGGTAAAATTCATTTTTTTACCCATGACTCACACATCCATATTCATTTATTACCCATACCTCATGGATGGTGGATATCCAATTAAACTACCAGTATTTATGAAAAAGTCCATCCTTTGCTCACTGTGTTTTAGAGCTAATTTGGCATAAATCAGGTGAGTATAGTTTCTCTGTGCCGTTACATTGGTTTATTTTTCTATCTTTATGCCAGCAAAACACTGCCTTAATTATTTCAACTTTATATTGTTTTGATTTTGGCAAAACAAGTCCCACCTTATTTTCACTCAAGAGTGCTTTGGCTCTTTTTCTTTTCTTTTTTGAGACTTGTTTTTTTAGAGAAGTTGTAGGTTTACAAAGAAATTGAGAGGAAAATACTGACATTCTTCATATATTCCTTACCCCCAACACATGCATAGCCTCTCCCATTATCAACATCACTCAGCAGAAAGGTAATTTTTTGTTTTTTTTTAATAAGGATGAAGTTAAAGTGAGTCACCATAATCATCCCAAGTCCATTATTTACCTTAGGGTTCACTTTTGGTGTTGTACATTCCATGGGATTTAGGCAAATGTATAATGACATATAATCATCATTATTATATCATTCAAAGCATTTTCACTGCCTTAAAAATTCTCTGTGTTCTGCCTATTCATCTCTTCCTTCCCCTCCCCCTCCCCCAGCAACAACTGATCTTTTTATTGTCTCCACAGTTTTGCTTTTCAAGAATATGATATAGTTGAACTCTTTCAGCATGTAGCATTCTCAGATTGGCTTCCTTAGCTTGGTAGCAGGCATTTAACATTTTTCCGTGACTTTTTTGGCTTGTGACAGATTCTTTCTTTTTAAACACTGAATACTATTCTATTGTCTGGCTATACCAAAGTTTATTTACTCATTCACCTGTTGAAGGAGGTTGCTTTTAGGTTTTGCAATTGTGAATAAAGCTACTATAAACATCCATGTACAGGTTTAGGTGTGGACACGAAGTTTTTCACTCATTTCAGTAAATACTGAGGAGAATGATCACTGAATTGTTTGGAGAGAGTGTGTTTAGTAAGAAACCATCCCACTAGGAATACACAGAGAGAGTTACTGTTGTCCACATTCTCACCATCATTTGGTGTTGCCTGTGTTCTGGACTTTGCTCATTCTAATTTGTATGTAGTGATATCTTGTTTTAATTTGCTTTACTGTAATGACGTGATGTGGAGTATCTTTCTCTTGCTTATTTGTCATCTGTATATCTTCTTTGGTGAGGTGTCTGTTGAGGTCTTTGGCCCATTTTTTCACTCGAGTTGTTTGAGCTTTGATTGTTCTTAACCTTTTGTGTTTTCATATAAATTTTTGAATCAGCTTGTCTAGCTCCACAAAAGAAAACAAAGAACCTGTTGAGATTCTGATTGGGACCACATTGATTTTATAAATCAATTTGGGGAAGTTAACTTCTTTATCATATTGAGTCCTCCAATATATTATCACAGCATTTCATTTTTGTAGGTCTTTTAAAATTTACATGCAAGATTTATAGTTTTCTTTGTGGAGATGTTGCACATGTTTTGTACATTTATTTTGAGTATTGATATTCTGTGCTATGTAAATAGCATCTTTACATATATTTTAAAAATTATGTTAAAAAATCCCTTTTTTGAAAACACAATGTTAGGCAACAGACAGACTATGTAGAATAAAGGTAATACAGAATATTTTAAAGGTAAAATTCACATAGTTTTTGATGTTACTTGTGAATCAGTCATTCATTCATTCAAACTTTAATGAATGCCTACCACTTACCAGATTCTTTGAGATTCATAAGGGACATGAAATGGTCCAAATACAATATAACAGTTCTATAAAAGAGGCATGTATACAGAACTATACGTATATATATAATATATACATATTATATACACATATACATATATAATATATACATATTGCATATTATATAATATTAACAGATCATATGCATATATACATATATGTATGCATTATATACATATTTTGTAAATATATTTATAGTAAACATATATAAATATAGTTATATATAATTTAAAAATTTATAAATTCTTTTCCATGTGTATTATCTAATTGAATCCCTTTGACAATCTTGTGAATTTAGTCTTGTTAATTATCGTGGTAGGAATAGGAACTCATACAGGTCCCACAGATTATAATTATGGGGCTGGTACTCAAACTCAGGTCCTGGAGTCTGAAGGAGGAGCTCATCCCCCTGTATCATAAACTTTCCCTGGCTTGAAGTCCTACCAACTTATGAGGTACAGAGTTCCCAGGGGAAACATTCTGATAAATAGAGATCAATGTTGAGATCAGCATGCATTCTCCTGGAACGTAAACTCCGTGAGAGCTCATGCATTGTAAATGACATGGCAAGAGAATGGCCTGCACAAATGAAATAATCACAGACATCTCTTTGATCTTTAATGGCAAGTGTGCTTTTCTAAGTTGTTTTTCTGCAGTTTCCATGCTAGGCTCTGAGTCATCCCACAATAAGGCAGTTGAAAGAACATTTTAGCTCAGACTTAAAGATGCTGAAAGTAATCATAACAAGTTTGAAAGCAAAGAGTGAATTATTTTTAGATACCAGTTTATTCAAGTCATTTACTGTAACTCTTTTGTATATATGATTAGCTGGCTTATCAACTCACCTGACCCTCACTAGATTTGAGAAACTTATAAAAATATGTAATTTAATTTGAAAGGAATATAGGTCTATATCCTAGTACTCATTCACTAGTACTTTGTCAAAACCTTGGGTATGTGAATTACTCTGTTTCAAATCAATGGAGTAATTTTAGATTTAAGTCTCCCCTGGTGGCTCAGTGATAAAGAACCCAACTGCCAACACAGGAGATGTGGGTTCGATCCCTGGGTTGGGAAGGTCTCCTGGAGAAGGAAATGGCAACTCACTCCAATATTCTTACACAGAAAATCCCCTGGACAGATGAGCCTGGCGGCCACAGTCCATGGGGTCACAAAAGAGTCAGACACGGCTTAGCAACTAAACAACAGCATCAGCTTTAGACATAATTTACTTAATCTCTTCTGTTAGTTCCATATAATATGACAACAATAGTTGTAAATTTAATTCAGAATTTTAATTGATTTACAAATTGTTATAGAATCATAGAAATGGATTATTTTTCATGTGTAACTGAATTTTTCTAAGTTTTCTATTCTGTTTCCCAGGGCTGTTTGTTTCTGCCCCAGTGATACCAGACTACCCTCATCATTATAACTTTTTGCATTTTTAGGAATTGAGGACTTCCCTGGTGGTCCAGTGGTTTCACTGCTAGGGGCACAGGTTTGATTTCTGGTCTGGGAGGTAGTTCTGCATGCTTTGCAGTGTGACCTTCCTCCCCCTTCCAAAAAAAAAAAATAATAATAATAATTCAGTTAAAATTAACATAACATGAAATTAATAATTTTAGGACATACAGGTTACCCACATACAGTCCATTCACAATGTTGTGTAATCACTACCTCTATCCAGCTCCAAAACATTTTCATCATTCCAAAAGAAAATCCCATATGCATTTAATAGTTCAGTCCCAGCCCCTGTCTCTTTAGACCTTGGAACCATCAATTTGCTTTCTGCCTCTATGGATTTACGTATTCTGTATATTTCATGTATATGGAACCATATAATATGTGACCTTTTGTGTCTGGCTTCTTTCGTTTAACTGTTTACATGAAACTTTTAAAGGTTCATCCCTATTGTAGCATGTGTCAATACTTCATTTCTTTTTATAGTTGAAAAATGTTTGACTCTGTGGCTATACCACATTTGTTTGTTCATTCATCAGTTGATGGTCACGTGGATTGTTTCCACCATTTGACTCCTGTGAAGTGCTGCTATGAATAGAAGGCTCTTTAAAGGTTACTTATTTTTTTAATCTCCCACCCACTGCACTATTAACAACATTGGTCAAATATATTCAATATGAGTCCAATTGGTTCTTTCTCTTGTTCTTTAGTTGTTAAGTCTCATGAGGGTACCTCATAAAAGAAGCTATTCCAGTATTGTTGTTTAGTCACTAAGTCGTGTCTGACTCTTTATGACCACATGGACTGTAGCCCGTCATTTCCTTCTCCAGGGGTTCTTCCAGATCCAGGGGTTGAACCCAAGTCTCCTGAATTGGCAGGTGAATTCTTTACCACTGAGCCCCCAGGGAAGTCCTAAAACACAGAACCATGGTGTATGGACAGGGACTTAAACCCTGAACCCTCAGATTAAAAGTCTGATGCTCTACCAACTGAGCTACCCAGGCTCTATTCCAGTTTTAGTCAACAGTAATTGTTGGATAATTCTCTATATCTAGCCAAATATTTATGTTTTCTAATTCTATTAAAATCACTTTAAAATATCAGTTCAGTTCAGTCGCTCAGTCACGTCCGACTCTTTGCAACCCCATGAATCGCAGCACGCCAGGCCTCCCTGTCCATCACCAACTCCCAGAGTCTACCCAAACCCATGTCCATTGAGTTGGTGATGCCATCCAACCACCATATCCTCTGTCATCCCCTTCTCCTCCTGCCCTCAATCTTTCCCAGCATCAGGGTCTTTTCCAATGAGTCAGCTCTTCGCATGAGGTGGCCAAAGTATTGGAGTTTCAGCTTCAGCAACAGTCCTTCCAATGAATATTCAGGACTGATTTCCTTTAGGATGGACTGGTTGGATCTCCTTGCAGTCCAAGGGAGTCTCAAGAGTCTTCTCCAGCACCACAGTTCAAAAGCATCATTTCTTTGGCGCTCAGCTTTCTTTATAGTCCAACTCTCACATATATACATGACCACTGGAAAAACCATAGACTTGACTAGACGGACCTTTGTTGACAAAGTAATGTCTCTGCTTTTCAATATGCTGTCTAGGTTGGTCATAACTTTCCTTCCAAGAAGTAAGTGTCTTTTAATTTCATGGCTGGAATCACCATCTGCAGTGATTTTGAAGCCCAGAAAAATAAAGTCAGCCATTGTTTCCACTGTTTCCCCATCTATTTGCCATGAAGTGATGGGACCGGATGCCTATGCATATAAATCACTCAAAGAAGAAACTGAAAAAACATACTTTGCTGCATGTATTTAAAAAACAACCAATTTATCTAATATTTTTATATTTGACTTCCTTTTTGCTTTAATGAGAAATCTTTTATGTGTACAGCTCATAGCACATAGCACTGTGAACCTTGCTTTCATTCACTTGGTAATTCCTAGAGATTTTTTTCTCAGACTATTCCCTGCATCCACAGGGATTTTTTTTTTTTTTTTTATTGAATTTTTACAAGAAATTTTGAAAGCTATCTTTTTACTTAGAGCTGAGAATACTGAAGTATCTTCTTAAGGATTCACATTTGTTTGTGTGGAAAATGAGGGGGGCAGGAAGAGGGAACCAGTTCTCATAAAATTGCAGAAAGGTTACTGTTTAATGCTCTTCTTCTCTAAAAATGTTCCTAGCATGTTACAGGGCTTCCCTTGTGGCTCAGACGGTAAAGCATCTGCCTACAATGCGGGAGACCCGGGTTCGATCCCTGGGTTCTCTAGAGAAGGAAATGGCAACCCACTCCAGTGCTCCTGCCTGGAAAATCCCATGGACGGAGGAGCCTGGTAGGCTACAGTCCATGAGGTGGCTAAGAGTCAGACATGACTGAGCAACTTCACTTCACTTCTCTAAAAATAAATGCAAATCCCCAAAACTTGCAGTTTTTTCCCTTTAACCTTGAATGCATCACATCCCATCAGTCACTGAGTGACATTATTTATCGTCCTAGAACACTTTATAACAACACTTATGTCTGAGCCGCTTTCCCTAATAAGGGCTTTAGATGGACATGGACATGTAATAAATCTAAGCTTTATTCTCAGGTGAAATTACATTTTCTTGGCTTTAGAGAAGCAGTGGTTGCAAAGCTGTCTCTTCTTTCCCTCTTTGGTTATTAATGCCCATGTAAGTGTCTCTTTGCCACCTCTCTGCTATTGACAGTATCATTGGCTCAGTCTCAACAGGGACAAACATTTTATGCATGGAGCAGAGATGCTTTTATACTGCTTGATGAGTTTTCTGGGATTTTAAACACTGCCAGTTTTATTAAAGGTGGATGTTTACATTGTGTAGGAACATTAATTGCAGTTGGTTCAAAGCAACCATTGTGAGAAGCTTGTTTTTTAAAGAATAACTATATTTTCTTTTATTAAACTTCTTTATGGAGGTTTCTTGCTTTATCACCATTACTTTTCTAGGGTTGTCTACATTTCCAGTCTGGCCAAAGAAAAGATAAGTTCCAAGTTGTATGCAAACATTCAACAGGCAGTGCTAAAACTGTCTGCAAGATACCCTTTTGGAGAATAGTGCTTTCTATTACAAGCTGTTTGTGTACTCCAAACTCATGTTGAAACCCTACCCTCTCTCCTTATGTCGGGGTATTAAGAGGTAGGGCCTTATGGAGGCAATTAGGATTAGACGAGGTCATGAGGATAGAGCCCTCATGAGTGGGACTGACACCCTTGTACGAGCATTTGCTCGCTTTCTCTGCTCTGCCATGTGAGGATACCAGGCAAAAATGCCTGTCTACAGCCCAGAAGACAGCTCCCACCACAACCGGACCATGCTGGCTCCCTGATCCCAGACTTTCGGCCTCCAGGACTGCAAGAAATAAACTTGTGTTGTTCATAAGTCATTCCATGTATAGTATGTTTGTTATAGCAACCTGAATGGACTAAAAATTTGCTTTCCACTTAGAGTCTCTTATTTCATTATTGTTGCTGAAACAAAAAGAATGTTCTTAATAAGCCATTTAGTGCATTTAAAAGAGAAGAATTATTTATCTATTTCCTCTCATGTTTGAAATTGTCTTATATCTTCCTTGGTCAACAAAAGTCAAGTCAGTGTCTGTGGCCTGAGTGTAGGTGTGTTGTATACCCCCTGCACACGGGATAAAGGTCCGTACGTGATGCAGAGTTTCAGAAAGAGGTACGCATGAGTCTCTTCCATGCTCATGCTGCAGATGCCAAATGAGATGAAGTGACTTGCCCGAGGTCATGAATATATTCAATGACAATACTGGCAGAAGCATAATATCTACACACCCCAAGTGTTCTTTTTTTTTTTCCACAGTGTTTTTGGTGTGAAGCTATAAAGAATTGCATGGGGCATGGCAGGGGTATATGACATGAATCTTGAAGCGATTCTCCACTTATGTGACTGCTGACTCCACCAAGAAATAAAGAGTAGTAATTGTTTTACTGTTAAAAATTGTGTAAATGTGAACTTTTAAAATAGTCTAGCTTTTTATAATCAAGTTCTTCTACCTAATATCGTAGAAAAGAAAGGTGAAGATGTATAGTAACTTATAAAATAAGCAGTGATAGCAATTTGATAAATAGATTTTGTATTTCATCTAAGTGTTGCTCCTATAGATAATATGTAACAACAGGAAGAGTGGAATAAACCATCTGAGTTGAAAACTGTAGAAGAAAGGCACTTAGTTGGAAGCTTGTATATTAAATGAAAATGTTTGTACTAGAAGAGTTTGATTTTTGCATGCATGGTGACAGGCAATTAATTTCTTGACTATTCTAACTCATTTTTTTTTTTTAATTTGAAGCTAAAGATCTGGCATTTGAAATAATTCTTTAAAATGCAATTTGTAGATAAGTCTACTTAGAATTCAGTAAACTGAAGGCATTGGGTAAATAGAGTTATGAAAAAAATCTATGTTTGTAAACACTATGACATCTTTCCCTGTCCTCAGCTCTCTTCCTACATCTAATGCACCTGTCAGGGAACTTGTTTTCAAGAAGTCATTTAATAAGGAATTACTATGTGCTGGGTTATCATGCTAGGTGATTCACACAGATTATTTTATTTAGTTTTCAAAACTACCCTGTGAGTGAAGGTTAACTGGAGCTACTATGAAGCCTTTTAGGATGTGGAACCCACTCTGAATTGACAGCTCAAGCCTGGTGTACTTTGGTCCAGAATCCAGAAAAGACCCAGCAAGCAGTGTACCTCTCTCTTTGTGGTAAGTGATAGAAGATATAGCTAGTTTCTGTCACTTTCTACGTAATATCCTGACATTGCCTAGTCATAGACCCCTGAAACATCTCTAGTTTATCTTCTACCCTCTGGTGTGCATGGATCTTATTAAGGCATATAGGATTCTTTATTTCTAATCCCAAAATGCATTTAATACATGTGGATTGTCAATATAACAAACAATCCAGTATAACATTCCACAGCATTTAAAGACCGTAGGGACTATGTGACGAGAGAGGGCTGAAAACAGAATGGTAAAGATACACTTTGTCTCTGAGAAGCCAACTGCTTCTAATTATCTTTGTTAGATTTTCAAAATAATAGGTTAAATCAATAGCTTTATACTAGCTACTGGGGACCACAGTGAATTTTCCTTATCCAGAACTGCAAATTGAGTTTGTGATAAGACTCAGTCTTTCTCCAAAACTTATCAAGCTTTGCACCAGTCAACTAGGCTATTGAAATGGACATATGGTATGAATCAACTTCTCTGCATTTAAAAAATCTTTTATTATGGATTTCAGGTTTTCAGTTCCACTCATTTCCACAGCGGCAGTGGTATCACTTTTAGATGTATTTCGAGGAAGGTGGGAAAGAAGGGGTGAGGGGAGGGGACACTTTAGTGAAAGCAGAGAGAATAGCTATATGGAGAGGACAGCCTGACAGAGGCTGTGACATTCAGAAGCGATGGCACCAACTCCCAACCTCCAGCAAGGACCTGGGAAAATAGGCAATGCCCTGAACTCATCTTTCTTTAAGACCCTCTGAAAGTGCTGGTGCCTCCTATTGGCCAAACCAGCCAGAAGGCAGAGGAGGCTGTAGCTATTGTGCATAGCGATCACCCTCTGGGAGAGCAAGCAGAATAAATAAAAATGGAGAGCATGATGGATGGGAATGCTGATTACTGAAAATAACCAAAACACAGGCCAGTCACAGTGGTAAGTACATTGATGCTAGCTGTTAAGAGGGAAATGAACAAGACTGTAAAATTATAATGTTTACAGCATCTTGCACATTTCTCTCAAGTATTAATCTTGGTCTACATTTTACGGACTCTATTCTTAAATGTCACTAGAAGCTCAATTGAACTTCTGTGTCCAGTTTTGAATTCTGTACTTGGGATCACCTCTTCCATCCTTTTCTTTGTTTAAAGCTGGTCATTTGACCCGTTCCTTCAGAATGGCCATATTTTAAAGCATCTAGATCTGAAGATGCAAAATAAATAAATAAAGTAAAATAAAATAAAACGCTTTGGTGTCTAGAATCTGGGTAAACACCATTCCGCCGAAGCTTTTCTCCATTAAAAATCTGGTCATATCTGTCTTCTTTCCTCAAGGTTTGACTAGTGATTATTTCTGTTCTCTCATTTGGTTGGATGAAAGTATTTGAGGATGACACTTGGAAGAACATTATGCCTCCATTGGCCATTTTAAAAATAACTGTATTTGCTTGTTACTATTTTCTGTGACATGTAATCAAATGTTTACCTCCTCCACAGCACACAGCAGCAATAGCTGTTCTTAAAGCCATTTATTTGCTTCTACAGTAAAGTTGTCCTGACCAGTTTTTTTTTTTTTTTTTTTTTTAATGTCCAAAGATGTGTGTTTTACAGTTACATGTCGAGGGGACCTGCTGCCAACCAAGTGGTATGCAGTGGAGAAGTTCTTGTTCTGTTTTGTTCAGTTTTGTGTTTCTAGGTGCGTTTTTGAGCTAATAGATCTTGAAATACCAAAATCATGTGAACAAAATCTAATGAACAACTATTTCTAAATCATAAATAAGCTGTAAGTACTAAACTGAGATTCCAAATACGTTAAGATAATAATAAAGCAATACCTCTTTAATTGTCCATTTAGAGAAAACCCATCACCAATTAAATGTTGCTTGCCTCACATTGAAGTCTAACTAGTGCAGGGGAATTGACATTCCAGAAGAAAGATACTCTGAAGACTAGCAAGAATTCTCATTCTTTTGTAAATTTAATATAGGCTTGAGTTTAATAGCTAAATGAAAGTTTAAAGAAAACATATTAAAACTTAGAACATATATTTTCTCTTGCATTGGTTAAGGGACTTTGGACTACAAAAGAAAAAAGAAAACAAATAATGAAATCACCCATGATAAAACATCTGGTTGAATTTTGCTAGTTCTTTATATTTTAAACATTTCCGCTTTCCTTATTTGAATGAATAATGTTTATGTGGGATAATTGTTATCGTTGATAATGCTGATCTTTCAAAAGAGAGCATTGCATTGTTTGTGGAGCCTTAATAATGTAGGAAATTGGCTTTTTCAATTCAGTTTACTTACTCAAACTTTTTGGTGAACATTGCATACCCTAGCAGAAATGGTGTGGTTTAGAAAGTTGATATTCCAGTTCTCAGTGATTCAAACTCTCTATTCAGCCAAACCCAGGGTGACAGTGTCTGTTGGAACATAGAACTTCTTGTCCAATAAGTGCATCCCTTAAAGAAAGGAATTTGGGCAAAGTCTGGCGAAACTGTAAATAAAACACAGCGTTTAGTTACATCAGAATGGGCTCCCACAAGAATTAAATGAACGCTTGTCCCTCAGGGGAAACTGCAACTACTAAAGACAAAATTTAGGGCTGTTTTTAAGTGAAGAAGAATAATCTTGTTTGATTTTATTACATACAGATTTTGCTTTTACAAAATGTGGAACAGATGGAAAAATTCAATTACCATCATAGTTGTTTTTACATATCTATTCCATTTGAAAGATAAATATAAAGATGAAGATAATTTCCAAATTACTGTTAATTTGTGTGTTTTAGTGAAGATCAGCTGGTATATTATTCCTTAGATAATGAAGCATTTTAAAAGAATTTTTTATTATGGCAAATTCTAATTGCATAAAAAATAGAACAGTATAATGAAATCCCATTACTCATCATTAAGCTTTAACAATCTTGAGTATAGAATTAATATTTTCATAACATAATTTCAGAAAATTTGAGAACTATGAGGTCTACAAGGTATCAGTCCAACAGTATGACAGTATTTTGCAGATATGGCTGTTGAGAGCTAAAGGAGTTGAGTGACAGCCACGTAAAGGGCTTAGATCCATTCCTGGAAAGTGGTAGGTCACCATTGCTATTGGTAGTAGGAAATTTCAGCTTTGGTGAAAAATCTGGGTCAGAAGTAGAAGAACTTAGGGAAATAGATGAGAAACACAGATGTCTAAATCCCCAAAGGAAGGTGGAAACAACATTTGGAACCACCAGCTCTCAGAGAGGGGCGGTCTGAAGTGGCCATTGTGCAACCAGGTCCCCAGGTCCAGTAGTTCTATAAGCTGGACATCGCCAGCAGGCTGACACTCCGGGCTGGGCACTGCTCTGGTTGCCCCAGGAGCCAGCTCCTCTGTGCTGGAGTTATGGGAAGAGAAGAGCTGATGGAGAGACAGATACCAAGGGGGAAGAAAAGAGGCAGAAGCTAAGATCAGAATCAGAGATCAGTTTTGATTTCTCTCCTACGAGGTTTTTAAAAATGCTATCTAAAAGGACTTTGATGATTACCTCCTTGTTTATGCATGAATTTTTTATGTAAATGTCAGGTGGTATGCAACTTCTTGTAAGCTAGAAACATTTGGAAGTCAATACCCATGCTTGTGTAGTAGAATCTTCACTGAGATTTTTAATCTAGGCAGGGCCTAAAGTTCCAGTGAATAGGACTGGCCCAAAACTCTGACACACACGTGCAAGTCTACTTTGAATCCAAGGTGCTAGAATTGTTTATGGATCAACTTCCTTTGAAGATAAAATGAGACAAGTCTCATGTGTCTTTTATAGGGACCTTCAGCCTTTAAAATATTACTTTTCTCTCTAATTTTTTTCCTCTAAAGGTGCTTATTAGACAATAATCCCCTAGGCATGTCTTCAGATTTCCCTTTTCAAATTATAAAAACTGGATCATTTTTGGCCATTTTCTAATTTCACAAATGAAAACATTCTAAAAATAATGTCACCCTATAAAACATATTTTGTTTTATACTTAAAATTTGGCCAAATATTTTGCTTATTTCTTCTATTTAAACACCTGTGTTTTATAAAATCTCAAATCCTGTTGTAGTCCCTGTGTATTCATAAAGAATATTTAATTTAGGCTACTATTTAGTCAGTTGGTAGGAGACATCTCACTATTAATACAGTTCGTTGTTTTAGAAACTCACACCAGCATATTAGCAATATAGAATTCAGAACTGACTTTTTAGTTGTTGTCAGTCGCCCTGTCGTGTCTAACTCTGCGACCCAATGTACTGCGGCGTGCCAGGCCTCCTTGTCCTTCACCATCTCCCGAAGTTTGCCCAAGTTCATGTCCATTGCATTGGTGATGCCATCCAGCCATCTCATCATCTGTTGCCACCTTCTCCTTCTGCCCTCAATTTTTCCCAGCATCAGGGACTTTTCCAATGAGTTGGCTGTTCACATTAGATGACCAAAATACTGGAGCTTCAGCTTCAGCATCAGTCCTTCCAACGAGTTTTCAGGGTTGATTTCCCGTAAGATTGACTGGTTTGATCTTGCTGTCCAAGGGCCTCTCGGGAGTCTTCTCCAGCACCGCAGTCAGAAGGCATCATTCTCTGGCGCTCCGCCTTCTTTACGGGCCAGCTCTCTCAGCCGTACATGACCACTGGGAAGACCACAGCCCGGACTGTACGGACCTCTCAGTGGGGTAATGTCTCTGCTTTCCAACACTCTGTCTAGGTTTGTCATAGCTATGCTACCAAGAGGCAGTTGTCTTCTTATTTCATGGTTGCACTCACCATCCGCAGAGATTCTGGAGCTCAAGGAGAGGAAATTTGTCACTACTTCCACCTTTTCCCCTTCTATATGCCATGAAGTAATAGGGCTGGATGCCATGATCTTAGTCTTGCTAATATTTGGCTTTAGACTGGCTCTTTCACTCTCCTTCTTCCCCTCATCAAGAGGCTTTTTAGTTCCTCTTTGCTTTCTGCTGTTAGGGTGGTATCATCTGCATATCTGAGGTTGTTGGTTTCTCCCGCCTATTTTGATTCCAGCTTGTAACTCATCCAACCTTTCTCATGATGTGCTCACTGTATAGATTAAGCAAACAGGGTGGCAGCAGACAGCCCTGTCGAACTCCTTTTTCAGTCCTGAACCAATCATTTGTTCCATACAGGGTTCTAATTGTTGCTTCTTGATACACATACAGGTTTCTCAGGAGACAGTTTAGGAGTAGTTTAAATCAAACAACAGAATTTTTATGAGAGTCAAAGTATCTAAAATGAAACTTGAACACTTACCCTGTCCTTCACCAACTCCGGAGCTTGCTCAAACTCATGTCTATCGAATCGGTGATGCCATCCAACTATCTCATCCTCTGTTGTCCTCTTCTCCTCCTGCCTTCAATCTTTCCCAGCATCAGGGTCTTTTCCAGTGAGTCAGTTCTCTGCATCAGGTGGCCAAAATTGGAGTTTCAGCTTCAGCATCAGTCCTTCCAGTGAATATTCAGGATTGATTTCCTTTAGCCTTGTTTGATAGTTTGATCCCCTTGCAGTCCAAGGGACTCTCAAGAGTCTTCTCCAACACCACAGTTCAAAAGCATCAGTTCTTCAGCACTTCACCCTCTTTATGGTCCAACTCTCACATCCATACACGGAGAAGGCAATGGCAACCCACTTCAGTACTCTTGCCTGGAAAATCCCATGGATGGAGGAGGCTGGTAGGCTGCAGTCCAAGGGGTCACTAACAGTTGGACATGACTGGGCGACTTCACTTTCACTTTTCACTGTCATGCATTGGAGAAGGAAATGGCAACCCACTCCAGTGTTCTTGCCTGGAGAATCCCAGGGACGGGGGAGCATGGTGGGCTGCCGTCTATGGGGTCGCACAGAGTCAGACACGACTGAAGTGACTTAGTAGCAGCAGCACGTCTATACATGACCACTGGAAAAACCATAGCCTTGACTAGACGGACCTTTGTTGGCAAAGTAATGTCTCTGCTTTTTAATATGCTTTCTAGGTTGGTCATACTTTTCTTCCAAGGAGTCTTAATTTCAAGGTTGCAGTCACTGTCCACAGTGATTTTGGAGCCCAAGAAAATAAAGTCTGCCACCTTTTCCATTGTTTCCCCATCTATTTGCCATGAAGTGATGGGACCAGATGCCATGATCTTAGTTTTCTGAATGTTGAGTTTTAAACCAGCTTTTTCACTCTCTTCTTTCACTTTCATCAAGAAGCTCTTTGGTTTTTCTTCACTTTCTGCCATTAGGGTATTGTCATCTACATATCTGAGTTTATTTACACCATTATGCAGGTTCAAGTCTCCTTTTGAAATCTTCTTTGTGGCTGCACAACGTCAAAACATTCGCCACATCCTGTTGTTTAGTATTTGTCTTCTCTACAAAGCAGATTTTGTGTCTTGTGAAGGAAACACCACTTTGGTCTAATGGTATATGTCTTGTGTCTAGGCAAGTGCTTTGGCTACAAGAGTTACATAATAAACATTTGTTAGTGCAATGATTTTTTTCTTCATATTTCCTCTTTTGAACACCAAAGCAGATAGAGCCTCCAAAACATTTTACCTGGGCTGGTAAATGCAGTCACTTCACCTTGGTTGAGCTTTCAGTCTTCAGCTTCTTTCTGTTCCTCCAATTTACCAAGCATATTGCTGCCCCAGGGCCTTTGCACTTAACTGTTCACTTGGAAGAAACAGTCTTCTCCCAGAGGGCCACATTTCTTACTGCCACGTCTCTCTTGGATCTCTGATCAAATACTCCTATCAGTGAGAATGCCTATTTAAAACAGCAGACCCTCTGCACCCATGACTCCCTATCTGGTTAATGAAATTTCCATTCCTCTGTTTAAAGTTCAGCTTAATTACTTAGGGATATCTCAGGCTGATATCAGTGGGATGAAAGTGCATGTAGGCATAGAAGTAGGGGGTCAAATCATACAGTGCCTGAGAGACAGTTTTGAGAATTATAACTTTTGCTATAAATGGGAGGAGCTATTGAAGGAGGGAAATGAGCAGGGAGATCAGTTATAAGGATATTTACCACTCTAGGTGAGGGAGAGAGAGAGAATGGTGTCTTGGAACTCAGTGTTAACAGAGGAAGATACAGATAAAATATGTCAGTGAAATAGGTGTAGGGTGTGAGAGAAAGAGAGGAGTCTAAAATGACCTTAAGGACTATGGCTTGAGAAATTTGAAAGGTGGATTTTTTATTTACTAGGTTGAGAAAAACTTTAGGGGAAGAGTTATTAATGGGATAATAAAGATTTCAATTTAGGACATGTTAAGTTTGAGAAATCTATTTGATATTTAAGTTGAAGGTGTCAAATAACCAAAGAGAAGGATGAAGTAGATAGTTACATGTGAAATTCTGACATTTAGGGAATAAATCCAGACTTGGGGCATGAATATAGAAGTTGTCAATGTGTGTGTGGTGTGCAAAGCCATGAGGCTGGGAGAGATCACCGAGGAGTGAGGTCAAATGGAGAAGAGCTTCACACTGAGCCCCAGGACACCTCAGCACTAAGACGGGAAGAAACCAGCAAAGGAGATTAGGAGAAAACAGTTGATATGATGGGAACAGAAGGAGTGGAGTGAGCTGCCTCAGAAGAAAGAGAAACTTTCAAGGAAAAGGGCGATCAACTGGGCCAGTACACAGTACATTGTACAAAATGTTTTAGTTTTAATCTTGTTTTTTAAGTTTTTATTTTGTGTTGGAGTATAGCTGATTAGCAATGTTGTTGATCGTTTCATGCAGACAGCAAAGGGCCTCAGCCATACATGTACAAGTGTCTGTTCTCCCCTAAACTTCCTTCCTATCTGGGCTGCCACAGAACATTGAGTTCCCTGTGCTATACAGTCGGTCCTTGTGGGTTATCTGTTTTAAATATAGCAGTGTGTACTGGTCGATCCCAAACTCCCTAACTATCTCTTCCCCCCATCCTTCCTCTGGCAATCATAGTTTATTGTCTAGGTCTGTGAGTCTGTCTCTATTTTGTAAATATGTTCGTCTGTATAATTTCTGATTAGATGCTGCATGTAAAGGATGTCCTGCAATGTCTCTCCTTCTCTCTCTGACTGCTTCACTTCTTTTTACAATCTCTAAGTCCATGCATGCTGCTGCAAATGGCATCGTTTCATCCTTTTTATGGTCGAGTAATATTCCATGGTATATATGTGCCACATCTTTATCCTTTCCTCTGTTGATGGACACTTAGGTTGCTTCCTTGTCTTGGCTATTGTAAACAGTGCTGTGATGAACATTGGGGTGCAGTATCCTTTCAGACCATGTTTTCCTCCACATATATGCCCGAGTGGGATTGCAGGGTCATGTGATAGCTGCATAGTTTTCTAAGTATCCCCCATTCTGTTCTCCAACAAAGGTCCGTCTAGTCAAAGCTATGGTTTTTCCAGTAGTCGTGTATGGATGTGAGAGTTGGTCTATAAAGAAAGCTGAGTGCTGAAGAATTGATGCTTTTGAACTGTGGTGTTGGAGAAGACTCTTGACAGTCCCTTGAACTGCAAGGGGATCCAACCAGTCCATCTGAAAGGAAATCAATCCTGAATATTCATTGGAAGGACTGATGCTGAAGCTGAAACTCCAATTTTGGCCACCTGATGTGAAGAACTGACTCATTGGAAAAGACCCTGATGCCAGGAAAGATTGAAGGCAGGAGGAGAAGGGGATGACAGAGGATGAGATGGCTGGATGGCATCACAGACTCGATGGACATGAGTTTGAGTAAGCTCCAGGAGTTGGTGATGGACAGGGAAACCTGGCGCGCTGCAGTCCATGGGGTCACAAAGGATTGGACACAACTGAGAGACTGAACTGAACTGAACTGAATGCTGTTCTCCATAGCGGTTGTATCAATTTACATTCCCACCAAGAGTGTAGAAGTTTTCCCTTCTCTTCACAGCCTTTCCAGCATTAATTGTTGATTGATGATGAATCATATAAGATTTGGATTGAGAAAAATAGAGGTCTTTTCCAGTCTTTAAAAAAATAGTTTTGGTGGAGGACAAAATCTGGTGTTCAAAGGATCTGACAGGATGTAATCCAAGAAAAGAAAATACGTACACAGAGGACAAGAGTGTGAGACAGACTTTGGAGACAAGTACTTCCCTTTCTAAATAAGAATTAATGAGCAGTTCCTAGCCATTGAAAACTCATTACCTGGCATACATGTGGGATGCATATAAGTATGCATATGTTTGTGTGTGTATGAATATAGACCAAAGTTTAAGAGTAGGACAGTAACATGTCCAAAATTATGCTTTAAAAAATTATGGTAGTATCAGTATCAGCAATGAATTTAGAAGACATAATAATCTCTCTAAGGCAATAGTGAACTAAATTTTAAAAACTAAACCTGAATTCAGCTTAACATTTCTCATGTTTCTTTAGATTTTTATTCAAACAAGCAGAGTTGACAGAAAACAGTCTTGAGAAACATGGGTAGTGAAATAATTGAAAGTACATGTTTTTAGCATGAAGTTAAGGAAAATCAGATTACAGGCTTAGATTTAATGTTTGGGTGTTTTATAAAATCTGAAAAATATATAGAAAACATTCATTTTGAAATTATTGAGAAAATTGTACTTCATAATTTATGGCAAAGATGTTTACTAGTTCACATAATATAAAAGTCAATGTTTAGCTATTTCTATTTCTGCTTTATTGACTATACCAAAGCCTTGGACTGTGTGGATCACCACAAACTGTTCAAAATTCTGAAAGAGATGGGAGTACCAGACCACCTGACCTGCCTCTTGAGAAACCTGTGTGCAGGTCAGGAAGCAACAGTTAGAACTATACATGGAACACCATACTGTTTCCAAATAGGAAAAGGAGTACATCAAAGCTATATATTGTCACCCTGGTTATTTAACTTATATTCAGAGTACATCATGAGAAACGCTGGGCTGGAAGAAGCACAAGCTAGAATCAAGATTGCCCGCAGAAATATCAGTAACCTCAGATATGCAGGTGACACCACACTTATGGCAGAAAATGAAGAAGAACTAAAGAGCCTCTTGATGGAAGGAGAATGAAAAAGTTGGTTTAAAGTTCAACATTCAGAAAACGAAGATCATGGCATCTGGTCCCATCATTTCATGGCAAATAGATGGGGAAACAGTGAGAGATTTTGTTTTTGGGGGCCCCAAAATCACTGCAGATGGTGACTGCAGCCATGACATTAAAAGACACTTACTCCTTGGAAGAAAAGATCGACCTAGACAGCATATTAAAAAGCAGAGACATTACTTTGCCAACAAAGGTCCATCTAGTCAAAGCTATGATTTTTCTAGTACTCATGCATGTATGGATGTGAGAGTTGGACCATAAAGAAGGCTAAGTGCTGAAGAATTGATGCTTTTGAATTGTTGGAGAAGACTCTTGAGAGTCCCTTGGACTGCAAGGAGATCCAACCAATCTATCCTAAAGGAAATCCTGAATATTCATTGGAAGGACTGGTGTTGAAGCTGAAACTCCAATACTTTGGCCACCTGATGCAAAGAACTGACTCATTGGAAAAGATCCTGATGCTGGGAAAGGTTGAAGACAGGAGGAGAAGGGGACGATAGAATTAGATGGTTGGATGGCATCACCGACTCAATGGGCATGAGTTTGAGTAAATTCTGGGAGTTGGTGATGGACAGGGAGGTCTGGCATGCTGCAGTCCATGGGGTTGCAAAGAGTCAGACTTGACTGAGCGACTGAACTGAACTGACTGAAATGTTTAACGACAAAAAATGTTTCGTATGTGGTCTGGTGAAATTGCTGTGAAGTGTTATTCCTTAAAATATATTTCTGTGTGTATTTTCATGGTCCAGGAATCACTAAAGTAAAGCAGATTTTTAACAGACCCTGTACATTTGACACCACTGTCATGGGACTAATGCATAATGATGTATCCATATATGATCAGTGATATAATCATTTGATGTACATGTTAATGTTTAGTAACTTATACCCAGAAACTAGTGATATTATAAACTGATTTTCCAAAATCATGATATAGTGATTGGAACATTGGATTAACTCTCAGGAAAATTAGATCTGGTTAACAACTCTGGACCTCAGTTTCATTATCTCAGAAAAATTGTATTTACCTTGTCTACTTTTTAAGGTTGGAAAGAAGCATCAAAGGAAAAAAAGAGACTCTTTCAATGGGTCATTAATATTTCTTAATATTTTAATACTAATTTACATTAATAAAATTTAAATTAATTTCTGTTATTTCTGAGTATTGTAAATTGTGCTAAAATGTGCATATTACAATGTGAATGTATATGTATGTGTGTTTAAAAAATAAATATCAGTGGAACAAGAAAGGATATTTTGGTATCTCATTTTTATTTGTTTCAGCAGATGTATTAGATTTTAAAATAGTAATATGAAACTCAAGCTGGAATTAAGTTGCTGAAATATTTTATAAAGTATCTTATTACAACCAAAATCAGAGATCAAGTGTCACTTAGCTTTAGAAAACAAGCTTTGTTTATTAAAAGAAAACCAATCCATTCATCTTTCATAATACTAATGATAAGCCCATGTTATTTTTCCTCATATGTTTGCTAGATTTCTCTTCCCATCCTATATGTCATGTCTTAAATTCTGTCACTTCTGCCACATTTGGGGCCATATCTTCCCTCCCTCACCTGGTCAGAATGCCTGTTGTTTGCGTGTTAATCTGTTTCACACATTTGTTTTTTTCATCTATTCTTGAGCTCCAGTCCTTCTTGACTCATATACACACATCCTTAGCATACTCTAGACAGACTGGAGAGAATTTATCATTTTGGCCCTTGATGAGTGCCCTTTCCTAAGAAGACTTATGAATATATATATTTCATAAATAAAAGTAATAAAAATGACAGATTAGGAAGAAATAAAGCATAAGTGGGTGTTGGTGTCAACCCAACTCTCTATGGGTCTCCTGTATTCTCTGCATTTCTTGTGAGCCTTGGAAGATAGACATAGTGTCTCCCTCTTGAATAAAAGGCAGTAAAAGTCTCCCTCTTGCTCATTATAAAAGATTCAGTTTTCCTGAACCAGAAGTTTCTTTCCTGTAATGCAATCCATAGACAGGTGTCACCTAGCCCTACTTTCATCACCCTGTGGGAACTGGGGCTTAAGGAAGCTACGTATATGCAGGGCAGTTACTGCATGCCACAGATTGGATGTTTGTGTCCCCCTAAAATTCATATGTTGAAATTTAGTCCCCAGTGATGATATTTGGAGGTGGGGATTAGTGTACTTATAAAAGAAACCCTTTTATACGGAAGGAAAAAGTGCTCTCTGGCTGCTGCTTGCATGTGAGGACACAGAGATGGCCACCTACGAAATAGGAAGTAAGTCCCCACCAGGCTGATGCCAGTCTCTGGAGCCCTTTTCTGAGTATGATGGGGAGCTTCAGAAATGGGAGGAACTCAAGCTTCGATAGGTTTGTTGGCAGACAGGCAATCAAATCTTACTCTACTCCGTCCCGTATTGGGGGGTGTGTGCGCTCATTTGCTCAGTTGTGTCTGACTTTCTGTGACCTCGTGGATTGTAGCCCACTAGGCTCCTCTGTCCATGGGATTTTCCCCACAAGAATATTGGAGTGGGCTGCCATTTCCTCCTCCAGAGGATCTTCCCAGCTCAGAGATCAAAACCATGTCTTCTGCGTCTCTTGCCTTGGCAAGTGGATACTTTAATCACTGGGCCACCTGGGAAGCCTCTCATGTTGGTGAAAGTGAAAGTGTAGTTTCCCAGTCATGTCCAACTCTGTGACCCCATGGACTGTAGCTCGTCAGGCTCCTCTGTCCTTGGAATTCTCCAGGCAAGAATACTGGAGTGGGTTGCCATTCCCTTCTCCCAGGGAACTTCCTGACCCAGGGATCGAACCCAGGTCTCCCGATTGCAGGCAGCTTGTTTACCATCTGAGCCACCAGGGAAGCCCTCATGTTGGTAGGGGCATCCAGCTTGAATTGATGGGATCTGGGCAAGTTCCACAGTAGTGATAGGAAGATAATGCAACCTCATGGGACTTGTTCCATGGTAGTGATAGAAAGCTAATGTAATCTCATGGGACTTGTTTTATTAGCCAACTCAGTGTTCCACTGTTGCAGATTCTGATCTGAATGTATAGTAGTAATTAATGTACCATACGCTTGTGTATCTCTGTGTCATGAGTGCCAGAGAAGAATATGCCAATCAGCAGCAGCTGTGTGTGGAGAAATGCTAATAATAACTTCGGGGCTCTATAACCTAGTGATTCTTTTGAGCTAAATGTTTCTGTGACTGATTATTTTGATGCTTTGCCTCTGGCAGTGGGAGCCAGCCTTCCTTCAGAGGCATCCTTTGGGTTTTATATATGTCATCTCCATGACACAGCTACCAGGCAACCTTTCAAAATGCAACAGTCAGCTTGCTCCAGTGGTCTTATAGAAGTCCTTGTCACTCTCTGGTCTGATAGTCTCATTTTGGGTTGAAGAAATCAGACTCTAATTTACAGTGTGGGAAGGGCCCAATGCACCCCTTTGTCAAGTGAAAATGGGGTAGCCAAGAGCATGACCGAACTGGCCCCAGTGGCCTTGCAGCTTTTTATTATAAAGTGATAATTACCCCCACAGGAGAAACCTCATCCTTACAAAGACTCTTGAAATAAAGTTGCTGACTCAATATGGCCCTCAATTAATAGAGGTTCCCCTAAATGTGTGTGCCTAGCTAGAATGGTATTATTTAATTTACTTCTTCAAATACTGGTTCAAAACCTATTCTGATTTTTACCTTTTTTGTATGTGTGTTTTAGGCCCTAAGTTGTGTCTGACTCTGCAACCCCGTGAACGGTAGCCAGCCAGGCTCCCTGTCCATGGAATTTCCCAGGCAAGGATGCTGGAGTGGCTTGCTATTTCCTTCTCCAGGGGGTCTTCCCGACCCAGGGGTTGAACCCTCATCTCTTGCACTGGCAGGCGGGTTATTTACCACTGAGCTGCCTGTGATGCCTTTTACCTCTTATATTCTCGAAACACTGGCTGGAAAACTATTCTGATTTTTTTTACCTCTTACCTCCTCTGGGTCCACACTGGTCCATCTGTAACTGTTTTGTCACTGATTGTGGCTGTCACTAGAAAGGTGTTATTTCTTCTTGCATGTTTCCTGGGCATGCTGAGTTGCTTCAGTTGTGTCCGACTCTTTGTGACCCCATGGACTGCAGCCCACCAGGCTCCTCTATGGGATGGGATTCTCCAGGCAAGAATACTGGAGTGGGTTGCCATGCCCTCCTCTAGGGGACATGTGTTTGAATTGTGTTTCCTAAACAGTTGAATTGTGTTTCCTAAACAGTCAAGTCTATTGGAATCTTAGGATGTGAACTTACTAGGAAAAAATGGGTCTTTGCACATATAATTTTGAATCTTAAGATAAAATCATCCTGTATTTAGAGTGGGTACTAAATTCAATGACTGGTGTTTTTATTGGAAGATCTGGACACTGAGAACATAGTGAGCTTCACACTGAGGAGGGCCAGGTGAAGTTGGATGCAGAAATTGCAGTTGTGCTATCATTAGCCAAGTAATACCAGGAGCCAACAGAAGTAAGAAGAGGCAAGGAAGGATTCTTTCCTAGACTTTTCAGAGGGAGCATACCTTGCTGATACCTTGATTTTAGACAGTTACTCTCCAGAACTGAGAATAAGTTTTTGCTGTTTTCCACCACCAAGTTTGTGATCATTAGCTATGGCAGCCTTAGGAAACTCAGGCTGAGATATGATCCAGGAGAGGGTGGTGGTTCTAAAGCCTATCTTGAAAACTTGGGATTCCATCCTGGCCTTTTCTGGACATGATGCTCCTTTCTTTACCTTAATTGCAACCCCAGGTTGGTCTGATTTGTACATTTTCCAGGTATAGCTTAGCCAAAAGAGGGGCTAGGATGTTCAAACCTAATGCTGGTTCAGCCATCTACATTCTCTTGTGGAACTGACATGGTCCTTGGTCATAATGGGAATGACCACTCGGTTGAGTATACCTCCTGGCCGAGTTCTCCTCCACAGTCTCATGAGGGCCAAAGCAGGGACATAATGGGTCTCTGTAAATTCTTTAGAAGTGTTCTTGTCCCTCTTTGGCCTAACTCTTATAGATGAAAAGTCTAGGCATGATCGGGAGAAGGTAAACTTAGAACTACTGGATTGAAACACATTGATTTTGTGGCAGTAGAGGCAGAAGAGTAATTTTGGCATCTGGAAATGGAAGTTCTCAGACTCTACATGATGCAGGAGAGGCTAGACACTAATAATCATATTTCTTTTAGAATCATCCCTGGAGCCTTTCTCACAAAGGAGAAATGACCTGGTATTGTTCTCCTAAATGGTTGAAATAATATTTAACTTGTTTGTGGATCTGCCATCCTCTGCCAGACAGCTCTCAGTATAATTTGACCTTGAGATTAACTCCTCTTAAAGAGTCTTGAGAGTCCCTTGGACTGCAAGGAGATCCTAAAGGAGATCAGTCCTGGGTGTTCATTGGAAGGACTGATGCTGAAGCTGAAACTCCAATACTTTGGCCACCTCATGCGAAGAGTTGACTCATTGGAAAAGACCCTGATACTGGGAGGGGTTGGGGGTGGGAGGAGAGGGGAACGACAGAGGATGAGATGGCTGGGTGGCATCACCGACTCGATGGACATGGGTTTGAGTAAACTCCGGGAGTTGGTGATGGACAGGGAGGCCTGGCGTGCTGGGGTTGCAAAGAGTCAGACACGACTGAGCACCTGAACTGAACTGAACTGAATCTTACTGAGAAGCTTGTTAGAAACACAGGGGATGGTCCAGTGTTGTACCTTCCATGCAGAATGCCTATCACCACCCGTGAGTGTCTGCCCAGGCCCCACTCCTGTACTGTTGCTCTGTCAGTTCTATGAGGCACACATATTCCCTCACCTTGGGGAAAAGGGTAAAACGACTGATTGGCTGCCTTTACACAACAACTACAAAATAAATGTCTGGACTTGGTTATGGAACTGAACTGTGAATCCTAAGGTCTATCAGCTAGATATGAGGCCACCTTGGCACTGTCCATCTGTGCTTCGCAAACTAATATAGGGCCAATAACTGTAAACAGCATTTCCTTTCCAGGGCATCATGTGTATCTAGAACTGACCTTCTGGGGTGCAAGTCAGGCGTTAATTTGCCTCCTTCCTGAAAATACAGCTACTCTTACCTTTGAGGTTATCTTCTGAGGCCTTCTAGTGTTTAAAGAAGCACCAGTAGATCAGGTGGTCCTCTGGTGGCTGTGGTGGTCTCTCCTGTCACTTTCTCTGCGGAGCTTCCTGCAGAGAGAACTGCCTCATTGTCTACATGTCCCCTGTTGGCAGTTGTCCTTGTGATGTGAGTCATCCAGTTAGAAAAAGTACTGAGAGTGCACACATCACTGATCAGATAGTATCTGCCTTTCTCCTTCTGTCTCACTTCACTTAGCATAATGCCCTCAAGATCCAGGCCCACCCACGTTGCCACAAATGGCAGGATTTCCTTCTATCTCATCTCTAAATTTTCTTTTACCCGTTCATCCATTGATGAACACTTATGTTGTTCCATATCTTGCCTGTTGTGAATAATGCTACAGTAAACATAGAAGTACAGATATCTCTTCAAATTCATTTTCTTTGTATATATACCCATGGATGAATTGCTGGATCCCATGGTAGCTTTAGTTTTAATTTTCCAAGGAACTTCCATACTGTTGTCCATGGTGACTGTACCATTTTACATTCTGACCGATAGTGCTTAAGAATTCCCTTTCCTCCATATCCTTGTGAACACTTGTTATTTCTTGTCTTTAGAGCAGAGAGTAGAATGGTGGTTACCAGAGCCTGAGGTGTGGGGGAAATGGGGTCAAAGAGTAAAAACTTCCAATTATAAGATGAATAATTTCTGGGGAGCTCATGTATGGCATGGTGGTTATACTTAGCAATAATGTATTATATATATAAAAGTTGTTAGACAGTAAATCTTTAAAGTTCTCATCACAAAAAGAAATGGTAATTATGTGACATGATGAACACGTTAGCTAACACTATGATGGCAGTCATTTTATAATTTGTAAGTGTATCAAATCAATCAGTTGTGTACCTTAAACCTACACAGTATTATATGTCAATTATATCTCAATAATGCTGGGGGGAAAAAGAAAAAGAAATGTGGAGAAATTTGTCCCTGACTTTAGCCGAAGCCCTGGAAGGCATTTGTATCAGTGTCACCTCATTGACCAGAATTGCTATAGATGATAAAATTGTCCTTATGCACCAGCACAGAGTCTGTGGTCACTATTACTAATGACCACTAGTAGGTCACTCACTAATCATCCTGCTGTGTCTGGATTAAAGCCTCTGAACAAGTGGAAAGATCAATATCTAAAATTAAGGGGAAATCTACCTTATTTTCTGTCATGGGCTGAATTGTGTTCCCACCACCTCCCCCAACCTAGTTCCTAACCCCCAGTGCTGCAGGATGTGACTGTATTTGGAAATAAAATTTTAAAGAGCTGATTTGAGTTAAAATGAGGTGGGGCTCTAATCTAATATTACTGGTGTCTTTTTAAGAAGAGGGACAGACACCAGGGATGAAAATACAGAGAGGAAAGGTCATGTGAAAAGTTGGCCATCTGGCAGCCTAGTAGAGAAGCCTCAGAAGAAACCAAACCTACTGACACCTGGATCTTGGACATCTAGCCTCTGGAAATGTGAGAAAATAAATTTCTGTTGTTTAAGCCATGAGGTCTGTGGTAAAAAGACATACTTCATTGTATTGCACTTTGCAGACATGTTTTTTACAGATGGAAAGTTTGTGGCAACCCATATTGACCAAATCTGTCAACACCATTTTCCCAGTAGCATTTTCTCACTTCATGTCTCTGTGTGACATTTTGATAATTTTCACAATAGTTCAACTTTTTCATTATTAGTATATTTGTTATGGTGATCTGTGATTGATCAGTGATCTTTGATGTTACTGTTATAATTGCTTTAGCATTTTTTACCAGTCAAGTGAAAGTCGCTCAGTCATGTCTGACTCTTTGCGACTCCATGGAATAGTCTATGGGATTCTCCAGACCAGAATACTGGAATGGGTAACCGTTCCTTTCTCCAGGGGATCTTCTAAACCTAGGGATAGAACCCAGGTCTCCTGCATTGCAGGCGGATTCTTTATCAGCTGAGCCACCAGGGAAGCCCAAGAATACTGGAGTGGGTAGCCTATCCTTTCTCCAGCGGATCCTCCCAACCCCAAAATTGAACTGGGGTCTCCTGCATTGCAGGCAGATTCTTTACCAGCTGAGCTACCAAGGAAGCCCTAGGTCTAGTTTTACCAACAGGGCATTTTAAAATTAAGGTATGTACATTTCTTTTAGACATACTGCTATCACAAGCTTAAAAGACTGCAGCATAGAACACAACTTTTATAAGCACTGGGAAACCAAAAGATTCCTGTGACTCACTTTATTGCAACATTTGCTTTATTGTGGTGGTCTGGAACTGAACCTACAATATCTCAGAGTTATGCCTGTACTTTGTTTTGGCAGCCCAACTGACGCATACACTTTGTAAGATAGACCCTAAAAATCTGTGGCATTTGTTAAGCTGTTTGGTTGCAGGACCCAAGGAGCCTGGTTGAGGTCAGTACCAACAGTTTCTCTCATCCTGCAACAGGAGCTCTAATGAGATGTTGTATGGAACAAATTAAATGGATCTGGTTCCAGTCTCTGTGGTCAGATTAATCAGAGTGGGTGATCGAATGGCTCACTCATGAAACATTTCACCAGATGTCACGATGATCTAGAAATGACGAGTGGTTATTGTTGGGAAATAATATGGTTGTCTCATGTTTCTGAAGATCTTGTGAGCAGAGGCACTGACTGCCATTTTTGCTCACCGTCTTTACATGGACGTTTGTATAGGAATAGCCTTTCAAGACAGATAATATCTCCCTCTGACACAGAAGGCAGGCTTATTTACTGTTCATAACAAAAGATTTGAATTCCCTTAGGTCAGGTTTCTTTCCTGTATTGTAACCCACCATGCGTGCAGTTGTTATTCAGCCTTTGTGTGGCCCTCTGGAAACTGGGACTCTAGAAACTGCTATAAAATATGCTAATGCTCACGCTGCTTGCAGTGTCTTGAGTAACCAAATCTTTGTCACTGACCCAGGAGGCTTGTGTCTTTGGCCGAGCATTCATGAAACGTTTAGCTTCTAAACAGTGTAAACTCTCAGACCCTTCACAATATTTGACAGCTGGAGGAAAATTCTGCTAGTTATTGAAAGGAAAAAACACAGGAAACAATTAAAGTCTATTTCAAATAATCTATTGGTCAGTTGGGGGCCAAAGTCCCCTTAATACCTGGGAAAATTTAAGGGTTTTTAATTCTCCCTTCCATTTTCTGCTCATTTTCAGATTAGTTTCTATGGATGCCTTCTGGACTCCTACATAAACTTGATTCATTCTCTGAATGTGTTACTTATCTTTATTGTTAGGATGCTTTTGTGGGCATACACACATATCAAAACTCACAAAACTGTACACTTTATATATGTGCAGTTTTTGTGTGGCAGTTACACCTCAATAAAACTATAAAAGAAAAGCAAAGTACTTTTTTGTTGTTGTTTGTGACTGTCCTGTTGGATTACACATCTCAAAATCCACTCACACCTAGATTTTCAATAAAATAAAATATATGTAAAAATAATTTTGTATGAATGTATATATTCATATATTTTTGAACTGAAGAATGGGGCAAATATGGCAGAGAAGGTAAATTCAGAAGGTACCTTCAAAAATTCAGAAGGTAAATCAGGTTATTCAAGAGACTAGAAAATCAAACCCAACTTTTTGCCATTTTTTAATACTGTATATTTTCCTTCTCCATATGGTTCTAAACCACTAAATATAACTTTCCTTTAAAATTTTTAATTATTTTTTAAAAGGCAATAAAAATAAATTTAAAAGCCTTTTATATTTTACTCAATTTTTACCATTTCTTCTGTTATACATTCCTCAGCAGTCAAACCTCCATCTGCCTATCATTTTCTTGATGCCTGAAGGACTTTATATAGATATAAATTTCAATATATATTAAAATTAAGTTATAAAATATATACAATGCATTATTTATTGTGTAAATTATATGTCATTTTATGGTTCAAGTCCACCACTAAGCTTTTGTACATCTGGGAATGTTTTTACTTTATATTTTTTGGAAATTATTTTTACCAAATATAGAATTTTGGTTGATATTTTCTTTTTCTTTCAGTATGTGGAAGACATTGCTTTCCTATTTCTGCCTTGCCGTAATCTGACATGAAATTTCAATTATTTGTTTCTCTGTAAATGATGTGGTTTTTTCCGCCCTCTGGCTGCTTTTAAGATTTATCTTTACATGTATTTTTAAGCAATTTGATTTTGATATGCCTTTGTATAATTTTCTTCACATTTGGTACTTGAGATTTATTTGACTTCTTAAGAGCTGTGGTTTATGCTTTCATTTAATTTCAAAAAGTAATTTGGCCATTACTTTTTTTCCTATTTCCACCCTACCACTTTCTTTTGGGGACTTGAATTACGTGTACGTTAGGTCATTTTGGCCACCTGATGTGAAGAACTGGCTCATTGGAAAAAGACCCTGATGCTGAGAAAGATTGAAGACGGGAGGAAAAGGGGACAGCAGAGGATGAGATGATTGGATGGCATTACCGACTCAATGGATATGAGTCTGAGCAAGCTCCAGGAATTGGTGATGGACAGGGAGGCCTGGCGTGTTGTAGTCCATGGGGTCTCAAAGAGTCGGACACGACTGAGCGACTGAACTGATACTGATAGGTCACTTGAAGTTGGCCAGCAGGTCATTATTCTTTTCTTTATTTTTTCAGTCTTTTTCTCTCTCCATTTCATCTTGGATAGTTTCTATTGCTATGTCTTAAAGTTTACTGATCATTTCTTCTTTAGTGTCTCATCTGACATTGATCTCATGCAGGTGCCTTGTGCTCCCAAGTGGGAGTGGGTAGCAGAGACGGGCTCCAGCAGCTGCTATAATCAAACATGACTACCTGTGGGGTGAAAGCTAGTGAATCTGCAGAAGGTCCCTGGCAGCTTTGCTAGCCTTTGCTTGCTGCTTCAGTGGTGAAAACTGCAGGGTTTATCTGTTCAAGCAGTTCCCTGTTAATGGGTAGTGTGACTGTTTTGCTGTGTGACTTTTCCAGGTACTCTCTGCTTTTCTTCCTTGTTTCTATGATTCCTGTGTGTGTTGGCTTTGCTGGTCTGGATGAGGTAATATCCAAGTGGGACCTTCCTGCCCTGGAAGACTGGGGAAGCTGATGAATTATCTGACTTGTTCTCCCTTTTCAAGGAAGAACAACTCTTTCTAGCTGGGGATATCTCTCTTGGCTCTGAGCAGTTTGGAAGATGGGATGATGCAGCTAGAAATGAAGCTATCTTCTCTTTCTGTGTGGTTTTTCTCAGGTTTTTGTTCTACTGTGTTGGTAAGGTTTTTTGTTGATCTTCATGTGATGTTGGAGTTGGGGGGGGATCTTTTGGTCTCTTGGCCATCTTGGTCTACAGTCTTCTAGAAAATAGGTGTTTATGAGAGGAAATTTATTGGAGTAGATGGTTAATTAATTTAAATTATTTTACCATTTCTTTTAAATACTTCATCAGAGGAAACTACTAAACCATTTTCTGATTATTAACATTGACTGTAGTTCAAAGTTAGCAGTAAAGACCAGTATGTAGCAATGTAAAACTCAGATTGTATGTTTTTTCTAACTACACAATCACATAAATTAGAATCATTAATTCCTAAATTTGAAACATATACTTTTACACCATATTCAGCACGAATATGACTTTAATATAGCACTGAGATCACTTATTTATTATTTATTGAATTTTTACCCTTTTTATTATCTTTAATTTAAAACCTCTTCCTATAATCTCCATGGTTGATAAAGAGTACTTAGGAAGAATGCATTCTTTACTCAGAATAAGACAGGAGACAAAATCTTACTAAATCTTAATGTGTGTGAAGAATTTTTTTAAAATTTTAAAAATTTCTTTTTGTGTGAAGCATTTTACACAGGCTCCCACACTTAGTTCTCATGAACAAGTAAAATAGATATGACCACTTCTTATTTACAGATAAGAAATTGGGTTAAATGAATCATGCAGTATCATGCACTGGTTATAGCAAATACCCTCTTCCAATAACATAAGATGACTCTACACATGGACATCACTAGATGGTGAATACCAAAATCAGATTGATTATATTCTTTGAAGTCAAAGATGGAGAAGCTCTATACAGTCAACAAAAACAAGACCAGGAGCTAACTGTGGCTCAGATCAGGAAGAATTCTCTATTGCAAAATTCAGACTTAAAGAAAGTAGGGAGAACTACTAGACCATTCAGTTATGACCTAAATCAAATCCCGTATGATTGTACAGTGGAAGTGATAAATAGATTCAAGGCATTAAACCTGATAGAGTGCCTCAAGAACTATGGATGGAGTTTCGTGACGTTGTACAGCAGGCTATGATAAAAAAAAAAAAAAAACCATCTACAAGGAAAAGAAATGTAAAAAGGCAAAATGATTGTCCAAGGAGCTCTTACAAATAGCTGAGAAAAGAAGAGAAGCAAGAGGCAAAGGAGAAAAGGAAAGATATATCCATCTGAATGCAGAATTGCAAAGAATAACAAGGAGAAATAAGAAAGCCTTCCTAAATGATCAGTGAAAATAAAAAGAGGAAAATAGTAGAATGGGAAAGATTAGAGATCTCTTCATGAAAATTAGAGATACCAAGAGAATATTTCATGCAAAGATGGGCACAATAAAAGAAACGGTATGACCTAACAGAAGCAGAAGATAATAAGAAGAGGTGGCAAGAATACACAGAAGAACTATACAAAAAGATCTTCATGACCCAGATAACCATGATGGTGTGATCACTCTCCTAGAGCCAGACATTCTGAAGTGTGAGGTTAAGTAGGCCTTAGGAAGCATCACTATGAACAAAACTAGTGGAGGTGATGGTATTCCAGGTGAGCTATTTCAAATCCTAAAAGACGATGCTGTGAAAGTACTGCACTCAATATGCCAGAAAATTTGGAAAAAATCAGGTGTGGCCACAGGACTGGAAAACATCAGTTTTTATTCCAATCCCAAAGAAAGGCAATGCCAAAGAATGTTCATCAGTTCAGTTCAGTCGCTCAGTCGTGTCCGACTCTGCGACCTCAGCACGCCAGGCCTCCCTGTCCATCACCAACTCCTGGAGTTTACTCAAACCCATGTCCATCAAGTCAGTGGTGCCATCCAGCCACTCATCCTCTGTTGTTCCCTTCTCCTCCTGCCCCCAATCCCTCCCAGCATCAGGGTCTTTTCAAATGAGTCAGCTCTTTGCATGAGGTGGCCAAAGTACTAGAGTTTCAGCTTCAACATGAGTCCTTCCAATGAACACCCAGTACTGATCTCCTTCACGATGGACTGCTTGGATCTCCTTGCAGTCCAAGGGACTCTCAAGAGTCTTCTCCAACACCATAGTTTAAAAGCATCAATTTTTAGACACTCAGCTTTCCTCACAGTCCAACTCTCACATCCATACATGACCACTGGAAAAACCATAGCCTTGACTAGACAGACCTTTGTTGGCAAAGTAATGTCTCTGCTTTTTAATATGCTGCCTAGGTTGGTCATAACTTTCCTTCCAAGGAGTAAGCATCTTTTAATTTCATGGCTGCAATCACCATCTGCAGTGATTTTAGAGCCCCAAAAAATAAAGTTTGACACTGTTTCCACTGTCTCCCCATCTATTTCCCATGAGGTGATGGGACCAGATGCCACGATCTTAGTTTTCTGAATGTTGAGCTTTAAAGCCAACTTTTTCACTCTCCTCTTTTACCTTCATCAAGAGGCTTTTTAGTTCCTCTTCACTTTCTGCCATATGGGTGGGGTCATCTGCATATCTGAGGTTATTGATATTTCTTTCAGCAATCTTGATTCCAGTTTATGCTTCTTCCAGCCCAACGTTTCTCATGATGTACTCTGCATATAAGTTAAATAAGCAGGGTGACAATATACAGCCTTGACGTACTCCTTTTTCTGAAATATCAATAACCTCAGATATGCAGATGACACCACACTTATGGCAGAAAGTGAAGAAGAACTAAAGAGCCTATTGATGAATGTGAAAGAGGAGAATGAAAAAACTGGCTTAAAACTCAACATTCAAAAGACTAAAATCATGGTATCCAATTTCATCACTTCATGGCAAATAGATAGGGAAGCAACGAAAACAGTGACAAACTTTAATTTCTTGGGCTCCAAAAGCACTGCAGATGGTGACTGCAGTCATGAAATTAAAAGACGCTTGCCCTTTGGAAGAAAAGCTATGACCAACCTACACAGCAATGTTTTTTTTTTCAACATTTTTTTGAGGTAATTTTTAAAAATTAATTTATTTTTCATTGAAGGATGATTGGTTTACAGAATTTTGCTGTTTTCTGTCAAACCTCAATATATTAAAAGCAGAGACACTATTTTGCTGACAAACATCCATCTAGTCAAAGCAATGGTTTTTCCAGTAGTCATGTGTGGATATGACAGTTGAACCGTGAAGAAAGCTGAGCACCAAAGAATTGATGCTTTTGAACTGTGGTGTTGGAGAAGACTCTTGAGAGTCCCTTGGACTGCAAGGAGATCAAACCAGTCCATCCTAAAGGAGATCAGTCCTGAATATTCATTGGAGGGACCACTGAAGCAGAAGCTGCAATACTTGGCCACCTGATATGAAGAGCTGACTCATTGGTAAAGACCCCGATGCTGGGAAAGATTGAAGGCAGGTGGAGAAGGGACGACAGAGGATGAGATTGTTGGATGGCATCACCGACTCAGTGGACATGAGTTTGAGCAAGTGCCAGGAGTTGGTGATGGACAGCGAAGCCTGGTGTGCAAAGAGTCAAATGCAACTGAGCCCTTAACTGAAAAAACTGACAGTGTCATACTGGTAGAAAAGACAAACTCTATTTTTTTATACTTGAATCAATAAATATTTGTTTCTTTTATTTAGAGAGGGTGTTATAAAATTTTTTAAATTGGTTCTCAAAAACCAGTCTTTACTCACGATGATGTACACTACTTTAGTTTTTCAGAAATATTGAGAAAACCAATCTTTGTATAAGAATTGTTTTAAACTAGATATGATATTTTTCATTAATATATTACTACTGAATTTTTTTTTCCAAGAGTCTGAAAAGAATGATAATTGTTAGGGTTCTATTGTAAAGCATACTGAACAAAAAGCATAATCAGTTAAGTAGTGGAAGAGGGAATTTTTCAGTGTACAATAGAATTTTAGAGTTGATATCATAAAAGAGTTTTTTAGACTAAATGTAGACACTGACAACTTCCTTATTAAATAATTTCTTTAAACTTAAAGGTTTTGGAGAAATGTTCTGAAAAGTCCCTCAGAAGTCATCTAATTTTTCCATACTTGACTTTTGGGAGTTGTAATTTGCTGTAAATTGCCGTGTTGTCTTTGAGCCATTTTCATACACCTTATTTGCTGTCTTTCCCTGTAACTCTCTCAGTGGCTCTTCCTTAACAATTGTCTGTTGTCCTAGATCTTACACAAGCTCAACAGCTCCCCAGGTCATTTTGAATCACTATGCAATGCTTATGATGATTTATTTTTGTTGCTTTATAAATGAAGGAACAATGAAAGTGTAAAAAAATTTTTTTGTAAAAAATACATTTCTTTCTTTGTGGTGGTCCAAATTCCACTGGATATTACTCAGTTTTGTCATAAACTTGTTTCATATTGTACTGTGTAATATTTTATTCATATAATTCTCAGGAGTGCACTTACTTTTCATATTTTCTCTATTCCTTTAGGCAAATCCTCCCAGTTTTTATTTTTCTTCTGTTTCCAAGGCTCTGCTTTCATTTTCACATTTCATTAGTAGTTAATTTAAAAATGCAATTACAAAGAATTCCTTTGAGGATAGCAGGCAAAAATTGGCTTCTTTCTGCTCAATTCTTGTTAAAGAGCATGGGAAGATTCTTTTCAACTAAGAATGTTTAGAACAGAGGCCAAAAGAAAATCTCTAGCAAATTATTGCTATTTTGGCATTAGTATAGTATGTGTATGGACCATTAAATAAATCTTGCTCCCTACATTTGTCTTTTAGGTGGATTTAGCAGTAATTAAGCCAGTTGAAAGGTAAGCTTTTGATCCCTGGTTTCTTTAAAAGTAAAAATAGCACCGTATATTTCAGGTTCTCTTTAACAAAATATCACGTTTTTTTGCTCTGTGTTTAATCCTCAGCTTTGAATAGTGTACATGAAACATGACTCTTGAGTTAAGAGAGTTCAAAGAATCCAGGAATGTTTTGTAAAATTATCCAGGAGACTTTCTTAAAATACTCCAAAATGCACCAGGGTCATTTGCACAACTTCAGAATGTCTGTAGGATATGCCAATGTATCAAGGTATGGCAGCTTCTAATTATTGACTTTTTGATGTTATAAGAGCAAATTATTCTGGGGAAAATGAAGTAGAAAATTGTAAAAGCATGGAGGTCTTTATAAGCATGTAAAAGAATATCCCAGGGAAGCTGCTGTTGACCTTATTAATAATAAAAGGGGAGCTTAAAATCAGAAGGATCTTGACTCTTAGCAGCTGATTAGTTGTTCTGTCCAGATGGCACATAGTCATTGTTAGCCAAAATTCTCTAGTTGATGATTCTGTGTTGAAAAGTTCTCCATATTTTTTTGAGAGATTTATTTTTTTATTTTTGCTGTGTTGGGTCTCTGTTGCTGTGTCAGCTACTCTCTAGTTGCGGTGCGCGGGCTTCTCATTGCAGTGGCTTCTCTTATTGTGGAGCCCAGGTTCTAGGGCACACAGGCTTCAGTAGTTGCTGCTCATGGGCTCAGTAGTTGTGGCTCATGGGCTCCAGAGCGCAGTCGCAATAATTGTGGTGCACAGGCTTAGTTGCTCCATGGCATGTGGAATCCTCCCAGATCAGGGACCGAACACCTGTCTCCTGCATTGACAGGCAGACACTCCAACACGGAACCACCAGGAGAGCAAATGTTCCCCATACTAATGGCCTGGGATGGTGTAAGGAAAATTGAGAAGTCCTAGAAAGTCCTCGCCATTAAGAGGTGCCAGAGACCATAATTGTACTCCAGAGAGGAAGAAAGATTCAGAGATTATTTGGTATGATGATGCTCCCCACTCCAACATTGATTTGATACATTGATTCACCATTGTGGACTACATGTTAAGATTTCTAGGAGTGACTGAATGTGTACTCTGGTGTAGACTTGCTTGCATTCAAACACTAGCTCAGCTACTTAGCACATCATGTTTGTTCCAGTTTTCATATCTGTAAAATGGGGTCATAAGAGTATTTGTTTTATAGTTAGCTATGAACAGTAATGGATGTGAACCTGGGCAGACTTGGGGAGATGGTGAGGGACAGGGAGGCTTGGCGTGCTGCAGTCCATGGGGTCACAAAGAGTCGGACATGACTGGGCAAGTGAATAGCAACAACGTGAACAGTACAGCGTGCACTGATGCAAAACACTTAAAGTAGACTGGTGCAAAGGTACTTAATAATTTTTAGTTTAACTATCACACTGAAATATAAAGTTCTAAAATACGATTCATTACTGCAGTTTCAATTTATTTCCTCCTGAACATTTTTCTGTGTTGATTGGGAACAATCAGTGTTCTTTGACTTGAAACCTTATATGCTTGAATTTCAACATCAGAAGAGTGAGCGTAGAACATGCCATAGAATTATGCGGGGAGCTTAACATCCCCTGGAGACACTGATAAGATCTTTTGTTGGTAGGATCTGACAGGGTCATAGAGGAGGGCTTTGAATCAGTAGAGAAAAGACCCGAGTTCTAGTTCTAACTCTGTCAATGAGTATTTGACTTAGGATAAATAATAAAATTTAATGTGACAATCATTATGGCCATGACAAGCTATATAGCCTCTCATTTTAAAACTTCTGTACAAACACATAGAAGTATTTATACTACAGTCCAGTAGTAACTGTATTAGACTATCATAAATATAATTTTCTTTTTTTTTTCTTTTATGGGTATGCATTTTCTCCAAAAAGTATATTTAATTATTACATTTTTTTCAAATTTTGTTTTAAGTATAGTTGATTTACAATATTATAGTTTTAGTTGTAAGTATTTTTCCAGATTTACTCCATTTAAAATTATTGTAGAATATTGGCTATATTTCCTGTGCTGTATCATATCCATTTTTAAAATTTTATTTTATTTTTTAATGTTTTATTAGAGCATAATTGCTTTACAATGCTGTGGTGGTTTCTGCTATACATCAGTGAAAATCAGTCATAATTATATTATGTCTCCTCCCTCACCTTCCTGCCTATCCATTTTATACAGAGTAGTTTGTATCTCTCAACTCCCTACCCCTGTTCTGCCTCTCTCTACCCCTTCCACAGATAGTAATCACCAGTCTGTTCTCTATACCTGTAAGTTTGTTTCTGTTTTGCTATATTCATTCATTTTATTTAAAAAAATCTAAGCTCCATTTTAATTTTTCTTTTGTTGGAGTATAGATACTGAACAATATTATATAAGTTGTTGTTTAGTTATTAAGTAGTGTCTAATTCTTTTGCCATCCCATGGATGGCAGCCCACCAGGCTTGTCTGTCCATGGGATTTCCCAGGCAAGAATCCTGGAGTGGGTTGCCATTTCCTTCTTCAGGGGGTCTTCCTGACCCAGGGATTGAACCCAGGTCTCCTGCATTGCAGGCAGATTCTTCACCACTGAGCCACCTGGGAAATCCATTATATAAGTTACAGGTATGATACAGTGATCTGCAATTTTTAAAAGTGAGAGTTGGACTATAAAGAAAGCTGAGCGCTAAAGAATTGATGCTTTTGAACTGTTGTGTTGAAGAAGACTCTTGAGAATCCCTTGGACTGCAAGGAGATCCAACGAATGCATCCTAAAGGAAATCAGTTTTGAATGTTCATTGGAAGGACTGATGTGGAAGCTGAAACTCTAATACTTTGGCCACCTGATGTGAAGAGCTGACTCACTTGAAAAGACCTTGATGCTGGGAAAGATTGAGGGCGGGAGGAGAAGGGGACAACAAAGGATGAGATGGTTGGATGGCATCACCAACTCAATGGACATGAGTTTGAGTAAACTCCGGGAGTTGGTGATGGATAGGGAGGTCAGGCGTGCTACAGTTCATGGGGTCACAAAGAGTCAGACATGACTGAGAGACTGAGCTGAACTGAAACTCCATTTATAGTTATAAAATATTGGTTATATTCCCCACATTGTACAGTATATCCTTGTCATTAGCTTTTCTTTTTTAGAGTCCACATATGAATGATTACGTACACTATTTGTCTTTCTCTAACTTATTTGTCTATGCATAATGCCTTCTAGGTGCATCCATGTAGTTGCAAATGATAGAATTTTATTCTTTTTTTTATGACTAACAATCCATTCTATGTATATATGACATCTTTATCCACTAATCTGTTCATAGACACTTATGTTGCTTTCACATTTTGACTATTGTAAATAATACTGCTATGAACATTGGGGTGCATGTATCTTTTTGAATTTGTGTTATTTTCTTTGGATTTACATCCAGGAGTGGAATTTCTGGATCGTATGGTAGTTCTAGTTTTGATTTTTTGATGCGAATCTCAAATACTCTCTTCCACAGTGGCTATACCAATTTATATTTCTACTAACAGTCTACTAGGATTCTGTTTTCCTACATCCTTGCCAGCATTTGTTATTTGTGGGCTTTGTTTTGACAGCCATTCTGACAGGTATAAGGTGACATCTCATTGTGGTTTTGATTTGCATTTCTCTGATGGTTAGTGACATACAGTATTTTTTTAATGGGCTTATTGACCATCTGTGTGTCTTCTCTAGAAAAAATCTACTCCAACCCTCTGCCCATTTTCTAATCAAGCTGTTGTTTTCTTGATATTGGGTTGTATGAGCTGTTTATATATTTTGGATATTGGGCATATTATTTGCAAATAATCTCTCATTCAGTAGGTTTCAGGAAACCAGCTAGAAACCTGGGCAGTTTCAGTCTGTTTTCTCTGCCATGTTTTGGGAATAAATAAGTCTGTGCATCCTCTTCACACACAGAGTCTAGGTTTTTATTACAGTCCTTCTATAGGCCCCACTGGTTTTCAAACCAGCTAAGAGGACGTGTCCTCCGGGTGCTGGACCCCAGAGCTGCGGCACCCAACACGTGGATGGAACCATTCACTCCCTAGGTAGAATCTGTGAGTCCTGTATTCCCTCTCCTCTCCTGTGTCCTCTCCCAGAGGTACAGGTCCTGACCTGTTTGTTTCCCTTCCCTTCCTACCCAATTCACCTTGGATTTTTCACAGTCTTTGTTGTAGAAACCTCTTTCATCCGGTCTCCAGTCAGTTTTCAGTGAGAATTGCTCCACATGTAGATGTGTTTTTGATGTGTTCATGGAAGCAGATGAGCTCTGTGTCCTGCTCTGCCGTCTTGACCGCCTTCATCCATAAATAAAATTTTTAATGCTGATAGTGTTTAAGTTTTCAAAGTTCTTTTAAAAACATTTTAATAGTAACCACCTGAAACTATTACATTACATTAGTTTATGTATGGCAACTCTACTGTTAAAAATCTTTACACTTAAAAATTCCCCATCGCCTTTCGCCGCTGCGGCCGCGGCCATGAGCATGCTCAGGCTTCAGAGGAGGCTTGCCTCCCGTGTCCTTCGCTGTGGCAAAAAGAAGGTCTGGTTGGACCCCAGTGAGACTAATGAACTCGCCAATGCCAACTCCCGCCAGCAGATCCGGAAGCTGATCAAAGATGGGCTGATCATCCGGAAGCCTGTGGCTGTCCTTTCCCGGGCTCGATGCCGCAAAAATACCTTGGCTCGGCGGAAGGCCAGGCATATGGGTATAGGTAAGCGAAAGGGTCCTGCCGGTGCTCGAATGCCTGAGAAGGTAACCTGGATGAGGAGGATGAGAGTTCTGCGCCGGCTGCTCAGGGGAAACCGTGAATCTAAGAAGACTGACCGCCGCATGTATCACAGCCTGTACCTGAAGGTGAAGGGTAACGTGTTCAAAAACAAGCGGATTCTCATGGAACATACCCACACGCTGAAGGCAGACAAGGCTCGCAAGAAGCTTCTGGCGGACCAGGCTGAGGCCCGCGGGTGTAAGACCAAGGAAGCCGGCAAGCGCGCTGAGGAGCGGCTCCAGGCCAAGAAGGAGGAAATCATCAAGACTGTCCAAGGAGGAAGAGACCAAGAAATAAAGTTCTCCCCCTCTTCTCTGTACACAGTGGCCTCAACAATTGCATAGATCACTCATTCAATAAAAAGCAAGACTTTATCTGCCTAAAAAAAAAAAAAAGAAATCCCCATCGTCATTTAGTTTTTAAGTAGAAGTAATCATTTTGCATCAATTCATTCGTTCAATGCCATAGTTTTATATACTTTCCCTCTGTCCCCTTTTTTTCACATTTACTCAATGTTGAAGGCATATTATGAGTTGAAAATTATGATGTTACACATATTATTTTATTAAATACTTTCAATTTTCACAATGATGTCTAACCTTCACAAGAATGTAACAAGGAAACAAATTATCAAAGGTAATTTTAAAATTAGAAAGATGAGGACATTATATGCATTTTAAATAAGCTAAATTTGTGAACATGAAATGAACTTTGAATTTATGCAGGGGAAAAAGAAGACAATATTTTTACAGAAAGAAAAGCAGGGACTAAGAATCCCTTACACTCATAAATTCCAGTCACATTGCTCTCGCTACAATTTTTAAGCTTAGTGCAAGACTCCGTTAAATGTTGCTGACAAGACCTGATTAAAAATTGACACAGGCCATAGATGTTTAATGGCTGGCACTTACACTACTCTTAATTTTGTTTCTCTGTGAAGAATGTATGAGGAAGAAAGCCTTATTGAGTGAAATCTAGGCCAAGCAAACATATGGTGGTGGGATTTCTTTTAGATGAAGTAATTTAAAACTGAGATTCTCAGAGAAGAATTCTTTTCCCTGAAGACTTTTATAACAGTATCCTTAAAATCTGGTCATGACAAACTGGAGAAAATGATCCTTTAAAACCTGAAAATATGCTCAATTCACTTCTCTGAAATCAGTCCTGGGAAAATATCCATATCATTTTGGAATAGCAAACAGATTTGTCTGGTGGAATTTTGCCAGAAAAGAAGTAATGTAGACAAGTTATGCTTTATTGTGGAAACATGAAGCATCCCTCTCTGCTAATGATTCATGAAAAGGAAGATGAGGCATCCTTACAGCTATTACCTCCTTTCTTAAGCTGAAATACCATGCTCTTCACATCACTGTATACATGTTTACATTGGTTTAAATGTGTTGTCACTGTATATTATTATACACAATCATTAGACTCCTATTTGAAACAAAACAAAACAAAATACCATTACATCACAAAGCACCAAGTCTGTTAACTATTAATTCAACCTAGCTGAACTTCCACATTAATATTACCTTGGTAATGTTGCTAAGATAAATTTTATTTAAACAAAGCAAGCATTTGCAAGACTTGCTTAATTCTCTGCCACTTAATAGCTAGACGTTATTTTTACAATGGATAGCATTAGTAATAACAATTATCATACAATTGCCCCTTACAGGAAAATAATCACTGTGTTCATCGTATGGTATTAAATAAGGCTCTTTGCTTCTATCATCTCATTTAATCTTTCAAACATTTCCAGAATGCTATTTTACATATGAAGAAATTGCAGCACAGAGAGTTTAAGCATGTGGCCAAAGTCACACAACTAAAAATTAACGGAGCTGTGATCCAAGCACAGGGAAGCTTTAGTACAGGTTAAAGCAATAGGAGAAGCATCTGTTAAACCGTTTTAAAAGCTAGTCATGCTTCGATGAGGAGAATACATTTCTGATGTGTGGAATAATATGGCCACTAAAGGGGGCCACTAAGGCAGAAAATGTGTGGGAAATACATGTGTATGAACAAACTTGAGAGCTGGATGGTAAAGAATACAGAGAAAAATCCTACACCACTGAAACAATACAATGATTGTCTCTGCAAGAAAAACGTTAGTTAGTATCAGGCTAATATAATTACTTAGAAAAATATCTCTCAAGTTTTGAGGGGAAAAATCTTTGAAGAAGATTACCTATATTTCATGTATGAGGACAACTGACAGATATTTGTAGAAATGTGTGAAATGAGAAAGAATGTCACTCTCACAGTCACCCTGGAGAAAAAAAAAGAATCCCTGAAAAAATTTGCTAACTGAGGAAACAAAGCTCTCAAGATTGGGATGGGTGTGCTTAGTAGAAAGAAATAAGGGATGAGAGCAGTGAAACTTACAGCTGTTGTATAAAAGTTTCTAATATTATTTAAAATACTGCAGATGTCAAATAGTTCATAAAAGTAAAGATAAATAGTGTAAAGTAGTAATAAAATCCGAGATAAGTTCTTGAATCATTCCAAGAAAATAGCAACAAAAAAGAGATATTAAGGAGATGATTAGGGATAAAATAAAGTTTTATTTCAAAATGAGGCAGTGAGTAGTTATGCTTCCTTCTGAATAATATTAGAAAAATACATGTTCATATTTTAAAATTCTTTTAATAGAATTAAAAAGAAGATATACAACACCTAACATTAAAAAACAGCGTGAGTTCAACAACCATGTATAATACATGAAGATAAAAATAAAAAAGAAACATAAAAATTGCTGAGGAAATAAAAAATAAAATCACAAGTAAGTTAACTAATACAGTATTACAATAAATATGATTGAGTATAGATTCTTATTAAGATAAATGTTATACAATAATTCAATTATATGCTGTCATGAAATAAAAATGAAATGTCACCCTAAAAGAAAATTAAAATGAATATTGAAAATATTACCCAGTCATTGAAAGCAGAAGGAAATTAAGGGCAGCAATAATAATAACAGAACATATAATAATCCAGGGGAAAGGGATTAAAAACATCAAGAGAATTACATATATTTGAAAATGTCCAATCTACAATAAAGATCCATACTGTTCATGGGGTTCTCAAGGCAAGCATACTGAAGTGGTTTGCCATTCCCTTCTCCAGGGGACCACATTCTGTCAGCCCTCTCCACCATGACCTGACCGTCTTGGGTGGCCCCACACGGCATGGCTTAGTTTCATTGAGTTAGGCAAGGCTGAGGTCCTGTGATCAGATTGGCTAGTTTTCTGTGATTATGGTTGCAGTGTGCCTGCCCTCTGATGCCCTCTCGCAACACCTACCGTCTTAATAGGTTTCTCTTACCTCGGACGAGGGGTATCTATCTCCTCAGGGCCACCCCTCCTGACCTTGAACGTGGAGTATCTCCTCTCGGCCCTCCCGCACCCACGCAGCGGCCGTTCCTTGGACGTGGGGTTGCTCCTCTCGGCCACGCTTCTGCACAGTCTGTCACAGCCGCCGCGCTTTTCAAGCTGGTTTTAGAAAAAGCAGAGGAACCAGAGATCAAATTGCCAACATCCGCTGGATCATCAAAAAAGCAAGAGAGTTCCAGTAAAACATCTATTTCTGCTTTATTGGCTATGCCAAAGCCTTTGACTGTGTGGATCACAAGAAACTATGGAAAATTCTGAAAGAGATGGAAATACCAGACCACCTGACCTGTCTCTTGAGAAACCTGTATGCAGGTCAGGAAGCAACAGTTAGACCTGGACATGGAAGAACAGACTGGTTCCAAATAGGAAAAGGAGTACGTCAAGGCTGTATATTGTCACCCTGCTTATTTAACTTATATGCAGAGTACATCATGGGAAATGCTGGACTGGATGAAGCACAAGCTGGAATCAAGATTGCTGGGAGAAATATCAATAACCTCAGATATGCAGATGATACCACCCTTATGGCAGAAAGTGAAGAGGAACTAAAAAGCCTCTTGATGAAAGTGAAAGAGGAGAGTGAAAAAGTTGACTTAAAGCTCAACATTCAGAAAACCAAGATCATGGCATTTGGTCCCATCACCTCATGGGAAATAGATGGAAAACAGTGGAAACAGTGTCAGACTTTGTTTTTTTGGGCTCCAAAATCACTGCAGATGGTGATTGCAGCCATGAAATTAAAAGACGCTTACTCCTTGTAAGGAAAGCTATGACCAACCTAGATAGCATATTAAAAAGCAGAGACATTACTTTGCCAACAAAGTTCGGTCTAGTCAAGGCTATGGTTTTTCCAGTGGTCATGTATGGGTGTGAGTGTTGGACTGTGAAGAAAGCTAGTGTCGAAGAATTGATGCTTTTGAACTGTGGTGTTGGAGAAGACTCTTGAGAGTCCCTTGGACTGCAAGGAGATCCAACCAGTCCCTCCTAAAGGAGATCAGTCCTGGGTGTTCCTTGGAAGGACTGATGCTGAAGCTGTAACTCCAATACTTTGGCCACCTGATGCGAAGAGCTGACTCATTGGAAGAGACCCTGATGCTAAGAGGGATTGGGGGCAGGAGGAGAAGGGGAGGACAAAGGATGAGATGGCTGGATGGCATCACTAAGTCAATGGACATGAGTTTGAGTAAATTCCGGGAGTTGGTGATGAACAGAGAGGCCTGATGTGCTGCGATTCATGGGGTCGCAAAGAGTTGGACACGACTGAGCGACTGAACTGACTGACGATAAAGATATACTGATTATAGACATTAACATTTCAGACTACATAGTTCCAAAATGTGTGAAGCAAAAACTATTAAAAGTACAAAAAATAAAAGGGAAGAAGTTACAGGCAAATAAAGTAGGAGGTTTTCCCTCTGAGTCTTTTTCAGGTCAAGTAGACAAAAAATATTTATGTATTTACACATATGTGGTACCACCCTCGTGGCTCAGCAGTGAAGAATCTGCCTGCCAGTGCAGGGGAAAAAGGAGAGGTGGTTTTGATCCCTTGTCCAGGATGATTTGCCTGGAGAAGAAAAGAGCAACCCACTCTAATTTTCTTCTTGGGAACTCCCTTGAACAGAGGAGCCTGATGGTCTACAGTCGTGGCGTTGCAAAGAGTCAGACGCCACTTAGTGACTAAACAACAACAATACACATGTATACTCACCTAGAGCCAGGCATCCTGGAGTGTGAAGCCAAGTGGGCCTTAGGAAACACTACTATGACCAAAGGTAGTGAAGGTGATAGAATTCCAGCTAAGCTATTTCAAATCCTAAAACATGATGTTGTTAAAGTACTGCACTCAGTATATCAGCAAATTTGGAAAACTTAGCAGTGGCCACAGGACTGGAAAAGGTCAGTTTTCATCCCAATCCTGAAGGGCAAGACAAAGAAAGTTCAAACTATCATACCATTGTGCTCATTTCCCTCAAACTAGGCTTCAGCAGTACATGAACCAAGAAATTCCAGATATACAAGCTGGATTTAGAAAAGACAGAAGAATCAGAGATCATATTGCCCACATTTGTTGGATCACAGAGAAAGCTAGGTAGTTGCAGACAAACATCTACTTCTGCTTCATTGACTACACTTAAGCCTTTGACTGTGTGGATCACAGCAAACTGGAGAATTCTTCAAGAGATGGGAATACCAGATCACCCTACCTGTCTCCGGAGAAATATGTATGCAGGTCAGGAGGCAACAGTTAGAACTGGACATGGAATGATGGACTGGTTCCAAATTGGAAAAGGAGTACATCAAGGCTGTATATTGTTACCCTACTTGTTTAACTTCTATGCAGAGTACATCATGTAAAGTGCCAGGCTGGATGACTCACAAGCTGGAATCAAGAATACAGGGAGAAATATCAACTATCTCAGATATGCAGATGATGCCTCTAATGGCAGAAAGTGAAGAAAAACTAAAGAACCTCTTAATGAGAGTGAAAGAGGAGAGTGAAAAATCTGGCTTAAAACTCAGCATTCAACAAACTAAGATCATGGCATCTGGTCCCATCACTTCATGGCAAATAAATGGAGAAAAGTGGAAACATTGCCAGATTTTATTTTCTTGGGCTCCAACATCACTGTGGACAGTGACTGCAGGCATGAAATTAAAAGACATTTTCTCCTTGGAAGGAAAAGTATGACAGTCCTAGACAGCATGTTAAAAAGAAAAGACATTGTTTTGCTAACAAAGTTTTGTATGGTCAAAGCTATGGCTTTTCCAGTAGTCATGTATGGATGTGAGAATTGAACCATAAAGAAAGTTGAGCACCAAAGAACTGATGCTTTCAAATTGTGGTATGGGAGGAGACTCTTGAGAGTCCCTTGGACCTCAAGGAGATCAAACCATTCAATCCTAAAGGGAATCAACCCTGAATATTCATTGGAAGGACTGATGCTGAAGCTGAAGCTCTAATACTTTGGTCACCTGATGTGAAGAGATAACTTATTGGATAAGACCCTCATGCTGGGAAAGACTGAGGGCAGGAGGTGAAGGAGTGACAGAGGATGAGATGATTGGATGGCATCACCGACTAGATGGACATGAGTGTGAGCAAACTCTGGGAGACAGCGAAGGACAGGGAAGACTGGTGTGCTGCAATTCATGGGGTCCCAAAGAGTTGAACATGACTGAGTGACTAAACTACATTGACAATGTAATATATACATTATAATTCTGTTTTATATGGGCTTTTATCCTTGTCCAATATTTTTACATGCATAACATAAAACTATCTTTAAATATGTGAAAGACCAGTACACAGAGATCCACTGATTATTACTAAGATCCATGCTCCTGAAAGAGTAGAAGAGATAAGGTGGACTAGAGACAAATATAGAAAGTGTACCTATTTTCTAGTTTCAAAGGCTCAGTTGTCATTTCTAGTGAATCTAAGGGCAGTACAAACCAAAGGGACCTGGACATGAAGTAATTCACCTCCGTAATCTAAAACTTTTGGATGCTATCCTGGGTGTTGGGTGAGGACTATTATTGATACTTACTATAGCAAAAGAAATATACTTGTGTTCTTTTTAAATCTAATATTTCATCTATTTTCAGTTTCTGTTCCTATTGGGGTAAATTCTCTTTTACAGTAAGTATTTAACACCTCTTTCCCAAGATGTTTGGCTGTCAAATGCTGAACCAGTGCATTAATAAAAATATTGAGCACAGTCAGACCATAGACACAGAGGGCTCAGATTAAGTTGTCTGACTAAGGAATCTAGAATAAGAAACATACTTGTCAGTACCAGCTGAATGCGATAGCTATATTATGAGATAAGCAGAAAAGGAACCAGAGCAGAATGGTCAAAGCTTAAAAATGCCCTGGGTCCTATGTGAGAAGCAGCTAAATCCTAATATCACAATTATATTTTGTTCATTCTTTATAGTCACTTTATATATAACCACAGATAGTAAATTATATATAATTCTTATTCGGAGTGTAGGTTCAGTGAAAATTAAAGCATTTTTGTTTTTAGGTGGTGAAATAAACAGGGAGGATCCTCCCTGACTAATAGGGAAGCAATTCTGCTGCCAAGAGTGAGGAAAATCTAGGTTAATGGCATTCCTTAAAGCGCAATCTTAATGAAGCCTTTTTGTTAAAAAGAGGTTTCCGTTTTCTGCCTCATTTCATAAACAAAAACAATAAAGAAGTTTCCAAGATCAGTTATTTCATATTCAAGAAAAACTAAGCAGATAGCACTGTCTGTGGAGGAGCATAATCTCTCCTTATGTATAGAACCTGGTTGCTTTTGGGGCTTGGCACTGAAGTGAGTGGAATCTGTGTCTGAAAGCTTGATTCACCCATCCTCCTTGACAATAGAGAATGTTCTAGAAAGGTTTATTTTCTAAGGTGTTGACTAGAAACTCGGAGCAAAAGAAATCACAATAAAGTCTCAAAGTCCAAGTTTAGTATTTCTCATTCTGTCAAAAAGGAAATGGTTTCAGAAAAATTTTAGGAAATATTAAAGCAAATGGTTCATTTGCTGTATACTGAGATAGGCAGTATATGCTTCTACATAGCTCTAGACTCTCATTACACAGTCATACTCTTGGAGAATTTCAAGTTTATAGCATTTAAGTAGGGTAATTTCTGTATTTGTAAAAGGTTGTTAGTTATTGTCATATGGAGGAAAGCATGGGCATTGGAATAAAATAATTGTTTTCCATTCTGAAAAAAACATGATTTTCCTGATAGACCAGGTAAAACTCATATAATACTTATATGATGCCATTTAGTTTAAATATGGTCTACCTATACTGTATGTTAGTAAAGGAATGACAAGGAAGGTGTGCTTATAAATATAAATTGTGCAAAATATAAATTGCAACAATATAAAATACTTGATTTTTTAAGAAAAGTGTGAAATTGAACTTATCAGTGCAATAAACTTTTATTTTAAAATCGTTAGCTCCAATTTGTCTCTGCAAGTGAAAGGAGAAAGCCGTAAGTTAACTTGTAATTAAGAAGGTACATATTCAGAGATACCTTTTTCTTGAGTATGCATGCTTTACGACTTACAGAAAATGAAAAGTAATTGGCAGTATTTATTTTTGGCTATTATACTGATGTTCTCTAGTTACTCTTTTCCAATTCCAAAATCAACTAGAAGAAAGCTTTGCATATATATTTTATTGTGATTCTTTCAAAGTTATCAGTTACTTCTTATATTATTCGTCTGTTAGATTAAAAACATCTCAAATATAACTAGCTAAATCATACTTCCCTTACAGTTTAGTAAGCTGCATTTACACTGGCAAATCTCTCAACTACCATTTATTAAGTTTAATGTGGCCATCAGTAACTGTTCAATAGGGTAACCATTTTCTAATATGTTCTTTACAGCACTCCATAATGTATAAAACCCAGAGGACTAAAGGAATTCATGGTTGAATAACATGACATTGATTTGATAAGGCTCCCATTCATCTTCGATCATTTTTAGAACAATTTTAAACAATGGTGACTCTGTTTTAACAGTGTGGAATATGAGAAGTATTTTTTCACTCTAGTTAAATAATGTCTTGATATTGTAGATTCTTCTGAGAAACTGTACACATCTGTGCCTGACTGTGTTTAATGTGTTCAGGAAATGTTGTGGGGAAAATGCCTTCCTTGTATTATTGCCTACAACTTACATATTTCAAGTTGACTGTTACATAGGACTTCCAAATATTTATTATTTTTTTCCTTTAAAGAAGAATGCTGAGATAGAAATGTTTTTAAGAATATTCTTCATTTGGCTTCAAAAAAAGTCTGAGAAATTTTATTCTAACGTTTTAAAAACTCTATCATAAAGAAAATGATAAAGGAATAATTCCATTTTCAAAGAAAACCCTCATATATTTGGGAAAATGTTAATAGGATATATATAACTTTATATGAAGAGCAGACAGTATGATGGTACTTCTCCAAATAATGCACATTATTTCCTTATTTCCTTGATCATTTTTATAAAAAAAAAAGAACTAGAGTGCAGAATCAGGGTTTAATTCAGAGAGAAGAAATAAAAAACTTATCAGGAGTAAGGTAATTTGTAGACACTCCCTAAATGCTGTATAAAAATGAAACTTATATAGAATTTAATTTTGTGAAATATTTTAATTGATAGCTTTCTTTATTCCCTTTTCCTCTCTAACTCTGCAAAAACCTGAAAAGCAAATTATTACCAACTACAAAAAGTACTGCAGTTTAAGAAGGAACTGAGCAAACTGAGGGACACAGTAATTTTAATACCACATTTTAATAGGTTTGGAAGGCAAAGAGAATGAAAAAAAACAACCAAAAATGTAATCTTGGAAGAAATAGAAAAGCACAAATATTCTTTCTTTTTAAAAATATGTTATTAATAATACTTTATTAATGCTAACTTTTTAGTTTTCTGGATTTACTATGATTATATCAGATGTCAGCATTAAGAGAAGCTTCCTGAAGGGCGTATGGGAACTGCTCATTCTGTCTTAGCAATTCTTTTTTTTCTCTGTTACCAATAACCATCATTTCAACACTGGCTATAATGAGAAACAGTGCATAAGAGTCACATTAAGTGTGTGGGAAGCATAAATTTTCAAAGTCACAAGTTTTCCACAAAATATGGATTTTTTTCTAATATCAACAAATATTTTAATATTCTATTTGTAATATTATAACAACATAATCCTTTAGTGCAAATATTTGAGTTGTTTTAGAATCATAAACAGTTCCAACATAGATTTTGCTGACTTTTCTGATCATTTCTGTTGGATTCAATTGTAGGAAGAAAATTAGTAAGTTAAAAGGTATAAATACTTTGGAATTAAAAAAAAATATATCACTTGTCATATTGTTTGATGAAAATATGTAAACAGTATCCTGTCCCACAATCCACCATAGTGCATAAGGTACCATTTCCCTAAACTTTGTTAGTTTGAAACATGAAAATTATTATTGCATTTAATACATTTTTATTGTTGGATATATTTTTGACTAGTTGTATTTCTTTTTATGAATTATATATGAACCACTGTTTCTTATTCTATTAGTGCATTTATCATTTTATATTGACTTATGATTGCTTACTTATAAAATATACTAAGGCTTACATCATTAATATTTTCAGTTTGTCTTTTACTTTCTATTCATGGTAATTTTTAAGGTACTGATGTTTCCAATTTTAATGTTAAATCTATAAAATTTGCTTTTAACGATCTCTGACATTATTTCATCTCAAAAGATATTTTCCATTACCAATAGTATATGTGTTCAATTACATTTTCTTTCAGTTCTTTGATTTCTTTGTAAAGCTTTTTACTGTATACATGTTCTAGGAAATAACTGATGGACCAATGTATAAATCTCTGTCCTTTAGATTCTGAATCAGCCATACTCTTTTTTTTTTTTTTTTTTTTATTGTCATCTGACAGAGCCAGATTATCATCTGGTCTCAAGAGCAGCTATTTTTTTTTCCATTTATTTTTATTAGTTGGAGGCTAATTACTTTGCAATATTGTAGTGGATTTTGTCATACATTGACATGAATCAGCCATGGATTTACATGTATTCCCCATCCCCATCCCGATCCCCCCTCCCACCTCCCTCTCTACCCAATCCCTCTGGGTCTTCCCAGCACACCGGGCCCGAACATTTGTCTCATGCATCCAACCTGGGCTAGTGATCTGTTTCACCGTAGATAATATGCATGTTTCAATGCTGTTCTCTCGAGACATCCCACCCTCGCCTTCTTCCACAGAGTCCAAAATTCTGTTCTGTACATCTGTGTCTCTTTTTCTGTTTTGCATATAGGGTTATCATTACCATCTTTCTAAATTCCATATATATGTGTTAGTATACTGTAATGGTCTTTATCTTTCTGGCTTACTTCACTCTGTATAATGGGCTCCAGTTTCATCCATCTCATTAGAACTGATTCAAATGAATTCTTTTTAATGGCTGAGTAATGTTTCATGGTGTATATGTACCACAGCTTCCTTATCCATTCATCTGCTGATGGGCATCTAGGTTGCTTCCATGTCCTGGCTATTATAAACAGTGCTGTAATGAACATTGGGGTGCATGTGTCTCTTTCAGATCTGGTTTCCTTCATCAAGACAGTATGGCACTGACACAAAGACAGAAATATAGATCAATGGACCAGAATAGAAAGCCCAGAGATAAATCCACAAACCTATGGACACCTTATCTTCCACAAAGGAGGCAAGGATATACAATGGAAAAAAGACAACCTCTTTAACAAGTGGTTTTGGGAAAACTGGTCAACCACTTGTAAAAGAATGAAACTAGAACACTTTCTAACACCATACACAAAAATAAACTCAAAATGGATTAAAGATCTAAATGTAAGATCAGAAACTATAAAACTCCTAGAGGAGAACATAGGCAAAACACTCTCCGACATAAATCACAGCAGGATCCTCTATGACCCATCTCCCAGAATATTGGAAATAAAAGCAAAAATAAACAAATGGGACCTAATGAAACTTAAAAGCTTTTGCACAACAAAGGAAACTATAAACAAGGTGAAAAGACAGCCCTCAGATTGGGAGAAAATAATAGCAAACGAAGCAACAAAGGATTAATCTCAAAAATATACAAGCAACTCCTGAAGCTCAATTCCAGAAAAATAAATGACCCAATCAAAAAATGGGTCAAAGATCTAAACAGACATTTCTCCAGAGAAGACATACAGATGGCTAACAAACACATGAAAAGATGCTCAACATCACTCATTATCAGAGAAATGCAAATCAAAACCACAATGAGGTACCATTACACGCCAGTCAGGATGGCTGCTATCCAAAAGTCTACAAACAATAAACGTTGGAGAGGGTGTGGAGAAAAAGGAACCCTCTTACACTGTTGGTGGGAATGCAAACTAGTACAGCCGCTATGGAGAACAGTGTGGAGATTTCTTAAAAAATGGAATTAGAACTGCCATATGACCCAGCCATACTCTTTAATTATATCTCTCGATGACTAATCTGAGTCATCAAATTAGTGAAGGCTAACTTTATGTCATTTACACTCCCAGAATTTGTATTAATAGTAGCATATTAATGGAAGGCTATCTTAGCCATCTTTCAGAAAAAGAATATTAGCTGATTTATAGAAATAAACTTAATAAAGAGGTATATAACAAATATTCACTTTACTACGCTTCATCATTAGTGCTAAGCAGCTCATGAGTCCTTGTACTCTTGGTTTCTGCAGATCTTTCTGAAATTCATAGTAGGATTCGAACATAGGTGAGAGAGGAGATGGGGTGCACTCTGATGCACCAGAAGCCATAATTTTTGCTATCAACTCTCCTCAAGCTCAAGCTCATTTTAATTCTTGGACCTTCATTGACTTTTTTTTTTTTAATGTTGTTCTGGCTTCTTATGGTGACTCTTATCTTCCATGTGTTTTTACTGCCACTGTCTTGGGTCTTTTTTCCCCTTTTCATATTGGTAGGGTGAGTTTTGCAACTGTCTAAGAACAATTTATGATCTAGTATCAGCCATGCTCCAGTGGGGAAACAAAAATGACACTATGTATTTGAACAGAGAGAATTCTGTATGAATCACAAAGTTGTTAGTTAAATAATTGAGAGGATGAAAAGGAGCTATAAGTGCTAATGGAGGTAGAAGTTCCAAGAAATACCTACCACCCTTCTGGAAGAGGCTAGAATTACTGAAACTTAGAAATTGGGAACCAGACCTTGGAAGCTAGCTGGTGCTAGTGTCTCTGAGAAGCAGAACGTGATGAAGCCTGTTCTGCAAGTTTTGGAAAAACTGAAACCTGGATTCAGTATTTTCTATGGGTCAGAACTGCCCTTGCTGAGGTAAAAAAAAAAAAAAGAATTGCTAGGACGATAGTTACAAAGCAAGAGAAAGGCAGAATACCCACAGGAAGCAATCAGGAAGATGCGAGTACCTTCTCCCTCTGGCAGGCTCCCAGTTTCCTTCAGCGCCCCTCATTAGTGAAGTCTAACGTGGATCCAAACTGTGAATGTGTATGTCAGGCACCCGGCCTGTCAGTCACAGTCTGACTCTCTGAGATCCCATGGACTATAGGTAGACCACCAGGCTCTGCTGTCCATGGGATTTCCCAGGCAAGAATACTGGAGTGGGTTGTCATTTCCTTCTCCAGGGAATCTTCCTGACCCAGAGATCAAACCTGGTCTCCTGTTTTGCAGGCCGATTCTTTACTGTCTGAGCCACCAGGAAAGCCAAACTAGCAAAGCGGAAATGTGGATAACCCTCTCAGATTCAATATTAGAACACAGAGATGAAAAAGGTGGTTTGGAGCTGAAAGGTAATTAGTAATTAGCACAGGGGGTCTCACCTCTGCCTTGCACGGTGTCTTCTTCATTCATTCTTTCCGACTTTTAGAACTCTTAACACTGACCTGTCACATTTCCATCCATATAACTTCAATTCCCTGCTTTGCATAAACTATCCTCACAGAGGTTTGCTCATTATTTCTAGTTACTTCTTGGTGATTTTTGTGTTAAAATATTTCCTAATCAGCTGTTTTACTGTATAGGAAAGCAAATTTTATCCCAGCATGGGAATGAAATGGGGTAACCTAGGTTGGCTGCTTTCTCAAGAATTCTTTAGTGGATTACCGGGGGGATACAATTCATACAGAATAGCATATTGAGTAATCCAGTAGGGCAGTGAGCAAAATAATTGCTGGGAATCTCCTAGAGTTAATTATCTAGACAAAGTTTATGCTTCTGCACAAGTGAAAAGTGGATCAGGCAAGGTAAATACATTATATTTTTACTGTGTAAGGTGTTGATTCATTGTGTCTACGGAGTTTTAGCTAGAGAAAAAGACACAAGGATGTGAAAAAGTTGATTCCCCTGGAGGAGCATGATGTGCAGGTAAGCAGAGTGGAAAATCTTTAAGCCCTGTTCAAAGAAAATCACCAAAGCCATTAGTAGCTGAACTCATAAACAGCAATAAAATGATAAACTGTAACAAAGCTGTAGCAATTATCATATCAATTGACCCATATATTTCTCCAATCCATTCCACATACATCATTATAACAAAATATCCAGATGTAATAATTACAGGAAATTTCCAAGTCCTTTGGCAAAATCTCCAGAAGACTTTGGCTCATTCAGAGTCTTACTGCATTAGCAGAAGTTGTAAATGGGCCATTCTGTAGTTAGGAGGCAAGACCTATTGGCTTTGATTCAGTTTTTAAGTGACTCTAAGGGAAATTTCTTACTGGGCTTAATTGCTATGAATTGCTATTTCTGTTTAACCAGAGCACATGATTTTGGTAATATACAATGCTTAAAGTATATAACTAATCATTATCCAACTGTGAAGTGGAAACTGATACCCTTGCTTAACATGGCAATAAAATCTGTCACTTTTTCAGAAAATTGAGAATGTTTCAGTTTTATGAAAAAATGGAATTTTTGCAGATTATATGAAAATATTTTATTGCTCAGAAAGTAGCACCATATCACTTAATATTTTAAAATTATTTCAAATGTAAGAATTCAACTGTTAGTTAATTGGCATGTAATTGTCACATAAGAGTCTATAAATAACTAACTCGGGTCTGGATGCTTAGTTTCTTAGGTTTTGACATGCAGATAAATAAAAGGAAATAGAAAGAAAACTGTGTGCGTGCGTGCTCAGTCATGTCCGACTCTTTGTGACCCCATGGACTATGGCCTCCCAGGTTCCTCCATCCATGGAATTTACCAGGCATTTACTGGACCCATTTACTGGAATGGGTTGCCATTCCCTTTTTCAGAGGATCTTTCTTACCCAGGGATTGAATCTGTATTTCCTGTTGGCTGGTGGATTCTATACCACTGAGCCACCAGGGAAACCCAAAGCAAAAGTCAAGAAGTATTTTTTGACTTTGTATTGGTATTGTATTGATCTTTGAAATTTAAACTCCTGTGTAGGTAAAACAACTTTTTTTTTTTTGGCTTTGAGGAAGAATCTAAGAAAGGGAGTTAAAATGTGTATTTATTTTTATATTATGATCAATACAGTCAATAGCATTAATGAACCACTGAGAACATAGCACTAAAGCTAATCAACTTATAATGGATAAAAATTTGAGATATTAGTAGTTATATATATTAATGTAATGTCATGGGTATCAGGATATTAATTGGAAAACACTAAGTGAAGCAGAAGGGATTTAATGAAGGTAATTGGTTACACATGTGACAAAAGAATTACGACGCCATCGGGTTGGCAAGGCAACTCAGATTTAATAGCTACAAGAAGCCACCATTCCTAGGCTGGAGGGACACAGAACAGAGGTAGTTTTATCAAAGCTCAGGGCACAGGGTTACCTGTGATAAAATGCAATCACAATAGACCTATCAGAGTTGGAGAGAGAGAGAAAAATTAATTGGGAATGCCGCCTGTGGCCCAGAGGAAGGAGTATGGCCGGCTGCCTCTCTGTTTCTTTCCTCTTTTCAAGTGACCTGCTGGTGCTTTCCTGGATCACAAGGAGCCAGAAGCCAAGAGACATGGAAGTCTGGAAATGAAGCTGGCAGGACTCAGCTCCCCATACTCATTTACCCACCTCACCCCATGATACAGAGGCAGGCAAGGAAAGCAGCAGGAAAAGGTCTCAGTGCAAACAAAACCAGGAAGGACCAAGATTAGTAAGTAAATTGTAGAACTTATGAATGAAAGACAAATGTTTCATGCATCCCTTATATATTAACTCTTTATTGGTACCCAGAGCTTCCTTGGTGGCTCAGACAGGAAAAAATCTGTCTGCAATGCGGGAGAGTCAGGTTTGATCCCTGGTTTGGGAAGATCCGCTGGAGAAGGAAATGGCAACCCACTCCAGCATTCTTGCCTGGAGAATCCCATGGACATAGGAGCCTGGTGGGCTACAGTCCATGGGGTCACAAAGAGTCAGACACGACCGGGTGATGGACATACACACTTCATTGCTACTTGAATATTTAGAATACTGTAATAAAATTTCTAGGCTGTCTATTTTTTTTCCTACAGACTACCTAATTTTGGAAGGCGGTAAACGTAAATTTTACAAAATATGTAGAGAAAAAATAAATTGTATCTTCTGTAAAATTTTATAATACTCTGTGAACTTTTTAATGGAAATGTGATTTATTTTTTCTTGTTTGAAAGAGAAAAGTCTCCTAAAATAAGAGCACAGGGGAGGTCAAAGGACTGAGGATAGAACCATGCTTTTGGCACTGCATGAAAAAGAAGAGGTCAGAGGTCCACCATAGAGTCCAGCAGGGTGATGCAACTCCATTTTGATCTGACTAGTGTCATAACCAGAAAGGGGAAGCCGTAGAGTCACACCTCAGAATTGACAGAAAATGCTGGACAGCAAAGAAGTTGGAAACCAAAGTTAGAAATGAGTGCTGCAGTTCCACTGCAGAGAGAGACAGGCTTGCAGAGGCTAAGCTGCCCTTCAAAGGCTCTGACTTCTTTCTGAAGCTCCCAGTCTTGCTGACCTGGGGAAGTGAAACGTTATCAACCAGCCTCCAACTGAAACTTTATATCTGGAAATAGGGTTCTAATAGCAACCAGGTGGTCACTGTACGGTTCTAAGAGCCCTCTGTCCTGTTTATGGCTGACATCTGGTTTGGATAAATCACTCTATATTCTAGGATGAGTCAACAGAGGAAAAAACACCTCAACAAACTGAGGGTATGGAAATACTTTTCAACATTAAAAAGGAATATAATTTAGAAGATGTGGAAAAAATATATACTTGGAAAAGATTTATTATAGGAAAAATTGAAATACATTTAAAAAACTTTCTACATTGAGTTAGTAAAAACTTTTTAAAGAATCAGACTTTATGAAAAGAGTGAGGAAGTATCCGTATAACATAAAAGGTGGAAGTTAAAAAGGAAGCTGGGGAGATGAGAAAACTTTGCAGTTTTTAGTGGGAAATTAAAATAGCATTAAAATCTGCGTTAAACACTAAAAAACAGAATAAACATGCAAGATTAAATCAATTATTAATAAACTTAATAAATGTCCTGAAATAGGATATGATAGAAGAAGGATAATGATAGGGAGATTATTCTGGATAGAAAAGACTTAATTTAGTATTGTATTTCTGAATGAGAAAACAAAACAAGTGCACAAAATAAAAATGCACAATATGATAAGAAGAATACATTCTGAAATAAGGAATACCTGAATGTGATTTTAAAATTTTCCTTATTTACCAGGAGAACATAATGAAAAAACATCTTAGATATATTGGTTAAATTTTTTATTTCAAAAATATTAAATAATAAGTCATGCACAAAAAAAATTTAGATGGAAGAATTTAGCTTTGATGTGTCTTTGTATCTCCAGTTCCTCTTATTGAACCTGCCCCGTTATCCCCATTTATAGATGGAGACACCACGATTAGAAAGATAATTTTCTTAAAATCCTGCAGCATCTGCTGCACAAATATTACCTTGATAAAGCTGGAAGGATTTATAATGTTAAACAAATTATAGGCAAGATTCTTGAAGATTCTGAGCATATTAATTCCTCTAACTTTAGAGATAGATTCCCAAAATATATGAAGGAAAGTCATCATAAAAGAAAGTCAAAGAAATGTGTCTCTGCGTTCAATTGAAGGGCCAGCCTGCTCTGCCCTAAGAAGCTGACTTTAAGAATCAATGGCAAGAAGGCTGAACTGCTGGAAACTATTCCTGATGAATTCATGGCATAATTGGGGTAAAGACATAAGAACTTGGATTGTGAAATAGTGTGTTAAGCAGTACACAAGGATTCACAATAAAAAGCAATAGTCTATGCCCTTCCCTTCTCACCTATAATTCTCTTGCCCAGAGCAATGCTTTTAAGCATTTGTTTCAGTTCTTTTGGCACATGCTCTTTTTCTTCTCAAATATAGGTATATTTAACAATCTTTTTATTATCTCTATTGGTTAAATTTATGTAGGTAGTCAGCTATTTTGAAACCATTAAAATAATATCTTTTTATTCCCTTTCCCCCTCCTATAAGAGTTCCATCATCATCAGTCAAGGGGTGGAAGTCAAATGGAATATGGAAAATATGTTGTAGACGAATGCATGCCAGACAAGAGGGGAATTAAATGAAAGCCCTCAGTAGTCAGTGGACTGTGGGAAAGCGAAGTGGAGAGAGGCAGTAGAAACACCTGTTTACATGCGTCCCCCTAGCTCCTGGCCCTGGGGTGGGGGGTGGAGACCTGTGCGGTTGAGGGAAAGCCAGGGAGTGAGGTCTGCAGAAATGTATTCCTGCACAGACCCTGAAGGATACATGTGGAGGCTTCGTGTGGTTACAGAGAGAAAGAATGTGATTTATGACTTTGTGATATAGAATCGATTCATAAGTCCCTCTGATCTCCCGGGGACAGGGAAGTAGCTGAGATGAAAACCAGCCTGCCTGCTTCTGGGGCCATAGCAGGGAAGTTTGCATGTGAACTAAGGAAGGTGCTGGAGGGGGTCTTTGCTGAGACACGAAGGAGTGGGCAGCCAGAGAGAGCCAAGGCGCAGTGAAGTCAGAAAGGAAAGCTCATCAGGCCTGACAGAGCCAAGAGAACAAAACACAGTTCTTCACTGCAGATGCTAACAGGGGAAGTCCGTGAGTGCCCAGACGAGTAGGGAACAGCCCTGGGGAGGCCTGGTGACCCAGGGGCTGACACCACCTTCTCCTACGAGAGTCCACATCAGGTTAGGCTTAGAGGGAGGGAAAGTAAATGAGAGAGAAGAAATCTTACAGATAGGGCATTTACCTTGAATAAACTGAATTATTTAAAAGAAACATTTTAAAACCAGCACTGAGTTTAACAGGAGCTTTGTTAGAAATATTAGATCAATTTTAGAAAAAACTACATGATTTTGTACTGCTGAGCAGTAGTGAGTCTATATTTCTACACAAATTATGTATTCAAACTTCTATTCATTATCCAGTGTCTTTTATTTTCTCAATTTTGGCCATAATTTCTCTCTTGTCTTTCCCTTTCCCTTTCCTCCTCTTTCCATCTCCCAGAAGGTGTCCCTGTTTCTTTACATGCATATTGCCAATTAGGTAAAAATTGCAGTATGTTCTGTAATCATAACTGAGTCTTTTTATTTAGCTTTTCCTAAACATGAATTCCAAAGGTAGAAACTGTGGGAGCCACCTTCCTGCTTTGACGTATGTACTGCTTGGACTATGTTGTTATTGCTGTTGTTCAGACACCACGTCATGTCTAACTCTTTGCAGCCCCGTGGACTGCAACATGCCTGGTGTCCCTGTCCTTCACTATCTCCTGAAGTTTGTGTTTCTTGCCCTTAATTGAAGATCGTTGTTTTCCTTTTTTGGTTTGAGTACTTTCTTTATCTTTGGACTCTGATTATCTTGTATTGCTTTTTACTTTCCTGAAGTCTTACCTAGTTGCTCTTTAGACGTACTGAACACTTGAATGCTGAGACTTCCTTTATTGAGCTCTTTGATTAGACACTTTGTTTCCTATTTTATGTTTATACTTTCATTTTTTTCCCGTAGAGTAAATCCTTCAGTAAATTATGGAGAGAATATATGTTGGAGATAAATATTCTAATACTTTGCATGTCTAACGATATCTCTATCTTACCAACAGATTTAATAATGATGTAGATAGATAAAATTGTGGACTAATGTGATTTTTTCTACATTTTTGAAGGCATTGGTTCATTATGCTCTACCTATAGTATATCAGTTGGAAACAGATATCAATAGGATTCTCATTACTTTGAACTTAAAACGTTTTTCCCTCTCTTTCTGGATGATTTTATTCTTTGAGATGTAAGGTTGAGATGTAATTGAGATGTAACTGACATACAGCATTATATTAGTTTCACTTTATAACATGATTTGATATGTTTACTGTAAAATGATCACCATGATAAATTTAGTTAACATCTATCACTACACATAGTCAAAATTTTTTTCTTGTGAAACTTTCAAGATCTATTCTCAGAAATTTTCAAATATACAATACAATATTATTAATTATAGTCACTATGCTATATGTTTTGAGGAGGGCATGGCAACCCACTCCAGTATTCTTGCCTGGAGAATCCCCATGGACAGAGGAGGCTGGAGGGCTACAGTCCATGGGGTTGCAAAGAGTTGGACATGACTGAGTGATTAAGCCCAGCATACACACAGCACATACAATGTGTTATATCCCCATAACTTATTTATTTTATAATTGCAAGTTTGTGCATTCTGACCCCCTCACCCATTTCTTCTATCCACCTACTCCCAGGGATAATATTATTCTTGACATACTCAAGTTTCATGTTTCTCTGTCTAACTATGGGTCTTCTTTCATTTGTCTTTCTTTTTGAGAGCTAATCCCATTCTATCTGAAAGCTTATTTCTTCTTGAACTGGGAAAGTTTTGCTTATTTTACTTTAAAAATAGCTTCATCTATCTTAATTTTCTGTTTTCTGTTTGTTGTATTTCTTAGATTTATCTTCCAGGTCTCTTATTTTTGTCACATTTTTCTTCACTTGATTTTGTTTTCACTTTCCTAAAGCTTTCTTAAACTTTATATTTCAACTATTCATTTTTCATTGGCCATGATTTATTTAATATATAATGCTAGAAGTATTCTCAAACTGAAAACTACTCACATGCTAGCACCAAATGGGATTAGTGCCATACAGTGCAATATAGTGGAATTCAAAATTGCCGTGAGAAATATCAATAACCTCAGATATGCAGATGACACCGCACTTATGGCAGAGAGAAGAACTAAAGAGCCTCTTGATGAATGTGAAGGAGGAGAGTGAGAAAGCTGGTTTAAAACTCAACACTCAGAAAATGAAGATCATGGCATACAGTCCCATCACTTCATGGCACATAGATGGGGAAACAGTGGCTAACTTTATTTTCTTGGGCTCCAAAATCACTGCAGATGGTGATTGCAGCATGAAATTAAAAGATTTTTGCTCCTTGGAAGAAAAGCTATGACCAACCTAGACAGCATATTAAAAAGCAGAGACACTACTTTGCTGACAAAGGTCCATCTAGTCAAAGATACAGTTTTCCAGTAGTCATGTATGAATGTGAGAGTTGGACTATAAAGAAAGCTGAGCGCCAAAGAATTGATGCTTTAGAGCTGTGGTGTTGGAGGAGACTTTTGAGAGTCCCTTGGCCTGCAAGGAGATCCAACCAGTCCATCCTAAAGGAAATCAGTCCTGAATATTCATTGGAAGGACTGATGCTGAAGCTGAAACTCCAATACTTTGGCCACCTGATAGGAAGAACTGACTCATTGGAAAAGACCCTGATGCTGGAAAGATTGAAGGCAGAAGGAGAAGGGGAGGACAAAGGACAAGATGGTTGGATGGTATCACCGACCTGATGGACTTGAGTTTGAGCAAGCTCCAGGAGTTGGTGATGGACAGGGAAGTCTAGTGTGCTGCAGTCCATGGGGGAACAAAGAGCCGGACATGACTGAGTCACTAACATAGCTTGCCATCTGCCTCTGAGGATTAGGTTATGTGCTGCAGATGCTGATTTTCAACATCGCCTGGTACGAGTTCAGGGTAGAGGGCAGAGGTGAGGCACTGTGCTCTGGGAAAAACTGGCAAGACAAATCTTCAGAATACTAGACATTAGTATTTTCAGGAGTTGATTTTATGGGCCATATTCTTGTGCTGTGTGTACTGTGCCAAGTAGCTTCAGTCGTGTCCGACTCTGCCACCCCATGGACTATAGCCCACCAGCCTCCTCTGTCCGTGGGATTCTCTAGGCAAGGATACTGGAGTGGATTGTCATGCCCTTCTCCAATTCTTGTACCTCCCCGTATCTAGAAATGCACTAATATCCTTCATGGCGACGACTGTTCCTTGTGACTAGCAAAAGCTTCATGAGACTAGTAGATCCTTTTGGAAAAATATGTGCTTGATTGCATGTATTCCTCCCCAACCAAAATCTCACATGCACTGACCTTCTCCACCTACGTCTTTGGAGCAGTTTCTCAGAGCTATCTGAGGTATTGTTTCCCAGGCTGCGGTCTTCATTTCCCCCCAAATAACACTTAACTCTCAGCTCTCACTTCGTTCCTTTTTTTTAAGTCCACAGGAGGAGAAGAGGGCTAGGAGCAGCAGAAACGTCTCTGGTGCCCCAGTGCTCTTTCCATATGTGGCTGCTCATTACACAAATGCGTACAGTTTGTAAAAAGTCATCAAGCTGCCTGCACTTTTCTCCACCTATACTATACTTGAATGGAAAGTTTAAAAGGATATTGATAAATTGGTAAAAAATAATATTGGCAATGTATTTTACACAAAATGTTAATTCTTTGCTATCTTAAAGGGAGCTGCTCAAAATGAAAGAGAAGAACCTATTTAAAATATAAAAAGAGCAAGAATTAAAAAAAAATCACAAATGAATATATGCAAGCAACTAATAGATATGTTGAAAAGGTTAAAATTCATTGGTAAATAAATGCAAAGTAAGATGGCTATGACTTGTACCTTAAATTGGTAGGAATAAACTGAGGAAAATGCTCCATGCTGGTGAAGGTTTGGGGACATGATCCTTCTGAAGTATTGCAGAGGGTATGAATACTGGTAAAGAAAGAACTGTTTTGAACTGGCCATGACAACAAAAAGTTGATTAAAGAGAATACTACATAGCCTGATATTAAGGTCTAGGAGTTTATCCTTAAGAATTAATTATGAATGTTCATAAATATTCCATATATTGGTTATTTATCAGAATTAAAATTTTTTTAACAACTAAGCCTATTAGAAATGGGCTAATCAATTTGTGTTAAAGTTTTTACAATAAAATTTTGTGCAGCCTTTAAAAATGATACTGTGGATGATTTAATTGCATTCAAAGATGTTAAGGATACATTGTTAAGAAAAAATTTCAAAAACTATATAAATTTGTTCTTGTATACTTTTTCTCCCCTGAAAGGGAATGGAATGAAGCTCATCAAAATATTGGGTTGTGTCTCTCATAGGTGAATTACAAATCATTTTAATTTTTTTAATTTGTTACATTTTCCTGATTTTCAAATGTTTTTATAATCAACCAAAAAGCACTTGTCATTTTTATAAAAGATCTAAAACTTCTTTACATGATAAATTATTTACATTTATAAAACTCTCATTTTTGCTTTTCTATGACAGAGTGCCTTGATTATTTTCATTCATATAGTTTCTGGTGCTACTAAGCACGTCGTTTAAATTTTCATGTTCTACAGTGTTATTTTTATTTGATTCAAATTAAAATAATTACAATTTTAGAAGGAATAAAAAATCAAGAAAAATTTGTCTCGTGCAGGGAGGAAGCCAAATTATATAATTCTAGCACAGAAGCAGTGAGCAGACATTAATTTTTGGTGTCTGCCATTTAAGCAGGAACTATAAATACTCCTTCCAGTTCCTGGGCTAGGTACAGAGGCCAGATATAACACTGCAGGCTACAGAAAGACTTGACCAGGCTTTGGGTTCTGCATCTTTCTTTGGATAATTTAGGATTTAATCAATGGCATACATCAGGCCCTAAGAGGGATGGTATTCCTAACAAAAAGCTAAAGATTTAGTTATAGAATCTTGGTAACAGTAGAAAGTGTGATTTTGAAAGTTAAGTTTATAATTGCAAGTCTGAGTTTCTTTAGACTTGATCTAGCATCTACATTTCACCTAATTTTTTATTCATATGCAATAAAACCACTGATGTAAAACACTTGTGCTATTGCATGAATGATGTTAAAATTGTTTTCTACAGATGCATAAAAAACAGGAGAGTCTCTTGTAAGGGCAAGAGAGAAAGTGCAAGAAGTTAACACTGATAAGAGCATTTCTTATAAATGACTATATATTCCAAAATAGCAAGTGATAATGCTAAATTAAGTCAGCCAACTATGATATTTCCTCTAAGTTGTCATTTTTTCCTTCTAAATCTGGTGAATACAGTAATTATATAAATATAATTATGTAGTCTACCCTAAAGTTAACCTGACTTTAATTTCAAGCTGCATTTTGTTGCTGGTGTGAATTTTAGGCTGTGTAATGTTTTCTTTATTTGTATTACTTAAATAAGTTTTAATTTTCATTTCCAATTTTACCAGCTGATAGGAATGTAATCTTAGTTCAAGGTTCACACACTCCCTGGCCTGGCTTCCAATTAAATTCCAGAGGACTCACAGAGTGGCAGATCGCAGGAGGGGAAGGCCATCTGTTACCTGGTGTTCCCTGGACCTGACGGCAGCTGCTGGGCATGCTCATTGCCATCTGGTCTTTAGTCACCGGTCTCCATAGCTAGCTGTGAGGTCATCCTTTGTCCTACGCACTCTGCCTTGCCAGTTTTCCAGCTACTTCCCAAACCTTTCTAAATTCCATTGCACTTTAGGAAACTGGATCTCTCCGAGTTTCATCACTACTCTGGGATGTATAGAATCATTCTGCTCCTGGGGTTTGGAAAACCTGTCTTCTATATCTCCATATGTTTGTTTGTAGCTACCACTAATAGGTTTCATAAGTGCTCACGAAGATTTTAAATAATCTAAATTTCTCTAATTAACCTTCTAAAAAACCTAGTACAATATTTCTATAAACAGATTTTCTTTCCTTTTTGCCTTCTCTGAAAGTAAACATTTTCTAGGTCCTCTGATGTGTGAGGTATTATGGTAGATAATATATGATATAAAATCAGTATGGCATTTTTGAGAATGTAGGGTGTTGGATATAAAGTTAGGGAGAGAATAACTGAATGTCTGTAGTATTTTAGACATAGTTCATTATACATATTTTTTCCACCAAATTCATATAGTAGATGCTATTATTTTTATTCTAAAGAAAATTCATGCCCTGAGAGGAGTCTTACAGCTGAAAGACACATAATTTCATACAAATGTATCTGATTCCAAAGTCAATGCTATTTCAAGTTAACAGCTCATACATTAGTGTACATGATACCAATTAAGAAGCAGATTCTTCCATCCTATCCCTAGAGATAGAGATATAGACAGTCAAAGGGGGCCCTAGAGTAACAAACAATCAACCAATTTGATGACCCAGTCTGAAGATCATAGTCTGAGCAATTGTATTAAAACATATGTCCTTAGAAAGTAGCAATCTTATATGGGATCATCAGCCCATGCAAAATTCCAATAAAGGTCAACTGAGCTAACTGTATAGTGCACTTACAAAGCCCTCCTTTGACAAGGGAAACTTTGGTTGAAATGTAAATCTGGAAGGTGTGTAATCTGGGTATTAAAAGTTGTCTTCGAGTTGACAGGAGGATGTGATTATTAAAGGATCATGAATGTATGTACAGAGACGATAGCACATAAATGAAGTTCAGCATGGCTAGAGATTATAGTGCAGGGTAAGAAGCGTAGGAGATGGTAACTTTTGCAGTTAGGCTCTGATTAGGTCAGTCACCCTAAATAGATCTGTGAAAAAAATCGCACTGTTTTCAGTAACGTGAAACTTTTTTTAAAGGGCAGTAGTGATGTCAATCAGATCTTGTTTTAGATGATGATAATTAAGGAGTGAGAATAAATGAGACTGGGGTTATAATTCACCTTAGAAAAAACTTGGTTTTGGACAATAAATATAGAAAAAGTATCTGGGAGAATGAATAACAGTGAGAGTAATGAAGGGAACAAATCTCAGAATGTTTTATGTTAAAATTGACTGGATGTGTTAACTAACTGTAGTAGCTAAAGGAAACATTAAGTATTTCTTGAACACTAAATCAAGGAAAGAAGGAACAGTTTTGAATGGAGCGTGTGAGTCTGGGCTTTGATTTAATGTGTTTGAGGTTCTAACAGAGTATCACTGTGGGGCTAGCATTGCACACAGAAATATAGACTTGGAACACAGTAAGGAGATCAAAACTGACACTTGGAAGTATACTTCATGGTGAGTTTATAAAACTATGACTGTGGTTAATATTAAATTTGATATATCAACTAAGATTCTTGTCTCCTGAATTTGGAGAAATATGCTTTAAAGAGATAACTAAAGAAAAATGACCAGTAAAGAGTGTAGAATAGAGTCCCTCAGAAAGGCATGAGAAAAAATATGAAAAGAATACAGGGTCACAAAATTATAAGAGAGGAGATATTAAAAAGAGCAGAATGTTGTAGCGTGGTCAGGATTTATGGGGTCATCTGATTTGACAATTAAATTATCATTAAGCAGCTTTATGAAGGTTTAAAACTCAACATTCAAAAAACTAAGATCATGGCACCTGGTTCCATCACTTCATGGCAAATAGATGGGAAAAAGAGGAAACAGTAACAGGCTTAATTTTGGGGGGGCTCCAAAATCACTACAGATGGTGACTTCAGCCATGAAATTAAAAGCTATGACCAACCTAGACAGCATCCTTTATGGTCTAACTCTCAAAAGTCTTCTCCAACAACACAGTTTGAAAGCATCAGTTCTTCAGTACTCAGCATACCTTACTTTGTCGACAAAGGTCCATATAGTCAAAGTGATGGTTCTTTCAGTAGTCATGTATGGATGTGAGAGTTAGACCATAAAGGATGCTGAGTACCAAAGAACTGATGCTTTCAAACTGTGTTGTTGGAGAAGACTTTTGAGAGTCCCTTGGACTGCAAGGAGATCAAACTAGTTAATCCTAAAGGAAATCAATCCTGAATATTCATCAGAATGACTGATGATAAAGCTGAAGCTCCAATACTTTGGCCACCTGATGCGAAGAACCAACTCATTGGAAAAGACCCTGATGCTGGGAAAGATTGAGGGCAGGAGGAGAAGGGGACGACAGAGGATGAAATGGCTAGATGGCATCACTGACTCAATGGACATGAGTTTGAGCAGGCTCTGGGAGATGGTGAAGGGCAGGGAGGCCTGGCATTCTGCAGTCCATGGAGTCGCAAAAAGTCAGACACCACTGAGTGACTGAATGACTATGAAGCAGCTTTAATAATGAAAAATTTTAGCAGAGTGGACAAAAAATCCTGGTGGCAATGGGTTGGTGAGTCTAGATTAAGAAAGGAAGTGTAGTCTGCAAATCTAGAAGACATCTTCAAGGAAAGCAGGGCTGTGAGTTAGAGATAAGGAATCCATTGGTTGGAGGAAAACACAGGGTAAGGACAGGATGTGATTTAAGAACTGAATAAATTTATTATGTTTATAAACTGAGATGAAGATAATTAGTCAAGAAACAGATTGAATTAAAGGAATAGAAGAGGAAGCAGATGACTGGACAAATGAAGAAAGAATGAAATTAAGAGATTAAGTGAAGGGGAAAGGATAGAAGTTTTTGAATACAGATAATCACCTTTGTGGTTTCCCTGGTGGCTCAGATGGTAAAGAATTCTCCTGCAGTGCAGAAGACTGAGGTTCGATTCCCGGGTTGGGAAGATCCCCAGAGCAGAGAATGGCTACCCACTCCAGTATTCTTGCCTGGAGAATTCCACAGATGGGGGAACCTGGCGGGCTACAATCCATGGGTTGCAGAGTCCGACAGGACTGTGTGATTAACACTATGTTATACTAATTAGCTGTAGAGTGCTCTGTGTCAGGCCTTGGAATATCTCTCTTAATTTTTGCAATAACTTTAAGGTGTATATTTTTATACCTGTTTCACAGATGAAGAAACTGAGGTGATAGAGAATTGACTTAAGGATACCCAGTAAGAAAATAGCAAATCATAATTATTATTATTTTGCTTTTTTTGTTGTCTTCTTTTGTGTCAGAAGGTAAATAGCAAAGAATGGGGAATTAAACATTTGAGAAAAAAAGAAAAGGAATTTGATGGAATTTAGTTGCACATTTTTTAAATAAACAAGAAAGTGAAGTTATTTGATAATAAATTTGGCTGTATCTAGAGATGGGCAAAGGTCAAAACTACTGGAAAGGGTTATTGAAGAGATAATATATTTGAGGTAAGTAAAATAATAATTAACAATTAATGTTCATTATTCAGTGCAGCTAGATTTCATGGTTTATAGTGCCTTCAGCTGGCATAATCATGTGAATTTTCTCCTGTTCTGCTTAGGCATTTGAAATAGGTATGGAGAAATAGCAGTACTAACACAGATTTGGGAACTGCTGAGGTATGTAAAGCAGAGATCAATTCTTGAGAGCAAGGTTGACCATGGTCAGGATGGGTAAGAAATTGAGTGAGGTCAGGAGAGGAACTGGGAGACAGGACTAGATGAGAGGGACTGGACACATAGGAAAGGTCAAACTTTGAAGGATACACATTGGGAGGTTTAATGTGGGCAGCTGAAATGGAGATGATGGTCCTTAGGGTCAAGATGTTTTGACACTTAGGGGCTCTGGTGTTACAAATGTTATCAATGTGAGAATTCATATAAATTGTAGTAGAGTGAAGAGTGGACATTAATTATGTAATCCAGTTGCCAAAACTGAAGATTGTAGAGTACTGTGTTCGTAAGTAGATCATTTAGATGATGGACAGAGAAAGTATTGTGACTATATCTTGTAGACTGTGAAACAGAGGAAATGGAAAGAGAATAGAGAATAAAAGGATGTCAGCTTGTTATTCTTATGAGAAGAAAATTTATATGACGTATTAAGCATTTTAAGCAAGTGGTAAATTAATTTATCCTTAAAATAATTGTGAAGTCAGCAATTTCTGATGAATTAAAGAAGGACAATTTATTTATAGAGTTACTTAAGGCTAGATCTTAATATATGAATCCAGGAGAATTAGATTAGTATTGAGGTATTTAAATTACTTCCATTAATATAGATCATTGCAGAAATAACAAAGTGGAAATTTTGTGGTCTTCAACTTACAAATAAATTAAGTAAGAGTGGTGAAACTAAATAGACAGTAATGGTCAAGAGTGTGAGTTAAATATTGGCTCTGTTACCTTGGATCCTACTGAATGACTTAAATTATCTTTCTAAGAGCTTTGGTACTGAGTATGGTTAGGGCCAAAAATGTGACAAAGAAGTAAGCTTTTGCTACGATAAAAAGGCAAGCAAATTCCATTTTATTTGGAGTTCAGATCACTTCTCAAGTCTGTAAGTTACTCATTAAAGTCTTATAATTCATTTCTGCCCCCCCCCCCCAAATAATATTTAAAGTCTGGAGTTATTTGAGTTAAAATGTTTTTCAGTTTCAAATTTTCAGTTGCAAGACTTTCTGTGGTATCTTTTTTTTTTTAAGGAGGAAATCTCCACTTTTGATTTGTATAAAATAGGTTCCATTAAAGTTTGAACAGGAAGTTTTAGAGAGAACTTATTGACAGTGTGCCTGCAATAAAAATAATTGCAAGTATTAGGTATTGCATCTTCTATCAAAATGGGATCTATCTGGAAAGAGCTTAATGATCACCTCATCATGTAAGCTTCTTGCTTGAGCTGTGTAGCTTGCTTTGGTGATACAGACTGATTACAATAACAAAAACCATACCTTATTATAAGTGTCTTTTCCATCACACAGCAGTATTTTGGGTTTGTAGTTCAGTCATAACAAATATGTGGCTGAATAAAATTTGAGATATATCAGGCCTCAATCTGGGAGAATGCAGGGGAGAAAGTTTCACTTGTTTGTTCAATGTTACTCTAGAAGGAATAATACCACAAGATATATTGTTGTTGAATTAACAATTTGCTTTGGATTAAATACTCTACAATATAATACACTACCCTTTTTTTCTTTTTCTTTTGAAACAATTTCAGACTTACAGAAAGCTGTGAAAATTTTATAGAGTTTGTATATGAGGAGCTACCCCTCACCCAAGGTCAGGGGTGGCAACCGAGAGCGCAGGCTTGGACAGCGCAGGAGCGGCTCAGAGGAGCTTCCCCACGTCCGAGGTCAGGGGCAGCGCGGACGCAGGAGGGCCGAGAGGAGCTACTCCACGTTCATGGTCAGGAGGGGCCCTGAGAAGATACCCCTCGTCCAAGGTAAGGAGCAGCGGCTGCCCTTTGCTGGAGCAGCCGTGAAGAGATACCCCATGTCCAAGGTAAGAGAAAATCAAGTAAGATGGTAGGTGTTGTGAGAGGGCATCAGAGGGCAGGCACACTGAAACCATAATCACAGAAAACTAGCCAATCTGATCACAGGACCACAGCCTTGTCTAACTCAGTGAAACTAAGCCATGCCGTGTAGGGCCACCCAAGGCAGACGGGTCATGGTGGAGAGGTCTGACAGAATGTGGTCCACTGGAGAAGGGAATGGCAAACCACTTCAGTATGCTTCCCTTGAGAACCCCATGAACGGTATGAAAAGGCAAAATGATAGGATGCTGAAAGAGGAACTCCCCAGGTCGGTAGGTGCCCAATATGCTACTGGAGATCAGTGGAGAAATAACTCCAGAGAGAATGGAGAGATGAAGCCAAAGCAAAAACAATACCCAGTTGTGGATGGGACTGGTGATAGAAGCAAGGTCTGATGCTGTAAAGAGCAATATTGCATAGGAACCTGGAATGTTAGGTCCATGAATCAAGGCAAATTGGAAGTGGTCAAGCAGGAGATGGCAAGAGTGAATGTCGACATTCTAGGAATCAGAGAACTAAAATGGACTGGAATGGGTGAATTTAACTCAGATGACCATTATATCTACTACTGTGGGCAGGAATCCCTTAGAAGAAATGGAGTAGCCATCATGGTCAACAAGAGTCTGAAGTGCAGTACTTGGATGCAATATCAAAAATGAAAGAATGATCTCTGTTCATTTCCAAGGCAAACCATTCAATATCACAGTAATCCAAGCCTATGCCACAACCAGTAATGCTGAAGAAACTGAAATTGAACAGTTCTTTGAAGATCTACAAGACCTTTTAGAACTAACACCCAAAAAAGATGTCCTTTTCATTATAGGGGACTGGAATGCAGAAGTAGGAAGTCAAGAAACACCTGGAGTAACAGGCACATTTGGCCCTGGAGTACAGAATGAAGCAGGGCAAAGGATAATAGAGTTTTGCTAAGAGAACACACTGCTCTTAGCAAACACCTTCTTCCAGCAGCACAAGAGAAGACTCTACACATGGATAGCATCAGATGGCCAACACCGAAATCAGACTGATTATATTCTTTGCAACCAAAGATGGAGATACTGTATACAGTCAGCAAAAACAAGACCGGGAGACAACTGTGGCTCAGATAATGAACTCCTTGGCACCAAATTCAGACTTAAACTGAAGAAAGTAGGGAAAACCACTAGAGTTTTCAGGTATGACCTAAATCAAATCCCTTATGACTATACAGTGGAAGTGAGAAATAGATTTAAGGGACTAGATCTGATAGACAGACAGCCTGATGAACTATGGACGGAGGTTCATGACATTGTACAGGAGACAGGGATCAAGACCATCCCCATGGAAAAAAAATGGTTGTCTGAAGAGGCCTTACAAATAGCTGTGAAAAGAAGAGAAGCGAAAAGCAAAGGAGATAAGGAAAGATATTCCCCTTTGAATGCAGAGTTCCAAAGAATAGCAAGAAGAGATAAGAAAGCCTTCCTCAGCGATCAATGCAAAGAAATAGAGGAAAGCAACAGAATGGGAAAGACTAGAGATCTCTTTAAGAAAATTAGAGATATCAAGGGAACATTTCATACAAAGATGGATTTGATAAAGGACAGAAATGATATGGACATAACAGAAGCAGAAGATATTAAGAAGAGGTGGCAAGAATACATAGAAGAACTGTACACAAAAGATCTTCACGACCCAGATAATCACAATAGTGTGATCACTCACCTAGAGCCAGACATCCTGGAATGTGAAGTCAAGTGGGCCTTAGAAAGCATCACTATGAATAAAGCTAGTGGATGTGATGGAATTCCAGTTGAGCTATTTCAAATCCTGAAAGATGATGCTGTGAAAGTGCTGCACTCAATATGCCAGCAAATTTGGAAAACTCAGCAGTGGTCACAGGACTGGAAAAGGTCCGTTTTCATTCCAGTCCCTAAGAAAGGCAATCCCAAAGAATGCTCAAACTACTGCACAATTGCACTCATCTCACACGCTAGTAAAGTATTGCTCAAGATTCTCCAAGCCAGGCTTCAGCAATACATGAACCATGAAATTCCAGATATTCAAGCTGGTTTTAGAAAAGGCAGAGGAACCAGAGATCAAATTGCCAACAATAGCTGGATCATTGAAAAAGCAAGAGAGTTCCAGAAAAACTTCTATTTCTGCTTTATTGACTATGCCAAAGCCTTTGACTGTGTAAATCACAATACACTGTGGAAAATTCTGAAAGAGATGGGAATACCAGACCACCTGGCATGCCTCTTGAGAAACCTGTATGCAGGTCAAGAAGCAACAGTTAGAACTGGACATGGAACAACAGACTGGTTCCAAATAGGAGAAGGAGTACATCAAGACTGTGTATTGTCACCCTGCTTATTTAGCTTTTATGCAGAGTACATCATGAGAAACTCTGGGCTGGAAGAAGCACACGCTGGAATCAAGATTGCAGGGAGAAATATCAATAACCTCAGATATGCAGATGATACCACCCTTATGGCAGAAAGTGAAGAGGAACTAAAAAGCCTCTTGAAGAAAGTGAAAGAGGACAGTAAAAAAGTTGGCTTAAAGCTCAACATTCAGAAGACTAAGATCATGGCATCTGGTTCCATCACTTCATGGGAAATAGATAGGAAGACAGTGGGAACAGTGTCAGACTTTATTTTGGGGGCTCCAAAATCACTGCAGATGGTGATTGCAGCCATGAAATTAAAAGACACTTACTCTTTGGAAGAAAAGTTATGACCAACCTAGATAGCATATTAAAAAGCAGAGACATTACTTGGCCAACAAAGGTCTGTCTAGTCAAGGCTATGGTTTTTCCAGTGGTCATGTATGGATGTGAGAGTTGGACATGTATGGATGTGAGAGTTGGACTGTGAAGAAAGCTGAGCACTGAAGAATTGATGCTTTTGGACTGTGGTGTTGGAGAAGACTCTTGAGAGTCCCTTGGACTGCAAGGAGATCCAACCAGTCCATCCTAAAAGAGATCAGTCCTGGGTGTTCATTGGCAGGACTGATGCTGAAGCTGAAACTCCAATACTTTGGCCACCTCAAGCAAGGAGTGACTCATTGGAAAAGATCCTGATGCTGGGAGGGATTGAGGGCAGGAGGAGAAGGGGATGACAGAGGATGAGATTGTTGGATGGCATCACTGACTTGATGGAGATGGGTTTGAGTAACCTCCGGGAGTTGGTGATGGACAGGGAGGCGTGGCGTGCTGCGATTCATGGGGTCACAAAGAGTCGGACACGACTGAGCAACTGAACTGAACTGAACTGATATATGCCCTTCTCTTGAACTTCCTCTTGTTGTTTGTTCATTAAGTTGTGTCTGACTCTTCTGTGACGCTGTGGACCAGACCAGGCTTCTCTGTCCATGTGATTTCCCAGGCAAGAAGAGTGGAGTGAGTTGCCATTTCATTCTCCAGGGGATCTTCCCTCCCCAGGGATCAAACCTGGTTCTCCTGCATTGGCAGGCAGATTCTTTACCACTGAGCCAGCAGGGAAGCCTGAGCTTCCTCTTGTGTTAACTATTTCTATAACCATAGAACAGTTGTTGTTAAAATTAACATAATGCTATTATCTAAATTATAGACTTTATTCAAATTTAGTCTAAATTATAGATCTTATTCCAATTCACTATTTTTTTCTGCTAATATATTTACTTCTGTACCAGAATCTGACATAGATTTTTATGTTGCGTTTAGTTTTTGTTTCCATATTCCTCTTCAATATGTGACAGTTCCTCATTTTCTTCTTGTGTTTCACTCTTTGACTATTTTGATGAGTACATATCAGTTGTTTTGTAGAATGTCTCTGCATTTGACTTTGTCTGATGTTTTCTTGTGTTAGGTAGTTAGCATAGGAAAAAGGAGTCCAGAATGGCGGTGGCTAATAGACAAGGAAGGGATAAGCCCATGAAAACAGAACAAAGGAAGGTCCAAGGACCGGTGTGAGGACCTCAGGTACTCTTGGCTAGCCCAATTTACATAGGGCAGGCCCGGGGGAGGAAAAAAACATATAAAAAGAGGAGCCAAAGAGCCGGGAGTCTCTCTCCTGATCTGTCTCTCTCATGCACATGCGCTTTCTCTCACTCTCTCGCTTTCGCTCTCGCTCTTCTCTTTGTGTCTTTTGGGTCCGCATGCCCTCATGCCTCAAGGATATATTTTTCTTCATTTTCTAAATAAAACTGAGGTGTAACATGGAGTTGTAACACTGGTCTATCCAAGAGCTGTGACACTGGTCTGCTTGAGAGCTGTGATACTGGCCTGTCCAAGGGCTGTAATGCTGGTCTGCCGCTTCAAATTTTTGTTGTGACGAGACAGAACCAAGGAAATTACAAACTCCCCCAGCATCTATGGTGCCTGACTCTGGTTTAACCTGGCTGAAACAACCTCAGCATGCCCCCCCCTCCCCCGCAAGGAGGAGGCCAAGCGCAGCAGGAGCCCAACTCAGTGAAATTCCTGCAGTGGAAGCTGAACGCAAAGAAAACCCAGCACAGGGGAAGTGACAACAAGCCCAGTGTGCTGGAAACCTGGACAGTGAAAAACAAACTCAGCAGAAAGCTCGTGAAGCTCAGTCTCAGATTCCAGAAGAACTCTGGTTAAGGTAGGAGAGCCTCGATCCTATGGCTGGAAGGACATATGCCTAGGAAAATCTTAATTCCTTCACAGTCTCTTGTTTCTTGTTTCCTTGAACCTCCCTGCGAGCAGGCAAGTGGCGCTGGGGGCAACTGAGGGACTCTGGAGGGGCTACTCCCCAGTGTGTCCTGAAGACTGCACTGTCTGCTGAGCCCCAGTAGCTGCTTCCAAGGCTGGTGGGGGTTCTTCTGTCCTTAATCTTCGTTGTGCCAAGGATCAGGCCAATGAAAACTGTAAGCACAGAGCGGCTATTTAGCAGATTTTCCAACAGGTTATGAAGAGGATTCCTTGAAATGTTTTTCCCACTGCATTTTCCTCCCGTCCTTCAACTCATCTCTCCCAGGACTTGAGCCTGGCCAAAACCCATGATGCCTGGCTTCAGGACCTAATGAAGCTCAGGCTCTGATGTCTCATTGCAGAAATTCAGTGAGAGACACAGCGATAGATAAGAGGTGGATTTGTTAGGATTCAGAGAGAAGCACACCCCATAGGGCCATCACAGAGGGCAGGTGCTTCGGCCATGGAATGTGGTATGGCTAGTTTTTGCTATCTGGGTGAATTCATATGCTAATGAGTGTGAGGATCATCTCAACCATTGGGGAACCTCCCGCTTCTCTGTCTCTTGACATTGCCTTGGACCTGTCCTGCCACCTCTGGGTGTGTCATTTAGCTTACACATGGGGGATCAAGTTTTAGTTTGACTTTAATCAGTTTATGTTATGCCCTTGGGCTGTATCAGTCTTTCAAAAGTTGTACCATGTCCCCTTCCCTCCTTCAGGCTCTTTTCCTGAGCCACATCCAGGCCCACAGTGTTGGCTCTACAATCTTCTGGAGGGGCAACCAGAAAATAGCTGGCTCTTGGGAGGGAAATTCTGTGTAATATCCAATCCCTCCAGGTATTCAGGCCTTCATCTTCCTAGTCTCCTACAACATGAGCAACATCAGCATCTCTCAGTGGACCCACTAGGGCGGGTGACAGGCACACAGTGCCTGCGAGAAGTCCCTATGTCGGTGTCCCTTCAAAGGCAATTGGGCTTCCAGGGATAATGTTTGCCACTTTGGGACTTAGCCCTGCAGACTGTTTGGGCCCAAACCCTTACCACCCTTCTCCTAAAGTTACAAACATAACCCTGAACCAAATCTCCACTCCACTCTTATGGGACATCTGGTCTGTTGCCTCTTATCAATTTGTCCTTAAGCCACTTACTAGCTCCTACAACCAGGACCCTGCCCCTTATAGGCAACATTGCTCCACCCCACCTATTATTAAAATACTCTTAATGTCCCTGACAGGGTCAGATAATCCACTCCTTTGTCATGACTTCTGTTATTACCTAAACTGGGTCTATGACAATGAAATGTTTATCACTGAAAAACCCTAAGCTGCTCTTACAGAGGATTAGGGAAGGAAATCAGTGACTTACAATCCCTTAGAGCACTAAGAGGATAAGGCTTATGACTATTTCACCAGGTTTGAAGTCTCAGGGCACAGGCTTGGATTGCTTAACATCATGCTATCTATTACCATTGGCAGTAAACAAACTGGCAATGAGTTAAAATTACAACCCCTTAATCCTACACAACACTGGTCACACTGGAGACCTTCAGTTCAGTTCTCTTCAGTTCAGTCGCTCAGTCATGTCTGACTCTTTGCGACCCCATGAATCACAGTACGCCAGGCCTCCCTGTCCATCACCAACTCCTGAAGTTTAAAAAAACTCATGTACATCGAGTCAGTGATGCCATCCAGCCATCTCTTCTTCTGTCGTCCCCTTCTCCTCCTGCCCCCAATCCTTCCCAGCATCAGGGTCTTTTCCAGTGAGTCAGGTCTTCGCATCAGGTGGCCAAAATATGGGAATTTCAGCTTCAGCATCAGTCCTTCCAATGAACACCAAGGACTGATCTCTTTTAGGATGGACCAGTTGGATCTCCTTGCAGTTCAAGGGACTCTCAAGAGTCTTCTCCCAACACCACAGTCCAAAAGCATCAATTCTTCGCCGCTCAGCTTTCTTCACAGTCCAACTCTCACATCCATACATGACCACTGGAAAAACCATAGCCTTGACTAGACGGACCTTTGTTGGCAAAGTAATGTCTCTGCTTTTTAATATGCTATCTAGGTTGGTCATAACTTTCCTTCCAAGGAGTAAGTGTCTTTTAATTTCATGGCTGCAGTCACCATCTGCAGTGATTTTGGAGTCCAAAAAAATAAAGTCTGACTCTGTTTTCACTGTCTCCCCATCTATTTCCCATGAAGTGATGAGACCATATGCCATGATCTTAGTTTTCTGAATGGTGAGCTTTAAGCCAACTTTTCCACTCTCCTCTTTCACTTTCATCAAGAGGCTTTTTAGTTCCTCTTCACTTTCTGCCATAAGGGTGGAGTCATCTGCATATCTGAGGTTATTGATATTTCTCCCTGCAATCTTGATTCCAGCGTGTGCTTCTTCCAGCCCAGCATTTTTCATGATGTAGTCTGCACATAAGTTAAAGAAGCAGGGGAACAATATACAGCCTTGACGTACTCCTTTTCCTATTTGGAACCAGTCTGTTGTTCCATGTACAGTTCTAACAATTGCTTCTTGACCTGCCTAGAGTTTTCTCAAGAGGCAGGTCAGGTGGTCTGGTATTTCCATCTCTTTCAGAATTTTCCACAGTGTATTGTGATCCACACAGTCAAAGGCTTTGGCATAGTCAATAAAGCAGAAATAGATGTTTTTCTGGAACTCTCTTTCTTTTTTGATCATCCTTAGTCAGAAGAAAACTTGGACATGGCGGATCTCTGTGCATTTCTCTTGTCTTTTGCAGAATAATTCTAGCTGCAGGATGGTATTGTAATTTAAACTCCCATCCTCAGGCCAGTGTTCCTTGTCCTCTAGAGGATACTGTGGCCATGCAGTTGCATAAAGAAGTTTAATTGACTTTTCCTTAGAGTTAGAGGATCAGACATCTTCCAGTTATCAAAGATGCATCTCAAAGGCATCAGTCAGGAAGTGGATTGGTTATTTCCCATCTGAAAGACAGTGATGACAGGGAGGAAAAAAAAAAAACAAACTAATAGGCCTCCTTCTATTTTATGGGTGGACTTCCCTAGGGGTGAGTCTTTATGAAGCTTATCCTACCCAGTAATGTTGCACCCTGAGAGCTGGGTGTCCCCAGGTCAGGGTGCAGATCCCCAGGCAGACTGTGGCATGACAGCTTCCTGGAGATCAAATCCCTGGGCCGGCTGAGGCAGGTCCGCCTCCCGAGAATTGGGTCCCTGGACAGGTTGAGGCATGTCGACTTCCTTGAACCCCTGGACTGGCGGATCCCTGAGCAGGTTGAGGTGTGACAACTTTCCGAGGACCAGATACCTAGGCAGGTTGAGGCAGGTCGACTTCCTGGGACCTCCAGACTGGAGTTGGGTAACCCCAAGTTCTCCAGAATGACCAGTGCTAGGTAGAATTAAGGGGTTGTGATCTTAACTCATTGCTGGTTCATTTACTGTGGATGGGCATAGATATCATGATGTAAAGTAATCCAAGCCTGTGCTCTGAGATTGGGAAGCTGGTGAAACAGCCATTAAGCCTTATCCTCTTATTGCTTTTAGGGAAAGTAAGTCAGTAATTTCCTCCCTTAGTCCTCCATAAGAGCAGTTTAGGATATTTCCAATAGTAAGCATTTTTATTGTCATAGACCCACTTTAGGTAATAGCAGAAATTGTGACCAAGGAGTGGGTTATCTGGTCCCACTCTTAATGTTAGGGACATTAAGAGTATTTTAATAATAAGCGGGGTGGAGCAATGTTGTCTACAAGGGGCCAGGGTCCTGGTTGTAGAAGTTAGTAAGTGGCTTAAGAACAAATTGATAAGAGGCAACAGACCAGATGTCCCACAAAAATGGAGTGGACATTTTGTCCAGGGGTATGTTTGTAACTTTAGGAAAAGGGTGGTAAGAGTTTGGGCCCAAACGGTCTGCAGGGTTAACTCCCAAGTGGCAAACATTATCCCTGGAAGCCCAACTGCCCTTGAAATGATGCAACCAATAGATGGACTTCTTGCAGGCATTGTGTGCCTGTCACCCGCCCTAGTGGGTTCACTGAGAGATGCTGTTGTTGCACGTGTTGTAGGACACATGGAAGATGACGGCCTGAATACCTGGAGGGATTGGATATTATACAGTATTTCCCTCCCAAGGACCAGCTATTTTCTGGTTGACCATCCAGAAGATTGTAGAGGCAACATTATGGGCCCGGATGTGGCTCAGGAAAAGAGTATGAAATAGGAGGAAAGAGTGCCGGGCACAGCTTTTGAAAAAATGACATAGCCCAAGGGCATAGCATAAACCGATTAAAATCAAATGGATCCAAGAGGACAAATCAAGTTCAAGTAAACCTTGATCCTCAATATGCAAGCCGAATGACACACCCAGAGGTGGCAGGACAGTTCCAAGTCACTGTCAAAAGACAGAGGAGTGGTTCCCTGATTGTTGGAATGATCCTCATACTCATCAGCATATGAAATTACCCAGCTAGCAAAAACTAGCCACACCACATTCCATGACTGTTGCACTCCCTTCTGTGATGGCTGACACTCTTGGAGTGTGCCTTTCTTCGAATCTGAACAAATCCACCGCTTACCTATCTCTGTGTCTCTCATGAATTTTTGCAATGAGACATCAAAAGCCTGAGCTTCATTAGGTCCTGAAGCCAGGCATCATGGGTTGGCCAGGCTCAAGCCCCAGGAGAGAGGGCTGAAAGACAGGAGGAAAAAGCAGTGGGAAAAACGTGTCGAGGAATCCCCTTCATAACCTGCTGGAAAATCTGCTAAATACTTGACCTGTGCTCACAGTTTTCATTGGCCTGATCCTTGGCACAAAGAAAATTAAGGACAGAACCCCCATCCACTTGGGCAACAACTACTAAGTAGCCCCTGCCACTTCGTGAGAAGTTCCTCAATCGCAGCCACTGCCGCTAGGCTGTTTGTGGTGGGTTGGAGGAAACAAGAAATGAGAGATTGTAAAGGAATTAAGATTTTTTAGCCACATGTCCTTCCAGCCATAGGAGTGAGGACCTCCTTCCTTAACCAGAGGTCTTCTGGAATCTGAGACTGAGCCATGTAAGCTTTCTGCGAAATTTGTTTTTTCTGTCCCAGTTTCCAGCATGCTGGGCTTCTTGTCACTTCCATTGCACTGAGTTTTCTTTGCGTTCATCTTCCACTGCAGGAGCTTTCACCGAGTTGGGCTTCTGCTGTGCTTGGCCTCTGCCTTGCAAGGACCAAGCCAAAGTTGTTTCAGCTAGGTTAAAACCCGAGAAACAGCACCATATATGTCAGGGACGTTTGTAATTTCCTCGGCTCTGTCTCGCTACAGCAAAAATTTGAAGTGATGGGCGGACCAATGTTACAGCTCAATTTTATTTGGCAAGCAAAGGAAAATACATCCTCTAGGGATGAGGGCAGGCCAACACAAAAGATGCAAAGAGAAGAGAGAGAAAGCTCAATTTTGGCTTCTCTTTTTATATGTTTTTTCCTCCTCCTCCTGAGCCTGCTCTTTGTAAACTGGGCTAACCAGGAGGGCTGTTCTCTTCACCTGAGGTTCTCACTCTGGTCCTCGGACCTTCCTTTGTTCTATTTTCATGGGCTTTTCCCTACTTTGTCTTTTAGCCACCGCCATTCTGGACTCCTTTTTTCTATTCTAACTACCTAATAATAGGGATTTAGGTTAATGCCTCATTACTGGAACCTATAAAAACTACTTAATGCTATTTCAGCATGGATTTAAAAAGTTCAAATAATAATTTAGTCAAGCTCTTTTATCATAAGTCTTGGCTCACTTCCTAGAAATCTAACTGAATGATTATTAGAAACTAAAAGGACTCCGATTGGCTATTTGAACATTTTAAATATATATTTCGTTAAATCTCTTACCCATATGCCCATTTGTTTCATAGGTGCAAAATGCAGATATAAAGTGTCTGGTAATATTATTGTTCAGAGATGGTCTCTTCAAAACAGACTTTCAAAAAATAAGTTTAATAAAATAGCATTGAATGAGTTTGAATAATAATATTAATAAAATCTAAAGAGTTTTTTTTTCTTTCCCACATTAACTCCAAACATTAGGTAATTTTAATTGACAAGCAGCAGTACACATATTAAACGTAATTCTCAAGGCATGAAAATAAATATTATTTAATCCTATACCGTATCTCCACATAATGATGCCTAGTTTGAGATTCTAAAAATTTTAAAGTGGCTATTTAAATACCTCCTAGGCATGGAGCTTTGTCATTCTGTATAGCTTTATATCTCTTTTCCTGGCATTAAATCTTCAAATTCAGTGTCCCTATATAAAAAATTTTAACAAGACCTCAGCACTTTGTTAGTTATAAAACACATACTCTTTAAATTTATCTTAAAATATAGATTTTTATATTATGGTTATATTTCATAGTTGTGTAACATGGAAGCAATCTTCTATTTATTTTATTTTGGATGAAGATATCAAATATTAGCAAATATAGATATACGTTTGCACCTATTTACATGCTTTTTATTTTTTCACTTTTTTGATGCCTCTGTAAACACTGCATAGTACAAAAGAAATCGCAAAATAGAGATATCCCAGAAAGTTATCAGATTTAATGTTGTTCTAATAACCAAAGCAATCTATTTAAAGATACCCGAATTGGTATGTATAGTTGCTAAGCAACAGACTAGAAAAACCTACAGCAAGTTTAACTTGGAATGTGTGGCTTGGTCTATAATCTAGACTAGTCACATCATCAGCCTCTGGCAAGGTTATACTTTGGATGGCAATATCAAATTTTCAGGAATATATTTTGTATCATTAAAATATTGGCATCCAGTTCTAGAATAAGATGCCATAGATTCATTCCCCACTGTTTCTCCCCTCTAAATATGACTAAATACCCAGAAGATCATTCAATAGACAGTAATAAAATGATTCTGGAAACTTGAAAGAAGAACATGAACTGCTTAGGGACCTTAGGACTTGAAAATAGGAAAATGATAGAGACATTCAATAAAATTAAAAGCCAATTCTTTAAAAAAAGAAGTCAGTACAGTTGATAAAACTCTACCAAGATTGGCAAAGATAAATTTTGAATTTTGAATATTCATCTTCATTCATTTTATCCTATGCACATGAGGAGTTCTGGATCATAAACAGATTTCTCATTAAATACCTTATAGCAAATAAATACATCCTATTTACCTCCTTCCCACATTTTCCCTCATCCATATCCTTAGGGAAATGTGATAACTCAGGTAAATTGTCTTACATGAATAGATGGATACCCTGCAGGTGGGAGAAAATGCAGAATGATTTTTCACTGCTTAATAAAAGGAAAGGAGGCAGCTGCTCCCCTTACTTTAGAGAATATCTTCTTACTGCGACTGTTTGGTATGTGAATAATGTCTTTCCAGAAGCCAGACAGTCCTATTTGCCTCATACCTATAGATGTCTCCAAGTTTCTAGCCTCATTTCTTATTGAAATATAAATATCTAAGGAAATGATATTGTAGAATTCCTGGACTTTTGGAGCTTAACCTCAGAACCTAGTTCAGGGCAATAGCCACCAGTTCTATCTAGAAAATAAAAGAAATTTTTATTATTCTTCCTGATCACTGTAATTAGCAAGGGCCAGAGGATATAGATATCATTGTTGTGATAGGCAAAATATTTCAAGAGGCTCAGGTTTTATGCAGGAACTTTGAAACATCTAGGGAAGTCTTATTTCACTATGTAAGATAAGAGGAGACACAAATAACCAATGTGAAGAATGAAAGAGGGAACAACAGAAGAATCCTGCAACCACTGAAAGGACTATTACAAATATTTTTATGCTCATGAATTTGACAATTTAGAAGGAATAGACAAATTCCTCAAAACAGACAAACTACCACAACTCAGCCAAAATTGAATTGATATCTTGAATAGTTTTGTAATTATTAAGGACATTGAATTTTAAATCTACTATAAAGAAACATCCAGGCACAGGTGGTTTTAATGAAGAATTTTACCAAACATTTGATGAAAATTAAAAATATTATGCAATGTCTTCCAGTAAATATATGTGTATGGAATACTTCCTAACTTATTATAAGGCAAGTATTACCCTGACAACAAAAGGCAGCATACACAAACACAAAAAGAAAACCACCAAGCAATATCTCTCATGAATATAGATGCTAAAATTCTCAATAAAATCTAACAACCAGAGGTGATAAAAATAAAAATCTAACAACCTCTCCCTGATAAAAAAAATCTCTCTCTGCAAAAAATAGTGGAGTATAAAAATCATCTCCCCAATAAAAGTGATAAGGACATTGGCAAAAACCATCAAAACCAACGTTTCAGAAATTTAAAAATTAACTGGACTTCCCTGGTGGCTCAGTGTTAAAGAATCTGCCTGCCTATGCAGGAGACATGAGTTCAATCCCTGGGTCAAGAAGTTCCCCTGGAGAAAGAAATGGCAACACACTCTAGTATTCTTGCCTGGGAAATGCCCATGGATGGAGGAGCCAGGCAGGCTACAGTCTGTAGGGTCACATAAGAGTCAGGCACGACTTAACAACTCAACAACAAAAATTAACTAGGCTTGCAACTATCTGTGGACAATCTATTCAAGAAAAAATATAACCAAATCTTGTGAAATTTATGGCATTTTATTTTGCCCTATTTTGATCCTTCCCTCTCCTCTCCAGTTCTGTGATAGCCTTGAAAGCTAATAGCCCAGAATCACAGTGAAATTGTTAGCCTGGTATACAATGGAGCACTCAAAAGAGCAGTTGCAGCTCTTTCAAAGACTTATTTTCACGAAATTGTCATATTTTTTTTTAACCTGTCTGGCAGTATTCAAGAAATCTCCATTTCTAAGGATTTTATTTATTTGACTTGACTTAGAGATCACTTAGCATGAACAGCCTTTTCCCCCAGGGGTATTTGTTGAAAACTTGAAAACAACCAGTGGCAATTATTTAACTTCACACCTTACTGAAGTGGTATTAAAAGTTGGGGCAAACAATTAGCTTAAAAAATTAAAAGGAAAAGCTGAGTAGTGAAATTTCCAGAGAAGGCTTTGAAAAGTGTTGCCATATTCTTGGATATCTAAAAGGCCACACATAAATAGAATTCTTCACATGCTCAGAGAAGACCCAATGAGACCCTATGCTCTCTCACCTTTGACTGATCTTGAAACACCATAGAAAATGAAGACTAGGTCAGAGGAGTGACCTGCCTAGCAGAAGTGTTGAGGGTACGCTCTATCACATGAACAGAACCCCTTAATAAAGACTGGGAGACTTTTCAGCTCTTTACATTTAAGGAAATCTTTGTCTAATATAAGTAGCTGGCCACTAAACTAAACAAGCACTGACTTCAGTGACTTTACGCAACGGAGATTGGACTTTACAAAGTTAGTTCAGAAAGTGATTGAACAAACAGATGACAACAAGAAGTCTTAGGGAGAGGAAAACAAAAACTCCAGATTTGTCTCATATTTAAAGTGTCTGGCTTTCTACAACAACAAAAAATGCAAGACATGCAAAGAAAGAAGCATATATGACCTATACATAGAGGAAAAAAAGGGAACTATCCCTGGGGAAGTCTAAATATTCAACTTACTAGACAAACACTTTAACTATCAAAGAACTAAAGAAAAGTATGAGAACAATGTTTTCTTAAATAGAGAATGTCAATTAAGAGGTAGAGCCATATTTGAAAACAATAGATTTTGTGGAGTTGAAAAGTATGTTAACTGGAATGAAAAATTCAGCAGGGGTCACAACAGCAGATTTAAGCAGCCAGAAGGAGGAATTTGCAAACTGGAAGGTAAGGCAAGGCATTTGAGATTCTCTTCTAGGAAGAGAAAGATAAAGAATAAGGAAAAAAATAAACAGAGACTTATAGACCTGCAGAATGCCATCAGACCTACCAACATAAATATAACAGGAGCTCCAAAAGGAGAGGAAAAACAGAGGCAAAAATAATATTTCAATATTATTTGAAAACTTCTCAAATTTGGTAAGCAAAATTAATCTGCACATACAAGACTTGCAATACACATACAATGCCATGAACTCCAAATAGAATAACCTCAAAATGACTACCACGTACATATCATAATTAAAATGTTGAAAGCCAAAAACAAAAACAATCTTGAAAGAAGCCAGAGCAGTGACTCATTGCATACAAACAACTCAACAAGATCAATAGCTGTTTTACAGTCAGAAATGGTGGAGGCCACAAGGCAGTGGAATGACAAAATAAAAGTGCTAAAATTTGTGATGGTTATATGAAGCTATACAACTGATAAAATTCCAGGGTGCTACCTACATAAATATGCACACATATAAGTGAATATACAACTGGTGAAATATGAATAAGTTTCATGGTTTATACAAATGTCAATTCCTGTTTTGGTACTGTACTATAGTTATACAAGGTGTTGACACTGGGAAAGGCTAATGAAAAATGTAAGGACCTATTTATAAATTTCTCTGTAATGTTCTATGAATCTATACTTATTCCAAAGTTTATTTAAAATGTGTACCAAACTTTAATTTTATGAGTAATCCATAAAATATTACTGTTAAAGAGAGAATTCTCAAAGTTCCTGAAATAATACTCATCAAAGCTGAGGCCAGTTGCTTTAATTTTACTTTTCTTTCTATTCTCTGAAACTTTTAGAATGAGACAGTAAGTATACCATCAACTGAATGCCAAGGTGCTACTGTTACATTCCTGAAGCTGTCCTTGAATTGTAGTGTGACCTTAAGCTAATCATTGAATTTATGTATCCCTAAGAACATTCAGTTGCTTCCTAACAAATGATTATACGTGTGATATTAGGCAACATGTATTTTAGTTCTTTGAAAGGAAATGGCATTTTATAAAAAGATTGATAGTTAAAAAGATTTTTTTAATAAAATTAAGTTTATACTTACAGTAGAAAATTGTCCAACAATGTGCATAGAAAGTAAAGGCTTTCATGAACAAATGCTGTGTCTCAGTGATACCGACCTATTTCATTTTATAAATTGCATGATATTCAAATCTGTGACTCACAATAATCTTAGTTATCTCTCTTTTGTTAATAGTTTTCATAAGATCATTGAATCCACAGGCTTCTCTTTATCGCTAAAAACTGTTTTCTGCTTTTTAAAAAATTCTATGGTGTTTAATTTTGAAATATTCTGATGCAACCTTCTCACTTTAGTACAATTTAAGTATCACATTAAATTAAAATGCTTTTGATTTCATTAACTGAGTTCTTACCCATCAACAGCAAGGCAAGTTATAACAAAAACCACAGTTTTTGCCTAAAATCTTAGCAGTTCACTTACAGTGTTTTGGGAAAAGTTTGATTTATATAGTGACATGAAAGAATTTTTATTGCTTTTGGAGATGTTGAGAATTCTTTTTGATTGTCATGATCAAACTATAAGAATATCATGGAATGTTCTTGCTTACATGATTTTCTCTTTACCCAATAAAATAAAATATTCTCCAAATTCTAGACTAAAAATGCACCTATGACTCTATTCAAATCGTATTGAATGTGAAATGAAACAGGTTATATTCAATAATGTTCAATTCATGAAACATTAAAAAAAAATCTTTATAGTGCCTTCTCCCTTGTGATGTCAGAAACTCTTTTCCTTCGTTATGTAAATCTGAGTTTTAGATTTTAAAAGTTTCAGGGTCAGAAAAAGAAAGTATAAAAATCTAGTGCGGTCACCTTTGGAATTTGAAGACAATCCAAAGTATGCTAATATATTGGTCTTTATAGAACAAAGGTTTCTTTAGGACAAATGTTTTATTTCAAATTTTAGAATTTTTCTCTGCTTCTGATTTAATTTGTCCTTCTGACCACTTCAGGATAGTCAGCACAATAATATAGTCATTTTTGGTGAATATGTAACTCAGAATTAGGACAAGATCCAGGAGCTTTAATAGGTGGTCCTTACAGGAAGTCAATTCTGGAGAAATTTATGGTTGGAATCTAGTTTCAGTGAACACAAGAGTTTGTCTCAGGCTTAAAACAAAGATGGGCTTTTATGCACAGGAAAATCTTGAGAACTAAGGAGACTGCATTTTCTGAAAAATGTATGTTAAATATGACCCTTAGGAAAGAAAAGAAAAAGACTTGTAATGTACTTTCTCAACCAGGGTGACATTGTGTTACTGCTTGAGAATGTATGAGTTGCATTTACTCAAATCGTAAACACCAGTCTCTTGTAAGTGCCACGATGAGTGCTAAGTGCTAGGTTTTCTACAAAGTGTTTTAAACAGTTCAGTTTGTTTTTCATTAGACAGTATCCAGTCACATCCAGTAGTGTAGTCAACCCATTTTTTTCCTTTGTGGTTGATTGAATTCAGTAAAGACCTGACCTAGTAGAAAATTTAGATGTATTATTATTTATATTATATCTAGTGTTCATCCTGCTATATTAAAGGCGTGGTATGAATAGACTTTGCAATTATAATCCACTTTTCATGATTAAGAAGTTCCTTGTATTTACTTTTGTTTCTATTATCTGTTTTGTAGAACATCTCGTTCATTCTCTTTGAAAAAGTGGAGTGAGAAGTGCATTTGACCCATTCTCCCTCTCTCAAAAAAAAATGCATTCATCAGGGATTCAGAATTAGTTTAATAAGAAGCCTTGATTCATGACACATTGTCATCAGTGAGCCCTGCATGATCACATGAAAAATTTTATTTTTGTATGACACAAATGAACCTATCTGTGAAACGGAAACAGACTCACAGACATAGAGAAGAGACTTGCGGTTGCCAAGGGGGAGAGGGTAGTTGAAGGAAGAATTGGGAGTGTGGTATTAGCAGATGCAAACTAATATATATAGTATGGGTAAGCAACCAGGTCCTACTGTATAGCACAGGGAACTATATTCAATATCCTATGATAAACTGTATCAAAAAGAATACATATATGTATAACTGAGTCACTTTGCTCTATAGCAGAAATTAAATGCAACATTGTAAATCAGCTTTAATAATTTTTAATATTTTAAAATTTTAAAACTTTTAGTAATATAGTTATAGTAATATTAGTGAATGTACTACCAAATTGAAGATCTATAGGACTGACAATAACTTACATTTATTGAGATATTCCTTCTGCTGAGTAAAGTTTACTCAAGAAGTTTTTTTGTTGTTGGTTGATTCAGCTTTTTATTGAAGTATAATTTATTTCTATTACATTAATTTCAGAAAACATAATGATTTGATATTTTTATACATTAAAAATGATCACCACAAAAGTCCACATAGTTATTACAATGCCACTGACCGTATTTCCTGTGCTGTGCATTAGATACCTGTGACTTACCTAACTAGAAGCTTGTACCTCTTAATTTCCCTCAGATATTTCACTCATCTTCCACTACATTCCCTCCTGAGAAACACCAGTTTATTCTCTGTATCTGTAGTCCGTTTCCATCTTCTTATGTTTGTCAATTTGTTTTGTTTTCAGATTTTGTGTAGAAGTGAAATTATACAGTATAGTCTTTAACTGTCTGATTTATTTCACGTAGCATAATATGTTCTAGGTCCATTCCATGTTGTTGTAAATGGTAACATTTCATTAAAAAGTTTTAATTCCATATATATATGGAATCTTACTCAGCCATAGGAAGTATATATATATTTTTATATATAAATAAATATGTGTGTGTATGTGTGTGTGTGTGTACACCACCTCTTCTTTTCATTCCTCTACCAATGGACACATAGGTTGTTTCCATACGACGGCTATTGTCAATAGTGAATAGTGCTGCTATTGAACGCTGGGGTACAGGGATCTTTCTCATTTATTTTTAGTTGAGATATAGTTGATTTACAGTGTTGTGTTATTTTCTGGTGTACAGCAAACTGGTTCAGTTATATGTATATAAACATATTGTTTTCCATTATGGTTTTTACAGAATGTTGAATACAGGTCCTTATACTGTGAAGTAGGACCTTATTGTTTATCCATTTTACACATGTATCTCTTTATTTTTATGTATTTTTAAATGTTGATTATTTACGTATGTTTGGGTGCTCTGGGACCTTGTTGCTGTGTGTGACTTTCTCTATTTGCAGCGAGTAGGACCGAGCTCCAGTTGCTGAGCTTGGGCTTCACACTGCGTTGGCTTTGCTGTTGCAGAGCGCGTGCTCTATGGCATGTGGGATTCTGTAGTCGTGGCTCATGGGCTTAGTTGCTCTGTGGCGTGTGAAATCTTGCCAGACCTGGGATCAAAACTGTGTTCTCTGTGTTGGCAGGTGGATTCTTAACCACTGGACCACCAGGGAAGTCCCACATGGGTCTTTTTAAACTAGTATTTTTTTGTTTGTTTGTTTTCTTTGGCAAATACCCAGAAGTGGAGTTGCTGACTCATATATGGTAGCTCTATTTTTAATTTTTTGAGGAACTTCCATTCTATTTTATCATGGTGGCTGCACCAATTTATATTCCCACAGTGCATGAGGGTTCCATCTCCTCTATATCCTCAAAAACACTTATTGTCTTTTTGATAACAGCCATTCTGACAAGGGTGAGGTGATATCTCATTATGATTTTGATTTGCGTTTCACTGACGATTAGCCATGTCGACTATCTTTTTACATGTCTGTTGGCCATCCGTATTTCTATTTAGGCTCTCTGCCCATTTTTAAGTTGGGTCGTTTGTGTTTCTGGTGTGGATTTGAACGAGTCCTTTACATCTTTTGGGTGTTAATCGCTTATCAGATACAGCACTTGGGTATGTTCTCTCATTCAGTAAGCTGCCTTTTCATCTTGCTGATAACTTCCTTCACTGTTCCGTTTTGTATCTTTATGGTCATTACCTTGAACTCTTGTTTTAAAATAATTTGCATACCACTTCTAAAGGTTACTTTCCATATCCTTCACCTGTAATGTATTCCTCCTTCTTCCTAATTCTCTGTGTTTCTTTCTGGGTGTTAGGTATGTTGTTACCTTCTCTGGTTTTGTTGAGGTGCCTTTATATAGGAGAACTCTTTACGGGGACTGACAGCAACTTCCCCTGTGGTCACCAGCGTTATATACTCTAGGGGTGCCCCCTGTGTGGGCTGTGTGAGCCCAAATGCTGTGGGCATGCCAGTCGGTGGAGCTGGGCTCTGGACCAGTTTGCTGCTGGGCCTTCCTCATGCAGCGGATGCTGGCCCACTGGTGGGTGGGGCTGGGTCCCCAAATGGCTGGATGCTTGCCTTGGGGGAGCTTAGGACTGGTGCTGACCTGCTGTTGAGCTGGTAAGCCCTTGGCACTAACAGGCCAGAGAGAAGACTCCAAAATGGCCCTTGCCAAATGGTGTCTTCATGTCAGGATGAGCTCCTAAGAATGGCTGCTGCCCTCTCTGTTTTCTCGGGGAAAGTCCCTTCTTCCTCTCTTGGGGGGCCCTCCAGGACTAGCAGTGGGTCTGACTGAGCCTCCTTTCAAATTATTGCCTCTGTGCTGGGACTAAGAGCATGTGAGATTTTTGCATGCACCTATTAAGAGATCTTGCATCGTACAGTCTCTTTGTCCTGATTTCCAAACACAATTTTTGTTATAGAGAAGAGAGATTCCTTTAGAATCCTTTTTAAAAAATCTGAGTGCCACAGAACAGCACTTTGTTTCCAAGACAGTTTACGTTGTGTTAATACGTGCTTCTCTTGTACAACACGCATAAAGAGCACATATGAATGTATAAATCCACGTCTGTATACATCTGACTTAAAAACAGACTTTCATAATGCTGTTTACTCACGAGTAAAAAGCAAGGTGTGTTTCTCCCTCCTTACGTGTTTGTTGTTGCTTTTGCACCACCACCATTTCTTATTGATTGCCAATTTGTTTTCCTCTGCTTTTTCAGGCCTAAAGATTGATGCTGTTTTGGGGTCTAATTACCCAAGCTGTTCCCAATTACCTTTTCAATGTATTTTTTTCTAAAATGCCTGCAGCTTATGGCACTGCCCCAAATTGCCTGTTTAGCTAAGGTGCTTGCTCAGCATGTCTTCCTTCCACAAGCATGTCACCTTCAATGAAGTCTCACTTCCCTACAGAATACTTTTTATTTGCATTTACATATGTCAGCCAAATCTTGTCCTTCTTTTGCACTTTGCATTTTAATTAAGGCTTTTTCACCATGAAATAACCATAATTTCCAGGGAATTGGTCAGAAAATGCAAAGAAGAAATTAATGGGAAGAAATATTTTAATGAACCAATATTTTTCCCTTTTTTATTAAAACATATAAGTAATGTTTTTCAATCTAAAAGTGTTATGTTATTTCATAGTAATTGCATCTTCTTAGAGCATGTTTCTTAATTAAATGATACATTTAAAAATTCTTTTCTTAAGGAATGTTTGTAGCAATAGAATAGCTGAATTTGCATCTCCTCAAAGGGACAGTAGTGTCCGACTCTTTGTGACCCCATTGGTTATACAGTTCATGGAATTCTCCAGGCCAGAATACTGGAATGGTACCTGTTTTCTTCTCCAGGGATCTTCCCAAACGAGGGATCAAATTCAGGTCTCCCTCATTGCGGGTGGATTCTTTACTAGCTGAGCCACCAGGGAAGTCCAAGAATACTGGAGTGGGTAGTCTGCCTTTCTCTAGCAGATCTTCCCGGCCCAGGCATCGAACCAGGGTGCCCTGCATTGACGGTGAATTCTTTACCAGCTGAGCTATCAGGGAAACCCTGTTCACTTAGGTATATATCATAAACTATATTTAAGAGTATTGAGGAAAAATTACAGAAACAGGAAACACAGCTTTGAGTATCAGTTTAGCTTCTAGTTCCTGGAAAGTGATATTTATTCCCTTTGAGTGGTGGGGGGTGGGGATGTGTTATGAACAAGAACAGGAAATTTTAGAGGATTTGCTCAAAAATTGTCATGTCCAACACATAAAATATATGTAAAGGTATAGAAAAATTCAATAGCAACGTTAGTAAGCCTTTTATTTTATATATATATATAGCTTGTGTATATATATATCTTTGTGTGTGTATATATAATATAGAATTTTTGTTCATTTCAAGCATACATAAAATATTTACAATCATTGATAATATGCTTGTCCCTCATAAAAACCCCAACAATTTTGAAAAGATTAATCATACAGGCTAGATTCCCTAATCAGAATGCACTAAAATTAAAAATCAGTAATAAATGGCTAGCTGTAAAATATACTGTGTGACTAGAAACATTTTAAAAATACTAAATAACTAGTTGAAGAAGATGCCAGTAGTTAGGTTACTAAATTTTTAGAACCAGATGACAAGGAAAGCATTTTATGTCAAAATATATGAAATATATTTAATTTAGCACTTAAGAAAAGTGATACATTTCTGTATACTTTTAGGTAGAAAAATAACTGAAAAAAGTGAGATAAATGTTCATTTCAAGAAGACTGAAAAGGAGTGACCAGACTAAACGGAAAGAAATAAGAATTTTTTTAAAAGTTGCAGATATAAATTTCTATTGACTAGATTGACCAAAAAGTTATAAAATTAGTTAATATTAAGTACTGGCAAAAATGTTGGGAAGAAGGACCTTCATTCACTGCTGTTGCAATGACAACAGGTGACGAGAGTCTATAAAACAGTTTGGTGGTTACTTAGTGAAGTGATGTCTGTATATGCATATATATAAATATATTTGTTGTTATTTAGTTGCTGAGTTTTATCCAACTCTTTTGCAACCTCGTAGACTGTAGCCTGCCAGGCTCCTCTGTCCATGGGATTTCCCAGACAAGAATGCTGGAGTGGATTGTCATTTTCTTCTCTAGGACATCATCCCAGGGATTGAACCCATGTCTTCTGCTTGACAGACACATTCTTTAGCACTGAGAAACCTGGGAAGCTCATATATGTATAGATACACACACATACACACACACACACACACACACACACATATATATCTTAGATCTTTAGTATAAACTGAGAAACTCAAAACTCTTGCAAAGGTTCACACTGAGAATGTGCAAGGATGTTCACTGCAGTGCTGTTTAGGGTAAGCAGATGGAAATTGAATGGCATTTAAGAGAGAATAATCTTTATGTATTTTTTAAAAAGCATGTAAGACTGTTATTTATTTTTTAGAATAAACATTTAAATAAACATATAGACAGTGGTTTAGAAGTTGTATTAGTTAAGGGACAGGCTAGACTGCTATTAAAAAGGAACTGAAATGTACAGAGACACAAATTAAATCAAAGTTTATTTTTGTCCTCAGGAGAAATCCAGAGGTAAGTTGTCACATGCTGGTAGGGTGGTTCTGCTATTGATACCTTGTTCCCAAGTTTCCACTAGCACCACCATCCTCCCAGAGGTAAGAATGTACACCTTTGCAAATGTGAGACAACTAACAGGGCTTCTCCCTCTTCCAGTAGATCCTTAAGCATGTTTATTCTTATTAAACTGCTATAAATCTGAGTACCTGTAATGTATTCTAATGATTGAATGACTGTCAACAACAATCAACCAAGTATAACTCAGTTCTTCTACATTTTCTTTCCTGTGAAAACCAACATTAATAAGACACAAACATGCTTAATCTGCAAAGTTGGCATTTATGATATATTTGTGTACATTAACTTATTTCACTGCTTTGAGAACATGAATAAAAAGCATTCATAATGCAGACATTTGCATAAATCTGCTTTGAGTATCTACAGTTTAGTATATTTCTTATTTGAAGAGCGTCTTGGAATGCTACTTATGCTTGGTCAATCAGTATGCGTCACCCTCCAGCTAAAATGGTGACTTTGATATTTTGTTGACTTGCTGACTCTGATATTTTGTCTTTATAGGGCAGAACACAATTTACATAAAATTAAAAATCTACCTGGCTATCATAGACATGTCAGAGAGAAGTAAGCCCAGAAATCTTCCTTCCAATAGTGTCAAAACTTCTGTTTAGCCGGTAGCACAATCCCTATTGTGTCCCGGCATAAGCGGTTCACTGGTTGGTATCAAGTCCACTCTGACTCTGCCACGTCGTTAGTCAATCAGTCAATTGACTGATAACTGTCAGCCAGTGAAGGACAAATTAGTTTGGTGTTTTATGTTCTTCCTCTGTCTCATGTTTAAGCATCCTGTTACTGTGTCATAGGACATAAGGAAGCAGGTTTAAAAAAAAGATACAGAAAATTAATACACTTGAGAAGCAGCTCATGGAGAAGTGCTTATAAATATTTAAAATTTACTTACAAGACATGTAAAATATTTGCCTACATCACTTATGTTTAATATGATCAGGTTAGTCTGTTTATTTTACTTGATTTTTCCCTCTGAGGACACTATAAGAATAACAGGCGTTGACCCTGATTTTATTTATATTTGTGCCATGATTAATAGCACAAATAGTTCAGTTTATTTTCTTTGTCAGAGTAGTTTTGATAAATGGGTTGCCCTGATTGTATGATATGGACCTTGCTTCTCACTTTCTCAGTCATAAGGCTACCTCTGAACAAAACAGATTTATTGGTGACTCTCCAACTAGGTGAATAGATCAATAAAATAAAGATGACTGATAGAGGCCAAAAAACCCTATAAACTTTCTTTTGGTGCACTTCTTTCCAAATATGGGGGAAATTTTCTGATATTCTGTCTATTCCTAGCTTTATAATGAATTTTAATATAAGACTTCATCATAAAACCTGTTTGAATTATTTCTCTTATGTAAGGACTGAAGTGTGCTATTTTGTACATTAGAATAGAGAGCAATGCAAAAGGAACAGAACCACTGGCTTTTACCTCCTATAGCTTTCTTGACAAGGCAACTTGCTCTAATAGAAAGGTGCTTGGAATCTGAAGAAGCCTGTTATTTATGCGGGGCATGGACCACTATGGGCAGCCACAGGGGTACAGTTAAGGGGAACAGAGAGGTTTTGCTAAATCCTTTAAAGCTGGGCACATCCTGAGGATATGATCTTTAGTGGCAAGACAACCTGAATATTTGTGAGGCTTCTCTGTAAAGGCTGTCTTTGCACCCACACCGAAAAGAGAACGTGCTTAATGTGGGAAAGGCTCTAGATTAGTATTTAACTGTATAATGTCTTCCCTTCAGAGAAATGTTGGGTTAGGTGACAAAGACAGTGTGGACGCTGAGACTTTTTGCTTCTGGCAGTATTATTTCTATTTCCTAAAGCAGAAACAACTCCGCCCCCTACTCCCCAGGCAAGAGTCCCTGAGCAGCAGATGGGGCTTCAGTGTCTCCACACATTGCACTGCACTTATCCTCAAGGGGCACTTTAAATGCTTATCTTAAATATATTTGTGTCAAATGGAATAATGAGAAAGTGTGTACATTTACTTATACTTGCTGCTGTTAAAAAATGGAGTTTTCTACATGAGTGGTTTTCCCAGATACCTCGTAATATACTCACTGAAGATTCCCAAGTTTCCTCTCACATTTACTAAGGACAGCTTGTGACAATGCTTTCTATCATCCTTCTTTCTAAAACTGTGAAATGAACAGATTTTTGAGCTCTTCCTGGCTTGGGTGGTGGCAGGAAGGAACCACTAGGCTTGTGGTCAGACAGAGTCCTGGCGGGAGAATGAGGGTTGTTGTCAGCAAGCAGGGGGAAAGTGGGAACCAGCGATGAGCCTCCGTAAGCAGCCTGCTCCCAACAGATAGGAGACGTCACCTTCCTGACAGGTGGCAGTAGTTTGAAATCCAGGTAGATGTGGCTGTGGCAGCAGGGAGTTCTGACCAGAAAGAATAGGGATTGAGTCACAGAGAAGGATCGAGCATCCAGGAAAATAGCAGAATGAGATAAGGTCTCAGAGATTCTAGAGCCCTGAACACAGGCCAGCTCAGCCACTAACGTGGAGAATAAGACCAAATCCCCAGCGAAAGGTGAGAAAGGAACTAGAACATTAGTTTGGCTCCTCAAATCCCCATCACACTGGTGGTGGTGGTGGAGGTCACTATGTCATGTCCAACTCTTTGTGACCCCATGGACTGTAGCCTGCCCGGCTCCTCTGGCCATGGGATTTCCCAGGCAAGAATACTGGAGTGGGTTTTCATGCCTTCCTTCAGGGGATCTTCCTGGCCCAGGGATGGAACCCACATCTGCATTGGCAGGCAGATTTTTACCTGAGCTAGCAGGGAAGCCCAAGATTAGGAATCACAAAAACCAAAATTTCCAGTTTAGAATTTGGAAAGTCTTGAAGCTACAGGCAATAGTTTAAGGGGTTGAAGTAACAGAGGGTTAGTATTGATAAGCCAGTCACTCCATGGATGCTTTATGAACATCAGCTTCCTCATTCTACTGGGACAGAGCTATTTCCAGGGGTTCTATCTATCTACCCATAGTCTATCAAGTATCACCTCTATCATCTAGCTATCTGTAAAGTACTATTTCACTTCTCCCAAGTTTCTATACTCCACCCCGATTTTTTTTTTTTAATTGAGCCCATTTTTAGTTTCGGGTAGAGTCTGTTGATATTGGAATAGTGGAGTGGGTAGTGGTGTAGCCACTTCCTCCTCCAGGGGATCTTTTTGACCCGAGGATCGAACCCACGTCTCCTGCATTGCAGGCCCTGACATAATCTAGAACTGATACAAGGAAAAAGAGGCAGTTACTCTAATATTTTTTCAAGAAAATTTCTTCTAGGCTAATACTAAATTCATTGTATCATTTATTTATCTTCAGAAGTTTTGTTTGACTAATAATAGTGAGTCTACAATGGATGTTATTTTGAATTTTGGAATGATAACACAAAGTTATCTAAGAGGTATACTTGGTTATTCATATCCTGCAAGTCTTTATATTTCAGCCTAAAATAAACAGACAAAAATGTCACCAAAAATGATGATTAGCAGGTAGAAGTATCAGTACAGGGACGTATGGAATCAAGCAGTTAAAACTATATAATTAACAGGTTTTAGATCTTTCCCTTCATTTTATTCACTTTCCCACGCTTTCCAGTTTTTCTCCTGTATTCACTCTGCTCTTCGTTGTTTTGTTCCTCATTGCATTATCTTCTTTATTTCCAAATTTCTCTTTCTTCTTTCTTTCAAGAAATGTATTTCCTATAAACATGCTTTTTCATTATTTTTATCTTATCCTATTCTACTTCTTTTATATTACCTTTTAGTTACTTTTTGATTCTATCTTTTCAAAAGCTGCATTAAGGATCAAATAAAAGAAAACTCAGCAGTAAGTTCAAAGCTGAAAATATTATTAAAACTGCTAGCCTCAAGGAGATATTTTACATAAACATGCCTTGCAACCTGACCTCAAAGTCAGCCAACTGGGCATTTTGCCTGGCTGAGGGAGGCAGAAACTTGAAGGATGGGAAAGTTTTGTGGATTTTTTTTCATCTGTAGGCATATGCTGCTTTTAGCCCAGATGTAGTAATAGGAAAGGGTTGATATCAGACTATTAAGAGTGGGTTGGTGAAATGGTTGGAAGTTTAAATATATATTTATCTGCAGCCAGCAGTTTAACTTCTGTGACTCTTTACCTTTAACAGTTATCATTCGGTTATCGGCATGCTTAAATCCCCAGCATGTCAATCTTGGTTGTAGTTATACAAGTACCTTTAAGTCAAACCCAAGACTTCTTCAGTGGGTCAGAAATGATCTTTAGTACAAAATATTTTGAAACCACTAAGGAAATTTGGGTTGGAAAAAAGTCATGGGAGAGTATTTCAGATGACTAAAGTTTGTGGCTAAGATCATTTCCTTCATGGCCTCAGTTGGTAGAGTTACTGCCTTGTCTGTCCAAAATAACCCTTTTAAAAAACAGCAGATGTGCTGCTGACGACGCGGTGGCAACAACGGCCTCACCTCTCTCCTCCTCATTCACGTTCAAATTCTGGACCTCACCTTGTTTTCCCATTTTCTTAGCACTCAGCACCCCATGCGAATGAAGCAAAAGGTGTTGTGCGTGATGCAGGTATGATACACACGTGAAGAAGGCAGTGATGATGGTGTTTCCCTCATCCCCGAGTTCAGAACACTGGCATAAAGGTTTCTTTCCCACGTTGGCGTTAAAATGTGAATGGCAGTGGACTTGGTACTGGCTCTCGCACTGAGTAGCCGTGTGAGCCTCAGCAAAAATCTTTTTGTTATTAAAGGAGTAGTTTCCTCATATATAAAGTGAGATGACTGCAGCAAATGATTGCAAAAGTTCCTTCTAAATGTAACATAATGTGGTTCAGATGCAATATAGGTAGAATGGACAAATTAAAGATAAAGGGTTGTTAACTTGTTTTTAAATTTTTAAAATCCCTTTGAAGAGTAAATTAGTACAGTGTCACTTCCTGAATGGTGGCATTAGGAACTTTATGGATCTGTCCCCAGGAAGGCAACAATAATTGGTAGAAAATTTTAAAAACAACACATTTTTAAATGGTTGGAAATTGTCCTACACACACACAACAAATGAAGAAACATTTATTTGAAGAAAAAAAAACACATCTGTTTGACCAAATATTATGAAGATGAGTGAATGTCTGTGGCACTTGAGTCATGACCCTCTCCACTGCCTCCAGGTATGTGCGGCCAAAGAGAGGACACTACAGGTGTCCTCGGCTCCCTGTCAAGGGATGCAGCATCTCACCCGAGAGGCAGGTCACTGGCATTTCTCCTTCTCTCCAATTCCAAATTTAAGAGACAGAATTATGAAAAAATGAGGCTAAGAGATTGTGGGCTTCTTTCTCTCATTGCCTTTCCAAGCATAGACTGGAGGCTCTACTCCAAGTGTGGCAAGCTGAGAATATGGGGACTCAGATTGCCCCAGCCCAGGTCAGCCATAGAATGGACGTTCCATGCTGGAAAAGGGGAGTTTAGAAGGCCAGATTCAAAGGAAATTATCAAGAAAGGGGAAAGACAACCCATAGAATGGGAGAAAATACTTGCACACCGTATTTTTGTTTCACACTTAGGAAATTTCAACCCACTCCAATATTCTTGCCTGGGAAATCCCCTGATCAGAGGAACCTGCCAGGCTATAGTTCCTGGGGTTGCAAAGAGTTGGAATGACTGAGCACAGCTTAATAAATAAAAAGACAGTTCAAATAAAAAATGGGTGAAAATCTGGATATGTGTCCAAAGAAAATGTACAGATGATCAATAAGCACGTTTTCAGCATCATTAGCCTTTGGAGAAATGCAAATCAAAATCTTCACATAACACTTCCCAAAGATTATAGCAAATGTTTTCAAGTATATGGAGAAATTGGAGCCCCCCTGCCCGTCTAATGTTCTGTAAAATGATGTAGTCACTTCGGAAAACAGTGTGATGGTTTCTCAAAAGTTAAAAAATAAAACTACATATGATCCAGCAATTCTGTTTCTAGAGATATATCCAAGATGAATGAAAACATACATCTACACAAAAAATTGTCCAGAAATGTTTTTAAACTGCGTTATTCATAACAGCCCCAAAGTGGAAACAACTCAAATGTCCATCAACAGATGAGTGGATAAAATGTAGTATATTCATACAATGAAATCTTATCAATAAAAAGTCTGTCAATTAAAAAAATGAATCTTTGATGCATACTATGCTACAGCAGGGATGAACCTGGAAAATGTTATGCTAAACGAAAGAAATCAGGCACAAAAGACTGCCATATACCATTTTTATGGAATACTCAGAATAGGCAAATCTATAGAGACAGGAGAGGAGCTCCCGACGTGACTCAGTGGTAAAGAATCTACTTGCCAGTGCTGGAGCCACCGGAGATTCAGATTTGATCTCTGAGCTGGGAAGATTCCCGGAGGAGGAAATGGCAGTTCACTCCAGCATTCTTGCTGGGATAATCTCAGGGGCAGAGGAGCCTGGCAGGCTACAGTGGGGTTGCAAAGGGTCGGACTTGGCTTAGCGCTCACACACACAGAGACAGAAGGTTGCCCAGGGCTAAGGGAGCTGGGTTGGAATGAAATGAAGAGTAACTGCACATGGATGCAGGGTCCCTTTTGGGGTGATGAAAATATTCCAATATTTTATTTTGTTGTGATGGCAAAATCCTGTGAATATGCTAAAAACCATTGAATTGTACATTTTAAGTGAATAGTATGACCTGTGAATTATACCTTAATAAAACTTTTATAAAAAAATGTAAATTAGTACCATGACTAATGTGTTATAATTATATACCTTTTCATTTTACTATTTGATTTTGTACTTAGTTTATAATATGATTGCCATGCAAAATTGTGATTTAGTTGAAATTATCAATGTTTCTTTGTGATTTTTATATATTGTGTCTTACTTTAAAAAGGAGTTACCTAAAGCAAGACGGGAGTAAAGTTTCCGTTTTTCCTTCTAGTACTTTCACTGGTTGTGCTTTTTTTTAAAGTTTAAACTTTTTATCTATCTGGAATTAGTTCTTAAAAAATCTTTTCTTTCTGATTGAACCACCTTTGCCACCATATACCACTTTTATTCTATACTCTCTTCTGGCATTTATTTAGGATGACATATTTCTGAAACTCTCCACCTAATCATGAAACTACAGCACATTTTTTAAATGACTATAGCTCTCAAATGAATTTTGAGTAACCATTATGATAAATTACATGATCTCTAACATTTCAGAATTTTTATGGCTTTTCTTGCATTCTTATTTTCACTGTAAACTTTGTAATCAGTTAATCTATTTTTAAAAAACTGGATATTAAATATTCTCTTGGTATTTTTGTTGGAGTCATATAAACTATGTAGATTCATAGTTTAGACATCTTTAAAATACTGAGTGTTCATATGCAATAAGAAATTGCCTTTCTGTTTATTCAAGCCTTGTTTTATGGCTCTTGGAGATTTAAAGTTATCTTCAGATGGAATTAAAGCATTGCTTAAACTTATTTTTAGGTTCTGTTTATTTTCTCTTGGTTTTGGTGGCTTATAAATGGGATTTCTCCCCACTTATTCTATACAGTTATTTGTAAATGGAGAAACTTGACTCCTGTATATTAATTTAATAACTAGATAATTATTTTTTTCTAGAAATTTTACTTGATCATCTTGAATTTTCTAGTTACAAAAATAATAATTTTTTTCTTCAGTTCTTATGGTTCTTTTTCCTTTTACTTCTCTATATTGCCAGCTACATCCAGATAAAACTCAAAAAATACTGGTGAAGATGTAGGTAACTTTGCATTATACACTAGTGGGGAATGCTTTTAGTGTCCATCTAGTAAGCATGGTATCAACTTGTTTAAAAGGCATATATTTTATTTCATTAAGGACCACAATTTCATTAAGAAAATCTAACAGGGATCAAGATAATTGCATTTTATTAAAGTCTTTTTAAAATCAAGGAAATTTGCTTTTTTTTTTTTTAACCTATTTATCAGTTACAGGCACCAAATATCACCCTAGCTAGTTAAAGCAGAAAATTTTTCTGATTCTTTCTGATTCCTTCCTCTCTCATCTAACGTTTCATGACTTTCAAAATCTTTTATAAACAGTTGGAATAGCTGACTCCAAGTTGAGCTACCAAAAACAGCCACCACTCCCCAGTATCATACTCCCTGCCCTCAATTGGACAGTGACTGCCGTAATCCTTTAGCTGAAGTTGTTGAATCAAGAAGCTGTCTCCAGGGGTCCACAAAGTACTACCTTGATCCTTGTTACAAAGCAGATTCTCACTCCTTGCCTCCCCTCCTGCCTCAGTTCCAAATTTAAACTTCAAAGTCTGATTTGCATGTCTGATTGGCAGAACCTACGTCGTACCCACCTTGCTAGATTCACGTGTGACTGGAAAATGGAGATTTTAGACTTCCAGCCTCTAAGGACAAGAAAAGTATGCCTGAAGAAGGCTTAAATGGTTATTGAGAATGACAGTCTACAAAGCCTGCCACACTATTACTATCATGAATTATATTAAGAGAGCTTTATATTAAAACAATTTGTCTTGTTTTTCATCTTTCAAAATTTTAATAATTTCTGAGGGGTACAGAAAATTATATAGACCATTGTATTTGAGACAGGACAACTAATGGAACTATCTGGCATCCATCTCTGTCTGGAGTAACGTTTCCCCCCTTTATTGCGAGGCCTGAGATCTGTACAGGCCCAAATACCACTACCTACAGAAATCCTTTGTTGTTGACTTTTCTTGGCACTCGCTTTTCTGTCTGATCCTTCCAGTAGCAGCTTGGGAGCCCTGGACTCCCTGGGCACCCTGTGCCTCGCAGCTCAGGCGCAGAACCGGCCCCTACGTGGGCCGGTCTTCCTGTGTCGAGAGGGCCATGGTGTCCTCTCTCGTCTTTTTGAGAATGGCCGGTCCAGCAGGCGAGAGGTGACATCGCATTACAGTTTTGATTTGCATTTCCCTAGTACTTAATGATGGTGAACATCTTTTCAGTGCTTGTTGACCATATCTATGTCCTTTTTGAAAAAATACCTGTTCAGATCTTCTGCCCCTTTTAAAATCAGGTCTGTTTTTTGCTGTTGAGTTGTTTGAGTTCTTTTGTGTATTTTGTATGTTAGCTCCTCATTGGATATATGATTTGCAAATGTCTTTTTCACCCAGCAGTTTGCCTTTTCATCTTGATGATGGTTCTGTTGCTCTTCAGAAGCTTTTTAGCTTGACATAGTCCCATTTGTTTGTTTGCTTCTGTTTGCTTTGTCGTTGGAGTCAGATCCATAAAAACATTGCTAAAATTGATGTCAATATGTTTACATATGTGCTTTCTTCTTAGAATTTGATGTTTCAAGTCTTATATTCAAGTCTTTTCCTATTTTCAGTTACTGTTTTTTTGATATAAGATAGTGGTCTAATTTCCTTTTTAAACATGTGACTGCTCAGTTTTCCCAACACCATTATTAAAGAGACTTTCCTTTCTTTATTGTATATTCTTTCCTCCTTTGTTGTAAATTAATTGTTTATAAATGTGTGGGTTTATTTTGGGGCTCTTGAATTATATAACATATTTTTGTGCCACTTCCATACTGTTTTGATTACTGTAGCTTTCTCTGTGCAGTTTGAAATCGGGGAGTATGATTCTTCCAGCTTTGTTTTTCTTCTCATGATTGTTTTGGCTATTTAAGGTCTTTTGTGGTTCTACATAAATTTTAAAATTACTTGTTCTAATTCTGTGAAAAATGCCATTGGAATTTTGATAGAGAATGTATTGAGTCTCCAGATTGCTTTCACTAGTATGGACATTTTGATAACATGTGTATTAATCCAGTCCATGAACACAGAATATCTTCTTGTTTGCTTGTGTCTTCTTCATTTTCTTTATTGATGTAGTTTTCCATCTACAGGTCTTTCACCTCCTTGGTTAAGTTTGCTTCTTTGTATTTTTTGATGCAATTATAGATGGAGTTTTCCTTAATTTCTTTAATACTTTATTATTAGTGTATAGAAACACCACAGATTTTTGTATATTGAATTTCATATTCTGTGACTTTTATATAGTAGCATTTCATCTGTAAGTAATGACAATTTTACTTCTTACTTTCTTATTTGAATGCCTTTTATTTCTTTTTCTTGCCTAATTACCATAGCTAGAACTTCCAATACTATGTTGAATGAAAATGATGGGAGTGCATATCTTTATCTTTTTCCTCATCTTAGGTAACTTTCAGCTTTTCTCCATTGAGTATGATGTTGGCTGTGCATTTGTCATACATGGCCTTTATTATGTTGAAGTATATTCCCTCTATATCCACTTTGTTAAAAGTTTGTTTTTCATAGATGGATGTTGAATTTCATCAAAAGCTTTTAGTGCATCTGAGATAGTCATGTGATTTAATCTTTCATTTTGTTAATGTGATGTGTCATCAGCATGATGACATTTGCAGATGTTGAACCATCTTTGCATCCCTGAAATAACTCTCACTTAATTTTAGTATATAATCCTTTTTGTGTATTATTGAATTCAGTTCTCTAATATTTATTGAGGATTTTTGCATCTGTATTTGTCAGGAATGTTAGCCTTTAATCTACTGTTTTTTACTAACAGTATGTGAAGAAGGTTGTTTCCATGTGGTCTAATCAACAGTGAATATTTTCAGTATTTTAAATTATACTTTATTACTTTGATAGGTATAAAAATGATATTTTGTTTCTATCGCTATTTGTCTTTCGATTGTGTGTGTATGTTTGTGTAGTAATGTTGTCAGTTTTTATTTTCCTGTGAATTTTTCTTTTCCTTATTAATATGCAGAAATATTTTATATAGTCTGGCCATTGCTTCTCTGATGTATAATTTTAGTTGGCATATTATCAAGCTTTTTTTTTTGTTGTTGTTTGTGATTTTCTTGATAACATGATTATTGTCAAGAGCTACCAGATATCCAGTTGGTCAACTAGGATAATGAGTCAAATTGAAACTAGCAATTAAACTTTTATACCCTTACTAAAAATGCTGGCTCCCTCAATATCCCATTCCCTCCCCTGCCATTTGTTGACTCCAGGTGAGAGTCAGTCAGATGAGTTGCAGGTGGAAGAAATTGTGTCTTTACTGACGGAGCCCTGTACTAGTCTCCTGCTATTTTATGGACCCGAGTCCTGAAGGAGGGGCCAGGAATGGAAAGTATTGAGTCATAATGGAAAAAAGTGCTTCAAGGACATTTCCCATCCCTTGAATGGGAAGTCTCAGTGGAGGCACCTGAAAAACGTTTGACCAGAGACACTCTCCCTCTCTCACTCTTCAGTAAGGCTAGGAATGCAGATCTATGTGTGAGCATGTCCAAGAGGGTGATCCAGGGGCTGAGAGACTGAGCCTTTGACTCATCCCTCTGAGAGGGAGTCTTCAAACTCCCTCTGAATGCCCTGGCTCTGCACCAAATTTGAACTGGGGAGGACAGCTTTCCACCCATAAGAATTGCTAGGTAAAGGTTTTAATCACTGATGCTTGGGCTTGAAAGATCACACATAGGATTTTGGCTGAAAGTCAAATTATAAATAAAAATTACAAATCTTTTATCTTTGTTTTAGCTAGTGTGTATGTGTGTGTGTGTGTGGAAACATTTAGTTCTTTACATTTTCTGGAATGAATCTTCCCATGTATCAGTAAGTAGGGATCTACTTTATATTGTTAAGTCTAACACTCTATTTTAAGATTATTTTAATTTACATATCTGTAAGAAAGAAAAAATACTTCCAATTAATCTATGACCCTCATTAACTGTAAGATGCAGACTGATTTCAGAAATAATAAAATATGAAAAGGTGTGAGTCTTAGAATCAATGAAATATAGTAACATTTTTTTTGCTAGTCTATTATCAGTGGTCTCTCTAAATACCAATTGTTAAATACATGCTTGTATCCCTAATGTGAAATATTTAACAATAAATATGTCCACATAAACATAGCTTATTCTAAACTCTCCTATCTGTTCTTTTACTCTTCCATTTATTACTATGTTAATCAATTCAATTTTAATTTTGTATTTAATTTATTTTTTAAAAGCTGGATAGTGTCTTTTCTCATTATTGTTTCCTCTAATACTTACTACGAAATCTTGCATTTTTGCATAATTTTCTCTTACATATAAAGTTAAAAGTTTTATAAAAATAATTTGTTCAAGCTTTATAAAAAGACTTATTAGCTATGGTTATTATTTCTCTGGATTAACACATAAATTTGGATAGAATTGACATCACTAAACTTTCCAATAGATATTTAAATTGTTCCATTTTTTTTAACTTATGGTGCATATTTACATTTGTGTAAGCTAAAATTTTGTATTTATGGTAAAATTCTGAAAGTGAAATTGTTGAGTCAAAAAATATGTAATTTTTTCTTTTTCATTGAAATATTTTTGTAATTTAAAATTTTTACATATATTGCTAAATTTTTACTCTAAAACTTGTTTTAATATCCCATCAGTAGTGTACAGAGGTATTTGTTTTCCCACACCCTCATTAACACTGAATATAATAAAATTTAGAAACACTTTATACATAGCTGATAGTTTTAAAATAATATGTTATTGTAGTTTTATTTTCATTTCCCAAATAATGCCTGGAACTGAGAAGCTTTTCATATTCATATTCTTACAGTAAAATATCTACTTTACTAGTTGGAGTATTTATTACTAATTCTGTTTGTTCCCCAGCTGATCAACATGTTATTAATAAGCAACTCTATTTTCACTTAGTAGGAAAATCCTTACTGTCTCCCTCATTATTCTACATATCTAACTTGTTACTCTACCCTCATTTTCATATTCTGGTAGCTGGTATCTTTTTCCCTTTGAAAGTTTTAATCTCATTATCACAGATGGAAAAATAAAACTTTTTGAAATCAGTGATTAAACCATTCCTCTGGGCCAAGTTTGCCTCAATCATGACTGCTCAATATTCCTGAGGCAATTGCTGAACTCCTAGTTTATAAATATACACTTGGCTGGTCACCTAACAATACAGCAGGTCCATCTGGAAGTGATTTTCTCTTTTCATATACTCCACCAAAGTTTTCCAAAGCACAACTTGTTAGCATGCATACCAGTCCACTACACTTCCCATTACAGCATTTGACCTTGAATTCACATATCTTGGATTTTGTTTGTTCATGTTGTTGGAATCCATCCTAATCGCTTTTCAATGTATCAATCTTTCCCCCACTACAACAAGGTTTATTTAAGGCCTTTTTCAGAATAGTCACTAATGTAGCCTTCAGACCGTTTATGCCCCAGGAACTGAACTCCTGGACAACTCCTGAGAAAAGAAGGTGTTAATCCATACCACAGCCATCTCACGCTGCTCGCTGTCAGCTGGTGTTCACTCACCCACCTCTTACCCACACTCAACTGGAGGTCTGTGGTGATAGAAGGGGACATAGTCACTTCAGTGGCGTCAGAATCTTTGTGACCCCATGGACTGTAGATTGCCAGGCTCCTCTGTCCATGGGGTTCTCCAGTCAAGAACTGGAGTGGGTTGCCATTTCCTCCTCCAGGGGATCTTCCAAACCCAGGGATCGAACCCAGGTCTCCTGTGTCTCCAGGACTGCAGGAGGATTCTTCACCCCCTGAGCTACCTGGAGCAGATAAAAATATAAAAGAAAATGACTTAATGAAGTCATGGAGACACTATTATCATAACAAAGGTATAATCCTGGAGTGCAACAAGATCATGTAGGAGTTTTGCTTGAATAGCCAGCCTATACTGGTCCCTAGGACATTGCTATAGCGTTTCAAGTAGCTCATCACCTTGGACCTTACCTCAAAGCAGTCACTGATGGACAAGACAAAATTATCACGGTAGAGTGAAGGCACTAAACTTCATCTCCAATTTCTTAGAGAATATCAAGTTCTTAAAATCCCTCAACATCAACAGGACTTCAATCCAGAGGAGCTGAGTGGTCCTCTAATAATGTTCTGATACCCTGGATTATGGTTACACCCTGCATGTTATATCCCTTCTTACTCAAGAGAGCATGGACCTTAACAGATTGCACTATTTTGTTGAGTTTTACTTAAGTCTGTGGAAATACTGAAACAGATAAAGAATTTTAAGAAAGGTTTTTCTTTTAATTCAGGATATCTGCCCACCATAGGGTCTAAGATAAAGCCTATACTTAATGCTGTATTAAACTTTTGGTTTCTAGTAGGTATTCATTCTCTTCAATCTAAGCAGAAAACAGAACCCTTGAGATTGTTTTAATGTATATTAAAAATACCAACTAGAAGTGGAAAATTAGAATGCTTTAGTGGATACTTTAGGAAGGAGATATCTTGGGGCAATGAATAGAATGATACCAGCAAGGAATACCATCTGCTTTTTCATATCATTCCAGCAGCCTGCCAATATTTTGGAAGAGTTGTGAACCATGATAGAAGGATCCTACTGTTTCAACAACTATCTGCTGTGTTTCAGGCTCCTTCAGTGGCTCAGTGCTAAAGGATCTGCCTGCCAATGCAGGTGATGATTTTGCCTGATTAAATTTATAAGTACCATTGATGATTCTGCAATCAAATGCTTGAACAGCCACACTTAATGTTCTCTTTAGGACATATTTTGTAATCTTTTTGTTATATAGATAAGCTGAGAATTTACCAAACCTCAAGTTCTGGTTCCTTTTTACTTAACTATTCCTTCTTCAATTCACTTCTCTCTTTACACCTTTTACTATAAGCAGTCGGAAAGGATCAAGGCACTTCTCCAACACTCCGCTTAGAAATTTCCTCAGTTAAAAACCCAGTTTTATCACTTGCAAGTTTTGCTTTCCACAAAACACAGTTCAGTCAGGTTGTTTACCACTTTATAACAAGGATCATGTTTCCTCCAATTTCCAATAACTTATTCCTCATTTATACCTGAAACCTCACCAGAATCATCCTTAATGTACGTCTTTCTAGCATGCACTCAACACTCTTCCAGCCTCTACCGATTACCCGTTTCCAAAGCCATGTCCACACTTTTTCGGTATTTCTTACAACAGCACCCTATCCTCAGTACCAAAGCTATCTTAGTCTGCCATAACAAAATACCACCGATTGAGCGACTTCAACAGCAAAGATTCACTTTCTCACAGTTCTTGAGGCTGGAAGCCCTAGATCAGTGTTAAAGAAAGGTTCCAGAGTGGTTGGTTTGGTGCTGACTCTTTCCTGGCCTGTGGATGATTACTTTCTTTTTCCTCTTTGCCGGGTGAGGACACAGGGAAAAGGCAGCCTCGACAAGCTGGGGAGAAAGCCATCACAAGAAAGCAGTCATGCGGCCACCTGATCTTAGATGTCCAACCTCCTGAACTGTGAGAAGATAAACTGCTTTTTAAGTCCCTGGTGTGATATTTTGTTATGCTGACCCAAGCAGTGTAAGAGACTCTGATTGATGTTTAGTTTGCCTTAATTTTCACTCTGTTGAACTTCCTCAACTACTTAAAATTATAAAAGTGGTGAATTTTAGCTTCCTTGCATGTCCCTACATGTGTGTCTTTTGTCTTATATAGGAATGAAAAGTTGTGACGAAATATTCTGGACCATAATTCTTTCCTCTAGAAATCTATTTTCTTAGCATTAGCTTCCGTGAGAAACTTGTTGCTGTTTTGGTTTTCTTTCTTCTGTAAGTAATCTATTATTTCCATCTGTAGGCTTATAAAATTTTCTGTCTCTTTCAGAAAATTCTTTATCTACCGCCTTTGAAATTAATCCTGTTTTAAACTCAGTGAGACTTGATATTGAAAATTTAAACTTTCTCTTACTCGAAAATTTTCTTCCATTATCTATTTGATTATTTCTTCTTGCCCAGCTATCCCTTTCTCTTTTTAGAAAGCCCTGAATCAGTTCCATATCTCTTATCTTTTGACTTGTGATTTATGTTATTTTTATTTTGTTTCCTTTGACTTCCCACAAGATAATATGATTTCCAGCATTTTTAAGCTTCATTATTGAAACTAAAAACTTTGAAACCATACTTCTCTTTCTTTAAACTATTTATTTTGTAGTCCTCTGATTATTCCTCTGTGCTATGTTGTAAAACCTTAAGAATTTACATTATAGGTCATTCAAGATTGTCTTTTATTTTTCCAACTAAATATATCGTCAATGGTAACCACTGCTCTGAACACTTGGCTGGATCTGACTCCTTAAAATTAGTGTGTTCTTATGATATGTAATCTTTCTCTGTCTACTCATGTGTTTGGGTGAGAGTTTCTCAAACATACTCTTAGTAATCATTTCAGGTTCTCCAGGAAACTCATTTGAAATGATTAGGGATACAGGATGTGCTTCTTTGCTGTTAGACAAGCAAAAACTCTAACGGCTCCTAGCTACACTGAAGGAGATCAGTTGGTTCCAACAGTTTCCACTAAAATATGCTTAACTACATCCTGATTATTGACATTCTGTCACAACTATACATACAGTGCATGACAAAATCCTTTAGAGGACCTACTCCCTGAAAAGAAAACAGTACATCCCCTGTCCTCCCCCTCCACGGTATGTAACCCACAACAAAAATAAGAAGTATAAGAAAATCCAACCATGTTGTGATCCTCATGTGACACTTTAAAATCAATCAGCAAATACTATTAATGTTTAAATTTTCATGTAATCCCTGATTTACTATTTCACTCAGCACTTGGCTTGTTTGATCAAGAAATTAACCCAACAGCATACATATTGTGAGCAGGCTGGTGGTGTGAACAGACCTGGAGCAGGTCTGTTGAGGGAATTCATCCAGGTTTCTGAATTGGAATGCACTAGCAGCTGTGAGGTCAAAGTTTCGTTCAGATCCTAGCAGGAAGGAAGATCTCCCAGGCCTCAGGACCTGAGTCCTCCTGTGGGACTGTAGGCTGGGGCATTCTAATGCTAACTTCTCCTGGCATTGATTGCCCTGTTCTCTCTGGAGGAGAAGCTTCAGATGTGTTTGAGAGCCCTATTACTTTTCAGGAATAAGTTTCACTTGAAATATAAGTTGAGCTGTCTCTAACAGAATAGGGAAAGAAAGGGAGTCATAGATGTCATAGATATGTGCTTAGGCAGCTATTTTTTAAGGATTTCTGAAAACATGCTTTCAATGTAATTTTAAGGAGAGAACATCATTCAATTTCCATAAAATGAAATGAACAAGGCTCATTTCTAGTTCGACAATTTGCTGTCCACAGAATATTTCAACATTACTTGAATTCTTTCCTTTATTGGAAAAAATTTATCTTAAGAACTAGAGCTGGAATGATGCATAAAATGATGTAGCCTTAAGTGTTTTTTTACAAGTGTAAGTGTTCTTCCAGGACTAGATTGAATTAACTACATTAGTTTAAAGAGAAGTCCAATTTCCTATCTACCATTTTGATGTTCAGAATTATACTAAACTTATCTGTATGAAAACTGGTGATTAGTACAGGAAATTGACTTTACAATTGTTCAACATTTTGGAATTCTAAATTGCGAGTTTCCTTGGAGATATGTGTTCATTGCATCTTTGGTATTTTGGAATGATAATTACCTTTTCATCAAAATTATCAAAATGGACATATACTTGAGCCTCTATTCATTCCATCTATGCCTGTTTCTGACTTACTCAGATTTCTATTGGAGAAGAAAGTATAGTCAGCAATATTGGCTTCATCCTAGGTTGATTTAAGGATGTAATTTATCCACATCTGACTCTTCCCAGAGTCAGAGAATTCTTTTGTCAGTTTTCTGCACTCCCTTTCCCCTCACTTTTCAGTTACACTCAAAAAGGTGAAAAATAACTTCTGCTCGTAAAAAGAATGGGAGCAACAGTTAACATCAGGATAGGACTCTTTCATAGCTTTTTGCTAAAATTTCATTCTTTATGTAGAGAATTAGTCACATGTTTATTTAGTAAAATTGAGTAATGCAAATGGTTGAACAATGGTCACAGAGAAGATAGTAGAAATGATTCTCTTATTACAGAGAGATTTTACTCATACTGACTTAGGATAAAGATGTCAACTCTTTTACAATATCTGAAGAAGATATATAATATAAAATAATATTTAAAATAGAAGGAAGACAGTTTTTATTCATTCCCCACCTGCAGAGGGAAAGCAAATCACATTCAAATAATCAGTTTAGGAGTCACTTCTGATTCCTCTCTTATCTCTGTTTTTGTCTTGTTCCAGTGGGAGGAGAGATATCTTTTTGTACTTGAGACTGGAGAAAAAGACATTCTTCCATTGTGTCTCTGTTGTATCAGAGTACAAGTAGAAACATCTGCTTTCTCTGCTCTTGTCCCTGTGAAGCGTGCTGCAGAATGAAACAAGATTGAGCGGCTGAGCTGGAGGGCGAGGACTTGTGATGCCGCTCTGTGTCCCATTGGAGTAGACTGTGGTTCCCCAGCTACAGGGAAACCGTTCAGTTCAGGAAGACAGAGGTCAAAAACCAGATGTGTCAACTTAGGGCCTTTGCATTCATTGTCTCCTCTACCTGGAATGCTAGTCTCTCAAATATGCTGGTATTCTTTGTGTCTTTGCTTAAAAGCTCCTTTTTTAGTGAGGCCTTTCCAGATCTCCTTACTTAAAATAGCAATCCTTGCCACTTCTTATACCTGTTCCTTGATACGGCATGTGTGTGCTTAGTCGCTCAGTCGTGTCCGGCTCCTGTGACCCCGTGGGCTGTAGCCTGCCAGGCTTCTCTGTCCATGGGATTCTCCAGGCAAGAATACCGGAGTGGGTTGCCATTTCCTTCTCCAGGGGATCTTCCCAACCCAGGAATCGAACCCGGGTCTCCTGCATTGCAAACGGACTCTTCATCAGCTGGGTTACGAGGGAAGTCCAGATATGGCATACAACTTGTTATTTCATCGTTGTCTTTTCCATGGAATGTAAACTCCATGAGAATGTAAGTTAACTGTTCTGTTCCCAGTACTTAGTTTTCTTACTTCCTGACATACTTCTTTTTAAAGAAAATTTATTTTATTGACGTACAGTTGAATGGTGTGTTGTTTTAATTTCTACTTTACAGTAAAGTGATTCATATATATATATATATATATATATATATATATACACACACACACACACCTATTCTTTTTCATATTCTTTTCATTGTGGTTTATCACAGGATACTGAATATAGTTTCCTGTGCTAAACAGTAGACCCTTGTTTGTCTGTTCTCTATGTAATAGTTTGAATTTGCTAATCCTGAACTCCCAATCCACTCCTCCCTGCCCCTTAAATGCTTTTTGAATAAATGAATCAAAATGTTCTGTTTTGGCCTTTCAGTCAAGATGTGTTCTTAAAGTTAGTTTACCACAAAAACTTGAACTTTGGAAAATAAGGTTAGTACTATATTCTAGTTCCTAAGTAGCTTCTATGTATATTTCTCAAATTTGTTAGCCCCTTTGGTGAAAAGGATTGTGATTGATGAATATCCCTAGACCCCATGAATAATATGTGACAATTATAGACTGTATCAGCCAAAGTTGGCAAGTTTTATTGGGAAGAGAGTGGGTGGAAGATTCTATATAGGGATTGGGTAGATTCACTTTCATTTTTGGATTTGATAAATAAATAAATAAATATATATATATATATATAATTATGCACATGGCATAATTATATATATGGCAGCTATCTTGGAGTTAAAGGATTATGAGTTTCCATTTTCATTGTATTCTTGAGTAGTTTACTTCAAATTTTCTAAATGAATATATATGGTCTATGGATTTCACAGGAAATGGTAAGCTCTAGTGAAGAATAATTCTAAAAAAAAGGGGAGAAGCTTCCTTTGGTAATAATATATTCCACTTGGCATGTTGAAAAGAACTTTCTGTCTTCTGTTTGCTTGATAGCAACCCTGCTTGCCGGAATGCTGATACATGCAGAACACCTGAATTTCTAGACTTGAAACTAAGCCCAACAGTTCCCATGTTCACACATTACATTTTCTCAGAATAATGCTTTATCATAGCATTAATTTACTATTTTCCAGAATAGGGTAGCCTTCTAATGGGAGTAGTTTGTCATCTAATTAAGGTGACTGGCAGGTTGCAGACACATAGTCCATTTTAAAAAGGATTTGATTTGAATTTAAACTCTACCCATACTCTGCAAAAGATTTCATTAGCTCAATATTATGCAGTGCCAAGATGTTTGTACTTGTTCACAAGAAAATAGATTTATTAATCCATTAAAAAATGTATTTATTACCTGCTATGTTTCAGACACTAGCTTAAGCACAAGCAATATGGTGTTGACTTCAAACGGACGTGGTCCCTGACAGATTTTACTGTTCTCAGGGGAGCCTGCTCAGTTCTCAGGTAGCCCTCTCTCCCACTCATAGAGTTTCAATAGCATTTCTTTAGTCTCAAAAGCCCCTTCAGAATCCCAATAGCTTTTCATATTTCTCATGGGTTTTTTTTTTTTTTTTGGCCCTATAAATTTTGTTTCAGAGCCAGATATGGCGATGTTAGCTGATTTCTATGATTTTTTTTAAAAAACAGTGTTCTTTATAATGTGAAGACTATCCATGTTCCTTGAATCATGTAAGAAAAAGCCAGCTACTCTTCTGCTGTTATTTTATGCTGGAACTGTGTGCCAGTGTGCTGAAAATACAGGCACACATACATCTGTCACTTTCAGACCGGGGTCTTATGTTGGACATTTACTCCTGTGTCGACTCTGCTGCTCCTCTATCTGAAATTTCCTCCTCCTCATTCCATTTGCTTTTTCTCAGTCTTCTCTCGGGTATGCCCCGTTCAGTCCACTTCAAGCAGGTGTGTCTCCCTTCTGAGGCCCTAAAGCACTTACGTTCTGCACCATATGGTCATTTGGAACTCGCAGTGGGAAGAAACCATTGTCTATCACTGTTCACAGTTGCCTTCTGTTTGGTGTGCAGCTCTGCAAGCTATTTTTAATATGTTCAGCAAGAAAAGTATCTGGTGTTCTTAAAAGTAGAAACAAACTTACATGAATCTATACCGTTTGGTACAGAAGTTAAATATATTTAACTTTAAATCCTTGAAATATGAACAGTCTGTTGCTGATTAGAAAAAGATAGTCATGAAGAAATATGCCAAGCACAGCCATCATTTTTTGCTGTTCCTTTTTGTCCCCAATTATAGGAGTGGGTGGTTGCAAATGGTGTTTCTTCCTCTTGCAGAACTGTAGCTAAAGCATTTGTAAAAGCAAAACTTGGTATAAATGCTCAAATCAGTGCTCTAAGAAGCCTAAGTTTCAGGGGAATAGGCTTAGGTGGCCCTGTCAGTTGATGCTGTTCCAAAGGAAGCTTTAGGCACCAGATGAGTTTTCTGTGTTTTCTCTCAATATGGTTAAAATAACCTATTGAGAATGGTTAAGTGTTGATGATGGTAAATTTAATGTGATGATGCCTCACCGTACATATTATAATAAAGACTGACTCCAATTTTGATGTGTGACTGTTGACAGTTTCTAAGCCCACACTTCTCTTTCTCTTTGCTCAGCTCTGGACAAGCTGATAAGCAAGCCTAAGTACTCCCTCTTTTGGTCCTGTTGATTCAAACCATGGAAACTCCTGCCTATGCATGGGAACCTTCTCTTAGCCCTACCCGCTAACTACATTAAAAATCCCAGTCCTCTTCCTTTCCTTGATGTCTGAAGCCAATTGAAGTCATTTTCAGACTTTCTTGGGAGGCCTCCCTGCTCTGCTTAGAAAAGCTTCAATTATGTAAGTAATAAATCATTTTATACCCTCCCGGTGTGTGTAATATCATTGATCTTGACATGAACCAAATGGAGGGGTGACGACATCTGCTTGTAGTCACAAAAGCTAGTGTTTGAACTATAAAATTTTGCCATAGATTGCATTTGTTTGAAACAGTTGACTTTAATGTGTTTCTGTTTTTTTTTTTATAGTAAAAACATAGATTATTAGTTTACAATGGCTCTTATGTATCTAAACATATGAGGAGAATGAGATGCATGGGTCATAAAACTATAGTATAAAGCCATAACAGTGCTCACCTGGTAACTGATTCTGAAATTACAATTGTGAGTCTTAAAGTAAACAGATTTATTCATCCATGTCATCTTAGACACAAACCAAAATAGGGGCTTAATGTGCCATTCTTGGAAACCTGTAAATATTATGACGGGAATGTAGAGGTCCTGCCATAGGGCTTGTTAATGGCTTTGTTAAGTTTACACATAACCTAATCCACCAAGTGACTCTTGAAGTCAGGGCATCCTGCCAACGTAATTTCCAAAAACCTAGTAATAGTAATTTTGCTGCTCTACTAGATAACTTATTTATTTACCACTATGTTCTAAGCATGTTGATAAACTCTTTTCATCTATCAGCTTATGTAGTTCTCCAAAAATCTTTATAGGTAGCTTTCAGAGCTATCACTTATGAGCAGATGACGCTTGTATCAGATGTTCTCCAGTCCAGAGCTGCACAGGTACGTCAGGTCTGCTTGCCTCCAGAAACTGCCTTCTATTAACCTCCTTGTGCTTCAGCCCCAGTCTCTTGTATGTACTCTACTCTTGGTGCAGCTGAAACTTCGTGGATAATTATGATTACTTTTGTATGGATCATGCTCACATAGAATCAAGGCAGCATTGTAGAAGTAATGAATAAGTATTTGCACCCATAGCTTTTGAGTTTCCACCATGCTCTATACAATTGGTTGTTTGGAAAATGTACCCTCCTAGTGACTTTATTCATTTATTTATAAAATTACAAAGTTCAATTAGGTCAAAGGCTTCTTTTCCTGGGATTCAGAGAACCCTGAAGTGATAGGACAATGTTTTTTTATATGTGCATATGCGTTTTTCTAGAGACAGTATTCATAACGTATCTCTTTTTCAAAGGGCTTCATAAAAAATTATAAGAATGCTCAACTGAATGATTAAATTCTCTTGCAGTTATAAAAATGTTATGACTCCTTACAGCTTGAGGATGATAGAAAGTAGAAAGGATCAGGAAATGATAAAGAAAGAATTAAAGTCCATATTTTTTTAAACAATAATATTTGGCTAACATTTTTTCTAAGCCTGGAATTTAAAATAAATTAAAAAAAAAAACCAACTGTAGGGCTTTCTTTTTAACATAGCCCAAATCTACACATATATATATATATATATATATAAGTGGGAAAAATAATAAATCTGGTTTGACCAAGATCTAAACAAAGAGAACTTAATGGTTGTTTTATTAAGTATAATACATTTCAGTGGAAAAATGTTAAATTCCATAACCATTCCCTGCTTAAATAAATCAGTAGTGTCTTTAGTTTGGAAAATACAAGTGGAGAATTATCTATTACACTGCATTAACTGAACTTGAATCTTGTGTCCACTTGACTTTAGAGTTTATATATCCAATTATTAAGAAGTCATTTCCTTTTCTCTTTCAAATAAATAACTGAAAATGCTGAACTTTCTGATCATGTGGAACTATGGAATTTCAGGGGAAATAAAGAGCTTATTATTGTTCGATTCCTCATATTTAAAAATAATGACATCCTGGGGGTAATAACAGAGTGCATGTATCCTGATCATATAAATGAAATGACCACTGGAGTGAGTGCAACAAGGAAGATGCTATTTAATATCCTTGATTGCTTTCCACAGGTGCAGAAAGTTTCAATGAGAAAGCATCAGCTTCTTGCTAGAAGTTTTTCCACAATCAAAAGTTTATGGGGAAAAAATCTTAAGGATCATAGATAGCACATACTGTCATTGTCTGGGTTTATTAATTGTGCATGCCATCTGTTCATGAAATATACTTATTGCCATTAGACTGTAGTCATATTTGTAAGAAAAGAAAGTTTGTCAAAAGGATTATGATCTTTATTCCAATTGATTTAAATAAATTTAACCAAATTTTCTTCTCTTGTGTTGTTGGAAGAGGGTGTTCGCTATGACCAGTGCGTTCTCTTGGCAAAACTCTATTAGCCTTTGCCCTGCTTCATTCTGTACTCCAAGGCCAAACTTGCCTGTTACTCCAGGTGTTTCTTGACTTCCTACTTTTGTATTCCAGTCCCCTATATGAAAAGTACATCTTTTTTGGGTGTTAGTTCTGGAAGGTCTTGTAGGTCTTCATAGAACCATTTAACTTCAGCTTCTTCAGTGTTACTGGTTGGGACATAGACTTGGATTACTGTGATGCTGAATGGCTTGCCTCAGAAATGAACATTTCTTTCATTCTTTCATTTTTGAGACTGCATCCAAGTACTGCATTTTGGACTCTGTTGTTGACTATGATGGCTACTCCATTTCTTCTAAGAGATTCTTGCCCACAATAGTAGATATAATGATCATCTGAGTTAAATTCACCCATTCCAGTCCATCCTAAAGGAAATAAGTTCTGAATATTCATTGGAAGGACTGATGAAGCTGAAACTCCAATATTTGGCCACCTGATGCAAAGAGCTGACTCATTGGAAAAGACCTTGATGCTGGGAAAGATTGAAGGCGGGAGGAGAAGGGGATGACAGAGGATGAGATGGTTGGATGGCATCACCAAGTCAATGGACATGAGTTTGAGTAAACTCCGGTGTTGGTGATGGACAGGGAGGCCTGTTGTGCTGCAGTCCATGGGATTGCAAAGAGTCGGACATGGCTGAGTGACTAAACTCGACTGAATTGAACCAAATTTTCAATTTGGTTGAAAAGTAATGAGTGTTCATTTCTGTGGTCATCACCCATTCACTTTAAAATTTGTTGTAATTTGGCTGTTACATCTCAAGCGGCCAGTCTTTATTCCCTACTTCATTCTTTCCAACTGTTTCTCCTAGTTATTCATCAACAAATCTTGTCATCAATTTTAATAGCTATTTCTGAGTGATTGACCTCTGTATGTGTTCAGAAGACATTACTGATCTCTAGCTCTTTTTAAATAGCTATCTTCTATTACTTTTTGTGATTATTTTTACTCCTCTGGTTCTTCTCCACCCTCCTCATTTCTTTTTCTTCCGCTATCTAAAAATATATTTTTCACTAAGATATTTTCAGTCCTTTCATTCTCTCTAAACTTCTTTCTTGAGTGATCTCATTTTAAGGGTAAATTCCAAGTGAAACACAATCAATGAGCTCCTATATATTTACTCAAGTCATAAAATATTATAATTTAAATGAACTATGGTAGTTATTGAATAAGCAGACTTAAAGTTGAAGTAACTTGTTCAAAATGCACGAGTAAAAAGGGGAAATGAGACTCAGATATTTTGCTTCTAAATGTGATCACTGTTTCCTTACACCAGGACCCAGAGGTCACAGCTCAGAGAGGTAAAGATGGAGCCAAATACAGTCATAGGTAAGGCTGCTCACTACACTTTACTTGTTTTAGATCAGATACAAAAGAGATTGCTTTAGGTGACAGTTTGTTGAGATGATGATTCATCTTCTGTAATTAATGCCCCATGTCTCTGGTTGGTTTTTTTCCCTTCTTTATTGGCATTTGCTATGGCCCCTTTTCTCTTGGTTTCTTGAAATACTCTACAGGTCTTCCAAAATGTTTCCTTTCCTTTCTTTCTTTCTTTTTTAAAATTAAGCTTGTTTAAAATTCTAAGTTACTTGCAGCAAAGGAAACTTATGCGAGATATACTTGGGTGTTTCAAATTTAGTAGAATATGTAGCCTCTCCTCACTAGTGTAACTTTTACTGAACCAGGTTCATTTTGCCCAACATACAGAAAGCCCAAACTCTGAGACACTGAAATTGTCATCAAAGAGAGCATTTATTCACAAGGCGGCCAAATGAGGAGATGGTAAATTTCAGATCTGTCTCCCTGAAGGCAAGGGGCTGGAGGTATTTATGGGATAAAGAATAAAGAAGCAGGGTGACCTGAGGAGTGGGGAGCATGGGGAAAGATGGTTGGACAAGTGTTCTGTGCAGGGGTAACTCAGTTACTGGCCTCTGCACATTCAAAGATGGAGGCGCTTAGCACAATCTGCGGGTGGAGTTTTCAGCTGTCTGCTGACCAAGTGTACATCCACACATGCCTGGTTGGAGGCTCGGGGGTCCTATCTAATCTTAACTGGCTCATCTGGAATTGGATACAGCTCACTCTAAATTCTCGGAAAACAGTTTAGACAAACATCTTTTTAATTAAGCTATGTGCCACTCAAAGGACATTCAAACCTTTTGCAGCAGCAATTAAAACAACTTTAATTAATGAAGGCAGGTTACAAGTGAAATGTATTTTACTAATGATTATACTAGGTTTCATAACTTAAATTCCTTTGAATGGGACTACTAAAATAAGTATTATACAATCCATTACCTATCTACTAGGGAGCTTCACAGGTTTCCATTTGTAGTTGTTATGTTACCTAGGATCGTCTTTCCATAATAGTCACATTCTCTCTTTATTAAAAAGTCACTTTGTCAGTGAAGCTGATACCATCTTTTCTAAAATTTCGATGCCCACCCTTCGTATCCTTTTTTCTCTGTTTTCTTTCTTTGCAGAGTGCATACTGCTATCTAACATATATCAGATTTCCCTTTTAGACTGTAAGCTCCCTGGGGGAAGGGTTACAGTCAGCTTTCCTACTCTTCTACCATCAGCACTAGGAGAAGTGCTGGATCCTGGCAGGTGCTTGTAACAGGCATCACTGTGTTCCATGCAGAAACCTTGTTCACTTCAGTAAGATCAAATGAAGAAATGATTCTTTTCAAACAGGATGAAAGAAACTCAATTTCTTCATCAAAAACATAAATAAGATGTCACTGTTGGAAGAGAGGACATATACATAATATGAAGTCCTGAAATCCTATCTTCCACATCAAAAGTCACTCTCTTTACTGACAGTTTCTGCTCTTGAGATCCTGATTAGCAATTCTATCCTTACTTTTGGTTGTCATTTCAAAACACTGAATACCTGAGATTGTGTATGTTTTTTGTTAGGAAACAAATGCTTCTGTCAGTGCTGCCAAATTCCAGGATAAAATCAAGGAAACAATGTTTTTCTATTCCTTTTCATGTTTTCTTTTCTTAAAAAAAAGTACAAGTAACAAAGGAAGTGTGGGTTGTTATCAGAATTCGTTATCCAGGCATAAAGAAATTCAGATGTCAGGAAGCTGGCACGAATCCTCTCCATTCTTGCTGTTGAACTGGGTTGGAGGACAAGGTCAGCTGGCAACTTTGCTTCCTTTTTCTTGTGAATTTCTGATGCCTCTTCAGAGAAAATTTTAAAAAATGACTCTCTTCACTGCAGTATATTGCAGTGTATAAAGTAAAAATTTTCAAAAGAAAAAAGACCATTAAGATGGACTCAGTTCACCTAATATTACACCAGGAGTTGTAAAAGTAGATTTTGATCTCAGAAAAGGCAGAAAGTTTCATGGTGTTTGTATGATTCTGAACACATACCTTCTTTTCCTTGCTTAGTGTAGCAAAAAAGAGCATAAACTTTGAAGGTAGACAGACTGAGATTTCAGTCTCAACCTCAGAATGAAATAGTTTTGTTACCAGGGACAAATTATTTTGCTTGTTTAAATCTTAGTTTCCTACATTGGAATTTTGCTTAGTAGATCTAGTAGGACTGTTGTGAATATTAAATGAGATCATTTATATGATATATATGATATAAAGTAGGCAAATAGATACATAAAATTATTTCCGTCTTCTAACACACATCCATTCTTCTTATAACATTAATGCATTGGGATGGCCAAAAAATTCGTTTCGGTTTCTCATCTTATGGAAAAACACGAATGGATTTTTTGGGTCAACCCAATGTTTCATTCCATTACTAATTTAAAGAAAATGGTGTCAGAGAATTTAATTTTGGACTATATTCTAGTCTCGTCCTAATTATTTGGCATAAATATTTTGGCAACTTGCTGACAATAGCAAAAAACAACTCAGACATTTTTAAAAGGGGTAAGTAAAGTTGTAGGAACTGTGATCAGAAAACTGGGTCAGAATTTCTAGGCTTATTTTCAGTGGCTAAATGTTGAAGTTTTGTGGTGAATTTCTATAACATTGGTGCTTTTCCAAGACACTACTGTCTCAGCAAGTCAAATTTAATGTGCTTGAAAGTATTATCCTTAAGATTACTACTGTACTTTTTAGAGTAAATTACTTAGTTACCACTTTTCATTTTGGGTGAAAATGTGTTTCATTTATTATAGTTTTCCTTAGCAAAAGGATTTAAACTGCCTCAAAATCTGTTCTCGTTCTCTGTTCTCTTAGTTCTCAACAAGTGAGAAAATAATTCTGTAAGCCTAAATCATTTGAACATAAGTCTTTCTGGGATTTCTAATTAAAACAGATGACAGAGGCTAAATTAGAAATAGATCTTTTGCTTAATGCATTCATTATTTTACATATTAGTATAATTGTTTAAATAAATATTTGAAAAATATAAAAATATAATACCTCTTCTTTGGTCATGTTGCATGACTCCAAATTTGATTACAAATACACTGCATTAAGACTGAACAAGTACCATGGGAAGAATGTTTTATTATTGTTCTGAAGGACTTCCTTGACCCTTCTAGAAAGAACTAAGTCATAGGTGTTAATTAGTATCCTTGTCAAGCTGTCAAGAAGTTACCAAAATAGGAATAAAAGGATTACTGAGGCAGAAAGTAGAATCTTTAAATGTATATTAGTTAGAAAATGAAGACTCAAAAGGGCTTGTTTCAAACAGCAATTTGTAGCTTTATTCTCTTTAACCTAAAAATGGTCTTAAAGATCTTCTAGTTCAACACCAACACATCCCTCATTCCCCCTCTTCAGGAGTGCAGCGGTCCCCTTAGGATCTCCTATTCTAGCTCCCTCCGCTCATCCCCCAGCTACTGGCTGCTTTCCTGCAATTTTTGGAGGATTGCAACGAAACTTTTCACAGGTAGAGGTTGCTGGAAGTACAGAGAGATCTTAGAACATTCTCTACACCCCAAGCCCCCATAGCCTATGATTGGTACAGGAGTACAAAAGCCCAGCTTCTTTGCGGAAGTGTGTGATCACCTTTGAGATATAATTTACTCTCCAGAGCTGCTCATGGTTTCAGGCTATCTAGGAATTTCTCTGAAAACTGTCTGTCTTCTCTGGTTCCACTGTCCTCACAGTCTTTCTGATTATTCCTGCAAGCATGGGTTACATTCTTTCACTGGAATCCTTGTTTTAGGTTAGCTTACAGAAGAACTCACCCTATGTCACTTTCTATAACATTTTATGAGGAACTATATTAAATCTAAGCAGGTTAAGTACCTAGATATAATCATGAAATTTGCAAAATGAGAGTGGGCAGAGGGTGCATATACTCCGTGTTTAAAAGGCAGCAAAATCCTTAGAGCAGTGATTTTAGTTGTGGATGTCCATTAGAATCACATAGGGAGTTTAAAAAAAAAAAAACTAATGCAAAAACCATATTCTACACATACTAAATGAGAACCTCTAGAAGTAAAGGTATGGCAGTGGCATTTTAAGTGCCCTGGGTGATTCTAGTGTGCAGCAAATACTGAAAACCACTGCCAGACAGTTAAAACACATGGTAACATATTTAACAGACGTAGTGAAATTAGACGTAGGGTTGGGTAAGGTGAAAAGCAAGGGAAATTTGAATTTGGCAGTGTTAGAATATTCTGTTTATTCTTTCTGATTTGATAGGGAACCAGGAAATAAAATTTTTAAAGCAAAGTTTACAGTTTTGCATTGCATGGGTAAATGAACAGGGCAGACAAGACTACTCTTACAAAACATTTATTGTTTGATATTGAACATGTAGAGACAGTGTATGCTTCCACCATATGCCCTTCCCCTCCCTCACCCATTGTATTTTGAAATACATAGCCCTCTCTGCTGACCTTTTATTTTCTTATTTTTGGCAAAGTATGGATGCTGGAAGTGTTTCTTTTTGTTTATTCTCTGCTCTAAAAACATTAGGCCACTGACACTTGTCCTGTAGCCAGCAGAAACCATAGGAAGATGGGAATGCCCTAAAAATCATGAGGACATGGCTCAGCATCACTCCAGGGTATCATTGTCTTTTGGGAGCTCAGAGCCAGTAAATTTGATTGTTTTAAGAGACCAAGTATCTAGATTTTATGAAAATCCACATATATTTAAATATTGAGATGTGTGATTTTATATATATATATATATTTAAATTTAATATATATTTTAATTTAATAATTTAATAATAATTAAATAATTAAATAATTTAATATATAAATTTAATATATATATATATATTTAAATTTAAGAAACTGTGATGACTGACATGGTCATCGGAAGCTCTGAGATACACTTGTGTAGTGAGTTTCCCTGCAGGTTGCCAGGTTTCACCTCTAAGTTAAGGTGTATTTGTGTGTGTATGCATGCTCCACTGCTTCAGCCCTATGCAACCCTTTGTTACTCCTTGGACTGACTGTAGCCCACCAGGCTCCTTGGCCATGGGATTCTCCAGTCAAGAATACTGGAGTGGGTTGCCATTCCCTCCTCCAGGGGATCTTCCCAACCCAAGGATTGAGCCTGCGTCTCCTGCATAGCAGGCAGATTCTTTACCCACTGAGCCCCCTGGGAAGCCCTGTTATATTTATAAATTTATATAATTTTTGAAAACTATTAATTTAATTCAAAATGTTATTTCAAATTACTTTATCACCTTTCAGTGATCTGTAAATTTTTCTAGCTTCATATGAGTCAGTCTTGCTCCCCTGTACACTATACATTTATTTATGTATGCTTATGGACACATTGCAAGGAGATCCAACCAGTCCATCCTAAAGGAGATCAGTCCTGGGTGTTCATTGGAAGGACTGATGTTGAAGCTGAAACTCCAATACTTTGGCCACCTCATGCGAAGAGTTGACTCATTGGAAAAGACCCTGATGCTGGGAGGGATTGGGGGCAGGAAATGAAGGGGATGACAGAGGATGAGATGGCTGGATGGCATCGCAGACTCGATGGACATGAGTTTGAGTAAACTCTAGGAGTTGGTGATGGACAGGGAGGCCTGACGTGCTGCAGTCCATGGGGTCCCAAAGAGTCAGACACGACTGAGTGACTGAACCGACTGACTGACTGATGGACACATCATATAATATAAGCACATAGAAGTAAGCATGCACGTATATCATTACTTTACATATAGTCAAAGATTAAAATTTCCACTACAGTCTTCTGGATGGAAAATGCTAATAATGCTTAAGTAGTCTCTATGTAGGGCCAAACTAAAAGATCTTTCAGTGAAAGTTTTATATTGCAGCCACATTTCTTATGTACTTTTTCCTTCCTATTTCACAAAGATTCTTACTAATCAGTAATCTGTAGCTGTTCAATATATATATTTGCAGAAGTGCTGTGTTTATGTGAATTGGAGGTAAGAACATAGAAGAGAAAGGAAAATAAGGATCTAAAAATATAAGGGACTGTAGTCCCTATAAATCAAAATGTAAACCAGGGAGAGAGGTTTGCATCTCTGAAACAACTTATTAAAGACAAAATTTATGAAAAAACTGAAGAAAAAAGAAAAATGCTTTCTTGATTTTAAATGCAATTAGGTCCCAGAGGAGAGGTACATAGGGAGGATCTTTGTGGCTATAGAAGAAAATGAGGCAATAGCTTCTCACATCTGCTTATTTATCATTGCAATTAAATATCACAATATTGGAAAATTGAGATCCGTGTAGAAGCAAGATACAGGTGACAAATATTTTTTGTAAGTCTGTCACATGAATAAATGGCTTATTTTTCAAGGAAAAGCTTAATGTTTATAAAGAAAAAGAATAAGAGAGAAGGGAAGGGAGGAAAGGCTGGTTAAAGAGCAGTCTGTTCAGTTAACAATCAGGGATGGAACAACAAATAGGAGAGCCTGAACAGTCTTTCGTGTCCATTAATAAATGTCTGAGTGGGATTGAGGTGCAGAGGGAATTACAGCAGGAAGTGTACATCGTTACATTAGGTGTGTTTACAGATGCCAAGAAGGGATGCTTATAGAGATGCTTAAAAATAGGTGTGATAGCATTTTTAATTCACACCAAATATTAAATAATAATCTAATCTATGAGAGGACATAAAGCTGTAAAATATATTAACAATAGATTAACTTTCTCATGTTTAGAGTATTACATATATTTGTATAAGACAGTTTCCTTTCACTTTTTTAATGAGGAAGAGTAATAGTTGATCACTATTTTTTTTTGGTTTTGGTTCATATGAAAACATATTAACTGCAAAAGACCTTCAATTGCTATTGCCATCTTCTTTTCCATGTTTTTGTTTTACTTGTTCTACTCATCCTCATTCTCTTTCTCCTATTTTTCTTTCTTCATCATTTCATTTTCACAGTAAGTGAGATACTGTGTGGTCTACTGCCAACATTAAAAAGAGTGTGCATTTGTCTGGAATATCATCTGTAAAAAAACAGTATTTTACATAAAATGCCTACTTCTGTGTGCATTAAAAATGTGTAATAAGTATGCAATGGAATGTTCATCATAAAAAAAGGAAGAAATTTTGCCATTTGTGACAACATGGATGAAACTGTATTATGTTAAGTGAAATAAGTCAGGCAAAGATAAATATTACATGGTGTTACTTATGTGTAGACTTTCAAAAACATGTAAACAGAGAGTAGATCAGTGGATTCCAGGGACTGAGGATTGGGAAAGTGAATTGTTGATCAAGGTTATAAGATGAATAAATTATAAGATGAGTGAGTTCTGAGGATCCATTATACAGCATGGTGACTATAATTAACAACATTAGATTGCATACCAGAAAGTTGCTAAGAGAATAGATCTTAATATACCCCTCCACATAAAGGTAATTATGTGCAGTGATGGAAGTGTTAGCTAACCTTACTATTGTGGTAATAATTTCACAATATATTTGTGTACCAAATGATCACATTGCATACCTTAAATTTACACAATGTTATATGTCAATTATATGAATTATATATCAGTAAAGCTGGAAGAAAAAAAGAAAAAATTGTGTCTCTTAATGATACTCATAATTTACAGTAGAAAATAAGAGTAAGATATAGCAGACTAATTCAAACAGATAAGCAGAATAAGGAAGAAGCAGGATAGGAAAAGAATAAGGAAGAAATAGGATAGCAACAGGCTTCCTACTGTGAGCAAAAGGAAAACCACACAAAGAAGACCAAAAAACATGCATATGATTAATAGATCAAGTGAAGAATTAATTAAAGTTGCAAAAACCTATTAACACCTATAAAAACAAAATGATTTTAGGAGATAAATAAAATGATGTTAAATATCATATCATATAAGATTCAGGATTTGGCTTATTTGATAAAATTAATTATATGGAATATGTTGATAAATATACAAATATACATGTATCATTTAGGTAAACATTCATGGATAAACAATTCCTATACATTAATAAAATTAAAACACACTTTGTTGTTGTTCAGTCACTACTACTAAACATAAAGATTACATTTTAAAATTATGGATACCATATCCACTACCTTTAGCCAGTAGGAAGAATAATTGTGATCATATATTTTAGACAACTCTTTATTCTTCATAATAATGGCTGTATTTCCATGGTGTTGACACTAGGATGGTACATTCTGTTTATTTATCCAACCTCACCTATGGGGAGTAAGAGGTAATGGATAATATCTGCCTTGCTGGGAGTTCCCTCAGTTTTGGTTAAACACTGTGGAAATGCAATTAGTTTTCCCCTTGAGTCTCCTTGAGAAAAGCAGAACATTTTCTTCCTTTTGGGGAATAAGTACAGTAATACTAGGTTGCTTTCAAATTTTAATAATCATTTGGAACATTGCTTAATATGGAAAGAGAAGAAAAAGTTACAGCAATCTCATGCATGTACCTCAGGCTTACAATTTTATATATTTTTTAAAATAAATTAATTTACTCACTTATTACTTATATCTACTCTGGAATAAATAAGAAATGTTCTATCAGTTAGAACATAAATTAATTAAAAATTCAAGTTATTTTAACGGAATCATTATTGGTAGAACACAGACATAAGTAGGAGATTTCAATATTTCATTTTCAATTAAGGATAGATCAACCAGACAGAAAATCAACAGGGAAACAACTTGGGGACTGGAAGTGAAGTGAAGTCGCTCTGGAAAGTTGATAAATATATGAAAATTAGACATACACTTTTGAAAAATCAATGTGTAAAAGAAATCTCAAGGAACATTTAAGAATATTGAAAATGAATGAAAATGAAAACACAGCAAATCAAAGCATGGGATACCACAGAAGAAGTACTAAGAGGAAGTTTATAGTGGTAAGTACATCAAAAAAGAAGAGAGATCTTAAATAAACAACTGAATTCTACACCTTAGGCAGCTAGAGAATGAAGAGCAAACTAAGGCCAAAGTTAGCAGAAGGAATGAAATAATAAAGATTAGAGTAGATAAAGTAATAAGAAAACAGATAAACAATAGAAAAATGAACAAAGCTGAGTTGTTCCTCTGAAAAAAGTCAAAACTGGCAAATCATTAAAGTAAACTAAAAAAAATCAGTTTTACTACTGGCATGAGATGGTTAGATAGCATCACCAACTCAATGGATATGAGTTTGAGCAAACTCTGAGAGATAGTGAAGGACAGGGAAGCCTGGCATGCTGCAGTCCTTGGGGTCTCAAAGAATCAGATATGATTTAGCAGCTGAACAACAACTGGCATAAGACAAATACATAGATGGATGGAACAAATGGAGAACCCAGAAATAGATTCTCACATTTATGGTTGAATGATCTTTGGCAAAATTGCTGATGCTACATAGTGGAGAAAAAGTAGTCTCTTCAACAAAATGAGTGATGAGAAAACTGGATATCTATATGCAAAAAATAAAATTGAGCCCTTGCCTTATACCACATACAAAAATTAACTTACAATTGATTAAAGACTTAAATAAGACCTGAACTCCTAGAAGAAAATAGGGAAAAAGCTTCATGACACTAAAATTGGCGATCATTTCTTGGATATGACACCAAAAACACAGACTACAAAAGCAAAAACAGACAAATGGAGCTACATCAAACTTAAAAACGGTAAAAACACAACTTTTGGAATGGAAGAAAATTTTTACAAACCATATATCTGACGTGGAGTCATATGTGGACTATATGAAGAACTCCTACAACTCAAAACCAAAAAAAAAAGAAAAATATTCCTTTAAAAATGGGCAAAGGACTTGAAGAAGGACTCCAAAGAAGAAGCACAAATGTCCAACAGGCATATATAAATATGTTCGCTATCACCGATCATTAGGGAAATTAAAGTAAAAACTGTAGTTAGGTTTTACATCATACCAATTAGGGTGACTGTTATTAAAAGACAGACAACAACATGTGTTTGTGAGGATGTGGAGAAATTATAACAATTATGCGATGTTTGTGGGAATGTAAAATAGTGCGGCCATTATGGAAAGCAGTATGGAGTTTCCTCAAAAATTACAAATAAAATTATCATATGACCCAGAAATCCCACTTCTGGGTAATTATCAAGAAAATCAAGATCTTGAAGAGATATTAGCATCCATTGCAACATTATTCACAGTAGCCAAGATGTGGAATAGATGAATGGATAGATGAATGGATGAAGAAAAGATATTATATACAATGGAATGGAATATTTGGTCTAAAGAATATAGGAAATTCTGCCACATATGACAACATGAATAAACTTTGAAGATATTATGCTAAGTGAAATAAGCCAGTCACAGAAAGCGCAAGTACTAGATGAATATTTATACTTCCCCTTTTATGAGGTATCTTGACTAGAATACGCAAACTCTTAGAAATAGAAAGTAAAATGGTGGTTGCCAGGGGCTTGGAGGAAGGAAAAAAGTAAGACTATTGTTCAATAGATATAGTGTTTCATTTTTACAGGATGAAAAAGTTGTGGTCTGTACAACAATGTACATATAGTTTACATTTTGGAATGGTTAAGATGGTTAAGGTGATATGTTTTATGTTATGTGGCTTTTAATCACAACAAAAATGTTAAGTGTTATCAAATGAGGAGCACACACACCCACACACCCCTCAAAGAAAATAAAAATCAAATGAGAAAATAATGAAATGAATAAAGCATTTAACACAAAATATATGTAGTAAGATAAAATTAAGAGTATTTGTTAAATTTCAAGATGGGATAAACATACTCTTTAAAAGAATAATTCTCTGGATCAAAATCAATATCCAATTACCAGAAAAAAGAAGTACATCTACAAATGCTAAAACCATTAAAAATAAAAAGAACTCAGGATGCTCACAATCACCATCTAAATTGAACATCTTTAGGATGGTCCAGCAAATTTAATAGGTCAAGTAAAAATTATTTTTATATGTATTGGCTAAAAGAAGACAAAACTAACTCTATTGACAACGTGTAAACTTCTTTAGCTGCTTGTGCTGTGTGGTGCTATCCTTAGTCGCTCAGCCATGTCCACCCTTTACCATCTGATGGACTGTAGCCCGCCAGGCTCCTCTGTCCCTGGGCATTCTCTAGGCAAGAATACTGGAATGGATTGCCATGCTGTCCTTCAGGGAATCTTCCCAACCCAGGGATCAAACCCAGGTCACCCGCATTGCAGGCAGATTTTTTACCATCTGAGCCACCAGGGAAGTCCAGTTACCTGCCTACCCAAAGGCCATTTCTATCATTCTTTCTTACTACAAAACTGCAATCTTATTTGGCATGCTCCCAGTTCCTTGTGACTTATGATTATGCATTGTATTAATAAAGTTTTGGAATACATTAATGATTCATGACATAATATATATCCCAGAGGATTTGTTTTAGAAGCCTCCATAGCCAAATGCAGGTGAGGAAGCAACAGTTAGAACTGGACATGAAACAACAGACTGGTTCCAAATTGGGAAAGGAATACGTCAAGGCTGTATATTGTCACCCTGCTTATTTAACTTATATGCAGAGTACATCATGAGAAACGCTGGGCTGGAAGAAGCGCAAGCTGGAATCAAGATTGCCGGGAGAAATATCAGTAACCTCAGATATGAAGATGACACTGCCCTTATGGCAGAAAGTGAAGAAGAACTAAAGAGCCTCTTGAAGAAAGTGAAAGAGGAGAGTGAAAATGTTGGCTTAAAACTCAGCATTCAGAAAACTAAGATCATGGCATCTGGTCCCATCAATTCATGGAAAATAGATGGGGAAACAGTGGAAACAATGACAGACTTTATTTTTTGGGGCTCCAAAATCATTGCAGATGGTGATTGCAGCCATGAAATTAAAAAACACTTGCTCCTTGGAAGAAAAGTTATGGCCAACCTAGACAGCGTATTAAAAAGCAGAGACATTACTTTGTCAACAAAGGTCTGTCTAGTCAAGGCTATGTTTTTTCCAGTGGTCATGTATGGATGTGAGGGTTGGACTATAAAGAAAGCTGAGCACCGAAGAATTGATGCTTTTGAACTGTGGTGTTGGAGAAGACTCTAGAGAGTCCCTTGGACTGCAAGGAGATACAACCAGTCCATCCTAAAGGAAACCAGTCCTGAATATTCATTGGAAGGACTGATGTTGAAGCTGAAACTCCAATACTTTGGCCACCTGATGCGAAGAACTGACTCATTGGAAAAGACCCTGATGCTGGGAAAGACTGAGGGTGGGAAGAGAGGGGGACGGTGGAGGATGGGATTGTTGGATGGCATCACCAGCTGATGGACATGAGTATGGGTAAACTCTGGGAGTTGGTGATGGACAGGGAGGCCTGGCATGGTGCAGTTCATGGGGTTGCAAAGAGTGGGACATGACTGTGACTGAACTGAACTGAACTAATAGCCAAATAAAGCCATATCACTCCAAGTCCTTTAGGATGGAATTTCCCAAACTATTCTTCATTAAGAGCTAATGTTTTGTTAGACATTGTGTGTGCTCAGTCATTCAGTCATGTCCTACTCTTTGCAACCCCATGCATGGACTGTAGCATGCCTGGCTCTTCATCCATGGCTTTTTCCAGACAAGAATACCGGAGTGGGCCATCATTTCCTGCTCCAGGGGATCTTCCCAACCCAAGGATAGAACCCAGGTCTGCCACCTTGCAGGTGGATTCTTTATCAGATCTTCTCAACCCAGGAATCGAACCAGGGTCTCTTGCATTGCAGGTGGATTCTTTATGAGCTGAGTTACCAAGGAAGTCCTTGTTAGATATTAATGTGTTACAAAATATTTTCTTTGATTTCTAGAAATGCTGGGTTAAATGAGATTTTTTTACTGCAGGACTCTAGATTCTTTAACAGCTTACTATGTAATGTAAATCTTCTGGAGGAGATCATGCTATTTAACATAGCTTCTGTATCACAAAACTCTCTTTATGGAACACCGCTTACCATCCTGAGTGACACCTGTATTCCAAATGCAAACTTTGGCAAACAAGTTTAGGGCGTTTGGCTATTCCTGCAGCAAGGTAATTAAAAGAAATGCCAACTAATAGTTATCAGAATCATTAATCTTTATTAATTTATATTAAAATTTCCTTTTCCTTCTCTGAGATCCTTTATTCACAAGGTAGCTTTGTTTTCTCCTTTTGTTGGCTTCTAAATTGGAAAATAAATTACACAGTCTGTCGAATATCTTCACATTGCTTTTATTTTGAAACAAAGATCAAGGTAATAGAACCAGGATGTCGTCATTTCTTCCTAAGTACATTCATTTAGCAAATACTAATTGAGAATTGTTTGTGTAAAATCTTGGCACTGTGGGAGATATTAATTAGTATTATGCATGGCCTTTATGCACAAGAAATCTGTAATGAAGGCATAAACATGTATGAAATAATTGCAACACAACAGGCAGGAAATATGTACTATATCTAAGGAACAAAATGCCATAGGAATTAATTGGAAAAGCAAGTCACTTTTTCCTTTGATCCATAAGCAGAGAATACTTAATAAAGAGATAAAATATAATAAGTGAAGTGAGAACCTCAGTTTAACAGTCTTAATTATTAATGTCTTCAATAAACAAGAGGGCAAGACTACCTGAAGACATAGTGTGTGGGAAAGTCAGGCAAGAGAATTTAAGAAGATGAGAGAAGATGTGGAATTTGAGTTGTAGGGGATAGACTAATTTGTCATCTAGAGATGAGTAATAAGATTGTCAAGTAACTTTGAGAGCCCAATTGAACATAGTCAGCCTGAATTTATGGTAGGTCAGTCAGCATGGTTCTATGATTAGCAAAATCGAATGAGAGGAATGCTTCTCTTAACTATCTCTGGCAGACAGTGTGGGCAAATTTAACTCTTTATTTGAGCACAAAGTCTATTTTGAACTATAACAGGCCATTAATCTTCATTGTTAATTCCTCAGGTCATTGGACTTTTACAGAGAGCCTGGCGTCAATATCAAAGAACCATGCCTTCATTGTATGTTTCAGAGTGCCTTCAGGGTGCTGAAATATAAAATAATAAGAAGACTTAGACTTTATCTCATGCTCCAGGTGCTTTTGGTTTTCTGTAAATATTTTACAGTGAGAGGATAATGTCCTGTACAGTTGTATTTCACTCAGAATATGGTATGTTATGTTCCAAGTGGTTACACATGATTTATAACTGTTGGTAAGATGTCTGTCAGGCAAATGGTGTTATGGCTTATTTTCACTTATCACGTTCAATAAATCACTTAACAAACAGGGAACAGCATAAATGAGGAACTACAAAACAGCACTTAAAAATTCATTTGCCCTAATGTCATATGATGCAGAGCTTCAATTTGTTAAGAAAACTAAATGGATTTTTCCCTGTAAATATCAGGTGTACATCCTCAACATTTCTTGGCCTATTTCCATTAAAGGGCTAAGAGAGCTGGGATTATATTGCATTATTTTATACTTTTATACTCTCTATTCTTGTTGGATATTTCCAACTCTGTAACCACATAAACTCTGAATGCACACTGTAACTCCAAAATGGCCTCAAAAATGAAAATCTTCAATAAGAAATTTCACATTTTCTTAGTCTTGCAGTTTGCCATTTCTCTTCCATTCACCATCTGTGCATAAGTAGGAGGAAAGAGAAGGAAGGAAATCTTAAGGGGGAAAGAAAGAACGTGTTTGTTCCTGCATCTTGACGTGAAGAAAGGAGCCATGGCCTATGTGAAAGTGATCATTTTTCTGAGAGGATTAAAACCATTTTCTCTTATTGGGGATTGCTAGTACAGAAGTCAAGAAAGAGCCCTTACTTTGATCTAGCAGCCTCCAAGAAAATGGAAGCAAACACACCGAGCCGGAGCCACAATTCCCAGGGGGTGTGAGCTGCTGTTGTGTTATCTTATTCTGCTTACACCCTGGTACCCAATGCCGCTTCTCCCCCTCTCCATGGACAGAAGGCTTGGTGACCTGCACAGCCAAGCCCTGGCCTTAGAGATGGTTCAGACCAAGAGATGATCAACGTATCAGATAGGAATAAGTGCCTTCAAAACCTATAATATTCAGACTTTTTTTTCTTTCCTAGTTCAAACTTCAAGACAATTGCCTCTACATGTTCTCTAGATTCCATCTCTGCTCATCTCCTCAAACATCTTGTCTACATTGAGTGTTCCCTCTCAGTTCTGAATTACCAGTATTAGCTCTCCACTGAATTATTCTCTTCAGCATACCAACATGGTCTAGTGTCTCCCATATTTAGAATAGAAACAAAAAATCCTGGCTTCTTATCTTTTTGAGCTAGCAACACCTTTTACTTCCCTATAATATAGACAAACTTTATCTATAGTCTGCAGCTTTCAAGATCACAAAGGACAGACATATCCCTTGCTTTTTGGTTTGCCTTGGTGTTTTGTCTCTTCCCATTCTAGGTGGCTTGGCAGAGAGTTGTCTCCACAGCACTGGGCTAGGTCGTCAAAAGAACACAGAATATCTCCAGTTCATAACAATCACATTAGTAAGTGACGTCTCCTAAATTACTTTCTTACAAGGCCATATCCCAAGTCAAAGAACTTTCATTATTACATGGTTGACCAGAGTCCCTTGAGTTTTTTCAATTGTCCAGTAAATGTATGTCCCACCACAGGGAGAGAGACCTTCTCATGCAACTCGTTCCAAGTTTTGTCCAGTGGACCCATGGTATGATGAATAGAAAGGGAACTTGTGTGGCTACTGACTCTATTGCCTCTGCACTTTCCCTAATGCATCCAGTCATATCTGTGCACCTGTGGCCTTTGGATGATAATCTCCAGTGACTTCCATGCTCAGCTCCAATGGACGCACTCATGTCTTCATCTTACTCAAGCTCTCAGTAGCATTCAACATGTGAACTATTCCTCTTTTTTTTTCCTCTTTTAGTTTTCATCACTCTAGAGCAAATTGGTCTCAAACTTGAGAGTGCCTCAGAATCACCAGACATTGGCTGGGTCAAGTTCTGTTTTAGTGGGTCTGAGGTCATTTCACTCACTCAGTCAGTTCAATCACTCAGTCATGTCCGACTCCTGGCGACCCCATGAACTGCAGCACGCCAGGCCTCCCTGTCCATCATTCACTCCCGGAGTCCACCAAAACTCATGTTCATTGAGTTGGTGTGAGACCTCTGAATTTGCATTTTTGAGCATGTTCCTAGGTGGTACTGATGCCTTTGCTCTGGGAACCACATTATGAAAACCACTCTACTTTCTCATGGAAACTTCTTTTGTCTTTACAAGGTTCCCATTAAATTATGCCACTATTATATTTGCATCATCTTCTTTGCCAGATTAGCTTCCTTCAGATGACCTCTAATTTCTCTTCATTGTTCAGTCCCTTCCTTCAGTCTTCATCCTGTCTTATATAGTTTTAGCCATTTTTAAAAAAAATCCCTGGTCTACACATTTTGAATAAAGTTGTCTAGACTTTAAGCTTCGGTCATCATGTGGTGTTGTGGTGAGGATTAGGTTGTAAACTTCAATGAATTTGGCCAAGACAAAAAGAGGTGCCATGATAATAGAGTAGGAACACAACTTTTGTAATCAGCCATAGACTATTGTTTAAAAGTAGATCTTTAAAAGGTAAATCCAGAACCTAAAGTATTCTTTAGAATAAATAATAATAATAATATAAAATTAATATTGAGAGTTCCTTGGACTGCAAGGAGATCCAACCAGCCCATCCTAAAGGAGATCTGTCCTGGGTGTTCACTGGAAGGACTGATGCTGAAGCTGAAACTCCAGTACTTTGGCCACCTCATGCAAAGAGTTGACTCACTGGAAAAGACCCTGAGGCTGGGAGGGATTGGGGGCAGGAGGAGAAGAGGACGACAGAGGATGAGATGGTTTGATGGCATCACCAACTCAATGGACATGGGTTTGAGTGGACTCCGGGAGTTGGTGATGGACAGGGAGGACTGGCGTGCTGTGATTCATGGAGTTGCAAAGAGTCAGACATGACTGAGCAACTGAAGTGAACTGAACTGAAAGTATTCTTAGAAATGTTAAATTCTATACAGGCTATTTCTGTAAGTTATATTTCCATAGTATTGATTATTTTGACATTCCTGTTTAATATCTATAGCATCATTCATGGCTTAAAGTTTTAATATAATTAATCTGACTAGACTATTTTAAGTTCTGTTTTCAGTCATTGCCAGAACAGATTTATATAAGGCAGGCATTCTATCAAGTTTTATAATTATTTATTACATAATTTTATCCAATGCTAGAAATTTTATTAGTAATATGCCTGAAGAGAAGCAGTTACTTAGAAAAGTGAAGATGTAATTATTCAAACAAATGGTTTTTTGACAGCATAATTCTTTCATGTTGGACAGAAACACTCATCACGTTTTTGTGTGAGGAAAGTTATATTTATTTCTAGAAACTCCTTATAATTGCATTATCTTTTTAAGTTATATAATCATATTTTTCAAGTTGAAAAAACTCTGGCATGGCCATCCAGCTCACCTTATTGCATACAGGCATGAAGGAATATAAATTATCAAGAATTCCTCATTTCTTACCTTGTCTACCTTTCTTTTTCTTTTTAATAATTAATTAATTAATTTGATGTCTGTCTTTCTTCATGTTCTTCTGATTTTCATGACAATTTTGCTTAACAAAATGCTACTGTTTATAATGTACGGGGATAATTTTATGCTGTAGGCAGGTTCCTCAAAGTTATTTGTAAAATGATTCATTTGGAAAATATGAAGTGAACTTTAATATTTACATGAGCTTTATTTTTCAATAAAATTTTTCACAAATAAATTACCTCTCTGAAAAATTATTTTTAAAACCATATGTCTGAAAATTGGGTATGATAGTATATATTGTGTGGCTACCTAACAGAGGTTAACTCTAATTAGATTCCTAATTGACCTGTGATGAACACCTGTGATGACCTCAGATGAACCTGATTATCTTCCTTGATATTGAAATACTTATCTTGCTAAGAGACTTTCTCTTTTACTGGTTCTGAAAAAAAAAAAATTGCTGTGTTGTAAGATACCATATGGACCAGCCAGCAGGGAGCTAAGAACAGCCTTAGCTAAGACAGCAAAATCTTGAGACCCTCCTTCTGGTAGCCTGCAAGCCACTAGAAGTTGCCAGTGACTGAGAGCTTACAAGTAAATTCTTTCCCAGGTGGCCCCAGATGAGAACCTAGTTCTGTCTGAGACCTTGTGGCCTTGCAGGGGACCCAGCTAAACCATGCCTGATCCTTGACCCGTGGTGGTGCTGGTCTAGTCGCTAAGTCATGTCCAACTCTTGTGACTCCATGGACTGTAGCTTGCCAGGCTCCTCTGTCCATGGGATTTCCAGGCAAGAGTAGTGAAATGGGTTGTCATTTGCTTTTTCAGGGGATCTTTCCGACACAGGGATCGAACCCATGTCTCCTGAGCCTCCTGCATTACAGGTGGATTCTTTACAGCTGAGCTCCTGGGGAAACCTATGTATACATAATTTTCACCTGCAAAGTTCATGGTACCATTGTTATATAGAAATATATAACTAAACCAATTGAGGATCTAGTTCTGTGATATTTTTCTAATTCAACAACAAGGAGAGATTTCACTGTTTTTGTAGAAATGACTTCCAAGAATAATAAATTTAATAGAGGCAATTATAAGATAAATTATTCTGAAGGTTCAATTTAATTTAAATAGGTTTGTGAGTCTTATGTAGCACTTGCTATCATAGATGATATAGAAGATTCAATATTTGATCTTTTGAATAGTTAATGTTCATTGAAGAATATTTTGAACTGCTTCGCTATTTATGTCCAGGATCATTGTCTGGCTGTGAGTACTTTATGAAATAAACACTTTTCTGTATGTGTATTGTTTTTCAATGAAATGTGGAAAAGTATAATCATATTGGTTTGAAGTACAGATAGTCTATATATATATATTTTTTACTGAGATCTAGAGAGAATGTAAAATAAACAGAACTACTAAGGCAATTTTAATATCACAATTAATAATTTTCCTGTAGGATTTCTAAAGGCTGGCATCTTTGAAAAATAAAGCAACATCGGAAAGCATTAAGTTAAAACTAAAACTTCAACAGACAAATTGATCAATGGATGGATGGATGATAGATAAATTGTTCTAAAATAATATATGTCTTTCTCTTTTGACAGCAAAAGCTACAGATGTTCGGTTTTACAGGCCTTCTAATTAATTGTATCTTCAAGTTCATACCTATTGCTCCAGTCTACTCTCTTAACTCCTTGGGTTGTCATTTTAATCTAAGGTATTTAAAAAGATATTTTTACTGTTATTTCCCATAACTCTGTGCTTGAGAGTAATGGCTTACTGGTTAATTCTATTATACATAGTCTCCTTTCATTTACCTAGCTTTCCAAATAGGGAATGCTGCTAAAGAATAACCCAATCACTTTTTATTGCAGAAATTGGCTCATGATTTCATGTTTAGTAAAAGTCTTGTTGCTCTGCTTAGTCTTACGAATGGTGCAATATATCTTCCCACAGCTCACAACTGAAGAATAACTGCATAATGTATTATTGTGGGATGCTGGAAAAATGCACATGAATCTACATCTATAAACCATTGTTCAAAAGTCTTTATCGCTGGATCTATGAGGCATATTATCAATCTCAGCTGAACCATAGAATGGTTATTGTATCATTGTCCTTGGTGAAAGTAATTGATGACACTGTTGGCAGGTTTGTGGCAGAGGAAAAGGTACATAATTCTCAAGCCTTTGAATTCATGAATTTGTGGAGAACAGCGGAATGGACTAATCTCCCAAGATTGGTGGGTTCCATATCATGCAGCAGGTTACTGGGGATTCTTTCAGTAAGCTCTCTGTATATTTTTGCTCCTGGGCTTTTGTTCACAAAAAGTTTCCAACTTTCCTTTCCCCCAACCACGCATTTATCTCTAGAACGTGTGTGTGCTGAGTCGCTTTGGTCATGTCTGACTCTTGGCGACCCCATGGACTGTAGCCCACCAGGCTCCTGTGTCCATGGGATTCTCCGGGCAGTAATACTGGAGTGGGTTGGCATGCCCTTCCTCAGGGGATCTTCCCGACCCAGGGATCAAACCCATGTCTCTTGCATTAGCAGGGGGGCTCTTTACCGCTAGCACCGCCTCTCTAGAATACATAGAGTGATTAAAAAATCACTGCCTACCTGTCCTTTAGGATACAGTGTATGTTCCAGCTTCTTCGTGCACTTTCTTGGACTTCACTGTCTCCCCTTTATTAAGTTTTTAAACCACTCATCTCAAACGTGTGACTTGGAATTTATTAATTCCTGCACGTATACTGGCCTCATTCTTTTTCAGTGATTTAATCTCAAGATAACTTAGAGTTTTTAAATGAAATGAACTTTGTATATACTCAATCATTTGTGTGCATGCTATGTCGCTTCAGTCATGTCCGACTCTGTGACCATAAGAACTATAGCCCGCCAGCTATTCTGTCCATAGGATTCTCCAGGCAAGAATACTAGAGTGGGTTGCCGTGCCCTTCTCCAGGGATCTTCCCAACCCAAGGATCAAGCTCACGTCTCTTATGTCTCCTGCATCAGCAGTCTTTTTACCACTAGCGCCAATATTGAGTGCTTTAGTAAGCACTAGACCAGACTGATCGATTTTCCCCCCTTTTCTTTTCTAGTTAATGCTTACTATGTGTATGAGGCACAAAGAGGAGTATATAAAGTAGTTCTAATAGACTACCAACCCTAAGGAATTCCTGTATAAGAAATGCATGTGTGCTGAGTTGCTTCAGTCACGTCTGACTCTGCATGACCCTACATCAAATTTCATTTTCACAAGCATCCCTTGGCTCCCTGGGAGATATCATCAAGGGGATTGCGAGATTGAAATTAGGCTTTCAACCCTGTATCATATATCCTGCAGTTTTGTTTTTTTTTTGGGGGGGGGGGTGGCACAAAAGTGACCTGTTCTCTGTGTTTTCTAGGGAGATGAAGAGCTCTGGACATTCTCAGTGTCTGACTCTTGTGATCCCGTGGACTGTAGCCCACCAGGCTCCTCTGTCCATGGAATTTTTCAGGCAAGAATACTGGAATGGGTAGCCATTCCTGTCTCCATGGAATCTTCCTGATTCAGGGCTTGAACTTGTGTGTCTCTCATTGCAGGCTGATTTGTTACCCTCTTAGCTACCAGGGGAGCCCTCTGGAAACTTAGGGAACTTTTAAATTAGGGGAAAAAATCCAAACACACATGCCTAGTAATAGAGTGGATAGAACAGTTTTGTATCACTTATATGAATTCTAGATCAGAATTAAAAAAACGTTCTATATTTCTCGATGGGAAAGACCTTAAAACTGAAAGAATAATAGTCTGTTGAGGAGTAAGTTATCCACATTCTATCCTAAAGAGTCGCTCATCCTTACATAAAGATCTAAAGGCTTTTGGAGGCAAGTAGCTTCTCCCAAGTCCTGAGGATGGTGTCCGTGGCAGAGGGAACCCAGAGAGAACTGAGGGTCAAGAATACTCAGAAGAATCAAGGAACCAGTGAGAGCATCAGTGAAGAAGGCATGGCTTTAGGGTCAATCCTGCTGAAACTGCTCCCAGACTAGAATAAAGGACATGGAGGTAGCTAATACTTGCAGATACCTACTCTCTGGCTAGCGTCTCTTACTAGCTTTGTGCATATTTTATGTTACTTATTTTCTTACAAAGCACGTGATACAGGCACTATCTCCACTTTACAGATTCAGAAACAGAGGCCACAAAGCCTTACCCAAGCCCATACAGATTTTGGGGAAAGTTTGGAATTCTTAAGCTAGTCTAGTACACAGAGGACTCCAGCAGCTGGTTCCTGCCCACCTCTCCACATTTATCTTCTTTTACTTTCGCCTCAATGGTTAGCTTCCTGTCTCCCTGTCTCCCTACTTTTGCTAAAGTTGTTTCCCATTACAGGAGCACCCACCCCGCTCCTTGTCCTCCTTTTCCTTGCTTGGAACTCACAGCAGTTACCTCCTCCATAAATATTTACTAGCAGACAGGGTTAGCTGCTTCTAAGATCATGTGACACCCATGAATATCTCCAACACAGCCTTTATCTTCATTGAACTGGAATACCAAACTGAGATGAAAGCAGGAACTCTGTTTTAATCTTTTGTGTAACATGTGCTTGACATGAACCAGGGAGGGTAAAATCGGGATTTAAATCAATGACTCTGTGATTCCAGTGTTTATTCCAAAGAAGATATACTCATTCAAAATAGTTCTTGCACAATGCAGTGAAATTATTGCACAAAGTTAGTGGAAAGCTCCATCAACAAAATTTAGATGAAATGCTGTGGGAATTCCTAAGTGTAGAATTCTCTAGACTAGAAGGAATTTGACCTGTCTTCCTAGTATCCTTCTTTTTTCACAGTTAAATATTTCTTATCCCAAATTGTAGAATTTCCTTGTCATTAACACTCCCCTGGACACAGAAAAATTCATAGGAGCTAGCCAACACCTGTTTTTTAATTGAAGTGCATTTCTTAATTTAGTGGTGGAGTCAAAAGAATTCATATTTTTTTTACACAAATTTTTTCCTTTGTTACTTTGTTACTAGAGGGATGAAAATAGATTTTAAAAAAAAAATTGGAGGATAATTCTTTACAATGTTATGTTGATTTCTGCTGTATAACAACACAAGTAAGTCATAGTTATATATATAATATATATATATATATATTCCCTCCCTCTTGAGCCTTTCTCTGACCTCCCATCCTGCTCCTCTAGGTCATCACAGACACCAGGCTGGTTCCTTGTGTTATATAGTAACTTCCCACTAATTCTCTGTTTTACACACAATAGTGTATATATGTCAAGGCTATTTCTCAATTCATCATTCCATCTCCTTCCCCTACAGTGCCCACAAGTCCATTCTCTACAGGTAGTTTTGCATTCTTTAATTGAAGTTTTATGTCAACATTTTGATCAAGTTCCACTTTTATGAAGATTCTGTTCATTAATGATTCATCATGATACTTTTGACAAATGTATTTTGATATTGTTAAATGATATTCAATAATAGCCATTTCCTATGGATGTTATTTTGGTTTTACTGAAACTTTTTGAATTAAAAAATACATTTTTTAGGAAGAACTATTCAATTCCATGAACACTTTAAGGAATAGATCCACTACTTTTCAACAGAGGAAGTGAAAAAAGCTTTAAATTAAATCAGGAAATCTTTGGGTTAAAAAAAAAAAAAAGATTTCCTGACAGTAAAGTATGTTATGCATCAGCCAAAAAGTGATAGACTGGAACTTTCGAGCCTCATTGTCATTAAATGAGCATGCAGATTCCTGTCTGCTTAGGATAGCTAAATTTAGATAATGTCTGCCAAGAAGTAGATGAGGTGAAACAAAAAGGATGACATTAGCTGATGACTTCTAGAAGAACCTTTCAAGATTGTTGGAAGGGTTTTTGAATGCTTTAAATGAATACAGTAAAGTAATAAGCTACAAATGTCAAACAATTATTTTTTTGTTTATCCTCTGAGAAATTTCAGGGACTGAAACAAATATTACAGAAATTTAACTCCTTGCTAGATACTTCCAATAGAAAAAAAACTAATAACCAGTATTTTATAGGAAAAGAAGTCAAAAGAAATAGTTTAACATTATGTACCTATCACTGATTAGGGTTATTTTAAGTAGTAATTCATAAAAATGAGTCTTTATGTAACTAAATATTTTAAGAGAGATTTTTGTAAGAACAAATAATGACCCTCAATGATGTGTCAGTAAGGAATCTGCCTGCAATGCAGAAGACCCAGGTTCCATCCCTTGGTCGGGAAGATCCCCTGGAGAAGTGAATGTCAACTCACTCCAGTATTCTTGCCTGGAGAATGCCATGGACAGAGGAGTCTGGTGGGATACAGTCCATGGGGTGGCAAAGAGTTGGACACAACTGAGCTACTAACACTTAACACTTAATGATGTCTATACCCTAGTCCCCCAAACCTTTGAGGATACAAGAAGAATACTGGAGTGGGTAGCCTATTGCTTCTCCAGAGGGTCTTCCTGACCCAGGAATCAAACAGGGGTCTCCTTCATTGCAGGCAGATTCTTTACCAACTGAGCTATCAGTGAAGCCCTAACTTAACACTTAATGATGTCTATACCCTAGTCCCCAGAACCTTTGAGGATAGTACCTTACATAACAGATGGGATTTTACTGAGAGAACCAAGACTACTGATTAACTGACCTTACAAAGGAGGGGCTATCTGGATTGCTTGGTTGGTTCCAATGTAATCATAGGGTCACAAAGAGTTGGACACAACTGAAGTGACTTAGCATGCACATGAAAGAGGAAGAGAGAGGACTCAGTCCAAAATATAGCCAGGAAAGAAGAAGCAGGAAAATAATCAGTATGAGAAGACCTTGGCTCACAGTTGCTGGCTTTGAAGATGGAAGAAGGAGCCCTTGAGTCAAGAAATTCAAGTGGCTCTAAACAGCAACCAATGAAATGGGGATGTTGTTGTTGTTCAGTTGCTCAGTCCTATCTGACTCTTTGCAACCCCATGGACAGCAGCACACCAGGCTTCCCTGTCCTTCACCATCTCCTGGAGCTTGCTCAAATTCATGTCCATTGAGTCGGTGATGCCACTGAACCATCTCATCTTCTGTTGCCCCTTCTCCTGCCTTCAATCTTTCCTAGCATCAGGGTCTTCTCCAGTGGGTCAACTCTTCGCATCAGGTGGCCAAAGTACTGGAGTTTCAGCTTCAGCATCAGTCCTTCCAAAGAATATTTAGGATTGATTTCTTTTAGGATTGACTCATTTGATCTTCTTGCTGTGCAAGGAATGCTCAAGAGTCTTCTCCAACACCACAGTTCAAAAGCATCAATTCTTCGGTGCTAGCCTTTTTTATGGTCCAAAACTCACATCAAAATATGACTACTGGAAAAACCATAGCTTTGACTATATGGAACTTGTTAGCAAAGTAATCTCTCATCTTTTTAATACACAGTCTAGGTTTCTCATAGATTTAGATTTGTCATAGATTTTCTTCAAAGGAGCAAGCATCTTTTTATTTCATGGCTGTAGTCACTGTCTGCAGTGATTTAGCAACCCAAGAATATAAAATCTGTCAGTTTCCATTGTTTTCCCATCTATTTGGCATACAGTGATGCCATGATCTTAGATTTCAAATATTGAATTTTAAGCCAGTTATTTCACTCTGCTCTTTCACTTTCATCAAGAGACTTTAGTTGTTCTTCACTTTCTGGCATAAGGGTGGTGTCATCTGCATTACTGAGATCATTGATATTTCTCTTGGAAATCTTGATCACAGCTTATGCTTCATCCAGCCTGGCATTTTGCATGATGTACTCCACACATAAGTTAAATAAGCAGGGTGACAATATACAGCCTTGATGTACTCCTTTCCCAATTTGACCAGTCCATTTTTCCATGCTGGTTCTAACTGTCGCTTCTTGACCTACATACAGGTTTCTCAGGAGGCTGGTAAGATGGTCTGCTATTCCCATCTCTTGAAGAATTTTCCACAGTTTGTTGTGATCCACACAGTAAAAGTAGTCCTCATAGTCAACAAAAAAAAATCTGAAATGCAGTACTTGAATGCTATCTCAAAAAAGACAGAATGATCCTGATCATTTCCAAGGCAAAGCATTCAATACCACAGTAATTCAAGTCTATGCCCCAACCACTAATGCCAAAGAAAGTGAAGTTGAATGGTTTTATGATGACATACAAGACCTTCTAGAACTAGCACCAAAAAAGATGTCCTTTTCACTATAGAGGACTGTAATACGAAAGTAAGAAATCAAGAGATACCTGGTGTAACAGGTAAGCTTGGCCTTGGAGTAAAAAATGAAGAAAGGCAAAGGCTAACAGAGTTTTGCCAAGAGAATGGTCATAACAGACACCCATTTTCAACAACACAAGAGACAACTCTACACATGGACATCACCAGATGGTCACTACTGAAATAAGATAGGTGATTTTCATTGAAAATGAAGATGGAGAATTTGTATACAGTCAGCAAAAACATGACTGGGAACAGACTGTGGCTCAGATCCTGAACTCCTTATTGCAAAATACAGACTTAAAATGAAGAAAGTAGGGAAAACCAGTAAACCATTCAGGTATGACCTAAATCGAATCCCTTACAATTATATAGTGGAAGTCACAAATAGATTCAAGGGATTGGATATGATAGGCAGAGTGCCTGAAGAACTATGGATGGAGGTTCATGACATTGTACAGGTTGCAGTGATGAAAACCATCCCCAAGAAGAAGAAATGCAGAAAGGCAAAATGGTTGTCCTAGGAGGCCTTACAAATAGCTGAGAAAAGAAGGCAATCTAAAGGCAAAGGAGAAAAGGAAAGATATATCCAACTGAATGCAGAGTTCCACAGAAAAACAAGGAGAGAAAAGAAAGCCTTCCTCAGTGATCAATGCAAAGAAATAGAAAAAAAAAAAAAAACCAATAGAATGGGAAAGACTAGAGTTCTCTTCAAGCCGATTAGAGATACTGAGGGAACGTCTCATGCAAAGATGGGCAAAATAAAGGACAGAAATGGTATGGACCTAACAGAATAGAAGATATTAAGGAGAGATGGCAAGAAAACACAGAAGAACTATACAAAAAAGATCTTAAAGACCAAGATAACCATGATGGCGTGGTCCCTTACTTAGAGCCAGATATCCTGTAATGCAAAGTCAAGTGGGCCTTAGGAAGCATCACTAGAAATAAAGCTAGTGGAGGTGATGAAATTCCAGTTGAGCTATTTCAAATCCTAAAATATGATGCTGTGAAAGTGCTGCACTCAGTATGCCAGCAAATTTGGAAAACTCAGCAGTGGCCACAGGACTGGGAATGGTCAGTTTTCATTCCAACTCCAAAGAAAGGCAATGCCAAAGAATGCTCAAACTACTACACAATTGCACTCATCTCACACGCTAGTAAAATAATGCTCAAAGTTCTCCAAGTGAGGGTTCAACAATATGTGAACTGAGAAGTTCCAGATGTTCAAGCTGGTTTTAGAAAAGGCAGAGGAACCAGAGATCAAATTGCCAATATCCATTGGTTCATAAAAAAAGAAAGAATTCCAGAAAGCCATCTACTTCTGATATGTTGACTACGCTAAAGACTTTGATTGTGTGGATTACAACAAACTGGAAAATTCTCCAAGAGATGATAATACCAGACTACCTTACCTGCCTCCTGAGAAATCTGTATGCAGGTCAAGAAGCAACAGTTAGAACTGGACATGGAACAATGGGCTGGTTCCAAATTGGGAAAGGAGTATATCAAGGCTGTATATTGTCACTGTGCTTATTTGACTTATATGCAGTGTATATCATGTGAAATACTGGACTGGATGAAGCACAAGCTGGAATCAAGACTGCTGGGAGAAATATTAATAATCTCAGATATGTAGATGACACCACCGTTATGGCAGAAAATAAAGAGGAACTAAAGAGCCTCTTGATGAAAGTGAAAGAGGACAGTGAAAAAGCTGGCTTGGAACTCAGCATTCAAATAAGTAAGAACATGGCATCTGGTTCCATCACTTCATGGCAAATATGTGGGGAAACAATGGAAGCAGTGACAGACTTTATTTTCTTGGGCTCCAAAATCACTGCAGATGGTGACTGCAGTCATGAAATTTAAAGATACTTGCTCCTTGGAAGGAAATCAAAGCAAACCTGGATGGCACATTAAAAAGCAGAGACATTGCTTTACTGAGAAAGGTCTATGTAGTCAAACCTATGGTATTTCCAGTAGTCATGTATGGATGTGAGAGTTCAATCAATAAGAAAGCTGAGCACTGAATAATTGATGCTTTTGAACTGTGGTGTTGGAGAAGACTCTTGAGAATCTCTTGGACAGCAAGGAGATCAAACCAGTCAATCCTAAAGGAGTCCTGGGTGTTCATTGGAAGGACTGATGCTGAAGCTGAAACTCTAATACTTTGGCCACCTGATGCAAAGAACTGACTCACCGGAAAAGACCCTGATGTTAGGAAAGATTGAGGGTAGGAGGAAAAGTGGATGACATAGGATGAGATGGTTCGATGGTATCACCAACTCAATGAACATGAGTCTGAACAAGATCTGGGGGCTGGTAATGGACAGGGAACCCTGGCATGCTGCAGTCCATGAGGTCGCAAAGAGTCGGACATGACTGAGCAACTGAACTGAACACAGATAAGGTTTTTGCATAGTTATGAAGCAGAAGTAGATGTTTTTCTGGAATTCTCTTGCTTTCTCTATCGTCCAGCGGATGTTGGCAATTTGATCTCTGGTTCCTCTGCCTTTTCTAAATCCAGCTTGTTCATCTGGAATTTCTCAGTTCACATACTGTTGAAGCTTAGCTTGGAGGATTTTAAGCATGACCTTGCTAGCATGTGAAATGAGTTCAATTGTGCCATAGTTTGAACATTCTTTAGCACTCCCCTTCTTTGGGATTGGAATGAAAACAGACCTGTTCCAGTCCTGTGGCCATTGCTGGCGTATTGAGTACAACACTTTAACTTCATCATCTTTTAAGATTTGAAATAGCTCAACTGGTATTTCATCACCTCCACTCATTTTCTTCATAGTGATGCTTCCTAAGACCCACCTGACTTCACATTCCAGGATGTCTGGCTCTAGGTGAGTGATCACAGCATCGTGATTATATGGGTTGTGAAGATCTTTTTTTGTACAATTCTTCTGTGTATTCTTGTCACCTCTTCTTAATATCTTCTGCTTCTGTTAGGTCCATACCATTTCTATCCTTTTTCGAGCATATCTTTGTATGAATGTTCCCTTGGTATCTCTAATTTTCTTGAAGAGCTCTGTATTTTATTCTATTGTTTTCAAAACATTCTATTGTTTTCCTCTTTTTTTTTTTTTTTTTTTTGCACTGTTCACTTAGGAAGCCTTTTTAAAAAATCTCTCCTTGCTATTCTTTGGAATTCTGCATTCAGGTGGGTATATCTTTCCTTTTCTCCTTTGCCTTTGCTTCTTTTCTTTTCTCAGCTCTTTATAATGCCTCTTCAGACAACCATTTTGCTTTTGTGCATTTCTTTTTCCTGGGAATGGTTTTGATAACTGCCTCCTGTACAATGTTATGAACCTCCATCCATAGTTTTTCATGCACTCTTCCTATCAGATCTAATCTTTTGAATCTATTTGTCTTTTCCACTGTATAGTCATAACATATTTGATTAGGTCATACTTGAGTGGCCTAGTGGTTTTCCCTACTTTCTTCAATTTAAATCTGAATTTTGCAATAAAGATTTTATATCTGAGCCACAGTCAGCTCCTGGTTTTGCTGCTGTTGACTCTATAGAGCTTCTCCATCTTCAGCTGCAGAGAATATAATGAATCTGAGTTTGATATTGAACATCTGGTGATGTCCATGTGTAGAGTTGTCTTTGTATTGTTGGAAGAGGGTGTTTGTTATGAGCAGTGCGTTCTCTTGGCAAAACTCAGTCCTTAATTGAAATAGAATTCTGTCAACAACCTGAATGAGCAAGGGAATGGATTCTAGAAATTCAAGATAGAAATGTGACCCTGCCACACTTTGAGGAGATCCCTTGAGCCTTCTGACCTACAGACTATAAGGTCATCAATGTGGGGATTTTTTAGGTGCTAAATTTGTGCAATTTTGTTGGGCAGCATTGAAAGCTAATATAGCATTCAACCTGTTGTACAACAACATGTAAGTATCTGTAATTCGTGATACAACGAATATTCTCATGAGAGTACCATGCTGTTAGTTTTATGATTTATAAAAGATGGCTCAAAATATTGAGTGAAAATATAAATTTTCTCCTCATGCCCAAGAGGATGCAGCCTCTGAAGAATCACAGAGCCATGGAAATGGCGTGTAAGTGCTGACGGTCGTTCCAGAGTCAAGAGACGATTGTCTGAATTCAGCGCCCCACATGGCGACACAGAGTCATCTAAGCTGATGAACGTCATGATTCTAGGTGTTAGCAGAATAGAATGGGGGAGGTGGGAAAATGATGATGCCCTCCTGGGATGGTGCAGCATGATTTGAAATAGAGATTTGATATGTGCACCACTTATCAGAGCAAAGAGACCTCGTACAAACACCCACCTTTCAGGCATGTTTCTGATCTCCAAGAGCTGCTGAGAGTATTTGGCCAGAAATGATATCAGGGCAGCTTTTCTCACTATCTTTCCACTCAGACTTGGGCTTCCCTTCAGCCTGGTCTGGCTGCCCTTATTGCCTTCCTCATTTTGAGACGTCACTTATTCTCCCGTCATGCCACCTCCGTTCTGACTCATTCACTGGGAAGAATCAAGGCAGCGCTAGCCAGTGTGGCGTATTGGGATATGCCAGATGCATACCTAAGCCGGTGTTAGCCGGAGGATGTGCGTTACTGTCTGGGTTCAGGTCTGCTATCTGTGCACTTATCAGGATGGCAAATGCCAGAGATGCTTTCTATCAACAGTACTTTAGTGTCAATATAAATGCGCATTTGCCATCTGGCTCTATGCTTTCCATACTTCATCGCTAAGGCAAGTTCAAAGGGAAGCAGCCTCTGAAAAACACAGACACCAACTCTTGAGCAATAAGCTTCTGCTTTACATAAACAGCTAAGTTGCAGAATTAATAACCTAAGTTATTTGCTGTAGAAATTTCATCTGAACATAAAAAACAAAAAGAGTTTCTTCTCATGGTTGCTGATATTATTGCTTTCCTTGCTAATTACCTGAGGAATCCATGTTTCCAAAAAGATGCAGCACAGAGAAGCATTCTACTTGAAACAAACTTCACATAATTATTTCTAAGCACAAAAAAGTGCATATTGATCAGGAAAGAAAGTGAATAAATTGTTATTCACTATAGCATAATTTGCATGTGGTGAAACTGGTTTTATTTACTGTACTCCTTCCCAAAATATCATTCTGCTGTAACATAAAAACTACTGTGTATGCAGGGTATTTTCTGATAGTTTAGATTCTATTACAAATCTATTTTAATACCCTTTTACTTCAATACTGAGTACTTTAAAGGGATTTTCTTTATTGTAATATGATGATAAGCACATGAAATATACATTAGAATGACAGAGGTTAACAGTGATTAAAACGTAGGTGTGAATGCTATCTGTATGCTAAGTTGCTTCATTCATGTCCAGCTCTTTTCTGACTCTATGAACTGTAGCCTGCCAGGCTCCTCTGCCCATGGGCTTCTCCAGGCAAGAATACTGGAGTGGATTGCTATTTCTTTTCCCAGGGGATCTTCCCAACCCAGGGATCAAACCAGCATCTCTTACATCTCCTGCATTGGCATGCGGATTCTTTACCACAAGTGCCACATGAATGTTATATACCCATTTAAAAGAGAGGGTAGAAGTCAGGGTTTATTGAAATCACTTTGGCCACCATATTGAGAAAATTAAGAATAAAATAAAAAATATGAGGATTGGACAGAAGGAAAAGTAAACATTTTTGGACAATAATGATAAAATCCCTGCACACAGGCCTTCTTGGACACAGGCCTTCTTGACTTAAAATAGTTGGTACCCCCACCACATAAATCATAGAGCTGGGTGCTTAGGAGTTTGCAGCAAGATGTGCATTAGCCCCAGAATTTAGGAATGAGAACATGAATGTGTAAAACATGACCATTTCATGTGTCAGGATGCCTCATCACAGACTTATGTAAACAAAGTGTGTTAAAATGATTTCAGGAAAAGGGAGTATATCTGTAGTTGGAGATGTGAATAAAAGGTGAGTGAACAGCGTTGCATGTTCTCCACAATGGTTGGTATGATGCAAATGAACAGAGGGAAAATATTTTTTAAATTTATACTTCTGTTGCATCTTAACTAGGATGGCATCATATCTTATAAAGGTTTTTTTTTTTTTTACTAAAATCATTACCAAAAGAATCACAATAAAAATAAAGATTGCTCTTCTTAAAACATTACTATTTTTTTAAGTTGCTAATATATGTGATTAAGGGTTTTTAGAAAGATTAAGACTTCCCATGTTTTTCTTGTGCTCTTAAATCTCATGCTCTCATTCTTCCATTTATAAAGTTGGCTGCTCTGCAAGACTTTTCTCTGCTTATTCATCTTCTCACAAAAGGTCCAAAGCAGGACCCGAGCCCAGTGATCTCTCCCTTGTTCTCCCTTCAAGGAGGGAATTCATCTCAGGTCTTCCAGTGAACCCTTGCTCTAAAGGAGCTGAACTCAGCATTCAGTTATGTTGAAAGACCTTTTATGATATTGCTATTAGTTTAGGGCCTGTGCCTCTCTCTTGCCATGAGGTGTACAAGCATGTTAAGCTTCTCTATTCATTGTAGCTCTTAGGTACATGCCAGGCACACTCCTGCACCCTGGAACACCTGATCTAGTCTTTTCTAGTGAAGGTACAGACAATATACAAGAAAAGAATACATCATTGAGAATGGTAGCACTGAGATGTTTGGGAACATGTAAACCCAGCCTGACTAAGAAAGAAAAATAAGAACTAGAAAGCTGTAATCATGGATTTTTAGCAGGATCCAGAGGATTCCAAAAATAAAATTCTTATAAATCCTTGATTGCCCTTGGGGAAAAAAGATACATAAATTGTGCTAAAAGTTATATTATTTGCCTATGATCATGAATTCCCAAATAAAAAATAAGAAGCAAAAATAGGTGATACTGACTTGTCCTAATTAATTAATCTGGTAAGTTTAATTGATTTGATATCCTACTAACAATTAATTTGATATGTGATTTTAAATCAGAAAATAAAATAGCAATTTTTATTATTGTGCTTTAATTAATTGGAAAATAATTGATATTATAAATAGAGCTAGCTATATACATTTAAATTAAAAATACCAGTTTATAACCAAATTCATTAATCATAAATTTAAATTTAATAAGATTGAGAAAGTTAAGTGCTCTGAGGAAAACTATGCCTCAAAAGTTCTACGAATCTTGATCACTTCAAACAGGGACTCCTTTATATAAGTGCCTAGATTGTCATTTCTGATTAGGGCATAATTTTTTGGCCCAGTTTCATATTATTATATAATTTGGATAAATGAAAGATTACATATTCCATCCATGTAAGTGGCTTCTCCACTGTCTCTTCCTCCTATATCCCCTCATCCCAACTGGAAAATAACCAGTTTCTTGATGTTTGTGTTTATTGTGTTCTTTCTGCTTGTTAAACTCATTTAATCATGCATTCATGCATCTCTTAACAATGCATTGTTTAATTTTGCTTGCGTTTGAGCTTTGTAAAAATACTATCATATAATAATATGTAATTTTTATGACTTTTTCTATTAAAAATGTGTTTATAGAAGCCATTTCATTGCATGTGGCTCTTTTTCATTGCTGTGGCTCTTTCTCATTTCTGTGTAACATTTAACTGTGTGAACATAGCTTGGCAAAAAAGTTCTTTCAAGTTATTCTGTACTACCATACTGGAAAAAAAAGAATGAATTTTTGGGTCAATCCAGTATCACAATTGAACTATTATTCTCCTATTTTTAGATGCCAATGCTGCTTTCAATATTTTTCTGTAAAGAGTAGTTATGAATGAGTGATAATGAATGGTACTAAGATTTTTATGTGTGTTTTGGTCTTTTGATACACACTTCCAAGAATTTCTCTAGTGTGTATTGAAGAGCTGAATTGATGGGTTACAGGGCTGCCATCTATGGGGTCACACAGAGTCGGACATGACTGAAGCGACTTAGCAGCAGTAGGTATGTGAATATTTATTAAAAAATAGTGTTAAATTGTCTTCCAAAGTTGCTGCATCATTTTATATCCCACCTCAGTGCATTAGAGTTCTTGTTCATCTTACAAACTCTCCCAACTTCAGTGTTGTCAAAGTATTTTTTTTTTCCCATAGTCTAGCACACATAAATCATTTTGGTTTCTGGTGGTTCAGATGGTAAAAAATCTGCATGCAATGCAGGAGACTCATGTTAGATCCCTCAGTTGAGAAGATCCCCTGGAGGAGGGCATGGAAACCCAGTATTCTTGACTAGAGAATCCCCTGGACAGAGGAGCCTGGCAGACTAGAGTCCATGGGGTTGCAAAGAGTCAGACACGACTCAGTGAAAAACACTTTCACTTTCACTTATGTTTCTATGATTACTGAGATTGAATATATTTTTATATCTTTATTTTTTTAATGTGAAATAGCCATTCTCTTACTCCTTCTTTTATTAGATATTTGTGTTTATTTAAAACTTAGTTGAACATTTTCTTTATGTGCTCTGGTTTATGAATCATTGGCCAGATATATATATTAAATACCTGACTCCAGTTAATAATTTATAATTTCTTTTTTTTTTTTGTGAGTAGGGGGAGAGAGATATCTTTTATTGAAGAGAAATTTAATTTTAATATAAGCACATTTATTAAAATGCTAATGGACAGTATTTTTTTGTATTCCCTTGGAAAAAGGTTTTTATGTGGAGAAAATGAAAAAGGAATTTTTTTCTTATGTTTTCTTCTAAAAAATTTAAAGTTTTGCCTTTTATATTTAAGCCTTTAATCTATCTGAAACTGATTTTTAACCCTTGTAAGGTTGATATTTACTTTCTTCTTCCTTCTTGTGAACTACTCCTTTCAGCATTATTTATTGAATATTCTCTCCTTTCCCTGCAGTGTATCATTTGTCATATGCCATATCCATATATCTACTGGACTTTTCCTGAGCTCTTTTCTTGGTCTAGAAAGAATTTTTGATCTGTTAAAGGCTATACAGCCATACCTGGCTTCACTTTATTGTACTTTAGATATATTGTGTTTCCTATAAACTGAAGGTCCGTGGCAACCCTATATCAAGCAAGTCTATTTTTTCAGTAATGTTTGTTCATTTCATATGTCTGTGGCACGTGTTAGTAATTCTGGTAATGTTAAACCCTTGACCAGCAAAAAGGTTACAGCTCTCTGAAGACTCAGATGATGACTAGCATTTTTAATTAAAATGTGTACATTGTTTTTTCAGACATAATGCTATTGCACATACACTATGTGAAACATAACTTTTTATGCACTGAGACACCAAAAAAATTCATGTAACTTGCTTTGTAGGATCTCCAAGGTATGCCTGTACTTCGTTCCTGGCCTTCATCTGAGCATATCTATGTCTCTCTTTTAACTCTGCATTCTTAACTATGTAGTCCAGGATTTAACTTGTAAGAATACTAGTGTTTTCAACATTTTCTTAATTAAGAGGAGAAAACTCACCTGGACTATTATTCTCCTGCTGTACTATTTTTGTTTCTATGTCCTTTTGCACACTCTTCCACAAATGTTGAAAACTCAGGAGCAAATTCTCCCTGTGAAAACATGTTCCACTAACACCTGCAAAAACTAAAGCCAAAACAAAAATATATACATTCCTCAGTTAACACTGTTGATAAATGCCTCATCCTTCATGAGTAAGAGGAATTTTAGACCTTTCTTTCAGTTCAGTTCTGTCGCTCAGTCATGTCCAACTCTTTGCAACTTCATGAACTGCAGCACACCAGGTTTCCCTGTCCATCATCAACTCCCAGAGCTTGCAAGACTCGTGTCCATTGAATCAGTGATGCCATCCAACCATCTCATCCTCTACTGAATCCTTCTTCTCCCATCTTCTATCTTTCCCAGCATCAGCATCTTTTCCAATGAGTCAGCTCTTCTGCATTAGGTGGCCAAAGTATTAAGTTTCAGCTTCAGTATCATTTCTTCCAATGAATATTCAGGACTGATTTCCTTTAGGATGGTCTGATTGGATCTCCTTGCAGTCCAAGGGACTCTCAAGAGTCTTCTACAACACCACAGTTCAAAAGCATCAGTTTTTCAAGACTCACCTTTCTTTATGGTACAACTCTCATATCCATACATGACCACTGGAAAAACCATAGCTTTGACTAGACACTCTTTTGTCGCTCAAGTAATGTCTCTGCTTTTCAATATGCTGTCTAGGTTTGTTGTAGCTATTCTTCCAAGAAGCAAGCATCTTTTAATTTCACAGCTGCAGTAACCATCTGCAATGATTTTGGAGCCCAAGAATAATGTCTCTCACTGTTTCTGTTGTTTCCCCATCTATTTGCCATGAAGTGATGGGACCGGATGCCATGATCTTAGTTTTTTGAATGTTGAGTTTTAAGCCAGCTTTTTCACTTTCCTCTCACTTTCATCAAGAGACTGTTTAGTTCCTCTTCAGTTTCTGCTATAGGGTGGTGTCATCTGCATATCTGAGGTTATTGATATTTCTCCCTGCAATCTTGATTCCAGCTTGTGCTTCATCCATTCTGGCATTTCACATGATGTACTCTGCATATGCTGGGCTGGATGAAGCACAAGCTGGAATCAAGATTGCAGGGAGAAACATCAATAACCTCAGATATGTAGATGACACCACCCTATAGCAGAAAGTGAAGAGGAACTAAAGAGAAGAGAGTGAAAAAGCTGGCTAAAACTCAATATTCAAAAACCTAAGATCATGGCATCTGGTCCCATCACTTCACGGCAAATAGATGGGGAAACAATAGAAACAGTCAGAGACTTTATTTATTTGCACTCCAAAATCATTGCAGATGGTGACTACAGCCATGAAATTTAAAGACACTTGCTCCTTGGAAGAAAAGTTATGACCAACCTAGACAGCATATTAAAAAGCACAGACATTACTTTGCCAACAAAAGTCCATCTAGTCAAAGCTATGGTTTTTCCAGTAGTCATGTATGGATGTGAGAGTTGGACTATAATGAAGGCTGAGTGCCAAAGATGAAGAATTGATGGTTTTAAACAGTAGTCTTGAGGAAGACACTTGAGAGTCTCTTGGACTGCAAGGCGATCCAACCAGTCCATTTTACAGGAGATCAGTCCTGAATATTCATTGGAAGGACTGATGCTGAAGCTGAAACTCCAGGACTGTGACCACCTTATGCAAAGAACTGACTCATTGGAAAATATCCTGATGCTGGGAAAGATTGAAAGCAGGAGGAGAAGGGAACGACAGAGAATGAGATGATTGGATGGCATCACTGACTTGATGGACATGAGTTTGAGTAAACTCTGGGAGTTGTGATGGACAGGGAAGCCTGGTGTGCTGCAGTCCATGGGGTCACAAAGAATCGGACAGCACTGAGTGATTGAACTGAACTCAGAATATAAGTTAAAAAGCAAGGTGATGATATACAGCCTTTTTGTACTCCTTTCCAAATATGGACCAGTCTGTTGTTCAATGTCTGGTTCTAACTGTTGCTTCTTGACCTGCATACAGCTTTCTCAGGAGGCAAGTAATGTGGTCTGGTATTCCCATTTCTTGAAGAATTTTCCAGATTGTTGTGATCCATGCAGCCAAAGGCATTCATGTAGTCAGTGAAGCAGAGTAGATATTTTTCTGGAATTATCTTGCTTTTTCTATTTTCCAATGGATCATGGCTCCTTAAGAAGCTCATTATATTATAATTTTCTACCTTCTAACATAATATAACATAAATATATAACATAACATAACATATATAAATATAACATATATATATATATATATATATAACATATATATAACATAACATAAATATATCCTTGGGTGTGGCAATAGAACCCAAAAGTAGGTTGGGAAGATTTAATTGGTTTTCAAAAACATTCAGTTCATTTCAGTTCAGTTCAGTCACTCAGTCGTATCCGACTCTTTGCGACCCCATGAATCACAGCACACCAGGCCTCCCTGTTCATCACCAACTCCCGAAGTTTACTCAAACCCATGTCCATCAAGTCGGTGATGCCATCCAACCATCTCATCCTCTGTCATCCCCTTCTCCTCCTGCCCCCAATCCATCCCAGCATCAGGGTCTTTTCCAATGAGTTAAGTCTTCGCATCAGGTGGCCAAAGTACTGGAGTTTCAGCTTCAGCATCAGTCCTTCCAATGAACACTAAGGACTGATCTCCTTTAGGATGGGCTTGTTGGATCTCCTTGCAGTCCAAGGGACTCTCAAGAGTCTTCTCCAGCACCATAGTTCAAAAGCATCAATTCTTCGGTGCTCAGCTTTCTTCACAGTCCAACTCTCACATCCATACATGACCACTGGAAAAACCATAGCCTTGACTAGATGGATCTTTGTTGGCAAAGTAATGTCTCTGCTTTTTAATATGCTATCTAGGTTGGTCATAACTTTTCTTCCAAGGAGTAAGCGTCTTTTAATTTCATGGCTGCAATCACCATCTGCAGTGGTTTTGAAGCCCCCAAAATTAAAGTCTGACACTGTTTCCATTGTTTCCCCATCTATTTGCCATGAAGTGATGGGACCAGATGCCATGATCTTGGTTTTCTGAATGTTAAGTTTTAGCAAACTTTTTCACTCTCTTCTTTCACTTTCATCAAGAGGCTTTTTAGTTCCTCTTCACTTTCTGCCATAAGGGCGGTGCCATCTGCATATCTGAGGTTATCGATATTTCTCCCGGCAATCTTGATTCCAGCTTGTGCTTCTTCAAGCCCAGCGTTTCCCATGATGTACTCTGCATATACGTTAAATAAGCAGGGGGACAATATACAGCCTGACGTCCTTCTTTTCCTATTTGGAACCAGTCTGTGGTTCCATGTCCAGTTCTAATTGTTGCTTCCTGACCTGCATACAGGTTTCTCAAGAGGCAGGTCAGGTGGTCTGTTATTCCCATCTCTTTCAGAATTTTCCACAGTTTATTGTGATCCACCCAGTCGAAGACTTTGGCATAGTCAATAAAGCAGAAATAGATGTTTTTCTGGAACCCTCTTGCTTTTTTGATGATCCAGCGGATGTTGGCAATTTGATCTCTGGTTCCTCTGCCTTTTTTAAAACCATCTTGAACATCTGGAAGTTCACGGTTCACGTATTGCTGAATCCTGGCTTGGAGAATTTTGAGCATTACTTTGCTAGTGTGTGAGATGAGTGCAGTTGTGCGGTAGTTTGAGCATTCTTTGGGATTGCCTTTCTTAGGGATTGGAATGAAAACTGACCTTTTTCAGTCCTGTGACCACTGCTGAGTTTTCCAAATTTGCTGGCATATTGAGTGCAGTACTTTCACAGCATTCAAAAATATTAAAAAACATTGGTGCAGCTTAATTATTGACTAATAAGGACCTCCCAGCTTAAATATACATTAATCTGAACTTCTGTGCTGTGTTTAGTCACTCACTGGTGTGTGACTCTTTGTGACCCCGTGGACATAGCCTGCCAGGCTCCTCTCCCCATAGAATCCTCCAGGCAAGAACATTGGAGTGGGATGCCATGCCCTTCTTCAGGGGATATTCATGACCTAGAGATCAAACACAGGTTTCCTGGTTTGTAGGCAGATTCTTTACCTTCTGAGTCACCTCTAGTCTGGCAAAATTTTAAGGTTACAGTTTGCTAAGGAACATAGTTTGGCAAAGATTTTTCATTTAAAAGTTGTGTATTATTTGACTTCTTAACCTCTTTGCAATGCCTCTTTGAAAACTATAGGGAAAAAACACTAAGTATTTAATATAAATAAAATTTATAAACAAACATTGGAATAAATGCTAGATTCAGGTGTGAGCTGGTAGAAAAATGTGTTGTGGTTGGCATCATCCTGGGGCCTCTGAGATCTGGTACCTTAAGGAGTGAGTGCTAATCAGTATTTTCCCTATCTCTAAAGAAGACGGGAAAATTTTCTTGGACAAAACAGCATGATTCGAGATATGGGTCCATAAAGAACATTTGAGTCTCATGGTTCACAAACTGGACTTTGTCTAAACAAGTTTATATATCAAAACTACTGTATCTTTTCTGGCTTTCTGCATGCCATTCCCCTCCTTTCGCTGTAGTTCAAGGTGGGTCTCGAGAGTTTTCTGAATTAACTCACTCTTCTCCCTTCACTACCACCTCTCACTCTTGGCTTGGTTGTGCAGTTAAAATTACTTTTGGAAAAGTATTCAATGATTACAATGTTATTTGACTATATAATTATCACTTATCCTTAAAATGGCTAGTGTCAGATATGTCTCAAATTGTGCTACACATAATTGCAAATTGCACACTTGTTACCTGTGAATCTTCTAGTCATTTCATGCTGAATATCATGATCCATATACAAGATTTTATGTTTGCTACAACAACATCTCAGCGCACCAAGTGCATTAAAAATAAAACTCCATTTCTGCTAAAATGATTTTTAATCTGATAAATGGATAGATTATTTTATGAAAAAATTCAAATTTAAAGTTTTGTAAAGTGGAATTTTACTTAGGTAGCCAGGAGGCTAAATATCTTAAAAAGTCAGAAGTCAGAAAATCTAATTAAAATAAAGAACTAGCTTGTAAAGATGAAAAGTTTGCCAACCTTTTATTCTCACTTATTTTTAATTGATTGATTAATACTAATCTTGATTCACCCACTCACTATGAATATTTACAGTTATTAAATTATGACACTACCTCTAAAATTTATGTTTAAGAAAATAAAAAATGTGTAAAACAGGTAGCATAAGTATAATATAAAAATTATGATATACAGCTGTGTTATGTGTATAGACTGATTTAAATTATATTGACAAAAAAATACCCTGTGTATAGATAAATAACTGGAAGAAAATAACTAGAAGTTATGAGTGATTCTTTATGATTGGTGTGTCTGTATTTATTATTATTCATTTTACTTTCTTTTATCTTTTAAATTTTTAAAATATATAATATAGGTTATCAATCATATAGCATACTGAAATACATAAATATTCCAGTATTTATGATATATGCAGTCATAAATGTGTACAAATTATGTATCTATATTTATATCTTTATACAGTCAAATAGAAGCAATTTCTCAGTGTAACAAAGTATTTCTAAAATATTCTGAATTATCAACTGCAACTTTTCTGTCATTCAAAGTGGTATTACAGTTATTCATTAAATGCAAATGGAAATTGTTACTGTACAAAAATCATTTAGATTTCCCAGAGCTGCACAAAAGGGATAATTAGATGAGTCTGGTATGATGTAATAATTTTATGAATACTTATGAATAAATAATGTTAATTTGAATTTTTGTTGCAAATTTTTAAAAATGTTTCAACATATCTGGAAATATATTTGCATGAGTAATATTAATATACAAAAAATACAGAGGCAAAATCTCTCAAAGGGAAACATTTTTGACACAGAAAAAGTTATATATTTTACCAAAATGAATTTTTCAAATGCTTTGTTAAATGAATTACACATTAGCTGAGTTGCATTTAATTAAACAACTTTAGTTGTATTCCTAGAGCCTGATTTGAGCAAAATTTTAAAGAATTGATTGGGTTTTAGGTAGATTAGTGGAAAAAGAGTTCAGTAGAAGAGAAGCATTATATGCATCAGGTAGTTGGGACATTACTAACAAGCTGTATTATCTAGTAAGTTAATGAGAAGAAATATATGTAGAATCCAAACAGTGAGGAGCTGGAAATATCACTGTACAAACCTCCAAAATTGATTTTCTGCTATGGAGAGTAATGTGTCCAATATTCATCCATTTATGACACATGGATCTTACAACCCATTGGGAAAAAACACACATTGATTATTGAGCAATTATTACCTGTTGGGCTTGTTTCTATACCCTCAACAGTGAGGAAAACAGAAAAAAAAAAAAAAACAACCAGTGCCTGCTTCATAGATATTATAGTCTATGTTAAACATAATATTTCAATTAGGACAAAAGTTTTGGGGGAAGGGTAGTGATGGGAAAGTAGGATTTAATTTATAAGACATATCAGGAAGTGGGATAAAGACAAAGGCTTTTATTAGTTTATGATAATCTGAAGGACTGAGTTCATATGGATAGACAGGTAAACCTGGACATTACTATATATCTCTGGGCAATATATGAAATGACCATGGTTAATATGAGAAGGAGTACGTCAAGGCTGTATATTGTCACCCTGCTTATTTAACTTACATGAAGAGTACATCATGAGAAATGCTGGGCTGGATGAAGCACAAACGGGAATCAAGATTGCTGGGAGAAATTTCAATATCCTCAGACTAACAGATGACACCACCCTTATGGCAGAAAGTGAAGAAGAACTAAAGAGCCTCTTGATGAAAGTGAAAGAGGAGAGTAAAAAAGTTGGCTTAAAGCTCAACATTCAGAAAACAAAGATCCCATCCTGTCCCATCACTTCATGGCAAATAAATCGAGAAACAGTGGAAACAGTGGCAAACTTTATTTTTGGGGGCTCCAAAATCACTGCAGATGGTGACTGCAGCCATGACATTAAAAGACACTTACTCCTTGGAAGGAAAGTTATGACCAACCTAGATAGCATATTTAAAAGCAGAGACATCACTTTGCCAGCAAAGGTCCACCTAGTCAAGGCTATGGTTTTTCAAGTGGTCATGTATAGATGTAGGAGTTGGACTATAAAGAAAGCTGAGCGCCAAAGAATTGATGGTTTTGAAATGAGGCATTGGAGAAGACTCTTGAGACTCCCTTGGACTGCAAGGAGATCCAACCAGTCCATCCTAAAGGAAATCAGTCTTGAGTGTTCATTGGAAGGAGTGATGCTGAAGCTGAAACTCCAGTACTTTGGCCACCTGATAGGAAGGACTGACTCATTGGAAAAGACCCTGATGCTGGGAAAGATTGAAAGCAGGAGGAGAAGGGGACGACAGAGGATGAGTTGGTTGGATGGCATCACTGACTCAATGGACATGAGTTTGAGTAAACTCTGGGAGTTGGTGATGGACAGGGAGTCCTGGCGTGCTGCAGTCCATGGGGTCGCAAAGAGTCGGATATGACTGAGCAACTGAACTGACTGAACTGAACTGATATAAGAAGAAACTGAATGCAGAATTAAGAAACTGGAGAAGCTAGGTGATGCAAAAAGAAATCTTTACTACTTATGCATAAATATGGTATAAGTACGCTGATGTTTCTTGATGTTTTTAAAGTATACGAAATTTGCGTGCATGCTCAGCTGCTTCAGTTGTGTCTGACTCTTTGAGACACTGTGGAGTGAGCCTGCCAGGCTCTTCTGTCCATGAGATTCTCTAGGCAAGAATACTGGAGTGAATTGTCCTGCCCTCCTCCAGGGGATCTTCCTGACCCAGGGTTTGACCTGGAGCCTCCTGCCTCTCTTGCATTGCAGGATAATTCTTTCAACTGCCAAGCCACTGGGGAAGCCCATAAGAAATTTGATAAAAACAAAAACAAAACTTAATTTGGGCTTCTCATTTCAGACCTCATCAGGGACATGTTGAATACCATTACTTCCAATCTATGCTTGGTTCCCTTAAGGAACTGAGACTACAGAAGCCAAATTCACTGAATATTATTACACTTCAAAACTCCTGGTAAGGTTTGCTCAGAATCTTTTAAAAAATTATTTATTTATTTTAATTGGAGGATTATTACTTTACAATATTGTGATGGTTTTTGCCATATATCAATATGAATTGGCCATAGGTATACATGTGTCCGCCCCCACCATCCGGAACCCCCCTCCCACCTCCCTATCCTTCCAGGTTGTCACCTAGCGCTGATTTTGAGATTTGCTCAGAGTTTATCCTTTGTTGTTATAGCAGAGAACTGTAACCTCTATAAGAAGAAGATCTCAAAATTCTCATTTCCACTAAGCCTCATCTCAGCGCTCTGTAGGACCTTGACAAAATATCAGAGAAATTACCTCACACTGACAGTTTACTACAACCTTTAGTAACTTTCTCAGCAGGTATCACTTGCTTCCTTGTCCAGTGGCCCACCATTAAATGGAGCTCTATCTGCATTTCACTGGTCTGTTATCTGTTTGCAACACTTATTTCACTGCCTTGTGGATACGTATAGTACTGTAGATTAAAAAAAAATTTACACAGGTCTCTTCTTTCTCAGTTTTCATATTTCAATATGGGATCTTTACATTTACATACCATTTAAATAAATTATGTCTTTTCCTTTAAAAATTCAAATACCAGATGCACAGAGAGAGGTAACAGTCTGTGGTGAGGAGCAGAAGGAGTCCAACAGAAAGCATGAAGTCTAGTCATGGCGTTTATCCCATTCATTCTGCTATGATGTCTATGACCCAGTCACGCTCTTCAAATGCTCTCTCCATTATCCATTATGTGTTGCCTTAGCTTACTGCCAGCCTCTCAGGTAGAGAGGGTTCAGCTGCTCTCCAGTAACACATAAGCCTCAGGACTGAGGAGACTCAAAGTGTGGACATCAGTTTCTCTCTGCCCAAGACACCATGTTTTGCTATTCCTTATTTGCTGTGACTGTGCCATGAGAAATTTCTTGTTAGACTACTGGCCCTCAGAATTCTGAATAAGAAATGGCTATTTGATCCAAATTTAGCTGAGAATTAAGGTGGTTCTAAGTGATTCCCACCCTTCACCTCCATTCCAGAAACACAACCAGGGGCAGTGGGAGAATTCACAGGCACCCCCACCAAGAGTGAACTATCCCCCAAATCTCCTTCAACTCTTTTTCCTTCTCTTGTCTTGGAGAATCTTGCATGCATACATGATTCACTTATGAGAAGACTCTTACTAAGTCTACTGGATGGTACTTCTCCAAAATCTTTTCATCTTACATCTGATACTAATACTTTTCAACTTACACACATCTGGGGGCAAGAGTCTCATATCTTTCAGTTCAAATGAGAACTGACAAAATCTTCCCATGATTCTCTAGCCAAACCACTGTCTTCTTTATTATTTTTCTTTTCCTGCCAAGCTGGGAAAAAAAAAAAAAAGAGTATGGCATCCTCAGTGTCTCAGTGTCTTGTCTCCCCTACCATTCTTACCATCTACTGTCAAAGGTGTCATTGTGATGCTGACTGTGACAGGTCAGGTCATTTCTTTATCCTAAAGCATAGACTTCCCATTGCTTGCAGAATAGTACTTAGTCTCATCATTTAAAAGTTCAAAATCCTAAATGATCTAACTCAAATTTGACTTCGCAACTCTACATTCTACCACTCTTTAATTTCTGTGCTCTTGGCAAGTTTGAATTCATTAATATTTTCATATATGTTATTTTTACATACATCCCTCCATGTCTTATTGAATATAGAAGTTTCTTTATGGTACTATTTTAGCATGCTTGAATTCTAATGAATTTTCAGGGTTAAATTAAAAATTTTCCCCAAAATGCCAACACACACACACACACAGACACACACACACACATACACAGAGGGAAACTTTTTTATCAAAACTGTCAAAATCCTTTCCTTATACTTCTCTAAGGCATTTATTCCATATCTTATATTACATCTATTTAAGACAAAGTCAATTCTTTTTATTTTCACCTGCAAGATTTACTTTTATTGTGTTTGGAACTTTTGATTCCATATTCTCTCATATTTCATCTGCTCTCTTTATTGTTCTATGCAAGAGTCTGGGAACTGCTGAGAAAATTGCCTGGTTATGTCTTCTTCTTCTTTTTTTTACCTGACACCTCATTTTTATTTTAAAAAGAATAATTGACACAAATGCTAATAGAATTACTCTTTGTGACCCCATAGACTGCAGCATGCCAGGCCTCCCTGTCTATCACCAACTCCCAGAGTTTACCCAAACTCATGTCCATCGAGTCGGTGATGCCATCCAGCCATCTCATCCTCTGTCGTCCCCTTCTTCTCCCACCTTCAATCTTTCCCAGCATCAGGGTCTTTTCTTCCTGATGAGTTGGTTCTTCACATCAGGTGGCCAAAGTACCGGAGTTTCAGCTTCAGCATCAGTCCTTCCAGTGAATATTCAGGACTGGTCTCCTTTAGGATGGACTGGTTGGATCTCCTTGCAGTCCAAGGGACTCTCAAGAGTCTTCTCCAACACCACAGTTCAAAAGCATCAATTCTTCGGCGCTCAGCTTTCTTTATAGTCTAACCCTCACATCCATACATGACTACTGAGAAAACCATAGCCTTGACTAGATGGACCTTTGTTGGCAAAGTAGTAAGACCAAGTCAACTCTTGTTCTAGACTACACTTTAAGTCTGTTAAATTCAAACAGTTTTTCACTAATGCATCCCTAAAAAAAATGAGTAATAATGTGTGAAATGTAAAATAGTCAATACACACTTATAAATGATTAGTTTGTATTTGAATTATTTTCTTAGTATTATTTTGGTATTGCATCACAAGGAGAAGATTTTGGTGAGGTTTTATTTTACCTAAATCAGTTATAGCATATCATTGTATGTGTGTGCACACGGACATACCATTGTAAAACATTTGAATGATTTTGGTTCTAAATAATAGCAAGCTAGGCAGTCATGTTCTAGTTTTTGGAAACTTTAGACAGTAATAGGAAAAATAAAAGGCTACTTTTTCTTTTAGTAGTTAATTTATTTTGGCTTTTAGAGGCAAAGACAAACTTCACCTTTTTATCTCCATCAATCTTTTTTGACCAGCCTCACCATATGCTGCATTCATTTAATTTTACTACCTAGCGAGGGTGTTCAGCATTGTCAATCAGTCCCTCAGTATGATACGAAATAAGCATGCATGTCATCTTTAGGACATCTCCTTTCTAGTATGGTTTCAGTTTATTAAAGCCATTTATTCACTTGTGAAATTGTAATGAGCCAGATTTTCACACTCTTTACTAGAATTGGCCCATGGAGCTTAAAAAATTAAGTTGAGCAAGGTGAAAATAAAATTTAGTATTATGTATGATATCTTAAGTCCTTAAACTGAATGTGTAATATGAACTCCATGAAGTTAAAGGGTGATTTGCAGAATTAAAGAAGTGAGGGGGAAAGGTCCTGGTATATAAAAGGAATAAAGTCTACATAGAAGACTAGGTAGATTAAACTGTGAAGAGAGGGAGAATAATAGAATTGGTTTGGTGTTAGTAAAATAACTTAAAAGGTAACATAATAATCAAGACTCCTAGGAGACAGTGAAAGAAAGCAAACAAATCAATGAAGAATGTTAACAAAAAGACCCCTCATGGGAAAAAGAAAGAAAAACTCAATATTCCACAGCGTTCATACAGATCTGAAAAAATACTGAAGTTTTAGGACTCTGAGGTTTAATTTCCTAACTTTTGTCTTTTTTCAGTAAATATTAGAATTACTGTTTACCTGAGTCATCTAGAAATATAATTTTATCACCAAAGAAGGGGATATAATGAACCTAAGTGTTTTTCTTAAAGATTTTTTTTTACCAGATCTAAGCTCTTGAAAATCTGTATCATGAAACAAAGGTAAGAAAAGCAGAAGCTGAAGGAGCCATCCAACTTATGCTTCTCTTTAAAAGCTTTAAAAGTAACAGTTTTAATTTTATAACTGTTGTTTGCCTCACAGTACTCTATCTGTATTTAGATTCAAAATACAGAAACACGTTTTAAGGACTGTTCATGAAGTTTAATGATAATCTACTTCTTTTATTATTTATCTTTGTGAGACTTGCTGAATTTTTCTCTACATTTTTTTTTTTCATGGAAAGGATGACAAGGGAGGTCACTTTACCATATTGAACAGATGGATGCAAATAATTGAGCAATATTGAATGCTTTAGCTACTGGCTACCCTAGCAAAATAGACTTAATATTTCTCTAGGGCTTAAAGGGCATCATGTTGTTTCATTGCTTTTTTTCCTGGAAATTAAACTTTTAAAATTTTTAAAGGAAGAAATCAGAATAGACATTGGGGAAAAAATGTATTGAAAAAAGATAAGGCATGTTCACTGCTCTATTGTAAGGCCCTCAGTGAAGATCTCTTGATTTTTGGATTTGATTATATCCAACTTTACTTAATGCTATCAAACTATGTTTCAGTAATTTGGGTATTGGGCTTCACCAGTGACTCAGTGGTAAAGAATCTGCCTACAATTCAAGAGACCCAGTTTCAGTCCTGGGTCAGAAAGATCCCCTGGAAGAGGAAAGGGCAACCCACTCCAGTATTCCTACTGAGAAAGCCCCAAGGATAGAGAAGCCTGAAGGGCTAGAGTCTATAGGGTCACAAATAGTTAAACATGAATAAGCAATGGAGCGACAACAGGAATTCACCTAACTCCTCTATATCACAATTTCCTAGGATAATTATTAAAACATAATATTTTTTAAAGTACTCATATCTTTTCTTCAGTCAGAAGTCTTTTCTGAAAGTTAGATTTATCTTGCAAAGTTACACCCAAAGCAGACTGACTGAGAAGGCAGCATGATTTACACTACTATTACTCTGAATAAATAGTTCTGTCTTATCAGTAATACTAAGGCCACAATTTTTAAGCACTTATGGCTTTCCTTGAAATTAGATTGAATATATTCTTTTTAGCCAAAGATGGAGAAGCTCTATACAGTCAGCAAAAACAAAACCTGGAGCTGACTGTGGCTCTGATCATAAACTCCTTATTGCAAAATTCAGATTTAAATTGAAGAAAGTAGGAAAAAAACCACTAGACCATTCAGGAATGACCTAAGTCAAATCCCTTACAATTATACAGTGGAAGTAACTGTAGAATAGATTCAAGGAATTAGATGTGCCTGAAGAACTATGGATGGAAGTTTGTGACATTGTACAGGAGTCAGTGATCAAGACTATATCCAAGAAAAAGAAATACAACAAGGCAAAATGGTTGTCTGAGGAGGCCTTACAAATAGCTGAGAAAAGAAGAGAAGCTAAAGGCAAAGGAGAAAAGGAAAGAGATACCACCCATCTGAATGCAGAGTTCCAAAGAATAACAAGGAGAGATAAGAAAGCCTTCTTCAGTGATCAATGCAAAGAAATAGAGGAAAACAATAGAATGGGCAAGACTAGAGATCTCTTCAAGAAAAATTAGAGATGCCAAGGAAACATTTCATGCAAAGATGAGCACAATAAAGGACAAACATGCTTTGGACTTAACAGAAGCAGAAGAGATTAAGAAGAGGTGGCAAGAATACACAGAAGAACTATACAAAAAAGATCTTCATGACCCAGATACCCACGATGGTGTGATCACTCACTTAGAGCCAGACATCCTGGAATGCAAAGTCAAGTGGGCCTTAGGAAGCATCACTACAAACAAAGCTAGTGGAGGTGATGGAATTCCAGTTGAGCTATTTCAAATCCTAAAAGATGATGCTGTGAAGTGCTGCACTCAATATGCCAGCAAATTTGGAAAACTCAGCAGTGGCCACAGGACTGGAAGCAGTCAGCTTTCATTCCAATTCTAAAGAAAGGAAATGCCAAAGAATGCTCAAACTACTGCATGATTGCACTCATCTCACACACTAGCAAAGCAATGCTCAAAATTCTCCAGGCAAAGATTCAACAGTACATTAACTGAAAACTTACAGATGTTGAAGCTGGATTTAGAAAAGGCAGAGGAACCAGAGATCAAATTACCAACATCGATTGGATCATCAGAAAAGCAAGAGTGTTCCAGAAAAGCATCTACTTCTGTTTTATTGACTACACCAAAGCCTTTAACTCTCTGGATCACAGCAAACTGTGGAAAATTCTTCAAGAGACGGGGATACCAGACCACATTACCTGCCTCCTGAGAAATATGTATGCAGGTCAAGAAGCAATAGTTAGAACCGGACATAGAACAACAGACTGGTTCCAAATCGGGAAAGGAGCATGTAAAGGCTGTATATTGTCATCGTGCTTATTTAACTTATATGCAGAATATATGATGCAAAATGCCAGGCTGGATAAAACACAAGCTGGAATCAATATTGCTGGGAGAAATAACAATAATCTCAGATATGCAGATGACACCACCCTTATGGCAAAAAGTGAAGAAGATCTAAACAGCCTCGTGATGAAAGTGAAAGAGGAGAGTGAAAAAGTTGTCTTACAACTCAACATTCAAAAAACTAAGATCATGGCATCTGGTCCCATCACTTCATGGCAAATAGATGGAGAAACAATGGAAACCATGATGGCTATTTTTTTAGGCTCCAAAAGCACTGCAGGTGGTGACTGCAGCATGAAATTAAAAGATGCCTGCTCTTTGGAAGAAAAGATGTGACCAACCTAGATAGCATATTAAAAAGCAGAGACATTACTTTGCAGACAAAGGTCCATTTAGTCAAAGCTATGGTTTTTAGTAGTTGTGTATGAATGTGAGAGTTGGACCATAAAGAAGGCTGAGCGCCAAAGAATTGATACTTTTGAGCTGTGAAGTTGGAGAAGACTCTTGAGGGTCCCTTGGACAGCAAGGAAATCAAACCAGTCAATCCTAAAGGAAATCAGTTGAATGTTGATTGGAAGGACTGATACTGAAGCTGAAACTCCAATACTTTGGCCACATGATATGAAGAGCTAACTCATTTGAAAACATCCTGATTCTGGGAAAGATTGAAGGCAGGATGAGAAAGGGGCAACAGAGGATGGGATTGACGGATGGCGTCACTGACTCGATGGACATGAGTTTGAGCAAGCTCTGGGAGTTGGTGACGGACAGGGAAGCCTGGTATGTTGTAGTTCATGAAGTTGCAGAAAGTCGGACACTGCAGAGAGCGACTGAACTGAACTAAATGTGTTTGGTGAAACATACTTAATGAAGAATTCAAATTGATGTTCTGCTAAAAGGAGTTATAAAACATTTTATGAATATCTTGCATACTGATATTAATGTGTTTGAACTTTGAATTTTGAAGAAACTTGAAAAATTTCTCAGTATTAACAGGTAATTCTAAAGCTCAGTAGTATAGACAAGGGTTCTAGACTTGTGCAATCTTGGTTTAATCATTTCCTCTGCAGGTCATTTTTCTGTGTTGTAAAATGAGAAAATTGAAGTAGTTGATATGTAAGGTTTCTTACAGATCTATACACTTTAAATTCTTGTTGTTTTATCTAAAATTTTAAGAATTTTAATGAACTTTTATTTCAGAGTATATTTATAGTTAAAGAATGGTGTTAAGAGAGTATCACTATTAGCCTTGTTAGTTATATTGTACATTAGTGTGGTATATTTTTCAGTTAATGAACCACTTGATATATAATTATTAACTAAAGTTCTAACTCTAGTTATATGCCCTTTATTCTTACCTAATGGTCTATTAATATTGCAGTGTCCCATGTAAGATACCATATTACATTTAGACATCAAATCTCTATAGGCTTTTCAAGGCTGTGACAGATTCCCAGACTTCCCTTAATTTTGATGACATTGATGGTTTTGTGGAGGATTGGTTATGTCTATTTTCCTCTCTTGGGGTTTGTCTCAGGTTTCTCTTATGATTCAGGTACATTCTAGGTTTTGGTAGGAAGACCAAGAGGTAAAGGGCCATTTTAATCACATCATATCAAGGGTACATACTATCAACAACTTACTTCACTGTTGATGTTGACTTTGATAAACTGAGAAAGTGTTTCATCTTCTTGAGGGTAGATTTTCTACAATAATTGCTTGCAATTATAATGCTGGGAGATTTTTCTCATCTCACTCATTTATGTATTTCATCAATTATTTATATCAATGTGGACTCAGGAACATTTGTTTTATAATTTATGTTTTGATATAATACTATTTATTGCTCAAATTGTCCTAGCTTTGTTCATTAGAAGTTCTTTCAGTTGGCTCCTATATCTCTTTGATATACCTCCATCATTGCGTGTGTGTGTGTGTGTTTAAGTACTTTCTGGCACTACCAGATATTTGAAGTTCATCTTGCATATTTCCTGCCCCAGGTTTACACAATAAACCATTTATCCAAGAAACTTTGGTTCCTTTTGTTAGAAAATGGTACTAGAAACCAAAATCTGGGACTAGTATGATTTGTTGCTACCAGTTGTTTCTGCTTCTAAATATTTTCTGTCTATGTGTGTGTGTGGGTGTGTGTGTGTGTATACACATATATATATCTATGTATATATGAAAGTGAAAGTGAAGTCATTTAGTCGTGTCCAACTCTTTGCGACCCCATGGACTGACCTACCAGGCTCCTCTCTCCAGGGGATTTTCTAGGCAAGAGTACTGGAGTGGGTTGCCAATTCCTTCTCCAGGGGATCTTCCTGACCCAGGGATGAAACCCAGGTCTCCTGCATTGCAGGCAGACACTTTATCATCTGGGCCACCAGGGAAGCCATATATATATATATAAAACATATGTATCTACATTAAGCTAAAACATGAGTTCATATGGTCTTTGACAATAATCAATTACCACATGTATTATTCAAGCCTTCTCCCCTTGTTTGTCTAAAATCTTCCATTTAAGTGGTGAGAAACCTGGCTTCTAACATCTGCTATCCATCTACTTACTCAGTTCCAGTACACATGTTCAGTGGTGTCAGATTTGTTAACCGATGTCCCTGTAGGGAATAACTTTATCAACTAGAATTTCCTTTCCAACTAAAAGTTCCTTTTCCATTTAGTCTTATAGATTCCAGTCATTTTCAGAGTTGCTTTGGTCAACAACTTTTTTATCTGCTCCTTCAGTGAGGCTGTTTCATACATTTGTAATACAGTTATATAAATTTTTGGTCACATCATGTGATGCTGGAATCCTCTGACATATAAATAATTTTTTAAAAATCAGCATACATTGTTTTACACATTCTGCTGTGAAACGCTAAGAGTTTTAACAAATACAGTGTGACTCATACCGTCCGCCCTTAAAAATCCCATGTTCTATCTATTCAGCACCTAACCCCGGGCATCCACTGATCTGTTTGCTGTTTTGATCAATAGTTCTGTCTTTTTCAGAATGTCATATAAATGTAAGCATAGAGTTTGTAGCAATAGCACTTAACAATATGCATTTGAAGTTCATACATGTCTTTTCATGACTTGACAACACATTCCTTATTATTGCAGAAAAGGATTCTACTGTGTGGATATTTCATAGTTTGTCTATCCATTAACCTATTGTAGGACATCTTGTTTGCTTGCAGTTTGGGGCAGTTAGGAATAAAATTGTTGGAAACATTTGTGTACAACTTTTATGTAGATATAAATTTTTAAATCAGTTGGATACTTAGGAGTATGATTTCTGATCATGTGGTAGTAGTGTATTCAGTTTTGTAAACTAACTATCTTCTAAAGCGGCTGTACTGTTTGTACCGTGTTTCCACCAGCAGTGGATGAGAGATCCTGTTGCTCTGTGACCTAGTCAGCAGTTGGCATCATTTTTTTAGCTCTATAAATAGGTTTGTAATGGTATATGGTATCTCATTATTACTGTAATGTGAATTTCCCTATTGATAAATTATTTAGCACTTTCCCACATGCTTATTTCGATCTATATATTTTCTTTGATATGATCTCTGTTCAGATCTTTTGCCTATTTTTAAATTTATTTTTAAAGTTGAAGTGTAGTTGATTTACCATGTTATATGGTTTCAGGTGGAGAAGGGCATGGCCACCCACTCCAGTATTCTTGCCTGGAGAATTCCATGGATGGAGGAGCCTGGCGGGCTACAGTCCATGGGGTTGCAAAGAGTTGGACACGACCGAGTGACTAAGCACATACAACATTCAGTATTTTTATAGATTATATTCCATTTAAAGTTACTACAAAACATTGGCTACATTACCTGTGCTATATGTTACATCCTGTATCTTATTTATTTTATACCTAGTAGTTCATACTGCTTAATCCCCTTCTCTCGACTTTCACCTCTCCCCACCCCACTCTCCAGTGGTACCCACTAGTTTGTTTTCCGTATCTGTATTACTCCATTATGTATATTTGCCGCAGCTTCATTATCCATCTGTTGATGGACCTCTAGGTTGCTTCCACATTTTGACTATTGTAAAGAATGCTGCTATGAATATTGAGGTTTGTGTATCTTTTTAAATTCGCGTTTTTATTTTCTTCAGATATATACCCATGAGTAGAATTACTGGATCATATGACAGTTCTATTTTTAAATTTGAGGGACCTCCACACTGTATCCCACAGTGACAATACCAATTTACATTTCTACCAGCAGTGTACAGGGTTTCCTTTTCTCCACATACTTGCTAGCATTTATTATTTGTTGTCATTTGGAAGGTAGCCATTCCAACAGGTGTGGTGTGTTATCTCCTTGTGGTTTTCATTTACATTTTGATTTGATTAGCAATGCTTTAGTTGAGTTGTTTGTTTCTTGTTGTTGAATTTTGTTTTTATATTTTTGTGTGCCTAATTTACAAGGCATTATATCAAGTAGTATAAGAACTATAATCATTAATCAATTTTGAATACACTAAGCCTATCTGTCCCCACTAAAATGAGTCCCAGGTATTTTTAAAAAATCCAAATTAATACTTAAAGTGATCTGATGATGTACATGGAGTCATAAAACAATTATAACAAAACAAATAAGCAAATTTTTTATTGGTGCAGAAAATTATTCCATATGCATTGAATAAAATGAATGCATGGTTCAACCTTTCAACAATCTGTATGATTTCATCTCTATATAATTATGATTTTCACATTGTATACTCTTGGTGAATCTTCAAAATCATGGTTAAATGTTATAATGTTTATATCTATGTGCCATGTTATAATATTTATGATGCTTTGCTGTATTTTCAGGAGTCTGGAATGATTTCAGGTTTGTGAAAGCAGTATAACATTTCTCTGAGCTGGTCTTCCCTGGTAGCTCAGCTGGTAAAGAATCTGCCTGGAATTCAGGAGACCCCAATTTGATTCCTGGGTCGGGAAGATACACTGGAAAGAGATAGGCTACTCACCCCAGTGCTCTTGGGCTTCCCCTGTGGCTCAGCTGGTAAAGAATCTGCCTGCCCTGTGGGAGACCTGGGTTCGATCCCTGGGTTGGGAAGATCCCCTGGAGAGGGAAAGGCTATATTCACTCCAGTATTCTGGCCTGGAGATTTCCATGGACTATATAGTCCATGGGGTCACAAAGAGTCAGACACGGTTGAATGATTTTCACCTTATGTTAACATTTCTCAGATTCTTATTTCATGTTATAGCAATTGCAAATTCTATTTGCATACAGTTTCAGCCAGTCTGTTTTTTTACTTTATCCAAACAAAGTTGAAAGAAGATTTTGACTGTTGCTTTAATGTCTCACTAAAAACAGTTAGTGTTAGTGAAATGTGTCTAAGAAGAGAATGCATATAATCTAAGTCCAGAAAAAAGATATTGCATAGTTTCAAAGTAGAACAGGAGCTGGTTTTAAAGACATTTTCTTTTAAGATAGAAGCCACTATACAACCTATACTGACAACATCAGCCTCCCCTTGGGAACCAATTATAGAAATGCAAATTCAGAGGCCTCACTCCAGATCTGTTGAATCAGAAACCCTGTAGGTGAGGCCTAGTAATATGTACTTTAATAAATCCTCCAGGGATTCTGCTTCTCTAAAATCTGAGAACTCTCTGAAACTGTTGTTGCTGTTTTCAGTCACTAAGTCATGTCCACTCTTTGTGTCCCCACAGACAGTAGCCCGCCAGGCTTTTCTGTCCATAGAATTTTCCAGGCAAGAATACAGGAATGGGTTGCCATTTCCTTCTCCAGGGGATCTTCTAGATCCAGGGATTGAACGTGCGTCTCCTGCATTGACAGGTAAGTTCATTGCCACTGAGCCACTTGGGGAGTCACTCTCTTAAATAATAAGGACCATAAAGAAAATAGTCAGCAAGTACACAAAAGAACAAAGACATGTAAGTGTCATGTCAAACTGTGTCTTAACCTCCTGAATCCTGTTTCTTTCTTCCCTTTTATATCTTCACTATTCTCTATTTCAATAATATATGTTTCTTATTCCATTACACATGACCACTGCTAAAAGTTGAGTACAACTAATTTAAGCACTCAGCTTGAATTCTTACCTTAAGAGATTCTGTTTAACTGCAGAGCAGATCCGTAATTAGCGTTCAATTTCTTTTAAAAAATCTCACGTCAGGCCTGATTGAATGACTCCAAGTAGAATTTTACAGTTGATAGAGGGAAAAGAAGGGGAAAAGATGTATGTATTTTTGTTTAGTTTAAGGCCTATTAAAATATAAAACTTTATGCATGCTGTTAAATATGGCATCAAATGTGTATTTGTTTTAGCTTTTACTGCTACAATTATTGTTAAAAGGAGAAAAGAATTAGCTGCTTCTAGGTTTCTCTCATGGGAAGAAAGAAATGGAAAATGTTGAAAAATATGAAGGAGTCTAAGGGGAGGCAAAGGGAGCTAAATAACATAGGAAGGAAAACATTATGAAAAAATGGCAAAATATATCATATGGAGTTGAAGCAATCTATCAAGTGGAGTAATGAGAAAAGACAATGCTGGTATTTGTGAAAATAAGTCACCTCTCAAATTAAGGACTTGGGTTCAGCAGACCTGATCTAATCCCATTTTTATCATTGATTAAATGAGCTTGTTTAAAATCTGTTTCCACTTGTCTCCTTGAAGAAAAGGGATCTTAGGATCATATGCCTACACCTAATGCATATGAAAGTACAATGGTAAATAACAATATGTAAACTAACTTTTTATTAAACTGGGGACAGAATTGAAGGGTCTGCCTAACTTCTCTTCCCCATGTCTAAATGGACTTTGTAAACACAAAATGACATTAGAAAAGAAAAGAACTTTAGACTTCAAGAGACACTAGACATTACCTAGACCAATTTTCCCATCTTAAAAATTCAGTGTGATTTTAAGCCTAAAGAAGTTAGCTTAATGTCAAATACTAATTAGCAAAAGATACTAGGCTGAAGTCCTGGTGATTTAATACCATCTGTGTTTGGGGGAGCAATTTTGAGATCTCAAAAGAAAGTGACATTCTTGTTGTTCAGTCACTCAGTCATATTCCACTCTTTGCGATCCCATGGACTGCAGCTTTCCGTGTTTCCCTGCCCTTCACCATCCCCCAGAGCTTGCTTAAACTCATGTCCATTGAGTCGGTGATGCCATCCAACCAACTTGCCCTCTGTCATCTCCTTATCCTCCTGTCTTCAGTCTTTTCCAGCACCATGGTCTTTTCCAATGAGTCAGCTCTTCGCATCAGGTGGCCAAAGTATTGGAGCTTCAGCTTCAGCATCAGTCTTTCCAATGAATATTCAGGATTGATTTCCTTTAGGATTGATTGGTTTGATCTCCTTATAGTCCAAGGGACTCTCAAGAGTCTTCTCCAATACTACAGTTCAAAAACATCAGTTCTTCAGTGCTCAACCTTACTTATGGTCCAACTTTCATATCTGTACATGACTATTGGAAAAACCATAGCTTTGACTTTACAGACATTTGTTGGCACAGTAATATATATGCTTAGGTATAAATATTTTTTCTTATTTAAGATTATGAATAACATTGTGGTAACAAAATATGAAAAGCAATGACAATATCTCTGAAAATGCATTTTGATTTGCCTAGAATTTATCAAAAAATCAATTTAAAACTCTTATACTCAACTATTTTACCCTCCTTAGACAATGCAAGGCATCATCTAAGCAGAATGTTGTCCCCGTAGTATCTGTAAAATAAAGCTTTGAGAGTGAAATTCAATTCAACTCAACTGAAATAAACTAAGTGTCTTGAGTGTTTGCTATCTTTTTCCAAGAATAACTCTATATTCTTGGTAAATAAAAGTTGATACACCATAAGAAGCCCAGGGTTATATGCAAAATATTCTTATGCACAACTAATTATAATATAAATCAAAGTATGATTGATGCTAGTATTGAAATTCACAATTATATGTATGGACTTTATATATTCATTTATGATTCATATGTAAGTTTAACATATTTCCAAGCCCAAAAGTATTTCTGTAAGAAGTAGTAAGAGAAATTCCAGGTCAAGATTTAGCAACAGTGCAAGTCACATATCATTAATGGCAGAATGTAATTGAGTAATAAAATTCTGGGTCATTCTAATTTTTATTTTGATGAATGTTTCCTCAAAACTGAGCATGGCCTATATAATAGGTCTTAGACTTATTCCACTGGTTTATTGCCCAGAATGTTCAAAGGTACCAGGCAAGATAGAAAATCTGAATGATGACCCAGTAGACATATGGAAAAGGTAAATTTTGCACAGGTTTGAGAAACATAGAAGGAATATTATAAAGTGAAATAGACTTTAGCATCCTGTCCACTTTTTACAGAAAGTGTCAAGTTTTGTCTAGTTCAGCAAGTCAACAATGACCTCATAGATAAAAGCATAGATGAGACTAGCAGCTGTACCTGGATATGGTGCAGTTCCCTTATTTAATTGTTTTTCTATGGTCACGACTGAAATATATTCACACATTCTCCCAGCATGACTCCTAATGGAACTGGACTTTTAAAACTATGTTACGAAAGATAATTCTAAATGTCCGCTTCTCTATTCACCACATGCTGCTATTGTGTCTAACAACCACAACAAATTCATATGTTTGTAAGAAACTCTGGATTCCTTCCATATATGGTAGTAACAAAAAAGACATTCCATTCTCATTGCTTTGTACATGGAAAATACCATTTTTAGAATTTTTCTAAGTATGCCAAGAAACTGTACTGTTTGGCTTGAGAAAGCTCAATGGCACGTATCTGCCAGCTCCAGTGACTATTGTGAGGTCATTGCTAAGCATTTTATAAAGTGCCTATTCCAAGAGCTTTTGCCTGCTTTTTAATCATACTGGTGATTAATAGGCTTTTCCTGAGATGTAAGTTTAGTACAGTACTTTTCTATTTGATTCCAAACAAATGATATCTAGAAACATAAATCAGTATTTTCTTTTAGCCAAGTATATAAATTGTTTTAGGCATTGCACAAAGACAGGATTCAAACAGACCTGAAAATATCTAGTATATTATCCTATCATCATTCAATAGGTAACAACCAGCATGACTACTGGACCATATATTAGTTTTTTAGTTGATAGAAAGGGAAGGTGCAGGGCTCTGGTGTAGAAGCCAAGTAACCAAGGTAACAGTGGAGCAATCAGGGAATTAGGGAGCCACTTTTGATCAGCCTGAAAATTGATGTAGGTCAGTATATCCTTGATGGCTCAGACAGTAAAGAATCCGTCTGCAATGCAGGAGACCCAGATTCCATCCCTGGGCCTGGAAGATCCCCTGGAGAAGAGAATGACTACCCATTCCAGTTTTCTTGCCTGGAGAATCCCACAGACAGAGGATCGTGGTGGACCAGGCAATCTAAGCATGCAAAGATGACCTGTTTCCTGTGAACTTATTGTTTTTTCTTAGTCGCTCAGTCATTTCCAGCTCTTTGTGACCCCATGGACCGCAGTCCGCCAGGCTCCTCTGTCCATGAGATTTTCCAGGCAAGAATACTGGAGTGGGTAGCCATTCCCTTCTCCCAGGGACCTTCCTGAACCAGGGATCAAACCTGGTTCTCTTGAATTGCAGGTGGACTCTTTCCTTCTGATCCACTGGGGAAGCCCTGATACACATCTCTAATTCATCATGGCACATTCCTACTCAGCTCAGACACGGTCTCAGAATGTATCTCAAATGTCCTTCAGGGCCTCGTTAGCAGTCAAACCAAGCTGTCTGTTTTAAGGGGAGAAAAAAAAAAAAACAACAACTACTGTTTTGGAAAAAAAACTACTCTGATCTGAAAGAATTGTAAAGAAATAAGAATTCAAAGACTTCTTTTAATGTCAGGAATTTTTCATGATCCATATTATCTAGGAAATCTTTCTCACATCTTCCTTGTAACACTCTTATTTCCTAATCAAAGAGAAGCTTCATCCAGATCTAAGGGCTCACTTTGATGTTCAAACAAATCTTTTTTTTTTTAATTTTAAATGTTTTCTCAGAATCAAACAAGTTAGCATTGTATACACAATAATTTGTATTATCTTTTAATTGCTTCATGTTTGGAAGGCTTGCTCCTTTTAGCAAGATAAACTATGGATTAATGGTTATAGTTTATATTTACTGTAGATTTGTCGCTGCATTGTGCAATATATACAGTCAGTATTATTACTATTTCCATTGCTTTTATTTACCATATATATAATTCGATGCTTCCCAGGTGGCACTAGGGGTAAAGAACCCACCTACCTATGCAGGAGACATAAGAGATGTGGGTTCAATCCCTGGGTTGGGAAGATACCTTGGAGGAGGAAATGGCAACCCACTTCAACACTCTTGCCTGAAGAATTGCATGGACAGTGGAGTCAGGCAGGCTACAGTCCATAGAGTTGCAAAGAGTCGGACAAGACTGAAGTGACTTAGCATGCACACATGCATGCACCATATATATAATATACATTATGCATTGCTTATATTTACTCTTATTTATGTATCTATTGCTACTTCAACAAATTATCACCTATAATAGCTTAAAGAAACACAAATATATTATTTACAGTTATGTAGTTTGAAGTACAACGTGGATCTTACTAGGCTAAATTAAAGGTGTCAACAAGGCTAATTTCTTTTTGAAAACTATAGGGGAGGTCAGTTTCTTTGACTTTTCTAGCTCCTAGGGCCACCTGCATTCTCTTGCTCCTGGCCTCCTCCTGCCATCTTCAAAGTCAGCAGCAGTGGATCAAGCCCTTCTGATGTGTGTTATCTCTCTGAGTTAGTAGAACTCATGTTATTAGATTGGGTTCAGCCAGTTAATCCAAAATAATCTCCCACACTTGCTCCTTGGAAGAGTTGCTATGACAAACCTAGACACTATATTTAAAAGCAGAGACATCACTTTGCTGACAAAAGTCCATATAGTGAAAGCTATGGTTTTTCCATTAGTCATGTGTGGGTGTGAGAGCTGGACCATAAAGAAGCCTGAGCATCAAAGAATTGATGCTTTCAAACTGTGGGACTGGAGAAGACTTTTGAGAGTCCCTTGGACAGCAAGAGATCAAACCAGTCAATCCTACAGGAAATTAATCCTGAATATTCATTGGAAGGACTGATGTTGAAGTGCCAATATTTTGGCCACCTGATTCAAAGAGCTGACTCATTGAAAAAGACCTTGGTGCTGGGAAAGACTGAGGGCAAGAGGAGAAGAGGGCGACAGGGGATGAGATGGTTGGCATCATTGGTTCAATGCCCATGATATTGAGCAAACTCAAGGAGATAGTGAAGGACAGGGAAGCCTGGTGTGCTGCAGTTCATGGGGTCACAAAGAGTCAGACACGGCTTAGCAACTGAACAACAAAAACAACAATCTCCCACCTCAAAGTGTTTACCTTTAATCATATCTCCAAAGTCTTCTTTGTCATATACGGTAACATATTCACAAGTTTTGAATATCTCTGCTATGTGTTTGCTCAATCATGATGACTCTTTGCTACCCGATGTACTATAGCCCACCAGGTTCCTCTGTCCATGGGATTTCCCAGGCAGGGATGCTGGAGTGGGTTCCTATTTCCTTCTCCAGGGGATCTTCCAGACCCAAGGATCGAACCCAAGTCTCTTGCACCTCCTGAATTGACAGACAGATTCTTTACCACTGAGACACCTGAGAAGCCCTGAACATCTTTACTGGGGAGACATTATTCCACTTACTACAAAAACTAATGTATTAGTTTTAATAAATAAAATAATGGGGAGAAATTATTCCTCTAATAATGGTTATTCCTCTAATAATGGGGATACATTATTCCACTTACTGCAAAAACCAATTTATTCATCCTGATTCATTTTGTTGTATGCTCAGCAAAAATGAATAGATGGCCAATATCAGATGTAACTGAAAACTATTGAATGATTTTACAGATGAGGATAAAAGGGGTCACTCTTTCTAGTCAGTAAGAGTATTTATTTTCTTCATTTAAATATATTCCAGGTTAGTTTAAAGTCAAAGTTAATGATCCAGTTGAATGTTGAAATCCCTTGATGTTAAAAGCACTCATTTCTTCTCCCTACTTGTTCTGTGCCTCCCATGTCCAATTCCATAGTAAAAACCTGTAATCACTTTGACTGGAGTTGTTTTTCATGCCTTGCAATGCTGGGAAAGTTGTCAAGGTTATCTAAGGCTCTTCTCCAGTCTACTGATTACCCCAGTATGTGCCGTGTGATTGGCTGTCTTTGTGTACAAAGACCTTATGGAAGAGGACACGGGGTATTTGTATGTGAAGAGCCTAGGAGAGTTTGATCAGACTGAGCTTTGGAGAATTATATGCTGTTTCAATTTTGACATTCCAGTACATAAATTTTAATCCCTGCTTCAATGTCTATTATCTTTTCACTTAGCCTTTCTTTGATTTAGTTTTCTCATCTATAAAATAATTAAATGAAATAATGCAATAATTAGCATTCAGGAAATGTCTCTTTTTTCCTTTCTTTCATTTGAAAATATTTTTAGTGGAAATGACTAACTTTGGCATGGTGGTGGTGGTTTAGTCACTACGTCCTTTTTGACTGTTGTGACTCCATGGATTGTAGCCTGCCAGGCTCCTCTGTCCATGGGATTTCCCTGGCAAGAGTACTGGAGTAGGTTGCCATTTCCTTCTTGAGGGGATATGTCTGAATTTCAGGCAGATTCTTTACTTCTAAGTCACCAAGGAAGTCGAACTTTGGCATATCTTATTAATTAGTACATTTCTTACCATTCGCTTACCACTTTTTACAAAAACACTTGAAATTTTATGAACCCAACCTTTCTTCCTATCTCTTCATAATTATTTGTGTCAATGAATAGACACAAAAACAAACTGTTTAGAAATTTTTGTATACATTATATACAAATTATATATTTTTTCCTGTTTTATTAAACAGAGACCATGTCTAATTTGTCATGTTTTTCTCAGATACATCTAATAGCTGCTGTGCATACAGTAGATATTTGTCAGATGAACACACAGGGCTTCAAGTCACAGGATATATTTGATTTCCATATATTTTGTGAATTTAAGTTATAGTAGATTTATTTATAGATGATGAGTCTACCTCATGGAAACCTTCCTCAGAAGTATAACTTAATATAAAAATTCTCTCCCAACATCTACAAATATCCAGGAATTCAGCATCAATATTTAGCCAATCTCTAGTTTGAAATATTTATTTGATGGTTTTAATTTAAATTTCCCTTTGTTGCTTTTAAAAGAAGAATATAAGTGACAGTACAAATTATTCTCGCAGTTTTCCTTGGTATATTTAGAGTGATGTGATTTGTTTCCTTGGAAACAGATTGGTAAGGTGCTGACAAAACAGTAGATAAGGTCCAGGCTAAAAGGACCCATGTGAACAGCCCGTGAAGAAAGAGATGGTTTCCTCTGAGCTCATTCCTTCACTCACTCCATTTTGTAACTGCTCTTGACATTTATTTTCAATTTCTTAATCATTTCTTTTATGTAAGCATACACAGTGGTAGGAGAAGTAACAGTAGAAATAGAAAATCTGTGAGATGATTTGCCTTGGTCATCAATCCTCATTTCAATGACACTGATTTCTAAATTACTTGATCTTCCAGCTATAAATTATTCTCTTTAGTTCACAACATAAATCTACTTGCTCTTATTAAAATATAGTCAGCAAATAAATCACTCTGCCATTTTAAAAAAGATTTCATTTTGATTTCAAAGGCATTATGCTTGTGTGAGACTGGGGGGGCTTGCTGTAAACATGCTGACTTCATAATTCTTTAACTGATGATGGAAAGTAGCAAAAGAGGTGAACAAAACCAAGCCCATAAGGAGTTGGCATTGGTAAACGTATAAAATCTCTGAGCATTTCATACGAAAGTTACATTAAAAAATAATTCTTTAAATATACTTTTGAAATTTTACTAAATATAGAAATCATTTATAAAATAACATATAGTAACATGCGTATATAGGCAAAAAGTAACATATAACCAAAAGGTCAGACTTTGGAGTCTTTGTATTTCTCATTCTTTATCCGCCTGGACTTTGGGGTAACATCACACAGTTCTTGCATTCTCATTTTTATGTAGTAAATTGTTTGAGAGTGGTATCAGTCTGAGTAATATATTTCTACCACTTTTCACCTAGAAGTGATCAGTCAGAAAAGAACTATCAGATAACCATGACACAATTTTTTAGGAATTGTTAACAATAAGTTTAATTTCCTTAAATATTTGCTAACTATAAATAGATGTGATTCAGTCACGTTAATTCAACTGTGATTGTGTGCACAGGAGGCTTTTATTGGGAGTTTTGAATGTTCTAAATAGTTCACATAACAAAACTGTGGTCTTTGTATGATGATTAGAAATCATTGTAGACTTTCTATTACTGGCCAATTGGACTGATTCATCCTTAGTGAGAAAGATTATCATCTATAACCGTGAATTAAGTACCGTGAACATGACTGGCTGAATTTCTGCTGGATAATAAGTAAGGTCAGCATGACAGTGTCTTACTATGGTGCTCACTAAGACCCAGCTAATTAATGTTCTCTTTCTTCTTCCTTTTCTAAATTCCATTCATTTTAAGGTTGAAAAAAATGAATTTTTATGATGAAGTAAATATGCATTAGTGAGCGTAATAGACTTAGAATTACACATGGGGTTGATGGTATTTTGGTTTTCCTATGTCATCAGAAACTAAATCTCTAGAACTTGGACTTCATTTTGATCATTCTGGGTATTTTAAACTAAGGGTTAATGTACGAGTGCCTATTTTTTTCCTGCACTTTGTTGAGGATTTAATAATACATTTATTAATTTAATCAATTCCAAAACTTGTGCCCTTCATTCTTAGTCCATTCTGTCTCCTCATTGCATTATACTGCATATTTTAATTTTTTTAAAATTGCAAAGTAACTGAGGTTTTCTGTATATTGCTCTGCAAAACATAGCCAATGGTCATGTTTTCCCTCTTCCTTGTTCTCTTGAATGTATTCTCACACCATGTTTCACATTGGATAAGGATTGTGTATTTTCTTTCTATGAAGCCAGGCAATATAGGAGTTTTCTGCATGCTGGTCTTCTGATCATCACCTATATGAACAAAATTGCTTATCTCACAGTCACTGGTGCCATGCTGTTCATGCAAGGACTGGGCATGTGCAAGAAAGTTTGATTTTGGAAACATATCTATACTGTGATTTCCATAGCAAAATAGCCAAAGTTCTTCCTAGCTAAAACCCACACATCAGGAAGGTTTTGGTGTGTTCCAGGCCTTCTTGAGATTGAGGCACATTGAACAGAGGCTGTTCAAGAGTCTTACTCAAAAGCGCCATCACCCTGCATTTGTTCCTTACCATTATGCCAGCACCTTGAAATCACCGCTTCTCCTAAAACTATTTGTTTAAGATTCCAGTATGTTATTCTCATTCACAGATGCTATTGTTCTTGAATAGAAAAAATTGCCATGTTTCCTCATCACAAGCCTGTTTGCCTTTCTTACTTTCTTTCTGCTTTCTAATATTTTAGCAATAGTAACAATTGCTTTTTATTCAGCAATCTCCAAGCATTAAACTCCAAGTTAAGCACTATATATGCATGATGATACTAAAGCAATGTCTTAACCTTAAAATACAGGTTCAATGTATTTTAGAAACAGTGCTAAATCACTTACTCCAGGTCTCACAGATAGTAAGAGACCGAGGAAGGACTCTGTATTGTGAGGAGTAATTATGTCACTCAAAGTGGAATTTTCTGATGGTCAGTCTGCTGTAGACATGGAATAACATCATGGAGAGGCATGTCAAGGTGAAAGTGATTTATGATGCCCGTGAGTCTGTGCCGTACGCAGAGGGCCACACTGGAGGAGGGCCGTGGGAGTGAGCTCAGCAAGACGGTGGGGAGGAGGGAGAGAGGACCTGTGGGCAAGTGCCTCTACTGGGGGTCAGGCTGAGAATACAGCCAAAGAGGTGAGGGAATTCACTGGTGTGTTTTAATGTCCAGGTCAGTCAGAGGAGGCCAATGAGGGGAACTTGTGGAAGAGGCCAGCTTTACTGTACTGGTGCACCTGGTCACTGGGAAGGGGGACCCAGAGCCTGTTTATGAGGATGTTGAGGCATCAGGAAAATCTACAGTTTTAAAAATTTAGAATGTAGACTCTTACCCACATGTGTCCAATTCCCAAGTGTCTCCTCAGAACCGCTAAACCTTACTGCTATTGATAAAATCCCTTTGGTCACATATCTTTACATATAATAAAATGTATATATGTATGCATATACATATATCTTCATTTCCATGCTTTGTATTTAGTTACTTCAGATTAAATAATTTCAAAATCTTACATTTATAGCCTTGAAAAAAATCTGAAGTATAGAGGATTTACAATGTTATATTAATTTCGGTGTAAAACATTGTGATTCAGTATTATCATAGCTTATGCTCCACATAACATTATTATAAAGTATTGACTGTATTCCATGTGCTGTACAATATATCTTTGTAACTTGTATATTTTATTTGTTATAGAGAGTGGCTTATAACTCTTCATCCCCTACCCCAGTCTTTCCCCTCCGCCAGTCCCTCTGGTAACCATGAGTTTGTACTTTATGAGTATTTTTCTGTTTTGTTGCATTCATTAGTTTTTTCTTTACTTTTTAGATTCAACATGTAAGTGATGAAATACAGTGTTTGGTATTTCAGTAAGCATAACACCTTCCAGGTGCAAGGTGTTGTCAGTAGCAGAATTTCATTATTTTTTATAGCTGAGGGATATTCCATTCTATATACATACCATATACATTAAACTGCTAATGGATATATAGTTCGTGTCTTTCATATCTTGGCTACTATAAATAATACTGCAATAAATATTGGGGTGCACATATCTTTTCAAATTAGTGTTTTTGTTTTCTCCAGATATATACCCAGCAGTGGCATTGCTGGATCATATGGCAGTCCTGTCTTTAGTTTATTTCTATAGTATGTTCCATGATGGCTGCATCAATTTGACAGATGTGAGGTAATGGACAGGGAGGCCTGGCGTGCTATGATCCGTGGGATCACGAAGAGTCGGACATGACTGAGCGATTGAACTGAACTGAACTGAGGTAATGCCTCATTGTGGTTTTGATTTGCATTTCTCTGATGGTTAGTGGTATTGAGCATTTTTTCAATTGCCTGTTGGTTGTCTGTATTTCTTCTTTGGAAAAATGTTCAGTTTTTTTTTGCCTACTTTTTAATTAATTTGAACTTTTTAATATTGAGTTGTATGAGCTGTTTATATATTTTGGGTGTTTACTCCATATTGGTTATATCATTTGAAAATATTTTCTCCCATTCTTAGACTGTCTTTTCATTTTGTTGATTACCTTTGCTGTCCAAAAGTTTTTAGTTTAATTAGTTTCCGTTTGTTTATTTTTGGCTCTGTTTCCCTTTCCATAGGAGACAGATCCAAAAAAAAATAAAAATAATGCTACAGTGTAGGTCAAAGGCTGTTTGAGCCCGTTTTCTTCTATGAATTTTATGTTTTCTGATCTTATATTTAAGTACTTGATCCATTTTGAATTTGTTTTTGTGTATGATGTGAGAAAATGTTCTAATTTCATTCTTTTACATATAACTGTTCAGTTTTCCCAGCCCTACTTACTGAAGACACAATCTTCATTCTATATTCTTGCTTCCTGTGTTATAAATTAATTGACCATAAGTGCATGGATTTATTTTTGCATTCTCGGTTTTTCTGTTCCATTAATTTATGTATCTGTTTTTGTTCCAGTAAAATACTGTTTTGATTACAGAAACTTTGTAGAATAGTCTGAAGTCAGGGAGTTGTGATATCTCCAGCTGTGTCCTTTTCCCCAAGACTGCTCTGGCTATTCGGAGTCTTCTGTGATTCCAAATAAATTTTAGAATTGTTTCTTCTAGTTTTTTGGAAAATATCATGTGTATTTTGATAAGGACTGCATTGAATCTGTAGATTGCTTTGGGCAGTATGGACACTGTAATGTTCTTCCAATCCATGAACTCAGAATACCTTTGCGTCCTCCAGGCACACCAGAGTTCCAGACCACTGCCAATCTGCTGCTTCCAAGAGTACCAGCAGTAGCTACCCCAGACCCATTCAGATGTAGTGCTGCATCTGGGCCGGTTCTGTTCCCACAATTGCACACTCTTCTCATCAGTGGCAGCTTTCATCCAAGTCGGTGGCTGTGCTGCAGATCACGTGGTACCAGAGCATGTGGCCTGGGTTGGGGCAGATGTAGGGGCAGTCGCAGGAAACCATCCAGAATCTCAGGCAGTCTCAATCTTCTTCCTCTCCTTCGTTTTGAGAACAAGCAAGCCTGTGTGTGCACTTTTCATGAGCGGAGTTCACGTTTCTCATAGCCCCCCTGCCAGTCCCACTGAGCTTCAAACAAGCCAAGGGGACTTATCCTCCCAGTGTCCAAACTGAGGACTGAGGTGCCCAATGTGTGGCTTGAGCCACACACTCTCCAGGGAGGATTCTAAGTCTGTGTTACAGGTCCTGACCCGATTGTTTCTCTTTCCTTCCTGGCCAACTCCATGTGGGTCTTGCTTACAGTCTTCGTTGTATAATAGTCTTCCTTCCAGTTTCCAGTTTGTTTTCAAAGAGAACTGCTTCACCTGTAGATTCATTTTTGATGTGTTCCTGTGGGAAGTTGAGCGGACCTCCCTCCTACTCCAGTTTTGATCTTCCTAGTTATTTCCTTAAATAATGATTGTTGTCTTACAATATCGCATTTGAACGGATTAGTCATTGTCACAAAAACTTTCCCAGAAGACAAAAAGTCAGATTGAATGTGCAAATTTTAGGCAGCTTGAAAAAGTTTGTAATCAGGAGAGAAAGAACAGAAAATTATGACTTTATTCATGGGAGAAATAAACAGGTTTTCAAATGTAAATGACAAGTATCATTAAAATAGCTCCTTCAGATTTTATATACAGTTTACAACTGGAACTTAAAGCAGATATCTTAATCATCCAGTGTAACTATTTCTCTGAAATATATGTTCTTGTGCATTATTGCATTCAAAGCAGAGGTTTCATTTTTAGTCAGATATAATTTTGTTATCAGTGCAAAGAAATAGAGGCAAACAATAGAATAGGAAAGACTAGAGATCTCTTCAAGAAAATTAGAGATACCAAGGAAATATTTCAAGCAAAGTTGGGCTCAATAAAGGACAGAAATGGTATGGACTTAACAGAAGCAGAAGATATGAAGAAGAGGTGGCAAGAATACACAGAAGAACTGTACAAAAAAGACCTTCATAACCCAGATAATCATGATGGTGTGATCACTTGCCTAGAGCCAGACATCCTGGAATGTGAAGTAAAGTAGGCCTTAGGAAGTATCACTATGAACAAAGCTAGTGAAGGTGATGGAATTCCAGTTGAGCTATTGCAAATCCTAAAAGATGATGCTGTGAAAGTGCTGCACTCAATATGCCAGCAAATTTGGAAAACTCAGCAGTGGCCACAGGACTGGAAAAAGTCAGTTTTCATTCCAATCCCAAAGAAAGGCAATGTCAAAGAATGCTCAAATTATCACACAATTGCACTCATCTCACACACTAGCAAAGTAACGCTCAAGATGCTCCAAGCCAGGCTTCAGCAAAATGTGAACCATGAACTTCCAGATGTTCAAGCTGGCTTTAGAAAAGGCAGAGGAACCAGTGATCAAATTACCAACATCAGTTGGATCATCAAAAAAGCAAGAGAGTTCCAGAAAAACATCCATCTGCTTTATTGACTACGCCAAAGCCTTTGACTGTGTGGATCCCAATAAACTGTAGAAAATTCTTCAAGAGATGGGAATACCAGAACACCTGACCCGCCTCTTGAGAAACCTGTATGCAGGTTAGGAAGCAACAGTTAGAACTGGACCTGAAACAACAGACTGGTTCCAAATAGGAAAAGGAGTATGTCAAGGCTGTATATTGTCACCCTGCTTATTTAACTTATATGTAGAGTACATCATGAGAAACGCTGGGCTGGAGGAAGCACACGCTGAAATCAAGATTGCCAGGGGAAATATCAATAACCTCAGATATGCAGATGATACCACCCTTATGGCAGAAAGTGAAGAAGAACTAAAGAGTATCTTGATGAAAGTGAAAGAGGAGAGTGAAAATGTTGGCTTAAAGCCCAACATTCAGATAACTAAGATCATGGCATCCAGTCCCATCACTTCATGGCAAATAGATGGGGAAACAGTGCAAACAGTGTCAGACTTTATTTTTTGGGGCTCCAAAATCACTGCAGATGGTGACTGCAGCCAAGAAATTAAAAGACGCTTACTCCTTGGAAGGAAAGTTATGAACAAGCTAGATAGCCTGTTAAAAAGCAGAGACATTACTTTGCCAACCTTGGTCCATGTGGTCAAGGCTATGGTTTTTCCAGTGGTGATGTATGGATGTGAGAGTTGGACTGTAAAGAAAGCTGAGCACCAAAGAACTGATGCTTTTGAACTGTGATGTTGGAGAAGACTTTTGAAAGTCCCTTGGATTGCAAGAAGATTCAACCAGTCCATCCTAAAGGAAAGCAGTTGAATGTTCATTGGAAGGACTGATGTTGAAGCTGAAACTCCAATACTTTGGCAACCTGATGTGAAGATCTGGCTCATTGGAAAAGATCCTGATGCTGGGAAAAATTGAAGGCAGGAGCAAAAGGGGATGACAGAGGATAAGACGGTTGGATGGCATCACCGACTCAATGGACATGAGTTTTAGTAAACTCCAGGTGTTGGTGATGGACACGGAGGCCTGGCATACTGCAGTTCATGGGGTCACAAAGAATCAGACACGACTGAGCAACTGAACTAAACTGAACTGAAGTTTGTAACTGCTTTTTACTCCCAGTGGCCCCCCAAATTAGGCCCACTATTGGTTTTGATTAAAAACAAAGAATATTAAATAGCAAGAAAACATCAAGGTCATGAAGTAAATCCCCCTCTTTGAGAAATGAGTAAACTAAGTCCTAATTTCATGACGATAAAGAGTTTACATATGCATATGTCTACCCAGAATAATCTCTCAGTCTCCTTGGAGCTAAGCTCCATGTATCTAAGCTATGTATCCTTCAACTAAAATCTGTGAATGGAATGAAAACAGAACCATATTTTGGTAGCTTCTAGAAATCTTCCCAAAGGGATAGCTGGAATGTTTCTTTTGCCTTTGCCCTCTTAATTTTTTTCCTTTTTTGCCATAAGAACTTTGAGGTCACCCCTTTAGGCAAAAAGAATGAAGGTTGTAGCCCAGAAAGAGAATACAAAGGGAAATAAATGTTACTTCTCTTAAACTGGTGCTATTTTTCTTTCATTCACAGATAAACCTAATTCCAACTAGCACACAAGTACATTGTCAGGAAATAAACATAAATCTCTTCTCCTTGTACCCTACAACAATCTACGTTTTTACAGAGGAGAATATGGAAGTAAAAGAGAAAAGTTTTCCTCAAATGCAAACTGGGAAGCTCAGCTGGCTCAGTGGTAAAGGATCCACCTGCAATGCAGGAGACGTAGGTTCAATCTGTGGGTCAGAAAGATCCCCTGGAGAAGGAAATGGCTACCTACTCCAGTATTCTTGCCTGGGAAATCCCATGGACAGAGGAGCCTGGCGGGCTCCATGGGGCTCCAGAGGAGCCCATGGAGTCACCAAAGAGTCGACATGACTGAGTGACTAAACAACAACAAATACCAACCAGTAAAATTTATGCCCTGTGAACAGGTTAGTGAGTTGTGAGAGTAAAAGTGAATGAGTATCTATAGCTTTATACCTGAAGACTTTTTTCATTTTAATTTTTAACAACTTCATTGAGATACAATTCATGTAAAATCAATTGAAGATTTTTAAAATATACAGTTTAATATGGTTTGATATATGTGTACACCAGGGTGGAAACCAGAGTGAGCTGAGTGAGGCACTCATTTCAGGTGCATTATTTAAGAGAGAACAAAAACACAATTATTAAGAAAAATATTTTTTAGAAGTTAAATCGACATGCTATACTAGTGTGCCATCCACATACTTTTGTAAATAAAGTTTTATTGGGACGAGAGCTTGGAGTAGAGTGTGGTGAGTGAGATAGGGTCCTATAAGTGTGGTCAGATCTTGTCTTCATTTAAAATTTTGATGTTTTGATCATCATGTTTTTAAAAATAATTTGAATGCTTAAAAATATTGCACTGACTATTTTTTATCTTGATTACTGAGTATTTACCTTCTCCTTACATCCCCTTCTGAGATTTTACCAAGTACTGAGTGCAATGTAAGGAGAATTTACATTGCCTTAAGAGAAGGCTTGTACTGGGAATCATCATAGCTAGCCTTGTTTCTGACTGACCTTAGGGGAAGTTCTTTCCACAGCATTGTGCAAAATGTTTTCCTGGGATTACATGTTATTTATCACTGGAAGAAATTGTTTTGTAGTAATATGTGTCAGAAAATGATTTCACTCTTAAATTGATATTTATTAGAAGAACTTAGGCAGAAAGTAGACTGAAATTTGTACCAAACCACATGTAGCCAAATCATTAATTAGAATTGTATTTTGGAGTTTTAGAAAGTATTTATTTTAAAGTATGCTTGTATAACCCGCACAAAATCAACCTATGTAAGGCAAGAGCAATGTAATCAGGAGATATCTGACTTAAGCTATATGTGTAAATATTTATAAATATATATTAAAGCTGCACAGATTTAGAGGGACTTCCTGACTTAGAATCATGAAGAATCATGTTTCTGAAATTCTTGGGCTGTTACTCATTTTCAAAAAGGTGTATGCAGAAAATAAGGAATGTTAAGTTTGAATTATGCTTTTATAATAAATACTATATTTACTTTAAACATCATTATCTTGAGTGTTAACTATTGGTTCAAAGAAACTTAGCAGTATGGGATCTTCTGTTTCTGGGATAAGTAAGAATGTGTTGAGAAGACTATAAAGTTGAGAATATATTCCATTAATGTCTTATTTCCTTGAATACAACACATCATTTTAACTTTGTATCTGTAACCTGTGCATTGAACTCCTTATTCATTTGTTCATGTATTTAATTGATTCACTAGTGTTATTTAAGAATGAAATTGAGTAATAGTGGGGTAAATAGTCGGGGATGTCAGTTCCAGGATTTTGCCACTGACTTGATCTTGTTTCACTCTTTCTCTTTTTTCCTACCTCTCCCCCTTTCCATTTGTATTATTTGGTAGGGGAAAGCATTCAAAACTGAGAATAGAAAATAGGACAGAGGAACTATGTTGTCTTGATGTTGGCTGCCATCTCATTTACTTTTCCAAGAGTTAATCTCCTGCCAGTAGTCATCACTGAACCTATATCAGTAGGAAATACATCACATGTGATTTGCAGTTATTCTACCTGCTAAACAACGAAACAATAGAAAAGTGGAAACAAATATTATTCTACCAGCCAGAATGAATCATCACTCACTGGCAGGTGGAGTCGACTGCTTGCCCAGTTCTCTGCATGCTCTGAAGATAACCATCCCCAAGGGATCATATTCTCTCAGCTGCAGTTTAGTGACCCAGCAGCCAGAGGGTAGAGAAGTACCTGGAAGAGCACATGTCTTGCACTTTGATAAGCCTTTTCCATTGCACTTGGATGTTTCAAAAAAAAAGAAAGAAAGAAAGAAAGGAAAGATATTCCTTCCTTGTCCACCCCCCCTTCCCTCCTTACACACTTTAAACTGAACTGAAGTGTGGTTGCCGTGAAGCATTGTCCTGGGAGCATTTCTTATCTTTTGGCTACCAATTTTTGACTCATTGCTTACCTGATCATGTTGCATATATTAATATTTACCTGAATCTTCCTCAGAGTTATTTGCATTTCTAGATGAAGGCTCTATCTAAAGTGTCCTCATTCTCTGAAGACTGGAATGAATACACATGAGTTCTCATTAGAATTTGGTGAGTACTAGAGAACTCATAGATCTTTAGAAAGGTAATGACCCTGACAAGGCAAGACAATATGACTACTTCCAGAAATGTCCCTCATTGCAGTCAGAGAATATTTGACATTTTGGAAGAGAGACAGTTATTATGTCTGTCGATAATAACTGTCAGTAATGGAAATGAAGTTAACATAGAAAATCAGTAATCTATAATTACACAAACAATAGTGAGATGATATAATGGAAAAGAAAACCACACTTACAATGGCTCTGCATGCATGCATGCTAAGTTGCTTCAGTCTTGTCCGACTCTTTGCGACTCTATGGACTGTATTGCTAGGCTCCTCTGTCCATGGGATTCTCCAAGTTAGAATACTGGAATGGGGTGCCTTTTCCCTCTCTAAGGGATCTTCCTGAACTAGGGATTGAACCTGCATCATTTATCTCTCCTGCATTGGCAGGCAGGTTCTTTACCACTAGTGCCACCATAATTTGAGATAAATTACTTTTGAATAAACTTGAGAAATATACAAAACCCACAAGAGGAAAATTTTAAAACACTCATGAAAACCACAAAAGTAGGGTTCATCAAATGAAGCGTCTGTTTTAATTTAACATTATAAAGCTTTCATGCATAATTTTATCTTTTTAGTTAATATATGAATTTAATGTAATTGTATTTAAAATGCCACTAGGTTATTTCTTTCCTGGATTAGACAACTTGACTCTAAAGTTCGTATTGAATAATGAAGATACAATATTTGCTTTTAAAAATCTTGAAGCAGAAGATTAATTGCAAGTGGCTAGTTTAATAGTTATTAAAATATTTTCCAAAGCTTCTGTACTTACAGTATGTCAGAAATAGCCCCACATCCACATGGAAACTTAGTACATGGTAAATGTGAACTGTTTAGGCAATCGCAAAAAGGTAGAATTTTATTTTTCTGGCTGCTCTGCAAGGTATGTGGGATCTTAGTTCCCCAAACCATTGCTCCTGTAGTGAAAGCACAGAGTCTGACCACTGGACCGCCAAGGAAGTCCCACGAAAATGCAGAGTTTTAATAAAAAACATTGGAACAAACAACAGTGGAAAAAAATTAAACGTGAAATCATAGTTCAAAAAAAAAAACATTAAGGAAAACTACAGAAGGACTAAAAAACAACATGCAAGTTACTTTATATTCTGGGCATAGGGAATGTCTTTATAACTATTATCCAACCTTGGAGTCAGAAAAAAGAAAGTGGGGCAAATTCAATTACCTTTAAAATACACTTCTGCGTGCCCCTCCAAACTCCAAATGAAAGCTACACCAAATAAATTCTGAAAATAAAAGATAAACTGGGAGGAAATAAGTGCAATATATATCATAGAAAAAGAACTAATAATGCTAGCAAATAAGCTTTTAAAAATTGATGCTAAAGAGGCTAAATAGAAACTTTGGAAAAGGGAGCATAAGACTCAAAGAGATAGTTCGCAGAAATTCTGTTCAAAAGAATATGTATAAATAAATATCCAAAAGTAAAAAGAGGACCTAAAATATATTTAAAGAAATTGACCAAAATTTTTTCTGAATTTAATAGAAATTATCAAGCCACAGATGCAAGAAACACAATAAAGCTCAAGTAGGATAAACACCAAGAAAACCACACTAAAGCCCATCATGCAACATTCTGAAAACTAGTGACAAGGAGAAAATATAAAAGCAGGTAGAGTGTGGAGTGGGGCAAGGAGCATATTACACATTGCTATGGCCTGAATATGTCCTCTTCAAATTCATGTTATAGTTCTAACTCCCAGTGCCTTAAAATGTGATTGTATAAGAAGTTAGGGCACTTAAGGGAGTAATTAAAGTTAAATGAGGTCAAACTGATGGGCCCTAATGCAATCTGGTTGGTGTCTTTACAAGAAGAGGAAACTTGGACACACAAGTAGACATCAGGGATGTGAGTACACAGAGGAAAGACCATGCAAGCACACAGTGAGAAGGTGGCTATCTGCAAACCAAGAAGGAGTCCTGAAAAGAAACCAACCTGCCTACACATTGATTGTGAATGTCTAATTGCCAGAATTGTGAAAAATAAATTGCTTGTATTTAAGTGATCCAGTCTGTGGTATTTTGTTATGGCCACTCTAGCAAAATCATACAGGTATGAACAGAGAAAAAAAAATGACCCCAGATCAGCTCTTCATATCTACTAAATATAGAAAGGCACATCTCCTGTGTTGCTACTAATGTACAGCATTCTAAGAGGATGGGAAAAGATGGAGATATGTCATTGGTGGACCTTGAGTACTGTATTAAAGATCTTCTAATCTTGTAACTCTTGTTCAGCATGTGCCAGAGTATGATCCTAAAAACTGAGTTCTATAGAATGCAACAAACTTTTCTCTTGAAAATAGGAGCTTTAGAAAATACTATAATTATTATAAACCAAATAGTTTTGTTACTGTGATTGTTACTTCCATTGTTTTAATTTATTTTTTATTGAAATATGGTTGAAGTACAATATTGTGTTATTATCAGGTGTACTACATAATGATTTGACACTTGCACACGTTATGAGATGATCACCATGGTATGTCTAGTGACCATCTGTCCCCATACAAAGTTATTATGATATGATTGAACATGTTTCTTAGGCTATATGTTACATCCCCATTGTTTATTTATTTTATACCTGGAGGTTTATGCCCATTAGTCCCCTTCACCTATTTCACTCACCCTTACTCCTCTCCTCTGTGGCAACTGTTCATTTGCTCTCTGTACCTATGAGTCTGTTTTTGTTTTGGGTAAACCAAATACTCTTCTTGTTTCAGGAAAAATGTATCTACCAAACAACATAAGTAATGTGCAACAAATTTTCACCAGACTACTTAAAATCAAACAATTGAATTAATCTTTGTGGATCTTACATGTTCACTGATAATATCTGAAAAATGCAGGAAGTAAATATATTGGGTTGGCCAAAAATTTAGTTCAGGCCAAAAGTTAGTTCAGGCCAAAAGTTAGTTCAAACTTTTTGACTAACACAATATTTTCCTCCAAAACATGTTTGGAGGAAATCTAATCTAATCAAAAGATAGTTAAACATTTCATATTTAAGTAAGCAAATTAATCATTTGAAATATCTTAGTGATTTTTAAATTTATTTTTTATTGAAGTATACTTGATTTACAGAATTTTGCTGTTTCCTGTCAAACCTCAACATGAATCAGCTATAGGTGTACATATATCCCTTCCGTTTTGAGCCTTCCTCCCACCTCCCTCCCCATCCCACCGCTCCAGGTTGATACAGAGCTCCTGTTTGAGGTCCTTGAACCACACAGCAAATTCCCACTGGCTATCTATTTTACATACAGTAATGTAAGTTTCCATGTTACTCTCTCCACACATGTCACCCTCTTCTCCCCTCTCCCCATGTCCATAAGTCTGTTTCTCCATTGTTGTCCTGTAAATAAATTCTTCAGTACTATTTTTCTAGGTTCCATATATATATATGCATAATGCAATGTTTATCTTTCATTTTATGACTTATTTCACTTTGTATGATAGGTTCTAGGTTCATCCACATCATTAGAACTGACTCAAATGCATCCATTTTTATGACTGAGTAATATTCCTTTGTGTATATGTACCACAAATTCTTTATCCATTTACCTGTTGATGGACATCTGGTTTGCTTCCATATTCTAGCTATTGTAAATAGTGCTGCAATGAAAAGTGGGATACATGTGTCTTTTTCAAGTTTGGTTTTCTCGGGGTATATGCCTAGGAGTGGGATTGCTGGATCATATGATGGTTTAATGCCTACTTTTTTAAAGGAATCTCCATACTATCTTCCATACTGGCTGTATCAATTTACATTCCCACCAGCAGTGCAAGAACATTCCCTTTTCTCCATACCCTCTCCAGCATTTATTCTTTGTAGAGTTTGTGATGATAGCCATTCTGACTGGTGTGAGGTGATATCTCATTTTAGTTTGGGTTTGTATTTCTCAAATAATGAGTGATGTTGAGAATCTTCTCATGAGTTTGTTAGCCATCTGTATATATGTCTTCTTTGGAGAAATGTCTGTTTAGGTCTTTTCCCCACTTTTTCATTGGGTTGTTTGTTTTTCTGGTGTTGAGTTGTATAAGCTGCTTGTATCTTTTGGAAATTAACCTATTGTCAATTTTTTCATTTACTATTATTTTCTCCCATCCTGAGGGTTGTCTTTTCACCGTGCTTAACTGTGCAAAACTTTTAAGTTTAATCACGTCCCATTTGCTTACTTTTGCTTTTATTTCCATTACTCTAGGAGGTGGGTCATAGAGGATCTTGTTTTGATTTGTGTCATCAAGTATTCTGCCTATGTTTTCCTCTAAGAATTTTATAGTTTCTGGTCTTACATTTAGGTCTTTAATCCATTTAGAGTTTATCTTTGTGTATGGCATTAGAAAGTATTCTAATTTCACTTTTACATGGAGCTGTCCAGTTTTCCCAGCACCATTTATTGAAGAGGCTGTCTTTTCCCAATTGTATTATATTCCTGCCTCTTTTCTGAAAAATAAAGTACCCATAGGTGCGTGGATTTATTTTTGGGCTTTCTATCTTGTTCCATTGGTCTATATTTCTGTTTTTGTGCCAGGACCATACTGTCTTGATGACTAGCTTTGTAGTATAATGTGAAGTCAGGAAGGTTGATTCCTCCAGCTCCATTCTTCTTTCTCAAGACTGCTTTGGCTATTAAGGGTCTTTTGTGTTTTCATATGAATTGTGAAATTTTTTATTCTAGTTCTGTGAAAAATGCCATTGGTAATTTGATAGGGATCGCATTGAATCTGTAGATTGCATTTGCTGGTATAGTTATTTTCATAATATTGATTCTTCTTACCCAGGAACATGGAATATCTCTCCATCATTACGTGATCTTTGACTTCTTTCATCAGAGTCTTATTATTTTCTGTATACAGTTCTTTTGACTCCTTAGCTAAGTTTATTCCTAGATATTTAATTCTTTTTGTTGCAATGGTGAATGGGATTGATTTCTTAATTTCTGTTTCTGATTTTTCATTGTTAGTATATAGAAATGCAAGATATTTCTGTGTACTGATTTTGTATCCTGAAACTTTGCTAAATTCATTAATTAGCTCTAATAATGTTCTGATGGGACTTCCCTGGTGGCTTAGATGGTAAAGTGTCTGCCTACAATGTGGGAGACCTGGGTTCAGTCCCTGGGTTGGGAAGATCTCCTGGAGGAGGAAATGGCAACCCACTTCAGTATTCTTGCCTGGAAAATCCCACGAACGGAGGACCCTGGTAAGCTACAGTCCATGGGGTCACAAAGAGTTGGACACGACTGAGTGACAAAAAGTAAAGTATAAGTAATGTTCTGATACTATCTCTAGGGTTTTCTATGTACAGTATCATGTCATCTGCAAATAGAGAGAGCTTTAATTCTTCCTTTCTGATCTGGATTCTTTTTATTTCTTTTTCTTCTCTGATTGCTGTAGCTAGGACTCCCAGAACTATGTTGAATAACAATGGGAAAAGTGGACACCCTTGTCTTGTTCCTGATCTTAAAGGGAATGCTTTCAGTTGTTCACCATTGAGAATAATGTTTGCTGTAGGTTTATCATATATGGCATTTACTATGTTGAGGTAGGTTCCTTCTATGCCCATGTTTTGAAGTGTTTTCATCATAAATGGGAGCTGAATTTTGTCAAATGCTTTTTCTGCATCTATTGAGATTACCATATGGTTTTTAACCTTTCAATTTGTTAATGTGGTGTATCACATTGATTGACTTATGTATTTTGAAGAATCTATGCATCCCTGGTATAAACCCAACTTGATCATGGTGTATGAGCTTTTAGATATGCTGTTGAATTCTGTTTGCTAAAAATTTTGTTGAGGATTTTTGCATCTATGCTCATCAGTGATATTAGCCTGTAATTTTCGTGTGTGTGTGTTTGTTGTCTTTGACTGGTTTTGGTATCAGAGTGATGGTGGCCTCATAGAATGAGTTTGGAAGTGTTCCTTCCTCTATAATTTTTTGAAAGAGTTTCATATGGATAGGGATTAGCTCCTCTCTAAATGTTTGATAGAATTCTCCTTTGAAGTCATCTGGTGCTGGGCTTTTGTATTTGGGGAGAGTTTTTTAATCACAGCTTCAATTTCAGTGCATGTAATTGGGTTGTTCATAATTTATATTTCTTCCTGGTTCAGTCTTAGAAGAATAAACTTTCTAAGAATCTATCCATTTCCTCCAGGTTATCCATTTTATTGCCATATAGTTGTTCATCATAGTCTCTTATAATCTTTTGTATTTCTGCATTGTCTGTTTTGTCTCTGCATTGTCTCCTTTTTCATTTATAATTTTGTTGATTTGTTTCTTCTCTCCTTTTTTCTTGATGAGTCTGGCTTAAGTTTTGTCAATTTTGTTTATCTTCTTGAAGAACCAGCTTTTAGTTTTATTAATCTTTGTTATTGTTTCTTTCATTTTTTTAACATTTATTTCTGCTGAGATCTTTATGATTTCTTTCCTTCTACTAATTTTGGGGGGTTTTGTACTTCTTTTTCCAGTTGTGTAAGTGTAAAGTTAGGTTGTCTATTCAATGTTTTTCTTGTTTCTTGAGGCAGGATTGTATTGCTATAAACTTTCCTCTTAGAACTGCTTTTGCTGCATCCCATAGGTTTTTAGTTGTCCTGTTTTCATTGTTATTTGTTTCTAGAAATTTTTTAATCTCCCTTTTGATTTCTTCAGTAACATGTTGATTATTTAGAAACGTGTTGTTTAATCCTCATGTGTTTGTGTTTCTTATAGTTTTTTTCTTGTAATTGATATCTCATCTCATAGCACTGTGGTCGGAGAAGATACAATTGATTGATACAATTTCAATTTTCTTAAATTTACTGAGGTTTGATTTGTGACCTAATATGTGGTCTATCCTGGAGAATGTTCCATGTGTACTTGAAAAGAAGGTGTATTCCTCTGCATTTGGATGGACTATCCTGAAGATATCAATGAGATCCATCTCATCTCATTTATCATATAAGACTTGTGTTTCCTTATTAATTTTCTGTTTTGATGATCTGTACATTGGTGAGTGGGGTGCTAAAGTCTCCTACTATTTTGTGTTACTGTCAATTTCTCCTCTTATGTCTGTGTTTGTCTTATGTATTGAGGTGCTCCTTTGTTGGATGCATTGATATTTACAATTGTCATGTCTTCCTCTTGGATTGATCCCTTGATCATTAAGTAGTGTCCTTCCTTATCTTTGGAAGCTTCCTTATTTTAAGATCTATTTTGTCTGATATGAGGATTGCTACTCCAGCTTTCTCTCGCTTCCCATTTGCATGGGATATATTTTTCCATCCTCTCATTTTCAGTCTACATGTATCTTTAGGTCTAAAGTGGGTTTCTTGAAGACAGCATATATTATGGGTCTTGTTTTTGTATCCATTTGGCCAGTCTGCATCTTTTGGTTGGAACATTTAATCTATTTACATTTAAAGTAATTATTGATATATATGTTCCTATTGCCATTTTCTTAATGGTTTGGGGTTGATTTTGTAGATCTTTTCTCTTCTGTATTTCTTGACTATAAAGAAATGGGACTATAATATAACTTATAACTTGACTATAAATGGGACTATAAAGTCCCATTAACATTTGTTGTAAAGCTGATTTAGTGGTACTGAATTCTCTTAACTTTTGCTTGCCATGAAAATCTTTTCATTTCTCCACCAATTATGAATGAGATCTTTGCTTGGTACAGTAATCTTGGCTGTAGGTTTTTCCCTTTCAGAACTTAAAATATATCCTGCCATTTCTTCTGGCCTGCAGAGTCTCTGCTGGAAGATCAGCTGTTTTGTATGGGGTTTCCCTTCTATGTTACGTTGCTTCTCCCTGACTGCTTTTAATATTCTTTCTTTGTGTTTAATCTTTAATAGCTTGATTAGTATGTGTCTAGGTATGTTTCTCCTTAGTTTTATCCTGTATGGGACTTTTTATGCCTCTGGACTTGATTGAGTATTTCCTTTTCCATGTTGGGGAAAATTTCAACTATAATCTCTTCAAAAATTTTCTCATACCCTTTCTTGTTCTCTTCTTCTGGGTACCCTATAATTCAAATGTTGGTGCATTTTATATTGTCCCAGAGGTCTCTAAGAGTCTCCTCACTTCTTTGCATACTTTTTACTTTATTCTGCTCTTCAGAAGTTATTTCCACCATTTTATCTTCCAGCTCACTGATTTGTTTCTCTGCTTCAGATATTCTGCTATTGAGTCCTTCTAGAGTATTTTTAATTTCAGTAATTGTGTTGTTTGTCTGTATGTTTATTCTTTAATTTTTCTAGGTCTTTGCTAATCGATTCTTGCACTTTCTCCATTTTGTTTTCAAGACTTTTGAACATCTCTACTATCATCATTCTTAATTCTTTTTCAGGAAGTTTGCCTATTTCCTCTTCATTTATTTGGACTTCTGTGTTTCTAGTTTGTTCCCTCATTTATGTAGTATTTCCCTGCCTCTTCATTAATTTTTAACTTATTATGTTTGAGATCTCCTTTTCCCAGGCTTCAAGGAAATTTGAATTCTTTCCTTGAAGAAGGTTGAATTCTTTCTTCTTTTTGGTTTCTGCCATCGTAAGGTTGGTCCAGTGGTTTGTGTAAGCTTCTTATTGGATGGGCTTCCCTGGTGGTTCAGAGGTTAAAGTGTCTGCCTGCAATGCGGGAGACCTGAGTTTGACCCCTGGGTTGGGAAGATCCCCTGGAGGAGGAACTGGCAACCCACTCCAGTATTATTGCCTGGAGAATCCCATGGACGGAGAAGCCTGGTGGGCTACAGTCCACGGGGTCACAAAGAGTCGGACTCAACTGAGCGACTTCACTTTCACTTTCTTTTTCTTATTGGATGAGATTTGTATTGAGTTTTTGTTTCTTTGTTTTTCCTCTGATGGGCAAGGCTGAGTGAGGTGGTAATCCTGTCTGCTGGTGATTGGGTTTGTATTTTTGTTTTGTTTGTTTTTTAGATGAGGTTTCCTGCACAGGTTATTACTGGTGCTTGGGTGACTCTGGGTTTATATTCAAGTGGTTTCCTTTGTGTGAGTTCTCACTATTTGATACTCCCTAGGGTTAGTTTCTCTGGGAGTCTAGGTTCTTGGAGTCAGTGCTCCACACCAAAGGCTCGGAGCTTGATCTCTGGTCAGAAACGAAGATTCCACAAGTGGTTTGTTATGGCATTAAGTGAGATTAAAACAAACATCCAAAAATGAGAAACCAAAGATGAACCCCAGACAAATGGCAGTTACAAAATCAGGCAAATAATAATAATGGAATATACACATATACATATACACCCATGAGCAAAGTCAAAACAGTCCAACAAAAATAAAGCACAGCAGATTGACCCAGCAAACAAATGAAATAAAAAAGTATATTTACCAGTTAAGAACAAACTTAACTAAAGCACAAATGAAGGCAAAACTAAGGCAAGGTGCCAAGTGGGAAATAAAGCAATGAAAACAGAACTAACAAATACACTGGGAGGAAAGAAAAGAAAAGGAATAGGTATAAAAATTTAAATAGAGGTAGATGAAGAAGATTTATATACATTAAAGATTAACTGCAAGGGGAAAAGAACAGTAGGAAAGGCAAACAAAATAATAAATGTAGAAAAATATAATAACTTTAAAAAAATTAAAAAATTAAAATTATAATAAGGAGAAAAAAAAAATGGAAGAAGAAAGAGAAAGGGAAATCTCTACAGAACTGCAAAAGCCCAATGTAGAGATAGAGGTTTATAACAATAGAAAGTGTGACTGAATATACACATATACATATACACCCATAAGCAAAGTTAAAACAGTCCAGCAAAAATAAAGTACAATAGTTTGACTCAGCAAACATAGGAAACCAAAAATTATATCTACCAGAGCAAAACTAACTAAATCACAAACTGAAAAACAAATCTAAAGCAAGGTGCCACTTGGGGAATAAAGCAATGAAAATAAAACTAACAATACGTTGACAGAAAAAGAGAGAAAGAAAGAAAGAATAGATATATAAAGTTAGAAGCAGATAAAGAAGATTTGTATATGTAAAAGATTAACTGCAAGGGGAAAGGAACAGTAGGAAAAGCAAGCAAAGGAATAAATGTAGAAAAAATAATAAGTTTAAAAAATTAAAAAAAGAGAAAAGAAAAAAGCAATAAAGGAAAACTCCACAGAACTGCAAAAGCCCAATGTAGAGGCAATTTATAGCAGCAATAAAAAATGTAACTAAAAAAAAAAAAAGCTCAAAAGCTTAATTGGATTCCATAGTGCCAATAAAATTCACAAACACAACAGAGTGGGGGGAAATGAAAAAGAAAAAAGAAAAAAATCCAAAAGAATCTACAGAACAAGTCAAAACATAAGGAAAACAAATGTTTTTCTTGATCACTGCTGTCAGAGTCCTTTCCCTCGCTGGGAGTCACAGCCCACCTCACCTCCCTAGGACGCCCTCCAACACTGTGCGGATCTCTGGACCTGCTGTGGGGGCTGCTCAGATTCTAATCTGGTCCCTCTCCTGTGTGTTCTTGATTCCAATGTCCACAGCTGTCAGAACATTGATTCTGATGTCCACAGCTGTTTCCTTTTGTGGGAGCTCTCAATGACCTTTTATATATTCAATAGACACAGAGTCTGCCTAGTTGATCATCTGGATTTAATCTGCAGCTTTATGGCTGATGAGAAGGTTTTGGGTCTTCTTTCTTAGCCACATTGCCCTTGGGTTTCGATTGTGGTTTTATTTCCACCTCTGCATGTGGGTCGTCCACTGGGGTTTGCTCCTGAGGCTGCCCTGGAGAACTTGGGATTGACCCAATGAGGGTCAGGTGTGGAGTGGTGCAGCTGCTTGGGTTGCAGCGGCTCTGGCAGCACCAGGTACTCAGGGGGGTTGGCGGCTAGGGCAGCAGGAACTACAGGGCTCTAGAAGGGTATGGCAGCCAGTATTGGCCAATGCACTCCAGTATTCTTGCTTGGAGAATGCCCCTCCCTGACAGAGAAGCCTGGCAGGCCACAGTCTACAGGGTCGCAAAGAGTCAAACATGACCATAGCGACCCTGCACACATAGACGCAAAGATTTTTTCCTGTGGCAGCTCTGCCCGAGTGAGAGTTGAGTGTGAAAGTGGTGCAGCTGCTTGACTTGTGGGCACCCTGGTGGTGCCAATCGTGCAGGGACGTGGACTGCCTCTGCCGTAGGAGTTCCGGCCCTATCAGAGTCTTTTTTCGAGCCTTTTGTAGCTGGTGATCAGAAGGCCTCTTTGGCCTATCTTTCTCTGTAGCTCCGCCTCTTCAGGCACTTAGAGGGCTCCCTTGTCTGGGGTCCATCTCTGTTGTTTGGTGCATCAGGCACATAGAGGGGCCCCCCCTGGCTGGGGTCCTACTCTGTTAGGTCTGCACGTCAGGCACTTAAAGGAGCACCCTGGGTGGGGTCCTACTCTGTAGTTCAGGGCATCAGGTGTTTGATGGGCCAGTCTCTCTATTGTTCAGCTGCGGACTCTGGCATGTGGGGAGAGAGAGGCTATGATAATGGCTCCCGCCCTTTACATGACTCAACAGTATCGCCTTGCTTCCATGGCTGCCTGGTTTTCCTCTCTGAGCATTTCTTACGACGATCTCATATCACCTGGATCCATTTCTGCAGTCAACAGCAGCCTTCTCCCTGGGATTGCTCCAAATTCCCTAAACTCCAGCTCCCAGCCACTGTGCCTTCCCAGTGGACCAGCGTTCCTGTCTAGGGTATGTATGACTTCGGTGAGGACAGTCTGATTCTCATTCCGTTTAGGCTGTCATAGATCACCTGTTTCAGTCTCAGCCTTAAATGTTTCTCCTCTGACTCAGACAATAGTCATGATGTGTGGATCGGAACCCTGCTTCAGTTCCCCCACCCCTGGGGATAGGTTCAGTCCTGCTAATACTCCTGTTGCCCCGCCCCCCCCCCCCCCCCAGTTCCTTCATCCTACCTAGTTTTGCATGGGTCTGTATATACTAGGGAGAAGGAAATGGCAACCCACTCCAGTATTCTTGCCTGGAGAATCCTAGGGACGGCAGAGCCTGGTGGGCTGCCGTCTGTGGAGTCGCACAGAGTCAGACATGACTGAAACGACTTGGCGGCAGCAGCATATATACCAGACCACCTGACCTGCCTCTTGAGAAACCTGTATGCAGGTCAGGAAGCAACAGTTAGAACTGGACATGGGACAACAGACTGGTTCCAAATAGGAAAAGGAGTACGTCAAGGCTGTATATTGTCACCCTGCTTATTTAACTTATATGCAGAATACATCATGAGAAATGCTGGGCTGGAAGAAGCACAAGCTGGAATCAAGATTGCTGGGAGAAATATCAATAACCTCAGATATGCAGATGACACCACCCTTATGGCAGAAAGTGAAGAGGAACTAAAAAGCCTCTTGATGAAAGTGAAAGAGGAGAGTGAAAAAGTTGGCTTAAAACTCAACATTCAGAAAACTAAGATCATGGCATCCGGTCCCATCACTTCATGAGAAATAGATGGGGAAACTGTGGAAACAGTGTCAGACTTTATTTTTTTGGACTCCAAAATCCCTGCAGATGGTGACTGCAGCCATGAAATTAAAAAATGTTTACTCTTTGAAGGGAAAGTTATGACCAACCTAGATAGCATATTGAAAAGCAGTGACATTACTTTGCCAACAAAGGTCCATCTAGTCAAGGCTATGGTTTTTCCAGTGGTGATATATAGATGTGAGAGTTGGACTGTGAAGAAAGCTGAGCGGTGAAGATTTGATGCTTTTGAACTGTGGTGTTGGAGAAGACTCTTGAGAGTCCCTTGGACTGCAAGGAGATCCAACCAGTCCATCCTAAAGGAGATCAGTCCTGAATATTCATGGGAAGGACTGATGCTGAAGCTGAAACTCCAATACTTTGGCCACCTCATGCGAAGAGTTGACTCATTGGAAAAGACTCTGATGCTGGGAGGGATTGGGGTCAGGAGGAGAAGGGAACGACAGAGGATGAGATGGTTGGATGGTATCACTGACTCACTGGATATGGGTATGGGTGGACTCCAGGAATTGGTGAAGGATAGGGAGGCCTGGCGTGCTGCGAGTCATGGGGTCACAAAGAGTCAGACACGACCGAGCGACTGAACTGAACTGATTGGTCCGGTCCTCCTGTCTGCTCTCAGCTGGTATTCTCCATGCACTTCTGTGTCTCAAGGTGTGTTCCTGATGTGTCCATGGAGAGAGATGTACTCCATGTCCACTTACTTCTTTGCCGTCTTCGATAACTCAAAATATCTTAGTAATTTTTGACTGATTGTAGGTTTTTGCTTAATTGTGACTAAGAGTATAAAATACCAGGGAGACAATAACAGCATTTCTGCTTTAGTTAGATCTCCTGCTCTGCTGCTCAGTCACTTCAGTCATATCAAATTAAATTAAATAGCTACATTTTAGGAAAAGGGAAAACCAACTCTAGGAGGATCTCCTACTTCCAGTCTGAACTTTTACAACAAATTAAGGCTTTACTGGTAAATATTTTGTAGATCATCTCCACAAAATCCTGTCATGACGAAAGTCACAATGATGTTGGTTATATGGTAAATGGAGATGTAAAATATATATAAAAATTTCTTTTAGAATCAAAACCAACAACCTGTGAGACAATATTCTAGTATACCTTCATTATGATGAGGAATAGTAAGCTACATTCCCATTTTCTAAGATCATTTTTTTTAAGATCATTTTTTAATGAACTATTTATGACGATCTGTGGTAATGCAAATCTTGTGGATTTTGCTCTTGTATTTGTTTCCTCAACCTTTTAAATTTAAACTGCCTCAAATTTACTGCTGTTGTAAAGACTCAGAATACTCCCACCTGCCAGAGAGTATCATTTGTTTGTTCAAAGTGACCTTCATTTTCTTGGGAAAGAATACTATACTGATGAAATGTTTTTTCTAGGTTTCCACAGCTGCTTATGAGAGCCTGTGGTCAAAGAAAAAAAATTAGACAGATGTATTTACTTTTTAAGGTAGAGAAAATGTAAATAGTGTTGCATGAGTTTTAGTTTCATAACACTTGCACTCGCCAACTCAATTATTTAAATATGAATAAAAGTGAATTCCTTCAATATTGGTACAAAGCTAAATGCTTGATTGAATAAACAGACTTATGAACAGACTTCTTAGGAAAATAAATGAGGGTGAAATGGCATTGAAAGAAACCAAAAAATCCCCACAAAATTATAGAATGTTAGAGCTTGTATTTCCCTTAAAATACTAGCTTCAGATAAATAAGGTGATAACTAGATAGTATAAGTCATTTGCCCAAAATTATACTAGTAGAAGACACTAAGGGATTGTCCTGAGGCTTCAACAATCTATGTGCCAATAAACAACTGCATAACTGAAGTGTATTTCAACATTTAGGAGGCTGAGTGGTAAACTTTGTTATTAAGACTTTCTATAGGTTGTTACACTAGACTAAGTGTAGGAAATCTCTACTGTGCCAATACTTGACTTAAGAAGACCACTTATTTACAAATGGTCACCTACCCAAGGATTTACTATCTCTGTGCAACCACTGCCTTCAGAATGGTCTCCTCTCAGCCCCCTTGACAATATTCTTTCTTCATTCCCTTTTCCAGGTTCCACAATTTATTATTTGCTAATTCATCTCTATGTGCCTCAGTTTCCTCATTTGTAGAATGTGAGATGAATAAGAGAACAACTCCCAAAGTGTTGTTCTTAAAATGAACCATGAGCACATATGTAAAGTATTTGGCATGTTGCCTGGAGCAACATGGAGAAAAATTCTAGGAGTGATCTTATTTAAAAAACAACCTAATTCTGTTAAGAATTTCTCATTTATATTTTTTCATGTTTACTTTTTCCCTATGAAGGGAGAAAGAAATAGCTGTCAATAAAGCATGCAGAATCTTATTTTCCTCTATTATGACAGTGTTTTCCTTCTTCAACTATCCAGTTATTTATATGAATATGAATCAAAGGCGAGAAAGGAGAGAAAAATATTTTTTTGTGTATAACTATTGTGTTCAGTTTTTCCTTTTAGTGGCTTTGAACACAACAACTGAAGTTACTTCTCTTATTCAAAACATGATTCTTTCCCACATAGAAGAACTATTAGTGAGTGTGTAAAAATCTGGTACCATGGTGATGTCTGTTTTTGTTCTTTCAAGGAACCTCATTTCTTTATAAATTTATCATATTTATCACAGTTGATAACAACTTTGTAAATTTAAAGTATGGGTTATTTGACAAAATAATTATTCAAAATAATGAGATAAGAATTTATATAACTCCAAGTTAAAAGTTATTAGAACTTTTAAATTAAATGACTTATCAGTGACTCTCATCCTCTTGATTTCAGCCACTTTGCTTGTGTTTGGAAATAGGGAAGGAAAAAATTGTGACCAATTCAAAGTTACATTTATTAATCTTGAACATAGCTGAGTCTGGCACTCAGCTAGATCAAAACTAAAATAACCTTTACAGCCTATTCATTGTTATCACTAATTAAAAAAAAAAAAAGTCAACCACTTTAGGAGGCAATTCCCTACATCCTCGCCTTTGTTGGGAACTCCCCATGCCAACATTGTGTGATGTACAGTGGATCCTAGTCAGCTTTGTGAGAAACATGACCAGGAAGGATGAGAATCCAAGCACAACATGGCAATGAATGACCAGTGATCAGTCAGAGTTTTCCATGCCAGTTTGAAACAAGGCATCCAGACAATGTGATTTAGAGCAACACTGGCTGTTGTAGGCCATGTGATATTTTGTGAGAAATGCTAAACCAGTTTGGAGTAAGAAGTAAGAGACATACCAAGAAAGGAGCAATGAGAAATGACTCCAGACAGCTGGAAAGAGTGGCTCCTTCAGGCCTTGACAGGTCACTTCCACAAGGCTCCTTATGCATTTCCCCCATGTCTCTTCAGTAAATTTCCTCTTTGCTATGGTCTGAATGTTTGTGCCTCCTAGTCTCTCCCAAATTAATATATTGAAATCCTAACCTCTCATGGTGATAGTATTAGGAAACAGAGCCTTTGGGGGTGATTAGGTCATGAGGGCAGAGCCTTCTTGAATGGAATTGGTGCCCTTATATAAGAGGTTCCAGAAAGATCCCTCTTCCCCTTTTGCCATCTAAGGATACAACAAGAAGAAGCCTTAGACTCAGAAGAGGTCCCTCACTGGGCTTGGATTTCCATCCTCCAGGATATTGAGAAATAACTTTCTGTTGTTTGCTAGCCACTAGGCGGTGGCATTTTGTTGTAGAAGCCCAAGTGGATCAGGACACTGTTCATGTTTGGATTTCTCTTTCTTGTCTTCAAAGAAGCTTCAATACTGCTCTTGGTGATGCATATTGTAAAGTGATGTAGTAGAGCCTGTGAATGCAGGGTCATTTCAAAAAGACACTCTGGATCTGTGTTGTTGGCACAGTGATTTAAACGCTCAGTGATTTTAATCACACATTTAATTGGTTGAATATCAGCAAAGTTTGATGATACTTTCTCAGGGATTGACTCTTGGAGTTAAGTAATATTCTCAGAATTTTTTGCAAATATTACCAATATGGTATTGAGAGACTTGCATCATAGAACAAAGTGGCTCAAATGAGAGTAATTTCCTATCTCCAGTTGGCTTTGGTATTAAATGCAAAAAGCTAACTCTGAAAGAAGGTACTTCTATTACTCAGATATTCTTTTAAACTGGTTACAATGCCAAATCAGAGACATAAATATTTAATAAATTTAAAATATATTTTTTCTTAGTGCTGGATGTAATACAAGTATCACATCTTTCACTTCTGGAATCTCTCCATTCTCTATAGAGTAAAACCTAGATAGCATGGCACAGGTACCATAAATGCATCCTTAACATACTTTATCAGACTCAGTACTCTCACCCTGGTCACTCTTTAAGCTACAATCACAAAGAGGAACTTGCTACTTGCACAAAACCCCATGCTTGTGATTTGAACGTTCTAATACTACCAAACTAAACATCTAGGCAAATCATATTTTCTACCTTCTCAGTCTCAAGTGTGGAGATACACAGAGGCCAGCATTTGGGAGTAAACTATTGTACAAGGAGATCAAAGACTTTAGAGAAACATAACATCTAGTGTTTGTGGGCTGCAGAGCAGGGTTATTGGAGACCTTAATGGGAGAAAAGGGATGGCAGGCTGAACAGATACAAATATTTTCTTGCCCTTCTTTAAGGACTCTCAGTTCAGTTCAGTTCAGTCACTCAGTCGTGTTTGATTCTTTGCGACCCCATGAATCGCAGCACGCCAGGCCTCCCTATCTATCACCAACTCCCAGAGTTTACTCAAACTCATGTCCATTGAGTCAGTGATACCATCCAACCATCTCATCCTCTGTCGTCCCCTTCTCCTCCTGCCTTCAGTCTTTCCCAGCATTAGGGTCTTTTCCAATGAGTCAACTCTTTGCATCAGGTGACCAAAGTATTGGAGTTTCAGCTTCAGCATCAGTCCTTCCAATGAACACTCAAGACTGATTTCCTTTAGGATGGACTGGTTGCATCTCCTTGCAGTCCAAAGGACTCTAAAGAGTCTTTTCCAACATCACAGTTCAAAAGCATCAGTTCTTCAACGCTCAGCTTTCTTTATAGTCTAACTCTCACATCCATCCATGACTACTGGAAAAACCATACCCTTGACTAGATGGACCTTTGTTGACAAAGTAATGTCTCTGCTTTTCAATATGCTGTCTAAGGTGGTCATAACTTTTCTTCCCAGGAGCAAGTGTCTTTTAATTTCATGGCTGCAGTCACCATCTGCAGTGATTTTGGAGCCCAAGAAAATAATGTCTGTCACTGTTTCCATATTTTCCCCATCTATTTGCCATGAAGTGATGGGACCAGATGCCATGATCTTAGTTTTCTGAATGTTGAGTTTTAAGCCAACTTTTCACTCTTCTCTTTCACTTTCATCAAGAGGCTCTTTAGTTTTTCTTCACTTTCTGTCATAAGGATGATATGATCTGCGTATCTCAGGTTATTGATATTTCTCCCAGAAATCTTGATTCTAGCTTGTGCTTCATTCATCCCAGTGTTTCTCATGACGTACTCTGCATATAAGTTAAATAAGCAGGGCAACAATATACAGCCTTGACATACTCCTTTTCCTATTTGGAACCAGTCTGTTGTTCCATGTCCAGTTCTAACTGTTGGAAACAAGGAAAAGGAAAGGTTCTTGCTAGTGACTGACTAAACTCATCATAAAACACTTAAAAAATCTTTTTTCTTTTGTCCAGTACAGAGAAATCTCTAACAAACTTTAAGGATAAAAAATTTTTTTTGTATTGAAAGGTTGTTGCTGAATGATAAGACGCTGGGATTCTTGGCCTCTGGAGGAGACGAATTCAATCCGGGGCCAGAGACGAGGCTAGATCGCTCAGAGCCTTTGTGTAATAAAGTTTTATTAAAGTATAAAGGAGATAGAGAAAGCTTCTGACATAGGCATCAGAAGGGGGCAGAAAGAATACCCACCTCCTAGTCTTTAGCTGTGAGTTATATAGTCACTCACAGTCTGTTAATGAAAAGAAAGGAATGTCTTAGAATTTAGAATAGCACCAGATAATTCATTCCTGGCCATAAAACAATTGACTTGAATCTTGTAGAAGGGCAGATTACCAACAAATAGTTTCGTTTACATAGATTAGGGGAGCAATACCTGAGTAAGTAGGTTGGGCCATTTGACGGAATTTACAGAGTCTGGGGTAAATTAACATAACTTTACGATAAACATTTCCATAAAAAAATGTATTGGTTAACTCAAGGTTTGAGAATAGTTAGCTTCAGGTAAAACCCGGTGTCATGGCAACATAGCATTTTAAGAGAAACCTCCTTTTAAATTTGTATAGAGAAGAAAAAAATATCGCTAGTTTGTTTCCTCCTGCCGCTTAAGAGAGATAAAAATGTCTGGCACTTGCAGCCTATTTCCTCTGTTTGGAGACCCTTGGCCTTCCTGCCTGTTACCCTCTCAGTATCAGTATTGTTAATTCCTGGAATTGATATGTGGAATGAGATTGGAAGTCTCAGAGTGTATAGCTTTTTCTTTTCAGTGATTATATGTGGGTTTCCCTTTCATTTTCTTATCTTTTCTCCTCCCTTCCAGTTCTGGAGACTAAGAGCAGGATTTCATTCTTTATTGAAAATCAGGTCTCACTATAGCCAGAAATACAGAGGGAAAAAGGACTTTATGATTCTTCAAGAATAAGTTTATAAAAAGAGGAGAGGCAATGTTTGAGGACTAACATAAGATAGAGGTCACAGCTTCAAATTTAGCTTCTAACATTATCGGAAACTGAAAAATGCCAAGAGCTGAGCAAAGGGCTTAGGCTACCATGAGATTTGAGAACAAAGTCCATGGCAGAAGCCATTTTAATTCTCATTGGCCACTGGAGGTAGAGAGTATGAAGGTTCAACAGGAAAAGTATGGAGTTTTGGATTATACATGGTGAAAACATATAGCAGTAAATTCATTATTTAATAGAATTTTCCCTAATTTTCCCTTTATATGTATTTGCTATTAATTTTTGACAACTAATATTCATAAATTGAGACCCTGGATAATGTTAAACTGAGAAGATCTTCTTTTTTATCTTTTCTGTATCCTCTATCTTGCTAGAAAATATCACATTTCTGCTCTTTGATAAGCATGTGATATATCAGTGCAACAAGGCTAAATCTTAAGATTTTTATTTTTGTAAGATCTCAAGAACAAATCTCTTTCTGCTGGAAATACTATGTTGAAGAATTTTGTAAACTTGAAGATTCTGAGGACCACCATGTTGATGGTGACCATCAACACATGGCCTGCTTGTGAATTGTGACTTAAATAGACTGACAGATATTTCACCAGCAAAGACAGATTCATCTGGGATCATTAGAGAATTGCAATTCAGGGTGTGTAACTGTGGGTAGCCTTGTGCAAGTCCCCTGGCAAGGGAAGGAGAATGCTTTTATAGAGGGAGAAAAGGAAGTCTGGAGAACTAAGGTTAACAAAGTGTCCATGTTTTTCATTGGTTGTGAGCCCTTAAGAAGAGACATATTTCTTCTTCCTGTTGGACTCCACAGCCCTCCCTGGATATGAGAGCTTCTCTTACTGACTCCCAATTCTAATTGAGGTTTCTGATTATTGATTTTTTAGATGATGAATCTGTTTGCAAGAATAGAGAGCCCAGGAGATGAAAAAAAGGAGAGTAAGGCTTGATGACAAGGCTTAGACCCAGAAGCATCATAGATCTTTCTGCTATGAGGGATAGTACATTTTGTATTTTGATATAAGCCAATAGAGTTTAATTCCTGGTTGATGCCACCATTTTGTTTAAAATAATTTCTCTTGAGAAATTATTTCATTTTAAATGCATTTTTTTTATCATGAGTTTTTTTGGTAGAGGACTAGTTTTCTGATAGTCTTTTAGTTTCTGTTAGCTATTCAGATAATCCAAAATGGAATAATGTGAAATTTGGGGTTGAATTCATCCAACCTCAGAAATGTTACGGATGCTGGTTGATGACTTTGGAGTTATCAAAAAGCAAATTAACATTTTACTAAGTTCCTAAAGTAGAACCTGTTTGCTGAGCTTCCCTGGTGGCTCAGATGATAAAGAATCTGCCTGCAATGTAAAAGACCTGGATTTGATCCCTGGGTTGGAGAAGGAATGGCTACCCATTCTAGTATTCTTGCCCGGAGAATTCCATGGACAGAGGAACCTGGTAGGCCACAGTCCATGGAGTCACAAAGAGTTGGACACAACTGAGTGACTAACACTTTCACTTTGCTGAGAATGAGAAAAATTGAAGGGAAGATAATTTTAGAATTTAGATTTTAATTTCTTTTTATGAATTTAAAATATGAATTAGCTAAAATTTAATTTTTTTTTTCTGTGAAATTGTAATAAAAAGGACTCTAGTTTGTGGCACTTTTATTTGTCTGGCATTACATTTAAACTAAGCCACCATTTGGACACATTGAAAAACCTTCCCTAGTGAATGGGGTTGAACAATGTGATTAGGCACATTTTGAAATTTATAACATATTAGGGAATGATTTTTCAATCTAGTATATGCTGAAAACTTAGAGATAACCTAATTAATGTTTGTTCAGACACATTTCTGAGGCAAAAACAGAACTTTCTATCCCTCTTTTCCTGGGAATATCTACAAAACAGGCTGTTGTAGATTTTAGGGGAGTGGATTTAAGAGGACTAGAACAGAATCACCTTGGTATCTTATCCCAGTGAGGGAATCATAGGCTGGATTCTAAAACCCGGTGAGTGTAGGAGAGATGTGAGTTGTCAGCCTTTCTCTCATACCTGGCTCACATTCTAGGTTTCTGTTACTAATAATATAAGTAAAATCTAATACAGGGGCCTTACTATATATATCAGGCATCATTTTAGGTATACTTTATGCATGCTCATTGATTTAATCCTCACAAAAGCCCGATGAGGTGGATAATTTTATTATCCAAAACCATGCATGAGGAAAGAGTTTAGAAAGGCTAAGCAACTTATCCAAAGCCCCACAGCTCATAAAAGGTAGAGCTGGGATCTGAACACAGGTGATCTTGTCTTTAAAGTTCTTGTATGTCTAAGGGTAAAAAGAGGTGCTAATCTGATGGAGAGGATGTAAGTAAGCCCCCAAACTGGGCTACTGTGCCTCGTGAGCTTTTTCTGGCACAGTGTATTACCCAGAAATGAACATAAGGTCTTCACAGGTCCTTGGTATCTCTCTCTGTCTATGTATCTATCTTGTCTCTCTCTCTCTCTCCCTCCCTGCCCCCACCTCTCTTCTCCCCCACCTCATTCCTTTTTTTTCAATTTTTTCTACTACTGACACACATCTGGACTTGCTGGTCCCATTGTTAATATTTAACAGTAATGCAGAAATCCCCTCAGGCTTTAAGCTTAGACTCTCTGTGTATATTCTATGTGTCCATTAATCCTTTACCAGAAATCTACACATTGATATCCTTTCAGATATGAGTTAAAAGGCCATTTGATCTCTATTCTGCTTGTGTTCTTTGTAACTATTTGGAGATCAGGTGGGATTGAATTATGAGTGATTGGCAGGGCAGGATTTAGGCTCTTTATGTTGTTCAGAGTTAACACCATCAAGTGGTATGAAAACATCACTTGATTTCTGTGTTATTAACTCACCTAACATTAATCAAGACTGTTAAAGATTTACAACATGTGAAAAGTTACATTCATTGAGCATCAGACTGTGGGCCCTAGTTGAGTATGTAAAATATCCTAAAGTATTTGCACTTGAATATATGAATATTTTTAAATGGCACAGTGAGGGGTTCCCTTTATTATTTTCATCTATTTTGAAGCTATGCGTTACTTGTTAGTTAATGAAATTCCAAATGCATCTTTTTAAGAAGTTTTTTGTTTTTGTTTTTGTTTTTTTTAATTTCATTGTCTAATGCTTAGAAAGGAGACTGTCTATTAGTGGCTCAGAGAGAACAACTGACATGTAACAGGCCAGAGATATAGTGATGCTAGCTGGAAAAGCAAACCAGATGATTACAGCCTCTGAGGTTTGGATTTCTTGAATCTGAAAGTAGTACCTGGGTTTCAAACCATTTAGATTGTATATAGTTAGTCAAAGATAATGATGTCCTGAAAAATGAAATATACTTACTACGTTACTAACTGGATAATATTGGGGCCCATTAGTCAGAGACCACCAAGAGCACAACTGTAGTTAAATAAACTTGGTTTATTGATATTTTTTGCAGCAGAGAAGACATTGTAAACCATGGGGCTCCTCAGTAGGAAGTGGTAGAAGGAACTTATTGTAGGATTTGGGCTTGTGGTAGGTGATTTGGGGGCAGGTTTAAGGAAAATGTCAGAAAGAAAGTTATTCTGTGAGTGGATATCTTATCTCAGAAGCCAGATGGTGAGGCTAACACTGTAACAAGTTTAACATTTTAAAACTCACAGTCACTCTTGTCAACTGGGAGAGAGAAAAAAATCAATCATTTTGTAGTTTTTTTAGTGATGTGTGTATCTGTGCTCAAATATGATTATGAACTGGTTTTGGTTTTATCTTACTTCACCATTGTCACACTTCTCGGATGTTGGTTGTCTGTGGGGTTATGTTTAACAGAAGACCATGGGCTCAGTGTGAGTAACAGGCTATCTCTGGGTACCCTATGTTTTTGTCAGCTCTGGTTCCTATGACAAAATCCCATAAAGTGGTGACTTATAAACAAGATAAGAGGCTCCATCTCTATAGGCTAATTACCTCTCACTTTCAAACACTATTATATGGGGTGTAGGGCTTCAATGTGTGAATTTTGGAGGCACACACCATCCTTCAAAGGATGAAGTATAACAAAAATAGAAATAGCGATAACTGATAGTTCCTTTTAAGAAAAATTGGAGTTTGCTGTTTCTTCAGCTAAATGTATGGGGAAGTAAATGTTTTGCTTCAATGTGGGGAAAGAGCTACCATACTGAAGTTAGTTACTTCAAGTTAACCAAGTAGCCCTTTCCTTTAGAATGCAGAATTTCTCCCGTTCTGAACAAATATTCTTACACTCATACTGTTCTATTCTTTAAACTAGGCGGTGTTCACAAGCAGTAAGGCCACTATCTTAGCAAATTAATGGATAATAGAACTCTTCAGCAAATTGTAAAATATTCTCTCTCATTAAGGAAATCTAAACTCAGCAATGTAATATACTGATATTCCAAAATCTTAGTGGAGCTTACTTGTTTGCAGCTTATTTCTTAAATCTCTAACTTTTCTATTTATGTAAGGAAAAATTGAAAAACTGCAATATTGAAATCCATTTCATCACATATGATATGATTTACAATGCTGTTTATACTAGTTGAAGACAAGTGCATGAGTCAATGTAGATCAAGGTTTTCATTTGGCCTAAAGATCAAGTTTTTGCTGTCAAAATTCCATGTATCAGACACGTATTTGGAAAGTGTTCTAAAAAGATTTGTTTCAGTCTTTAAGATCTTTACCTGGGAATTCAAAAATAATACAAAATAGAATAGGATTTTCCTTTAATTTGTTGGGCTGAATAATGAACTGCTTTTCGTTACTTAAGACTAAGTTTAAGATTTCCTCCACCACAGCTCTTTTATTTTAACAGCTTTTAGCCAAGGTCATATTCAGGTCATATTCGAATCCATTATAGTACAACAGAATATATTGTTCTTCTACTGAAAATCTATTTAGATATCCATCTGGGATTTTAGTCCTTCAATACAAAAAAGTCTTGTGAATGAAATATTCTTTACTATTATATACAAAAGCAATATACAAACTTGCTTAAACAATTGTCTATTCAGTAAAATATCTAGAAAACTACCTACTATCATGTAATCATTTCAATGTGTGAAAACTTTTCTTTTCATTATAGTTAAGCTCATTGCCTTGGTAGGGTGTAGAATGATACCTGATTCATGGCAACCCCCTGAACTCACACTGTCCAGATTCTGTAAGTGCAGAAAGCTATATAATTCTAATAAGAAAAATGAGCCCCTCAGTTTCCTGGAGAGTCTATGCTTTATCTAAAAAGATTCATTTCTTTTATGATTGTTGTAATTTTTCATTTGATTATATTGTGGGTTTTTTCCCAGTAGGAGCACTATATCTTTAATAAATCTATTATGTTATAAGTTGCCTGAGGGGAGAGATTGCATCTAATATCTGCCAGTTTACCAGGGGTCCAAGAATAAAACTAGTTACAGGTAGATCCTCAAAAGATATTGCTTCACTTACTGAAAGGTAGCCTGGGCTATTGTTTGAATTCTATTTCTATACTTGCATTCAGCAAATTCAGATGACTGTGTGAAATCCTGCTTTACTGAGCTTCAAATATTTTCCTGGTTGGAGATCGATTTTATCTCCTCATTCTCTTCATGATTAACTGTAAAATAGTTTAAATTTGGATCCTTTCCAGTCCTTCCTTAGGACCACAGTAAAGGGCTATTATCTTGATTACTTGCAGTTGCAATTATAAAAACATGCTGAGCTACTAGAATCACAGATAACACAAATAAAATAAAGAACCCTAAAATTTATCATAATTTACAGATAAAACAATAGACCCAAGAAGATAAACCATTTCTGCTAGGTTTTAGAATAGAATTTAAAATGTGATCTAATTCTCTCAGATAAATTACACTGTTTATTGATAAAATATCTTCACTACTGTTGACCCATTCTCCTTGAATATGCAAAAAGTGCTGTCCTTAGGGATTACCTGAAATAGGCAAGATTTTTTCACTATTAATGAAAGATACTAATATAATATTAATGACATTTTTAATAATACAAAGCATGCATCAGAAGGACACAGTTTCTCACAACTAGTATCGTGTGATGTTCTGTGTGTGCTCTCTGCTCAGTCGTGCAGGGGTGTGCAACTCTTTGCAACCCTATAGACTGTAACCTGCCGGGCTCCTCAGTCCATGGGATTTTCCAGGAAAGAATACTGGAGTGGGTTGCCATTTCCTCCTTCAGTGAATCTTTCTGACCCAGGGTTAGAGCCTGCATCTCCTATATCTCCTGCATCGGCAAGAGGGTTCTTTACCACTGAGCTACCCGGAAGACCTATAGGTAGTATTACTAGAGGCCAAGGTGATACTGGAAGCAGAGATATGCATACCAGTATATAGGATGACACTTATATATTAAAAAATAGACTATACTAATGAAAAAATCAAATGTATCAGAAAATATATGCAGAATATCAGAGAGAGAGAGAGTAAAATAGTCACAATTACCAGTATAGGAAAGAATCTATAAAGGATAACTATAAGGGACTAAGAGGGTGGCCTGGCAGAGATCTGCAGTTTAGCTTTTCACTAGCATGAGAGTATGCATGCTTGCATAGTGCAGAACAAACATTATAAAGGATGCTCTATCCTTATCAGCTACTTGAAGTAGACTTCTTTCAGTTGCAGGCCAGCCAGTTCCTGATTTCTGTGCCTGGTGTAATGGGGAGCTGGTTTCCTGCTTACGAACCTCCCTATACCTAGAGCTGCTTAACCTTCACCTATAGGCTCAGCTCTAACCCAATCATTGGATGACTTTGGCCCAAGGGCAAAAAGTAATAAAAAGATCCAGAGATTCATAGCTTGGCAGTTCTGCATCAAATTGGCTATATTACAATACTTCACTGCTAGAACCCTGCTCACGTTGCATCCTATTATAATTCTGTCTAGTATATTTCTTTGCCTTATTCTTTGTGGCTCTGCTTAGTCTTATAAACTGTGTCCATGGATTGGCTTTTGTCTTAATCTCATGAAATTAACTTTCAGTTAAAAGTAACTGAAAGCTGAACATACACTATGAACAGTAATGACAGTTTATTTGTTCCCATTACTGGAAGATTCAGGATAATTTGAGTTTTAGGTATTGTTAGCTTCAATAGCTCAAAGGTATTATCAAGGACCTAGTTGCTTTTCCATTGCCTCTCTGTCAGCTTGCATTGGCTTAATTCTAAGGCAAATAGTTTAGTTCAGAGTTGCAATTAGTAAGTTCTGAGTTCTTAGTGACTTTACAGAGGAAATATTAAATTCCTGATCACGTCATCATCTAATGTGAATGTTTCTGATCGAACCTCCTTCTATGTTGTCACTGAGGGACCAAGGTTCTTCCCAAAGTGTGGTTCCACTCTCTTCTGAGTCCTCGGAGTTCTCTACAGTCAGGCAAAAGAGAGCACAGCGGAGGATACCTACTTTTGATCATTTTCCTCAGAAGTGACACAAACACCTCAGTTTACATTGCAGTCACTGTAGTTTAGTCACATGGATAGATGATATCCCTAAGGACAGAGGGTATGTAGTCCCCTAGGAGGAATGGGAAACTGGTTTTGGTGATCATTCTCTGCTATAGTTGACTTCTCAACAGAAAAATAAAATGGCTGTAGCACCTCTAGGATTCACATCCCACAAAACATCATCCTAGATTGTAGAGTGGGCTGGTTTCTGGCACCAAATCAAAAAAAGAATGAGGAAACCTCTCCCTCCAAACCCCCAGCAAGCCATCACTTACCTCTTATGAGCACAGAGAAAGTCTTAGGTCAATACTGAGCCAGACCCTTATGCTAAGCCAGTAAAATACCATGCATTACTTCATATTCACACTAGAAACATAAAAAGAAATGGGATTACTTTTACCTCAGTCTACCCTTCTCCTGGAACTAGGAGTAGGTCAACTTCACCTGAAAGACATTGACTTCATGTGGAAAGATATGTCCTTATATTATGTCATTGGTAAGAAAGCAGAAGGAAGAATCTATACTGTGTTCCTTTACAATGCATATGCCTCAGTCTCTCTCTAGGATGGATTTGCCCCAATCCTGCACCCTTGTGCATATCCAGTCATCATGGGACGTTAAATCAATCCTCCAGATTCCAGTTGAGAAATGGAGTATTTCCAGTAAACAAGGATGTCATAGTCATCAGCGATTGTATCCCTCCAGTATAAGCTCCTGAGCCCTAAAGGCACTCAGGAATAAGAATACCTGTGATCAAGCAACCTTCAGACTGCAGCCACTCCCCACAGTGAGCCTCAAGGGAGCTCGGGCAATGAGCCACACAGAACACTGGCCCCAAATAGCTGAGATACATATGAAAGGGATGATTTCAGTAAGCCCAGACTCTTTGCATCTTCCCACACATAGAAAACCACTAAATTCCTTAACTTGAGATATCTAGTTTCCTTTAAATCACAATAATCTTTTGATGTTCAGACTAGCTGTCCTTTTTTGCAAAACTTCTATATAGCCTGGTTTCTCCCCTCACCTCATTGGAGCAGTTCTCCCAGGGTTACTTGAGATGTTGTCTCCCAGGCTTCAAGTCCTAGAAAGTCCCACCAAGTAAAGCAGAACTCTCAACTTTTAGGTTGTGACTATTTAAGTCGACACAGCATAAATAAATACTGTGTCTAAACTTCAGTATACCTTGTATTTCATATTCTTTCAATGCCATGCTCTACTTCCTGGGAAAACATCTGCCTGTTTTCTACAAAAAGCATCTCTACTCCAAGTGTTCACCCTTCTGACTCTGTAAAGACAATTTACTGACTGCCTTGATAGATCTTTTCTGGCTCTAATCCTTGCTGTCCCCAGTCTGGTCTGTCAGTTCACAATCCAGATGCCAGTACTGACATTCCAAGGAAGCTGGGATGAAGTTTGATATGCTTGTCTCATGATTTAAATAACTGTAAGGTGATAATCTCCAATTTTGATGGGGAGGAAGTAGAGGACAAGAAGAAAGAAGGTAGGAAGAGGACTGGAGGAACTGCTATGTATTTATTTAATAATGGTACTTGCAATTATTTTTGTGCTCTCACAGATGATGGGCTAGATAACTACATAAAAGTATTATTTTATTAATTTTTCATAACAGCCCTATGTGATAGATACTCTGCATTTGTTATTTTATAGATGAGGAAATGGAAGCTTGGCATTGCTAAATATCTTCCTCAATGTTCATCTCAACATATGTAGGCCATGAGGGATCAAGCCAGCATATAAACCCAGATGGTGTAACTAGACAAAAGACAAAAATAAGGTAAAATGAAACTAAAAATCAAATGTACCAACTTCTCAATTTTGTCTGAAACTGAACCTTTTAAGATTTATTAAATTAAATTTTTTTATTCATTTACTATTTTGATAGTTAATATTTCAAGTTAATATTAGCACACAGTTAAACTGTGCTAAGATATGTAAGTAGTTGAAAAGATGAATTATACATAGGTGTCCTTAAGAAACTTCTTATTTGATACAGGAAAAGAATAAATTAAGTGTGACGTTAAAATATTTAAAACACAGTAAATTAAATAAAATATACTAGTGAGTTACAAAGAGTAAATAAGAGGTGTGGAAACAGAGCACTGGACAAAAGCTGCTTTTCTAAGAATCTTTAAGAAGAAGAGAACAGCCTTGGGGTAGCATGGGGTCAAAGAATTGTGATTACCTTTTTTATTTTAGGATTTAAGAAAGTTGAATAAATATAATTTCAGGTAAAAGAGCAGACAAAGGGAGAGCCTGAGGATTAAACAGAAAAGGGAGGGAAAAATTCAGTCACTTCTCGTTCCATGACTTTATATAGACTGTTAACTATCTATAGTCATTGGTTCCTTCATGTGTTTTTCTTTGGCTGTTGATTTTCATCTCTTTGGATCTCAGGCTCCAAAAGTTGGGTGAATTAATCTCCTCAGTTCATGCTACAGAAGCATCACCCCTGGGTCTGCACAATGTCCTGCTCTTACTCAGGTACATCTTTAATCCCTCTTATCTTATGTCCCCCCAAGCCCCTCCTCTCCAGTATTGCAAAGCCAACAGCTTAAATCAATTTAACATACTTCATCATGTTGAGGCAAATGTATCTATATGTTGAAATTATGAAAACGAGATTATTTTACATATTTCACTTTTTCTTTTGTTGTCTTTATCATTTGTTTTCCCCTTAGCATTACAGCTGGAAAGTCAGTCTTGCATGTCGCTATATGTTCTCCTTTACTTATATCTCCTGCGTGAGCCTCCACGGTGTGTATTTCTCCCATTTTACCTTCAACTTTCCTAGTGATGGGACCAGAGTGACTCCAGGCCTTCAGCTCCACAAATATTACCACAAAGAACATCCTCTAATGTATCATCTATAACTCAAGGTGAGAATTTTCTTGGGAAAATAAATATAGAGAAAAGCTACTGAATTCCTCAAAAAAAAAAAAAAATACTAGCATTTAGACTTAGAAAACATTGACTATATAAATTAATTTATGGATAATTGATATTTTTATAATATTAACTCATCTCATCCAAGAGCATAAATTCTCCAAGTTAATTTTTTTCTATAAATGTTTACATATGTTTGATTCAGATTATGTTTAGGATGCTTCCTACTTTTTCTATTCCTCCTTAGTTTTGCATATAGTACCTAAGTTTTTATTATTTTTTAGTGGTTAGTCTGTTGTCAAAAAGTTCAATGCAACTGATTTATACACAGAAAATTTATTGAGCTCTCACTTCTTCAAATTAACTATTCTATTGATTTTTTTCCTGATAATCATATAATCTATAAATAAGAAATTTTCTCTTCCTTTTTAATACTTAAATGTCTTTTTTCTTTCATTATGGCTTGGACCTGGAATTCCAGTATTATAGTAAATCAGTGATAATGAACATTTTCTCTAGCCCTTGATTTTAAAAAGTGAGTACATCATTATTTCCTTCATTATATTCAATATTTGTCATAGATTTTTTTAAAATATAAAAAATTTACTAAGTTAAAAAAGTCTCCTTTTCTTCCTGGATTGCCAAGAATTTACATCTTAAGTAGCAAATATTTTTTTATATGTTGATTGAGATATTCATTAATTCTATTATTTAGACCAAGGTTTGACAAACATTTTCAGCAAAGGACTGGACAGTAAATATTTTAGGCTACAGACTACATACAGTTTCTGTCATATATTAATTGTTTTTTTCTTGTTTCATTATTTAGAACCCTTTAAAAATATTAAAGGACCATATGAAAAGCTACAGGCTGGGTTTAACCTATGGGCTGTAGTTTATCAATTCCTACTTTAGATTTTTAATGTGATAAATTATAAGGACAAACTGACACCAAAAATCCTTGAATACTGAAATTAACAGTACTTGATTATGTTATACTATTTTTAAATGATGTTTTAAATTTCATTAAATTATATTTTGTTTCTAGGTTCATAAGGGTAATAGACCTAAAATTATATTTTCTCATATTATATTTATGACTTTGAATCAGAATTCACAAGTCTAATATTAGATTGGACCATATGAAATCTCTACAAATAAAATGAATTATATAGCTTTCATACTTTTTTATAAAACAATATTAACTAGTTATTTATAACTTGACTGTATTAAACTATAAACCAAATGGGTCTAAAATTTAATAACAGGGGAATATTTTCATTAACACTGCAATCATTTAATACTTTTTGGTCTATTTGAGTTCCATATTTTTCTTAATCCAATTTTTGATATTTTAAATTTTTCTAAAAATTTATTCATGTGATCCAGTTTTCAGATTTGTTGGTGAATTTGAATGGTTTCTTGCTTTCCTTTTAATCTTTATGTTTCAGTGATGATTTTCTATTTCCATTCTGTAGTTTGTTTATTTGCATCTTTTCTCTTTTTACCCCCACCCTTTCTTTCTCTTATCAGATTTACCAGTCACCTTATTAATTTTTTTGATGAATATGATTTTGAATTTGTTAATATTCTCTATTCATTCTTATTTGTTCCTGCTCTTGCCTTTATTTCCTACCTTCTTCTTTGAGTTCAGTTTCTTGTTCTATTTCTACCTTCTTGATTTGAATATTTAGCTTACTAATCATACTTGACACCTGGCAAAAATATTTTAAACTATCAATATTCCTCCAAGTATGGCTTTAGCAGTTTATGTATATGTATATATGTATATACAAACACATATATGTATATACATATATCTATATATATATATATAGATACAGAAACTATATAATGCACAATATGAATATATATAAATATTATATATCTATACCAATATGCAATTACCTACCTATTACTTTTCATCACTAAATTGTAACTATCTTTATATTTCTTTTATATTTTTCTAGCTTTGCCAAAGATTATTTAGGAATATGTTATTTAGTTTAAAAACATATGAGTTTTTCTTAGCTGCTTTTTTATTTATCTCTAATTTCACTTCATTTTGGTAGAAGAATAAAGGACTGATCCTTTGGAATTTATTCTCTTGTGACCTAATACATAATCTATTTTTTTAATGTTAGATGTGTTATGGAAAAGAGTATGTATTTAATGTCCATGGAGTAAAGCAGGATAGATAGATAAAGAGAGAGAGAGACATACATACTAGCTTAAGGTTTTTCACTGTATTCTTTAAGTCTTCAATATTCATGTTTATTTTTGGTCTACTTGTGCTATCAGTTTCTAAAAAAGCAAAATGGCTATGTGAGGAGGCCTTACAAATAGCTGTGAAAGGAAGAGAAGTGAAAAGCAAAGGAGAAAAGGAAAGATATACTCATCTGAATGCAGAGTTCCAAAGAATAGTAAGGAGAGATAAGACAGACTTCTGTACAATGGGCTCCAGTTTCATCCATCTGATTAGAACTGATTCAATATTATAAAGTAATTAGCCTCCAACTAATAAAAATAAATGAAAAAAGAAAGAAAGAAAGAAAGACTTCCTCAGCAATCAATGCAAAGAAATAGAAGAAAACAATAGAATGGGAAAGACTAGAGATCTCTTTAAGATCATTAAAGATGCCAAGGGAACATTTCATGCAAAGATGGGCTCAACAAAGGACAGAAATGGTATGGACCTAACAGAAGCAGAAGATATTAAGAAGAGGTGGCAAGAATACATAGATGAACTGTACAAAAGAGATCTTCATGACCCAGATAATCATGATGGTGTGATCACTTGCCTAGAGCCAGACATCCTGGAATATGAAGTCAAGTGGGCCTTTGGAAGCATCATTACAAACAAAGCTAGTGGGGGTGATAGAATTCCAGTTGAGCTATTTCGTATCCTAAAAGATGATGCTGTGAAAGTGCTACACTCAATATGCCAGGAAATTTGGAAAACTCAGCAGTGGCCACAGGACTGGAAAAGGTCAGTTTTCATTCCAATCCCAAAGAAAGGTAATACCAAAGAATGCTGAAACTGCCAGACAATTGCACTCATCTCACACACTAGCAAAGTAATGCTCAAAATTCTCCAAACCAGGCTTCAGCAATATGTGAACTGTGAACTTTCAGACATTCAAGCTAGTTTTAGAAAAGGCAGAGGAACCAGAAATCAAATTGCTAACATCCGCTGGATCATGGAAAAAGCAAGAGGGTTCCAGAAAAACATCTCTATCTGCTTTATTGACTATGCCAAAGCCTTTGACTGTGTGGATCACAATAAACCGTAGAAAATTCTGAAAGAGATGGGAATACCAGACCACTTGACCTTCCTTTTGAGAAACCTGTATGCAGGTCAGGAAGCAACAGTGAGAACTGGACATGGACCAACAGACTTGTTCCAAATAGGAAAAAGAGTACATCAAGGCTGTATATTGTCACCCTGCTTATTTAACTTATATGCAGAGTACATCATGAGAAATGCTGGGTTGGATGAAGCACAAGCTGAAATCAAGATTGCCGGGAGGAATATCAATAACCTCAGATATGCAGATGACACCACTGTTATGGATGATAGTGAAGAAGAATTAAAGAGCGTCTTGATGAAAGTGAAAGAGGAGAGTGAAAAAGTTGACTTAAAGCTCAACATTCAGAAAACAAAGATCATGGCATTCCGGTCCCATCACTTCATGGAAAATAGATGAGGAAACAGTGGAAACAGTGTCAGACTTTATTTTTGGGGGCTCCAAAATCACTGCAGATGGTGCCTGCAGCCATGAAATTAAAAGACATTTACTCCTTGGAAGGAAAGCTATGACCAACCTAGACAGCATATTAAAAAGCAGAGACATTACTTTGCCAACAAAGGTCCATATAGTTTAGGCTATGGTTTTTCCAGTAGTCATGCATGGATGTGAGGGTTGGACTATAAAGAAAGCTGAGCGCCGAAGAATTGATGCTTTTGAACTGTGGTGTTGAAGAAGAATCTTGAGAGTCACTTAGACTGCAAGAAGATCCAACCAATCAATCCTAAAGGAAATCAGTCCTGAATATTCATTGGAAGGACTGATGTTGAAGCTGAACTCCAATACTTTGACCACCTGATGCAAAGAGCTGACTCATTTGAAAAAAGACATGAGTTTGAGTAAACTCCGGGAACTGGTGATGGACAGGGAGGCCTGGTGTGTTGCAGTTCGTGGGGTTGCCAGGAGTTGGACATGACTGAGAGACTGAACTGAACTGAAGAAAGGTATTCTAGAAACCAAAAACTAAAATTGCTCATTTATATTTGTCTTTCTGTGGTTTAGCTGTAGCTTTTATATATTTAGAGTCAATAGGATTAGATAGATATATGTTTATGATAGGTATATCATCTTGTCATATTGTATTTTTATAGAAATAATCCCCTTATCATATCTTTTTACATTAAAATCTATTTGATCAGGTTTCCCCAGTTTTCTTTCAGTTTTATTTACCAAGTATTTATCTCTGTATCCTTTTAATGTCATCCTGTTTGATGTTTTTAAGCAGATCTCCTATAAATAATACATAAATAATACATTAGTGAATTCTGCTTCTGAATGTCACAATTGCTATATATTATTTTTCATATTATCAGGCAAATTTTCTGACCAGTTTAATCTGTAAATCCTTAGGGACAAGTAAATTCCAACTGTAGACCAGTGTAGAAAGGGAAGTAGTAAAGGAACAAAAACCTAGACAATCCATATCTTTCCATCACCTCAGCAGGGGTTTTGTCCTCTCTAGCTATTAATTCATCAGAAACAACGTCAGCAGTCAGGGATGTTGCTGCCAATTTCTAGTAATAAAGAACAAACAACAATTATCCAAGGGCAATGGAGGTGGGGTGGGGAGGAAATTAAAAGCAAAATTTTATAAATATTTTCCTTAACCACCACAGTCAGTGACCTCCTGTGCCAATTTTCAGCCATTCACCATCCAAACACACACCAATTTAAGAATTATCCTTTGTCTGTTGTACCGAAAAAGAAATTGCCTAGCCTCTAGTCACAAATGGGCTTCCCGGGTGGCACTAGTGGTTAAAAACCACCTGCCAATGCAGCAGACAGAGAGACCTGTGATCCATCCCTGGGTTGGGAGGATCTTGGCATGGCATGGCAAAGGCCTCCAGCACTCTTGCCTGGAGAATCCCATGAACATGGACTCCATGTCTCTGGTGGGTGTCAGTCCATGGGGTGGCAAAGAGCTGGACATGACTGAGTGGCTAACACCCACACACACATGCATGTATATACATATTCTTGTTGCTGCCTATTGCACTGAATAGAATCTCCAGTACAATGTTGAATAGAAATAATAAGAGTGGACATTTTTGCCTTCTTCCTGATGTTTGGGATAGAGCATTCAGTTTTTCCTCATTAAGGTCAAGGACGTTTCCTGTTTCTTATTTGCTGATATATTTGTCAAATGCTTTTTTCTGCATCTAATAAGATGATCATACATATATGAATATGTGTGGACATGTAAATTGCAGTGATTAATTCTTAAATATGAAATAAAACCTGTATTTCTATAATAACTCCCATTTGACCATCATGTTTATTTTTCATATAAGCCCTTGGAATAGATTGCTAACAACTTACGAAATTTTGCATCTACTTTTGTGAGTTATGTGGGTTTATAGTTTCCTATTCTTGCCTTTTCGTGGATATCAGAAAAACACTGAGTTCATGGGATGAATTGTGCAGTATTCTCTCTGCCTAAGTTTCTGGAAGAATTAATGTAAAATTGTTATTGTTTCTTCCTTAAATATTTGGTCAAATTCATCAGTGAAACTGTTCAGGCTCCAGATTTCCTTTGTGGGAAAGTTTTAAACTATAAATCCAACATATTTAATAAATGTAGAGCTGTTCTGTTTAACCATTTCTTCCTGTGTGAGGAGAGATAAATTAGTAGTTTCGTTGTGGTCAAAATCTTGGTTTTCTCTGCCCACTGAAGCGGAATAGAAACCATGGAGGCAGAGTTTGGAGGAAATAGAAAGCTGGCTTTAATCTTCAGCTGGCAGAGGGGGAACACAGTAGGCTCCTGCCTCAAGAACTGTGTCCGCCTCCATGAGAAATCTGGGGGATTATATCGTTGAGGGCTCGCAGTAACGGGTAGGTGATGAGGAACAAAGGAGTAAAGATCTTGTACTCTTCTTCCTCTTGCACTGTCTCAAAAGCAGTCATAGGCTGGTGTCAGGTAGCCCAGTAGTTGGGTCTGGCAGTCCTGTCGCCTGGTGTTGCTGCTCAGTCGCTTAGTCATGTCCGACTCTTTGCCACCCAATGGACTGAAGCACGCCAGACTTCCCTGTCCTTCACCATCTTCCGGAGCTTGCTCAAACTCATGTCCATTGAGTCAGTGATGCCATCCAACCATCTCATCCTCTATTGTCCCCTTCTCCTCCTGCCTTCAATCTTTTCCAGCATCAGGGTCTTTTCTAATGAGTCAGATCTTTGCATCAGGTGACCAAATTATCGCAGCTTCAGCCTCATCATCAGTCCTTCCAATGAATACCCAGGATTGATTTCCTTTAGGATTGATTGGTTTGATCTCCTTGCTGTCCAAGGGACTCTGTGAAGAGTCTTCCCCAGCACCACAGTTCAAAAACATCAAGTAGCCTGGTAATCGGATCCATTATCTTTTGTGTATTTTACTGTGGCCTTCTTTCTATAATGCAAACAGAGACAAAGTAGGAGTGGTCTGTGAATAGAGGGCTAAAACAGTGAGCACCAGACAGAGGAAGTAATTAGCAGAGAGTCAAAGGATAAAAGGTACAAAATGTAGCACTTGCAGAGTGAGGGAGCAGAAAAGCAAATTTAGTTACAGGAACAGTTGAAGTTAAAAACTAGGAGTGATCAGGCCTGCTTACTGTATTCTTCATCTTCTGTGTTCTCAGGAAAGAAAAGAAAAACTCATTCCTCTTTTTTTCCTTTTCACAGCACCAGTTTGGGATGAACAAGTACACACTACTATATATAAAGGAGATAATCAACAAGAACCTAATATATAGCACAGGGGACTCTACTCAATATTCTTTAACAGCCTATTGAAAAAGAATCTGCAAAAGAATAGATATTAATATATGTATATGTATAACTGAATCACTTTGCTGTATACTTGAAGCTAACATAACAATGTAAATCAGCTATACTCCAATATTCAACATAAAATAAACATTTGCTTTTAAATTAAAAAAAAAAAAAGAAACCATTTCTTCCTGATAAGCCGTGATTGTTCATTCATGTCAATGAATTTCATCTAGATATCCAAATTTATTATCATTAAGTTGTTCATAATGTTTCTTTATTATTATTTGAACATCTGTAAGGTCTTCAGTACGTCTTCTGATATTCCTGATATGGGGAATTTGTGTCCTTCCCTTTTTCTGTTGATCGGTCTGGCTAGACATTTATCAATTTTGCTGATCCTCTCGAAGAACTAGTGTTTACTTTCATTGATTTTTTTTCTTTTTGTATGTGCTTTATTTTGTTGATTTCTGTTCTTAACATTTTATTTACTCTCCTGCTTACTTTGAATTTAATGTGCTCTTCTTTTTCTAGTATTTCAAGACAGAAGCTGAAGTCATTGATTTCAAATATTCCTTTTCTTCTAATACAGGCACTTAGCACTATGAATTTCTCTCTAAGCAGTGTTTTATCAGTAACTCAGAAATTTGGCAGCTTTGACAAAGAAGTGTTCTCATTTTCATTTAGATAAAAATATTATCTAGTTCCTGTTTCAATTTCTTCTATGACTCAAATCAAAAGTCTTTTAGTTTTCAAATGTTTGGAGATTTTTCTAGATATATTTTTTATTGATTTCTAGTTTAACTTCATTGTTCTTGCTTTAAGCCACTGAGTTTTGGGGTGATGTGTTATATAGTAAGTAGGTAATTGATAAAGAACTCATGACACTAGGCAAATGAGATACTTTATCAGCTGGGGTTCTATAAAGAAAACAGAAAGATATTTAATACAATAAATTATGTACATGCAAAAGCCTTAGAAAAGCAAAGGTCATAAAAGGCATCACTGACTTTCAGGAAATCTGAAAGTTGTAGACAAGGGCAAAGAGAATGATCAGACCTATCATCTGCCTATTGTTTGTCGTTCAGTCACTAAGTCCTGTCGGATCTTTGTGACCCCTGGACTGCAGCACGCCAGGCTTCCCTGTCCTTCACCATCTCCTGGAGCCTGTAGCAGATGTATTAGCAGAGATGATTAGCGTAGCTGTAGAGATGATTCGTATAGCTGACTACTCTTTTAAAGTGAGTTTAAGCAAGACTTTATATCTGATAAAGGGCTTCCCTGATAGCTCAGTTGGTAAAGAATCCGCCTGCAACGCAGGAGACCCTGGTTCAATTCCTGGGTTGGGAAGATCCCCTGGAGAAGGGAAAGGCTACCCACTCCAGTATTGGGCCTGGAGAATTCCATGAACTATATAATTCATAGGGTCACAAAGAGTCGGACACAACTGAATGACTTTCACTTATATCTGATAAAGTAAAAACAACAACAACAGCAAACAAACAAGGGAAACACCATGAATTTAAGAGGTTTAGAGCAGTTCTACTGTTTTGGGGAGCTAAATTCATTTCTGAAGTTATTATCTTTAAAAAGTCTTTAATCACCCTAAATTACTAAGAAAAGAATAGCACTATAATATTGAGTTAGGCTGGAAATGTCTTTTGAGGGTTCTTTTTTTAAAATCAAACACCATACATCTCCTGGATTACAGATGAAAATGAAATTTGATTTATGCAATAAACAAAATGACATCTGTAAATGAATCTAGGTTTGAATAATAAAAGGCATAAGCAAAATAATAATTTCTACAACAATTTAGATTTTTGATATAGACATACACTTTTTAAATTGAAGTATAGTTGATTTATTACAATATTGTGCTGGTTTCCAGTGATCTATTTTATATAAATATACATATATATATATGTATTTTTTTCAGATTATTTTCCCTTATAGGTAACTACAAAATATTAAGTGTAGTTGATATTAAGTGTAGTTCCCTCTGCTACACTGAATATACACTTAATAATTTATGCTATATATGCTATTTATGCTATATAGCAGATTCTTTTTAGTTACATATTTTATATATAGTAGTGTGTATATGTTAATTCAGTTCAGTTCAGTCGCTCAGTCGTGTCCGACTCTTTGCGACCCCCTGAATGGCAGCACACCAGGCCTCCCTGTCTATCACCAACTCCCAGAGTTTACTCAAACTCATGCCCATTAAGTCGGTGATGCCATCCAGCCATCTTACCCTATGTCATCCCCTTCTCCTCCTGCCCCCAATTCCTCCCAGCATCAGGGTCTTTTCCAATGAGTCAACTCTTCGCATGAGGTGGCCAAAGTACTGGAGTTTCAGCTTCAGCATCAGTCTTTCCAATGAACACCCAGGACTGATCTACTTTAGGATGGACTGGTTGGATCTCCTTGCAGGCCAAGGGAGTCTCAAGAGTCTTCAACACCACAGTTCAAAAGCATCATTTTTTTGGTGCTCAGCTTTCTTCACAGTCCAACTCTCACATCCATACATGACCTGTACAGCCTCCTAATTTACCCCTCTCTCCACTTTCCTCTTCAGTAACCACAAGTTGGTTTTCTATGTCTGTGAGTCTCTTTCTCTTTTGTAGATAAGTTCTATTTGTATCTTATGTGTACTGAATATGTACATAGTACACACAGAATATATATATATGCTTATAAGACAACATTACTTAGCCATATAAAAGAATGAAATAATGCCATTTGCAACAACATGGATGAACCTAGAGAAAAATCATACCAAGTTAAGTAAGCCAGACAGAGAAAAACAACTATCCATATGATATTGCTTATGTGTGAAATTTATACTTACACATTTTAAAGGTTTTGCTATTCAAAACTTTTTAAGATTTAAAGCATGTGATAGGTAGTTTTTATGAGACAAAACTTAGTTTTTTCAAAAGATTCCTACTACAAAATATAAAAATGAGAATAATGATGAACAATTGTTGAAGGCTTTTTATCCTTTTCCTGCAGTTAGGTTTGTGGTGCAAACTACTTTTGACAAAGTTTCTGGCCCTGAACCTCGGATCTGTGCCCTCAAAGATATAATGACAGATAACGATCAAATTAGTGTTCATAAATCTAGGTTTTAGACATGATACCAATTCCTGTCATTATTATTTATTCAAATTCTGATAGATAGTTTTACTTACATTTACTTCAAGCTGCCATGAGGTGATCATAGCCCCAGTCCTACTGACTGTTTAAACACAAAAGTGTGCATTTAATTCACAACTGAAAAAGAAAAGTTCTTTAAGTATTTTTCAAAATTGTTCTCTCAAAGTCAGTACTACACAATACCTAAACTGGAATGAGAAAAAGGAGATTTTATAGGAGAATTTCTCATAGAATATACACATGATGCTATGGAAAAAAGGGATTATTATGGAATTTTTGCTAGTTTTGTTTTCATTTTAATTTTCTGATGAAAGCATGTTGAATACCCAAGGGTATTTTACATATGCATTCACATAAAAATATTGTACATAATTTCAGGGGTTCATTAGCTTGGTTTGAAACTTAAGTTTGGTTCAGGGATTTTAGGTAAGGATTCTTCCTATTTTAGGCACTTTTAAATACACTTCTCAGAGCTGCACATGAACATTTTTGGCTCCCCATAATTTCCATTTGGTATAAGGTCATTAACCTATATTGAGAGATTCTGTTTATTTCTGTAAGAATGATCCAGGCACATAGTAATCTTTTGTTCAGCATCCTTTTCAGAAATGTCCTTGAGGGAGGTACTTTCTGATCTAAGGAACAATCCAGTATTGTGCTCCCAAATAACTGGTGTTTATCTTCAGATTCTGAATTGTGATTTTCTCTGGGAGTTTTCTCCTCAACTCACCATTATGAAATAGATAGACATTTTCGTAACATTCATCTTATGTATTTGACTTACTGCTGACTCCATTTTACATTAATTATTGTTTATCCTTTTTCAGATTTTCCTTATTGCTTCTCATTTGTGTTACAATAGTACATGTTTGTAAGATATCCTAAATCCTTAGAAATAAAAAAAAATTCACTTTAAACTATAAGTTGCTTTTGTATATTTAAGGAAAACGACTCAACAGATTAATTTTTCTTACTATAATAAGTACCAAATATAGTACATGTGGCATGTAGTAGTGGAGACTACACAAACCCCGGCATCCCTGGTGGCTCAGATGGTGAAAGAATCCACCTGCAATGCAGGAGACCTGGGTTCGATCCTTGGGTGGGGAAGATCCCCTGGAGGACAGCATGGCAACCCACTCCAGTGTTCTTGCCTAGAGAATCCCCATGGACAGAGGAGCCTGGCAGGCTGCAGTCTAGGGGGTTGCAAAGAGTCAGACACGACTGAGTGAGTAAGTACAGCAGCATCAGATGGACCTGAGTTCAAATACTGTCTCTGATACTTATAGTAATCTTGACAAAGCTATGTAACCTCTAGGGAGCATTGGTTTCCTAACCACTAAATGGAGAAAATAACTTTATTGAATATCTCCCATTTGCCACACATCATCTTAAGTTGTTTATATAAGGCATGCATTGTCTAATTATTTTGAAAACCTATGAGGAAATTATTATTCATTTTACAACTGTGGTAACTGAAGATCAGGATGATTAATAATGTTGCCCAAGATTAACACAGCTCAGAGGTAGTAGAGATTGAAATTCAAGTCCAATTTAACTATAAAATCACATATATAAATATATATATATATATATATTCTTTTAAAACATGCTGAGTTGTGAATACTAAACTTGTGAAAAATCTCTCTAGGGTAATAGAATATGCATCAGAGTTAATGATTAGGACCTACAACTCAGAAATTTATGCTCTAAATTCAGAGAATCTTCAACAGTTAAGGCCACCCCCTTTCTGATATTAACTCCCCATTGATATAAGATGAAGACTAAACACAGAAAATTGTGGACAATTTTATGAGAAGAAGCCATTCCATCTACCCATCTCCCATTTGAGTAGGTGGAATGCTTTTCCTTTTGAGAACCGATGAAGGAGACACAAAGAGAGCTTCATATAAATTGGGGATACCTGTAAAATGAAGGTCATACATTTTGTTTTCTGGTGTGGTATCTGTTTATCTACCAGACTCCTTGTTCTTTGTGCTACCAGACCATGGGTACTAAAAAAAAAAAAACCAAAAAACAAGTGATGAAGGTTTGCTGGCAAATCTGAGAGAAGTTGGAGAGAAAACAGTGTCATCTCAATGTTTGATCTCACAAGTGTCTCTGGTCTGAGAACTCACCGGGAGACACGGGGTCATGGTTGAATAGGAGACCATAGGAGTGTGTGCCAATAGCATATACTTTTCAGAAGAGTAAAGTATGAGGCTTCCATGAGGATGAAAATATATGACTTAATGTCAGAAGCGACTGCTGGTGGCCAAGCAAGCTGCATGCACGTATAGGGCCCCGCATGTCAACGTCAAGCCCACCTACCATGAAAAAGTTGAGGAGTTTACAGTAATTAAAAGGAGGACCAGAGTTTCGTCATGGGTGGTTAACCAAGGAAACTGGATAACAACCCCTCCCTTCCACTTAACTAACTTTTCCAGAAAGGAATACATTTTGGGGAGTGCAGGGTACAGATATAGGAACCATAATATCCTCCCCACACATACACACACTTCTAAACCTCCAAACCACTAAAGTATAACCACCCTGGCATGGAGTGAGTAGGAAAAAAATAGTGATTATTTAATGATAGAAATTTATAGAAAATAAAGTGTACAAGTGGACTGAGATGAAGTCATGAGAGAGAACTCCAAGGTGAACGTGTTCTCTGTAGGTGTTCAATGATCAACCTGTCAACTGTGGACAGATCACCCCATGCTGCAGACTCAGTGCAAGCTGTTAAAAAAAAAAAAAAAAGCCATTGTATATTTATGTATCAGTCTTGATGTGACTCAAATGCTTAGTTGGCTGCCTGTGGCATAAAAGGCAAAATAAACAATATTTTTTCTTTCTCATACTTGCTTCATTTTTCTAGATGATTTTACAAATCAAAAGTTTCAGGTGCAATTTATGAATTCAATATGTTCATTAAAAAATAGATAACAAATTTTTTGAAGAAACCCCACGCTTTTTGCATAGTGACTGTACCAATTTATATCCACAGCAATAATGCATAATGGTTCCCTTTTCTCCATATCCTCACCAAGATGTATTATGAAATCTTACTCAGTCATGAGAAAGAATGAAACTTTGTGGTTCATAACAACATGAATGGACCTGGAAGGCATAATCCTAAGTGAAATGTCAGACAGAGTAAGACAAATACTGCATGTTTTCACCTATATGTGGAATCTAAAAAATAAAACAAATGGATGGTCATAACAAAAATAAAAACATATTCATAGAGGGGAGGGTGAGAGAGACAAAATAGGTGAAGGGAATTAAGACATAAAAACCAATATAAAACAAATTACAAGGAAATAAAGTATAGCACAGGGAATACAGTGAATATTTATAACAATTTTGTATGGGGTATAATCTATAAAAATATCAAATTATTATGTTTTACACCTGCAACTAATATAATATAGCAAGTCAACTATACTTAAGTTAAAAAAAAGGTATAAATGTCTTCAGTATTTTTTACTTATATGTATGGAGTCAATAAATTCTTTTCAACAAATAAATAATGGAAGTCAAGTATGTACACATGGTTCCATTTGATAATCTTTAGGAAACTAGACTATAATCAGAAGTCATCTTAAATTCTAGCTATTTAAAGTTCAGAAAATTTTAGGATTGTGTAAAAAAAAAATTCTTTCTATCTGTCACTATTACAGCTAAATGTGGGCTAAATTCAGTAAGTTTAGAGTTAAGAACTATCCATAAGTGTCACAATACTAACCATTAACAGTAGAAGAGTACTCAATTTTTGACGTCTGCCTAAATATCAACATCCTTATAGAAATTAATTCTAATTCTACAACAATGCAAAAGGTTAGTTTTCAGTTGGAAAAATGATAAAAACAAGCAAAAATTCTGAAACACAGAATCATAAAAAAAGTTTTTTTTTAATCTCTGTCATTGCCAAGTTATTTGAAGTATAGCTGTTCTAGTAGTGATAGTAATATAGTAATGATAATATGTGGCTTATTCTAGCTGCTAAATATTCAAGGTTAGACACTTCCTTGTCTGTCTCTAAAGCTCCTGGTTTTTCACATCACACTGTTTCTCACAGAAATTGAAATGTTCAGTTGGTTCACTTTTCTTCATATCATTCTCAAGCTTCTACAACTAAATCTGAATTTCACAGGTGGTCACAAACATTCTTATTTAATTCTAAATTCTAATTAGGTCTTAAAACACCATTTTTAAAATAAAAAACAAGTTATTTTTCATCGACAGAAAGTGAAACATAATGGTGTTGACCCATACGCCAAGGTCCTAACTTGCTGAAAATTCATCCCAAGTGGCTTGCTGATGTGAATCAAATGTCCTAACTCCTAGGTATATGTTCTCTAGCAGTGTCTGACTACTTTCAAAGGCAGAGGTTTAGTAAAATATTCTTCTCCAGTCTAGGCTGATCTCAAAAGAACATTAAAAAAAAAAAGTCATTAATCCATTGATGAATCGATGCACAGTTGGGCCAGAGGAATAAAAGTTGTTAGTATTTGATGATCTGAGGGGAGCCTAAGGGTGGAAAACTATTTCTAGTCTGCAATATTAGAAAACACTCAGTCATTTAGAAAGTATTACTGTCTCTTCTTCAAGCAATTTTAGACTGTAAAATGTACCATAAATGTATTCATTTCTTGCTTTTGAACAGATCATACAATACCAGTAAAAACAAAGTACAGTGTAAAATATTGCTGGATATTGACAAACTACTTTGTAGATGGACCAAAAAAATTATTTATAAATAATTAATTATAGACCCAGTTAGAATCTTTTGGTAAAAAAAAAAATATTATACCTAAAGAAAGGTACCTACTCTTTAACATGTCAAATTCCAACCTTATTTCATAATCTTATTTCCATCTATAGGTAATAGATGTAGTAAAACTACAGTCTTCTGTATTTGGAAATTAAAGCTCTGTAGTATGTTTGAAATTCATACAGTAAAAAGGTAGTTATATATTTGATTACCAATTGAGAAAAGTCTTACTTTAGGCAACGGAATATTTTGCTTGTGATGGCATATTCTTTCATGTATGCATTTTTGCTGAAGAAATTTTATATAGACCTAAATCTATAAAGACCTAAAAATTATTATGGTTAATATAAATTCATTCCTAGATAAGATAGTTAAATGTAAATGCTGAAGAGGCAAAATACAAAGAGACAATTAAATAAGCCTATTTAGTTGCTTTATTGTAAACAACACATATGGCTATTGCTAGCAGATTTTCAGGCTCTTTATCTTACCTTTAGTATTGTTACGGTGAACCCGTCTTCCAAGCACAGCTTTTTTAGATTGAGAGGACACCAGGCACTTGTGGGCACACTGTTAAGTACACAAAACACTTTGCTTAATTTGAACAACCTAGGAAATGAAAAACAGAAAAGATACTGCTCTTTTGTGAGTCTTCAAGTAAGTCTCGGAATTTTATATTATTATCATAAAATTAAATATTTGAGTGGTCAAAATGCTGGGGATTAAAAAGGATTAAGTATGAGGTGACTAGGAACTAGAATATACTCCCAGCAGAAGCCAAGGGAAAAATAAAAACAGTAAAACAATGCTTTCGCTATCAAAAATAAACCAGAGGGTTCTTTCATGGATTCATTATATTTTGTGACCTGACACTGTCATCAGGAAGATTGATCAAATGCTCAACATATTTCTTAATTTATAATCCTACCACTTGGAAATTAACAAGAAATGAACAAAGTAAATTATTGAGATGGAGAACTAATAAGAGTATAAGGAATGACATGCTGGTAGGTGATACAGCTCCCCAGAAATATTTCAGAGTCTGTTCTGAACCAATAAAATTACAGTATTTGGCAATAATTCTGATCATTACCTGTGTTATGTATATATTTTCTTTATCTTCTAATCTTCCTATCCTATCCTTTTCTATTCTCTAGAGACAAAATGTAAGCTGCTCAAGTAATAATACTGACAAGCTAAGGTTGAAACACAGGAGGTGAACAAAAAATGTTAGTTGAAGGTGATGCCTGATAGGGAACATAAAGACATTTTTTAGTGGAATAATGATCAACATAAGTTTTCTGTTTTAGAAGTTAAAGTAAGAACTGTTTAACCAAGTGTTTGATGATTCTACACATGTCCAAGGTTTAGAGAAGCATTCTGTGAAAATGGGGTTATTCTAAAAAGACAGACTAGGCTTTGGTCAGTACATTTTACGTGACCATTTCAACCCAGAACATGTGTTGTAATGCTCAGGTGGTGTTAACTGAGCAGAACTCTATGCAGTTCATACACACACCCTTTCAATTAATACTTGTCCAGACCCCGTGCCAGGTACCAGGGCGATGAGTAAACGAAGGTCTTTCTCATGGCGTTTATAATGTAATAGAGGCAGACAAACTCAAAACAAATCTTCAGAAATACTCAACAGCTCAGATGGCAATAAGTGCAATCCAAAACAAGAAAGAAAGAAAGGATAAGGGGTTAGAGATTGGTAGTGGTGGTGAGGGCATCCTGGTTTTTATAGGGTGGTCATGGTAGACTTCTCCGATGAGATGACATTTGGGAAGAGAAAAGAAATCACCAAGTAAGGCAGTGGATACTGAAAATGTAGAACATTAGAGCCAGAGGACAAGAGAAAATACAGATTCTGAGATAAAGTATATTGGCCTGTTGGAGAAGGAGCGAGGAGTTGCCAGTGGGAGGAGTGATGCGAGTGAAGCTAGTTGATGGGGCGGTATGGAAAGTGAGTTTCTAACGGCGCCGAGGGCTGGGAAGATCTAGAAGCAATGTGCAGGCCTTTGTGGAGATCTTGGCTTTAATTGCACATGAAATGATAAGCGTTGGATGGTTTTGCACAGAAGACTCACAATATGCACTACTTCTTAAAAGAATTACTATAGTTCTGTGTTGAGAAGAGGACTTCCCTGATAGCTCAATTGGTAAAGAACCTGCCTTCAATTAGGGAGACTTGGGTTCGACCTCTGGATTGGGAAGATCCCCCGGAGAAGGGAAAGGCTACCCACTCCAGTATTCTGGCCTAGAGAATTCCATGGATTGGCTAGTCCATGGGGTCACAAAGAATTGGAAAATATAGCTGTGCAAAGATGAAGGTGAAAAGACCACTGAGGAGACAGGCAAGAGTCCAGCTGAGGGAAAACGGTCATTCGTTCCCGGTGGGTAAGTTGTAGCAGTGGAGGTGGTGAGAGGTGGTGCAGTTTTGAAGGGTGAGCTGATAGGATACAATGAGAGATTAAATGCGGGATGTGAAAGACAGAGAAAGTTAAGGATGAGTCTGAGATTTTTTTGCCTAAAAACTGGAAGAAAGAAGTAACCTTTCACTGAAATGGAAAAGGAGAATAGGACTTGAGGCATAGAACTGGGAATCAGAGATTTCGGATTTGAGATTATCAGATTTAAGGTGCTTATTAAACATCCAAAAAGAAACACTGACAAGACAGTGAGATACAGAGCAAGAATTAAATGACAGTAATGTAGATGACAGTGTCAGATATTTGCTACATGCTGGGAAGACAAAAGAAAAAAAAATACACAATAAATAGCTCAAAATATTACAATGCAATTAAAATATATAATAAAATCAAATAAACATTCAATCCCCTCAGTTCATGATATCAAAATATTCAAATAAACACTGTCAAGTTTTTTGAAAAGAACTTCCATGACTTGTAAGAGTACTTTGTACTGTATTCAAAATGTAAACGTCAACCTCCCAAAATTAAGGAGGTTAAGAATCTCTACTTTAAAAAGTAAAAATAAAAAATTCTTAATCTTGAAATGATCAGGTCACTAGCTTTTCTAACTCCTTAGTTTAAGATATCACCTAAATGAATATGCTGCTTTATGAGTTGATAATGCATAAACCAAATTAAACCTTGAAGTCAGAAATTGTTCCCCCTTTTGGGAACATGTATGGGATTTTACCTGAAATTTTTCAGAAAGTCAGGTAGCTCCACAAAATTCAACTGAGGGCAATTAAAGGAAAATGTTTCTGTTATACTTGAAAGAACTTAATATTAGAACTACCATGAAAGCCTCTCCAAAGTTCTATTGAATAATATTTATCGAAAAGGGATTCCAATTTTTTCCTTAAAAGAAACATGCTAAAATAATTATGGGGGTATCCCTGAGATTTCTTTGCTACTGAAAAGGAAGAGAAAATTTAAGAAAGAAATATCAAGTTGCTGGCCCTCTGCACAAACAATCAAGTATGTCAGAAAGAGCCAAGAACATGGAAACAGGGTCATTTTAAAATAAAGGATTCTTTTTGAAAATAGGATTAGAAAATTGATTTAAATAGATTAAGGATGGAAGTTTAAAAAACTTTAACATGTAGAATAAGCAACGTGAATTTCCTGTTAAAGTTATGAACAAGCCCTTAGCAACCACTGAAATCAATACAAAGAGAAATGAGCCATCTCTGTTTCCTGATGTGAATATTTTCCCCTAAATACTCCAATGCAATTGCCAATACTTGTTTAGCTACAGACAGTAACATAAGTTAATTGTCTGTTAGTGTGTCTTTCGTTCATGCTTGCATACATAGATAGGTTTTTTTCTTAGAACTGTCTATACTTTATCTTCAGGAAAAGGTTTAGAAAGCAACTGTACTCCAATAAAAATTCATTTTAAAAAACATAGAGTAAGAAAATAAAGAAAACAACTTAGCATTAACTAGGAACAAATAGATTGTTCCTAGTTGGATAAAATGTATAACTCATTCTCTGCCCAAAAAAGCAAGCATGCCAACATGTTATATATAATGATTCATTTTAGGGCTCACTTCACATAAATCTCCCCATGTGCTCCTGTAATATAAGCACAGGCCTCTATTGAGTCAGATGGACACAAACTTTGACATCATTTTGAGTAGCCCAATGAAATTCCATTGCTTCCTAAAGGTGAATGCGTGCTTTGCTCAGTCGTTTCAGTCGTGTCTGACTATTTGTGACCCACGGACAGAGGAGCCTCGTGGGCTACAGTAGCCCCCACCAGGCTCCTCTGTCCATGGGATTCTCCAGGCAAGAATACTGGAGTGAGTTGCCATGCCCTCCTCCAAAGGATCTTCCCGACCCAGGAATTGAACCCATACCTCCGGTGTCTCCTGCATTGCAGGCAGATTCTTTACCCACTGAGCCACCTGGGAAGCCCAAAGGCGATGAATACCCCATTATTTATCACACGGAATATATGGTGGTGGTTTAGTTGCCAAGTCGTGTCTGACTGTTTGCAACTTCTTGGACTGAAGCCTGCCAGGCTCCTCTGTCCATAATATTTTCCAGGTAAGAATACTGGAGTGAGTTGCCATGCCCTCTTCCAAAGGATCTTCCCAACCCAGGGATCAAACCCATACCTCTGGCGTCTCCTGCATTGCAGGCAGGCTCTTTACCCACTGAGCCACCTGGGAAGCCCAAAGGTGATGAATACCCCATTATTTGCCACGCAGGAGTAGATGGTGGTGGTTTAGTCGCCAAGTCATGTCTGACTCTTTGGGACTTCTTGGACTGTAGCCTGCCAGGCTCCTCTGGCCATAGGATTTTCCAGGTAAGAATACTGGAGTGGGTTGCCATTTCCTTCTGCAGGGGATCTTCTCCACCCAGATATGGAATTCATATTCTACATTGCAGGCAGAATCTTTGCCCACTAGGCTACCAGGGAATCATGCAGGAATAGATACATATTTGTGTATCTAGTGGATGAACACACTTCACAAATTCTTTTGAGACCCACAAGAAAGTGCTCTTGGAAAAATCTCTGAAAGTCACAATTATGAAAGAAATGCCTATATATTTTCCATCTCATCTTTGTCAGGAGTTAATCTAAGCAGAGCTCTACAAAATTTTAGTTGGAAATAGGAATGTTGTATTGTTTTCTATAATTATATCATTACTTTGCCTAGATACGTGAAAAAATTTTGCTAACTCATCACACTCTGAATTTGCTTTTCTGATCTCCACCTTAACTAAGCAGCATCATAGAATCACTCTAGATGGAAGTAGTATTTTGTAGTTGCGAGAGGTTAGATAGAGTATCATTTTCACATGTATAATCATTTAGGAGAATCCCCTCACTGTCTTATAATCTGCAGGTTGGCATATGATAGAAATATGATGTATGAAGCATAACTACTAGTTTGTAAATAGCAACACTGTTGAATTTTTCAAAATGACTGGACTTGAAGAGTTGACTTCAAATTGAGTGAGATGTTTATCTTTGCCAAACAACAATTTGACGAAAAAAAAAAAAAAAAAACTGAAAGGAGGGTGGGTAGAGTGCAGAAAACAGGTGTTTACTTTCCCCATTTGATGCCCTAATAAATATTTTGTTGTAAGGATAATGATGAACTCAGCAAACTTTCAATATTCAGTCACTGATCCAGCCATTTTAAGTAATGGTTCTGAGTTATTTTAAGATGTGAGGAAGTGTTCATCTGATTATGAGAAATTGTTCTTCTTGGAAGAGTTGGCTTCATTAATAATCATTTTGGAAACAAACATCTTGGCTTCAACGGCATTAAAAAATTATTTTAACACATTTGAAAAGGCTTTTACTTGCAACTGTAGATGGCTGGTGTAAGGATGAGAAATCACTCTCAGCATATCATATTCTGTCATCCTATGCCAACCACACAGCCTCTGTTTTCATTCCTTTTTATTGCTTACTCTACCTCAGTAGTCTTTAAACCCTGCTAATTTTGAAAACCAATGAGTATCAGGAGGTCAAGGACTCTCCTGCTGATTTAAGTGAGAGAGAGCATGGAGAGATGTGAAGTTAGGTGGTGTCAGTGACCAGAATAAACTTCTAGAGAGTGCAGAAATGAGTGAACATCTGACAGAGAGACCTGAGTGGTCCAGAAGAATAGACATACAAGGGTATTCAGATGTGATATAAACCCCTAGTCCCAAGAAAACAATCAGTGTTTTTGAAGTTAAAACCATCACTCCTGGCATTGTTTGAAAATCTGAACTTACTCTCTGCCAGTTGTCATCTGCTTTTTATTTATTTTTTGTTATCTGCTTTTTAAATTACAGTATGGCTGTCCCTATATCTCCTCTCAGTCCTTTTCATTTCTCTTCTCCCTCAGTTCTCATCCACATGCTGAACTAAACCAAAAATTATTTCCTTTCCTCCCCATTTTTTCTTTGAGATCTATTAATAATGCAGATTTTAATGTGTATATCTTACATATTTCAGAGACAGCAACAAAAGCAAAGGAAGCAACATCAATGGCTCCCCCTTATGAGCCATTGTAACTAGCTGTGATAACTTCTTCTAAAGAGATGGTAAAGCTGATTTTTCCAGGATGTGTTTAGCCATGTCATCTGCATGGATGATATAATTGAGAACTGTCTTGTCATTTTTTCATTTCACTTTCTTTTCTCTGCCTTGAAAATATTTTAAACTTCCCTGTAGTGAAATTTTTTTCATGGACTCTACTTTTGGGGTTGTATTGGAAAGTTTTTTTTCCCACTTTGAGATTATACAGAACTTCTCCCACAGTGGATCCTAGTACTTACGTGGTTTCATTTTTTGTTCTTTAAATCATTGCCCCATCATGATTTTTTATTTTGTTGTAAGATGTGCTGTAAGGATCCAACATGACAATTTTTCTCCAGGTGGCTATTTAGTTGTCTTATTGAATAAAACATTCACTTCCACAATTTTCTCAGTGATGTTTTACATTGTGCTTGTATGGAGGATTCTTATTTTCCTATTTTAAATATCAATAAGTGGAACATATGACCCAAGGTTAACCCTTTATGTTCCTCTTACTACAAACAAAAGTGACACCATTAAACCCATATTAATTTAAAGATCTATGGAGAACACTATCTATTAACATTTCCCATATACCAGATATTGTGCCATGTGCTCTAAATGAGCTATGTCATATATTTCTGATGGCCACGAGGGAGATTCAGTTCACAGGTAAGAAGACTGACACCTAGTGAAGTAAAGAAATTTCAAAAATCAGCCACTGATAAGTAATAAAATTAAGATTTAAATAAAAGTCTGAGTTTAAAAACTTTGCTTTAGCTGCTGCTTTAAAAAGGATGTTTTCCATTCACTTTGGTATTTCCCTGAGTCTAACTATTCTCCAACTATAACAATAAAGATTAATTTGTAATCATGTATCAAATTTATATTATCCTCAGATTGGAAAAATTGTCAATTTATAGTCTACCATTTTTTAAATGTGGTATATATATATATAGATATGTATAATGGACTTCATGTTGGAATGGAAATGACAAACAGTCTGTTCTTTGTGTCTGTGAGTCTGCTTTTGTTTTATAAATAAGTTCATTTGTGTCATATTTTAGACTCCACATACAAGTGATATCATATGGTATTTGTCTCCCTCTTTCTGACTTACTTCACTTAGTAGGATAATCTCTAGGTCCATGTTGTTGCAAATGGCACTATTTCATTCATTTTTATGACTGAATAATATTCCATTGTATATATGTATATATATGTACTCACGTACCACATATTCTTTATCCCAAAATAGTATGTAAAGTAAGAAATAAATCTTATTAGATAAATACAAAATCATTTGTAAGTTATTAATGTTCCATTTATTATTCAAACTTTGTCAGCCCATTAATGGAACGTCAAAAGGTGGGCAATAACAGATTTACTTGTCTTTCATTTTCTTTTATTAATTGTCAATAATATAAAAACAATGATCTTATTTTCATTTAAAGATTTTTAATTATGAAGATGTATTTATCTGTAGGGAATTATTTGATGTAATAATTTGTTATTTTAACTTATAAACATTCCTATTTACATATATGGTATATGGACTGGTCTTACATATATGGTATATGATGTATAAGGATGGGTTTTTTTCTTTTCCCACTAAATAGTTCAAATTAGTTTTCCAACTAATTTCCCACCCACGGTTTAGGTGATATGGGCAAGGTCTTCATACGGAACAATCTAGTTGGAGTAATTTTTACTAGCTTATTGTACTGGCCATTTTACCCTTCTGAGAAGATTTCCTGTTATAAAAAAGAAAAGATTTTTGGGCCTGGTAAAGTTCTACTTGGTAACGTCTCAAGCATCATCATGAATTGATGTTGATACATTAGGTAGTCTAAGAAAGAGGTCATACGAGGCAGGAGCTCTGCCACACATTTACCAGAGGTGGCTTCCCCAAAACAGCCTTTAATTCTCACCTAAATAATCTGTCAGCAGGAGCTGTAACTGTGATTTGTGTGGATGGATGTCTTGTACGCTCTTGACCATATTCAAGTAACTCATTCAAACAAATCATATTAACCGTATGTCAAACCCTAACTGTGCAGTGTTCAGGTTGGGTCCAACATGGCATTATTCAATGACAGTCCAGTGTTCTTTACTTGAGACATTAGAGTTGTATGGTGGGGTCAACCAGACTTCTGAAACCAGTTATGGTAACATACTCTGATTAGGGAGAAAGTGCATATGATGGTAGAGGACCAGATAAAGGACTCGTGGACACCAGGAAGTTCAGTAACTTCTAAGACAGGCTGATAATTTGAGCTAATGACTATCAGATGACATTGTTTACAAATCTTGACAAAATCCTGATTTCTGAGTGTTCAGAGCACAACTAATTCACAGCTAAACTTCTGGTGCATTTCTTTTCTTCAACAGTTCCTTAGATACTTGCTAAGTTTTGATGGTTTTTTGCTTACACTGGACCTCCAAAAAATCTCAGCATCTCTGTGGTGCCCGAACTAGAACCTCACTGTCTACTGTCCATTACATTAATGTGATGCCTCAGACCAGTTAGTAGATTTTCGATCTTCAAATACATAGAGCATTTCTTTAGTGGTTATACTAAGAGTTTCCTTTTTTAACTAAATCACATCTCAGTCCAAATGAAGGCAATCCTATTCTTGATTACTGTTTCAAAACCCATTACCTGGGGAAAGAGAAAGGAAATTTTACCATCAAAGAACTTATGTTTGTCCTGATGGCCCTATGGTGAGAAGCCATTGAGATTTACAGTAGATATCTGAATTTACTGCAAGGATCTTTAATTCATGGAGCTATTCAATGGTTCCATAAGCAAGTATATGTCTCCATGCTCTCTTGTCACCTGGTAGAGGAGAGGACTGCACTTTTTTTAAATTGTGTGTTATTTCCCAAATTGTGTTATCATTCTCCAAGGCTGAATTCAAGAAACAAAATAGAATAAGCAACTGGATTTCTTTTATTCAGGAACATAATCATAAACTACCTAAACATGAAACTGAATGAATTCTGAATGTATTTAAACCTTATTGTATCTTCAGTCCAAGAAAGAAAAGGTGGAGGGGGGATGTGTTTATATCAGACTGTCTTCCATTTTAGCTAGCCAGAGTATTGGGGTAATCCATTCTCAAATGTTGCCATAATGGCTTACATTTTAATGTGTACCCGGGCAATGTAGAAGGAAAATAGGAAAGTCATCCCATGTACCAGCACTGTTCAATAGAATAGTGCTGAGATGATGGGCATGTTCTTTATCTGTATTCAATATGGTAGCCACTAGCCAAATGTGGCTATTGGGCATTTGAAATATAGCTAGTGTAACTGAGAAACAAATGTTTAATTTTATTTAAATGCAATTAGGTTTGTATTCAACTGGTCACATGTAGTTAGTGGTTACCATATTAGACAGCACAGCTATTGACACAGAAACAGCAATACTCCAGTCTGAAGTTTGGTTCAGAAAGATACACATCAGAGATACCACAGATTTGAGTTTGAAGAATTTCAAACTCTTACTCTATCTTCTAATTTCCAGTAGAGAACTCATCCTTATGTTGCAATTTCAACATTACTCTTCATTTCTAGTTAATGATTTATAGCACCCAGACTGTACTTCCCCAGTGGAGTGTAAAAGCTCCCAAAGAAAAATAATATGGTGTTAAGATGTACCTCTAATGTACTGTAATCCACCTTAGACATTTAAATATTTATTATAATAATTTGCTTGAGAAGAACATGATGTATGCTTTTAACAGATAAGGATAATTTAGACCAGTAAAATGTCTAAAGGTGCACATTATTAAAATAGAGAAATGATTTATAGTGCAGACTGCATACTCTTTCTTTCTGAAGTCTGTGTATGTGTGTGTGTGTGTGCTTATTAACTGTGTGGATTCAAGGCAGCAGACACACACTTTCCGGAGAACACCAGATTTTTATCTTTTACTTAGTTTTGGCAAACCTACATGACTATATTTGTGCTTCAAGTGACCACTAAATAGATCAGAGCTTTACACCAGCAGACTTCTGAAATGGCCTTGAACAAATCAGGAAAACACCATAAGTGAAATTAATGAAATAAATGGTAGCTGTAAAATCTTTTTATTATAATTCAAATTGTAACTTGTGACCTCTCCTAGTCATTTATCTATGACAAACAGTTTAAAAAAAGGGGGGGGGGGCGTATATGTCACACATCCTTTTCAAACCACATGACAATGTCTTCTGCACACTGCTGTCTTCTCCCTCCCACTCTCAGGACTGTCTGGAGTGCTTCACTGTGATTAACTTCTCAAAACACCTGCGCCACTGTCCTCCCATCTATTATCATTGTGATTGTCATATAGGCAAAATCCTACTTCTCTTTACTGCCCTCTGCCATGATTTCTCATAACTGCACCAAAAAACAAAAGTTACAGACTCAGCACAGGTTTCATGCTAACCAGAGGGAATTTTAATATGAAATAGTGATATGTGAGATGGACAGGAAACCCAAGCCCAGATGCTAATGTTCAAGAAAATGTGTTATAACCTTTAAAAGATCCTGTATGGGCCAACTCTCTTGTCAGCCTCATTTTCATCTAAAATACATTCCTTATCTTTCCAGAGATACTGGTTCTTTAAAAAATTCATCCCTAAATTCAGGGTTGCTCTCAGGTTCTAAAGTCTGTTTTCTTTCTTCGATAGGGCAACCCTCAGGTCTCAATAATCTTCAAGGTTACATTTACTTTCTCATGTCCAAGATGCTTGGAATAGTCCAGGATGGCCTTTTGTTTTCCAAATCAGGGTCCCTCTGACTCTACCTCAAGCCTGACTGACCTTCCTTGTTTTACTGGGACAGATCTCATTCTTTTATGGGGTATTTTCCCCCACTCTTGTTTCCTGAGTGAAAATGAAAAAAGCAAATCTCTATACTTGACAGTATTTTTTTTTTTTCCAATAGTTTTATGGTTTGGTTTCCTGGAATTTCCTGCTCATCCTCAAATCCATTCTAATTCACAACTAGAGAAGAGAAATGAACCATGGGATGCTAAAGAAACAAACAAAAGTCTGATAGCAATAACAAGTGACAGATCTTCTTAGAGAAAAAGACAGAGGAGCAATGAGAAACACATAGATGTCTGCCAGGATTTTTGGCAAAAAGCGAACTACAGCTTACACATAGTATCAAGTCATTAGGTAGTTAGAATAGGAAAAAGGAGGCCAAAATCCCGGTGGCTAAAAGACAAAGGGAAAAGCCCAGAAAAATGGAGCAAAAGAAAATCCGCTCACTCCATAAGGAGCCCCAGGTGAAACAAACATGCCCTCTTCCTGCTAGCCCACATTTGCATAGGGCAGCTCAAGGGAGAGGAGACAAAATGTATAAAAAGAGGGAGCCAGGACAGATTGAGACCTTTTCTTTGGGGTCAGCGCGCCCTCACGCCTTGAGGGTATACAGTACTTCGTTTACTGAATAAAACTCTGAGCTGTAACTGAGCTGTAACACTGGTCCTCTGTTTCAAATTTTGTTGTGCTGAAACAGAACGGAGGAAAGTACACACTTTGCTGACAAAGTCAAGGGAAGGGGGAGAAAGAATGTTTTCATACTGTAGCACAGAATTGATATAAAATAATTACCCTGAGTCATCAAGTCAATGCTTAGCTACATTTAATCAACTGTCTATATTAAGGCAGGGAAGAACATAATAAAAATTTTAAAGCTATCTGTATATATTTTATATTCTTATGTCTAACCTACATTCTGAATAATTTGGTTGTTTCTGAATTAATTCATGTGATTATATCACAATGCTAGCTGGGTAACTTCTGAACTCGCTAAATGTTGTCATTTTCCTACTCTGACTCATGCTGACATTCAGTTATGGAGTGTAACGGATGGTCCTTTTAAGAAGTAGGATTCGCTTATTTTTCTTGAAATGCGTTAGTCTGCTAAGCTGCTATTTAGCAGACAATTGCTAAACACAATTCAATTTCAAAATCCTATCAGTAACTTGTAAATTTAGAATTGGTAAATTTTTGCTAGTTTAATATCTTTCTATCAAGTTGGTTTTAGTTTAATTCTGTAGTTGAGTCCTCCAGTTCTGGACTTCAGTAATATAACAAACATCATATCATTTATCATACTCTCAGTCTGCTCTATACTATACACATAACTGAAGTGAAAAGCAGCTATTGGCAGTAATGTCTTCTGGTGTGTTATAAAACAGACTACTAGCTATATCTTAATCCTGCCACTAATTATCTGACCTGGCAATTATTTAGTTTCCCTGTGTCTCTGCTTGCTTAACTGGAAAAATAGCAAATTTACTCTCAGTCTTGATGTTGATATTAAAATATATACTGAAGAGCTGCTTTTAAAATTGACAGAAAATAGATGATCATTTTTTATTATTTTTCATAGTCACAGGATTATAACTGTGATGTAATGAGGAGAAAAGTTCCCCTATCATTTTCCTACCCCAATTATTTTCTCATTATAGGGATGTGCTAAAATATGGCTTTGGAAACCTGATTGATGATTTTGGACTTGGCTTTGGAAACCTGATTGATGATTTTGAACTTATTCTTTTAGAGAAGTACTACAGTAACTGCTGAAAGCATTATTAGGATTGTCTAATCTGTATGGAAGTTTTCCCTGATAGGTCAGTTGGTAAAGAATCTGCCTGCAAACAGGAGACCCTGGTTTGATTCCTGTGTCAGGAAGATCTGCTGGAGAAGGGGTAGGCTAACCACTCCACTATTCTTGGGCTTCCTTTATGGCTCAGCTGGTGAAAAAGCTGCCTGCAATGCCAGAGACCTGCATTCAATCCCTGGGTTGGGAAGATTCCCTGGTGAAGGGAATGATTACCCACTCCAGGTATCCTGGCCTGGAAAATTCCATGGACTGTATAGTCCATGGGATCACAAAGAGTCAGACACGACTGAGTGACTTTCACTTTCTTCTTTCAATGTGTATGAAATAATAGAAAAGAATACCCCATGTACACTAAAGAGAGAATTTTCCCTGAGTCTATTTTATTTTTTTGTATATGTATGAAGAGGGGCATAGTAACGATACTGAAGGACAGAGAATTACTATTTGGCAATAATTCTGCCATTTATGTAATAAAAAATGCAGCATCCTTATTTCTCATTAGCAAAACATCAAGGGCTCTGGATATTGTGAAAGTTTCCCTTTAAGTTATGATAGGAGCCCAGAACAGTGCTGTATGGACTCCTCTCTGTTAGCACAGAAAGGTGAGTTGTATTTGATTTGCAGTTTTATTATTATCAACTCATGCATTTTTTTCCTGTGCATTGTTGGTCTTTAATCTCTTCATTAATTCTGCTCAAAGGTATTGAGAAAGACTTTGAGTTTGAGGGAGTATAATATCTGAGTCTTAGAGAATAAATTGTATTTTAAAAGAACAGTGAAAAGATGGTATCTAGTTATATATTTTAGAATTATATAAAACTACATAGAATATATATTAAATATTCTAGTTGATATATAAAAGAGCAGAAATAAATAGCATGTTTATGGAAACTTGAGAGATTCAGTGGGTTTGGAAATTCAGCAGGCTTATGAAGAAATATTGTGAGCGATAGACTGTAAAGGTGTACTGAGGGAGAAGATAAGATTGTGGAAGTATTCCGCATGCCCTATTTATTTTGGATTTTACTTTATGTGTAGTGGAGAAATATTGGCACTTTTAATTGTGGAAGCAAGATTTGTATGTGACAAGCAGTTTGTATTTTAACAATTTAATCCATGCCTGACTGGATGAAGATATGGAAGAGATATAACTGTCTGAGGAAATAGAGACTCAGTTGATTGCTCTTGGTTAATGGAGAAAGAATAGATGTTTAAGTGTCTTAGAGGGAAATGATCCATAGAACTTGTTGACATGCTAAACATAAGGTAAAAGAGAAAATACAATAAAAATGACTCTGGAACATAATAGGTCACATAGCTGAGAGAAATGGTGATATCACTTATTGGGATGAAAAATCCAGAAACAAGAGTATGTTGTCAGTGGTTCTTGGGTTGTGTTCAAGTGTATCCATTTAGTATGAAGTCTGACTTTTTTAAAAAAGTGAAACTGTTCTAGATGCTGAAGACAAGAACCATAGTGCTCTTGGAGGTGAAACCATAAACAGTAGAGACATTGCTTTCAGAGTAAAGAAGTTCAGGGTGTCAGTAGGCTCATAAATATTAAATTCATCAATTTATTTATTAGGCAATTAGCATGAGATAGGCTGGGGATGGAGTAATCCTTTTTCCTAGGCAAAAATCTTTGAATTTCCCACCTTTGAGCCTCTTCCTCAAAGTATGGCCACTTGAGTAGTGGCAAGAGCAATTTGGAACTTGCTCATGTTACATGTTTAGATCCCACCCATTACCTACTAAATCAGGAATTCTGGCATTTGGGGGCCAGAATCTATGATTTAAGAATATCACCTGGTGATTCTGATTCACTCCAAAGGGGCTCAATCTTGATTGCACATTAGAATCATCTGGGGATTATTAAAATATACTGTCTCCTGGACCACACTCAGTGATTTGACTGTAGAAAAGTGTGTGACCTGGGCATCAAGACCGGGAATTTTGAAAGTTCCCCAGGTAATACTAATGTGCAGCCAGGGCTGAGAAGTGCAGTTCTGAAGAGTGATGAAAAAGGAATCCTAAGAGGAGTGTAACTCAAACTTTAAAGTGCAAACCAACCATCTAGGTTACTCTTAAAAGTACAGATTCTGATGCAAGTCTGGGGTGCAGCCTGAGAGTCTGCATTGCTAGTCTGCTTCTCTGTAAGCAGTGTGTGACCACAGACCACGCTTCAAGGAGCAAAGATCTAGAGCAGATTTGCCAGACATATACGATACATCTTCCACAGTTTGAACAACGGATTAGCTGGGGGTGACTAGTTTCGCGTAAGGATTGGTTGCTCAGGAAAAGATATCAGAAGTGGAAGTAGAAGACAGTAAAGTTTGCAAACATGTTCAGTTTTTACAGTGTTTTTAGATCAATGCCAAAACACGAGTACTTTAAAAAAAAAATGTTGTCTTTGTTGTTCATTTATTAAGTCATGTCTGACCCTTTGCGACCCCACGGGCTGCAGCATGCCAGGCTCCTCTGTCCTTCATTGTCTCCCTGAGATTACTCAAATTCACGTCCATTGAGTCAGTGATGCTACCTAACCATCTCATCCTTTATTGTCCCTTTCTTCTCCTGCCCTCAATCTTACCCAGAATCAGAGTCTTTTCCAATGAGTGAGCTCTTTATATCAGGTGACCAAAATAATGGAGCTTCACCATCAGTCCTTCCAGCAAATATCCAGGGTTGATTTCCTTTAGGATTGACTGGTTTGATCTCCTTTGCAGTCCAAGGGACTCTTAAGAGTCTTCTCCAGCATTTTTTAAAAAAGACTGGTCTTTAAATAAAACTATCGGACCAAGTGAAAGAGGTCAAAATCAAATTTTTGCAAGTTGGCATCAAGAGAATCATTGGGTTATCATATTTTTGCCATGTTTTCCTGGAGACGATGTGAGTTTAAGTTTCTAGTATAACTTTGATTGTCCTACTAAATGTCATTCTCGAAGTATTAACCTATATGGGCTTATACTAATCCATTCACAGGTCTATAGGAAAGTATTTCTATTTGTGGGTTTTCACTTTAGTAAAAGTCAACCTATAATTTTGGAACTTCAGAACTATGGGGGAAAAGATCCCCAAAGTGGACTATATAGCATTTTTTGCCACTTTTGAAGAAATGTGCCTTGGTAGTTTTAATGAAGTTTTGATTTAACTTCATTGGTGGTTGAAGGAAACCAATTTGGCTGCCTCCCTTTATGGATGACAGTAGTCAAATCATCACTTGTCTATTGGGCCCAGCAATATCTTAATTAGCAAAGGGTTGATGTGAGTCTGAGGTGACAACTTACCCTTTGGCTCTTGAATTCTATTTGCTTCTTCATTAATCAAAAGAAAAATAAATATGTTAGAATGATTAAATAAGAGCTCTGCCTTTCCATCAAATGTTTAGGCTTCTGGAGTTAGGAGACATGGGCATTTCCTGTTGTAAATTACATTCTACTGATCAACTTATTAGTAAATGGGCAAACTGATTTTGCATGGAAAAAGGATGAGATATTAATTGTGTTTAGTAAATATTAAAATGAATTGATCTAAATTTGAGTTAGATACCATGCATTCCTAATATGAGTTAACCCCAAAATATAAAGCCATCTCCCATTTTCCCAAGGAGAAGGTCCAAAAGGTTTGTGATCTTTTTATTAACTATACCATAATTGTAAAATATTAACTTTTAACATTTAATTTGTTAAGTTTTATAAGACATATTCAAAATAACATAATTACCTTATTTATATAGAAGTATGCTTTTTCACATTTCTTGCGAACACTTTATTCGCTTTTCATGATGTATCTAAAAAGTAGTCTCATTGCCTTCAGAGCTGCTTGTTGAATCATCTTCATGAAGAGAACATAATTTGGCCTGATCACATTTTTTTTAGATAGAACACATTTTGGATTAGTATTAATATTTGTTATTCTCACTGGAAAATTTATTCTGAGAGCATACAATCACAAATCTTTAACTCATTTTTTATATTGTCCTGTGTACATGCATTTATGATCTCCAAAACATAACCACACTTTCTGCTTTTTAACTAAATTTTACAAGCCTTGTTTACAACAACACTTGCAGTTGTGAAATCATCCCAGTGAGAGTAATGAAGAAATCTGTATTAAAGTTTTTTTCTTGTTTCATTCATCAATTTATTTAGTTAATAATTTAATGCTAGTATTGAATTTGTGATTTCAGACTAACATGTTTTCTTTCCCAAACAGTATTTGATGAGTCCAAATTTAGTAAATTGAAAGAGGATGAGCTATAACTAGACTTTGAAAGAACTTGGATATAAAATAACTAACTATATCCTTTTATCTGAGGGTTAACGTTTTAGGAGGAAAAAATCTTTGGTTTATATTTGTGTAAGGCCAGTAGTAATAATACGGTATAATTCATAGAAGTTTTATCATTATTTTAAAGCAAATTCATACTAATTATCAGGACTTCTGAATTCTACATTCAATTTTATTTTGTATTTTTATCTAAAACTGATTACAATGAATAAAAATTATAATAAGAAACTTAGGAAATCTCTAAAGGTTTGATATATTGTATAAAAGTGATATACATACTTTCTTTCATCAGACTGAGTCCCCTGTGGAATATACTCTAGTGATGAAATGTGGGAGCAAATATAATTCAACCTTAATCTTAAGACTTTTTTCCTTTAAATGTAGTAATGTCTAAATTTGACCCTATGGTAAAAAATTATTTTGATCTGTATATCAACAACTTTTGCTAATGCAAAAACAAACTCAGAATTGCAGCAGCTTTCCACAATATACACTTTTTTTTGTTGTGTATGTAACTTGAAAGCTGTTCTTTGCTGGGTGTCAGTGAGCTTAGCCCAGCTCTATGAGTCCTCGCGTGCCTCTAACCATTGCAAAGGAAGCGCCACCATCTGAGAAGTGATGTTCTCCTGGCCGAAGGCAACAGCTTAGGTAAGACAAAGCCAACCCAGACAGAGCGTTAAAGCTTCTATTTGTATGCACATCTACTCACACTCCACTGACTAAAGGAAGTCTCATGGCTAAGCCAATGTCTTTGGAGCAAGAGGATATACTCCCTATCAATGGGAAGTGTGACAAGGGTGGGGAGGAGGCAAATAATTGTGAGCAAATAATAAATCTACTCTAGCCTGTTAGCTGATAATTGTTTTGCTGAGTGCCTTACAATTTGCAAAATTTTCTTAAAAATCATTAGAATCAAAGTTAATGTAATTGAGTATGTAGGACACACACTATTTTTGAGTACCTATAGTGGCCATGAAATCGGATGAATGTCAATCATATGAAATATGAAGATCAAATGAGATTTGAGAGAAGATACTGAATATATTTTCTAACGTACTTATATTTCTTCATGATGCCATCAGAAAGAATTTCCTTCAGGGTTGTTAACTTCTCAGAATAATTTTCACTTCTGAAGGCTGTTTGGGAGTTTTTCCTTCCTGTGCTATTCTTGTCACTGCAGTATCCAAGTCTGGTTCTCTTCCAGTTCTCCTGGAGATTCTAGGAGGTATTTAATTTCCTTTAGTATTTCTGCTAAAGTAGTTAGGCTAAACTCTTTTCCATATATATCCTATGGAATGGATATGTAGCTTCAAGAAGTTAATGTATAAGAAGGTACCTAGCATATGGAATGCATTTTAAAAGTCATATCCTTTTCTAGTCCTAGGATTTCCTTATGAAAATGTTGATATATTTGCTACTCTTAAGAAATGCTTTATTGTTAATTTTTTGGCACAATGTCCTCAAACTCTTAAGAACAGCTTACCCTGTTTCAGTGTCAATGATTTTTCTCATTGTTACTGAAAGCCTGGGAGTGATAATGAACATAAGTAGAAAAACAATTTTCCCGCCACTTTCTGATGATGTCTCTTAGCCAATCACATGTCCTAGATTATCAGAGGGCAATTCCAACTTACAATACACTGCTTCATGTCCCCATAAATATAATTATATTTATTTATATAAATTATAAGTTTATATGTATATATAAATTTATAAATATAAATTATAAATATAATTATAAATAAATTATAAATTTATATATATTTAATATTATATTTATTTATATAAATATATATTTAATATAAATATATTATTTAATATATATTATATATAATATTTATATATAATATATATTATAAAATATAAATTATAAATATATAAAAATTATAAATTATAAAATTATAAATTATAAAATTTATATAAAATATAAATTATAAATATAATTTTAAATTATAAATTATGATATTTATAATATATAAATATATAAATAAATATATATATAACATCTATGTTTTATGTTTTGCTTCATGAGATATATGCTCTCCTTGGAGCTTCCAGCTTGGTGAATATGGAGATTCAGGGAAAGGCATGCCATAGAAGAGGTCATGAAAGTTCCTGCCCTTTCCTATAACCTCAACACAAGCATCTCTTCCATCTGGTTGTCCCTGCGTCATATCCCTTTGTAACAAACCAGTTATCTAGTTTTGGGTTCAGCTCCCAGATGATGTGTCCCTTCTTAGACAACTTGACAGAAGAATTAGGAGAGGATACAGAAAGCAAAATTTATGATGATTATAAATTTGTGACCAAGAAAGCCCTTCAAAATATAAGGTTCACATATTCTGTTGGATCACTTTTTTCTCTGGGCTTATATGCATGGAGTTTTCATGGATATAACTCTATTATAAGACTCATGAAATGCACAATAATCCATGTGCTTATGAAGCATATGGGAAAGATAAGATCCACAGAAGACAAAAGAAGCACGTGCAAGAAGAATCCAATTAAAGAAATTGCCAAAAGTTGACAAAGAGCTAGCACTTAATTGAGGAAGACGAGGAGAAGCAAAAATCTGCATAGAAGAAGAAAGTTAAGAGCCCTCTTAATATTCTTTCTTACGAGTGATGGTTTAAAAGTTACATTTGAGAGAACTGACTTCCAAGGAGACAAACAAAAGTGAAGAATTTAGGCCTTTGAATTCACCTGCTTAAAAATTATTGGAAAAAGGAAGAAGAAACTAAGATTCTTAGAGCAAAAAGAACTTCATGAAAAAGAATATAAAGAACTGGGAGGAAAACAAAGTGATGCAGAAACTTTTGAGTTCAGATGTTGAAAAGAACTGTGTCGAAGAGGTCAGGAAACAACACAGACTTCTCCACCAAGCAAAAGCAGCAGGAAAGACTCAAGGAGGACCACCAGATGGTCCACAAACTCCAGTTTTATGTGATCAAAGCTGGAGAAGAGCTCGGAAGCTTCAAAGGTACAGCCACAAAGCAGAAGCTGATGAATAAAACTCTTGAAGATTGTTTGAAACTTGAAGTAGCAAACGGACCACTGAGTGTTTTGGACACCACAATTGACATTCACATTAAAGAGTTTTGAACAGTAGAAGCGATGGGTGGCTGAGAAGCTCCACCAACAAGAAAGGAAAACACCTCCCGGTTCAGTCAGTAGCCAAAGTTAAAACACAAAAGAGGATGTCTGTTTCTTTGAGCAGCCAGGGATTGGATGGAGTGCTTCTCCTTCAAACTGATCATCATCAGAATACATCAAGTGCTTCCCTAGTGGTTCAGCAGTAAAGAATCTGCCTGCAATGCAGGAGCCAAAGGAGATGTGGATTCGCTCCTTGGGTCAGGAAGATCCCCCTGGAGGAGGGCATGACAACCCACTCCAGTATTCTTGCCTGGAGAATCCCATGGACAGAGAGCCTGACTGGCTACAGTCCGTGGGGTCACAAGGAGTCAGGCACAACTCAGCAAGCATGCACAGAGTACATTAAATACAAATTGGGGGAATGTCCACTTTTAGTGTTTTATGTAAATTCCACCTACAACTAAAATTTAAGATTTCAACACTTGTCCCTATATCTTATAGGTAAGATTTTGAAACTGAACCCCTTCCCCCACTGTCACCCCCAGGGTGCTTTTTATGAGTTGTTGTTCCCCATAGACATTGTTATTTTCTCATGGTTTTCACAAAGTAATCCAGGTTGTTATTTTTTAATATTGTTATATATATATATATATTCATTTATTTTTATTAGTTGGAGGCTAATTACTTTACAATATTGTAGTGGGTTTCGCCAGAGGATGGGGAGGGAGGTGGGAGGGGGATCAGGATGGGGAACACATGTAAATCCATGGCTGATTCATGTAATATATTTTTTAACATGATATGAGTGTCATGAAAGGTTATCCTGTGCTACAATGAAAATTGATCATGCCCTGGGGACTTCTTTCCTTCCAGTGCCTGCCTCCATTCACTGTCCAGTCAGCAGCAGTGGGAACTGCAGACCAGCCTTCCAGTGGTGAGTGGAGCTCTCCACTCTTCACTAGGAAACTGCCGGATAGGCACTGAGGACCCCTCCCACCTTCAGACGGGCCTGGGACCTGGGATTGAGTAGCAGTAAATTTGAGAGCTGGAGCAGTTCATTCATCCTGAGATCCCTCCTTTGTAACAGCCTTTTATGCAACAGCCTGAGCTTCCTTTCCGTCCCTTTAGGGCCTCTGAAGAAGTAGAGAATACACGTGACCTTCCATGGGCGTTCACAGGAGAAGGTGCCATACTTGTGCCGGACTTCCTGGGTCAGCATCCGCCCCCCAGACTCACAAGTGAGCCCCCTTGTTGTAGAGCACGGTGTGTCTTCCCCATGAGAGCCTTCACGTGGTGCAGAGGAGAGCCCGTGTTCTGCGGAGTGACTGTAGGCAAGTTCACATGAGGTGTCCCTGTGGGAGGCTAGTGACCAACCCAGGGTCAGTCACCACCAGAAATCACGGCTCGCAGGAGGTTGCCTGGATCTGGCTGCTGAAGATTCCAGGAGTTAAGCGGCCAGCAATCAGAGTGGCTCCAGTGGCAGCTGCAAACTTTATTTAGCACAGCTCAATCGCCAGTATTCCTCGATTATGCGATACTGGTATCAGCTGAGTTTGCCAGCAGACGCTTCTAAGCTTTTCCCAGTTTCTCTACAGATTAATGAATTAGATTCCACTTTTTTTTGGTTGATATTCTGTTCCATTTGGAAGTCAAGGTTAATGTCACCTTGTGGGTTACTGCTGCAAGGAATCTGTGGACATCCTTATCTCTCATTAGCAAAACATCAAGGTCTCTGGATGTCATGGAAGTTTCCCTTTAGTTTACAATAGGAGCCTAGAACAATGCTGTATGGACTCCTCTCTGGTTAGTGCAGAAAGGTGAGTTATATTTTTATTTGTACTTTTATTATTGTCAACTCGCATATTTTTTCATGTGCATTGTTGGTTTATATGTCTTCATTAGTGAATGATCATGATGTTTTCCAGTTTTTCTTTAGAGACTGATGTTTGCAAAGTTGGAAACAACTTTTATGTAACAGCTAGCTTCAACACTAATCCCTCAAATGGGTTGCTAAAATACTTCCTCAGTTTAGACTTTCTTTTTTAAATTGTTTAACAAAAATCTTGTTAAAATTATTATTTAACAAGCAACTTTTATTTATTTTTTTATAGTTTTTGGTAAAAAAAAAAAAGTGAGGTACTGAAAATAGATTTTTCAGGAAAACTAATCTACCAGTGGTAGGCAGGATGGATTAGATAAGGAAAGCTCAATTAGTACATCAGTTCATAATTGAAAAATGAGACAAGGTTCTGCAGTCAAAAGCCAGAGGGAAACAAAACTTAATGAATAAGTGTCAGATGCCTTTTGAAGGATGTGGCGCTAGTGGTAAAGAACCCACTGCCAGCACAGGAGATGTAAAGAGATGTGGGTCTGATCCCTGGGTCAGGAAAACCCCCAGAGGAGGGCATGGCAACCCATGCCAGTATTCTTGCCTGGAGAATCCCTTGGACAGAGAGGCCTGGTGGGCTACAGTCCATGGGGTCGCAGAGTTGGACACGACTGAACTACTCAGCGTGCATACAAACCTTTTAAGGGAAGAATGATAGGAATTGGTTCAATGTACAGTCTAAAGAGATATATCACAAATGATTCCAAAATTTGAGACTAAGAAGAATGTACCAGTGATAGAAACATAAAATGCTGGTATGCTGCCCCATTGTTATTCTCAAAGCTTGTTTTATTCAATTTTAAGTAAACAATTTATGGTGACAACAGTCTACAAATATGAACACTGAAAAGTCTTGGGAATTTTTTTTCTGTCTTTGATACACATTCTTAAATAACCAAATTCATGTTTTGTTATATTTCATTATAACCACTAATTGTGTTGTTAGCTAGTGGCCACCAGATAAACAGGATTCTGTCTTCCCTCTAACTTCCTACTATAGCTGTGCTACTCCTCCTGTCCCACATTGGTACCAAGTCATAGATGAGTGGATGCAATGATCTGCTGTGACATGAGACTCCAGTCTCCTGGGCTACTTTCATTCCTGCCCGTATATTCCAGAATTACCTCCTACTACATATCTAAGCCCAAGCATACTACATATATGGAATCATGTGAAACGGCAAATATTCTGGCCGATCAGGAGCCTGGAAGGAAAATGGTTAAAAGATCAAGTTTAAGAAGGTCTGGTGTAGAGGCATGTGGATCGACATAGGAGAATGGGCACATGTGGAGAACAGAAAGTACCACTGATACCTTGCTGTCTCTGGGTATAAGACCATGACCCCTTGTTCATAAAAGATTGTCACAGGAATCCCATAGAATGTATTCTTTCCTACTTTCTCTGTCCATCTGACAATGCCTTATCCGCAATTCTAAAATCCAAAGATCTCTGACATCCAACAGTTATTTTTCTTTTTGCAAACTCATTTGGCAGCAGAAAATTAGTTGAAGTGACATGATGACATTTATAGCTTTAATTATCATTAATAAAGCCAGTAACTTAAAGAACCCAGATGTCACATGATTTTCCAATACAGTAAGGATTACAATGGTGAGAAGAGCACCAACATTACTGAGAATTCAGGTGGTGACTCTCTCCTGCAGCCTGGAGCAGGAGAATGTGTTATAAGGCTAAACTCACTAGGAACAGCAGAAATGAGTAAAATCCCCAAACAATAAAGGCTGGTAGTATTGCTTAACCATCAGAAGCCTCGTGAGTGCGACTGATAATGACTCTCCTGCCATCTATCATTTTTGCACCAACTCCTGTTCCTCAGCAACAAAGATCATTTACAACCAGCTGATGGAGGGGTTGGGTTCATGAATGGGTAAGCTGGGGATATGGGTACAAGACAGAATTATATGACAACTCTACTATAGCTTTATTCAAGGATAAGACAGTGATGCTAGGAAATCAACTAAATGATCAGAGTTTTCAGATGGTGCCCTACTCATCCATTTTGTGGGGATATAGAAGTGGTCCAAGCTTAGAATATATGTGGAATTCTGGGCAATGGCAAGTGGCTTGATTGATCAGGGTCCTGGAAAAAGAAATGTTGAAAGATCAGTTTCAGTGAGTTCTGGCTAGAGATGTGGGTTTGGACATGTGAGTATGGTCACACATTGTGAATGTGTTTGTAGCACATGTTAATGCCCACCAGCGATATCCACCATGAAAACAACACTAAACACCCTGGTAACTAAACTTGAATTGACCAACTTACATGAGCCAGCCTCTGTCATCATCCACCCCAGTGCTGACACACGAGGTACATAAAAGAAGTATCCATGATGACAGAGTTGGAGGCTATGCAACAGTATGGGCTCCTACCTGCCAGAGCCACAAAATATCCAACCTGCCAGAAATAGAGGCCTTTGCTGAGCTGTCTATATGGCACCAGCTGGTCACTGGGAGGCCAGCAGAATACACTAGACTCCTTCCACCTTGGAAGGTATACAGATTCATTTTGATTAGAACAGACACATGCTACAGTTATGGAGTCATTTTTCCTACCAATGAATCCCTAACCAGCACCATTGTTCTAGGATCTATAAAACGTATGATTCATCACTACAAGACTCCACAAATATTATCTCAGGTCAAAGGACCCATTCTATTGAAAAGGGGGTTTGTTGATGGTCTGTGACACATGATCCACACAGTGGCATGCAGAAGCTGCTGGCCAGATAGAGCAATGGAATTGCCTGTTGCAGGATAAAGAAGTATGTACAAGTTCAGAGATGACGTGTTACAGTGACGTCATTCCTTCTGGACGTGGTGTCCCCTTTAATTCAGAGGTCTTTCTATGATGCTGTGTCCCTAGTAAATAGAATGTATAAATCCAGAAACCAAAGTGCAGACTCGGGATTAACCCCACTTGTCATCAGTCTAAGTGACTCACCTGGTGCTTCCCATCCCTGCCACTCTGGGTCCTCTTCCCTCAAAAAAGAAGCATATCCACCAGGACACGACAAGACCTCTACTCAACTTTCAGCTAATTGTGCATCATGCATCATGTTCCTCTTGCAAATGACCAGAATATGAATGGAGTTAGTACGTTGATAGGAGTAACTGACCATTTTCACCAGTAGAAGTGATACAAAGTGGGTGGGGAGCAGTATGTCTATACTCAAATCATCACTGGGGTACCTCTTGGTGCCCGCTTCCCAAGTTTTGGGGGTCGATGGAAAAGTTTGGTGGAAAAACTTAGTAATATTTTTCTGAATAAAGCTAGGTTATCTGGGACTCAGAAACCTCAGGGATGTTGGTCTGGATCATGCCACAGGAATGATAGACGTCCTTCCATGAACCTCTGTCTCAGAGTCAGATTCTTGTGGAACCTAGTCTGAGATTCACATTTATTTAAAGGTGATTCCTCCAACAGGCTGGAAATGTCATGTACTATGTGGTATAATGGGCTTCCCTGGTGGCTCAGATGGTAAAGAATCTGCCTGCAATGCAGGAGACCTGGGTTCAATCCCTGGGTTGGGAAGATCCTCTGGAGGAGGGCATGGCAACCCACTCCTGTATTCTTGCCTGGAGAACCCCCATGGACAGAGGAGCCTGGCGGGCTACAGTCGATGGGGTCGCAAAGAGTCAGACATGACTGAGCGACTAAGCATACACACATATGGTATAAATACTGTTTTCCTTTTTAAAAATCTGAAAAGCTTCTAATTTTAAAGTTTTGTTGGCCCCAATGTTTTCAGAAAAGGGATTTCAGACTTGTGTTTATTAAATAAAATGGAATAGGGGAAAGAGGCCATAAGGATTATATTATAGAACTTTTATGCATCTTTTATGTTTGCTTGTGATCAACACTTCCACCTTTTGTCTTCTTTCTTCTTTGCGAAAATCAGTCTTCTTCTACTACTGCCTGATTCAGGAAACTTTCGTAGGCTTTGCTCTCCAAGGTGTCGACTAAAAAGATGCAAAAAGTAAGAGTTGTGAGTTGAGTTTTATTTGGGTCAAAATGAGTACTGCAGTCCAGGAGACAGCACCTCAGATAACTCTGAGAGACTCCTCCAAAGAGGTAATAGGGGAAAGTCAATATATTAGATTTTGGTGAAGGGGAAATTCAGTGCAATGAAGTGCTTACTTTACAAGAAGTTTTCTGCTGGTCAGGAGCAGCTGGTGTCACCATGAATGGATTTAGTGCTTTTCTAGGTATAAGGAGATGTAAGGATCAGGATCATGAAATCAGTTCCTGAAAATAACTAACCATCTAAAGACCTGTTCTGCCAGCTTCCCTGGAGCACAGAGTGCCTCCTTCTCCACCTTGAATTCCCCTCGGGGGGTGTTGAAGGTCCACAGTTGCAGAAGCACGGGGTTCAATCTCTGCAGAAGCACATGGCAGATGCCGTTGTTGTTGTCCAGTCGCTGGCAAATGCTCTTGGAAAGTTCTGATTGTGGTTGACAAAGGTTCACTTTTCCTTCTCATAATCTCCAAGCAATGACATCTTAGAAGACCTAATGTTCATCTTTAAATTTTTATTAGATTATATGTTTCCCAGTACAAACATATTATTTTCTAAGAAATATTCTCTTCAAATCTTCCGAATTAAAAATAAGCAAATTATCCTGCACTAACAGTCCATGATTATATAAAGTTTTCCCTTTGATATGTTTCAAAAATTGCTTGGCAAAGATGAAGAGTAATCACTGGAGCGAGTACTTATATCTAATAATTAGCAATATACATTCTATCTACATTTCTCAGAGAGATTGCTTCCATGTAAATACTATGGTTTTTACATGGATGCATACAAAAGTGTTATCTGGAATTATAGCTCCACCAACTGGTAAAACTAACATGAAACAGTAGGATTATATCAGTCTCAAAATGCGATCAGTTTAATTTCCATACTAGAATTCTTACCAAGGCTGTGTTTATAATCAAATATCTCCTCATTTTAAAGCACAATCTGAGCTATTTTTAATTTGGTAATTCTGATTATTTTATTTATGGACCTGATATGGAGTATTTAGATTTGGGGGGAGGGGGAGGAGGCAGGTATAGATACTTCAGAAAGCACACCTTCCTACTATTTATTTTGATTCTTTCAGTTCAGTTCAGTTCAGTCGCTCAGTCGTGTCCGACTGTTTGTGACCACATCAAGCGCAGCATGCCAGGCCTCCCTGTCCATCACCAACACCTGGAGTTTACTCAAACTCACGTCCATTGAGTCGGTGATGCCATCCAGCCATCTCATCCTCTGTCGTACCCTTCTCCTCCTGCCCCCAATCCCTCCCAGCATCAGGGTCTTTCCCAATGAGTCAACACTTTGCATGAGGTGGCCAAAGGATTGGAGTTTCAGCTTCAGCATCAGTCCTTCCAATGAACACCCAGGACTGATCTCCTTAAGAATGGACTGGTTGGATCTCCTCGCAGTCCGAGGGACTCTCAAGAGTCTTCTTCTCCAACACCACCCTTCAAAAGCATCAATTTTTTGGCACTCAGCTTTCTTTACAGTCCAACTCTCACATCCATACATGACCACTGGAAAAACTATAGCCTTGACCAGAGGACCTTTGTTGGCAAAGTAATGTCTCTGATTTTCAATATGCTATCTAGGTTGGTCCTAACTTTCCTTCCAAGGAGTAAGCATCTTTTAATTTCGTGGCTGCAATCACCATCTGCAGTGATTTTGGAGCCACCCAAAATAAAGTCTGACACTGTTTCCACTCTTTCCCCATCTATTTCCCATGAAGTGATGGGACCAGATGCCATGATCTTAGTTTCCTGAGTGTTGAGCTTTAAGCCAACTCTTTCACTGTCCTCTTTCACTTTCATCAAGAGGCTTTTTAGTTCCTCTTCACTTTCTGCCATAAGTGGTGGTGTCATCTGCATATCTGAGGTTATTGATATTTCTCCCAGCAATCTTGATTCCAGCTTGTGCTTCTTCCAGCCCAGCGTTTCTCATGATGTACTCTGCATATAAGTTAAATAAGCAGGGTGACAATATACAGCCTTGATGTACTCCTTTTCCTATTTGGAACCAGTCTGTTGTTCCATGTCTAGTTCTAACTGTTGCTTCCTACCTGCATACAGGTTTCTCAAGAGGCAGGTCAGGTGGTCTGGTATTCCCATGTCTTTCAGGATTTTCCACAGTTTATTGTGATCCACACATTTGATTCTTTACTATCCGTAAATTACGATTTGCTACTGCAAATGGCTATTGTCAGGCCTAAGGTCCTCTCTGACTTTCGGCCGGAGGCAGTTCCTTATCATGGGGGCCTCTGCTTACAGGTACTCACAGCACTCCATCTTGCTCATCACTCAGAGCAATAGATCCAAGAGAGGAGAAGAAACAGCGAGGGAGCAATAGCAAAAGTCAATGCACAGTCTTTCTGCAATCTAATCTCAGAAGTGACATCCCACCACCATTGTCCTTTCTTCTGTTTATTAGAGATGGGTCCAGCACACAATCAAGGGGAGGGGGTTACAGACAGCAGGAACACCAGGAGGCAGGGCTCTCTGGGGGGCACCTTAGAGGCTGCCCACCACAGTGCTTTCCTGAAACAAGTGCATAACCCCGAAATGCTCGTACTTTATAAAAATTCAACTACATTATCGTTCACTCGCAGGCACTAATAATTTTATTATGAATACTAGGGTTTATTATTACGCTCTGGGCTTCCTGCATGGCACAGTGCAGGAGACGCAAATTTGATCCTTAGGTCAGGAAGATCCCCTGGAGGTGGAAATGGCAACCCACTCCAGTATTCTTGGCTGAGAAATCCCAGGGACAGAGGAGCCTGGAGGGAATACGGAACACGTGGTCGCAGAGTTGGACACGACTGAGCAATGAGCACTCACAGTACTATGCTCCAGGGATACTATTCTAAATGTTTTACCACATATTTACTCATTGTCAACTCTCTAATCCTCTATAATACTATTATTAATTCCATCACACAGATAGGAAAAGGGGGCCCAGAAAAATTAAGCACTTTGTCAAGATTTGAAACTAGGCCATCTGACTTCAAGGAGAATACAGTGTTCAAGATGATTTCTATTTGCCATACAACAGAAATTGTAAGTTGAAGATAAGGAACACCATTGAAAATAAAGGTAAAAGCAGATCTTCCACAGTGATTCTCAGCTTCCTACTATTTCAGCTGATACATTTTAAAATATAAAGACAGTGCTTTTGCTTCACATTCAATAGCCCTAGTTTAGGCCAGTATCCTGGAATTATTGTTAATTCTTTCACCCTCAAAAGTGTTGCAATTTGGATAATAGATTTATTATTATTGGTTTTAATATATAGGTTCCCAGGTGGTAGTAGTGGTAAAGAACCCACCTGAAATGCAGGAGATATAAGAGACTTGAGTTCAATCCCTGGGTCAGGAAGATCCCCTGGAAGAGGGCATGGCGGCACACTCCAGTATTCTGCCTGGAGAGTCCCATGGACAGAGGAGCCTGGTGGGCGATAGTCGGACATGACTGAAGCGAGCAACTCAGCATATACATATATATACACACACATTCAAAGTGTCCCAACACATCCGAAGAACCCCACACATTTCATCACTGGAGAAAATTTAGTCTTTCCCACCATATCTACAAGTGATTCTGATGTGGCCCTAACGGTTGACAGTCACTTTCTTAGATATTGAAAACTGTAAGTAGAGTAATGATAAAATAGTGTCACAGTGATTATGCCTTGATTTGGGGGCAGCACAAATCATTGAGCTAGCTCCCACATAAATATAGTGGCAGAAACTTGAACATATGGGGAAAAGTAATTATAAAAAAGCTGTCTTTAGAGCTTATCTATCACTTTGTCCTTTATAAACACAATGTAAAATGTAGGTCTAGTTAAGTTGATTAATTTTATCAGCAGAAATATCCCAACTAACAGATTATAGTCCAAGATTTTTAAGAAATTATTTTAGGTTACCTATACTTATTAAATTGAGTTGTTAAGCAAGTGAATGCTTACATCATTAATAGAATGCATTTGTTTTTAGAGTTAGTAAGAGCTAAACAGACTAAAAATTGTTGAAAAAATAATTAAAAGTTTATATATAGAAAATAACTAAGAACATGCAAATTTCTAGAGTTCCAGAAAAACATCTATTTCTGCTTTATTGACTATGCCAAAGCCTTTGACTGTGTGGATCACAGTAAACTGTGGAAAATTCTGAAAGAGATGGGAATACCAGACCACCTGACCTGCCTCTTGAGAAACCTGTATGCAGGTCAGGAAGCAACAGTTAGAACTGGACATGGGACAACAGACTGGTTCCAAATAGGAAAAGGAGTACATCAAGGCTGTATATTGTCACCCTGCTTATTTAACTTATATGCAGAGTACATCATGAGAAACGCTGGGCTGGAAGAAGCACAAGCTGGAATCAAGATTGCTGGGAGAAATATCAATAACCTCAGATATGCAGATGACACCACCCTTATGGCAGAAAGTGAAGAGGACCTAAAGAGCCTCTTGATGAAAGTGAAAGAGGAGAGTGAAAAAGTTGGCTTAAAGCTCAACACTCCGAAAACTAAGATCATGGCATCTGGTCCCATCACCTCATGGGAGATAGATGGGTAAACAGTGGAAACAGTATCAGACTTTATTTTGGGTGGCTCCGAAATCACTGCAGATGGTGATTGCAGAGTTTGAGTAAACTCCGGGAGTTGGTGATGGACAGGGAGACCAAGGGTGCTGCGCTTCATGGGGTCGCAAAGAGTCAGACACGACTGAGCTACTGAACTGAACTGAACTGAACTGAACATTAGCAGAAAAAGGCTGCACTTTGACCTTTAGCCAGAAGAGGGCATCAAATGACTACCATTTGATAGCATGTTACTATAAATATACATTTTTTTTTAATCTAGAAAGACTAGATAAATTAAAAAAAAAAAAAAAAAAGCATGAATGATAGCATCCAAAACCTATACTAACATCCAAATCCTTACAGACAAGAATTTAAGATGGCAGGATATCATTCATTGTTAACACTTAAAAGACCCTAGAACCACTCCCCCCCCCCCAATTCTAATTTCTTCATTTTACAAATGATACAGCTGAAGTTCATGCCTGAGATCCCCAGGGCCAGCACTGTCATCTGAGAGTGAATTCTTCTCTAATAACCGCCCCGACCCCAGACCCACCCTTCTACAGCCTCCAGCTCTCCACCACATCAAAGCAACATCTCGAAAGCTGACATGGGGGCTGACCGATTCATGTCAGAACTTCCAGCAGCACTGGCAACACCAAAAAAAGAAGTAGCAGCTCATTCTTAAATGCTGAAGGTAATTCAATTTAAACATAGACATTTTTATTGTGACCATACCTAAGAAATGTTTCTTAGTAGAACTTAATTCTCTTTAAAATGAAATCAAAGTGCTCCTTCATGAAAAGGACACAAGAGAAAAGAGCAAACCCTACACTCATTTTCCTGTGGCCCAAATAATGTTGGTCTTTGGTCACAAGATAATAGTAGTGTAGAACTAGAACATTGGCAGCCAGATTGTCTCTCTTATTTATAAACATTTTATAATGGGTTGGGAAGATCTGCTGGGGAAGAGATAGGCTACCACTCCAGTATTCTTGGGCTTCCCTTGTGGCTCAACTGGTAAAGAATCCATCTGCAATGTGGGAGACCTGGGATCCATTCCTGGGTTGGGAAAATCCCCTGGAGAAAGGAAAGGTTACCCACTCCACTATTCTGACCTGGAGAATTCCACCGACTGTATAGTCCATGGAGTTGCAAAGAGTCAGACATGCCTGAGCGACTTCGACTTTCACTGTGCTGGATTATTTATGTGTTATCTCTCTCTTAGTTCATAGTTGGTATGCATATCATTTTTTGTTTTCCTATTTTACTGACTGAGAAATTGAGGTCCAGGGAAGTTAGAAATTTTCCCCAAATTATATTGCCTTAAATAATAGACATGATTTTTAAGTGCAGGGTTATGTAACAATGACAAACCAACTTGCAGGAGTCACCATAAAATCCTTTAAATATTTACCATTTGAAGCTGTATGAAAATATGAATAAGGCAGAGAAATTGCACGCAATTTTGTCTTTTACTTCCCTAAATACCTTTCATTTTTACTGAGAAGGAAATACACTTCATACCATTGTTTTCAATAGTTCCACAGTTCAATAGATTTTGTGTTCACCTATTGGGGTTAAGTTCATGATTCTTCCAGCTATAATATAAGATGTTTCCACTTATAATCACAGAATTAAATGTGTATGAAGCCTCATAAAATGAACTTGTATGCACATTTCCATTTTCTGGTTTACATTCTGAAGATCTATGTTGCAGTGACATTATTTCCTGTGGAGGAACTACCTGCTTCTTTTTATAGTTGATTTAATATATGAGAATCCCATGGACAGAGAGGACCCTTGGGTGCTACAGTCCGTGGGTTCACAGAGAGTTGGACACGACCGAGTGACTAAGCACAGCACAATGATAAAATACTGTCTAAGAGTATATCTTCTTATTTTCAAATGGACCTTTTGTGTAGAGAACGTGTGAGTTTGTTAGAGGTAACTTCCTTTCTTCATACATGTATGAAATGCTTTACAGTATAAAATGCATTCATTCATTCACTCACTGATTCATTTTTACACACTTAACAAGTATTATCGAATAATATCTAAGTGCCCAGCACTTTTATAGGTGCAGGTAGGATAGCAGTAATCAAAATAAAGTCCCTGGGCTCAAGTAACTTACTTTCCTATATTATACACTGTCTTAGTCCATTTGGGCTGCTTTATTTATTTATTTTTCCATTTATTTTTATTAGTTGGAGGCTAATTACTTTACAATATTGTAGTGGTTTTTGCCATACATTGACATGAATCAGCCATGGGTATACATGTGTTCCTCATCTTGAACCCCCCCTCCCACCTCCCTCTCCATCCCATCCCTCTGGGTCATCCCACTGCACCAGCCCCGAGCACTTGTCTCATGCATCCAACCTGGACTGGCGATCTGTTTTAAAAACACCACAGACTGTGTGACTTACACAACGAACATTTATTTCTGTTAATTCTGGAGGCCTGGGAAGTCCAGGAGCAAGGCACTTGCAGATTTGGTGTCTGGAGACACCCTAATTCACCTCCTGGTTCATAGACCAAGTCTTCTAGTGGCATCCTTACATGACTGAGGAAAAAATGAGAGATCTCTCTGGGTGTCTTTTTTTATAAGGACGCTAACCCCATCCATGAGGGCTCCACCTTCATAACATAAGCCTCCATCCCCTAAAATCACCATGTTGGGGATTGGGATTTCAACATAAGAATTTTGGAGGAATACGAATATTCAGTCCACAATAGATACCAATAGTTACTATGGTAGGCATGGGAAGAAGAAGTAAGCTAAATATAAACACAGATTTTTCTCTTCTTTAATTCTTTCCATTTACACACTATGATTGACCTCACAAAAACAAACCATTAGCAAAGATGCAAAAGGAGAGCTATTTTTCATCAATTCTGTTCACTTTCCCTTTGCAAACTCTCTTCTTTTTCATTTGTCACAGTCCCGATTCAACCAAGACCCTTCTGCCTTTGGTCTGAGGGGCAACCAGGGGCACCCATTATATCACTCCATTCTAGATCTTTTTCCTTGGTAGTGCCAAATATTCCTGTGATTTGTGATTCCTTTCTGGCTAAATGTATAATTGTCTATCCTATTTTCTTAAGATGATTTTAGATAGGTTTCTATCTTGACATGCTGTTTTGATAAGAATGTTATTAATAACTATTTACTAAAGAGCATAGAATCATCACTACTAAATAAATGTCTTTGAAGAATTTTCACATACACTAGGTTGAGTATAGTGCTAAACTCTATTCATACCCTATTTATTATTTATAGCCTTCTCTATGTACAACAAATCTGTCCCAATATCTTTAAGGTGATCAACCTCCTAGAAACCAAAAATGGACTCAGCAGACAAGAGTAGATTAAGTAGGAGATTGTCATTCACTGTCTGTGACAGTCACTGAAGAAGGACCGCTCTTGATTGCCAGATCAAGGATGCACTTCCATCATTTCAGCAGGCAGTGGTCAATATAGTGTGAAAGACTATATGAAAACAAGGCTAGGAAACAGAATGGCTTTTCATATTGCAACACAATATGGAGATGTTGTTTTAGTATAAATATATATTAGAGATAATCTAAGATTATTAATGCAGGATTAATGCAGGCTTTAATCTTGCCAGTGCTTTAATACCTTTTGTACAGTGTCTGACTCTTTTGTGACCCCATGGACTATAGCCATCCAGGCTCCTCTGTCCATGGGATTCTTCAGGCAAGAATACTGGAGTGGGTTGCCATTCCTTTCTCTAGGGGATCTTCCCCACCCAGGGATCGAACCCATGTCTCGTACATCTCCTGCACTGGCAGGCAGGTTCTTTACCACTAGCGCCACCTGGGAAGCCCTTATAGACCATAAGAATAAGTCAGATCACCATAAGACTCTATCTTCCCTGTTCCATCACAGAGTGTAACTGCCCCTCCACACCCACTGCCTCCCCAACTTTGCCCTAATACACACATACACACACATATTTTGGATCCTATCCAATAACAAAACTGTACAAAGATTATTAGTCAACAACCCAAAACACAAACCAAGTACAAGACCTCATGGGAAGAAGCGGTTAAAAGGATGAAAAGTTGTTGGAGAAATACTGTGATAAAAATGACCACATTCAATCAGTAGGTGACTGTATAAGGTGGTACAAGTATTAAAAACTAAAGCCCAATACATTTTGGATAAAAGTTAATGAAAGAGAAAACCATTTTCATGTATCTATGCTACAGTTACACAAACACAAAAGTAAAAGTTTATCTGTTTATGTCCATTTTCCTGGCTGGTTTAATCGTATAATTATGGACTTCAATTCTCTTCTTTCTTTGGTAGACGTAAAAGTACTGCAATAATCTGTAACAGAAAAGCAGATGTTACTTCCTGAGATTGTTCAGCATGGTATATATAAGTCTAAATCTATATCTATTTCTATATTAAAATATTCATTATTTCTGATGGAAGGATTATTCCATCATATCATTTAAATTTTAATGAAATGTTCCAATGAGGAAAAATGGTTTTAGTGCAAATTATAAATCAGTTTAGAAATACTTTCAGGAACTAGCATAATTTTATGCATCAGTTTTATTTCAACTAAAAAAAAAAAGAAAATACTTTCAAGTAAAGTACACAGAATGCTCAGTAATGATTTCACAACTAGAGTGAATTTGTGAGACCAAAATTTGAGATAAACATTTTAACCAGAGAACCAGAATTAGGCTATGCCGGAAGGTTACTTTGTTGGTATCCTTCCAAGATTTCTGACAAGAAATGTCACCTGTGCTGTTTTAAAAGCCCAAGCTGTTTGGCAAGGATTCTTAAACATTATTTTATAAAACAGATAAATTGCTTTCAGATCAAGTGAAAGGCATAGCCACTAGTGGAGTGGCAGAAAGGGAGATGGGCCGGAGCAGATGTGACCAGGAGGCCCTTTGATGCGTACCTTGGGCAGATCACTCGAAACCACCACCCTCAAATCAGCTTGAAGCCCCTGTGTTTGCTGGGGCTTCTCAGGCGGCGCTAGAGGTAAAGAGCCTGCCCCCTAACACAGGAGACTTAGGAGACGGTTTCATCCCTGGGTCTGGAAGATCCCCTGGAGAAGGGCATGGAAACCCACTCCAGTATTTTTGCTTGGAGAATCCCAAGGACAAAGGAGCCTGGTGGGCTACCATCCATGGGGTCGCAAAGAGTCAGAAATGACTGAAGTGGCTTAGCAAGCATGTATTGATGTTTTGTTTGTTTGTTATTCCAGGTCCTAAAAGTTAAAGTGTTTTTGAGGAGAGGCAAAAGTTGGGGATGATAATTTTGAACCGCAAAAAAATGTTACGCAAATGTTTTAAGTGTGAAAATTAAGAAGCAAAACATAGGCTTGTGTGGGGTGGATAAATTTTCCCTCTACTCCTTTGAGTTCTTACCTGAGACCTCTGTAATAAAATACGGTTAACAAGAGAAAAACAAACATAAATTTATAAACATGTGTACCTCATGTGTACATGAGAGACAGCAAGGGGAAAATCAGTGGTTGAAAGGGGTGGCTCAGGATTTAGGCTTAAATAAAACACTATACTAATAGGGAAGAATTGATGCTTTTGAACTGTGGTGTTGGAGAAGACTCTTGAAACTCCCTCGGACTGCAAGGAGATCCATCCAGTCCATCCTAAAGGAAATCAGTTCTGAATATTCATTGGAAGGACTAATGTTGAAGCTGAAACTCCAATACATTGGCCACCTGATGCGAAGAGTGGACCCATTTGAATAGACCCTGTTGCTGGGAGGGATTGGGGGTCGGAGGAGAAGGGGACGACAGAGGATGAGATGGTTGGATAGCATCACCGACTCGATGGACATGAGTTTGGATAAACTCCGGGAGTTGGTGATGGAGAGGGAGGCCTGGTGTGCTGTAATTCATTGGGTCATAAACAGTGGACACGACTGAGTGACTGAACTGAACTGAACTCTGTGTGTGTGTGTGTTGTGTTAGTCAGTCATGTCTGGCTCTTTGTAGCCCCATACTCTGTAGCCCACCAACCTCCTCTGTCCATGGGGATTCTCCAGGCAAGAATACTGGAGTGGGTTGCCATTTTCTCCTCTGAGGGATTTTCCCAACCCAGGGATCAAACCTGGTTCTTCCTTATGGCAGGCAGATTTTTTTTACAATCTGACCCACTAGGAAAGCCCCTTCTATGCCTTTTATGGGAGAATAAATAACTTTTAAGAAAGATGAGTAGTTGGTAGGAGCGATAGTTTGTGATGAAGTGTTTTACCAAGCTTTAGTCTCCTCTCCGGTGATGTCAGTCTCCCTTGGTTTGTGAAACTCCCAGGGAGAGGATTTATGACAACTGAGTTCTTCTGAGAGCTTTGTATTCAGGCAAATAAAGACAGTACAGAGAAGGCTTCTCCCTACATTTATTTTTTTAAGCATGTACAACTAAAAATAATCAATATACCAAGGTGCATATTTTGGGATGGCATGTCCAGATCCCCTATAGTCATATCTTATACTGGTATATCCTGCTACCCTTCAAGTTCTAGAGAGTTTCCCAGACATTTTTCTTAAAGTCATATATGAGTTGCAAGTCAAGGATGTATGTATCAATTTTGGTGCATGATTTGTTACTGGTTTTATTATTTTTAATTAATTTATTGTTACTGATTTTAGAATACATCTTTGAAACAGTGGAATGTAGTAAGAATACATATGTCATGACCCATGATACATGTTTTCATGACCCATTCTGGTAGAATGCTTAAAGATTTTGAATTAAGTAATAGGATTTATGAAAATCTTCACAATGCAGAGGACACATGGAACTTGACCAGGAAACCAGTGTGGTTCAAAGAAGTATTATAAGGAAGCATTTATTGCCAAGAAATGTAAGTCAAAATCAGGGACAAAATTAACTTCAGTGCCTTCTTAAATTTCTCACATAATGCAATTAACTTAGGTGAAAAAGAAGCTGAGAACACAGCAAGTTTTTCATTTGAAATAGATTGACAGGAGTGGTGGCTCAGCACCAAGCTTGTGGTAAAAAAGTTTTCAAGAGACAGCAGTGGGAGTCAAGAACCTACATGCTTAAATTTGGGAAGGGAGGTAAGGTATCAAAAGGAGGATTGTGCTTAAATTTCAGGCAAAATTATCCCAACTCTTGTTATTAATAAGAGTTATTGCTGTTCAGTAGCTCAGTCATGTTCAACTCTTGCTACCCTATGGACTGCAGCATCCAGGCTTCCCTGTCCTTCACTGTCTCCCAGAATTTGCTCAGTCTCATGTCTATTGAGTCAGTGATACCATCCAATCATCTCATCCTCTGTTGCCCCCTTCTCCTCATGCCCTCAATCTCCCCCAGCATCAGGGGCTTTTCCAATGAGTCAGCACTTCCCATCAGGTGGCCAAAGTATTGGAGCTTCAGCTTCAGCATCAGTCCTTCCAAAGAATATTCGGAACTGATTTCCTTTAGGATTGACTGGTTTGATCTCCTTGTTATCCAAGGGACCCTCAAGAGTCTTCTCCAGCACTACAGTTCAAAGCATCAATTCTTTGGCGCTCAGCCTTCTTTATGGTCCAACTCTCACATCTGTACATGGCTACTGGAAAAACCATAGCTTTGACTGTATGAACCTTTGTTGGCAAAGTGATGTCTCTGCTTTTCAATATGCTATCTACTTGTGTCATAACTTTCCTTCTAAGGAGCAAGCATCTTTTAATTTCATGGCTACATATACTCATGTAATCTCCAAGTGACACACTCCCATGTAACCACTCATTTGTGTTGTAAACAATAGGGAATGTTTAGAACAATCTCCAAAGGTCATAGGGTTCTATAGCCTGGTGCAGCTGGATTTTGCAGATCACTGGGTCCAACTCACTCCATAGCGCTATGACCTCAATTCCACCCTACCTCAAATTTCCTTCCCCTTGGGTTGGTCGAAAGTGTAGATTCAGATAAAGTGAGAACTTTGTCAGTTTGTGTGGAACATGCCGAGTCACTTTAAAATTTTCAGTAATTGCATAAGCCTATCTCACCAATTTCTGTTGATAAAATTTGCTATGATTCTGCCTTTGTGGCTTTAATGCAAAAATAAAAGTACAAGAATTGACTGTAGTCAGGATGGAGTTTCCAGAGAAAGTTTTGAGGTTGGCAGAATAAAGATTGAATACTTCTGTGTGAGTATAACCTTGAAAGTATTGCTCAAGTAGATACATGCTCAGTATTAGTACCGGCTTCTTCCAAGTGTTTGCACACTACTATCACAAACAGGTTATGGAGAGAATTTAACCACACTCCTAAAATGCTCAAAAAATGTTAAAGATATACCATATCTAAATGTAGGAAAACAAACAGTTTGTTTGGAAATCAACAGCAGATAACTTGCGACCAGTGCTTCCCACTTAGGAGCCCCAGGAACTGAGTTTGAACAGCCTTAACTTTATTGGCTCCCTTGTTTCTGAGCAGTGCATGTCTTCTCTTCATGAGAAGACGTGTTGTGCAAAAGAAGAACATCGTCAAATAATACAAAACCCTTAATCCATGCAGGTATGTTATAAGAGAAAAGAAATAGTAATTTGAGGATTTTTTTAAAAACTGAATATCCACAGCATTTGGTTCTCCAAGTCTGTGTTTTTGTTAATTTTTGATGATATAAGAAAACGGAGAAATAAAGATTGGATTGTTATTATATTTTTAAATTTTAAAAAATAAATAAAATAAATTAAAAAATATTTAAAAAACTAATAAAAAATCAATACAATGCAAAAGGAAAGGTTATTTGGCGCATCCTAAGCAAATAAAAAAATAGTAGCTCATGTCTTACAGAGGTTTCCTGAGAAGCAAAGCTTTGAGTGAGGATTCTTGTTCAAATGATTTATTAAGAAATTGCTCTTGAGACAAGAAGAGTTAGGAATGCAAATTTGAGCAAAAAAAAAAAAAAGTCAAGCGAGCAGACACATGTTCTCAAGTGAAGACTAGCTTTAGTCAAATCTCATAGCAAAGCTCTAGAACTTCTCTTGAGACCATAATCTCACAATCCTATATTGAGGGAGGAGGGATAAGAAGAGCATATCCAAGTGGTCAAGATGGCTCTTATTCAGCCAAGAGCAATTTTCCGGAAAAGGGGCAACTTGTTCATTGTTATCAGCCAGCCCTCAAATCCGCTGGGGGTGGGTGCACGAGATGGTAAAGTGAAGCTGGTCAGAATACTAGTTTTATTGGCTATAGACATTTTGTTGACAAGCTTCTCATATTCACACCATCCAAGCACAGGTTCTCCAGGACTATAATTCATCATAATCCTGTGAAAATTTTTCAGAGGAGAGTTAGTAGGTTGAACTATACTTCCAAATGCTTTAGTTGGTCCTGAGATTATAACTGATGCTGAGCATCTCCCTCCTGCGTGACACATCCTAAATTTCTTTCCCGTTTGGTTAGTGCTATGTAACTTGTTTGAAGACTTTTATCACTCATCATGAGGCACCTGTTACCATATCTTTTCATCAGGCTGTAGTTGTGAAATTTGCTTAGTTACACTTTCAAAGGGCATAACATAACAAGAGACAGCCTAATAAATCACTTCTATGCCACATAAATTCCTGCTTCTCACTACAATTTAGCAGCAGCCCTACCTGCTAATGATAATGAGGTCTAATACCATGCCAGTTTGTTAACTTGTCTGATTACTTTCCTTCTGGTATGAGAAGTCTTAAGTGATCAGAGAGCTGTAAAATTCATAGGTTCGGGAAGGCTCTTACCACGACCCCTGGTAAAAACAGCCCTACTCTAGGCATTGGAGCCTCTAGATGCACAAAGTCTAATGGCCTAGGAAGCGGAGCAAAAATTCCTTCTTTCACAGTTTGCTGGTTATCTCTGCTTCATGTCCCGTGAGCTGCAGCTTTGAGGTGGGCTTCCCAGGTGATACTAGTAGTAGAGAACCTGCCTGCCAATGCAGGAGACACAAGAGAAGCAGATTCGATCCCTGGGTTGGGAAGATCCCCTGGAGGAGGGCATGGCAACCAACTCTAGCATCTTGCTTGGAGAATCCCATGGATAGAGGAGCCTGGCCAGCTACAGTCCATAGGGTCGTCAAGAGTCAGACTTGACAGAAGCCACTTATCATGTACACTGCTTTCAAGAGTCATCTTGCAGCATGTTAGAATCATCCTGGAGCTGTGTTAAAACCTCCATATTGACAAACTCTCCCCTATCCATCTCCCTGCTTGACCCAACAGCCTCAATATACACTTCTAGGAATTCTTTTCTGGTTCATTCTTATACATGGACCCTGACCAATACCCTCAGGCCATTTAATCATTGTGATCTGTAGCTGAGCAGAGCTCTCTAAGCTATGGGCTTCTATCTGCCTGTGGTTACTTCTTTCAAGGAGGAAGCAGCTTCATCACTCACAACCCTTGGCTAATGAGTGCAGTGTCCAGGAAAATGGAACCTGGGTAAGGCCCCAAAAGCATCCACTGTACCTGACACCCACTAGAGAAGCTTGTGGTGAGATGCATGGAGTGAAGACCACCCCAATTTCCTTTCCGCTGCTCTATTTGAGCAGCAACATTTTTAGTGCACTCTGAGTGTTGTGCTAAATCACTACTGGAAACAGAAGTTTTGAACTGTTAGTACATTCTGGATTTCATGTTTATGCTTGCCATACAAACATTAAGACTGTATTGATAGAAACTGCACCATACCTCCTTGTATATTAAGTGTCATTTTGCAGGAATACTTTTCCTGATTTAAAAAAGGGGGGGTGTCTTAAAATCTCTTTCATCCATTTTATCTAATGCTAGGAAATTCCCACTTAAATATATTCCCTTCCTGACATGCAGAGTAGAAGCTGTCTTACTCAACTCTTGTGATATAATAGTTGATTGCTTGTTTGAAAATGTTATTTGAAGTAACAAAAAAGTAAGGATGTATAAACCTCTTAAACATTTTATTTTGGTTTAAAGCATATAAATGTACATTTAATGGTCAGTTTTGGGAGAAGGCATTTCCTTTGAGTGCGACATCTGTGCGACATCTCTCACAAGAAAAAACACATCTAGTTTTATTTTCTCATAAGTGGAGTGAAAAGAGCTCTAATTCAGAAATTCCTATATTTTATACATTTTCCAGATTTTAAGACTTGCCTTGTTTACTGTAATTTTGGCAAGCAGCCTTTTGTTAGTACCTCACAACTATATAAAATTTCAAAAATATTAATAGAAAAGATGCTGTATACTCACTCATTTGTTTATACAATATTTAAATTACATAATTATGCTGAAAATTACAGTGATGTAACAGGTCTTGATGAAAAGTGCCATCAATGCTTGGTAAAAATGGGATTCAAAAGCGATAGAACACAACATAGCAGAGGTCAGCCCCCAGTCAAATCCTCTTAGCGAGTCAGTATATTTTACATTGTTAATATGTGGAGTAAGTTATTTGGAGATTGATTTATAGTACTGTTTGCCCTTTAGAAAACGAGGGGCATGTTCTGACTGACCTTTATATCTTCAAGTCCCATGACATTAAGAGGATTCAGTTCAGTCAATTCAGTTCAGTCGCTCAGTTGTGACCAACTCATTGTGACCCCATGAATTGCAGCACGCCAGGCCTCCCTGTCCATCACCAACTCCTGTAGTTTATCCAAACTCACGTCCATCGAGTCGGTGATGCCATCCAGCCATCTCATCCTCTGTCGGCTCCTTCTCCTCGTGCCCCCAATCCTTCCCAGCATCAGGGTCTTTTCCAATGAGTCAACTCTTCGCATGAGGTGGCCAAAGGATTGGAGTTTCAGCTTCAGCATCAGTCCTTCCAATGAACACCCAGGACTGATCTCATTTAGGATGGACTGGTTGGATCTCCTTGCAGTCCAAGGGACTCTCAAGAGTCTTCTCCAACACCACAGTTCAAAAGCATCAATTCTTCGGTGCTCAGCTTTCTTCACAGTCCAACTCTCACATCCATATATGACCACTGGAAAAACCATAGCTTTGGCTAGATGGAACTTTGCTGGCAAAGTAATGTCACTGATTTTCAATATGCTATCTAGGTTGGTCATAACTTTCCTTCCTAGGAGTAAGCGTCTTTTAATTTCATGGCTGCAATCACCATCTGCAGTGATTTTGGAGCCCCCCCAAATAAAGTCTAACACTGTTTCCACTGTTTCCCTATCTATTTCCCATGAAGTGATGAAACCAGATGCTATGATCTTAGTTTTCTGAATGTTGAGTTTTAATACAACTTTTTCACTCTCCTCTTTCACTTTCATCAGGAGACTTTTTAGTTCCTCTTCACTTTCTGCTATAAAGGTGGTGTCATCTGCATATCTGAGGTTATTGATATTTCTCCTGGAAATCTTGATTCCAGCTTGTGCTTCTTCCAGCCCAGCGTTTCTCATGATGTACTCTGCATATAGGTTAAGAGAGTAGCTCCTCCTAAATGATGAGTCTACCATGGTCTTGTTAATTTCATTCTGATTTCTAGTTGTAATTTTCAAACTAATTACTTATTTATTTATTTATCTAGTGCTGAAATATTTTCCATTCAAAACCTTATTAATCATCATAGTTAAAAAGAAAACCCTGATTAAAAGATGTGTCCTCTTGTGTTGTCTATTTGATTCTCATTTCCCAAAAAAATGATCATTAAAGTTGGGTTTTAAGGAATCCGGTTTGAATACCACTAGCTAAAGGATAGTCTTATTTCATAATTATCCAGGTTATACTGCTGCCTGTTGAATGTTGTCTTTTTACAGACTCAAATCTCTTATATCAAAAGTAAGGTTTTTGTTTGCTTTTTATGTAATAAACTGTGAAAGATATGAATTTGAGTGGGTGACAGATTGTTAGAAATCGTCTTTGAGTGATTTCTCCCTACTTTTACTTTCACTCTGAATGTAAAGATAACTAGAGAAGAACAAACTTTTTCCCCCTGTGTGAACTGTGTATTGCTGTCCACAGCAATTTTCTTTCTAAATTAAGTGTTCTTTTAACTCTGGCCTTGAAAGCTCAATCTAAATGTCATAAAAAATAGTTGCTTTAAGAGTTAGAATCTGTGCACTCTAGGTCTTCAGTGTCCTTTAGGAGTAAGACTAAGAGTGTTTTATAGCTTTTACAGTCAGCTGGCCGCAATTCTGACTGTAGCAAATTGGATTATTTTACCACATGATGAAGATAGCAAGGAAGGAATATCTGTGAATTATTGTTAAAGTATTTGTCAGAGGAACCCGCATTTGAGAAGGGTTCTGGACTTAGAATAAAGGAAATTTCAAGTGATATAGGACTTTAGAAATCATTAATTCCCCAGAGATAGTAAGTGATATGCCCACACAGCTGGTAAATGGCACAAACCATGAATTACCTTAGGTCTTATTTTAATGTCATTTCCTCAATGCAGATGGCCCTTAACCTTTCCTTTTGTTGTTTCTTTTTAAATTATTGTTGATCTTGAACTCCTTTGTGAACATGAGGAAAATAATGAACCCAGTCCTAAAAAATATACATGTTCAAATACATACCAGAGATGCTATACATTGTCTGACTGAGAATTTCAATTTACTCGTCTGTGAGTCTAGCTTAAGGATGACAGAAGATTTTGTTTTTTCTTTGAATGTTGTTCAAATTTCTATGTATTTCTAACAATTATTTATTTTATTTTCAGTGTATAATTTTATAAAAAGGTGTTATGCTAAATATATTTGGGGGGACTTCTTTCTAAGTAAATATCATGTTGCCATTTATTTAGTTTTTATAATTAATCACAGGTGCAATATACTGATTTTTCAATTTACATACAGTAAAATTCACATTTCCCCCCAAAATTCTGTCAGATATGACAGATCAGTGAGTTGTATTATGTAACTGTCACCACAATGAAGATATAACAGATCCCTCACTTCTTTCCACTACTTAATTTTTATCAAATCCACCCTACAGCCCTACTCTCTGGCAACCACCCTTCTGTCCTTCATCTATTTTGCCTGTTTCGTAATTTTATTTTAGTGGAATCCCATAGGAAGCAATTTTTATTCTATGTTCACTTAGCATAATACATTTGAGATCTATCTGAGTTATTCTTTTCTTTCTTTCTTTTTGCTAGTAACGTGGGATTTTATTTCTTTATTTTTATTGAGGTGACATTGGCTTAAAACGTTATGTAAGGGTCACGTATAAAACAATATATTTTGATTCTGTGTATACCACACTATGCTCACCACCAAAAGTTTTGTTTCCATCTGACACGATACAGCTGACTACCCTTACCCATTTTTTTGCCCTCCCCTCAAGCCTCTTTCCATCTTCTTTCCATCTGGTAGCGACTATTCTGTTCTCTGTATCTATGTGTTTATATTTGTTTGGTTTGTTCATTTATCTTGTTTGTTTCATGTGTGAGTGCAACCATACATTGGCTTGCTCTGTCTGACTTATTTAACTTAGAATAATACCCTCGAGGTCCATCTATGTTGTCTAGGGCTAATAGCTAGGAGTGGGATTGCTGACTTTAATGGGATGTACATGCTTAACTTTTTAAGAAGTTATGAACCTATTCCCAGAGTAGTTCTGGCATCTTGCATTCGTATCAACAATGTATGAGTGATCCAGGCTTCAGTTTTTTCTTAATATAATATTATAATCATCATAATGATTAATCTTGTTGCATACTTACTCCATAGCAGCCATTCTGTGTGTAGACAATACATACTTGATAGAGAATTGAGTCTTTTAGTGAATAATGAATGACTCAATCGTGCTGTTTCAACCACTTTCTGCTTTTGATTTTTAACTGTCATTAAAAGTCTGCCATGCTGTTTAGCTCTATAGGGCACCGCTCACATCCTAGTCTATAAAGTTTTGCCATAAACTAATTGTTTTTAGGTGTTTAGTGGATATGCACATTGAGCAGAATCATCATGTGGGTGTGTTTGCCATTTTCATTACTCATCTCTCATAGTACACTATCAAAGCAAATAAAATTATCAAAAACAATTCATAAAGCTAATTTTAGAGTCTTTAAAATGTATAAGTATGAATTTTCATAGTAGTACTAACTATCTCCCAAAATGTACTTACTAAAAAAATCAATGATACCTGATATTCACATGTTTCTTTGAGGAATGTAGTGTCAAGGAGAATATTTGCTAAGGGAAAAGACTAGAATAATATAATTAAATATTTCTCTTTACTTCTTTACTATTTAGAGACTTTATATTAAAGAGAAAGTCAATAGATCATTTTCCAAACATTTCATCATGCGGCTCTTAAGGAATTTCATGGAAAACCTTAAACCTGTAACATAAGGAAATTTGAGAGAACCATTAGAGGAAAACTCATAGTAGCATTTATTCCATGTGGTCAGTTATTATCTGATTCTATTTCATGATGATCATTTGAGAATGGTATTACAAACTGATGTATAGTATAAAGTATCTGCAGGAATTAAGTGGATTCGTTAGAACATTTTTATAAGCAAAGACATTTGTAGATAGCATCAATACATAACAGAACATAAGCAAATATCAAAAACAATATACAGAATTGTTAGTCTCATAGGAGCACTGGTTTTATTTGACAATGTTATGGACACTTTCTATTTTCTATAATGTTTCCATAGGCTGACAGGAGATAGCTGTTACTTAGAAAAGCAAGGATTTCTGCCCCCTGGAGTGTCTGAGGTGTTAAACCTATTATGTTCAATTCAGGTGGTAGATTTTTAAAGTACGACAGAGTGCAGCTGTGGGAGGCATTCACTCCACTCTTAAGGCCAAAAGCTTCTGCTGTGGAGAGTGAAATGAAAGAAACATTTGAGATGTCTCCATGGATAACCTAGTGCTTTTAACTGTGTATTTCTTAGATGCTCTGGGAATGAAAAAGGGGAAAATGGTTTCACAGGGTTTTCTTTGTTTATTTGTTCCAAATAGAGATGCAATACTATTTGTGCCTGTACAAATTTATCACTTTGCATCACACATTAGACTTAAGGCTGCTTGTCACTTAATGATTTCAGCATTCCAGAACCCTGACTTCATACGTCTATTATCTGTCTTTCCATTTGAATCACAATTTCTGAAATTAGAAGAGACAGAAAAATGGGGTCATTTAAAAAAAATGACCTCTCTCAAATTTAATTAAAATTGTCACACATTTAACACAAATCACCTTCCCCTTTCTCTCTCTCACACACATACACACAGTTCATCTAATCAAAAGTGTTCTTAGGCAGTTAGAGTTATTTCCTATGGCATATAGTACATGATAAAAAACTTAATTGTGAAACTGAGCAAAGTTGAATTAATTTGTGTTACAACTCAGTCCACTGAAAGTACATGATAAAACGTGTATTTGAAAATGGTATGGAGGTTAAATTCATAAATTTTCTTTTTGAAGTTGAGGGAACATCCAGACACAACTTCAGTTCTAGCTAATAGCTTTACAGGTCAAAATCAGTATACATACCTCTCCCACTGTTCCTACTGTAATATCAAACCCAAGGACTTGCTTCTAATTCTTTCACCTTCTTCCTCTGAGTATTTAACACTCCAGCTCCTACAAAAATTAATATCAGTAATGAGAAGAAGATATTAAAAAATAAAGAGAAGGAATATTGGGAGAAACAGCTATTATAGAGTGCTAAAAATTAATCTTTCATAGTAGCTAATAGTCTTATTTTTTATCTCTATGAATAACATTCATTATTTAATAATATTCAAACTTAATTAAAATTTTACAGCAAATATTAACCATTATATATTAGTAGTGTTAGCTGCTCAGTCGTGTCCAACTCATTGCGACCCCACAGACTGTAGCCCGGCGGGCTCCTCTGTCTGTGGGATTCTCCAGACAAGAATACTGGAATGGGTTACCATTTCCTTCTCCAGGGGATCTTCCCAAGCCAGGAACTGAACCCAGGTCTCCTGCATTGCAGGCAGATTCTTTACCATCTGAGCTACAGGGAAGTTCTATATATTAACACATACTAAAAGTGTTACATAATTAGAATTATAATTAACACACTTGGAAATGGAGACAGCAAATTTATCTTTAGTCCCTTGTATTTTTCTTATGCTGAAATATAAAGCATGAAGAATATATTTCTCTCTAACACCAATTCTTTGAAAAGAAAATTAAAATGGGTAAACTGCTGACAAAATCATTCAAGGAATGAGAGAGAAGGCACAAATGACCAAATTAAGAATGAATAAAGTATTCTGATTCTAACTGAATAGACATTTGAAAAATAAAAGGATATGATTTTTGAAACACTTTATGCCACTAGATTTGAAAATTGAGATAAGATGGCAATTTTCAAAAAAATAATTTGTAGAATTTGGTCAAAGAAGAAACATGAAACTGAGTAAACCTGATTTTTTTTTAAATAGAAGTCAGCAAAGTGCTCTGCTAAAAATTTTATTTTCCAAGCACCATCTTGCAGATAATCATTGCTCTGTAATCCTTTTCTGCTTAATGAGATACAAGCAGAAGTTTGGTGAGTTGTGTGTTCTATTGGTTTAGACAAATGGCTCTGATATGCATCCACCCTTATATTATCATAAGGAATAGATTCACTGAATCCTCTATTTTCTGAACTATCCATCTGTCCTTAATTTCCAGCAACCACTGAGCTTTTCACTGTATCCAAAGTTTTGCCTTTTTCAGAATGTTATATAGTTGGAATAATAGAATATGTAGCCTTCTCAGACTGGTTTCTTTCACTCAGTAACATGCATCATGGTTCCTCTATCCCACGGTCAGAGGAGCCTGGCTGGCTATAGTCCATGGGGTCGCAAAGAGTCAGACATGACCTAGAGACCAAACAGGGTCAATAAAGCGTATTTTTATGGCTTAACAACTAATTTCTTTTTACTATTGAATAATATTCCATTATCTGGATGTACCACAGTTTATTTATGCATTCACTAACTGAAGAATGATTTGATTGATTCTAAGTCTTATCAATTATAAATAAATCCACTAAAAAGAATGTGAATGTTTTTGTGTGCAGATAGTTTTCAACTTTTTTTGGATAAATATCAAGGAATGTGATTGCTAGATCATAGGAATCTGTTTAGTTTTCTAAGAAACAGCCAAACTGTCTTCTGTAGCATTTTGCATTTCTACCAGAAATGAATGACAGCCTTGGTTCACATACTTGTCAGCATTTAAGGGTATCAGTTTTCCGAATTTTAGTCATTCTAATACGTATGTAGGGATATCTTATTGCTGTTTTGATTTGAATTACCCTTATGACATGATGTGGAGCATCTTTTCATATGCTTATCTGCTATCTGTATATTTTCTTTAGTGATGTGTCTATTAAAATCTTTGGCTCATTTTAAATAAGGTTTTTTACTTTTTCATTGAGTTTTAAGAGTTCTTTGTATATTTTATACAATAGCCCTTTATCAAATGTATTGTTTGAAAATACTTTCTCTCAGTCTGTGGCTTGTCTTCATATTCTGTCAACATTGTCTCTCAGAGAGTAGAAGTCAAACTTTTCAATTCTCTCTTTTATGCGTCATGACTTTGGTATTTCTAGGAAGTCATTGCTGTACCTAAGTCATGTAAATTTCTTCTATGATATCCTCTACTTTGATAATTTTGTGTTTCACATTTAAGGTCTGAGATTGATTTTGAGTTAATTTTTGTTAAGGATGTAAGGTCTCTGTCTAGGTTCCTTTGTTTTTTTTTTTGTTTGCTTTTTGCATTCATTTTAATATCATTTTTTTGTCCATTCATTTCAATACAGTTTGTTGAAGACATTATTCTTGCTCCAAGGTATTGTCTTTGCACCTTTGTCAAAGATCAGTTGACTATATTTATATGGGTCTATTTGGGGCATCTCTATTCTATTCTATCAATCTATTTCTTTACTATTTGGCCAGTACCATATGTTTTGATTACTATAGCTTTATAATGAATCTTGAAGTTGGGTAGTATCAGTCCTCCAACTGTGTTATTCTCCTTCTATATTAAGTTGGATTTAGGGTCTTTGGGCTCACCATATAAACTTTAGAATCAGTTTGTTGGTACCTATGGTCTTCCCAGGTGTTTCTACTGGTAAAGAACCCACCTGTCAGTGCAGGAGACATAAGAGATGTGGATTCAATCACTGGATCTGGAAGATCCCACGGAGGAGGAAATGGTGACCCACTCTAGTATTCTTGCCTGGAAAATCCCATAGACAGAGGAGCCTGGAGGGCTACAGTCCTTGGGGTCACAAAGAGTCACACACAATGCAGCAACTGAGTACACGTCCAGTGTGGAGTAGCTTTGGTGAGCTGATCTATAAAATAACTTTCTGGGATTTTGATTGGGATTCATTGAATTTATAGGTCAATTTGGGAAGAATGAATTTTCTTCTTTCAAATCCTAATCTTCTAATCTTCTATTGAATCTTCTGTCCATAAACATGGAGTATCTCTCCATTTACATAGTTCTTATTTGATTTTGTTCATCTGAATTTTGTAGTTTTACTTATATAGATATTGTACATATTATGTTAGGTTTATGCCTAAGTATTTTATTTTGGGGTGCAACTATAATTGGTTTTGTGTTTTAATTCAAAATTCTACCTTTCTATTGCTAGTATATACCAAAGTGATTGATTTAACCTTGTATCTTGCAGCCTTGCTAAAATTGGTTATTAATACCAGGAGGTTTTGGTTTTTGTGTTTTTGATTCTTTAAGATTTTCTACATAGGTAGTCAGGTCATTGAGGAACAAAAACAGTTTTATTTCTTCCCAATCTATGTGCCTTTTATTTCCTTTCCCTTTCTTGTTTTATTACATTAGCTAGAACTCTAGCATAATGGTGAAAAGTAGTTGTGAGAGGAAACATTATTGCCTGATATCTGATCTTAATGAGAAAGCTTCAGGTTTCTCACCATTAAATATTATGTTATCTGTAGGTGCTTTGTAGCTATTCTTTACTGAGGAATTTCTTCTCTATTTATAGTTACATAGAGGATTTTTTTTTTTTTAATCATGAATGAGTATTGGATTTTGTTATTCAAAATCCATCTTTTTCTACATCTATTGATATGATTGATCATGTGATTTTTCTCCTTTAGCCTGTTGGTTTAATATATTACATAAAGTGATTTTTAAATATTTAATTAGGCTTATGTACTTGGGGAAAATCTCTCTAAAATCATAGTGCATAATTATTTTTAGACATTGTTGAATTCAGTTTTCTAATATTTTTGCTGAGGATATTTGTTTCCATAGTCATAGGAAATATTGTTCTGTAATTTTCTTTTCTTACAGTATTCCCATCTGGTTTTAGTTATCAGGGTGATGCTAGTGTCATAGAATGAGTTAGGAAGACTTTCATTTGTTTCTATCCTCTGAAAGAGATTGTAGAGAACTGGAATAATTTCCTCCTTAAATATTTGGTAGAACTCACCAGTGGACACATTTGTGACTGGTGTTATCTCTTATGAAAGTTTATTAATTATGGATCCAATTTTTAATGGATTTATGACTATTTCTTCGTGCATGACAATTGGCAAATTATGCCTTTCCAAAAACTGGTCTGTTTGATCTAGATTATCAAATGCGTGGGCACTGAGTTGTTCATAAAATTATTTTATTATTCTTTCAAAGTGTAGAAAATCTATAGTGCAGGCCCTCTTTCATTTATAACACTAGTAATTTGTGTCCTCTGCCTTTAAAAAAATGTATTTAGGCTGCCTAGAGGATTATCAATTTTGTTGATCTTTTTAGAGAGCCGTATTTCTATTTTATTGATATTCTCAATTGATTTCCTGCTTTTAATTCCATTTATTTCAGTTCTAATTATTATTACTTTTCTTCTGTTTACTTTGCATGTAATATGCTCTTCTTTTTTATATACTTCTAAAGCGGACACTTAGATAACTGATTTTAGATTTTTTTCTGATATGTGCATTCAATGCTCTAAATTTCCATCTAAGCACTACATTCACTGCATCATATAAATTTTATTAAGTTGGGTTTTAATATTCATTTAATTCAAAATATTTTTAAATTTTTCTCAAAATTTCTTCTTTGACCCATGTGTTATATAAAAGTATATTGTTACTTCTCCACATATTTTGAGATTTTTCCAGTTATTTTACTGTTATCAACTTCTGGCTTAATTCCACGTGGTCTGAGAGTAGACACTGTATGATTTATATTCTTTTAAATTTGGCATTTTATGTCTTATGACCCAGAATGTAGTCTATTGTGGTGACTGTTCTAGGTGAGCTTGGGAAGAATATGCATTCTAGTGTTCTTGAATTAAGTGGTATGTGTATATCCAGTTAATTAACGCTGTTGAGTTCAGCTCTGTCCTTCCCGATTTTCTGCTGGCTGAATATGTTCATATCTTACTGAGATATTAAAATTTCCAACTATGATAGTGGATTTATCTATTTCTTTGCAATCATATTAGTTTTTGCCACAGACATTTGACTGTTAGTAGGTGCAAGACACAAAATGTCATGTTGGAGAATTAACTCCTTTATAATTATGTAATACCCTTCTCTCCCCACCTCTATAACTGCTCTTGCTTTGAAATTTGCTCTATCTGAAATTACTCCTTTTTTAAAGTGATATTAAATTAGTTTATTTTTCTCCTTCAATTTACATTTAATCTGTATGTATCTTTATATTTAAGTTGGGTTTCTTATAGACGACATATAGTTGGGTATTGTTTATTGAAACACTGATAATTTCTGTATTTTACTGGTATATTTACAACACTTTTACCATTAACATTTGAAGTGATTGTTGATATAGTGGCTTAGGATCTGCCATATTTGGTTTGTTTTCTATTTCTTTCTCTTGTTTTTGTTCCTATTTTTGTCTTCCACTGCTTTTCTGCCTTTGTTGTTTTAACTGAGAATTTTGTATGATTCTATTTTTCTTCTTTTTTAGAACACTGGTTATACTTCATATTTTAATTTTTAGTGGTTTCTCTAGAGTTCACAATATACATTTATAGCTGATCCACATATACTTTCAAATAATCCTATACTTCTAATAGGTAGTGTGAGCATATTTTAATAGAATGATCCTAATTCTGCCCTTTTATCTTCTATATCATTTCTGTCATTCATTTCAATGAACAAGATCGATCTCAAATAAACAATCTAAACTTACACTTAAAGAAACCAAGAAAAGAACTAATGAATCCCAAAGTTAGTAGAAGGAAGTAAATCATAAAGATCAGAGCAGAAATAAATAAAATCGAGATTAAAAAGATAATAGAAAAGGCCATAAAAACTAAGAGCTGTTTTTGAAAAGATAAACTCAATTGACAAACTATTAGGTAAACTCACAAAGGAAAAAAGAGAAAGGGCTTAATAAATAAAATCAGAAATGAAAGATGAGATATAACAACAGATACCATTGTTGCCATTTCCTTCTCCAAGGGATCTTCACAACCCAGGGGATCAAACCCGTGTCTCCTGCATTGCAGGCAGACTCTTTACTGTCTGAGTCACCAGGAAGTTTTTTTTAACAGATACCACAGAAATACAAAAAATTATAAGAGAAAATAAGAAGCAGCTATTTGTCAACAAATTAGAAGACCTAGAAGAAATGGACAAATTGTTAGAATCATACAGTCCTCCAAGGTTGAATCATGAAGAAAGAAAATCTGAATAGACTGATCACTACAGTGATAAATACAATACAGAGAATGAAACGTAATAAAAAAGCTAATAAAAATTGTAATCAAAAAGCTCCCTAAAAGTATAGGACTAGATGGCTTCACAAGTGAAATCTACTAAACATTCAAAGAAGATTTAATTCATATCCTTCTCAAACTATTTCAAAAAATTTCAGAAGAGGAATGTTATCTAATTCATTTTATGAGGCCAACATCACCCTGGTATTAGAAGCAGAGAGTTCAGTTCAGTTCAGTCACTCAGTCATGTCCAACTCTTTGGGATCTCATGAATCACAGCACACCACGTCTCCCTGTCAATCACAAACTCCCGGAGTTTACTCACACTCATGCCCATCGAGTCGGTGATGCCATCCAGCCATCTCATCCTCTGTCGGCCCCTTCTCCTCGTGCCCCCAATCCCTCCCAGCAACAGGGTCTTTTCCAATGAGTCAACACTTCGCATGAGGTGGCCAAAGGATTGGAGTTTCAGCTTCAGCTTCAGTCCTTCCAATGAACACCCAGGACTGATCTCCTTTAGGATGGACTGGTTGGATCTCCTTGCAGTCCAAGGGACTCTCAAGAGTCTTCCTCAACACCACAGTTCAAAAGCATCAATTTTTCAGTGCTCAGCTTTCTTCACAGTCCAACTCTCACATCCATACATGACCACTGGAAAAACCATAGCCTGACCAGGGGACCTTTGTTGGCAAAGTAATGTCTCTGCTTTTTAATATGCTATCTAGTTTGGTCATAACTTTCCTTCCAAGGAGTAAGCGTCTTTTAATTTCATGGTTGCAGTCACCATCTGCAGTGATTTTGGAGCCCAGAAAAATAAAGTCTGACACTGTTTCCACTGTCTCCCCATCTCTTTCCCATGAGGTGATGGGACCAGATGCCATGATCTTAGTTTTTTGAATGTTAAGCTTTAAGCCAACTTTTTCACTCTCCTCTTTCACTTTCATCAAGAGGCTTTGTAGTTCCTCTTCACTTTCTGCCATAAGGATGGTGTCATCTGCATATCTGAAGTTATTGATATTTCTCCCGGCAATCTTGATTCCAGCTTGTGCTTCTTCCAGCCCAGCGTTTCTCATGATGTACTCTGCATATAAGTTAAATAAGCAGGGTGACAATATACATGTCAATGTAAGTAAATAGAGGAAAACAACAGAATGGGAAAGACTAGAGATCTCTTCAAGAAAATTAGAGATACCAAGGGAACATTTCATGCAAAGATGAGTTCGATAAAGGACAGAAATGGTATGGACCTAACAGAAGCAGAAGATATTAAGAAGAGGTGGGAAGAATACACAGAAGAACTGTACAAAAAAGATCTTCACGACCCAGATAATTACAATGGTGTGATCACTCACCTAGAGCCAGACATCCTGGAATGTGAAGTCAAGTTGGGCCTTAGAAAGCATCACTACAAACAAAGCTAGTGGATGTGATGGAATTCCAGTTGAGCCATTTCAAATCCTAAAAGATGATGCTGTCAAAGTGCTACACTCAATATACCAGCAAATTTGGAAAACTCAGCAGTGGCCATAGGACTGGAAAAGGTCCGTTTTCTTTCCAATCCCTAAGAAAGGCAATCCCAAAGAATGCTCAAACTACCGCACAATTGCACTCATCTCTCACGCTAATAAAGTAATGCTCAAAATTCTCCAAGCCAGGCTTCAGCAATACATGAACTGTGAACTTCCAGATGGTCAAGCTGGTTTTAGAAAAAGCAGAGGAACCAGAGATCAAATTGCTAATATCTGCTAGATCATCAAAAAAGCAAGAGAGTTCCAGAAAAACATCTACTTCTGCTTTATTGACTATGCCAAAGCCTTCGACTGTGTGGAATCACAATCAACTGTGGAAAATTCTGAAAGAGATGGGAATACCAGACCACTGACCTGCCTCTTGAGAAACCTGTATGCAGGTCAGGAAGCAATAGTTAGAACTGGACATGGACCAACAGACTGGTTCCAAATAGGAAAAGGAGTATGTCAAGGCTGTATATTGTCACCCTGCTTATTTAACTTATATGCAGAAGCAGTAAAAGGTAACATTTTAAAAGAAAGAAAGAAAACTACAGGTTAATATTTCTAACAAACATAGGCACAAAAATCCTCAACAAAATATTAGCAAATGGAGTTCAACAATTCAACAGTACAACAAAAGGATCATATACACAAAAGGATCAATGGGATTTATGGACAATTAATTTATGACAAACAGTAAAGAACAGAGGCTGGAGAAACAATAATCTCTTCAAAAAATGGTACACCCATGGCTGATTCATGTGAATGTATGGCAAAAACCACCACAATATTGTAAAGTAATTTGCCTCCAATTAAAAAATAAATGGTAGTGGGGAAACTGGATGGCCACATGGAAAAAAATGAAATTAGACCTCTGTCTCACACCATACACAAAAAGTTAACTCAAAATGGATTAAAGCTTGAATGTAAGACTGAAACCATAAAACTCCTAGAAGGAAACATAGGCAATATTCTCTTTGACTTGGTTTAGCAATATCTTTCTAGATTTGATCCCTTAGGCAAGGGAAAGACAAGCAAAAGTAAACAGATGAGATTACATCAAAGCTTCTGTGCAGTAAAGGAAACAGAGAGACAACCTACTCAATGGGAGAGTATACTTACAAATGATACAACTGCTAAGGGGTTAATATCAGAGTATTATTAAAAACTCATACAACTCAACAATGAAAAGCAAACAACCTGATTTTAAAATGAGCAGAGGGGCTGAATTGACATTTTCCAAAGAAGAAATACAGATGGCCAACAGACACATCACTACAGAAGTAGAAATACATCATACACATAAAACTTATATAATGTTATAAGTCAATCTTATCTCAATAATAAAACTTTTATAGAAGAATAAGAAAAATCATTAATTGGATATATTTTTAATGGCTAATTCAAAGCCATTTTTGCTTAATCCAATCTATGGGTCACCTCAGAGTTGCTTTTTATTGGCTGCCTTTTAGCCTAACTATGGTATCTTCCCATTTCTTTACATGTCTTGTAATATTTTACTGCATAGTGCAAATTTTGGATAACACATTGTCAAGTCTTAGACTTTATATTCTTTTGAAGAATGTTTAGCTTTGTATTGGTATTCAATTATTAGTTGATCATCTAAACCTGTTTACACTTGACTTTTCATCTTCTTAAGGCTAATCTGAGAAAATCCTTTGTGCTGTCCAATCCCTATTTGGCATAGAGTCCTAGCAAGTGGTGGCAGTCTCATCTTTCTTCTATGGAGACAAATGCTGAATTTGGAGCATCCAAATTAGTTGAGATTTGAAGTGACTCCCAAAGAGAAGGAAACTTGGAAAATGAAGTCCTAAATCTCTTTGCAACCTCTTCTTACATACAACTCTGAACCCTTGGAGTTGTATGTAAAGAAGAGTAAAACTGCCATAAGATCAGCAGGAGACAGCAGCCTGGAGCCTAAATATCTGGACCAATATTTTTGCAGCCACTCAGTGATAGGAGAGAGAATGGAGTTCAAATCCTGTCTAGAAAAGCATCTCAACCTTGCCCTGAATGGCTCAGAGAGGCCTGAAATAGAACAGCTTACACACACCTAAAGGAATACTTGGCAAGGTTATAGTGATTTGCTTGCTCCCTACGTGCCAAAAGAAAGATTAACCTTCTTAGGAGGGAGATAATATCTTCTAATATTTTTTAATCTAAAATGCTCAACATCATTCGCTTCTCGGCCTTTTGGCTAAGATCAAGTGTAGTATCTGTTCTTATCAGTAAAATGCTCAACATCTAATAAAATGATGAGTCATGCTAAAATTCAGGACAAAATTATCAAAAACCCAGAGAAAAAATGGTTAGCTGTTGAAACAGATGCAACAGATATTATATTTTCAAACAGAAATTTTAAAAAATATCATTAATATTAATATATCTTAGAAAAGAGGGATTGGGAATTTCAATAGGTTCCTGGAACCCGTGAGTAGAAATTATAAGAACTAAAATTAAGAGCTCAATAGTTAGGTTTACACCATATGACCCAGCAGTCCCACTCCTAGGCATATACCCTGAGGAAACCAAAATTGAAAAAGATGCATGTATCCCAGTGTTCACTGCAGCACTATTTACAATAGCTAGAACATGAGAGAAACCTAGATGCCCATTGACAGATGAAGGATGAAGAAGCTTAGGATACATATATACAATGGAATACTACTCAGTCATAAAAAGGAACACATGTGAGTCAGTTCTAATGAGATGGATAAATCTAGAGCCTATAAAGAGAAATACAGATAGTGTATACTGATGCATATATATGGAATCTAGAAAGATGCTACTGATGAATTAATTTTCAGAGAAGCAATGAACAAACACACATAGAGAACATTGGAATCTGGAGGACTGGAGAAGGGAGAAGGTGAGATTATGGAGAGAGTAACATGAAAATTTACAATACCATATGTAAAATAGACAGCCAGTGGGAATTTGTTATAACCCAAACAGGGGCTCTGTGACAACCCGGAAGGGTGGGATATATGGGGAAGGAAATGGGAGGGAGGCTCAAGAAGGATGGGATGGGACATGGGTATACCCATGATTGATTCTAGTTGATGTATGTCAGAAAGCCACAAAATTCTGTAAAGCAATCATCCTTCAACTAAAAAAATAAAGTGGTTAAAAAAAAAGTTTAGTAGCAGATGATACTCTTCCGAATAGAGGATTCATGACCTGGAAGACAGGTCAGTAGAAACTATCCCTATTAAAATATGCAGAGAAAAAAAATTAAAATTACTGAAAAGCATAAAAGAAACATGTGACTCATGGTGAAAAGTCCTAGTCTATGTAATCAGTATCAAAACAAAAGTAGAGAATGACACAAAAGCCATATTTGAAAATATGCCAGTCAAAATTCATCAGAAATCTAAAGCCACTAATTGAAGAAGCTCTACAAATCCCATTGTGCCTATGAACAGATGATGTGATAGATATGGGTGAGTATGCAGAAGTGTCCGACAAATATAGTCAAGGGTCTCTAACCTGTCTAGGTTAGTGGAACTTCCTAAAGAAGAGAAGAATATACAAGCAAAATAGAAACAATATAATTAAATCAACCAGAACTGATTGAGTACCAATGTTGTATATATCATTAGTGCCTTTAAAAATCTATTTGAGGGTATGATATACACAGCAAACACAATATTGCAGTTTAAAATTAAATTTAAGCTTGCATTATGACTTAATAACTATGCACTGATTTACCAGGAATGAAGACAATGATAGAGATGGTAATAAGTTATGAATTGACTTTGAAGGATAAACTAGAGTTGCAACTTATGAAAATAATATGTGTGGTATTGATATATGAGTCACAATAAAGCAAATCTTTAATTTTCCCTGGTGACTCAGATGGTAAAGAATATACCTGCAATGCAGGAGAACCAGGTTCAATCCCTTGGTCAAGAAGATCCCCTGGAGAAGGGAATGGCAAGCACTCCAGTATTCTTGCCTAGAAAACCCCATGGACAGAGGAACCTGGGGGCTACAGTCCATGGAGTTGCAAGACCAACACTTTCACTTTACTTAATTTTCAAATGGGGTTCCACAAATCTCTGGGATTCTTTGGAAATGTTTCACAGATATCCTTATGAGAGTGAGGATGAGTATTTGGGTATAATCTAAAAGAATAAATTTAAACTAAAAGAAATACATCTTATTCCATAATAAAAACAAGAATTTTTGGTAGCTATCATATAGTTGATAAGTAAAAAATGTTCTAGGGACAGCAGTAACTCTGGATAAAGAATAATTTGGAAAAGATCTATGATAGAGAATATACTCCATCAATATGATAATTGACTGGGTTCAGAGGGAAAAGATGACCACAGAGAAATTACTGTGCTCTGACCACCCAAGGAATTTTAAGAAAGCTGATATATACCATTGAAATATTTTTAATTCTGTACTGTTTTGTACCTCGTTGCCCTTTTGCCACAAACCATTAGTTAAAGTCTATTACACACAAGATTACGTTAGTGATGCTTTGGTAATTAAATGAGAAATTAAACACATACATCTTTGGGAGTAAAGTGATATGGAAAGAGTTTAAAAGTTATAAGAAATGATAGGGCAAGTGCAGGTGAGAACTGAGATCTGAGAGCAGGAATTTGAAATAAAAATGACTAAAAATGCCATGGCCTGTACCCACAAATCTGCAGTAATTTGGGCCACTTCGAAAAGATTAATCATCTAAACTGTGAGAATTGTTGACTTTAAATTTCTTGGAATGCAGGAGTGTGTTTATCTCCAACCTCAGTATCTGGAGCAGAGTATTATATGTGTTGAATTTATCGTCTAATTAGTATAACAATGATACAAAAGAGAGACAGTGAGGCTCTGTGGAGCCTAAAGTTTACTTAATTTAGGAGCCCATCTTTATGGAAAGTAATTAAAAATTGCTGGTACAAAATTAAGGAGTGGGATCTGAGAGTCCCTAAGCTGGAACTTCACTAACTTTACAAGACAGTGGGAAAAATAAAATGGAAAGTATTAGTCTCTCAGTCATGTCTGACTCTTTGCGACCCCATGAACTGTAGCTCACCAGGCTCCTCTGTCTATGGAATTCTCCAGGCAAGAATATTGGAGTGGGTATCCCTTCCCTTCTCCAGGGAATCTTCCTGACCCAGGGATCGAACCCATGTCTCCTGCATTGCAGGTGGACTGCCTCTGATATAGATACTGATTTTTCTCCTTTAATGTGATTTATATCTTCCTCTTCAGGTTTGCTTTACTAATACTTGTCAGTTGAGCCTTATGCATCATAATGCATTTTAGTTTTTAAATGTTGTATTTTTGGAACAGAAGAACAAAAATAAAGAATATTTGTCACACTAAAAGTCATACAAGAGAAACAAGTTTTCAATAAAATGGATTGATTATATTTTCAGAGACGTAATATCTCTAATCAAAAAACTGAGGTCCTATATTTAGACTTAAGGTCATCTTTAAAATAGATGCCATATACTATTCTACTCTGGATGTCTGTATTTTAATACATTTCCTCCCTTAAGACCACAGGATGGCAATATATCCCCCAAAGACTTAGTTTTGTCTCTAGGTCCCTGTATCCTAGGGGGGCTTCTCAGGTGGCCTAGAGGTAAAGAATCTACCTGTCAATGTAGGAGACATAAGAGAATGGGTTCAATCCCTGGGTCAGGAAGATCCCCTGGAGAAGGAAGTGGCAACCCACTCCAGTATTCTTGCCTGGAAAATTCCATGGACAGAGGAGCCTGGCGGGCTACAGTCCATGGGGTCACAACAAGTCAGACATTACTGAACATTCTTATCCAGGCTAATTCTAAAAGCAGAGCTAATTTCCTTTCTCTCAGATACCATGCTTACCTGTCAAATAATTCGTCAGCAATTTTGCCCAAGGGGATTTCACTTATTTTTCACTTTATTATAGTTTATCTTTAATAGATCAAATTTTTACTGTGCAGCGCTGGAGCGACTTTGAGAAGTTACCCCACATCGAAGGGCAACGAAGCCCCAGAAAGATGGTAGGCACTGGAGCAGTGGCTGCAAGGTGCTGCAGCGACTTTGAGGAGATACCCCACATCCAAGTGCAAAGGAGAGGCCCCAGCAAGATGGTAGGAGGGGCAAAAGCGCATTTAGAATCAAACACCATACCTGCCAGAGACACTCAGAGGGTTCACACAAACCTTGTGTGCACCAGGACCCAGAGACTGAGGCAGAACTGTGTTTGAGGGTCTTCTGCAGAGATACAGGTCAACAGTGGACTGCTTCGGGGCAGGGCCTCTGGATGCAGTGGACCTGAGTGTGCCATAAGCCCTTTTGGAGGAGGTCACCATTAACCCCACCGTAGAGCCGCCAGAATTTACACAGGACTGGAAACAGACTCTTGGAGGGCACAAATAAATCATTGTGTGCACCAAGATCCAGGAGAAAGGAGCAGTGACCCCGCAAGAGACTGACCCAGACTTGCCTGGGAGTGGCCAGGAGTCTCCAGCTGAGGTGTGGGTCAGCATTGGCCTGCTGCAGGGTTGGGGTCGTTGATTATAGCAGTACATGCATGGGACCTTTTGAAGGAGGTCCCCATTATCTTCATTACCTCCACCATAGTTTGGCCTCAGGTCAAATAACAGGGAGGGAACACAGCCCCGCCCATCAACAGAAAATTGGATTAAAGATTTACTGGCATGGTCCCGCCCATCAGAACAATACCCAGTTTCCCCCTCAGTCAGTCTCTCCCATCAGGAAGCTTCCATAAGCCTCTTACACTTCTCCATCAGAGGGCAGATAGGCTGAAAATCACAATCACAGAAAACTAACCATTCTGATCACATGGACCACAGCCTTGTTTAACAATGAAACTATGAACCATGCCGTGTAGGGCCACCTAAGATGGACGGGTCATGGTGGAGAGTTCTGATAAAACGTGGTCCTCTGGAGAAGGGAATGGCAAACCACTTCAGTATTCTTGCCTTGAGAACCCCATGAACAGTATGAAAAGGCAAAAAGAAAGAGCACTGATAGATGAACTCCCCAGGTCAGTAGGTGTCCAATATGCTACTGGAGATCAGTGAAGAAATAACTCCAGAAAGAATGAAGAGACAGAGCCAAGGCAAAAACAATGCCCAGTTGTGGATTTGACTGGTGATGGAAGTAAAATATGATGCTGCAAAGAGCAATATTGCCTAGGAACCTGGAATGTTAGGTCCATGAATCAAGGCAAATTGGAAGTGGTCAAACAGGAGATGGCAAGAGTGAGCATTGACATTTTAGGAATCTGCGAACTAAAATGGACTAGAATGGGTGAATTTAACTCAGATGACCATTACATCTACTATTGTGGGCAGGAATCCCTTAGAAGAAATGGAGTAGCCATCATAGTCAACAAACGAGCCCAAAATGCAGTACTTGGATGCAATCTCAAAAACGACAGAATGATCTCTGTTCGTTTCCAAGGCAAACCCTTCAATATCAAGGTAATCCAAGTCTATGCCCTCACCTGTAATGCTGAAGAAGTTGGATGTTTCTATGAAGACCTACAAGACCTTCTAGAATTAACACCCAAAAAAGATGTCCTTTTCATTACAGGGGACTGGAATGCAAAACTAGGAAGTCAAGAAATACCTGGAGTAACAGGCAAATTTGGCCTTGGAGTACAGAATGAAGCAGGGCAAAGGATAATAGAGTTTTGCAAAAAGGACACACTGTTTCCACTGTTTCCCCATCTATTTGCCATGAAGTGATGGGACCAGATGCCATCAGTGTGGTGTCATCTGCATATTTGAGGTTATTGATTTTTCTCCTGGCAATCTTTATGGTATCATCTCAAATAGTAGAATATATCATTTCTGAAAACCAGAGATGAAAGTAATAATGGTCCTGTCACATTATTCACAATTTTTACTTATTATTCCAGCATATATGCTCTGTAGGTCTAGTGATCTTGATTTTGAAAGGGGAATGCCTCCACCAAGAAATATAACATGAGTCATTTCAGTGTCCTCATGCCAGCAGAGCAGTGGGTGAAAGAGGGGGATCACTATTTTGGTGAGGGTGATTAGCCTTGATCATCATGAAGCACTAAGACGAAGCCAGGGAGAAATGTATCTGGACTTCAGATTGTTGGTGAGTGTGTAATTTCCTCAGTTCTGTCTTGCCACAGCAAAAATTTGAAGTGACGGTCGAATCTGTGCCAGAGCTCAGTCCCATTAAGGAAAACAAAGGATAGTACATCCTTGAGGAGCAAGGGCGGGCCGACCCAAAAGACGAATTGAAGAGAGATCTCAGTCCTTCTAGTCTTCCTCCTTTTATACATTTGTCTCCTGCCCCCTAAGCCTGCCCTATGTAAATTGGATTACCAGGAGGGCTGTTCATTTTACCTGAGGTCCTCACTCGGGTCCTTGGACCTTCCTTTGTTCTATTTACACGGGCTTTCCCCCTCTTTGTCTTTTAGCTACCACCATTCTGGACTCTTTTTTCCTATCCTAACTACCTAACAAGATGATCCACTTGCATGATTGTCAAAATTCCCATGTTAAGTTGTAACTATAATTGGGCAGGTACAGCAACCACATCCTTCTAAGGGTAGGTAATCAGGAACTCAGAACCCTTGGGTTGAATGTCAGTTCAAGTCACCATCCGAGTCACTGTAGAGGAGGAAAAATAATTTTCCTCTGACGATTCTAGGTTCCTGACTGAGACTTGCCCCTGCCCCCCATAACAAAAGACAGATTAATGGGAGGAATATAAAAGCAATTTTAATTATGCACATCTCCATAGGAGCCCCACAAAGATATGAGAACTCAAAGGCACCCAGATGATTGAGGCCTGTATATCATCCTGAGCTAAGAAAAGAGATGAGGCTTTGGGGCTTCAAAGGGGAGAAGGCAGCACATGGGTAGGAGAGAAGAGGAAATGCTCCACTCTGACTATGGCGGGGCTCCACAAGCAGAGATGGTCCTACCCAGCAGGTAAATCTCAGGTAAGGTAGATGCTTTGATAATAGCTCTCTTCCAGCTTTTCTAATGTAAATTTCCTTTTGAAAGTAGATTTCCATTACAAAAAGATAACTTCTACTCTGTTTCAGAGCTTCTTCTGTATTTCTAGTTTCTTAAAAAAAAAAAAAAAAAAGGAATCCTTATGCCAAAGATGCATATTTGGGGGTGGCATGTTCAGTTACCCTTCACTAACCTAGACTAGCAGAACTTCCAGTCGAAGGGGAGGGGCACTTTACAGGAGTGACCATAAAGTATAAAATCATGGAAAATATAAGTGATTTATTGCTAATACAATAAATGGTGTGTCAACTGATATCAGAGGGTATGCTCCATGAATATTTATTTGTTGTGCTGTGTGCTATGGTTAGCCTCTCAGTCATGTCAGATTCTTTGCGACCCCATGGACTGCCGCACGCCAGACTCCTCTGTCCATGGGGATCCTACAGGCAAGAAAACTGGAGTGGGTTGCCATGCCCTCCTCCAGGGGATTTTCCCAATCCAGGAATTGAACCCAGATCTCCTGCCCTGCAGGCAGATTCTTTATCAACTGAGCCACCAGAGAAGCCCCATGCAAAATTTCCATCAACCCCTGCAAGTGTAGCTGTAATATGTTGCTTCTCTGATTTTCACTAAAAAAAAACCAAACAAACAAACAAAACAAACTTGTTCTTTTCACATCCCACTGAAGAAGTAAACAAGGTTACTTAGTCTAAGGAGAGACAGGGAGGGAAAGATTCCAGTTTTCATGGCTTTTATGCAGCATGGGCAGTAAAGAAAGGAGTTATCAATATCTCTTGCAGCCTTAGGACCAATTGCAGCTAACAGTGCTATAGCTTGGCCAACTAGTCTTTTCTTGTAAATTTCCCTAGAAATATGCACAAGCAGTATCCCAGAGAAACTGCTCTGATGGAGTATACTTAACACAGGAAACGAGTAAGTCTGGGTGGCACAGGGGATGGCCTGTGGTGGATGCTCTTGACACCCCACTCAGTTGCCCATTCTCCAACTGCCTATATTGTTGGGTATTAATGTATCTCACCAGCCACTTCCTCTGAAGCTAGGAATGACCTCTGCTTCCCCACCTCCTCATGAGGAGGTAGACCTAAGTCAATGACTGTCTGATAACAATGTATAAAAGGTTAGCCCCCTGGACTCAAGTGAAAGTGGTGTCCGACTCTTTGCCACCCCATAGATTATGGAAACTCCAAGGAATTCCCCAGGCCAGAATACTGGAGTGGGTAGCCTTTCCCTTCTCCAGGGGATATTCCTGACCCAGGAATCAAACCCAGGCCTCCTGCATTACAGGCAGGTATGTTACCAACTGAGATATCAGGGAAACCTGGCCTCAAAGGCGAACTAATTACCCTTTGAGGGTGAGGATTAAAACCTAATCCTTCATTGCAGCAGAGACAACTGTGCTTTTTGGTTCCAGGATTTTCCTGTGGAACTAAACTGAAATTAGTCTCTGCTGCGACGAAGGATTAGGTATTAATCCTCACCGTCTCCTGCCTCCCTCACTCCTCCTGAGGCACTGTCTTCTAATAAGTTGCTTGAATTTCTCTGACTCTGCTTAATAAGTGACTTTGGTGCATTGTGTATATTGAGAGAAAAAGGTATGTTTGTTCTTAGTTCCATCATCATATTTTATTTATTCTCTATGGTTTCTTTCTTTTTTTCCCACTTTATATGGTCCATTTGCTTTACTCTGTGTGTGCTCTGATAATCTGGAAGACTGTGTTTTTGTTGTGATGGATAATCATTGAGGGTGTTTACACTTTATCTGAGTTAAATCCACCCATTCCAGTCCATTTTAGTTTGCTGATTCCTAGAATGTCGACATTCACTCTTGCCATCTCCTGTTTGACCACTTCCAATTTGCCTTGATTCATGGACCTAACATTCCAGGTTCCTATGCAATATTGCTCTTCACAGCATTGGACCTTGCTTCTATCACCAGTCCCATCCACAACTGGGTGTTGTTTTTGCTTTGACTCCATCCCATCATTCTTTCTGGAGTTATTTCTCCACTGATCTCCAGTAGCATATTGGGCACCTACCGACCTGGGAAGTTTCTCTTTCAGGATCCTATCATTTTGCCTTCTCATACTGTTCATGGGGTTCTCAAGGCAAGAATACTGAAGTGGTTTGCCATTCCCTTCTCCAGTGGACCACATTCTGTCAGACCTCTCCACCATGACCTGTCCGTCTTGGGTGGCCCCACACGGCATGGCTTAGTTTCACTGAGTTAGACACGACTGTGGTCCTGTGATCAGATTGGCTAGTTTTCTGTGATTGTGGTTTTAGTGTGTCTACCCTCTGATGCCCTCTCGCAACACCTACCATCTTACTTGGGTTTCTCTTACCTTGGACATGGGTTATCTCTTCAGGGCTGCTCCAGCAAAGCGCAGCCGCTGCTCCTTACCTTGGACGAGGGGTATCTCTTATGGCCGCCCCTCCTGACCTTGAAGGTGGGCTAGCTCCTCTCGGCCCTCCTGCGCCAGCGCAGCAGCCGCTCCTGAGAGGTGGGGTAGCTCCTCTCAGGTGGGGCCCCTGACCTCAGGCGTGGGGTAGCTCCTCATGGCCACGCTTCTGCGTAGTCCGCCGCAGCCAGAGGGGCTGAACAATGAGAGAGAGGACGACAAGCTTCCAAAACACCTCAGTCGTGTCCGACTGCTTGCAACCATGGACTGTAGGGCACCAGGCTCCTCAGTCCATGGGATTTTCCAGGCAAGAATACTGGAGTGGGTTGCCATTTCCCTCTCCATGGTTTTTCTAGTGGTCATGTATGGATGTGAGAGTTGGACTGTGAAGAAAGCTGAGCGCTGAAAAATTGATGCTTTTGAACTGTGGTGTTGGAGAAGACTCTTGAGAGTCCCTGGAACTGCAAGGAGATCCAACCAGTCCATCCTAAAGGAGATCAGTCCTGGGTGTTCATTGGAAGGACTGATGCTGAAGCTGAAGCTCCAATACTTTGGCCACCTCATGCGAAGAGCTGACTCATTGGAAAAGTCCCTGATGCTTGGAGGAATTGGGGGCAGGAGGAGAAGGGGACGACAGAGGATGAGATGGCTGGATGGCATCACCGACTCGATGGGCATGAGTTTGAGTGGACTCCGGGAGTTTGTGATGGACAGGGAGGCCTGGCGTGCTGCGATTCATGGGATCGCAAAGAGTCAGACACGATTGAGCGACTGAACTGAACTGAACACTTTATCTTCCATTTTGTTAAACAGAATCCATAAACAGTGACAAAATTACAATATTTCTTCTTTCTCACATCCTTTCAATTTTCTTGTTCCATAGTCAGCATTTTTATCTGTTATGGTAGTCCTATAGTTAATTAAATCTGTGTTTACAGCCAGCATTATTCCTATAATTTCTGGCTGACTTCAGTTCTTTCACTAGTAGTTTCTCCATGAAGGGCTCATGGAAATTGGATATCTTGAGTTTTTGCAGATTACATGTGTTTTTTTTTTTTTAATTTTCTTGCCTTTGTATTTGAATGCTGCTGCTGCTCCTGCTAAGTTGCTTTAGTCATGTCCGACTCTGCGTGACCCCATAGATGGCAGCCCACCAGCCTCCCCCGTCCCTGGGATTCTCCAGGCAAGAACACTGGAGTGGGTTGCCATTTCCTTCTCCAATGCATGAAAGTGAAAAGTGAAAGTGAAGTCGCTCAGTCTGTCCAACTCTTAGCGACCCCATGGACTGCAACCTACCAGGCTCCTCCATCCATGGAATTTTCCAGGCAAGAGTACTGGAGTGGGGTGCCATTGCCTTCTCCGTTATATTTGAATAAGTGAATATAAAATTGAGTATTTTGTTTTGCAATAAATATTTTTATTCCACTTATTTTGAATTTATCTCTTTGTCATTGATATTAGACTTTTTAAAAATATAAACATTTAAAGTACTCATCTTTCCTTACATTTTAAAAAGATCAGCCATATTTCACAAGTTTCAATATATTATAGTTATTTATATTCAGTTTGAAACATTTTATTTTCATTTTAATGTCTTTTCTGCCTCATATTATTTAGAAGTATTTGCATTGTTTCCAAGAATGGGGGAGGAGATAGGTTCAAGATATATGCTACTGTTTTTCAATGTAATTCCACTATAGTCAGAAAAACCCTGTACAGTTTCAATGATTACTTATTGAAATAAGAATTGGGTCTTTTTTATGGTCTACATGGGCCATCTTGGTGAATTTACTATATGCACTCAATAAATCAATTTTGTAGTATCAGGTGTGGTATTTTATAACCATTGGTTATCTTGCAATACCTAGCAGAGTGCCCAAAGATGTAAACACCATCCCTAGAATCTCTTATCATGTGTGTAAAATGGGACCTGCAGGGACGATTAAGTTAAGGACTCTTCAATGAGGAAATAATCTGGATTTCCTATAGGACCCAATGGAATTCCAAGGGCCTTCATAAGAGAGAAGGAGTAAGGTCAAACAGGAAAAAAAGGCAATCTGATGACCAAGTTAGAGAGGAGTCTAAGCTGCTGACTTTGAAGATGCTGGGAGGGGCCACAAACAAAGGCTAGAGAAGCCTCTACAAACCAGAAAGGGTAAGAAAATGAATTCTCTCCTAGCACCTCTAGAGGAATGCAGCTTTGCTAACGCCCTGGTTTTGACCCAGTAAAGCCCATTTTGGACTTTTGATCTCCCAAATGATAAGATAACAAATTGTTTTAAGCCATTAAATAATTTGGAAAGTTGCTGCAGAAGTAATAGGAAACTAATATGTAGATCAGGGTGATTCATGATATTGTTCAGATCGTCTGTGTTATACTGAGTTTTTGTCTAGTAGTCTTTCCAGTTGCCCAGAGAGGAATTGGTTCTAGAATTGTCTTCATTCCTTTTAATCCTGATTTTTTGCTTTGTCTAAATCGAGGTTTTCTTTTTAGATGCATACATGTTTATGGCTGGGTTTCCACTACAACCTAAGTCTAGAGAAGCAGCTCATCTCTCAGTTAAGTTCTTTTATGTATAATTGAATCTCTCCTTTTCAGTGCATGTTTCTGGGATCAGCCAGAGATTTGTAGAGAGTTTGTCAATAGAACTTGGGGCTTCTACCCATTGGCTCTCTCCTTTCAGGGATTCCCATCGTTATTTCTAACACCAGTGGTTGCTCTGAAAGCTATCCTGCTTTTCACCATATGGACTGGAAACTTCATATAAAGTTAATTCACTCGTGCCGCCTTCTGCCTGCCTGTGCATGCATGCTCAGTTGTTCAGTCATGTCTGACTCTTTGGGACCCCATGGACTGTAGCCTGCCAGGCACTTCTGTCCATGGAATTTTCCATGCAAGAATACTGGAGTGGGTTGCCATTTCCATTTCCTGAGGATCTGCATAGAAAAATATTTGTCTATTTTACAAGCATTAACTCCCCTGCAGAATCTATTAATGAAATCTAATCTCAGGAGTGATAGCCTACCACGTGTCACACTCAAGGGGAGATTGTATGGGGTGTGTACACCAGGGGGTAGAAATATCACGTAGGGGCATCTCAGATTTCTGCCTGCCACTAATTATTATATGAAAAGTGAAGTCAACCTCTTGAATTTTATTATATGAATACCACTCCATTATCAAGAACAAGTCACAGGCTTCATTTTTCTTTCTCCGTGTTATCTAAGATAATGTGACATTTATATGTCCGTACTCTTAGCCAGGCTGGCTGCAGTCTGGAGAGTTGCTTGGAATCGGACATGACTGAAGCGACTTAGCAAGCATGCACTCTTAGGAGGAAAAAAAAAAATTGTGCTGTGATTATTATATTCATTTCATAGGTATCTCACATTTTAGGGGTCATGGTATTTTATTCTTGAGTTTTCTACAGTTTTTGCCTTTTTCTGTCCCCTGCCTCAACCCCAGCCACAGATCACTCACTGCATGCCTTTCTGTTTTATTGCCCCTTCCTTTTGTTTTCTTCTCTTGTGAATATTTATAATACTTAGACCTGTAAAGGAAACTTAAGGGTTTAGTGTTCTTCAAAGTTAAATTGAGTTAATCTTATACAACTGCAAGCAGAAATTTGATTCCATGGATTTCTAAGTTCTTTGGAAAAAATTTACTGTGATCTCTAGCTGGAGGCATTCTAAAATTATTTACAACTATTTCCATAATTACCCTTAAACTCTGACAAAGCTGCCTACAATTTATACTGTTCTTCTTAGGAATGTTTTTCAAAAGACTTAGCACACTGTAGCTTTCATGTAGCTTTGGGGGTGTTTACAATGCCGTATTATTGCTCAGGGATCAGTTTGGTGGTGCCCAAGCCCACAGGACACAAATCCTTTTTAAGACTGTTTGCTTGTCTATTTAGAAGCCTTTAAAGCTATTGTTCCAAACTAATTCCAGAAGATTAAATTACCTGATAAAGTTTTTAAACCTTAGTCAATTTACAATTCCATCACCAGGAAATAAGATTCGAAAATAATTTGTGGGGTTTTTTTCTAACATAAAAATTCGTATACTATACCTACTAAGGCATTTGATAAGGAAGAACAATCCAAATTAGTACAGGAATGGAAGCCCTGACATTTACAGCTATGAACATTGCTTTTGTCAACTGACAAGACTAAAACAATTTAGCAAGGCCTCTGATATCCTTTATTCAATGTAAAATCCATGAATTGGGGAGCACACTGCCTTACAAGCAATGGAGCACCCTTCCTGAAGGGTCTGAAGCAAGAACAAGTTTTAGACTGTTACAAGAGGCAACTTAGGGCATAATGGACTAGACGGTCAGGGATTTACGTACAAGGATTTAAGGCTAATAGATCTTACTGTCTAAGGCCAGGTAAGCTAGCTAAAAGTTGAATTGGAGGATTGTGTATGTTAGATTTTCTTGACGAGTGCTTTCTGTGGTAAGTGGAGACTGACAGGTTTAGATTTCTGACCTGGGCTACCCTCCATTTGGTGGATTCTGATATGTAAATTAAGTTCCTCACTGATACAGGTGACAATTTTTAGATGAGAAAATAGGTTGTGAAACAAAGCAGAGAACTGCAGATCCAGAATTAACCAGATGCAAAGGGTTCCCCAATGTCTCAGCAGGTAAATAATCCACCTGCTACCCCGGAGATTCAGGTTCAATCCCTGGGTTGGGAAGATCCCCTGGAGGAGGGTATGGCAACCCACTTCAGTATTCTTTCTGGGAAAATCTCCTGGACAGAGGAGCCTGGTGGGCTACAGTCTATGGGGTCAGAAAGGGTCAGACACGACTGAAACGACTGAACACCGCACAAGGGATCTTTACTCCCAATTCAACTTCTTTCCTCAAAATACATCTATGGTTATATAGAAATCACTTTTTATAAACTGAATTGCTAAAAGCCACGAGGCTTTTAAAAAACTCATCCTGTTGTAAAATGAATAACCACTCTAATTCATAATTAGATTTATTGAAAGTAGAACATAACAATTGCATACTACCATGGTTTCTTCAGATGTTTCAATTTGGAAAATATGAGCTTCAAAATTAAGTGGACAAATGTACTTTACTTCTGTTAGAGCTATAACCTTTCTACCCTCTAGAATTTTCCCCCAATATCAGTTCATATTCTGATGCAGTTAGCCTTTCTTGAAAGCACTGGTTGAACTGTACTCTTTCTGATATGACTTATAAACAATTGATATTTAATTGCTTTCCAAGAGCATTCAGTTGGGGTCACTTAAAACTCACCTTTCTAATGGGGCACTGAGGTGGAGAGATGGAGGGGTCATCCTTATTGCTACTCTCCTAAGGCATTACTTAAATTCCTAACTAGGTTTTTTGCTTGTTTCTTTCTTTGCCTAGACTAATTTTGAGACCTCTGTAAACTGGTGGCCAAATACCCTAAGATATTCACAAGATGTTTAAATTGTCTCAAAAACATTTAAGCTCTTCAGAGATTTGATTCTTTTCTTACTACAAAAAGCACTCAGAACATGTGTTGAAAATCATATGTATGTAGCTGAACTATTTCTGTAAAATTAATTTTTGAGGGTGTGGTGTCTTGGGTAAAGGGAAGTATATGACCTCAGAACAACCATTCAAATTTCTACTTGGCTCCTTACCAGTTCTTTGTGTCCTTGGATACATTACACTGAGTTTGATATTTTTCCTTAAATAAAAAGAGATGATAAATGTAATTACCAAATTTGGTTGTATTAACAAGGAAACTATGTAAAATATCTGAAATATAGAAGATTATTTTTAAAAAATTACAGGTGATTTTATAAACAGTATTCCCTTTTGGATATCATATATTCTAAATTTTTAAATAATTCATGGATTAATGATTCTATTAAATTGTTTTAACTATTTAATTTTTTATTTTCTTCCATACTTAAAGATGACAAACTAATTTCTAATTAATAGTAGTCATTCATTTGCCCAAAATAGCTTGAGAGTACAGCATTTTGAATATAGTTTTCTGTCTATAACAATAAATCTACTTGTCCAATTTTCAAGTGAAAATTTTTGTCATAATTCTTATTTTCTATTCTTTCCAATCTATGTGATATCTTATATCAAGAGTGAAATTTTAAAGAGTGAATGTGGTGAGGACAATTACAGATGTTTGACAAAGATATAACCAAAGAATCAATAGCCTCTTTTATTAACATAAGCATAGATAGTCCACAAAAGAATTCCTTTGCTTGGAGGAACAATAATGCATCTGAGAAGTATGAAGAGGGTATTTTTTCCTTAATCCAGAATGTTTTGATGGAGACATTGTATCTATTGGAATAAAAACAGCAGACAGGGATGAAGGTTTGAAGGTCAATAAGAATTTTAAACTAAAGAATTAGACTTAGGCATCATTACCATTGAGTTTGAAAGATGAATATAAATTTTGTCTTGATAAAAAGAAATTGAATGAACATGAATGTTTCAAATGGGTATGATCCAAAACTTCAAGTGTGTTTATTTTTAAATTATAGTTTGGTTAAACTATGAGGATATATTTTCAAGTCTTCTCTTCTGGCTCTATCAAAATAGCAGAGTGGGTGACTTAAACAACAGATTTTTATTTCTCAGTTCTAAAATCGGGGAAGTCCAAGAATATGATGCCTGCAGATTTGGTTCTTGTTGAGATACCTCTTCCTGGCATACAGACTACCACCTCCTCCTATATGTGTTCTCATATGGTGGCAAAAGACCTCTTTTAAGGATATTCTTCCTCATGAGATCATATAAAGCTAATTCCCAAAGCCCCCCCCCCCCCCAACTTCAAATACCATCATGCTGGGAGCTGGGGCTTCAATATGAATTTTGGGAGAACATGAAAATTCCATCCACAATGTGTATAAAAACATGGTGGACTCATTATCTGTGTAACTTGACTGGTGCCAAGTTATGTAGACAGAGTGATATTTGTACACTGTTATACTAGGATGAAGAAGAATCAAAGGTTTGTAGTGTAAGATAAATTTTATCAGGTATAAGATAAATTGTGAACTTTGAGTCAAGAGATAATAGCCAAAAATATCTGAAGTTTTAGTTGCAATTCTATAATCCCTGTTGTTAATGGAACTTCTGTACTATTTTTCCTACCAAAACGTTGTTATGGTGGTTATTCAGCTGCTAGGTCATGTCCAACTCTTTCTGGCCCCATGGACTGCAACATGCCAGGGTCCTCTGTGCTCCATATCTCCCGGAGTTTGCTAAAATTCACAGTTATTGAGTCAATGATGCTATCTAACCTCTGTTACCCACTTCTCCTGCTTCAATATTTCTCAGCATCGGGGTCTTTTCCAATGCACTGGCTCATCACATTAGGTGGAGCTTCAGCTTCAGCATCAGACCTTCCAATGACTATTCAGAGTTTATTTCCTGTAGAGTTGACTTGTTTGATATCTTTGCTGTCCAAGGGACTCTTAAGAGTCTTCTCCAGCACCACAGTTCAAAAGCATCAATTCTTCAGTGGTTCAACCTTCTTTATGGTACAACTCTCACATCTGTACATGACTACTGGGAAAACCGTAGCTTTGACTATACAGACCTTTGTTGGCAAAGTGATGTCTCTGCTTTTTAATACACTGTCTAGGTTTGTCAAAGCTTTCCTTCCAAGGAGCAAGTGCCTTTTAATTTCATGGCAGCAATCACTATCTGCAATGATTTTGAAGTGCAAGAAAATAAAATCTGTCACTGTTTCCACTTTTTCCCTTCTATTTGCTATGAAGTATGAGACCAAATGCCTTGATCTTAGTTTTCTAAATGTTACGTTTTAAGCACTTTCCTCTTTGTTCTCATCAAGAGACTCTGTAGTTCTTCTTCACTTTCTGCCATTAGAGTGGTTCCCCAATCTTTTCTAAACCCAGATTGTACATCTGGAAGTTCTCAGCTCACATATTTGTATTAAGTTAATGCCTCTGAGCTTACTCCAGGACGTGCTGAGGACCAGCAGTTCAGCAGGGGCCTCTTCCCTGGTGGGGGTGAAGGCAACTCTTCAGCCACCTCAGATCAAGCAGACTGAGTGAGGTCTCAAATGACCACCCCTTTTTAGTGGCCTGGAGGTTAGTGTCCTCGGCGGGGCCTGGCTTAGGGAAGAAGTGGTAAAATACACACCATCCAAGGGCATACAGATTACAAATGTGTAACAGTTAGGACTAACCCTGATTCGTTCATTTCTTTTACTGGTTTCAGAATAATTGAGTATTTTTTCATTTACATTTTCTAATCAGGGTAAGGAGAGAATTAGGATAAATATGTAAATATGAAAAACTATGGCTTTAAAAATTGGTTTCTCTGTTTCTGAATAATTTTACTCAAAAAAGAATTTCTTCCAATGTGATGCACATAGTTCCTTTAAAAAAAGGGGGGGGCGGATATCTGTTAAACAGCAAACCTTTCTTTCTTGGTTGGAATTTAGTGTAGAGTGCTATGCCCTTTTTTCATCTCCACCAAGGAAAAATATATTTAAATGAGTACTTTTTTCTTTTAACTTTGAACTTGATGAAATGTCTTTAAATGAACTTTGATGAAATGTCTTTAAAATAAAAAGTCAAAAAACATTCCTAGAGTGTGGTAAAAATCAGTGTATGCTAAAAAGTAGATTTTGGGAAGTGTACAATTTATTCTGTGGTAATATTCACTATTCTATAAATCTTGGTGATTTACTTAGGCAATGTTATGAATGCTATCTACTGTGGGTGTCTGAAGAATGTTCTGTGTTATATGCCAAATAATCTCATTTAGATTCCACTTAATTTATTCTTGGGATTACCCTAAACCAGTAGAAGAACATAGAATTGTAAGGATAATCCTAGAAATATTTAATAAGGATTAAATAATATTTAATAAGAAATATTTAATAAGGATTGTAAGAAATATATAACTTCAAGTTTAAGAATAAACATCACAGTATCTTGGATATTTGAAACATAACTGGTCATGGGATGAAACCAGTAAAATATTTTCGTTGTGTGCTCTGTGATATCCTCACCTCTGCATTTTCTAGAAGTACATCTTAGACTAAGGCCATCTTAAATTAAATGAGCTAAATTATAGTAAGTACTTAGCTCAGTAATTGATCTATAGTTGGCAGCCAGCAAATGTCATTTTTCTTCTCTGACATTTATGTAATGTGGTCCACTCATCTGTTTATTTAAATATACAATATAGATATATTTTTGCAACTTTGAAGACATGGAATAAATTTTAAAGTAATAATTTCAACAAATAACAATAAACAGCTCTAAGAACATAAACATTAAAATATAAGACATCAAAATGAGACAGCCAATCAGTTAAAAAGAAAAGCTCAACAGTAATTAAATATGAGAATATTCTTTAAAGATTCAAACAGTAGCAATTTCCAAAGAAAATTTAATATGATTTTAAAGAAAATGTTAATATTGGGCCCAGAATTCCCTCATATGAAGGGAAAGCTCTACAGATGATGATTCAAGTGGCTAGGTTCAAAATTGCTGCTGAAACATGGTTCCTGATGGACTAGAGGGTCTTCTGAAAATAGAGGCAAGTCATTTTCCACACAAGCAGGAAACTACAGGGGTAACCAGTGAATCATAAGATAATGAACATGTTCTTGTTAATGCTTGTTCCATGCAAGAGAGCAATATAGGCATAATTGTTTCTTTCTACTGCCTATGCTTTTCACAACAATCTGAGAGGTGAGTTCAGCTTACCCAAGTATAGATATTTTCCTGTCTATTCATTATTTGAACACTAATGCCACAAATTACACTTTAAATTTGTAAAATATTATCTCTCAGTTCTTTTAATACCATAAAATTACTTTTTAATATCTAATACTTTCAAAAGCAGCTTGCAACAACCTTCAAAAACTAGTGTCAAACTCAACATTCACTTTATGAAACCATGCATCCTTCACAGCATGATGTGTTCACTCATCCCCAAATACCCCCAAAGTGTTAGAGAGGGAAGCATGTATTTGAAGGGTGAAACAAAATGCATCCATCACACTTCTCTTCTCTGGATGACAGGAGAGACTGGGAGCCTCGAGGCCTCACGTGCGGTGACTATTGCTCTTCCCTTAAAAATGAATTCTTAAGTAAGGTTTCAGGGCAAAAACCAAACATACAAAAGTCTGTTTCATTTCTTTATACCATCAGTAGTTAAAATGAAATATTCTTTTAAAAGATAAAATTGCCATTATCTCAACAAATATCAAGTATCTAAGAATAAATCATACTCAAAAAAATATGCAAAATCTTTCTGAGGAGTACATACTGGATATAACAATGTATTAGAGAATATGTCTGGATTTTTATGTAATCTCAATCATAATCTGTGAAAAAATAGTTTTATTTCAGGCTTTATAATTTTAAAAAGAGGTGGGAGTATTTTTTGCAGTGGCCCAGGAATCCTAAAGCTTCTGTCAAATAAAAGCTCTTGCTCTGTATCAGAAAAGGGATTTTTAGGGTAACAAACTTGGCATCTGAGTAGTCATCAGTTGCCAGGGAAAATCTGGGGAGGAAGTCTGCAGGGTGTGTAACCCTTTTCTGATTGGTTGGTATGAGGCAGCAGGGTGGTGTTCCAGAAATCCCAGTCGTCAGCCTTCTGCTTTTAATCAATCTAGGGTCTACGTGCTTGTGCACAGCCTAAAGTTACCATATTCCACCTAAGTGGGGGCATTAGTTCCTGTAGAAGAGCTCAGAGCTACCTATATCCCTTTGGGGTGTGGAATTCAAAAAGATACACAATGTGAAAGTGGCAAGTTAAGTTTCATCTGGGGCACTGCAGCTGGGGAGACGGCACCTCAGACAGCTCTGAGAGACTGCTCCAAAGAGGTGGTTAGGGAAAGGTCAATATATATGATTTTGGTGAAAGGGGAGTTCAGTGCAATCAAACATTTATTTTACAAAAGGTTCTCTGTTAGTCATGAGGAGCTGATGTCACCATGAAGAGATTTAGTACTTTTCTAGATATGAGGAGATGCAACAATTGTGATAGCATCACCAACTTCATGGACGTGAATTCGCACAAACTCCGGGAGGCAGTGAGGGACAGGGAAGCCTGGCATGCTGCTGTCCATGGGGTTGCAAGGAGTTGGACATGGCTTAGCGACTGAACAGCAGCAAGAGTTGAGATCATGAAATCAGTTCCTGAAAATATCTGTCTGAAGACCTGTTTCACCAGTTCCCCTGGAGCAGAGTGCCTCACTCTCCACCTTGAATTCCCTTCAGGGTTTGTCAAAGCTCAACAGCTGCAGCGGCACAGAGGCAGATGGCAAATGCTCTTGGCAAGCGTCAATTTTTCGTTGGCAAGGGGGGACGGGGACCCTGCCCCACTGACTGACTTTCATTTGTTTTTGCATTCCCTCACTCCTCAAACTAGTGACTATTTGATTCTGCCTGTTAGAACTCAGGGAAGGTCTAGGAGGCTGAAACCTTACCCCACAAGCAAGAAATGGGAGACCTGAAAAGGCTTGACACCTGGGAGGGTCCCACAGGGTTCTGCTCAGTTTCCGCTTCCCCTTTTCTTTGTTACTTCTCAATCTTGAGGGGAACAGGTGTTGGACAAGAAAGCAGCTAACATTTTGGATAGAAAGATTAATCATAAACTTGACAGAGGAAATAAGTTTTAGGAGGAGTTGGTTTCAGAGGCAGTTGTAATTGAAAGGAGTGAAGAATTATAGACCAACAGTGGACCAATCCTCAGCATTAACAATGACGTCTCTGAGGAAAAAAGAAGGAAGAATGCAATACAGAAATAACTGAGGTAGTTAGTGAGATATTTTAACTTGGCAATAATAAGGGATAATAGAGAATATTCTGCTCTCATTCTCTCCACCTATCCACCTGGAAACCTTTTTTATCTAAGAGCATATGGGTAATTTTCATCCTCTAATGCATGAAAGTGCTTGAAAACAAATACTCTGTTCTTAGTGGTATGTTTAATAACTTGGAAAAGGAAAACTCAAGCTAATAACCCATTTGTTAGTCTAATATTTGAAAGTGACTCAACTGATAGATGTTTTGAACTTTAAGGAAAATTAGCTCTCTGGCAATAAAGTAGAACTGGTTAATTCATAAGAGATATGTCTTAAAGGATAAAATTTTGATTTAGGAAATTTGAGAATGTTTAAAAATAATTTATCTAAGTTTTCATTCAGTTAGTAACTTACATTATTTTATTCAGCATTATTTTCACTAATACAGTGAAAAGGAGAGTGTGTGTGTGTGTGTGTGTGTGTATATATATATAATTGATTCTCGTTATTCATGGTTATGTTTTATAGCATTACAAGGAACACTGAATTAGTGAAATACTGCTCCTAGGGGAAATATATGGTTAAGTTCCTAAAAATCTCTGAACACATTTTTGCAACTAATTATTACAAAACTCTGTTTTAAGGTGTTTTAAAATAGAAACACACATTTTATGTATATTTATATATCTATAAATATATATGCATATATATATATACACACACATAGTTGATTCATTAACTTTAAAATCATGACCAACAGCACTTTAAGTCATACCTGAATTAAACTTAACTGACACATGTATTTTGTCAATGAAACATATTATAATTATAGCCTTCTTGCACAGAAGAATGCTGTAGAGCACTTTATCACTACAACCAGGGGCCATTTTTAACAAGATTACCAACAAAAGCACAAAAATGCAGAAACCATGGTACTGAATAGATACAAAAGGGACACTTGAGAGGTGAGGCAGGAAAGCTATCACCTTGTTTGATCTCAGTTAGGAGCAAACATGTTGGATGACTCAAATTTTTTTGGTGCTCTGTGCATGTCCCTGAATATGTGAGAAAATGTCAAGAGGATTGATTTTGGAGTTACAAATTTTAATGAGCAGACTAAATTACAAATATGAAATCCATGAATAAGGATTGACTATGTATGTATATATGTGTGTGTATATATATATATGTATATATTCCACAGGACCTGTTTAAGATTCTTCGGCTTTGCAAGTCCTTCTCTGTTTTTATTTTTTCCACCAAATATTTTAGTGAACTTCCTCTACATCTACCCAAAGCAATGACTGGTTGTAGTCCTAGATTTTATCCACAGCTTTGAATGTAATTACCCATCAAATATTTGTTGGAATACTTTTCCTTGTTTGTCACAAAATCAATAAGTTATTTTGAGCATGACTGTAATTTATTAGAAGGATTCTGGCATCACTCATGGAACCCAAGGCAAGAATCAATGTGAGCTTGCATATGGAACTGTCACCAAACTTGAGTGTCTTCGAGTTCTTTCTCTCCTTTTGTTTCTACTTCTCTCTGCCCATTCATATCATTCTTGTCCATCATTAGCTTTCTCTCCTACAAAATATCAATTGAATATAACCACCAATATTTGTTGAATGAACAAAACTTGTGGGAGAATATAGATAGCATTTCCTCTCCTAGATCAATATTCGCAAATCCATGAAGCATACATTTTGATTACTGGAAAGGGTCAAACCACTGCTAAATAAACTTTCTGGAATTGAGTATATTTAAGCACAAGCTGGAATCAAGATTGCCGGGAGAAATAGCAATAACCTCAGACATGCAGATGACACCACCCTTATGGCAGAAAGTGAAGAAGAACTAAAGAGCCTCTTGATGAAAGTGAAGGAGGAGAGTGAAAAAGTTGTCGTAAAGCTCAACATTCAGAAAACTAAGATCATGGCATCTTGTCTCATCACTTCATGGCAAATAGTTGGAGAAACAGTGGAAACAGTGGCTGACTTTATTTTTGGGGGCTCCAAAATCACTGCAGATAGTGACTGCAGCCATGAAATTAAAAGACGCTTAACTCCTTGGAAGGAAAGTTGTGACCAACCTAGACAGCATATCAAAAAGCAGAGACATTACTTTGCCAACAAAGGTCCATCTAGTCAAGGCTATGGTTTTCCCAGTGGTCATGTATTGATGTCAGAGTTGGACTATAAAGAAAGCTGAGCACCAAAGAATTGATGCTTTTGAATTGTGGTGTTGGAGAAGACTCTTGAAAGTCCCTTGGACTGCAAGGAGATCCAACCAGCCCATCCTAAAGGAGATCAATCCTGGGTTGAACCTGAAACTCCAATACTTTGGCCACCTGATGTGAAGAGCTGACTCATTGGAAAAACCCTGATGCTGGGAAAGATTGAAGGCAGGAGGAGAAGGGGACGACAGAGGATGAGATGGTTGGATGATATCACCGACTCGATGGACATGAGTTTGAATAAACTCGGAGTTGGTGATGGACAGGGAGGTCTGATGTGCTGCGGTTCATGGGATCGCAAAAAGTCCGACATGACTGAGCAACTGAACTGAACTGAACTGAATTATGCAGGATAAATTTTATTCTGTTGACATTTCCATGACTTTTATTTTTGCAAATGGTAATAATGACCATTTGTACCCAACTGTTGCCCTAAAAAAATAACTTATGGAGCAGTGGTCATACAAAGCAGTAGTTAAATGTGCTGTAACATATAGGGATACTTTTGCTGCACAGAGCTACTAGTCACACGCTTACATGTCTGCCCATCACTAAGATGACATCTTCATTTTTCAAATTATAAGATGTATTACTACACCTCTAAATTTTTAAATAGATTTAAATTTAAATTTAAAATAAAATTTAAAATTTTATTGGTTTGGGTGATTTCCAATGATTAAAATATAACTCATTTAGAAGCATTTTTTTTTCTAATATAACCTAATTATCCAAGTTTTTTATTTCAAAAAGATTATCATTACAGTCACTTTATTTTAGAATATACTTGAAGACTAAAAGCCTAAAATAATATATGGGAAAGTTCTGAAGTTAAATTTAGGTATAATCTTAATATTTATTAATATATCAAAAATAGAATATATTTCTTATAGAGCATTTTGCATATGAATGGATGGAACTGCACATTTTCTCAAGTTAAATTACCTGTTGAAAAGCCACATATATTGTTCAGGTTTTGCTCTATGTCCAATTTCATATACATATATAGTGAAAGTGAAACTTGCTCAGTCATGTCTCACTCTTTGCGACCCCATGGACTATACAGTCTATGGAATTCTCTAGTCAGAATACTGGAGTGGGTAGCCTTTCCCTTCTCCAGGGGATCTTCCCAACCCAGGGATCGAACCCAGGTCTCCCACCTTGCAGGCGGATTCTTTACCAGTGGAGCCACAACTATATGTATGTATATACATACATGTATATGTGTATATATATATATATATATATACACACACACATATATATATAATCTCCTAGGTTAGCTGCTATTATCACAGGATTTCCTCTCATAGCTTATGCTCTCAGACCATTGTAGGTTATGTGTTAAAAGAAACAAACTAATGTAAATATTAAGATATGATCATATATCCTATAAACATACATATAAACCAAGTACCACTTAGTAAATTATTTTAGGAATAACCATACAACTGACCACTTATATTACTTATTTATATAAATTACTGATTATTTAAAAGTTCAAGTCAATATTTGTCCACATGTAAAATTTACCACACCCTTCTTCCCCATTCTGAGCTACTCATCTTAATACCTAAAATTCAGTTAATTATAGTTGAGTTTTATGAGTCATAACAGCTAGCCTTTTGTTACCATCCATAAAGACAAAAATATCAGGATGATTCATGTCAATGTATGGCAAAAACCACTACAACATTGTAAAGTAATTAGCCTCCAACTAATAAAAATAAATGAAAAAAAATTAAAAAAAAAGAATTTATACATTCTCTCTCTAATACTCTGAGGTCTTCACACTGACATTTATGCCTTAAGGTCACATGGTTTGAAATTCATCTTTCTCATGGATAATACACTCAAGTCATTTTAAGTACAAATGCCAAATTTTGATGGAATTAGGAAGAAATTTCTACCAAATGAAAACTTCAGCACTGCTTGTGACTGTCAGAGATGTTTGCACCCAGAAATATCTTTGTTGTGAATTGAAATCCTGCAGCCAAAGACTAGACTTCAAATGCAAGTAAAAACAGATGAGAGAGGAAGGGCAAATAATTCTCCCTGACAAGTACTTAGTTAGTATCTTAATGAGGTATCTACACTCCTGAGAAGATGTTGTGCTGATACACACCGTGTGTTGTAAGGGCAAGGAGTCTAGAATTTCTTTTTTTCCTTTGTAAGATGCTCTAGGTTCTTTTTCTGCAGTAAGGACTGAATGCACAAGTAGTACATAGATAAGATCCTGACAGATGAATCCCCTTTACTGCTCAAAACCCACATCATGGGGTCATTTAAAATAACTGTCAAGCTAAGTAGAGAATTAAGTGAAATGGACCTGCTGGGAAGGGTTTGTTGTTATTGTTTTAGATCTATAACTTCTTTGTCCTTTCACTTACACATTATCTTAGATGAATAGAACTTCACCGAGAAAATCGAGGCAAGGAGACTCAATAGTTTTCCACCACTGTATCCACCCTCCCTTGTGGCTCAGCTGGTAAAGAATCTGCCTGCAATGCAGGAGACCTAGGTTCAATCCCTGTATTGGGAAGATCCCCTGGAGAACGGTACCACTGCCCATTCCAGTATTCTGGCCTGGAGAATTCCATGGACTACAGTCCATGGAGTCACAAACAGTCAGACACAACTGAGTGAATTTCACTTTCACTTTAATCCACCTACCTACTGTGTCAGTGTTCTTTGGGTCAAACTTCTCTCCTGGTTCTGTGAAAGAATTCTCCATGCATCTAGCTGGCATTCCATTCTCTATCTCCCACTTAAGGTCATTGCTCAAGCAATTATCACACCCCCCCCCCCCCTTATTTTCTAGCATTTTTTTTTCTAGCATGTTTTTTGCTTGTTTGTTTCCCCCCTCTCTAAAGCACAATACCATCAGTGTACAAACATACTGTTAGTTCTCTCATCTTAAAACAAAAAGCAAACAGACCCCCAAGACCTTTCTTGTCTCCACTCTATCTTCCAGCTCCTGCACCATTTCTGTCCTTATAACTGGAGTGCAACTCTTTGAAAGGATTCTTCACATTCACTGCATCTCCAAATGATTCCTATCTATTCTTTCTTGGACATATTTTATTGAAGTTTGTTGTCCATACTGCTACCTTGGAACTATTATCCAAGTGGAAATATTATTCCTCTCAGCATCTTGGGTTCTCAGCTGGTGATCTATAATAATAATAATAAAAAAAAACAATTAACAAGATAAAGGGTTTATTAATGTGTGCATCATACCTGTATCACAAGGACATACCCAGAAATGAGTAACTCAAAGGAGTGCCTTAGAATTCAGGCTATTCAGGCTACACAGATAATAAATTTGTAGAGAATGACAGCACAAAGGAAAGTCACTTCAGGCTTCCAGGGATAGCAAGATGTGGGAAAGCAGATTCGTGTGAAACTGATGGCAGATAAAGGCTAGTCATAAAACTTGTCACATAGAGTCCTCTGGCAGTCTCCAGGATAAGGGTGTCTAAAGTCATCTCTAGTGACTAACTTTTATCCTTCTTGGTAGAGGGGGGAAGGACACCTCTGAAAATTTATGTCCTGCTTCCCTGGTAGCTCAGACAGTAAAGAATCAACCTGCAATGCAGGAGACCCAGGTTTGATCCCCGAGTCAAGAAGATCCCCTAGAGAAGGGGATGACAACCCACTCCAGTATGCTCGAATGGAGAATTCCATGGACAGAGGAGCCTGGAGGACTAAATACAGTTCATTCAGTCGAGTCAGACATGTCTAAGTGATTGTCACTTTCTTTCACTTTTGGTAAATAAGCTGGGGGCAGAGAACTTTTCTTGTATTTGCTTCTTATTTGCCTTCAGCTCAAAATAATCCTTATGTCAAAGTGGCATATTGTATGGTGACATTCTGCTTTCCTTCAACCTCCACATTGCTAATCCTTTAATCATTTCTCAATATTCATCTTTCTTGACCTGTCAGTAGTAACTTACCTCTCCCTCCTCCCTTTAATACTTTATTTACTTTGCCTCCAGGACACTTTATACTTTACTCACTTTGCTTTTGCCTTCTCAGACCCTTGCTGGCTTCTGTTTCTCTCTGACATTTCGATGTTAGAGCCTCTTGTCTCTATCTTCACTTATCCAGTCTCATGCTTTAAAATATCATCTATAAATTCCAAATTAATAAGCTCTACCTTAAACCTCTCCCTGAATTTCAGACTATTTTCTTACGAGACACCTCTATTTGAATGTTCAATAAGCATCTCGAACTTACCATGTTCATTCTTAGTTCCTAATGTTTCCCCCAAATCTTGCTTTTCCTGCAGTTCTCACTCGTAGGCTTTACAGTAACCTCAAAACTTTAGATGCAAGAGCCAAAAAGCTTGATATTAAGTCATTTGTCCTTTCACCTCAAATTTGAGGCAAACTCTGTTGACTCTACTATCAAAAATATATCTGTAAATCACAAATTTCTCTCTACCACTACCATGATCTAACTACCCTCTTCTCATCTGTATCCCAACAGCCTCCTAAATGTCCTTGCTCCTAACATTGGCTCATCTTACCTTATGTCTTCTAGTTAATTCTCAAGAAGGTAGCCAGGGATCTTGTAAAAAAAAAAAAAAAGTCCAGTTGTGTTATTCCAATGCTGAAAAACCTGTAAGGGCTTGTCATTTCACTTGAAGTAATGCCAAAGTCTTTAATACGGCCCCAAGCCCTCATCTGACTCTCCCTGCCTTTCCTCTGGCTCACACCGGTGTTCAGCCACTAACTTGTGTCTGACTCTCTGCAACCCCGTGGACTGTAGCTGGCCAGGTTCCTCTGTCCATGGTATTTCCCAGGCAAGAATACTGGAGTAAGTTGCCATTCCTTTCTCCCGGTGATCTTCCCAACCAGGGACTGAACCCTTTTCTCCTGCACTGGCAGGTGGATGCTTCACCACTGAACCAATTGGGAAGCCTGCCTTTCCTCTATAATCTCTTCTCTTTCATCCTAACTTCACTCTGCTCAGTTCTGCTGGTTACTTCAGTGATGTTTTAGGTATCCACATGCAACATAGCCTTTGCTTTTAAGTCTTTCTACCCACAATGCCCTTCACTGAGAGATCCACATGGTCCATTCACTTATTTCATTCACGTCTCAAATACTTTCTTGAGTTGCTGCTCCAGAAAACCTTGCTTGCCAACTCCAAGTAGTAATATTCCTCAAGCACATCTCCACTCCCCAATTTTTCTCCCTGTTTTTTTTCCTCCTCTGTATTTAACACTATATTTATCTTGCTCATTTTCTTATTTCTCTACCACAATGTAACAGGGAGAAGAATTTCTTCTCCTACAGAATTTTGTCTCCTACAATGCCTGGCATGTTATAGTCAATAAAACTTTAATTTTATTATAATTATTATAATTATGATGTGTTATTACATATTAATTTTTAAACAGTGTAGTGAATGAATGGTTGTTGCTACTACTTCATGCACATGGTATAGAGAATGATAGCTTGTCTATAATAATGTAATGTAATCAGATAAGTTTGTCTGCTCACATTCTCTAATTTAGCACCCTGTGTCAAGTAAGTGAGAATGTTATATTCACATAGCAATATTAAGATATAATGAAGAAATGGTAGTAATTGGCAACAGCTTTTGTTAAATTAAACAAAAAGGCCTTTAGACTGATGTGTGGCTTTAATGCCATCACGGTCTAAATAAGCAAACCCAAATCAAAGCCTGTAAACCCCTCCAGGTCATGGAATCAAAATGCCAAACAATCACAAACAGCCACCTTTGTTTTAAGCCGTAGCCAATCAAATTTCCTTTCTTGGCTTCCACATTTTCTCTATGTCAGTCCTTTCCTGGGCGTAGTTCTACCCGTGGAGTGCTCCCAGCCACTTCCACTTCCGCTGCCAGAGTCAAACTGTTTTTTGCTCAAATAAACTCTTAAAATTTGTAACATGCCTTAATTTATCTCTTAATTCTTGGTTACATATAATTGGAATCAATCAGTCACCAGAATCAATCTTGACTACATTTTTGGGGAAATTGTTTTTTACACTTTTACTTTTTTTTTTTTTGCATTACAGTACATTACATGTATATATTTACATTACATTATATTACGTTACATTTTTACACTTAAAATGTAGAAACTTTAAGTTTAAAAACATTACATTTTTACATTTAAATGCACAAATGTTATAATTTTGATTCAGTTAGCCTGTGTAGGGAGGGAAAAATAATCTTTCCTGAGGAAACTCCCTGTAATAAAAGATTAATGAGAATAACAAACAGAACATTACTAACATGTATACCTCTGTCTGCATGGGATATACCCAGGCAAAATGAGTACATTCCCTGCATTAGGCCTAGGCCACCACCTTAAGTACCATCTTCAGCTAAAGACAAAGGAAAGATGTTTGGAGGCATTGTATAGGGGGCCAATTAAGGGAGCTTATAAGGAAAAGCACAGTAAACAAGGGTAAGGTTGTTATGTAGATTTAAGTGGGGGCCTACTTACTGATAGAAGTTTCTTGTGATTTAGTCATCCTTCTCTTCTTGGTACAGACAGGGAGTCCTTGCAACCCCGTAGCCCACCAGGCTCCTCTGTCCATGGGATTCTTCAGGCAAGGATGCTAGAGTGAGTAGCCACCATTCCCTTCTCCAGGGGATCTTCCCAACCCAGGGATTGAAATTGGGTCTCCTGCATTGGAGGCAGATTCTTTATAGTCTGAGTCACCAGGGAAGTCCATAGAGAGGGAGACAGGTTTACAAATAAAGTTTTCCCTTAGAAATGTAAATTTATAAACATAAAAGCATTAACTAGTTCTGTTTTCAGAGTTCTCCTGTATCTATTTTTTCTCAAAAAAAAAAAAAAAAAAAAATCTCAGAGTAATCCTTATGCCAATGAGGCATCTTTGGGGCTGGTACCTTCTGCTTCCCTTCACCTAAGTGACCAAAAGGGGAACATACTGAATATAATTCAATCTGTTAAACTCTTGGGATGCAGTTTTTTATGTGTGTGTGATAAGTCACTTCAGTTGTGTCCAACTCTTTGCAACCCTATGGACTGTAGCCCACCAGGCTCCTCTGTCCATGGGATTCTCCAGGCAGAAACACTGGAGTGGGTTGCTGTGCCCTCCTCCAGGGGATCTTCCCGACCCAGGGATTGAACCCACATCTCTTATGTCTCCTACATTGGCAGGCAGGTTCTTTACCACTAGTGTCACCTGGGAAGCCCAGTTGTCTTACAGGGGAACTTAAACTAATGTTATTGCCCAAGACTTGCTGCATTTAGCCCATCTGAATCTTGGCCCAGTGTTGTCCGGCCACCTGCTTAGCGCCTTACTTCCTGTCTTCTCTCTTCTGCCCATGTTAAAGATGCCAGAGGGAAACAATCTCCCCCAGTTCTTTTACTAGCTTATCACATTCCCCTCTGGAGATCATCTCTATATCTGCAAAGTAGCCAACGGCCTGTTTAGCTTTTACATTGTTCACATTTTTCTCAGTACCATACCTTCTCATGTCCCCACCGTTACATGGTATTGGGGTCTAGTTGAAAGTTCTGTTCTTGAACAGATAAAACAGACTATATTTTCTTTCTTTGGAGGTTAAAATTATAAGTATTATTTTATTTATAGCTTAGAGTGTTTGATAATGCATACCCTCACCGAAGAATAACCAATTGAACAATTACAGTAATTATAATCTTAATTGCTATAAATGTTACAAGTATTAGTCACTCAGTCATGTCCAACCCTTTGCGATCCCATGGACTGTAACCAACCAGGCTCCTCTATCCATGGAATTCTCCAGGCAAGAATACTGGAGTGGGTTGCTATTCCCTCCCAACTCAGGGATTGAACCCAGCTCTCCTGTATTACAGGCAGATTCTTTACAGTCTGAGCCACCAATAATTAATGCTAAAACCCTGAGACTATAATTCAGAGCAGGAAGCTGGAAACTGATATTTTGTTATTGTTTTTTTGTTGTTCAGTTGCTAGATCTTATCCGACTTTTTTGTGACCCCATGTACTACAGCACGCCAGCTTCCCTATCCTTTCCTATCTCCTGTAGTTTTCTCAAACTCATGGCCACTGAATCAATGATGCCATCTGGCCATCTTATCCTCTTTCATCCACTTCTCCTCCTGCCCTTAATCTTTCTCATCATCAGAGTCTATTCCAATGAGTCAGCTCTTCCCTTCAGGTGGCTAAAGTATTTTTGATTCAGCATCAGTCCCCATACTCTTAGCTTCTATCTCAGCAATGGAATATTCACTTTAAGTTTTATTCATGTTAATGCTCCCTCATAACACATAGTAAAGTGACATTTACTCAATTCACTTTAAAAAAGCAGTATAAGGAATTTATTTTTCATCTTTATTGAGAAGTAACTGACACATAATAGTCTATATTTGCTTTACATTTAATCCTTCTCTGTGAATCTGTGTACATTACAAATCCAGTTTAGACACTGCTGAAATATAAATGAATGTATAACTATAAAGTGTATGAAATACAATTTTAAATAAAGATACTTGAACAGTTTCAGTAAGCTGATTATTAAAATATAGTATTATAAATTTTAATTTATAAGCCTAGTTTATTGAGAAAAACTATCAAATTCTTATCTATGATGCTGGCTTAGTTTAAAAGACAATTTCAAAATTCCATCGTTGTATTAGTTTCTTTTTTTTTTTAGCTTATTTTTTTATTAAAGGATAATTGCTTTACAGAATTTTGTTGTTTTCTGTCAAACCTCAACATTAATCAGCCTTAGGTATACATACATCCCCTCCCTTTTGAACCTCCCTCCCATCTCCCTCCCCACCCCACCCCTCTAGGTTGATACAGAGCCCCTGTTTGAGTTTCCTGAGACACACAGAAAATTCCTGTTGGCTATCTATTTTACACATGGTAATGTAAGTTTCCATGTTACTCTTTCCATATATCTCACCCTCTCCTCCTCTCTCCTCATGTCCATAAATCTATTTCTCTATGACTGTTTCTCCATTGCTACCCTGTAAATAAATTCTTCAGAACCATTTTTCTAGATTCTGTATATGTGCAATAGAATATGATATTTATCTTTGTCTTTCTGACTCACTTTCTCTTTCTGACTCACTCTTATCCACCTCATCAGAACTGATTCAAATGGGTTCCTTTCTATGGCTGAGTAATATTCCGTTGTGTGTATGTACAACGACTTCATCCATTCATCTGTCAATGGGCATCTAGGTGGCTTCCATGTTCTAACTATCGTAAATAGTGCTACAATGAACAATGGGATACATGTGTCTTTTTCAACCCTGGTTTCCTCAGGGTATATGCCTAGGAGTGGGATTGCTGGGTCATATGTTGCTTTTATTCCTAGTTTTTTAAGGAATCTCCATACCATCTTACATAGTGTCTGTATCAATTTACAGTTCCACCAAGAGTACAAGGGCGTTCCCTTTTCTTCATACCCTCTCCAGCATTTCTTGCTTGTAGACTTTTTGATGATGGCCATTCTGAGTACTAACCCTAACCCTAACCCTAACCTCATTGTGGTTTTAATTTGTGTTTCTCTAATAACAAGTGACGTTGAGTCTCTTTTCATGTTTGTTAGCCATCTGTATGTCTTCCTTGGAGAAATGTCTGTTTGGACCTTTTCCCTGCTTTCTGATTGGGCTGTTTGTTTTCCTGGTATTGAGTTGTATGAGATGCTTATATATTTTGGAAATTAATCCTTTGTCAGTTGTTTCATTTGCTATTATTTTCTGCCATTCTGAGGGTTGTCTTTTCACCTTGCTTATAGTTTCCTTTGCTGTGCAAAAGCTTTTAAGTTTAATCAGGTCCCACTTGTTTATTTTTGTTTTTATTTCCACTACTCTAGCACGTGGGCCATAGAGGATCTTCCTTTGATTTAGGTCATTGAGTGTTCTGCCTATATTTTCCTCTAAGAGTTTTATAGTTTCTGGTCTTACATTTAGGTCTTTAATCCATTTAGAGTTTATCTTTGTATATGATGTTATGAAGTGTTCTAATTTCATTCTTTTACATGGAGCTGTCCAGTTTTCCCAGCACCATGTATTGAAGAAGCTGTCCTTGCCACATTGTATATTCTTGCCTCCTCTGTGAAAAATAAGTTACCCATAGGTGCATGGGTTTATTTCTGGGTTTTCTATCTTGTTCCATTGTTCTATATTTCTGTTTTTGTGCTAGGACCATACTGTCTTGATGACTGTAGCTTTGCAGTATAATCTGAAGTCAGGAAGGTTGATTCCTCCAGCTCCATTCTTCTTTCTCAAGACTGGTTTAGCTATTCAGGGTCTTTTGTGTTTCCATATGAATTGTGAAATTTTTTGTTCTAGTTCTGTGAAAAGTGCCATTGCTAATCTGACAGGAATCATGTTGAATCTGCAGATTGCATTTGGTAGTATAGTCATTTTCACAATATTGATTCTTCCTACCCAGGAACATGGAATATCTCTCCATCTGTTTATGTCATCTTTGATTTCTTTCATCAGTGTCTTATAATTTTCTGTGTACAGTTCTATTTTTTTGTCTCCTTAGGTAAGTTTATTCCTATACATTTAATTATTATATATTTTATTAATTAAAATATTTAATTAATATTTATTATTAAATTAAATAATTTAATTTATTAAAATTTAAATTATAATTTTTTTAAATTAAATTTTTTTAATTTAAAGGATTAAATAAAATAATTAAGTTAAATAATTAAATAAAATAATAATGTTTAATTATTTTTGTTGCAATGGTGAATGGGATTGATTCCCTAATTTCCTTTTCTGATTTTTAATTGTTAGTATATGGAAATGCAAATGATTTCTGTGTATTGACTTTGTATCCTACAACTTTACTAAATTCACTGATTAGCTCTAGTAATTTTCTGATACTATCTTAGGGTTTTCTATGTACAGTATCATGTCATCTGCAAATAGTGAGAGCTTTACTTCCTTTCCAACCTGGATTCGTTTTCTTTTTCTCCTCTGATTGCTGTGGCTAGGACTTCCAGAACTATGTTGAATAACAGTGGTGAAAGTGGACATCCTTGTCTTGTTCCTGATCTTAGGGGGGAATGCTTTCAGTTGCTCACAATGAGAATAATGTTTGCTGTAGGCTTATCGTATATGGCCTTTACTATGTTGAGTTAGGTTCCTTCTATGCCCATTTTTTGAAGAGTTTTCATCATAAATGGGAGCTGAATTTTGTCAAAGGCTTTTTCTGCATCTATTGAGATTATCATATGGTTTTTAACCTTTCAGTTTGTTAATATGGTGTATCACAATTGACTGATTTGTGTATATTGAAGAATCTTTGAATTCCTGGAATGAACCCAACTTGATCATGATGTATGAGCTTTTGAATGTGTTGCTGAATTCTGTTTGTAATATTTTGTTGAACATTAGCTCTTACCTAAATGTTTGACAGAATTCTCCTGTGAAGCCATCTGGTGCTGGGCTTTTGTATTTTGGGAGATTTTTTAAATCACAGCTTCAATTTCAGTGCTTGTAATTGGGTTTTTAATAATTTCTATTTCTTCCTCGTTCAGTCTTGGAAGGTTGAACTTTTCTAAGAATCTATTTCTTCCAGGTTATTCATTTTATTGCCATCTAGTTGTTCATAATAGTCTATTATGTTCCTTTTTATTTCTGCATTGTCTGTTGTAATCTCTCCTTTTTTTCCCCTCATTTTTTTTGATTTCTCTCTTTTTTTTCTTGATCAATCTTCCCAAACGTTTGTCAATTTTGTTCATCTTCTTAAAGAACAAGCCTTTGGTTTTATTAATCCTTACTATTGTTTCTTTCATTTATTTTTCATTTATCTCTGCTTGGATCGTTATGATTTCTTTCCTTCTATTAATTTTGGGTGTGTTTTTGTTGTTGTTCTTGCTTTTCCAGTTGTTTTAGTTGTAAAGTTAGGCTGTCTACTTGATGTTTATCTTGTTTCTTGAGGCAGGATTGTATTGCTATAAACTTCCCTCTTAGAACTGCTTTTGCTGCATCCCATAGGTTTTGAGTTGTTGTGTTTTCATTATCATTTGTTTCTAGAAATTTTTTTATTTCCCTTTTGTTTTCTTCAGTAACCTGTTGGTTATTTAGAAACATGTTGTTTAATCTCCATGTGTTTGTGTTTCTTACAGTTTTTTTCTTGTAATTGATATCTAGTCTCAGAGCATTGTGGTCAGAGAAGATGTTTGATACACTTCCAATTTTCTTAAGTTTACTGAAGTTTGATTTGTGACCCAAGATGTGGTCTATCCTGGAAAATGTTCCATGTGCATTTGAGAAGAAGGTGTATTCTTCTACATTTGGATGGAATGTCCTAAAGATATCAATGAGATCTATCCCATCTAATGTATCATTTAAGACTTGTGTTTCCTTATTAATTTTCTGTTTTGATGATCTGTCCATTGGTGTGAGTGGGGTGTGAAAGTCTCCTACTATTATTGTGTTACTGTCAACTTCTCCTTTTATATCTGTGTTTGTCATATGTATTGAGGTGCTCCTTTGTTGAGTGCACGGACATTTACAATTGTTATGTCTTCCTTTTGGATTGATCCCTTGATCACTGTGTAGTGTCTTTCCTTATCTCTTGTAATCTTCTCTAAGGTCTATTTTGTCTGATATGAGGACTTCCCTGGTGGCTCAGATGGTAAAGTGTCTGTCTACAATGTGGGAGATCTGGGTTCAATCCCTGCATTGGGAAGATTCCTTGGTGAAGGAAATGGCAACCCACTCCAGTACTCTTGCCTAGAAAATCCCAAGAACGGAGGAGCCTGGTGTCCATGGGGTCGCAAAGAGTTGGACACGACTGAGCAACTTCACTCACTCCAGTTTTCTTTTGCTTCCCATTTGCATGGAATATATTTTTCCATCCTCTCACTTTCAGTCTACATGTGTCTTGAGGTCTGAAGTGGTTTCTTGTAAACAGCATATATATGGGTCTTGCTTTTTATCCATTCAGGCAGTCTGAGTCTTTTGGTTGGAGCATTTAATCACTTTATGTTTAAAGTAATTATTGATATATATGTTTGTATTGCCATTTTCTTAATTGTTTCTTAATTGACTTTAATTTTAACTTGACTTTAATATAAGTCTCTTTAACATTTGTTGTAAAACTGGCTTGGTGGTACTGAATTCTCTTAACTTTTGCTTGCTGAAAAGCTTTTCATTTCTCCATCAGTTTTGAATGAGATACTTGCTGGGTACTGTAATCTTGGTTATAGATATTTCCTTTTCAGTACTTTAAATATACCCTGCCATTTCCTTCTGGCCTGGAGAGTTTCTGCTGAAAGATCAGCTGTTATAGCATATGGGGTCTCCCTTGTATGTTACTTGTTGCTTCTCCCTCACTGCTTTTAATATTCTTTCTTTGTGTTTTAGTCTTGGTTAGTTTGATTAGTATGTGTCTTGGCGTGTTTCTTCTTGGGTTTATCCTGTATCAGACTCTGTGCCTCTTGGACTTGATTGACCATTTCCTTTTCCATGTTGGGGAAATTTTCAACTATAATCTCTTCAAAAATTTTCTCATACCCTTTCTTTTTCTCTTCTTCTTCTGAGACCCCTATTATTCAATTGTTGGTGCATTTGATACTGTCCCAGTGGTCTCTGAGACTCTCTTCAGTTCTTTTCATTCTTCTTACCCTATTGTGCTCTTCAGAAGTTACTTCCACCATTTTATCTTCCAGCTCACTGATTTGTTTCTCTGCTTCAGATATTCTGCTATTGATTCCTCCTAGAGTATTTTTAGTTTCAGTAATTGTGTTGTTTGTCTCTGTATGTTTATTCTTTAATTCTTCTAGGTTTTTATTAATTGATTCTTGCATTTTATCCAGTTTGCTTTCAATGCTTTTGGTTATCTTTACTATCATTATTCTGAATTCTTTTTCAGGTAGTTTGTCTATTTCCTTTTCATTTGTTTGGAATTCTGTGTTTCTAGTTTGTTCCTTCGTTTGTATAGTATTTCTCTGCCTTTTCATTAATTTTTTTAACTTATTATGTTTGAGGTCTCCTTTTCCCAGGCTTCAAGGTTGAATTCTTTCTTCCTTTTGGTTTCTGCCTTCTAAGCTTGGTCCAGTGGTTTGTGTAAGCTTCTTATAGGGTGAGATTTGTGCTGAGCTTTTGTTTGTTTTTCCTATGATGGGCAAGGCTGAGTGAGGTGGTAATCCTGTCTGCTGATGACTGGGTTTGAATTTTTTGTTTTATTTGTTATTTAGATGAGGTGTCCTGCACAGGGTGCTATTGGTCATTGGGTATTACCTGGTCTTGTATTGCAGTGGTTTCCTTTGTGTGAGTTCTCACTATTTGATACCCCCTAGGGTTAGTTCTGGAGAAGGCAATGGCACCCCACTCCAGTACTCTTGCCTGGAAAATCCCATGAATGGAGGAGCCTGGTAGGCGGCAGTCCATGGGGTCACTAAGAGTCGGACATGACAGAGCGACTTCACTTTCACTTTTCACTTTCATGAAGTGAAGAAGAACATGGCAACCCACTCCAGTGTTCTTGCCTGGAGAATCCCAGGGACAGGGGAGCCTGGTGGGCTGCCATCCATGGGGTCACACAGAGTCGGAAATGACTGAAGTGACTTAGCAGCAGCAGCAGCAGCAGCAGGCTTAGTTCTCTGGTAGTCTAGGGTCTTAGAGTCAGTTCTCCCACCCCAAAGGCTCAGGGCTTGATCTCTGGTCAGGAATGAAGACTCCACAAGTGGTCTGTTATGGCATTAAGTGAGATTAAAACAAATATCCTAAAATGAGAAACCAAAGATGAACCCAATACAAGTGGCAGTTACAAAATCAGGCAAATAATAATTAAAATAATGGAATATACACATATACATCTACACCCATGAGCAAAGTCAAATCAGTCCAACAAAAATAAAGTACAATAGATAGAGTTGGCAAACAAAGGAAATAAAAAATTATATTTACCAGTTAAGAACAAAAACTAAAGCACAAACTGGAAAACCAAACTAAAGCAAGGTGCCAGGTGGGGAATGAAGCAATGAAAACAAAACTAACAAATATGTTGAAAGGAAAGGAAAGAAAGAAAAAAAGAATAGATATGCAAAGTTAAATAGAGGTAGATGAAGAAGATTCATATACATTGAAAATTAACTGCAAGGGGAAAAGAACAATAGGAAAAGCAGACAAGGGAATAAGTGTAGAAAAATAATAATATGTTAAAAAAATTTTAAATTAAAAAACAGAAAAATAAAAACTTCCCAGAACTGCAAAAGCCCAACATAGAGGCAGAAATTTATAACAATAAAAAAATGTGACTGGGAAAAAAAAGAAAAAAAAGCTCACAAGCTTAGTTAGATTTCGTAGTGCCAATAAAATCGACAACTACAACGAGGGTGGTGGGGGGAGAATAAAAGTATCCAAAAGAGTCTACAGAACAAGTCAAAACATAGGAAAAATAAATGTTTTCTTGAGTCACTGCTGTCAGAGTCCTTTCCCTCTCTGGGAGTCACAGTCCGCATCACCTCTCTACGATGTCCTGTAACACCGTGCTGATCTCTGGACCTGCTGTGAGGGCAGCTCAGATCTAACCTGCTCATCTGTGTTCTTGCCTCCAATGTCCACAGCTGTCAGAACCAGTGGTTTTTCTTTTGTGGGACCTCTCAATGGCCTTTTGTATATTTCACAGACACAGAGTCTGCCTAGTTGATCATGTGGATTTAATCGGCAGGCTTGTACAGCTGATGGGAGGGTTTCGGATCTTCTTCCTTAGTCACATCGCACCTGGGTTTCAATTGTGGTTTTATTTCCACCTCTGGATGTGGTTTGTCCACTGGGGTTTGCTCCTGGGGCTTCCCTTGAGGACTTGTGTTGGCCCCTGTGAGGGCCAGGTGTGGAGGTGGTGCAGCTGCTTGGGTTGCAGGGGTTCTGGCAGCGCCAGGTACTCAGGGGGGTTGGCAGCTAGGGCAGCAGGAAATATAGTGTCTAGAAGGGTATGGCAGCCAGTATTTGCCAATATGCTCTTGCCAGGAGAAACCCCCTCCCTGACAGAGAAGCCTGGCAGGCCACGGTCCACAGGGTCGCAAAGAGTCAGACACTACCAAAGTGACCCTGCACGCACAGGGGCAAGACTTTTGTTGCCTGTGGCAGCTCCGCCCCAGTGAGAGTTAAGCACGAAGGTGGTGCAGCTGCTGGGGTTGCGGGGACCCTGGTGGTGCCAAGTGTGCAGGGTCACGGACTGCCTCTGCCACGGGAGTCATGGCCCTGTCAGAGTCTTTTCTCGAGCCTCTCGTAGCTGGTGACCAGAAGGCCTCCTTGGCCAGTCTTTCCCTGTAGCTCTGCCCGTTCAGGCACTTAGAGGGCTTCCTTGCCTGGGGTCCTTCTCTGTTGCTTGGCGCGTCAGGCACATAGAGGGGCCCCTCGCCTGGGGTCCTCCTCTGTAGTTTGGTGCATCAGTCACTTAAAGGAGCACCATGGGTCAGGTCCTACTCTGGAGGTCAGGGCATCAGGCATTTGATGGGCCAGCTCCTCAGGCATTTGATGGGCCAGCTCCTCTGTTTTTCTCTACAGGCAATTCCCACCGCAATCTACTCCTTCACATCCCCTTGATCCGTCTCTGCAGTCAACAGCAGCCCTTGCCCTGGGATTGCTCCACAATCCCTAAACTCCAGCTCCTAGCCACTGCGCTGTCTAGGGTATATATGGCTGTGGCAAGGACCGTCTGATTCTCATTCCATTTAGGCTGCCACAGATCAGCTATTTCACTCTCAGCCTTAAGTGTTTCTCCTCTGACTCAGACAATTGCCCCATTGGGGATCGGACCCCTGCTTCAGTTTCCCCACCCACCAAGGGCAGGGCCAGTCCTACTAACACTCCCATTTTTCCTCTTAGTTCCTTCATCTTACCTAGTTTTGTGTGGGCCTATATATTCTTTTCAGCTGATCAAGCACTCCTGTTTGCTCTCAGCTGATGCTCTGCATGCAGTTCTGTATCTGAGGTATATTCCTAATGTCTGTATTAGCTTCTTACTGATGCTGTAACACATTACCAAAATCCTATTGACTTGAAACAACACAAATTTGTTATCTTCTAGTTCTGTTGGATGAACATCTGATACAATCTCTCCTGGATAAAATCAAGGTATTTGCAGAGCTGTGCTGTCTTCTGGAGGTTCTAGGTGAGAATCTGTTTACTTGGCTTTTCTAGCTTCCAGAAGTTACCAGCAATCCTTGACTCTTTGACCCCTTCCTTTAGCTCCAAAGCCAGCCATGCAGGTCAGATCCATCTCTTATGATATCATTCACTTTGTTTCCATTCTCAAATCTCTTTCTTGGACTCTCCTCTTCTGCCTTTTTCTTCTGCTTTTAAAGACCCTTATGATTACATTGGGTTTACCTGGAAAATCCAAAACAATCCCGCCTGTTTAAAGGTTGGTGATGAGCAGCCTCCATTCCCTTTGCTGTATAATTTAACATGCCCAAAAGTTTCAGGGATTAATTGGGACTTGGCCATCTTTGGTGGAAGTCTTTCTGCCTACTGTGATATCATTTTTACCAATTTAATTTTAAATTAAGGGATGCCCAAACACAAGAAGTAGAAAACTAGCATAAAAACACTATGTTCAATTAAAAAATACTCACAACCTGAGAGTTATGTTTTAATCTGTGGGAATTTTTTGGACTTTAGGCCCTGGAGACAACATTTCCAGTGACCCTGGAGAGAACTTCTCCAAGGAGGCAAAGGGAGGAGCTAGGTTATATAAAAGCTTTACTGCAAAAGGCAGGTAGCCTGAACATCAAGAGATTGTTGTTAATTAAAGGGAACCAAGGGCTTCCCTGTTGGCTCAGAGGGTAAAAGGAAACTACCTGCAATGCAGGAGACCTGGGTTTGATCCCTGGGTTGGGAAGATCCCCTAAAGGAGAGCAATCCATTCCAGGGTTCTTGCCTGCAGAATCCCCATGGACAGAGGAACCTGAGGGGCTACAGTCCATGGAGTCACAAAGAGTCAGACACAACTGAGCCCCTAAGTGCAGCATAGCACATCAAAGGAAACAAGACACCCCAAGTCAAGGCACTTAGCACTTCTCTATATATGGGAAGACTCTGGACTTACTGAAATCATTCCCTTCACATGCATCTCAGCTATCTGGGCCACTATCCTGTGTTTTTCACATCCTAAGTTCCTCAGTGCTCACCATAGGGAGTGACTGCCGCCTAATGGCTGCCAGAGCGCAGACACTGTTCTCCTTCCTGGGTGCCCTTAGGAGTCAGGAATTCACATTTGGAGAGCCAGAATCACTGATGACTCTGACATCCTTGTTTCCTGATATGGCAGGAAATAATCCATTTCTCAACTCTAAAATAGGTAATGTTACATGCATTTTCCAGGTGAGGCAAGGCAATCTCAGAAAGGTAATGTTGTCATTTGCCCAAGCTTTGAAATCCATTTGACTGATAGTTGTCCTAGTCTGCAGTCTATGTGATAGTGTTAGTTGCTCAGTCATTCCAACTCTGTGATCCCATGGACCTCCCGGCTCCTCTGTCCATGAGATTATCCAGGCGAGAATACTGGAGTGGACTGCCATTTCCTTCTGCAGGGGATGTTCCTGACCCAGGGATTGAACTGGTGTCCCTGCATTGTAGGCAGATTCTTTACCATCTGAACCACCAGGTATCCTATTAACTATATTACTCAATAGAATTTTTTGCCTATATGATGTATTTTGAAGATATATTAACTTCATGATTACTTAAAACTGTCCCTATACATTCATGTCTTACATCAGTGGCAATAAATGCCTTCTCCTTGCTAATGTTAATGAGATCAATGGATTTATTTAGGAAGCTTTTTGTTGGAAAACATAGGTTCAGTCTTTCAGTGTTTTATCATGGGATCCTGAAAACATCTTGATTCTGTCACATTTATCATGGAAAGTTTGTAAGAAAGAATACAGAACACCCTTGACATTTATCTTGCACTGAGTTAGCGTGCTCTCCTATTTGCATGGGGCTAACTTTGATCAGCATGTTAAAGCAGACATTTTGGAGATCTCACATGCTGATAGATAAGAACCAGGTACTTATTTGCATAATGCATCCTGCCAAGTCTAAGGGACTACATAGCAAAACAGAACACAATTTAGTGAAATAAGGGAACAGAAATCCAAAAGAATAAACCTTGTCAAGAGCAAACTTTGTCAGTACTCAGAAGTACTCAGATTTGTTTTTCAGATATTTTTATATATAATCATCAGAATTGTTTGTGGTAATTTAAAAAAATAGATATCATTGAGTATTCTATAATAGGCCTCTACAGTTTGTAAACAAATGGCATGTCTCATTATGTATACATATTGAACTTTTTGTTTCTGAAGTCAGTTTAATCCAATGTCCTAGCAAAAATCTAGCATGCCACTTTTTGCATTGTAGGTACTCTATAAATATTTGAATATTTGAAAATGAATACTCAAAATGAGTCTAATGAAACAAGCATTTATAATAGTGGGACTAATAGTTATAAAACTTACATAAAATGAAATCTTTAAAATTCTTTGTGAAGTTAAATGTACATATGTGTTAGATAAAATTGAATAACTTTATATCCTAGTTATGGGGGAATATCCAATAACTAAATTTATCTGTATTATTATGAGTACATGGAAGTATCAACTGCAAAATGTCTCACATATAACCTGAAATTTAATAGAATTTTCACTGATAATGACACTTAAATTTTTTAAGGTTTTTTTTTTTTAAATTTACTTTTGCAGCAGTAATTATGTTCATCTATCAGTACTAACACAAACCAGCTATAAGCATGAGAAAAATATATAGATGTTGACTGTGAGACTGGATAGTGGTTAGGTGTCTACTTAAGGAAGACTTGAAAAAAAATGACAGTTTCTGGCTGGATTTTTTATCATTAAAATAAAAATCCATGAATTATATCATAATACAAAAAGAAATGGAAGGTTCTCATAGGTTGAAAAATGGCTACCCATTTCAAACTGGGAGAAAAGATGTCCTGTTTTATAGAATTTAATGATTTAAAGAGAAGATCTCAGACCAGTTTTTTAGATGCACAGGCTGTGAAAAACTCTTCACTTTGGAAACCGTTTTATTCTTCAAACTGAAGTCACTCAGTTGTGTCTGACTCTTTGTGACCCCATGAACTATAGCCCACCAGGCTCCTCCTTCCATGGAATTTTCTAGGCAAGAACACTGGAGTGAGTTGCCATTTCCTTCTCCAGGGGATCTTCCCAACCCAGGGATCGAACGCAGGTCTCCCGCATTGTGGGCAGACCATCTTTACCATCTGAGCCACCAGGGAAGTCCTTCTTCTTCAAAGGTTAAAACAAACAAGAAGCAAATATGAATAAGACTTTATATACTATGTCCTGGATAATACAGTCATTCTACAAGTATGTGTAGGTCACCTACAATATGGCGGGCACAAGTATTTATTAAGAGTCTGTTGTTTGCTAAACTGTATATTAGATGAGGATTCAACAAACAGGAGCAGTCCCTTATCTCAAGTAGACAGATGCCTACTTGGGATAGATACAGAGATAAACATGTGCATTTACTCTTCCTGCCCTTAAGAAATCACCTTGAAAGGGCACCAAAAGCTTTTGAAATGGTTCTCTTTAAAACTAAGTACATGTTGTAATATTCCAGATGGAAGCACATGACAAATTCTCTATACATTTCTCCTTTATGCCTCAACTGAAACCTGGCTGTCCTCCAAACACCTGACTTCACTTTTGTCCTTTCAAGCACAGTCTTGTTCATTCTCCTACACCCCAAAATTCCTAAAGCAATCACAGCATTTTTCCTAGGTTGTTGGTTTTTTTTTTTTTTTTTTTTTGGCCAGTTCTAGACCATTATTCCATATGCATGTGAGAAAAACCTCTTGTCTTTAAAGTTTATGGTCACCAAATTTACCACCTTCTAAAGGTTGCTGGGAAAAGTCAATTCTGATTCCATCTTGGAACTGTTTCTTTGACTTGCTTTTCATTGCTTTTGTTTTTATAATCATACATAATGTCCTGTTTCAGAGAATCCTGCCCCTCTGCCTGACTGGTTAAGTGTCTTTGTTCAGAACCCTGTCCACCTATTGATGGCAGGAAGGAAGAAATGAAAACATTCTCAGGCAGAGGCTTGCCATTCTGAGATATTTGCAAGATTAATGGCCTTTTTACTTTGTTTACTCACCTGCCCCCATCTCTGATCTATAAAAGAACCTGACATCCAGACTTTCATAAGATGGTTATTTAGAGACATTAGTCTGCACCTTTTCAGCCAGTTGGCTCTCTGAATAAAGTCTTATTCCTTGCCTCAACACCTCATCTCTGAGTCATTGGTCTGTTGTGTGGAGAGTAGAGTGAGCTTGGGCTTCATAACATAAGCTTACCCTATTCTGTCAATTTTCTGGTGAATCAGTCCTTCTCCATATTCATTGATGGGTTTGGCTCCCGGTTTACATTCTTCTTTTCATCTCATTTTTCTTCATTCTTCTGGATTGTTTCCATATGCAAGCTGAGGTCCTATACAATTCCCTGGTTATCCTATTTGTTTGATCTTCAAATCTAGTCACTTTCACCTCTGCTGTGGTTCAATATACACTCCACGATGGCACACCAACTGAAGGTCCCCCGCTCAGGATTGTTAGTATCCAACAACCCTTTTAGTCATCTAACCCCCCTGGCTTTCTCTATCTCCTCCTCCCATGTATCTATGGTCTTTTACTAAATTGAGACCCTTAATTTCCCTCACTTTACCCCGTGTGGACTTCTTTCTCTGTATTTTGGGCATTTTGAGGTTTGGAACTTCTGATACTTTCTCTGCAGCCTTCCCCAAAAACACTTCATCTCAAGTATTTCTTCTCCACAGTCCTATAAATGCCCAAACCATCAACTCTTCCTCTCACCTGATCTTTCCTCACCTCTTGCATCACTGAGCTTTATCATTAGTACTAAAAGTGAACTCTTTCTAATCTCTGCTCGTCTTTCAATACAAAGGAACAAAAATACAAACCATCCTTGGTCAGTTGCTTCTCCCATTTCTTCTCTGTCTTCCAGCTCCCACAAATACAAGCGTAGTCTTCACCCTCTCATCTTACTCCTTTCCTGACCTGGCTTTCTGCTAGCTGGCAACCTGGCTTTACACTTGGGTGTCAAGTATCTACTCCTTGTCCTTATCTTCTTTTATTTGTTAGAAAGTGTAGCCAATAATCTAGATCCAATGCATCTCATTTCCAGAGGTGTTTTGCCCCATTAATTATATCTCTATGTGTTGGATTTTTTCTTAAGGTGTATAAATACACGCATCTGTTTCATTCAGGGGATGGGGGAATCCCTCTTTGGTGCCTGTCATTGTAACACAAAGCCTTTCTTTTGCTCTTTTTGCTTAATCAGATGTCTTGAAAGCAGAATTTATATACAGTCACTTCATTTCGTCACAAATCACTTTTTATTTTCCAAGAATGTGACCCTGTACCCAAAATATCCACAAATTTTCTCTGAGGTCTTTGTGCCTCAAATCCTTCTCAGCCAACTTTTCTTCAGTGTGATCACTGTACATCAAGGAGCATTTAGTACATTGCCTTGTAACTTCCTGCGTATCTGTATCACTTAACATACACAAACCATGTTTTGTCAAAATTATAGCTTGTCTGTAGCACAAGCCTATTTCATAGCAGGGGTGTGTGTGTGTGTGTGTTAGTTGTTCAGTCATGTCCTACTGTTTTGCGACCCCATGGACTGTAGCCCAGCAGGCTCCTCGGTCCGTGGGATTCTCCAGACAAGAATCCTGGAGTGTGCTGCCGTTTCCTTCTCCAGCCATAGCAGGTCTTGAATAATATTAGAATGAATGACTAGCCTACTACGGAAAATGAACCTGAAGTGTCTTATTCCTAGGAATTCATGGAGATCTATCACTGAAAGGGTGTTATGACTCTTTAACTTCTCCATTCTCTAAGATATCGTATAGGTCTTACCTCTGTTAATTACTTACTAGTGACCTTATAGTTTCCCTTCATTTTCTCATAGAGAAGATCAAAAGATTGGAGTAGACTACAGTCCCAAGCTGTTTTGAAATATGCTAATTCCAAATATAATTTTCAACCACACAGACTACATGCCACATGGACAAGTGAATGCTGTTAGACCTGCCTGGGGCAGGGTCAAGGCGTGGTTATTTACTTAGACTTAATTCCTGTCTTTGGATTTATTGAGCAGATGTCAATGAATGGATGAATAAGTAGAAGCTAGATTTGCTGCCAATTCAGAAGAGCTCCAGTTTTCCCCCCTTCTTTTCATGTTGTGAGTTGTAGATAGGGAGATAAATTTGTAAACCCTCCTGCTTCTATGAGAGAATGAGAATGATAAGGAGAGGAGTCAGATATCCTAAAAAAAAAAAAAGAATAATGCTATAAATTATGCTCCAAAGAAGGCTTAATTTTACACAAATATGCCAAAAAAATAAATAGATAAATTTTTTAAAATGTGCTGCACTGTTTTAAGCTAAATCTAACTTATTTCCCCCCCTCTTCTGATCAGACACTGTGCTATTTTTACTGCTCAGACGATCACTTTCCTAAAGCAGTTGAATAAGCCCCAGAGGACAAAGGTATCACTCTGAAGGGCGTGAGCTTTGCAGTAGGGAAGCTATTGGAATTCTATTCTGTTGACTCAGTGTCTCCTTAGATCAGATGAGTATGAGAAGCTGAGCTTGTCAGCAGATTTACTCCCACTGCACACACTCATGCCAAATCAAGCAGGTCAATAGCATCTCCAGAATTTCCTACTTATTTTGGACAATATCTCCAACTCTAAGGGTAAAACCAAAGGCCTCACTCAGTGATCTCCAGCAATTATCTTATGGATACTTTTAAATACGGATTTTTACAGAAGATTGTGTGGTGTGTGCCCTAAGGCAATGATGCAATAGTTAATAAGATTGATGCTCCATAATATGGAACACAAAATATCTCACCCCATCATTTGAATAGAATTATACCCACTTGCATAGTGCCTCAAAATACAGGATTTGAACATTAGTGTTAATAAACCTCATGCCCTGAAAGTTCCTAAAACTTCTGTGAAAATGAAACTGTGTTCTAATGTTATACTCTGTGAAATATAATTGCTCTGGTAAGTTTTGGAAAAAAATTCAACAGTGAAAAAAGGTGACATAACCTTCCATAAGACATTCTATTTAACCCCTAGTTAATCAAACAAGAAAACTGACACTATTTTCCTAGCTTTCAAATTACATAGGACTTTATTTTACTTTTCAAGTTCAATATCAGGTCTGAGACTCTGTGTGAAAGGGCTAATAAATAAACAATATAAAGTTGATTGTGGCTGCACCTATTAAGTTTGTCTCTTACAAGGTCAATTTTCCTTTTTAGGTAGAATTCATTTAAATGTTTCAGAAAAATAAAATTCTCTACTTACTAAAAATTTCTAAAAAGGAAGACATCAGTATTTCCCACCGTTAATAAAATAATGACTGCTTAAAAGACTTAATTCACAGAAAAATTCTTCATTTTTCTACCGTCACTGGAATAAAATGAATCATCAGTTTCTGCACAATAACCTTTAAATCTTAAAAAAAAAAATTCCCATTTACCATTTTTCCCCTCAAAAGGTCCCAGCTTCTATAATGTGTTTTTTGTTCTTTTTTGAGATGTAACTAATATATGACATTAGATTAGTTTCAAGGATAGAGAGGGAGTTTGGGATTGACATGTACACACTGCTAATTTTAAACAGATAACCAGCAAGGACTTACTGTTATACCACAGGGAACTCTGCTCAATATTATGTGACAACCTAAATGGGAAAAGAATTTGAGAAAGAATTGATATATATATATGTAACTGAAGCAAAAATAAAATAAAATTGTACTCTGCTAAAATAGTTATATTAGTTTCAGGTGTACAATATGATTTAATATTTATGTTATGAAATAATCACCACAGTAAGTCTATATAACATCCATCATCACACATAGTAAAAATAAAATTTATGAGAACTTTTAAGATCTACTTTTAACAACTTCTAAATATTTAATACAGAATTATTAACTATAGACAACATGCCATACATTATTAGGAGATTTTATAACTGGAAGTTTGTACCTTCTGACCTCCTTTATATAATGAGTGTTTCTTAGTCAGCTTCTCTGATTATAAGATAAAGAAAGTACAACCAGATGTGACAGCCTGGCTATTTTCCTTTCATATTCAGTATCCCATAATTATTTATTATTATATGTACAATATTCGCTTCTTGGGTTTTAGTGGGTTCCCTCTGCCACTAAACAGAATACTTTGCATTTCACATGCCAAGTTTCATTTGCAATAGGTTCTTTAATTTATGAAAGTAATTTTGAGTTCTGAAATGCTAGCTACATCATAAAACAGAATGAGACTCATGCCAAAAATAGTAGTATCAAAGCATTGTGAGAATTCAAAGAAGGGAAAGTTAATTTCTATCTATGTGGATCAGTATATTCACAGAAGAGTAAAATACTAGTGACAGGAGATAGAATTTGTTGGGCAGCATAGACGTTGGGAGAAAACATTGTACTAACAATGCAAGCAAATATACAAAGGTATGGGAATGCTAGCTATTTAGAGGAAAAAGTAAATTGTTCAATTAGCCATAAATATAACATGTATAAGTTAAAGAGGTTGGAATGGAAGACTATTGATATTTTATTATCAAAAATATAAAAGTATATTGCCCTCAGTTCTCATCTACATAAAGAAAATATATAAAATGCAATCTCGTTAGCTTTCTGAGGCACTCAGGAAAATTATATTTAAAATAAGTTCTGATTATTTATAATAGGACAAACATTTTGAAACTACCTCTCTTAGAGTATGAGGGAAATTATGTAGAATTCTTCAGTGACACTTAGGAAAGCAATAAAATATTTAGCAATCCACTGTGTTGGGTACCTACAGCATTCATATAATTTGCATCTCTTGCTGATAGTGGTCTATTCAGTTAAAGTATCTAGTTTAAGGATCAGGAGACAATTAACATTTAATTACAAGCTCAAATGGCTTACCTGATATTGCTTCTATGCTATTAACTGCTTGTTTCAACTAAATGCTTTACATCATACTGCTAAATCAGAACAAATGTTGCTAAACAAGTAAAGTTTTTTTAAAAACCTGCAATATATTTTTTTAAACTATGTAATTCTTTTCAGGGTTATAGAAGGAGCAATTTTTCTTAAAATGTAACAGTTCTGTAAATGATATAAATACTTTTTGGACTGAGTCATTTTTAATAAACATAAAGAGAACTTTTATTGAGATATACTAAAGCCATCTATGATATAGAGAAACTTATATACAACAGATTTAACTTTTTATTCTCATTTTTACAAGATCCACTTTAAAATTTTATTTTGTAACTTCTCTTGTTTGTTCTAATATGTTTAGAAACACTCTGAGGAATAAAAGAGGCTATCAATATGTTTGAAATATACTAGAACTTCCCTAGCTTTGTCCCAAATGTTTAATCATCTGTATTTAAGTATTGTATGTTCATACTATTTCTTCCATTTTCCTGTGCAAGATTTATTGCAAAAACCAAAGTCCCTGATTGCTTTCATTGAATTTTTAATTCCAAAAGGAAGCAAGACACAGCTAATATGGAAATGAAAATGTCATCATATTAAGTAATTAATCTCTTAAAATATGTATTCAGATTCTGTTCCTACTTATCTCTCAAGGTGATAGAAAAAGAGCACATGCCAACCTGTACTATATGTGAGAACTTTTGTACTGAACACCATTATCATTGGGTTGGGGCTTCCTGGGTGACTCAGTGGGGAAAGAATCCACCTGCATGCAGGAGATTCAGGAGACATGGGTTTGTTCCCTAGGTTGGGAAGATCCCCTGGAGGAGGGCATGGCAACCCACTCCAGCATTCTTGCCTAGAGAATCCCACGGACAGTGGAGCCTGGTGGGCTACAGTCCATAGGGTTGCAAGGAGTCTGACGTGACCAAAGAGACTGAGCATGCACACATATTATTGGGTTGATAATATCTTGAAAATCCAAGAAGTAAAAGATATACTTTGAGTATGTGAGTTTTTGTTATAACATAAATTAGAGATAATTTTGACTTAGCTAAAGAGATCCGGCCTTAAGAGTGTTTCAGTTTGGTATACTGATAATCTTTCTCCTAGGTACTATAAAAATTTGAAGCAGCAAAAAGAAGCAGCTGCATTTCTGATCAATTCTTAGTAATGAATGTTTTACTGAAAAGTAAGTGACCTGTTTTGATGCAACGGCCTTAAACCCAAATAGAATTTACACCTGCTTCTTATCAAAATGAGAAAATGAGAATCATAAAAGATCTGAGCCATTCATACTTACTTAAAAATTATTGAGTATCTACTATGTACTTGGCATTGTTTTTGGTGATAAGCTATAAATTTGAGAACATTATGACTTTGCGTTGTAGTAGAGTAACCACTGTTACCTTTTCACTTTGCACACACAAGGCTACTCTACCAAATGAAGTAGATTAATACTAGGTATTGGAGAATTTAGTAAAATGTCTGCCAAATTCCATGGCTGTGAGCCCACTGCTACATTTCTGGTATAAGTTGGTTTTGTTGTCTGATGTTGAGATACCATGGCAAATAGATGAGGCTTTCTGTAAGTCCACAGATGGTGTTGCTGGCAGAAGGACTATGGATGGAGGTTGCCTATTGACATCCAGAATCTATGACCATTTCAGTAAAGCCAATTCTCTGTCCTTTCTGTATCAGAAAAGATCCAATACAATCAATCAGTCACCAGAAGCCTAGCCAGTTCCTGTGGAGAATATCTCTGTTGTTCAAAGACTGAGTACTTAGACCTGACTGTAGTCACATCAGTCTTGATGAATGAATGCCTATGTTCTTGAACGCCCAATTAGCATCTATGCCACCATAAGCACTTCTTCCCCAAACTTTAGAAGACATTAAGCAGTACAGGGGTGATTGGGAAAAGGGATTAACATGCTCAAGATGGTTCATTTTGTCCATTTAACTTGAGATCTTCATACACAGACAATGATCAGAAATCAACTGAAGACTTACCTGGGTTTCTCAGCAGGTCTCTGTGATGTGCCCTGTACTACTATCTACTCTTCTCCCTCCTTCTGGGGGAATGCTAGACCTCTTCTCTCTGCACCTGGACTCCCAGCTTTATCTCTTAGACTGCTGGAGTCTCCTCCTGGTTTCCCATTCCCTCTTCTCTAGTACAGAAATTCTTTCTGGGCAGTAACCTAGAGTAATCATAGATATGGTATATATTTATATGAGCAGCCTTAACATTCTTATCTTTTAATAGTATTGCCTAACTTTTTGTGGGTTTTCCACTGAGATTTTTTTTTCTTTCTGCAAGTCATTAATTATTATTCTTGCTTCTTTGGACACTTGTTCATTTTTTATTGTATATGGTGTGACCCTGATTTCTGTCAGGTGAAACTCCATATATCCCCAGCCTATTGTGCCCTAGAAATTAATTGCCTATTGCTTTCTGGTGATTCTTTCTTTCGTCTTTGTAATTTCTTCTTATGAATAGAAAAATCAGTACTTAAGCATAGACTCATGGAAATCTTTATACAAAGCTCCAGAGCTCATCTTATGAGACATGTAAAAGGTGCCTTTGACCTTCAACAAATTTAGAATGTTATGAGAGAGAGTTAAGAGATCTAATTGAATAACTACAGTAGATTTATTTCTTTCATCTTCCCCAAATATGCATTCCTGGACAGAGTAGCCAATATTCCCAGAGGAATATGAGTGGACCATTCTAACTAAAGAGATGTCAACTGAGTGAATTTTTATTTTAAATTTTTAAAATGTTAACTTTTTACAAGTATCAAAATAAACTGGTGTTTTAAAATAGAGGATTTATTTATTTATTTACTTATCTGGCCATGCACCACAGACAAGAATAAAGGAATGTTAAAAATATGGAACCTACATAGAGAAATACCAGCATCCATATAATAGGGATCACAAAGGAAAAAATAGAAGATAATTTTTCTATAATGAAAAGAAATTTCTCAGAACTAAAAAAAAAAAATGAAAGGTCTCAGATTAAAAGAATCCACTGTGTACCAAAAGGAAATATTAAGAAAAGTTACATCTCAATAAAGTAAAAATTAAGAATACTGAAAAATTCTAAAATTTTCTGTAGAAAAACAGATCACATTTAAAGGAAAAAAAGAAGATAACAATACTCTAAGAAAACAATGTATTAATACCATTAAAGTATTAAAAAGAACTTTCAATCTAGAATTTATATGTAGCCATATTGCCATTTGAAAGTGAGGGTACTGTAAAAACCTTGTTAAACATACAAGGACTAAGAAATCTACATTAAAAGCACTTTTAGAGGAAGTATTGAAGATAACTGGGCTTCCCCGGTGCAGCCAATGGTAAAGAACCCTCCTGCCAGTGCAGGAGACATAAGACACATGGGTTTGATCCCTGGATTGGGAAAATGCCCTGGAGGAGGGCATGACAACCCACTCCAGTATTCTTGCCTGGAAAGTTCCATAGACAGAGAAGTCTAGCAGGTTACAGTCCATGGGGTTGCAAAGAATCAGACATGACTGAGGTGACTTAGCATGCATGTACTCAAGATAAAGGAGGAAAAAAGTCTCAGAGGTGCTCTAAGAAATTTGCTAATGAAAATAATTAAATATTTTGAAAATTTCATAATTAAAAAAAATTGAGAACAGAAGAAGAGAAACAGTAAGTACTCATTTTACAAGCTACTAAGGTAATGCTCAAAATCCTTCAAGCTAGGCTTCAACAGTAAGTGAACCAAAAACTTTGAGGTGTACACTCTGGACTTAAAAAGGCAGAGGACCCAGAGATCAACCTTTTTTATGGTCCAACTCTAACACCCGTACATGACTACTGGAAAAAACATGGCTTTGACTGTAGGGATCTTTGTATGCAAAGTGATATCTCTGCTTTTTAATACACCATCTAGGTTTGCCATAGCTTTTCTTCCAAGGAGCATCTTTTAATTTCATGTCTACAATCACCATCTGCAGTGATTTTAGAGCTGAGGAAGAGATAATCTGTCCCCACCTAAAGGCAGCTTTTTCACACTCCTCTGTCACACGCATCGAGAAGTTTCTTAGTTCCTTTTTGCTTTCTGCTATATAGGGTGGTTTGGTTCAGTTCAGTTCACTCGCTCAGTCGTGTCCAACTCTATGCAACCCCATGGACTGCAGCATGCCAGGCTTTCCTGTCCATCACCAAATCCCAGGGCTTGCTCAAACTCATGTCCACTGAGTGGTGATGCCATCCTACCATCTCATCCTCTGTCGTCCCCTTCTCCTCCTGCCTTCCATCTTGCCCAGCATCAGGGTCTTTTCAAATGAATCAATTCTTCACATCAGGTGGCCAAAGTATTGGAGTTTCAGCTTCAGCATCAGTCCTTCCAATGAATTTTAAAGACTGATTTCCTCTACGATGGACTGGTTGAATCTCCTTGCTGTCCAAGGGAATCTTGAGAGTCTTCTCCAAAATCACAGTTCAAAAGCATCAATTCTTTGGCACTCAGCTTTCTTTCTAGTCCAACTCTCACATCCATACATGACCACTGGAGAAGCCGTAGTTTTGACTAGATGGACCTTTGTTGGCAAAGTAATGTCTCTGCTTTTTAATATGCTGTCTAGGTTGGTCATAGCTTTTCTTTCAAGAAGCAAGCAGCTTCTAATTTCATGGCTTCAGTCAACGTCTGCAGTGATTTTGGAGCCCCCCAAAATGAAGTCTGTCACTGTTTCCATTGTTTCCCCATCTATTTGCCATGAAGTGATGGGACTGGATGGGACCTGAGTTTTTGAATGTTGAACTTTAAGCCAACTTTTTCACTCTCCTGTTTCACTTTCATCAAGAGGCTCTTTAGTTCTTCCTCACTTTCTGCCATAAGAGTGGTATCATCTACATATCAGGTTATTGATATTTCTCCCGGCAATCTTGATTCCAGCTTGTGCTTCCTCCAGCCCAGCGTTTCTTATTATGTACTCTGCATGTAAGTTAAATAAGCAGGGTGACAATATACAGCCTTGAGGTACTCCTTTTCCTATTTGGAACCAGTCTGTTGTTCCATGTCCAGTTCTAACTGTTGCTTCCTGACCTGCATACAGATTTCTGAGGAGGCAGGTCAGGTGGTCTGGTATTCCCATCTCTTTCAGAATTTTCCACAATCTATTGTGATCCACACAGTCAGGGGCTTTGGCATAGTCAAAAAGCAGAAATAGATGTTTTTATGGAACTCTCTTGCTTTTTTGATGATTCAACGTATGTTGGCAATTTGACCTCTGATTCCTCTGCCTTTTCTTAAACCAGCTTGACCATCTGGAAGTTCACATTTCATGTATTGCTGAAGCCTGGCTTGGAGAATTTTGAGCATTACTTTACTAGCGTGTGAGATGAGTGCAGTTGTCTGGTAGTTTCAGCATTCTTTGACATTGCCTTTCTTTGGGAATTGGAATGAAAACTGACCTTTTCCAGTCCTGTGGCCACTGCTGAGTTTTCCCAATTTGCTGGCATATTGAGTGTAGCACTTTCATAGCATCATCTTTTAGGATTTGAAATAGCTCAACTGGAATTCCATCACCTCCACTAGCTTTGTTTATAGTGATGCTTTCTAAGGCCCACTTGACTTCACATTCCAGGATGTCTGACTCTAGGTGAGTGATCACACCATTGTGATTATCTGGGTCATAAAGAACTTTTTTGTACAGTTCATCTGTGTATTCTTGCCACCTCTTCTTAATATCTTCTGCTTCTGTTATGTCCACACCAGTTCTGTCCTTTATTGAGCCCATCTTTGCATGAAGTGTTCTTTTGGTACCTCTAGTAATCTTGGAATGATCTCCAGTCTTTCCCATTCTGTTGTTTACCTCTAATTCTTTGCACTGATCACTGAGGAAGGCTTTCTTATCTTTCCTTGCTATTCTTTGGAACTCTGCATTCAAATGGGTATATGTTTCCTTTTCTCCTTTGCTCTTCACTTCTCTTCTTTTCACAGCTATTTGTAAGGCCTCCTCAGACAGCCATTTTGCTTTTTTGCATTTCTTTTTCTTGGAGATGGTCTTGATCCCTGTCACCTGTACAATGTCATGAACCTCTGTCCATAGTTCATCAGGCACTCTATCAGATCTAGCCCCTTAAATCTATTTCTGACTTCCTGCATAATCATAAGGGATTTGACTTAGGTCATATCTGAATGGTTTAGTTGTTTTCCCCACTTTCTTCAATTTAAGTCTGAATTTGGCAATAAGGAGTTCATGATCTAAGCCACAGTCAGCTCCCAGTCATGTTTTTTTGACTGTTTAGAGTTTCTCCATCTTTGGCTGCAAAGAATATAATCAGTCTGATTTCGGTGTTGACCATCTGGTGATGTCTATGTGTAGAGTCTTCTCTTGTGTTGTTGGAAGAGGTTGTTCGCTATGACCAGTGCGTTCTCTTGGCAAAACTCTATTAGCTTTGCCCTGCTTCATTCTGTACTCCAAGGCCAAATTTGCCTGTTACTCCAGGTGTTTCTTGACTTCCTACTTTTGCATTCCAGTCCCCTATAATGAATAAGACATGTTTTTTGGGTGCTAGTTCTGAAAAGTATTGTAGGTCTTCATAGAACCATTCAACTTCAGCTTCTTCAGTGTTACTGGTCAGGGCATAGACTTGGATTACCATGATATTGAATGGTTTGCCTTGGAAACGAACAGAAATCATTCTGTCATTTGAGATTTCATCTAAGTACTGCATTTCAGACTCTTCTGTTGACTGTGATTGCTACCCCATTTCTTCTAAGGGATTCTTGCCCAGAGTAGTAGATATAATGGTTATCTGAGTTAAGTTCACCCATTCTAGTCCATCTTAGTTCACTGATTCCTAAAATGTTCGCTTTTGCCATCTCCTGTTTGACTACTTCCAATTTGCCTTGATTCATGGACCTAACATTTCAGGTTCCTATGCAGTATTGCTCTTTACAGCATCAGACTTCACTTCCATCACCAGTCACATCCACAACTAGGTGTTGTTTTTGCTTTGGCTCCATCCTTTCATTCTTTCTGGAGTTAGTTATCCACTCTTCTCCAGTAGCATACTGGGCACCTACTGACCTGGGGAGTTCGTCTTTCTGTGTCCTATCTTTTTGCCTTTTCAAACTGTTCATGGGGTTCTGGAGGCAAGAATACTGAAGTGGTTTGCCATTCCCTTCTCCACGTTTTGCCAGAACTCTACAGCAAGACCTATCCATCTTGTGTGACCCTACACGGCATAGCTTAGTTTCATTGAGTTAGATAAGACTGTGGTCCATGTGATTAGACTGGCTAGTTTTCTGTGATTGCAGTTTCAGTCTGTCTGCCCTTTGATGCCCTCTCTCAGCACCTGCTGTCTTATTGGGGTTTCTCTGACCTGAACCTGGATTATCTCTTTATGGCTGCTCCAGCAGAGTGCAGCCATGACTCCGTACCTTGGATGTGGGGTATCTCCTCACGGCTGCCCCTACTGACCTTGGACTTAGGGAGTCTCCTCACAGCTGCTGGCTGCTCCAGCGCTTATAAGGAGGCAGGTAGGGTGGTTTGGTATTCCCATCCCTTCAAGAATTTTCCACAATTGTTGTGACCTACACAGTCAAAGGCTTTTGTGTAGTCAATAAACCAGAAGTAGATATTTTTCTGGAACTTTCTTGCTTTCTCAGTGATCCAACCAATGATGGCAATTTGATTTATGATTTCTCTTCCACTTTGAAACCCAGTATGTTCATCTGGAATTTCTGGGTTCTCATACTGCTGGAGCCTAGCTTTCAGGATTTTGATCATAGCCTTACTAACATGTGAAATGAATGCAATTTTCAGTGTCAGTGTGAACATTCTTTAGTATTGCCTTTCTTTGCAATTGAAATGAAAACTGACATTTTCCTGTCCTGTGGCCGCTGCTGAGAAAATTTCCAAATTTGCTGGCACATTGAGTGCAGCACCTTAGCAGCATCATTTTTTAGGAATTGAAATAGTTCCATTACCTCCACTAGCTTTGTTCATAGTAATGCTTTCTAAGGCCCACTTGATTTCACACTCCAGGATGTCTGGTTCTAAGTGAGTGCTCATACCATTGTGGTTATCCCGGTCATTAAGACCTTTTTTGTATAGTTCTTCTGTATATTCTTGCCATCTTTTCTTAATCTCTTCTGCTTCTATTAGGTCCTAGCCTTTTCTTATACCATTGGAAATACCACCAAATCACAAATTTGGATTGTCGGCACTACACCTGGCCTTTTCTGCTACTATGAGTACTAAAGATCACCCTAGTGACTGACACCAGCTATGTCAACATGACTTAATTGTTTTCTTTGGCAGAAGAGTGGGGCAGGAAAAGACAAGACTAAATCAGTAAATGATTTTACTATTGGCTGTAAGAAATTCCTACAAATTCATTTATCAGAGACAGCATTCTGCTCATATAAGGAGATCGTTTATTAAACAATAGTTTACTTATCACTTCAGAATTCTCACCTCCCTGTATGCAACAACCCTAAACTGCTGTATCATAAATGTTGCCCAGTCCTTATCATTCCCCTGCCTTCAGAGATCTGCCTAGACCTCAGAACTTCTAGATTTCCTCCTTTTGAGATATTGCCAAGACTCTGACTCTCTCACTACAGTGAGTTAAACTTGGTTTGTCTTTATTTACATGGAATCTGATGGTACATTCAGGAATTCAATATTAGGCATTTCTTGCCAAAGCCCCAACCAATGCTGTCTTATTATTTAAGCCCATGCATTTCCCTGATAAGGAAAAGGAGAAAAGACCCCAGACAGATTCCATTTGTGTTGGTACTGGTAGTTATTTTCCTAAATTGATAAAATGTATTCTCTGCCTGTCTGACAAAGGGGGATATCTTCTTTAGAGGGGGAACAAGATGAGCAGCAGGTCTCTGAACTTGCTTGTGTCCACAGAGGAGATACAGTGCTGAAGTTAGCTTAGTCCTTGGACTCTGGCAGCAGTCAGATTTAGTAGACGGTTTTCGGTGGGGGGAAGGGGGGGTTTAAAGATTTTTTTTTTTTTTTTTGATGTGGACAATTTTTTTGAATCTTTATTGAATTTGTTAGAGTATTGCTACTGTTTTATGTTGTTTCATTTTTTTGACTGTGCAGCACGTGTGATCTTAGCTCTCTGACCAGGAATCAAACCTATACCCTCTGGCTTGCAAGGAAAGTCTTAACCACTGAACTGTGAGGGAAGTCCCCTAGTATATGGTTGTAAGTGGATTGTCCTCCCGTATCCTACTTCCCACCTACTCTAGTTATGCCTGTAACCTCAGCTCACAGTCACATCAGGGCTTAGTGATGGTGTGGGGAATCAAGGGGGCAGACAGTAAAGGGTAGTGTTGTCTCCCCAACATGCTTTCCACTGAGGCCCAGGCAGCAGTAAGGCCACTGCTCCAAGGAAGCTGACCAGAATGCAGTGATCAGAATGCAGTGTGCAAGTAGAGTTAGCTGGTGTGAGAAGCTGCAGCAGTGTGGATGGACTCAGAATAAGATGGCAGAGGACTCCTTCCCCTTTCTCGAATAGAGTAGGAACAGTATTTTTGCCTAAGGAAAGAAAGTAGAAATTTGGAATACAGTTACAGAGTGATCATTAAAGCATTTTGTTTGAAGCTTCCTGTTCCTTTTGTCTGGGAAGAAATAAACAAGGGCCTACTGCCATCCTTGCTCTTATCCTCTGTCTCCCTTCAGGTCTGTAGGTGCCTGAAGAAGACATAGCAGTCTCTCCCAAGGTGGAGACTGGGGAAGGAGGTAGGTGATCAGGATGTCCAAAGTCTGCTAGATCACTCTAGAGCTGTAATTACTAATGAGAATTCATGAATCAACTCCTCAGCCAGGGGCCCATAGGCAACTTCTATTTTGATCAAACAATTATTTATCCTGACACGGGTGGAACATGTGGAGCATATTTCAGCAACAGAACTTATTTCTTTTCTTCATTTAAAAGCAAGATGATAAATTATCTCAGCGAATTGTTCTCATTTTCTTCTAAGAATATATATGTATATAAAAATAACATGTAAATAGAACACTATAGAGCAGATTGAGTATTAATACAACTCTGCATAACTGGAAATAACATTGATTTTTAAAATCTATTGCTTAGTGAAGGTATAAATAATCTTTGCTGCCAAACTAATTATGTATTTGTCATAATCCTTGTTTCAGTAGTTATCTTAAGTGTTGATTTCCTACATGGTGTGTTTTGTAACTAATGTTGCAAATGCAGGAGAGCTCAGGAAAAGTTGTATTTCCCCCTGTTTTTCAGTTACAAGGTTAACTATATATTTTTAAAAAGAGGGCTGCAGGTGATACAGTGAGGAGGGTGTGAATCAAAGTCCTTGCCCTTTCTCAGCAATAAATTACCATGACCTTGGGAAAATCATTTAACCTCTGTGAACAACAATTCACATTTTTGCAATACTTGGAAGTCTAATCTAGATCATGGGTGGGCAAACTGTTTCTCTAAACAGTAATTAATATTTTAGACTTTGCAGGGTATCTGGTCTCTAATGCAACTTTTAGCTCTCCTGTCACAGTGCAAAAAGCAATCACAGACAAATGTCTGAATGGGCATAGCTAGATTCCACTATTTATAGACATTGAAATTTGAATTTCATGCAATTTTCATGTCATGAACTATTCTTTTCTTTCATTCCCCCCCACAACCATTTAAAAAATATGAAAACTATTCCCAGCTCATGAACTGTACAGAAAACAGGATATGGACTGGATTTAACTCAGAGGCCCTGGTTTCCTGACCCTTGAACTAGATCTCTGCTAAGAACAAAATTCCCTTTGACTTTGGCTTTCTTGGGCTGAAATGGAAAAGGAGCAGGTCAGTCTTGAGGTAAATAAGTAAAATGAGAATCAAGATTTTAGAGACGTTGCAGAAGACATTATGATGGAGTAATGTTTTGGGAATGGTGCAACAAGAAATTAGCTGAGGAAAGGGACAACTCAGGGGAAAAGAGTAACTCAGAGTAGTAGACTTGCCAAACTAATGGCCAGAATGTGTAAGGAAGATATCTCTGGCTTGAATTGAAACAGAAGTAAGCCTGGAAAGGAAATAGAGATAGGTAGAGATGACAACAGATAAGACATTATATTTTTTCTCATGCATGTTTGCATGTGTTAGCAATCATTAATACCCAGAACTATGCAGAAAACATTGTGAGTGAGTATTGGAAAAATCAGACATGACCAATATGTGCAAGAAAAGAGGAACAAGGATATGAACACAAGATGAATAAAAATCAAAACATTTTAAGTGAGTTTATAAATGAGTTGTCTTCTCATACAGTAGTTTAACTTGTTCTAGAAACAAGTTATATGGCAATAAAGCAAATGTTAAGAGCAAGTTGGCATATTGGGTAATGACTTTTATGTATGTTAACAAGAGGCAGGAATAAATATTATTTAAGTGGTTAACATCAAAGCAGACATTGATTTCATCTACTGGCTATAAGGGAGTTGACTCCTATTATGCCCATCTGGGCAATGTCCTAGATTATGTGTTCAATATGTTTACTTTTAATAAACTTACTAGAATGTTTTAGGTCTGTAACTTGCCTTACTTATCCTGGCCAATGATTTCCAAGGCTTCAGCTTGATAAACATGGATATTGATAGATACCTGTCTATTTTTCTATCCAGCAGTCATCTAATAAGGACATTCCTAAGAGAGATCTTGCTCTGGTCACATATAAAGATAATCTATGCTGCAAAAGTGTGAAATAGTTCTTAATTCAGCAAACCTGCATTCACTATGAAATTATGTTAAGGATGTAGAAAATGTAGACACCATAGAAATTTTTTTACAAATACATTTCATAAATAAAAGTAATAAAGAACACTAGAGTGAGTACCCAGAGGGAGTTGTTTAAAGTAATAAATAAGTAGGATTTTGCCAAGTGCTCATTTGATAAAGAAATAGTAGCAATCTTTGTAAGAATCATAAATATTAATTTAACTCCCTCTTTACTCATTAAATATATTCAGATGTGTAATAAGTATAAGATTTCATGAAGAAAAAAATTCACACCTTTACAGGGGAAAATTGTTGACAATAGATTTGTCTTAAGGTAGGTGCACACAGAAATTCTTAATGGACTCTTAAAAGTATTCATTAAATTTCTTTAGTGGAACTCACCTGCCAATGCAGGGGGCATGGATTTGATCCTTGGTCCAGGGAGATCCTGGATGCCATGGAGCAGCTAAACCCATTTGCCACTAACGAAGCCTGGAAGCCTAGGGCCTGACCTTTGCAACAGAAGCCACAGCATTGAGAGGCCTGCACACTGCAACGAAGAGTAGCCCCCTACTTGCTGCAACTAGAGAAAGCCCTTGGATAGCAGCAAAGACTCAGCACAGCCAAAAATAAATAAATAAAATAAAAAGAATTTTTTAAAAGTACTCATCAAAGAGAAGAGTCATCTACTAGACAACAACGGGTACTATATTAAATAAATGCATTTATTTTCCCATTTTAGAACTCAGCTAATAAGATTTAATGATATGATATACTGGGTCTCTGATTCTTATTCCTTTTAATTTCCTTTCTTTTGAACTTTTTATTTTGTATTGGAATACACTCAATTAATGATGTTGTGGTAGTTTCAGGTGAGCAGTGAAGGGACTCAGCCATACGTTTACATGTATCTGTTCTCCCCCAAACCCCCTTCCCATCCAGGCTGCCACACAACATTGAGCAGAGTTCCATATACTGTACAGTGGGTCCTGTTGTTATCCATTTTAAATCTAGCAGTGTGTACATACTCAGCCTTATCTAGATTTTAAAAGTATGAGAGTTTAATTATGGGAACGTTTGCCAAGGTGCACCTTTGTTCTTCGGCATCTGCTGAGTGAAGGAGCACCTATTAAGCTGTTAAGATATTAATGCTCTTGAGCCCCTGTGGCGGTGTTAAGTTACCGTGTGCATTGAAATCATTAAGTTCTCTGCCTGTGGTTTGTGGTTCAACAATGCAAGCATCTCTAGAATTCCTGCTTCCCTAAAAATGTTAGTTGTGTATGGCTGACAGACAGAAACTTGTATTTCTCCTCTAAATTTTTCCTCTTTCAGTCTATTAGGAATATGTGTTCTTGGTGTGGATCATTCCTGAGATATTTGATGAAAAGTATTTCATGGCAGAATGATTTATAACATTCCAAGTCCTTAAAACATTTGGATATTATAATGTGGTAAATACGGAAGTCATATTCTTCACCCTTCTCAGGGTATGTCCTCATTGTTTGCTGTGGGTTGTAGTGAGTCATTTAATGACTTAGTAAATTATTTTAGTAAAATTTTTTTTTGGTAAACGCTTTTTGTCATGTGTGGTGTCTGAAATCTGTTCCTTAAGCTTGTGGTCAGCCAGTGCTTTGACAGAAATTTCCTTGAATACTTGGATTTCCTATCCCACCACCCCCCAAAAAAGAAAGAACAAAAAGAAAGAAAAGGGAAAAAAATTAGAACAATTCTACCATTCTACCAGCCAGCCAGAGCAGGCTGGCTCTGTGTTGTGGCACCCCCTCAATGCTTACCAGGCTGTTTACAACTATGCCTTAGCCTTGTGCTGAGTATAAAGAACAGCCAGAGGTAAAAAGCTTGTAGTCTTCTTGGATTCTTCTGACCGTGCATCCAACCCTGTGCAGTGTGTGGCTCTCTAAATTCCTTGTATATGCAAGTGTTTTTCAGCGCCCTGCTTTCCAAAAGAAATTGTCTTCCCAGCTTTTCCTCCCATGCATGCCTATGGTTTGTTTCAACTACAGTCTTTTGTCCCAAACAGCAGAGACAGTGAGTTGTTCATTTGCCTCACAGTGTTTTCTAGGAATGCCTTCTCTAAAGACACTTTTCTGCCTGGAGACAATTCTTGAGTTGGGGGAAACAAAGACAGGTACCTCCCATCATTCCTTCAGGTAGCGCCAAGGCAGGTAGAAACAGAACACTGTTCTTGAGAAGTTCTGCTTTGATCACTCGAGACCCAGGGCGAAGGTCCCAAACTGGGAACATAGGTTCTTACCCTCAAGACTGCTAGCGAGCTGAGGAACAAGCAGGATAAGGTCACGGAAAAATGCCACGAAGCATTCCTGCTGCTTTAAAGTTGCCTTTTCTTGATCAACATATGCTTTGTTGCTGTAAAACCTTTTAGTATTTCCCAGGGTTCTTCCATTTGATTCTGGCAGTTTTCACTCAGCTTTTCTAGCTTTCTGTGGAGAAAAACTTAGAGCTAACTTCTCTGCTATATTTGCTTATATCACTCTGTTTTTCACTGACTTTAAAATTTTTCTATCTCATGCAAAATTTTAACTTTAATTTTAAATTTAAAACTACAAATTTCCCTTTAAACATTTCTTTCACTGCACCCCACAATATCTATTGCATTGTGTTTTCCCTGTCAATCAGTTAGAAATATTTTCTAATTTCTCTTGCAACATATTATTTGATCTTCAGATTATTTAGAAATATATCTTGTAATTTCAATATATTTGGTGCTTTCCCAGAAATCTTTTTGCTATTGATTTTTTATTTAATAAGTTCGGGGATATGGGAACATGCTATCTAGGGTTTAAATCCTTTGAAATTTGCTGAGATTAATTCATTATGCAGCCCATTGTTTATATTAGTGAGCATTCCATGTAGAAGTCAAAACTAATGTTTTCCTTCTGACCAAATTGACAACTCAGTTTACATCTTGATCCTGCATATAAGGTACTGGTTCTATGCTTTTATTTCTATTTGGAAATAAATAAGCCATCATTGACTTTCACAATAAAGAACACTTGCTTGATTCAGCATATTTGCCTAAAGTGAACAAATACAGCATGGAGATTTAGATGGACCTAACACAAGCATATGTTATTATATTGTTAATAAGAAGAATTAAATCACTGGCCCTGTTCTTCTCCGGGTTTCAAAGTCAATTTGCTTTTTTTCAGTTAACTGGTAAAAGTAAGGAGTACAATTCTTTATTCATAACAGTAGACACCATCTCATTTGTTATACCTCCAGCCCTCTGTGTTCTGAATGTGAGGAGGTCAATGAGGATGGACTGAAAAAGCTCACCTTCTGACGTGTGTTTTAATGAAAATTATTGAGCTGGGATCACTGGAAACAGCACTATACCAGCAGCCTCTTTCATCTGTGAAATACAACTTTTCAAATTTCATAAAAACTACAAAATAAGATAAATATTTTTTCTGATCTACTATTTTGGATTTTTTTACCCCTGTTTCTATAGTCAGAGTTTTAGTTCTATGTGACAATAAAAGGACAGAGAAAGCTCCAGAAGATCTTTGGAACTGAGTGGTTATTACAGGGGACAACCAGTGATTCTTTATCTAGCAGAAGTAACTAGTCACCTAGAGTATGCATTCTGGCAATTGAGTTATCTACAAATTTGATCTGCTACAGAAAAGTTAAAAGAATGCAACCAGTATTTATAAAGGTGGCTAGCTATTATGGGAATAATGTTGCCAGCTAAAACTAACTGGGATCGAAGAGAAAATAATTTTATAAGTAGCTCATCACACGCAGTGCAGCTGTTGCACAAAGGAGAGCGTGCAGTTAATCTACTGGACTCCACCACGGTGGCTCAATAGACTTCGTTTCCTCTTGCCAGAAAATTAGTTAAGAGCATGTAAGACCTCAACGAGGATACCAGGTTTTCACAGCCACTTGAAAATTATGAAGATTCATCTGATTTATTTCACTTAGCATAATAACCTCCAGACCCATCCATAATGCTCCAAGTGGTAAGATTTCATTGTGTTTTGTTTTGTTTTTTCTTTTTTATAGCTGAGTTATCTTCCATTGTGTATATACACCACATCTTCTTTTTCCATTCATATATAGATGGACAGTTATGTTGCCTCCATATCTTGGCTATTGTATTGAGTTGACCAAAAAGTTCATTTGGGCTTTTCTGTAAGATGTTACAGTGCTGTGATGAACCTAGGGGTACATACATATTTTTGAATTTGTGTTTTTATTTTCTTTGGCTAAATACTCAGAAATGGAATTACTGGATCATATGGCAGATCTATTTTTATTTACTTTTTTTGAGGAATCTTCCTACTGTTTTCCATTGTAACTGTACCAATTGACATTCCCATCAACAGTGCGTAAGTGTTTCTTTTTCCCCACATTCTTGCTGACACTTGTTTCTTGTCCCTTTGATGATAACCATTCTGACAGGTATGAGATGGTATCTTATTCTGGTTTTGATTTTACATTTTCCTGATGATTAGTGATGTTGAGCATCTTTTCATGTGCCCATTGGCCATCTATACATCTATTCTGGAAAACGTATCTATTCAGTTCTCTGCCTGTTTTTAAATCAGGTTTCTTTCTATTTTTTTTTTTTTCGAGTTTTATGAGCTCTTTATACATTTTGGATGTAAATCTTTTTTTTTTTTTTCAATCTCTTATTGAATATCATGCATGCCTGTGTGTTCAGTTGTGTCTGACTCTTTGCAACCCTAAGAACCGTAGCCTACCAGGCTCCTCTGTCCATGGAGTTTTCCAGGCAGGAATACTGGAGTGGGTTGCCACTTCCTCCTCTAGAGTGTTTCCCCAGCCCAGGGATTGAATCTGTTCTCCTGAGTCTCTTGAATTGGAAGGTGGATTCTTTACCACTGCACCACCTGGGAATTCCCCTTATTGGATATATCATTTGTAAATATTTTCTCCCAATCAGAGTGTTTGCAAATAAGTGCAATTTTCCCTTTTCCAATCTTTAAAATTTTTTTTTACATAGTTATTTCTTTGATGCACAGTTAGAATGGCCCATATAATGTTGAAGAATAGGGTGTTGGAAATTTTAATCTCTTCAAACTAGTGTATAACCGTTCATCATCTTACTGTTTCTCGGCAATCTAGTTGCACAAATGTTAGAACTTCTCACAGTACCCCCTATTTATCTGATCTCCCCTTTTGTATTTCCCAGTGTTTTGTCACTCCCTGATTCATTTTTAGTGTTTTATTCTAACTATATCAAAAGTTTAGCATGCTCTTCAGTGGTATCTAATCTATTATTAACCCATCCATTGAGTTCTTAATTTTAGTTATTGTATTTTTCAATTCTAGAATTTCTCCTAGCTCTTTCATAATTCCAGTATTTTTGTCAAAATTCTGCATTTATATATCTATAAATGTATTAACCATGACTATTTGAAAGTATATGGTTGCTAATTCAATTATCTGGATTCTCTGAAGTGTTTTCTATTTTCTATTGTATCTCTTCAGTTTGGTTTATATCTCTTTGTGTGTTCTGCCACTTTAATATATTTTATATTTAATTTATCTTGGCTCAGATGGTAATGAATCTGCCTGCAATGCAAGAGAGGTTTGATCCCTACGTCAGGAAGATCCCCTGGAGACGGGAATGGCAACCCACTCCAGTATTCTTGCCTGGGAAATCCCATGGACAGAGGAACCTGGCAGGCTATAGTCCATGTGGTTGCAAAGAGTCGGACACAACTGAGCAACTAACACTTTCATATTTAATATCAGATATTTATGTGAAAATTATAGAAATATTTTGAGACTTAGAATGATATTAATTTCCTCCACAAATGATTTATGGTTTCTTTTTCCCATGAGGATAGGATCAGTCTCAGACCACCTTAATGTAGTTGTGAAATTGAGATGACTGGCAGCTGGACTTTAGCAAAAAGGTCTATTTATTTTTGCTTTGCTCTCCCCTTACTTCTAGGACTTAACCTTTTGGAGCACCTACCAAGACCTATGAACTTATCAGTACCCTTCTCCCAAATGGTAAGCTCTAACATCAGTTTACAGCCTCTGAGTCTATTGAGGTTGTTGATTTATTTGTTCAATTTCTCATTCTCTCAGTTTCCTCTTTCAGAAAAATTGCACTACCAGATTTACCCCTCTACAATCCCTTCTCACAGATTTTTATTTTCACAATTCCTCATTGCTTTTTTGTCCTTAGCTCTTCCAATGGCTTTACATGTATGTTTCTTGCATTAGTCTAATTTTTCTAGTTATTTTCAGCTCAAGGGTAGAGCTTAATTATCTTTCTGTACTGAAATTTAAAATGTCTTCCCTTAATTTCTCATTTCTCTTCTGTGAAAGAAAATTAGCAGGAGAGAAATCTTTAACAAAAGAGAATATAGATCAATATTTATTAAGCATTGATCACATGCCTAACCATTACTATATATTTTCATTAATAATGTTCAAATTCTGTGATGTCATAAAAAAGTCATCTCTTTTTTAAAGATTGCAACCAATGCAAAACAAACAAAAATCTCAAAATACAGTGGTTAGATTTTTCTCCATGAGTGTTTCTCATTTATTAATGCAGATACTTGACACGGGGATACTATTCAATGCAGAGTCTGATTCAGGTGGTCTGGGGTTTGGCCTGAGATTCTGTATTACTAATGAGTGCCTAAGGGAGGCTGATATTGTGGGTCCACAGACCACACATTGAGTAACAAGGCTCACCATCACACCACCAAAACAGCTTTTTATCTTTGTCTGTAGAGCCAAGTAAATCTTATCAATCCTCACAACCCACTGGAAAGTGCGTCTTATCTCTTCCCCACTCCTATAATCTCTTCCTTTAAATTGTAAAACAACTCCCCTTTACCTATATTTCCTTATAGTCATATTCTAAGTATGTTCCCTAATTCTTTTTAAAACTATCATTTTGAACTCATCCATACTTTAATCCCACTTCTTGCCTTCTATTGTTCATTCAAACTCAATCAATCTGCTTTTTTCTCTGCCGCACACTTACTTTTATTCAAAATTTCCATCAGATATTATGATCACAGTCTTAACTGTAGTTTAATCAGTAACTATTTAGCTTCATCTTTATAGCTTCCAGCTTTTCAACTTCTGCTTTTCTGTCCATTATTTATTGCTATCTAGTATTGCTCAGTTAAAGTTGAGTATTAGCATGCAAAACACAAGTGAGGAAGAGCAGTTAGACTTTCTGAGTGCAGAAATCAAATAGGAGGAATTCTAGATAGCATTTCCCAAAGTGAAGTTTAGAAACTTCTGTGTCACACCCAGTTAGGTTATGAGAATTGGGGGAAATGCTGAAATAGATGGACATACAACAATTGTGAGTAAGCTAAGAAGACTGGCACAGAAAAGAGAAGAAAAGACATGCTAGATATGTACACTATTTAAGCATCACTGTAGAGGGCTTGTGACCAGGGAATTCAGTTACAGTATCATCACCTCTAGACTAAGTCTGCTTTCCGTTCTTTCACTCCCAACTAAACACATCATAAAAACATAATAAATACCTGCCTATTTGAGTTATACAATGATAAGTGAAAAGAAAGAAAATTACATCAGAGGAAAAAATTAATTTTATAGGATTTTTTAGCAAATGCTCTCATTTGGCATCTCCTAACTTTTCTTTAGCCTTAGAAACAATATCAAGCTCACTCTGCTCTCCTCTCCATTATAGAAGACATTGTGAAAATAATGTGTTTTCAGTATTTAATATTAAGAATGCTCATTATTTTGCATTGATTTTAGTTCAATGAATATTAACTAAATATATAATTGACTATTAAATTGCCAGGCATCCTTCATTCTGAGGTTTTAAAACTTATGTAATGGTTTCTAAACAAAAGAGCAGCTGGATTTGAAGTTCTTAAATAAACCCAGTGATAGTTTGTATCAAAGAACACAAAATATTAGTAAAATTTTTGGCCTCCTTAGTTAAAAAATACCAGATGGCAGTCTTGACGAGATACGTTTTGAGAGATTGAGAGTGTTAGTGTATTAAGGATAAAAGGATGAAAAATAAAGGTTTAAAGATTTTAACCTTTACTTCTATCCATGTCTTTGTGTTATCTTTCCTGCTAGAAAACTTAGATATCAGTAAATCATCTAGAGATTCCCACATGACTCAGTCATAAAGAATCCACCTGCCAGTGTAGGAGACACAGGAGACCTGGGTTTGATCCCTGGGCCGTGAAGATCCCCTTGAGGAGGAAATGGCAACCCACTCCAGTATTCTTGCCTGAAAAATTCCATGGACAGAGGAGCCTGGTGGGCTATCGTCCATGGGGCTGCAAAGAATCCGACATGACTGAGTGAGTGAGCACACTCAGGGATTTTGCACACCAGAGTTTAGCAGTTGTTAAATTCTGTATTACAGCCATTTACTCTGAGCAGGGGATTAAACCCTAGAATATGTCCTAAACATTGTCTAGCTGACATCAAAGGGAACTCACTATATTAAAGCACAGAATGATCTATTATTCAAGGTGCATAAACAAAATAAAATCATCCTACACAAAGAGGTGCCAGACAGTTCTTAGGGTATCAGGATTTTATATGATGCAGATAATGAAAGCAATCCAGGAGTTATATAAAGACTTAACTTACATTTCCTTTTTCCTCAATAAAATAAGGAGTTTTAAGGGCATCAAAAGTAAAGCCCATTTATTCCCTAATTCACTTGTTCATTCATTACAATACAATGTTTATGAGTATCTATTATAGTATTTGGAACATCTGATAGTTGGGATTGCCTTGGGATGCATTCACCTTGGAAACAGAATTTTTATGTAAATCAACATAAAATGAAATATATAAAATAATTTCAAGGAACCAAATTGTTCTTCAAGCTTGCTATATTTTTGTTGAAAGTCTAACAGATTTGAAGAAATAGTATCTAACAAAGAAAAGTTGGTTTAGGTGATGGCATTATAGAAGACATGATCACAGAGGCAAACATTAGTTTTTCATATCCAAGAATTGTCCAAAGAAAAAGGATCCCTAATCCAAGAATTTGAGCTACCCAGTCTAATGGTAGATGTGTCTTTTGTGGGAAGAGATGCATTGGCCTGATGCTTTTAAATATTAATTTCAAATAATCAATTTTTCCTGTTGCAATTTTTCAACATGCAGAAATTGTCTATAATGCTACTTTCCCTATAACTTACTTATAGGAGTAAAATCCACTGGTTGAAGAACTTTAAGGGTTTAATTCTTTTAGCATTTATACTTAGCATTGATGAAATTTGCATTCTAGTTTCTCTCTGTCTTCTGAGCCTTATTTGAAGTATTGGTACTTCTAAAATCTGATCAACTCTGGAACACCTAAAACAATATTTTTAGACTGTTCTAGAGATGCCGGGAGAATCCCAGGGACGGCGGAGCCTGGTGGGCTGCCGTCTATGGGGTCGCACAGAACCCGACACGACTGAAGTGACTTAGCAGCAGCAGCAGAGAATACCGGAGGAGGCAATGGCACCCCACTCCAGTGCTCTTGCCTGGAAAATCCCGGGGACAGAGGAGCCTGATGGGCTGCAGTCCATGGGGTTACTGAGAGTCGGTCACGACTGAGCGACTTCACTTTCACTTTTCACTTTCATGCACTGGAGAAGGAAATGGCGACCACTCCAGTGTTCTTGCCTGGAGACTCCCAGGGACGGCGGAGCCTGGTGGGCTGCCGTCTATGGGGTCGCACAGAGTCGGACACGACTGAACCGACTTAGCAGCAGCAGCAGCAGCTAGAGAATACAGCAGGCTTCCCTGCTGGCTCAGACGGTAAAGAATCCGCATGCAATGCAGGAGACCTGGGTTCGATCCCTGGGGTGGGAAGACCCCCTGGAGGAAGCCATGGCAACCCACTGCAGTATTCTTGCCTGGAGAATCCCATGGACAGAGGAGCCTGGCCGGTTACAGTCCCTGGGGTCACAAAAAGTTGGACACGACTGAGCGACTAAGCACAGCACAGAGAATACAGCCGTCCCAACAATTATAAAGGAGTGTTTCTGAAGTTTATATTTCATTCTCTGATAAATTTAGAACTTGATTTTAATTCATACTCTCTGCCTACTGACTAGCTATATGACCTGCATCAAATACTTTCACAATCAGAACAAAATCCACATTTTAATCATTATGCATGTTCATATATATAAGAATTATGAAAACTAAATAATAATAATACAAAATAAAGCACTTAGCTAGCATGTGGCACTTATTAGTGAAAAAAAAAAAAAAAAAAAAAATAGAATGAAAGAAATGGCTTCCCTGATAGCTCAGGCGGTAAAGAATCTGCCTGCAATGCAGGAGACTGGGTTCAATCCCTGGGTTGGTAAGATCCCCTGGCTATCCACGCCAGTATTCTTGCCTGGAGAATTCTATGGACAGAGGAGCCAGGAGGCTACAGTCCATGGGGTCACAAAGCATTTAGCACCTAGTGCTCAGTAGATGGTAGCTAGTAGCCATGATGGCGGTAGCAGGAAATAGCCCTTAAGTTTCTTTACTTATGTCATAAGTCACTGATATTATCATCACCACTATAGCTTTGTGCAATCTTTTATTCTTTATACTTATAGTCTATCATGTAAGCTAGAAAATAATATTAAGCTTATTTCTAGAAAATTCTTCCTAGAGATTTCAATTCACCATATAAAATCCTTGAAGCAGTTAATCAGAGACATGAATGGTGGTGAGCATGAGCTTGTAAAGAGTGTTAATAAATGTATGAAGAAAACATGACTCATTGAGATAAGTAAACACAGCTCTATTGACTAAATTATAGTGATAAAACGTTACATGAAGTCATATGATATCATTTATTACGGCGACTATACATATAACCATGATGATAAAAGCAAAATATTAACAGAAAATATGGGTAAGGATTAGTTTCTAAAGGTTGGGATTAGAAAACCTTTTAAGCACCCCATCAAAACATCCACTTCAAGTTAAAGTGCTCTTTAATAAAAAATTAGTTTGCCTTTCAAACAATTATTGATTAATCAAGATTTCTCCATTAGTAGGCCCTGTGATTCATTACGTGAATCATAAATATAGTTACATGGTCAAAATAAGAGTGCTGAGTATAAAAGTGATCTCCTCACATCTTATAAGATTGCCATTTATTTCATTAATACCCTTGATTTCATCACATCAGTAAATATAAATGTAAAATACACTACGTTAAATCAATTTGAATTTTTAACTCATATAACCAAAGTTTAAAAGTAAACCTTAAAAATGTAAATTTTCATTAAACAAATATTACCAAAAACTAATAATTTTTCTACACCTTGATCTAGATTCTGTATGTTAGTAAGAAAATCATCAAAACCACAGCACTTACAAATGATTAAACAGAAGAGCAAGTAACTGTTCCATTAAGAAATACAATTAGTAAAGAGAAAAAAATTTTCAACCTTGTTTGACATCAAAAAAACTGAAAATATGAAGGTATTAAACTTAATCACTAAGTCAGCAAAAACAGTAGACACTTCTAGAGTAATAATACTTAGTGATGCCCAGATTGACTCAAAAGGACATAGGCTTTCATGTCTGACAGTTCAGAACTGAGTCCTAGAGCACTAGACCTTTTAATTGCTGTGTGATTTTTAATGCATTCTTACCCTGTATGAACTACTTTTTTCTTTTCTGAAAATCTGTGGATAAAATATTTTCTTCCTGGCATTGAGATAAGTTAAGAAGAAAAAGATCATTTCTGTTTTTTTTCTCATCAGGGACTATCAGTATCTGTCATATTATTGATACTCTTTCAATATTTGTTAAATGAATAAACGGATAAACAAACAAAGAAACATGAAAATTAAGAGCAGTAGGCAAAGAGATCCCATAAATATTTATCACTATACTTTTTTTGGTAAATGTTGCAGGAGGATTTTATATAGCTGATGGCAATGTAAACTGATTCAATCATTTTGAAAGTTAATTTGAAAACTTGTGATAAGTGACACAATTTTTCAAATGTAATAATCATTCCTCTGGGAATTTACATTCCAAATTTATCAAAATAAGACAAATGCTTTATATAAAGACATTTTTAATATAGTTCTAAATATACTAGTGAAAAAATTAAGCAACTTGTATGTTCATCAGCTAAGAACTTATTGATGAAAATCCAGTATATTCAATCACTTGATATTTTACAGATCATTTAAAAGATTTGCATGAAGGTCTTATGTCAAAGTGGAACATATATTTTGTTTAGTTTCTGGTTTCTTGGTAGCACTTTTACAGCTTACTGTGTTGTATCTTACTTTTTTACTAGAAAAATATAGAAAATGTAAAATAAGGAAGTAAACATAATCCATTAATTTATAAAATTATCATATAAAGTATAAAATGAATGTTTTTTCCAGTATTAAATATCCAGTGAGACTTCTGCAGAGGTGATAACAATTAACAGTTTGTGATGTTCCTCTTGAAGTTTAAGATCAGATCATATGATATGTATTTGTTGGAATCATCAAGGCACAAATTGCGTATTTTCCAACTACATGACTATGGATAAACTTTGATATGTGTAGATACAGGCATATGAAAAAGTGAATGAGTAAAATATCTGCCATGAGTACTGGGATTATATCGATTGTCTAAATTTTCTCCAGTGTAATTCTAATAACTCTATGAACCCAAATACAATGAGACAATTGCCTCCAGTAGATAGAGGCAAAGATTGATACAAGAAGTAAAGCAATATTATTCAACTAATTAGAATTTGGGGGAGAGGGACTTTTGTTATATATACAAAAAGGGAAAAAGAAGATTAGAACATTTTTAAGGATCTGATAGATGAAAAATGGTGCCAACATAGCCTTAATCTCTTGCTTAATTTATGTTAGCCAGGGAAGTACTTGTGTTCAAACTGTGCACAACATTATGAGCATTATCATTTATGAGTGAATGCTTAGTCATTCTGAATATGCATGTTAAGATGGGGACACCAACAATGACTCATATAATACTGTCAAGGTATTATTATTTAAAAATAAACTAAACTTGAATAGAATAAGAATGCCATTATTATTTGAATAAATTTGAGTCAGTATAATTAAGAAGAAATGTTTCCCAAGAAAGGTGAAGTCTAGTTGTGTCATGTTGGGAAACAAGAACAGATGGACAAATTGTGATATTATTTTTAGGTAATTTATTCAGACTATTTATAGATATCTGACCATATAAAATTTTTTAAAAAAGGGCCAACCAAATAGCCAAAGCAATTTTGAGAAGAAAGAACAAAGCTGGAGGTATCATACTTCCTGACTTCAGACAATTCTACAAAGCTGCAGTAATCAAAACAGTATGGCACTGTCACAAACCCAGACATATAGAAAATGCAATAGAATAGAGTCCAGAAATAAACCCATACACTTATGGTCAATTAATCTATGATGAAACATGCAAAACAATGGGGAAAATACAGTCTCTTCAATAAGTGATGCTGGGAAAACTGCACAGCTGCATGTAAATAATGAAATTAGAATATTTCCTTACATCATATACAAAAATAAACTCAAAATAGATTTAAGACCTAAATGTAAGACTGGAAACCATAAATCTCCTATTAGAAAACCAAGCAGAACACTCTTTGATATAAGCCATAGCAATATTTATAAGGATCTTTGTCCTAAGGCAAAGAAAACAAAAGCAAACATAAACAGATGAGACCTAATTAAATTTCAAAGCTTTTGCACAGCAAAGGGAGCCATTGAAAGAATGAAAAGACAACCTAGTGAATGGGAGAAAATATTAATATTTACAAATGACGTGACGACCAAAGGGTTAGTATCCAAACATAAATAGCTCATCAGCTCAATGTAAAAAAATAACTCAATCGAAAGTGAACAGTAGATCTGAACAGAAATTTTTCCAAAGAAGACAGGCACATGAAAAAGATGCTCAATATCGCTAACCATCTGAAATGCAAATGTGAACCAGAATGAGTGACCATCTCACACCTGTCAGAATGGCTATCAGCAACAAACCACAAATAGTAAATGTTGGTGAGGACATGGAGAAAATGGAACCCTGGTACACTGTTGGTGGGAATGTAAACTGAAATGGCCATTATGGAAAACAGCATTGAGTTTCCTCAAAAAAACTAAAAAAATAGAGTTACTATATGACCTAGAAATTACATTCCTGGGTAATTTCAGAAGAAAATGAAGACACTAATTCAAAAAAATCATGCACCTTAACATCCATTATTTTTTGAATATTATTACTTATAATAATAATGTCCAGCATTATTTATAATAGCTATGAAGCATTATATGAAGCAACTTGTGTTCATTGACAGATGAATGCACAAAGAAGATGTGGTATATATAAGCAATGGAATATTACTCAGCCATAAAATACAATGAGATTTTGTTTCATTTGCAACAACACAGAAGGACCTGGAGGGTATTATGCTTAGTGAAATATGTCAAAGAAAGAAAGACATACTATATGTTATCACTTACACATGAAATCTAAAAAATGAAACAAATGAGTGAATATAATAAAAGCAGACTTACAGATATAGAGAACAAACTCATGGTTACCAGTGGAGAGAGGGAAGGGGGAGGAAGAAAATAGAAGTAGGAGATTAAGATATACAAACCACTGTATATAATATAAATTACATTATACAGCACAGGAAATATAGCTAATATTTTATAACTTTAGAGTTAATTGAATCACCATATTTCATACCTGAAACTAATATCATAAATCAACTCTGCTTCAATAAAATTAAAAAGTGGGGTCAAAAATGTTAATGGGTTCAACCAACAAACAATACTGACTAAATTGCTAAAACATTTCTTATATATCCCTGTTCGGAAAAGTTTACTGGTCACATGTTGCATACCTCAACCAGGTTTACACACTGCGTTTTATGACCATAACTGTTGTCTAGGATGATTTGGGAGTAATTACATAAAAAAAAAAAAAACCAAGTAAACAAAACACCAGTTGAGTCTGGATTACATGGTAGGAAAATGTGTTGACAAATGAAATTAAAAATTCAAAGAGAAACAGGCTTTGAGTTTGGTAGCTCTAGCTCTCTAAGAATTATCTCAGGCTTCAAGGTCATTCTATCTCTCTGTCATGACCTTCATTGTCCTTCTAATATACCTTTTAATATTATTTCCTTACCTGGTTCTAGAACGGCTGACAGTTGCAACAGAAGATACATGCATATTTATTCATATCAGATGTAAGAGAGGGTGGCTTCCAGAGTTTTTTCAGAGTAATGAAGAGGATCTTTTCCACAAACTTCCTGCAAATCACTATAAGAATCTCAGTATTCTGAATGCTGCCCTTGGCTGTCTCTGAGCCAAAAACTAAAAATGGGAGTGGAAGGAGCATTACAACTACCAGACCCAACTTTCTAAGAGGCACTTAGGCTACATGGCTGAGATGCAGGTAACTAAATAATATCAGGATTCACTATGGAAGGTGAAGGAGATAACGAATTCTGACTACTGAAGAACATGTCTACTGTAACATCTCCCAAAAGAAAACGTTCCCGTGTTTTTAATGTCAATGTACATACAAGGAAAAGAGCTATTAGTCAAAGGATACTTTCCAATGACAGAAACTGTTGTCAGAGGTCGTTGCCAAGCTGTAGGATTTAGGGAGATGAAAGATGCCCTTGTAAATGGGGATTTCCTGCCTGGCATGCCTCAGTGGGACAGTCAGAACCTTATTAGCTGTCATTCTCCTTGGCCGCCTGGTTCTTTGGAAGCCTGTTTGATTTCCCTGAGTAGAGCTTGCTCTTTAATGGCATGGCCCAGACACTTTCAGACTTTTGAATGACTAAGTCATTTGAATCAGGAGGCACAATGTTCGTGTCAGCTTAGCTCCATACTTGCCCCACCAAAAAATACTCCCTTAGTCTTACGTTGCAGGGGGCTTCCCTGGAGGCTCAGACTGTAAAGAATCCGCCTGCAATGCAGACCTGGGTTCGATTCACGGGTGGCAAGATCCCCTGGAGAAGGGAATGGCTACCTGCTCCAGTATTCTTGCCTGGGGAGTTCCAGAGACACAGGAGGCTGGTGGGTCACACAGTCCATGGGTCGCAGAGTCGGACATGACGGAGGGACTGACACTTTCACTTCGCATGTAGCTGGAGTGCTTTCAGCCCTCCAACTGTTCAACGCTGACCTAGTGCTTATTAGATGAGAACTTTCTCCAGCTTCCTATAAATTCTGGCCATAATTAAATGCACATTGTTTTCCAGATCTTTCAATAATTTTTATAATTTCATTAATCTGTTATGCTATAATACAGTAAAGACCTAAGAACCCACATATTATAAAAAAATAATTCTAAAAATTGTTTTAATAGGCAAGAATGGTATTAAGGTCTAGAGGATTTAAGAATAAATACAATAAGTTTATTTACCCTATAGATGATTTCTATTGTAAAGCAGTTTTATTGCTCTTAGAAAGATGATTGTAAAGTTCAAGCATCACTGATCAAGTCCAATTCAATTACATTTTTTCTTATATACATCACTCTTAAAATACATTTTCACATTAAACAAAGCAGAAAGCCCTAAGTTAACAATTGTGTAGTCTACTCCTTTTTTTTTTTTATACCAATGCAATGACTTTTCCTAATGACTGCTCATTCTTGATCTTGCTTGTTTATAATCAGCAACGTTAGCATGAACTGATAAATATATAAAGATTATGTCTCCCTCTATTTAATCACTTGAATCATATCCAGTTCTAGTGATGAAAAGTCCTGCTTTAGGGGAAAAAAAAATGCCTCATGGATTTATATCAGTTCTCCATTGATGTTACTTTATGGTGAAGGCTGTGTAGCAAAGAGGTACAAAAAATGCAATGGCTCCAATAGAGATAGTTTATTATTCTCTTCTTTGTAAAAGTCAAGGAAGGATAGTTGGGCTTTACAACATCACCCAGAGGCAATGGCTGCTCTACCATTCCCCAAGGCGTTGTCCTCATCTGCACATTGAAGTCTGATTGCCACGATGTCCAGTTTCTTGCAGTGGAAACAAAGGAGGGTACAGAGGGGCACTCATGTGGTGTGTGAGACCCAGCCTTGAGTTGGCACAAGTCCCTTCTGCTCACATTCCATCAGTGAGAACTCACTCACGTGTTTACTCTGGCTGTAAGAACACGTGACTAAGAGTAGCTCTCAATGACCAAGTATGATTTTAATTCTTTGTTCCTATGGATGGAGAATAGAACAGATTCCAGAGGACAACTGGTCTCTAACACTTTTAATAAACATTGAATTTTGCATTTATTTTGTCATGTATCCGAATGTGAGAAATCAGAAAAACTTAGATTTTGTAAGATTGAATGAAAAAATGAATTTAATATTGGATTATTTTTGTTAACTGATCATTTCTTTTTAGCTGTGATAGTATTCTTTGATGAATGTGAGTTCTGAGGAAGAAAACTGCTAATATTTCTCAAGAAATCACTCAAAATTTCCTTTGAGTTTAAAAATGGAAGTGCTCTTAGCTTATAAGCAGAACTGAATGAATAAGTTTTCTAATTGCTCAAAACACTGCTACTCCCATCATGACTGTGGGTTTGGTCAGGAGTGGTGATAGCTTCAAAGCAAATACTTTGGATGCACAAACCATTTCAATTTCCCTGTTTTCCCAACTCACTACTTTATAACTTCCTGCTCCTTAGATGTAATTTAGTTTAGAAATGTATTTGTTTTATTTTTAGCACTTTTTAAAGTTAATTTTTATTGGAGTATAATTGATTTACAATGTTGTATTAATTTCTGCCATACAGCAAAGTGTATCAGTTATAAATATACATGAATCTGGTTTTTTTTTAGATTCTGTTCCCATATAGGTCATTATAAATTATTGAATAGAGTTCCCCGTGCTACATGGTAGGTTCTCATTAGTTACCTATTTTATATACAGTGGGGTGTATATGTCAATCCCAATCTCCCAATATACCCCTTCCTCACCTTCCCCCATAAGTGTGTTTTCTACACCCATGACTCTATTTCTGTTTTGTGAGTAGATTCATTTGTACCAAGCTTTTAGATTCCGCATGTAATATATGACATTTGTCTTCCTCTGTCTGACCTACTTCACCTGGTATGACACTCTCTAGGTTCATCCATGTTGCTGCAGATGGCATTATTACATTCTTCTTAATGGCTGAATAATATTTCATTGTATATATGTACCCCAACTTCTTTATCCATTCACCTGTTGATGGGCATTTAGGTTGTATCCATGACCTGGCTATTGTAAATAGTGCTGCAGTTTTCTTTCAGGGTGCATATGTCTGTTCAAATTATGATTTTCTCTGGATATATGCCCAGAAGTGGGATTTCTGGATCATATGGTGGCTCTATAGTTAGTTTTTTAAGGAATCTCCATACTGTTTTCCATAATGGCTGTATAAATTTACATTCCCTGCATCAATGTAGGAGGGTTCCCTTTTCTCCACATCATCCCTGGCATTTATTCCTTGTAGATTTTTTTTGATGATGGCCATTCTGACCAGTGTAGGGTGATACCTCATTGTAGTTTTGATTTGCTTTTCTCTAATAATTAGTGATGTTGAGTGATAGTTAGTGATGTTCAATTTCCCTGTTTCTCCCAACGCACTTCTTTATAATTCCCTGTTCCTCGTATAAATTTAGTTTAGAAATTTAATTATTACATCTGTGTAATATTTTATTGAATTTTTAGTTCAAAAGTAGACTAGAGCTAATGCTTTTCCACCATAAAAAGATGAAATAAAGGAAAAGGCTAAAATAGAAAGCAAAGTACACTGAATTGAAAATTCTGAACAGAAATTTCATTTGAATTAAAATTTGATTGGAAGAAGGGATACGTGTATTCAGGAGGGCATGGGGAGAATCAGAGAGGATAATCCCACCACTGGGAAATAAGAATATATCTTTTTAAGTAACAGTAAATTGAGGTTCAAACACCATTATAGTTAGCTGGATCACTTTTAAACTTAGAACAAAAATATATGTGAAATTAGAAGGAAGACTGATGGGGTTCTCCTAGCATAGAACATCTAGAGTTCTACACATCCAGAAATTATCTAAGGGAATATATTAGACCTCTATCAGAACTCTGCTTTTTTATATTTAGCTTGAAGATGTGCAAAAATTAAACACATACATTTTGTTAAACAATCTTTTACCTCACTGTACTTTGCTAACATCACTTTAGTGACAACATCGGCTGTGCTGTGCTTAGTCATGTCTGACTCTTTGCAACCCCATGGACTGTAGTCTGGCAGGCTCCTCTGTCCATGGGATTTTCCAGACAAGAAGACTGGAGTGTGTTGCCATGCCCTCCTCCAGGGAACCTTCCCAACCCAGGGATTGAACCCAGGTCTCCCACACTGCAGGTGGGTTCTTTGCCATCTGAGCCACTAAAGATGCCCAAGAATACTGTTAGTAGGTAGCTTATCCCTTCTCCAGGGAATCTTCCTGACCAAGAAATCGAACTGGGGTCTCCGGCACTGCTGGAGGATTATTTACCAGCTGAGCTACCAGGGAAGCCTGCCAAAATAGGCTATCTTATCACAAAATACTAGGAAACAATTCTTATCTTTGCAGTTAGAAGCTTAATGATGATTAAAATAAAAGTTAGTGAACTACATTTACCAATTAGTATCATCCTTTGAGAAATATTGTCAAACCGCAAGAAAAGGGAGCTGCAGCCAGGCCCTTCCACTAGTGAAGCGTTCTCCTTTACATTTCACATACTTCCTATACTTTGAATCTATTTCTTTCTATCATAACTACAGCACAATGGTGATCAGTTGGCAGTTTTCACCTTTATAATGTACCAAGTCACCATTATTAAGCTGCTCAACTTTGCTCAGGCTGAACAACCTCCTTTCATTGTGAGATGCCCTTTTCGTCCAGTTCATTTGAGCCATATATATAAGCTGTGTGAAACCTATAAGAACCCACAGTACCTTAACTGGGCTTCAGAGAACACATATTTATTTTTAAAATCATTTTAGAAGAAAAACATGTTCTGGTTTCTTTGGACTGGGTCCTGACAAAGGGCAAGAGGAAAGTTTATCTTGGTCTGGCATGACTTATGAGAATTCAGGATCTTCCTGCCTGGGGACCCATATTGTGTGCCCAAGGACATGACCACAGTTAGGTTTCAGGTTCCACGGGGAACACTTATGTCTTGGTTGTGCTCCAAGATGTTCCAGAAACCCCGGGAAACACAGCTAGTCCTAAGCAACGTTTCAAGCTGAGAACTGTCTGATAATTTTTTATTTCTTACTTATTCTGTCTTCTATCATATTTTATACCCCTAGAAACCCCATACTCTCATCATAGTTCTCATTTATCTCCACTTTTACTATGTTAACTGTCAGAAGCTAGTTTGAATTATTATATTGAAAAGGACAAGTGACAAAGGATACCTCAGAAGAGTGACTGCATCCTTTACTATCACATATTCTAAAGGCGTGTGATGAGCACAGATCTATTACTTTGCTCGAGAATAATCAAACTCAGAGGTTAGATTTCAGACAGAAATGCAAGCAGGTGAATAAATCTCCTAGACAAGAAGTCCTTTTCCTTATCTTTTGAGCCATGTCTTAAAGATGGGCTGCAGTTTCATTTAAGCATGCATGTGGATCTGCTGGGAAAATGAAGTAACTGATTTTAGGTGTGGCTAGTATTTCATGTCGGAGAAGCTAATGGCACCCCACTCCAGTACTCCTGCTTTGAAAATCCCATGGATAGAGGAGCCTGGTAGGCTGCAGTCCATGGGGTCTCGAAGAGTCGGACACGACTGAGCGACTTCATTTCAGTTTTCACTTTCGTGCATTGGAGAAGGAATGGCAACCCACTCCAGTGTTCTTGTCTGGAGAATCCCAGGGACGGGGGAGCCTGGTGGACTGCCGTCTATGGGGTCGCACAGAGTCGGACACGACTGAAGCGACTTAGCAGCAGCAGCAGCAGTATTTCATGTTATTGCTATGTAACTCAAATATAAGTCAGTTGCCTGGATGCAGGAACTCTACTAATCTCTGGAACATCTTCCTGAAGCTCAGAGAAAAGATCCTGTTGCCCTAAAGAGTTCTTTTGGTAAGTCTGTGGAAAAGGTGAATTTGGGTCAAGTTGAAATAGGCAGTTGCCCAAGTGGCCAAAGCAATTATCTATTTATGGCTTTCCTGTTAAGGTGTGTATTTAGGCAAGCATCTGAGTCTAAGGTACACATTCAGGCATAGGGGAATGTGATAGATGCCTTCTTGGGAAGGAAGTGGAAGGATGTTTCACAGATTAAATTCAGAAACAGCCAACAGAAGGACTTAGGGAGATATGGCTTGTCCAAGTAAAAGTGATTTATTCAAAAAGTGATTTCATAAAACTGGAATAAGCACCACAGGGAGGTTAATGTAAACTAGCAGATATGGTCATTACCTGTAAGATAAAAGTTTGGTGAGATAGGACACTTGATGAGAGACAAAGACATGTGCAAAACTATCATCAGATCTAAATGGAGAAGTTCTCAGAGATGGCTCCTAAAAGAATATTCATTGGTTACAAGAGTTGGGAAATCTAACTGTTATGTGATGGATAACAGGTTATTGATATGAGAAAGAGTACTATGTTTTAAAAAATTGCTACACTGCCATCTGACAATTCAAGTGATCTAAGACTCTGTGATAATCCATCACTATTTACATTTGTAAGTTGTCAAAATTCCAAGACAATGAGGTATAATGGTAAAACTTGGACACGGAACTGGGAGGCCTTTCCATCATAAGGTGGTAACTATTCAGTCTTTCTGAATGTTAAGCACAGGACTAGATTGTGTGAGAACCTTTCAGCTGTATGATTCTGTGATTTTGTGAATATGATGTACATAAAAACACCACCAAAAAATACTGGCATAAAATCATAGAATTTTGAAGGAGTGCTGTGGTATGACGAATGGGGAATTTTTAAATGTTTTATTTGTGGGTTTATTCTCAAATTTCTATTAGTATTTAAGTATTTAATTGTCTATCTTTTGTCAAAAGAAAACCATATATGTGTTGCTACATAGCTTAAAAAAAAAATACAAGCGGTGAATGGATATTTAGGGCAATCTGAGTCTTAAATGCCATTCTTGGGGTTGAGTTGCCTGCCAGAGACCTAAATCTGTAACATCAGAAAGAGAAATGTCTTCATCTATGTGAGCACAATAAGTCCTCTGTTGGAGTTTTGGGGAACGTGGACAAACAGATACGACCCATTTCATTTTTCTGTGTAGAGACGCTATGCCTCCTCTGGCCTACTCTTACTGAGGCAGAGATTGTGAGGCTGGAGAGCTCCAGCGTCTCAAGAGGACCACAGTCACCCACAGGATGGAAGTGGGGGGAGGAGAAGGTCACTGTTGCCGGAGCAAACTCTGCCTCCCCTTGGCAGGTCATGGTAACAGCTGATTATTAGCAACAGGAAGGAACTGGCAGATCCCTTAGGGATGAAGTTCTTCTACATGCTTTACATCATTCCAAGCACAACACTCTTTAAAACAGTGTTGAGTTTTTAAGGAATTCTTTTTGGATCTACTTTAAGATAATTTTTAATCAATGTTTTATAGTCTAATGGATAAGAGTTCAACTCTGATTGGGAATTAGACTGCCCTATCTCAAAACACACTTTACCATTTATTTTGAGCAAAATTTTTAACCTTCCTGTGTGTTATTTTTCTTATTAATAAAAACATCAATAAAAAGAATATGTACCTCAGGATAGCGGAGAGGATAAAAGAGGTACTTAGCAAGTGTTTATCAATAGAATGGCCAATATTTATTAGTTATTAATATTATTTCTATGTAAAACAAATGTTTCTATAATTAAAACCTCAGGTAGTTGATAAATGTGGTTATTAAACCTGAACTTCATAGCATTTCATTCTTTTTAATTTCTATTATAGTCAAGGCTCAGATGTACTCTTCAGAATCTTTCAACATTCTAATTGTTCTCAGGGCCATCTACCTTTGTTCTTGTTATTCATTTTTTTTTTCTGTAATTCCCCATTTTCTCTTACCAGCCTTAAACAAAGTTGTAAAAGGCATGTGATCAGTAAACACTAACCCTAATGCCATTGTCTCATAGTCTGAATTATTAGCTTTAAGCATTTTTCCTTGCCTGTCTTGGTTCTTTATTAAGCATCTCCCTAGGGAGGCATAAATTGGAAGACCGGCATTGACACATACACACAATATATATAAAACAGATGACTAACAAGGACTATTGTATACCTACCATGGGGAGCTCTACCCAGGACTCTGTAATGACCTATATGGGAAAAGAATCTAAGAAAGAGTGGATATATGTGTGTGTATAACTGATTCACTTTGCTGAACACCTCAAACTAACAGAAACTTGTAAATCAACTATACCCCAATAGAAATTAATTACAAAAAAAGAAAAGATTGAGAGTTTATGTGCAAAAAAAGGCATCCCAGCCAAAAGCCTTCTAATGATATGGTATGGACCTTTCATTTTATTCTCTCACTTATTATAAAAATGTAGACAGTGAGTATCTCTTAGAAGTATGGAACTGTTAAGTCATGCTCCTCCACTCCACCACTACCGCTGCCGCCCCGGTCCATGCCCCCACCTACCCCACTTCAGGACGGGCTAAGCCCACAAGCTAAGTGCTGAGGAGAACCAGCTGCTGCCAAACCCACCTGCCATGAGGTGGAGGGAGCCAGAAGGGCAGGGTGCCATCTGCAGGCAGTTCCATTTCAAAGACTTCAGGAGGACTTTTGGCCTCATGATGAAAGTGGCCTGCAGACTGAAAAAGTGGACCAGCATCTTGAATGGTTTAACCTGTGCACCAAGGTCCACACCATCCTGAGTACCCACAATTGTGCGGACCTTCCAGAAAGGGACATAAACATGCCAGCTTCATGGAGCAAGTGGCAGTGTCCATGACATAGACCCCACCCCTCCTCTCTGAGGTTTTCAGGGGATCCAGGGAACTGGGGAGCCCTGAGATGTTGCTGCAGTCAAAGCTGCCAAGTCAGTACTGCTGCCTCTGAATAGAGGCAAGTTCTTTCCTTGGAAGGAGAGGGCCATATCACTGTCAAGATGAGGAAATTAGACTGTTTTTCCCACATCACTCTCTTCCTCCTTGGACCTCTGAAACATGTACACTGATCTGAGTAAGTTCTTCCCTTGTTTAACAACTTCCCAGCAACAGTAATGATTACTTTCCAGGCCATGTCTTGCTTGCTCCTTTTCTGATTCATTTCCCAAGAAGCTTGATGCAAACTGTGTCTAAGACAAAGTCTTATCTTAGAAACCAGGACCCTAAAGTTGTCCTCATCCTATGTGACAGAAATGCATTCACTTTTATGCCTCAAATAAAATCATTGTTTCACTTGGGGAAAAAGAAAAGAAATATGGTACTATAAATCTCAAAATTTCCACTCCTTTATTTTATAGATGACCAGGAAAAGCCCTCCTGAACTGAGAATGTCTTTCAAAGTCCCACAAATATTTTCTAACTAGCACTGTTATAAGATAAATGTTAGATTCTGTGGTTTTGCAAATTTCTCTTCTTAATGCACAACGTGTCTTCTGCTCCTGTTCTTGCAAATAGTTCTTAGAAAGCAGTGAGTAGAAAGCTCTTACTGGCATCAACAAGTGAGAAATGACAATATTCTAGTGTTATCTCCCCTAATAGATACATCATTAGCCTAAAATATTTCAGGCAGAGGAAATGACAGGTGTGTATGCTGGCAGCTTCTCAGAACCATAAAATTAGTATATGTAGGCACTAAGTTGGAGAAGGAAGTGGCAACCCACTCCAAGATTCTTGCCTGGAAAATCTGCATGGACAGAGGAGCCTGGTTGTCTACGGCCCATGGGATCGCAAAGTGTTGGACACGACTGAGTGACCAACCACAGCACAGCACAGGCACTAATGATTCTATCAGTGTCTCTAAGTAAATTATCTCTGAAGATAAAACATCTTCCTTGTTTGGGTCAATTCTGTCTGAAGTGGTATCTTATACAAGCTTTATAAAAGAACTTGCTAAGACAAGCTAGTTTTATCTGCAATAGTTTTTCACTATAACTCTTATGAGTGACATAGACTGTGTTGATTAAGGACAATGGATCACTTTTTATCATTTTAGAATCATTTCCACTTTTGCGAAACCTTCTATAAAGCCATAATACCTGGATTTTTATTTCTCTTCACCTATATCATCTTTCTAACAGTTGAAAAAAATGACCTGAATGGGGCAAAAAAAAAAAAAAAAAAGGAATGAGAAATATCATTCCTCTGTTCTTTAAGAACAGAAAGCATTTCTAGAGTGACTATCACTCTCTAGGAAGTGTGTTTGGCACTAGAAATATATATGCACTTTAATCAGACATTTTCCTTGTCAAGTAGTTTATAATTTTTAAGAGAAACTTAGAAGGATAAAAAGGACTAATCATATAAGAATAGAAGTGTGTGCAAGTTACTATAAGAGTTCAAATGAGGTGCATTTCATTTAGATTGTAGATACCACAATCTACTTCTGTAGATACCACAGAAGTTTTTCAGAGCAGGGGACTTTCACTGAAGAGTGTGTGTGTGCATGTGTGTGTGTGTATGTGTGTGCGTGTGTGTGTGTGTGTTAAAATTGTCTAGGCACAAAACATGGGTTCTCATTCCAGGAGCAAGAAAAGCAACATCAGCATTGTCCATGCAAACGTAATTAGGCCCAGTATCCCATTAGATGCTCTGACGTGGGCGGGAAGATGGAGAGCGCAGAATCTCCGGAGGCTCCTTAGTGTCCAGCGAGCCCCAGGTTGACCATGTAATAGTGTAAGATGAGACGAGGAATGTCACGGACACTTCTTAACTGTCATTGCTGCCCCTGCTCCCGCTTCTGCCTGTGCCTCCCTTCTCTCTACTTCTAAGAGCCTGACAATCTCCACTACTCTACTCAAATACCATGCCTGCAAAAATTTCCGCCTTTTGCACCATCAGTGGCATTTTGGAGTTACCTCAAGCTGTGAAGAGAACCAGAATCAACTTACAGGCGATGTAAATCCCCATAATTATTATCATTTTGCTTCCATTCTTTGCTACGTACATTCTTTATAAATGCAAAGTTCTTTCCCATCATGGTGGAAATGTGAGCCCATTGTGACTAAGGTCATATTTAATACAGACCCAGCATTTTGTTGCCGCTTTCTAAATGTTGAATAGTAATGAGAGGAGATTAGTAGTAGGAGGAACAAGAAAGTATTTAAAATAGATTCCAACTGGTTCCAGCTGCAATAGAACATTATCAAAATATAAAACTGAAAATATTTCTAGGAAATTATCAGCTATTTAAAATCATTAGATAGTTTTAACTGAAATCCTTTAAATCTGCATAGCAGAAAAGTATTTTCCAGATGTCCTTTATACTGATACAGAGAATGTAAAATATGCTTCCCTTACAATTAGGATTTTTAAACATTTACTTATGCTTATATTAAAATGTGAAGTTTCACTCATTGTTTTAGCTATTTAGTCAGGTGAATATCTGCCATGAATAGCAGATGGTACCGGAAAATATATATATACATTTTAATTTTAGCTTTATCTGAAGTCCATTGTTCATTTCAGGCTGTCTTACTGAGAGTCCTTGCACTAAACGCCTCTGGTTGCATTCCATTCAAGACAAAGGCATGTTTTAGGGATGTACCTCTCACAAAGAGGTATTGATGGGCCAGGAATCAGAGTTTGGACAAATGAACATTTCATTATAACACAGCCTAATTGTTAAAGCTCTTCTTATTGAAAAGAATAAAAATTTCATTAGTCATCACAGTAGCTCACCACGAACTCCTCCTCTTTTTCTGACAATGCATAGAAACAATGGCAGTTTTAAGCTTATCATTGAACATTTCGGAACAGTTGGTTCTTCCTTCCTTTTGCTCTAAATACACTAAGAAGTATTTTATTAACAATAATGAAAAATCTTTAGTAATAATTTTAAGCTAAATTTTAATACATGGAATTGTGAAAAAAGATCTCACGGATCACAGGCAAATGCAATTTAAGATAAGAGCAGCCTGCTTTTTCATTTTAGGGCCCCAGGATTGTTTTATGGGTTTATTAAAGATTCATAGGGCCATCCTAAAGCTCAAATAAGGGATAAAGACAAAAGTGCTTTAGAAGCGGTAAAGGTTTTATAGGTCTAAGGGAATAAAATTTGCATTGGCAATTCTTACCTCTATACAGCTTTCAATTTCAGTATCTTTTCAGTTTCTTCAGAAAAGATACATACTGATCATTGCCCTAAGTGTAAAACCTGAAACAAGGAAGGGCCAAGATATAATGAAGATCACAATCTGGCTTCAGAATTCCTGGCATTAATTAGATAGTAATGTTGAGGATGTCATGTAAACTGTTGAGAACTCTGTGTCCTAGAGGTGAAATGTGGTGGACAGACTAGAAGAACACAAATGTATAACAGCCACTACCCTCACCCCTGAACACACACTGCTAATTGATCGTATAAGTGGTTCTGGCTAAGACAGAATGCAGTCTCAGAATGGTACTCAACAGTATGCCAATCAAAGTTGGCTTTCTGGGTTGAAGCCTATTGGACTGGCAAGAACTAGAGAAGCTCCTGGGGTTTCCTTCTGCAGGTCTAAGAGCGTATAGTTGTCACCGTGATTGTAGATCAATCATGTTATCCATCCTCATCTTTGTTGCTCCTCCTCCTCCATCTCCTGCCTCTCTCTCTCCTCAGCTTGCTCTGGCACACTGGAGGCATGTCTTTGTCTCACAAACTCTGCAGTGACTGCACCCTCTGCCTAGAACACTCTATTCTTAGCTGACCCCATGCTCACTCTGTTATCTTCCCCATGTCTTCACTAACCTCAGCTTTCAGTGGTGTACGAAGAGTTGGCAAACCACCACCCATGGGCCAAATCTGGCCTCCTGCCTGTTTTGTGTATGGTCCACAAAGTTAAGAACGGCACTTAGATTTTTATTTAAAAAAACACATAAGTCAGAAGAATTATGTTCTGTGGCACATAGAAATCACATGAAATTCAAATTTCAGGGCTCATGAATAAAGTTTTTTTGAAACACAGGCTGCTTTTGTGCTAAAATGGTCAAGTTAGATGGTTATGGCAGAGACCATGTGGCCCGAAAAACCTAAAGTGTTTAGTATCTGCTCATTTACAGAGCAAATGTGCCCATTCCTGAGGATAAGCTTAACATTCTGTTAATTAGTGGAAGCACTCACTGGCAACCTGATGCCCTCTCTTTCTCAATTTTTAAAAATAACATTTATCAAATTGTACCATATACTGTCTTTGTAAATTATGTGTATTGTCTCTCCATAGACAATTTGTGACTTCATTCACAAATTGAATGAAGTCAGAGAATTTTGTCCACTTTATTCTCTGATATATCCCCAGTGCCCTGAACAATGTTTGGTACACAGTAAATATTCAATAAATATATTTCTGGAATGAACGAATTATATGGAAGATACCTGCAATTAAGTAGAAACATATTAAATGGAGTAATCACAGAAGATTTCAGGGGAAGATGATATTTCAGGGTTGTTCATTGTTTAGTTGCTAAATCGTGTCCAACTCCTTGTAACCCCCATGGACTGCAGCATACCTGGCTTCCCTGTCCATCACCAATTGCCAGAGTCTTCTGAAATTCATGTCCTTAGTGTCAATCATGCCATCCAACCATCTCATCCTCTGTCACCCCCTTTTCCTCCTGCCCTCAATCTTTCCCAGAATCAGGGTTTTTTCCAATGAGCCAACTTTATTTTAGTGTTAAAAGGTACTAAGGATTTGGACAGCACGTCTCCTGAATAAAAGAACTGTGTGTACAGTAGACTGGATGTAACACAGAGCCCATGAGGTAGAGAGAATCTAGAGAATCCATTGAGTCCAGGTTGTGAAAGACTTGGAATGTCTGATTAAGATGCTTGGATATAATCTTATAAAAAAATTGGATATTTCAGAAAGATCTGTCTGATGATTGCTACATACAGCATGAGTTGGAGTGGATAAGATATATGTGGGAATTGTAATAGCCTGGGCTCAGGTTTCTAACACTGGACGGTAGTAGATGAAGTGAAAGAGAAAGGATGTAGAGAGTAAGCGAGAAGGAACCACTGGTGCCTTCAATAGCATGAGTCTTGATGAAAAAATGTCATTGTCAAAAGTTGAAAGGCAGCAGAAAAGAGAAAGCATTAAAAAATAAAAACCAGTCTGTTTCAGTTCTTTGTCGTTTATTGAATAAATATGTATACAGTTCCCAGTTTAAGACTTCTGTAGATTTTCTGCCTCAGAGAAGGCATATGTGATGGTAAACCTGACAAACTAAACCAATTAGACTTTAGTAGAGTTAGATTAGTTGAACTACTTCAGAATAAAGTCAGAACAGGTTTCACTCAGCTAGATTTTAAGTCACCTGTGCCATCTGTGTTGAATAGAGATAATAAATCCAAATGTACATGATAGTGCCTAAACATTTTTTGTGAAAGTAGTAACATGATATACTTCTAAGTGAAAGACAAGAAAAAATACCATGTACAATTTGATTCCATTTACATAAAATTTTATACATATTTAAGATGGACTTTCCCAGGTGGCTCAGTGGTAAAAGAATCTACTTGCCAATGCAGGAGACTCATGTTTGACCCCTGGGTTGGGAAGATCCCTTGGTGTAGGAAATGGCGACTCACTCCAATATTCTTGCCTGGAAAATTCCATGGATGGAGGAGTCTGGGCTACATTAGGAGTGGGCTACAGTCAGTCCATGGGTCACAAAGAACCGAATATGACTGAGCAAATGAACACACACAAGATGGAATTTTAGGCTGTATATTCTTCTCCATATTTTCTGTATTATTTGACTTTTTGCAATGACAATATTATTTTTTACAATAATACAAAATTATTTTTGTTAAACTATTAAAAATGACAGGCTAGATGTATAGTGAAAATCTCCATAGATTTGTTTATATATTAAGAACAGATTCATGCTACAAACTACTTATTTGCTGTGAAGACTATTAGGAATTAGTCAGCAATGTCTGAAATAATAGTTAATGTTCAAATAAACTGTCAAGTATATTTGAATTTTATTTTAGCCTAGTAAGAACAGGGAATTGACTGATTGAACTAAGATTATAAATTTTGGAAACTATACCTGTTTCCAATGCCAAAGAATCACTTGTTGCTTGAGTTTTAAAAATGGATTATGGTAATCCTTTCTTAAATGGTTATTTAAATGAATTGATATAATAAAGAATACAAAATACCTATCTAGTGAGTAGCTGTTCAAAAATGATAGCTATTATTCTTAAAAAATGGGTAAGTACTAAGGTAAAATAAGAGTTTGAGAATCAAGCCACATATACTTAATCCATTACTCAATTTGTTCCCCTTAATATCATGAACTGTGTCAAGTACTGGCATAAAAATGTAACATCAAGAGCCTGCTCTGTCTTTAAGGCATGACCGATAAGGTGTTCAATAAGGTGTTACAGATCCTATAACTCAAGTTCCTACAGAGCAGAATATTTAAACCAGGCTACCTCCCCAGTGGAAGTTCAGCATATAAAGCCATGTGCTTTTGTGTGCCCTGAGGCTTTTCACTGAAAATATATGTAAAAGCACTTCTGTTTGGAAGCTGTTCTTTTATTCATCCATTCATTCAACAGTTACTTGTTCAGCATCTTCCATATTCATACATTCTTCTCGGAGCTGGCCCTATATAAACAAAGACAAACAAGATTTCTTCTCCTATAAAGTTTCAATCCAATGAAGGCAGAAAAATAAACTAGGAAAAAATAAAGAGACACAATAAACTCAGTTACTACTAGAAAGAAAATCAAGCATGATGGTATGATGGACTAAGGTAATTTAGCTTAGATTGAGCAAGGCTTCTCTGAGCAAGGGGTATCTGACCTGAGACTTGAAAGATGAAGCTTCCATCATGTAGAGAGAGAATATTTGGCAGAAGGGAATTACAGATTCAGGAAATAGCTAGAACAAATCACCTAAGGCAGTAGCAAATTTAGCTAGTTTTATAAACAGGAGTGTTTAAAACTATGGTTGAAGAAACAGGGGAAGGAGGAGGAAGCTGTGAAGTCAAAGAAGTGATCTCTTCATCATTTGAATGTGAGCTTCTCTATGTAGGAGAAAGGACTTCCCAGGTGGTGCTAGTGGTAAATAACCTGCCTACCTTGCGGCAGGAAGATCCCCTGGAGAAGAAAATGGCAACCCGCTCCAGTACTCTTGCCTGGAAGATCCCATGGACAGAGGAACCTCATAGGCTACAGTCCATGGGGTCGCAAATAGTCAGACATGACTGAGCGACAACACGTGACATGTGCTGAGAGAGGAGACACAGGTTCAATCCCTGGGTCAGAGATACCCCAGAGAAGGGAATGGCAACCCTCTCCAGTATTCTCACCTGGAGAATCACATGAGCAAGGGAGCCTGGTGGGCTATAGTCCATAGGGTTCCAAAGAGTTGGACATGACTGAAGAGACTTAGCATGAATGCAGTCATGTAGCAGAAAGTTACAGACAATGCTGATGTCTTGAAATGCAAGGATTTAATTCAATATTCTAGAACACGAGATCATCAACTCTACCTTACTGGGTAAATCATTTATTCAATCAACTAATGTTTGACTTTGTGGATCACAATAAACTGTGGAAAATTCTTAAAGAGATGGGAATACCAGAACACCTGACCTGACTCTTGAGAAACCTGTATGCATGTCAGGAAGCAACAGTGAGAACTGGACATGGGACAACAGACTGGTTCCAAATAGGAAAAGGAGTACGTCAAGGCTGTATATTGTCACCCTGCTTATTTAACTTACATGCAGAGTACATCATGAGAAACACTGGGCTGGATGAAGCACAAGCTGGAATCAAGATTGCCGGGAGAAATATCTATAACCTCAGATATGCAGATGACACCACCCTTATGGCAGAAAGTGAAGAGGAACCAGAGAGTCTCTTGAAATTGAAAGAGGAGACTAAAAAAGTTGGCTTAAAATTCAACATTCAGAAAACTAAGATCATGGCATCTGGTCTCATCACTTTATTACAAATAGATGGGAAACAATGGAAACAGTAAAAGACTTTATTTTGGGGGGCTCCAAAATCACTGCAGATGGTGACTGCACCCATGAAATTAAAAGACAGTTGCTCCTTGAAAGAAAAGCTATGCCCAACCTAGGCAGCATATTAAAAAGCAGAGACATTACTTTACCAACAAAGGTCTGCCTCGTCAAAGCTATGGTTTTTCCAGTAGTCACATATGGATGTGAGAGTTGGTCTATAAAAAAAGCTGAGCGTGGAAGAATTGATGCTTTTGAACTGTGGTGTTGGAGAAGACTCTTGAGAGTCCCTTGGACTGCAAGGAGTTCCAACTTGTCAATCCTAAAGGAAATAAGTCCTGCATATTCATTGGAAGGACTGATGCTGAAGCTGAAACTCCAATAATTTGGCCACTTGATGTTAAGAACCGACTCATTTGAAAAGACCCTGATGCTGGGAAAAATTGAAGGCGGGAGGAGAAGAGGACAGCAGAGGATGAAGTAGTTGGATGGCAACACCAATGCGATGGACATGGGTTCAAGTCAGCTCCGGGAGTTTGGAATGGACAGGGAGGCCTGGCGTGCAGCAGTCCATGGGGTCTCAAAGAGTTGGACACTACTGAGCGACTGAACTGAACTGAACCAATTCCAAAGCCTTCAAGAAATTTAACCCATACAAAAGCTCAGGTGTATGTACTTTCTGTCAGAAGTTAATGTCTCCTGCAGATAGGGAGGGATCATTTCTTGGTGGGTGAATCTGGGATTTTTATGGTTGGCATTTGAGCGAGATTAGGTGGGTAGGATTTAGACATAAAATACAATGGTGCTGAGAAGGCCCCAGAAGGCATTCTAGAAAGCAACATGGATAAAGGCATAGAGATTTGTTTAGATAATAATACACTCCAGTATTCTTGCCTGGAGAATCCCAGGGATGGCAGAGCCTGGTGGGCTGCCATCTATGGGGTCGCACAGAGTCGGACACGACTGAAGCGACTTAGCAGCAGCAGCAGCAGCAGCATGCTATTTTAAATTCCTCTTATAAAACACCTTGAGTTCTAAAATTCAGCAGGTCATGGTGAAATCTTAACTTGACCTTGTCATGTTTGTCTCCTGCTTTTCTTTGGAAGAAATTATGTGTGTGTGTCAATAGGAATTCTGAGAGCTACACCACAGGTCTTCTACATGCATTGAACAGAAAGGAGAGATGAGGTGGAAGGGCCATTCCTCCTAACTTCACTGTATAGTCATGCCGGGTCTTGTAATAAACAGTAAAATGAAAGAGGAAAGGCCAGAAGATGACGTTCATCAGCTGTGCGGTTTCACAAGGACGGGGTGATTGCCAAGGCTACGAGTCGTTTGGGCAGCGCAGTGCCCATCAGGTAAGGTGTAGTGGTGTGAAGGATGTAAAGCATGTAAAGTGATGTAAAGGAAATGGAAAGCGGCTGATTTTTTGAATTTGTTTAATCTGTTCTCAACTGGTAATATGATTTATATCAGATAATGTATTTCTGGATTCAGAAAGGAAGTCATTAGGTTATGAATGTCATCGTTTCCTTTTCAGAAAAACTGACCTCACCCATTAGCCCACCTAGGAAGCAGTCTTCCTAAAGCGTATCAACTATCTCCATGATGCCTTCTCAGTTCAGTTCAGTTCAGTCGCTCCGTCGTGTCCGACTCTTTGCGACCCCATGAATCGCAGCACGCCAGGCCTCCCTGTCCATCACCAACTCCCGTAGTTTACTCAAACTCATGCCCATCGAGTCGGTGAATGCCTCTTCAACTACTCACAAATGTTATTTCACAATCTATGCTTCTTCTCTAATATGTCAGGTTGGCAGGGGTTTTATTGCAATATTTCAGGTTGATTAATATAAGAACAAATGAATAAGGACTTAAATTATTGATCCCACAAAGACAGGTGGGGCTGAAGATGGCTGCATAGATAAAATAGTTGACGGTACAACAAGGTCATATTTTTAATAAAGACACTTATGTCCTAAGTAATTACTGTTTTAGATCTCTCTATTTCTACAACTAGAAATCTTCTACCCTCCTGCAATGTGAGGCACTTGTCATATATATTAAACAATTAATACAAATAGGGTTGCTGTTTGGGTAAATTGGACCAGAGAAAGATTTAAAGATTTAATCCTAGGGGGCAGTGGTAAAAGGCAGAATTTTCATGAATACTAGTTCCCTAGAATTTCTCCAACTCTGTCATTTGCAGTAATACTTCCAGTTATTGATCCATGCAATATTTATTAAGGGTTTATCTGTAAGAAGCACTGTGCTAGAAGTTAAAGGTCCAATGTGAGAAAAAACAGCGTCCTTGCATCACTGAATTACAGGAAAGGAAACAACAAGGACAGTACAGATGAGAAAACCACAAAGGATGGAGAAGTAGTAAACCTAGGTTTTGAGTCTCAAGGCTGCCTTCTGGGAAGAAGTATCATACAAGCTGAGACACAGATGAGCGGGTGTTAGCAGGCTGCTAGGTAAGAGGGTCACATAGATGTGAAAGCAGCTCTTCCAGGAAAGCTACGACTGGAACATCAGGATTCGGGTACCTGGATAACTAATATAAATTATGTTATGTGCTAACACTCTTTCAATTTCCCCTCTTCTTTTCCTACATAATACTTAACACTATGTAAAATTCTCTATTTATATGATTTTTTAAATGTCTATTATTTCTCTTCTTATTTTGTTATCTCACTTTTCGGCACACAGCAGGCACTCAGAATTTTTTTCCTTTAGAGTATAATTGCTTTACATTATTGTGTTTCTACTGTACATCTATATGCATACATATATCCCTCCCATCTTGAACCTCCCTCCCACCTGCACCATCCTGCCCTTCTTGGTCATCTCAGAACACCAGGTTGAGGTTCCTGTGTTATAGACAACAGCTTCACACTAGCTAGCTATTTTACACATGGTGTGTATATATATCAGTGCTACTCTCTCAAGTTGCCCCCACTCATTTTCCCTTCCCTATGTCCACATGTCCATCCTCTACATCTGCATCTCTACTCCTGCCATGCACACAGGCTCAAATGTACCATCTTTCTAGATTCCACATACATGTGTTAATAAATGATATTTGTTTTTGTCTATTTGATTTACTTCACTCTGTATGACAGAATCTAGGTCCATCCACATTACTACACATGACCCAATTTCCCACCTTTTTCATGGCTGGGTATTATTCCATTGTATATATGTACCACATCTTATCTGTCCATTCCTCTGTTAATGGGCATTTAGATTGCTTCTGTGTCCTGGCTACTGTACTCAGTATTTGTTGAATCAACAAATGTCTGAGAAGTGAAGGAAGGAATAACAGAAAAGGTAGCCAGGAGACAAATTAAGCAGGGCTTTCTTGGCCAAATTAAGTTCTTAACTTTCTTCCTGGGGTTTCTCTAGTAGCCCAGCTGGTAAAAAAATCTACCTGACATACAGGAGTTGCAAGAGATGCAGGTTTGATACCTAGATTGGGAAGATCCCCTGGAGGAGGGCATGGCAACCCACTGTAGTATTCTTACCTGGAGAACCCCATGGACAGAGGAGCCTGGCAGGCTATAGTCCATAGCGTCACAAAAAGTCAGACATGACTGAAGCATCTGAGCAAGAATGGCACCTTCATTCTAAGAGTAGTAGGAGATAAAGAGCTTTAAGTTACTGTTTGCATTTCAGAAAGATCACTTAGACTATAATGGAAAAAAAGAGATTGGAAAAGAGCAGACTCAGACTGTTAGTTACCTGAGCCTACTGAAATTGTAATTCTGGGAGTGGACGTAAAAGAGAGTTTGGAAGAGAAATTGATAAAGCTTGGTGATTGGTTAGATAAGAATGGGGATTAGAATGAAGTCCTCCAAGATGACACATAGGTTTCTGATGCTATGTGAATCATGAAGTAAAGCAGTATTTTACCTTTGTTTTTGGTGATGAAGAGAGAAATGAGATTCAGTTTTGAGCATATTAAGTTTTAAATGCCTATGGCATTGTCTAAGAAATATTTGAGAAGAGGCTGGATCCCTATCTTTGAAGTTCATGTGAGAAATTTTGGTTGGAGATAGACATTTGTGAGTTATCAGAAGAAAAAGTTGTCTTTTGCTGATGTGGCTAAAAGATTCTTGCAAGACCGGCTTGCATAGACACTCTCCTAAAGGTCTCTCTTCTAGGCTGACTCCAAAGAATCCACACACTGAGATGCTTTATAATCAGAGGATGCTTTATAACTTTGGGGGGAAATGCATGGTCTTTTTCAGACAGTGTAAAGGCCAATATGATGGGAGAGCCAACAAAGTGTCATCTGGACTCCATAGGTTTCTACGCCCCAGTTCAAAGGGCACTCTTTCATCTCCTTGCTGGGTAGTCATTCTGTATCACTAGTTTTCCTTGCACCTTGTTGAGTAAGAGACACACACACAGGAAATCTGTTGGGGCATTGTTATCCTAAAATGCCACAGTGAATTAATCATGTCTCCGTATTAACACATGCCATTTCCTTCCACCTGAAACTGAAATTACTTTTATTTGCTGCTTCTCAATACAGACCTCTCATTTCATAACTGCTATAACCTGTGTAGCAAACGACTATGCCTTTGGATGTATTTTGTTTGCTTGGTTTTACCAGTTCAGTTCAGTCGCTCGGTCGTGTCCAACTCTTTGGGACCCCATGAACCACAGAACGCCAGGCCTCCTTGTCCATCACCAACTCCCAGAGTTTACCCAAACCTGTGTACATCAAGTCGGTGATGCCATCCAGCCATCTCATCCTCTGTCATCCTCTGCTCATCCTGCCCCCAATCCTTCCCAGCATTAGGGTCTTTTCCAATGAGTCAACTCTTTGCATGAGGTGGCCAAAGTATTGGAGTTTCAGCTTCAACATCAGTCCTTCCAATGGACACCCAGGACTGATCTCTTTAGGATGGACTGATTGGATCTTCTTGCAGTCCAAGGGACTCTCAAGAGTCTTCTCCAACACCACAGTTCAAAAGCATCAATTCTTTGGCACTCAGCTTTCTTCACCATCCAACTCTCACGTCCATACATGACTACTGGAGAAACTATAGCCTTGATTAGACAGACCTTTTTTGGCAAAGTAATGTCTCTGCTTTTTAATATGCTCTCTAGTTTGGTCATAGCTTTCCTTCCAAGGAGTAAGCATCTCTTAATTTCATGGCTGCAATACCATCTGCAGTGATTTGGGGGCCCAAAAAATAAAGTCTGACACTGTTTCCCCATCTATTTCCCATGAAGTGATGGGACCAGATGCCATGATCTTAGTTTTCTGAATGTTGAGCTTTAAGCCAACTTTTTCACTCTCCTCCTTCACTTTCATCAAGAGGCTTTTTAGTTCCTCTTCACTTTCTGCCATAAGGGTGGTATCATCTGCATAACTGAGGTTATTGATATTTCTCCCAGCAATCTTGATTCCAGCCTGTGCTTCTTCCAGCCCAGCATTTCTCACGATATACTCTACATAAAAGTTAAATAAGCAGGGTGACAATATACAGCTTTGACATATTCCTTTTCCTATTTGGAACCAGTCTGTTGTTCCATGTCCAGTTCTAAGTGTTGCTTCCTGACCTGCATACAGGTTTCTCAAGAGACAGATCAGATGGTATTGTATTCTCATCTCTTTAAGAATTTTCCACAGTTTATTGTGATCCACACAGTCAAAGGCTTTGGCATAGTCAATAAAGCACAAATAGATGTTTTTTGGGAACTCTCTTGCTTTTTCCAACAATGTTTAAAAGAGCAGTTTAACTTGTAGGTGTTATACTTAGTTACAACTACCTTAGCATGAAGTGTCTTTCATCCTATCTATTTCTGGCATATATGTCAAATGCACACCTTCTGCAGGTGTTTGGTTTGTAACCCTTACCCTAATGTTAAGATCAACAACAAAAGCACATACATGGTACAAAGTTAGGCTAGCAAAGGAAAAGATGAGCCATGTGTGTTGGGTATGGGAAGGAGGAGTATTTTATCAAAACCTCCCAATTGAGATTTTACAAAACAAAAAAGCATTTGTCATTTTTCCATGTAGACCTGGCAGAGGAAACCACACCATCAAAGGCATAACATGAATGAATGAAGTGTTTTCAAGGATGTACAAGCAGTAAGATGTTTAATGTTATGAAATATTTTCAGGTAGTAAAGAAGCATCCTAAATACTGTGGTAAGAGTTTAGGGATTATCTTGGACACTAAGGAGAAAGAAAGTCCTTAGAAAAAAAGGTCTTACTTTTCATTTTAAGAAGAGCTCCTTGGCAGCATTATTGATCATGAATTTGAAGGAAGTAAAGCCAGAAAAACTATTATACCATTTTCCATGACATTCATGTCAACAGAAATTCAGAATCTACTCTACTACTGAAACCATGATCTCTGAAATCTTTTACTAAAACAAGTTGCTTTTTTAGTCTACCAGAGGACACACCCTCATTATTTTTTAGAACCAATAAATAACCCTTTAATCTTTCTTCCTGGTGCAAGCGTATTCTTCCTTCTTGGCTTCATTCCTATTCCTATTCAGCCTGCAATGCAGGGATCAACATTTCTGACTGTACTCTCCTCCCATTCCTTTCACCCCTTGACCTGGGTCTAGCCTTTATCTTCCAATCTTCTTACTTACTCTTAGTTAACTTTCTCTCTCTGTGGTGTCTAGTTTCCCACACCTGGTAGTTATAAGATCTCTCTAGAGGCTTGTTAAAAATTTTAAAATCCCAACCCAGACCCAAAGAAACACCCTCCAATAAAAACTTGCTTTTAAAATAATATTAAGGTTCATCCTTTTAATCTGGTAAATTTAGAGAACAATTCATAGATAAGTCTATTAATTCCTCAATAGCAACTCCTCTGAAATTATTTTAGTCTTAAAACTTCAACTCAGCCCTCCTCCTTAATTTGCTTAAATTTAACACCCAAATGAGATCAAACCAGTCAATCAATCCTAAAGGAAAGAAAACCTGAATATTCATTGGAAAGACTGATGCTGAAGCCGAAGCTCTAATATTTTGGTCACCTGAGCCAAAGAAGGCCAAAGTGGGCTGATGCAAAGAGCCAACTCATTGGAAATGACCCTGATACTGGGAAAGATTGAAGGTTAAAAAGAGAATGTGATGCTTAGATAACATCACTGACTCAATTCCAGAAAAATAAATGACCCAATCAAAAAATGGGCCAAAGAACTAAACAGACATTTCTCCAAAGAAGAAATACAGATGGCTAACAAACATATGAAAAGATGCTCAACATCACTCATTATCAGAGAAATGCAAATCAAAACCACAATGAGGTACCATTACACGCCAGTCAGGATGGCTGCTATCCAAAAGTCTACAAGCAATAAATGCTGGAGAGGGTGTGGAGAAAAGGGAACCCTCTTACACTGTTGGTGGGAATGCAAGCTAGTACAGCCACTATGGAAAACAGTGTGGAGATTTCTTAAAAAACTGGAAATAGAACTGCCATATGACCCAGCAATACCACTTCTGGGCATACACACTGAGGAATCCAGATCTGAAAGAGACACGTGCACCCCAGTGTTCATCGCAGCACTGTTTATAATAGCCAGGACATGGAAGCAACCTAGATGCCCATCAGCAGATGAATGGATAAGGAAGCTGTGGTACATATACGCCATGGAATATTACTCAGCCGTTAAAAAGAATTCATTTGAATCAGTTCTAATGAGATGGATGAACCTGGAGCCCATTATACAGAGTAAAGTAAGCCAGAAAGATAAAGAACATTACAGCATACTAACACATATATACGGAATTTAGAAAGATGGTAACGATAACCCTATATGCAAAACAGAAAAAGAGACACAGATGTACAGAACAGACTTTTGAACTCTGTGGGAGAAGGTGAGGGTGGGATGTTTTGAAAGAACAGCATGTATATTATCTATGGTGAAACAGATCACCAGCCCAGGTGGGATGCATGAGTCAAGTGCTCGGGCCTGGTGGGCTGGGAAGACCCAGAGGAATCGGGTGGAGAGGGAGGTGGGAGGGGGGATCGGGATGGGGAATACGTGTAGCTCTATGGCTGATTCATATCAATGTATGACAAAACCCACTGAAAAATAAAAATAAAAAAAAAAAGAAAAAAATAAACCACACACACACACAAAATCACTGACTCAATGGACATGAATTTGAGCAAATTCTGGTAGGCAATGGAGGGCAGAGGAGCCTTTGCACAAAAAGGGGGTCCAAACCAACAGATTACCAATTACAATAGAGTCTGACTGCCATGGGGTCTATCCTACTGTGTGGTCTGTAATGACTCAATTCTCCTACATTTTTAAACTTAAACTAATGAAAAACTTTCCTCCCTAAAGCAGCTTATGCTGTTACCTGGGTTTCATTTGATGAGAACACACCTGTGAACATGAACTCAAATGTGAACACTAAAATCACAGATTGTCTTCCAAAAGTTACAGAATGCACTCAAATTAATTTTGATTTCACATAGAGAATTCTAGGAAGTCAAAGAATACACACCAGTTGGAGAAATTCTGACCTAAATTAAAAACAGGCCATTTCCAGGAACACATACCTTGTTCATAAAGTGTTAACATCATAGTGGCTACAGTAGAAGTAAGATGAGGGAGATATAAGGAAACAAGGGTCAAAAGAAAATGAAATCTCTTTAAAGGCTACAACACAGTTTAATAAATTGCACATGTAATTATCTTCCTGACTTAGGCCTTTTTCTTACCCCTAAAAGACTCAAGGGAATGGAAAGATAGAAAATCCATTGAAAAGTCACTATACAGAGGCTTATTGAATCACAGTCAAAGCTCCATCTTCCTAGGAGAATATTGCTTGTTTTTTACTCCTCAGAGGTGAATGAGGAAGAGTGTTAGATCTCCCTAAATTACTAGAGTTTAGAGTGTTTAATAACAGGTAGTCTAAAGGTGACTGATTTAGAGGAGAACACAGCATCTGGGGCATTTAAGCGTGCTGGGCTTCCACTCAGGAGACATGGAAACCAGGCATTAACTAGTGGTGTTGACTTGAGGCAAATCAGTTCATTATTTTTTTGTTCATCATTTTCCCTTCCTTTCAAACAGGGCAGTTAGACTACACTGGAGGTCTCTGCCATCCAGCTCAGAGTTGAGGTCTTGTGGCTCTGTGAGATTGTTGTATGACACAATGGAGGAAACCATAGTCAAGGTTTCATGAACTCAAGCCATGGTGCTACCCTGATGTCTGTTTTGTAGGATATCATTGAGATATTTTAATAAGTAAACTTCTGCCTGCTTGGTTCCAGTTTAAGACATAACCTCCATTTTGCTATACTCAGAGGGACATACATTGTGTTCCAGTTTATGTCTCTGGAAGGTGGGGTGGAACTTTTCTCCTTGGGAACAAGTTCCTCCACTCTGACTTTTAAAGGAATTGATAGAAATCAATGTTAAGTTTTCCAGGAAAAGCAACTTTAATGCCATACCCTAAAACACATAAGGAAATAATATTTCAGCACATTAGTCAAGAAACAATCAATCTTATTAAGGTAATAACTTATCATCTGTGTGTTTAGTCCTTATTTCACAATATAAGGGTGATAATGCTACAGTGTGTGTGTTTAAAGCAGTCATCAATTGCAACTAAAGGCAGGCATGTTGAACTAAGAAATGACAGAATCAATGACAAATAAGAGAAACTTTATGTATATTGTGAACTATATATTATGAAGTTAGCCATGTGTGCATGGCTATTTCTTTAAATAACTTGAAATATATCCTTGCATATCAAATTTAATAACTTTCAAACTTTGTCTTCATAAGAACCACCTGTAGCTTTTGCAAAAAATACTGATTCTTGATCACCATCCCTGACTTCTGGGATCATTCTCTAATCACTCCAACCTTGGCTGCACATTGAAATCACTGGGGAGCTTTAAAAAAATACTCATGCCTATGAAATAAGTCAGACAGAGGAAGGCAAATACCATATGATCTCACTTATATGTGGAATCTAAACAAACAAATGAAAAACAACTCATAGATACAAAGAACAGCTTGACAGTTACCTAAGTCCAGAGGTAGGGAGTGAGTTGAAATGGGTGAAGCAGGTCAAAAGGTACAAACTTCCAGTTATAAAATCAATAAGTCATGAGGATGGAATGTACAGCACGGTGACCATAGTTAATAGTACCATATTGTATTCTTGCCTGGGAAATCACATGGACAGAGGAGCCTGGTGGGCTACAGTCCATGGGGTCACAAAAGAGTTGGATGCAACTTAGTGACTAAACAACAAAACAGCAAATCATATATTAAAAGTTGCTTAGAGAGTAAACCTTAAAAGTTATCTTCACAAGAAAATCAGTGTTTGTTAACTATGCATGTTGATGGTTGTTAAGTAGACTTATTGTGGTGATCATTTCACAAGAACAACAACAAATATTGATTCATTATGTTGTCCACTTGAAACTGATGTCAATTATATTCCAAGAACAAATACTCAGGCTTGGGCTAAGCCCTAGAGATTTTGTGCAGTCTAGATATCTGGATTTCTAAATATTCCCCCAGGTGATTCTATAGAGCAGGAGAAGTTGTGAACCACTGCCTTAGGAGGTAAAGCCAGGAAGGATCTGCTTCACAAAGTTCCCTAAAGTTCCCTAATCATCAGGTAAATGTGTAGAACTTCAGATGATCATCTTCCCAAGGTGTTTTCAGAACCCATGTGGGTTTACTTTACATGGTGTTCCAGATCCTGGATCCATATCACACTTTTCTGGTTCACTCTCACTCCAGTGCACCTAGCTAACATTTGCAGCAAGACTCTTTTGCATCAGCAATTCCCAACTAGTAGTTGTTCTTAAAAATGTAGTGAGCCACACCCCAGGCTTTTTTCTTTTTTTAAATTAATTTATTTTAACTGGAGGCTAACAACTTTACAATAAGCTATTGTAATGGTGGTTTTTGCCATATATTGACATGAATCAGCCATGGGTATACATGTGACCCCCATCCCCAAACCCCTCCCACCTTCCTCCCCATCCCAGCCCTCTGGGTTGTCCCAGTGCACCAGCTTTGAGTACCTTGTTTCATGCATCAAACTTGGACTGGTCATCTATTTCAAATATGGTAATATACATGTTTTAATGCTATTCTCTCAAATCATCCCAGCCTTACCTTCTCCCACAAGGTCCAAAAGTCTGTTCTTTATATCTGTGTCTCTTTTGCTGTCTCACATATAGGGTCATCTTTACCATCTTTCTAAATTCCACATATATGTGTTAATATACTGTATTAGTGTTTTTCTTTCTGATTTACTTACTTCACTTTGTATAATTGGCTCCAGTTTAATCCACCTTATTAGAACTGACTCAAATTCATTCTTTTTTAATAGTTGAGTAATATTCCATAGTGTATATGTACCACAACTTTCTTATCCATTCATCTGCTGACGGACATTTAGGTGGCTTCCATGTCCTAGCTAATGTAAACAGTGCTGTGATGAACAATGGGGTACATGTGTCTCTTTCAATTCTGGTTTCCTCAGTGTGTGTGCCCAGCAGTGGGATTGCTGGGTCATATGGCAGTTTTATTTCTAGTTTTTCAAGGAGTTGCCACACTGTTCTCCATAGTAGCTGTACTAGTTTGCATTCCCACCAACAGTGTGAGAGGATTCCCATTTCTCCACACCCTCTCCAGCATTTATTGTTTGTAGACTTTTGGATAGCAGCCATTCTGATGGGTGTGAGATGGCACCTCACTGTGGTTTTGATTTGCATTTCTCTGATAATGAGTGATGTTGAGCATCTTTTCATGTGTTTGTTAGCCACCTGTATGTCTTCTTGGAGAAATGTCTGTTTAGTTCTTTGGCCCATTTCTTTATTGGGTCATTTATTTTTCTAGTATTGAGCTGCTTATATATTTTTGAGATTAATTCTTTGTCAGTTGCTTCATTTGCTATTATTGTCTCCCATTCTGAAGGCTGTCTTTTCACCTTGCTTATAGTTTCCCTCATTGTGCAAAAGCTTTTAAGTTTAATTAGGTCCTATTTGTTTATTTTTGTTTTTATTTCCATTGCTCTGGGAGGTGGATCATAGAGGATCTTGCTGTTATTTAGGTCAGAGCGTGTTCTGCCGATGTTTTCCTTTAGAAGTTTTATGGTTTCTGGTCTTACATTTAGATCTTTAATCAATTTTGAGTTTATTTTTGTGTATAGTATTAGAAAGTGTTCTAGTTTCATTCTTTTACAAGTGGTTGACTGGTTTTCCCATCGCCACTTGTTAGAGATTGTCTTTTCTCCATGGTATAGTTTTGCCTTCTTTGTCAAAGATAAGGTGTCCATAGATGCATGGATTCATCTTTGGGGTTTTTATTTTGTTCCATTGATCTATATTTCTGTCTTTGTGCCAGTACCATACTGTCTTGATCACTGCAGCTTTGTAGTATAGTCTGAAGTCAGGCAGGTTGATTCCTCTGTTTCCATTATTCTTTATCAAGATTACTTTGGCTATTTGAGATTTTTTCTTTTGTGATTCCATACAAAGTGTGAAATTATTTGTTCTAGTTCTGTGAAAAATACCATTGGAAGCTTGATAAGGATTGTATTGAATCTATAGATTGCTTTGGGTAGCATACCCATTTTCACTATATTGATTCTTCTGACCCAAGAACATGGTATATTTCTCCATCTATCTGTGTCATCTTTGATTTCTTGAATCAGTGTTTTATAGTTTTCTATATATAGGTCTTTTGTTTCTTAAGTAAATTTATTCCTAAGTATTTTATTCTTTTCATTGCAGTGGTGAATGGGATTATTTCCTTAATTTCTCTTTCTATTTTCTCATTGTTAGTTTATAGGAATGCAAGGGATTTCTGTGTACTAATTTTACATCCTGCAAATTTACTATATTTATTGATTAGCTTTAGTAATTTTCTGGTGATGTCTTTAGGGTTTTCTATATAGAGAATCATGTCATCTGCAGTGAGAGTTTTACTGCTTTCTTTTCCAGTCTGGTTTCCTTTTATTTCTTTTTCTTCTCTGAATGCTGTGGCTAAAACTTCCAAAACTATGTTGAATAGTCGTGGTGAGACTGGGCACCCTTGTCTTATTCCTGACTTTAGGGGAAATGCTTTCAATCTTTCACCATTGAGGATAATGTTTGCTGTGGGTTTATCATATGTGCCTTTTATTATATTAAGGTATGTTCCTTCTATGCTTGCTTTCTGGATAATTTTTATCATAAATGGATGCTGAATTTCATCAAAGGCTCTCTTTGCATCTATTGAGATAATTATATGGTTTTTAGCTTTCAGTTTGTTAATGTGGTGTATCACATTGATTGATTTGCGAATATTGAAGAATCCTTGCAATGCTGGGATAAAACCCATTTGGTCATTGATGTATGGCTAGTCATACCTAATTAATATCTATAGGACATTTCAGCCCCCAAAAATGAATTTCACCTTTTCCTCAAGGGTGTGCAGAACATTCTCCAGGAGAGATAATATCCTGGGTCATAAATCTAGCCTTGATAAATTAAAAAAAAAATTGAAATCATTTCAAGCATCTTTTCTAATCTCAATGCAGTAAGATTAGATGTCAACTACAGGGGGGAAAAAACCTATTAAAAATACAAACATATGGAAGCTAAACAGCATACTTCTGAATAACCAACAGATCATGGTAGAAATCAAAATACGCATAGAAACAAATGAAAATGAAGACATTACAACCCAAAACCTATGGGATTCAGTAAAAGCAGTGCTAAGAGGAATGTTCATAGCAATACAAGCTTACCTCAAGAAACAAGAGCAACATCAAATAAATAACATAAATTTACACTTAAATCAACTGTAAAAAGAAGACATGAAGAACCCCAAAGTTAGTAGAAGGAAAGAAATCATAAAAATCAGACCAGAAATAATTGAAAAAGAAACAAAGGAGACTATAGCAAAAATTAACAAAACTAAGAGCTGGTTCTTTGAGAAGATAAATAAAATAGACACACCATTAGCCAAACTCATCAAGAAAAAAAGGGAGAAGAATCAAATTAACAAAATTAGAAATGAAAATGGAGATATCACAAGAGACAACTTAGAAATACAAAGGATCATATGAGACTATTATCAGCAACTATTTGCCAATAAAATGGACAACTTGGAAGAAATGGACAAATTCTTAGAAAAGTATAACCTTCCAAAACTGAACCAGGAAGAAATAGAAAATCTTAACAGACCCATCACAAGCACAGAAATCGAAACTGTAATAAAAAATCTTCCAACAAACAAAAGCCCAGGACTAGATGGCTTCACAGCTGAATTCTACCAAAAATTTAGAGAAGAGCTAACACCTATCCTACTCAAACTCTTCCAAAAAATTGCAGAGGAAGGTAAACTCCCAAGCTCATTCTCTGAGACCACCATAATACCAAAACCAGACAAAGAAGCCACAAAAAAGAAAACTTTAAGCCAATATCACTGATGAACATAGATGCAAAAATCCTCAACAAAATTCTAGCAAATAGAATCCAACAATATATTAAAAAGATCATACATCATGACCAAGTGGGCTTTCACCCCGGACCTTTTGAATGAATCTGGTAAGGTGTAGTTCAAAAATCTGTACACTTAACAACTCAGAAATTTGCATTTCTAAGCCTCCTGGGTGATGTCTGGGTACAGCAAAAGTTGCAGACTGTAGGATTAAAACTTGCTTGGCATGGGATAGCAAAGAGTCAGACACAACTCAGCAACTGAACACACCCGCATGGCATGAAGAGCAAGAGAAGACAGTGAATTATGGGAGTACAAGAGGCAAATAATACCCTGCTCTCATTTCCTCTAGTCAGAGCACCTTTCCCACAGTCAAACTAAGCTACTCTCTAGTAATACTAAAGAAAGTTTTTCAAAGTGCTTGGTGTGTGGGTTGTGAGAACTGTACATACGAAAGGTAAATATGACTCATGAGTCAATGAAATTGCATTATGTACAGAGTACATCATGTGAAATCCTGGGCTGGATGAATCACAATCTGGAATCAAGATTGTTTGGAGAAATATCAGCAACCTCATACATGTAGACGATACCAACCTAATGGCAGAAAGCGAAGAGAAACTAAAGCACCTCTTGGTGAAAGCAAAAGACAAAAGTGAAAAAGATGACTTTAAACTCAACATACAAAAAATCAAGATCATGGCATCTGGTCCCATCACTTCATGGCAAACAGAAGGGAGAAAACTGGAAGCAGTGACAGATTTTATTTTCTTGGGCACCAAAATCACTGCAGACAGTGTCTTCAGCCACAAAATTAAAAGACACCTAAAAAAAAAAAAAAACTAAATAAAAAAATAAAAGACACCTGCTCCTTGGAAGAAAAGCTATGAGAAACTTAAATACCATATTCAAAAGCAGAGACATCACTTTGCTGACAAAGGTGCAGATAGTCAAAGCTAGGGTTTTTCCATCATAAATGGATGTGAGAGTTGGGCCATAAAGAAGGCAGAGTGCTTAAAGCCAGTCATTTGGCCACCTGATGCAAAGAGCCAACTTTAAAAAGACCCTAGACTGAGGGGAAAAAAAGAAGGGATGAGATGAGATGGTTAGATAGTATCACCATCACTGACTCAATGGACTTGAGCAAAATCTGGGAGATAGTGGATGACAGAGGAGCCTGGTTGGCTACAGCCTAAGGGATTGCAGAGTCAGACACAACTTAGTGGCTGAAAACAACTCGGCAAATATTCTTAACTATGTATAGACACTTAGGTTTTGGAACACGACCTAAAATCAGGGAAAGTAAGGATGTCAGTGGGCTTCCCTGGTAAAGTAGGCAATGCAGGAGATGCACATTCGATCCCTGGAGAAGGAAATGGTACCCCACTCCAGTATTCTTGCCTGAGAAATACCATGGATGGAGGAGCAGGGCAGGCTACAGTCCATGGGGTCATAAAAAGTCAGATAGGACTTAGTGACTAAACAACAGCAAACAAGGATTATCAAGACATTGTCACTTTGTAGCTCCTTAATCTTGCAAAGTTTCTGTGTAACACAAACTTGATTGAGATAATAAATTCATTTCCTAGAAAAAAATCTAAAAGTTTTGATTCTTTACCATCCAGTTGTACATTAAGAGGTATTTCATTATTTCCACCAAAGACCCCCTCAAAAAACCCTCAGAAATAAGCAACCCAAAATTACATACTTTTCATAGAGTACCCACTTGTTTAACCTCAGTCTACCCTGCCAGTATGTGGGCAGTGCAGGAACTGCATATTCAGTCTAGTTCCTGGCCATCAATTAATAACTGTACCTATGACCTTGTACAGGTCAAGTTTAAGTCAGGACAGAAGCTTGAATGTTACATAAGTATAAAGTTGTTATTTAAGTTACAGGAAGTAGAATTCTAAATTTCTTAGAGTTTGCGAGTACTGGAAGCAGCCCTCATCTCTAGTATGTACTAGGGGGAAAAAGAGACAAAGTTACTGAAATTTAGAACCATAGAGGAAAGGACCTCATGAGCATGGGACCAGGTCTCTGGGGAGAGGGACTTAATGAACCTAGTTCATCAAGTTGGACAATTACAAACTGGATTTTCATGCAGATAGACAATGCACTTCCATTGGAGTGAGAAACCTTCAAGGCTAAAGCCCAGGCCTAAAGAGCCTCTTGATGAAAGTGAAAGAGGAGGGTGAAAAAACTGGCTTAAAACTCAACATTCAGAAAACTAAGATCATGGCATCCGGTCCCATCACTTCATGGCAGATGGGGAAGCAATGGAAACAGTGATAGACTTTATTTTCTTGGGCTCCAAAATCACTGCAGCTGGTGACTGCAGCCATGAAATTAAAAGATGCTTGCTCCTTGGAAGAAAAGCTATGACCAACCTAGACAGCATATTAAAAAGCAGAGACATTACTTTGCCGACAAAGGTCCATCTAGTCAAAGCTATGGTTTTTCCAGTAGTCATATATGGATGTGAGAGTTGGACCATAAAGAAAGCTGAGTGCCGAAGAATTGATGCTTTTTAACTGTGGTGTTGAAGAAGACTCTTTAGAATCCCTTGGACGGCAAGAAGATCACATCTGTCAATCCTAAAGGAAATCAGTCCTTAATATTCATTGGAAGGACTGATGCTGAAGCTGAAGCTCCAATACTTTGGCCACTTGATGTGAAGGACTGATTCATTTGAAAAACTCTGATGCTGGGCAAAATTGAAGGCAGGAGGAGCAGAGGATGACAGAGGATGAGATGGCTGGATGGCATCACCAACTCAATGGACATGAGTTTGAGCAAACTCCGGGAGGTGGTGATGGACAGGAAAACCTGGCATGCTTCAGTCCACGGGGTCGCAAAAGTTGGACACAATCATGCGACTGAACTGAACTGAAAGTCCATAGCACATACAAGCAGACAAGAAGCCTGTAGGAATCCCATAGAAAACAGGAAAACACATTTCCCTTCCTCCAACCTTCCAGTCACCCTCACACACCCTTCTTGATAGAGATTAACACAGATCCAGCTGGAGAAACAGAAAGATGGCTTCTTGGCCTGAGAATCACAAAGCACAGGGAAGGAAGATCAAGAGATAAGTTAATAACTGGTGGGAGAAGCATAATGACAGGCTGGGCTCCGTGTGGAATATATCAGCTTCTCACCAGCTCTCTGTTTTACACATGGCAGCGTATGTTTGTCTCTGCTACTTTCTCCATTCATCCCACTCTCTTCCCCCACTGTGTCCATCAGTCTATTCTCTATATCAATGTCTCCATTCCTTCCCTGCAAATATGGCCTAGAGGGGTGGGGTGGGGGGAGGGCAGGGAGGCTCAGGAGAGAGGTGATAAATGTATAATTAAGGCTGAATCGCCCTGTTGTATGGCAGAAACCAACACAACATTGTAAAGCAACTTTCCTCCAATTAAAGAATAAATTAAAAAAAAAAAAAGCACAGCATTAAGTGTTGCATGGTAGATGAGAGGAGACAGGTAGGTTGCCCTAATTTGGTTCCTGGCCCCTTCACTCAATAGCTATGTGATCTTTGGTTCCTTATACTTGATAAATTAATTTGCCCTAGGTTTAAAACAGGAACACTGTTAATATCTAGGAACTATTGTGAGAAGTGAATTAAAAAATGAGGTTAGCTGCTTATCATACAAGCACAGATGAGTATGTGACAAATGTTAGCTATTATAAATTTTGTTTGTATTATATAGCAAGATATATAATGGTATATTCCAAGTAAAAACTTCTAACTTACACTACAGATCAGTGGTTTTCAATGGTTTATGAGTCTTCAATACCTGGAAAGGCTTGTGTTTGTAGTAACATACCTGGAAATTGGGCTTCCATTGTGGCTCAGAGGTAAATAATCTGCTTGCAATGCAGGAGATACAGGAGATGCAGGTTCTTTCCGTGAGTTGGGAAGATCCCCTGGAGGAGGGCATGGCAACCCACTCCAGTATTCTTGCTGGAAAAATCCCATGGACAGAGGAGTCTAGCATATTACAGTCCATGAGGTCACAAAGGGTTGGGCACAAATGAAGTGATTGAGCATGCATGCACCTGGAAATTAATATTCACATTTCGAGAAGTAAGATTCTGAATGTGTATCTACCGTCATTCATTAATTTGTAAGCTTCCCATTATGTGCCATGTCCCCGTCATTGTAGAATTTACAGTTTAGCAGATGACAGAGATAGCTGAACAATTACAATAAAGTAGCATAAAGGCCAGGAGAGGGGAAGTATAGGGATATGACAGAGATGGGTAACGAAGCTCAATAAAGTCTCAGAGCATGTTCTATAAGGAAGAGAAACCTGAGGCCCGAGTATGTTAGCTAGGAAAGTCTGCAGGGAACATGGCACTCCACATACTTTATAAAGTTAAAAATAAAGAACTTACAAGCAAAAGGTTTTACACCAATGGAAAAGCGAGCATTTGGAACATAATGAGATCTTCAGATTGCACAGTGAAAATGTTTAATCCTGTATCTTGAAAGGTTTAAGACAATGCCATATATTTTATTCAGTCTTTCTAGAGAATTTAGTGCAGTGCTGAGTAGATAAAACTCAATATATATTTGCTAGAAAGTACAGGTCTATGGTTTTGTACTGTTATGGCTCAGGGTCTGCCTGGTGAGATTAGCATCCACCCTGATAGATCAGCAGGTAAATCTGCCTGCAATGCAGGAGACCCTGGTTCAGGGTTGGGAAGATCCACGGGAGAAGAGATAGGCTACCCACTCCAGTATTCTTAGGTTTCCCTGGTGGCTCAGCTGGTAAAGAATCTGCGTGCAATGCAGGAGACCTGGGTTTGATCCCTGTGTTGGGAAGATCCTGTGGAGAAGGGAAAGGCCCCAGTATTCTAGCCTGGAGAATTCCATAGACTGTATAGTCCATGGGGTTGCAAAGAGTTGGACACAACTGAGTGACTTTCATTTTTACTTTTCCATTGGGGCCTTGAATTATTAACTGAGTATCTTGACATACTAGAATAGAATTACAAACTGGGAAAGGAAGTGGATTGTATTCTGTTCATCCATTTAATAATAATCCAATTTATATCTCTATTATATATATGCTACATTATTCTTTCAGAATTCTGTTATATATGAAAAAGTGAACCTGTTAGTTGCTCAGTTGTGTCTGACTCTGCAACTGCATGGACTGTAGCCTGCCAGGCTCCTCCATCCACGGAATTCTCCAGGCAAGAATACTGGAATGTGTTGCCTTGCCCTTCTCCAGGAGATCTTCTTCCCTTCTCCAGGGATGAAACCCAGGTCTCTTGCATTGCGGGCAGATTCTTTATACCGTCTGAGCCATCTATGTATGGATAACTCTGTATTTCTACACACAACAGTGATACAGTGATGCATCCAAGGCTGTTGCATCACATTTTTTTCCTTCTTGGTCCCTGGTTTTGACTGTACATCCATTGTGTGACAGAGATTAAAGAACTATTGCTATGAACATCTTGGTGGGGTTATTGTTTCAATGTGAAATGACCCTAGACATCCTGACTTCTTTCTACAGTCGAAACAATACCTTGATTATAAAAGATAATTTTTTGTTTTTAGTTTTCATATATGATGCTATTTGTTGTACAATGTCATTAGCCAGAAAACCTAGATCTCTTAGTTCCCCTTGCAGATATGCCTTTAATGATCTCTGAGCTAATAAGTAATACCTTGTGCTAGACCATTATTTCTTTACAAAATACATGTGATGTTTATCATCAACTACCCCTAAGAATTCTACAAATGCTTAGTGAAACAATGATTTCAAAGCTGTCTAGGGTTCTCTGGGGGGAAAGTACCTTGCATGAAATTAGCATTAAATAGAAGAATGCATCCATATACAAATGATAAATAATGATAATCCTTACATTTTGTGTACTCAAACTTTATTTAGAGTCATCAGACTATTTTTATAATATTCTCTATCAATAGGGAAAGGATAATGATATATAAATGTCTCTATATATGTGTGTATGTGTTTTGAGGAGAAATTCATTCCAGGGAGAATAATTGGAAAACACAGAGATTCTTGATGCCTTAATTTCAGTAGAGAGTACACACATGCAGAATGACACTGATTATAGGATACACAGAATAACCATACATTGTTCAATAATCAAATGAGAAAAATAGAATCAGAAAGGGAAAGTTATTTTTAAGGTCACACAAATAGACGGCCAAGAGAACACACTTTTCTCCCCTTCCAGATTAAATCAATAAATAATAAGTGTGTGCCAAGCATCCTTTTTGAGAAATGTAGAAGTAAAGAACAGTTCCTCAAGAATATACAATTTAGTATGGTTTCCAGCTCTTCATACATTTATATGGTATTAAATGTATTGTGTTAAGCAATTTGAAGAAAGGCATGAACTGGGCAGGGTGGGGGGCCCTTGTGATAAAAATACATCACTTTGACACATCCAGAGTGATGTGTTTTATATATATATATGTAGTCCTGCAGATGATACCACTCTAATGGTAGTGAAGAGAAATTGAAGAGCCTCTTGATGAGGGTGAAAGAAGAGAGTGAAAAAGTTGACTTAAAACTCAACATTCAAAAAACTAAGATCATGGCATCTGGTTCCATCACTTCATGACAAATAGATAGGGAAAAAGTGAAAGAAGTGACAGATTTTATTTTCTTGGGCTCTAAAATCATTGTGGACAGTGATTGCAGCCATGAAATTAAAGGCCACTTATCCTTGGAAGAAAAGCTATGACAAACCTAGACAGTGTATTAAAAGCAGCAATATCACTTTGCAAAGTCTGTATAGTCAAAGCTATGGTGTTTCCGGTAGTTATGTACAGATGTGAGAGTTGGACCATAAAGAAGGCTGAGCAGCAAAGAACTAATGCTTTTGGACTGTGGTGCTAGAGAAGACTCTTGTAGAGTTCTTTGGACAGCAAGGAGATCAAGCCAGTCAATCCTAAAGGACATAAATTCAGCTTTATACGTATGATTAAGTTTTGCCTGGTCGTTCAGTGGTGAAAGAACCTGCCTGCAGTGCAGGACATGCAAGTCTGCAGGTTCAATCCCTCAGCTGGGAAGATCCCCTGGACAAGGAAATGGCACCCTACTCTAGTATTCTTGCCTGGAAAATCCCATGGACAGAGGAGCCTGGCGGGCTACAGTCCATGGGGTTGTAAAGAGTTGGACATGACATCAACTAAACCACCACCACACTTATGATTAAAATGAACATCATCAGAACTCTGTGCAATACACTTAAAGGTTATTAGTTTTCACGTATGGATATTCTCCTATGTCCGTTCTTTCAGATGAACTTTAGAATAATTTTCTTGAGTGCCAACACTCCTAAAAAAGGATAATATGCATCTGCTGTAATTAGCTACAATTATCATATTGCTACTATTTTGTTTTAACTACAGAATTCAAATCAAGGTTAATTCTAAGATATTTCATAGAAACTTGTAATTATAATTTATAATAATTTAAAAACTTCTATCATCTATAAAATTACTAGAACTATACAAATGCCTGCAATCAACTTGCCTCAGTTTTCTCATTTGTACTATAAAACAATAAAATAATTGAATAATTCTGAATCTAACTGGTGATCAAAATAAAATTGAGGTACTTCCTTGATGGTCCAGTGGTTAAGACTTCACCTTCAAATGAAGCGAGTGCAAGTTTGATCCCTGGTCAGCTGAGATCCCACATGCCTGTGGCCAAAAAACCAAAACATAAAACAGAAACAATATTGTAAAAAATTCAATAGAGGCTTTAAAAATGATTCATATCAAAATTAATCTTTAAAATAATAAAATTGAAATCTTTTAAATTTTCTTGTTTTTTATCTAATGTCCTTCTTCTGTTTCAGGACTCTATCCAGCACACCTTACATTTAATCATTATAGTTTCATAGGCTCCTCTCTTCTATAGTAGTTTCTTAGGTTATTTTTCCCCAGACCTTTATAGTTTGAGAAATGCCAAGTATTTTGTAGAATGTCCCTCTGTTGGAGGTTACTTCATGATGATTACTAATGTGTTATTCCTGATTAAACTGGGGTTGTAAGCTTTGAAAATAAGACTGAAGAATTTCTAGAATATACATTTCTGTATTTATTTATAATTTTGTGGATCGTATATGAGAATTTTTTAAAACCTTTTCAGGATTCATTCACTGCTTAAGTTGTCTCTTCTGCCAGGTTCTATTTGCTCTGTTTAGTAACAATTAGACACCAGTTAAGGATTAAGATCTGAGAATCTATTTTCCTAAGTTTTTTGAAAAATCTGAGCTATATTATTTATTTCTTTTGATTGTCCCTCCTTTCTTTTCTTCTGAAACTCCAGTTACATGTAAAATTGCGTTAATATATTCCCCTGTACTCTTAATGTTGCTATGCATGTTATATGTGTCTGTCTGTCTCTCCTCCATCCTGAATTTCTCAGAACAATCTTTAGATTTACTAATTTCTCTCCACAAATGTGTAGAATGTATTCCTCACAAAGAACTTTCAAGATTTCTTTTCCTTTTTCATGTTCAAACTTTTCTTGAGATGTTTTTGCCTTATAAATTTGAAATGAATTTATAATTTTGATTTTAAAAGCTTTGTCAAGTAATTCCATAAAATTAATATCATAATATAATGTAATTAATATAATTTACAACGAATCCATGCTTGGAGCACTGAGGTTTTTGTTTGTTTGCTTTTCTTAACTTTAGAGTTCTTCCTGTGACTTTAGTATACATTTTATCTTGACTGGAGAAGGACAGTTTTTTCCCCTGGTCTGGCCTTTCTTATCTAAGTTTTCAGGTGCCTGTGATTGCCTTCACCTGAACCACCAATCCAGAACCAAGTTTGATAACAGCATTTTAAGGTTCTTGCTCTGGGGAGATATTGGGGGTACAAACTTTATGCAACTAGAGTTAGTGAGCAGCTTGATTTGATTCCTAGTTTGGAGTCCACACCCGCTTTAGCTATCGTTTTCTATCTAGCCAGGTTTTCAGCCTTTCATTCAGATTCCATTCATTCATTCCATCCATTCAGATTTCATTCAGTACTATATTAGTTATCTATTGCTGGATCACACATGACCACAAACTCAGCAGACTGAAACAAGACACTTATTATCCAACAGTCGTGGGTCAGGAATGTGAGTACCGGTTACCTAGGGCTTTATGACCAGGGATTCTCAAGGCTATACACCAGGTGCCTTGGTCAGGTGGCCTTCTGGCTGGGGAAGAAGACTTTAAAGTGCATTCAAAAGCAACTATACTCCAACTAAAATAATATAAAATAAATAAACAGGTACAATCAGTTTCTTTAGACTGCATTAAAAAAAGGTGGGGGCATTAGGTTGTTTGCACAGTTCATTCCCCGCAGCCATATGACTGAGGACCCTGGCTCCTTGCTGGCTGTTGGTTGGAAGTTCTTGAAGGGCCGCGAAGTTGCCCTCAGCTGTTTGCCACAAGGATTTCCTCCACGTGGCCGGTTATTTCATCAAGCTTGCAGGGAGGGTCTCTCCTCTCAAGAAGGACCTTCTACTTCTTTTAAGAGTTTTCTCCTGATACCCTTAAAGTCATACACACAGAGAATAATCTCCCTTTTGATTAATTCAACATCACCAGATTTGGGACCTTAACTACATTTTAAAAATCCCTTTACATTCGCCACTTATGGGCTTGCCTTGTGGCTCAGATGGTAAAGAATCTGCCTGGAATGCAGGAGACCTGGGTTCTATCCCTGGGTTGGGAAGATCCCCTGGAGAAGGGAAAGGCTACCCACTCCAGTATTCTGGCCTGGAGAATTCCATGGACTGTATAGTCCATGGGGTTGCAAAGAGTTGGACACAACTGAGCAACTTTCACTTTCTTTGCCATAGTACAGTGACCAGAAGCAAGTCAAGGTCCCAACCATACACAAAGGGAAAGAATTACAGACAGCATGATGTCAGGAGGTGAGAATCATGGGTCACCCTGGAGTGTATTTACTACAAGCACCTTCAGCTCCCAAAGTACCATCGATGTCCAGTCCCAGAAAACACAACTCTTGGCCCCAGCTTGGCTCTCTGCTTGGCATTTCTGTTCTTCCCCTAGCTCAGGAAGATGTTCACCTTGTTCCTTACTTCCTCTATGTCTATCAACTATTTTATCCCTTTATATTCTATCAGGTGGAAGTTTTTGTTTGTAACAGAGAGGTTTTGCAAAAGCATAAACATACAAAGCCAACTTACCCCATCAAAAATGTCTACATTATCAGGGCTAGGACAGGTTTTTGAAACCTTGGTGTGTTTTAATGGTAAGGAAATATTTAGCTAAATGACTTGGGGAAGATGGTTTGATGGAGAGGATTATTTTTAGTGTGAAAGGATAGGGAATTGGTCAATACAACTGGGGGCATTTAAAACTTTGCCATCACATTTTAAAAACAATTTTAAAAGTAGTCTATATCTGCTTTACAGCAACAACCTCAATTTCTAATTATACTCTGGAAAGACCCACACAATGTTGATATCTTCACACTATAGAAACAGCACTGTCAGTGACTAGGTTTTTTCTACCTGGCTTTGTATGGGATACTTCATCAGACAATTTATTACACTACAGTTCTTTATGGCACAAAAGTAAGGGAGGCAATGAATGAAAAATAAGGCAAAAAAAGAGATACTCAGAACCATAAAATAAAATACATACTATAATGTAATGATCTGAACACTAGAGGAAAAGTCCTTAGTGCTTCTTGTTTTTCATTGATACAGAAACTGTCTTTCTTTGCAGACCTTGGGAGAGTTAGACTTAGGGCTGACACTTACGAACAAAAATATACTTAATAGCTTCACCTGGAAGCTTCACCTGACCTGAGAAAGTGACAATTTAAACACCATGATTTGAAGATAACCATATGAAATAAGGGTCACAAAATATTGCTTATATCAATCTGCCAGGGCAAGTCCCTTATTTCTTTTCTGAAAATAATTGGTTCTTTATGTTAAAAGGCAGAGGATATAATCCTAAAAAATGTTGATTCTGGGGATCTTTAACTCTCTCAATAAGTGCACGTTGACTAGGCAAGTAAATTAATGTTTACTTTGGGAAGCTCACAGACCATGGTACCAGGGAGATATATTTTAGACATGTTCAGAATGGCTGTAAAAACTAATGCCTGCAAGATGAATGGGGAAGGAAGCTGCTGCGGCACGGGCTTAGCTTTGCTGTCATGCAGTACCACCCGATTCTCTCTCTTAAATCTTGGTTGGTGTAACTGACAGAGACTCACTACAGGGCTCCATCGGAATACAGAATAGCAAACTTCCCAGTTCTGAATGTCTCCATACATTTTCCACAACCAACTTTGAACAGAGTTTATCACGAAGTGTTAGAAATTATTTTAAAAGATTTTAACTGACTGGTATAGATTAGAGGGGGCTTCCCTGGTGGTTCAGTAGTAAAGAACCAACCTGCTGATGCAGGAGATGTGGGTTCTACCCCTGGGTTGGGAAGATCCCCTGGAGAAGGGAAAGGCTACCCACTCCAGTATTCTTGCTTGGGGAGTCCTATGCACAGCATTCATGGGCTCGCAAAAGAGTCAGATACAACTGAACGACTAAAGCAACAATAAACATAGATGAGAAAGCAAAGTTTTAGAAGGCATTTTCTAATCATGAAAATAAATATTGCTTTAGAAAGACATAGAATAAACAATAAATAAATAAGGACATACAGAATAAGTTACATGATGTCTATCATGTAACCAAAATTACTAAAAGTATAAGCTTTTTTTTTGACTTGCCCTATATATCAGATATTCCTTTAGACAATGTAAAGATAGATTTTTTTATGAGAATAGAAGTTCCCCATGACTTCCACAGTTCTAGAAATCTCTGTTCCTCCAATCATTCTTTGTTACAATTTGACCCTCAGATTAGCATTTTTTAAAGAAGCCTATAATGCATAATAAAACAGAATTAAGATGAAAATTGCATGTATTAAGCTTATAAAAATGAAAAAAATGTACATATTTTAAATGTGAGATATGACACTAAGTAGACTGTATAGTTAAACCTGAAAGCAGGAAGCAGATGTTTGCAAGAAAATAAGAGATGACGAGAAAGGAAAGAGCCAAAGGAGAAGGTGAGGATGTGATGGTGTGCCTGTTTTTATCATATGGACTCTGCATGATCTTCATTCTGTTTGCCCTCAGGTTTAGCGTTTTTACAGCAAGTCGAGTCCAAAGGAAATAGGAATTAAACAAAATAATGGCCACAATTTCAAAGTAGATACACAGAAAATTAACTCTCTCTCACTAGGTATGTTTGTAGTGTGATTGCCTATTAGCAGCTGTTTTGGGGTAAAACAGAAGATGCAGCAAGACAGACTGTGTTTACCTGTTTTTTGAATTCTGAGATTTCCCCAAATGGCCAGGCTGCCTTTATGTACCTCAACATTTTCTCCGACCAAGTCTTAAAACCACACTATGAGATCGTCTGAGTAGGCATAGCGACTCAGGGCATGGTCTTTGACTCAGAATTCAGTTCCCAGTTTTGTCAATTTCCCTCTGTGAGCTTGCATGTTTGACTCCCCAATGTTCTGCTACTCTACCTTCCACAGGGAAAATGATAGTATCTACCTCCAGGGTTTTTATGAGGATTACATGAGATCACTCTTGTTAACTTCGCATTGTGCCTGAAATTACACTTTAGAAACTCAAGTAGAAACCATAATAATCATTATTATTAACAATATTATGGAGTGCAGGATCAAATTAAGCCTAAAGAGTTTTTATGTACCTTCAGACTCTCTGAGTTCCTCAGAGCTCTAAAATACATAGTCACATTTCTCAGGAACTCAGCAGAACTTAAGCATCTAATTTGCGAAGTCAGTGATGTTTTCACTCATATGATACCCCACTGTGATATATTCAGATATTTGGGACAATTAGCAAGGGAGAGTTGGAATGTACAGCCATCATATTTCTCCCCATGATTAAACTTAAATTTTATAGTCTATATCATATGGCCTACATTACAAGGACAAATGATATAAAACTGTACCATTCATAACTGATTAAAATTCCATAGTTTGTGGTTAACAATCACCAGGCTAAGCTAGCATCCCTCATAAGTTATCTTTTTTTAATCTCCCAATAAAATCATATGGACCCAAATGGTTGAAGAATCATGAAAAAAAAATAACATTAAAAAAAATTAACAACTGAGTATACTGATACACTTGGTCTACTGAAATAATGACGGAATTTTAATATTAAAAAAATTAACATAAAAAAAATGAACAACTGAGTATACTAATACACTTGGTCTACTGAAATAATGAGGGAGTTTTAATATAATTTAAAAATTAACATTAAAAAAATATGAACAACTGAGTATACTAATACACTTGGTCTACTGAAATAATGAGGGAGTTTTAATATCATACTTCAGGGCGGCTGGAACTTATTTACTACAGATGTGTTATTCAACATTCTATAAACTAAAGCTAATGGGCGGAATTTCATGTGAATCTGGATGGGAACTTGGAAAATGGATTAAATATGAGAAATATGCATTCATCCTTCAAGAGAAGTAGCGAATGCTTTCATCATTTACTTTATCCAGACATTCAGTCAATAATATTAAGTGTTAAATGCTGGTAGATCCTTAAAAAGGAGAGAAAGAGACTCATTGATTTTTTTGAATAATTTCAAGCTCCAAAAATGCAATTCAAGTATTTGTACAATGACTGACTTAATGTATTTTAGGTTATGGGATGTCCTTTGTGTACAGAGAAACTCAATAATATTATATAAAATTATTATATTATTATATAAAAATTGTGGTAGGCAACAGAGAAAACAAAGAAACACAAACATGGAGATATATATATATATATTCCCACATACTAGAGCAACACATTTTCTTTCCAAAAGTCTGACAAAAATGTTACTTGACAGTCAGTTTACATGACTTAATCAAGCAAAGGATTGTGACACAAATTTTTAAATTTTTTTCATAAAATAAAATTGAGTATTTTTGTTTAATTTCTAGTAATCTTTTTTTGACCAAGAATTTACAAATGCATTATCCAAAAAGTAGCTTGCAACTGCTTGAACAATTTCTTAAAGTTTGACAGTTGAAAGAGTGGAATAAATTTTAAAGTGAATGCTTAAATTCTCTTATGTCGGATTGTTGTCCGTGTTTACATTTTAGGTTTCTCTAATGAAATTAAATAGAAAATGATTATAGAGGTCAGTGATCTCCTTTGGTCAGGTACAAAGGCTGAAAAAATACCCCTGTGTTTTCACAATATTCCAAATTTCTAATCTGCAAAGAAGGTAAACACATTTTTTTTGAAACCCACGTTTAGAAGTCTATCAGTGAACATTCTTTAACATATGGAGTTTGGACCCTGGTACTTAAACATAGAAACATAAATAAAATGCTAATAGCAGTGTATGTTAGTCTTTTTTTTTTCTTTCCTCCTTTTAATGTTAAATAATACTATACACAATAAAATATAATTCCGTTTTCTTTTCTAAGGGCACAAAGTCCTTTCTGAAATTCGGTTTGGAGCAAGCAAAGAACGGCTTGACTTGGCATTTTTTAAAATTCCCGTGTTTGGCGTTTAAACGTAAAACGTTTATGTGCAGGGGCGGCATCTTGGCTTCTGCAACTGACACCCTACATGATTTTTAGCTTTTCTGAAAGCTCTGTCGTATATATACACATTGAATACATAGCCAATCTCGCTCAGAGGAAAGGCGAACAGCTATTAGATTTTCCAGGTTCCCAGGAGGACAGCACTCTAAGATCAGACTCTTAAAGGTCCTTGGCCTCTGACTGAGGAAGAGGGGAGGGTATATACCCAGCAGGCCTGGGTATGCAAGGCTGCTTCCTGGTTTTCTGGCCTGGACGCCAACTTGGCAAAGATCTGCTGCTGGCAAACACCGATCAGTCAGGATAAAGTCGCCACAGACTCAACCAAGCAAAGCATAAATGGCTCTTTTCAGCACGAGTCTTCGAGGAGGGATGTTCCTAAGCGCAGCAACCCAATTCTCTTTCTCCAAGGTTCCCAAACTCGCCTTTTCTAAACCATTTCTGACTTACAAGAAAGGTGGCTGATCACCTAAGCAACCCCCACGCCCTTTCCTTCACTAATCTCCTTCACCTCCTAGCAAAAGTTCAACTTTTTAGTGGGTTCGGGAGTTCGGGAAGGAGGCAGACTAGCAGGCTGGGCAGGCGCGCTCCCACCACACCACGCAGATTGGAGCGGCGCTGGTGTGACGGAAAAGGCGGGCACGGGGACCCGTCGGGAGGTGGCCGCGAGGGCATAGGGCACGCCTCGCGGGGGCCGGGGGCGGGGCCACGTGCCGGTCCCAGGGTTCGCAGCTCCGGCGCCCGACGGCTCGCGCGCCCCAGCCCGCCCGCGAGCATCCCGGTCCCAGGACTCCGCGCTTCGCCCAGCCCGCGAGCGCGCGGCACGAAGGCGCGTCGGCATCCATGCCCCGGCCGCGGGAGCAGGAGGCGCTCGCAGCCCCAGGCGTGTAACGCGAGGCTGAGCGCGTGGCGGCCCGCGTCGTGCCCTGCGGAGCCAGGCGCGGGAGGTGAGGGGCGCACTCCGGCGCAGCTCGCAGCGCGCGGGGCGGGGCGCGGCTGCTGGGGGGGCCCGGCCGCCTGCGGGGAGCCGCGGAGGAGCAGGCGCGCTGCGGGCCCGAGGGAGGGCACGGTTAAAGCTTTGCCATCAATTCCGAGTCCAGAAAGTCCGTCCTAAGCTGACGCGCTAACTCTGCAGCCTCCCTCACGACCCCTAGCCACCGAAGGCGGCGACACCTGATCCGGTACACAAACACGGGTCCCTTCTGTCCCCGGATACAATTACGCGGCGGAGACACACTCAAGCTCACGCGCAGCAGCCAAGAGCCGAGGTAAGCGGACGGACCACGCGGTCGCAGCGGGCGGAAGGGGGGCGGGTTGGCAAGAGGAGAGGGGCGTTGTTGGATCCCGGAGGTGAGTGCTGGGCGGCTGGCTGCTCTCCCGGGCTGGGGGTTAGGGATCCGAAAGTGCAGTTGCGGTTGGGCTGAGGGAGTTAAGGGTTGGGGGTGGGTGGGAAGGAAGACCGCGAGCTGGGGCGGAGGGGTGTGAAGGGGAGCTTTCCAAGCTGCCTCAGCCGCGCCTGTGCGCCCTTCCCTCCCATATGGCCCTCGATTGAGGGTCCTCTCGCGTTCGCGCCTGCGGGCTGAGAGGGCATAACCCGGCGCGGATCTGGCCAAGGACTTTGCACTTGACCCTGGAGGGATGGGCACCGCCGAACCCCAAGGCCACAGCCCGCTGCCAGCCAGGGATGGGGGCCCGGGAGGTGCTTCTTCAGAAACTCTCCAACTCTCCTCTACTTCGTCCTCTCCTTGAGGGGGAGCTAGACCTGGGCGCGCTGGGGGCAGGGCGTGGCTGGGGGCTGCACGCGCTCCGACGCGGGGACCTCTCAGCGTCCGCTGGCCTGTGCGACCCTGGGGAATGGACAGTAGTGGCCGGGTCTCCGCGCGGATGCGGGGACCATATGGCGTGCCCTTGCTCCAGGGAGGCGTGTGCGGGTGAGAGAGGAGTCGAGAGAAAGGACGCGCTGCAGGAAGTAGGGCGCCTTCCATGGACCGGAGGAGCGGCCAGGGGGCCTGGGATATGCGGTTGGGAGTTGTACCGGGCAAACCGCATAGGGGGGCGCAAGATTAGGTCGTGCGACCCGGCAGAAGGACGGTCACGGGTGGCGAGGGGTTTATTCAGTCTGTTTGTGTAAATTCACTGGTTTAATTGAGGGTTTATGAAGTTGAGTCCCGGAACGTGCCTCTCTGCAGCACTTCCTGAAGAAAGGACCACCTCTGTACCTGTATGCTGGTTCCCATCACCTGAAAGCAACTCTGGGGGCGAGGAGGGAAGAAAGTGAGAGAACTTGTGAAAGTCTGCAGACTAACTCAGTAGGCTGGGCTGTGTTAACTAGTCATCCTCTGGGGGAAGAGGGAGTATCACAAGAGTGAGGAGTGGGTAGCATTTTCATTTTCAGCTAGGCATGACCCAAGAGTCACCTCTGTTATGAATCAGTGTTAGTGATAGAGGCAGCCTTTTATTTCAGGTGGATTCTATCCAGAAAAGGTAGAAAAAACGCTACCCTGAACCTTCCGTTTCCCTCAGGCTGTCATCTTGTATAATGAGTTTTTCAAGATTAATGACATGAAGATGTGGTAGTCTGGCTAGATGCCAAGTGTGCTGTTGTTTCTATATCTGATAATTTCGTGTTCAAAGAAAAACGTCTCCACTTAGAATTGGTGTAATTGGTGTGCTTTATTTCCACTTATTCCCAGAAAAAAAAAATGCCACTTGAAGAAAGGAGGGAAAGTGCTTTTAAATGGTATTTTAATAGTGTTAGAAGTAATCACTTTTATTCCCTGGAGATTTTTAAATTAATTGTAGAGTCACGCACATCAATGTTGTATAGTGAGGGAATCCGCACTTTGCATTCATTGGATCAGATCATAAATCAGTCTATGTTTTTTTCTGTCTCAGAGAAACAGTGGATTAGTTTTCTTCTATAGAAACATATCTCCAGCCAGTTTGAGGTTTGCTTTTGGAATGTGTCTGTTCAACTATTGTAGATAATTCCAGAAAAAAACACTGGAGTATTATTTGTTTTGCCTGCCACACACAAGGTAAAATTGTGTTTTGTGATTTACTGCTCTAGGAGTGTTTAAAAACTACAGTTGAAGCATAGTGCTCTGACATTTAGTAATAGCTTGATAGTATATTAGTAGCTTGGGTGTAATTGAGTAAAAACCGTACTTGTGACTTTCTCTTGATGATACTACTATAGATAATACTACTATAGAGATCAAACTCTTATATCTAAAGTTTCCAGAGCTTTATGGTTATGGTGTTAATGCCTGGTGCACATATTAGAAAGTAAAGCAATGCAGTAAATAAAAATACTTCTAACAGAATTTGTCTTTTGTAAAGCCTTTTTTTGTGTGTTAAGAGTTTGATAGTTCACATTTGACTTAAATTACTTAAAACATTTCATGGTATCTTATAAATAACCATCAACTTTATTACTATGTCAATATTGATGGCAAAGGAGCAAAATAACTGCACTCTCAATTCTTAGACTCCTTTTCAAGGTCTTTATGTACCTGTTTATCAGATAATATTGACTTGATGCTGTTTAATTCACAGTAAGTTGTACACCGAGAGTAAGACACTTTGGATTGTTTTTGCAATATGTAATGAAACCTCATTTATTTGACACCATCTGAATTTTTGCTTATTTACATAAGCACATTTACTAACTAGCTGACCCCTCACACAATTCATTACTGAAACTTTAAAACTTTAGCTATTAAAATAAGCAGTGTCTAAATGTTCCCCTCTTAGTTGGTCCCCAGGATGTAAGCTAAATTTTTTGTTGAATTGTCTTTATGAACATGAATTCATAAAGAATTGAATAGTGCTATTCCTCGAGGTGTATAGAGCTGTTTTTGTTTATGGTAAATGATTTCAGCCTGCCCAGTTGAAATACTAGAATGGAGACATAAGTACTATTCTTTTTCTCTCTCTCTCTCTTTTTTTTTTTTTTTTTGTGGTTTTTCTGGGTCTTCTTTCTGTTATCAGCTATCACTTTCTCCTGCTGTCAGACTATAAGCGGGCCCTGCTGCTGTATTATCTGTTGTCTTTTTTTTTTTTTCCTCCTGAAATGATGTGGGCTATTGCTCTAGTATAAAGCCTGTATAATTTGTGACAGATAGATGCTGTTCTCATCCTCTGTTTCTGGGCTATATATCAAGCTCAGTTGCTAAGGTTCCTAGATAGGTAGCTTCTATATAAGTGGATTTAAAGTGTTTTTTTAATAGAAAATTTGTGTATGAGATCTTTACATGGGTGTCTTAATTTCAGACATTCAGTCTTCTGGAAGATCTTTGCTTTTCTGAGAAATCAAAGTAACCCTTTAATAAAAGAGTTTACTTTTCTTATGGTAGCCCCAGGTTATCTTTGTGTAAGGATACTTATATGATGATACTTTGCATCCTGTTTCCTGCCACTGACATTGACTAGCTGTTCACAATGTTGACAATATTTCTCTTCTCTGAAAGTCAGGAGTAAAAAGTGTGATTTGATAATCCTGGTTCCCATACTTGAAGCTGGGTGAATCATTTCAATATTGTTTTGCATACCCATGTACAAAGGGGCTGCATAATCAAATGAATTTGAATAAAGTTGTTTTAGTTAGTCTTGAAAACAGTGGTAATCATATCTTCCTAATCTAAAGCATTTTACAAACATCCTTCTATTTTTCAATGAACACTTATTACTTTCAGTAAATGCTTATTAAATACACACTATGCGTTGGGCACTGTGGTCTTGTCCACTGGGGATGTGCAGACATAAAGCCCATGGGAGGACTCTGGGTTTAAGAGAATTAGACAGAAAACAAGTTAGTTTCAATATAGTTTTAATATAGTGCTCTATGTTCTGAGAGTGCTCTGATAGAGGTACCCAAAGCACCCTGCATAGGCATTTGGACGTGGCTAGTTCTCCATGGGGACAGAACACTAGAGAGGCTTCATAGTGAAGGTGACAGCAGAGGTTAACCAGATAAGGTAGTCAGAAGGTAACCAGTTAAGGGCAAGATCGTGGAAGACTGTCATCCTAAGATGCATAGACCATTTTCTCCTCAGTGTTGTTTTAAACTAAAGAATGATGAGAAGACAGCTCTCACAGCTGTCTAGCAGGATTGATCTGAGGTGGGAGACAGGAATAACAAGTCAGAAGGTATTGAGGTGATCTTGTTAAGAGAAGCTGTGGACCTTACACCAGTATGGTGGCAGTGAGAAGGGCGTGGTCACACAGTATAATCTCTTGGATTAGATGACTGGTTAGATGGCGGGTGGTATGGGAGGACAGGATAGGGACTAAAGGAGAAGCAGGTTCGAGGACCAAGGATGGTAGAGTTCAGTTTTGGAAATGTAGAATAAGAAGTGCTTATAGAAAATCCAGCTGGAAATGAGTGTCCAGTGGATCATTGCACAGAAGTTCGGAGCTGAGAGGTCTGGGCTACATTTGTTGTTGTTCAGTCACTCAGCCATGTCTGACTCTTTGTGACCCCATGGACTGCAGCACACCAGGCTTCCCTGTCCTTCACCATCTCCTGGAGCTTGCTCAAACTCATGTCCATTGTGTCAGTGATGCCATCCAACCATGTCATCCTCTGTTGTCCCCTTCTCTTACAGCCTTCAATCTTTCCCAGCATTAGGGTGTTTTCTAATTAGTCAGCTCTTCATATCAGGTGGTCAAAGTATTGGAACTTCACCTTCAGCATAAGTCCTTCTAGTGAATATTCAGGATTGATTTCCTTTAGAATTGACTGGTTTGATCTTGCAAGGGACTCTCAAAGAGTCTTCTGGCTGGATAGGTAGGTATGTAAATGGGTGGATGAATGGGTGGACTACTTTAGCCATTTTCAACATACAGGTTGTTGCCAAAACAAAGGAAGTCAGTGTATCTTCTAGGGCAGGATCAGAGAGTAAGAGGGAATTAGAGGCCTGGGGAGATCCTAAAATCTAAGAATTGGTAAAGATACAGGGAGTAGTAAAGAAAGAGAAGGTAAAATGCAAGTTGGGAGGAAGATTAAGGGAAAGTTGTTTTTAGCAACTGAAGGAAGGAAGAATTTCAAGATATGAGAAGCTGAGTACTAAGATAGGGGGATATTAGACAGTCCTGGTTCTGCCCCTGACTATCTCTGTGACCTTGAATTCAGAGCTTAGTTCCCTTTCCTCATTTACATAATGAAGATCAAAGTGTGACTTCCCAGGGCTACTGTGAGGATCAAATGAGGTAAATCAAGCTCAGTGACTGGAAAGTTACTGATTTGTGTTCAATAAGTGCTAGCTGATTTTATGGAAAGCTCAGTCATGTCGGACTCTTTGCGATCCCGTGGACTGTGGCCCCCCAGGTTCCTTTGTCCATGAAATTTTCCAGGCAAGAATACTGGAGTGGGCTGCAGGAAGATTCTCTAGGGACTCTTCCTGACCCAGGAATCGAACCCAGGTCTCCGGCATTGCAGGCCAGTTGTTTACCATCTGAGCCACCAGGTAAGCCCTTTATGGAAGCAGAACTTGGACTTGGTGGTTGAGCGGTCTGTAGATACTATTGCTTTTAGCAGTACTCCTTTTCAAGGTTTAGGGAGGTTGATTAAAAGATCTAATATAGATCTGGTGGCTCAGATGGTAAAGAATCTGCCTGCAATGCCGGAACCCAGGGTTCAGTCCCTGGGTTGGGAGATCCGCTGGAGAAGGGCGTGGCAACCCACTCCAGCATTCCTGCCTGGAGAATCCCATGGACAGAGGAGTCTGGGGGCTACCACCTGGCTGAGTGAATACTCTTTCACTTTATGATGGAAACGTGATTATATTTATAACCTTTGGGGAAGCAGCCAGTACAATAGGGGCAATGGAAAATTTTGAAGGGAGAAGAAAGAACTTGGGAACCTGTTCCTGAAGGGGTGTGGGTGGGGTTGGGTCTGGAGCTCTGGAGAGAAGTCAGCGTCCTCAGGGAAGGTCATGCTCCCACCAGCCTGCAGGGTCCATAGCAACTTTGCTGCTTTTTAAAAGCATCTGGTAATCAAATCATAAACATTTTTAACATTCTCTTTAAAGTTTCTTGATATTTAAGTGAATTTAAGTGAGTTCTAATTTCTCAGGTAATCCAGTAAGGTCAACGATTATTCATTTTAAAAGACTCTGAAAACAAAAACAAACAAAAAAGATAGGTGGAATTAAAGCAAGAAAATATAATTTAATGTCTGATTCAGAAGGCGCTTCCATGTCAAATGGTGTCTTAAAAATCAACATTGTGGAAAGCAGGTATTAACCTGTGTAGTAGAGGAAGGACTGATTTGTAGATTTCTTAAAAAATTGAGTTGACCATAGTAATATTTTAAAATAGCTACTTTTTTCCTTAGGATTTTTTCTATTGGGATGAAGTAGTGCTCTATATTAGAAACATCTGCAGTTAGATTTCTATTTTAATATGTATATGGGTTTCTTTACCATGTATTTAGTGGGTATTTTGAAAAAAAATTTACATATATGAACTGGTTTGGGAACCAATCAACAATAATGTAGTGCATACTGTTTACTAAGTGATTGTTAGGCATATTGGTGATTAATTAATTATCTGTTTTTCTTTTTTAGTTCAAATTGTCTGTTTCAAAACACACTTATCAATATTTACTCCTTATCATTTGTTTATATAACATGTAGAATAGTACATTGTTTTTGGGACACCCAATAAATGGTTTCTGAGTAAAATGAAATTAAATGTTCAGTATTTTTAAGATGAACTGAAGTCTATTATGTATGTAGTTTTTAACCTGTGATGACCTTCTTCCCTGGAATTCTTTACCTACATTTTTGTTATTGGGACCTCTGTGTCTTGGAGTTCAGTTTTGGTCTGTTGTGCTAACTCCATCACAGTGTATGGTCCTGCTCTTGCAAACCATAGTGACCTACGCAGGTGATTTTCAAAGACTTCTGAAAGTTCTGTATTGTACATTCACAAACTCAACTTTGAACTCTATACTGTCCTGTTCAGGACTCCCTTACAGAGATGACAGATGCCACATTGAAATTGACTTAGACATGAGGTCAGCATTTAGGGGTGCAGAGCGCAAATGAAAATGGAACTTTTGGGTTTGTGAATGGCAGGGTGTATAGGACAGCCGGGTCAGTTCTCAGTCTCTGGCTATAAGTAGTAGAACATTTGGATTAGGTAGAAAGAATATGTGGTTAGGAACATTTCAGAGATACTGTGTATTTTGGTAATAACTCTCTTCTGTTTGTCTGAGTTTTTAATAATGGAGACAATCACTGTATTGAAGGTGTAACTTCCCTTGACTTGATTAAGATAACAGAAATGCACCTAGAGGTATTCCCTTTCACTAAATAAATTTATATTGTAACTGCTTTGGTAAATGTTTGCCTGATTTGAGAATATTATGAATACAAATGTGTGTAAAATCACTTCACACTTTTCAGTTAGGTTTTAAAGAAATTTAATGCTTGAAACGTTTTCAAGACACCAAGTTATACTTTTTTAGCTGTATATTGGCCATAACTTGCTTTAATAATAACCATGGGGCTGATTTTACTCCATGTGAGATGTTTTAGCTTAAACAAAATGTTCTCATGGATTAAGAAAAATTTTAAGCAATGGAATCAAGTGTGCAGATATGCCTTGTTTTTTATAATATGTTCCTGAAAAGTTATATAAAATTTAGTTTTTATAAATTGAATCATATTTATAGAATTTAAAAATTTCAAAACACTTGAAAGTAAGGCATGTATATGGAATTTAGAAAGATGGTAACGAAAGTAAGGCAGAATTTAAACTCTTAAAATTCAGGTGATGGGTATACAGATTTTTTTATATTAATCTTTATACCTTTTCATGTTTGAAATAGTTGACAGTCCAAAAAAAATGGACAATTATTTTAAAGCGTATCATATTTAAAATGTACCCATTTAAAACGATCTCAGATTCCCTGATGGTTCAGTGGTAAAGAATCTGCCTGCCAATGAGGGAGATGTAGGATTTATGGGTTCGATCCCTGCGTCGGGAAGATCCTCTGGAACAGGAAATACAATCCACTCCAGTATTCTTGCCATGAAAACTCCATGGAGAGAGAAACCTGGCAGGTTACAGTCTGTGAGGTCGAAAAGAGTCGGACACAACTGGGCAACTAACGCACACACACCCCAAGCAATTTCAAAGTACATCTCTCTAAAAAAATCTCATTCTGATTAATCTGCTCTGCAAACTCAGACTTTCCTAATGGACTTAAGCGAACACACACAGTAGCAACAAACCGCGAGGACACCTCTGTACCACACTGTAAATAATATGGTCGTATCGGCCAACTTAAACTTTTAAGATGAAGGCTTGATCTGATTCTCAGTCATAACCACATTGTAATATCCCTTGTTCAGAAGAGAATGCATAACAGGATTTTTTTCTTTTTAACTAGCAGTAGAGTGAGCCCTTCAGTGATGTTGCCTTCCCGCTTTGAGAGAGCTGCCCCTAGACTGGGCGGGTGGCACAGACCCTTAGCCGTGGCTTCTCCTCCTGAAGGCCATGTGCTTTACATAGCCTTTGCATTTGTGCTGCTGAACCTGTGGTTCATTTGTGCTGTCGTCCAATTGGGAGAGCTGGACTTAGAGGAAAACTAGTCAGACAGGTTTGCCTGTCTGTTTAGAAAGGGGCGGGGGGAGCCGGGGGTGGCAGCGAAATTTGTGCATAAAGTCAAGGGTGAAGCTATTTTAAGGAATATTAATGCTAATCACTGACTGTTTTTTCCTGGTTTTGAAAATACTTCAGTGGCATTTGTGAGACTATATTAATACCTTAATGGAGCTAAAGTGATCAGAAGAGAAACGGGAAGGAGAAGTAGATAAGAAATAGGGAATTAGGGCAAGATGGAGAGTGGGACAGAAGACTATGTTGGAGGGGAAGGGAAAAAAAAGCAGAAGAGAATGAGTGCTTCATTGGCCTCTGTGGGCTTTGTGTGAACCTGGAGCATCGTAGCAGGAAACCATAGTATTGATCTGAGCATGAGTTTAATTAAAATCGATGCCTGTGATCCTTCACATTCAGAAGAAGGAACACCAGTGGCTCAGGGCTGAGGCTTACTAGCAACAGTGGTGGGCAGATGCAGCTACCATCTCGGACACTACCTTTTGTTGGAAATACTCACTTCCTTTGAGCAGTAGTAAAATCTTACGTTCATACCGCTTTTTTGTACCTTGCAAATTGCTTACTAGTACATTCTATCATTTTTTACTCATTCCATCCCTGAGCATTGCCTGTCCAGTAGCGTTAGTCACTCAGTCATGTCTGACTCTTTGTGACCCCATGGGCTGCAGCCCACCAGGCTCCTCTGTCCATGGAATTTTCCAGGCAAGAATACTGGAGTGGATTGCCATTCCCTTCTCCCAGGGATCCCTACCCAGGGATCGAACCTGGGTCTCTGGCATTGCAGGTAGATTCTTCACCACCGTGCTGTGTGGGGAAGCCCGCCCAGTAGGTCTTCACATCTTCCAAACCATGGAGGTAGAGCGCTCTGAGGTCACCGGGCAGGCGTAATGTTTGAACCCGGCTCCTGGCCGGTGGTTCTCACCTGGGAATGCTGGCTCCCAGAGCTGTCCATCATCGGGCTCCCCGGGGCCCCCCTTGTCTCCTTCCTCCTGCCCCCGCACGGCTCTGTTCCCTGGGTTGCCTTTATCTCTCTGGGCATTGGCTTCAAGATATCCCACACCTGAACGGCTCAGCTTGCAAACTGTCATCCTTCATGGCTTCCATACTCAAGTCCCAACTCAGACTGTTCTGTCCCAGTTTCTATTACTTCCCTTTGACTTTCATTTCTGTATTTGGCTGTGATAGTTGAACACTTGGTTATGTTCATTCTCCCTCTGAGAAGAGTATGTGCAGTTGGAGGGTGGACTTTCACTCTGGGTTTCCCCATAAGGCCTTGGACAAACATACTAATCAGAGATAAGATATTTAAACACGGTTGAATGATACCTTCTGTGACTCAGAGCAGGAAAGGAGGTAAATTCCCTAAAATGCTGTATGTATATTGATACCTTTTTCCTGTTTTTTTTTTTAAAACCACATCATTCAAACTAGAAACATTCTCTTTCTTTGTAAATGAATCGTTCTGCATAGACTGCTCTATCATTTAGTTATGACAGCAAAAAAAAAGGTTTGGTCTGTAGAAAGATCATATTATAGGTCTTTGAACACTTTATTATAAAATATATAATGGTTTGGTAGATTTTTCTTTTACAATTTACCTGGGACTTCTAATGGATGGAAGTACATTCACAGCTAATTTTAGGAAAGACTAATAAGAAGAAATAATGACATAGATAATTAAGTGTATTTCGTTTTTAATTTGTATTTGAATATGGACTTCCGTGGTGGCTCAGATGGTAAAGAATCTGCCTGCAATGCAGGAGACCCAGGTTGGATCCTTCGGTCAGGAAGATCCTCTGGAGGTGGAAATGGCAACCCACTCGTCTTCTTTCCTGGGAAATCCCATAGACAGAGGAGCCTGGTGGGCTACAGTCCATGGGTCACAAAGAGTCAGACATAACCGAGTCAGACATGTCTGATGTCAAGAAACAGTGGTTGGAGAAAATGATTACACATACTAGGAAGCTCTGACTTGAAGCAATCAAATTGTTTCCTCTCTCGCTGACCCCCTGATAAGACCTTTTATATCAATTAACCAGAAGCACAGGGTGAGTTCTTTTCCCTCATACAAAAGTTCTCTGGTTCAAAGTGTCTCCTCTTCATGTCATTACGGGCAAGGCAGTAGGAGTAGGAATAGGAATGACTAGATCTTAAGAAATCTCCTCGGCAACAACAAAAAAGGAAATTGACAGGTTAAGTAAGACTGTTAATAAGGACTGATGCCTGACTCTGTTATTTGCCAGTTTTAAATAATTCATGTGAACTTTAAGAAGTAATTTTGTTTTGATCAGTTAGACTTTATCTGAGGATATAGGCTTCCCTTGTGGCTCAGCTGGTAAAGAATCTGCCTGCAATGCAGGAGACCTGGGTTCGATCACAGGGTTGGGAAGATCCCCTGGAGAATGGGAAGTCTACCCATTCCAGTGTTCTGGCCTGGAGAATTCCGTGGATTGTGGTCTCAGAGAGTTGGACACGACTGAGTGACTTTCACTTTCACTGAGCATATGCCTGAGAATAGAATGTACTTTTTGTTCAAATTTCTAAATAATGAAAAACATGCAGAAACAAAGTCCTCTGGCTGTCATGCATCTTCTTTTTGCTGTCCCACTCTTTCTTTCTATCCACTTACATTGTCTTCCTTTCTGAAGATGATGTCCCTGCCTTTGTGGTGAGCTCAGAAGAGTGATCCCAGTGATCGGCTTACAAACTGTCAGGTAAGGATGCGGATAGAGGTGTGTGTGGAGAGGGGAGGGTGTTGAAGTCTGCCCATTTCTAGAGTAGGATCTGGTCATTTTATTCAAATCATCCTGCATAGCAGTTCCCCAGCCTCTGTATAAGCCCAGATGCTTTATGCTTTCTCATCAGTATTTTTACCAGTAAAGATCACTCAGCTTGCCATTTTGATACTAAGCAAATGCAGCCTTATTCCTACATCCCTACTCTGCTCACAAGAGCATGGAAGGGGAGAGACATTTTGAATCAGACATATTGAATTCTAGGAGGTTTGTGAGACGAGCGTCTGTAACAGAGAAGAATTGATCCAACCATTCATTCACAAGCAGCCTATATGTTAGATGTCTCCTGCCTTAGAGCCAAAATATGCAGCGTTTCTTTTAAATCTAGTATAACATTGAAAGGCTTTTTGAATATTGCTGATTTGCTTTGTGTACCCCAGAATTTTTTCTTTTTAAAAAGCCTATTATCTGACATGTGGCAGTGGCAACTTCGGAGAGTCTTTTCATGGTTCAGGTAAGAGATACTGAATTAGGACCCAGGAAACCTGAGTGCTAGTTCCGACTCTGCCAATGAGTAACTAGGAACTAGCCAAGTGATGCTTGGCAACCACTGCCTGAGACCTTGTTCCTTTCTCTACAAATGAAAGGGTTTGGACTCAGTTATCTTTAGTTTTGAAATTGGGACTTTGATTTATTTTATAAAATATGAAATACATATTTAAAAAAACATAGTTGGCATCATTTCATAACAAATGTATTAAGTGCCAGTGTTTAAGCATATTTATATTTACAAGGCTGTTAACAATGGCAGTGATATACAAAAGTCTTCTCTGGCCTTACTTCATTCTGTTGAACGTCAGGTCTAATCCTAGATACTTAGAAGCCACAAAATTACATTTTCACTCTCAGAGAATGCATTCTGTGTTTCTGTAGAACCTACCGAAATCTTCCTTGTCTGGGGACTAATACAACTTTGCAGTTATATCTGATACTCAATAACAAACTTCTCTTTGTGACTTCACTAGCTTTTTATGAGACTACAGTTGGGAAATGTGTTATTTGCTCACTCTCCAGGACTTTCAAGGAATTAAACAGGGAAATATCCAGAGTTATTTTAAATTAGTTTTTTGGTTATATTTGGTCAGAGATTTTTTATTTGAAAACATGTTAAGAATATCAGTGGGGATTTATCTTTTGACTCTTAATAATGTTAATGTAGATAATGTTTACAATTTACTTAAACTAGTGATATTAAAGAAAGGATATTATTAATAAGTAGGAGAAAAAATCCCTTGATCTTTTGTGAACCTAGTACATTTCTGGAACTTTAATATTCTCTAGGTGATGGTGTATTGAAAAGCTGTCTTTCCCCATGTGTGATTTCGTCCCATTGTGGCAGGAGATGAAAACTTGATCTGAATTTCCTCCATATTGATGGTGGTATTCTGCTAATTAAAATCCCAGTGAATGAGAGTTAATAAAAGCCCTAATGAAACATTTTAAAACATGAATCAAACGTCAGTCTTTTGAAGAAAGCAAATACCTATCAGAACTTAAAGCCTCACACAGAACCAGTTGTATGATATATGAAGCTTTTCTCCTTTGTTTAAGGATGAGATCAGTGTCAGAACAGAGTGTTTCCTTATTGCTGGCTGAGTGTTGAGCGCATGATACAGAAGCACAGAGATGACTGTGCCAACCTAGCAGCAAAAGATACCCCTGCTGCCTCTGTGTGTATGTGTGAGATTGCAAGCTTTCTTCTCTGTTAATGATTCTCAAAGTGATCTTTGGGCCACTGGAAACATCACCTGAAAATTTGTCAGATGTGCATCCCAGATCTCTGGAAACAGAAACTGTGGACAGGCCTCTAAGTCTGTTACAACAAGTTCTTCAAATGATTCTGCTCCTTGCTAAAGTTTGAGAACCGCTGATCTATGATAATAAATATAATCGTTTCCAATTTTCTCATGTAATGACAAATTTCTAGTCATTTTAGGGACAAAAGAAAAATCCAATATGAATTTCAAAATGTTTTCCTGCTTAACGCTTCCTGGCTGGTTTTTAAAACCTAAATTCATGATATTGTATTTTATATACTAATTAGTTATTTAGGAATATTCAAGTATTCTTAGTTCTGCCAGCACACACATGTACATACACATACACACACACACAAGCTCCTCAGTTTATTAAAAAAAAAACAAACAAACAGAAAGTGGGTTGGTGGGAATGTAAATTGATATTGCCGTTATGGAGAATAGTATGGAAATTCCTTAACAACACTAGAAATAAAGCTACCATATGACACACCAATCCCTCTATTAGGCTTATACCCTGAGAAAACCATAATTGAAAAAGACACACGTACCCCAATGTTCATTGCAGCCCTGTTTACAATAGCTAGGACATGGAAGCAACCTAGATGTCTATTGACAGATGAGTGGATAAAGAAGTTGCAGAACATATACACAATGGAATATTACTCAGCCATAAAAAGGAATGCATTTGAGTCAGTTCTAATGAGATAGATGAACCTAGAGCCTATTATACAGAGTGAAGTGAGTCAGAAAGAGAAAAGTATCTATTAATGTATATATATGGAATCTGGAAAGATGGTCCTGATGAGGACCTGCCTATTTGCAGGGCAACGATGGAGACACAGATGTAGAACACACCCTTGTGGCCACAGTAGGTGAAGGAGAGGGTGGAACGAATTGAGAGAGTATCGCTGAAACATATATATTACCATATTTAAAATAGATAGCTGGTGGGGATTTGCTATATGACACAGGGAGCTCAAAGCTCTGTGACAGTTAGAGCGGTGGGATGGGTGTGAGGTCAGAGGGAGGTTCAGGAGGGAGGGGACCTGTGTATGCCCATGACTGATTCATCCTGGTACATGGCAGACACCAACACAATACTATAAAGCAATTACTTTCCAATTAAAAATTAATAAAAAAAAAGTGGGTTGGATTAGTTTACTTTTGTGTATTTTACTGTGACTTTATGTAAATGTAACCCAGTGGTTCGCAATAGCCTAATCCCCTGGGAAGTGTTAAAAAGAAAACAAAAAATGCTAAGACTTGGGTAGGCCTCGTCTCCAGAAATTCTAATTGATGTAGGTTGGGGGTGGCAGGTTTTCAGGTGTCTCTAGTTTTCATGGGCTCCCCTGGGAGTATAATGTGCATTCACATTTGAGAGCCACTGGAGGGTCACCCTGTGCTGCAAGATTGGCTTCCTCCCACCCATATCAGTTCCTTAAAAAAAAAAATGTATATTAGGTTGCTGTTGCTGGTGCTAAGTCGCTTCAGTCGTGTCCGACTCTGTGCGACCCCATAGACGGCAGCCCACCAGGCTCCCCCGTCCCTGGGATTCTCCAGGCAAGGACACTAGAGCGGGTTGCCTTCTCCAATGCATGCAAGTGTAAAGGGAAAGTGAAGTCACCAGTCGTATCCGACTCTTCGCGACCCCATGGACTGCAGCCTACCAGGCTCCTCCAGTCCTTTAATTGTTTTAAGCAAATTGTGTTTTGTGTGTGATTAAAAAATAATTTGTTTTCCAGTAGGTTACATGTTTATTACTCTTCATTCTGCCTCTTGTCTTTACTGTACATCCTTGCTTGCTCACCGTGCATTGCTCATACCTGTAGCATCTCGTGTCACCAGAGAGCTTGTCAGAGATAAATCATCTGGGGCCCCACACCAGACGTGCTGAATCATAAGTGCATCTTAACAGTATCCCTGTGAAATTTGTCTTCACAGTAAAGATCCTCTAGAACATAAAGCTTAAAGTCAGGATGAATTTCATTCTTCTTTGTTTTTTCCTCAGCATCCATTGATCTGGTCTTAACTATCTTTATGATTCAAATCATTTCAGTCTCATTAAGCCTAGTCTTAACCTCACTTTTCAATAAGTTTTAGACTATAAGCGATTTTCCAGACCATCTAATTTAATATCTTCACTGGCAGGTGAAGGAAATTAGGTGCAGAGAAATTAAATGACATGGCCTAAATCACCAAGACTGCGGATTTGGGCATCCATAGTTGCTTGCCGTGTGTGTGTGTGTGTGTGTGTGTGTGTGTGTGTGTGTATTTTTTCCTTTAATTGTAGGGACATCATGATAGGGTCACTTATAACAATTTTAGTATCATAATATAAACAACTTTAAATGTGAACTACCTGAAAAGACAATCAGGTTACTCAAATATGACACATATCCAAAACACCAAAATTTTAAATACATGTTGACATTTATTTAAATTATATATCTAAAGTGGCATTGAAATACTTTACTAATAAACTAATATTTCAAATTATAATTTGTGTAATTCAGTGGTAATGGGAAAGTAGAATATGTGGTATTAAACTTAATGAAAATTGAAAGGTACATGTCCTTTTATAAGGCATGTCCTTATAAATTACTAAACCTGTATCCATGCGTTCCTGAGATATTGCAGGCACTTTATCACGAGACATTTAAAATATTTGGGAAGTGTTTATTTGTTTATTCTGGGTTCCTCAGGAACAGGGGATGAGCCTTGTTCTTTTTCACATCCCCAGGAGAGTTAAGCTTTATCCGATCTTTAGATTTCAGATCCACACATCCACTGCATCACTTGTGTATCTCTTATTGCAAATAAGGATTAAGTGTGAGATCCTTGTCTCTCAATCTGATGGCTGAATTCGTGAAAATCCCCAGGGCATCTTACAATTGGCAGATTTGGGGATTTCTCCCAGACTTCATAATAGCTTGTGTGTTGAAAAGGTTGTGGAATCTGCATTTTTAGTTAGCACAGTAGGTGTTTCACTTGGATGCAAACATTTTGAGAATCATTTCATTAGGGGATTAAATTGGTGTTTAATATAGTTAAATTTGATTGCCATCATTGAGCATTGAATACATATATTATACTAAGTACTGAGTGCCATGTCTGTTGGCATCTGTATTACCCTGTTTTTCTTTTCTATTTTCTTGTTGTTTATAATCTTACTTTCCCACCTGATGATTTCAGAGAAGGATCCCAGGTGCATCTGGGCCAGCTGTCACTGATAAGCGAACAGCATTGAGTTTCTCGTGACAGCTTCCCCACCTGTACTGTAGGTGTCTGGAAAGAGATAACTGCAGGTACTGGCAGTGCAGGAAAGTGGTAAGTGCAGCTGGCCTGGAGTGCTGTAACAGCAACAAGAACGATAAAGGACCACAAAAGCATTCCTTATGACTTCCCCTTCAAGAGGAGGTTTTCGCTGTACCCCTTGTGGTGCTCATCAGAGTCCCAAGGGCACACTTGATTTTTTTGAATGGTATTGCTAATGTTTTATTTCCTTGAGTAGTTTGCATTTCTCTAATTGAGCTGTGTGTGTCCAGACAAATAAATGTCTTTAATTTTTCTGAATGAATCAAAACTATAAATTAGATAAAGTAGCAGACTTTGGAAATCTGAAAATTACCTCTCTTTATTAAATGCCAGTTGCCAACCATATATAGGATTTTCACCCAGATTGCACTCTTAATTAATTAAAGATGCCAGGTTGTCACCAGATCACTGCTTTATCTTTGGGGGGGGGGGTGGGGGTGGGAGGGAACATTAACCAAGAGTAAGTGACCTTAATTTTCTGAATTATCTTCCCACTAGCCCCCACCCCAAGTCATGGTGTTCCCATTTCACAGTGTGATTTTAGGAGTCTCCTTGCTTTAGTAGTTTACTTGCAAATCAGTTCAGTTCAGTTCAGTCACTCAGTCGTGTCTGACTCTGCGACCCCATGAACTGCAGCACTCCAGGCCTCCCTGTCCATCACCAACTCCCTGAGCTTACTCAAACTCATGTCCATTGAGTCAGTGATGCCATCCAACCATTTCATCCCTTGCCATCCCTTTCTCCTCCCACCTTCAGTCTTTCCCAGCATCAGGGTCTTTTCAACTGAGTCAGCTCTTCGATCAGGTGGCCAAAGTATTGGGAGTTTCAGCTTCAGCATCAGTCCTTCCAATGAGTATTCAGGACTGATTTCCTTTAGGATGGACTGGTTGGATCTCCTTGCAGTTCAAAGTACTCTCAAGAGTCTTCTCCAGCACCACAGTTCAAAAGCATCAATTTTTGGCACTCAGCTTTCTTTGTAATTCAACTCTCACATCCATACATGACTACTGGAAAAACTATAGCCTTGACTAGACGGACCTTTGTTGGCAAAGTGATGTCTCTGCTTTTTAATATGCTGTCTAGGTTGGTCGTAACTTCCCTTCCAAGGAGTAAGTGTCTTTTAAATTCATGGCTGTAGTCACCATCTGCAGTGATTTTGGAGCCCAAAATTATTAAGTCTGCCACTGTTTCCCCATCTATTTCCCATGAAGTTATGGGACCGGATGCCATGATCTTAGTTTTCTGTATGTTGAACTTTAAGCCAACTTTTTCACTCTCCTCTTTTACTTTCATCTAGAGGCTCTTTAGTTCTTCTTCGCTTTCTGCTGTGAGGATGGTGTCATCTGCATATCTGAGGTTATTGATATTTCTCCTGGCAATCTTGATTCCAGCTTGTGCTTCTTCCAGCCCAGCATTTCTCATGATGTACTCTGCATATAAGTTAAATAAGCAGGGTGACAATGTACACTCTTGACGTACTCTTTTTCCTATTTGGAAACAGTCTGTAATAGATGGTCATAATTGACTTCAGAACACAAGATATTGTTTACATATGAGAGAGAAAGGTTCAAACCTGGACTGTTTAACAACTCTATAGCAATAAAGCTGAGTATTCCCCCAGTTTGTCCACGGTCACAATATGTTTTTTCAGCTTCGCTTTCTTCCTGTCTTCGAATGGTGGGATGGAAGTGGATTAAAAATGGATATGAAGCTCTGCAATATACTAGGTAATTTCTTGTCTAAGTCTTTTTCTCCTTATCTGTAAATGGGAACAACTATTTTTGTCCTTATCTCAGTATAAAATGAGATAACGCTCATAAAGCCTGTGATGCAGAGAAGGTACATAGTACACAGTACAACTCTCTTTACAAGCTGCTGTTTACTGAGTTTTATGTGAAGATGTAGGTTTCAAGCTGTGTCATGACCAGCTCCTTCTGACTTGCCCAGGACATTGCCAGTTCTAGCACTGAAAGTCCCACATCCTGGAAATGCCCTCAGTTCTGGGATGGTTGGTCACCCGACTGCTGGAAACAGTCTGCAAATAACAGTGACTTCAGAAAGGTATCAGGAGTTTCTTGTTGATGATGGTTACAGTGGGCAGAACAGACAGGGCCGACGCTCTGGTGGCACGGTGCTAAGTGTCTTTGTTCCAACAGGTTTCCTGGTTTGTGCTTCTGTCCTGTGGTCCAGGAGGTTAATCATTACCAAGTCCTCATTCCATCGGTCAGAAAGACCAAAAGTGAGAGCTCTAAGGGCGTAAATGAGAAATTGCACGTACTGCTCTGCTTCTATCCCATCCTGTTTACTAGAACTAACTTTCGTGGCTAAACTAGCTCCTAGAGAGGCTGGGAAATGGCTTTAGTCTTTTTGGCTATGAGCCAAGCTAAACTAGAGGATTCCATTACTAGAAAAAAGAAGAAAAATAGATGCCATGGCTATCTCTTATATGCCTATTTATGGCATCCAGTTTCCTTTCATATTGTGATTATGTAATAAATGGTCATTTTCTTGGCCACTACAACATTGCTGTGAATGTGTAGGAAGTTAACAAATAACATGAAAAAAAGACCCCTAGACTTAAGGAAAAGCTGTAATGAAATCTATTCTTTGACTTGATAACTTTTTCCAATTGCAGTACACATTAGCCTAGAAATTCTCTTCGTAATTGAAGTGGGTAGCTAACTCCAGTGCCTCGGGCAAAGCTTTTGATTTAGAATTTTGTTCAGAAATAAGGCAACAGGTATAATTACAAGTTCATTCATTTCAGATTAAAGGACGAAAAAGAGTCCACTGGTGGAGGTGTATGTGATCCAACTATGTATCGTTGTTCAGAATCACAAGCACAGTCATTCATTTAAGAAATATTGAGCGCCACATGGTCACGCCATAGGGATAAACATTTGTCAACTTCTACTACAATTTCTACCCTTTGGGAACTTAAATTATGCTACAGGAAAATAGATTTTTAAAATAAATTTGCGTTTATTTAAAAGCACTATTAATGATCCCCAATTAGTTTTTACTTTGCTGGATTTATTTTTCTTATTTTTGTTTTACTGGATGGCATTTTCTGAGGCTTAACGTGTAGAAGGTGCTTAGAAGAGAGGTGAAATTACTCAACAGTATTTCATATAGTACCAAGGTCAACCTGTGGTGGCAGTCATGATTGATATATTTTCTCTTCTTATTGCCATCCACATAATCCTCAATGCCAAGGAAAGGTAAAAGCATGAAGAAATTCTGCTATGCAGCTTACTAGACTATATGATCTGTTTTGGGGACGAAATCACTCACTCTGTTTTTCTAAATAGCCCAATTCACCATGTACAGACATGGTCTTAAATTTCCCATTAGCCCTGTTTTTCCTTTATCACTAAAAGATTTTGATTAATTCTTGTTTAGAATGTTAGACTATGAATTGCTGAGCTGCTGGGATGATAGGCTGTCAAAACCTGAGTTCTAATTTTGTTTTGTGTTTTTCATATATTTTTCCTATATAATTCATCCTTGTGTATGTTTAGTTCAGAGTTATTAAAGATTCAACTTTAAACAGAAAAAAAAAAAAAAAACCAGAGAAATGGTTCTTTCAAGTGGTGGTCAAAAGTGATGCACCCTCCTTTTTTCTTTTTAAATAAGTAGATGGAAATAGAAAGGTTGCTGGAGGTCTAGCATGGTGTTATGCTCTGATATTTGAGAAAATGGGATCTATATGGATTCATAAAGTCTCTTGCTTATCGTTTAAAATCTTAGTGGTATGACGGGGTGTTCTTGTGTTGAATTTCTGCCTTTGTTAACCATTGTTGCTTAGGAGCAGGAACAAAAGATAGCTATTGATAATTAATCTTTTCTGGTACTCTTAAGGGGCTTACAAACATTTATGGAGTCTTGCAGGGATCACTTTTGCAAATGAGTGTCTTGCAGAGGCAACATGGAGGAGAATTCCGTGGGCAGAGGAGCCTGATGGGCTACAGTCCATGGGGTCACAAAGAGTTGGACACAGTTGAGCGACTGACACACACATATAGGTACACCCAGATATTCTTGTTGCTTTGCCCAAATTAATTCATACTTAGATGTTGAATGGTTTTCATATGGTGACGGGTGGGCACACTTACTAAGACTAGCACTGTTTCTTATCTTGAATACGGCCCTAGAAATAATTTTTATATAAAAAATTTTATGTAAAGAAGGAAGAGTGGATTGCTAGGCAACAGGAAATTTGTTTTGTTGTGTTCAGTCACTAAGTCGTGTCCAACTCTTTGTGACCCCGTGGACTGGAGCACACCAGACTCCTCTTCTTCACTCTCTCCAAGAGTTTGCTCAAACTCTTTTGTCTATCGGGGCTTCCCTTGTGGCTCAGATGGTAAAGAATTTGCCTGCAGTGTGGTAGACCTGGGTTCCATCCCTGGGTTGGGGATTGAGAATTTGTTTAAAGACTTTGAATTTGGGATTTTCATCAGTATTCTGGCAGGGTGGTACAATCAAGTAATAGTTGCATCTCAGAAGCCAAGAGAAAATTCGGAGCAGGTCGGGGATCAGTAGTATCTCATGTGAAAGAGAAGTCCAGTCAGATAAGTACTGGGGAAAAAAGGTATTTCAGTGAATATTAGGAGATATTTTGGCTTCCCTGGTGGTGCAGTGATAAAGAATCTGCCTGCCCATCCAGGAGACATGGGAGATGAGGTTTCTATCCCTGGTTCGGGAAGATTCCCTGGAAGGGGAAATGGCAACCCGGTATTCTTGCTTGAAAAATTTCATGGACAGAGGAGCCTGGCAGACTACAGTCCATGGAGTCACAAAGAATTGGACACAACTGAGCAACTGAGTACACATGTAGAATGTATTTAGTGCCCTTGACAATGAGTGATCCAGCAGAGCTGGGGTGGAGTCAGTGGCAGACGGTAATCATTTGGGAAATAAGTGGGACCCAATAAATAGAGATTGATGTTTCAAGACACTTGACTCTCCAAGGGGAAAATGAGAGTAAGACATGCTCAAGTGGCATGTATGTTGAATGAGTGTTTTATAAATACAATGTATTTTTGATAGAAACCTTCAGAAGTCTGGAAATATATAACTAAGACAAAATCACTCAATCTGGCAATCCAATTTGACTACTGATAAGAGTTTTGATATTTACTTTGTTGTTACTATTATCATTTTGAAAGTGAAAGTAAAAGTGGTCGTTGCTCAGTCGTGTCTGATTCTTTCTGACCTCATGAACCTCATTGCCCACCGAGCTCCTCTGTTCATGGAATTCTCTAGGCAAGAATACTGGAGTAGGTTACTGTTCTCTTCTCCAGGGGATCTTCCCGACCAAGGAATTGAACTTAGGTCTCCTGCACTGCAGGCAGATCCTTCACCTTCTGAGTCACCAGGGAAGACCTATAATCATTTTATGTTTACATATACATGTGTAGGTGTGCGTGTGTGCGCTCAGTTGTGTCCAACTCCTTGTGACTCCATGGACTGTAGCATGCCTGGTTCCTCTGTCCATGGTATTTTCTAGGCAAGGATACTCCAGTGGGTTGCCATTTCCTCTTCCGGGGGATCTTCCCAACCCAGTGATTGAACCTGTGTCTCTTCCATCTCCTGCATTGGCAGACAGATTCTTTACCACTGCAATACCTGGAAAGTCCATATATATAAATATATATATCACATTGTGTTTCTTGCTTTCTTATGCTATAAGCATTTTCCCAAATTAAAATTGTTTCTAAAAGCATGGTTTTTGATGGTGCTAGAGTTTTCCATAGTAAAATATGCTATTGTTTTTCAAATTAATTTATTTTTAATTGAAGAATACTTGCTTTACAAAATTGTGATGGTTTCTGCCATAAATCAACATGAATCAGCCATAGGTATGCATATGTCTTCTCCCTCTTGAACCTCCCTCCTACCTCCCACCCCATCCCATCCCTCTGTAAATGCACTAGGCTTTCATCAGTCCTTTGCTGCTGGCTTCTTCGTGGTTTCTGGCTGTTAGCTATCAGAAGTGAATGCAGAGAATATCTCTGTAGATGCGTGTTGGCAATTCTGATTTAGGATCATTTCATAAATGTAAAATAATGCGGCAGTTGTTTTTCAGAACATTTGTGCCGATTTACATTTTTACATGGCGCTAGTATTACAGGACTGGAAAAGGTCCGTTTTCATTCCAATCCCAAAGAAAGGCAATGCCAAAGAATGCTCAAACTACCGCACAACTGCAGTCATCTCACACGCTAATAAAACAATGCTCAACATTCTCCAAGCCAGGCTTCAACAGTATGTGAACCATGAACTTCCAGATGTTCAAGCTGGTTTTGGAAAAGGCAGAGGAACCAGAGATCAAATTACCTACATCTGTTGGATCATCGAAAAAGAAAGAGAGCACAGAAAAGAGAGCTCCAGAAAAATATCTACTTCTGCTTTATTGACTATGCCAAAGACTGACTGTGTGGATCACAATAAACTGTGGAAAATTCTAAAAGAGATGGGAATACCAGATTGCCTGACCTGCCTCTTGGGAAATCTGTATGCAGGTCAGGAAGCAACAGTTAGAACTGGACCTGAAACAACAGACTGGTTCCAAATAGGAAAAGGAGTACGTCAAGGCTGTATATTGTTACCCTGCTTATTTAACTTATATGCAGAGTACATCATGAGAAACACTGGGCTGGAAGAAGCACAAGCTGGAAGCAAGATTGCCAGAAGAAATATCAATAACTTCAGATATGCAGATGACACCACCCTTATAGCAGAAAGTGAAGAAGAACTAAAGAGCCTCTTGATGAAAGTAAAAGAGGAGAGTGAAAAAGTTGGCTTAAAGCTTAACATTCAGAGAACTAAGATTATGGCATCTAGTCCCATCACTTCATGGCAAATAGATGGGGAAACAGTGGCAGACTTTATATTTTTGGGCTCCAAAATCACTGCAGATGGTGACTACAGCCATGAAATTAAAAGACACTTACTCCATGGAAGGAAAGTTATGACCAACTTAGAGAGCATATTAAAAAGCAGAGATATTACATTGCCAACAAAGGTCCATCTAACCAAGGCTGTGGTTTTTCCAGTGGTCATGTATGGATGTGAGAGTTGGACTATAAAGAAAGTTGAGCGCCAAAGAATTGATGTTTTTGAACTGTGGTGTTGGAGAAGACTCTTGAGAGTGCCTTGGACTGCAAGGAGATCCAACCAGTCCATCCTAAAGGAGATCAGTCTTGGGTGTTCATTGGAAGGACTGATGCTGAAGCTGAAACTCCAATACTTTGGCCACCTGATGCGAAGAGCTGACTCATTGGAAAAGACCCTGATGCTGGGAAAGTTTGATGGTAGGAGGAGAAGGGGACAACAGAGGATGAGATGGTTGGATGGCATCACCGACTCGATGGACATGAGTTGAGTAAACTCCGGGAGTTTGTGATGGACAGGGAGGCCTGGCGTGCTGTGATTCATGGGGTCTCAAAGAGTCAGACACGACTGAGCGACTGAACTGAACTGAGTAGTAAAGAATCTGCATGCAATGCAGGAGACATGGGTTCAATCCCTGGGTTGAGAAGGTCCCCTGGAGACCTTCTGGAGAAGGAAATGGCAACCCCTGGAGAAGGAAATGGCAACCCACTCCAGTATTCTTTCCTGGGAAATGCCATGGACCAGAGGAGCCTGGCGGGCTACAGTTCATAAGGTCACAGAGAGTTGGACACAACTGGAGCTCTGAGCAGGAAGCACATTTTTGCCAACTTCGTTTAACTACTTTGTACCTTTGCAGGGACTGAGCCTTATCTTTAAAAATGACATCCTTTCTAATTTCATGAAGGAAAAAGCCTCAGTTTTTCAGTCATTCAGCAAGTTTTGAGCTCCTTAAGACTAACTGGGAGGCTGCGTCCAGACTGCATGTGGCGGGGTGGCCTGTCTAGCGCCTGGCGCTGCCTCTGGGGTACACGGGTGAGGAGCCCTCTGCCACCTCCACAGGCCAGCATTAGGAGGGCTTCACCCTTGGTCACCAGTTCTGACTCCCCGTTAGGCAGATGATCCACTTTTTCTGGAGAACCGGCCTTCGTTTTTACTTTTGGGGGTGAATGCACCATCCCCTGCTGTTCCCTGAGAGCGCTTCCCCTTCATCTCCTGCTCTGCCCCTGCTCTTGCTCTTAGAGCGTCCTCTTCAGCTCTCAGCCATCTGGAAGCAACTTTCACCTCTACTACAGCCTCCTCTGTGTGTTTTGGGCTGCGACGTCTTTCATCCTTTTGTATCCCTCAATAAGCGTTTCTCAAGTTACTGACATAAACAGCGTCCACACTCCATTCCACTGTTGACGGTCGTCTTGCCCACACTTCACTTCTTCATGTCCGTTCTCGGGGATTTGGGGTATTCATTCCGTTTAGTAGACTTTACTGTCATTCCAAAAGCACTTTAGGAAGAAAGGACTAGAGACACCTGTGTTCTCTTAGCCGTCCTGGACTGGAAGCCTCTGCTCCAGATGTTTTAAACATTCCAAAAATAGTTAATGATAGAGTAATAAAATCTAATAATAGTGGCTTTTTTCCCCTTTGCTTTATACTCAGAATTATGTTTTTCCTTCCAGAGATCATTTAAGGCTCAACACTCTTAATGACTTTATTAGAAAAAAAATTTTTTTTGACACTCTTCAGTCTAATTTACTTTGGGGAAAGTCTAAGGTAAAAATTTTAGTGATTTTCTTTCTCCAATATAGAGCCACTTTATAACACTTCACAGGGAGTGCGTTCTTTCTTCATTTACTTGTGGTACTTCCTTCGTCTCATGCTATATTCAAGAAATTGTTACAGGCTACCATTGATTTGAATTAAGATTCTTGGACGAGTTCCATAGTGTTTTGTTTTTTTTTTTAATTTTTAATTGAAGTATAGTTGATTTACAACATTGTATTAATTTCTGCTGTTCAGAAAGTGATTCAGTTTTTATATATATATATATATATATGTACACACACACATTCTTTTACATATTCTTTTCCATTGTGGTTATCTCAGGATATTAAATATAATTTCCTGTGCTATACAGTAGGACCTTGTTTATCGTTCAGTATGTAATAGCTTACATCTGCTAACCCCAGCCTCCCATTCCATCCCTCCCACCACCCCTCCCCTTGGGGACCACAGATCTGTTCTCTATGTGTGTGAGTCTGTTTCTGCTTTGTAGGTAGGTTCCTTGGTATCAAAATTTAAATTCTACATATGAATAATATATGGTATTTGTCTTTCCGATTTACTTCACTTAGTATGATAATGTCTAGTTATATGCATGTTGCTGCAAATGGCAGTATCTTGTGTTTCTCTTATGGCAGAGTACTATTCCATTATGTATATATGTACTATATATATATATATATATATAAAATATATGTATATATTATATATATATATATATTTGTTTCTTTTTTTTTTAACAGCTCAGTTACAGCTCAGAATTTTATTTGGTCAACGAAAGATGGTACACCCCTGAGGTGTGAGGGTGGGCCGACCCTGAAGGAGAGGCCCAGATAGTGTTTTAATTACAGAATTTTTACCTTTCCGTCCCAAGTCATTATTGTTTCATTTTCAAAAGTGAAATCTCCCTTTTCAAGTAAACATGGATATAGTTTGGTCAAATTCCAGACAAAACAAAGCCATCCATTGGAGTTTTGAGATGAATTTATTCAGTCTATTTATCTTATGGTAAGGATTGACTTTTTTAGAATATTGTATTCCATTAAAATAATATGGACTGCGGTACACTTAGTATTCCTTTCATGTATATCTTCAGGGAAAAACTTGCCTTCCTTAGAATAGCCAACATGTATGTTTTTTAGTTAACTTTAAAGGTATTTTATGTACTTTATTGTTACTGTGAATGAGATCTTTTTTATCACATTTTTTAAAAATAACACTCATAAAAAAAAATAACACATTATTTTTATTAAGAGAAGAGTAATGTGACCAACGTAGAAAAAGTTAAATTAAAATCTCTAATAATTTGTACTATCCAGAAAACACCGCTGCTGTTTGGTGCATATCACTCCCGTGTATGATATTTATACGTATATATCTTATATAAAGTGATAGTTCACATGGCGGGCTTCCCCGATGGCTCAGCAGTAAAGAATTTGCCTGCGATGCAAGAGACTTGCGTTTGATTCCTGAGTCAGGAAGCTCCCCTGGAGGAGGAAATGGCAACCCACTCCAGCATTCTTGCCTGGAAGATCCTATGGACAGAGAGAGGAGCCTGGTGGGCTACGGTCCATGGAGTCGCAGAGTAGGGCATGGCTCAGCAGCTAAGCGTGAGCACATTACATGATCATGTTTAGCAACCTCATTTTTAAGTAACCTCATTTTTAATCAATAGTAAATCTTGAATGTCTTTTCATGCCATTAAATATTCTTTTACGAGATTATTTTAGGGGCTATTGTATGAATGAATCACAGTTTATTTTAACCAGTTTCCAACTCTTGGAGATTTAACGTATCTGCAAATGTCTGCAGTTAGTAGCAGTCTTCTCCTGCCTTAAACAGTGGCTTCATGAAAATGCTTGTAGAGGTTAAATGTCTGTTATGCATGTTGCAGGTTGTTTTTCTAGGGTATAATTTTCCCTTTATGTTTACATTACATTTGATGCATCCACATCCCTCTTTTTAAATTGTCTGGTTGATTTTCTTTTCATTTTTTCAGGCTGCTTTACGTTGTTCCCTAAGATAATAAACTTTACTTTGTAGAGCAGTTGTGGGCTCACAGCGGGAAGTACAGAGAGCCCCCATATCCTCCCCCTGCACCCATGCATACCATCCTCCACTATCAACATCTTGCACCGCAGTGGTCCGTTCTTAATGATCGTGAACCTGTACTGACGCATCGGCATCCCTTCAAGTCCATACTTAGAGCTGTGGTCCCCAGCCTGCCTGGCACCAGGCGCTGGTTTCGTGGAAGACATGTTTTCAGGGACTGAGGGTGGGGAGAAATGATTCAGGTGGTTCTGTGTGTGATGGGGAGCAGCAGGTGAGGCTTCACTTGCTCACCCGTCCGCCGCTTCCCTCCTGCTGTGGGGCCTGGTCCCTAACAGGCCATGGACCGGTACCAGTCCTCGACCCGGGGCTTGGGGAGCCCTGCTTCACAGGGTTCACCCTTGGGGTTTGGATAGTCTCTGGGTTTGGGTAAATGTGTAATGACACTTACACACCATTGTAGAGTCTTACAGAATAATTTCACTGCCCTAGAGATCCTCTGTGCTCCACCTGTTCATCCTTCCCTCCTTTGCAACCATCAGCAATGACCAATATCTTTACTGTCTTCATAGATTTGCCTTTTACAGAAGGTTATATAATTGGAATCATACCGTATGTAGCCTTTTCAGATAGGCTTATTTCATTTAGTAAATATACATTTTAATTTCTTCCTTCTCTTTTCATAGCTCGATAGCTCATTTCTTTTTAGTGCTGAATAATATTCCAACATAGCGATGTACCAGAGTTTTTTTATTTATTCAACTAACTTTAGGTGCTGTACTTGGATACCCCCAAGTTTAGTCAGTTATAAGTAAAGCTGTTATAAACATTCATGTGCAGATTTTTGTGCAGACATCTGTTTTCATCTTTCTTCTGTAAATGCCAAGGAGCACAATTGCTGGGTCACATGGTAAGAGTATGTTTAGTTTATTAGAAACCTCCGATTTGTCTTCCAAAGTGTCTGTACTATTTAGCATCTCCACCAGCAATGTATGAACGTTCCTGTTGTTCCATACCCTCTCCAGCACTTGGTGTTGTCAGAGTTCTGGATATTGACCGCTTTAATAGATGTGTAGTGGTATCATTATTTTTTTTTTTTATTGCAGTATAGTTGCTTTATTTTTTTTTTTTATAATTTTAGTTATTTATTTATGTTTGGCAGTGCTGGGTTCTCCTTGCTGCATGGACTTCGCTCTAGTTGTGGCGAGCGGCACTGCTCTCTAGCTGTGGTGTGCGGGCTTCTTATTGGGATCGCCTCTCCTGTTGGGAAGCACAGGCTGTTAGGGCTTCATTTGTTGTGGCTCCTGGGCTCCGGAGCACGGGCTCAATAGTTGTGATGCACGGCCTTAGTGTTCTGATCTTAGTTGTTCTCATCTTCTCTGACCAGGGTTGACCCCACATCTCCTGCATTGGCAGGCAGATTCTTTACCACTGAGTCACCAAGGAAGTCCTCATTATTGTTTTAGTTTGCATTGCCCTCATGACATATGAGGGAGAAGGCAATGGCACCCCACTCCAGTACCCTTGCCTAGAAAATCCCATGGATGGAGGAGCCTGGTAGGCTACCGTCCTTGGGGTTGCTAAGAGTCAGACACGACTGAGTGACTTCACTTTCACTTTTCACTTTCCTGCATTGGAGAAGGAGATGGCAACCCACTCCAATGTTCTTGCCTGGAGAATCCCAGGGACGGGGGAACCTGGTGGGCTGCCGTCTATGGGGTCGCACAGAGTCAGACACGACTGAAGCAACTTAGCAGCAGCAGCAGCAGTGACATAGGATGTGGAGCATCTTCTCATCTGTTTACTTCATATCTGTATTTTCTTTGGTGAGATGTCTATTAAGATCTTTAACCTGTTTTAAATCAGGTTGTTTGTTTTTTTATTGTTGAGATTTGAGTTCCTTCCTTACATATCTTGGTAGCAATCCTTTTTTATATATATATTTTGCAAATGTTTCTTCCAGTCTGTTGCTTGTCTTTTCATTCTCTTGACATTATCTTCTCAGAGAAGAAGATTTTAATATTAATGAAGTCCAAGTTTTTAACTGATACATTGTGATTCTTCTGGACTAGCAAGGATCATACCATTTATTGGTAGTTGTGTTAGTCATTCTGTTATCCATAATGGTGATGTTTATGAGATTTAAGTGCTGTTGTAATGCTTCATAATTAACTTTGTATTTTAATAGTGAATAACGCACTTGTGCAAATGATGCTTCTTTGTTGGTAACCATTTCTTTTTCATGAAGACATATGACGACCTAGTAGGCACTATTTTTAGAAGATATTTTATCATATGAATATTGGTATTTCTTAATAGTTTTATAATTTACATGTACAGAATCTATGTACCTTTTCTAACCTCATTTTGTTAGACGACAGTCACTGGTGGCTGAGATGGTCAAGTATCTGCCTGCAGTGCAGGAGACCCAGGTTCAATTTCTGGGTCAGAAAGATCCCTTGGAGAAGGGAATGGCTATCCACTCAAGTATTCTTGCCTGGGAAATCCCATGGACAGAAGAGCCTGCTGGGCTACAATCCATGAGGTTGCAAAGAGTTGGATATGACTAAGTGACTAACACACATACACATTCAGTACAATACTAGTTTAGAAGTTCCTTAGTCACACTAATCACATTGGAATTGCTCACTAGAGGCTACCATATTGGATGGTAAGGAGATAGAACATTTTCATCATCACAGGTAGTTCTGTTGGACAGTGTGGTTCTAGAACATAGCAGTTGTGATTAAACAGTCATTTTGTGTGATTTCTTTTTACTTTGCAGTAATTACTAAAATACTAAAAGAAAAAATTAAGAAATGCAGTGAAAGCATTTGTTTCCCTACTGTTATCTTTTGTTTCTTAGTGATTTATGTTAAAGTACCAGTTATAACTACAGTTGAAGGAGCTGAGTATGCTCACCATCTGCTCAGCTAAATGTGAAATACAATTGGCAGAGCAGTTGCCTAACATTGGTCCATCATGATGTTGGTCTTCTTGGACTTGCCAGCAGTAACAGGCACTATTAGTCACAGCAATGGTCAGTTCAGCCGAAATAACTTTTCTGCATAGTTCTCATTCTTAGAATTAATAACTTGTCTACTTAAAATTCCTAATTTTTTTCTTCCTTGGCAAGGGCAGAAGGCTGGGGTTCACTGGTGGCTCAGTTGGTAAAGAATCTGCTTGCAATGCAGGAGGACCGGGTGTGATCCCTGGGTTGGGAAAATAAGCTGGAGAAGGAAATGGCAACCCACTCCAGTATTCTTGCCTGGGAAAGCCCATGGACAGAGGAGCCTGATGGCCTACAGTCCATGGGTCATGAGAGTTAGACGCAATTTAGCAACTAAACCACCACCACCATTGGCAGAAGGCTACACCAGAGAGACACATTTGGAGAGAAAACACAGAATAAAGGCCTGGAAGGTTTGCTCCAAGGTTGGCTACTTAATTTTCTTCTTTCATTGACATTGTAATTGTAGAATAAACTTCATTGCTATAGAAACAGTGTTTGCTCCAAATTATTTTTTTAAAGGTCTCACATTAATTCAGGCAACATTTAACATAGGCTTTCATATGTTTATAACACGTTACTTCAGTTTACTGTTATAGTAATGATAACTTAATGATATTGTATCATTGGAATTGGTTTGAAAAGCATCTGGAAATATATTTTATAGTTTAATTTTGGTATTGGAAGAATCTATCATTTGTCTGCTATTGATTTCTTTTTTTTTTTTAGGTTTCTTGCAGTGTTTGAATGTTGAGAAGGTATAGTTGTTTAAACTGTGTTTAGATGGCAGGAATTTGTATAAGCAGGATGGTTAATATATGATGGGTAAACACATATTGATTTGGTGATTGCATATAAATCTATATTGAGTTGTTCTTTGAAGTAGAAAAGTCCAGTTATGGGTAATTATTGTTTATGTCTTTCCCTATTTGGAGGCTAATTTAGAATCCAAGTGTAAATTATATTGGGTAGGTAGGGCAAGTTTCCATATTCAGTGGCCCACATAGGTATTTCTTAAAAAATGGTAGAAGGTGACTCCAACTATTGTATATACTTTATTAAAGCAGAAGAGTAGAAGAAAGATTAGCCATCCTGTGCACTCGTCCTTTGCACCTGAGTTACAAGTACAACATGGGGAGTATAGTCAAGGACATAGTCACTCATCAGCCATCTCTTTCACAAGGATTTACTGAGATCCAGTTAACCCTCTTGAACTTTTGTATTAAAGGTTTCTCTTTTAGATAATGCCCTGAAATGAGCCAGCAAATTGATATAAATTACATAAACAGAGTTGGCCAGGATACTTAAGGGTATTTAGATAAAGGAGAAAGTCACACTAAAGGTCATTTTTTTCTCCTGTGGAAAAACATTTTCAATAGAATTACTACTTGAAAGAATGATTTTCTGATACATAATCTTTCTTTGGTATGCTCTAGTCATAATTGGGGAGTGTTACTGCTGTGATAAAATGATTTAAAGAGAGACATATAGGCTGATAAACCGCCAGAAAAGAAGTCTTGGCTCTTCTTCCTGGGATTAACATTGATGTTCCCTTAAAAGATAAACAAATGTTTCTTAGATGGCTTATAGCTCTTATTCAAAGAAGAGAGATCTTTTTTCAAATTCAGTCTTACAGGTTTCATTTCAAATTAGGAAAAAAAAAAAAAAAAAGATGAGTTCTCTATTGTTGTTCCAAAGCTGATACATTTTAAATCTATTTCAGTTTATGCCAGTCTTACTATCAATTCTGTATTTTAAGAGACACCTTTCAGAAATGAAGAGACAGAATATATACTGGGATAATTTTTAAAAGCCATCCTTAGGCAAAGTACTGGATCATCAGATCCTGTGAAAAAGCATCTTTGTGATGATTTTGAATGGTGAGGATTGCAGTCTGTTTTAAGTAGTTTTCTGGTTGTCATTTCAGCTATGAAGTCTTACACTCCGTATTTCATGCTCCTGTGGAGTGCTGTTGGGATAGCCAAGGCTGCCAAAATCATCATCGTGCCGCCAATTATGTTTGAAAGCCATATGTACATTTTCAAGACACTAGCCTCAGCCTTGCACGAGAGAGGCCACCACACAGTGTTCCTCCTCTCTGAAGGCAGAGACATCGCGCCATCTAATCACTACAGCCTCCAGCGCTACCCAGGGATCTTTAACAGTACCACCTCGGATGCTTTCCTGCAGTCCAAAATGCGGAATATTTTCTCTGGGAGATTGACAGCAGTCGAACTGTTTGACATACTGGATCACTATACCAAGAACTGTGACATGATGGTTGGCAACCACGCCCTGATTCAGGGTCTAAAAAAGGAGAAGTTTGACCTGCTGCTGGTCGACCCTAATGACATGTGTGGATTTGTGATAGCTCATCTCTTGGGGGTTAAATATGCTGTATTTTCAACCGGCCTTTGGTATCCTGCTGAAGTGGGCGCTCCTGCCCCCTTGGCTTACGTCCCAGAGTTTAACTCACTCCTCACAGACAACATGAACCTGCTGCAAAGGATGAAAAACACCGGCGTTTACCTCATTTCCAGAATAGGGATCAGCTTTCTGGTTCTTCCCAAATATGAAAGGATCATGCAGAAGTATAACCTGTTGCCGGGGAAGTCCATGTATGACTTGGTCCACGGGTCCAGCTTGTGGATGCTGTGTACAGACGTAGCCCTGGAGTTCCCGAGACCCACCCTGCCTAATGTGGTTTATGTGGGAGGAATCCTAACCAAGCCGGCCGGCCCGCTACCAGAAGTAAGGTTTGCTGAACTCCTTGGTAATCTTTTCTTGATATAAATGTCCATTTGTCAGCTTGGATTTTTAGAAGAGTGGGGATTGGGTATTGCTGGATACTAGATGCTATTCTAAAATGTGGTTAAGACACAGAGCCTGCCAAGGTCCTTTTATTTGTGGGTGCCCCACTCCTCTGGAACGAATTCCTGCTTTGAATGAGCATTTCCGTAACACCAAGAGGCCACTGTGCCATATGGTCAGTAGGCTGTCTGAAAAGTAGATTTTTGATTAAGTTATGATTCTGAGAGGAATGGAGTTAGATAGTTCGTTTTAATGAGTATAACTGATTTCACTTTTAATTAAATGCAGAGCTCCTTCTGATCTCCCCCAGAAAGCACAAGCACAAGTCTCTGCATCCAGGTTAGGTCCTGTGAACTCAAATAAGTAGAACAATGTTAGTAGTGATTCTTTCAGCAGTCGTGACTGCTTAAAGTTTATGTCCAACAATGAAAATGAGGTAGTAACTTCCATCAGACTCGGATGCTGATTTAAAGTTAGTAAAATTATTTAAAGACATCATGTCTCACTGTGATTTCATGTCAAAGATGGAATTAATTACATTTAAACAAAACCTGTTTAGTCTCTGAGTCAAACCTAATTTCTGGTTGAGCTGTCAGCAAATACACTTGGGTTCTATTCTTCATCCTAGTTTGGCTTTTTTTTTTTTCAGTTAGGTATCTCAAAACCTGTAGACAAAAAACCTATAGGAGCCATATTGCTATCTGTTGTAGGGGAATTTCCAGCCTCAGGTTGACTCTGGATTCAAACTCAACCTCTGATGGCATTTATCAGAAGTGTAGGGCCTGTACTGTTTATCTCTACTGCAGCCGTTTCTACTCTTCAGATTCTTAAAGCAGCCACTCACAGCAATAGTCAAAGTCCTCATTTCTAACTCTGGTCACTACATTTAAAGAAATCTGCCAGAATCTTGATGAAGAGTCAGTCTAGATTTTCTCCTATAGGTGTCAGATAAGCGCAATCTCTGGGCAGAATTTTCTCATGGGGAAATAAGGTGATTGGAATATATAGCCTGTAGATTCCTCTCACACCTCCATTAGAAGCATATTTAATAAATAACACTTTATATATTTCATGTAACATGAAGAAATAGAACTTGCCAGATCTTTGACCCATAAACCCTAGATTGCTGCTGGTGAAGACAGAGAGAGAGAGTGGTTGCTCTTTCTGACGCCAGCTGTGAAGGATAAAGGTTAATCTCAGGCTGTCTCAGCCATTATCAAGCCCACTTTGAAAATTTGATTAGTCTCTTTCAGAGTCACTGTGGGATGTATTACCCCCTTCCTAAAAGTATCTAAAATCAAACTTCAGAAATAGCTTCTAAAAGTCCCGGAAGCAAGTTTATCTCTACCTGAACTGAGCCATTCCTGATGTCAGGCATATCAGCCCTGCTCCCCTCAAGTCTTCATCTTTTCCCAACCAGAGCTCTGCCATTTTGCCTGTTCCTTTGAAGTTTTGTTTGAATACTGTCTCCCCTGGTTATACGGAAGAAGGAATTAGTGACGTTCATTTTTCCTGTACTGTAGCAGCTTGAACTGTAAGCACAGAACACTATTGTATGCTTAGTAAAATAGCATGGGTCCTTATGGTTTCATTACAGTAGTCCCTCCTTATCTGCAGCTGAGTTTTCCTCGATTCGACCATAGTATGAAAATATTAATTGGAACATTCCATAAATCAACAGTTTGTGAGTTTTAAATTGTACATTGTTTTGAGTAGTGAAGTGTGATATCTTACATGGTCCAGCTCGGTCCTGCTCCACGCTGCCCCGAATCCCCATCCATCCACGTGGTCCGCTTCTGACCTCCAACCTACGATGTCATCACGGCTCTGTATTGTAATGCCTGTGTTATTCACCTTACTCCATCTGATCATGTCTCATCTCATGTCATCACAAGAAGGGAGAGTGAGAGCCCAATAAGATATTGAGAGAAACCACATCACATAATGTCTCTTGAAGTGTACTGTGATCTATTTTATTTTTAGTTATTATTTTTGATACCCTACTGTGCCTGATTTGAAAATTAAACTTCATCGTAGGTATGTATTGGAAAGAGCATGGTATGTATAGGGTTCAGTATTATTCAAGATTTCAAGCATCCATCGGGGTCTTGGAACATACACCATGTGGATAAACTGGGTTACTGTATACTTTGTTTTACTTTAAAAGCAGCTTTTGCATGTTTTTACCTATATGTTATTACCTATAATGTTATTACCCAGGATGTTTTCTGAGATGCCATGATTTCTAGTTTGGCATTGGTTTGACCCACTTTGTGGGCCTGTTCTTCTTTTCCTCTCTGGGCATTTTGTAATTATTCTTTTGAATATGTGCTCCTTATCTACAATTATTGCTTTGGCTCTGATGCCATGCTCAGAAATATCACATCTGGCGTGAGTATGTGTTATGTATGTGAACCTAGATAAGTATATTGTGTATGTGTGCTCAGTCATGTCTGACTTTTTGCATCCTGTTGGACTGTGGCCCACCAGACTCCTCTATTGCTGGGATTCTACAGGCAAGAATATTGAGTGGGTTGCCATTTCCTCCTCCAGGAGATCTTTCCAACCCAAGGATCAAACCTGTTACTCCTGTGTCTCCTGCATTCAGGCAAGTTCTTTACCCACTGAAGCATGAGGGATAAGTATATTATTATCATTGAAAATCTGTGAGGTTATAAAGTGTGAAGGGCCATTTTCACTTCAGTGTTCCATTTACAAAGTTCTTCAATAGGGAGAATTTTGAAGAATGGTGGGTCTTTTTCATTCATATATTCCCTACCCTAGTGAGGTTTTATATGCTTTGGAACACATACATTTCTATTGAGATTTCTCTAGTAGATTTGATAAAATAAACTGTACCTCAGCATACTAAAAGTTAATGAGTTTCTGAAATGCCTGTATTATTTACAGGTCATAGTTGTGGTGGTAAGATAACAGAGCCCAGCGAGTGGCCTCTTAGAACACACAATTCACTAATAATTCACTAATCTTTATTTGATAGCTCAAAGACTGTGAGGACTTAATATGGGAGTTAACTGCCTTGGTGTCTTACACTGGCAGTGGATTAAGTTTTCCAGATGTCTAGAAATGATTTGACAGTGAGATTTCTTTTCACAACCTGGGATAAAAAGGTAGAGAGAAATGTCTAAAGGACATTTTTCCGAAGCGTTCACAATGTTTGAGCCTAAAGAAACTCTAGAGAGCATCTACCTCAGCTGCACTTTTACACCTCAAAATACAGGAAGTGACCCATTCATTTGTCACATATGAGATTAAAAGAATTTGAGTGTCTCATCCAGGCAAAACATGGATTGTTTGGCCTTGAATTAGATATTTTGTCAAGATGCCTGTATCTCTCGTTACTCATTTACACATTTATAGCTTATTCAAGGAACTTCCCTGTAGCTCATGCCATAGAGAATCTGCCTGCAGTGCAGGAGACCTGGGTTCGGTCTGTGGGTCGGGAAGTTCCTCTGGAGAAAGGCATGGCAGCCCACTCCAGTATTCTTGCCTGGAGAAGCCCATGGACCGAGGAGCCCGGCGGGCTACAGTCCTCGGGCTTGCAAAGAGTTGGACACGACTGAGTGACTAAGCATAATGTATTCAAAACTATGCAGAGACAACTTCACTAATCTTTATTTGATAGCTCAAAGATTGTGAGGACTTAATGTGGGAGTCAGATCACGCCATTTGTGCCCGTCCTTGGAGAAAGAAATGGCAACGCACTCCAGTATTCTTACTTAGGAAAACCAGTGGACAGAGGAGCCTCCGGTCCGTGGATTGCAGAGAGTCGGTGACTGAGAGAGTTACATTTGTGTTTCAGAGCTTTGATGACAGAAATCAGCCAGAATCCAAATCCTTTTGATTACAAAATGTTGTCTTGGTGTAGAGTGAAGAAACTGTCTGCACTCATAACGGAACGATTTCTAAACGTACGTGCCTGACTCATCACACCACTTGCTGCCGCCTGCCTGCAGGCGGCATGGGCAGGGAGTCAGGTGAGGCGGAGTGCCGGCCGCCGGGCGGCTTCCTTGGGGGGCGCAGGCGGGAGTCGGGGTGGCCTCGGGGCCCGGCCCGGCTAGCGCTGCCCGCGGCTGCTGGAGGGGCTGGGGGGCCTCTGCTGAGGGAGTGGCCGCACCTGGGTCCGCGGTAGGCAGGGGGCTCCCCTGCTCTGCCGTCGGCAGGTTCGAGCCCCTGGAGCGGGAATACCTCTCCCGGACTTGTAAGAGATCCCGCCATTTCCGCGGAGCTTACCCAGATCTCCTCGTTCAGTGGCGATTCCAAGTGAATTTCTCACCACTTCGAGTTTGGACCGTATCTTTGATCTGTATCGCTCCTTTAGTTCTTTGTGAGCGCGGGATATTTTCCTAAGTTAATTGAAAGGAGCGTGTGGTCAAACATTTTAACAAGACCCATGGCACCCCACTCCAGTACTCTTGCCTGGAAAATCCCGTGGACAGAGGAGCCTGGTGGGCTGCAGTCCGTGGGGTCGCTGAGAGTCGGACACGACTGAGCGACTTCACTTTCACTTTTCACTTTCATACATTGGAGAAGGAAATGGCAACCCACTCCAGTGTCCTTGCCTGGAGAACCCCAGGGACGGGGGAGCCTGGTGGGCTGCCGTCTGTGGGGTCGCACAGAGTCGGACACGACTGAAGCGACTTAGCAGCAGCAGCAGCAGCAGTCTACAATAGGAGTGATGCCCTTTAGAGGAAGAGGTTTAGAGTGGACTGTATCCATATTGTGGCTTATCTCTATCGTTACAGTGTGGTAGAGAACATGGAAAAAAAATTTTTTTAAAGGTTTACTTCCGCCAGAAAGGAAGTCTGTAAATAGTTCCACATTTGACTAGATCCTTCAAGTATTAAATGTGGATGAAATAAATAATAACATCTAATGGGGGTGACTAAAGCTTTCAGTAGTTTGACTAGGAAGTAATAACAATACTACTACGAAAGAATCGTACATTTACTTAGGGAGTCTTTCGATTATTAAAATTCACATGTTTGAAGTGATAATTTTTAGATAATTTCCCATTGGCAGAAAGTGGTCTAGCCCTGCTAAGCTGCTGATTTCTGCCACTTTTCAGCTTCTGCAGCCCTGAACTATCATTGCACCTAACAGATTGTATCTTAATTATTGGTTTTTCACATGTTTTTCTCCCCTGCTAGGGTGTGGATGCCTTAAAGGGTGGATAGCAAGGTGGATAACCTTTGTACCCTGAGTGGCTGGAAAATGATAGTCATTCAATAACTGTTTAAAATTAAACAAAATGCATCAAATAGAAATAGTTGCCAAAAAATAGGTGATTCAGTTAGTATAACAATATTGTTAATATTATAACCAGTATTTGTTTATTCCAAATTTATGTTCAGATGCCATTGAAACCATTAAGTAACCTGACATTTCAGGTTATTGTAGTGAATTAAGATAGCTACTTAATGATACTGATATTGAGAAAAGGCGATCACCTCATTGTTCATTACCCAGTTGGTGAGCTAAATGATCCCTACTGTGTTCCAGATGCACGTGGACAGGGCCAGCAGTGCTCAGGCAGCGTTGCTGTGTTAAGATGGCTTGGGAGGGTATGACCCTCATTTGGTTGGACTGCAGAGGGGCTTTATTGCCAGGCTAGGGGTATGAAAGGCATTTTCATTGCACCATTTGTACAGACATTTTTTTAAAATTAGGGAAACCGTCCTGGGGAGAGATACAGATAAGATAAAAAGATGAACAGAGATAAGAAAGAGCCAGAGAGCAAGGACAGGGTCATGAGATACTCACTGTTGTTCATTTTGTCATTTGCCAGAACTTCCTCACAGAGAAAGGTTTGTGCAGGGGAAAAAGACATTGTGCAGCAGATTCATTAGATTAACCCACTTGTGAGCAGATCAGGCTATGAGACAAGAATAAAACTGAGGAACAAACAGTGGCTTTTTACATGTAGTTTTCATTGAGTCACCTAGAAGCCTTTCCTTATTATTACATATGGAAATGGGAAGCTGACTTCCCCAAGAGTGAGTGAATGTCTAGGCTGAGTTATGGGACCACAGTCCCTGGGGCTAACAGACTGATCCAGGGTTGCAGCAAATACGGAAAATCATGGAGATGGACAGGGAGGCCTGGCGTGCTGAAGTCCATGGGTCACAAAGAGTCAGACACGACTGAGCCACTGAACTGAACTGAAGGCTATTTAAATAGTATGTTGCTTATAAATTATTTATTGAAATATAAAGCTAGACATAGGATGATAACTATTGTATTATATGGATTAAATTGTCCTCTTTTAAGTAAGTATAATTTAATCTCTTTCTCTCTCTCTCTCTATATATATATGTTTTATAGTTGATTCCTAAATTTGGATACCATCACTTACAAATAATTTTTTAGGGTGTCTTTATTCCTGTGCTATATTGGTAGCTATGCAGGGATCAGAAGATTGAGAACTATAACATTTGGAAGAGATGGATGATTTAGTTTCAACTTCTAATTCTTAGAGGAAAGATTCACCACAGCACGATATTTGGGCATAAATAATAGATTCCCTATGGGAATTCATAGGCTTCCTAGGTGGCTCAGTGGTAAAGAATTTACCTGCCAAATATTGGAGATGCAGAAGACACAGGTTCAGTCCCTGGGTTGGGAAGATCCCCTGGAGGAGAAAATGGCACCCACTCCAGTATCCTTGCCTGGAAAAATCCCTTGAACAGAGGAGCCTGGTGGGTTAGGTTCATAGGTTCACCAAAGAGTCGGACACAATTGCGTGAAAAAGTACTGTGCACCACCACGGTAATTCATTAATGTAAAATGTTGCAGATACTTCTTGCAGAAGTTTTGTAGGTGGATCATATATTTTGTCTTTATTTTGTAGTGAGAAAGCAGATCACCTGACTAAGTGAACATATCCAAGAAGTAAACTGGGCACTGTTGCAACTATCAACAAGTTACTGTTTAGTTCACTGATATGGTGGTTTTCGAAGCAGCACTGTAGTTTTGAATAGCTTATCAGTTGCTTCTGTAAGCATTTTAGGCTTGCAAGAGTTTCCTGATACTTTTAGAATGGAAAGTGCACTCTGACATAATTTTTAAACACCTTTCTTCCTCTGCTATTGAGTATTTAAGCGTTAAGATTCCCAGCAGAGTTGTTCATTTAGATGTTAAACAGTGGCGACGTCAAGGAAAATATTTTTTAACTGATCATTTTTACAAATGGCAGTTCTCACAATTAAATAGTTGCACCAGTTTTTAGAATAATATTTTTCACAGATACACTCATTCCAAGCCAAACAGTTCTAGTTTGGAAATGAAAATCACTACTGTCCATGAGTTTGTCAGATCTATTCCTGAGTGCAGATTTTGACCGAAAGGACTGAGTGAGCCTGAGCTTCTGAGAAAGTGGTGGCTCTGGAGACAAGCTACCTATTTCATGGTATTGTTTATGGAATTTTTTATACCAAAATGTCCAGGAGCTGTGGCAAAGTAGCCGGATGGAAAAACATGGGCTTTTTCAGTCAAATGGCCCTGGGCTTTAATCTTGGCCTTAATAAGACTCTTGGAGAGGGAGGGTGTCAGCCTCCTTAAAGTGAGGATGGCAGTGCTTACTTCAGAGTGTTTCTGGGAATGAGAGCCATGCAATGCCTGGTGGTGATAGTTCTTGTGCTTATTATTGTTCTGTTAACTCTCATTACTGAAGATGAGCGCTAGTTACTAAATCACTCTCACCCGCTGTCTTCCACCTGGCAAACAGAAAAATGGTTTCAGAGTTGGAGGACGTGTCTGGCATCACCGCCTCATTTCAGGGGTTGGCCCTTGGTCCTTCACCCTCCATCTTGGGGATGTTTATTTCCCTTTCCTTCATCCTTTCTCACTGAAGTAGAAGGAAAAGAGCATGTGAACCATATGGAATTGGACATCCGAGCCTTAAGAAACAGCAGAGGCTGACAAGCTTGTCCTGTTACGGGAGTACCCTCCTGGTGCTTCCAGATGCTGGCTTCTTTAAGCTCATGATGTTATCTGTGTTCTTTCATTCCTTTAAACGGAGGAGCAGCGACTCCAACCCCTGTTCTGCAGGCTCCATCCTTGTTCCTTCTCCTCCTCTGTGCTTCTCATTCCCGTCGGACCTAAGGAGATGCTCCAAACAAATAAATACCTGCCTCCTAGCCAGAGATTCTATACAGCATTGGATCAAAGCAGGCTGTGATTAAGTCATATTACATAAACGCCTTTTTCTAAAATTCTAAGAAGTCATGTGCTAAGATACTTTTAGCTTTTATGTGCAATCTTTTGTCCAAAATCTAGTAACAAGCAGAGTGTTATTTAGTATATAGCATTCTGTAAATTCTCACTATCCATCAAACATTTTTTTGTATTTAAAATATGTCAATATATCTCTTATAAATACAACAAAGTGAGAGTTTGGTTTTTAGAGTCAGTCTTTATATTAGCGTGCTTATTCAGAAAATACAGCTGACCATTGACAACTCAGGGGTTGGGATGTTGACCCTCTGTGCCCTCAAAATCCATGTGTAATTTATACTAGTATCTGTGTACACAGTTCCTCTTTATTCAGAGTTCCTCATTTGTGGATTCAACATGGATCAGCATGGATCATGTACTATGGTAGTATTTAGTATTGAAAAAAATCAGTGTATAAGTGGATCCATGTAGTTCAAACCCATGTTGTTCAAGGGATAGCTGTATTTTTCACACTGTGACAACCATTTTTATATTTTTACTTTGAAGGCATCTCTCTTGTAAATCAGCAAACCCTGAGCATGCACATAAGCCAAAACTGGTCCCTGCCTGATAAGCCCAGTGTTGTCCTGGGCCAAGAGTGGCTTTATAATGGGTATTTTTGTAGCAAGCAAACAGGACAGATAGCCAAAGAGAGATCGGCACTGAAGTAGTGGGGTGGACTTTTCCAGGTCCTTCTTAACCCAGAATATATTCTTATTCCCCTGAAATCGTAGAGTCTAGAAAACTCCCCGCACAGTGTGGGTGAAGCGTCCTTTCACCCCAGGAGCTTCAGTGCCCTGGGAAGAGGGTGGCAGGAGCACTCCCAGTGCCCGTACTCGGGGGTGGGAGCCAGGCACCAAGGGAAAAAGGATGAAACCGTATAGACCAGAAGCCTGCGTGCTGGTGCTGGAAGGCCTGTTGTTTAAACCCCGAGAATGGAGCAGGTGCAGCCCAAGAGGCCTTCTGCACAATTGAACACCAGTGCTGCTAGCCGCACACTGCAGGGACCAGAACGGGGTGCACATTCCTCTGCCTTGGCTTTCGGCTTTCTGTCAAGGTTTATTTTACAGCACCATTTATCACTGTTGCAGGAATCACTGTTAGTAGGAGAGTCAAGATTTCTGATTCTGTCAGTATAAATGCAGTCAGTTAATTAGCCTTTTAGCAGGGCATTTGTTTTAGAAAGTGCTGAGAGAGAGAGGCATGAGATAGAAAGCATGTCTGCCTTTTTCCTAAAAATGTTTGTCCACCTGAAACAGAAGAGTGCCTATTAAAATGGTCATTTTCTTAGATTATTTCATATGGATGACTTTTTGTCAGAGTGGCTTTTGGAAGAGTTATGGTGTTCAAACGCGAGAGAGGAAAACTTAATGTCATGAATATTTTCCCTCAATGTACATCTCTCTTTTTCCCACTAGATATATGATACAGTAAGACTAAACCTGGCAAAGTAAGCTGACCTGATTTTATACTTTTTTGAATATAGTAACTACTTAATAATTGTCTGCTGCTTTGAATTGCTTTATGCTCAATTAGATCTAGAGAAAAGTCCTTTTGATAGTATCTGAAAAGATTTCAGCTGCATAGATCTCTAAGAAAATCACTAGGTTCTGAAAAACTGAAGACCTTTCAGAAAGAGTAGTGGGAGAAATTCTCTGAGAACAGGGTTCCCAGTTTAGTGATCATTTATGTCTCACCCACTTTCATACCTAGTTCTGCAGCACTTTGCAGAGCATAGGCCCTTATACATATATTTTGAATTAATATAATTTCAAGTTGTAAAAGCTGGTGCATTTGCCCAGGTTATTTAGCAAAACTGGGATAAAATGTTTTTAAATGGTAAATTGCCAGAGCTTTTATCAGTAAAAAGCAGCTCAAATGGCTTGATAAATATTATTAAAATCCTGAGGCTAATAATTAGTTTCCTTGCCTACCATTGTCCGCCCAGTGTGAGGAACAATGAAAACAGCTTACGGTTTTCTTTCTCAATGGAAAGTCCATTGAGAACTTCTTGTGTGTGGCAGGGCAAACGATATGCAAAACACAAAGGGATGGCCACTCATAGAAAGAGTAGATAGCTCTTTAGTTATATATTTAGTGCATGTTTATTGAGTGCCTAGCATGTGCCTGGCACCAGGTTAGCAATGTTAAGTGCAAATCATACTTTCTTCATTTGTGCTGCTTCTTGTTCAGTCGCTAAGTCACGTCCAGCTCTTTACAACCCCATGGACAGCAACACGCCAGGCTTCCCTGTCCTTAACTGTCTCCCTGAGTTAGCTCAAACTCATATCCATTGAATCAGTGATGCCATCCAACCATCTCATCCTCTGTCACCTCCTCCTGCCCTCCATTTTTCCCAGCATCAGTCTTTTCCAGTGAGTCGTCCCCTTGCATTAGGTGGCCAATGTGTTGAAGCTTTATTTTCAGCCTCAGTCCTTCCAATGAATATTCAGGGTTTATTTCCTTTAGGATTGACTGGTTTGATCTTGCTGTTCAAGGGACTCTCAAGAGTCTTCTCCAGCACCACAGTTCAAAGGCATCTATTCTTTGGTGCTCAGCCTTCTTTATGGTCCAGTTCTCGTATCTGTACATGACTACGGGAAAACTATAGCTTTGACTATATGGACTTTTGTTGGCAAAGTGATGTCTCTGATTTTTAATACACTGTCTAGGTTTGTCATACTTTTCTCAAATTTAATTTCATGTCTGCAGTTACCGTCCATAGTGGTTTTGGAGGCCAAAAAAATAAAATCTGCCACTGTTTCCATTTTATTCCCCATCTATTTGGCATGAAGTGATGGTACTGAATGCCATGAATTTAGGTTTTTGAATGTTGAGTTTTAAGTCAACTTTTTCCACTCTCCTCTTTTACCTTCATTCAGCGCTACTTATAGTCTAAGGGGAGAAATGACTAGTAAAGATGTAGATGGATAATATTTTGATGCTGAACTACCAGCAAGGAAACCAGTGGGGCACAATGATAGAGAACAGGGAGTCTTCTCGGGGGACTGGGTAGGGCCTCAGGAGAAGGTGGGACCACAGGGAGGAAAGCTTTCCCGGCAGGGGACCCACCTGTCCCCAGGTAGGGAGACGCTTGCACCTCGAAAGATCAGTAAGCCTGAAGCGCTGAAGGCCTGAGGCTTGGGCAGGAGGTTCAGCTGGGTTTGGCGAGGTGAGCAAAGAGCCTGTCACTACAAGGGGTATAGATTTCACTGAATAGTCAAAGTGTTAGTCGCTCAGTTGCTTCTGACTCTTGGCAACCCCATGGGCTGTAGCCCACCAGGGTCCTCTGTCCATGGGATTCTCCAGGCAAGAATACTGGAGTGGGTTGCCATGCCCTCCTCCAGGGGATCTTCTCAACCTAAGGATCAAACCTGGGTCTCCTGCATTGGCAGGCGGATTCTTTACCATCTGAGCCAGTGGATGTCACCAAATGAGTTAAATCCTGATTGGGTTTGCATTTAGAAAGACTCCCTCTGGTTGCTTTGTGAAGATAGTGTTCTAGAAGAGAAAGAGAGAAGCCGGGAGGACCAATTGAGTGCATGTTGCTGTAGCTCAGGAAGGAGGTGGGTTGATGAATGTGGATGGGGTGAGAGAGAGATGATTCCAAGTGCTTTGGGAGGTAGAATTAACTAAGGTCCAATGTGGGGAGTGGGGACACTGTCAGATAGTCAGGTTTCCTGCTTAAATAACCAGTAGTTGGCATTTGCTGGATGGAAAGAATAGGGAATGAACAAATTTTTGAGGGAAAACACATTGTTCCGTTTGGGACATACTGAATTTGAGAAACCTGTGGTTTTCTGAACATGGATTTGACAGGAAAGGCCAGGCTTGCTATTCAAATGTGGGGATGATCTTCAAGCAGACTGTACCGAGGTGGTGGGAATAAATGAGATTACTAACAGAGAGGTGTAGAAAGAGAAGAGGACTTAGGTTTGAGCCCCCGGGCCTCTACCATGTAGAGGTTGGTTAAAGGCAGAGGAACCTCCAAGAACTCTGACAAGTCATTACCTGAGATCTGAAGCACAACCAAGAAAAAGCCGTGTTTTAGGATCCAAGGAATGGGTGTTTCTGGAAGGGAAGTCCATCAGTTATCATTGCTACCAAATCAGGTGTTCCCATGTGTGAGTTGGAGGCATATACACATGGTGGTATATATCACTGGACAGCTTTAGTTGTTGCTAAGTAGATAATTGCTTAATCAATATTTAAGAACCTACGATCTCTTTGGGGCTTCCTTATGACTCAGTGGTAAAGAATCCGCCTGCCAATGCAGGAGATGTGGGTTCAGTCCCTGGGTCAGGAAGATCCCTTGGAGAAGGAAATGGCAACCCGCTCCAGTGTCTTTGCCTGGGAAATCCCATGGACAGAGGAGCCTGGAGGGCTACAGTCCATGGGGTCGCAAAGAGTCGGACGTAACTTAGTGACTGAACAACAACAATACCAAGTAGATAATAGCAGCAAAGTACTTTCTGTGCTCATCTCTAACAATCAGCCTCGCGTCTGTTGCATCAGTCCACTGGTACAGTTGAAAGGGCATCCCTCAGAGTCAGACGAATATATACAGCTGATGCTTGAACAACAGGAGTTTGAACTGGGTGGCTCCTCTTATGGCCTGATATGGAGGAATCAGAGTCACAGAGAGCTCACTATAAATTATACTGGTCCTGTCGACAGCGGGGATGTTTCCAGGTCAGAGGTCAGCTGAATATCCAGCGTCCAGCTAGGCCCTGGGAAGATCTCTTTCTCATGGTGAGCTCCCCTTCCCTTATCACCAAGCTGTGGGTGGGTGAGTGGATGAGGGCTGACCTGGTCTTTAAAGTCTTCTTCCACTTCAGTGATGGTGGGAAATAGAACACTTTGAGCACCATACATACATTAAAATCCAGACTTACATTCTTAACTTAAAACATTTTTATTTTTGGTGAATTAATGTTGACAGAATCAAAGTCAAGCAGACCTCTCTGTAGGTGTATTTTAAGTCTTAGTTCATTAAAGTGGAGGCTTGCAGAGAATGGATGAGACATAGGTACAGAAGAGGATTGAATTTACAATTTACATACGGTGAAGCTTTGATTTTCTCGTAAATTATAAAGAATAGTTATTAAGAGAAATAATTTTTGTGTTTTTCAACACTGATTAAATTTTTAAAATTAAAAAATTGATAAAATTCAAATAATCATTTGGTTTTATTTTGTATAATACACAGAATGCATTTATCCCTTAGAAATATAATTGAATTACCACATTTATTGAAGGATCCTTTCCCGAACTGAAATCTTAAGGAGAGTTTTAGAATGTCTCAAACCATGCACATAATTTGGATTTTTCTTGCTTCAAAGATTATATCTTTTAGCTTTTTTATGATAATTTGTGAATGGATTTTGTAAAATACTCTTCTCAAAGGCAGAAATTGAAATGATAGGAAAATGCTAAAGGCCTTTGCAACTTGATTTCATTTTGGTAAAGTTCATACCTAGTTGAATATTATGTAGAGTAGTAAAATGAGGGAATTTGGTCATTTTACTGCCAAAACTTAGATGCATGAAAACTTGGGTGAGTTATACATAGAAATACATATAAGATTAATAATTAATCATCTGAGGCACGAAACACAAACTTATTTTCTGTTAAAAATGCTTAACCAAATTAGTTTTTTTTTTTACAACTTCAGTTGATTTTTTAAAAGTAACTTACTTCATGACTGAAAGTTCAAATGAAGTTTATTTAATGGATCTTTACAGATGAAAACGGTAGAAATTTATGCTGATGTGCAGTTTGGATCACTTTTCTCTTATAGAAAAGTCTCCATTGTTTTAAACTCTTTTAGAAAAATGTTACATGTTAGGAGGACTGAAGTTGGGTAAAGATAAAAAGTGAAGTTATTTATCTACTACTTTATTATGTACAACTTATTTTTAGTTGAATGCTGAAAAGTTCATTTTTTATCAAAAAATATATGGGCTTCCTGTACTAATTTTTGAATATAGATAGTTTATCCCTCTAGGCTTGCTTAGGAATAAAGTATTTTTTAAATTATGCAGATTTAATGGAAATCATATATAGTATGTTATTTACGGGTCAGACCAAACCAGCTACCTAGCCTAGGCTTATTTTTTTCCCTAGTCCAAAAAGCTTTTTAACAGAGATGAAAAATATTACATAGCTGTTAGCTTTATGCACATGTTGTACATAGTAAGTGCCTTTATTGATAACTTCACTTCTTTCAGCTGAACAGGGCCTCAAAAGTTTTACATTCAGCATTTGAGTACTTTTGTTTTTCTCTTTAAAAGTCAGTATTAGGCACTGCTGGTTCCTACCAGCTGAAGCCTCACACAGCTGTGTCTTCAGCATTCAATCATGCTTAGAATTGCTAATTAGAATATCACACTGGACAAAGCGGACCCAGTGGAGCTGAGACAATACCATTTTTGTTTGTGAAACATAAATAAATGATCTTTACGCAGTAGTCTTTTCATTAATAAGCATTTGTGCCGAGTATGGAAAGTAGGTGATCTTTAGCAAAATGTTTTAACCCGCTGGAAATGCTTTATCAATATCACCCTTTCACAGTACTCTGCAATCTCTGTAAAATACGGCCAGCCTTAGTCAGGACTGGCAAGCTCGCTTGTGGCTTTTCCACTCCTCTGTCAGGTCTTCACTTTCCTTATCTTGCTCCCTTTCAGCAGCACCCCTCCCAGCCTGACACCCACCCCTCGCTAAGGACACAGGCCTTCTCCCACCGCCCCTTTGCCTCTGACTTGAATCTCACTGCAGCGCCTGCCGTCAGCCTTATCAGGCTCAGGTTGCCCGGTGCCCCCAAATCCCCTTCTCCTTTTCTCTTGTTAAAGCCACCTTGTTTCCAGACCTTAGGTGCAGTTAGTTAGCTGTAGTGTAGAGGAGGACTGATTTATTCAGTGCTGTGTTAATGGCTGATAGCAATTTAACCTATTACCTTTCTAGGAGTAGTGAATATTTTATGCTGAAATCGAAGGTCTAGTGGCAGTAAGGCATTTGTCAGAAGAATCAATATCAGCAGCATAATTAGCTTGGTTAGGAAAAGGGGAAGATAATGGTTCCAGAAAACGAGAGGTGCACTCTTGGTGTCCCTAATACCAGTTCTTACTACCCACTCCCATGGGTGATTATACTCTCAAAGGGTCTAACTTATGCTGGCAGTGCAGCAATTTAGCTTTTTATGGCATCAGATCTCACAGTCCTTGTGAGTTAAGAAGTAATAGGAATGTTGTGGGGTCTGACATGGTGCTTATATAATGGGTGCTTAACACTCGTGTAGATTCCACGGATTAAATAAGCCAGACAAATAATATGTGGAGAAGTTAAGATGTGCAGAAAATATTTAAATGCACTGAAAGCGTTTAAGTGGCACAGATTTTGTGGAAAACACTTCCATGCATTTGGGAAAGTACTGAAGTAGTGATTGTCTGAAGTTCAACAAATACGGACTTAGTTTTTTGTGGTGGTTTGCCATGAGCTGGTGTAGACTAGCGCTACTTCAGTAAGTCACATTATCAAACCCATATCCTTGTAGTGACAGAAGATTTCAGGGATTCGAGAGACTGAGGTGTCCCCATGTCTGCCACTTATTAACATTGTCATCTTGGGGCTTGTCACCCAAACTTGCCAGTTGCACTTATTTGTAAAAGGAGGGGGATAATGTTTTTGTCTGTATCAAAAAAATGTTCATTGAAGATCTGTTGAAATAGTATTTGTTTTCTATAAATGACAGAGTACTATGTAAAAGTAAAAGATAATTGAGATATTACGTAGGAACCATACATTATGAATTAAAAAAAAACCTATATTAAGATGAGCTGCATTTTTCAGAGGACATTTAGTGGAGACCCAAAGGTCAGAGTTTTAGTGCCATTTCTCCTACCAACTTCAGTAACAAACAAGTTTTTTTCTGGCAGTATTGCTTATCTGGATGAAAATCAGGAGCTAAAATCTCAGTCAAAAAGACATTTAGGAAGCCACAGTAAATGCCAAAATGTCCAGGAACTAAAATTCATGTACTCGACTCACAGTAGATACCCTTAGACCTTCTTCCCTCATAGTGAATTCATTCTAATTATATACCTTTGAAACAGCTTAGTTATTTTATTTCTAAGACTCTGGAAGATTAAAAAAGCAAATAACTTTTTCATGTTGGCATGCTAAAAATCATGAAAAGTAGCAATTAAATAATCTGATAGAGAAAGGATACCCTTCCGGAATAACTAGAAGAAGAATATAAATAACTCCAAGAGCATAGCCCTCTTGGGCTGTTTAGTGTTGCAGACCCAAGACATCACTCTGTTACAGTGATGCAAAAACATAATTGAGCTCATATGTTAATAGAAGTCGCTGTATAATCAACAAATAAGTGTGCCTAGCACCTTTTATGAGTCCATCCATCAACAATATGCTTTGGCTATCATGTAAATGAAAATACTCAGAAAGATGCAAATTCACAACAGGCTTGATAGTCTGTATTTTAATTTAGGTTAAGGGATCCAGAACTACTTCACCAAGATAGGCCCAGTGTATTCATTTGCAAGGGCTTCCCAGGTTGCGATAGTGGTAAAGAACCTGCCTGCCAATGCAGGAAATGAAGAGATATGGGTTCGCTCCCTGGCTTGGGAGGATGCCCTGGAGGAGGGCATGGCGACCCACTCCAGTGTTCTTGCCTGGAGAATCCAATGAACAGAGGAACCTGGCAGGCTACAGTCCAGTAGGGTCTCACAGAGTCAGACACAACTAAAGCAACTTAGCATGCACATTCATTTGCAAAATAAAGAGCTTGGGCTAAACTAATCTTTAAAATTACAGGCTAAGATATGTAGCTGCATATCTCTCTTCTATCAGAATAATATTGTGCATTTTAAAACAGCCACATTTCTTGAAATCAATTTTTCCACAGAGTATATCTGATAAAGACATAGGATGGCATGCAGTACTTGCTTTATTCATGTAAAACCACTAAAAAAAGCATTTATCTTTAAGATCTTAGCACTTAGAAATTAAATTATAAATATTCATTTATTTAACAAATATGCATGCAGCACTTTCTTAAATCCAGAGACCTTGTCAGCTCGTGGGAATAGAAGATTTAGCAAAGTGAGCTTGTGCCCTCAGGGCACTTAAGTGCCAAGGGAAGACAGATACTAAACTTTTAATCACCTTAAATGACATTTGGAAGTGCTATGATGGAAAACATGGGTAGGGGCCCAAAGAGTGTGGCATTAGAACCTAGGAATTGCAGATAGTGTCATGAAGAGCTTTTCAATTGGAAGCCCCAAGGATAGTCCATTGCCCTTTTTCTAGTTACTTGGAAGTGCCAAGGATAGTCCACAGTCATTTTCTAGATCTGTGCTATGGAAATGCTTACAGGGTAAGACCACTGACTTAATAAGACCCTCGGGAACCCGGAACTAAGGCTTTTTCTAAGGAGTAGCAAATTTGGGGGCATTCATTTCTCCTTCCCTCTCCTTTCCTTCTGTCCCTCTTTTCCTTCCTCTGCCATTCTTTCCATAGTAATTTATTGAAGGTCACTGTGTGTGAGGCACATTTTAAAACTCATCTCATTTGGCAGGGAGCAAGGACCTCCTTCTGCCACCCCCGTGGCTGACATTTTAGGTCCCTCTGATCTTTGGTTCATGCTGGGTGTTCTCTGCTGATTGGAAAGTTCCTCCCTCCCACTAGCTGCTTGTTTGTAATTTTTCAGTTTCACTAAGCTTTACAGTTTGGCTGTCACCAGCACGTCCATGCTCGGGTTCCAGCTGCCATCCTTAGACATCTCTCATTGCCGAAGATCTTCCTAAACTTCCAAATCCCAAGCTCACCCAGGATTTCTAGGGCTCATAAGCTTGCCTAATCTGATGGACATCTCAGCTGAGAACACTATTCATCCCTATAAAAAAAACACCCAGTCCTTCATACCTATGCCCTTCGTTTGTTTACTCACTTATTGAGCAATATTTGTTGAGCTCCTGCCTTGTGCGGGATACTCCATTAGATGCTAAGGATTCAGAGTAAAACAACATAGTCCCTAAATCTCCAAAGGGTCTTACTTGTAATCTCTCAGTTTTATTGCCTGTTGGGATTTCCATCCAAAGAAAACCCTAAGTGGAAGTAAAGGGAGAGCAGTCTTTAGCTCTCTGCCACCTTCTGTATCAACTCCATTCACTTCTGTCATCATTCATCAGTTCTGTCTGCAGATATTTATTGAGAGTTAGATGTTATTCTAAATGTCATAGTCAAGTAGTGTGTGAACCATGGCCCGCCTTAAAGGAAACTGGAAGAGGCTGATCCGCAAACCTGACCTTCTGGGCATTCTGATGTCCTGGCTTTCTTGTTGAACGAGGACTTTCAGATCCCTGTCATGCCGAGGTGTACAGCCAGAAAGTGCCAGGAAAGGCTGCCTGCCTCCTGTTAATGTGGAATGAAGAATGGTTCTGTCGTCTTTACCATCTCTTTGCTTTGCCTTTTTAAAAAATTTTATTGTCCCTTGACTTTCCCTGTAAGATCCAAGTACCCTTCCTTTTGGAAACCATCTTGATAGAGCCTGATATAAGGAGCCCAGCAATACGGGAATGGACACGGGCTTTAAGGCTAGGCAAATCTATGTTTTACTCATGGATTCCCTGTTACTGGCCTTAGCTTATTGGGCAGGTTATTTCATTTCTCTGAACCTCAACTTTTTTATCCATGAAATAGGAAAAATAATTCCATTGTAAAAATAAACATGATGAGCTGTAAATACCTGGCACATGTAGACTCATTTTTCCTTGGTTGCCTAGCATTGTCCATAGAGCGGGTGGGAAGAAAAGGGGGTCACAGGTAAGCACTGAACTGGAAGGGAGCTGACAGGTGCTTTACTGGATGCCTGAAACACATGCTTGACTATGCTTTCATGTGGCGTTTGCTGCACTTCGGTTTCCACTGTTTTGATCTCATAGATTGCTCATTTTCATGTGAAGAGACATTAGAAAATTTTCTAAGAGTATTCCTTAAAGAGAAACTTTCCTCAGGTTTCTACATCTGTAACATTCTTCAGGATGGATGCATTTATAGTTATTTACTCCAGTAGCTGCTAGCTGCCATCCAAAATAAATTAGAAAATATTTTTCAAAATAATTTTAAAGTTAAAGTAATTATTTATTATATAAATATATTTATCAGTATGATATCTTAGAGTCATATATTTCTTGATTATATTTAATTCAAAGATATATTTTAGGAAATATCACCACAAGAACAGGATATTCTTGCTTTAAAAATGAAACCCTGATTTTTCTGGCCCTTCAATCATTGTTGTCAAGCTTAGAGTAATTTCTGTGGAGAAATTCTGGTAAATGTTTGACTGTCACTGTGTTCAAACACGACAGGCAAAATTCTAAATTTAAAAGCTAAGTTAATAGCCTTTGAGAGAGCTAAGGATGAAGTTTGAACTAAAAATTTGCAGTGAATCATTGTCAACTGATAATTAGTTACTAAAAAAGGAAGCACAAAACCCCACTGTTAGTGGGATTATATTCATAGGTAATAATGCTTCTTTAAAATGCAGCATTATTTTTAGTTTATTCCTTCCCTTTCTTCTGATCATGTAAGAAATCTTTCCCTCTGTTCAATCTCACTTTATTTCTATTGCTATAAGCAAATTTGAATTTGGATTATATTAAATTTTGGTCTGGTGACTGTTCTCCATGACCCAGTCATGGATTCCAATTCATATGAGTGATGAAAAAGCTATGTCTTATCTAAAATATTTGGTATAGAAAATTTTCATAATATAATGTTAGTTAAAAAGAAGAAAAAAAGAATCTTTGGTGTGTACAAACCTCAGTGGATATTGTTGTTGTGGCTGTTTAGTCACTGAGTTCTGTCTGAGTCTTTGTGGCCCCGTGGACTGTAGCCTGCAAGGCTCCTCCATCCCTGGGATTCTCCAGGCAAGGATACTGGAGGGGGTTGCGTTTCCTTCTCCAGACGATCCTCCTGACCCAGGTATAGGACCCAGGTCTGCTCACTGGCGAGCAGATTGTTTACCCCTGAGCCTCGAGGGAAGCCCCCAGCGGAGGTTAGTTATACCTTTATTCCCGTGTTCGGTTCCTGCGTCTTGTCCCACTCTGTGACCTTATGGACTGCAGCACCCAGGCTTCCCTGTCCCTCCCTGCCTCCCAGCGTTTGCTCACACTCACGCCACCCAGCCATCTCACTGTGCGCTGCCCCCTTCTCCTGCCCTCGGGCTTCCCAGCATCAAGGTCGTTCCTAATGAGTCAGCTCTTCACATCAGGTGGCCAGATTATTGGATCTTTGGCTTCAGCAGCAGTCCTTCCAATGAATATTCAGGGTTGATTTCCTTGAGGATTGCCTGGTTTGATCTCGCTGTCCATTTATGTTTGGTGTTACAATGAGAGTAAGACCTCAAGTGTTTTGACAGTATTTCCTGATTTATAAAATGAGAGATTAATTACTGAAGTAGATTGATAGAAAATGAGAGAGGAGGATGGAGAAAAAATATTATTGCCTTTTTTAAAGACAGTTTTAGGTTCACAGCAAAGTTGAGAATTTGCATAAACCCCTTGCTCTCTCATTATCAATATCCCCCACCAGAGTAGCGCATTTGTATCAACTGATGAACCCTGTGTCACCTGGACACGTCATCATCACACACAGTTCGCGGTTTACATTAGGGTTTACTCTTGGTGCTGCATGTTCTGTGGGTTTTGGCAAATCTATAATGAAGCGTGTTCATCACTGTAGTGTTATACAGAATAGTTTCACTGCCCTAAATCCTATGCATTCCCCCTAGTCACCCCTCCCCACCAAGTCCTAGCAACCACTGATCGTTTTTTACTGTCTCTATCATTTTGCCTCTTCCAGATGGCATATAGTTGGAATCATGTAGTATGTAGCCTTTTCAAATTGGCTTCTTTCACTTGAGAATATTTATTTAATATTCTTTTATGTTCATGACTTGACAGCTATCTTCTTTTTTAATGCTGAGTAATATTCCATTGGCTGCGTATATCACCATTTGTTTATTCATTTACCTATGGAAAGACAGCTTATTTGATTCCAAGTTTGGGAATGATGATTAAGCTGCTATAAATGCTTATATGCAGATTTTTGTGTGGTTATCTGCTTTCAGCTTTTTTAGGTAAATACCAAGGAGTTCAGTTGCTGGATCATAGAGTAGGAATAGAAACTGTCAAACTGTCTTCCGAAGTGGCTGCACCACATTGCATTCTCACCAGCAATGGATGAGTTCCTTTTGTTTCCACATCCTTGTCAGGATTTGGTATTGTCAGTATCTGGCTTTTGGTAAGGACTTCCCTGGTGGCTCAGATGGTAAACAATCTGCCTGCAGTGTGGCAGACCTGGGTTCAATCCCTGGGCTGGGAAGATCCCCTGGAGGAGGTTTGTGATAAGCATGTAGTGGTATCTCATAGTTTAATTTGTATTTCCTCGATAGTGTAATGTGGAGTGTCTGTTTTTTTTTCATTTATTTTTATTAGTTGGAGGCTAATTACTTTACAATATTGTAGTGGTTTTTGCCATACATTGCCATGAATCAGCCATGGATTTACATGTGTTCCCCATCCCGATCCCCCCTCCCCCCTCGCTCCCCATCCCATCCCTCTGGGTTTTCCCAGTGCACCAGCCCCGAGCACTTATCTCATGCATCCAACCTGGGCTGGTGATCTGTTTCACCCTTGATAGTATACTTGTTTCAATGCTATTCTCTCAGAACATCCCACCCTCTTGTTTTCTCCCACAGAGTCCAGAAAGATAAAGACCAATACAGTATACTAACACATATATATGGAATTTAAAAAGATGGTAACGATAACCCTGTATGCAAAACAGAAAAAGAGACACAGATGTACAGAACAGACTTTGGAGTGTCTTTTCAAACGCTTCTTTGCCATCTGTATATCTTCTTTAGTAAGCTATCTGTTCAGGTCTTTGTTGCATTTAAAATCACATTGTTCATTGTGTCACTGAGTTTTAAGAACTCTTTGCATATTTTGGATAACATTTCTTTGTCAGATGTGTCTTCTCCTTTTTCTCTTAGGCTGCAGCTTGTCTTCTCATTCTCTCGGAATTGTTTTTCATAGAGCTGTGAGATTTTAATTTTAAATGAAGTCCAACTTATCAGTTCTTTCTTTCATGGATCATATTTTTATTGTTGTATCTGATAAGTCAGCAATACACCAAAGGTTTGTCTAGGTTTTCTCCTATATTATCATCTAGGAGGTTTTTTTTTTTTTTTTTTTTTTTTTCCTGTGCTTTACATTTATGCTTGTGATCCATTTTTTAATTAATTCTTGCCAGTGGTGTAAGGTCTGTGTCTCGGTTCATCTTTTTGCATGTGGATACGCAGCTGCGCCAGCACCGTTTGTAAAGAGAATGTCTTTGCGCCGTTGTACTGCCTCTGCTCCTCCGACAAAGAGCAGTTTATGCATCTGTTTTTGGGTTGTCTGTTCTCTCACGTTGACCTATTGGTCTATTCTTTTGCCGATACCATACTGTCTTGATTACTATAGCTTTTAAAGTAAGTCTTGGGAACTTACTTTAGTAAGCTCCCAGTAACTGGGAAACCAGTTCTCCAATTTTGTTCCTCTTCTTAATATTTTTAATATGTTGGCTATTCTGGCTGTCTTACCAGGATAAAGACCAGGTGGCACCAGTGGTAAAGAATCCGCCTGCAAAGCAGGAGACCCAGGTTCGATCCCTGGGTCGGGAAGATGCCCTAGAGAAGGAAATGGCAACCCACTCCAGTGCTCTTGCCTGGAAAAATCCCATGGACAGAGGAGCCTGGTGGGATACAGTCCATGGAGTTCCAAAGAGTCAGACACGACTCAGCAACTCAACAGCAGCAACAGCAGCATAAGCTTTAGAATCAGTTTGTTGCTGTTCACAAGAGAACCTGCTGGAATTTTTATTGGATTTCACTGAATCTAGATTAAGTTAGGAATAGCTAACATTTTGAAAATATTGAGTCTTATCTGTCTGTGAACATACAGTGTTGCTGTATTTCTTTAGTTTTTTTATTTCATTCATCAGAGGTGCGTACTTTTTCTCATTTAGATCTTGTATATATTTTGTTAAATTTATACCAAAGAATTTTTTGGAGATGCTAATTTAAAAATATTATTTTTAATTTCAAATTCCACTTGTTCATTGCGGGTATATGGGAAAGTGATTCACTTTTGTGTATTAACCTTGTATCCTGAAACCTTGATATAGTTACTTATTAGTTCCAAGGAGTTTTTATTTTATTGTTGTTACTCTTTTGGATTTTCTAATCATGTTGTCATCTGTGAAAAAAGACAGTTTTATTTTTTCCTTCCCAATCAATATGATTATTTCCTTTTCTTTTCTTAGCATTGCATTCCCATACAATGTGGAAAGGGAGAGGTGAGAGGAGACATTCTTGTCTTGTTCCTGATCTTAGTTAGAAAGCTTCTAGTTTCTTTCAATTAAATGTGATATTAACTGTATGGGGTTCTATAGCTATTCTTCATCAAGTAGAGAAGGTACTTCTCTATTTCTCTATTTACTTCTCTATTTCTAATTTTATCATGAATGGGTGTTTAGATTTTATCAAATGTCTTTTACTGCGTATATTGATATCCTCATTGTGATTTTTTTTTTATTTTCCCTGTTGATGTGATGAATTATTTTATTTCCTAATCTTGAACCAGCCTTGCATACCTGGAATTTTATTAGATTTTTGTGAACCTAAAATAGATGCAGTTAAACTTGAAGAAATTATAGGGTCTCAATGTCTCCATTGCTTAAATCAGTCTTTTCATCTTCGTTTGCATTTGACAGTAAAAGGGAAAGTTCGTAGTCATTTTCCATCCGTCTGTACACTGAAAGATATTACAACATGACTAATAATTTAAAAAGTGAATTTGAAGTGTTATCAGATTAAATTTAATAGTTTTTCAGTGTATGGTAATTTCTGTTAAAGGGAAATAAGCATCAATAAGAGGAGGAAGTGGACTCATTATGTCTTACAAGGTAATCTATATGAGGGTTACTGCTACCTTTACGCTGAGTAGTGTCAGTTGTTAACATGACCCCATGGATTTAAATAGGATTGTGAGACCAGGTACACTGATGGCTGGCAGAATATTCATGAACTTTTTCAAAACTTACTCTAACCTTGTTGGAATTTTTTAAGCCATTTGTATCTTTGAGATATTGGGACTTTGAGCTGGCACGTATTTCGTCTATATAAAGGGGAAACTGTCTACCTTATAGTTTTAGGTTTTGCAGTTTAAATAGGGCAATAGAGTAAGTAAAGCACATTATTTAATGCCATAGTAAGGAAAATATTCTGTTATATTTTTAGTTAGAATTGTATTGATGTGTTCTTTTCAATATGAGGTTCTTTAATTAAACCTATTCTTTTTACCAACTTACTAGACGATGAATATTTTGCTTCCTGAATCCACTTCTCTATTTTCAGTTGAATGAGCAGCTGTAATGACTCACCCAGTGTGGACAGCTGAATAAACTAGCACTCAACAAGTCAGTAAATAAAACATCATTTTATTTATTTCTCTTTTCTTTTTCTCAAAGCTGCTTTAGTTTGTAAGCAACAGAATCTAAACTTGCTGTTTGACTTTCTGTTGGTGTAAGAGAAAAATGTATTTATTTAAAAAAAAAACATGCTGTTTTAAAGTCCTGCAAAAAGATAGAAAAAATTAATAGAATGAAATTCTCTAAAGTTACTATTTTTCCCCTTGCATTTGGAGAAATTATTTTTAATGAAAAATATAGTGCTTTTCTTTTGTATATTACATGTGTGCCTCTGAAATAAGATGTGATCTCTGATAAGCATCATGCTTTAATCAGAATAAAATTAGAAACAAGTAGCCCTTTAAAGGGTTATTTTTCCTCCAAGATGGAAAATCAATTTGAGGCGGGGGTGCTTAAAAGGAAAACAGAGAAGCTTGGGTTTCATTCTTTCTCTTTTAATGGTGTTTTGGTTTGTAAAATTTTGGCTTAAGGTTCGAGGTAAAAACTGTGAAATGGCAGGACCCAGTACTTAAGATGCACAGTCACATTCTCTCTGACTTTTTGGTTTAAACATTAAGTTGTAAAAACAGTTCTGGATGCAAGATGATGGCAGTGGCACTGAAAGCCGCTTCTAGGCCATTAGGCACTTGTGTTCCGGAGGATGGAAACAAACACTGCAAACGTTAAGTTTAAATTTTAATAGTTACACCATATTGGCGAGTGATAAGCTCCTAAGTACAGTAGGTGACATCTAACTACAGTTGGTACACTTAGATGGGAAAATTCTTGGGGGCCAAAGAAAGTCCTAAGCCATATCATAACAGGGAGAAGTAGTTTTGCGGTATTCCATTCAGTACTGATAAAGAGGTACTTGTAAGGCTCTGAAAAAAATGTTATCAGATTTTCCTGAGTGAGGTTAATATTTCTTGACCTTTAAATAGCTTCTTTGGGACATTATTGTAGAATAATGCACCATTTCAGAAACAAATCAATCATTCAAATTTATTTCCTTCTGACAGCTCAGTATTTGGCATACACACAGTAGGTCCTCAGTGAATCTCCATTGGATGTGTGAATGCATTTGTAACTTTTGTGTTAGTTGTTTAGATGAAAACCACTAGTTGTTGAGACTTAACACATAATACATATGGGCTTCCCTGGTGGCTCAGATGGTAAAGAATCTGCCTGCAATGTAGGAGACTCAGGTTCAATCCCTGGGTCGGGAAGATCCTCTGGAGAAGGGAATGGCAACCCACTCCAGTATTCTTGCTGGGGAATTCTGTGGATAGAGGAGCCTGGTGGGCTACAGTCCATGAGGTCACAAAGAGTTGGAAATGATTGAGCAACTAACACATATTTACATAATATTGCTAATGTGGTTATTAGCTCATTAAAGTCATGTTCAGCTTCTGCTGTAACTAAGTATTTATAAAACACCCACTGTATACAAGGTTCTGGAGAAGGGCATGGCAACCCACGCCAGTGTTCTTGCCTGGGAAATCCCATGGACAGAGGAGCCTGATGGGCTACAGATAATGGGGTCACAGTCGGACTTGACTGAGCAACTGAGCAGAATACACAAGCCTCAGAGATACAGGCTTGCTAACCATCTTTAAGAATTGAAAGTGAAAAAGGAGACTTTGTGGGAGGAGTTCAGACTGTATAGAGGAAAAAAAACTTAATAAGCAATTAAATTAAATGAGCAGTTAAATTAAAAAGTCTGTGAATTGGCCAAAATTATTAGGAAAACCACATTGTAGAATTTCTTGAGTGGGAGTAAAACATCAAGAATTTCACCACGAAGTTTCCTTGAAAATAATACTGGTTGATGTCACTTGGTGTGAGCTTACTATGAAGAGGCATGGTGGTGAGTGATTTACAGGCATCATTTCATTTCATCTTCATGCTTATTACAGGACAGAACTGTGGGAGACGCATGAACACAAGCAGATAGCCCAGGTCATGCAGAGTGTAACATTCTTACTTATGATTACAGTTTTGTCAGGTCAGTGTCACTGGTTTGCCAACTGGGGAAGTTTTCTACCCTGAAAAATCTAAAATATAATGAATTTAACTATTCTTCTAAAGTCCTTTGCCTATTCTATACCTGGGCATTTAGAGCAGAACTTTTCTTGGTTTGATTCCCTTTATTTATCTTCATTATATAAGACAGGATATGAAAAGGGAGAGTATGCACTTCATATCTGTGGTGAGGAAGCAGGATGGTGTCATGAACATGAATGCTTAGTAGCATCACTTACATGTATCTTCAGGCACACAGATAACCTGTTTTGTATTCTTTATACTTTTCAGTCATATCAAATCCAAGGTAATACTTAGGCTGTATGTAACACTTTTGGGGAAAGGTCTTCTTTTAATCTTTCCATTAGGACAGAAGACTGAGGTTTGACATATGTGAACTTTTAGTCCAATTTTGCCATGTATTTAGTCCAATTTTATCATGAAGTTCAGATCACTCGAGTCCCTAAGTTGTGTCCGACTCTGCAACCCTGTGGACTGCAGCACACCAGGCCTCCCTGTCCATCACCAACTCCCGGAGTTCACTCGGACTTGTGTCCATTGAGTTGTGATGCCATCCAACCATCTCATCCTCTGTTGTCCCCTTCTCCTTCCGCCTTCAGTCTTTCCGAGCATCAGGGTCTTTTCCAATGAGTCCATTCTTCTCATCAGGTGTCCAAAGTATTGGAGTTTCAGCTTCAGCATCAGTCCTTCCAATGAATATTTAGGACTCATTTCCTTTAGGATGGACTGGTTGGATTTCCTTGCAGACCAAGGGACTCTCAAGAGTCTTCTCCAACACCACAGTTCAAAAGCATCAATTCTTCAGTGCTCAACTTTCTTTATACTCCAACTCTCAGACCTGTATATGGCTACTGGAAAAACCATGGCTTTGACTAGAAGGACCTTTGCTTGCAAAGTAATGTCTCTGCTTTTGAATATGCTGTCTAGGTTTGTCATAGCTTTTCTTCCAAGGAGCAAGCATCTTGATTTCATGACTGAAGTCACCATCTGCAGTGATTTTGGGGGCCAAGAAAGTAAAGTCTGTCACAGTTTCCATTGTTTCCCCATCTATTTGCCATGAAGTGATGGGACCAGATGCCATGATCTTAGTTTTTTGAATGTTGAGTTTTAAGCCAGTTTTTTTCACTCTCCTCTTTCACTTTCATCAAGAGGCTCTTTAGTTCCTCTTTGCTTTCTGCCATAAAGGTGGTGTCATCTGCATATCTGAGGTTATTGATATTTCTCCTTGCAGTCTTGATTCCAGCTTGTGCTTCATCCAGCCCAGCACTTCATATGATGTACTCTGCATATGAGTTAAATAAGCACAGTAACAATATACAGCCTTGACATACTCCTTTCCCAATTTGGAACCACTCTATTGTTCCCTGTCTGGTTCTAACTGTTGCTTCTTGACCTACATACAGTTTTCTTAGGAGGCAGGTAAGGTGGTCTGATATTCCCATCTCTTTTAAGAATTTTCCACAGTTGGTTGTGATTCACACAGTCAAAGGCTTTGGCATAGTCAATAAAGCTGAAGTAGATGTTTTTCTGAAACTCTTGCTTTTTCAATGATGCAGTGGATGTTGGCAATTTGGTCTCTGGCTCCTCTGGCTTTTCTAAAACCAGCTTGAACATCTGCAAGCTCTTGGTTCACATATGTTGGAGCCTCGCTTGTAGAATTTTGAGCACTATTTTACTAGCATGTGAGATGAGTGCAGTTGTGTGGTAGTTTGAACATTCTTTGGCATTGCCTTTCTTATGAAGAAGAAGCAGTTGGAACATTTTAAAAAGCTTAATTGACTGTGCTTCAGGTGGATTAATACATATGCACTAAAGCCAAAAAAAAAAAAATTAAAGAAAAAAAAATTAAAAGTGAAAAATAAGAAACACAGTGTTTACTAGTAGCAAAATGAAAGTTCTTTTTGTTTTTTGTTTTTTTTCCATTTCCTGTTTTTCACTGCCTTCCACTGCACTGCAAAAGGGAAGATAAAATGTAGTTTTGGAGGACATAGTACAGCATTGCATCTTTTCATTGAGCAATTAAAAAAATTTCTTTATGGATTACCTGGATTAATACCTTTGATTTACATAACATTATTCTTCTGAGGAATTTAAAATAGTCTTTGCGTTGTCTCATAGAATAAATGGCCGTACTACGATTTTATAATAGAGAGCACTGGAACTTACGGCTGGAACTCAGTTCCAGCTTGCTTCTAATTTCCTGCCGTTGGTTTCTGTCTTTCTTCAGTTTCTTCAGTTGTAAAATAGCTTAGTAGGATGACATGAGTTTTAGCTGTTCAGACTTTATGATGCTGGCATGATGTTTGATTTTCAGGTGCAATTCCTGTTCACTGTGGTACCAGAGACTGATAATATAGTACAGGTAGAACATTCTAGTTTTAAAGCAACCCAAATGATCCAGGAACTAGCATTCTATAATAATTTGTACTGCAGTATTTCTCAAACCTACGCCGCAGTCATGAGTTTGTGCACCGGGCGATGCTGGGAAAGCATGTGCAGTCAGCCAGAAGCATGGACGTTTATTTGAAGTCTCCTATTTTGCCTTTTTCATAGTTATATTACTTAAGAATTATATTCTAATTATATTTATAGTTTAATGCAAAAGCAGAAAACGAATAAATAGACCCAATGGAAGTTTATTTTTGTGTCACAAAAAGGAACCTCTAGGTTGCCAGCTGTGAGCGGTCAGCAGGGATGCAGCCCTCGTTCTGCCATCCTGGAGTGCAGCTCGGGTCTCGTGGTCCAGACGGCTGCCGTACGCCAGCCATTGGCAGGCCCCTTACTTCCACATACATCTCATTGTCCAGAACATCGGCTGCTCACCTGTTCCTGCTCAGCTTCAGCTAAGGCTGAAAGGTGTCCTCTTTACTTGGGCTACAATATTCCCAGCCAAAAGCTGGGGATTGTTACTAAGGAAGTTGAGAAAATAGATATTGCTAGGCAACTAGCAGTCTCTCCTACAATCTTATACCTTCATTTGTTTTATTATTTAAAAAAAAAAAAAACTTTAATATTATTTGTGATTAAAATTAACATTCCAGGATGTTGCCTTTATTTTATGGCTTTATGATGTGTGTATTCCTTCCTCCACCTGGGTATTTCCTCACTTTGAGAAGTACAAATTTTTATGTGAGTATTTAAATTCAGTAAACACTGACTTAAAGTGATGGGTGGCCTGTTAATTAAAAGCAGCCGTGTTTTTGACCAATGGGTCCTGAGTTTGGTTGTTGTTTGTTTTTCCTAATCTCACTGGGCTGGCCTGCAGAGATCTCTCCCAGGCTGAGCTGGAGGTGGCATTTGCCCCGAAGACCTGATGTGCGTGGGGGCCACTGGTCCCTCTTCTCCCTGAAGTCTTCACTGTGACCCGGCTATGTGGTCATGTTAGTTACCCTTGGAGTTGTATTATTTCCAAATGACTGGCAATTGGCCAGGCTTGAAATCCTTTTTCTTATCAGCTTATCTACATCTTCTCCTGGAGCAGATTACAATATTACAAATGACAATTGTTGGTAATATCCCTACATTCACATTTCTCTTATGTATGAACTACGTTTTATTAAGGATGCTATGCTTTGAAGCTGTCTGTATACAGCTGGTACTTACAATTAAAGTTAATTCATCCTTTCTCTTTCCTAAATTTGTTGTAATTTTTAAAAATTAATTGATTTATTTTAATTGGAGGCTAATTACTTTACAATATTGTAGTGGTTTTTGGCATACATTGACATGAATCAGCCATGAGTGTACAAAATTAATATATGTATATTCTCATTTTTTTGTCATACTTAGTCTGATATTATGACTATGATTTCCAATTCCATGAAAAAAGTTTCTTTCTTTGTGTTTTTGTTTGCTTAGTTTTGTTTCGTGACTTTTGGTTGTTGGTTTTTCGTCTATTTTGAGGGTTATTCAGTCAGAATCAACTGTCAGGTAACAGGAATCCAGGATGAACTCATCATAATATTATTTGATTGATCCTGGAAAAATCTGATCTCAGCATTTCTTCTGTACTTTCGTTCTCTGTTTGCCCAATCTTAGACTTAGATAAGATAGTTGAGATCTCTGCCAGCAAACTTCCTTGAAGCTGTTAACCTGGAGGAAAAAGTTGCTTACCCCTTTTCTAATTTTTCATTCTAGTAGATAATCATCATACAAATTTTCTTTTGGAGTCACATAGTGAACTAAATCATGTATATCAGGAAAATATGTGAATAATTTGCCTTAAAAGATTTGGCAAGTCTTTATTCTTTCCATTTTTTTCTCAATTGAGAATGCTAGGAGAGCCTACGTCTAAGAGAAGTATTACTTAACCCCATTTCTTTAGTTATGTTTTTCTTGTATAAGATAAAAGTATCACATCTTTTAATTTTATGTAAAATTTGAGACAGTTCCAAAATTATAAACAAAAACTGGCTTGATTTTCCATATATACGTCATTTCTGCTATCTTGCTGAAATGCTGTTATGCTTTTCCTTCATATCCCCTCTCTTACAAACATATGTCAGAGTCATAAACTCTTTAAGATACTTTTAAAATATACAGAGAAATGATTTTTTTTTAAAACAGATACAGCAAGTCTGTCAGTCACTGATGCCCCAGAGTAGGAGTAGAGAAGATAAATTTGTTGTCCCAAAATTCCCATTGGAAAATGTTATCCATCACAGCTAGATTCTTTTGGTATCTCCCAACTGTCTTTTAAATTAATAGTTGATCCATAATATCTTTGAAGTACTGAAGTCAACTTCAGTTATCCTAAATTACCACCTATAACAATAGCATTTTGTGAAAATCAATAGATTTCAGAAAAAGATTTCTAAACGAACCTTAAGAATAAACTCATTGATAAGCTGATGGATGTTTGCCTGGGTTTGATTTAGCAAAACAGTAATGAAAATATAATAATTCATCAGATAGATATATATTCAATGAATGTTTATTGAGTTTAGATGCGTTATGAGAAATACACTATTTTGGTTACTTTAATATTCAAGGAATTTATAGTCTGCTAAAAGATATGACATATATATACAAATAATTTTATAAGAAGTTCAGATGTGAACGGTACCATATCAGAGATATAAAGCACTATCAAAGAAGAGAAATAAAGAATAAATTCTTAAACTTGGCAAGATCAAAGATTGATGTAGAAGGTGATAGCTTAAAGATATGCTGAATTTGGATAAATCAAAGTACCTTGATGCAGCAAGAACAGAAAACCCAGTTACCAGTGGGGGCAGGGTGGAAGAAGCTAAGAGAATGTGGAATGATCTGATGTGGTTCAATGTTAGAAGTGAGAAACAGATTGGCCTCACATTGTCAATGACAATTTTAAGATTTTTCTTATAGGTAAAGTTAAGAGAAAGTGAGAACTTGAGCCCTGAATGGAGAGTACTTGTATAAGACTTTTAAAATATACTGGTTCAGGTTGGGCAGAAAACTTTTGAGAGGGCCCAGGCATTAGGATAAAAAGAAAATTGGTGAGAAAGGGAATTTGGAGTTGCTTGTTCAGAGATTTCCAGTGCAGGCTTCTCTAGAAGCCCAGTAGTTAACTGTATCAGTTGAAGGAGCTCATGACATTGGTGAGTTGGACAAGCAGGTCAATCCAAGTTTTTGTTCCACAGAGTTGACCTGAGGGAGTGCTTCTGTCAGAGCAGTGCCTGGAGGGAGGCTGAGAGGCAGAGCAACCCCACTCAACTTGCCCTTGACTTTCCTTCTTTGGCATAGCCTTTGCTGGGCTCAGCAGGATTTTCATCTTATTCTGATCTTCCTGTTCTCTATCCAAGCAGAGTGAGATTTATTTTGTAAATTGTCTTTATGTAGGGTAGTACGTGGAAATACATGGAAGATTATACAGTCTAGCAGCCACTGTTACCGTGGCTCTGCATGCTCTTGCCCCAGGTAGAAATGCTTTCCCTGAGATAACTCACCTCCGCATCCGAGGATCAGCGCACTGTTGCCCAGGCCCTTCTGGGTCATTGGCTTTGTTGCATAGGCAGATATGTACTTCCTGATGAGTTATAGAAATAGATTATCTACAGGGGGAGAGGGATGGAGGGAAAGAGGTGGGTCCGTTTTTCATTTTCTAGTCTGTATAGCCTCTTACCCCAAGCTGACAGCAAAAGTAAACGAAAAATTCCTCCTGCCTTCTTTCTGGCCATGTGCACCATTTATGGTCAGCATGGGAAGACACAGGAGTTAATGGAAATATCCATAGGTACTACTTGACGTTTATTGCATATGTTGGTCTTTGTCTAGCTTCGTATTTATTTCTTTAAGCATTTGGGAGGAGATGCCTCCAGTGCACTCTGATACTGTCGTTGACCTGGAAGGATCTAATCGAATGATTTATGCTGCAAGTGAAATGAGCTAGACTGATTTTAGCTAGTTTTTGCATTTACTGTTCTTTTATTAGGTTTATAATCTAGAAACTAATATCAGTATTATAATAGCAGAAAAAGTTTTTTTTTCTTTTATTTAGGGAGGGATTCTTTAGTTTCCAAGGAATTTTTTGACATAGTATTTTATTGAACTATCAATATATTTCCAATTGGTTTTGAAACTGTTCAGTTCAGTTCAGCTGCTCAGTCATGTCCAACTCTTTGTGTCCCCATAGATTGCAGCACACCAGGCCTCCCTGTCCATCACCAGCTCCCAGAGTTTACTCAAACTCATGTCCATTGAGTCGGTGATGCCAGCCAACCATCTCATCCTCTGCCGTCCCCTTCTCCTCCTGCCTTCAGTCTTTCTCAGCATCAGGGTCTTTTCAAATGAGTCAGTTCTTCACATCAGGTGGCCAAAGTATTGGAGTTTCAGCTTCAGCATCAGTCCTTTCATTGAATATTCAGGACTCATTTCCTTTAGGATGGACTGCTTGGATCTCCTTGCTGTCCAGTGGACTCTAAAGAGTCTTTTCCAACACCACAGTTCAAAAGCATCAATTCTTTGGTTCTCAGCTTTCTTTATTGTCCAACTCTCACATCCATACGTGACTACTGGAAAAAGCATAGCTTTGACTAGACAGACCTTTGTTGGCAAAGAATGTCTCTGCTTTTGAATATGCTGTCTAGGTTTGTCATAGCTTTTCTCCCAAGGAGCAAGTGTCTTAATTTCATGGCTGTGGTCACCATCTGCAGTGATTTTGCAGCCTAAAAAAATAAAAGTCTGCCACTGTTTCCACTGTTTCCCCATCTATTTGCCATGAAGTGATGGGACCAGATGCCATGATCTTAGTTTTCTGAATGTTGAGTTTTAAGCCAACTTTTTCACTGTCCTCTTCCACTTTCATCAAGAGGCTCTTTAGTTTCTCTTTGCTTTCTGCCATAAGGGTGGTGTCATCTGACTCCTTTCCCTATTTGGAACCAGTCTGTTGTTCCATGTCCAGTTCTAACTGTTGCTTCCTGACCTGCATACAGATTTCTCAAGAGGCAGGTCAGGTGGTCTGATATTCCTATCTCTTTAAGAATTTTCCATGGTTGGTTGTGATCCACACAGTCAAAGGCTTTGGCATAGTCAATAAAACAGAAGTAGATGTTTTTCTGGAAGTCTCTTGTTCCATAACAATCTGGCAGTTTGGTGCTACCATTTGATCTCTGATTCCTCTGCCATTTCTAAATCCAGATTGAACATCTGGAAGTTCACGGTTCACACACTGTTGAAGCCTGGCTTGGAGAATTTTGAGCATTACTTTGCTAGCTTGTGAGATGAGTGCAATTATAAGATAGTTTGAGCATTCTTTGTTGTTGCCTTTCTCTGGGATTGGAATGAAAACCAACCTTTTCCAGTCCTGTGGCCACTGCTGAGTTTTCCAAATTTGCTGGCATATTGAGTGTAGCACTTTGACGACTTCATCTTTTAGAATTTGAAATAGCTCAACTGGAGTTCCGTCTCCTCCACTAGCTTTGTTTGTAGTGATGCTTCCTAAGGCCCACTTGACCTCACACTCCTGGATGCCTGGCTCTAGATGAGTGATCACACCATAGTGATTATCTGGGTTGTGAAGATCTTTTTTGTATAGTTTTTCTGTGTATTTTTGCCACCTCTTAATATTTTCTGCTTCTGTTAGTTCCATACCATTTCTGTCCTTTATTGTGCCCATCTTTGCATGAAATGTTCCCTTGGTATCTCTAATTTTCTTGAAGAGATATCTGGTCTTTCCCATTCTACTGAAACTGTTAGCATACAGCTTTTCATTGCTTGTTGCCACACTCTTCCATTGGAAAGTCAACTCTAAAATGAAGAGAAAACTAACTTATAATTTACAGAAATTTAATGTGAAAGAATGTTTTGAAATTATTTCTTGAGTCTCCATTTCCCCTGCATGGAAGGAAAACATAGCAAAAAAATATGGCAAAGGCCGTATTCATGTAATGAATGAACACGATCGTGTAACGATAGTGAATGAAGTCCACGAGTCCGCCCTGGACTGTGATGTTCTGGGCAGAGAACCATATCTTGCTCTTATATTCTTGGCCTCTGCTACGTGGAGCATAGAAAGTGATCAGTAATGGTTTAACTGTTATCTAATTATTGATGACATGAATGTGCCTGCAGATTAGTTAAGGGCACTCCACACAGACCCCTGTCAGTATCGATACACATCAAAAGGGAATGTGGCTGTAAGAGTTATTTTGGAAAAATAAAAGGTAAATATATTTTTTTTCAGTTGAACTATTGATGAGTACCAGAAGTCCATGACTCAGAATCAGGTTCTTTTGTTATTATTGGGCTCCACCCTTATTCATTATCTCTTTTCTTAGAAATAATTTTAGATGGGCTGATAATCACAGAGTAGGTATTCAGTGATGGACAGTTAATCCCTATTCTCCCTGTCTTTTCTGAGAAAAAAAAATGTTATGCCAGGAACTTCACGTTGATCTCTTAGCCTTGTTTTTAGAATCCACCTGGGACTCTTGAGAAGCTAACCAAATGAAGATCTGTTGAGACATTCCAGTTATTGCAGATGTAAGGACAACCTTAGTGACAGTTAAACAACCATTCATTTGGCCCACAGAACCTGTAGATGAGGAATTCAGGAAGGACATAGTGGGAAGGGCTTTCCAGTGCTTCCATTTTCTGCGGCCTCAGCTGGACACCTTGAAAACTAGAAGGTGGCATCATTGTAGGTACAGAGCGTCACATGTTTGACTCCTGGTACTGGTGAGTGACTGAGACCCTACTTGAGGCTGTTAGTTAGAACGCCTACTTGTGGCCTCTCCATGTGGTGGGGATTTATTATAGAATGGTGATTGACTATCAAGGTTCCATATTCCAAGAGGGAAGCAGGTGGCATCTGTATCCTTTTTTTGACCTTCTACTATATCAAATGATCAGGAGAGTCACAAGCTTGCCCAAGACCAAGGGGTGTGGATACAGACCCATTGTGATGGGGAGTAGTGAGGCTCAGAAAACACATGGGCTTCCAAGTTAGCACAATGATAAAGAATCTGCCTGCCAGTGCAGGAGACCCAAGAGACGCAGGTTCGATCCCTGGGTTGGGAAGATCCCCTGGAGTAGGAAATGGCAACCCACTCCAGTATTCTTGCCTGGGAAATCCCGTGGATAAAGGAGACTTAGAGCTTACTGTCCATAGGGTTGCAAAGAGTTGGACACATCTAAAGCAACCTAGCACACATGCACGTGTTGATCAGATATTGAAATTGATGGAGGGAAGTTTAAATTTAAAAATAAAAATGACTAGATCATCTAGAATTTTTTATTTGTATTTCCCAGTGAGGCAGTTACAGGTTTGTTAATACTTTGGAGAGCAGTTAGGATTTATAATAAAATTTGATTGTAAAAGGAATAAAACTATCCCATCCTTCTCTTGCACAAGTAAATAATGAATACTCGGGTTCTAGGTAACTTTTTCCCATTTCTTTTTGCTATATGCTATTTCACTTTTCTCTTGCCTTGAATTTTAATCAGTTTTATCTTAATTCAGGTATATAGCAAAGACGTACTTGTCAGCGAGCCACCATGTCTATTTCTTTAGCTGTATTTTGTGATAGCACAGGGAATTATACACATATCTCATATAGGAATTTCTCAATGGAAAGTCATTCTAAGAAAAATAAAAATAGATGGGGACTCCCTTTCTCAAGCTTCCTTCTTCTGTTTTACGTCACCTCCTTTTAGCCCAGGTGCTGGTTTTGCTCAACAGGAAGTCATTGCTTTTCCTTCTTTATCAGCGCTGAGTTCAGTGAGTTAGAGGTAAGCCCAGTTGCTTCTTGGCTTGAAAGAGGGTCTGGAGAGCCTAGCCGGGACGTCCAGAGAATTAAAGCCAGCAGATGAAGGAGGACTCGTTCTGGAGTCAGAGTAATGGTTATTCCATGCCTTTGACTTGCTTTGGAATCCTCCCTGAAGCAACCAGATTGACTCTAGGGCCCAACTGCCCTCTTGTGGGGTTCCCTGGGTGGGGTGCTCTGGGTTCTCTGCCTCCTGCTTACTGAACTATGGGACACGTTCTGACCTGTGCTCTGAAAAGAAATGTAACTAATTTATTCTGTCAGGTATTTGAGACCCAGAACCTCTGTTTCTCACTTATCTTTAACAAGGCCACTGGTCACCATTTGTCCATAATGCTGATATGCTTCCCCTGAGGTAGTCGAGTGCTCTCCAAAGCTGTATCTGCAGCCCAGTTTTCTATTTCCTCCTGCTTTCTGGATAGCTCCACATGTATATTACACAGACATCTCAGATTCATTATGTTCAAATAAAAACTCTTCTTCTTCCCCTCACCCCCAGATCTGCCTCTCCTTATAGGTTACTCCTCCTGGTGGATTATAAAGTTATTCCAAGCCAGAAACATGAAAATCATGCTAGCCCCACATTCTCCCAAGCCCTCACCAAGTCTTTGGTTCTAATAAACACCGGCCCGCACCCCCTCCTTCCTCTTCCCAGCCTTAGACCCTCACCTTGTCCCCTCCCAGTCTCCTCACCGTTGTCTCCCATCTCCTCTGAAATGTCCTGGGATAATCTTCTCCTATATGAATCTCACTTTACAATAGCCATTTCCCGTCCTTGCCTTTACACTAGGAGCTTCCCTGATGGCTCAGTAGGGAAGAATCTGCCTGCAATGCCAGAGGCCCCGGTTTGATTCACGGGTCGGGAAGATCTGCTGGAGAAAGAATAGGCTGCCTACTCCAGTATTCTTGGCCTTCATACTAGATATAAATTTTGCCTCCTTCCTTGTGTCTTTGTGGCATCAGTCAGTTCAGTTTAGTCGCTCACTCGTGTCCGAATCTTTACAACACCATGGTCTGCACCACGCCAGGCCTCCCTGTCCATCACAAACTTCTGGAGTTTACTCAAACTCATGTCCATTGAGTCGGTGATGCCATCCAACCATCGCATCCTCTGTCGTCCCCTTTTCCTCCTGCCCCCAATCCCTCCCAGCATCAGGGTCTTTTCCAATGAATCAGTTCTTTGCATCAGCTGGCCAAAGGATTGGAGTTTCAGTTTCAGCGTCAGTCCTTCTAATGAATATTCAGGACTGATTTCCTTTAGGATGGACTGATTGGATCTCCTTGGTGTCCAAGGGATTCTCAAGAATCCTCTTCAACACCACATTTTAAAAGCATAATTCTTTGTTTCTCAGCTTTCTTTATAGTCCCAACTCTCACATCCATACATGACTTTTTCACTCTCCTCTTTTACTTTCATCAAGAGGATCTTTCGTTATTCTTCACTTTCTGCCACAAGGGTGGTGTTATCTGCATATCTGAGGTTATTGATATTTCTCCTGGCAATCTTGATTCCAGCTTGTGCTTCATCCAGCCCAGCATTTCTCATGATGAACTCTGCATATAGGTTAAATAAGCAGGGTGACAATATATAGCTTTGATGTACTCCTTTCCCAATTTGGAACCAGTCTGTTGTTCCATGTCCAGTTCTAACTGTTCCTTCCTGACCTGCATACAGATTTCTCAAGAGGCAGGTCAGGTGGTCTGGTATTCCCATCTCTTGAAGAATTTTCCACAGTTTGTTGTGATCCACACAGACAGAGGCTTTGGCATAGTCAATAAAGCAGAAATAGATGTTTTTCTGGAACTCGCTTGCTTTTTTGATGATCCAGTGGATGCTGGCAATTTGATCTCTGGTTCCTCTGGTTTTTCTAAATCCAGTTTGAACATCTGGAAGTTCACGGTTCACGTAGTGTTGAAGCCTGGCTTAGGAAATTTTAAGCATTACTTTGCTAGTGTGTGAGATGAGTGCAGTTATGCGTAGTTTGAGCATTCTTTGGGATTGGAATGAAAACTGGCCTTTTCCAGTTCTGTGGCCACTGCTGAGTTTTCCAAATTTGCTGGCATACTGAGTGCAGCACTTTCACAGCATCATCTTTCAGGATTTGAAATAGCTCAACTGGAATTCCATCACCTCCACTAGCTTTATTTGTAGTGATGCTTTATAAGGCCCATTTGACCTTGCATTCCAGGATGTTTGGCTCTAGGTGAGTGATCACACCATAGTGATTATCTGGGTTGCGAAGATCTTTTGTATTCTTGCCACCTCTTTTTAATATCTTCTGCTTCTGTTAGGTCCATACCATTTCTGTCCTTTATTGAGCCCATCTTTGCATGAAATGTTCCCTTGGTATCTCTAATTTTCTTGAAGAGATCTCTAGTCTTCCCATGCTATTGTTTTCCTCTATTTCTTTGCATTGATCACTTAGGAAGACTTTCTTATCTCTCCTTACTCTTGTTTGGAACTCTACATTCAAATGGGCATATCTTTCATTTTCTCCTTTGCCTTTCACTTCTCTTCTTTTCACAGCTATTTGTAAGGCCTCCTCAGAGAACCATTTTGCCTTTTTGCATGTCTTTTTCTTGAGGATGGTCATGATCCCTGCCTCCTGTACAATGTCACGAACCTCTGTCCATAGTTCTTCAGGCACTCTGTCTATCGGATCTAGTCCCTTGAATCTATTTGACACTTCCACTGTATAATCGTAGGGGAGTTAATTTAGGTCATACCTGAATGGTCTAGTGGTTTTTCCTACTTTCTTCAATTTAAGTCTGATTTTGGCAATAAGGAGTTCATGATCTTTGTGGCATCGCATTCTGATTTTCACAAAGAAAGTTTCACTTTGTTTTTCCAAGAAGAAAAGAAGGCAGACAGGTACACTAGCTGGCAAGCCCACTTTTATTTTCTCGAGGCAGGACATGCAGTTAAACTTGATTTTAAAATACCGACAAAACCCACTGAAATGTTGTAAAGTGATTGGCCTCCAACTAATAAAATAATATTTAAAAAAAAAAAAAAATACCGAACATTCTGTTAGCTCAGATTCTAGGGGAGGGACAGTGTTACTGCATGAAAAATTGAAGCTATTTGCTGTTTATACTTGGAAGGCTGTAGGTTACTGTTGGCTTTCTTGATTTATTCAAAGACGTAAGTAGTGAGCACCAGCTGTGTCTCACAGCCCAGGGAGACAGAAGATCCTGAGCCTGAACTCACACACTGCAAGCCGGGTGCTGTGTGTCCTGGGAGATGGCACATCTCACAGAAAAGATAGCACAGAGGCTCTTCAGTCGTGTCTGACGCTTTGTGACCCCATGGGCTGTCGCCCGCAGCTCCTCTGTCCCTGGGATTCTCCAGGCTGGAACCCTGGAGGGGGTTGCCCTGCCCTCCTCCAGGGGATCTTCCCGACCCAGGGATCGAACCCACGGCCCCTGCGCCTCCTGCACTGGCAGGCGGATCCTTCACCACTAGTGCCGCCTGGGAAGCCCATCCTTTGTCATGACTTTGACGGTAACTATGGGCTGAGGAGGAAATGGCCAGCACCCGGGGCAGGCTGTGTCTGAGGAGTGAAGAGTAGATGAGGTGTGGAAACCTGATGGAGGCGAGGGTAGGAAGTTAGGTTATGGCCATGTTGTTGGCAATGTAAACTCTCTAGATAGGACTTTTTGGTCATAAATTTATTCTTTGATATGTCTCAAATGTCTGGACGAATGCCAGGTGTGGTACACAGCAGGTACTCAATAATATTTACTGAATCCATGAATAGACTCTGAAACCCTCCTCACTTCCTGGGACACTATTTAATAAACAAGTATTTGATAGCCTTGCACCCACCGCTTTTTTTCCAGCAGAAATGTGAATATTTAGTTGACAGCAGATTGTTTTGGAAAGAATGCTCCAGGATCACAGATCTGAACACTACATTCACATGTGCAAGGAAAAGTGTCCCCCCTTCCTGCATCTTGGTGTGGATAAGTCCCCATCCTCCTTGTCAGTTACAGATCAGCGTGTTCGGATCCCTCCCCAAACCTCTGCATTCTTAATTTCCTTTGGTAACATAAGAAAGATTTAGATGTCATTTTGGGGGACTGATTTTTTTTTGGGGGTGTGAGATTTTCATCTTTTTGCATTCAGTAAAAAGTACGTCCAGTACTTTCCATAATGCCTGAATCCCTTGCCATAACCGCATCCTTGGGACATCATGACTGTGTGCAGTTTCTTGAAGGTCTTAAGAACCTTGAAAACTTAACTCTTTTCACAGTCAAATCAGGGTTTTGAATTTTGCTTACTTCTTTTCATTGTGACTGTAATGGCAAAAATTTAAAAGCCTTATGAGAAAGAAAAAAGATACTGCAGAATCTCAGTGGAAATAAATACACCCTTCTAGGTGCCTATTTCATTCTCCTGGATGTTCACTGTGCTAATGAAAGCATCTTCTGAGAGATTTTTTGGTTTTTGTTTTTAATAGAACCATCAGCTTGACATTGGTCACTGACATTGGCCCTTCTTCAGGTTAGTTGTGACAGAACCTCTTTGGATCATCTTAGAAACCATTTGAATATTCTGAAAAACTGACAACTAGATATAAAACATGTGTGTGTTGTTTCTTGTTTATGTGTTTAATTAGCTTTATTCTGAAGAATAAAAAACATGACAAGGAGAGTAATATAATTGAGAGAAAATATGTTCGTGCAAGTGACTTTTTTTTCTTCCTTTTTTCAGTGTAGCTAATCATTTCAGTCCACCATCTGTATATTGTTTTTCAGACTTCCTGCTCTGGGAAAATGACATTGTGATTTTTATGTGACAAAGCACTTTTATATATTTGATCTCATGTAATCTTTCCAATGTCCCTATGAAGTATTATCAGAATTTCTAGAGAAGAGAGAGCTGGGTGTCAGAGAGACTAGACACCCAGCTGGATGTTGATGGAGATTACATGGCAAACCATGGAATTGGAGATTTAAACCAAATGCTTTCCCAGTTAACTCAGTGACAGCAATGGTTGGTGCATTTCCATTTTGAATGGTGTCTTCTGTATCCTCAGTGGTATTTTTTTTGTTATTTTTTGTTTACTGTGTCTTGGTTAACTATCTTAGCAGCAGTCAAATGATCACGTTTGATGTCCCATGGTTTTTCTAAAACATTTTATATTAGAAATGTTAAGTATTATCTTATCTGTACTGGATTTTGCAGAATGAATATTTTAGTTCTGTGCAGCCCACCTGACCCAATCGGAACATTCTTTGTATCAGGCCCTTGAAAATGGGAAAAGAGAGCTATTGATACTGGTGTTGGAAACGAGAACAGAGGTCCCAACACCCACCCCCCCTTCTCCCGTCACCATCTCTATGTGGGATTCTCTCACAGTCCAGGCATTCTTCGCCTCAGAATGCATGGGGCTGACAAAGGCTGCAGTGTTTCTGGTGTCTCCACTGCGCTGGCCCCCTCTCAAGGCTCCTATTTTGTGGGGAGAAGGGAGTAGGTTTGGGTCATAGGCTGCCGTCAGGACAGATCTGGTCCTCACCTCGGCAGCCCCATCTGTCCCCAGGGTCGAAACTGTGGAAGACTTCTCTGGGGAGGAGGGGGTCCCTCCACATCCTGCGTCCTTGCCGTGAGCCCTAGGCAGGAGAGGGGTGGGCCTGCACCGTCCACCTTTGCACTGGGTAGTCTTCCCTTATTCTGAAGTGATTATCCTTTGAAGATCTACTTTTGCATTTCTGAACTGGGCTGTGTTTTGCATCTGTAGTTTCTCGTTTTTGGATAGGAGGCCTGACTGTGAAAAGGGGGTCACTGAGTGACTGCCTTCTCTAGAAGTCTCAGAACCTGCTTTCTGCTCCTTCTTTGAGTGTTCCATTGGTCCACTCTCTTCTGTTCCTCGACATTCACCATGTCAAGACATTACTTGAAGTTACTGGGAGTTTTACACTTTGGGAGCATTGGCTGCCCCAGTGTAACTCCGGTACTTCTCTTGTACATCCTGTTTCACACCCACCTGCCGTCTCCCCGGGCCAGGCTGCGGACCCGCCCGCCCGCCCAGCGCTCCACGGAGGGACGTGGGGAGGGGAGGACAATGTTCTTTGTGTCGCCTTGTTCTTCCGGCAACCAAAAAAGGCACGTGGTGTATAGTTACTCTCGGGAAAAGAATCTGGCCATACCAGAAAACATCATGCGTAGCAGTAATGGTCTTTTATTAAAAGAAAAATAGCAAATATGTAAACATGTAGCACTTGAATATGATAAATATATTATCCATGTTTCCCTATCATGCTACCCTTTTCCACAAAGAGTTTAAGACACCTTCCCTATTTAATGCTACAGGAAGATAAAATGATTATTCTTATTGTAAGGTTGTCTTTTCAAAAGCTAATATATTGTATATTATAATTATAGCAAAATACAAGTATGTATCTAAATTGGTTACATTGCATAGAAATGTAATTATTCATGGTGATATAGCTGGAGGAGGAAATGGCAACCCACTCCAGTGTTCTTGCCTAGAGCATCCCATGGACAGAGGAGCCTGGCAGGCTCCAGTCCCCGGGGTCGCAAGAGTTGGACACGACTTAGCGACTAAACCACCACATGGTAATATAGTGAGACCTGTGACTGTTGTTGCTTTTTTCTGCTCAGTACTCGACCTAGTACTGTGAGGATTGTGCTTTTACTTACATTGTGGAAATCACAGAGTTCTCACCCTGGACAATGAGCAGGAAAAACCATAGAGATAGGCTGTGGCTTTGGGCCTTTGCAGAGCCCAGACATCCACGCTCCGTTCCTGCCCTGCCATCTAGTGGAGCTGCATGCATGCAGTGCTGGCCGTGCATTTGCTAAGTCGCTTGTCATGCCCAACTTTCTGTGGCTCTGTGGACCTTAGCCCACCAGGCTCCTCCATCCATGCGTTCTCCAGGCAAGAATACTGGAGTGAGTTGCCATTTCTTCTTCCAGGGGATCTTCCTGACCCAGGGATCAAACCCGAGTCTCCTACATCTCCTGCGCTGGCAGGGGGGTTCTTTACCGCTAGGGCCACCTGGGAAGCTGCAGTCCTGTCCAGTTAAGTATAAGGAACTGAATGCATTTCTCAGCTCGTATGAACTGTGAAATGATGTGTTTATGCTGTACATATATGCATAAATATCAATAACATACATGAGAAAGTGGCACTGCTAATAAATGGTGAAAGTGAAAGTTGCTCAGTCATGTCTGACTCTTTGAGACCCCATGGACTCCATGTGACAGTTCATGGGATTCTCCAGGCCAGAAGACTGGAGTGGGTAGCCTTTCCCTTCTCCAGGGGATCTTCCCAACCCAGGGATTGAACCCAGGTCTCCTGCGTTGCAGGTGGATTCTTTACCAGCTGAGCCACAAGGGAATCCCAAGAATACTGGAGTGGGTAGCCTATCCCTTCTCCAGCAGATCTTCCTGACCCAGGAATCGAACTAGGGTCTCCTGCATTGCATGCATTGATGTGTTAAAAAAACAAAGTCCTTACATGGAAAGTAGTAAGAAATTTAGCAGTGTGAATATTAAAATGTTTTGTACCAGTAAGTACAACTCTTTGACACAGGCACAGAAATAGATGGATAGGTCAGTGGAACAGAATAGAATTTAGAGAGAATTCTCTGGCAATCCAGTGGTTAGGACTTTGAACTCTCATTGCCAAGGACATGGGTTCAATCCCTGATCAGGGAACTAAGATCCCACAAGTCATGAGGCATGGCCAAAAAAAAAAGAAAAATAGAATTTAGAAATTGACTGAGAGGGTGACATTTCAAATAAATGAGAACAAGGTGAAATACCTAGGAGTGTTGAAAAGGCTGGATATTTGGTTTAAATGGATCCCAGTCTCATTCTTTCCTCAAAAAAAGAAAAAATATCTAGATGAGGAAAGGTTAAACATTAAAGCAGCAATATAAAATCACTAAAATGAAGTAGAACTATTTAAAAGATAATCTTAAAGTGGGAAAAGTTTGCTCAGTAATTTGAGAATAAACTCAGACACCACTTAGGAGAAAGCATTTATCCTTCGGGCAAAAAAAAAAAAATAGTTGACGGAAAATTATAAAGCAAGAATACTTAAAGAGAAACGCTACATTCAGTTCTGAAGTTAAAGTGAATCAGGTGATGCTACATTGGCAGCATCGGATAAGAGTACTGTACAGAATGCTGGAGAACAAGAGATGAAAGCGACTTGAATTTGCGTTTCTCTGATGATCCATCTGAGGCTAAGCAGCTTTCTGTGTCATACCATCGGCTTTTCTTCTGTGGAATAGGTGTTTTCTCAGGTTGTTTGGCGCGCAGTGTTCCTCATTATTTGAGTATGTTTTTACCTGTTTATTCTGTTTTGAAGTATAGCCGATTAGCAAAGCTGTGGTGGCCTCGATGTCCGGCAGAGGGGCTCAGCCGCGCACACGGGTCCATCTGCCCCCAGACTCGCTCCCGTCCAGGCTGCCAGGTGACGCCGGCAGAGCTCCCTGGGCTCTTGTGGGTTACCCATTTCCTCCTTATTTTGTCCTACGTATTAATTCTTTATTTTGTGTGTTACAAATACTCTGCAGCCACTTATGGTTCTGTGGCTTTTTATTGATAAAATGTCTTCCATTCTCTAGATGGCTATTGTTCTGTGGTCGTATCTGTCCATCTTTTCTTTATGACTTCTGGGGTATGTGACTGGCCCAGGAAGGCCTTCCCCATCCAAATACAGTAAAATTATCTTTGGGGTTTTTTCAAGTACTTCATCTATTTTAATTTAGTTTAATTTTTTAATCCTTCTCCGGTTTGTCTTAGGGGAAGGATCTAGCTCACTATTTTTTCTGAGGCTGGAGGCCTCGTTTCTGTGCAGATAAAGATGCTGACTCCCTATCCACAAGGCAGTCTATCCTGTCTGCCACCTCATGAATCTCTCTTCTCCTAATACTGAAGACATGCATTGTGATGCTTCTAGATTCTAGAGTGCATTTTAATATCTTGAAGGGTAAACTCTTGTTTTTTCAAAAGTTTTTTGGCCTTTTTTTTGTTTTTGGCCTTTCTTATACATTTTCTTTTCTAAATAAATTGTAGGCTCAGATTTTTAAGTTCTGTAACAATCCTTTTGGAATATAGGCTGAGGACGCATTGAACTAAATTTTATAAAAGATCAGCATCTTAGTAACAACATTGATGTTTCCTTCCTAGCCCATGTTACATCTCTCCATTTGAATAGATTTTCTTTTTTGTCCTTAAGTAAAGTTTTCTTGTTTTCTTTCTGTGGATCTTGTATATTTTATTAATAAGTTCACTCTAACTCTTAAATGTGTTTTATTTTTGTTGATATCTTGAGGGTTTTTTTTTTAAGTCCAATTTTTTAAGTTAGTGTTTGCCACTGGCAGGGAGACTCTAAAGTATCTATAATTTTAATAATGATAAGTTTCTGGAATTGGGGGGATTTTTTTTACATTAATTACATTTATTATGAAGGGTGGAGAGGGTTTTGTGAAGAACTCTTATTAAAACAATTTACATGTTATAACCAACAGGGTTTTAATTTTTGAAAATGCAGTGTGTGTACATAGAGTTGAGATGCTGCCTGGCCTCCGAGCTCTTTGGCAACCTAAGCACACTTTTCAGTGAAGTCTCAGTCCAGAGTCTTCACCATGAGCTGAACAAATGCTCCTGCATCCACGCATATTACCTGAGGGTCACTGAGCCAGTCAAACCCCAAACCCAGCCCTTCTGCGTACTTGGAGGACATCAGTCACACCAAACCTTTTCTGAACTTACGCGGCAGATTGGAGACCTTGCGGGGGGCTCCACCCCTGGCAGCCCGGTGGCCCCGGCGCCTCCCTCCCTCCGCTCCAGTCTCTCACTGTCCTCTTCTCCTCTCGCTCAGGACAGAGAGTTGGGAAATCTCCTCGGGCCTCGGTCCCCACATTAAGCCAAGGGCAGGCGGTGCATGCACGTGCTAAATCGCTTCAGTTGGGTCTGACTCTTTGCGACCCCATGGACTGTAGCCGGCCTGGCTCCTCAGTCCATGGGATTCTCCAGGCAAGAATACTGGAGTGGGCTGCCACACCCTCATCCAGGGGATCCTCCTGACCCAGGGATTGAACCAGTGGCTCTTACGTTTCCTGTTTTGACGAGAGTGTTCTGTACCACTAATGCCACCTGGAAATCGCAAGCCGAGTGCAGTATTACCTTCTAAAAATTCTGAGTATTTCCCCTGGAGAGAGTGAACCATAATGAATAAAAGTTTTTATAGTCCCTTACATACCAATAAAGACAATATACTTGAATATATTCTTCTTATGGCTAATGACTATGATAGGAAAAGCTGGAAAAATGGGTTTATGATTTCATTGTATATCAAGCAAAACAGAGAACAAACAACTGAAGAAGTATCTGTAACTTTATATATATCCATAGAGTCAGTTGAAACTTAAAGACCTTCTAAGTCCTTAGGAGACAAAAATTAAATAATGATATTCCCATCAGTTTAGTCACTCAGTTGTGTCCAACTTTTTGCAACCCCATGGACTGCAGCATGCCAGGCTTCCCTGTCCATCAGGAACTCCTGGAGACTGTTCAAACTCATGTGCATCAAGTCGGTGATGCCATCCAACCATCTCATCCTCTGTTGTCCCCTTCTCTTCCTGCCTTCAATCTTTTCCAGCATCAGGGTCTTTTCTAGTGGGTCAGTTCTTCACATCAGGTGGCCCAAAGTATTGGAGTTTCAGCTTCAGCATCAGTCCTTCCAATGAATATTCAGGACTGATCTCCTTTAGGATGGACTGGTTGGATCTCCTTGCAATCCAATGGACTCCCAAGAGTCTTCTCCAATACCACAATTCAAAAGCATCAATTCTTCCACACTCAGCTTTCTTTATATTCCAACTCTCACATCCATACATGACTGCTGGAAAAACCTAGATGGACTAGACAGAACCTTTTGTGGCAAAGTAATGTCTCTGCTTTTTAATATGCTGTCTAGGTTGGGCATAACTTTTATTTCAAGGAGCAAGCATCTTTTAATTTCATGGCTGCAATCACCATCTGCAGTGATTTTGGAGCTCAGAAAAATAAAGTCTGTCACAGTTTCCACTGTTTCCCCATCTATTTGCCATGAAGTGGTGAGACTGGATGCCATGATCTTAGTTGTCTGAATGTTGAGTTTTAAGCCAACTTTTTCACTGTCCTCTTCCACTTTCATCAAGAGGTTCTTTAGTTCCTGTTTGCTTTCTGCCATAAGGGTGGTGTCATCTGTGTATCTGAGGTTATTGATATTTCTCCCGGCAATCTTGATTCCAGCTTGTGCTCCATCCAGTTTGGTATTTCACATGATGTACTCTGCATTTAAGTTGAATAAGCAGGGTGACAACATACAGCCTTGACGTACTCCTTTCCCAATTTGGAGCCAGTCTGTTGTTCCATGGCCAGCTCTAACTGGCTGAGTTGGTTCCTGACCTGCACACGGGTTTCTCAGGAGAAAGGTAAGGTGCCCTGGTATGCCCACCTCTTTAAGAGTTTTCACAGTTTGCAGTGATCTACACAGTCAAAGGCTTTGGAGTAGTCATACGTAAATATTTTTCTGTAACTGTCTTGCTTTTTCTATGATCTAACAGATATTGGCAATTTGATCTCTGGTTCCTCTGGCTTTTCTAAATCCAGCTTGAATATCTGGAAGGTTACGGTTCACGTACTGTTGAAGCCTGGCTTGGAGAATTTTGAGCATTACTTTGCTAGTGTGTGAGATGAGTGAGTTCCATGGACAGAGGAGCCTGGTGGGCTACAGTCCATGGGGCCACAAAGGTCAGACAGGACTCAGTGACTAACACTTCACTTCACTTGAGCATTCTTTGGCATTGCCTTTCTTTGGGATTGGAATGAAAACTGACCTTTTCCAGTCCTGTGGCCACTGCTGAGTTTTCCAAATTTGCTGGCATATTGAGCGCAGCACTTTCACAGCATCATCTTTTAAGGTTTGAAATAGCTCAACTGGAATTCCATCACTTCCACTATCTTTTTTTTTTCATTTATTTTTATTAGTTGGAGGCCAACCATTTCACAACATTGCAGTGGGTTTTGTCATACATTGACATTCATAGTTATCACACCATTGTGGTTATCTGGTTCATGAAGATCTTTTTTCTATAGTTCTGTGTATTCTTGCCACCTCTTCTTAATATCTTCTGCTTCTGTTGGGCCCATACCATTTCTGTCCTTTATTGTGCCCATCTTTGCATGAAATGTTCCCTGGGTATCTCTTATTTTCTTGATGGGCTCGCTAGTCTTCCCCATTCTGTTGTTTTCCTCTATTTTTTGCATTATTTTTCCTATAAGATTTAGTATTTTTGAATGCAAATATTTTGTAAATAGCACTGGCCCTGAAATTTTTGGCTTTAGAGAATTGGATAGTTGGTGAAAAATTATTTGAAGACAAACCATAGGGAGAAAACACCATATGTGTGCAGATCATTCTACTGTGCTATGTTTATATTTGTTCTAAGTACTCCTAGCATAAGACTGTATATGAAATGTAAATTCTGAATCAGTTTGTTGTGTTTCTTACTTTGAATCTTCAAATTTCACTATTAAATTTTGGCACATGTGACATTCTTCATAAATGTGGTGGCATATAAGTTAAAAGCTTTAATCTACAGTTGATATATTCTGTTTCTTTTGCACATTCATTAATAAGTAGAGTTTCCTAGAAAATGAGGTATTTTGATAAGATTTTCTTCCTTTCCGAATAATGATAGCCTATTTTACTCATTCAGTAGCTGGAAGGATGTACTTCCTTTCCATCTTCATTCTTGGTCATATAATGACACTATTCACTAATTCATTTGGGGCATAAAATGTAGTCCCCTCTTCCCTGCTAAGAAAAAGTGTAGTAGAGCCAGTTAACACAGATCTCATTAAGTGAGAGGCAGGAAAGACAGCAGAGAAAAATCAAAACATACAGAGGCCTAACATTCCTTATAAATACTTCATATTGAGCTCCATGGTGATGCCATTGTGATGGTACTTCATACTGTACTTCTTACCTCTCAGCTGCAACTCAAATTATGCCAGGAAGTGGTGTGCCATGAAAGAGCCCAGACGACACCGTCATCTCAATACCTTCTTCCTTCTGAACCAGAGACCTCCCAGGTCTGCAAAACGTAACTGAGACAGCTCACGCTGCCTGTTGTGACTGCAACGTGGGACTGTCCCCTGTTTCCATGACTGTGATAGGGCCTAAGTGTTGCCACTGGGCAGGATATTTGTTTTCCTTACTGTGAAATTACGTGTTCTTCAAAGCACTGTGGCTCTATGAATTTTCATAGGGAAACTGAAGCTCAGTGACAGAGGACTTAGTCAGAGGGGTGCCCTAAAAACAAGCTGGTGCCTACAGAATAAAATGCTGCCAGGGTAGCATTCCTTAAAACAAACTGCTTTCATGTTTAGCACAAATCAGTGATGCTGGCAGAAGGGTGTTAATGTGTCTTCCTATGAAATGAGTAATTCCTGCAGTTTGACAGTTCCTTATTTAGTATCGGATTTGCTATGGCCCCGTATCTATTAGCTGTAGATGGACATGTTTGAGAATTTAGTGTTTTTCCACACAGCAAGGGAAAGCTTCTGCTCAAAGATTTCCAGAACCCTGGGATGCCTCTCTATACAGTACATATGATTTCCGTTCTGTGTGAGTGGAACTTGAAGAAATAATTAGAGAAACAGTGAAACTTCTTAAGCCTATGGTTCTGTGCCCCTATCAGCTAATTCCTTCTCTTTCTCTGTCATATAATACAGTACGCTTTTCAGAAATGAAAATTATCAAGCTTAGACCAAGTAAAATCAGCCTCCATTCAGATCAGTTCAGTTCAGTTGCTCAGTCGTGTCTGACTCTTTGCCACCCTATGGACTGCACCATGCCAGGCTTCCCTGTCTGTCACCAACTCCTGGAAATTGCTCAGACTCATGTCCATCGAGTCAGTGATGCCATCCAACCATCTCATCCTCTGTCGTCCCCTTCTCCTGCCTTCAGTCTTTCCCAGCATCAGGGTCTTTTCCAATGAGTCAGCTCTTCACATCAGGTGGCCAGAGTATTGGAGCTTCTCCCTGGGTGGGTGTGGCAGTAGTAGGTTTTATTTTTGTCTTATGTCTAATCTTTTAGGTATATCCTCATACAGATTTATCTCTAGCCATGTTTTAAACATAAGTTTCAATTTTTTTTTTTTTAGTTCTGTCTGAGACCTTAGGCCATTAATTGCTGATATTTTGTTGTTGTTTATTAATCTTACCAAATTAACTATATGTCCTCCTTATTTTAGTTAGCATCAGCAGGTGAAATATTTGAAAGAAAAGCATTTAAAGGAAAGTATTATATCCTCTCAGGTTCTAATTGTTTAAGAACATTATCTGAATGTTTTTTAAAAACAGAGCTGTGATGACACTGATTATAAACTCTATTACTCCTTCATAAAATTAACTGCCGTGTTTTGACTTGCAGGATCTCCAAAGGTGGGTAAATGGTGCTAATGAGCATGGTTTTGTCCTGGTGTCTTTTGGAGCTGGCGTCAAGTATCTGTCAGAAGACATTGCTACCAAACTGGCCGGAGCTCTGGGAAGATTGCCCCAAAAAGTGATTTGGAGGTAAAGTAATAATATAGGTTGTTTCTCCACCACTGATTTTCCGTATCCTCTTGCTTAGTCCGCAGGTATAAATAACCATAACACACTGATACCCTGGCAACATCAGCAGGATGCCCTGACTTTTCATTTTGTTTCATGGTGTGTTGAAATCTAGGGATTAATTTACACAGTGCTCTGTGATGGATAGAGACATCTAGTCTATCGCATAAAAAGAAGATATGTGCACAGTGATGTGTCCTTGTTGATGTGCATTTTTACGTTACCCTGCTTTTGTTCTCATTCAGTCGCTCAGTCGTGTCCGACTCTGCGACCGCATGGACCCTTCTGGTATTTACCATCATTTAAAAATGTATAATTGCGTGCATTTCTATGTGTGTGTGGGTTAGTCGCTCAGTTGTGTCCGACTCTTTGCAGCCCCATGGACTGTAGCCCACAAGGCTCCCCTGTCCATGGGATTGTCCAGACAAGAATACTGGAGTGGGTTGCCATTCTCTTCTTCAGAGGATCTTCCCGACCCAGGGATCAAACCCAGGTCTCCTGCATTGCAGGCAGATTCTTCACTGTCTGAGCCACCAGAGAAGCCATTTCTATATATTCCTTCAAATCAGTGTTGTAATGAGATTAGAAACTGATAGATGAATGATTAAATAGGTAAAATATTTCATGGAACCTTTTGGGCTCCCACTTTGTTTATCAATGCTTTCGATTCCTTTCATCCAAGAGACCAGACCTTTAAAAATACCGTGACTTGCCAGTTAGTCCTGGTCAAAACAGACCCTGCTTCTGTTGGGAGGCACTGCCAGCACATGTCTGTCTCTGGAATTTCTTTCTTTTAATGAATTATTTGCCTATTTTTATATTTGGTTTCGCTGGGTCTGCGTTGCTGCCCTCCGGCATTCTCTAGTTGCAGCGAGCGGGGGCAGCTCTTCCTTGTGGTGTTCGGGCTTCTCGTTGTGCGGGCTCCTGTTTTTGGGGCGCGCCCATGGGCTGTAGGGCACACGGGCTTCAGTAGTTTTGGCACTCGAGCTCACTGTGGGTCCCGGGCTCGAGAGCATAGGCTCAGCAGTTGCGGCGAATGGGCTTAGCTGCTCCGGGACATGTAGAGTCTTCCCAGACCAGGGATTGAACCCACATCCCCGACATTGGCAAGCGGATTCTTAATCCACTGTACCAGCGGGGCAGTCCAGTCTCTGGAATTTCTAACCCGGTGTCTAGACGTGGCCCTGAGCGCTCACTTAATGCGTTTTTATTTAGTGCCTGCCCCCACCATGGAGCGTTAGGGATACAGAGGTCAACAAGGTCAGCCCCACACTGTCGAGCCATTACAAGTATGCTGTAAAGAATGTGGTTTTCTCCCTTGTACAGACTGTGGGAGAATCAGTTCCCACTTCTGGTGCAGCTCGGATGGAAAAGAATCTGCCTGCAATGTGGGAGACCCGGGTTCAATCCCTGGGTCAGGAAGATCCCTTGGAGAAGGGCATGGCAATCCGCTCCACTGTTCTTGCTTGGAGAATCCCATGGACAGAGGCTACAGTCTCTGGGGGTTAGAAAGAGTTGACAAGGCTGAGGGACTGACCCTTTTCATTTCCTCCTGGCTAAGCTATGAAGTGGATGTTGGGTTTCCTGTGTTAGGCTTAACCCAGAAAGCCCCCCTTCTCTTAATTATTTGGGCCAGTTTGTATCTGCCCATTGCTGCCTCGTGCCTTTCGCTCAGTTGATGAGCACGTTATGGTTTGTGTTTCAGAGACCAAGGCAGGAAACAGCCTGCATCTTTACCCCACAGCACCATCTCTGGGGCCCAGCCAGAGGAGTGCTTCCTACTTTCTCCTAGCTCTCGAGCCTCTTCTCGGGTTCTGGGTGTCCGGATGGGAAGTGGTGACTGCCTAGGGGTGATCGTCCCTGCCTTCCTCTTTCACCTTCTGGATGCTGGTAGAAAGTTGACTTTCTAGCAGAGGTCCATGTGGTTGCTATTTTCTGCAGTTCTGTGAGAACTGCTGAAGGAACGTGGATCTCAGTATAATCCAGAATGTTTCATATTTGTCCCTCAATCAATGAAAATGTGAAAAGTAACTAAAATTTTTGTTGTTGAAGCACGGCTTCTCTCTTAAGAATATCAACAAAAGATCATGTAACGTTTATTTTAAACCTAAAAGTTTAACCAGACAGTTCATGCCAAGAGTCAGGTTTGATTTGTTGAAAGATTCATGGTCTGGTGTGCATTTCAGGTTTTCTGGAACCAAACCAAAGAATCTGGGAAACAACACCAGGCTCATAGAATGGTTACCGCAAAATGACCTGCTGGGTAAGTCAGTGACCCCTGGGTGCTTGCTTGGCTTTTTGATTTTAATTGTGTAAATGTGAATTTTACACTTGAGTGGCTTCGATAGTATATGTGTGGTTTGTAATAGAATCATTATATTATCTTGTGTGCTAAGTCCTAGATTTCAGACCAACAAGTCAGATCTCCAGTTATTGGCAAATCATTTTAAAGTGTAACCATTTAGGCCTATAAATTAAACTGGTTAGACCAGTCACAAATTTTGATTTTCTGAAAAATATACTTAACACTACATAAGCTAGTAGGAGTAAAGCTATACCTAGATTGATCAGCTAAAAGTAGTCAAATTAAAAACAGTGAAAATTTAGATTTGTCTTGTAGCTTTACTATAGCTGTATCTAAGAAACCAGAGAAAGCTGAAGTTACTCTTTTGTTTTAAACCACAGTTAAGCAGAAAGCCAAAAAACAATCCATTTATTTCAACTTTATTTGAATCGTCTGACTAAATTTACTCCTAAATCACTGGGCAATTTTGAACACTTTATTTCTTTTGATTTATTTATTTATTGGGGTTCTGATCCTCAACTCAAAATTAAAATGCCAATTATATGCATATCTCAAGATTTGAATCTAAACAATTTAATTCTCTTTGATAAATGTAAAATGTAACTTGCTTTATTCATTAAATCTCTAGGAAAACATAATGCCATGTTATCCTTTAAGATAATACTTCCTAAGGAAATTATAAAAATGTTATTGATTTTGGCAATATCAACTCATTTATTTGTTCAATAGTACTAATCTTAACAGATTATGTGAAAGTAAGTGAAAGTTATATTCTTAAAAATAGACTTTTAGAGAGTGTCTTTTAGAAGCTGAATGGACCCTCTAAAACCCTGCAAATTGAATTTTGTAACTATAAAACAGCAAGTATAAATAATTCCTTTTCATCTTGTTTATTATAAATATTATTCTATAAATTATAAAAATGATGGGAAAAAAGACAATTTACCTTTTTTGATATTTGCATTTTTTTCTGTTTCTTATCTTTACTGTTATGATGTCAGATGCCATAGGAAGTAGGAAGGAAGCAGGAAATTAAACATCTCCATATCTTGACCCTCAGCCATCTCGCCGCAGCAGCAGACGCTGCTATCTGGGGTCATCAGAATTGGCTCCATGCCGTTTTTTTCTCTGAGGCTACACAGCAAGCTGCAGCCGCACCCAGAGGGCCTCCCAAGTTCCCATCTCCTCCAGGCTCCTCGGAATCTCAGCTCCCTGCCTTTACTGAGATTAGCATCCTTTCATCTCCAGCCATGACCTCTGTGGATCCTCTGCTGGTTTCTAGCTATGTTCAGAAGATTCCTCCAGGAACAGAAGCAGGAACCAAATCCGTGTCCCCTCCTCTCTCAGCGCATGCCCCTCGCCCTCCACACACCAGTTCTCTTTACTTTTTCACAGCTGACCTTGCTGGTGGTCAGGTTTCACTCAAAGAAAAAGAGTTCTACTGCTGAAAAGAAAGTTTGAAATCCACTGCCAGGGCAGATTGCTTAGTTGGGCTGAGTTGAGAAGCCCCTTGCGGATCAGGGCCAGAGACACTGAGTGACCAGCCTGCTAGATGTTGGGGGTGGAGGGTCCTGGAGCCCCTCTGAGACCTAGTTTCATATGTGACATGTCTTTATTTTAAAGGCTCGTATTTTTGCAAGCTGTAATTTCTCTCTGGCCATCTAACACCATCTCAAGTGTGGTGTTTTATGTCTTATGTTCTTTATGCAAGTCTCTCTGCTCACAGGGAGATCTGAAGTTTGAAATACCTCACTAACCTTGATAAATTATCTCTTTTATCTCCATGCCAAGCAGATGTTACATGATGTCCTATCTCTTAGAACTAATTTTTGTATTTATCTGTCCCTGCTTGTTTTTATTCCTAAAATGTAGAGTTGGACCCTAAGATTGAGAAGTGCAGATGCTGCAGACATGACTTGGATGTTGTGAATACTGAGCGCTGTGCAATCTTCCCCCTTGGATAGCACAGAAATGTTTCTTGGACATCTGGAGTCCAACCTCACATTTTTACATTTTTTTTTTTTACAGGGTGTGTTTGACTTTAACATAGATAAATGTTTGAGTAGCCAGAGGGGGTGTCTGTGTTTAGTAGAATGTGGTTATACTCTGGTATTTTTGGTTATTCCTTGCTTTCATTGACCTCTTATTAATTACTGGCTATTTGAATGCAGTTGGTATTTGTGTTTTGAGAGAAGATATTGTAATATACTTCTTAAAGCTATAAATGTTAGCTACTTAAAATGGCTTTTAATTGATATATACAAATCTGATAATTTTACTTATAATAAACATTATAATTGGCGCAGAGTAGGAATCAGTGAAACTCTGTCTTTAAAAAAATCTTATATCTGAGATGCATGTTTATTATAATGTCAACTTTTAGGAAATTTCTGGAAAACATCTTCCTAGGATAATAGACAGTATTCTAAGTGGTTTTCTTTTTTAATCCTTCTTTAGGGCATTCCAATATTAAAGCCTTCCTGAGCCATGGTGGTTTGAATAGTATTTTTGAAACTATGTATCATGGTGTGCCTGTGGTGGGAATCCCACTCTTTGGAGACCATTATGATACTATGACCCGGGTGCAGGCCAAAGGCATGGGGATACTGCTGGAATGGAAGACAGTAACTGAAGGAGAGCTGTATGAAGCCCTGGTGAAAGTTATCAATAACCCCAGGTAAGGTTTCAACTAATATTAAAGCAGGTGAACTGTATTTACCACAGCATATTGTCAATAGCTGATAATTGCCAGCAGGTCGTCAATAAACTAAATATAGAAATATCCTTTAGATTCCTGTGTGTAATGTCATTTGAAAAATAAAAATAGCAATCATTTGTCCAGCTGTGTATGACCACAAATAATATTCCACCAAAGTTTGCCGAACTGGGGGAGAAACTACCAAGGGAACCTTTGGGTCCCTAGAGTTTGTCAATTTTTGTGTCCTTTATCTCATTTTAATGCTCATGAAACTTTATATCACTATTTGCCTCATTTCCATTATAGAGATGAGGCACTTAAAACTCAGAGAGCTTCAGTAATACACCCCTAGTTACACAGCTTTGGAGTAGGAACTTGAACCAGGACTGTCTGATTTCAAAACAGGTGCTCTTGATACTGCCGGGTGCTCAGTTTCCCTAGCACTGGGCATCAATGAAATGCCAAGATATATTTACTCCAGCGAATGACTTGGTCAGAATCTTTTATCTTATTTTGTTTCTTAAATTCTTGATGTGTCTTGAGTTAACCCAGTTCACAACTGAGCCTCAAACGGTAGAGAGTTGGCCTGCATAGTTTTAAAACAAAGCATAGGTTTTCCCATTTTTATGTGACATTTAATTGATCCCACATTTCCAATGGCATTAATGTCTGGAAGAGTGTGAACTTTTCCTGTTTATACCCAGGATACAACATAGCTTAACACTGGATTGAGAAACATTGCTATGGTCTAAGAAACAAGGCACAATAAAGGAAAACTCTTTCATATAAAGTAATGTTTCTTTTATGTAAAAGACTGGATTCAAGTGCCCTGGGGTTCTTTATGCTGCTATATGTGAGCTCAGAGGCAGCCTTTATGCACTGACCCCTTAGAGGATCCAGGGTCTTGGTTGTAATTCTTGGCACTTGGAGCAATATGTTTGATCATCCGAGGTGTCGGAGTAGGGGACCCCGTTGTCTGTGTTCTATAACTTTCCTTTGAAAACTGTGTTCAGATGCTCAGTTGTGTCCAGCTCTTTGCAACCTTGTGGACTTAGCCCACCCAGCTCCTCTGTCCATGGTATTCTTCAGGCAAGAACACTGGAGTGGCTTGCCATTTCCTTCTCCAGGGGATCTTCCCGACCCAGGGATTGAACCCATGTCTCTTGCATCCACCTGCTTTAGCAGGCATATTCCTTACCACTGGCACTATCTGGGAAGCCTTTTAAAAGTATCAGTCCAGTTCAGTCACTCAGTCATGTCCAACTCTTTGCGACCTCATGGACTGCAGCACACCAGGCTTCCCTGTCCATCACCAACTCCTGGAGCTTGCTCAAACTCATGTCCATTGAGTCGGTGATGCCATCTCCAACCATCTCATCCTTTGTCGTCCCCTTCTCCTCCTGCCTTCAATCTTTCCCGGCATAAGGGTCTTTTCCAATGAGTTGGTTCTTTCCATCAAGTGGCCAAAGTATTGGAGTACATCAAGGCTTTAAAAGTATAGTGTTTTTCAAAATGTAATGTTCTTATGGAAAATGACATGTGTGTCTTGCCTCCACTCCGTAGCTACCGTCAGAGGGCTCAGAAGCTTTCAGAAATCCACAAGGATCAACCTGGCCACCCCGTCAACCGGACTGTCTACTGGATCGACTACATTCTCCGCCACGATGGAGCCCATCACCTGCGTGCCGCCGTCCATCAGATCTCTTTCTGTCAGTATTTTCTCCTGGATATCGTCTTCGTGCTATTGCTTGGTGCTGTCCTGCTTTACTTCCTCTTGTCATGGGTGACAAAGTTTATCTGCAGAAGAGTCAAAAGTCTGTGGTCAAGCAGTAAGCACAGCACAGTGAATGGACATTATCATAATGGAATCCTCAATGGCAAGTGTAAAAGAAATGGCCACATTAAACACGAAAAGAAGGTGAAATGAGCCAGCAGCCCGCCTGATAGTAACAGATGTATCCCGTCATTGAATTTTTATTGCTACAAGTTAGTCTAACAACTACTAAATTACAAACCTCAGTAAACAATTCTAACACTCCCTTATCTGACCTTATTAATGAAATTCTGTGGGATTAAGATGGCTGTAAAAAGCACAAACCTAAATTGCAAAAATGTATTTTATTCGAATACTGATACAGGTAGTTTTGGCACTGAACCTTTTAGAAGCCTTAATTATTTAAATCAATTAAGTGACTGTGTCAGACTTTAGTTTTAAGTCTTGGTATATGTGTGTCCCGGATGAGGAATGGTTTATTTTCTCTTAGAAAGGTTTGTCTGTGTGTGTCTGTGTGTATGTCTGTGTGTGCGTATGTTTCCTAACTGACAGACTTTTAGCCAGCTGCTTGTTACATTTGTTGACGGTACAGCACATCTAAGAATGAAATAGAAAGACAGTTAGGATCCAGATGTTTCTCTTCTAGAAGTTAATATATGGGGACTCAGAAACAGTACCACTTAAAAGTGAATGCAGAGGAAGAAAACGCAAAAGATAAATGGCACCTGTTTTTGTACTTTTGGGTTTTTAGGTTTGTTTTCTTTCTTTCTTTTTTTTTTAACGACTGTGGATTCTTCTGGGGGGAAAAAACGTACAATTAAGTAAATGTATAAATTGGTTGTCATAGTTTATTTTTATTTCCCCCCTACCAATAATTTGTCTCTGGGAGAATTTTATATTTTTTTTTTTCTATTTCATTTTAACAACTAACATTATCTTAACTATATAATTCAGGCAAAGCAACAAAGCTCTAATTTTTGTTCAAAGTACTGAAGACTACTGCTTATGTGGCATCTTTAAACGGGGCCGTTGTTTGATGACTTTCTCTAATGTAATTTTTGAACGTTCAGGTGTGATATTTCCAAAGTTTTAACTAAAAAACCACCTTCTTCATCCCCTTTTGGTGTCTGGGCCACACAATCTGTTATATCGGTGCCAACATTTCATTCTTTTCATTGGATCATTTGCTTTTCTCCATATTTTTCACCTGCTTTGCCTGAGAGGTTTGCGATCTGGTCACCAAATCAAACTTGCCGTGACACAGAAGTGGCAGAGAAACTGTCCCCCTTGTTTGTGAAGTGAGCCCCCCCCCCCACCTGTCTCCCATCTGCTCTGGCTCTGCGGTCCGTTGTGGCTGCCCTGGGACAGTGACAGTGTTCGTTTGAGAATGGGGTGCAAGTCGCAGACATCAGAAGATCAGGACCTCCCCACTGAACCAGGCACTCACTGGCATCTAGGACTTCATTCCATGTCTTTCTGTTTACTTAGCATTGGCACTGCACATGTTGAGTGTATGCTTTATTTATTTGTAGCTCGAAGTCTTATGTCTGACAGCTGAAAGTAGAAAACTGCAGCATTTACCTAATGACTTTCACTAACATGGGAAGAGTTGTGAAAATTCTAGAATGCTGTAAATCCTTGTCGTACACTATGACATACGACTTCATCACACTCCCACCAGGAGCCACTCTCCTGTGCTTAGAAATAATGCCACGAGTAGTTTTCTAGTGTACAATGCAGGCAAATACATTGGTCTCTGAATACTTGAAGAAATGGTATTACATATATAAGCCTATTAGTTATACCTTTTCACAATCTTATAATATTGCCGTTAAAGTGAAAGAAAAACACAGGCAATGAGTGGTGGGATGACAACAGAACTTAGAGTGTATGACTGAGTTGATTTTGCTTTTTTGGAATTGGATGAAGTTGACAGTAGGCATTCACTGGATGAGTAAACATAAGTTAATCTCCACTGTGATAAGAACTTAAACAATAAACATGATTTAAAATAGAGAAATGTTGTTGGAATAAAATTTTTATTCAGATTTTATTTCACAATATTATGTATATCCATTATAAACATGTTTCTGAGACAGGTCTCCCAACTTTTATATGTGTATATGAGTGTGAAAACAGTGTGTTACATGTGAGAATGTTTTTTTTAATTATTATTAAACACAGGGATTTACCTTACAAATACATCAACATGGATCATAAAATTGTCCCATAATTAAGAATGTTAAGTGTAGGTATTTACTGATCATTGTTGTGGTTGTTTTTTTTTTAGTAAGCTTATTGTTAGCCAGTTTTGGTAAATAGAGTGATTTTAAATTTTCCACACTTGGGCTAGATTCTCTAATAAAGTAAAGTTTTCATGAAGGTATTTATTCATTTATTTTTTTAAAAAACCTCTGCAAGTGTTTCTATAACTGGTCATCATCTTGTCAAATGCAAATGAGAATTAAGACTTCAATCATTTTTCCTCTAGAGTCATAAGTTTCAATATCCCTCCACATGGACACAGAAGCAGAGTTTGAATGTCTAGGATTGGAGGGAAGCAATGTTTGGGTTAAAGCAGTGGTTTATAATTAAGATTAAAGAAAGCTGGAGATTCTTTCTTGAGGATGTAGACACTTTGTATTACAATCTGGGGGCATTCTCAGATTCCTAAGTACAACTTGATATTTTCTGGTAAAGTTTCCACTGATGTTTATCAACTTAGGTTTGAGAGTATTGTCCTTAAAAGAGTCATCTCTGAACCTCTCCTACCCAACCACATACTTACCACCTCCCCTTCTCCATATTGTGATATGCAACACCCTTCTGCAGCTGGACTGGAATCCACCACACTGGATCCTCTGAGGACTCCAATTAAAAACAAAATTAAAAAAAAAATCCCTTCATGTGATCTGGTTCCTGTCCCTGCCGTCCTGCGCTGCTAGGAACCAGCAGTGGTGAGGTGCTGCTGAGACAAGACGAACCTCTTGGTTTTTCCCACCCATATCCTGTTTCTGCCGAAACTAAGAATATTTATGCCCAGATGACCTACTTCAGTGCCCTACTCCCAGCTTTGCCTGTTATTAGATACACATGCCTGCATGCTCCGTCGCTAAGTTATGTCCAACTCTTTGCCACCCCATGGACTGTAGCTCACCAGACTCCTCTGTCCGTGGGGTTTCTGAGGCATGCTGGAGGAATACTGGAGTAGTTTGACATTCCCTCCTCCAGGGGATCTTCCTGACCCACAGATTAAACCCGCCTCGCTTGCGTCTTGTCTCCTGCATTGACAGGCAGATTATTTTTACCACCTAGCCACCTGGGAAGCCCAGCAATTAAGTATATTAGACATTATAATTAAACATTGTGGAACATAAAACTTGCAATGAAATTAACATGAAAAATGTTCAGCTGTTTGTAAAAATTTTGTGGACCATTGTTATTTATAAACAGTAAGTACCTCCTCTGAAATACACAACTGTAGTGAATTGAAAGAATATTTATCCACCAGAACTTAGGAGTTGCTGTGAAGGGGTAGGGGAAGAAATTGTTTGATATTCCGTGGTTGCTACCTTCTTCCAGACAATAAGCTGGATACCAGGGGAATTTACAGATGATAAGGACAGTCTCTCCTTCAAGGAGCTTGTGATCTATTGGGAGACATGGACATATAAGTAACTATAAAGTACTGGCACCTATAGTCCATATATGCGCAGGGTTCTGTGGGGACAGTCAGAGGGCAAGAGAATGTGTCAAAAAACCTTTTGTGTGCACCAGAGAGTTCACACACTACTGCTTGTCTTATGATACAGGGTGTCCATGAATTGCCTCATCAGGAACATCCTCATGAATTTATTTAGTTTTTGAATCATGTATTGGACTCAAGCTCTAACTGTCTGAGGGTTCTGACTTTGAAAGCTTACCCCAACATCTACTGATTTTAACTTTTTAATTTCTTATTTGTATGATAATGGTTACCTCACTGGCTTATCTTGAATACATATCACACACACACACACATTCTGTTCTGCACACTATACTAAATATTTAAAACACTGTGTGTTGAAAGCATTTAGCATAATGGCCTGCACAGGATGGGCCCTCAAATTCAGTGTTAGTCATGGATATATTAAATAGCACTGGAGGAGGGCATGGCAACCCACTCCAGTGGTCTTGCCTGGAGAATTCCATGGACAGAGGGGCCTGGTGGGCTACAGTCCATGCGGTCAGAGTTGGACGTGACTGAGCAACTAGCAAATACACACACACATACAGACACACTGAATAGACCAACTGCTTTCACATTATTGTGCCTTCAGGTTTTGAAAGTTATTGTTTAAGAAAATATGTTTTATTCATTCATCCACCAACTATGTATTAAGGCTTCTGTTCACCCGCTGGTATTTCAGATGTGCATTTGGCCATCACGGTTACATCGTGCCCTCTCTCTTCATAGCTCAACTCTGCACCAGATTCCAAAGTGCCACTGAGATGGAATGACTCCACTTTGACAAGGTTTAAGCATGAGAAAACCAAATTGAAGTGACAAAACAACTTCAAGTCATCTCATCTGTTTTATTATTGAAAGTGTTTGTTATTTTTCATTCTAGTTTCTAATTCATCTGGTTTGTAAATATAAAATCACATTTAGAGAATGCTTATTTGCAATTGATAGTATCAAAAACAATTTGAAACAAAACTTTTAAATCTTATATTAAAAAGTTTAAGAATTATATGAATTTTATTAGAGAGCTTCTTTCTTACTTCTGAGAGAGCATAATTTTTAGCCAGCTATTTTTCCCAACAAAAGGTCTCACATATTTATTACTAAACCAAAGCACTAAGGTGTGTGCATGTGTGTTAGTCACTCAGTTGTGTCCGACTCTTTGCAACCCCATGGACTGTAGCCCACTAGGCTCCTCTGTCCATGGGATTCTCCAGGCAAGAACACTGGAGTGGGCTGCCATTTTCCTTCTGCAGGGGATCTTCCCGACCCAGGGATCAATCACGTGTCTCCTGGTCTTCTGCACTGCATGCAGATTCTTTACCAACTGAGCCACCAAGAGAGCCCCCAATTATAGTGTAAATCTACTCTAAGAAGTCTAGCACCAACATTAAATATTTCAGGTATTACAAAGCATTTTCATGTATTAATAAAATCTGAAGTCCTCAGAATTTTATGCGACTAAAAATATTTTATTGCTATGTTAATTTCTATCTACAATTAGTTAATTACTCTTTCAGTAACATATTTGTGCGGTAAGTGATCATTTCTTATTACAAAGGCAGAATTACCTTGAATTCAATATAATATCTACACTTTTAAAAGGTAATTTCTACCAAGCCATATTAGTCCTAATATTAAGATCAATTTTCCATCCAGGGCAGAAGCAAAACACAACACAGAAAATAGTTACTTATTGAGATCCTAGATAAAAGCAATTTTGCTGTTGAAGGATATATTACTCTTAGTACAGTGCTGCATTAGAATGTAAATTACTAATATGTTAGAAAGGAAGAAATTTATGTATTTATGCTAATTTTGCTTTAGTTACCCTCATGGGACTGTAACTGAAGTCCGTGAGTATTCCTTTTAGCAGAAAATGGTGACTTTGGATATAAACATATTAGGTTAATTGAATGTAACATCCAAATTTCACGTTAATGATGATAATGTGGTGTTATATTTCTGATTGATGTCTATACATTTTTTTCTCAAATCGAAAGAGCTGATAGGTAGAGACCAGACATTAAGAAAAGCCCAAGGCTATGATATAAAAATCATCAGTTCTGCTTCCAATTCTGATTCTGCCCTCTGGGCATAATAAGTTTACCTTATGAATAAGAAGGTGGTTCTAGATGCTTAAATATGCCACTGTGAACAACTGGTTAAAGCTTGGTCAATAGAAAAAAAGCAAATACAAATGCCTATATACATGGAAAAATATATAAGACTGTGCATGTGTGTAGTTAATACTTAAATTATACTAAACAATTCTTTAGATTATATAAAAATGAACCCAATAATTCTTCATCTGTTTTTTTAAATAAAGGTAGTATTTTAAACAAATTTTATTTTAAAAACTGAAGACTTCTTTGAAACTGAATGATAGTCAAAAGAAGTAGTGCATTTTAGCATCTAAGTCAGATGTACCTCTGTAAAACTTACGGTTGAAATATTGCAAAAAATAGGATGAAATAGTTATAAAATGAAATCAAGCTACTGCTCTGAATATAGTCTTTCTGGAACTTCTATCTTCTTATTTATTCTAGAATAAAAATATTTTGAGCTTTAGACGTTTAAACTAGATCCTAGTTATAACATTTTCTTTTACAATGAATTCAGCGGACACAGACAGTTTTTCACTTAGGAACACAAGGAGATGAGGACGAGAAAGAAGTTTATTCATGTACCTCTGAATCCATTTCACAGATCCAGGATAATGGATAAGTTAGCTTCACCGTTTGTGAAGGCATAATTAACTTTTGAGTGGAGTGTGTTGGTTTCCAGTTACAGATTTCATCCTACATATTATACAGTCTGCCTTCTTCCATTTCCTGCTTCCCATCTTGCTTCCAAGCTCTCAGTTTCCTCTCTTGGTTGTCTGCTGTTCAGTGTTTTCTAAGTTGCCTTAGCAGTTCCCTGTTTATGGTGCATAGATTGTGCTTATGTGTATAATAATGTCTTTGTTTTTCAACAGAGTATGGAAATTCAATTGGAAGTTCAAGCATTCCACATTACTGAAGGCCAAGTTGAGAAAATGTTCAACTGTGTTAAAAAAATATTTTGCATGCACTAGTTGAATGTCCTTTAGGATGTAGTTTCCATCAAAAACGATGAATGTACAGATGGTGCTTCCTCTTAGGTTTGGGAGGAATTGGGAGGAAGGCTGCGCTGAGCAGGGGACAGCCGCGGGGCCCTGTGATCTGGTTTGGGGCATAGATTAGTGATCTTTCAAACTGTCAAGCCATGTATTCCCTTTTTTACCTCCTACTTGGTAATCAAAATTTTAATACAGTTGGTTTGTACAAATACAGACCTGACCTTTCTCCAGTGAGAACCTGCCTCTTTTCATTACTGGAACTTCTAGAAGGATCTGCACCAGGATGCATTTTATCTCTGATTCTCTAACTCTCAGTTATTTAGCATCACTCATGTCCCTGATATATATATATTTTTTTCCAGTGGGGGATGTCCCTGATATTAACAGAAGATGCTGGAACTGCAGCCAGCTGTCAGGTTAGAGGCAGAGAAAGGCCCAGGCCTGATAGCAGGCACCCTAGGAACTTAGCCTAGGGTGGCAGCGTGTTCATCTTCCCTGGAGCAATAGACAAAAAGGTGTGAGAGTGAAGCAAGGGTGACCTGGGAAGGAGGCAGCATTTTCAGATCCAAATCCACCTCAGAATGGCTCGCATGCTTTGGGTGAATGGTTCCTCCAACCATGCAATTTGTATTTTGGAATGCTAGCCTATCTTTTGTTTGTTTTTTCCTTTGCAAAAATGATGCTGGGATGGGGCAAAATCAAGCAAAGATCTTTAAAGTCTTGAATATAGGACCCAGGGAAGTCAAGGGGATCTGGCCAACAGTGCAGGACTTTGCAGTATCCAGGCATCTACAGCCGTGCGGGTCCTGTTATTTCATAGATGTTTCCACGTGCAGCAGATGTGATCCTTGAGAGTGGGCTGACAGCACTGGGAGTCAGCTCCTGCGTGTCCATGCCGAGATGGGGAGGTACAAAGCATCTCTCTGCTGGCTATTATTTTCTCATATGAGGGAAATGACAGCAATTTAATAATTTATTATTTTCCAGTTTTGAAAGTGGGCTTCTCAGATGGTGCACACAGTGGTAAAGAATCCACCTGTCGATACAGGAGACGCAAGAGATGCGCGTTTGATCCCTGGGTCAGGCAGATCTCCCGGAGGAGGAAAGGGCAGCCCATTCCGACATTCTTGCCTGGAGGATCTCATGGACAGAGAAGCCTGGTGGGCATCCCATGCAGTTGCATAGATCTGAAGACAAATGAGCAACTGAGCATGCACACACACAATTTAAAAGTAAATAGGTTAAGTTCAGCATTTGATTAGATGGAATTTTGTTTCATGGCCAAGTATGTTGTATTAATCTACCAGCTTCAGATATCAGCTCTAACATGTCTTCAAAAGAATTAATACCTCAAAAAGTCTCCTTTTTTCACATCAGAATTTCCTCCATTTAATTGATCAAATACTTCTTTTCCATAGCCATCTGTATTTCCTTCTGCTGTTGCTCATTATCACTGGTTAAGAAACTACCCCTAGATATTTACTGCATTTTTAAATTCCTTACACCACAGAGTCTGTGAAAACTAAATAGAAAAGAAGCAGGTGAGGGAAATCGTCTAATTTTAAAAGATATTTTAGATTCTGTAGTATTTCCTATGTAGTAACATATTGCCTTAACAATTATTCCATAAAATGAATAGTAGCCATCTAGTTTTGTTTTTACCTCATCACTTTATACTACTCAGCTTTAAGTTCTAGTCTTAAGAGTGTCGTTCTAAAATCCTTTAAGCAAGTACAGAGGAAGGCATTACTATGCTTTCCCTTCACCTCCAGAAGATATAAACCCTCTCCTCATGCAGTTGGATTGAATGATTTGTTACATGATCACTGCGTTTAGCATGGGATGCCATGTTTTTTTGTTGTTGTTGTTAATTCCAAGGTTTTCTTATAATCTTTGCTTTTGGGTTCAACTGTAAACTAAAATTTTTAAGTCGCAGGTTGCTTAGTTTGGGACTATAAGTCACAACGCTGTCCAAGGCTACCTGTCCCTGGGCCTTCATCTGTGCACCAGCTTTGAAGACCGTTTATCAGTCAGTCCAAATTCTCTTATTAGTCCAACACAGGAGAACACCTTGTTCTCAGCAGTAAACAGCTCCAATTGCTCTTGTTCTGGTGTTTTTCTCCTAGTAGACTCTCTATTTCATTGTAAGTCAAAAGTCCACTAGCTTCGTGGTCAGCACCATAGAAAAAGATTTTAAGATCTATGGAGATGAAAGATTTCATATATCCCAACTCAGATTTTTGCTGTTAACTCAAAAATCTACCACCCATCACAACAGTGCTTTGTCTTCTTTGGGCTGGTGTTTCTGTTCCTCAGATATATCTATGTCATTTTTACCCCTCACCTGGGCTTTTGCTGTATGTCTCTTTAACAAATCAGTTGTTCCTTACATTCCTTTTAACACCAGCTTATCACTTCTCTTCATTCTGCTGAAATATCTGTTTATTTACATTAACGCTTCCCTTCTGATATCTGTGTCTCATACTGTTTTATAATTAAACCATAAACCTCAATGTTTTTATAGTTTTCTATTTGCCTCATTCATTAATATAAGCATGTTAATGAAATATTCTGCTTCATGTATACTAGAACATTTGATATATTTATTAGATCTTTAACTAAAGCTGTTATGAAAAACATCCATCTGACTACATTGTAATGATCTTTTTATCCAAAAGCCTTGGCTTGTTTGCTTATATTCACTTTCTACCTCCTATTTTTCTAACACTTCTTAATGTTACATCACAAGTAGCCTACTTTTTTTGCTATAATTCTGACTGTACTGACATCTCTAATGCTAAGTTGGATGTAATCTATAACATTTACTTTAATTTACACATAATCAAAGGTTGTATCTTCATTTACAATACCACAAAATAGCATTCCTTTGTCAGTATTCTTATTATCTTCTCCATCTCACTGCTCTAAGTACTGCCTTTATTAAAACACAATCAAACATTGTCTTCTGTGTTTCTAAAGTGCCAGGCACTGTATGTGCCCCTGGGAATAGAAGGATGAAGAAGCCACAGTCCCGGACTTGAAGGAGACAAAGCCCAGTGAAGCAAGCGGCTTCAGTCGGCAGTGGAATATATATTGTAATGTACATATGGAAAAATGTGCTGTTGAGGCATAGAGAAGGATGAGGGCATGTTCCACCTGGGCTTGTTTTAGTTGAATTATAAAGTATTAATAGGCATTCAAGAGGCAGAGAAGTAAGTAGAGATAATTTTTGGAAGGCATGATTCTATGGTGGATCATGAATTATGGAGGAGTATGGCACAAAAAGAAGCTACAAGTAGTTTGTTCTAACAGAAGGATGTGTGGTGAAGAAGGGAGGCGTGTGTATGTGTGTGTATGTGTGTGTGCGCTCAGTGGTGTCCGACTCTGTGTGACCCCATGGACTGTAACCTGCCAGGCTCCTCTGTCTATGGGATTCTCCAGGCAAGAATACTGGAGTGAGTAGCCATTCCCTTCTCCAGGGGATCCTTCCCACCAAGGATCGAACCTCTGTCTCTTGCATTGGCGGGTGGAATTTTTGCCACTGAGCCACCTGGGTAGCTCTGAAGAAGGGAGGACCACTATACTGAGGAAAATGATTTTCTGACAACACTTTTCCCTTTGGATTTTCAGTTAATCACTCTCAAATATAATCTGCATTGCATTAGCTAGGCAGCAACTTCCCCCAGAAGCCTGTGTCTGTGCCTGAGTGCTGAATGCTTGGTTTTATGGCACAGTTTCACCACTGTTGTTGCCAAGTTTCTTGTATTAGACACTTAACTTGACATAATGTCAAGGTCATTCTATTTCCCAGGTGGTGCTAGTGGTAAAAAACCCACTTGCCAATGCAGGAGACTCGGGTTCAATTCCTGGGTTGGGAAGATCACCTGAAGGAGGTCATGGCAACCCACTGCTGGAGAATCCCATGGACAGAGGAACCTGTTGGGCTATAGTCCATAGGGTCGCACAGAGTCAGACGCAACCAAAGCAACTTAGCATGCAAACGTGCAAAGGCCATTCTCTTATGCTAAACTGTAGGAGGCCAAACTCTAACACTCTTAAGTTTACCTGTGTACTTAGGAGATCTGCAAAATAGCTGTACCAAGTCCAGCTTCTTAACTAGTTTGAAGGAAAAGAAATGGGAATTTTTTCATCTTAAAATAGGAAAGAATATGTTCTGATAATGAAAGTCTTCAGCAAAAGTAACAATTTATAAATTGCGTTTTACTTGACTTGGTAAAGCAAAATAAATGCCTAGAAATATTGACTGACAGAGTGCTCAAGGATGGCAGTAACAGAGTAGGCATTATGATTATCTAGGCAATTCATGGGTTAAATGTGATTGTGGAGATTATGACATAATGTCCATGAGAACAAAAGAGAAACTGCTGTAGCCACAACAGTAAAATACAAGAAATATAACAACTGAATGTTATATATTACAATTTTTAGAGCTTTTAAATCTAGCCATGTGTATTATTCAAATAGCACTTGGATTTTCTTCTAGAGTTTTGCGCTTTGTTTTAGGAGTTACTACTTTTATCGGTCTCCATTTCACAAAAGCTTGTATTCCAAACACCAAACTCAGGCCCCAGAATCAGATCAGCTGTGGCTTCTAAAGCTTCCTAAAAGTGTGGAAGGAATTGATGGCTAAACCCCACTCCAGGACAGCTGAAGGAACCATGTGTAGCAAATGAAGCAACATGGCATCTGACTCAATTCAATAGCTAGGTCTCTTCGCAGATTCAATAACTTTTCTCTACCAGTGGATGAAGATAAACCATAAGATTAATAAAGGTTTCAGAAAAATTTAAGAAGCTTCTGCACATATCTTCTAATTATCCTTGCATGCCTGTTCTGTCACTTCAGTCATATTAGACTCTTTGAGACCCTATGGCCTATAGCCCACCAGGCTCCTCTATCCATGGGAATTCTTTAGGCAAGAATACTGGAGTGGGTTTCCATGCCCTCCTTCAGAAGATCTTCCTGACCCAGGGATCGAACCCACATCTCTAGTGTCTCCTGCACTGGCAGGCGGGTGGGTTCTTTCCCATCAGCACCACCTGGGAAGCCCAGTTCTCCTTACTCAAGTTTAATTAGCTCGTTCTAACTCAACAAGCGTTTTTCAGCCTTGCAGTTGGCAAAAAGTGACACTCCTCCTCAGGGAAGAAGGGGAACTAAACTTCTTTTCTTGATCTTGACTCATTTTTGGAAAGAAAATGTGAAAAAGAGCCTGGGGTAAGCCAGCAGTCTTAAGTTTTCTTTCTATAGAGGCTGATAGTGGTGGAATCTTTTAGCAGATTTGAAACTCCAAGGATAAGTATTGATGTTTTGATTTATGTTTAGTTCTATATTAAGTCCAGGGAAGCATTTATTTATTTATTTATTATTTTTTATTTTTCAGTGGGTTTTGTCATACATTGATATGAATCAGCCATAGAGTTACACGTATTCCCCATCCCGATCCCCCCTCCCACTTCCCTCTCCACCCGATTCCTCTGGGTCTTCCCAGCCCACCAGGCCCGAGCACTTGACTCATGCACAGGGATGCATTTATATAAAGGTTAAAAAAATAGGATTTAGCGATCTGATATATTGCCAAAACTGAGTATTTAAGATAATAGAACTTCCTGAACAACAGGAAGTGGGCTGGGAAAACTGAGATTGGCTTCATGCCTGTGCATGAGAAGTAATTTAAATGTCAACTCACAGAGAACCTTAGTTACATCCTTGACTGCCTCTCCCACTAGAAGTTTTGTTCAAGTGCTTTTGACTCAGAGGGAACCAAAAGTTCCTTCTTTCCACATCATGTCAATGATTTCTTCTAAAAATGAAGTAAAAAATACTAACTACTGTATGCAAATCATTAATTTTAACCAAACAAAAAGTATCACTGATTTTATTTTACACTCATTTTAAAGAATGTGAGTGAAATCATTCCTAGAGGATGTTTGATCTTGGGTCATTGCTTTATGCTTAGGATGACAGCTACTTGGCCAAGATTTATTGAAGGTTATGCATTAATACAGGTTTCCCTGGTGGCTCAGTGGTAAAGAATCCACCTGTCAAGCAGGAGACGTGGGTTTGATCCCTGAGGTGGGAAGATCTCCTGGAGAAGGAAATGGCAACCCTCTCCAGTATTCTTGCCTGGGAAATTCCATGGACAGAGGAGCCTGGAAAATGGTACTTGGAGTTGCAAGAGTCAGACATGGCTTAGCCACTAAACAATAACAACAACATGCCTTAATGTAAGTTTCTGCTTAAGAAGGTTGGATTAGTAGCCTTTAAGGTTTTTTCAGATATTGTGCAGACCATCTAACAAAAGAGTGTCATGTTTGCTTGGTGTTGTCAGAGCCACTGACCATCTCTTCCCTCCCCCTTCAGTGATCACCTCCAGCCAAATCTGGGCTTTTCATCATGGAAATGAAATGTTGCTGAGCTGTGAAAGACAGCAGGATTCTTGGCCTCTGGAGGAGGGGAATTCAATCTGGAGCCAGTGACAAGTCTTGATTGCTCAGAGCTTTTGTTTAGTAAAGTTTTGTTAAAGTATAAAAGAGACAGACAAATCTTCTGACATAGACATCAGAAGGGGACAGAAAGAGTTGCCCCCCTGCTAGTCTTTAGCCGGATGGGATGTGTTGTGTCTGTTAGAAAGCTATTAGTCAGATAGGAGAGACACCTCAAGGCTGACGGAGTTCCACCAAGGCCCCTCTCCCACAATATGCATTTTTGAGATAGGATAGCATGAGGTGTGTCATCTGCCAGCCATAAAACAATTGATATGAATACTGGTTTGTTGAGCTATTATCAGCCCAAGGTTTGAAAAAGGAAAAAAAGTTGGTCTTCCATGGAACCATTTTGAAGAAAGGCAAATTCCAAAGGAAATACGTAGTTTCATTAACATAGCTTAAGAAAAACATTTCCATAAGAAAAATGCATTGGTTAGCTGAAGGTTTGAGAAAAGTTAAGTTCAGGTGGAACCAGGTGTCGTCATGGCAACACAGAATTTTAAGAGAAACCTCCTTTTAATTTTGTATAGAGAAGGAAGAAAAGTCTGACACTTGTAGTTCATTTCCTCCTGCTGCTTAAGGAAGGAGTAAAAAAATGTCTGGTACTTGCAGCCTGTTTCCTCTGTTTGGAGACCCCTGGCCTTCCTGCCTGTTACCCTCTCAGAAACTCTCCACTTCTGAAATATTCTACTCTAGTACCTCACTCTCTGACTTAGCTTCCTGTTATTCCAGTACCCATTTTACTGTACTTTACTGGTATCCAGTTCCATAACAGTTCCATTTTTTTTTTCTCTCAATTTAAAAGTTTCTTCCTGGAGTATTTTCTTTGACAATAAGTCTGGGACTTTGATCCCTCACTTAAAATTCCTATTGTCTGTACTGACAGACGTTGGCCTTTACTTTCCTGCTGCATCCATGTAGCAAAGTCCAATCCTGTATCAACCCAACCAGCTGTGTCCCCCCTGCCTATACCTGGACTGGTAAGCAATATGGGCAAAGATCAAATAGCCACATAGGTTGATGCTACTAAAAAAGCAGGCTCTTCATTTGAGTTGGACTGTCAATGATAGCTACTCATCATTCTATTTGTTCTATTTCAACTCCCTGAGTCTCTGTAGTTATTTCAAACTTTCATCATTTTCCCTTCAAGTCTTTTAGCTTTCTAATTAACCCCTATTGGTTCTGGTGAATGGTCTTGCTTTTACTTTATTGAAAGAAAATGGTGTTCATAATCCACTGTTCCTTCAAATCCTGCCATTTCTCCTAACTCATTATACCCATGTCTTCCTTTTTTCTCCTTTCTGTAGTTTCAGTGAAAAATATAACAACCTAACAAAACAAATAATAACAAAATTCACACACATTTTCTCTTAGTGTCTTTAATTTCATTATCAAGACTTCACTTAGGAATTCTTCGGTTTCATCATGGCATCAATATATGCAAATGAAAATATCTAGGAGACATTTGAATATATAGATCTGGAATTCAGGAAAGAAGGCATGGCTGGAGAGAGATACATAGGATTCAGCACAAACAACAACTGAATTAAATTGTGGGAGAAGAAAAGTCCCTAGCACATAGAACACACTCAATATCAGCTGTTCCTTGTTCCTATTTCCCTAATCACCTGCTCTTCCTTATTGACAATTATTTACATTGTCATTAAATAAATCACCCAAGCCACGAACTCTGGATCATTTGGGACTTCTTACTCACTCACTACTTCATTCCCGTAAAAAAGTCTTGCTAATTCTACATCCCTACTATATCTTGGGTCTTTACTCTTTCACAACAGTCTTATTCCAGAGGGTTATCTCTTCCTTGACATTTTGCTACATCCCCCTCAATTGTTCTTGCTGCTTCTGGATTTCTTTCTTCATGAACTGTCTTCCTTCTACTTAAAGAATGATCTGTCTAAACATGCACATTTGGTCATGCTACTTCTTATTACTCAAAAATCTTTCAATAGCTCCCTATCTATAATAAGATAAAACCTAGACTGGAACATTAGACCTTACATTATTTGGTGTTTGACACCATCCCCAAAGTTATCTCTTGCCACTTATTATACCACCTCATCAGTCAATTGGAATTACTGGTAATTTCCCCTACAATATACTCTCTCTAGTAAATATAAGTGTTAGTATTTCTTTCTCTTCATTCCAGTTCTGTCCTCACCCTTTCCTTGACTAACTCTTACCTCTTCAAATTGAAGAGATATTATCTCTTCGATCAAGACCTCAATGTGAGGTATGCCCCTTTCCCTCAATTTCTCTTCTGATTTTCTGAATTCATAACTGCTTATTGTAATTTTCACATATCAGTTTCTCTGCCACAGACACTGCATAGAGTGTTGATACCTAGAGATGTTGATACCTGTATTCCCAGCACACAGCACAGACCTGAGACCTGGGAAGCACACATAAAGTATACATTGAGTGAATGAAAGAGCGTTCTGGTTCTTTTTTTTTTTGTCATACTGCTTCCATATCAGTATGTTAGGAAACAGGATAAGAACTTAGGATGGGAGTAGGGCTGCATTTATGTATGATGAGACAAAATAATTGTTACCTTGTTACACCGTGACTCAAGTAAGACCCCCTTCCTAGCTGTGTTGTACCACTAATCACAATATTTTCCTTTCCGCTTCTGAGCTTTGAGTTCCTTCATCACAAGAACTACTTCTGTCTTGCTCATGGATGATCAGCTTGTGTCTGGCACAGCAGTTTCTCAACAGAGGTTCGGGGATGAACTAATTAATCAATTCCCTCCAGGAGGAAGTTTAAGGGAAGAGTGGGAGAGGCTTTGTTTCTTGAGTCCACATTGTTCTTAATCCTGTAAAGATAGCCTTATTTTTGACAGTATCTGTTTTGGTAGTATTTGCCTTTCTTTCTCATTGCCCTGTTTAACTTATAGATGTTACAAATTAAGACCCAAACACACTGACTTTCCATGCCTAGAGGAAATCATGAAATCAACCGTATTGTGTTTCCCATGATTTCATACATTGTATATATAATTATGTGTTGTAGTATCTGGCATATCAGTTATATCTCAATAAAGGTGTTGTTTTTTTAAAAAAAATCATGCAAATATATTATTTTAACCCAAGTGGAAAGCTTAAAATAAAATAATAACAATTTCAACCATGTCAAAAGCAGCACCCTACAGGCATTTTAAGTTCTTTAATCATCAATTCCCCCATGTTGGAAGGCTTTATCTTTTCTTGAATTAATATTAACAGGTTACTCATAAATATCCGGAAAATATAAAATTCATCAGAAGTTTTTATACTTGGACAAATTTCAGTCATAGTCTTACTGTGGCTTCATTTTGTGCTTTTAAAGTTTAGATAATAGTCACCAATCATTTAAATTCACATAATTTTTGCTTTTATTTTATAGAGTAAACTATACAGAATAGCACTGCAGGACAAAATAAAGAAATTATACTTGACATCCAAAGCCCTGGAGTTATTTTAGAGATAAATATACAAAAATATGGGCTTCCCAGGTGACTTAGTGGTAAAGAATCTGCCTGCCAAGCAGGAAGACACAGGAGAGGTGGGATCGATCCCTGGGCTGGGAAGATCCTCTGTTGGAGGAAGAGGCCGCCCATTCCAGTATTCTTGCCTGGGAAATTCCATGGATAGAGGAGCCTGGCAGGCTACAGGCACGGGGTCACAAAGGATTGGACATGACCGAGCATAGCACAGCAGCAGCATACAAAAATGTATCGAGTGTTTTGGCAAAAAAAATAGCGTATGTGCATATAATTTAAATCTTGACATTTAATATTTATAGGATAGATGTTATAAACACTAATGCTAGTGGTTTGGAGACAAACTGCTTCTTACTTGTTGAATCTTTTCCAGGTGATAGGCATGGACCCTCAGCTTCACATCAAATTGTAAGACTTACCTGTAAGAGTCCTGATGAATGAAATGGTTCTCTTGGGTTTCTCATTCAATAGTTCAGAATCTACTACATCTTGAGGATCTTGTGATGTTGGTTCTGGAACAGCTTTTCTAAAGGGCGCCAAACAGTCAGGGACTTTGGTCTAAGAAATGTGAGAAAATGAATAGTCACATACTTGGTGTAGAATATCTAGGCAAATGAAATGTGGGTCTAAATCATTGCTCTGTAATCATCTCACTGAGTGATTCGGAACAGAATGTTGAATTCCGCACTCTTCAGGTATAAGCACAATGAAAAGCCTGTGTGTTCTCACAGGTTAATGTTTCATTTCCTTCTCCCTTCTTGGCTTAGTGATTGTCTGTATGTGTTATTCAGGCTTCTCAGCAGGATAATCCACTTCTTTGTTTTTTCAAAGACACATTTATTGAGCGCCCACTCTGTGCTAGGCACAGGACTCTGTGTGTGGATACCAGGTTGAATAAGACATTGTCTTCTGCACAAAGATTCTACTGTCTAATAATGTTTGACAGCAAGAGGTTTTTCCAAGTGTGATGTTGTAGAAAGTGCCCAGGTTGAGAAATGTAGCATAATTAGTATTCTCAAATGTAGTTTCAACCAACTCTCTTAACAAATAGCCATGGTGACCATGACAGACAGAAAAAGAATGACTCCAAGTAGCTCAAGAAATGGCAGGCAGCAGCTGCCATTCAAGAATTGTAAGAGAAATTTTGACTAAAAATAAAACATCAGATGGCATGATTTGAAAGATTCCACTCTGCAGTGAGAGTGGAAAATCCCCAGGAGTTTGGGAGGTCCTAGAGAATAGGAGGGCTTCCCAGGCAGCTCCAGTGGTAAAGAACTCACCTGAACTGCAGGAGACAATAAGAGACTGGGTTCAATCCCTGGGTTGGAAAGATCCTCTGGAGAAGGAAATAGCAACCCATTCTGGTATGCTTGCCTGGAGAATCCCACGGACAGAGGAGCCTGGAGGGCTATAGTCTATGGGGTCAGGAAGAGTCAGACTGGACTGAAATGACTTAGCATGAATGCATAGAGAATAGGAAAGGACAACTTGCTGCAACTCACTTTGTGAATGAACGTATATGAGTCCACATAAATGCTCATAAGGTGAGTTGAAACCCCAAACTTTTCAAACACAACACTACTTCAACACTGGACTTGGTGAACGTGACAGCTCCAAAAGCATCTTACAAGCAAAGTGGAAGTTCTCCTACCAGAGAGAGGGGCAGGGTGTGAAGACAGCAGGAATTTTTCACTTTAGTCCAGCAAAGGCCCATTGCTGGGTATGATACACAAGGTAAATCACTGCACCAGGCTTCCAGAGGTGGATCTTCATCAGGCTCTCCTGGGCAAAACCAATTCCCTCGACTTAACTCACCTGGGAAAACTCATTTCCCTGCACCACAGCTCCCCCAGGACAGCTGAATGTTGCCAGAGGAGCCGCAGTGCCTGATCCTTCTCTCACGAGACTCAAGGCCCCAGTCTTAGTGGAGCTGTCAACGCTGCCCACCCTTCTCTGTACTCTTTCCTAATAGATTTACTACTTTCACATTCTCTCTTTTTAATCCTTCTACACTCCCTCCTCTTCTTTGGGTTTAGATGATGATTTCACAACATATTTCTTTCAGGAAATAGAAATAGTCATGACCTTCCTCATGTACTCTGCACCAAATCTACCAGCCTTCTTTGCCTCTGTCTCTGCATCCTTTTTGTCTCAGTAATTATTAAAATGCTTGATGCTTCAGTTCCCATCAGAAGTCAGCTCCTCTCTGTTTGCAGTATAAAGCCCATTCTGATTCTCCAAGATTTTACTTCAATAATTACTCACCATCTTTCTGTACATTAATTTCTCTCCATGTATATCCCCAGCAGAATAAAAATACTTCTTGGCATCTCCTATCTAAAAACAAAACAAAACAAAAAGATAGAGAGATCTTAACACTGTGTTTCCCTCTGATTAAGTTATGTCTTCACTTTCCCTTTAATTGCAAAACTTCTCACAAAGTTTCCCGCATTCTTTATATTATCCACTTTTGCTGGACTTCCTCCCTCATCATTCTATTAAAATGTTTTTTCTTTTTTTTTCTGAGACTTCCAATGACCTCCATCTCATTAAACTCAAGGATCATTTTTCATCTTTGTCTTATTTCAAATTCAGCCTTTCAGAATATTTGACATAATTCCCTCTGCCTTGGAATGATTTACCTTCTTAATTTTTCTGCCTTATTTCCTCTTCTTTAAAGGAGAACATAGAATCTGTTTAACCTGTGTCATATGGTTATTTTGGGCGTAAACAGGAACAGAATTTAGGTTGGTAACTAATGTAGTATTTTGCAATAAATGAAAGCTATGAGTGTTTCCTAAGATGTGCTACCCTGTTTTCTGTCCTGTTTCAATGACCATTTCTAGGCTTGATCTCTGGCTACCCCTCTGCGCTCAGACTTCTAAAATGTTGGCACCCCCAGAACTGGAGTCCTGGCCTCTATTTCTATTAGAACTTCTCCCTATATGTACGCACGGAGGATCTTGCCTTTGACTGTCATACAAACATTGATGTCCCAAATGTATATCTTCTGTTCTTACCTGTCCCTATAGTTTCCAACTTAACTGTCTACTTGGCATCTTCACTTTTAAGTCTAACAGCATTTCAAATTTAAAATGTCAAAACCAGAATTTTTAGTTTCCCCGCTGTGATTTTCCCATTTTATGTATAAGGCTAATACTTGCCCAGTTACTTAAACACCTTGATGACTACAGTTTTCACCTATGCCCACCAACCAATGAGGTCCTATTGCTTTACTGCTGGAATTTTTCCTGAAACCTTTCATTTCTCTCCACCACAACCATGATGACCTCTAGCCTATTGCATGAAGTTCCTAAAAGGTCTCTCACCTTCCATTCTTGGATTTCTAACAAGTAGTTTCTACTCAAAAACCAGAGTCCTCTTTAAGAAAACACACATTCTGCCTTGTCACTTCCCTGTTGAAACCCTCGGGCTTCCCAAAGGTCTCATGGGGGCCCACCTGATCCTACCGTTCTTACCATGACCTGTACTTTCAACTAGTTAGACTGTACTTCCCACGCCCACTGAGCTTCAGCCTGTGCTTCTCAATGTGGCTCACTTTTCTCCTAAGGATTGCACTGCTGTTCCCTCCCTGAAAGACCCCCCTCCTTCAGATCTTCATCCGATGCCCTTCCTTATCATGTAGACCTCTGTCCAAATGCCCTCTGCTCAGAAAGCACTTTTACAATCACTCTTTCTTACTTTCTCATAACATAATTTTTCACACATCATTACCTAAAATTGCCTTATTGATGCATTTTTTCCCTTTGTTTTTGCTTATTTCTCTCAATAAGAATACAAACTCTACAAGAGCATGGATATTCTCCAATGCTAAGTACTCAGTGAGCAGATCAATGGCTGGCATCTAGTTCTTGATAAATAAATAGTGTTGAATAAGTGAAGGTTTAAGAGGGGATATTTCTAATAAAATGTAGGGAAAATCAAGAACAAGTCATATAGTCTATCTGTTGGTATAGGTGTCCTTTCTTTAAATATAAATAAAGAATACATCTACTAAAGCATAATAGTTCAGTCAGTTCAGTCGCTCAGTCGTGTCCAACTCTTCGACCCCATGAACCACAGCACGCCAGGCCTCCCTGTCTATCACCAACTCCCGAAGTCCACCCAAACCCATGTCCATTGAGTCGGTGATGCCATTCAACCATCTCATCCTCTGTCGTCCCCTTCTCCTCCTGCCCCCAATCTCTCCCAGCATCAGGGTCTTTTCCAGTGAGTCAGCTCTTCACATCAGATGGCCAAAGTATTGGAGTTTCAGCTTCAGTGTCAGTCCTTCCAAAGAACACCCAGGACTGATCTCCTTTAGGATGGACTGGTTGGATCTCCTTGCAGTCCAAGGGACTCTCAAGAGTCTTCTTCAACACCACAATTCAAAAGCATCATTTTTTCTGTGCTTACCTTTCTTTATTGTCCAACTCTCACAACCATACATGACTACTGGAAACTACCTCCAAACTCTACCCCTGGTCAGCATGGACTTGAGTACCAAAAATATTGGGTTACAAAGATGATGGAATACCATACTAAAGTTTCAAAGAAAAGTCTGGTGGATACAGTCACTCAATATCTCAGTCACTTTATCTTAGGTTCCTGTGACAATTTGGACAATATCCTAATTTTCTCCATTCATAAGTAGATTATAATCTCTGCCTTTTTGCAAGTGTAAGTTGTATAAATAAACTACTTCTCATGTAGAATGCTTTGCCAATGTGTTACTGCCATCAATATTACACGTGGTGTTTGAATTGTTTTTTTTTTTAACAGAAGCAGGGACAGGTATTGGAAAATCCAAAATCCCTCTTCTCATGATTATTACCATGTATCATTTATGCATTTGTTCATTCCTTCAACAAATACATACAGAATGCCTAATATGTGCCAGGAAATATGTCAGAAGACAAGCTATGAGTTACTAAACATATACATGCTCACCCTTTTCTGAATATTGTGCTAAAACAAAATTATCAATATACCAATGATCAACATACCATAAATATAATAATAATTTTGAGTAGACATTACGTAACAGAGTCCTATAGTATAAAATTTCTTTTCTTTTTCCTGAAAGGATTGAGTTGGTAATGTATATAAATTTAAATATTCCATCCTGGTGATATTCAGTGCATTCTCCATAACATAGAGATTGTCTTGAAGTTGGGAAAACTGCAAAAAAACACCATCGATGTCCCAGAAAGCAAATTATAATTAGTGTTTAAAGGAAGGTAAACAGTTTCAATTATATTAAATTATTTAAAAAAGAGCACATCTAAGGAAAGCATTTAACCACCCAAATGTGGTTTCTGATAGTACATTAAAAAGAAAAAATTCTATTTTTAAAATAACATTCATTATTTAAATTATATTGTTATCAATTTTTCCTTCTTCATTTCTTTAGGTTTAAAAGTCTGCCCATCAAGTGAACCTTACCTTTCTCACCATAAATGAAGAATAGAGATGATTAGACTGGATTTTTCAAATAAAATTGTGCATGTGTCATGGAAGTTTGCTCTGTGAAGGAATTTACCATAAAATCTTATGAAGCAAATAATCCCCTATTACTTCTTGTGGAAATAAATCCAGTAAATGAAAAGATTTATTTTCAATTACATAAAGCAATTAAGCATGTAAAATTAGTTGCACGATTTTCATTTTGGGCTCATTATGATGTTCATAATAATAAGAACAGTTTCAGTTGCAAATAGTCTTGTAATTCCTCACATTAATGAGATCTCTCATGGGTGAGAGAGGCCAACGTATGTTATTTTCTAAAGAAAACTGGAGAGAAAATATACATGGACATGTGTATTCATATATATTTATTATGATTATGTTGACATACATATATTTACTATAAAATAACTCTCAAGTTGACAACACCTGTTGTCTGGGCCTCTGAAAAACTTTGAAATGATAAACAGTGATTACTGCATTAATATGTACTTGAATTCTTTTGCGTTGCGTGTAGAAACACATTATTTTAGTAGTTTCCTGGTTGTGCTGAGAAATAGAACTAATATTTTTGTGACAGTAGTTTGTAATGCAAGAACTAATGCTGGGTAGGTATTATTATAATAAGCAAACCTTTGGTGACATCTAGTGGTTAAATGTAGAATTATAAATTTTTTTTCCCCCTCACTTTTAGGATGCTGATAATTGAATACAATCTTGAGAGATAGTGAGATTTAGAAATTGGAAAAAAATGGAGAAATTTAGTAAACTAATTTTCCTCATTGTAGTAACTTAAAACTGGTTAAGAGCAAAGAGGAAAGTATAAAAGAGTAAAATAAACTTTTACTAGATATTTTATCTTTTATTGTGAGAAATTTATGTAGAGAATAACATTTAAAACAATTTGTTCACCAGTTTATATAATATATATATGTATATACATCTATATATGTATCTATACATTCTGCAATTATGTTTTCCTGATGTAGATATGTTCCAATTCTGAGTGGAATTACCACACCTTCTTACTCTGGGCAATTTCCAGAAATGTGGATTTCTAAAAGAAATCAGATGAAACCCGTGATTTATTTTCTATTTTCCTTAATCTACCAGTATTCGCCATATTTATTATCATTATATTTTAGGATGACGGTGTAGATGTGTCCTTATAATTGGTGACAACAAATTTTGTTGACCTAGGTTTATAATTTATGTTATTTAAGCAAAAGAACTTGCCAAACAATGAAGCCTTAGATTTTTGCTTGGCTATATAGAGCACAAAATGATTAATGTTTTTTAACAAATGAACTCACTTAGAGCTTGAGTCAGGATGTCTAAGTGGCAAAAAATACAGTGTGAAGACAGAGCCTGTATTCAGCTGTATATCTACTAACACAAATTGGGTCAAATCAGTTAATATCTTTAAGCTTCAACTTATTTTCAGAATGAACATATTGGTTAGACAAACTCCAAGCTCCCTTGAATCCCAATCTTACTTTATTTTTAGATGACTATCTATATGCTTTATTTGGGCTTCTCTTGTAGCTCAGCTGGAAAGAATTTGCCTGTAATACAGGAGACCCGGGTTAGATCCCTAGGTTGGGAAGATCCCCTGGAGGAGGGCATGGCAGCCCACTCCAGCATTCTTGCCTGGAGAATCCCATGGACAGAGGAGCCTGGGAGCTGCAGTCCACGGGGTCACAAAGAGTCAGACACGACTGAGCGACTAAGCCCAGCACGTATGCTTTACCTACTCTTTGGAACAAAATTCTACCCAAGAGTAGGAAAAAAAAATTCACAGTCATTCTTCTGAAGGCTGTGTCTACATATTACAAGTGGAATTGGAGTTTTCGTTAATTACCCAGTTAATTTAATTACTTTAGGCATTTAAGGCCAAACTCAATTTTTCATAGCTTCATTTACCTACATTAATGTGTCTATATTGATTAAATTAAATGTTTAGTCTGCACTTCACTGTGTTGATTTAGCTCTGTGAACTGACAGAGAAATAATGAGACAGTATATAATAATCTAAACTACTATAGTTTCTCAGCAGAAAGACATGTTTTCTTTACACTAGATAAGCTCCACTGCATTAATCATACTCTGAATGAACAAGGAAATCTTTGAAATATGTGGTCAGAATTTTAGGACCAGTAATTTTTGTTTTATTAATTCATTAGAAAACATTTGCTGACTGCCCACTGTTTGCCAAGGGCATTATGTTTAGCGAGATGGTGGAGAACAGCAGACCCAAGACTTCACGGAGTGGCCAGTCTGGCTGAGAAAACTGGTATTGACATAATTTAGAACTAAAAATGGAGCTGTGCAAAATCCTATGGGACTTTGTAATAATCAGACCCTAATTGTGACAGTAAATTTAAGATGCATATTAAAAAGGTATATTTTATCCATTTATTCTGCCTCTGGATGCCTCTAAAACAAAGATTTATGTTATCTTAGTCTATTTTTTTTTGGAACCAGAAGTGAGAGCTTTACTCAAATTCAGACATTAAAGACACTGTGGGATATGATCAGTTGCCATGTGAGTCACAAGCTTACTTTTTTAATAGCAGAGGCAATTCAAAGTCACTGTAACAATGCTATTTTCACTCAAGTTTGTTCTGACCTTTAGGTGAGTGGGAGGAAGTGCCTACAGCTGGTTCATCAGGACTTTTACAGGCTTGTGAGAGGAGCTTGTTAATGTGGTCTGCCTATCCTGAACATCCAGGCTGAAGAAACCAAAGCCCATGCCTTTGTTTTGGAGTACTTTTGTAGTATTTAATTTTCCTCTGGTTTGGCATCATGTATGATTCTTGGGTTCTTGTCTTTTTCAGAAATGGTGGCTTTTTTTTTTTTTTTTTTTGGTCCTTTTCCAAAGAAAAATCTATAGATTGTAAAGCTGCAATTGGCATCTTTGGTTATGGGAGTCAGATCCCACAACTCTAATTGAGACCCTAGTAAGAACCCAGGCTTGCTTGAGTTATGCATTTCCCACAACATGATTTTAAATGTAAAGAAATGGAAGCTGATAAACATTAATTTGGAAAGATACATGCATTCTCATGTTCAATGTGGCACTATTGACAATACCCAAGACATAGAAACTACCTAAATATCTATTGATGGATGAATGAATGGGTGGATAAGGAAGAGTCTCAATCTCCAACTGAGGATGTCCTTGTTTCCGAGTATTCTTTTCTGTCTTCCTTAAAGGATTTATAACTTTTTTCTTCAGCATAATCATGGTAGTGTATGAATAATTTTTCTGTTTCTTTTTTCACTTGACATTGCAAAATATACATGTTTCCACATAATTAAGGATCATATTTACACTTGTAGTCATGTGTAATAGTCCATCAGAAGATATGTCATGGCTCAATCCTCGTGTGTATATTTACATAATTTTTTGCTTAATATCTCCTTTCTATTGTTTTCTATTAAGAAAATGATTTCAGGGATATCTCTGTTTGTTATTTTTATGTATTTGCTTATTTTATTATAATAGAGTCCAAGAAACTGAAATTAAACTGATTGTGAATAAGAATATTTAATTGCTCTTGGTAGGCAATGTTAAGGAGAAGGCAATGGCACCCCACTCCAGTGTTCTTGCCTGGAAAATCCCATGGACGGAGGAGCCTGGTAGGCTGCAGTCCATGGGGTCGTGAAGAGTTGGACGCGACTGAGTGGCTTCACTTTCACTTTTCACTTTTATGCATTGGAGAAGGAAATGGCAACCCACTCCAGTGTTCTTGCCTGGAGAATCCCAGGGATGGGGGAGCCTGGTGGGCTGCCGTCTATGGGATCGCACAGAGTTGGACACGACTGAAGCGACTTCGCAGCAGCAGCAGCAGCAGGCAATGTTAAACTGCTTTCCAAATAAAGCCTTCACTAGTTTACAGTATCATTAATGCTTGTTTTCCTATCACACATCATTATTAAGAGTTAAACTTGTTTTTCCTTCTTTTGCTCGTTTGCTCAGTGAAAATTCTGTCTCAGTTTGATTTTAATTTTCATTTTTTCACTAAAAAAGATATTTATGTACATTTTCTTGTCTATCTGTAAGTATTTAATTGTTTCTTTAGGTTTTCCATAAGTTTTCATAATTTTTTTACAAATATATACCCTACTATATTCTTTGCCTTTATTATTTGTAGATAAAAGGTTAATTTTTCTTCTAATCTCTTCTCTTTTTTGAGTTCTTCCCTTGTTTTCATGGGCGTCCCTTGTGACTCAGCTGGTAAAGAATCTGCCTGCAATTCAAGAGACCTGGGTTCAGTCCCTGGGTTGGGAAGATCCCCTGGAGCATGGAAAGGCTTACCCATTCCAGTATTCTGGCCTGGAGAATTCCATGGACTGTAGAGTCCACGGGGTTGCCAAGGGTTAGACATGACTGAGTGACTTTCACTCACTTGTTTTCAGTCATGTTTGTCACTGTAGACTGTTGATAAATATTTAGCTCTAATTTCTATTAGTTGTATATTGTTTTATTTTGAGCATTTTAGTTTTTAATCAAGATAAATTAGTTTTAGTGTTTAATGTGAGATACTAGCCTGAAATGATTTTCTTCCCAGTTGGTAAACAATAATTCTTGCCCTTAGTATTATATGCTTTTCTTACTCTGATTTGGTCATTTTTTTGTCACGTGAAGGTTTTCATCAGCACCAATGTCTGTGTCTTGTTCAAGGTGCCTATTTTCTGTCTTGCTCACATTTCATCCTGTTACATGCCTTGCCCATCACCGACCTTGATGGATATTCGTTGAATGATGGTTACAATTTTTACTGTGAGGTCTGCCGATGAGCAAACTGGCACTTGGATTTTCTGACATCAAACCTAACTGTTTTTTATATTTTATTCCTTTGCTCATTTCAATGCAATTTTGTTCAAACGTCTTCTAAATATCTTTGATCTCAGATATTTCATATGAGGACTTCTGAAGATACAGTTTCACTGTTTTGTTGCATCACTTTTTTCCAAGAAAAGATTCATGCCTGACAATTTGTGAATCACTTAACATTTGATCAATTAGTGAGACACTGACTCAGAAACAAAGAAAAAATTTCAACAAAATGGCACGAATAGATGACAAATCTGGGGAAGAAAGCCTCCATTTTTTCTGTTTAGCCTATTGACGCTATTTTCTGGCCTGGGATAAAAATGACTTCAAAGATGCTCTTATGCTATTGCATGACATTATGCTGTGCAGTTTATGGATGAATACAAGCTAGATATTCAGTGAAGGAACTCTGCTGCTGCCTTAAACCCAAGAGAACAATGCAAGGATAACTGACTTGATATCCTGTATTATATCCTAAGCATAAAATATTTGCAGTCCTACTCTGAAGTACACATTTGAAAAGCAAAGCAGAAAAGACATGTGAATATAAACTCACTTATTAATACTATTCATATCATTAAGCATAGTATTTCTGAAAACATTCCCAGGACATAAGTAGTGATTTATTTGTTTGGGGAGGTAGGGATGGAAATTCCTCCTCCTTCTTACTAAAAAATCTCATTTGAGTTCTTCATGTTCAGTAAATTCTCAGCACTGGGGAATACATTTTCCTTCCTATAACTCAATGTGGTTTGCATTAGTCCTTAATAAATATATTATGATATGCTATATACCTCCATTTGCAGTTTCAGAAATCATTGTGTAGCTTCCTGCCAACCACCTCCGAAATGAACAAATAGGCTCTTGCACTCAAGGTGAGTAACTGTGTATCTTTTAAAATTGAATTATTAGCCTTTTAAAAAATTAATCATCCTCACTTGCACACCAACCTCCACAGAGTACTGACCTCCTCTAAGCATTTTTGAAGGTTATTCAAAGTGGTGGTGACATTTTGAAGTCGTATTTCTGAGGCATTCATTTACGAACCTACAGGATTCTGTAGCTGCTAAGAGAAGCCTCAGAAATGCAGTAACACCAGGCAGAAACAGGGAGATCATTAGTTGAACTGCAGGTAAAATTACTTGAAGCTGCTTAATTTTTGTATTTCTCCATAAAAGATTAATTTCTTTTAGCAGGGTAAAGGTGTCAGTGATATTTTAGAGGTGCAATGCTGACTTCTGATGGAGAGATAAATCAAACCTTGTTCATTTCCTTTGACGAGACAGAAGAGAGTTGTTTATTCTAATAAATTGATCACACTCAGTAATATATTAGGTTTCAGCTCATGCAGGTTCATATATGTATATTATCCCTTTGAAACAATAATTATCAACAAATGTGGTTTAGTCGCTCAGTTGTGTCCGACTCTTTACAACCCCATGGACTCCTCTGTCCATGGGATTTTCCAGGCAAGAATATTGGAGGGGTTGTCATTTTCTTCCCCGGGGAATCTCCTCAACCCAGGGATCAAACCCGGGTCCCCTGCATTGCAGGCAGATTCTTTACCACTGAACCACCTGGGAATCTATTATCAACATAGTTGTTGTATGAATATGTCAAAAGTTTTCTGTTGTAATCTCTTTTTGCTGTAGCTGATTATTGAAAACTTGCTACAGGAGGGAGGAGCCAAGATGGCGGAGGAGTAGGACGGAGAGACCACTTTCTCTCCTAGAAATTCATCAAAAAAATAACTGAACGCAGAGCAAACTTCACAAAACAACTTCTGATCGCTAGCTGAGGTCATCAGGCGCCCAGAAAAGCAGCCCATTGTCTTCGAAAGGAGGTAGGACAAAATATAAAAGATAAAAAGCGAAACAAAAGAGCTAAGGACGGAGATCCGTCCCGGGAAGGGACTTAATAGAGGACGTTCCCAGACACCGGGAAACCCTCGCACTGGCGGGCCTGGGGGAAGTGTTGGAATCTCAAGAGTTTGAATCTGACTGGGAGGGATACAATAAATAAAACCCACAGATTACTAGCCTAAAAGCAATTCCCAGCAGAAAAGTACCCCAGACGCCCGCATCCGCCACCAGCAAGTGGGGGCGGAACGGAGAGGAGCGGGCGGCATTACTTGGGGCAGGGTCCGGGTCTGAGCGCCCTGAGGACAATCAGAGGGAGCTTTTGTGAGTTGCCAGCTTGAACTGTGGGACAGCAAGAGAGAGAGAAAATTAACCGGCCCGAACACACTGCCGGCCGATCGCAGAACAAAGGGACCGAGATTCTGGGCGGCCGAAGTCCGCCGGGAGGGTCGCGGCGAGACGGAGGGCGCGGGCGCCCGACCGGCGCGGGCGGGAACTGGGGCTGGGGACGCGGAGGGCAGAGGGCGCGCACGCCCGACTGGCGCCGGCGGGGACTGAGACTCGGACCGCGCAGGGCAGAAGACGTGCCACACCCGGGGAGAGAGCGCCCGACAAGCGCCTGGCTGCCTGGGCCAGACGGGCGGCGTGGGGCCGGAGCGCGGGCCCAGCTTTGTGTGCCGCGCTTTTGTGAATCGCCCGAGGGCTGGAGCCGCGCGCAGCGTGGCGCGCGCTTCAGACAGAACAGCCCGGAGCCTGAACAGCGCAGACCGAGAAAAGAGCGCAAGCCTCTCCCTGGAGCGCCGGCCCCTCCCCGCACGGCCCCTCCCCGCAGCGCGACGGAACTAGCTACCTGAATAAGAATCCGCCTCCGCCCCCTGTGTCAGGGCGGAAATTAGGCGCGGAAGAGAGACCGGCAACAGAACCCAAATAAACAAAGGGAACCGCTTCAGAAGGGACCGGTGCAACAGATTAAAATCCCTGAAGAAACCACCGACTGACTACAACGGAAGGGCCTGTAGATATCGAGAAGTGTAAGCTGGAACGAGGAGCTATCTGAAGCTGAGCCGAACCCACACTGACCGCAACAGCTCCAGAGAAATTCCTAGATATATATTTTTTCTTTTTCTTTTCTTTTTTTTTCTTTTTTTTTTAAGTAAGGAAAAAAAAATTTTTTTTTTCTTTTTTCTTGGTTCTCTTTTATTTTCCTTTAAAAATTCCTTATTACTCCCCCATTACTCCTTAACTTTCATAGATTTTTACGATTTTTTTTAATTAGGCAAAACAATTTTTTTTCTCTTTCTTTTTTCTTTTTTTTCTTTTTCTTCTTTTTTTTCTGTTCTTTTTTCTTCTTCTCTTCTATTTTCTTTTTCTTTTTCTCTTATTTCTTTTAAAGCCCTCTAGCACCCCTTTTACTACGCCTTAATTTTCATTTTCAATCCACTATAACCTTACAGAAGAAAGGGAAAAAAAAAAAAAAGAAGAAGAGAAGCCCTATTTTTATACCAAACTTCATATATATTTCTAAAATTTCTTTTGTGTGTTTTGGTTTTTGTTTTTAATATAGTATTTTTAAGAGTCTAACCTCTAGATTTTTAATTTTTGTTTTTCAGTATATGATATAAATTGTGAACATTTAAGAATCCAATATTCAGCTCCCATTTTTATTCACGAGTGTGTTGATTATTCTCTCCCAATCTTGACTCTGTTTTCTACCTCAGAACACCTCTATTTCCTCCTTTCCCCTTCTCTTCCCAATCCAATTCTGTGAATCTTTGTGGGTGTCTGGGCTACGGAGAACACTCTGGGATCAGACAACTTCGTAGATCTGTCTCTCTCCTCTTGAGTCCCCCTCTTTCTCCTCCTGCCCATCTCTATCTCCCTCCTCCCTCTCCTCTTCTCCATGTAACTCAGTGAACCTCTCTGGGTATCCCTAACGGGGGAGAAACTTTCCACCATTAACATAGAAGTTTTATTATCAGTGCTGTATAGTTGGAGAAGTCCTGAGACTACAGGAAGAATAAAACTGAAATCCAGAAGCAGGAGACTTAAGCCCAAAACCTGAGAACACCAGAAAACTCCTGACTACATGGATCTTTAAGTAATAAGTGACCGTACAAAAGCCTCCATACCTGCACCGAAACCAACCACCACCCAAGAGCCAATAAGTTTTAGAGCACGACATACCACGCAAATTCTCCAGCAATGCAGGAACATTGCCCTGAACGTCAACATACAGACAGCCCAAGGTCACACCTAACACATAGACCCATCTCAAAACTCATTACTGGGCACTCCATTGCTATCCAAAGAGAAGAAATCAAGATCTGCACACCAGAACACTGACGCAAGCTTCGCTAATCAGGAAACCTTGACAAGCCAATCGTCTAACCCCACCCACTGGGTAAAACCTCCACAATAAAAAGGAACCACAGACCTGCAGAATACAGAAAGCCCACTCCAGACACAGCAATCTAAACAAGATGAAAAGGCAGAGAAATACCCAACAGGTAAAGGAACATGAAAAAAGCCCACCAAGTCAAACAAAAGAGGAGGAGATAGGGAATCTACCTGAAAAAGAATTTAGAATAATGATAATAAAAATGATCCAAAATCTTGAAAGCAAAATGGAGGTACAGATAAATAGCCTGGAGACAAAGATTGAAAAGATGCAAGAAATGTTTAATAAAGATCTAGAAGAAATAAAAAAGAGTCAATTAAAAATGAATAATGCAATGAATGAGATCAAAAACACTCTGGAGGGAACCAAGAGTAGAATAACAGAGACAGAAGATAGGATAAGTGAGGTAGAAGATAAAATGGTGGAAATAAATGAAGCAGAGAGGAAAAAAGAAAAAAGGATCAAAAGAAATGAGGACAACCTCAGGGACCTCTGGGACAATGTGAAACGCCCCAACATTCGAATCATAGGAGTCCCAGAAGAAGAAGACAAAAAGAAAGGCCATGAGAAAATACTCGAGGAGATAATAGCTGAGAACTTCCCTAAAATGGGGAAGGAAATAGCCACCCAAGTCCAGGAAACCCAGAGAGTCCCAAACAGGATAAACCCAAGGCGAAACACCCCAAGACACATATTAATCAAATTAACAAAGATCAAACACAAAGAACAAATACTAAAAGCAGCAAGGGAGAAACAACAAATAACACACAAAGGGATTCCTATAAGGATAACAGCTGATCTATCAATAGAAACCCTCCAGGCCAGAAGGGAATGGCAGGACATACTGAAAGTAATGAAAGAGAATAACCTACAACCTAGATTACTGTACCCAGCAAGGATCTCATTCAGATATGAAGGAGAATTCAAAAGCTTTACAGACAAGCAAAAGCTGAGAGAATTCAGCACCACCAAACCAGCTCTTCAACAAATGCTAAAGGATCTTCTCTAGACAGGAAATGCAGAAAGGTTGTATAAACGTGAACCCAAAACAACAAAGTAAATGACAACGGGACCACACCTATCAATAATTACCTTAAATGTAAATGGGTTGAATGCCCCAACCAAAAGACAAAGATTGGCTGAATGGATACAAAAACAAGACCCCTATATATGCTGTCTACAAGAGACCCACCTCAAAACAAGGGACACATACAGACTGAAAGTGAAGGGCTGGAAAAAAATATTTCATGCAAACGGAGACCAAAAGAAAGCAGGAGTCGCAATACTCATATCAGATAAAATAGACTTCCAAATAAAGGATGTGAAAAGAGACAAAGAAGGACACTACATAATGATCAAAGGATCAATCCAAGAAGAAGATATAACAATTATAAATATATATGCACCCAACATAGGAGCACCGCAATATGTACGGCAAACACTAACGAGTATGAAAGAGGAAATTAATAGTAACACAATAATAGTGGGAGACTTTAATACCCCACTCACAACTATGGATAGATCAACTAAACAGAAAATCAACAAGGAAACACAAACCTTAAACGATACAATGGACCAGCTAGACCTAATTGATATCTATAGGACATTTCACCCCAAAACAATCAACTTCACCTTTTTCTCAAGTGCACACGGAACCTTCTCCAGAATAGATCACATCCTGGGCCATAAATCTGGTCTTGGAAAATTCAAAAAAATTGAAATCATTCCAGTCATCTTTTCTGACCACAGTGCAGTAAGATTAGATCTCAATTACAGGAAAAAAATTGTTAAAAATTCCAACATATGGAGGCTAAATAACACGCTTCTGAATAACCAACAAATCATAGAAGAAATCAAAAAAGAAATCAAAGTATGTATAGAAATAAATGAAAATGAAAACACAACAACCCAAAACCTATGGGACACTGTAAAAGCAGTGCTAAGGGGAAGGTTCATAGCATTACAGGCACACATCAAGAAACAAGAAAAAAGCCAAATAAATAACCTAACTCTACACCTAAAGCAATTAGAGAAGGAAGAAATGAAGAACCCCAGGGTTAGCAGAAGGAAAGAAATCTTAAAAATTAGGGCAGAAATAAATGCGAAAGAAACTAAAGAGACCATAGCAAAAATCAACAAAGCTAAAAGCTGGTTTTTTGAAAAAATAAACAAAATTGACAAACCATTAGCAAGACTCATTAAGAAACAAAGAGAGAAGAACCAAATTAACAAAATAAGAAATGAAAAGGGTGAGATCACAACAGACAACACTGAAATCCAAAGGATCATAAGAGACTACTACCAGCAGCTCTATGCCAATAAAATGGACAACTTGGATGAAATGGACAAATTCTTAGAAAAGTATAACTTTCCAAAACTGAACCAGGAAGAAATAGAAGATCTTAACAGAGCCATCACAAGCAAGGAAATCGAAACTGTAATCAGAAATCTTCCAGCAAACAAAAGCCCAGGACCAGATGGCTTCACAGCTGAATTCTACCAAAAATTTAGAGAAGAGCTAACACCTATCTTACTCAAACTCTTCCAGAAAATTGCAGAAGAAGGTAAACTTCCAAACTCATTCTATGAGGCCACCATCACCCTAATTCCAAAACCAGACAAAGATGCCACAAAAAGAGAAAACTACAGGCCAATATCACTGATGAACATAGATGCAAAAATCCTTAACAAAATTCTAGCAAACAGAATCCAACAACATATTAAAAAAATCATACACCATGACCAAGTGGGCTTTATCCCAGGAATGCAAGGATTCTTTAATATCCGCAAATCAATCAACGTAATACACCACATTAACAAATTGAAAGATAAAAACCATATGATTATCTCAATAGATGCAGAGAAAGCCTTTGACAAAATTCAACACTCATTTATGATTAAAACTCTCCAGAAAGCAGGAATAGAAGGAACATACCTCAACATAATAAAAGCTGTATATGACAAACCCACAGCAAGCATCACCCTCAATGGTGAAAAATTGAAAGCATTTCCTCTGAAATCAGGAACAAGACAAGGATGCCCACTCTCACCACTACTATTCAACATAGTGTTGGAAATTTTGGCCACAGCAATCAGAGCAGAAAAAGACGTAAAAGGAATCCAGATAGGAAAAGAAGAAGTGAAACTCTCGCTGTTTGCAGATGACATGATCCTCTACATAGAAAACCCTAAAGACTCTTCCAGAAAATTACTAGAGCTAATCAATGAATATAGTAAAGTTGCAGGATATAAAATTAACACACAGAAATCCCTGGCATTCCTATACACTAACAATGAAAAAACAGAAAGAGAAATTAAGGAAACAATACCATTCACCATTGCAACAAAAAGAATAAAATACTTAGGAGTATATCTACCTAAGGAAACAAAAGACCTATACATAGAAAACTATAAAACACTGATGAAAGAAATCAAAGAGGACACAAACAGATGGAGAAACATACCGTGCTCATGGATTGGAAGAATCAATATTATCAAAATGGCTATTCTACCCAAAGCAATCTATAGATTCAATGCAATCCCTATCAAGTTACCAACGGTATTTTTCACAGAACTAGAACAAATAATTTCACAATTTGTATGGAAATACAAAAAACCTCGAATAGCCAAAGTAATCTTGAGAAAGAAGAATGGAACTGGAGGAATCAACCTGCCTGACTTCAGACTCTACTACAAAGCCACAGTCATCAAGACAGTATGGTACTGGCACAAAGACAGAAATATAGATCAATGGAATAGAATAGAAAGCCCAGAGATAAATCCACGAACCTATGGACACCTCATCTTTGACAAAGGAGGCAAGGATATACAATGGAAAAAAGACAATCTCTTTAACAAGTGGTGCTGGGAAAACTGGTCAACCACTTGTAAAAGAATGAAACTAGAACACTTTCTAACACCATACACAAAAATAAACTCAAAATGGATTAAAGATCTAAATGTAAGACCAGAAACTATAAAACTCCTAGAGGAGAACATAGGCAAAACACTCTCTGAAATAAATCACAGCAAGATCTTCTATGACCCACCACCCAGAATATTGGAAATAAAAGCAAAAATAAACAAATGGGACCTAATGAAAATTAAAAGCTTTTGCACAACAAAGGAAACTATAAGTAAGGTGAAAAGACAGCCCTCAGATTGGGAGAAAATAATAACAAATGAGGAAACAGACAAAGGATTAATCTCAAAAATATACAAGCAACTCCTGAAGCTCAATTCCAGAAAAATAAACGACCCAATCAAAAAATGGGCCAAAGAACTAAACAGACATTTCTCCAAAGAAGACATACAGATGGCTAACAAACACATGAAAAGATGCTCAACATCACTCATCATCAGAGAAATGCAAATCAAAACCACAATGAGGTACCATTACACGCCAGTCAGGATGGCTGCTATCCAAAAGTCTACAAGCAATAAATGCTGGAGAGGGTGTGGAGAAAAGGGAACCCTCTTACACTGTTGGTGGGAATGCAAACTAGTACAGCCGCTATGGAAAACAGTGTGGAGATTTCTTAAAAAACTGGAAATAGAACTGCCATATGACCCAGCAATACCACTTCTAGGCATACACACTGAGGAATCCAGATCTGAAAGAGACACGTGCACCCCAATGTTCATCGCAGCACTGTTTATAATAGCCAGGACATGGAAGCAACCCAGATGCCCATCAGCAGATGAATGGATAAGGAAGCTGTGGTACATATACACCATGGAATATTACTCAGCCGTTAAAAAGAATTCATTTGAATCAGTTCTAATGAGATGGATGACACTGGAGCCCATTATACAGAGTGAAGTAAGCCAGAAAGATAAAGAACATTACAGTATACTAACACATATATACGGAATTTAGATAGATGGAGGTGATAACCCTATATGCAAAACAGAAAAAGAGACACAGAAGTACAGAACAGACTTTTGAACTCTGGGGGAGAACGTGAGGGTGGGATGTTTTGAAAGAACAGCATGTATATTATCTATGGTGAAGCGGACCACCAGCCCAGGTGGGATACATGAGTCAGGTGCTCGGGCCTGGTGCACTGGGAGGACCCTGAGGAGTCGGGTGGGGAGGGAGGTGGGAGGGGGGATCGGGATGGGGAATACGTGTAACTATATGGCTGATTCATGTCAATGTATGACAAGACCCACTGAAATGTTGTAAAGTGATTGGCCTCCAACTAATAAAATAATATTAAAAAAAAAAAAAAAAAAAAAAAAAAAAAAAAAAAAAAAGAAAACTTGCTACAGGCAGGTACTTGTAAATATCTATCATTTGCTTATACATAATTACACTTGTGATATTAAAATAAGCCTATAAAACATGTTATTAATCCTAAAGAGAACTAATTATTGTCTGCTTTCCCCCCATAATTTGGTATGGTTGGCCTGAGTCAATGTATGGTTGATTTTCTAATATTACATGCTTAGAGGTGTTTTAACAGTTAGAGAAACACGAACAAGCCATTAGTGTTGATATATTAAGTCATAGCCTATGTGAATGAATCTTTCTAAAATGCCACTGATGCCAATGAGTCAGAACCTTATGTCTGTAGCTTTCCTGTCAGCAGAAAGCAAAGTGGATGCTGCCCAGGAGGAATGAATGGATTCTAACTCGCACCTCAGATAAGTTTAATAGTCTAAACTGAGAATTCAAGCACCATATTGGAAAAATAAATTCTAAAGGGAGCCCTGATGAACATGATGTGGAAATTAACAGTGTTTTTACATTCATTTATTCAGAGATTTTATTCAACACATACTTATTGAATGCCTACTGTGTGCTAGGGACTGTGCAAGAGTTTCCTTTATTTTGAGAAAAATAAAACACCTATGCTCAGTTATCTGAGATAGGAACAGATGAAGGGGGTTAGGTGTTTTGTTTTTCTTTCCATTTTTTCCTATATATATATTTATATACATATTTATATATATATATATTTATATATATATATATATATTTTTTATCAAGATATAGTTGATAATGGGTGGTTTTAGGCATCAGTTTTAATAGCACTTTCCCCCCACAGTATTGGGTCTCTCTCTACACAAATTTGAATTGAGAAAGATGGGGGGAACCAAAGAAAATGCTAAGAGAAGCAAAGTCCTTTCAGGTTGTATTTGAGATTTGCTGCTACTTGAAGACCACTGAAAACTCAGCATTTGAGGGAGAGCTTCTCATTTCACACCACAGAGAATAAATAACCTACATGTATCTAATTTGTACAGTGTCCCAGGAAACTGAAAATTTCTGGTTTAGTATCAACTTTTTGCAAAGATTAGGGAATGGAAAAATTTCTAACCAGATTAGTGAGATAATGAGAAAGATAAAAATTGAAAGTGGTCACTCTAAATCTGATGAAATGTAAAACTGCATATGTTTACTTTACAACTTAGTTACAAGTCATACTGTGGGGGGAACCCATCTTGGTGGATATATCCAGGAAAAGGAGGATGGATAGATAAGCTGATATATCATTCACATGTGAACTTGGTAAGTAAGCTGTTGAAGCTCACATAAAAACTCACCCAGGAGTGATTTAATTTTCTCAGTATGACACACCAATAATATCTGCTGTATTCTTAGCTACTCTGTGATTGGGCCACATTATAATTGAGCTAAAATAATAAAATCTAGCTAAATAGTGGATTACAGGGTGAGGAAGTTGGTTCTTTCATGACTGTATACAGACTTTTCATGGTTCTTCTGCTTTTGTCATTATTTTCCTCTTTGGTATCACTCTGTATGTGGTCCATTCTATTTTTTAAAAAAGCAGCTCTTTATTTCTCCCAAGTTATGAACTCATTAAGATTTTAATATCAAGGGTGTGCTATTTTCTTGCTTAATACAAGTGCAAATATTTCAGACCAATATTCTAGAGGGAGTACAGGCTGCATTTACGCACTGCTATTCTAGGATCACGAAAGAGTCGGACACGACTTAGCGGCTAAACAACAACAACAATTCCAACACTAACCACTGTCACACTTTGTGCTACTTTGTTGTCAAAAATTTCCAGGGTCATCTAAAACTGGCTCTCACTGAAGTTTTCTTGTCTTTAAATTCGTGGGCAGAGATTATTAAGGGTTGCACTACACTAATTAACATCAACTGGTTAACAATGTATAAAGATTTATGTTATAATACTAAGAGAATTAAGTCAGTGGTGATGGGTTATTGATGCAACAGATAATGCTTTCAAGAGGAAGGAATTGTGTTCTGGTTACTTTCTCTGTCCATTTCTACACACTTCATAAATATTTTATATTTCTAGATGAATAGTCCCTCCTCCAGACAATTGAATGAGAAGGATTCTCTTATATGAAAATGAATTCATTTTATTACCAGGATCTAATAGTGGCCTTAATAGAAGCTAGTTCCAGTTATGTATTTGCTGGCAGAAGAAAAGAGTTATTTAGTACATATAAAATATCTTAAAGTGAAAGTTAATGTAGGTAAAATATTCGGCTTATTTACAATTTACTGCAGATTATATACAGATGCTCATCCTGTGCTCTGTATGGTTTATTGGGCACTTTCAATATGGTTTAAGGGACAATGGGTAGAACCCTATAAATGTATTCCAAGCTAAAATTATGCACACAGGAGATATGGCTTGGAATTGTGAAGACTAGCCTGCTTGGGTATTGCTGTATAAGATCACACTCAGAATTGCTGTTTGATGACAATCTTATTCTCACCTGAGGGTGTTACCTGGCTCACCCAGCAGCAGAGGAGATCAGCCCCTTTTAAAAGATTTAGAAGAGGATGTCAGCCTGCTCACAGCGCACCTGCCTATTGTAGCAGACAGCACTGCCCTGGACTCCCACAGCAAACGCAACTGTACGCAGAGTCCTTTTCAGGACTATATTCTTGACTTGTCTTTCAATAACTTTCAGGAGTTTTGTTGAGGTAAATAATTAGCCATAAAGGATTGCATGAAGGTATTATCTACATATCTAGATATGCATTTTCCAAACTTTTTTTTTTAGTAGCAGAATGTGCGTGCATGCATGCTAAGTAGCTTCAGTGGTGTCCAACACTTTGCAATCTCACCAATTGTTGCCCACCAGGCTCCTCTGTCCATGGGATTCTTCAGGTAGAAATACTGGTATGGGTTGCCACGCCCTCATCCAGGGGTTCTTCCTGACCCAAGGATCAAACCCTCCACTCTTGCACTTTTGTATTGGCAGGAAGATTCTTTACCACTAGCACCACCTGGGAAGCTCTAGTAGCAGAATATTTTTTATCAAATGGGATTTTATGTGCAGCCTGATAAATAAGGTGGATTAAAAGAGGAGTCTGCTCCAAGGGAATCTCTTGACTGACATGGGAACCATGATGTCTTCCGTGGCACCCACAGCTTTGCAAAGAACCATTTCAAAACTGTTGGTCTAAATTTGGGCTTCCCAGGTTGCTCAGTGGTAAGGAATCTGCCTGCTAGTGCAGAATCTGCAAGAGACGCGGGTTTGATCCCTGGGTTGGGAAGATCCCCCAGGGGAGGAAACGGCAACCCACTCCAGTATTCTTGCCTGGAAACTTCCTGGAAACAGCGAGCTTGGTGGGCTGCAGTCCATGGGGTCACAAAGAGTTGGACATGACTGAGCAACTTCACAGGCACACACTCTCTAAATTTGGGGTTGCAAGCCCAGATGTCTCTGGAGGCTTACTCAGGGGAAGGTGTATAAGTCTGTGTCTAAAAACCTTCAGGAAGTGTGAGGTATATACATAATAAACAAAGATCACATTTGAATGAAAGCTTTTGGGGAGGTGTGTATGTTTTGTTTCAGTATTTGTGTGTGAATATACACATTGGAGAGTAACTGAAAAAACTGTATAATCTAGAAAAACTATTTAATCTCTCTGAAGTACTGTTTCCATGTTTAAAATGGAAATATTATTATATACAACAGACAAGTTTGTTGGATACTTAAATGAGATCATGCATATGAAATACTTATGAGAGCGCCTGACACAAAACAAGCATTCCATAACTATTATGTAGTAACACTTACCTTTTAACTGGAAGAATATATGCCAACATGAGAGCTAATGAAAATCATCAATTATGTTTTGGGAATTGATAGCTTTATTTTTCACTTTGTAACTTCATTTTTTATTCTCTGAGTTATTGTGAAATAAATTACATACATCATTACATTTCATCTTGAACCACCTCCAGTTTGCATCTTTACAAAAATAAGAGTACATATACACCCACAGTAACATCACCACTTCTGAAAATAAAAATTTCTTAATGCCATCCAGTCCTCAGTCCCCTATCAAACTTTGCCATTTGTCTGCAAAATGTCTTTCACAATATGTTTGTCTAGTAAACAATATTAAAAGGAAAAATACTTGCTAAGTTGCTTTCCATATAATTTAAATATCATTTGGCCATTTTGAGCAATTAATTTCATACAAGTTGGCTAGTCGAACAGGACAAATGTTAGACAAATGGAAAGGGCAAGGAAGAGACCTGGCTAGAACATTCTGTCAATCTGAACTGACAGCCAGAGCTTGCTGTTCATGGCAATTGGGATTTTTGCAGTTGGAATCCAATGTCACAGGATGGGGAGTCATGCTTTTAGAATTGATTTCAGCAAGTTGACAATGAACAATAACACAAACCTGAGAACTGACATTATAGAACAGAGAATTCATGACTGTTTCTATAGAAAGAAACGGATCTGATAAATTATGCATTTAATGGTGCAGCTGGGTGATTTTGCCTTTCATCTCATGGAGTTCCAGTGTAGTGGGCATATTCAACTTGTGAACGCCTTCAAATAGAGAGATATCCTGTGAGGTGAACAACAGGGGAGCATAAAAAGCAAGGTTACTTTTTAAAAAGTTAGTTTCTAGCATTTTCTGTGTCATTGATTGTTATGATCCAACTGAAAGGATTCAGCACCAGGAAGATGCATTGATGCAAAGGAGTAAAACTTTAGTAAAGTCAGTGCAGTTTAAATTTTAGATCATCTGTTAGAAAATGATAAGGCAAAGGGGTTGTTTTTTTGCTTTACAAACGTGAGCGTTGTTCGCTTTGATTTTTGAGCTGTTAACATATATTTCTACCACTTGTGGCTTTGTACTTTGTGAGAAACTCACAGCAATCAGAGAAAAGACAAGAATAAAATCAAGCATTGTCAGTTCAGTTTACTCTAGCCTGAGGTTTTCCAAGCTAGCCATTAGTCAGAATGAATTTCCAAAAATTTCTAAGGCTATATTTGTTAGTCATCTCTTCTCCTCTCCTAATTCCCCATCACATGTGCACACACACTCACACTCACACAGTCCTTGTTAGAAATAATCTGATGGCTTCAAGAAGCATTAGTATGATTTGCTCCATCACAGGAAGCAATTGATTTCTTTTGAGTATGGAGAGCTGGAATCAAGCCGGAAGGAATGGTTTGGACCTTGAAGGAACAAGTTCCTTCCTTGTTTCTTCTGCTCTATGTTTTTTCATTTTAAACATTTTGTTTTTTTCTGAGTGATCATATTCATTATGTTTCAGATGTGTTAGGTTTTCTCCTTCAAAGATATAGTTAAGTCAAGAAATAATGGAGCACCTCTTATACATCAAGCACTTTTATAGGCACTAGGGATCCAATAGTAAACAAGACAGACTGACATACCTATCTTCCTGGACCTTGAATCCTAGAGCAGGGAGAGAAAAAATAACCAAAATAAGCAAAATCAATAGGTGAGGAATATAATATGCAATGGAGAAAAATAAGTCAAGATGGAAGAAAGGAAGTTCTGGTGAAGTGGGAGTGGAGAGAGGCGCCGTTGCAGTTATAAGCAGGGTAGAAGGGGAAGGCTTTTTATGTTGGATGCCTTGTTTGGGGGCTCTGTTTACTAGAGGAAAGGGGAGATATAGATGCACACTTTTTTAACAGCAGTTTGCAACAAAATTGGGTAGAAGTTTCCAACACACCCTAATACAATACATGCATAGCCTCCCCAACGTATCAACATCATTCCGTCATGCTATGAACATAGGTTTTCATCTCCTTTGGGTAAATATCAAGGAGTGTAATGGCCGAATCATATGGAAAAAGTATATTTACTTTTATAAGACACCACAAGACTGTCTTCCAAAGTAGCTCTTCTGTTTTGCATTCCCAGGGGCAACAAACGCTAGTTTCTATTGTTTCACACCCTTGCCAATGTTTGGTGTCTGCAGTGTTCCAAATGTCAGCTGTTCCAATAGGCGTGGAGAGGTATCTCATTGTTTTAATTGTATTTCCCTGATGACATATGATGTGGAGCATCTTAATGCTTATTTGTATGTTTTTCAAATGCTTATTTTCCATCTATCTATCTTCTTTGGTGTGATACTTATTAAGGTCTTTTGCCCATTTTTAATCTAGTTGTTTTTTCTTTCACATTGTTCATTTTTAAGAGTTACTTTGGATTTTTTTTTTTAATCAAATGAATCTTTTGCAAATATTTTATCAGTCCATCGGTCCATGGTTTGTGTGTTAGGGAGAGGAGGAATCAAGGAGTCAATTGGGATATTTTGTTTGAGACGCCTATTAATTGTTCAAATGGTGATGCTGTGTAGAAAGTCTTGAACATAACAGGCTGAGGTTCAGAGGTGAGTTCATGGGTAGTTATCAGTTTAAGAATTGTCAGCATAGTATCTCAAGCAGTGAAGTTGAATGAGGTCACTAAATAAGTGAGTGCTGAGAAGAGGTCCAAGGACACTTCACTCTTTAAAGATTGTACATATGCTACGAAAACAACAAAGAGGAAGTAGGAGACATCACTGAGATGAGACGTAAATGAAGAAATGATGGTGACCTGGGAAGAAAGTAAAAAAAGTATTTCGAGAAAGAGTGTGAGCTACAGGATCAGATGGAACTGATAGATCAAGTAAAATGATGGCTGATATTTACCTTTAGTTTTTGGAATACAGGGTAATTGGCGTCTTAACAAAAGCTGTTCTTTTATAGTGTTTGAAGAAAAGCCTATGTGGAGGGGGTTCAAGAGGGCATGAGGGGTGTGGAGATAAGGAATAGAAGATAAAAAGTGTAGACAACTCTTTTGAGAAGTTTATCTTAAAGAAGAAAATGGGGCGACTATGGAGAGAGATGGGAGAACCAAGAGGATATAGTCAATTTTTAAGATAGAAGAAATAGCAGCCTGTTCACATATAGAATGGCATAGGCAGTAGATAGGGAAAGTTGAAGCTTGAGAGACACAGGAGAAATTTTTGATTAAATAGATAAGAGGAAGCAAGGCTGGCGCTCCTCTGGCCGTCCAGTGGTTGAGACCCCACTTCCCATGCAAGGGGCTGTATTTCCATCCCTGGTCAGGGAACTAAGACCCTGCATGCCTGGGACAGAGTGAAAAAGAAATAGATAAACAAATCAGCTAAGTTCTTTAAAAAAAAAAAAAAAAGAAGAAGACAAAAACTCAAGAGTTAGTATATAAATGAAAGATTTGACTTCCGTTAAAAGCACAGGCAAATCAGCCATAGTAATGAGATAAATTTTAGGGCACAGATATGGGAAGATGGGTAGATATAATGGTGCAAGTAGGCAGATGTAATCTTTAGATTGTTTCCTTTCATTTAATGAAATAAGGTCATTGACTTAAAGTAATAGGGAATTGATGTGAAGGTTTTGAGGAGAGAAATAAGTACAGAAATGTCAACAGAAGAGTGCCTTAATAAATGGACTAGAGAAATACAGTATTTTAGCAGCTCAGTGTTAAGGAGCCACCTGATGGAAGACACAATGAAGTTAGAGTGGTTGTGATCTGCATGCGCTGTCATTAACACGTTCTGTCATCTACATGCAGGCCTAGAGTGGGTAGGTAGCTAGTGTTTGGGTTTTGCCAAGTGAATATCATAAAGAGGGGAGTGATTATAATAACTGGCTAGGGACTTCAAGCTGGTGAATTGACTGAGTAAAGTGGAGAGGAAAGTGGGAAGCAGTGAAAACGTAATATGATCAAAGTATTATTGTTTTTTCTGGGGTTAAAGATTGTTGGTGTTGGAGTACACCTTAACTTCCTGCTACTTCTGTAGCAAATCATCACAGACTTAGCAATTAAAAACAAGACAAATTTATTGTGCTATGATCTTGGACATTACAGTTTCAAAATATGTCTCATTGGACTAAAATCAGGATGATGGCAAGGTTGAGCTTCTTTCTGGAGGCTGTTGGAAAGAGGGAATCACTTCTTTCAGCCAGGTTCTGCCTTGTGTGTTCGTGTGTGTGTGTGTGTGTGTGTGTGAGTTGCTCAATCATGTATCTGTGACCCCATGAACTGTAGCCCAGTAGGCCCCTTTGTCAATGGGATTCTCCAGGTAAGAATACTGGAGTGGGTTGCCATGCCCTTCTTCAGGGGATCTTCGCAACCTGGGGATCAAACCAGGGGCTCCTGCAGTGCAAGCGGATTCTTTGTATTTTCAAGCTATTTTCCAAACAAGTTCCCATTTTTCTACCCTCACAACTGCTGACCTATAGTACATACCCTCTTTTCATTACTTACATGAGATATTAAAAGAATTTTCTAAAATGCCTTTATGTCTCTAGTCTCACTTCCAATTAACCAGCTTAGCCTGTGAAAAGAGTATGGATTCCTAAGTCAGATATTTCTAGTTTGCATACTGACTTTGAAACTTATTGTTGGACAAGTAAAAAGGTAATTAAAACTTTAAGATTTTAAACTTTCCTCCTTTGTCAAAATGGGACACAATAAAAATTACCTTCTTTACAAGATTATTGCTATAATTAAATGAAAAGAACCTAGCTCATTTAAGGTGTTAAATGATGTTCAATTAATGTTAGCTTCCTTCTTCCTCTTATATTTCTAGAGTAGTCTACTTATAAAGCAGATTTGATTGTGGTTTTCTACTGTGAAAAATAATCTCAAATAGCTTCTGCCTGACTACAGAATGGAAAACAATTCTCTATCATGGGATATACAGATTTCATGATCTGGGTATTAGTAGGAAAACCAATTGATTCTGAACGTCAAATTGGGAGAGATATAAGAGATAAGATTAAAAAAAGGGTTTGAACACTGAAAACCCAGTGAGACTTTTCTGGTGAAGTGAGTTACTCAGACACAAATTAAAGGTATCTTCTGATTTGGTGTGTTGTCCCACCTGGTGTGGAGTGGCCCGTTAGGCTGAGAGACAGGGTTTAAGGGTGAGAAAGCAGAAACAGAATGAGGCCTAGGTCAGTACTTCAAGTGTGGTTACTGGCATGTGAAAGTCAAAATGAGCAGAAGCCTGTTACGACATTTTTGAATTGACTTCTGTTGTCAATGAACAGTGTCAGCGAGAAAGAACTTTTGAATGCTCAAGCTATCAAACAAAGTTCAGGCCACCAAGCTTATTCCAAGAGAAAATGAGCTGTGGAAACTGGACACCCCTGAAGGATGGCATTCTTTTGGTAGAGAGCGATGGAAAATGAGGAACCTTCTGAGAGGCTGAGTCAGGGGCGGTGAAGAACAGTGGAAACTGACGTGTGCCTCCCAGAAGGCGGAAGCAGGGTCTAAGTCAGAAACCAAATGCCAGGAGAGGGACCTGCATTCATTCCCCAGGTTGATCCTACAGGATTTCAGAATCAATGCGGTTTCATTGCAACTCTGGTTCTTCCCTTCTTCAAATGAGCATATTTATTGTGGTTATTCTGTCCCTGCTCCATGTTCTATATCCATATCCATATCTATATCTGGCCTGCCCCAGTGGCTCAGCGGTAAAGAATCTACCTGCAATGTAGGAGATGTAAGTGGAACCCTGGGTCAAGAAGATCCCCTAGAGAAGGGAGTGGCTAGCACTCCACTATTCTTGCCCAGAGAAGCCCATGGACAGAGGAGCCTGGCGGGCTATAATCCGTAGAGTCACAAAGAGTCAGACATGACTGAAGTGCTCTCACATATCTGTATCTATCATCCAAATACATTTGTTTTCTTACAACGCATAGAATCATCAGGAACAGCATTTGCACTTGAGGACTGCACATCTCCTGGAGATTCTTGACTTGGGTTGGAGGCAGTGACTGAATGAGACTCTGGCTCTATCCTTTTGGGGAGATGGCAAGGATATTCTCTATGTGGAGAGAGCAAAGGCATATTAAAAACACAGGGGTGTCAAAGACTGGTTAGTTTATAAACATCAATTTTACTTGGCAAACAGCTAGACATTACTCCCCAGCCTTTTTGACAGCTGGGGCTGTATGACTATTTTCTGCTCATAGGATTGAGGGTGGAAATGGTATCCACCACCGTCAGGCAGGCCCCTCACATGATTCTCTCTCCCTCTGTCTTCCGGCCACTGCTCAGGGTCAGGAAGAAGCCTTAAGGTCCCAGGATGTTGTCAAACCACTGCATGGAAGAAAGCCTGAACGAGTGCCTGCAGCAGAGCCTTCTTGACAATCCTTATTACACTGTGGTACAAACAAGAAGCAACCATTTACTATAATAAGCCACTGAATTTTTTTTTCCATAGGGGTTAGCCTCCCCTGCCCAATACACTTGAATTCCAGAGCTGGAGACTTCCTAGCTCCCCTTAGAGTTAATTGTGGCCATCTGACTGTTGTTGTTACTGTTGTTGTTCCTGTTCACTTGTGTCCAACTCTGCAACCTCGTGGACTGCAGCATGCCAGGCTCCCCTATCTTTCACTATCTCCTAGAGTTTGCTCAAACTTATGTCCATTGAGTTGGTGATGCTATCTAGCCATCTCATCCTCAGGATTCTCTGCTGGTGCAGTCGTAAAGATTCTGCCTGCCAGTGTATGGCAAAAACCACTACAATATTGTAAAGTAATTAGCCTCCAACTAATAAAAATAAATGGAAAAAAAAAAAAGAGTCTTCCTGCCAATGCAGGAGATGCAAGAGATGTGGGTTTGATCTCTGTTGTGAAGATCCCCTGGAGGAGGAAATGGCAACCCACTCCAGTATTCCGGCCTGGAAAATTCCATGGACAGAGGAGCCTGGTGGGCTACAGTCCATGGGGTTGCAAAGAGCTGGACATGATTGAGTGACTGAGCATATAGACCTTTTACATATGCCCCACATTAAACATTGGGGTGTAGGTATGTTTATGCCTTTTTCATCTAACAGATTAAATTTAAGTTCTGCCTCATTGAATTTTCGGTCATATAAGTGACCGTGTTCTAGCAAATGGAATAGGAATAGATGCACAGTGCGTCATTTGCAGGCCAGTAGATATGGCCCTCCAAGATCTCTCACTCTGTTAGGAGGATGGAAGAAGTAATGGTACCTTAGGAGACCGCAGAGACTCTGAAGGAAGGAGCCTGCATTCCTGGATTACTGCCTGGAGAGAAGCCATGTCAGCCAGGAATATCCACTTTATATGAGTGAGAGGCAAACTTTTGTTTTTATTTCTGTCCATCTCAAGTCCTTCTGTAATAGCACATGGCATTTATTCTAAGTAATAAACGGGCCATTTTCCTTTATATTTCCATTGACTGCATGTTAGTCAGTTGGCTGTGTCTCTCCTTGACTTCTCCACCTGGATATTCCTATCCAATCTTCAAAACCTGTCTCAAATCTCAATTGCTCTCTACATTTTTCTTAACTCCCTGAGCAGTTATTTACTCTCTCCTCTAGATTAATCAAGAATTTTGTATATCTATATGATTGTCTTTACATTATTCAAATATAATTATTAATTTGCACAGCAGTCTCCCATTCTTAGAAACGTAAACCATACAAGGAAGGAGTTTATATTTCTCTACCACACCTCAGACAGAACAGATGGTTTCAAAATGAACAAAATTATTTGCACTGAGATATACTGTCATCTTATATAGTTAAAGATACTGAAATATTTTCTGGGTATTGAATATATATTTGAAGAAGTATCAAACTAAAAATATAACTTAAAGTAAACCTCATTAAAGCAGATTCAGCTTTGGAATAAGTAGAATACATCATCCGTCTGTCTACGTCAGTTGGACATTATTGGACATTATTGGAATCTTAATAATGCCATAACCCTGATTGAAAGAAACAGAAGATACTCGATGGAGAGTTTTATTCCCAGTCCTCTCAGGTTAAGGAGGGGTTTTAATTATTCCTGCACTAACCTATCAGTCATTCACAAACCCAGTGATCTGAGTACCCAATCTCCACTCTATCAGAGTAGGGTGTCAGGCCTCTTCCCGGCATGTGCTGTGTCTGGGTTGTTCAGATGTTGTCAGTTTAGACTTTTGCGAGGTTTTTCACCACTTTGGTCTTTTATGTCCAAATAGAAACTTTTATTCTGTCAAATAAATGCCAGATGTGAGAGAAAGCCATTTGGGAGAAAGATAATAATATTTGATTTCAGATCCGATATAAGTGAAAAGAAAACAACTTATACACAAAACTCAGTCTCCACTGGATTGGTTCAGGTATGACATATGATTTCCCAGAGTCATCTCCTTAAAGTTTTAAACTTTTACCTTAGTAGTTAAAATACCAAGAGTATGAATCAGATATATTTATGATGACTGAATTCACAAAAATTTTATTTTCACTATAGCAAACTGTATGTATGTAGTGAAAAGATCACAGATTTAAAAGAAATAGCTCATTGGTTCTGGATGGAAATCACCTTAGAGAAAATGTTATCATCAGGTCAATTTTGTTTATATTTCTTGGTAATATGATGGGGTTTGATAACCAAAAGGCAAACAAGATGGATCAAAATGCGATGAACTTAATAGTCAAGGCCTCTCACTTTTTAATGTTTGCATCTTTTTCTGCATCCTTTCCTACCATGTGGAGTAAAGCTATTAAGTTCTTTCTACATTACCTTTAAATGACAACTCCAGATATTCTGTATATTTGTGAACAAGCTAATAGATGCCTGACACTGTTTATGCCAAGTTGCCTGTATCCTTCGTACCCATGATTAACTTCTTACAAGATTTAACTGTTGAATTTCACATGGTATTTTGAAATGTTACCATTTTGAGCAAAAATAAGCTTAAAGAAAGAGATTAGCTGAGTCACATACTTATTACAATAAGACAATAAAACATGCATCTAGAATTACAATTTCCCAGCCTATACTATTGCCTACAGCCTGAGATTGAACAGGTCGAGAATGCAAGCAGCATGGAGGTGAAAAGAATATAATATTACTTGGTCTTAAAGCCATCTGTTGCTACTAAATAAGAAGCCTTTACTTTGCCTCTCCTCATTTTCTTTTGCCAAACAACTGGAAATAGTGGAACACCTTCATAGTTTTCTGTTTGTTATTTCCCTGTCTTGTTGCTGTGGGCAAGCTAGACCACGGTTCACTATTGTAGGGAATAAAGATAGCTGTTTTTTTTTTTTTAATAATTTTAAAAATGTTAATGTGGCTTTAAAAGTTGATAAGATGCCCATGCTTACATCTAACATAAAAGCACACTATTTCTGGTTTGAAGATATCAATGCACCAATTACCTAGGTTTTTAACTAATGTTCTCTGTACTTTATACCAGTTAAAAGGAAAAAGAGACCATTTTTCTACTTGTAAGAGGAATAGCAAAGAAGCATTCTGAATTCTCTGATGCAAGATAGAAATCCAGACAGGTAAATATTGGCATGAAATTCCATAGCCCAAATTTCACATTCTCTTTGATGCCTTAATCATTTGTATTCAAGTCTTTGAAGTATTTAACTCATGATCTGTTCTAGCACAGTAGGTCTAAATTTCCCCTTCTCCAGTTTATTCCTTATCATTAGGACACCAGGAACCACAAACTTTACAACTGTTAACTCACCTCTTAATATTTCCATATGCCTCTACTCTTCCAAAAACCCCAATATATAATTTACAATCTTTTCCTAGCTCAGAGCACCTTTGCTTAGGAACTGAAGTCATACCTGAGCCTTCCTTCCCTTCTTATTCATCTTTCTTTACTTCATCCAGTCAGTCCTAGAGTCTTCTTTAGCTCCTAAATATCTCTCACATAAATTCTCTCAGTCCCATTCTGATTGTCAAAGATTTTATTCAGGATCTTGTTATCAGTTTTCTAGAACCAGCCTCCTAACTGAACTTACTATGTTTAGCCTCTCTCCTTTCTAATTTTATTTCTTCCTTTTCCTCAAACTTGAGTTTCTGAAACACATTTGATCTTTTCACTATTCTGATTGAAGCACTATTAAATCCTTATTATGTGCATCACAGTGAAGATGTCATAACTTGACTTAGGAGGTCCTTTATAAGGTGGCTCCACATTAGCAGTTTCATAATCCTCTCTATCATTATCTTGGGTTCCAGACACACAGGGTCACCACTATTCCAAGGACATCTCATCCTCAGCCATGTCCTGATGATCTTCTCCCTGGAACGGAAGATTAGAAAGGTAGTATAGTGCAGTGTTGAAGGTCATAGATTTTGGAATCAGCTTAAACAGGCCTGAGTCACTGCTCTACAATTTGCTGTCCATGAGCCTGGTCAAGTTAGCTAAAATTACAAAGCCCAAGTTTTAGTATCTCATCTATATAACAGGGATAATAGCCCCTACTTCTTGGGGCTGACATGAAGATTATATACACCAACTTATATAAAATACTTAGCATAATGACTGAAAAAACAGCAAATACCCAATAAATAGTAGTTTTTATTCCATTACTGCTACTGCTGCTATAGCCACTATTACTATTCTTACTACTGCAGTTGTTTTTGCCTTTTCTTGCTAAGATAATTTTTGAAATTCTCAGTGACAGATACCTGTTTTCCTGAGCTTGTTCTTGATTATTAGAAACAACTGAAAACATTTTGATTTAATTATTTTAAAATGAGTGATTACATTTTATAATACTATTTTGACCATTTGATTATGATACAGTGCTCTAATAATATTCCAGTTCAAGTGATTGACCTTGAAAACAGTTTCAACAGAGTAATGGAAAAGTGCTTTGAGAAATATCAATATTATGAAGTGGTTGTATGGTTAGGACAACTATGTAATTAATCATCCAATCACTTTTATGAATGAAAGGGGCATTATTGCTAATTATGGAGACTAGAGAGATAAATGGTCTTCCTTGATAGCTCAGTTGGTAAAGAATACCCCCGCAATGCAGAAGACCCTGGTTTGATTCCTGGGTCTGGAAGATCTGCTGGAGAAGGAATAGGCTACCCACTCCAGTATTCTTGGGCTTCCCTTGTGGCTCAGCCAGTAAAGAAACCGTCAGCAATGCGGGAGACACGGGTTCCATCCCTGGGTTGGGAAGATCCTGTGGAGAAGGGAAAGGTTATCCACTCTAGTATTCTAGCCTGGAGAATTCCATGGACTGTATAGTCCATGGGGTCCCAAAGAGTTGGACACAATGGAGTGACTTTCACTTTCAAGGATAGTCCCTGGAAAAGTGCCCCTCCCCACCTAAGTTATTTTACTTATTTTCTCTCAAGTGAGCTGCAAAGGCTTGGGTTGCAGAAAATTAAACTTGAAGCACCAAATATTATATCAATGACATATAAACATCAAATGATATATTATTTAACACAAAAAGCCTCCACCTAATCAGTCACTGTCTTTTGGATAAAGCTAAATTTGCCTTGGCTGGATTTTATGATGTGCATGACATATGTAAACAAAATCCATTAAAATGGTAATTGTCAGATATTTATTCATTGAGAATTTAATTTTGATGAGGGAGAACAGTAGTTTGAATAATTTTACAAATGTGATAAGGACAAAGTAGCTCATATGTAAGTTGCAATATGCCCAGATACCAATAAGCTTCTTTGGGCTATTGAGACAATAGAGAAATTTCAGGGCTTTTTTTTTAACATTTGCATGAAGACAAGAAGATACCTGTCAAGGTAAAGGTGAGATTATGTGTTCTTTGAAAGAAATAAAATGACAGATATGAGAATACTAAATAAACACAATGTTGAAAGGTTGTCATCACTATTGGGGAGAGACCAAAGAAAAATCCTCTTTTCTCTTTGACATCTATACATATTTCACAACTTTTTCCAAGAAAAGAGACACAAAGATTGTTTTTCCAGTTTGTTTAGCTGGTAATCAGTAATTTGTACTTCAACAGGGAAACAGAATGGAAGCAAACCGCTCTATCTACTAAAGGAATACATTTCTGAGAGTATTCACCTGCTGAGAACCTTGCGCATATTTTAATAATTTGGGGCTGTCAGTCTCCTATCTTAAAAATTATTATTTTCAGCTTTATTACATGCTCATTAGGTGTGTACTATGTGTAGAATACTTTGCTAAGCACTGAGTTTATGAAAGTTTGTAAAACAGAGTTTCTTCCAGTAAGATATTGATTGGGTGGTGACCTTATTTGCTGTGTAGTATGATCACACTTCCCTAGCCATTAAACATAGCTTCACAGAGGAAAGGCTCACTCTGTGTTGCCAGAATTAAATAGGCTCATTCAGTGGGGCTTCCCTGGTGACTCAGATGGTAAAGAACTGCCTTCAATGTGGGAGACTCAGGTTTGATTCCTGGGTTGGGAAGATTCCCTGGAGAAGGGAAGGGTCACCCAGTCCAGTATGCTTGCCCAGAGAATTCCATGGGCAAAGGAGCCTGTTGGGCTGCAAAGAGTTCATGGTGTTGCAGAGAGTCAGAGGTAACTAACAAAAGCACAAGCAATGTTTATACTTGCTTTTCCCCCTTGCTTTTCCAAGTCCTACTCCTTGGCTTCTATTTCTAAACCCTAATCTAGGACCCTTTGGCTCATGTCACTTTATAACTTTGTTCTTACATCTTTATCTAGAGTAGCCTCACAAATACACACTTTGAAAACCACTGGGTTTGGTCTTAATATGTCCCATTGCCCTGGAATTCACTTAGAATTTACCTGATGAGAGGGGTTGGCATTTCTAGAAATAAAATGTTACTTAGAGCCATAGAGTATCACACAAAAAATAAATTTGTCAGAGATACATGCAAATATGCATAAAATCTGGATAGATGTGATAAATTTATTCAAAGACATTTATTCAGCATCTATGATGCATCCAGCATTAGTGAAAGTGCTTTGACTAGAGCAATCAAAAGAGCAATAATATAAGGAAAACAGCACTGGCTTCTTTGCCAAAAATAAATAAATAAATAAATAAAAGCAATAACATACCTGTTTCTGTGCTGCTTATATTTCATTGTATGTATCATGTAATATGTCAAATAGTAATAAATGTTCGGTAGGAAAATAAAGCAGAATAAGGAAGCTAGGGTAAGAATTGAAGGCACTATTTTTAACAGGAAAAACTCAAAATCACTCCAATAAGGTGCTATTTGTGTAGAGTCATGAAGGAAATAAAGAACTGAAGATAGATAAGGGAAGAGAATTCCAAATAAAGAAAATTCCAACTGCAAAGTCCCCAAGTTGAGAGTTCTTGGAGTTTACAAAGAATGCTAAGTGGGGTTAGAGTTCAATGGAGTGTATAAAGAAATATGATGAGAGAGCTTGGCCGAGGCAGATTATGGAGAGCAAAGACCATGTTGAGAATTTTGGGCCTTATTCTGTGAGATGCAAATGAATATTTTTAAGGTACATTTGTAAAGAGATTTTCATTTTATTTAATAAAGTTTAGAATAATTTTAAATTTATTTCTCAAAAACATTTGCAAAAATGTAGAAAGGTCTGAAAACACTGGCCCTGCTTCTTCAAAGCAAATATTGATTTATTTGTGTGGTCCCCTTAAGATGGGGCACAAGCCCTCCAGATCATCACAGTTCCTGTCACTTCTTATTTTTCTTACACCTGACTGCATGTCACTAATTATATTACCTTTCTGGACTCTTTAGGAACTTGAGTTTTGACCCTTGGAAAGTGAATCTAAGATGAAATGTGTCTTTTTAAGCAAAGACCGGTACAGCCAATCAACAAAAATTCAAAGATAAAAATACAGACTATTGGCAGAGACCTTGGCTCCTGTAAATGAATCTTTTTATTTATTCTAACAAAGTCAAACCCTCATCAGTTTTATTTTCTGTCTGAGAACTACAGAGTCTGAGATTGGAGCTTCCTGTCAAAGAACAAAGAAAAATCAGTAGTTTACTAGGAAAGAGAGAGTTTTTATTAGACTCCAAATTTCATGGAGAACATTATGCCAGTGAAAGAACAAGGTAAAAATGTAGACAGGAGCATGCCCCAGTTCAGTTCAGTTCAATCGTGTCCAACTCTTTGCGTGTCCATCTAGGAGCATACCTAGACCCAGTTTATTTGAATAGAACCTGAATGACTATTATAATTCTCGTGACTAGTATCCTCTTTGTGATTTTACCATTGACTATTATATTATCTCCTCTTGTTTCCCTCTAGTTGTTTCAGAGAAAAGTAGAGAAAGAAAAGTAAAGTGGAGAAGGGGCAGGGAAATAACATTCCTTTATGTAATGGCCTTAGAGAAAATGTCCTTTAGGAGAAGAACAGCGGCAGAGAAGAAGGAGCAGAAAGATGTGGGCCAGATGAATGGGGATTTGGAAGTCAGTGTGGGGTGTTCATCATGGCAGGAGGCTCTGCATGGTATTATACATGATCAACAATAAGAATACTTTTGCTGATACCATGCCTGAACTGGGCTCCTTAGATTCTCTTGTGGCAGTGAAAGGTCCTGGAGTGTGGACCGAGAGTTAAATGATGTCAACTGTGAAGATTATGGGGCAGCAGGATGTTGTGCTTATATTCTGTGAAGTCAACTATTTGGCATTTCAATTGCATCATCTGAAGATTAGCAGAAAATACAATTGTTCCACCAAATACGATGCAAGGAAATAGATATCCTTTGATATCTTTAAAGTAGTAGATTAAAAAACAAGTTTCTTTAGAGCCTGAAAAGGTGAAATTTTTTAAGAAAAGGTAAATAACAGCTAATTGGGGAAGGAAGGGGAAAAATATAACCTTCAAATTCTATTTTGTTGAACTCAAAATGTACCCTTGTGTAGATTTAACAGAGCTGTTCTATTTCTTGTGACCTAACAAGAGTGTTTGTGTAGATTTGCTTGAGAACTTTCCAAAAACATAGTTGAAGATGCTCCATGATTTTTCCCAATTTTCTGCCTTTTTGTTTCCTTCTCCTTTGGTTCTATCTTCTCATCTTTTTTTTTCTTTTTTTCTTATTCTTTTCATCTCTTTGTTTAAGAAAGTAGACACTGGTAAAGAGAGTAATTTGGCAAATGTGTTGATAGAACAAAATGTGTTCTTGAGGAAAGAAAATTTCTCTGTTCTTCTCTCTTCATCTTCTTTTATATTGGGTTGAATGTTAAGAAAGCACAGATACTGAATGCTTTTGACTTGAAAAAAAGGGGAAATGCATGTGGTTCAACCTGTTCCAAAGTTTATCATGTTACTTTTCTACCCAAGACACTTTCAATCACTTCCCATCGCTGACATCGTAAAATCCAGGGTCCCTAACCTGGGTATTCGAGAGGGCACAGCAGTGTCTACCACAGATTCACTAATCTAGTCATCCCAACTCAAGGCCCATTTCCTTCAGAAGCTTTCAGAGTTCAATGTAGAAACCAGTTACCTTCCCTTAAACCCCTGGCGCTGTATGTACACATAGACCTTGCTATACAATGTGTAGTTAAATGAGAGCTGACTTTTTCATGTTGCCAATACTCTGTATAATGTTATTGGGGTCCTCAAAAACATTCAAAATTACTTATGAACAGAAACCATTTTTTGGAACCCATTTTTATATCTCTTCATCTGTGCTAATACCTTAGAGCACAGTAGGTATTTGACTACTATTTTAAAAAATGTATAGATTTTCAGGTAACAACTTGTTCAAGACTTTCAGAATTCTGCCCAGACTAATATATACTGGGGAGATGAAAAGCGTGGAAGCTATGAATCCTGAAGTTTCTCTTGTTAACATATGACTTTGTGTATACATTAGGAGAAGATTATTTAAAGTTCCTTTCCTTTTTTCAAATCTGGATTCCAGATTTCAAATTTAGTTGTTTCTGCCCAGTGACCTTATTAAGTGCAAGAAAATTGTGGTCAGTGCGTGAGCAGCAAACCTGTTTCGCGGGCACCTCAGTCAGGGTACCCGCAGCAGCCAAAGAACCCCTTTCCATGAAACAAGCTCGCCGTCTCAAAGGAGAAAATGAAACCGCATCTCACGCAAAAGAGGAGCTCAGGGAAGGGGGATCTGTGGGAAAGTTAATTTTCGGCAAGCCGTCGGCTGATGTTCCGCTGGCGACAGCAGGGCTGACCCAGGGTTCAGAGGCTGCCATGCGGCAGGGAGGCCCGCTGCGGAGCCGGCAGCGGCCCCGGCGTGTGCCTGCGGGGGCTGTCTCCCCTCCCCGGCCGGGGCCGTCTCCCCTCCCCTGGCCGGGGCTGTCTCCCCTCCCCGGGCCGGGGCTGTCTGCGCTCCCCGGCCGGGGCTGTCTCCCCTCCCCTGGCCGGAGCTGTCTGCGCTCCCCCGGCCGGGGCCGTCTCCCCTCCCCTGGCCGGAGCTGTCTCCCCTCCCCGGGCCGGGGCTGTCTGCTCTCCCCGGCCGGGGCTGTCTGCCCTCCCCCGGTGCTGTCTCCCCTCCCCTGGCCGGGGCTGTCTGCGCTCCCCGGCCGGGGCTGTCTGCCCTCCCCTGGCCGGGGCTGTCTCCCTTCCCCTGGCCGGGGCTGTCTCCCCTCCCCGGGCCGGGGTTGTCTCCCCTCCCCTGGCCGGGGCTGTCTGCGCTCCCCGGCCGGGGCTGCCTGCCCTCCCCGGCCGGGGCTGTCTGCCCTCCCCGGGCCGGGGCCGTCTCCCCTCCCCTGGCCGGGGCCGCCTGCCCTCCCCTGGCCGGGGCCGTCTCCCCTCCCCTGGCGGGGGCTGTCTCCCCTCCCCTGGCCGGGGCCGTCTCCCCTCCCCTGGCGGGGGCTGTCTCCCCTCCCCTGGCCGGGGCTGTCTCCCGGCAGCTCAGCTGGCCGGGGCTGTCTCCCCTCCCCTGGCCGGGGCCGTCTGCCCTCCCCGGGCCGGGGCTGTCTCCCGGCAGCTGGCAGCAGCAGGAGGCGGCAGCGGTGGGCGTGGGGCTGGCAGGGGGACAGGCATGCCGCTGGCAGCAGGGACTAGGGAACAGCAACCTGGCGGAACTGCTGTCAGCCTTTCAAACCAGGCATCAGCCCTGCTTAGTGTTCTCTGAGAAGTCAAGGGTGGAGGCCGCCTGATTATAAATACACTCAGCCAGACCGCATGAACCGGCAGAGTCGAACGTCTCGGGTCTGCGTAGAACGACCTTCTTCTTCTTCATGAACACCCATAGCTGGTTATTTTTGTCGGTGCCTGTTTTCTTCCGTGGAAACCCGAAGCAGTAGTAGCATAAAGATATTCTGCACCAATAGAGACGCTTCAGTCCAGCCCTGTAAATGCCTAATTAAATGTTGTCTTAACCAGTAATGAGCTTTCCTGATAGCTCAATTGGTAAAGAATCCGCCCGCAATGCAGGAGACCCCGGTTCAATTCCTGGGTTGGGAAGAGCCCGTGGAGAAGGGAAAGGCTACCCACTCCAGTATTCTGGCCTAGAGGATTCCATGGATACAGTCCATGGGGCTGCATAAAGTCGGACACGAAGTCCATGGGCTGGAAAAAGTCGGACATGACTGAGCGAATATCACTTCACTTCACTTAACCAGTAATAAGCTAAGGAAGCATCTGATTCTTGGAACCAAGATTTAGGACAGCAATACTCATTTTTATAGAAACAGGTTGTAATCCAATATTAAAGAAAGGTCAACTTGACTGGCAATCCACGTTTGTGCTTTGCAATTGTTTTAATCTAAAAGACATCCAAAAGAAAGAACATTAGGACAGCCAAGGTTAGAACTGGGCTGTGGTGTTCTGGAAAACACACACACGCACACACATGCATGCATGCACACACACACACACACACACACCACATAAACTGAATGTATCCAACTGATTTACAAAATGATGCTAAGTAATGAAGCAAGATTCAAATCAGTAGTACCATATAAAAGTTGAGCAAAAACATAGCTTATGAATGTGTTGCTTTATTACGCTTGATACTACATCTTCAAGAAATTAAGTTTCAGCATTTACTTGTAGCGATGTGCTGTGAATTAATAATTCTCATATTGAAGGTCATCGCAAATAAAATATTTGAGGACAGACCATAGGTTTTAAGGAAATGAAAACTGTTACTCTGCAGGATGACTGCAGCACCATTTTTGAAAGAATAAGATTCCTTCTCCTTTCTTCTCAGAGTTCCATTATTTTACTATTTCCCTAGATTTTTTCATGTATTTGATGTCACCCCACTCTTTAAACAAAATTTCAACCTATCTATTTTTTGATAGTACCATTTAACCACATTTTTAATAGCCAGAAACTCCTGGTAGTATAGTGATGAGAAGCAAAGGTTTTGATATATGCATGTGATGGATAGGAATGTGGGGTACATTTTGCAAAAAGGAATATTTTCCCCATTTCTGGCCCTATTGGCAATTGGAGTCACTTTAGTTAAATCACCTGCTCGTATTTCAATTTATTCCCCAAGAACATGAGGGTTAATGTAACATAACATCCCTCTACTATAGTCTTAAGAACTGATAACACCTAAAATTATAACTTGCAAATTGTTGTGAAGTCATTAAAACTAGAGACTTTATATAATTAAATAGTCAACTTTTTCTAGCACTTTTCACACCATCCAGTAAATTGGCTAGAAGCTTTTCACTGCATTCAACTTGATCTAGCATTTTTATTAGTGTATCAGTTACAATACTGAATATATGAATGTACCTATTTTAGTTTTTATTTACCAATTATTTATCTGTGTACACGATAGAGGGGTTTCTCAGGTGGCGCAGTGATAAAGAATCTGTCTCCCAGTGCAGGAGATGCAGCAGACACAGGTTCGATTCCTGGGTCGGGAAGATCCCCTGAAGTAGGAAATGGCAACACACTCCAGAATTCTTGCCTGGGAAATGCCATGGACAGGGGAACGTGGCTGGCTACACTCCGTGGGGTCACAGAGTCAGACAGCAGTGAGCACACACAGTAGGAGCAGCAGAACATGATAGAAAGATACTGCAAACAATGTGGAAGTATCTCCCAGATGTCAACTGCTACAAGTCATTTTTCCTATGCAATTTTATTTTCTTCTATGTCTCAGGAAGTCCTAAGCAAGCTCACTACTGAATGTTAATTTATAATACTGCAGGATATATTTTTTTCCTTCTTATTGTAGAGATAAGGTTTCCCAACATTACTATTTTGGAAAAAGAAATTGCTCTCTGAAACTAAGTTGTAATTATGAAATAGTTTTTTTTTTCTCTTTGCAAGTTGGAAAAAAAATATACCCATTGTTTGGCTTTTGATTAAGTCATGAGTCTATTTTTGGCTTGTACGATAGGTAAAACTATTCTTATTTGAACTCAGGATCAAGGTTATGAAAGGACATTCATGAGACATTCAGGACTGTCATGATGAGGGGTCAGGGAGTCCTGGGCTGAAAACCCATCTTGTCTTCTTACCAGCATCTGCCTCTGAGAATTCTAAACTTCAACTGAGACACGCTTCTTCATTGACAAAATGGAAGCAGCAATAGGAGGCCCACCTAGGGTCATGGTGAGGGTTCAACACATGTATGTCAGGGAAGGACTTGGCCTAGAACATCCCAAACAATGGCACACGAAAGGGCTGGCCAGCAGCCCTGGGAACTGCATCCTTCTCTCAGCTTATTCCTAATCCCCTTGTGACCGTACCTGACTTTTCTCTTTAGGAATATCAGTTTCATTTTTCTCAGCTGATGAAGACTGCTCTTCAGTATTTCTGGGAATAATAGTTTCTAGGGAGGCAATTCTCTGAAAAATAAAATGAAAGTAAGAAAACCAATAAAAATCAGAACAGATAAGACAAGTTTATGGATAAAAATAAAAGCCATTACAAGGGATCTGCTTTGTTTCTCAGGATATTGGCACCTACATTTTTCAAACATGCCTTAGCTACACACAAAAAATTAAACAGACCTTTTATGAGGCAAATCACAAACTTCTCACTAATTGCACTACATGCACTGCTACACTAATTGCTTCAGTCATGTCCAACTCTTTGCGACCTTACGGACTGTAGCCCGCCAGGCTCCACTGTCCATGGGATTCTCCAGGCACGAATACTAGAGGGGGTTGCCGTGCCCTCCTCCAGGGCATCTTCCCGACCCAGGGATCAAACCTGCATCTCTTATGTCTCCTGCCTGGACAGGTGGGTTCTTTACCACTTGAACCATTTGGGAAGCTGCCAAAAACACACCTTTCCTGACTGGGTGTGGAACCCAAGCCACAGGGGCTGAATCCTAGCCACTAGACCACCAGGGAACTGTGAGATTGCATTACAATTAAATGCAAATGTCGTCATGTACCTAGCTGTGTCTCATGCCCTGTGTGCTAGGCGTTCAGTAGGAAGGAGACCATGCTATAGAATGCTAAGTCCCATCTCCTGCTGCATTGAAGCTTGCAGTAAAGTGGTAGAGTCCGATGTGAGTCACGTAATTACGACTGTGACAAGTAGGCAAGGGAAAACACTAGTTAATATGGGACCAGGGTAAGGGAATTCATCCTAATTTGATTTGGTCATAAATTCTCTCTAGAGTAGAGAATATAGAGTTTCAACCCTAAGAAGATCAGTTGCATCAGAGATAATGTTCTTTGCTGGGCTTCCCTCATGGCTCAGCTGGTAAAGAATCCGCCTGCAATGCAGGAGACCTGGGTTACATCCCTGGGTTGGGAAGATCCCCTGGAGAAGGGAAAGGCTACCCACTACAGTATTCTAGCCTGGAGAATTCTGTGGACTGTATGAATTGTATAGTCCATGGGATTGCAAAGAGTCAGACATGACTGAGCAGCTTTCACTTTCTTTGCTAGTAAAGTGCTTTTGCAGAGTCTTTATTTTCAAGAATTGTTTTTTTTCAATTTCCTGATGTTATAGCTAGAGAGTATTGGGTTCTTTTTTTCTCCTTTGCTATATGTAACTTAACAATAACTATAATTTGGTGAATACTTACTACTGGTTAATATTGTTGTAGATGCTTTGCAGGATTTTTCTAACAATTTTTATTGGGGTACAGTTGCTTTGCAATATTGTGTCAGTTTCTGCTGTAGAGTGAAGTGAATCAGCCATATGCATACATATATCCCCTCTTTTGGGGGTTTCCTTTCCATTTAGTTCACCACAGAGCATTGAGTAGAGTTCTAGATGCTCAACCTCACTATTTATTAGAAAAGTGCAAATCAAAACTGGAGTGGGTAGCCGTTCCCTTCTCCGGGGGATCTTCCCAACCCAGGTATGGAACCCAGGTCTCCCGCATGGCAGGTGGATTCTTTACCAGCTGAGCCACCTGGGAAACCCAGCAAAGAACCTTATCTCTGATGCAACTGGTCTCCTTCTTAGGGTTGGAGTTCTACACCTCTACTCTAGAGAGAATTTATGACCAAATCAAATACGGTATCACGTCACACAAGACAGAATGCCCACCATCAAAAAATCTACAAGCAATAAATATTGGAGAAGATGTGGAGAAAAGGGAACCCTCATACACTGTTGGGGCTTCCCTTGTGGCTCAGTTGGTAAAGAATCCGCGTGCAATGTGGGAGACCTGGATTCAATCCCTGAGTTGGGAAGATCCCATGGAGAAGGGAAAGGCTACTCATTCCAGTATTCTGGCCTAGAGAATTTCATGGACTCTGTAGTCCATGGGGTCACAGAGTCAGACATGACTGAGCGACTTTCATACACTGTTGGTGGGAATGTAAACTGACGCAGCTTTACAGGATTTTGATATAGCTCTGTGAGGTGCTATTTGCATTTGGTAGATATAGAAACTGTGAGAGGTACAGAACTGAAGCAGCATTTTCCAGGTCACATGAGCAGGAAGTGATGGAGTTGAAAGATGGATGTCCAGGTCTGATGTCTCCAACGCTGATAAGCTTTGTAATTCTCAGGGCGATAGCATCCCAGTCAGAGCAAGTGTGTTCATTAGCAGGAGGCTGGTGTTTGCATTTGCTATTCTTTATTTTAAAATGTGTCCACATACCTTTAGTGATGCATCTAAGCAAGGTTTGCATGTGTGTGTGTGCTTCCTAGCTCAGTCAATTCTGACTCTTTGTGACACATGGACTGTAGCCCACCAGGCTCCTCTCTCCTGGAATTCTCCAGGCAAGAATACTGAAGTGGGTTGCCATTTCCTACTCTAGGGGATCTTCCTGACCCAGGGTTCAAACCCATGACTCCTGCACTGGCAGGTGGATTCTTTGTGGCTGAGCCACCAGGGAAGCCCCTCAAGTTTTGCATAGACTAGGTATATCTAGCACTCAGAGGTAATCAATTGTTGAGTTGTCACTGAATCAAAAGATGAGCCTGTGAGCTCACAAAGAGGGATCGTTGTGTGATTTATTCGTTGTAAACTTAAGTTCCTAGAACAGAGACAGGCACTACGAAGTATTTGCTGAATTAATAAAATGACAAGTGAGAAACATCAGCCAAAAACAAAAGAATTACATTTACTATTAGGAAGCAGAAGAGATGCAGTATTTATTTGTGTTTGAAGTTGTTAGCTTCTTTCACAAGCTTTTGAATCAAGTTAGGTATATTATTGAATCACTTTAATTGGTGAAATTACCAATTTAGAAATCACTTAAGGCCCTGATAAAGTATCCTGGTGCCAATATCCTGATGAAGAATAATAGGAAGACAATTATGTTGCTTGATATGTAATGGAGGTGGTTCATTTTACACAATAATATGAAGATGAAGTAGAAAGTTGTATCTACAAGAATGACATGACAATGATTTTAGGGATAGGGAATAGTTTTATGGAAAAGCCTTCTTAATATGTTAATAGATTATTTTGTATATCTGTGTCCCTGTGTGAAAATTATCTGAGGTACTGGAGGGGCTGCCAGGATGTTGAAGCCCTCAAAACAGTACATAACATTTGACATGAAGAACTAATTAGAACTATAATAACAGTTCTACAAAAATAAGATATTACCATATTGTAAAGATATTATCAATTACAATTAAAAAACATAATCCCACAGGGTTGCTGTTTGTATTTATTCAGTCACTTTACACACATCAGGCATTCAATAGGTATTTATTAGTGTTCCCTACTGTGTGACACACACATTCAGGCTGTTAAAATAGATCACTAAAGGAAATAGGTAAAAGACTCTGCTTTTATGTAACTCACAGTCTAAAAAGAGGAGATGCTATAAAATAAAAATGATAAATTATCTTATGTAAAATTCAAAATGTAAGTGTTGTAAAAAGAGAAAAAGGAGAGTAACTTAAGGAGTGCTGGGAGGGCAGCTATGATTTAAACAGGGTGATTGGGATAGATCTCATTGAGAAGGTGACATTTAAGAAAGAAAGGGCAATGACCAGTTAGCAGACCTGAATTGTAGAACAGGATGGTGCTTGGGTAAATGTGGTTCGAGTGGGGTCAGTAAGAAGAGATCAAGCTCTCTGAATATTTTGACTTACTGATAAATTGGTTGTGGGATATAACAGAAAGAAGGATTACTTTGCAAGAGCTGACTTTAAACTTTGGTCATGAAGTTGAATTTTGCTAAGCATGAAATGTTAAACCAGCATGACTATCTTACCTTGGTAAACAACTTTTATTTAAATGAAAATATTTCATGTGACTTCACCTCAAAACATTGATTTCACCAATGCCCTTTTTTTTTTAAACTTTTCAATTATATGAATGTTAGGTAGAGTAAGCAAATGGTTTAACTCCTGATTGTATGCTAGTATTAACCTGGAGAAATTTAAAAATTATTTGATATCAGGTGCTACTCCAGAACGCTTGACTGAGCCTTTCTGAAGCTGGAATCTGGGTGCTGATAATTTTTAGTTTGAAAGTTTCCTGGATGATTCTTCTAGGCAGTCAGGTTAGGAACCTTGAAACGTGTCCTGTTTGTTCTAAGCCAGTGGGAGTTGCGCCCCTCCAAAGAAGAAAATTTTATAACTTGATCTTGACATTCCATTAACATAGTTTTAATTTTCTGAATAATATAACTGCAAAAACATAAGCAGCAAAAGTATTTTCTTCTTAGATCTCAGGTTGAATAAGGGAGGCCAAGAATAATACCTTTTTAGCCAGGACTTGCAGAAATTAGCACTTGATCTAAGGAGATCTACACATTATTTCTGAAAGCGTTATTGATGCCAAGCCTAGTGTGAAGAAGGAAGCCATGTAACCACATGGGTTTCAGGTCCATTAGAAACACCATAGAGGGAGAGAAATTCCTTTTTTTGCCAAATGGAAAATGTCAAAAAATCAGCAGGGTTAAAAAGAATTGGATTTTCATGCTTCTAGGAAACGGGGAAAGAAAAGCAAAACAGAAACGAAAAACACGCCAACTGATTCTCTTAAATAAGTCAGTTTAGTATGTGTTCATCATTAATTCAAAGATACTTCTCAGTGTGACTGACCACTTCTTTAAAACAATATCCCCTTCTCCTGAATCATGTCTTCTTTTCACCTGCTGTTTCAAACTATGGATCGAGCCTTGGTAAAGCATGAATCCATTTTTACCTGCTGGTTTAAATCCTTCAGTTGAGATTCTGTCTGTTCTCTTCTGCTGTTAATTGTTTCTACATTCGTCTGTTCACTGGCAATGTTAAAAGATGCTCGTAAAAGAAGAATACAGACAGTGAGATCACTTTTGAAATATTTTTCAAAACATGATGAATTTTCTTCACTAAAGCATATGGAATATATGCTTTAAATAGCATAGCTATTATGTAAATAAGTTAAATCTTTAGTATAAGCAGTGTAATGAGGCTTGATAATTCAGAATTATCTTGAGAATTTTGAGTTTGTAATTATGAATACAAGCACACCCAATCAAATGGAATCGATGTTTTCTAGCAAGGTTGGTTATAAGAAAGTTATTGTAAAAAAAGATCATTATTTATTACCATCTTTGAGGAAAAAATAATCAAAGTGAATTTATATATATATCCTCAATGAACTGATATGAATACACACAATGTGAATCTGCGGCCATGCACATAATAATACTGAAATATCTAAAAATTCTAACCGTGGAAGGCTCCTATGTGGCATTTGGCTCCAAAACAGATAGCATATTGGTGAATAAAACCCACAATACATGTGCTGAAAAAGACAGAACCCTCTACAAGTCAAGAGTTTCTAGTTATTCCAGGCAACTCTTTTCCTTCACTGCTTGTGTTCCCAAGCACCTAACAAACCACCTTTTGAATTTTGAAATCCTGATTCCTTTTTCTTTCTTTTTTGGTATTTAATAGTATGAAAACAAAATTGCAATTTTTGACATCACAGCATGATATCTATCAATATTCTATATACCATATTTAGCATAAAGTTTTATTTAAATGGAGAATTCTTCATATTTTTGGTATCAGGTGTCATTACAGATGCAGATCTGGAGACATTAACTGATTTTACTTAAAATAAATTGTGGTTTCTAGTTCCAAACACCCTGCTTTGAACCCTGGCTTGGACGCATCACCTGAAAGAGTGGGGGTAATAATAGTACTTACTTAAAAGATTATTGTGAGAACTAACTGAGTTAATATATGTAAAACATTTGCAGTAGTGCCTAGAACAGCATAAGCATTGTATAGTTATGTGCTGTTACCAACTTATTTGCTATTATCAACTTTATTAGTATGGTGTTATGTAGCATGATTCCCCAAGAGATAAGTTCCTTTGACATTTAATAATAAAAGGGAAGATTAATTTAATTTCCTAAAGGCTTTACTGGAGGTGACATTGAATGTCTCCTTTAAGACCTAAAGAAATTAAACATGGCATGGCCAAAAGAGAACATGCAACAAATAAAGAATATTCTAATACTTGAAAATTGAAGCTTGACCCATAGTGTATATTTTGAAAATACCTATCAAAATCATTCAGAGAGTCTGGCTCTTGGGATGTTTTTTACAGTTTATTGACAGATATTAGGTAGTATTGCCCACTAATAAATATAATGATAATTTGAAATGCATAATCAGATGTATTTATAAAATAAAATTCATAAGATATAAATGAGAAGTACTGTCAGGGTTCTTCATTTACTGCTTAAGGAGATTTAGGTGTGATGATCTATCTGATAGTCAATATAGAAAGCTCCAGTTCATATTGAAATTCAAAATCTTTTTAATAATTTTAATTAAAATTCAAAGGAGTCTAGTAAATTATACCATTAACCTCTCACCACTAGAATTCACAGGATCACATTTTAGGTTGATATGAATAATGAGTTTGCTCGCCTCATCCAAACGTCCTTTTGCACTCCTCCCCATGCCAAAAAGAGGATTATTAAATCATCGTACATTTGGCAGCCTTTAATGAAAGAAAAGTGGGAAACAAGGATTTTGGGTCAGGACTGTCTTCAGTTGATAATGCAGCATAGCAAATTTAAGGAAGCCTTTTCTTTATTTAATTCATTGATACTGGTACCCGATTTTTTTTTTTTTTTAAGTCTGAAAATGGTTAAAGGTCTGCCAAGGAGGGAAGAGAAACAGACTTTTTAAAAGTTTAAGAAAACAAAAATTTGTCTAAAAAATTTAGTAATGCTCCCTGTGATATGACTGATTGCATCTGTGTTTGCATTTTGTGATTGAAAAATAGCTAGAGGGCTAGTGCTAATCAGTAGGTGAATTATTATGAACTTCTGCATGTTCAAGTAAAAGAGAAGGTGAAAAAATGGAAAGAACCTGTGTGTATTTGAGGAAGATTTCTTTATTGGGGTTGAACTATTCCTAGACTGCACAGAAGAAATAACCTGAATTTTAAGAGTGAGGAAGGAACATTGTGAGGAAGCTGAAGCCAGTCAAAATCAGCAAAACTTTGCGAGTGCCTGAAAAAACTGGTGTGAAAGAAGAGAAACTATGAACCAACAGTGCTATAAATCCTTTTCACAGGAGCTGAACTGAGATATCTAAAGAGGAAATGCAGCTTTTGTTTTCCTGAACAATAAAGAGGATTTTTAGTCACTAACAGATTTGAGGAAACCTGATGATGGCCTCTGAGAAAAAGACCCAAGAAAGCTAATGGCTGATGACTGAAATTTACGGCAAGTTTCTGCGGACAGGCTATTATGAGGAAGGAAGAATGTTGGCCTTCACATATCAATTATTGTTTACAAGACAGAGCAGCTTATAAAAATTTTGAAATGACTTTCTTCCTGTTGGTCTATATTGGAACAAATGCCACGGCCAGATCAATTGCCAAGGGGTCTCTAAGGAACAATAGACTTTCAGGTAGAAAAGTAAAAGGCTTGAAGATATGTTTGATTTTTACCTCTTCTTATAATGGACTATCACAACTTTAGAGGAGAAAGAAAATTGGGAGTGAGCAAATGGTTTTTTTTGTGGAAGAACAGGATTTATTTTCCTTGACCTGTTTTAATCTACGAGAATGTGTCCTTGATTTGGATTGAATTACTTGGTGGGAACAAAGAACAGTGACCCAGACATTGCCAACATAATCAATGGGATTTTAATCTAAAAGGAGAGAGAGGAAAAAATGCTTTTATTATATGAAAACCAAAATACTAGAGTTATATAGATTATGAGAACTCCATTTTATTGAGCTCTTAAGGTACACTATAAGTTCTAAGATTCTTCCATGCATTAGCTTGTTTAATCATCTCCACTAATTTATTGGGTATGATTTTTTTTTTTATTTAAGACATCAAATGTAGATTAGAAAAGTGGGACCTGAAGATATTAAAAAAACTTGGTCAAGGTCATATTGTTAGTAAAGACATAAAATCAATAGTCTTGTCTCCTTGAGCACAGGGACTTGAATACTTTTCTGTCTGTCTTGCTGACATATATAGGTGGCAATCATAGAGAAAGTGCCAAAAAATTTGGTAAAGAAAACATTCAGAGTATCAAGAAGGGAAGAACAAGCTGGCGGAGGAGTAGTTGGACGTGGAGTCCATCTCTCTCCACGGATACATCAGGAATGTACCTTCAGACACAGGAGTGCATGCAGAATACCAGCTAAGAGTGGACAGGAGGACCTGACCAGCGGAAAAGAGTGTATAGACCCACGCAAAACTGGGTCGGATGAAGGAACTAGAGGGAAAAACAGGAGTCTTAATGGAATTGGCCCTGCTCTCAGTGGGTGGGGGAACTGAAGCAGGGGTCAGATCCCCACGTCAGGGCAATTGTCTGAGTCAGAACAGAAACATTTAAGGCTGAGAGTGAGACAGCTGCTCTGTGGCAGCCTGAACGGAATGAGAATCAGACAGTCCTTGCCGAAGCCATACATACCCCGGAAAGGGGCGCAGATCCCCAGGGATTGTGGAGCAATCCCAGGGCGAGGGCTGCTGTTGACTGCAGAGAGGGGATGTGAAGGAGGAGATTGTGGTGGGAAATGCCTGCGGAGGAAAGCCGGGCAGCCATGGAAGCAAGGCGATACTGTTGAGTCACGTGTAGAGGGTGGAGCCGTCCCATAGCCTCTCTCCCCCCACGTGCCAGCATTGGCAGCTGAACAATAGAGAGGCTGGAGGCCTGAGGCCCTGAACTCAGGATGCTCCTTTAAGTACCTGAGCGTTGAACAATAGAGAAGGACCCCAGGCAAGGGTCTGTAAGTGACTGAATGGGCAGAGCGACAGAGAAAGACCGGCCAAACACACCTTCTGATCGCCAGCTACAAGAGGCTCGAAAGACGACTCTGATAAGACCATAACTCCTGCGGTGGAGCCGTCCGTGTCCCTGAACACTTGGCCCGCCAGGATCCCCGCAAGCCAAGCAGCTGCGCCACCTTCACGCTCAACTCCCACTGGGGCAGAGCAGCCACAGATAAAAAAGGTCTTGCATCTATGTGCCCAGGGTTCCTTAGGCAGTGTCCAACTTTTTGTGACCCTGTAGACTGTGGCCCGCCAGGCTTCTCTGTCAGGGAGGGGGATTCTCCAGGCAAGGACACTGGAGCGTATTGACCAATACTGGCTGCCAACCCTTCCAGGGTGCTACTGTTCCTGCTGCCCTCGCCGCCAACCCCCTTAGTACCTGGTGCTGCCAGAGCCGCTGCAACCCAAGCAGCTGCACCACCTCCACACCTGGCCCTCACAGGGGCAGACCCAAGCCCTCCAGGGCAGCCTCAGGAGCTAAACCCCAGGATGGCCCACATGTAGAGGTAGAAATAAAACCTCAGTTGAAATCCAGGGGCAGTGTGGCTAAGGAAGAAGACTCAAAGCCATCCCACCAACTGTACAAGCTGAAGATTAAATCCACATGATCAACTATGCAGACTCTCTGTTTATGGAATATATAAAAGATCACTGAGAGCTCCCACCAAAGAAAACACACTAGTTCTGACAGCTATGGACACTGGAGGCAAGAACACACAGGAGAGGGACCAGGTTAGACTCTGAGCTGCCCCCACAGCAGGTCCAGAGATCAGCACGGTGTTGGGGGGCGTCCTAGGGAGGGGAGGCGGGCTGTGACTCCCAGCGAGGGAAAGGACTCTGACAGCAGTGACTCAAGATAAACATTTATTATTCTCATATTTTGAATTGTTCTATAGATTCTTTTGGAGTTCCCCCCCACCCCGTTGTAGTTGCCAATTTTATTGGAACTATGAAATTTAATTAAGCTTTGAGCTTTTTCTTTTTTTGTCCTCAGTCACATTTTTTTATTGCTCTCATAAACCTCTGCCTCTACATTGGGATTTTGCAGTTCTGAGAAGTTTTCCTTTTTAATTTTTTTTCTTTTCTCATTTTTTAAATTTTAATTTTTTAAACCTATTATTATTTTTTCTACATTTATTCCTTTGTTTGCTTTCCCTGCTGTTCTTTTCCCCTGGCAGTTAATATTTAATGTATATAAATCTTCATCTACCTCTATTAACATTGCACATCTATTCTTTCTTTTCTTTCTTTCCTTTCCTGTCAACATATTTGTTAGTTTTATTTTCATGACTTTATTCCCCAATTGGAAACTGGCTTTAGTTTTGTTTTCCAGTTTGTGCTTTAGTTAATTTTGTTCTGGTAGATATAATTTTTGGTTTCCTTTGTTCTCCAGATAAATCTATTGTACTTTATTTTTGTTGGATTGTTTTGATTTTTCTTACGGGTGTATATGTATATGTGTCTATTCAGTCACAATTTTTATTGTGGTTATAAACCTCTGCATCTATGTTGGGCTTTTGCAGTTCTGTGGCATTTTCTTTTTTTTTTTTTTTCTTCCCTTTTTTCCCCTATTTTTTTTTTTAATACTTTTAACTTTTAATTTTTAAAAACTTTCTATATTTTTTCTACATTTATTCCTTTGTTTACCTTTCCTACTGTTCTTTTCCCCTTGCAGTTAATCTTTAATGTGTATAAACCTTCTTCATCTACCTCTATTTAACTTTCCGTAACTATTCTTTCTTTCTTTTCTTCCTTCCCTTTCTCTAAACATATTTATTAGTTTTGTATTCATTGCTTTATTCCCCACTTGACACCTTGCTTTAGTTTTGTTTTCCACTTTGTGCTTCAGTTAGTTTTGTTCTTAACCAGTAAGTATAATTTTTTATTTTCTTAGTTTGCCAAGTCAATCTATTATACTTTATTTTTGTGGACTGTTTTGACTTTGCTCTTGGGGGTGTAGGTATATGTGTATATTCCATTATTTTAATTATTATTTGCCTGATTTTGTAGCTTCCATTTATCTGGGGTTCATCTTTGTTTTCTCATTTTTGAATATTTGTTTTAGTCTCAATGCCATAACAAACCATTTGTGAAATCTTTATTCCTGACCAGAGATCAAGCCCTGAGTCTTTGGGGTGGGAGCACTGACTCCAAGACCCTAGACTACCAGAGAACTAACCCTAGGGGGTATCAAACAGTGAGAACTCACACAGAGGAAACCACTTGAACATAGGACCCAGCATCACACTACCACCAGTGGCACCCTCTACAGGATACCTCATCTAAGCAAGAAACAAAACAAAAATACAAACACCCAATCATCAGCAGACAGGATTACCACCTCATTTAGCCTTTCCCATCAGAGGAAAAGCACACAAACAAATAAAAACTCAGCACAAATATGACCATATATGAAGCTTACACAAATCACTGGATCAAGCTTAGGAAGGCAGAAACCAAAAAGAAAAAAGAATTCAATCTTGAAGTCTGGGAAAAGGAGACCTTAAACTCAATAAGTTAAAAAAATAATGAAAAGGCAGAGAAATACTACACAAATGAAGGAACAAACTAGAAACACAGATGTCCAAATAAATGAAGAGGAAATAGACAAACTCCGTGAAAAAGAATTCAGAATAATGATAGTAAAGATGATAAAAAACCTTGAAAGCAAAATGGACAAAACACAAGAATCAACTTAAAAAACCTAGAAGAATTAAAGAATAAACATACAGAGACAAACAACACAATTACTGAAATTAAAAGTACTCTAGAAGGAGTCAATAGCAGAATATCTGAGGCAGAAGAATGAATCATTGAGCTGGAGGATAAAATGGTGGAAATAACTTCTGAAGAGTAGAATAAAGTAAAAAGAATGAAAAGAACTGAGGATAGTCTCAGAGAACTCTGGGAAAATATCAAACACAACAACATTTGAATTATGTTCAAATTCAAATTTGGGGTCCCAGAAGAAGAAGAGAATAAGAAAAGGTATGAGATAATTTTTGAAGAGATTATAGTTAAAAATTTCCCCAACATGGAAAAGGAAATAGTCAATCAAGTCCAAGAGGCACAAAGAGTCCTATACAGGATAAACCCAAGGAGAAACACAACAAGACAGAAACTAGTCAGACTCACAAAGAAAAAACACAAAGAAAGAATATTGAAAGCAGCAAGGGAGAAGTGACAAGTAATATACAAGGGAAACCCCATATGCTTAATAGGTGATGTTTCAGCAGAAACTCTGCAGGCTGGAAGGGAATGGCAGGATATATTGAAAGTACTGAAAGGGAAAAATCTACAGCCAAGATTACAGTACCCAGCAAGGATTTCATTCAAAATTGATGTAGAAATAAAAGCTTTCAGGCATGCAAAAGTTAAGAGAACTTGGTACCACCAAACCAGCATTACAACAAATATTTAAGGGACTTTTATAGTCAAGAAATATAAGACACAAAAAAAGATCTACAAAATCAACCTCAAACAATTAAGAAAATGGCAATAGGAACATATATATCAATAATTACTTTAAGTGTAAATGGATTAAATGCTCCAATCAAAAGACACAGACTGGCTGAATGGGTACAAAAACAAGACTCATATATAAGCTGTCTACAAGAAACCCACTTCAGATGTAAAGACACATAAGACTCAAAGTGAGAGGATGGAAAAATATATTCCATACAAATGGGTAGCAAAAGAAAGCTGGAGTAGCAATCCTCAGATCAAACAAAATAGATCTTGAAATAAAGAAGATTACAAGTGACAAGGAAGGACACTACAAAATGATCAAGGGATCAATCCAAGAGGAAGACACAACAACTGTAAAGGTCTATGCACCCAATATAGGAGCACCTCAGTACATTAGACAAACACTAACAGACTTAAAAGGGGAAATTAACAGTAACACAATAATAGTACATCCCACTCACACCAATGGACAGATTATCAAAAAATAAAATTAATAAGGAAACACAAGTCTTAAATGATACATTAGATGAGATGGATCTCATTGATATCCTCAGGACAGTCCATCCAAATGCAGAAGAATACACCTTCTTCTCAAGTGCACATGGAACATTCTCCAGGAGAGATTACATCTTGGGTCACAAATCAAATCTCAGTAAATTTAAGAAAACTGAGATTGTCTCAAGCATCTACTCTGAACACAACACCATGAGACTAGAAAACAAGAGAAAAAAACTGTAGGAAACACAAACACATGGAGATTAAGCAATATGTTTCTAAATAACTAACTGGTTACTGAATAAATCAAAAGGGAAATCAAAATTTTCTAGAAATAAATGACAATGAAAACACAACTCAAAACCTATGATATGCAACAAAAGCAGATCTAAAAGGGACGTTTATAGCAATACAATCCTACCTCAAGAAATAAGAAAAGCTTTGAATAGACAACCTAACTTTACACCTAAAACAACTGGAAAAAGAAGAACAAAAAACCCCCAAAATTAGTAGAAGGAAAGAAATCATAAATATCTGAGCAGAAATAAATGAAAAAGAAATGAAAGAAACAGTAGTAAAGATTAATAAAATGAAAAGCTTATTCTTTGAGAAGATAAAAATATTGACAAGCCTTTAAGCAGACTGATCAAGAAAAAAAGAGAGAAGAATCAAATCCACAAAATGAGAAACGAAAAAGAAGAGGTTACAACAGACAATGCAGAAATACAAAAGCTTATAAGAGACTATTATGAACAACTATATGTTAATAAAATGGATAACCTGGAAGAAATGAATAAATTCTTGGAAAAGTTCAATCTTCCAAGACTGAAAGAGGAAAAAATAGAAATTATGAACACCCCAATTATAAGCACTGAAATTGAAGTGGTGATAAAAAATCTACCAAAAAACAAAAGCCCAGGATGAGATAGCTTCACAGGAGAATTCTATCAACCATTTGGAGAAGGCTAATGCCTATCTTTCTAAAACTTTTGCAAAAAATTGCAGAGGAAGGAACACTTCCAAACTCATTCTACAAGGCCACCATCACCCTGATACCAAAACCAGACAAAGACAACACAAAAAAAGAAAACTACAAGTCAATATCACTGATGAACAGAGATGGAAATATCCTCAGCAAAATTTTAGCAAACAGAATTCAGCAACACATCCCAAAGCGTATACACCATGATCAAGTTGGGTTTATTCCAGGGATGCAAGAATTCTTCAATTATATGCAAGTCAATCAATGTGATACACCATATTAACAAATTGAAAGGTAAAAACCATATGATAATCTCAATAGATACAGAAAAAAACCTTTGCCAAAATTCAGCACTCATTTATGATTAAAACTCTTCAAAAATTGGGCATAGAAGGAATCTACCTCAACATGGTAAAGGTCATATATGATAAACCTATAGCAGACATTATTCTCAATGGTGAAAAATTGAAAGCATTCCCCCTTAGATCAGGAACAAAACAAGGGTGTCCACTTTCAGCACTATTATTCAACATAGTTCTAGAAGTCCTAGCTACAACAATCAGAGAAGAAAAAGAAATAAAAGGGAATCCAGATTGGAAAAGAAGAAGTAAAGCTCTCACTGTTTGGAGATGACATGATACTATACATAGGTATCCCTAAAGATAGTATCAGAAAATTACTAGAGCTAATCAGTGGATTTAGCAAAGTTGCAGGATACAAAACCAATACACAGAAATCACTTGCATTTCTGTATACTAACAGTGAAAAGAAACAGAAGTTAAGGAATTAATCTCATTCACTATTGCAACAAAAATAATTAAATATCTAGGAATAAACTTACCTAAGGAGACAAAAGAACTGTACACAGAAAATTATAAGACACTGATGAAAGAAGTCAAAGATGACATAAACAGATGGAGAGATATTCCATGTTCCTGGGTAGGAAGAATCAATATTGTGAAAATGACTGTACTACCAAAAGCAATATACAGATTCAATGTGATACCTATCAAATTACCAATGGCACATTTCACTGAACCAGAACAAAAAATTTCACAATTTATATGGAAACAGAAAAGACCTCAAATAGCCAAAACAATCTTGAGAAAGAAGAATGGAGCTGGAAGAGTCAACTTTCCTGAGTTCAGATTATACTACAAAGCTACAGTCATTAAGACAGTATAGTATTAGCACAAAAACAGAAATATAGGCCAATGGAACAGGACAGAAACCCCCAACATAAACCTATGCACCTATGGGTACCTTATTTTTTATAAAGGAGGCAGGAATGCACAATGGGGCAAAGACAGCCTCTTCAATAAATGGTGCTGGGAAAAGTGGACAGCTGCATGTGAAAGAATGAAATTAGAGCACTTCCTAACGCCATACACAAAGATAAACTCAAAATGAATTAAAGCCCTAAATGTAAGACCATAAACTACAAAACTCTTAGAGGAAAACATAGGCAGAACACTTGATGACGTTAATCAAAGCAAGATCCTCTATGACCTACCTCCTGCTGCTGCTGCTGCTGCTGCTAAGTCACTTCAGTCGTGTCCGACTCTGTGCGACCCCATAGATGGCAGCCTACCAGGCTCCGCCATCCCTGGGATTCTCCAGGCAAGAACACTGGAGTGGGTTGCCATTTCCTTCTCCAATGCATGAAAGTGAAAAGTGAAAGTGAAGTCACTCAGTCGTGTCTGATTCCTAGCAACACCATGAACTGCAGCCTACCAGGCGCCTCCATCCATGGGATTTTTCAGGCAAGAGTACTGGAGTGGGCTGCCATTGCCTTCTCCGGACCCACCTCCTAGAGTAACAGAAATAAAAGCAAAAATAAGCAATTAGGACATGATTAAACTTAAAAGCTTTTGCACAGCAAAGGAAACTATAAATAAGGTGAAAAGACAACCCTTAGAATTGGAGAGAATGATAACAAATGAAACAACTGACAAAAGATTAATTTCCAAAATATACACACATCTCGTATAATTCAATACCAGAAAACAAACAACCCAATCAGAGAGTGGTAAAAAGACCTAAACAGACATTTCTCCAAAGAAGACATACAGATGGCTAACAAACACATGAAAAGATGCTCAACATCGCTCATTGTTAGAGAAATGCAAATCAAAACCACAATGAGATATCACCTCACACCAGTCAGAATGGCCTTCATCGAAAAGTCTACAAGCAATAAATGCTGAAGAGGGTGTGGAGAAAAGGGAACACTCTTGCACTGTTGGTGGGAATGTAAGTTGATACAGGTAAATTGATACCGTCAGTATGAAAGACAGTATGGAGATTCCTTAAAGTACTGGGAATAAAAGCACCATATGACCCAGCAATCCCACTCCTAGGCATATACCCTGAGGAAACCAAAATTGAAAAAGACGCATGTATCCCATTGTTCATTGCAGCACTATTTACAACAGCTAGAACATGAAAGCAACCTAGATGTCCATTGACAGATGAATGGATAAAGAAGTTGTGGTACATATACACAAAGAATATTACTCAGCCATAAAAAGGAACACCTTTGAGTCAGTTCTGTTGAGGTGGATGAACCTAGAACCTAATTATACAGAGTGAAGTGAGTCAGAAAGAGAAATATAAATATTGTATTCAAATGCACAGATACGGGATCCAGAAAAATGGTATTTAAGAATTTACTTACAGGGCAGCAGTGGAGAACAGACATAGAGAATAGACTTATGGACAAGGGGAGAGGAGAGGAGAGGGTGAGATATATTGAAAAAGTAATATGGAAGCTTACATTACTGTATGTAAAATAGATAGCCAACAGGAATTTGCTGTGTGGCTCAGGAAATTCAAACAGGGGCTCTGTATCAACCTGGAGGGGTGGGGTGGGGAGTGAGATGGGAGGGAGGTTCAAAAGGGAGGGGATATATATATATATATATATATATATAATATATATATATATATATCCTATAACTAAATCGTATCGAGATTTGACAGAAAACAACAAAAATCTGTAAAGCAATTATCCTTCAATAAAAAAATAAATTAAAAAAAAAAGAGTATCAGGAAACATATTTATCCTCCCTTTAAGGTAACCAAGCAATAAACAAATGAAAGTAAAATTTACGTAGAGGTAGGACTTTCCAGCTAGATGAAGAAAGTGGTTGATGGGTTTTAGGAAAACTAGCAAAGAATAAAAATAAAAATATCTAACAAAGGAAATATGCAAGTTCCTATAGTAATGAGAGTTTCTTCTCATGTGGATTTATCTGGAAGACACACTGTTTTTTTTTTTAATTTTTATTTTATATTAAAGAATTAGCAACAATGTGCTAATTTCAGGTGTATAGCAAACGATTCACTTCTATATTTATGTGTGTCTGTTCTTTTCCCATTTAGCTTACTATAGAATATTGAGGAGTTTCCTGTGCTATACAGTAGGTCCTTCTTGATTATTTACTTTGTGTACAATAATATGTATATATTATACCCAATCTATTCCTCCCCTCCAACCTTCCCTCCAGGTAACCATAAATTATGAGTGGGTGACAAATTTTTTTTAAAATTTTTATTGGAGTACAGTTGCTTTATAATGTGTTAGTTTCTGCTGTGCAGTGTAGTGAATCTGTTATACATATACATAGATCGACTCTTGTTTTAGATTCTTTTCCCATTTAGGTCAATACAGATCATTGAGTAGAGTTACTTGTGGTAAATAGTAGGTTCTCATTTATTGTCTACCTGTATACATAGTGGTGTACATATTGGAGTTGCTTCCCAAGTGGCCGTGGTGATAAAGAACCCACCTGCCAATGCAAGAGATGTAAGAGATGTGGGTTTAATCCCTGGGGAAGATCCCCTGGGGAAGGGAATGGCTCCCCACATACCCAAAATTCTTGTGGAGAATGTCATGGACAGAGGAGCCTTGGGTCTCAAAGTGTTGGACAGGACTGAACAATTGAGCACACATAACCCCAAAACAAAGAGTTCTTAATAATGAAAGATTCCAACATGAATGAGTAAAAGTTGAGGAAGGGGAGCAAGTATAGAGGCATTGCTCTTTTCAGAAAGAGAATTTTGAAGAGTTCAAGTTGATAATGTAGAACATCTACTAACACTTGGGTTCTATTGATTTATTGTGGAATTAATCATGCACAAGAATGGAAATTAGCTGACATGGCCAAGAATTAATATTAAATGTGCTGCAAATTTGTATAAATTGCATCAGGAAATGTATAACCCTGAGTAAAATGTGACTTAAGAAAAATTCCAACAGTGCCAAAGGGCTTTTTCAAGCATGCTAAAAGCAAGTAGAAGGCAGAAGTAAGTAGAAACCTGCTGCTTGGGACAGATGGTATAACGTTAACAGACGACAGGGGGATAAACAGGATTCCTTCACTTCACAAAGTTTTATCTGCTTTGTCAGAGGAAATGATCCTTCAGCTAGAGAGGGTAGAGCCCATATCGTCAGGTGGAAATTGATCTGTGAGGGAGGTGAGATAATTTATAGAGTGAAACTGGTGCTTCAAACCATTCAGACAAATTGTATCCTCCGTTTCAAGGGAACTTGGGGAGGAGATGGCCACATGTCTGTTGCTAATACATTTTGAGGAGTTGTGGGAAATGGAAGGACACTAGAAAATTGAAGGCAGAAAATAACATTCTGGTTTCCAATAAATAGAAGACAGAATAGATTATCTACTGCAGATTGGTGAGCCTAAAGCAATTCCCCAAAAATCTACAGAACTGCCCTTTTACAAACTTTGATTATCCATGCCTTACAGTTTTCCATGCCTTGGGGGTATTAATGGAGATGTAAGGGTAGCCATGCCAGAGGAAGGGGCAGGGAGTGAGGAAGAAGAGACACAGAGAGAGCTGACTATCAGCCCTGAAACTGGGAAACAAAACATCAATTCTTTGCTTTTTTTTTCAGATATGTCTTTGGTTGGGTTGAAATGTTCTATTATTTTTTTTTAATCATGATAAAACCTCCCACATAATACAGTGAACTAATAAGCCCTTGATCTGTGAATAGGATTGCAGTGAACACTACAGCCCTCAGTGAACTGAGTGACAATCAATCAGGAGAGGTTCTCTTTCTTTTCTTTTTCTTTTGTTCTTATTTATTTTCTTCCTCCATATTGCCCTCCTCCCCACCCTCTTTCCCTATTTCCTTCCTTAGTTTCCCTCTTAGTTTTTAATCTTCTTCCTTCTTTCTTTGCTTAAGTGTACCAGAGAATTTTCTAGACACAGGTCCTGATTTTCTGTAAGACATTGACAATAGCTTTTAATAGCATTTTTGCAGATGAGAATGAGGGATGGCTTCTGGCATAATTAGGTAGAATTGTGAGGAGTTGATTAATTGGATACAAAGGTTAAAAATTTAATGAGCTGTTAGCATTGAAAGATAGTTAACATGAAGTCTCAGAGCTTTATTCTCTCCACAGTAATACTCAAATTTTCAATTAATAACTTTATTTCAATTAATAAGGCATGCTGATCAAATTGGCACATTGCACGAAGCTGTGAGAAAAAGCAAATCTATTTTTAGATTCTTTCTTTTAAAATGTTTCTGCAGGCTGGAGGTGGAATAAAACATATCTCTGAGCCCAGCATGCCCAATGACCATGCAACCCTGCAGGGTGGGTCACCCACGGGGGCTGAAAAAGGGAAGCTTCCACCATCCCTCTAGATAAGTACCCAAGTGAGAAAGCTACTAGAGGGCCATATGGGCACATGAAGGTCATTCTCATGACTGCACAGTAAAAGCCAACCTCAAAGCTATCTATGCCAAGAGACAGTAACTTACCTGCACCAGCTGGAGGAGCAGATGAAGCTACAGCAACGATGTGCTCCCTACAATGATGCCGATGGGCACCCAACCATGAGTGATACTTTCATTCTGTCCTTGCTGCTCCTGGCTCCTGGCATGAGTGACAGAGGAAAATTAAATGATAGAAACAGGTGGCATAAGAGGGAAAGACCTCTGAGAATTGGACGAAGATCAGAGAGGGACAGGTAAGCATTGGCTGAGACAATAAGACATTAATTACATTAAATATTCACCTAACTCTGAGTATGTTTTGATTTGTGACTGTAAGTAGCAACACTAACTAGTGTCAAACAGAAGCAGGATATTATAGGGAAATTTAGTTTTGTTAACTATTAAAGAATTCTTGTCTCTCTCTCTCTCTAACTTATCTGATTTGATACTGAACCATTCCTACTGTCCCTATTTCACAAGCAAGACATTTTGAAGAATATCTGGCACTTCAGAAATGCTCAATAGATGACAGTTTCACAAAGAGATGTCCTGTTTTATAGTATCTAGGCCACATATAAAAATTAGAATCCTTTTAATGTTAAAATTAATAAATTAGGATGCATCCACAAGAGATAATTTGTAGAGGGTTGGCCCAAAAATTCATCTAGAGTTTTCTGTTACATCATATAGAAAAGCTCAAACAAACTTCTTCTCCGACCTAATGTTATTCTATCCCCATGTATAAGGGTGTTGCTGTTTTAGTCATTAAGTTGTGTCTGACTCTTGCAACCCCATGGACTATAGCCCACCAGGCTCCTCTCCATGGGATTTCTGAGGCAAGAATCTGGAATGGGTTGCCATTTCCTTCTCCAGGGGATCTTCCTGACCCAGGGATCAAACCCGTGTCTCCTGCATTGGCAGGCAGATTCTTTAACACTGAGTCACCAGGGAAGCATAGGAGTGTTAACACTCCCCAAGATGGTCCAACTGTACAACTAATGTGTATAAAATGGATGTGGGAAAGTGGACCAAGATCTATTTTCCAAGAAAGGATGACAATCCAGACCTAAGATGAATAAGGAGACATCTAAGCTAGATGCCTAGGCATCCAAGCTTGTTATGAGAGAGCCAGAGGAGTGGGTTTCCTACTACAGGTTGTCATGAAGGGAGATTATTTTGAAACACTGCCTAAATGTGTAAAGGAAAAGATGTAGGGGAGAAATGACCCCATGTACACTCAAGAACAGTAGGCCAGTGAGTTTCTCAGTGGCATGGGACAAGATGTGGCACTGTGCAGGTGTGGGTTGAAAGCTGAGTTATCACCATATATATTACATTTTGTGTTGAGTTTATATTACTACAATGAGTTGGGTTGGGAAATTCAGAGTTATAAAATCTTTTGCTAAAGTAATTCACAGTTTAGTATATTAGGCATATTAAAAAATACACAAATAAATTGCTCTGCCATGAAAGAAATATGTGCCTGTGTACAGTTTAGACACAAAAGAGAGGGGCAGGATCAGGAAACATTTTCAAAAGAAGGAGATGCTTGAATTGAGTATGGAAAGATAACTGTATTTCTTCCAAATTGACTAGGCTTTTCAGGTAGGGGGAATTGAAAGACATATTGTTATGAAATAGCCTGGCAAATTTAAATGCCAGGAGTTCAGGACTATTGAACTGAAAGAGAAATTGTTACGAGAAACAGAAGCTACAAACACATCTAGATCAGGAAGAAACTTACCAGGATGCTAGTATGTTTTACCATTTTCTCACAGAGAATAGGAAACTGGCAAAGATTTTTAAGCCACAAAGTGGAAAAGCATACTAGCAAGGGCCTGAAGATGAAGCGGAAGAAAAAAAGAGCAAAGACGTGCAGAAACTTCTGTGGAGACTGATTCAGCGATGCCTGGAAGGACTGAAGAGGTCCTAAAGGCCACCAGTAGTGGAGGTACGGTGGAGAGGAAGAAAAACCGATAGATTTTGATCATCTCCTGGTTTGAGGGTAGGAAGGAGAAGGATAAATAAGTCTTGACTGGATCTCAGCTTTCTGTCAAGAATATTTACCAAAAACAGTAAAACAGTAGGAGCTATTTCAGTAAATAAAGGTGAGTTCAGTTTTAGGTATGCTGGCTTTAGGTGTCTGGGGTTACCTTAGTGGCATGCCCTGTAGGCAGTTGGCTATATAGATCTGGAGCTCAGGAAAGAATGGATTAGTGATTCTGTTTTCAAGCATGTAAATAGCAGCTAAATAACTGGGTTAAGTGTTTAATGAGATGTGTTAGTGTTTAATGAGAGGGAGTGCACACAATTTTAGGCTGTGTCAAGGTTAAACAGATTCCTGGAAGACCAACCATCAGAAGTGACTAGAAGGAATGCTTGGAAAGATAAAAGGAAAACATATGCACTATATGTAGTAGAAGCCAAGGGATGAGAGTTTCTAGCAGACAGACATGGGCAATACTGCGAAAGAAAAGTAAAAACAAGTTGAGAACTTAAAACCTGTAGATGGGGTTGGTTGAATGACTGAGTTGCCAAGGCAGAATTATATCATAGTGAGTAGAAGAGGAATGCCACGTGAGAAAAAGGACACAATGAACATAAATCATTAACTTAAGGAATGTGACTTGGATTCATTTCAGAAAGGAGCTATCGCTCTTCAGACACTGGAGAAAAGAAGTGATTGTGAGTTGAGTTACAGCTAAATATGAATGTGGAAACAGAAAAACGTCTGATGGTCTTATTTTTCTCAGAAGAGTAGGAGGCAAGTGCCGTTGAGCTGGCAATAGTTCTCGTAACTGGAGGACACCCGACGCCCACACTGAGATATACTCAAGGCATCACACATCCAACTGATAGAAAATCCTACTCACGAGAATCCTGACAGCCTTGACCTCTATTTTTAGCTCTAAATCCATAGATTTAAAGTGTGCTATATGTGGATCTCTCAAAGAAAGCTTGAAGCCTAGAATTCTGCCTTGTCAAATCACTCTCATCCTTCAAAAACCAGAGTCTCTCTCACCCTATTTTGCCATGTAAGTATCTCCACCATCTGTTAATTGTACTCTGTCTGGTGGCCACTATTCTAGTCCAAGTTTCTGTCACCCTTTACCTGTATACTGCAGCATCCACCAGCTTGTATGCTACTTACAAAAACTGAGATGCCATTGTCTTGTGAATCATTCTATTCCCGCAGTCTAGAGGAGGGGCTGGGGCTGGCTTTTAGTAAACACTAAATGTATATTGATGAAGTGAATCAAAGTATAGCTTTCTAACTCATTTTCCATTCATCCATACTTCTTTTCTCTAAACTTTTGCTACTCAAGGCACAGTCTATGGACTCAGTAACCGTGTCATCTGGAATTTGTTAAAAATGCAGATTCTCAAGCCCCACCCCTAGATGGACTGGATCAAATCGGCCTTAAAAACATCTGCAGGTGAAGTGTAGGCACATAGAACTGAAATGCTCTCAGGCCCTTAATGTTCTAAATACCATTCAGAGAGATCTCTCAAAATGCCAATATTGTGATGGACATACATACACTATTGATGCCATGTATAAAATAGATAACTAGTGAGAACCTACCAGAGAGCACAGGGAATTCTACTCAATGTTATGCAGTAGCCTGGATGGGAGGGGAGTTTGGTGGAGAATGGATACATGTATATGCATGGGGGTAGATTTACTGTGCACCAAAAATTATAACATTGTTAATTGGCTATATTCCCATATATATATGGGAATATAGCCAATGTATATATATATATATATATATATATATATATATATATGGGAATATAGCCAATATATATAGGTTCAAATTAAAAAATGCAAATATAATCTTGTCACCTACTATTTCTTAAAAACATTTCAGTGGCTTCCCTTGTTAACGATTAAAATTATTAATACTTTTGAGAGGACAGAGTTTAGTCTTATCCCTCCCACTTCCAGACCACTCTCCATTCTCACCTTGGTCTGTTCAGTGCCCTAGCCCTCTCGGGCACTTGAACACCCCTTGCTCCCCCACTACAGGGCTTTAGCTCCTACTGTTTCTCCTGCTGTGTTCACCTCTGTTCTCGACCCCCACAGTACCTTTCACCTACGTAATTCCAACTCATCTTCCAAATCTCATACTAATTTCAATTTTCATTCAATAAAGCCTCTTTGACTCCCAGATGCCTCCTCTAGTCGCAAAGACCACATTTGTTTCCTATGTAGTATTTAAGATAGTTTTGATTTATTATTATAGCAATCATACTTTGGTATATTAGTATTGTTGAATTAAAGGCTGGCTCCTCAATTGTAGTGTGAGGTCCTTAAAGGAGAAAAAGCGCCTGCTCTGTTCACTGTAATATCTCCTTTGCCGAGGACAGTGTTTCACTTGAGAGATATGTTTTTAAAGACAAAATGAAAGCATGGAAGAAATAATGAATTTATTTTTCGCAATAAAGTCACCAAGAAGTATGTTAAGACTGGAGAAAGAGAAATAAAACACAGAGTAGTTCTACATTTCTGAATTAATAAGCAGCAGTGGTCAGGAAGATGCATATAAAAACTATCAGAGGGTGTTATTAGATTTGTTAATGATCTGACCAGTGGTAAAACAAAAATCAAAGTGCTACTAAGTCACACATGAAAAAAAAAAAAAAACAGATTCATTACAATTAAAAAAAAACTATTTAATTAAATAATTTAATAATCCTGCTTTTTCTTTGAATTTACTAAACCAGACAGTAGACACTTTCCAGTGTTCTTGATTTCTTAACCATCCTATAAGGCAGGTATTAGTATTAATTTCTTTTTCAGACAGGGGGATAATGAATGTCTAAGGAAGAAAGTAATGTCCTCAAGACACGTCACTGATGTGAGCTTAAGTTTGCTTAAAAGCAAAGCAACGTTATTTTTACTACCTTACTCTCTGTCCCTGTGAACAAATATTGTTCATACAGTACTGTTTCACCATGAACAGATTTTAAGTCTTTAGCACTGAGAAGAAAATCATTGTGTAAAAACATAGTAAGCATATATAAAAACATTTTTTATTAGATATTTAAAATAATACAATATGTGCTCTTTCAGAAAATGAAATTTCAGATGTTGTGAGCAAAGCATATATTAACAGAAAACAGATTAAATAACAAAAAGATCTACCAGTTTGTTCATCAGCATTATCTGTTCTTGACAAAGGCTACAACATAAAACAGTATTTTATATCATAATAAAATCTTCATATCTTCATATCATATTTGGAATTATTTTATTTGCTTTAGGAAAAACTGTATATGTGTGCAATAAGCAGGACATTTGCAAACCAAATCCAATCTCAAAAAAAATTAATAAGAACAGAAGTAATCTGATAACAATGTCTAACCAGAAGTATCTCCTTATGCTTGTTCTAATAGTAACAGTGGTTGAATTCACAACGGCTGACTTTTGAATCTAATCTGCCAGTGACTTTCAGTACACATTCCTTGTTGATGTCAACTTAAATTCTTTATCTCAGAAAGAACAGAATAATTGAACAGATTCCCAGGGCGGTGCTGAGGTTAATTTAAAAAAAAAGGTCATAAATATACAATATAAGGGAAGAATAAGACTGGTAGCAACTAGCATAGTAATAAAACCTATTTCTTGCTCATTCAAAGAGGAAATGTCCTGAATTTTTGAAAATGAACATTCTCATTGTAAAAATATTTTTTCATTACCAAATCAGGGCTGGTAATTTCATAGTGTAAATTGGATTGGAGGATCCTATGAGGTCTCTCAGAAAGAAGTCACTGCAATGATTACCACTCCCTCTCAGCAGGACCCTCCTGCTGCTAAGTCTGATATTCTTTTCCTTTTTCAAAGCTAGAGGTGTTTTCCCAGCTGATAGACTTAACGGGAGAGAATTGTGAAGGATGTGATACTAATAATCCATGGGCCTCCCCCCCCCCCCCCAAAAAAAAAGAGTCATAGTATTCTTTGCTGCTCAGGGCCATTTTTGCTCACCACTTCTTAAATTATATCCATTGTATGTTTTACAGGCATCTCTCTTTTATCTAGAGAGTCATCTAGATCAAAACAGTAATATAGCTTTGTTGACAAATGCCACAAAACTGACTTTATTCCCAGGGTCCATTTCGAATTTCTGCTTAGTCCCAGGCAGACTGCAAATGGACATGATGACAATCTCAGAGTGATTTTTAATATCGGGCTGCCCATCTTGGCAATGTTGGTTTTTCAAGGGTGTAATCCAGTGTTTCGGCGCTATACTGGGATCATGTAACTCACCAACACTCCCAAGGAAGGCATCTTGCAGGGAAACAGTGTTATAACTGGCATGCTTACCTAGGAGATCAAAAGAGTTTTCTGGATATTGTATATTTGGCAAATTCCAAAAATAAGAGAGGAAAACAAATGTTTTAAGGGGCAGCTGAACACAATACAATTTTATTCTTCCGCCACTTTTTACATAAGCAAATACTGTGTGTGTGTGTGTGTGTGTGTGTGTGCGTGTGTGTGAAATCCAGAAAGCTACTTGAATTTTATGTGTATTGAAGGGGCCAGGAGCTTTTAACAGCTTTCCTTTCAGCTAGGATCAGAGAAGGAAGAAAACTGAAGGAGCTATTTTTCCTATGTGACATTGTTTCCAATTAATACACCTAAGGATATGAAAAGGGTCATGTGGTTTAAAAAGTCCAGGGTATGGAGATTTGCTGAAATAATTGCCCAGGCTGGAAGCTTCATCAGCCCGTCAGATCTTTCCTCCAGTACCAGCACTTTACTAATATAGTTTAAGAGACCACTGTGTAACCTTCACTGACCAAACATCCACCCAGCAGCACATGATTAAATTCTCAAACATATATAAAAAGAGCCCTGCTGGATATTCTCCTTTCAACTGGCCGGTATTTCAAGCTTCACAATGTAATTTTTTTTTTTTAATAACAGCTTGCATTATGAGGAAAGCTGTATATCTGGAGGACTAACCAGCAGTGTGGTTGAGAAAAGTGAATGCTGCAAGCCACGTGTCTCCTGAAACTATTAAAGACATCTCTGCAATTCAAAATGCAGTAATGTTTATCGCAAATTCATGTGCATTCTGTTACCTATCTTAATCAAAATTATGTGTCAAATTCTAGCACTAAAGATGATATTGGTGAGTATTATTTCTTATATGATCTAAGGGGATGAAAGAGGTTGACACAGACTTGTTATTATCATGATTAATAACTATGGATAACTATGGATAGTGTAGGTTGTAATGGTAAAGTATTAAGTTGGAACTTAGGCTATCACAGAGTGGTTAATCACACAGGTATTGCTGTTTGGCTCTCTGGGTTCAAATCCCAGTGTTTTGATTTTGCTAGTTACATGACCTTGATAAGATGTTTTATCTTTCCAAGCCTCAGGTTCTTCATCTGTGAAATGATAGTATTTTCCTAATGTGGTACAGGATATTGTGGGGATCAAACGCTGTGAGGCATTTCAGACAATACCTGGTTGAACAAGCTGTCCAACAATTGCTTATTTTTTGTTTTGCTTCAGTTGTTATTAATAACTTCATTATTACCACCATTGTTCTTTGGATATAAAGTTATATATATGGCAGATCCTCTGAGTTGGTTTACTTGTTATTAAGGAGAGGATCATCCTTAAGGAGAGGATATCCTTATTAAGGAGAGAACCACCTCAGCCACCTGTGAAGTCCATCCAAAACCTTGAAAAGCTTAAATTAATAGTTTTAAATTAAATTAAAATTCTATTGAGCTTGCTGAGCGTGAGGTGGTATAATATTTATGGCAAATGAGGTAACAAGAAATGAATAGTCACTTATACACATCAAATCTGTCATCATTCATGATGACATTCATGAACTGAGTGAATAGTACTGCATGATTATTTTTTAGACTTTAAAGCCTTATGGTTTTCTTCTACATTTTAGAATACCTCTTCTGAAGGTTTTATATCTAAAAAATTTGCTCATTCAAATAGAGTAGAGGTCAATTCTCTGTATTAATGTTTTTGGCTTAGTTAAGAAAGCTTTTTGTGCTTTTTATTGCCCTTTAAGACAGTCCTCCTTAACTGTTCCATATATAATAGATGAATGCAGAATATGACCAATTCTTATTATGATAGGTAGTAAGCCATATATAGGATACAATTATGAGAAAGATAGCTTACTGATCTTCTAAGAGCTTACCATCTGATGGAGTGGATAAACCTAAGTAAGTACAGCTGAACGTTAGGAATACTATTCCTAGAGTTCCATCAGGGCAGAAAGGGGTGAATGGTCAAGGAAGGGTTCTTAGAAGAGTTAATGTTTGAGCTGATTCCTAAATGAGAAGTGGCAGTATACATGGAAGAGAGGAATCAGAAAGACAGAATATCTTAGTAAAATTCATCATGTGCTTGGGGGAACTACAGCTTTTGTCTCCAGCATTCATGGAGAACACAGGAAGGGGATGGGGAGAAGTAATTACGGTCACGTAATCAGAGCTACATCACAAAGTGCTTTGCAAAGAAATGTAGCTTTTACTCTAAAGGCAATTGGAGTCACTGAAAAGCTTTGAGCAGGTAAGTGTTATGACATCTGGCTATGAGGGAGGCAGTGAATTTCTGGGTGGTGTCAGGGGGACTAGTAAGTCAAATATAACCTTAGAGGGGAGCTACAAGCCGGTTCTGTCAATTCTTTGGGTTCTAAAGCTGTCAAGTAGGACTTTGCAGCCATGATTGCTTATTGTCTAAGTATTCATTTTCACATAAATTTTTCTGGCCCAAAGTCTTTTTGCTTTTCTTTTTTTTTTTTAATCTTTATTATCACATTAGAAATTGGAGTAAATAAGTGACTCTCTTACTGGGTTTGATTAATCAACCACAAAATTCTTCACCAATTCACAAATGTGCTATCATTTTTGCCAGATCATCTAAAACTGAAATGGCCGAGATGTCTTACAATTGCTCTGCATAGGCATATAATCTTATTTTTGCTCTAATGACACTTTCAAAATAGTTAATAGATACTTTTATTTTAAATAATAAGTATAGCTTTAAGAGGTATGAAGGAATTTATTCCCCAAAATATCTTAGTAATATTGAAGGCACATGGAACTGGTTGCTAGTGGAAGAAGTATGTAGGCCTGAGTTGGTTTTATGATAAAGAAAATGTATATTTTCACTTTTTTAAGATATTTAGCCAAAATATCCACATAGAAGTGACAAGCTTCAATTTTGCTTTTGGCATGTGTGTGCCATTTTGAAGATTATAAGGGAATTCATAAAATTTGTTCTGGCCTCTGGGAATGGGGAAAACCACAGGGTGGTTTGATAGTTTACAAAATATTTGGAGACAGGTATGCAAACATTCAACAATTTATATTATATGTAATATGGTAGAAAGTCCCATGATTAAACAGAGCTCAGATAAAATTTATTCAGATAGGATTTGAAAGAAGGGAAGAATGGCAGTGGTTTCTGAACCACTGTTGAAAATTGTGGAAAGGCTTTCTTTTTTCTGTTAGAGAAAAGAAGTCTAAAAACTTGTAACCTTTAACAAATAAAACAGAATCAATTGAGCTACCTAAGCTAGATTTTTACCTGGGGCCTATCTAACTTAAAACTGGAAATGAAATTAAAAGACACAAGAAATCCATCATTTACCTTTTGTTTTTGCTGATGCTCCCCTTTTTAAAAGTGTGCTCAAATCTTGATGAATTTTTAGGACAAAGAAACTTAAAAATATCTGGGAAATTAGTTCAGCAGCACAAATAAATCATGACAGAGCCTCTGGGGCTGATTATAGGATGAAAATTTTTAGTTTTATGACTTCTTGAGAGGAGTTTCCTGCCAAAATATAGATAATAAGTTGTTTTAATTAGAGGATACTGTATTCTTACAGTTGGCAAGGGGCGAGTTGTCCTTCTCTATAGTGATCAGTGAGACTACAGAAACTATATATAATGTAATAGGAAGGAATGATTGTACAGCACAATACACTGAATGTATTATTTAAAACAGAACTATGATTTGAAATCATATCTTTGGAATAGTATAATCATTTTGTTTTTATAGATTTGGTTAATAATGATAATTTTTAAGGAAAAATCAGTATTTTAAGTATATCTGAAAAGTGATCTTGCAATGGTCATAGTCCATGATGTGCAGCTTCACTCATCTTGCACAAACCAAGAAATTCAGGGTTACTGCTCTATTATCACATTAAATTTTAAACTTGATCTTGACCTATAAAATCTAAGAGCTCCTCCTTTCCTACCTCCCTCCATCCCTCACCTTCTTCCTTTCTTCCTTGTGTCCATCTTTTAACCTACTACCTATTCAAAAAATCTTAGTGAAATTTTCTCTCTTCTTTGAATTTTCTACTTGAACACTTTGCTAAGTAATCTTAACTTTATCTTACAGATAATGGTATCACTGGAGGTTATTGAGCATTGGGGTGTTCTGCCTATGAACTCAAGAATCAATTGGTGGGATTACAATCTGGAAGACAGGTGGCTATTATAATAGGTCACACATGAAAGACTGGGACTTGGGTTCGGTTGACAGCAGTGGAAATGGAAGGAAGAGATAGTTTTGTAAGGGAGGAACCAGAAGGACTTGCCAATTGACTGTGTGAAGAGTGACAGTTATAGTTGTAGGTAAGGACTCAGGTGGCTCTGTGATAAGGAACAAAAGATGGAGTTACATATAATAGAAAATAAAGAGGGTAAAATACTACAGAAAGAAAATGGTAACAGCAATAGCAGAAAAAAAAAAGAAAATAATTTTTAAAAGACATGTCACCTAACAGTGTAGACAGTATATCATATTGAAGGCACAACCTTATTATTTCTCTTAGCTGTTCATATAACAAGCTGTCTTAGTGATGACTAGGGAAGCTGTACTGTCAAGATGAGAAGCACATTGTCCACTGCTATTTTTGTTAGTTTCAATAAAAATTCAAAAGATATAATAAAGAATGGTCAAGGTAAAGATAGAGGTTTGGTTCTGTCAGCCAATTCTGGTTAATTTTTTTCAAGATATTTATAAAAGTCCCTTCTTTCTCTGCATGTACATGTGTGACTTTGAAAAAAAATTATTTATTTTTGACTGCACTGGATCTTTGTTGCTTTGTGCAGGCTTTCTCTAGTTGCTACAAGGGGACATTACTCTTTGCTTCGCAGGCTTCTGTTTGCAGTGGCTTCTCTTGTTGCAGAGAAGGCTTCAGTAGTTGCGACACATGGGCATAGTGGCTCCGCGGTGTGTGGGATCTTCCTGGACCGGGTGTAGAACCTGCATCCCCTGCACTGGCAGGTGGATTCTTATCCACGGTACCACCAGGGCATTCTTGTGTGTGCCTCTTGATTATGCTTTGATTATAGTTATGATGACCATAACTATACTAATAAATGCTTACTCAGTGGCAGGAACCATGCAAAGTGCTAATAGGCATGATCATATTTACTTTTCACAGCAAACTTTAAAGGTTGTAGTAAATTTTACAGAAGAGAACACTAGGGTTCCAAAATTTAAAAAAAAAAACAAAAAACAATCTGCTCAGCTTCCTGAAGCCAGTAAATATCAGAGCCAGGATTCAGATCCAAGTAGTCTGACTCCAGAGTCTCAATTTTTAACAAATATACTCTACTCTCAAGCTTTATGTTGGCTTTAAAGAAGGTACACAACTTCTTCATGGATTTACTTCATCTCCAACTTTTTCATATCATGTGGAAAGGGGAGGACTTACACAAATGCAAAATGATAGCATATCACAACTTCTTAATCAATGTGGCACGAATAAGTGCAGTCTGAATTTCTGTGGGGGAATGTCAATTTCGCATCTTTATCTAAGAACATATAATGTGGAAGTGTCAAAGTTGCTGTGTGTGCATTTAATTAAGTAGTATTTTTCATGAGATAATTCATTCATAGGGTGTAATATTTCTTAGGGAGGCTGTAGCACAAATACCTAAAGAGATCCCCCCCCCCCCCCCACCGATCTTCCATAGCTGGATTATTTTATTCCTTCTCTCTACATAGCAAATTTCTATTTAGAAAGACAGGTCAAACTGAATTCCTTAATAATTCCAGAGAGTTAGTAGCTCTCTTTCTTGGATTATCTAGAACTTTGTATAAGACCATCACAACTCATTACTTAGAGCAATCATATATATCATGAGGGGAAAGACCATACATTCTTATAGTTCCTATTGTCTGATCCATGGTAGAAATGTTTTAGAGGTTGTTGAACTACTGTATACACGAAAAGTAGGTGTATTTCAGAACACCATGGGATGCATTTTAAGCCTGAGTTTAACAGCTCCTTGTTCAATGGAGCACAAATGACTTTCAGAAGTCTGGAGGTGCTACAGAGACTTGGTGAACAAAACGTTTCATTTATGGGCCAAATGAAATTGTTAATTTTACCTGGAAGCCATAATGCACATTGCCTGTCTACATTTTTAGAAATATGACTGTAGATGGTGCCTTCTTCAATTTTTTGTTTCAGATTCTGAATCTATTCTTGATTGCTCTATCATCTTGCTGTTCAGAGTAATGTCCAATTAAACTTTCACAGTTAAAATTTCCACCATCACCAGTTTTTCTGTGTTTCTGGATGGCTTTATGAGTAATCTATTATTTTTTTAATTTTCAATTTGAAACAATGACATGCTCAATTTGCTTCTGTTATTTGTCTAAATCTATATGTCTGTGTATATCAATTGCTTTTACCCAATCTAGCAAAAGTATTTAATTCACTTTAATTATCAATTTGCTATGCTTTTCCTTCGACCAGGCACACTGTAAGATTCAACAGTTTTCTTGCTATTAATAGTTCTCTTTCTCAGATGGCAAGCTATTGTGCCAGAACTTCCAAATGACCTGAGTAGTTAGCCAAGGGGGATGATGGATGTAAATGAAGGGTTTATTCAGCACTCTTCGCCCAAGGTGATTGTCTTTTTTTGCATTTTGAAAAGAATGAATTTTATACACTACCAGTCAGAAATTATGAAAGGAACCATTTTTCTCTAACCTCCTATTTTAAGTAACATTTAGACTTATTCCTGCAACTATAGTGGAATCAGTTACTCTGGATATAATTATCCTCTCATCTACAAATAAGTAGAGAGAAAACTCTATTCTGCACCTTCTAACAATGAATAGGAAGGGTTTTGCTTGGCCATGAAATTTGAATCAAATATTAGCATAGAGGTGGACACCCAATTTCCTCCAAGTTGAGTTGCCTAGCTTGTTTCAAACCAGAGAGGCAAATACTGGACCATGAGACAGTATGTCAGCAGTTAATCATTTAAGTAGCAACTGTCAGAAGGTTACTGTTTGCACAGAATTTTATCTTTTCCCCAAGTACTTTGAGATCACCGTAAGTTGTAATAATTTATAACCAATAATTCAGCAACCATTTCCTGAGTCTCAATTGCATGCCTAGCGCTGTATCAGTCCGTGGAAGTTTAAAGAGTTCCAGAATACAGGGCCCTCAGGCAGTTTGCAATCTAGAGGGGCCCAGATGCATTATGCAAATTAATACCAGTGGGATGACTGCTATTCTTTTTTAGTTAAATTTTTATTGAAGTATAGTTGCTTTGCAATTTAGTTTCTACTGTACCACAAAGTGAATCAGCTCCATGTACACATATATCCTCTCTGCTTCGGATTTCCTTCCCGTTTAAGCACCACAGAGCAGCGTTGGGTCCCCTGAGCTGTACGTCAGCTCTCTCTTTTACACATGAAATAGTATCCATAGTGTATATGTCAATCCCAATCTCCCAGTTAGTCCCCGTCTTCCTCCCCCTTTCTCCCCTTGGGGTCCATAGATTTGTCCTCTACAACTGTGTCTCTATTTTTTTTTTGCAAGTAAGATCATCTGTATCATTTTTCTAGATTCCACATATATGCGTTCATGTACGACAATTGTTTTTCTCTTTTTGATTTATTTCACTCTTTATGACAGTCTCTAAGTCTGGGATGGATGCTACTAAGGAGACATTCAGAGAGCAAATGAAGGCCAGTTGGAGTGACCTACTCACAGTCACAACGGGGAGACACCAAGTGAAGTGTTAAGTATCTGCCCCAACATTATCAAAGCTAGTGGTAGCACTTAGACTTCCACTCTATCCCCTGCGGCCAGTAAAATTTGCCAAGGTTTCAGTACCTATACAAAGAGAAAGACTGAGGGCTAATTTCTTAGTTTTAATACTTAGACTAAACAGCATTTCCTGAGCCTCAATTTTCTTATCTGCAAACTAAGAGAATCTACCCTATAATGTTGTTCTGAGGACTTAATATAGTCAATAATCCTTTGCACATCATGTGCTTTCTTCACCGTGCTCAATAAATAGCGACTATTAATTTTAGTAAGGCCCTGTCTATGAACTTCGAGGGCTTTCTAGGTGGCTCAGTGGTAAAAAAAAAAATCCCCCTGCCAAGCAGGAGACATAGATTCTATTCCTGGGTCAGGAAGATGCCCTGGAGAAGGAACTGGCAACCCACTCCAGTATTCTTGCCTGGGGAATCCCATGGACAGAGGAGCCTGGTGGGCTACAGTCCATGGCGTTGCAAAGAGTTGGGCATGATTTAGGGGTGAAACAACAACAACAACATATGAACTTAATAATAATAAAATAGTAAAGGAATAATGTAGAATTTTCTAGGCAGACTGTAGTCTAGCTCTTTCCTACTTAAATTCAGGTCAGTCCAATTTCTAAATTTAGAACCTACATTTGGAAAAATCCAGTCCCATGGAAAGCTTGGGAACAGTCTGGACAAAACCTTGGTCATTGTGGCTTTGCTTCCTGCCTCCCTTCTTTCCTTTCTTCTTTCCCTTTGTCCTTCCCTCCCTCCTTTCCTCCTTGCCTTTTTCTCTCTTTCACCAATTGGGACACATTTTATTTGTCTTTGTTGATAGGATTGCTATCGCCAGCTTTCCGTGGGAGCCAAGGGCCTCCTCAGGTTGCCGCCATAGAGAGGCAGTATAGAGAAGGTTTTCAGGTTCAAAAGGAACCTAGTTTGTGATCGTCTGTTCTGCTATCTGAGGAAATTTAAGTGTGCTAAACATCGATTTTCCTAGCCGTCAGTGCATTTAGTGAGTCAATGAATGATGAGAGACAGCATCAGACAAAACCAGACCGGAGGAACTGAAGTTGGGAAAGTCAAACAAACCTGTGTGAGGGTTTTCTTCCTGCTCTTGGTAATATACACCAAACCACTAGTCACAGCTGAATAAGCAAAACCTTTAACCTAGAATCTGTATATTGAAATTATTTCCACATAAATGATTAGTTTCCTGATTCCATTTTCAGTTAACATGTTTGTTTAAGGAAAGAATATGTTAACTTTGAGCAAAGAGGACTTAAAATGTCAGTAATAGGAACAATCCTTTTAAAAGAAATTTCTGTACTGTAGTGAAAAGAGATCGCTTCTTTTCGGAAGATGGAATATCTGACTTCAGTTCCCTGTTCTTCTCATTTTTCTTCTCTTTAATGGAATCATTAGACAAACAGTGCAGCACTTCATGGATCTTAAAACAAGTCTTTCACCTGTTAAATTCTTTCTAATTTTCTATGCTGGAGAGGAGCAGCGCTATGCCACCAGGAGAAGGGGGGGTTACTAAATGACATTTTCAGTTAGAGTTCTGTGTGATTGAGAGACACTGAATTTAGTGGGTTCAATGTTAATCTGTTTTACAAGAAAGTGTCACTTTATATCATGTGAAAATACACTTTCTCAATTGGGACACAAAACATAAAAATATTTCTTTTCACCTTTCAATATATCTCCTAGGGTAAAAACAAAAAGCGTCTTTACTTTTCATTACTGTACAGACTATTTTTTTCCACAATCTTCATCCTAGATTAATCATGATGTCTAAAAGCCACTGACTGTCCTAACATTTAATAGGTTTCTTGTTTTAATGTTTATATGTCATGATGACAAAGCATTTGACTTCTACAATGCATATTTATCTTAATTAGGGTATGCAAAGCACAGTATTGTCAACTAAAATAGTGGTTTTCTTAAAAATTTATTTTATTGAGGTAACATTGGTTTACAACATTAGTTGCATAGTTTTTATCAACAAGATTCATTAAGAGCTGATGACTCAAGCATACCCTAAAAAAATCCTTAGGATTGCACTGCATTTACCTGCAACTTCTTTTGATAATGAAGACAATGCAAATGTCATTGAAAAGTTAATGTCATCACATGAAGGAGTTAGGCAGTTTACCAAAAGCACCTATAACTATTTCCTCTAAAAACAGGCACAAGAAGCATTTGTAGCCTTTACCACTTACATAAAATTACAAAAAGAAAAGCAAAGAATTTTTTTTTATATTTTTACTCCATTATATTATAATTGAAGTATTATATTTTACTCCAATCAATGTCTCATTTTCATTGTTGTCTGCAATTTTTTAATCCAGTGTCTTTCCTCAGTGTAGGTAGCCTTTTTTAGAGCCAAGCTGAAGACTCTGAAACTGTCTATCATTATTGTCTGCAATTTGGAGCTCTTTTCCCAAGACATTATAATCAGTTTTCTTTTAAAGACTAAGTGATAAGTTTGAAAGAGAGTGATGGGCAGAAAATTAAAAACAAGATGAGTGTAAAATGGAAATACATAAAGTAGCTCGAAAAATTATCTTATCATATTTGGCCAATTAGTCTGAAACAAGCTCTAAATTCAAGCTCTTATAAGTGTCAAATCTATACATGTATCAAAAATGGCTCAATTTTAGCCCACGTACATGCCTGTGATTTAGAAAAATAAATGGAAGACACCTGGTGACAAACATTCCAAAATGCCTTATTTACAGCGAATCAATTTTGGACATGATCAATTTTGAACAACAACTACATTTTGTTGCTGTTGTTATTTCTGATTCGTAATGAACAGAGATGTTGCACACACAGATTGAATTTGAGTTGGCAGGACCCTAAGAAACCAGTCTTTACATTGATACCTTTCTGTTTAGAGATAGGTAATTTGAGAAATGCCCATACATTTAAATGTGCTCTTTGAAATGATTAAAATCATTTAGCAACTGCATATGATTTTCAAATACTCCATTGTGTCATATTTCAATACTTAGATAAAATATTTTGCTGTACTCTAATATCTTTGCATGTCTATAGATAGAATTTCTGAGTGTTCATTTACACCATGTCCACCCATATACACATAGCTGTAAATTGGGCAGTCTGTTTTGAGTAAAATTAGTCTATCCACATGTCACAACCCTTACGCTTTCTGAGTTTGATGCATCAAAAGAAACTTTACTTTAGCCAAACTCTTCTAAGTCCAAGCCATTGTTTAAGAGAATGTACTTTTCCTTTGTATTCGTTTCCGTTGTTTTCATATCTGAAAGTGCTGATTTAGCAATCTTTGAAAACCTACTGAAATCTTAAGGTGATTTTAAAGGTATGCCTATTTGTATCTTGTAGCCATATTCAAGAAGCAACTTGTGTGCAGACAGCTTATCAGTCTGAACTCCCAAACCCAAGTGGCTTATGGAGTTTTTCTGCCTGAAGCTTCCACCCCCATCACTGCAGCTAGAATTTCAGCCCCACCTGTATAGGACTGGATGTGGGGAGGCGGAAGCAGATAACAAGTCTATCAAAATAAAGGACTCCATGAAGGGAGGGGACAGGAAATCTAGTATCTATAAACAACTCCTCTGGTGAATTTTTGCCTAAATTTTTCTTTCATCTCAAATGTAGCTATTAAAAAATCAGAAAGAAGAATTTTTTTACAGGGAGGGAAACCATAGTGGCATCTAAGATGACATACCCTGGGAGACACAGATTTAATTCTCAAACCCTGAACAGCACTCGAGCCAGATTATCTTCTCTCTAGCTCATGAGTTTGTAGTCCCTCAGCTCTGTGACCATTTTTATTCAAGTCAGAATGCAAATTCTTTCATATAATGTTTTTTTTTAAATTTTTATTTGCTATGTAACCCTGGCAATAAAGAATTAATATTCATATGTTGGCTATAATAAAGTTCATTACTCAGATGATTATTGACAAGGATTAGAAAATTAGTAGATTTCTTCTATGTGCACAATTTTCCTCCTAAACTATTGGTTCTGTTTATTCAGTAGAAGTGGTTACTTATACATGCAGCTGCTGTCTTTTCAACTTTCCTGTAGATAACTTGTTCTCAGTCCCACATGAACAGTACACTCATTTGGGGAATGTTTAAAAAACACCAGTGCCAAAGTTCCCACCTAGTTAAATTAAATCAGAATCTTTGAAGGTAGAGTCTATTTGTATTAAGAAAAAAACAAACAAGCAAATGAAATAATAAAACCTCTCTAAGTAATTCAAGATCCAACAGAAGTCTGTTTCCAATAGTTGTTTATTAGGCAGCATTTTTGGTTGCAGGCATCATAAATCTACTCTTACTAGCTTAGACATAGGATTTAAGCTGTGATAGAGACTTGCCAGCAAGCTTTTGCCCTTTCCGGGGAGCATGAACTGGGTCTAGTGACTGCATGGTGTTTGGAGAATCTCTTGAGTACGGGGTAAGTATGTTCTCTGTGTGAGAAGAGCAAAAGGCATTTGGTGACCAGAGGGTTGACTATGGCAGAGACGGACTAATTGGTCACCAAAGTGCTTTTCTGTCTCTCCTGGGCACACAGCTAATGATATGCAAGTAGTGTAAGGCCGTTGCCCTGGGTTCCAGCTAATGAATGGTATGGAGATGATTCTGACACGTGCATTGCTGAACCATAAAAATACTTAGCGTTTCTCACTTGCTCAGTTCTGAGGACTTTAAGGAAGGCAGAGTCACAAGATGGAAGAAGCTGCTGAAGTCGATAAATTGTCAAATGAAAGACATCTCCTAGGAAAACCGTCTTACCCAACCAAAGCCTTTGGGCTACTGTATGAACAGCAGATACATTTTACTGTGGTGAGCCACTGAGATTTGGGGGTTCTTGTTTACAACTTTAAGTCTGTAGAGGAAAGTATCAGAAGGCAAGTACGATGAGAGGATCTCAGGAAGCAAAGGACCCAGGCCAGCTGGGAGATTCTGGCGGGTCCTTTCCTAATTCATATCTAGAGCATTACATGTAATACAGCTCCAACGAACACCAGCCTTCATACTACCTAGTTCTGAACTTCTGTTTGCTGGAAATAATAATCTGAATGGTCCAAAGTTGATCAGCTGTTTCACCCTGGAGCAGTACTTACTGTAGCCCACGAGGCTCTTCTGTCCATAGAATTCTTCAGGCAGGAATACTGGAGTAGGTTACCATTCCCTTCTCCAGGGGATCTTCCTGACCCAGGAATCAAACCCGGGTCTCCTGCAGTGTAGGCAGATTCTTTACCATCTGACCTACACTTTTGTATAAATCCCTTCAAACCCTATATGAAATTAGTAGGACAAAAAATAAACATATAAATGATAAATAGATGAAGGATTCTATTTCTTTCCTCTTTTTAAATTAGCTGTGGCATTTATTTCTCCACAGCATTTGGCATCATTCCTATCCTCCCAACTCTTCAAAGGTTTCTGACAGTAGTTCACTGATCTCATTTACACATTTCCCTATTTCCTGATATATAATTATCCTCTCACCATGAGGACTTAATTCATTTACAACAGCCTGTGTATTCTCTAACAGTCTCCTTGTTCATATTAGGCGGTATTTTCTCCTTGCCAGGCTGGAAATCGTTCTGCTTGAGAGGGGAGATAGAAACACAATAACAGAGGAAATGCGCCCCATGTTGTCCATCAATAGTGCATCGCAGGCTGCAGAAGGCAAGCCTTCCTATTTCATCATCTTTTCTGGTTTGCATTTAAACAAAAGAAGAAACATGGTTGTTAAGAGCAATTTTTCAAAGCCTGAACTCATTAGGAGATTTAGATGCAAGGGCATTGATCAGCTTGGTATGTGCCATCTTCTTTTTATCTCTAAGTATTTTCTCCACTTTTGTATGTAGATTTTAAAGTCTGAGCTGATCAGAGCACACAATATGTACTTTTCCTGGCATTCTTTAGGTATCTTCTATTTTTCTCAACAGAATCATTTATTTTTTTTTAGAATCATTTATGATGAAAAAATAAATATATTTCTAAGAACCCCTAAGCACTTTCTATGACAGAATCTCATATCATGAGATCAATACTATCTCTTTCCTAAATATTTGGATTTCTGCCTTCAAGGATACATGTCTTCATCTTTTCTGTTATTATAAACTCTAAAATGACATAGTTTCTTTGTCCTTGTTTCATTTTTGCAATGAGAAGAAATAGTGCCACCTGAGGAAACCTAGTCATCCTTCAAATGAAATGATTGATGATCACGTTCAGGATTTTGTTCAAGATTTGCTGCCTTGGAAATATAATTGTTAATGTATACAGGGTCACTTGCCTCATTGCAAAACTAGCCAAGAACATTGCAAAATAAAATAAAAAACATGACAATCTATGAATTTATACAAACAGATCTACAATCAGGACATGTAGATATTTGCATTAAATGATAAGCTAATTCTTTCTCTGTAGTCAAATGTGCACAAAATGTCAAACTGCAATCTCAAATCATGAAATCAGATAAAATGAATTGGATGATTTTAATCATTGAAGCATCATTCTGTGAAAGCATGATGCGTCAACCTTTGCAAGAGGAAAATATCCAAATATGAATGTTTTTCACACTGCTGTTTAGAAATTCTAGACTTTCATTATATTTTGGGGGTTTGTTAGTTCTGTGATTATAGTTTACTTCTGGTTTTCATTTGTAGATTTATAAAAAATGAATTACAAAGATCAGACTCTTTTAAGGAATTATTAATAATTGAAAATAATTTTTAATTCTCAAGTAAATGTTCTGAAATCAATGTAAATAAGTTCCTAGAGGTTTAAGTATTTTCAAGAGTCCCTGAGCATATTTTCCCCTACAAGTAGAAGGTGGTTGTGGTTTAGTCACTAATTCATGTCCTACTCTTGCTACCCCATGGACTGCAGCCTGCCAGGTTCCACTGTCCATGGGATTTCCCAGGGTAGAATACTGAAATGGGTTGCCATTTCCTTCTCCAGGGGATTTCCCAGACATAGGAATCAAACCAGGGTCTCCTGCATTGCAGGTGAATTCTTTATCAACTGAGCTACCAGGAAAGATAAGAAGCTCCATAACCTACTCAATTTAGAAAATTTTGCTATAATTGATTAGACCATTGGCCCTGGATAACACCAAAAATAACTACTGTCATCTGGAAGTATGATTTCTCCCAATTTTTTCCCTCCATTTCCTATCATATACACTAAATTTTTTATTAGATATATTAGCTTATTGAATCAGGTAACAGTCTTGTCTATAAGCCATTTATCTCCTTATTAAAAATTAAATATCTCTTATGTTTTGCTCCCAATCAGTCACAAATTACCTGAAAAATCGTGCTTTTAATCCAAGTTCCAAGTTTCAGTAAGATTTGCTCAGAAAGCCTGAAGTGTACAAAAACAAAGATATTTCCTTGCTGCCTTGCACTCCCCAAAGTAAATTTGCCTGCTTCTACTTTAAGCTCTTATGTATTAATAGTTTAAATCTCCCAAAATAATTTCATTTTCTCTATTTTCAGATTATCTGTGGCTTCATCCACTTGATTCCTGCTAATTTCACTTTAACACAAATTCATCCTTATTGGCCTGGAGTAGTGGTTTTCTTTCTCTCTAAGATGGATTTTTAGCAGGTGAGAATTTGTTTGTAGTATGCTTATAATTACTTTTGGTTTTTGGTCAGTTGCTAAATTGTGTCCAACTCTTTGTTCATGGGATGGCAGAGTCGGACTCAACTTAGCAACTGAACAAAAAGCAAAAAATGCTTATTAGTTAGATAAACTGCAAGGATTTCCCAGTATCTGGAAGTTGCCAATGTCTTCTTATCTTTATGACAAGGATGAATCTGATGGTCTAGAATACTTCCATATTATCTCCATTTCCCTTTCTGTTTTTCTTTGGCAAAATGTTTACAAATCAACATGCATTACCCCAGAAGATTCACAAATTTTCATCCTGGTGACTATCTTCTTGAAATACTACTTTCGTCTCAATAAAACCCAAGAGATCTTATTAACCACACCAAAAGTACAGTTGCAACATTAGTTGGTCTTCTAGTAATAATATCACCTGACCACGCTGCCTTGTTTTTCTCAGCAACTTCCTTCCCTGTTTTCCATAACTTTATCAAACATGCTCTACTTTTCCTCAAAACTCTCTTATTTGCCCTCATGTCAAGGGCAATTAAAATCACTTAATGGATGAATAATCTTAATTTGAGCTTGGCAGGGTAGGGAGGTGAGGGTGTGATGTAAAAAGTCATCTGTATCTGCAAACCACCTTTCACTCTTTCTCTTCTCTTGAAGTATTATAATTCATTGCTAGGTACTAATGAAATAGATGCCGTTATGAGGCTTACAGCCTAGTAGTCAGGGGGAAAGGCAAGTACATCAATAAGTCCCACATGACTTAGGTGTGACTGGATATAGGGAACTAACAGAACAGAACTTGAAATCGGGCAAATCAGGACTTCTACTGTCTACTGCATAACCAAGCCTTGAAGAATGAGGAACGGGGACAGTGGGCAGAGCAATGCGAAGGCCTCCACGCCCACCATGCTGCTTTTGCAGGGCCCTTCATTTCCTCTCTTCCATGGTTTGTGAAAAGTGAAAGCGTTAGTTCCTTGGTCATATCTGACTCTTTGTGACACCTTGTACTGTAGCCTGCCAGGCTCCTCTGTCTAACTTTATCTTTTTCTGGGGGGGAGGCTGTGCCACAAGGCATATGAGATCTTAGTTTCCCCAGCAGGAATCTAACCCACATTCACTGCATTGGGAATGTGGAATCTTAACCACCAGCCTGCCAGGGAGGTCCTTCACACTAACTGTATCTTTATGCTTATCCTCTCACAGAGAACCTGTAATTCTTTTTGAATGTTAGATTCACATATCCAAATCTGAATATGAACTCATGAACTCCATGCTTCCTAAAAATCTATCTTCCAAAGTCTATCTAACCAAAACCTGAATCTTTGTTAGTTTCTCATTATCATCCCCTTTCTGAACTATTCTTCTTTGGTTCATCACATGTCTCCTTAGATGATTCCATATCCATCCTACCATCTAAGTCAAAGGAGGCGTTGAAGTTGCTGTCTGACTCCAGGTGACTTTGACCCTGGCTTCTCACCTCCTTAATCCATCCTGAGTGTGCTGTAAGAATCATTTCCCTGGACTGACACGGTCTCCTTGTAGGATTCCTACCTCCAGAGTCAGATCACGTTGACTAGCTGTGGATACCACTTCTTCATCCCTGAGTTACAGAACTGTTTTCTCATCTTCTAAATGAGGATGATGACAGTGTCTGGCTTGCCCACTGTGGATTGTCACTGTGAGAAAACTTGAAAGAACTGTCAAGAGCCACTTTTATTATCACATGTGAAGTTTATAACTTCTTACTTTCTGAAGCTCTGTACATTTTTTTTTTTTTCTGTTTCTGATTCCACATTTCTTTCCTGCTTCTCAGAATGAACCCATTAGGAGAAGGTTTTCACTGACCTAAAAATACAATAAAAGTCTTCCCATCTGTATATTTTTATTTGGTATTTCCCTTTGTCTGAATTATCATTCTCTCTTGTATACATCTGTCAAGATACACTCTTGCATCCAATTCCATCTTTATTTCCCCCATGGAATTTTTCTGATAGCCTTAACCATCATAATCTCTTCTCTCTTTAAATGTTATCTCTGATAACTTGCCGCAGTACTGCTTGTAAAAGGTAATTCCACTTTTGTTGTTGCTCATATTTCTCTTTCACTTTAACAACTACCACAGTGTGGTAGCGGGGCTTCCCGGTGGCTCAGACAGTAAGGAGACTGCTTGCAGTGCAGAAGACCCGGGTTCAATCCCTTGGTCAGGAAGATTCCCCTGGAGAAGGGAATGGCAACCCACTCTAATATTCTTGCCTGGAGAATTCCATGGACAGAGGAACCTGGCAGACCACAGTCCAAGGGACCACAAAGAGTCAGACACGACTGGACAATTAACACTTTCACTTTCACACTGTCGTAGGTGCTCAATAATAGTTTTGATTGACTCATATGAGTAGCAAGTGTTATATAATATAGCAAATACAAATCCCTCTTTGAAATAGTTTATTCCTAGTATTATTTGAAAACGTCCCAATGAAAGAATTGCATTATAGTAGTAAAACAGAAATCATTGCTTTCTGGATTAGGAATTGCTAGATAAAGCTAAACATACCAATCTTTACATTCAAGTGAACCTTAAAGACAAGTCAGCCTAAATAATAAATTGCAAGCCTGTAATGCGCTTGTGTCACGTGGCAACGAGTCCCATCGGCATAAATTGGTACCATGGGCAGGTTTCTTGTTAATCTTGCTTCACCAGGGCGTTGGCTTAAATGTTTAAATAACAGGATGATAGGATTCTTGCTGGCAATTTAATTCTTGATTTCCAGGCTCTGGAAAACAGTCTCTCCTCTCCCTCCCTGGAGGAGGGAAAGTCCATTAAAATGTCGTTAGTCTGCATGCCTAATGATGTCATTTCTCTTGGTTGTTGTGCAGGTAAAATTGCAGGCAGTGAGTGGTGATGGTGATGAAGTGCCACTGATTGAGCCTCACAGATCCCTTCCTTACAACAAAGATCCTGTTTTTCATCACTTTGCTGCGTACTTCCTTATCCATTATGCAAGGAGGCCAACCAGTTGCATTCAATATGACTAATTAAAAAAGAGAACTCCAAGGTAAAGTGCACAGAGGCCCTCTGGCAATTGCAGTGATAGCTGTGAATAATAATGACAATTAATGAGTCCTCTAATGGCTTTGTAAATAGTCATTTGCCCACTCACGGGAGGTGAATTGCAATTTACACCGAGTGAGGAGAGTCAACTCTTGAGATTTATTTGAACATTCTTTTCTCCCTTCTCAAGTCAACTCTGATTTGGGCATTTCAGAAATTCTGCAGAACCATGCTCCAAATGGTCGTGCAGTGTCCCAATGCAAGCAGTCCCCCTGCATGAAAACACCTCTGCATGAAAAAAGCTGACACGAGGCTAAACTGAAGTGCCTTTGGGAACGGTATGAAGGGTGGCCAGATTCAAGTTCAGAGGAAATGTAGAAAGTTGCCAAAAGAAGCATCTTCTAATGTTATAGCTAGCGGGGGCAATGATCGCTGTCTATTGAGAAAACTGGACATACGTAAGGCAAAGAAACTTGTTCAAGGTCTTATAACTTGTTTTATCAGAGTTGAGACAAGAAGACAGAAATCCTGGCCTTGTGCCAGTAATTTTCTCAGAGCAGACCTCTGAAGGCTCTGACCGTCTTGTGAAGCAGTGTAATTGGACTGGGTTAGGAAGACCTCGCCACGATGTCATAGAACTATCTAGTAGTTTAACTATAAATGGCAGGTTGCTAGAGAAGGAACATAAAGTTGTACGGGTGAAACAAATACCCAGAAGTATATAAGGCTGACAGCAAAGGAGACAGTGAAAACAAAAGACGTGAACTTGCTCTCTCAGTGAGGGCAAAAGCATCCAGTCATCTCACACAAACTGAAAAGCAAGCAAATATACTGACATAATGGATAATACTTTGTTCTTCTTGGGAAGAGCAAGGATCCTTTTCTCCTCGGGTCATTCCAATTTCTTCAATACCGTTCTATCTTCAGATCCTAGATAAAGTGGTATTTTGTTGAGAATATCTTCCTTAATTTCTGACCAGGTCAAATCCTTCTTTCCACTAGAGAATTTCACCACATTATGAATCTTTCTTTTACAGAAGCTATTGTGTCTTTGATGTCCAGTTTATTTGATTAATATGGATTTTAATCACTAGGTTTAAAATCCTGTGTGAGCAGAATAGTATCTATTTTTATTATTGTTTTATTATTCTTTCCTAGCTTGTGCCTGACACATAGTAGGCAATTTGTTTTAATGAATAGATGAATAAATAAATGCATGAAAAGAGATGAAACAGAGACTCATTTTAGAGGGGAAAAAACACACAGCATATTGCTTTGTGAGGAGTGCTGGTTGGATTCTCTTCAGACAGAGCCTGCATCTGCCTCAGTTAGTCAGTCACTCAGGCGTGTCCAACTCTTTTTGACCCCACAGACCCTGACAGGACCCCATGGATCCTGCTAGGATCCTTTGTCCATGGAATTCTCCAGGCAAGATTACTAGAAGGGGTAGTCATTCCCTTCTCTAGGGAATCTTCCCGACCCAGGGATCGAACCTGAGTCTCCTGTATTGCAGGCAGATTCTTTACTTTCTGAGCCACCAGGGAAGCCCTTATTTTATGCCTTACTCACTGCAGAATCTCTGGCACTTGGCTGTTACTTGACACTTGGCATATAAGATAAGTTCTGTTTCTTATGTTAGGAGTAAATGTGGCTTTCACCACTATATTTAAAATTCTAAGAATGTTAACAAGTTTACTGGCCAGTGGGAAATCAGTTTGTGAGAGATTTACATATGAAATTATTTAATGTGCCATCAGGTCTCTTCATGTTGACCACTATAGATGAGCACCAACATTTCTGTTAAAAGCTCCCTTAAAATTCCCCCACTAGCTTCAGGTTTGTGTTTACATCTGAAAGGGAAATTTCTGAGCTATTTGGCTGGTTCTATTTGGATTTTATTTACAAATTCTCACTTATTAAAACATAAGGAAGCCTTTTATGAATAGTACTGAGATAGCTGGGTATCCAAAAGCAAAAAATGAAATTAGATTACCTACCTTATGCTCTACACAAAATTAACTCAAAATGAATCACAGACCTGTGTGTAAGAACTGAAAGCATAAGATTCTTAGAAGAAAAGTCAGCCTTCTTCACGGTTTCTTAGATATGGCATCAAAAACACAAGTGACCAGGAAAAAAAGAAAAGGTAAATTGGACTTTATAGAAATTAAGAATTTTGTGCTTCCAAAATAACTCATGTAATAAGATAAAATATTTGCAAATCATATATCTGATAAGGAGCTTGTTTCTCCAAAAGACATATACAATTATCTAATAGCAAGTTAAGATATACTCAGTGTCATTAGTCAGGAGGGAAATTCAAATCAAAAAGATAATGACATGTTACTTCATACTCAACAGATGCTTAGAAAAAGTGAGAGAGAATAAGTGTTGTTGAAGAAGTGGAAAAACTGGGCCTTACATAAACAGCTGACAGAAAGGTACCATGATGCTCTCAAGAGAACAGTTTGGCAGTTCCTCAAAATGTTAAACATACAGTTACCATAAGACCAGCAATTGCACTCCTAGGTGCACACTCAAGAAAACTGAAAACTTATGTCCACATAAGTATTTGTAACTAGTGGGCATACAAACATTATTTATAATAGCCAAAAGTAGAAATAGCCTAAATGCTTGGCAACTGTTGAATGGATGAGCAAAATGTGGTATATCTGTATAACTGAATATTTTTCTTCCATAAAAAGAAATGCAGTACTAATATTTGCTACAATAAGGATGACTCTTGAAAACATTATGTTAAGTGAAGGAATCCACATGAAGAGGTCATATACTGAATAGAACATTTCATATCATACTTCTAGAAGAGGCAAATCCGTAAGAAAGGAAAGTTGGTTAGTGGTTTCCAGGAGCTGGGAAGAAGGGGGAGAGGGGGACTGAAAACTACTTGGCACAGAGTTTATTTAGAGGGTTATGGAATTATTCTAAAATTTGAGAATGGTGATAGTTACATGTCTCTGTGAATATAATAAAAACACTGAATTGTACACTTTCAAAATGTGAATTTTATGAAATGTGAGTGATCTCAGTAAAGCTGTTATTGAAAAATGAACAGAAAGAAAAACCTCAAGCAAAAACAATAACTTACATTGGTGTACATTACAGATATTACATTCTCAGATTAGCTGGAGTTGCTAGTGAGACATGTTATGCTTTTATATGCATCACTTTTTGAACCAAATTTACTGTATTGACGTGTAGTTGAATTACAATATTGTGTAAGTTTCAGGTGTACCACACAGTGATTCAGTTAGATGTGTGTGATACATGTGTGTGTGTATATATATATATATTCTTCAGATTCTCTTCCCTTATAGGTTATTAAAAAATATTAAGTATAGTTCCCTGTGCTATACAGTTGATCCTTGTTGGTTATCTATATTTTTTAAATCCTACAATTAACACAGAAAACACATTTTTAGATTATTTTTGCTCAATATATATATATTTACTCCTTATAGAATAGACCATTTAGAACAGTGATTACTAGGTATGACTATGAATTGCAATCACATAGGGTGCTAATATGAATTGCAATCACATAGGGTGCTAATATTTAAGCATTTTTATTATGAATATTTCAGATATACATGTAAGAGTATATATTTAACACAGATGTATCAGATTAAAGATTCATCACTCTGTGTCTAATACAAAAAGTTTTCTCATAAACGCTTTGTCATCAAGTGTGTTTCTGCCTCTATTAATATGATCATATGTCTATTTTCCATCAATCTATTAACATGATGAATTCCATCAGTTGATTTTCTAATATAAAAGCCTCTTCACATTAAAATGAAAAGTTAGCATATGCCTTTTAAAAATGTCATATTTGTCTGCTTTTTTTTATATGTTGCTGATGGGTATCTGAGAGTGTACTGGGGTGCACTGGAGTCTAACCTCTATGAAAGACCACATACTCTTTTCCTGGTTTCCCAGGTGGCTCAGTGGTAAAGAAACCTCCTACCAATGCAGGAGACACAAGAGATGAATTCGATCCCTCGGTCGGGAAGATCCCCTGTAGTAGAAAATGGCAACCCACTCCAGTATTCTTGCCTGGAGAATCCCATGGACAGAGGATTCTGGCAGGCTAAAGTTCGTGGGGTTGCAAAGAGTCAGACATGACTAAGCATGCCTGCATGATGCTTTTTAGATTCCTAACCCTCTTACCCTAGATATTCTGATTAAATATATCTGAGAAAACCCTGAGAAAACCCATTAATGCTACCTTGTCACTGATTGAATTTATACCTTTACTTCTCTTACATTCAGAAAGATGTAAGGTAGAAGCTTGGATGAGAGAAATAACAAGACCCATGTTCCCTAAATCTGATGCCTACAATTTTATTTCTGTAAGATGTGCTGATAACCTGGGGTTTCATGATAAAATAAAGCTAGGAAATGGTGCACAACTTGGCCCCATTTTGAAGATTTACAGTGAACATTTGCACAGTAAAAGTCCTCAAAATTTTGCCAGAAATAATATTATTTTATGTTGCTTAATATTTTTTTTTTCTGAAAACTTATTAACATCTGAAATGAAATTGTATTCCATCGATAAACTTTCATTTTCAAGTGAGGAAACACAATCTCATGGAGGCTTATGGATGGTGATACAGTTGGTTAACAGATTTAGGAGGAGAAATAATGTTCATTTCTCTTGTTCCACACTACAAATATCCCAGAGCAGTGAGGAGGGATGCTAAAGAAATGGGTTATGGGTTACAGATGACACGAATAGTCTTATATCTGTAGCGAGCAAAAGGACTCAGTTACAACACATGAAAGGCTTTCCAAAGGGGATTTCTGAGATCTGGATAGTCCTGAAAGGAAGGATGACAAAATTACATTTTGGAATGGTGGGCTAGAAAAATCAGGTGTTCACCAAAAGGTATGGGGAACATCAAGAGTCTAGTTCTCCTACATCTTTTTGACCAGTTGACCTACTATCAATTACTAGTTAAGCAGGTGTTTGAAAGGACAGTGAGCACCTCTATTCTAATAGATTCTCCAATGTGGGATTAATTTCTGTACATTTAAATTCTGTACAACACAAAACTACTTTATTCCTTTCATTCCTTTAAAACCTCTGCTTGTAAGCTTAAGGATTTGACTATCTTAATTCTACAAAGACAGAAAATTTAAAGTAAAAAAAAAAAGTAACTTATTCTGTAGTATTATAGAAATCTTTAAAGTGTCAGTCTACTATGACAAATACCCGGACTATTTCCCTTCATATTCTGCCATTATGGAGAAGCATAATTTATTTATTTTATCTGTATTATATAAATTTTGTCATTTAATAAAAATAGAAATTTTATTTGTTCCTTTTCTGTGTCTCAGGAGTCTTTTGACATATTAATTATTAGATGGAAGCTCATATAAAAAGTTTTGGCGAACACTTGATGACATAAATCAAAGCAAGATCCTCTATGATGCACGTCCTAGAGTAACAGAAATAAAAACAAAAGTAAACAAGTGGGACCTCATTAAACTTAAAAGCTTTGGCACAGCAAAGGACACTATAAGCAAGGTAAAAAGACAACCCTTGGAATGGGAGAAAATAATAGCAAATGAAACAACTGACAAAGGATTCATTTCCAAAATATACAAGCAGCTCATACAACTCAATAGCAGAAAAACAAACAATCCATTCAAAAAATGGGGAAAAAAGACCTAAACAAACATTTCTCCAAAGAAGACATACAGATGGCTAACAAACACATGAAAAGATACTCAACATTGCTCATTATTAGAGACATGCAAATCAATACTGCAATGAGATATCACCTCACACCAGTTGGAATGTTCATCATCAAAAAGTCTACAACAATAAATGCTGGAGAGGATGTGGAGAAAAGGGAATGCTCTTGCACCGCTGGTGGGAATGTAAATTGATACAGCCAGTATGGAAGATGGTATGGAGGTTCCTTAAAAAACTAGGAATGAAAGCATATGACCCAGCAATCCCACTCCTAGGCATATAACCTGAGGAAGTAAAAATTTAAAAAGACACATGTATCTCATTGTTCATTGCAGTGCTATTTACAATAGTTAGACCATGGAAGCAGCCTAGATGTCCATTGACAGATGAATGGATAAAGACGTTTGGGTACATATACACAATGGAATATTACTCAGCCATAAAACACATTTGAGTCAGTTCTGATGAGGTGGATGAACCTAGAACCTATCATACAGAGTGAAGTAAGTCAGAAAGAGAAAGATAAATATTGTATTCTAACACATATATGCAGAATCTAGAAAAATGGTACTTTAGAATTTACTTACAGGGTAGCAGTGGAGAAGCAGATGTAGAGAATAGACTTATGGACATGGGGAGAGGGGAGGAGAGGGTGAGATGTATGGAAAGACTAACATGGAAACTTACATTACCATATGTGAAATAGATGGCCAATTCCCACTTTGCTGTGTGGGAATTTGCTGTGTGGCTCAGGAAACTCAAGCGGGGGCTCCGTATCAACCTGGGCGGGGACGGGTGGGATGGTGAGGAAGATGGGAGGGAAGTTCAAGATGGAGAGGATGGATGTATACTTATGCCTGATTTATGTTGAGGTTTGACAGAAAACAACAACAACAAAAGCAATCATCCTTCTATTAAAAAAAAAGTTAATTAAAAAAATTAAAAAGCTTTGGTGAGGAGGATTATTGGATTTACAGCTCACCTTTTCAGCCATTCTCCTAAACCATTCACCCTGAGTCAAGGAAGCACTTCCTTAGGACTCCACACAAACGCTGAAAAACAGTAGAAGTAGATGAGAAATTGGAAGTCCTGTCTATATCCACTTTATCCCCTGAAGCTTCATCTCCTAGTAGTTCTTTGTAGAAGGGAGAAGGAGCTCTCTCTCATCCCCATTGAGTCAGCCTCCATTCGAATTTACTCCTGCCTGACTTCTGCTGTTCTCAGCCTATCCCTGGGTATCCTTTGTGTTTCCTAGAACCAGGCAGCTAGCCCCAGGGCTTAACTTTCTCCCAGCCCAGTTCAGTTCAAAACTCGCAGACAAGTCAAGGACTCAGCACTACGTTATTTCTTGTATCCCAAGTAACTCACAGCAATTATGCTTTTCTGACTTGAGAGATGAGGATAGTAAGAACAGATTATATTACATGGACAATAAGTTAGAAGTTAAATATATCTGCTTTTATACTAGAAAAGATAATTTATGTCCTTTATAATATTCCCTTAGTGAGAATATTCTTCCTAGTGTTGCTGCCCTCTGTCTATATCCACATTTCTCAGAAAGTCACTTATTTACTCATTTATTGTGAGTATCCAATCACTTTTGGAAAAGCTTCATTTTATATTTACAAGGAGTTTTTCACCCTATAATTAGCACCCACTCACACACCTCCCCCATTCTCTTACCAAGGAAATCAGTGATTAAAATAAGTCATGGTTTACTTTCAAGAAAGTTATAATTATTCTGGCTAGAACAATAAGATAATGTGGAAGAACTACAGCAGAACAGGGCGGAAGGATACTGGTCATTTCAAGTCTTGGCCCCTTTAAATTCTCCACATTTGTTTTTTTCCCTTCAGCTTTTGCCTCATTGTTAAATCTTGACAAGTAAAGAACTCACAGAAATATAAATACTAACAACTCACATGTCTTTCTCAGATATAGAATCTACATTCATATTAAAGACAAGAAATATTTTCCAGAAGGCACCATAGTATGTTGAGACTTTCCCCAGCTCACTGTACATGTAACATTTGACATAATTAGCAAAAAATTTCAATTCCCCACTTCTGATGTATTTCATACCTTTAGAAAATCATAACTACCAAGATTAAAACTGTTACTATTTGCTATATTGATTTTGGTGTTTTAATAAAATATAATATTACAAATACATCTAAGCCCAAGGTAACAAGGTGGTGTGTATATTTCTCATGTATGTGTTTATATTCTGTTGCATATGGATGCAAAAAAATATTGCTACTTATTTGCTAATATTCCTCCTCCAGTCCAAACACTGAAGCCTACCAGGGCTTATTATTGAGCCTCTTCAAATATTTACCTCTGATTTTCTGCAATTATTTACACAAAGAAACTAGGGATGTGAGGAAGAAACACCTATATTTTTTTGCAGAACAAGTCTGTTCAGATGTTTTACCTACCTTTTCAAATTTGATTTTCACATCTATTTTATAAATGAGAAAATTGAGGCCCTAAGAAGAAGAAGAAGAAGAAAAAAAAAAATATATATATATATGTATGTATACACACATATATGAAGAAAATGACTTAAACTACATCCACACCAGGTGGTCGTAAAGAGACAGCATTAGAAGTTCATCTGACACCACTTCTGAACTGGAAATGGGAAAGTTCAGGGTCTCTGCTCTCTAGAGCAGGTTTGTTATTTAAACTATGAAGTGGGGTGTTAAATGGAGGATAACACTATAATGGAATATAAGTGCCACTTTAACAAGTACCTCACCATTAAACTGTATTTAAAGTTTATCACAGAATTTTCCATTGCTACATGTACACTAGAGTCAGTGAGATATCTTCAAAATAAATTTGATCACGATGATGAAACTTCAGACTTTCAATAATAAAATCTCTACTAGAAAAGTAACAAAAAGTTTTTATAAGTAAATTATGAATGGAGCGTATGAAACATGCATAATCATTTCTTTATTAGTAGACTTCTGATAATGGTTGATATGAATTTCATTTTAAAAAATAACCATGCATTAATATTATTTTTGTGTCTTCTAAGATTTTGAAGCCAGTGGTTGGAGATTGGTTTATTATCATGTATTTATTTTTGCTTTAGGAAGGCAGCTTATCAGTTGCTTTTGTTGATACTACCTTTAATGAGACTTTGCAACAGTGAAATGTCCGTGTTCTAATGTTTTGATGATGTTAACTATAAGACTCTAATATCCAATACACAGAAGACATTGTAATATTACCTCGAAAACTTAATAAGGAGCAGCATTACTTACTTTCTCTGTTTTTCCACAGGCAGCTGGAACTTCTTAACAGTTGTGTGACTAATAAAACATGACATCTACTTTCTAATATAGAAACAAGGAAGTAATGCTACTAAGCATTATTGTAAACTGGGTCACAGCTACATAACATATTCTCTGAAAAAGTTGAGTGGTACTGCAATTAATGAATAACCTGGAACTATAACTAGGCTGAGGTTTTTTTTTTTTTTTTCCCCTAACCCATTTTTCATAAGACTAAGTGCAAAGCTTTGCAGAAAGAAAAAACATCTAATGACATGATTATCAGCATACACACATAGGACAAATCAAGTAATAAATAGTGGAGGCAAAGGGTAGATAAGAAAATTAATATTTAAAGATGGTTTATTATTTTACCAACATACTGTTATATGACTCTCATATCAATTACCTTATGTAACCCCCATAGAAAAATCTGTGTTGACATGATTATTCCTGTTTGACTGATAAAAAAAACCTCAGGATCAGAATGTTTAAATTGTCTTGGTAGGAAGTAAATTATGTGAGTGGAGTAGGAATGTCATTCTGCTTGACTTTAGGCAATTTGTCATTGCTCACTCACTAAATCATGTCTTACTCTTTGCGACCCCATGGACAGCAGCATGCTGGCTTCCCTGTCCTTCACTACCTGCTGAAATTTGATCAGATTCATGTGCATTGAGTCAGTGATGCCGTCTTGCCATCTCATCTTCTGCCATCCCCTTCTCCCAGCATCAGTGTCTTTTCCAATGACTCGGCTCTTTCCATCAGGTGACCAAAGTATTGGAGCTTCATCTTCAGCATCAGTCCTTCCAATGAATATTCAGGGCTATATTTCCTTTAGGATTGACTAGTTGATTTCCTTTAGGATGGACTGGTTGGATCTCTTTGCAGTCCAAGGGCTTCTTGAGAGTCTTCTCCAACACCACAATTCAAAGGCATTAGTTCTTCTGTGCTCAGCCTTCTTTATGTTCCAACCCTCACATTTGTACATGGCTACTGGCAAAACCGTAGCTTCGACTATATGGACCTCTGTCTCTGCTTTTTAATACACCATCTAGTTTGGTCATAGATTTTCTTTTAAGGAGCAGCATCTTTTAACTTCATGACTGCAGTTGCTGTCCAAGTGATTTTGGAACCCAAAAAAGTAAAAGAAACCTGTCACTGCTTCCACATTTTCTCCATCTATTTGCCATGAAGTCATGAGACTGGATGCCACGATCTTAGTTTTTTTGATTAATGAGTTTTAAGTCAGTTTTTCACTCTCATCTACTCCTTGCTTTTCTTTGCATCTTACTTATATCTGCATATGTTTCAGGCCTTTTGTAGTTTAGTAAAAAGATTTCTATATATTAAAAAAAATGTTTTTACTTCATTTCTTAAGCAATTCTGGTTTTCCCTAGTATTGCACCTGGATTTTAATCTCAACTCTGTAACTTGTTACCTATGTGACCTTGATAATTAAATATACTCACCGTATCTGAGCCTTGGCTTTCCCATCTGTTAAAAGAATATAACAGTACTTCTGCCTAGATTTGAGTAGTAGGTGAGATAATGCTTAATTCTGAGCATCTTTGCACAGGTTTGTTAGCCATTCAGATTTTCTCTTCTGTGCTAGGTTTATTATTGGTTTTCTTCTGTTGTTGTTTTACCAATTTTTCTTTCTTTCTTTTCTTTTCTTTTTTTGGATGCACCGCATAGAATGTGGGATCTGAGTTCCCTGAGCAGGGATCAAATCTGCTCCCTAGGCAGAGGAAGTGAGTTTTAACCACTGGACCGCCAGGGAAGTCCACCACTTTTTCAATTGGGCAATCAATTCAGGCTCTAAATTTCAAGTTGAATTATTTTCTGAAATTATTTGCATGCTTATCTTTCTCTTTTTCTAAGTGACTAGTGTCACCTGACTAAAGGTTCCGGCCCGGCTGGTACTGATGAGGAAGAAAGGAAGATATGAGAGTAACTGATACACAACATAATAGATGATGCTAGATTCTGATTTCTATTGTGAGGGATATAGTGTATCTCGATATCTTTCTATATATACATACATATGTGTATATATGTACATATGCCGCTGCTGCTGCTGCTAAGTCGCTTCAGTTGTGTCCGACTCTGTGCGACCCCATAGACGGCAGCCCACCAGGCTCCCCCGTCCCTGGGATTCTCCAGGCAAGAACACTGGAGCGGGTTGCCTTTCCTTCTCCAATGCGTGACAGTGAAAAGTGAAAGGGAAGTCACTCAGTCGTGTCTGACTCTTCGTGACCCCATGGACTGCAGCCCACCAGGTTCCTCTGTCCATGGGATTTTCCAGGCAAGAGCACTGGAGTGGCGTGCCATTGCCTTCTCCAATGTGTATATGCACATAATTGTTACTATTATTTTTAAAAAAGGTAGGGAAAGGAATTTCAGGTTTCATAGTAGTATGATAGAAGACTTTTGTCACTAGTCAAAGGGAAAGAAAAAGCCTGGAGCTAAGATTGATTATAACAAGCCCCAAACACAGCATTTGAAATCTTACATCATATTGTTATATTATGTACAATATTATTTATATAGATAGCCATTTAAGTGAGTGTGAAATGTAACAAGTAATTTGGAAGTCTTGTCAGTTTCCTAAAAATAGGAAATTAATGCAACGTAAAATGAGTCTACATTACACAATTCTATTTTCAATTGTCTGTTCAATGAGAACAATTACAGAATTCACTTTAATTTAATGACTTCCTTAGATACACTATTATAAAAAAAGAATTATAAAGTGATATTACATTTTGTCATTCATTGTCCTTGCTGTTTACATTTTGTCATTCTGTTCAGCATGAATATTGATGTGCAGAAGTCTGTTTCATTTCTTTGTCTAATGCAGTAATCTTAAAATGTTTAGGATATTAGGTACTTAAAAGAACAATATAACTTCTGTTACTTCATACATATGCCACACAAACTTTTACTAATTCAAAATAACTATACAAAAATAATAAATATACAAAAATGACATGTGAAATTTATTTTAAAATGCCTAATTTTGAGAAATAAGGAAAGAGTTGAAAATTTAAATCCTATCACTTGTCAAATATCATTGATATCTGTGGTATTTATTTAAATCTAATCTTTTAACACAAAGGAAATACTTTTATTTATTTTTAAGAAATTTTTTAAAGGTTTACTAACATTTTGAATTGTCAAAATGCAAAATTTAGTATTCTAAACCATAGTTTAATTTTTTTCATCAAATCAGCTAAATAGAGAACATATTGGTATCACTAATTTATCTAATTCAATTGGATAATTAATCCTTTTCAATAATTGTAGAAGTGCCTATAATATATTTATAATGATTGAAACATTTAAAATGATGAATGTTTAGTTTATGGATATTCTACAATAAATATGTAGTAAACTGTAAACTTTTATGTTTTAGCATTTTTCATCTCAAGGCCCACGTTTCAGTCATTTGAGTATATTTCTTTTAAGTATACACCTGGTACTCAGTGTAGATGGGCGTACTGTAATCTCCCATGTGGACACATGTTTCATTCTTTAGATGAAACAAAGAAGTTTTAAAAATATAATGTCATTCCTGACCATATAAGCATCTGGAAGGCAACTCAGTTTGTAAAATTTGCAGCAGATTTTTATTGTGTACAATTATTACAAATTTATCAATCCAAAATACTCTTACTGTTACTTAAGTGAATCAACTGTGAAACTAAATTTGAAAAGTGCCCTTTACTTCAGAGAAAAACCACACTCAATGAGCTGTAGATGACCATTAAGGAGGGTATTTTTCCAAATACTATTTATGACATTGTGCTCATTCCCCTTGATGTGACTTCAAGGTAAATTACTTGCATATAGTTACTTTTTTCAAAATTTGATTTCTTCATATGATGAGCAGAAACAGTGCATTAGATCATGCAAACACTCTTTTATGGTTTTACATAAATTTCTGTGCTACCAGTGTCTTCATTTCTGTATTTATTTGTGTTTATAATGAGTTACAATAAGCATTTCACTTTATTCTTGAGATGCCTTACTTAGAATGTACTTATGAGAATTTTGTTGCAGCTGCTGTATTGATGGCAGATATTGAAGCTGATTGGACATTTTGGTTAAATCACTTTTTATATTCAAATTTAATAAACACTGCATTTTGAGAAACTTTGGAGAAAGTATCCGTTTAAATAATTTGATCTTCCCTAAAAACACAAAATTAAGATATACTATTTTCTATCTTGTACCCAACTTCTAGGTGTCTTCTTTAAATTAATGCTATATCTGGTTAAGTTTGTATGATTGCTTCAAATGTTAAATATTGTGGCTTCAGAGTCTAACACATTTAATACTTTCATAGCTAAGAAGTATATAGATTGTCCAAGTTTCCTAAATTCAGTTCAGTTCAGTTCAGTCGCTCAGTAATGTCTGACTCCTTGCAACCCCATGGACTTCACTGTCTATCACCAACTCCTGGTGATAGCTTAGTCAAACTCATGTCCATGGACATGATGGACATCCAACCATATCATCCTCTGTTCTCCCTGTCTCCTCCCACCTTCCATCTTTCCCACATCAGGGTCTTTTCCAATGAGTCAGTACTTTGATCATGTGGCCAAAAGATTAGAGTTTCAGCTTCAGCATCAGTCCTTCCAATGAATATTCAGGACTGATTTCCTTGAGGATGGACTGGTTGGATCTCCTTGCAGTCTCAGAGACTCTCAAGAATCTTCTCCAACACCACAGTTCAAAAGCATCAATTATTCGGCATTCAGCTTTCTTTATAGTCCAACTCTCACATCTCTACATGACTACTGGAAAAACCATAGCTTTGACTAGATGTACCTTTTTTGGCAAAGTAATGTCTCTGCTTTTTAATATGCTGTCTAGGTTGGTCATAGCTTTTCTTCCAAGGAGGAATCATCTTTTAATTTCATGGCTGCATTCACCATCTGGAGTGATTTTGGAGTCCCCTCCCCCCCAAAAAAATAAAGTCTCTCACTGTTTCCATTGTTTCCCCATCTATTTACCATGAAGTGATGGGACTAGATGCCATGATCTTAGTTTTCTGAATGTTGAGTTTTAAGCCAACTTTTTCACTTTCATCAAGAGGCTCTTTAGTTCTTTGCTTTTTGCCATAAGGGTGGTGCCATCTGTTTATCATTGTTCAAAATCAGAATATTTAATGTGACAGCTGTCCCTGTAAGTTGGATCATATTTCAGGATTTTAGACCTCAGAATGTTGGGAGAGGTGTATAGACCAGAATTCACAAGTGGTACCAATATCTGTGGGTCTTCCCAGGTGGCACAGTGGTAAAGAATCTGCCTGCCAATACAGGACATACAGGAGATGGGTCCAATTCCTGGGTTGGGAAGATTCCCTGGAGTAGGAAATGGCAACCCACTTCAACATTCTTGCCTAAAAAAGTCATGGACAGTGAAGCCTGGAGGCCTACAGTCCATGTGGTTGCAAAATGTCAGATACAATTGATTACTCATGCATGCACCAATCTCTGCAGAGGCAGTAGAGCTTTTTAAAAGGTACTGTAATGAGAAAAAACAAAATTCTGTATCATTCCAGCCTGAAAAAATTTGCCTTTGAACTAACCACCTATTATATATCAGGTTAGAGGAATTTTTTTTTCCATTTATTTTTATTAGTTGGAGGCTAATTACTTTACAATATTGTAGTGGGTTTTGCCATACATTGACATGAATCAGTCATGGAGTTACATGTATTCCCCATTCCGATCCCCCCTCCCACCTCCCTCTCCACCCGGTTCTTCTGGGTCTTCCCAGTGCACCAGGCCCGAGCACTTTTTGACCTGAAATGATATTGATGACTGTCAAATGTCTTCCCAGGACTGCATGCATAGACACTCATATAATAACCACCTATTCCATTAATATGAACTTTCTGAATTTTCTTCACTACTGACCTCTCTAATTCCCATCTCTCCCCTCAATTTAAACTAGGAAGTGTTTCCTAACCTACTGCCTGGGTCAAGTTCCTTTTGTGTGTGTGTGTTTATGAAATTTTTATTGCTTTTATCTGTGTTTTTTTTTTTACTTTTAAATCTTTTAAATTGAAGTATAATTGACATGCAACATTATGTTAATTTCAGGTATACAATATAATGATTCAATATTTATATATATTGTGAAATGATCAACACAAGTCTAGTTAACATCTGTAAACCTCCATAGTTACAATTTTTTCTTGTAATGAGAACTTTTAAGATTTTCTCTCTTAGCAACTTTTAAATATGCAATACTGTATTATTATCTAAAGGAGCCACACTGTACGTTTTATTCCCATAAAGTCCCTTCTTATTTCTCCATGTAAAGCCATAGAGAGTTTTAACAGAAAACTAACTTTCTGCATTGAAATGATTGGTCATATGTATCTTCCTCTGCTTTACTCTGAACAACTGGAAGGCAGAAGGTGTATCTTTTTCATTAACACCTGGTAATTCTGAATTATTTTAAGAGTTCTATAAACATCAAGGGGCTTCCCAGGTTGCACTGGTGATAAACAATCCACATGCCAGTGCAGGAGACATAAGAGATGTGGTTTTGATCCTGGGTTGGGAAGGTCCCCTGGTGGAGGCCATGGCAATACAGTACAATATTCTTGCCTGGAGAATCGCACTGCCAGAGAAGGCTGACAGGCTACGGTTCATGGTATCGCAAAGAGTTGGACACGACTGAAGAGACTTAGCATGCACACATAAATACCTATTTAGTGACGCATGACTCATGTATGTGAAGCTACAGCTGAAGTGTCAACCCATCTGAAAGGGGTCAATCAATTTCAAGGATCTCTGATGTAGGCTCTTTGAGGGTTTGAAATACAAGAAATATTTCAACTGATTATAAAGAATGGGTATTTGAGAATAGTTGGCATCATCTTACATATTTAAATTAATGATCTGAAAACAATCAGATGGGTATGCATAAGCCTGGGACTTGGTAGATCAATGTTATAAAAATGCTAATTCCTATGATTTTGACCCAAGTTCAAGGAGTTTTTTGAAAGAAGTTCATAAGTAAAACATCATCACTTACTTTTATGTTTCCTGAATGGTGTAGTGTTAATCGCTCAGTGATGCCTGACTCTTTGCACCCCATGGACTATAGCCTGCGATGCTGCACTGTCCAGGGGATTTCCCAGACAAGAACACTGGTGTGGGTTGTGATTTCCTTCTTCAGGGGATCTTCCCAACCCAGGGATAGAACTTGGGTCTCCTGCATTGCAGGCAGTTTCTTTAACCATTTGAGCTACAGGGAAGACCTATTTTTTGACCCAAGTTCAAGAAGTCTTTTGAAAGAAGTTCATAAGTACAATGTTATCACTTATTTTTATGTTTCCTGATTAGTGAAAGCTAAATGATATATCTTAGGAACAGATCAATTAATTTTATTGTGTTCATTTTTATATTCTGGATGGAAAAATCAATATAAAAATAAATTATTAGGTAAATTATTAGATTAATATGGTAGTGGTCATGAAGATATTAGATATAGCTCAACAATAAAACAGCATGGCCATATACGTTTTTATTGTCTGTTATCTCATTGTGTAAAGTCACGATTTATGAAGTGAAATAGTACTTTAACTCTTCTTGCCAGGTATAGCTATCTTTTCATTTGATGATTTTTAATCTTATGACTAACAGTGTCTCCTTGTTAGAGTAGAAGATACTATAGAAAGCAAATTTGAAAATGCCACTTGCATATTCCTCTTAAGTTTAATCCAATGAAGATTGCTTTAAAATTATTCTGTTTATCAAATGATTAATGTCAAAGTTAGTCATTTTAATTAAAAATTTGTTTTGACACTGTTCATACTGAGTGGCTTAGCTATATACAGGCATCTCTGAACTCTCTTCCTATCACTGCAAGTTTTGTCTATAATATCCTGACACTATTTTTATTTCTGTAAATCTATTAATTTACAGATACTTCGCTAGTATTTGTGATGGAGCAATATTGAATGGTTCTAACGTTTGCAGTATGTGAAACTCTTTCACAGGGCTTTGTAGGTAGGTGATAGAGGTCTAACAAGCTCCTTCAGGAATGGTTTCATGATTTACTCACATTTTACAAACCTTCCAGATATGTTTCTTTCTTATTTATACTTACGTTTTGAAGACCCTAGGGTTTATCCCTAATGCCTGCTGCTGCTGCTGCTAAGTCACTTCAGTTGTGTCTGACTCTGTATGACCCCATAGACGGCAACCCACCAGGCTCCCCCATCCCTGGGATTCTCCAGGCAAGAACACTGGAGTGGGTTGCCATTTCCTTCTCCAATGCATGAAAGTGAAGTTGCTTAGTCATGTCTGACTCTTAGCAACCCCATGGACTGCAGCCCACCAGGTTCCTCTGTCCATGGGATTTTCCAGGCAAGAGTATTGGAGTGGGTTGCCATTGCCTCCTCCGCCCTAATGCCTAAACCTTAATAAAGTTTGCTAAATATAATAAAATGCCATATTTAGCAAATCTGAACTACATTAAGCTTTAAAACTTAAAATGATTAAATGAGTCTACCGTTGAACGTACTTTATAGGTTCATATATGCCCCACGAAATACAAAGTTGTACAAACCTAAGTTATCCAAACTGAACATGTTTTATTAATTTAAAAAACTTTTATTAATTCAAAACCTTTTTGAAGTTCTTAATGACAGAATAAAAAATGATATATGGTCATATGAGGGGAAGAGATAAAACTATTGTGATTGTTTTATTTCAAAAATTGCTATCCAAGAAACTCAAGAAAATCAACTGAAAAAACCAAAAATTTAGAAAGCCATCAGATAGTACCAAACCAAAATAATTAAAAGATTTTCATAACTCTCCTGGGTTCCCCATAATGAAAACTATTACTTTAGGAATAACACTGGGGAAAAAATTTATCATGCTTAGTATCAGCTAAATTATAAAATGCATGGAGGAGACTAGGGACTAACTAATATGAATGAGATGACATGGGTTTGATTCTTGGGTTGGAAAGATCTCCTGGAAGAGAGCCTGGAAACCCACTCCAGTATTCTTGCCTGGATGATCCCATGGACAGAAGAGCCCACCAGGTTATAGTCCATAGGGTTGCAGACAGTGGGATGTGACTGAAGCAACTTAGCACACACATAGATGTCTTAATAAGCATGTCTAAAACCTTATATTACACATATAATAATTTTATACGAAAAGAAGACAACTGCACAGTATTTTTGATGGAAAGACTGGACAATTTAATGATATTTTAAATTACATTTTATATATAATGCAGCTCCACTGAAAACCTTAATAGAATTAATGCATTTATTTACTTTTTCCAAGTACTAAAATTGTGTTGGAGAATAAACAAGAAGAGACAGAATGTTTGAAGAAAAAAGAATTCTAACAATATAAACTAAAAGCTCTAGTGATCAACAAAGCTTAATACTGGTGCAGTAGTATTTCAGTAGAAGTACATGAATGGCCTATTTTTAAAACTTGATAAAAATGGCACTCTAAGTCTGTAGGGGGAATGAAGGAGAGAAGTTTGGACAAGTACTGTCACGACACGTCAGCAGTGGTTTACTGTGGGATAATGAGGCCTCAGCGTTCCTCCAGGAGAAGCAAGTAGAAGACATGCAAATATTTGGTGGGGACTTTTCCTCAAACATAGAAAGCACCTCTAATACCTGTCTGTAGTCATATAATACATAATACACTTGAAACAATTTTATTAATATGAATGGAGCTAATTTGCTTAATAAAATTGGTGACTGTACAGTTGCAGAATAGTGTCAATATGAACAAATGTAGCCTAAATTAAAATATGTCTTTAATCATATATGGACCAGTCAGTAATATATAACACATAGACAAAAAAAAAAATGTTTCTGTTAAGTATTTGGGTGTCATGAACCAACATTTCTTGTTATTTATTTTATCTTCATAAATGTTAGGAAAAGTGCAACTTCATATAATATCACCAATGTAGCATGTTAAAGTTTGCCTATTATTTACTGTTCCCAAATTTCTTGTTCATTTGCAGAACCTTACAATAATTATTTTAATCAAAGATACTATCCCAAGTACTCACACTAACTTTATTTTCTTATCTAAAAATGATTTAAGCATGTTAAAAAGGAAAATGGTTAATTTTTAGCAACTTTTCATTTGTACTTTCCACTTGATCCATTTACATTCAAAATCCTTTTAAATTAAATTATTGGTTGCTAAATTATGACTTGATAAATTATGGATGTGAAATAGCTATCACCAATACCAACTAAAATGAAAACCATTTGCTTAATCACGTAAATGCTGTGTTTAATTTTCTTCCTACTTTTAAACTTATTTTAACAATGAATTCAATGATTTGAGGTTTTATTTCCTTTTTTATCTAAATCTGACATCAAGACACATGTAGCAGACCTGCAGCCTTTGCAGAAATTAGTAAGCATCCGTGTGCCTAAGAGTAGCACAATGCGACCTTCCCAGCTCTCTTTGGTTTCCTCCTAGCAAGCTAAGGAGCTTCCCTGGTGACACAGATGGTAAAGAATCTGCCTGCAATGCAGGACACCTAGGTTGGATCCCTGGGTTGGGAAGATCCCCTGGAGAAGGGAATGGCAATCCACTCCAGTATTCTTGCTTGGAGAATTCCATGGGCAAAGCAGGCTGGCGGGCTACAGTCCAAGAAGTTGCAAAGAGTCAGACACAATTGGCTGAGATCTAAGACTTTCACTTTAGCAAGGTAAACAGCAACAACAACAAAAGACAATCACCTGCTAGAATTTAACAACGGATAAAGTCAAGGATTTTATTTTATAACCCTCTCCTAGGTTTGTCGCTTTGTGCTCTTTGAGACGCAAGCCACAATCTCTGACGTCGTGGGCACTGTTTCTCTTCTGGGTTTCTTGGATCACAAGGAAGTCCTGACTTGCCCAATTCTACCCTCCAGGACTGTCTGATGTTTCCCCAAAGAGTTAGGTTTATTTCTGTGGCCTTCCTTGTTTTCCTGGGTTCTTCATGTGATAGGCTTTCTAAGACCAGTACCTGAATGCCGTATTTGAGTGTCCTACACAATCACTGTTTTCTCCAGTGCTCATCTTTTTGATGACTTTTCTTATTTGGTTGCTCTGTGAATTCCGGGTCTTTTATGATTCTACTGGAATAGATCTGAGCAGTTTCTTCCTTTAAAAAAAAGTTGTAAAGGAGGCTAGGAAACAATGCATTCGGCATCCTCTCTGCAGCAGTGGAGGAGTCTGCAATAAATCCATAGAACTTACTGCGGTAGCTTTGAGCTTTGAAACAGACCAATTTGCTTTTCTTTCTGTGGGGCCTAATTCATTAGATTCCTGTTATAAAACTTTTATTGGAGAAGATGAATTGTAAAATCAACCAGAAAGAAAGAATTTGGTGATAAGGAGTACAAGTGTCATAATGTGAAGAATAAAATGCTATAGACAAAATAAAAGTATTTATTTGCTGCTGTTAGAAGTGAAACAGCTTGAAAAAAATAACAGTACTGCATTCCCAGTGATGACAAATTTCAGGGTTTTTTTTCAAACCATAATATTTTGGCATGCTTCCTGTATTGGAGATGTGATTACTGATCTGTATCACTACAGTGCACATACACGTGATACATGTGTACACATTTGTACTAACACTAACTAAGGTAGACACACACACACACATACACGTGATACATGTGTACACGTTTATACTAACACTAAGGCAGACATACACACACATCCATCCATCCATATATTCCATATATATGCTATATATAAATATATATAACATATGTATTTTCCTGACTAGGGAAGATGATTTGATCTGAAAATGAGTACAGTTACTCCTCTTCTGTCTAAGGCTAGCGTTTGAGATAAGTCCCTTGCTCACAAGTTTCTTTCCTAGTCTGTAGATAAGATTGTTTGGCAGCATTCTTAAATATAAGAATAAATTAAATACTTGAAGAATAGAAATATTTCTACACAATTAATCAACCAATGAAACATCAACTATCATTCTCCATCAAATGTTATATCCTCTTTCTTACTGTTAACATCATAGTCCTCAGAATGAGAAGGGAATATAAAGCTGAGATTTTCATTTTATTATTTCCCTTTAAAATTCCAATTTATTCTGTTTTTAAAGACTTAAAAATATGTGAAAATTATGACTCCTCCAAGAAGATCATTCTAATTGCCGTATTTACTAAGAAGGAAATTTATTAAAAGGAAATTTACCTTTTGATAATTTCTGTCTCCTTTTGTGACAGGTTCTTGAGACAAACAGGTTTTTGAAACCTATTCTTATTCTTGCTAACTTCATTTTCCTTGTCAATACCCAGACTTCTGTTAAGACATTCCTAATTTCTGTATGTCCTCTACATGTCTACATGTATTATGTTTCTTAGCATCTTGACTTTACTTTTAGTTATTATTTTCACTACAATTTACTGAGGATTTATACAAGTTTCTAGAGAACTCCAGGCACAGGAAGGGATCACAATTATGAACAAAAGGAAAGCCCTTTTCTCATGAACCTTATACTGTAGCTAGGGGAAGCAGACAAATGAACAAATAAATTAGGTCAGTTGGTAAGCGTGGTAGGGAGAAGAATCAACTAGGTAAAGAGAAGGGAGATTGATGGTGTGGGGTCTGGAAAGACTTGTCTGATGAAGTGACATCTAAGACTTGAAAGAGGGAGGGGGATGAGGGGTACAGGTGCCTGGGGAAATTGCGTTTCTGCTAAGGGGACAGGGAGTGTGAAAACTGCTCTCCTGTTTGACATACGCTCAGAGGAAAGTAAGGAGGCTGGTGTGAACTGAAGACCAGAGAAACGGGGAAGTGATGGGAAAGGTGGTCAAAGAAGGGCTCTGATTGATGTGGAAATAGGTACAGGCAGCCCCATTTGTAAGCGAGAAGAGTTATTAATTCCCTTTGAGAAGGTAGTGGGAGCTTGAATTTGGGTGCCAAGTTTAGGTATGATGCAGCATTCTTAGGATCTAAGTAGTTTGGAAGATAAAGCTGACAGGATTTGTTGAAATCTAGTTATATTTGGGGGTCTCAAAAGTTTAAATACGTGCATTCTTTTAAATCTCAAAAAGAGTTGTCTGAGACTGTTTGTATATGAATCACATGAGGAATTTGGACATTCCATGTCATCTAGATTTATGTCCTGACAATTAGTTTTCTGTGGCATATTTTTGGCAAATTTAGTTGCAGACTTGCCCATGTGCACATATTGTTATATTTAATGATATATTATTTACAGACTACACTGCTTTATTTTTTTTTTATCCTCCATTTAAAGAAATTAGGTTGATATTTTCTAGAACTTATCAATGGGAACTTCTCTTTTCCATTATTCCTCAATAATAATGCCTAAACAATGTTGCATTTTTAAAATTTAATATGATGATATGATGATCTACTTTGCACTTTCTCTCAGTGTTATAATGAATAAATCCATCCCTTCCAGGAAACTTGAATTTAATGAACATATTTCAGTGTTCAAATATAAATTTTTATTCATTGTTCTTGGAGTTTAGTTTCTTTATCCCATGCTCATTTCTTGGGTTTCTATCCTCAGTTCTTTATTCAGGAAGTAATGAGGCTCAGAGGAATCTGATGATTCGGTCACGCATATAAAAATAGTTGACAGAATTAGAATTTTAAAATGTGGAGATGTTTTAAGTGATTCCTTGTTATTGCCTTCTTATTACCTATAACTGTCTCGTGGCTGTGGATTCTTGTGATTTGAATACATTTAATTAAATTTACATGAAACCAACTCTTTGGGGACATGCTTTTTAAAATGTGTCTTGTACATCTAAAATAGACACAAGGTACTTAACAATAGCAAACACTGTTACAGTGGCCGGCTACTGTTCTATGTATTTCAGCTCACATAATTTTCACAATAACCTCAAGAGGTGGCTGTTATCATCATCCACAATGTGGAGATGAGGCAGTGGTAGCATAGCGAGTGTAAGGAATGCGCCCGAGGAAACTCACACAGTGCGAAGTGGGACTGCGAGGAGCTGAACTGTGACTCTGGCTTCAGAAATCTGTGTACCACATTACGCACTGGGTTTCTTCCGGTTGAAATAATTCAAATAGTTTGATAGACTTTGTTACAGAAATCACGAGGGGGCCTTATTCATTGGTTCATTTCAGAGATTAGGACACATGCTGATAAATGCTCACTTTATTATTTCTATCAATTGAAGTTGGCTGAGGGAAGACGTGGTTGGAGATTGTATATATTGTATGATACCTGTGACAATGGCATAACTTCTTATTACCTAAGTCTGTTGTCATATTTCATTTTAGTTTGCCCTGCTACTGAAATGGGATCCGTGTGTCCTCAGGGTCTCATCTGAGGGAACAGCATTTATCTCTTCAATATAAAGCTATATGTTTGGTGATAGTGGCAAGAATACTCTGGTGGGTAGCCATTACCTTCTTCAGGGGGTCTTTCCAACTAGACCTGGATCTCCTGCATGCAGGAGGACTCCTTACCAGCTGAGCCACCAGGGAAGCCAGCTATAGAAAAATTTGAAGAGAGAGATATACAAGGGAGATATTCTACTAGATAAACGGAGGGAGAAAAGGGTAGGAGGAAAGGGATAAAGAGACCTTAATAGAATGGACTGAGATGGAAAACTTTTGCTCTGAATGCTTATCAAAACAATAGCAGGGAGCCATGCAAAATGTATTTTTGGATAATGATGGTGAAGAAAATTTCTCTTTTTAACCAAATACAGCTAATTATATGTTTAAGATATATATGCTTTATTATTAAAGGGAGTAGAAAAACATATACTTGTCTGATGAAGGAAGAAAGAGTGGTTTGAATATTATACATTATTTCCATAACAAACATGTTTCAGCATAACTACATTAGGCATTGTGGTTAGTTGTTTAAATATATTCTCATTTAATGTTTACAATGACCCAATAAGTAATACTCCATTATCTCTATTTTACAGAAAAGAAAACTGTGACTCAGAGAAGTTCCCCAAATTGTTTGAGGCCACACAACTTGCTCAAGGTAGGATTGGGATGCAAAACCCAGATAGCGAAAAATCCACTCTCCTAGCTTCCTGGTTATACTTGTTATATGTTTGGAATTCAGGGAGTGTGTATAGAGCAAAAAAAGCAAAAGGGAAAGAAAAAGATTCATCTGTTGATTAAAACTTTGGGCTTCAGAGGAGAAACAACATTACTTTAGTGGCCATACCAGCAACAGTATTTATTCTGAAGAAATGAGAACCAAAGACATGTTATGCATGTACTATTAATACATCAGTTATTGAACAATTTCAGTAAATGCAGAGTTCTCTTTCTGCTTTTCCTGCCCACCTCATAGGCTCACACAAGAAAATATTCATTTGTATATATATGTACATCTATATCTATATATAGTAGACTATATATATATACTCATGGCCAAGCTGCGTTCCTATCATTGAAGTTAAATTGTATATGCAAGACTGTTTGATTTCTTTCTTTTTGAAATTATTTACCACAACTGTTTTCAGGGAACCTCCATCAAGCAAATAGTTAGTATGTTATCTAGCCACCAAAAAGAGGCTTTTACAATATCATTGGACTATAAACTGTTCGCATAATTGAATCGACACTCATGATGAACAGGTTACTTTATGTCATATTAAAACCGTGAGACAGAAGAACGAAAACTCCATAAGGTACATGTGGATGGGTTTGTTGAAATCAAGGCAAATAAAATCTCTTATTGGATGAAGAGCTTTTTTTTCTCTTTTTTTAGAAAAAATACAGTGTTAGAAAGAGTATATTTTTCTCTCTAAATTCTCCCTTGTTGCTTAATTATTTGAGACCATTTGTTTTTGCATGAGATTTATAATTTGTAGAGACTGGTATCTGACAAGCACACATATTTTGATATAGATTTATATCAAATATTGTCCCTTGTCTTTATTAATGTAATCAATTATTATATTTGTAAATTAAGCAATTAGAATAAAGAAAAAGAAGGAACTAGGAGAAGATACTGGCTTGTTTAAAGGTTTTAGGAAGTTCTTTAAAATTTTAAAAAGTATGTTATTCAAAAGAAAGATAATTTATTTAGAATGTTAAAGGATTATGTATATTAAATCTTGAGTCAATAGTTCAATAGCCAGTGGGTGAAAATTGGGAAAACCAAGATATTCTTAAAACTAAAAGTTTTCAGATTTATTATAATCTTCTCACAGCCCAGAATCCTTCTAAGTAGTTCACTGTAAGAGATGAATTACATAATTAAATTAAAATTTGTTTTGTTGTCTATATTATTAGTCTTAGGAAGAAAAATGTACACACTAATTGAAATGAACCAGGGGAGAAGAGACTAGTTGAACTTGGAATTTTGCTGCCAGCTCTGTGCACATAGGTGAATGATACTGTATATATTATTTGGAAAAATAAGAAAATGCTGAAAATTAGTTACATGGTAAAAAAATCTAGAGATAAGTTGGACTCCTAATTACATGAATTTTACCTGATATGAAAAGTATCTCATCTGATTTCTATAAATATCTATGGGGGGAAAAGTTAATCTCTAGTTCACAAAAGAAAAAATTAGAATGCAAACTGGAGGAAATTAACAAAAAAGTTAGAGCTCTAAATACACAATTGTTATGATTTTAGTGTGCTTAATGGAATGCTATCAAGCACATTCTCACCTAATAACAGTAAGGTTGAGAAATTAAGCCTCACACCTAACAAAGAATCAACAAAAGCAACAGTTTGTGATTTGTATGCCCAGAAAAAATCTTAACATTTTCTGAAAAATAGAGCCTTTAGATGCAGTGGGAAAACAAAAGAAAAACAAACGAAAATCTTAATAAAGTATAAATCCAAAGTTGAATCCTGAAATAAACTATGTAAAAATTATTGGTTCTCTTTAGGATTATATTTGAATTGTTTGCTTAAAACCACAAACAAACAAAAACAAAGATCTTCCATTTCCTTTGAAGACATTGAATTATGTCAAGCATAATTTCTCAAAAATTATAGGGGAAAGGAATGTTATTTACAGCCTGTAGAAAAATTACTCTGGAGGAAGGATGAATTCATAGGTAATGTTCCAAATTTACTTTGATTTTCTGTTCTGCTCAGATTTTACCCTCATGTATCACTGAAAAGATTGACAAAGCTCTAACATATCTTCATTGGCAAATGAGACAAAAATTCAACTAGCATGACAACAATTTCCAAATGGGAGAGTAACCTACAAGTCTAACACAGGAAGAGTATCATTTCTTCTCCAGAAATTAATTTTTGGATGACATGACTGAGACATAGAGTTTAATTTAGAGAATTTGTGGTGTTTAAAGAGGTAAATTTTAGATTACATTTCTTCTGTTAAATAGGCATTAAAAACACAATCTTCTGCATTAGTATATGCACTGGCATATATAAAAGTCTATGCTTTAAATGACTGACATATACTACATAAAAGGCACAAGTGCCTCACTCTACCTGTAAACACATATTTGTATTTTCATTCCAGTCTTATCAATAAAGTTTTTTTGTTTTTCTTCTGGGGATAGTGAAAAATATAGATAAATACTACATCATTATCAAAGTGGAAATACCTAGATTAATAGTATGGTAAGATTTTTACCCATGGAAAGATGGCCTTACACACAGTAGTTAGTATTATGTAAAGTATGCACTTTCACATTCATTGATCCCCCAAATCTCTGATAGATGGTGTTGGAGCCAGAATGCAAAATTCACCGAGACTGGCAGGTTGGCCAGATAAAATACTATTATGAGCTAATTGCAGATGGTATCCTCCTACAAGATCAAAACAGACCAAGCATGTGGGAGGTTACAACTTCACAACTTGGGCAAGTCAAGGACATTCCTAAAGAGGATTAACAGAGGAAAATGTGTGGGCTAAATAGAATAAATAATAACTGCTCAAAATAAGAATATAAGATTACACTGATAATTTCACAGCAAATGCAAAATTGTTTTCAAATTAGCAAGGGAAAATGTACACCCTTAATTCTGGTATTAGGTTCCTACCAGCCTCATTTACAGACATCACAGTCTTTTTCTTAAAATTTCAACTTGTCACTTGCATATAATCAGGGTTCTCAGTAAAGCATAGTTTCCAAAATGTTATGGTTAACAGAGGAACTGGGTTGTGTCATGATCCCCACACTGGAAGCTGGGTAGTGTCATAAAACCCCACATTATTTCCCGAAAGCTCACATAGGAATTATGCTAGTAATCGTCAATGCGTGCATATCTAATCGTTTCCATTTTTATGAAAAAGATAGGTGATTTATTCACACGGTCCTCTATTGACAATCACAGGTGCAGTAAAGAGATAAAAGATGGGGGTTTCTTGTCTGTTTCACAGTAAAAGTCAGTATCTTGTGAGCCTTAGCTCTCCTCTGCAGGGCTATCTCACTTTCTGAAGCTCCTGTCTCAGCCACGATGGTAGAGGCTGGCCCAGTCTGTGTAACAGTTTGGACAACTCCACATTATGATCTCGGTAGTAATTAGAGAGGAAGGTTCTAGACTGAAAAGCAAAAGGAAGACAAGGGAAGTAATTAGTTCATTAAATGAGATTGTGCAAATTTATTAAGAAATTCTACGGCAATGGGACGGAATATAAAACAGGCATTTCTTTCTCTTTTCCCATGGATGCCATTTGTTTTTACCTTTAGGAAAGATTTGACAGAAGTAAAGTTGCAAAATAAAAATGGGTCCAGGAATAACTTATATATCTTATTTTTCCTAGAGCATTTGGAGAATTAGCTTTTTTGAATTTTTTAAACTGTAGTATAATTTGACTTACAATATTATATCAGTTTTGGGTATACAACATTGAGTCAATATTTTTATACATTAAATACCATCTGTCAGGGAGGAGGGCATGGCATCCCACTCAATATGAAGCACACTTATTTATTGAGGGACTGATGAAGAGGTTGATGAGAGGCATGTAATACTAAAGAAGAATGAGGTAAGTAGGGACCAGATGTGGCACAAAATCTACAGAAAAGAAACACCTATGTTTATGAAATTGGTCATTTTCTGTAAAATTGGGTCACAACATCAAGATAATCAGTCACCATAATCATAAAAGCTGAATTTCATGATTAAACAAATAACTTGCCATGTTATAAAATGCTTTCTATATTTATTTAGTACCAAAACAGATTTTTTGAAAAAACCATTAAGCTTTTCTACTTCACAAATATTATAAGGTCTTATTATAAAGGTCCTTATAGTGATCTTTCCTGGGATTCTTATGTTCCTAACCAAGCTGGAGTGATTGGCAATTTTTAGATGAATGGCTGAGAAAAGGATTATAAAATATATCTGTGGTTTTAGTTTATTTTATTCCAAGAAGACAAAAAACTTGTAAATGGGTTTTTTTTCTCTGGATGTCACTTATCTCATATTAGAACCCATTTAACATAGTCCTGTGTCTTTTTGATAAAATAATAGAGGTGAATGTTTTTCCTGTGAAATACAGGCAGCTGTTTCCATTTGGTCAAACTTACACCATCTCTCTTAAACCCTTCCCAATATTTTAGCACAAATTAGTTTCTTTCTTCCAAAAATGCCCTTAGCAACTTTTGTATACTGTGGAAATGGATTCAAGATAGCTACTTTTTTTGTACCATTCACTAGATTTTTCACTGCATTTCTTCCCTTCAAGTGGATTGTGAACACTTCAAATTCTGGATAAGATGTTTATAGAAGTAGTGGAGTCGTTACATTGATTTCTTGGTAGATCAACGTGATTTTTGAAGCCTTTTTGAAATTATTGGGTTCAAAGGTATAGTTTGAGGACCTTCTGGTTCTTCTATTTCCATAGTAACGCCTAATCACTTCCATCCTCCTTATGCCCACACTGTCTTAGGAGAGATAAATCATTATATCTGCTCAGTTGATTGCTAGCTAGTCTCCCAATCCTTCTGTCTCCTCATACTATAACTTTTACTTATAGATTTTTCTCCCCTGCCTTTTTACAGTTTGATATTGTTTTATATATTTTATTATAAACAAGTGACCATAACTAATTTACTCTCCTATAATAAACCTAGGCTCATAACCTGTTTTATCCTGCATCCTATTTGTGACATTTTGAATTATAATAAGAAATATATAGTTGGTCATTGACTCCATTACTGGCACAAGGCTCACTTGGAATTTGCTAAGTGAGATAGTGATAAAGGTATACTTTGTTATGTTAATGAGGTGGCTTTTTGTTGTTGTTGTTAAGTCACCCAGTCATGTCCAACTCTTTGTGACCACATGGACTGCAGCATGCCAGGCTTCCATGTCCCTCACCATCTTCTAAAGTTTGTCCAAGTTCAAGTCTATTGCATCGGTGATGCCATCAAGCCATCTCATCCTCTGACTCCCTCTTCTCCTTCTGTCCTCAATCTTTCCCCAGCATCAGGGACTTTTCCAATCAGTCAGCTGTTTGCATCAGATGACAATATACTGGAGTTTCAGCTTCAGCATCAGTCCTTCCAAGGAGTATTCAGGGCTGATTTCCCTGAAGACTGACCGGTTTGATCTTGCTATCCAAGGGACCCTCAGGAGTCTTCTCCAGCATCCCAGTTTGAAGGCATCAATTCTTTGGTCCTCCGCCTACTTTATGCCTCCAGTTCTCATAACTGTACCTAGCCACTGGGAAGACCATAGCCTTGACTATATGGACATTTGTCAGCAGAGTAATATCTCTGCTTTTCAATATGCTATCTAGGTTTGTTATAGCTTTCCTGCCAAGAAGCAAATGTCTTCTGATTTCGTGGCTGCAGTCACCATCCATGGTAATTTCAGAGCTCAAGAAGAGGAAATCTATCACTACTTCCACCTTTTCTCCCTCTGTTTGCCATAAAGTAAAGGTGCCAAATGCAATGATCTGTTTTTTTTTTTTAATATTTAGTTTTAAATCGGCTCTTTAACTCTCTTCCTTCACCCTCAAGAGGCTGTTTAGTTCCTCTTAATTTTCTGACATTAGAATGGTATCATCTGGATATCTGAGGTGCTTGCTGTTTTTCCCTGTGGGACCTGACACACTCTCTCTCTGTAGACAGTGTCAGTATTTTGTTGAGTTGTGGAGACCCAGCTGGTGTCTGAGCCTTGCTTGGTGATATGGAAAAACCTCCCCATCACATGTTGTAACTGTTGATCAGAACAGTTTACTGTCCGTGGCTCAACTCAGTACCATGCATGGTATAGGCAATAGATATATATATTTAATATGTAACAATAATATTTATTTATTTTATACAAAATCCTTGTTTACTAGATTATTTGTTTGAGCCCTTTACACATTTGGAAAGAAGTTACTGTTCAGTATTTATATTTGAATTGCATCCCAACAGCATACAATTCCCATAAATATCTCCTAATCATCTCTATCTGTTGGTCTATCACTCTGCTAAATATATAAAACTTGATAGCAAAGAAGGACAAGAAAAAGGAATCAAATTTATTGTCTACTAATTTTGAAATAGTTGTATATACAGGGTTCTACTGTAACAGGAAAGGATTAATTCTGACTCCATGTTGGAACTGTTCCTTTGACTTGCTTTCCATTGCTTTTGTCATTATAATCTTACATTATAAGATTCTCTGGCCTGCCTCAGAGAATCCTGCCCCTCTGCCTGACTGTTAACTAAAGTGCCTTTGTTCAGAGCTCCATTCCCCTGTAGATGGTAGGAAGAAATTAACACATCCCTCTGCCTGAGGTTTGCCGTTCTAGGAAATGTTTGCAAGATTAACAGCCTTTTTACTTGTTTCCTCACTTTCTTCCATCTCTGATCCATAAAAGAACCAGGCATCCAGACCCAGATAAGATGCCCATTTTGAGATTGTTAATATGCCATCTTCTTGGTCAGCCAGCTTTTGGAATAGTCATATTCCTTGTCCTCGTTCAGATTCATTGGCCTATTGTGCTGCAAGCAGAACATGCTTGGACTCAACACTACCAGAGAATTTCAAAGATAAGGAAAACATTACCTCTGGATCCATGGGTGGATACTTTCGACCTTTGCTTTTTCCAAGGCATTTGGTCTTTCCTCCTTCCAGTAGTTGACACCAAAAGCCCTTTTGGGGATCAAAACTACAAAAGATCAAAGATATAAATGAATATAAAGATATAATGATTTATAAATTATATACAGAATTTTGAGAGAAACTCACCAATCGTGCAATGGAAATGCACTTTCATATATTCATTCTTTGATTTAATTTAATTCAATTCTATAAATATTCATTGAATCAATTTGAGAGAATTTAATTGAAATTAAATAAACTATATGTTATATATATATATTTACTATTTCTAATGTAATGAAAAAGGACATATGGATATTTAGTCTTTTCTCATGATGAAATTATTGGGTTTTTATATTTTACCTATTCATCCATAAAAGATCAAGGATGAATCAACAAAACTACAATACAGGATTTTATAATATTTATTTTCTTATTTATGTGATTTCCCTGTCAAAATACATTAGCAAATTTCTTTGAAATCATTCAATAGTATATATTAAGGTGACAATATAATGTAAATATATTTCTTTGAATACAACATGAATTTTAAAGCTTCTAAGAAAAATATTAATTTTTTTTAACAGTTCAAAACGTTTACACTTTTCAAGGAGGAAATTAAAAGGCTAAAGATATAATTCACTATATTTTTCCAGAGAACATAAGACACGGGTTATACAAATGGTGTGGAGAAGGCAATGGCAACCCACTCCAGTACTCTTGCCTGGGAAATCCCATGGACGGAGGAGCCTGGTAGGTTACAGTCCATGGGGTCGCAAGGAGTTGGACACGGCTGAGTGACTTCACTTTCACGTTTCACTTTCATGCACTGGAGAAGGAAATGGCAACCCACTCCAGTGTTCTTGCCTGGAGAATCCCAGGGACGGGGGAGCCTGGTGGGCTGCCATCTATGGGGTCTCACAAAGTCAGACACAACTGATGTGGCTTAGCAGCAGCAGCATACAAATGGTGAGTGGAACATTAGATAGCTCTTCATTTCTTTTGTTGAAGGTGAATGATTCTATTGGATCATTCAGATCTCGACACTCATAAAAAAAATTCTAACATTGTTTTGCATCTTTGGCTGCACAAAGTTACAAAAGAAAGAATGTGTAACCTAATTATTTGTTTAAACTCAGATATGTAAGAATTTTTGTTTAGGACTAACAAGATAGGAAAAAGGAGAGAATAAACCAAATGGGAAGGGAAATTTTAAATTTACTGCTATGGGAATTGCTGCATGCATAAAACATCGAAAAGGTTTGCATTTTTGTTGCTCAGCAGATGTTTTAGAAGGATGAAGCATAATTGACTAGGATGTAAAGTTAATTAGTTGCAGGATATTTTGTTGCCCTGGGCCCATTCCTATAATACCGATGCACCTGCAATTTGCTTCTGCACATATGTGAACTCATTTAGGGGGAGAGGGAAATTTTCTTCACAGTTCCCTGCCCAATCTATTATTAGAGACCTGATCCGCACAGTCCAGGTTGTCCTAGTACATGTTATCAATTAAAATTAAATACATCACTGGGTAAATGGATAAAAGGAAGAGAGAGTCATTTCCAACCTGGACATTTCCAATCTGCATCTTGCCTATCATAGGCCTTTCTTTGGTTTTCATTAATTTCCCAAGAGGAAAAACAATTTGGCATGCTGTGCAAAATGAGATGGGGGAGGCGGCATAACGGTGCCCCTAAACAGCATCTCTGCCTCAGGATGAGGATGTTTAACTGCATTAAGGTAAAATACAGCTTTGGCAACCAAGCCAAGATATTTACACACACAGAGCATCTCCTCCGCTCTTGGGTGAGCAGAGGTCTCAGGACGGGCTCCCGTCTCTCTTACTCTCCAAACAGCTGTTATGAGGCAGAGCTTAATATGATCTGAGGAAGAGAGCCATCCAGACTATTGAAAGTCATTCTTTTAGATAAGGCTGTTAAAACCTTGAGTCCACATTATTTTGCTGTCCTGGTATCATTTATTGCATTGACAATGTTATAAACGCGAAGTCTAACAAAGGGCATTTATTCCTGCTAAGTTATATCAATTCCTTGTTTTATGGTTTGGTTTTAGTAGGCATGAAATTATGAAATTAAGATGCAAAGGCTTTCTCAAATAACTGTTAGATAACTTTGAGGACATGAGTTTGTTGCCACAAGAGTTCTTTTATTACACTGAACATCACTGTAGTTATTAATTTTTGTGATGTGTGAGACATAGTAAAAACCATATATTCTGTACTTGTTTGTAATCTCTTCTTTAAAAGTATGATTTTACAGGTTTATTGAACCATAAGGAACTATTTGTAGTAAACAGGCTAAAATCATGCCCTGAACTTCTGCAGGGAGTAAGGGGAGGCCGTGCTGACATCAATGACTTTTCATGTAAATATATTAGAGGACGCTCTGTCTGCTTAATCAACAGGGGCCATGCCGTGTGTTATTTCCATGTGTAGGTAAAAACTTTATTAGACGTGTTTTAGTGGATAAGGAAAAACCCAATCTTATTACTGCTTTCCCTGCCCCTCCATTACCCTAATTGTCTAATTGCTGATTCTAATCTGCTGTGAACTGGGAAATTATGTAATCAGGCTTGTTAAAATTTTGCCTAAAACGTAATAGGCTTTATATCAAGCCTCATGAAGGAGTCAAGTACATGACCTTTTAAATGTATATTTTGACAGCTTGGAACTTTTGCTTTTGTTTGTTGTTTTGCCTCTTTCCTTCTTTGTTGCATTTTTAATTACTCAAAGTACATGATTTTATTTCCCAAGCTGACTGCAACCATAACCCCCTCCCCACCTCCATTCTCTTCTATAGCATGCCCTTCCCCTCCCCAGCAAGAGGAGGAGGCTCCTTTCCCTCCTTGTGGGTTTGGACTGGCTCTAGTGACTTGCTTGCAATCAATAGAATATGGTGTAAGTGATGCTGCATGACTTGCAAGACTAGGTCAGAGAAGGCCTTGAACCATGTTCCCTCCACATCTCATTTCCTCTCAGAACACAGTCACTACCAGGGGGTGGGAGTGGTAAAGAACCTGCCTGCCAATGCAGGGGGCCTCAGAGACTCAGATTCCACCCCAGGGGCCCTAAGATCCCCTGGAGGAGGGCATGGCAACCCACTCCAGTATTCTTGCCTGGAGAATCCCACGGACAGAGGAGCTGGTGGGCTATGTCCATGGGGTTCCAAAGAGTTGGACATGACTAAAGTGGCTTAGGATGCTCACTGCAAGAAAGCCACCCAGAGAGATTTCCTCCCATTGAGCTCAGCTTTGAGCCATCCAGTCTAAGAGCCAAAGATGTGAGTAAAGAAGCCTCCAGAAAACTCCAGTCTTCAGCCATTCAAGTCATACCTAGATATTCATGTCTTCCCAGATATGGCCCCAGCTATTTTGAGCAGAGACAAGTTGTCTTGGTTATGTCCTGTCTAAATTCCCAGCCCACAGGTTCCATGAACATACTAAAATGGCTACGGTTACATGCTGGTAGGTTTTGGGAGGTTTACTGTACAATACCAGACCACTGCAATGTTATACATGATTGTATTTGGTTATACACAATGTAATAAACACAGAGTAAAACATGAATGTATCCCTTTCACAATTTTGTCTGAAATACTACTCATTTTCACAGGGCTAACTGTGGCCATCAACATTTCATTTCTAATGTGCAAATTATCTGGGGATAAAGATCATCTGTTTCACTCTGTAACCTCCATTCCTAGGACACTTTCTGCACAGAGTAGGCATGTAAAACATTTACATAAACTTGTGTTGGGAAAGAGCTCACAAAAAGGGAAATTTGTGATAGATAAAATGGCCATAAGGTGTTTTATAGGCATATTCTTAGGCCGGTAAAATATCCTGGTATTTGAAAGGGACGTATTACATGAATAATGGGGACATTCCTTTGACTGCTTTTGAGAAGCATAATGATGTATAAATTCATAGCTAGTATTAATGATGCTATATACACACCTACCAGTGATAATTTATGATGGCAAATAATGGAAATGAAATCAAGCATGAGAACAGACTCACGTTAGTGCTTCAGAGTAATTATAATGAGGTGTAACTCCCAGAAACTTCTGGACTTCATCCATCACAGTAGCTGGGTCAGATCTCAGCTGCTGTCCATCAATAATTAGCAACTGTAGAGTCAAAAATAGTCACTCTATGAAGAACAAAACTATATTAGGCAGACTGAGCTGCCTCCCTTGACCTGGTAGGATGTTAATCAATTAGATCAGTGGGAATAGAAAGAAAATATGCACTCTTTAGCATACATATGCATATTTACTATTCTGATGTCCTTCCAAATAAAACAACAAAGTTTGCCAAAGGCATTATTCATAACCCTTAACTAACGTGATTGTAAATCAGAAATAGACATTGACACTTTCTTGACTCAGTAATGCAGTAGAAACATGATTTTCCATCTGTTCTGTAATCAGGTAATTATCCAACCTATGAAATACCATGAGTTAATCTTAGAGTGAAGGGCTTAGAAATAATGGGCATACAGATGTAAATTACCCATCTATTATCCTTACAAACCATGACAGAGAACTCAGGTTTTGGTTGTGAGCCAAACTGGAATGAAGAAGATAAAGGATGTGGACACTTTCCTCAAATCCTTATTTCCTGTTCTATCCCAGGTTCTCTCCCATGGTTCTATCCCAGAGCTTTTACAGCACTTCCCATTTTGACAGTCTAATCCATGAACTTCTTTTCTCATAAGAGTTCCACGGGATAGGTGATGCATGGGTATTTGCACATGGTGTTCAATAAATGTTCCATTTAACTGGCGGTTCTGCTATTGGTTACTGTCTATGAAGCACGTGAAGCCTCCTGTGTGAGGACAAGATCCCAAGAACGTGTTTCATAATCACTTAATATTGTAATACTACCACTGCCATTAGAAGTGTAAAAATCCACACTTCTTAGGTATGATCATCTTTGATAATAAAGCACTATCTGTGGCAATGTTAATTTATATTTTCTGTGTGTCAGTGCAACACTATCATGATACAATAAACAGAAGAAATTCATTTCAGGACATTACCTGAGAAGTAGCAAAGTAAGTGAGCCATCTTTCTATGTGGACTGCATACCATCCAGGTATTAGACATCTCCTCTGCAAAGTTTTCAGGTCAGATGGGGCCCAATGTCCTGTTGTGATAACTTCATAGAAATTAAACCTCAGGGCAGCTGGATCTTCATGTGATCTTTGGTGCTTTAACAAGAAAGTCAGTTGTAAAATCAGCCTTCTTTATGCCTGCAAACATATGTGTGCCTGAATGGGTTTGATGTGTGGATGAGTGTGTGTGTCTTTTATTCCAAAAAAGTAATGAAAAATGATTACTTGATTTTAGAATGAGAAACAAGGTGAAACGTATGTGCTATATTGGAACCTAGGCATTGGCATAAGGCTTCCATAGAGTATAAACCTTCTATACATATCAAGTGGCATTCACATAAGCCTGTGGCTGTCTTCACATATAAAATATTTAGATGCAAGACAAGAGACAGAGTGCAAGGATTTTCTCCATGGATCTGATTAGAAGTGAAAAGATGTCAGGACCCAGATGAATCAAGCCTGATGAAAAGAGATTTCACCTGGCAGGGTTTGGCCACCACATTACTGTGTTCTTGCTTCATTGCAGCCGCTTGGCAAGTTCTGACAATTCCCCAATATCCCCGTGTGGAAGGTGCCATGTCTACAGAGAAGGCAGGTGTCTATAACACTTGTTTAGGTGTCGCATTCATGTTGATGTTGCCCCAGGCACTTGGCTTTTTCCCTCCCAAGGGCTTCTACCTAACTCTTCTAAATCCTAAATATGAATTCACTATGCTGCTTTTTAGTACCAAATCCTGAGTCCTTCACATCCAACCATCACTGGTCAAGTTCAAAAGCCCAACACAAGTCAGTATAATTTCATAAGCATTTATCAAGATCCTTGCCAGAACAAAGACCTTCTACTGATTATAGAGATAAAGAGATATAGGTAAGACAAAATGCTATCTTCAAAGAAATAAAAACCTTATATGGAAAGCAACACATTAACAGATTGTGATAAAGTCATGTGTATGATAGAGGTATAAGTTATTTGTTGTGATAGCCAGACCAATAAATGATCAGTTCTGAATGAAATATGAAGGTATTTTTTAAAGATTGAAGCTTTTGAGGTAAAATATAGTGAGATTTTGATAAACAGAAAAAAGTAAATGTGGAAACAGGAGAACTTTAAATCTGAGTGAAGATGAATGAGGTGTGTTGGGAATGGACGAATTGCTTTTGCAAGATATCTCAAAGTGAACTTAAAGAAAATTTACTACAGGATAAGTTTGGAAGTATATTACAGCCTGATAGAATTATGTAATAGCAGGTCCTATATATGTTAGAAATAAAAACTACTAAGAAAGCAAAGATGATTGACTGGTGGATGGTTAAAGAGTAACTAGTGAGTGGTAGTGGGAAAGGAAATGGCAACCCACTCCAGTGTTCTTGCCTGGAGAATCCCAGGGACGGCGGAGCCTGGTGGGCTGCCGTCCATGGGGTCACACAGAGGCAGACACGACTGAAGTGACTTAGCAGCAGCAGCAGCAATGAGTGGTAGATGGTAGAAATACAGCTTTTGAACCTCCCTCATAATAGTATATTTATTGACCTTCTCTGTAAATGCTGCATACATAGAGACTACATAATATATTTACTTAATATAAGATGTAGAAACAACAAAATCGAATAAATATAAGTATACTCTGTGCATTATTAATACAGTAATGCTAACATTTTTACTTCACACTGTGATAATATGAAATTGTACTTATTCTGCTTTATATTGACTTACACAAGTCTAGCATCAACTTTTTTTATATTCATGCAACAAAAAAGATTAGCATAAAAATATGACCTGAAATCACAAAAGAACTGGAAAAAAATAGCACTGCAGGTCCTCTGTGAGGCCCATTATAAATATGTGAGGTAGAAATTATAGTGGCAGGTGATGTTTGTAGGAGTTTCTGAATTATACCTGTCGAGTTTCAGATTTATGGTACTTACCGAAGACAGGGGACTGGCTAAGTAATAGGTTGCATTATTTTGAAATGTACAGTGGTCTGGGGACCCTACTCTTAGCAATATAGCAGCAAAAAGTATTATCAGAAAAAAATTATTCCTTTCAAATGTGTGTGTTCAAAGAATTTACTTGAAAAAGGAGGCATAGATTCTCTGTTTTTAGAAAATGGTTGAATCCATGTGGAAAAAAAAGATTCGTATAAATGTGCTCTGAGTAGTGATCGTGCTTTCTGCCAGGAAAATGTGCAATACTTTGCCCCATGTATTCACATTCAAAACATTTCATTAAGGCTTAACATCTCAGTATTTTTGGCACAATTAAAAAAAATTATCTTGATTTGCAACATGAATTTTGATAAAATGAGAAAGACGTTTTTCTATCTTGGGGGAGTCACAGACTCATGGATTCTACTAATAATTTCTGGATTTTGCTCCCAAGACAAGTGTTCCACTTCAGTCCCCAAACTCTTGCAATCTCAGTTTGCAGAACCATATTTTTCTGTCCCTTGCTATTTGTTCTCAGCAACATATGTTTATTGAAGAAATTTTGAAAAGCCAAGAAAAAAAAAAGGAAAAAGAAAAATTACATGTTTTTTAAAAGTGTCATTAAATGTTTTCTTTTAATCGTCTTTATTTTGGCATTAATTTATGTATACTCTCATATTAATTGGTTTTTAGTACATATAGATTGTTATCACCATACACTCAAAAGCATCAACTTTAATTAGGTGTTCATTGCCGTAGCCAATTTTACATTTCTCTGGTCAAATTTATCTTACCCCTGTACCAAGGGTTCACACCTCTCTTTTTGCTCCTCAAAGTACTGCTTTTCAAATTATCCCTCTCTTTTTCCTATGTTAATTCATTCTCAACTTTCTAAAATAAAAGAGACAATCATAGTCACTTTAATTTCTCTATCCCAGACCTCCAAATTTACTAGCATGTACATTTATACACTTTTCCTCACTTAAGTTTCAGTGCAGGGTTTCTTAATGGATACCCACTGATAGAATTCAGAGGACCTAAGAACTCGGATCTGTAATAAAAAAAAAAAAAAAAGAAAGAAGATGCCTCTTTATTTTTAGTAACTTTTAAATAAAATTTAGTAGTTATTGTACCTGTGATTTTACCACCAATAAGAATCAATTCTTTTGCATCCCATTATAGGTCTTTCAGTTCTATCAAAAATTGTTTATGCTCGTCACTGCTTCAAACAGTAGTATTATCCCCAACATTAGATCTTGCCATTTAATGATCTACTATTTTTAAAAGTAGCAAATTTGATAATTATACTTTTGATATATTGGTATATACTGATTTGATAATTATACTTCTATGGAGTTGTTTCCCTGGTAATATTATATAGTTTAATGCCTTGAAAATACGTTTCTGAAATGGGGCACATAGACTCATCTGACAGCCAGAAGACCCAGCACAAGAAAAGTGAGACTGTGTAAATGGAGAGCTGCCTCCCGTCTAAGTTGCTTCCGGCCTTTGTGGCTCAGTCAGTAAAGAACCTGCTTTCAGTTTGGGAGACCTGGGTCTGATCCCTGGGTTGGGAAGATGCCCTGGAGAAGGGAAAGGCTACCCACGCCAGTATTCTGGCCTGGAGAATTCCATGGACTGTGTAGTCCATGGGGCCGCAGAGTGGGACGCCGCTGAGCGCCTTTCACCTCACGTCACTTCACCCTTGTGATATGGAAGCTCTGGTCCTCCCAGCACTGATTTCCCATTTTCCTCTGAGGGGCCTTTAAGAGCCTTCTTCCTTTGAAAGTTTCTCATTATTATTCAAATCACCACCACAGAAAACACGTTCCTTGGCCCACCCAGACTGCTGTACATGGATTCTTGTCTGTTAAAGGTTCTACTTCTTCCCCTGTCTTTCGACTGAGTGAGAGTAATTCAGGCCTTATTTTGCCTGACTGTCTGATTTCTTAGCAGCTGATGGATCCTTCATTTGGCGGTGCTCTTTTCCTGGTATCTGCTGTCATGACACTGCTGGGCTTTTTCTTCTGCTCCTCTCTGGCTGCCTCATTCTGTTCTATACTTTTCTCCTCTGCACATTTTCCTCGGATGATTTCACCATTTTTTGTGGCGTTTGGCCTCTCAGTCGCAAATTTCCATCTCCTGCTCAGACCTCTCCCCAGAATGCCAGCGACCTCTACTATTGCTTTTGGTGTGACAGGGATTCCGTGACCTCCTGACCTCCATCTATGTCACATCTTTAGCCCTCCCCACCCCCACACAATGCCTGTATCCTTTTTCAGTACTTTTTTCATGGGAATAAATGGTTACCATCTAGTTGCCTGGACTGGAAATTCGAGTTATTCTTGACACTGTTTTATAACCAGTTTCTATTGATTTCAATCCCTAAAGATTTCTTGATACTTTATGTCTCACCTAGTTTCTACTTCCTATTTTTGTCCTTGTTACCGCCATTTCTCAGCAGGACTAGTGCTACAGCTTCTAATTCATTTCTCTGAGTGGTCATTTCTTCCACTCTGATCCATTCTTCAAAGATCAGAAAGTATCATGTTATCTAAAAGAAATTCTGGTAGGTACACACTGGCTTAACACTTTTAAAAGGCTTTTGATCACTCAGGGCTTCCCTGATAGCTCACTTGGTAAAGAATCCACCTGCAATACAGGAGACCCTGGTTGGATTCCTGGGTCAGGAAGATCTGGTGGAGAAGGGATAGGCTACCCACTCCAGTATTCTTGGGCTTCCCTCGTGCCTCAGTTGGTCAAGAATCCGCCTGCAATGTGAAAGACCTGGGTTCAATCCCTGGGTTGGGAAGATCCCCTGGAGAAGGGAAAGGCTACCCACTCCAGTATTCTGGCCTGGAGAATTCCACGGACTTATATAGTCCATGGTGGAATGATTTTCACTTTCACTTCACTTTGATTGCTCAGGGAATGGTGGCCATTTGATTTCCCACTTGGCTTCCAACTCCCATGTGCCTCTCAGGCTCACCTCCTGCAGATCTCCTCCTTGGCTTTGCTCTCTAATCACACGGATGGTTTTTTTGGTTCTTTGGCTGTGCTGTGGTTCTTTGCACCCAGTGGACGACACACGGTTTCTCTCTCATCATCCCCTCGCCCTCACTCAGTTAATACCTACTTGGCCTTCAGTTTTAAGCCTATAGTTTATTTCTCCAGAGAGTGTTCTTATATCATTTTCCATGCTTCCTCACAGTGCTTTCAAAATTTCCAATTATATATATATATATATATACTTATTGGATTAATATCTATTTATATATTAGGATTTCCCTGTAACTCAGACAGTTAAGAATCTGCCTGTAATGCAGGAGACCTGGGTTCAATCCCAGGGTTGAAAAGATCCTCTGGAGAAGGGAATAGCGACCTGATTCCACTATTCTTGCCTGGAGAATCCCAAGGACAGAGGAGCCCAGCAGGCTACAGTCCATGGAGTCTCAAAGAGTCAGACATGACTGATCAACTAAAGCTACTATTCACAAATTAGAATGAACACAATGTTTTAATTATCATTCTGTGGATTAAAACTGGCATTAAATGCTGAAGAAGACTCCATTTTGGTGTGACACAGTTCTATATTGTTGGATATTTACTTTTCCTTTTGTTATTATTGTTATGATTAATACCTTGATGAATGAAAAAGGATACATATTTTTAATCCCTTTGAGGTTTTCTTATGGGTGCTCCCAGAAGAGGAATCGTACCACAAAAGTATCTTTGCAAACTGTTTGATAACGGTCATCAGTTTTCAGAAAATATCTCCATATATATCCTTCTGTTGGAATGTTTGAGCACCTTTATTATGACACCTTTGTCAGCAGAGAGAATAAGGATGACAGGATGCTAGGATGATATTTATGAGTACCATTTTGATTTTATATTTTATTGATCAATAATTGGGTTGACCATTTTTACACAGAAATTGTTGTGCAGTTGGATTTGTGTGTGTGTGTATGTAAATTATATATCTATGTCTTTTGCTCATTTGCTCATTTTTCTATTTATTTTTAGCAATTTGCAGGAATTTTTTTTTTTTTTTACAAATTAAGGAAACTAAGCCCTTTACCAGGTATTGCTAAAGATGGTCTACTTAGATACTTAAGTTTGTTAATTATGACAGACCAACATTTTACATGTTTATATGGTTCAGTCCCTTAACATTTTGATTTTTTTCTATTATGCTTGAAATTCCTTGCCCAAATTGATAGTTCTTATTTCTCATAGTTTTTGCTTGTTTGTATAGCTCTTTTAACATTTGACTGTTAAACACATCTGGACTTTAGTAATTCACCATTACTTACATTCCAGCTATGACCAAATGCTTTTAACGATATTTTTTTACTGCTTCGTACCTGGTACCAAGAGTATGCCCTATCCGAAGGGTCAATGAGGATGGTGATGATCTTGGCTTTGGGGACCAGAGATGCAGCTCGTTTGGGAGCCTCTTCTGAATGGAAGTAATTAGCACTCTTTTCAAATAGAAAGTCACTTGTAATATTGGATGGAGTAGGAAAAAAGTCCATATACCTGAAGGCAGAGAAAGACAATCAATTAATTTGAAGTCTAATTGTTTCCTACCATACTATGGATAGGAAATTATTTAAACATTTTTGTATTCATTTATATAAATTTGTAATTATTGATACTATAATAGCTAAAATAGAGACTATGCTGTACACTCTCAAAGTGAAAACAATCCCAGGTTTTACTGTTCTAATGGGCTATTTAGGGCAGGCGAAAGAGTGAGATGAAATGGGTGGGTTGCTAAGGAACGGAGGGAAAATTCTTTAGATTTGGGTTGATGTTCTGTGCTATTGAAAGCCAAATCTAAAAAAAATTAAGTTTACCCTTGGCAAACAGCAAATTAAACCATATTGCCTAGTAAATATTTTAAAATAGTAAATTTATGTTTGCACACTTGAATGCTAAATTCTTAAATTGAGATTAAAGTGCACAAAAGAGGAAAATGTGTAAGTCAGAATAGCTATAAAATACTAAACAGATTAGGGCATAGTTGCTCTCCTCCTTTTTAACTTCTGCATAATTTGTAGTGTGTATAGCAATGTGAACACATTATAGTCTATCTAGAGTAATTAAGGAGATATTTCCTGCCGGTTGATCCTGCGGAGCCTCGGCAGGTTCACCCCTCCATATGCTGTCGGAACATTCCTCTGCGTGTAGATTATAGAATCAATATGCTCAGAGGTTAATTCAGTGCAAGGCATTAATTATGTGTGTAACCCTCCTTACAGCTCACCACTTCTCTAACCCTCAAATGTTCTAGAAATAAATAATGAGAACAATTAAGAATTCATATGAGATACTTATTTTCCTCTTTGACATTTGTTATTATGTTTCCCAAATGTGAAGTGGTGAGAAGTCTCATCTATATTCCTTCTTAACAATTTGCATTCCATTTGAGCTCACAGGTAAGAGAAAATTGCTGCTCTGCTTTCAGTAACTTGCATGCAATTTCCAAATTCATTTAGTCTTTTTAAGTAAAGTGCTATCCTAGGTGCAGAGTGGACATGTCAATACTTATAATAGGAACTCAAATCTGCTCACTGCCATCGCCTTGGCCCCACTCTCATCCTGGCTGTGTCTTAAAAGAATGAGCTTTTCATGAGGATAGACTCACACGTGATTTTGACATAATATTACATGCTATGTGCGTGTGTGCTAAGCTGTTTAGTCGTGCCCAACTCTTTGTGACACTTTGGACTGTAGCCTACCAGGCTCCTCTGTCCATGGAATCTTTCAGGCAAGAATACTGGAGTGGGTTGCCATGCCCTCCTCCAGGGGATTGTCTTGACCCGGGGATCCAACCCACATCTCCTTGGTCTCTGTATTGCAGGCGGATTCTTTCCCACTGAGCCATCAGTACATGCTACCCAGGTATGCAGTGAGGGGAGTTTACCTCAGGGGGAATTTGCCTTATATACTTGGGATTTGGAAATCAGGGCCATATTTTCCTTAGAAAATTGGGACATGGCTAGAAAAAAAAAACCAGAGTGAACATCAGTTACAGTATCAGGTTTATTCTGTTTTAGTTTAGGGGTAATATTGTGATTTTAAAATTTTCATAACTTATTAAATACAAAGTAATTTTCCTCTTATGCACTTGTGTGACTAGCATTAATATGGTTTTAGAAATGCTCTGGTATTTGCATGACAAATATCAGCTTAGATTACAATACATTTACCATCTATGTGTTTAATGAAGAGACAAGTCACAGAGTATAAAATAAAACAACCTATTGATTTATTTGTTTTCTCAGGCATTGTTGTGAAGACAAATTATGTATTCAGTAAAAAAAAATTCTAGACTCAGTGAAATAATAATATGCTTAAGGAGAATTTTAAATATCCTTATGAATAATTCTGATGAAAATATTCCATAATCCTCTTTATTCAATCATACTAATTTACCAGAAAAATATTATCATTATTGCACTGTTCAAATCAAATTATAGGCAACACTGATTAAACATATCATCATTATAAATTAATTTCTAATTCACTATGGTAGAATTGAACATAACAAATTTATTCTATAATTATGTAGATGCCTTGCATACACCTATAATTGCTCATCTGTGAATGAGCATGTGCTAATAATGGGTTTTGTTTTTTGTTATTTCTCTTACCAGTCAATTCCCTTGTGGTAGTTGTTTCCATTAAAGAATTGGACTTCTTCAAATGTTTTGGGACTGGGGAGATTGCTGATGATGGAAGGGTGCATAAGAAGAAATAAATAAAGTGCTGTTGTTCCTATTACCAAAAAAAAAAAAAAAAAGAGAGAGAGAGAGACCAAAGGTTATATAGCAATAGAAGACAAGACAAATACTTTATTATTATTATGGGTGGAGGCACGCGGAGTAGCATGTGGGATTTTAGTTTCCTCAACAAGGGATTGTATCCAGGCCCCTTGCACTGCAAGTGCAGAGTGGTGACCATTGGACAACCAGGGAAGTCCTAAGACAAATATTTAGCAAATTTTTTGCTCAAAAAGTAATATGCAAGACCAAATCATTCCAGTGTCAGAATGATTTCCAAAAAATCAGTTAAGTGAATTTCATGTGGCAATGATTTGTGTTCTTATATTAGTCTTCATGATTCTACTGACTGAAACACTTCATTTAATCTGAGTACATAGTCAAAGCCAAGCAGGTTGATACAGCTAGGGGAGAAATTCAGAAACTGGGTGATTAGATTTCCCTCCTGAAGTCAGATGAGTGGCTAAAGTATCAAAGACATCCAGCACAATGCCTGAACCTCAATTAATACTATGTTCAAATCAATTAAAGTTAATCAAACTATTCAACAGATGTTGACCAGTGCAACTCTGAACAAGTCACTGTAGTAATAATTGGTGATAACTCTTGATAAAAAAAACATATTTGCTGGCCTCAGTAGACTAAGTGCATTTGTGGATTTGAGTCAAGCAAACAGGTGAGGGAGGTCCCACGATGAGAGAAGAGTAGAGTGCTTTTCCAGTATATGAGAAAATGGGGAATTTAGACTTGGGCAGTCAGGGAAGGCTTCCAGGAGGAAACATTTTCTAAGATTGTAGCTTAAAAATTGTAAGTATTTCCAGTAAGGCTGAAAGAGGGGTGCAAGATTGTGGAAGACAGACAGTTAACTGTCCTACCTTGACAAGCCTGATAATGAGGCACTAGGCTGAACAGATTGGCTGACATCAACCACTGAGTGGGTGACATCACAGAAAGCGCAAATGCCACATCTAAACCTAGGTTAAAGCAGAAATTGAGGGCCATAGCAGGAAGGACTGTGAAATGACTGGCTCTCATAAATCAAAACTTCCCTTATGGAAGAGGTTATTTCTTTTTGTAACATGGTGCACTCAGGAGACTTTGTTAGATTTCCCAACCCTAGGAGAGCGTGGAATGAACTGCACAGGTGGACTGGCAGAACAATAATGATAGCAGCTGGGGATCTGGAAGCAGAGGTCACAGAGAATTGTGTAGATAAAGAAAGTTACAATAGGTCTTAGGGCACCTAAGAAATTCAGAATGGTGGCTCCTAGTGAAATGGGAGGGCAAAACGTAATAAATGCCCTTAAGGAGATTTCATTTTTATAGCATATAAAATATCACCATCCAATTTCTTTGACTTGTTTGTTCGTCTTGGGAAAGCTCAAACCAGCTAAAAGCTTTATCATTTCCACACTGGTAGGTCAATATGAAACTCTAAAGGTATAAGTTATTGTCTTTATGAATACAATCAGCAAAGAGGAAAACTAGATTTATACTTACTAACCTGTAGTGTTCTAGTAGAACTAAGAAGTAGTAATATTCAACGACAAATGATAGAAGATATGATTTTAAATTAAAATTTCAATGTAATTTTACAACATAGAAATGCTTTCTTTCTTAGTCATCATTCCAGTGTTAGAACAGCTGTGAGGGAGTTGGTGGAAAATTAATGAACATTTTAAATAACAAGAACAATAACAAAAGTGATATATATGAAAATATGTGCTGTATTTTTTCTCTCCCTGCACATGTGTAACTTATTGTTGCAACACAATTTATATTCCTGGAGGAAGAAAAGATTTCAACAACCAATATCTAATAGTCTGGAAATTTTGCCCACAACCTTTAAAATGATCTACTTGCTTGTATTACAAATATCTTCATCTGGGCCAGGCTTATTTATCGTGATTGTTTGTTTTGTGTTATGGTTTGTGCACTCACTGATGAAAATGCTTCTAGTCAGAGTTGTGAATTCAAAATACAGCAAGTCAATAAAAAGTTTAATTAATCAGGACATGAGCAAAGTATATAAAGCTGTCACATGCTGAACAAAGTATAAAATAGTCTAATTGAAAGTGTCATCTCATTGGCGAAATACTGTCACTCTCTTTTACTACACTGTTATACACATGTCCTTCAGTACATGAGAAAATATCATGGGGAAAAGCTGCCTAATAAGCCTTAGGTGCATCAGAAAATAAATCCAAATCATATGTATACATAAAGATTATTTGAAAACAAACAAAGAAACAAAAAAACCACACAGGTAGAATATTTGAAGGTGATAATGACAGTGGTTCTGAAAAAAAATCAAATCAAGGTTGATATGCAGTATAAAATAGCTTGAATCAAGCCAAAGTTCTCTTTTATAACTTAATTCAGCAGTTAATTAGGCAAAACCACAAAAAAGGGTAGAAATTAAAAATCAAATACCACAACTGTGACATATAAGCTCAAAGTTGTCAAAAACGTGTGGTCTGTTGAACAGCTTTAAAACTCATACTTAAAAATTTAGTCCATAAGTCTTAATAAATTAAATGAGCAACTTTAGAGCCCCTTTGAGGACCATGGCATAAAGATGATCCATAAGGATGAAAAGAAATTCAATAATGAACTTGAATGGCTGTCTAAATATTTCACCAAGGCAAACTTAATCAAATACTATATGACACTGTGTTTCATGACAAAACAAACAAATGCAAAAAACCCACAAACTGCACTGATGGTTGGTCTTACCTGTTTTTTGTGGCCCGATTACAAGGAATTTTGGTAAGTGGTCACAAGTTTTCTCTCTGGACCATATGTCTTTGTGTCTTTTATCATCACATGGATTCTGCAAGAAGGAAGAATAATGAATCTTATCGTGTAATCAATACCTGGCTCTGTTCCATAAAAATTGTTCAAACCACAGGATCAAATTCTTGCCTGATACCCTCAAGCTAGGAGTTAGACCTTGTTCTGATTCTGATTTTCAAATTGTTTCCTTCTAAAATGGCACCTTCCTTTCCTTCAAGGATAGAACTCTGCATCAGGTCTCTCCTGCCATCATTCTTCTCAGGCTTGACATGGTGTTCTAACTTCTGAGATTCCACCCTACCTCTGAATTCATGTTTTACATCTGTATACCTGATCCTTAGCTTGTCTCTACCTGGTTTGAACTCAAGTTTTCAGATATCTGTGCTCTGCTCTAATTATTCCTACTCGTTTTTCTCTAGAGGGCTGGAAAGTCATCCTTGAAGTCTGGACTTGGTGAACTTTTTCTTCCCTTTTACACTATATGCTATTCTCTGCTGATCCAGATAATCTCATAGTTCGGCCATATCCCACAAGCAGATACCATGTAGATCATTATTTCTAGCCCCTACTTAGCTCCTGAACAATAATCTAAGTTGTATATACGTCATTGTTGCACAGACGTGGTGAGGAAATGAGCCAACATAGCCATACACCCAATTTTATCCCCATCTCAACTTTCTCTTATACCAGCCTCCATTCTGTTCACGTCGAGAGGCCCAAATTTACCATCCAACTCATGTCACTTGAGAATTAAGAGTCCTAAGGACTTCCCTGGTGGTTCAGTGGCTGAGAATCCACCTGCCAATGCAAGGGACACTGGTTCAACCCTCAGTCCGGGAAGCTTCCACGTGCTGCTGAGCCCACGGCCCGTGCACCACATCTATGAGTCCGTACGCTACAGCCCGTGAGCTGCAACCACTGAGCTCACGCGCCACAGCGATGGAAGCCCGTGTGCCCTAAAGCCTGTGCTCCAGGACAAGAGGCATCACTGCCGTGAAAAGCCTGCGCACTGCACCCAGAGTAGCCCCCACTGACCACAACTAGAGAAAGTCCATGCAAAGCAACAAAGACCCAGGACAGCCATAAATATATAAATCATCTTTAAATAAAGGGCAAATGATAGTGATACCATTTTTAAAATATCTATTGACTGACAAAATGGTTTTATTATATTGGCAATCTAATTAATAAATATATTCAAAAATTATTTTCACAAAATTCTTTCTAAAAAACATATGCTGACCATTAAAACAATGATAATTTTACATTTATTATTCAAATTTAAAAGTGGCATAAGGTAATTAAACATTTATGGTTCATACTTATGTACTTAAGTCAGTTATTTTTTTTTAAATCCATATCTGCTCTAATACTATGTCACCCAAGTTCTTCTGAAGAATGTTTTCACCAAACCAGCCAAGTTTCAGGAGCCTGGCACCTTGGCTGTTGGTTTTTTTTTTTTTTTTTCCATTTATTTTTATTAGTTGGAGGCTAATTACTTTACAATATTGTAGTGGGTTTTGTCATACATTGACATGAATCAGCCATGGATTTACATGTGTTCCCCATCCTAATCCTGTGGTGACATTGCCTTCCAAAGTAAAAGGTAAGTATTGTACTTTGCAATTCCTACTACTAAGACAGAAGGGCTTCCCTGGTGGCTCAGACAATAAAGAATCTCCTGCCATGCAGGAGACCTGGGTTTGATCCCTGGGTTGGGAAGATCCCCTGATGAAGAGAATGGCAACCCACTCTAGTATTCTTGCCTGCAAAATTCCATGGTGGGCTACAGTTCATGGGGTCTCAAAGAGTTGGACACAACTGAGTGACTAACACTTTCACTTTCACTAAGATAGACGCACAAAGCTTGATAGGCTTCTTTGGGTTTTGGACACATTTTTTTTTTTTTTTTTTGACCTAGGAAATACTTCTCTGAGTCACCGACTGAATGATGCAGAAACTTGCTGGTTTTGAGTGGAACCCAGAACAAGAAAGAGCCCTGCAAGAGGTAAGTCTGAAGTCTAAGCAGTCCTCACACTTGGGCCATGCACTGTGGCGGACCCATGGTACCATGGCCTCTATGGTATAAAAGGACACCAGGCAGAGTTTTGGTCAAGTCCCGGGGAGAATCACAGTGTTTAAGGTTCTTGGACTCTATGGGAGAAGGCGAGGGTGGGGTGATCTGAGAGAATAGCATTGAAACATATATATTATCAAGGGTGAAACAGATCGCCAGTCCAGGTTGGATGCATGAGACAAGTGCTCAGGGCTGGTGCACTGGGATGACCCAGAGGGATGAGAAGGGGAGGGAGGTGGGAGGGGGGTTCAGGATGGGGAACACATGTAAATCAATGGCTGATTCATGTCAATGTGTAGCAAAAGCACTACAATATTGTAAAGTAATTAGCCTCCAACTAATAAAAATAAATGAAAAAAAAAAAAAAAAAAAAAGGTTCTGCAGCACATCATTCAAACAATAGCTCCTGGCATGCTACTGGGCCCTGGAAGAGATTATGTTTGTCATGGATTTTCAAAGTAATCATGTGGTCACAATTCACTATCATAAGTTTATTACTGATAGACCAACCAAGTCATAAGTCCAAGTATACCCAGTAGCTATTCATTATAAGATGGAGTGATACAGCTGGAACTGATTTCAAGAAGATACAAAGGCTACAATAAACTTTATAAGTAAATGCCCAGATCCCATGATACCTATCATGGTCTCACTGATGCCTCTATATCATGTCCATTGATTCAGTGATGCCATCCAACCATCTCATCCTCTGTCATCCCCTTCTCCTCCTGCCCCTAATCCCTCCCAGCATCAGGGTCTTTTCCAATGAGTTGGTTATTCTCATCAGGTGGCCAAAGTAATGGAGCTTCAGCTTCAGCGTCAGTCTTTCCAATGAATGTTCAGGAATGATTTCCTTTAGGATTTACTGGTTGGATCTCCTTGCAGTCCAAGGGACTCTCAAGAGTCTTCTCCAGCACCACAGTTCAAAAGCATCAATTCTTCAGCACTGAGCCTTTATGGTCAAACTCTCACGTCCATACATGACTACAGGAAAAATCATAGCTTTGACTAGATGGACTTTCATCAGTAAAATGTGTATTTGCTTTTTAATATGCTGTCTAGGCTTATAATAGCTTTTCTTCCACTTTTTGGATGGACACATAAAGTGATAAAAAATTGTTACGATTTTGTACTGCCCATGAATGTATGTACACCAGAGAGTATCCAATGTAGAAGTGCTGCACAACTCAGCAGTCAGATGATTCAGCCAGTTCCCAGCATTCCCACATGTCACTAACCTCTGTCCTTGGCCAATACAGCACTGAAACAATGGGTATATGAATGGAGGATCTGTGAAAGCAAGTTGGAAACCATTCCTGGGCTTCCTTTCCCCAAGTCTGCTCTAGTTACAGCCACTGCCGAATACCTGACCTGTCAATAAGAGACCACTTCTAAGTTCCAGAAGAGCACTCTCCTACCACTTGGTAGAAAATTGATTATGTTGGACACGTCCTTCCTGAAAAGGGCAGTGACTCATCCTGATCCCAGCTGGAACATATTCAGAGTACAAATTTGCCTTTCTCAGCTTACATAGCCTTGGCCATCATCACTACGCAAGGCCTCAAAGAATGTCTAACTCACTGATATGGTAGCTCACATAATATTGTTTTGGGTAAAGGGGACCACTCCTGACACATGGAGTGTGATAGCAGGCTTCTGCCCATGGGAGTCATTGGTCTTATCAGCCTCACTATCCAGAGATGCTGACCTGACAGAGGGGTGAAAGACCACATGAAAGAGGCAGTTGAGGTACCAGCTGTTAGATACACACCATACCTCTTAAATTAAAAGCTATTGGTTGGTTCTGTGTCTCCATAGAGTAGTATAGTTGTGTCTAGGAATTAAAGAGTGGATGTAGGAGTAGACCCATTCACCATCATTTGCAGTGGCTTACTTGGAGAATTTGTGCTTTCCATCTTACAACTTTAAAGTCTGTGGGTCTAGAAGTTCTGGTTCCCAGAGAAGGGAAGGCCCAAGCAGGAGGACCAGGAGGAGGATCACCACCTAAACGTTGCAGCTCGTGTCCATTCACTTTGGACTCCTTGTGTGTGTGGATCAGCAGGCATGGAAATGAATTACAATCCTCACAGGGACAATTGACCCTGATCACCATAAGTAGAACCGCCACTATACAGGGAGAAATATCCTCGGTGTTCAAATCACTAGGTTAGTTGCTGATACTTCTATGCCCAATTCTAACTATAATTGAGAATGCATGACCACCACAGCCTGGTTAGGGCTAGGTTGGGCAGCAGACCAGAGTTTACAACAGTATACTTTATAAGTTCAGTTCAGTTCAGTACAGTTCAGTCACTCAGTCATGTCTGACTCTTTGAGACCCCATGAACCACAGCACGCCAGGCCTACATGTCCATCAACAGCTCCCGGAGTTTACCCAAACTCATGTTCATTGAGTTGATGATGCCATTCAACCATTTCACCCTCTGTCATTCCCTTCTCCTCCTGCCCTCAATCTTTCCCAGCATCAGGGTCTTGTCAAATGTCAGCTCTTCACAAGGCCAAAGTATTGGAGCTTCAGCTTCAACATCAGTCCTTCCAATGAACACCCAGGACTGATCTCTTTAGGATGGACTGGTTGGATCTCCTTGCAGTCCAAGGGACTCTCAAGAGTCTTCTCCAACACCACAGTTCAAACGCATCAATTCTTCAGCGCTCAGCTTTCTTTATAGTCCAACTTTCACATCCATGCATGACTACTGGAAAAACCATAGCCTTGACTAGATGGACCTTTGTTGGCAAAGTAATGTCTCTGCTTTTTAATATGCTGTCTAGGTTGATCATAACTTTCCTTCCAAGGAGTAAGCGCCTTTTAATTTCACAGCTGCAATCACCACCTGCAATGATTTTGGAGTCCAAAATTAAAGTCTGACACTGTTTCCACTGTTTCCCCATCCATTTCCCATGAAGTGATGGGACCAAATGCCATGATCTTGGTTTTCTGAATGTTGAGCTCTAAGCCAACTTTTTCACTCTCCTCTTTCACTTTCATCAAGAGGCTCTTCAGTTCTTCACTTTCTGCCATAAGCATGGTGTCATCTGCATATCTGAGGTTATTGATATTTATCCCGCAATCTGGATTCCAGCTTGTGCTTCTTCCATCTATTTTTCTCATGATGTACTCTGCATATAAGCTAAATAAGCAGGGTAACAATATACAGCCTTGATGTACTTCTACTTGGAGTCAGTCTGCTGTTCCATGTCCAGTTCTAACTGTTGCTTCCTGACCTGCATATAGATTTCTCAAGAGGCAGGTCAGGTGGTCTGGTATTCCTATCTCTTCCAGAATTTTCCACAGTTTATTGTGATCCACACAGTCAAAGGCTTTGGCATAGTCAGTGAAGCAGAAATAGATGTTTTTTTCTGGAACTCTCTTGCTATTTTGATGATCCAGTGAATGTTGGCAATTTGATCTCTGCTTCCTCTGCCTTTTCTAAAACCAGCTTGAACATCTGGAAGTTCATGGTTCACGTATTGCTGAAGCCTGGCTTGGAGAATTTTGAGCATTACTTTGCTAACATGCAAGATGAGTACAATTGTGCGGTAGTTTGAGCATTCTTTGGGATTGCCTTTCTTTGGGATTGGAATGAAAACTGACCTTTTCCAGTCCTGTGGCCACTGCTGAGTTTTCCAAATTTTCTGGCATATTGAGTGCAGCACTTTCACAGCATCATCTTTTAGAATTTGAAATAGCTCAACTGGAATTCCATCACCTCCACTAGCATTGTAATGCTGCCTAAGGCCTATTGACTTCACGTTCCAGGATGTCTGGCTCTAGGTGAGTGATCACACCATCATGATTAATTGGGTCGTGAAGATCTTTTTTTGTACAGTTCTTCATTAGTTAAGTTATCTTTATCCAGGTATAGACTTCCTCTGTCATAGTTTCCAGAGAAAATTACAAGAAAAGAATTAGTGGGATAAACTAAAGGTCCTGCTACTGAAGTTGGTTCTGAAACTACTTGACACACCACGTCAGCCTTCTATACCAGCAGAACTGCTACCCACTGGTGGGGGAAAGCCAGAGTAGGGGATATAGAGGTGGGAGAATACGGAGAAAATGTGCGTTGGTTTCATTTAGGCTTGGAATTGGCTGCAGCAATGAGGCTGCAGTTTTTCCTAATGCCATTCCTCTTATAGGTTTCCCCAAGAATTATGTTCACAACTGTGGAAAAATCATGCCTGGGTGAGTGAGTGTACTATGAGAAGCAAGTATAGCTTTGTGGTCCAAGGTGTGGATGGGGCAGTGATAGAGGTTGAATGCCTTTTCCTCCCCTGAAGGAAACACCCTATTTCTGACCAGCCGGGGAGACTGAGTCCTGCCTTGGTCAAATAGAAGCAACTGGACAGGAAGTCATGTGTCCCCTTGCCACTTTCCAGAGGTGGCCCGTGTCCATCGATTGACTGATTCAGGGGTGTGACAGCCTGACCAGCTTGCTTCGAGGTCAATTTGCATGATTATCTCTCTCCCTGCAGATCTAGTCAAGGCCTGACTTTTCTAAGACTGCATCTTGCTCTGCTTTTTCCTGTCCCACATTTTCCCTCGTAAGCTTTTCCTGAAAGTGTTTCCTCCACAAGTCATTGAACCAGATCCCTATCACAGGACTGATGTGTTTTCCATCACCATCTTTCACTGGAACAAGAGTACAGCGCAATATAAAAACACCAGTTATGTACGCAATCTGTGAGAATTTGCCTTGCAAAAGGTTAGCCTGTACATTTTGAATTTCTTGATGAGTTCATCTATAGAAACTGTGATAAAGGAGTTAATTACAAGCCAATAAACTCAACAGTTCTTATCTATTTTACATAATAACTGACATTTATTTTATTTTTATTAGTGTTTCTATTTTCTGCAATCTTTTTATTCAGTATTCAATCTCAAATTCTCCATAGTCTAACTTCAGCTCAACTCTCTGAACATAATTTCTGCCATAGCAGAGAGGGCTAAACTATCTTGTCTCCTTTTCTTCCTTCAGTAACAGAATATCACTGTTTTGTGAGTCTCTGGCTTCCCAGCTAGAGACTATATTTCATAATCTCTTGAATTTAGCTTCCTTCATATGAGTCACTTCAGTTAAAGTAAGACAAATTGATGTATCTTGAAGTCACTCTCGCTAGATTCTCCCTTCTCTACTCACTGCCAGCTATAATATGGCTACAACTGTACCATGTGCCTTGGGCTCAGAAGTGGAGACTGTATATATGCTGAATACCTGTCAAACTGGGGCCCTGGATAACCATGCAGAACAGAGTTGCCTCACTCTCCTAGACTGCCTGCCCATTTTCAGATAGTTATATGAGTGAGCAATATCTTTCTATTTAACCTCTGTATTTTTGGAATGCCATCCTTATAGCAACATTGCCTATATTCTCACTGTGATTCCTGTGAGAAGATAAAAAGTTTGTGTCACAATATGAATTACTGCACTGCATGCCTCAACAAGAACATTTCGCTGCAGGAAAAAAACCCAAAAAACGAAGGAGATTCTGGATGAAGCAACTGACTGCTTTTGATATAGATTGTTTATATGTTGGCACAAACTTTTTGTCTCATAGTGAATTAGCAACAAGTACTTCAAACCTGTTCATGGGCCTTTGCCTCCAATGTAGGAGACCCGGGTTTGATCCCTGGTCAGGAAGATCCCCTGGAGGAGGGAATGGCTACCCACTCCAGTATTCTTGCCTGGAAAATCCCATGGACGGAGGAGCTGTGGGTCGCAAGGTGTCAGACAGGACTGAGTGACTATCACTTTGAGTGGCACTGAATTAACAAATGTCAACAACAACCTAACGCTTCAGTTCTACTGCATTCACTATTATAGATATACCTGCATGTGAATCTTTGAATTATTTATATTTCTGGGCAACCCTTTTATTTATTTTCCCTACAATTCAGGGTCAAAATCTTGCCAGTTCTTCTCACTGAAGCAAATATCTATCCTAAATCATTCCTATTTATTTTGGTAGTTAAGAGTATGAGCTCAGGAGGCCTGTGTCTTAAGCAATTTCCCCAAACTCTCTGGACTTCAGCTTTCTTATCCATTAAATAACGATTGATATTGTTTACCTGGCACAGTTATTGAGAACATTAGATGAGTTAATATATTAAAAAACATTAAATTGTTCTCTATAAAAGAAAGCACTTATACTGTGGGCTCAGTCGTGTCCAACTCTTTGCAACCCCACACACTGTAGCCCATCAGGCTCCTCTGTCCATGGGATTTTCCAGGCAAGAATACTGAACAGGTTGGCATTTCCTACTTCAGGGGACTGCCCAATCCAGGGATCAAACCCATGTCTATTATGTCTCCTGCATTGGCAGGCAGGTTCTTTACCACTAGCATCACCTGGCAAATTTATTCTGTAATCTCACATAGACTCTTTTTTTCCCTTTGTTCAGATTAGTTAGGCAACTGGAGCAGCAGAAAGAGATTGCGCTTGCCGATGGACTGGTTTATTGCAGATATTCATCCTGAGATCTGACTTCCTGGTCCTTGTCAGAAGTACCAGCAACTAAGGTTGCAGCAACCTTCTCAGAGTTGGATGGCTAGACTTCTGGGATGAATGAGATATAGGCAAACTTGAAGCTATGGACTCTTCTACCAGATGATCCAAAGACTCCTATATAATCCTAATTCAGTTTATTTGTGTGCCAGGGTCCAGCCTCAGCAGAACCAGGGGATACCCTCAGGATGAACGGTGTTGGTGAGAAAGAGAGAGAAGACACATGAGACCAGCCTTGATAGGGCCAAGTCTGCGAGGGAGAGAAAGAGAAAGAGAGAGAGAGAGAATGACCAGACGGGGGTGTTTGCAGGTTCTGGCAGAGTCTGGCCATGCTTTATTTTTTACCGTGGCTTTTATACCCTAAATTAGTACATTTCTAAGGGGAAGATAGTTTAACATTATATCAGCTTGTTCTTCATGAAACCAGGGTGTTTTCTGCATACTTCTTTGTGAGAGTCTTGTACATTATCTTCTGGCCATGGGGCCTATTGACATTTTATGACCTAGGTGAATGCAAAACTGTTTCTCGTAATCTATTCTTTAATGAACACAAAGGTCAGTCCTTTTGCAGAAGTTATCAGTTAAATTTATCTAAAAGGTTTACCACACAAAGACTCTGCAGCTCCGGTGAGGTAGCCCCTGTTTAGCATTCCTGGTTAAAGTTAACAATTCTGAACTCTTATTTTTCTAAATCTTTAACTATAACCACTTTTAGAATAATATTTTATGTTCTCTAATAGGGCTTCCTCACCCACGAAGGGCTCTGTACCTATTAGGGCCTTTTGTGTGATCAGGTTCTTTATGTTGTTTATGATTAAGGTGTTGTGAGCAGTCATGTGCATTAGTACACATTTGCCAAGCAGGCTAGAATGCCAGCAAAGGGGTCTAAATTGAAACACTCCTTTCATCCTGAATAATCTTATAGGATACCACCGTCCGGGGGACATATTGATTAAAGTTCTAAGTTGATTCTGTTTGGAAAGAGATCGGGGAAGGCCTTTGACCTGTGTCACAGAAATTAGGGAGTAGTCTAATATAGCAAGCATCAGAAAGACAGAGATCATCTTTAAGGTGAGCGCCGGGGCAGCTTTTCGAAATCCCTGAAGTCCTGATCTGCCTTGCTTGTCAGGTCTTCCCCTCATGACCTTGTCATGGGTGGGATCTCGTGTGCTGGCTCCCAGCATTTATGGATATTCTTTTTTTCACATTTATTATACTTAAAAGGCTTCCAAGGTGGTGCAATGGTAAAGAATGCACCTGCCAGTGCAGGAGACGCAGGACTCACAGGTTCCATCCCTGGGTCAGGAAGATCCCCTGGAGAAGGAAATGGCAACTCACTCTAGTATGCTTGCCTGAAAAATTACATGGACAGAGGAGCCTAGTGGGCTATAGTCCATGGGGTCACAGAGTCAGACACAACTGAGTGACTGAGCATGCACACAATATAAACAATCCCTTGATTCCTCTAAATTTGAATATAGCCAAATATACCTAATAAGGAAACAGCTTGGAGTTTCTTCAGGCAAACTTGAAGCTATAGGCTATTCTACCAAATGATGCAAAGATTCCTATATAATCCTAATTTAGTTTATTTTTGGATATTCTTTCTGTACATTGTATTGTATTTAAACATAATCTAGGTACATTTACTGCTTGCTCAGATGGTTTTTTAAAATGCTATTTTAATTTATTTTTTAAAAAGCTTTTAATTTTGTATTAAAGTATAACCGATTAACAACGTTATGGTAGTTTCAGCTGAACAGCGAAGGGACTCAGCATACATATACCTGTATCCATTCTCCCCCAAACTCTCCTCTCATCCTGTTTTGGGATATTCTTGCTATTTGGCTACTGCAACTCATCCAATTCATTATGTTAGCACTTGTTGTCATTCAGGGCTCAATTCAAGTATCACCCCAAGCAAGAGGCCTTCCCTGATGACTAGAGCCAAAGCACTTCCTCCCTTTTCTGTCTCTCTGTAAGAGCTTCCTGCCATGTTTCCTTCACTGCATTTCAGTACCCAGAATTCTTTAATTCAAGTGTGTGTTTCTAGCAATAGTATGTAATATGCCTACTAATAGTTGGTTATATTTCCAATAATTACATTCAACTAGAATGTAAGTTCTCTGAGGAGGAGGCCTCTTTTTTTTGACTGCTGCACTCTAATACATAAGAACTGCTTGATAATTATGGACTGAATGATTGATTAACTGTGATAGGATGGGCGCCATAAACATTTGTTATAAGCATAGGCAGGTTTTGATACATGTTCAAAAGCTAATGTAATATAAACTCTGTAGATATTTTACTTCTCAAACAACCACAAAAAAATTCAGTCACTGATGATGTTCTTCACGGTGGCCCCGGAAGCTATGTCTTGCTATTTACACACATGGTCACTGTAGAATTTAATCTTTATTTTCCTCATTATTATCATTTAACTGCATCATTTGCAAAGAAATTTAGCTTTCTACTATATTTTAGACATTAAGCAATAGGAAAGAAGTGTCAATTACCTATTCTTATTGCATTACACCATATATAACTCAACAAAGGACAAATCTCAGAATAGGTGTTCCATTCATTTGCTCAAATGGTTTCCTTACAGTTACAAAGTGGATGAGCAAACTGATTATTTCAGTGCCACTGTTGAAAGTCAAAATCTTTTGTGAGACCTCTCTTGGTTCTGCATGTTTGACTAAACCTCTTTTCTTCTTTATCACAATATACATGGCTTTGCCATTCAAATTTTTGCATTCAAAACTGGTGAAACAAACTTTCACAGAAATGGGCAGATTGATAATGTAAGACTTGGAAAGAGTTTGACTCTCACACACAGAACATGGATTAAACACTTGATAATGTAAGACTTGGAAAGAGTTTGACTCTCACACACAGAACATGGATTAAACACTCATTTTGGTGGACAAAGACCCTAGTCATTTTAGTTGTACTTTCCCAGGAAATTACACTGATGGGAGTAAAGTATAAAATAAAATTACCTGGTGCTAAGGTGGGCTTTCCTGGTGGCTCAGAAGCTAAAGAATCTGCCTGTAATGCAGGAGACCTGAGTTCGATCCCTGGGTTGGGAAGATTCGTTGGAGAAGGGAATGGCAACCCACCTCTGGAGAGTATTCTTGTCTGGAGAATTCCATGGACAGAGGAACCTGGCCGGCTACAGTCCATGGGGTCACAAAGATTTGGACACAACTGAGCTACCAACACAGTGGCATGCTGTTACAATCCTTGCTGTCCCAAATGTTTTTATTATTAGTTCAATTTATACTACTTCAGTTTTTCCTGTAGATACCTTATAATTGGTGGTATTTGTATACATCGGTCTGGACAGGCTTTATTTCTAACTACATTCCTTCTATGTTAGACCATTTTAGGGCTATTGGGATGCCCATATTTCTTCTTTCATCTCTTTTCTTTGTATGTTTCTTCTTGTCTCTGTTAATCACAGCTTTAATAACAGGATGTTTGCATTTCTTATTTTATATTCTGAAAATGTTTGTTTAGACTTTTCCTACTCTGAGTCTCCTTTTATTGTCTGAATGACAGCTAACATAATTTCTAACTTTTATTGATCACCGTCTATATTCCAGGCACTTGCTTGATATAGATTATTTCTAATCCTCAAAGCAACCTGGCAAGACAGATATTATTATTCCTTCTTTATAGCCAAGGAAGCTGAGATGCAAGGTGTTTTATTTAGGTCTTGCTGAAGGTGACACAGGACATTAGTTTCAGATTTGAAATCCAAAGCTGGGGTTGTCTCTGCAGTTAAATTGCATGTGTGTGTGTGTGTGTGTGTGTGTATGTGTGTGTGTGTGTGTGTGTGTATGAGAGAAGGGATGCAGGGGGAGAAGATTCTACAATGATTATAACAAAAGGGGTGCATTTCTGGGAGGACCCTGAGGAGTCGGGTGGGGAGGGAGGTGGGAGGGGGGATCGGGATGGGGAATACATGTAACTATATGGCTGATTCATGTCAATGTATGACAAAACCCACTGAAATGTTGTAAAGTGATTGGCCTCCAACTAATAAAATAATATTAAAAAAAAAAAAAAAAAAAAAAGGGGTGCATTTGCATGCACTTTCTCATACTTTGTGCCATTGTTATTGTTTTAATTCTAAAGATCAGAAACTTATAAAGCAATTATATCACTATCTGTTTGTTCCCTACATATCTGAAACTGTTACACACTGTAATTTTCTGTTTTTAGTATCTAGCATTATAGATATGCTGAAACTTTGGAAAAATACTCAGTTAAAACTGCTTTAGGCAGTGTATATGATAATAGTGCCAGCGTAGTGAAAATGCATGCAACTATCTCTTACACAGGTAAACGGGATGCAGGCAGATTTTGTACATATGATGAGGTGAAGCAGATTTACTTTTTGGTAGATACAGGTAGAGTGGACACGAGATTCCCTGAGATGATTAACCAGGCTTAGAAAGGGCAGTAAATTCTGATGAAATCATGTTACTAAGAAGGGTATGAGCACTCAGATTTTCCCTCTCTAATTAAGTAAAAATTTCAAATTTACTATCAAGCTAGAAACACATACTTTAAAAAAGTCACACCACTGTCCTGATCCTGAGATTCATGTTTTATAGAATGATGGAAATAACTTTTGCTCTCATTAGATCTGGTTATTCCAACCTACCTGCCTTTTCTCTACTAACAATTTGTTCTGCTCACCGCTTCTCCACATCCTTCCCTGCGAAGGACACCGTGGAATTATCAATTGGACTGATTATCCTCTCTCAGGTCATGTGTCTTTTCTAGATAACTAGGAGACCTCTAGACCTTAATAGCCAAAACATTAAAATTGTCCAGTGCTCATGGTAGAAGGATTATTTTGTTAATTAGAAAAGTTTCCAGGTTATTGGTTTTCTCTCCATTCCCTATGCTTGCTTTCTGCTATTCTGACCTCACTGTTTAAAGGAGAATGCTATGAAAGGTATTTCTGTTTTTCAAGTTCTTCTGCTTCCTCCCATCTTGCTGTGTTGTTTTAAATTTTATTCTGCTTAGTAAGCTTTGCCTTATGCACATCTTTAAAGAAAATTCTTTTCCAAATCTGCATTATACAAGCTGGTGACTTTCAATATTTTGTCTCTCAAAGTCATTTAAGCCTAATACAATCCACGTACACTGATGAAGAATTTTAATAGGTTAGGGATGTGTATCCTCAGTGCTTCAGCCAGCAAATCCTTAAGGAGAAACTCTGAGATGCACACTGTCTTTGCAAAGACTCAATTCTACCTGCACATCATATAAGCGAGGGAGTCCATCAGCTCCTAGGAAAAGCTTTTCCTTCCTGTGTGCACTGATCCATAATGAATGCCCTCTCCACAGAACTCCCATGTAATAGTCTGATTCTTATTCAGAAAACTTTTCTACCAAAGTACTCGGATTTGTGCCTGCATGCTAAGTCGCTTCAGCTGTATCCGACTCTTTGCGGCCCTATGGACTGTAGCTCGCCAAGCTTCTCTGTCCAGGGGCTTCTTCAGGCGACAATAGAGTGGGTGGCCGTACCCTCCTCCAGAGGGTCTTCCTGACCCAGGGATCGAACCCAGGCGGGTTCTTTCCCACTAGCGCCACCTGGGAAGCCCAGTCTGACTTACAGAGGTGCGTGAATGCTAGCCTCTGGGGGTGGGATCGGTGAAGAGGTTCCTGTGTGGATCCTGGTAATAGTGCCACAAGAATTGTTTACGCACAAAATACCTCTGATTTATCCTAAACACTTGTGCATTCGTCACCAAAATACATCATCTTTATTCAGTAAATTCACACTATTTGTATTTTCCCATGAAATAGTCTCAAAAGTGCAGTTGACCCCAGGGGAAAGTGACAAGTTTATTCTGTAGCTCTGAGTATCTTCAAACATGACTATGCACTCTTGCATACAATACCTTATATTACTATTTATGGTTTTGTGAATATACTCTCAGGGAATCTGGATACCAACTCAATGGAAGAAACTGTATTGTAAACTCTTATTAATAGGTTGGTCTCATATAATGCTTCACTTATAGCATATTAAAATTATCAGACATTTCTGCAGTGCACACACAAAAAATTCAGTTTCTATTGTTATACTTGGATTAGGGGTTCAAAATAGTTATCTTCTGATGATTTTGATTCATCAAGTATGAAAGTATTATATATATATATATATATATTTTTTTTTTTTTTTTGCTATCTTCAAGTAGTTTTTCCATGATGAAACCTTAGTAAGGTACTTGGGTGGAGAATTTGACACCTGACAAGATTGTATTTGCAACTGATTGACGGGAAAAGGAAAATCCATGACTTAATGTCACCATTTCTGGATGTCAAAATGTTTGACAACTTTGTGTAATCAAAATAGTGAAATGGCTCATGGTAAACTAAAGAACTAAAATACTAAAAGAATTAAAATCATGAGGAATTACCTGAGGATTTTGGAAGAATTTCTGAAAGGTTTAAATACTATTCTGAATTAAGAAGAGAAATGTAATACATAAATAACACATGAATCCACGTGGTGATTAGGAAAAATGTATCAAATGTTGATGAAGTTTATGCCTCTGCTCTGAGCATGAAGTGATAAAAGTTGTCTGGCTATTTCACTGGAAAGGCTAAAAGATGAATAAATGGAAGTGAAGACTATGAAATTATAGAACTCTTATTTCCCCAGCTATGGGGATAATTACTTATATATCAGAGTTCCTTTAATCTCAGGGTCTCACCTACAAACAATTTCTAACACTTTTTCTTTGAAGGTCTCACTTTCCCCCCCACAGCCATGAAGCTACTCAGGACTTCCCTCGCTCATATCTAGATTATTACCTAACTTCAGCTCCTCCCTGTTCTCATTTGTCACAGTAAAACACAAACAAACAAACAAAAACTTCTGGCATAATCTTTTTTGGCCAACACTGAAAAATGTATTTCACGCTCATCTTCAGAACACACTTGTTGCCTATTAAACCCAAGTTACTCTGACAGCTCACAGAGCTTTCCCGACTGGCTCGCATGTGCTCCTCAAGGTCAGGTCCTGTTATATGCCCTCTCTACCAAGAAACAAGTGTGCCACTGTTACTGCTTTTTTGCACACAAAAACACACACCCTCTGGGTTTGCTTATACATTTGTGAGATTTTAGTGACAGTTGCTATGGTACTATGCTAGGTTCTCAAAGAAGGCAATGCCACCCCACTCCAGTACTCTTGCCTGGAGAATCCCATGGATGGAGGAGCCTGGTAGGCTGCAGTCCATGGGGTCCCAAAGAGTCGGACACGACTGAGCGACTTTACTTTCACTTTTCACTTTCACGCTTTGGAGAAGGAGATGGCAACCCACTCCAGTGTTCTTGCCTGGAGAATCCCGGGGACGGCAGAGCCTGGTGGGCTGCCATCTATGGGGTCGTGCAGAGTCGGACATGACTGAAGCGACTTAGCAGCAGCAGCATGCTGGGTTCTAGATTACGAACATCTTGCTCCTTAAGGTTTGCATGAGCTGATATATGACAAGCACAAGTGTCTGCAATACCATATAGGAAATGCAATCATAGAGTCATAAATAAGGTATAGAGTGAAAAAAAGGGGGAAAAATATGAAGACAAATTTATGATGTCACTTTGTTCACATAACTAGGAGCTATAATGGTTTGTAAATTCCATGAATGCAAAGACCTTTCTTTTTATTATACAGGTATTTCAAAAGCATTTTTTTGCGTAAATTCACACTGAGTACTCCATCCTGTGCTTCTGAAGTCACAAGGTATTCCTGATTTTTTGTTCTACGTAGACAGTTAATGATAGAAGTGTATTTATTATTCTAAACATAAAACTACCATCTTGGTGTGGTTGGGACTAAACTGGAATTCCAGGAATAATAAGGCAACTTGAGCTTCAGTTCTGACTTGTCCCTAACAAGTCAAGTAACTTAGAACAAGACATTGTACCTCCTCAGGTGTCTAAAATGAATAGGTTGGCTAGATGCCCTACTGCTTCCTGCTATTATAATTCCTAATTCTCCATGTCGGCACCAACTCACAGAATCTACAGTGTTTGTATCACTAGACCATGTGATTTGTTTATGTCATAGACATTCAGATCTCATCATTTCCAAGCGGGAGTTAGATGATTCCCCAGCAAGAATCTACCAAGATGCTAATTCCCTAAGGTTAGCACCCTGTGGCTTTGTTCCCCTATTTCTTTACTCTTAGAGACACTGGACTAGAAAGAGAGGAGCTGCAGCTCTTTGAGCATTCCCTTGGTCACACAGGCGAGCAGGAATCCACATCATGCTTGGCACGTTTCTTGATAGTGAGACCCTGGAGTGACTGCCTGGAGATTGAGACTGAGCTAAGCTGACAGCTTGAGAGCTTAAAAGCATCGATTAGTGAATGTGCAATGATCTGACCTTCCAACTGCCTCCATGTTGGGGCTTTGGTTTCTATAATGGGAGTTTAAAAAAAAAAAAAAGAGGAAACCTTATTCTTTTATGCTTTATAGTCATTATTCCACCCAAACAAAAAGGGGCATGAATTAATAGACACCCATGAGTATAATTTTAAGAATCTTCCACACCAGGGACTATACGGAGGAGGATGTACTCTAGGGATAGAGCTCATGCGTGCTCAAGTACATATTCTCACATTAAACTGCCCAGGAATCCACTTCCAGTGAAGGGAGAACATTCTGCGCTGTACTTTCGCTGCTGGCCATCGATAGATATTCATATTGCACTTTTTAATTAGGTGACAAAGACATTTTCACATATATGTTAGTTGGTGCTAATGAAAGTCTACATAAGGAACCAAAGGAAATTAAATAGCTGTTAAGATTATCATTTTGCACGTTTTCTTTTTATTTGTGACAATAAAAAAGTGTGAATTGAAAATCTAAGGAAAGATAACAGTTGGCTTTTTCAAAGTGAAATGCACTAAACAAAAAGGCATGTTTATAATAAATATAATACAGTATCTGCAACATTTAATTTAGAGAATGTATAGTAGTGACAGAGACACATAATATTAATTGATCTTATCTCGGTAGGGTTGTGATGAATGGACTGTAAAACCTTTCATTAGTGTTGGTTATGCTTACATGTAGGGCTTCCTTTGTGGCTCAGGTAGTAAAGAATCTGCCTGCAATGCAGGAGACCTGGGTTCAATCCCTGGAGAAGAGAATGGCTACCCACTCCACTATTCTTGTCTGGAACATTCCATGGACAGAGTAATCTGACAGGCTACAATCCATGGGCTTACAAAGAGTCAGACATGACTGAGTGACACTTTCAATTTCATGATTATATATATTTTGTAAAATTAAACTGATGCTGTATAAAGTACACAAATATAATGCTTATAGCCATTTTGTTTACTTGCTATTATAAACACGAAATGAGAAGAAGAGAAAATCACCATAGAAAGGAAATCAAAAGTATTATGCCCTTTATCTTCACTAAATCTTCTGCAGTTTTCTGGCGTCCCTGGTGGTTCAGATGGTAAAGTGTCTGCCTGCAATGCAGAAGACCTGGATTTGATCCCTGGGTCAGGAATATCTTTCTGGAGAAGGAAACAGCAACCCACTCCAGTACTCTTGCCTGGAAAATTCCATGGATGGAGGAGCCTTGTAGGCTACAGTCCATGGGATCTCAAAGAGTTGGACACAACTGAGCCACTTCACTGGTTCACTGGGTATTCTTTATGACTGGAAAAGTTTTGCTTCAATAAGTCTATGGTTCTCAAAATCTCATATATGTGAATAATTCCCTGTTCAACTTAACTGCAATTCTGCTTACTAGTCCTTGTTTTCTTTCTTAAATACATTTGGGAACATATGGCACGTTAGTTAATAAGAAATATATACAACTTCATTTTTCAGTTAAAAGTAACCATATAAATAATATAATTCATGTAATGAAACAGGAGACTTTTAGTAAACATTTACTCTTGAGTATTACGGGCTTCCCTGGTGGCTCAGACATCTGTCTACAATGCGGGAGACCTGGGTTCGATCCCTGGGTTAGGAAGATCCCCTGGAGAAGGAAATGGCAGCCCACTCCAGTATTCTTGTCTGGAGAATCCCATGGATGGAGGAGCCTGGTGGGCTATAGTCCACGGGGTCACAAAGAGTCGGACACGCCCGAGCAACTCCACTTTCCATTTTTTCCACATTATTTAAATACTCTTATAATAAGCTATGCTTTGATAATAGAAATATAAATGAAAATAGCAACTTAAATTTGTGAACTATCTGATGCCTTTTCTGATTAATTATATCATTTATTAAGAACTCCTTAGGAAATTACCTCTATGATGCTATTCAAAATTATAACAGTCACACTCACAAATGTCTTTTTGTATGCATATGTTCTTGTGTCTTCCAAAGTGATGCAGTTCTCTACGGAATAATGCTATTTTCTTTTTCTAATTTTCATTTATACCCCTATTCAACAAGCACAGTATTTCATATCTAACATGTGATCATCAAATTTAAAATCATCATATTAACCAAATCTTATTGGAGCTGACGTGTTTTTGATTATGCTCATTTCCAAAGAAAACAAGTAGTGTCACTGAGAAGGAAAACTATCAGTGAACACAATTATTTATTTTTAAAAACTCATAAAGCATTAAGATGTATAAAGTTTTCATTTAAAAAAGCATTTTTTTTCCCCTTTGAAGATAGTGGAGTTTGGGGCCACTAACTCATTTTTTAGATCATCTATCACCTTGGTTAAGTTGGCTACTTTTTATTGTTGCTGTACCATGAATTATAGATGTCTTATAAATAAAAATATGTGAGAAAAGAATTGATTTACTATCAATGATTTATCAATTTTTTAAGTATGTGAGCACTTTTAACTACCATTTATGGGACACAAGGTTTTGCCTTTATGAAATTCAACATCTATGTATTATGACTATACACACTATAAAAACTATGTCTTTATTTGTCTACTTAATATATACACCAAACTGCTGAACAAATCATTAAAATAAATTATGACTTACGGTAGCTGTTTAAAACAGACTTTAAAATATGTAATAGTGAATAAAAATAACAAGAAAATGTTCCATTGACTTCGAGAGAAAGCACTACATTTTATTCTTCTTTGAATTTTCTAGAGCTATTAGCCTTGTCTTATACATAGGAGATGCTCAATAAACATATGGAGGAATTTTTTTTTTTACCATATAGACACAGAAGGGCATGTAACATGAATTATGGAATAAAGAGAAACACAAGAGAGGGAGAGGAAATGGTAAAAAAAAAAAGTCTGTTTCACAGTGATTTCTCATTAATGAGGATGCTACTCCTCTACTGACTACTTAGCAGGGGACCATCTGATCTGCTCTCTGCAGTCAGCTTATTGATTGTGTGGGTCAATGTAATCTGATGCATAAAGAACCAAGAAAGTAGAAGGTAGCATTTTCCTAGATAAATGGTAAGAAGCAGCTAGTTTACATTTTCATGCCCTGAGGCTTAGTGGCTCCCACATAAAGCTGAATTAAAATTGACAATTTTTTACCAATAGATCTGACCTAGTGCAAGACTGGTTTTAAAAACCATGAAGACATATTAAAGATAGAATCTGTATGAGCTTGAAGTAAAACTTGCCTTTCCTTTTTTATTTAGACTATCTGTGTTGTACACATACATATCAAGGTCTAGTTATAGGCATTTAGATGATGGTGGCCCTTGATTTCTGTCTTCCTAGACATGTGCTCTGTGTGATCAGATGCTCAGTTGTGTCTGACTCTTTGCCACCCTATCCATGGACTTCCACCAGGCTCCTCTGTCCATGGGATTTTCCCAGCAACAATGCTGGAATGGGTTGCCCTTTCCTCCTCCAGGGGTCTTCCCAACCCAGGCATCAGCCCATGTCTCCTGTGGCACCTGCATTGCAGACAGGTTCTTTTCTGCTGAGCCACTTGGGAAGCCCATCTTCTTAGATGATGAGTCCCCAGAACCAAGGTCACCTCCAAAGCTGACTAAGCCCCTGTGTAACTGTCCCAAAAGCCCCCTGGCAATCACTAACAAGCTCCCTGATTCCCAGTTAGGCAAAGATGCCCACTCCAGGAAACACCCTCTAGCACCCCCAACCAATCACCAAATGCAAACCATCCAGCAGGAATTTCCTTTGTCTTGAGGTTATAAAAATTGGCTATTAACTCACTAAAATGGTTGACTCTCCCTGGCCTGTCAGGAGGTGTTGGCCCACTGCGCTCGCAGTGCCCAACTTTATCTCTGCTGTTTTTTCTTAATAAACTTCCTGCTTTCTGAAATGCTCTATGTTTGGAAATTCTTTCCCAACCTGCACTCAGACTGCCTCAACACTAGATACCTAACACCTAACTGCTTTCCTGCTAGTCACTGGTCCCGCTAAACTCAAGTCAAAACGATCAGCTCTAAGAAAACACCAACAATGAAACAATATCCTCTAGGCAAAGCTTCCAAACCAACTGACTAACAAACAAAACCTCAGAAAAACAAACCCCAAATGCAAATACGTAATCCACAAAGCACAAGGCATTATTGAAGAGAATAAAACTACTGGGTAAAAAAGAAGTTTGTGTTAAATGCCAGCTATAGTACTTCCAGCAGAGTTCCCAACATCAATTCAGTGCTCACAAATTGCTAGTTTTTTTTCTTTCACCCCAGGAGAGAATGTTCAGTGTTACCTGCCAGAGAGGATCTTTTTGCTCAGGGAAGAGGTCAAAGTACTTGTGTGCTAGTTGCACTGGAGGCAGAGTTTGCAATCTCAGGTTGGTCCAGCTCTGAACGAAGTTGGCCAGGTTCACAAAGGTGTACAACCCTAGGCGGTCATTCCCATAGTTTGATAAATGGGTCATGAAAATGCTGATCTGAAAAATAAAAATGACCAGAAATATCATATGCATATGCTCAAAAGTGGCATGGAAGCTCTAAGAAGAATTTCACCTAAACATGGAATTTTATGAGAAGTACAATTATCATTTTAGGTGGCATTAGGGTAGTAGTCCCACCCTCCATATTCATATGTTGAAACTGTAACTCCCAAAGTGACTGTATTCAGAGGTAGATTCTTTAGAGAGGTAATTCAGCTTAAATGAAGTCGTAAGGATCCTAACCTGATGGTCTGGTAGCCTTATAAGAAAACAGATACCACAGTGCATTTCCCCCCCTCCCTCTCTATTTTTCTCTTTCTGTCTCTCCCTTTCTCTCCCTCCCTCCTGCAATGCACATAGGAGAGGCCAATTGAGAACACAGCCTGAAAGTGGCTGTCTTTAAGTCAGGCTGCTGCTGCTGCTGCTAGGTCGCTTCAGTCATGGCCAACTCTGTGCGACCCCACAGACAGCAGCCCACCAGGCTCCGCCGTCCCTGGGATTCTCCAGGCAAGAACACTGGAGTGGGTTGCCATTTCCTTCTCCAGTGCATGAAAGTGAAAAGTGAAAGTGAAGCCTCTCAGTCCAGTCGTGTCCGACTCTTAGTGACCCCATGGACTGCAGCCTACCAGGCTCCTCTGTCCATGGGATTTTCCAGGCAAGAGTACTGGAGTGGGGTGCCATTGCCTTCTCCATTTTAAGTCAGGAAGAAACTGAATTTTCTGGCACCTCCATCATGGACTTGTAACTTCAAAAACTGAGAAAATAAATGTATGCTGTTTAAATCACCCAATCTGTGATGTCTTGTTACGGCAGTTTGCAAAGACTAATACTGGTAGAAAGTCACACATCTGATTTCTATTTCAAAGTCACTCTTAAACTCACTCTAAAAATAAAAATTGAAATTGGGATAGGCCAACATCATTGTTCATTAAAAGTATAGTGTTACTTTACATTTTAGCTTTTTCCCCATTCTGGAATCAACACTATCAAATTCAATAATCTAATAACTTCCAGACTAGCAAAGAACCAGAATCATACCACTTTTAAAATTAAACAATTCTTTCAGAACTTTTTTAGTTCATATATGTATATGGGTTGAAATGAAATCAAACTTAAGAAAACTTGTGCAAATGAAGAAACAGACAAAGGATTAATCTCAAAAATATACAAGCAACTCCTGAAGCTCAATTCCAGAAAAATAAATGACCCAATCAAAAAATGGGCCAAAGAACTAAACAGACATTTCTCCAAAGAAGAAATACAGATGGCTAACAAACACATGAAAAGATGCTCAACATCACTCATTATTAGAGAAATGGAAATCAAAACCACAATGAGGTACCATTACACGCCAGTCAGGATGGCTGCTATCCAAAAGTCTACAAGCAATAAATGCTGGAGAGGGTGTGGAGAAAAGGGAACCCTCTTACACTGTTGGTGGGAATGCAAACTAGTACAGCCACTATGGAAAACAGTGTGGAGATTTCTTAAAAAACTGGAAATAGAACTGCCATATGACCCAGCAATACCACTTCTGGGCATACACACCGAGGAAACCAGATCTGAAAGAGACACATGTACCCCAATGTTCATCACAGCACTGTTTATAATAGCCAGGACATGGAAGCAGCCTAGATGCCCATCAGCAGATGAATGGATAAGGAAGCTGTGGTACATATACACCATGGAATATTACTCAGCCGTTAAAAAGAATTCATTTGAATCAGTTCTAATGAGATGGATGAAACTGGAGCCCATTATACAGAGTGAAGTAAGCCAGAAAGACAAAGAACATTACAGCATACTAACACATATATATGGAATTTAGAAAGATGGTAATGATAACCCTATATGCAAAACAGAAAAAGAGACACAGAAGTACAGAACAGACTTTTGAACTCTGTGGGAGAAGGTGAGGGTGGGATGTTTCAAAAGAACAGCATGTATATTATCTATGGTGAAACAGATCACCAGCCCAGGTGGGATGCATGAGACGAGTGCTCGGGCCTGGTGCACTGGGAAGACCCAGAGGAATCGGGTGGAGAGGGAGGTGGGAGGGGGGATGGGGATGGGGAATATGTATAACTCTATGGCTGATTCGTGTCAATGTATGTCAAAACCCACTGAAATGTTGTGAAGTAATTGGCCTCCAACTAATAAAATAAAATTAAAAAAAAAAAAGATGATTAATAATAATAGGAAAAGGTAATGAGCATTCACTGTAGCCAAGCACAGGACAAAGGCTCACACCTGACTTGTACTTGCCCCCCGAGCACAGAGACCTGCGGTATCCACATCCTAAAGGCAAGGCCTACGAGAGTAGGAAAATGTCAGTGTGGAAACCATAAGCATGGAAACCAGTGACCCATTGGACGGGTCCACCTGTGGAACATGAGTCAAATAAAAGCAGACCCAACATCATGCCTCTTTTCCTTTTCCCAAGTAGTTCCCCATATTGTCTGCTGCATGGTGTGATTTTTGTGGGATTAAACATGAACAGCTTAAAAATAAATCATTACATTTCCATCTTCAAAAAAAAAAAAAGAAAAGAAAACTTGTCTTTTTGTGGTCTAATGAGGAATTTTTACTGCAATAAAGAAGCCGTTAATGTTTGCACAGCCACTGATTGCCTTTAGCCAACTACTCTTCCATACTTATTCCTTTTTTATAATTTTTCCTACCTCAGGATTAACTTTAAATATATTGTAGCATTTGGGTATTGTGGATCAGAGTCTAGAAAAAGTAAAAATCTAGATCGATTGCTCTTGAGAGAGCAACAAAAATTTGAATGTCATTAATGATATAATCTTACATACAACTCATCAAGGATTGCAGCTGGAATGAAAAAAAAAAACCCAAACAAAAGAGAACTTGTATAATCTTGGTCTAAACTGAAGAAATTACAAATGCAACTCATTAAAAAGGGAGCTCATCATTTTCCACCACAGACAATACTTGTACTTGCTCCTCTACCTCAAATACACATATAAGCATTTAAAAAATACATTTTATTATTTACTATTTACATATATAAATATTTTGGAACAACTAATACAATTATTTCATTAACTTCATGAGAAAAGTAAGAGTAATATCATGTAGGGAAAACATCTTTCACCTTAAAAATAGTAGAGCTTTATTGGGTTACTATCTAAAATATGAGTCACTATCTAACTCAATGAAACTATGAGCCATGCCATGTAGGGCCACCCAAGACTGATGGGTTGTGGTGGAGAGGTCTGACAAAACGTGGTCCACTGGAGAAGGGAATGACAAACCACTTCCGCATTCTTTCCTTGAGAACCCCATGAACAGTATGGAAAAGCAAAAAGATGACACTTAAAGATGAACTCCCCAGGTCGGTAGGTGCCCAATATACTATTGGAGAAACAGCTCCAGAAAGAATGAAGAGGCTGAGCCAAAGCCAAAGCAAAGCCTAGTTGTGGATGTGATTGGTGATGGAAGTAAAGTTTGATGCTGTAAAGAGCAGTATTGCATAGGAACCTGGAATGCTATGTCCATGAATCAAGGTAAATTGGAAGTGCTCAAACAGGAGATGGTAAGAGTGAACATCGACATTTCAGGAATCAGTGAACTGAAATCAGGCGAAATGGGCAAATTTAATTTGATGATCATTGTATTTACTACTGTGGACAAGAATCCCTTAGAAGAAATGGAGTAGCCCTCATAGTCAACAAAAGAGTCCGAAATGCAGTACTTGGGTGCAATCTTAAAAACAACAAAATGTTCGTTTCCAAGGCAAATACTCAATATCATAGTAATCCAAGTCTACGCCCCAACCACTAATGCCAAAGAAGTTGAAGTTGAAATGGTTCAATGAAGAACTACAAGACCATATAGAATTAAAACAAAAAAGATGTCCTTTTCAACTGATATTAAGAAGAGGTGGCAAGAATACACAGAACTATACAAAAAAGATCTTCATGACCAAGATAACCATGATGGTGTGATCACTCACCTAGAGTCAGACATCCAGGAATGTGAAGTCACGTGGGCCTTAGGAAGGTCGCTACAAACAAAGCTGGTGGAGGTGATGGAATTCCAGTTGAGCTTTTTCAGATTCTAAAAGATGATGCTGTTGCACTCAATATGCCAGCAAATTTGCACTCAAAAGATAAAGTGTTGCGCACAATATGCCAGCAAATTTGGAAAACTCAGCAGTGGCCACAGGACTGGAAAAGGTCAGTTTTCATTCCAATCCCAAGGAAAGGCAGTGCCAAAAATTGTTCCAAGTACCGCACAGTTGCACTCATCCCACACTCTAGCAAAATAATGCTCAAAATTCTCCAAGCTAGACTTCAACAGTACATGAACTGAGAGCTTCCAGATGTTTAAGCTGGATTTAGAAAAGGCAGAGGAATCAGAGATCAAATTGCCAACATTCGTTGCATCATAGAAAAACCAAGATAATTTCAGAAAAACATCTACTTCTGCTTCACCTACTATGTCATAGCCTTTGACTGTCTGGATAACAACAAACTCTGGAAAATTCTTCAAGAGGTGGGAATACCAGACCACGTGACCTGCCTCCTGAGAAATCTGTATTCAGGTCAAGAAGCAACAGTTAGAAATGGACATGGAACAACAGACTGGTTCCAAATTAAAAAAGGAGAATGTCAAACCCGTGTATTGTCACCTTGCGTATTTAACTTATATGCAGAGTATATCATGTGAAATGCCGGGTCTCATGAAGGACAAGCTGGAATCAAGATTGTCAGGAGAAATATCAACAAGCTGAGATATACAGATGATGCCACCCTTATGGCAGAAAGTGAAGAAGAACTGAATAACCTCTTGATGAAAGTGAAAGAGGAGAGTGAAAAAACTGGCTTGAAACTCAGCATTCAAAAAATTTAGATCATAGCATCTGGTCACATCACTTCATGGTAAATAGATTGGGAAACAATCGAAACAGTGAGAGACTTTACTTTTTTGGGCTCCAAATCATTGCAGGTGATGACTGCAGCCATGAAATTAAAAGATGCTTACTCTTTGGAAGAAAAGCTATGACCAACCTAGACAGCATATTAAAAAGCAGAGACGTTACTTTGCCAACAAAAGTCCATCTAGTCAAAACTGTGGTTTTTCCAATAGTCATGTATGAATGTGAGAGTTGGACCATAAAGAAAGCTGAGTGCTGAAGAATTAATGCTTTTGAACTGTGGTGTTGAAGAAGACTCTTGAGAGTCCCTTGGACAGCAAGGAGATCCAACTAGTCAATCCTAAAGGAAATCAGTCCTGAATATACTTTGGAAGGACTGATGCGGAAGCTCCAATAGTTTGGCCATCTGATGCGAAGAGCTGACTCATTAGAAAAGACCCCGATGCTGGGAAAGACTGAAGGTAAAAGGAGAAGGGGATGACAGAAGATGAGATGGTCAGTTGGCATCACCGGCTCAATGGACATTAGTTTGAGCAAGCAATGGGAGTTGTTGATGGACAGTGAACCTGGCATGCTGCAGTCCATGGGGTCACAAAGAGTTGGACACAACTGTATGCGTGAACTGAACTGACTGATCTAAAATAGACGAAGAATTCAAACAACAATAACAAAACACCACAAAAGTCCAAACAACTCAGTTAAAAAATGGGCAGCAGGTCTAAATAGACATTTTTTGGGGGAAGAAGACTTATAGATAGCCAAGAAGCACATGAAAGAAAGCTTTATGTCATTATTAAGGACATGCACATCAAAACCACAATAGGGTATCATCTCAAACCTGTCAGAATGACTATACAAAAAAAGACAACAAATGACAAGTGTTGGATAGGATATGGAGAAAAGGGAATCCTCATGCTCTATTGCTAGGAATGTAAATTGGTGCAGCTATTGTGAAAAACAGTATGGAGGTTCTTCAAAAAATTAGAAAGATATCTACCATAATCCAGCAATTCTACTTTATGGTATGTATATGAAGAAAATGAAAGCACAAGTTAGAAAGGATACATGCACACCTATGTTTTTTGCAGTATTATCTATAATAGCCAAGATATGGAAGCAACCTAAATGCCCATCACTAGATGAATGGATAAAGAAGATGCAATATGTATATATATACATGGGAACACATATATATTATGGAATATTACTTAGCCATAAAAGGAATGAAATCTTGCCATTTGTGATATGGATGGACTTAGAGGGTATTATACTGACTGAAATAAGTCAGACAGAGAAAGACAATTGCTGTATGATTTCACTTACATGTGGAATCTAAAAAACGAAACAAATGAACAAATGTAACAGAACAGAAACAACTCACAGACACACAAGACAAACAGGTGGTTGCCAGATAAAAAGGGGCTCAGGGGAGAAGAGAAAGAAGTGAGGGAGACCAGAAGGTACAAACTTCTAGCTGCAAAATAAATGACTCATGGGTACGAAATGCACAGTTTGGGGAATATAGTCAATAAATATGTAATACCTTTGCATGGTGGTAGACAGTATATAGACATATCGTGGTGGTCATTTAAAAATGTACAGAAATAATGAATCACTATGCTGTGTACCAGAAACTAAGATAGTGTGGTACATCAATTATATGTCAAAAACAAACAGACAAATATAAAATCTCACAGAAAAAGAGATCAGATTTGTGGCAACCAGAGGTGAGGGGGTGGGGAGAGGGAGGAGGGATTGGATGAAGGTAGTCAAAAGGTGCAAACTTACAGTTAGAAGATCAATAACTACAAAGGATATAATGTACAACATGATAAATATAATTAACACTTCTGTATGTTATGCATGAAACCTGTAAAGAGAGTAAATTCTAAGGTTCTCATCATGAGGAGAAAATATCTCTTTTCTAACTTCTTTAATTTTGTGCCTATATAAAATAATGGATAGTCACTAAAATTATTGTGGTAATCATTTCATAACGTATGTTAAGTCAACTCATTGTGCTGTACACCCTGAACTTAAGCAATGCAGTATGGCAATCATATCTCAATAAAACTAGAAAAAAAATAGAGCTTTAACTTGCACAAGGATTAAGAAAAAAGGACTCTGGCAAGGTAGTATAAGCTGTAAGTCAAAGGTATCAGATTCATGGAATGCCCTTTACTAGAAGGCTGAAAAGGGTCCTCGGAGGACAGCGCACTAAGCTGGTTAAAGATACTCCTCACCATGGCTGAAGGTAGAGAGGAGAGTGGAGAACTTGGACTATTCCCCTCAAAATCCTAGATTACATAAAATATCACCATCAAGTATATAGCACTTACTATGTGTTAGGCATAACTCTAAGCCCTTTACATATATGAAATGATTAAGTCCTCACCACAGACTTATAAGGCAGGTATGGTTATTGTCCCCATACACTCAATGTTGGCATATTGAGTGCAACGAAGAAACTGAGGCATAGGTAAATAATTTGTTCAAGTCCCACATTCAATGGCAGAGCAGAATTTAAAATCTAGGCAAAGCTGATACATGATATAGCCAAAACCTTCACCTGAACAGTTTTATGTATAGAGTTTGACATCCATCATTGCTTTACTTTTGCCTTTTTGAAAATAAAAGACCAAGAATATGAATACTTCTAAAGAAGAGAGTAGAAAATCTAGGTATTATCTTGGCAACATAAAGCTTTTCTTTTTTAACTCAAAATGACAGAACATAAATTATTTTTGGACTCACATGATTATTTTTAAGACAACAAATTATAGTATAAAAGAATTTTATAGATAGGCTACAAATTTATCTTTGAAGGCAGTATCACTCCTATCATATTTCCAGTCCATTTCCATCTGCCCCCCGCCTCCCCGGGGTGTATTCAAAGCTTTTTATTTTAAAGGTCAAAAGTGAGAAAAGCTATTTTAAAGAATATTCTTTACAAAGCTTGTTTAGATAGAAATTTAAATTAAATCCCTCAAATATTAGTTGATACAATAATCTTGATATTCATGTGGAATCATTTGAACAAGTTCAGGGTGTTTACATAGGTCAAACTCTATCTCACTTTTAAGCTCATCACCGCCCCCCCGCCCCAACCCAGATAGAAAGTGCCCTCTTGGCAGGACTTAATTATAGTGTTTTTAGAACATAGTTGATGACCATATAATTGCAATTGCTGTCATGAAAACTTCTTTGTAATCACCACAAAATAATATGTATTTGATCCCAATAAGTGTACATTTATCTCATGTCACTACTGTAATTAAGAAATAAGACAGTATAAGTAGAATTCTCCAGGATAATTATAGTTCCTCAGGACTGAAATTATTATGAAAAACCAGGCTGCAGGCAAATGTCTGAAGAAATATTATAAGGTCCTAGAAAGCTACCACCTGCCCTCTAGCACTGTTATTTTAAGATGGAATTTTAAGGTACCTGTCATTGTTTAAGACCCGACGAAAACGTAAATAAAAATACTACTTGGAGAATATGGTAAAAATTATTTTTATATCATGAGCAGATGTATACTACAGAGTGGGCATTGCCATAATGCTCTTAAAAGATTTTGTGGCCTACTAATTTTGTCGTTTATCCAGAATTTCCTTAGGAGAACAAGTTGTGCTTTCTGAAGGAAGTAAAACACGGATGCAAGGCAAATGGAAAATCCACGTTTGGAAGAAAGCAGTCTGGAGACATTGTGTGGTTCTAAGCTGAGGCACGCCTCTGCATTTAAATGTCCCTTTGCTGAGAAAAAAGGTGAGCAATCTGGCCACAGCAGTTGCAATAGTTGTCTACCGGGCAGCGTGTGTACATGTTTTACTGGTTAGAAATAAATTAGTGCTGGTACATGGTCAATTGACTGCACTCTAAGGAGAAAAATTCTGTAAACACAGCTTAACCGTGCATATCTGACTTGCTAAAAGCACCTATTGTGCAGACAGAGCATTTTAGTTTTAGGATTTCTGGCCACACATCTTGTTTATTAAAAAAGAAAAAAAAAACTATTCAGAGCATGGAGGAAGAGTAGACAGATTAAGATTGGATGTGGTTGGAAACATAAATAAGGAAAGTCAAAAGAAATGCAGTATAAAACAGTTGTAAATAATTTTTTACAGACATAATATATTGCTACTATTTTTTACATGACAGTATATGTTCACCGCAGACTTCCCTGATGGTTCAGTGGTAAAGAATCTACCTGCCAAGGCAGGGGATGTGAGTTTGACCCCTGGGTCAGGAAGATCCCCTGGAGAAGGAGATGGCAACACACTCCAGTATTTTTGCCTGGGAAACCCCATGGGCAGAGCAGTCTGGAGTGCCACAGTCCATGGGGAGTCGGACACGACTTTGCAACTGTACAATATGTTCCTCCACTTATCCTGTGCTTTTATTCTGATCGTTATTTCCTTAAGGATACAGTAAAACTACTCTTGCCCAATACTTCCCAAAGCATCATATGGAAAAGGTGTGACTGTGATACTTGGTGCAAATGGTTTACAAATGCAAACCCACTGGACCTGGAAATACTGCAGCTCAGAGATTTGCGTGGATTCAGACAAGCAGCACTTTGCCTTTCACAGACATCATGTTCAACGGATGAGCTTAAGAATAAGATATCCAATGCTAATGTCAGTAGGCCCCCTATTGGCAAGCCTCCCAGAGGGGTCACTGAGGTCAGGCTTCTGTCACCAAGCTGGCCCCTGGGCTGCCTCCACCTTGCCATTGTCTCTGAGATATATGTCTCTCCCTTCTCAACTCTATTATAACCAAACATGAAACAGACCTAAATTCTGCCTTTAATCTGTCGTAAAAATTAAAATCAAGCTTGAAGGTACTCTCAGAGTCTAATTATTCATTAAAAACATAAAACAGAGTTTCTTGATGTTAGGTGCAATACACATGCAACAAATCTAGGAAAATCATGACCTGTAGAATAAATCCACTGAAGGAGGTACCTATTGTTCAACTCAGAGAAGGCAATGGCACCCCACTCCAGTATCTTGCCTGGAAAATCCCATGGCCAGAGGAGCCTGTTAGGCTGCGGTCCATGGGGTCGCTAAGAGTCAGACACGACTGAGCGACTTCATTTTCACTTTTCACTTTCCTGCATTGGAGAAGGAAATGGCAACCCACTCCAGTGTTCTTGCCTGGAGAATCCCAGGGACAGCAGAGCCTGGTGGGCTGCCGTCTATGGGGTCGCACAGAGTCGAACACGACTGAAACGACTTAGCAGCAGCAGCTACTGTTAAAAGAAAGAGGAGGTTTTAAATAAAGTGATGTATTAATGTTGGTAACAGGGAATTGGATAAAAATAGTGGGACTCTAAAGGATAATCTTTTGTTTCAACATGCACGTGCTCAGCTGTGTCTGATTCTGTGACCATTTGGACTGTAACCCCCGGGCTTCTCTGTTCATGGGATTTCCCAAGCAAGAATACTGAAGAGAGTTGTCATTTCCTCCTCCAGGGGATCTTACCTTGAATCCAGGGATCGAATATGTGTCTCCTGAATTGCAGGTGAATTCTTCCCCCACTGAGCCATGGGGAGGCTAATTTTTAAATGTGGGTAAAAGCACAGCCTGTCGCAGTGACAAACAAAATATTATTTTGCAAATGTGGGCAAGTGATTGTTCTACTGAGTCTTTAGCTGCAAGTCATGCAATTGTTTTGTATATCATTTTATTTTGCCTCTCTTATTAAGTAGAAAGGATAAAGGAGAAAAAGGAAAATAAAATAAAAAACAAAGGCTTTGTTTTATCCAGAAAATGAAGACTCAACCTTCTCTAAATTGAGCAAAAATATTTTCAGACTGCCAATACCAGAACAGTTTTCTGGCTTTTCCTACTTATGTGACAAACACAATGGCACCGTAAATTGTATGGATGCTAATATCCATAACCAGAAAATCAAGTGTAGTAGCTTAAATTGCAATTTAAAATCATTTTTAGGGGATATATTCTTATTTAAAGTACACTTGAAATATTTGGATATCAATTCTGTGCCTTAGAGTGCCTCTAAAAATGCAATCATTCACAGAGTTTTCAGATATCTGGTTCATAGGAAAAACACAGTATTATAACAAATATAGGAAGATACATCAACTTTGCAGAGCAAGAAGAGATGTACGCTGCTTTAAGGCAGCTAGCCCTGTCTTCATGCCACTGCTCAAATCAACATTAAGTATTAGCAGTTTGTTTCCATTTTTGCCTCTGTGGCCCTGTGAGTGTGCTGCTCTTCAGAAAGAGTTCATTATGTTTAAAAATATGTCCATTAGTTTGTTAAATTATTGATTAGGCTTTTAGTTCTCATAAAATGTGAAGATAGATGGAATATAGGGGAAGGCATCTCTGATGGTTCATCTGATGGGCTTTGGCATTATACTCTTATTTTTCCTATAAAAGGAGATCTTATGTCTTTTTGTTCTGAATAGAGGCTGGAACCACACAAGAGATACTAAGAATTCAACTATGCTTAACACTGCCAAGGTTTAAGCGCTCATTACCAAGGTTTAAGCACTATACCAACATTACCAGCTTTAAGCACTTATGACATAATTGTTGTGTTATGATTAGAGGCACCCCAATACTACCTTTTCAGTCCTGGGCAACTAATAACTTGGTATATGCATATGTCTATGTTTTCAGATGCCAAAAGTATGGAGTATTTGGCCAAATCTAACACAGTTATATTACTTTGCCACTCAGTCTAAAAGCCCATCATTAACTTGGAATTCACTATTGAATTAAGCCACTTTATATTTTTTTAAGTATCATATATTGAAAATTTGGTCAATGAATGATTTTTTTAAACACATGATGCAGTTGAATCATAATATTAATTTATTTATGTAACTTTGCCATGGGGCTTTATGTTCATTTTTGTTGTATTGATTAAGTACTAAGAACTCACCCTGTTTTAGAGAAAAGGTTCATGAAGATCAAAGAGTTTGAGTGTTCTCTCTCAGATTATAGAGGGAATCCCAGCAAATCGTTGCTCAAAGTTGGGTATGTGAATTCAGAATCAGTGCTCACACCCAAGGTTCTGCCAGAGACTTTGGTAACAAGTTTATCTGATTCCTATTTTCCAATTTTTCTCCTCCTGTTGTTTTAATTATCTGGCAGATTTTATTTGTAACAACATTAGGTAAAAACTAACATTTCTTTGTGAAATCTTCCTAGAATTGACCCAACATAAAATTTGATTAATGTATTAAATTTTTTTAGAAGTGAAAGAAATAGGTCACTATTTCAATATTTACATCTCTACACATATACAATTTCAACTGATTATTGACTCTGAACATTTCAAAATAATACACAGTAAAGACAGAAATTGCTATCTCATATGGGAAGATTAGCATATTTCTTAATAGAAATGTGTTCTAGAAATTGAAAGTAACTCCAAACTTTCAATATTAAAGAAACATTGATTTCAAAAGACCATTCAAAATGTATTTCTTTAAAACTGGTCTTAGAAGGGGAAAGAAAAAGAGGACAAGAACAAGAAGAAAGGAAAAAAGGAAGGGAGGGAGGGTGGAAGGAAGGAAGAAGGCAGGAAGGAAGAGAGCAAAAGGAAGAAAGAGAAGCAAAGAAAAGGTCCAAAGTCAAACATAATTCACCATCTGCAGGGCAGATGGACAGGAAAAATGTCGGAATGATTTAGTTTACGTCTTTAAATCTCTACTGAGTAAACTCCAGCTATTGATTCAACCACTCAGCCTGCTTCTCTAAGCAGAGGGGGCTCTTTCGTTCCATGTGACTTTCAATGTGGTTTCATGTAAGAGGTGCATCACCACAGGCATTTATAATTAATTACTACTCTCAGTTGATGCTTTAACATCCCACACCCTTGACTATTATAAGGAACACTTTTCTTGGGTGTGTAAAAAACTAAACCTTTGTTTTTAATTTGGAGCAGTTTTGGTGAAGAAAATAATGCTAATCAAACAGTTAAAAAAAAAAAGAAAAATAATTAACGTATTATCCTGGGAGTCTTTACTGCATAAGTCAGATAACATAAAGGATTTTGGGTTGCTGTTATAATTCGCATCAGTTTGGTTTGCACACAGTGAGGACAGTACCAATATGAAATATGGAACCAAAATGCCTGGGTTTAAGGACTGTCTCTGCCCTACCATATAGATTAACATCTCTGAATCTCAGAATTTTCTACTATAAATGGAAACAATAAATTACAGTTTTATAAAATTTATTACCATTATGCATATTCAATTAAGGTAACTATGGAGTAGTTAACATATCAAATGTAGTTTTTAATTAGTTGATATACATCTCAGAGGTAATATCTTTTGTAAGCAAAGTTGGTGTTTCTTTGATTTGCTGAAATAACTGCATATATCATGCTTATGATAGTTACTGTGATTTCTAGTCAAACCAGAAAATGTTGGATATATTTACACCAGAGTAAAAATTACTGTTTGATATCTAACATATGAAGCTCTTTTGTAGTCGTCACGCAATTTCTTAATAAATGCAAGTTTTATCCCCCAGAATCACTTCTGACAGCTGCAGTTAAGAATCAATATAGGACAAGATTGTTAAATGTAATCTTTTGTTTTATTTCACAAAGTGCAATGAGGAGATTTCAGAGACAGACAGTACTCAAGGGAAGTAATGCCATGACCTGGTGGACTTCCCTGGTGGCTGAGACGGTAAAGCGTCTGCTTACAATGCAGGAGACCGGGGTTTGATCCCTGGGTCAGGAAGATGCTCTGGAGAAGGACATGGCAACCCACTCCAGTACGCTTGCCTGGAAAATCCCATGGATGGAGGAACCTGGAAGGCTACAGTCCATGGGGTCGCAAAGAGTCAGACATGACTGAGTGACTTCACTTCCACTATGCACCTAAATCAAAGAGTACCCCTAGACCTCTGCCCTTGTCTTTCAAGGCAGTCACCACCTGACATTAAGTATCTGTTTGGTTGTTTCTTGCTCCCTCACTCCTGGTTAAAATGTAAGCTCTCTGAGTTCATACACTCTACTCTGGGTTTGCAAGATGTCAGGGAATACTAGGTGTACACCAAATATTTATTGAATAAACAAATGAGTCCTTGGTACCATACACTACTTTTCCTAGTAGAAAATGTGAAAAAACTTCATTACTTTCCAATTATTCCCCATATTCTCCAGACGTGAGAGGAAAAACAGAACACCCTACCCTGAATCCCTGAAAACAGCTGGTATTTAATAGGAGATAATGAATTGCTACATTACATTTTTTATTTGTACTTTCCATTTCCATTATCAGGCTAAATGCAACAGAAGTTCCATTCTGCATCTGATTATTTATCAGTGTCCCAGTTTTCCAGTCATAATATTTGGTTAGTGAATTATTAACAAATCAGAACTATTTTGATTCAAGACCAACTAGAGTGTAAACACTGATCTTCCTGAATAAAGAAGTTGGGCTGTGACTTCTTCAAAGCTGCTGGGAAGAGGGCAGCTGTCCTAACGGAGAGCAGCAGGCTCCGGCTCCATTTCAGTGAGCAGGAGCTGTGCGCTCCATTTTCCTTGTACATTAATAGACGCCTAAGTCATTAAAAGGCAACACATGCTCACAACCATATCGTTATTGAATACATTTGTGTTTTGTCTTGCTTTAGTAGTCAAGTCAGAATCCAGGTTTTAGATGTTGCTGTAATTGCCTTTTAGCATGCCCTGATTCTGAACAAAGATGTACTGTTTTTACCTGAAGGGAGACAGACAACCAAAGCTGCTTCCCATCTGAGCTACTTAGCATTACTCTCTTTTCTAAAGATCGAGTCTCCTTTCCAACCCTGCTTCAGTAATGCTATGTAAAAGTCACAGAAGTGCAAACTCATAACCCCAGGAATAATCATGGGCAGTCCAGCCCCTGGGTAGAGGAACCACGTCTTCTAGTGATCAGTGTAAGCTGGGCTAATAGCCTCAGAGTTCAACAGTTCTCAAGGGGGAAAAGAAATAATTTTTATTTCTTCAATCAACCAATTGGTAATTTATTTATTAAATGTGCATTAATATTTTCATTTTTTAAATATTTATTAAATGCCTACTAAGTGTCAGTTAATTAGGAACTGGAGATATAATTATTAATAAACTAGAAATGGTTTTTGCCTAGAAGAGTTGAGGGTTAAGTGGTGATATAATAAAGAACATAGCAGATTATAATACAATGTGATGTGGCAATTCCCTGCTCTATGACATCACACAGATGCAGGGAGCTGGGCACTGATCTAAGACTTGTAGAAGGGGTCTTCCTTGCTGTTCAGTGGTTAAGACTTCGCCTTCCACTGTAGGGGTGCAGGTTTAATCCCTGGTCAGGGAGTTAAGATCCCACATGCCTTGTGGCCAAAAACCCAAAATTTAAAACAGAAGCACCATTGTAACAAATTAAAAAAAAAAAAAGTGGTTCACATTAAAAAAAAAGAATCTTAAAAATGGACTTTTGGAATTTTTTTTTTTTTTTTTAAGAACCTTGGAGTTAAAAATCTGAAAAATGATGAGTTAGGGACACTTCATGTAAGAGCATAGGTTGGGGTAGGAGTGGGTGTCATGAGGCTAAGATCACGTGTTAGAAGAAAGAAAGGTGTGTGTGACAGTTGGTGAACGTGTGCATTCCAGAAACTAAAAATGCAATGCAGTCCATGCAAGGCAGCAAGGTAGCAAGAGAAAGGAAAGAAAAGACCAGTTCATATAGATCTTTTAAGTTCTTGAAGGGTTTGGGTTTCAATCCTAAGAATAGTGGAGAAACACTGACAAATTTTGAATAGGGGTGAAGTATAGTCAGATATGCATTGTAAGAAATATATCCTGATTTCCTTTTGAAAAGGGCTGAAGACTGGAGGTCAGAAGTAATTGAGGAGGTTTTTCTAGTCAAATGACTGAGAGATAATGATGACCTGGCCAGTAGCTGTGGGGAACCATACAAATTAAACAGATTCAAGTGGTGTTAAGACAATCAGTCTGAGGAGTGATGTCAAGAATGTGAATGAGTATGTCCCTATTTATGTCTCACCTTCAAACAATAACAATTTGACATACGTTCATAAGACAACCTGACGTGAAGAACAGACTCATTGGAAAAGACCCTAATGTTGGGAAAGATCGAAGGGAAAAGGAAAAGGGGGTGGCAGAGGATAAGGTGGTAGAATAGCATCACTGACTCAATGGACATGAATTTGAGCAAACTCCAGGAGATAGTGAAGGACAGAGAAGCTTGGTGCACTGCAGTCCATGGGGTTGCAGAGTCGGACATGACTGAGTGACTAAACAGCAACAACGACGGAAGTGCCTCTGAGAAAGCTGCGGGATCCAGGAACATTCCCCTGGGAATTGTAGGGAGTCTCTTCTCATTCCATCAAGAAGCATGGAAGCATGCTTCCAATTCCATCTGGGCATGCCTGTCTGCAGAGTCCGTCAAGTGGGCCACAGGAAGCCTCAGAGCTTTGCACGTCTCACCCACGCACACCTTCTCCCTGCGGCGGGTCCTCAGTGCGTGCTCCCGAGACAGCTCGTGCGCAGTAAACCGGGCCAGCTCTGCCGGCGGGCTCGCCGTGGGGCTCCTGAGATGAACAGTGAGCACAGACAGGAAAGCAGGCCGACTCTGCAGGCCTCTGAGAGGCTACACGCTTGAGCTTCAGCTCCACCTCTGGGAAAGCAAAAGGGAGGGTCTCGGAACCCAGCCTAGTGCGTTGCTGGATTCAGAGAAGGCATAAAACTAAGAACTCTCAAAAGAGAGGTCTGTGAAGCGAACGTATTTATAGAAGAGCTGAGAAAGCTTCAGAATTCCTTGCAGGACTATCAGAAGGTATTTCTCTCCTAAAGTCAGTTGCTAAAGACTGGAGGAAGTGATTCTTACTTGAAATGCAAAGGCAGAGATGCAAGACTTTAAGGAATATTAAAAAAAAAAAAAAAAAATCAAGAAAGCGCCAAAGAATCACAGTAACTAACCCCAAAGATGTGAAGATCATGGAATATTATTCAGTCACGAGAAAGGAGGACATCCTGTCATTTGAGACACTATAGGTGGACTTTGAGCGCATTCTGCTGAGTGAAATAAGGCAAACAGAGGAAATAAAATATCATGTGATATCACTTATGTCTGGAATCTAAAAAAGCCAAATTCATAGTAACAAGGAGTAAAATGGTGGTTACCAGGGGTTCTGGGATTGGAGAAATGGGGAGATGTTGGTCAAAGTGTATAAATTTCCAGCTATAAGAGGAATAGATTCTGAGGATCTAATGTACAGCATGGTGATTTTAATATAAGCTAAAAATATTGTATTATATACTCTAATATATACTCAAAAGTTACCAAGAGTGTAAATCATAATTGTTCTTACTATACACACACACACACACACACAATAATTATGTGAGATGATGATGACAACCTTACTGTGGTAGTCATTTTGTGATGTACATGCATCAAATCACCTTGTTGTACATCTTAAATTTACATATGTCAATTATATCTCTATAAAGACAGAAAAAAATAATGAATCTCTAATGACCTGTTTGATTATATGTGAAAAGTGAAACAAAGAAGTAAACAAAGATGACATTTAGTTTTTGGGATTAAGTAACTTGATGGATACTGAAACAACTTTACCAAAAGGAATAAATAGAAGAAAAGATTAAGAGAAACAAAAGCTTTAAAATAGTGGTCATAGCGAACCAGACAGAAAGCTTAAAGGAAAGCACAGTCTCTTGCTGTGGTTGCTCTGAGGGTCCTGTTGAGACCATATCACTTCATAGAGACTTCAAGCTGTATGATATTCTTTAATATTTTGTCAGTTTTAGAAGTCAGTTATAGATCTGAAGGGAGCAGACAGTTAAATTATTCCAGAATTGGGGACTTGCTAAATTAATGGAATGGAAACAAAGTGGGACAAGGGATTTCCTAGTAATGATTGGCAGACAGAGACTGAAATGATCTCAATGTGCTTTCTATAATTAACAATATATTCAAACTTTAAAGTATATTTTTATACTTTAAACTACTCACTTTATAGCTACAGAACATCATAAAGAATGGGAAGAAAGAACTGTGAATATTCTGGTACAAGTCACTTGAACTGCATATGAAGCAGTATAGCATTATTTGAATGTAGTCTCAGGCTAGTTAAAAATGTATATTGCAAATTCTAGGGCCACCACTAAAAATCTTTTAAAATGAGGTATATTTGACACGCTAATAGAGAAAATAAAATGGGGTCATTTAAAATGCTCAGTTAAAACCAGCAAAGACCAAAAAAGAGAGGGTAGGGGGCAAGAGCAAATACAACAAATAGAATTATAACATGATAGATACTAATCCAATTATCAATAATTGCTCTAACGGTAAATATTTTAAATTCACCAATTAAAAGAAAGATATTAACAAGAGTGGATTAAAAAGCCAAGACTCAACTATATGCTGTCTACAAGTAACCCACTTAAATATGACTCAACTAGGTTAAAAGTAAAAGGATGGAGAAAGGTATATCATGCTGACATGAATTAAAGAAAGCTAGAGCACCTACATTTATTTTAGAAAACTTGGCTCCAGAACAGGAAGGCTTTCAAGGATAAAGAGTACACACGCTACCAAAAGAGACCCCAGACTTTGCACACTCACAGATATGCTCTTCATACACTCCTGTGTACTGCTGCACACATGCATTCAGATATTAATACATTCCCTTGCACATCTGCATGTAGACATGTGTGCACATGCACATCATCTTCAAGCTACTGGGGAGACAAACAGACACAGTCAACATTGGGAGACAGAAGAAACTTTGGGTTGAAAATCACAATTTTCAACTTAAAATATTTATAATGTTCTTATAACTAAAAGTGACTAGAGAGTTATGGATTCAGGTTAAGATACTCCTACAGAATCTTCTACCTTGTAGGAAGTAGGGTTCAATGTAGCACATGTGAGACTTCTCAATAAACTTATATAATCATATGTTGTCCAATAATAGTTCTCTGATAGTTCACAGTGATATAGTATCTTTAAAATGATCTTATCTACATACTTTAACAGAGGAAATGCTTATATGTATGTTAAAACTTTTTTTAATATGGGTTAAATTTATAATATTGATTTATAATATTTATAATTATTTATATAATATTTATAACATTGATTTAAATTAACTTTTAAGATGTATTGTTTCTCATTTAAAAGTATCTGTTGTTTGGTTTTTTGGTGTTTTTTTGCCTTTGTTGTCTTTTATTGAAGACAACAAAGGGAAGGATATGAATGGTTCTCCATCTGACGCTGAATGAAGAATATCAGAATAACTCAATTGAAACTCATGATGGACAAACAATATCAAAATACATATTAAAAAATTTAAAGAGAGGGATACTAAAATTTTGATTAAAGTAAGCCAGGTAGCTAAATGAGCTTGGTTTGGGGGCGGACTGTACTGTGGTGATTATCATCTCAGTGACTTGTGACCTTTGTGGTTTTGCTGTGATCACGTACAAAGAAAAATTTGTATCTTTCCATTTCACCATTTTTTTAACCTCTGTCTACCATTTTCCTGTTTTCCACTCTCTATTGTGTATTGATATAACTATGGGTTTTGCTGGCCTCAGTCTTTTTATTAAACCAGCAAAATGTTCTATAATTTCCAAGCTGTCAAAATCTGATCTACGCGCCAGCAGGCTATACTTTTCAATACACAAATAGCATGTGAACATAAACATCCCTGTCACGTGTCTACCTCTCAGCACCCAGACAGCTCCGAGCGTGGTTATCTGTTACAGCGGCTCTTTGAGATGTGAGTGTTTAACATGTACCACCCTCTTTCAGTCTACCATCACAGATTACAGTCTGCTACTGTAGATTTAACAGTATAATACACTCACTGTTGGACCTCCTGGAACACTTGGATCTGTAACTCAAAAAACAGCTGCAGTAACACAAAAGGATTGCTGAAACTGAGATTTTTGGATTGACAGAACACTAATTTTAATAATGACAAATTGTCTCCGAATTCAACACTTTTCATATTAATGATCCTTTTGCTCCTGAAACAGAGTAATTTATGTGCCTGAAAATTGTTCCTGTGATTTAATTTGGTACTTGTATAGATAACATGTGTCTTTATTTCAGCACATCTGACATGAGTTAAATGTTTCCTTTGTAATATTTCTTCAATGAAAGGCCAAAGAGGCAAGATCTGAATGAAAGTTTTTTCTCTCTTCTGTGTTCCACAGCACGTTGAATATGGCTTTATATGCTTATTTATTATAATTTAATTAATCATTTTCCCACTAGATCGTGAGCACATCTGGAGCAGGGAAAACATTTTTATACATTTCTTTACCCTGGACTCTGCATAGTTCCTGGTATAAGAAGGACAGGAATCACAGACTCAGAAGAACATATGGCAGTAGTTAAAGTATAATAAAATAGTTTGGATTTATAAAAGCAAAACAAAAGATGCAAATGATAGAAAGCTCGAATTCACATTCAAGACAGTCAGGGGTGGTGGCATCAGTATTGAACTGAAAAACTAATTCTTTGCTCTCTACTCTCCAATAGATAGCGATACTACTTTTTAAAACTTCCTATATATTTTGCTAATGTATTTACATTTTAAAATAATAGTGAACAACATGCCTCCCAAACAAAACATGTCTATGAGTTGAATTTAGGTCATGTGTTGAGTTTCATAAACTTTGAAGAAGATACTCGACTGAAATGTAAATGGTTAAAAGCAGGGCATGAAAAATAATATATTTTCATAGACCACTCATTTTGAAGCATAGTTTCACTAACTGGTTATTTGTATATTAAAAGTTATCATTTATTAAAACATAAATTTATATTAATTAATAAAATGGATAACAATTCTACTAATAATGTGTTTAGAGTTGCAAAAATAAAATGCAGTACAATTTATCTCTTTTTTGGCTATACAAATTTATAAATCAAGAGCATAAAGAGAGAGTTTTCAAACTGAATGAGTGCTTGCAAATTTGAAAAGTTGCTTTTTCTTTAATTTAAATATTTTAAGCCACCATATGTTGACCAAACAATTTTATACATATCGCTTCAGAAATTTCTAGATTTCAACAATGGGATCTGTGTGGCACACTAAGCAAATACATAAGGTTATTACAAGTAAAATGGAATTTCCATTCAGTTTTCTAGAAAATGAGCCCCAAATATTTTTTCTTTAAATATCCATATTGAGATTTAGAAAATCATGAAGAGATAAGTGAAGAATTGCTTGATGAATATGTGGCTACTTAAAATATCTAAATTAGAGGAAAAGCAACCTTTTAAACTCTGGAAGTACTCATGCAATTTGAATTCTCTTTGTGCTCTTAATAAAATTATTATTAACATATGATACTTATATTTTCATGAGATCATCATCTAATGGGAAAATAACAGGTGTAAAAAGAGACTATAGAAGACTTCTAATATCTCTCCCTAGTTTTACTTAAGTATCTGAAGTTATACTTACCTGGAACCATTAACTATTATGATGCAGAAGGAAAATATAATCCAATGAAAATGTCAACAGAGAAGGAAAGTAAAAAATTACAAAAACAAGCAATGTAAAGTTATTTAAAATAATGATCTTATTAACAGCACAAAGAGAACTTCAAATTGCATGAATTCTTGCAGAGTTTAGAAGATTGTTTTTCCTTTAATTTAAATATTTTAAGTTACAAGGCAGTTAGATGAACACGTTTGCTTTGAAAACAGAGAGGAGGTCTTCAGTGTGTTAGAATTTACAAAATGGGTGGAACTCCAATTAGACTTTGACTGTAAGTAAATTTTGTCTGCCTTCAGAAGAAAGCATTTAGTATTATTTCACTCTGGATAGGAAAGAAAGCATGAAAATGGGACACATAAGAGAAAAGCAACTTATGAGCTGACTATGTTCCCCTAAATTTCATTTGTTGAAGCCCTAATCCCCAATATGTTAAAACATGACTGTATTTAAAGACAGAGGCTTTAAAGAAGTGATTACATTAAAATGTAGCCTTCAGTACTGACCCTGTGTCTGCAGGTTCAGTTGTGTCTGACTCTTTGTAATCCCATGGACTGTAGTCTGCCAGGCTCCTCTGTCCATGAAATTATCCAGGCAATAATATTATTCACTCCAGAATACCAGAGTGGGTAGCCATTTCCTCCTCCAGGGGATCTTCTCCACCCAGGGGTTGAACCTGTGTCTCCTATGGGTCTTGCATTAGCAGATGGATTCTTTAACCACTGTGCTACCTGGGAAGCCCAGTATTGGCCCCAGTACAATTCAATGGGTATCATTATAAGAAGAAAGTGATATCCAGGATGCGTGAGCACAGAGCAGAGATCATGGCAGGACCTGTCTGCCGGCTAAGGAGTGAGGTCTCAGGATCATGGACGTCTAGACTCCAGAGCTGTGACAGGGTAACCGCTGATAAAGCCACCTGGTCTGTGGCATTTTGTTTTGGCAGTCCCAGCATACTAAGACAGTGAGCACATCGTTTCAGCAGTAGAGGATTTATGTGGCTGGACAGTGAAATATAGCTTAGGAAAGCTTGAGGCCAGATGGGGGAGATCACTGAACCATCAGCAATGAGAAAGATATTTACGGGGTGATAAATAAAGGCATACATGGCTTCACGGGGGGCTTGTTCACTGTCCTGTGTAGTAGAGAAGTATTGGTCCATGCAGCTCTCCTATTTCATTCTTGGAATCAGACAAACCACTGAATGTCCATCAAATTCTTCAGAGCACAGACATGAGTCCCTGGATTCACTGAGGAGCTCTTTAGATAGATGCAAAAAGCACTTCATCACAGCACTTTACTGTTCTCCTGCAGGTTTTCTCCACTTTGTGTGAAGATTTCACATTGCCAATTCTTGACAAAAAGAAATAAAATATTTGTGACATAAGCAATCAGGTTGTGAATTCTAAGAAAGGGAGCCGGTTGTATCCTATTGGGTATTATCTAACTTGTAAAGTATTATAAGCCTCTTACATTTTTATGTTTACAGTTTATGGTTTTGCTCATTACCATGTATTTTTTGGCAGAACTAAACATTTTTGATAGGAAAAATTTATTTCTCTTACTCTTAGATACCATCTGCTGCTTCATTCAATGAGAAAATGAGAAACATGTGATGAAAGATGGAAAGAAAGAAATCCAGCAGCTAAGGTGGATCCAGATTTTCCACATCTCCTTATCTCTTACCTGCTTGATGGCAAATAACAAACAGAAGTTTTGAATATTTTTATGTGAGTACAGAGGGCTTAGATTTATGAACTCCTTGCAAACAAAGGAACTCACAGGAGAACTGAGAAAACCAGAAAAGATAAGAAATAGTTATGCATTTTTGTGAGTATGTGATATTATCTGTCACACAGACCTATGTAGGTGCTTTTTAAGAGGTGCATAATAGCAATGAGTCCACCGTGAATTATACTTAGAAAACAGCCATACAGCGACAAGAGGCAAATGTGAAACCAAGTATTCCTAAATGCGCTGAAGTTTTTGTCCTCAAAGAATCTGAATTTAAAATCAGCGTCCATAGGAGAAACCAAACAATTTATGAATTAAAACTTTTAAGAATGGCATGAGTTTGAGCAAACTCTGGGAAAGAGTGAAGGACAGGGAAGCTTGGCGTGCTACAGTCAAAGGAGTCACAGAAAGTCACACAGAAGACTGAGCAACTGAACAGCAAAGAATATCAGGGTCTAACTTGCTTTACTTTAAGCAGCAGCAGCAAACTCTTGGATTACTGTAAATATTAATTTACTTCAAAAATTAAATGTGATTTTTAGTGTAAAGAAAGAGTTAGATAAATAGAAAACAGCAAATATTGTGACAATGGAATCTGCATCTTTTTAAGAATCATGCAGGAGAAGATTTCAAACCTGAATGAGAAAGAGCACAGTGCTTAAGTAAGAACTGTTAAAGGAAATCTCTGCCTGGACATAATTCTACAAGGCTTAGTGTTGAGCTTTAGATTAAGGGTAACTTGACATTCAGCTGCAGCTGCACAGAAGAGACTCTATGATTAAAACTTAGAGCCATCTCCGGTCTGCCTGCTGGCACAAAAAACAGACATCCATGTGTAGATCTGCTCAATAATTATTCTGTGAAACCCCAAACTATCCAGCTAAATGTAATTTGGCATTTAAAATCCCTGAAATGTTAGATAGTATCTTTGTTCACCTGGAGTACATTCAATTCATGTACTAATTAGGTTATTATCCCCATGCAATTTACCCTTTTCGCTTTTTGGACTACAGGTCAGCAAGGGGACACTGATAATATACCTAGGGATTTCCCACTTGCTGTCATTAGGTGATCTCAGATTTCCTTTATTGTCTTCACTGTGGTAGAAAGGGAGGAAGATTCTTCTCATATAATTGGTTGTCTGGATCCTAGCAAATGTTACTGGAGTCTGCACATTGATTCTGCTGCTTTTCACCTTATTCATTACAGCCAGTACTATCTTAGAATGCAAGACAGTCCACTGCAAGTGGTGGAAATTACAGGTAGAAATAATATACCTGAGAAGTAGACTCAGTTCAGTGTCAAGCTGCTCACTTATTAAGGCTCAAGCTTAAAAGCATATATTTGCCTAGTCATTGAGTAAGAGGACAACTGAAGTTTAAAAATGTCTAATCACAAGTATATACAAAGTAGCACCTAAATTCTAGGTGCTGCAACTGGCCTGATATGCTCATTTAATTTCTGAAGAAATTAAAACTTAAGAGACATAATTTACACACCGTGAGACAGATTGGGTTTAAAATGCAAAAAGTTTATGATTCTCAAACCCTCTTAAACAGTATTGTATGTGTTAATATCATTTTCCTGCAAATAAAAAAAAACATTTTTTTAACATTTGATAAAAATTTCCTCCTTAACCCCCTTAATTTTGTTGGCCTTGTTACTACTTTCCTGACCAGTGAGAAACCCTTGACTTTGGCCCTAAGAAAAACAATTGGTCCCTATTTCTTCTGTAGAGATCATGATAGTTAGCTACTGAATCTTACATTCCATATTTGTTCAAATTTGTTTTCTCATTCCACATTTTTGGTACTTTGAGGGTCAGAAGCACTAATTTATTCCTATTTTGAATATATTTTCCTTTATTTCTTTCCCGTTTCCTCTTTCCTTCCTTCCCTCCCCCACTTCTTCCTTCTCTTCTTTCTTCCTTTTTTAAATGTCATTTCCACCTCCTGGTTCTCATCCACACATCTCTGCTCTGTCTCCACATTTAGGCAGGCTGGATATTATAATACTTTCTTAAAAAATATCCTCCATGGTATAAAAGATGCACATCTACATTTTCAAACCAATTTTCATATCTCAGAAAAGCACATGTTTTTGAGCAGATGTTTTGATGTTTTGCCATCAAAGTGAATATTTCAACTTGTGGTCCTTTCTTTGGAAAAAAGGGGTATTTTTTCAGATGGCCTTTGCAAGAAGTGGCTCATTTTAGAACATCTTATACTAAATGGATTTTTGTTCTGTTTACTTTAGGCAGGTGATGAATACACAGATCATAGAACTGACTATTTCTTATCAAATATTAAGAAGTCTAAGGGAGTAGATGGACAATGACCTTGAAGAATATACTAAGTCAAATATTAAGACTATGCTGAATGAGATGTCTGGCAGAGATAATAAAACCTGTGTTCACTTTAGGTAATAAAGTGTTTAAAGTTAAACCATACTTGGAACAAAGCATAAAACTCAACAGAGGTGCAGCAAAATTGATAATCCTCTTAGAGGTTTACAAAGACCTTTAGAAAATGTCAAAGCAAACATCAATTATAAACTTCTTTAAAAAATGTTATGTTCTGTCTTCAAGTGGAACAGCTGCACCTTCCAGGGAGACTGGATGAGAAAAAAAGCACAGAACTTGGTACCAGATGCAACCATCTATGACTTCTGACTTCATCATTTTCTAACTACTGTCCTTGGGGAAGTTATTTATCCTCTCAGAACCTCAGTGACTCCATCTGCAAACTGGGGATAATCATACCCACATCATAAGGTTATTGTGAGAACAAAGTACTTTGGTTCATAGTGAACAGAAAACTGTGTTTTTCAATGTTCACTGAAAGTTCAATAATGACAGAGATGGATCTTAAGAAATCTTGGTACCTTTCTGAAGCAATTCTTCAATAACTCCAATGTTAAAGCACCAAATAGTTTGTTGTTTTATACACTGATAGTTCTTTTAATCATTGCATTGCAAGTATAAACATATTGAATAGTTAAATGTAGAAAGTTCTCATTTCTTTCTAGTCTCTTGGCATCTCTTTTTATAGTCTACATTTGTACCATTTTCCAGGTTATAGTTTAGGCGGTAAGAATATTTACAAATCTAATATATTTTATTGGGAAGACTCTAAGTCAAAATATAAATAAAGTGTTTGTGTGCTTGTGTGTTCAGTCGCTAAGTCGTGGCCACGTGACCCCAAGTGTCAGAGCCCTTTTAAATAAATAACAACAGCAAGTCAGGGGCATTCTGATAAAACTTCATTAACACACAAAGCCTTGCCTATAGAATCACCTACAAGAATCACCTAAGGAGATGTGACTCATTCATGAGCGATGTCCTGGGAGAAGCCCCAAAACACTTTTTCCTCGAGTCATCACCATCAATATTTTCAGTAAAATTATGGAAGTTGACTACTGCAGAAATTTTCTCCGAACAGATATTAACAGTTGTTATTCCTATCTTAGTATAAAAGCAGCGCTAAGAGATAGTTAAGCATTTCTTCAATGTCTTTCCCAATATCTCCAAATATCTTTAATTTTATCCTCTTTTTCACTCCTGCTTCCTCAGAAGAACTGGAGGAGGCTGGCCCGCCCAAGGTTAACCCCATGTGCTCTTGATGCTACTGTCTCCTCTCCTCAGGGCATTTTTCCTACTAATTACCCATTCCCTTCTCCTGTTCTTTTCCACTACCACTTTGCCTACAATCATCTAGGTTTCTTTTTTTTTTTCTCTTTAATTCTAAAATAGCCTTCAATTTACTTCTACCCTGGAGCAGCTATGCAAACTTTCTGCTACCTCCCCAACTGAATTTGTCAAATTCTTTCAATTTGTCCCTAGGCATGGACTCATTAGGACTTTAAATTTGACTTTGGTTTTGACCTCCGTATCAGAAACTCTCTTTTGAAAGTCACTAATAACTTTCTAGTTGCCAACTCTAGAGGATTTCATCAAACATAACATCTTCACCCCACTTGAGGCATCTGCAGAAATTGACAATGTTGACTTCTCTGCCTCTGCAGTGCTCATCTTCCACCATAATAACAAACTCAGCTCACACTTTCTTGTTTTCTGTTATAGATTCTTTCTCTCTTTTTGAAAAGTCCTCTGAGTCCTGTATACAATCATTTATTTCCTTTTCTCTTGCTATACAATATCCTCTCCCAATACTATAAAAGGTCTTGTTTTATAATTGCCTTAAAGTAAGGAAATCAGAAATACCTTCAAGATCAGAAAAGTTTACTGCCATGGTTACAGTCTGAGATGCGGCTCTTCCAGGTTTTTCTTAACTCCTTATTTGTTTCTCCAGGTCAATTTCACTTTACCATTTCTATCAGTGTAGAATCTTTTTGTCATTTGACTATCGAGTCTACCTTGGCACTAATTTCGCTCCAGATTTTTTCCATTCTATTTGCATTTTCACCGTTTTAATTTAGAGTCTGTTTATCTCCCCTTAGCTTTATTGCACGGAGAAGGCAATGGCACCCCACTCCAGTACTCTTGCCTGGAAAATCCTATGGATGGAGGAGCCTGGTAGGTTGCAGTCTATGCGGTTGCTAGGAGTCGGACATGACTGAGCGACTTCACTCTCATTTTTCACTTTCATGCATTGGAGAAGGAAATGGCAACCCACTCCAGTCTATGGGGTCGCACAGAGTCAAACACAACTGAAGTGACTTAGCAGCAGCAGCTTTATTGCAAGACTCTCCTCCCTGGTCCGAACTTCTCTCTTTGCCCCTATGGTTCATTCAGCATCAGCCAACACTTTATTCACCATAAGGCATAACTTTGTCTTTCTCCCTCAGAAATGTTCACTGTTTTCAGTACCTGTTAATTAATGCTGAAGCTACCTCAACACAATTTGAGACCATTTGCAATGTAATCCCAACCTCGAGTCCCAGGTCTTGACTCTGATATAACTTGCCATTTCTCAAACATAACAATTATCTCCCCATATCTTTGTATGTGATCTTGTCTATGTGTTCTCTGTTTTAATTTTGGAAATTCTAGTCCTTCTTCAAACTTACCTTCTGAATAATTGTAGCACTCCATCCTTTTCTTATTGCCTATATCAAAATAAAATGTGAGTTATTTTGTTATGCTAGGTAAACCATAAGAAATTGCCCTTTCGTAGGCCAAAAATGGTTGAGTACATGTAATTTTACCTAGCATAACCTAACATCTATCTTATTAAACTAGAAGCTCCTTAAAGACAGCATTGGATTTTAGATGGTTTTGAATTTTTTCCAGCATATTTATATCTATGATCACTCAACTAGTATTAACTTACTGAATTTATGAGTTGATAATGAATACTATATGCATCATATATATTTGGATATATTTTGAATAATTAACTTAGTACTATTAGCCTACTTATATTTTTCTACCCTAAATTTTTACATCCTGTGTTTTGAAATATAACTCATATACAGAAAGATATTTAATATATATATTTTAAATAAGCTTTGGTATCTAGTTGTGCTAGTCTTCCTACATTCTTTTTCTCAAAGAGTCATAAAATCTATCCTTCTTTTGTAGGGAATGATGCCTTAAAAGTGGAAGTGAAAGTGTTAGTCGCTCAGTCGTGTCCAGTTCTTTTCGATCCCATGGACTGTAGCCCACCAGGCAAGAATACTAGAGTGGGTAGCCATTCCCTTCTCCAGAGGATCTTCCCAACTCATGGGATTCTCCAGGCAAGAATACTAGAGTGGGTAGCCATTCCCTTCTCCAGAGGATCTTCCTAACTCAGACATTCAACCTGCTTCTCCTTCATTGTCTGTGGATTCTTTATTGCTGAGCCACCAGGGAAGCTGTCAAAGTATCACTACTCATTCCTAAATTATTTTCTTTGGACAAAAAACTACATATTGGCATATATATAATTCTAATACTCACCTGGACTACATATTAATTCAGATTGCATGCAAATTATTTGCAAAAAAAATCTAAGCAAATAGTTATTTTACATTTTTTTTTTTAGAATTACTATCTTTTCATGTTTGTTGTCATGTTTTTAAGAAAATTGTGGTTTGTTGTCAAAATGTTTGTCAGAGTCAACCACGTCTAAATTCAAGGGTTTATGTATGTAAGTATGTGTGTATATATGTATGTATTAAATAGATGCTATCATTTTAGAGCTGTTTTAGGTTCATGGCATTAACTAAACTTAAGAGTACAGAGATTTCCCATAAGCTCCGCTTCCACACATACATAACTTTTCCCATTATCAACATTCCCCACCATATTGATACATTTATTTCAGTTAATGAATCTCCACTGACACATCATTGTCATCCAAACTCCAGTTTATGTTAGAGTTTACTCTTAATGTTGTATGTTCTATTGGTTTGGACACATGTTTGACAAATATTCAGGCTTCCCAGGTGGTGCTAATGGTAAAGAACCCGCCTGCCAATGCTGGAGACATAAGAGACACGGGTTAGATCCCTAAGTCAGGAAGATCCCCTGGAAGAGGGCATGGCAATCCACTCCAGTATTATTGCCTAGAGACTCCCATGTCTATCCATGGGATAGCCTGGCAGGCTAGAGTCCATAGGATCACACAGAGTTGGACATGACTGAAGTGACTTAGCACACACACACACGACAGATATTCATGATTATAATATCTTACAGAATAGCTTCATTGCCCTAAAAATCCTCTATGCTCTAACTATGCATCTCTTTCTCCTTTCTAACTCCTAGCCATCACTGATCTTTTTATTGTCTTCATAGTTTTTGCTTTCCTAGAAAGTCACATAGTTGGGATTATACAGTTTGTACCCTTTTCAGATGGTAAAGAATCCGTCTGGAAAGAGGGAGACCTCGGTTTGATCCCTGGGTTGGGAAGATTCCCTGGAGGAGAGCTTGACAGACTAATCCGGCATTCTTGCCTGGAGAATCCCCATGGACAGAGGAGCCTGGCAACCTACAGTCCATGGGGTCGCAAAGGGTCGGACAGAGCTTGATGCTCTGTTATTAGGAATAAAAACATTGAGAACTGTTATGTCTTCTCGAAGAGTTGATCGCTTATGATCCCTTATCATGTAATTCCTGTTTTTATTCCTGATAACTTCTTGCCTTGAAGTCAGTTCTGTATATCTTTATCCCTGATCTGAGATTGTAAAGAATAGATATCTCGAGAGCACAAATAAGGAAGTAGAAGTTAACAATAAAAGGCATGAGCAGCATCAGCCCCCCGCCCCCTGCTTTATTGCTGAGTCTTCTTTTTCCGAATTCTTCTGTGGCACCGCTCCCTGAAGTCAGTTCATTGTTGGGCTGGTCCCGACAGCTTTTTCTTTGCTGTCCTTACTCTTTGTTCCTACTTTTGCCTTTCACTCTGAGTGGATCTGAGTTTGTGTCCTATATACTTTTCTTTTCCTCTAGGGAGATGTCTTTAACATTTCTCATGGGTAAGTATACTGGCAACAAATTCCTTCAATTTTTGTCTGAGAAAGTCTTTATTTCTCCTTCACTTTGTAGGATTACATCATAGTTCACAAAATTCTAGTTTGGTGGATGCTTTTCTCTCAACATTTTAAATATTTTATTCCATTTTCTTCATTTTTCCTATTTATTTACATATAATAGAGTTACATTTTGGTATCTTCAGGTTTAAAACACAGTAATTCAGTATTTATTTACAAAATGATCACCATAAATCTAGTTACATATATCATCCTATTATAGTACTTTTTACTATATTCCCTATTATGTATATCCCCAAGCCTTCTTTATAAGGGGAAATTTGTACTTCTTAATTCCCTCCACCTATTTTGCCCAGCCCCCACTGTTTTCTTCCCTTGTAACCACCGATTTGTTATCTGTATCTCTGAGTCCATATTCTTACTTGCATGGTTTCTGGGAAGACGTTGGATGTAATTTTTATGTTTGTTTCTATCTAGGTTTAGGTGTTTTTCTCTCTGGCTTCTTGTTTTTTGGCATTTATCTACAAGATACTCTCTCGGTTTCCTGGCTCCATGGTTTGGTACCTGACATCAATTGGGGGAAATTTTCACTGCTTATCACTTCAAATATTTCTTCTTTTCCTTTTCTCTTCCCCTCTTCATAATTCCATTACATGTAGTTGTCCCATGGTTCTTAGATATACTGCTTTTCTTTTTCCAGTCTTTTTTTTTTGTTTTACAGTTTGGGAGTATTTTTTATTTTTGAGATCCGTCAATATCAGAGATACTTTCCTAAACCATACCCAGACTAATAAGCCCATCAAAGGCATTAAGTTACAGTGTTTCTGACCTCTACCATTTCTTTTGATGCTTTCTTTGAATTTCCATCTCTCTGTTTACATTGCCCATCTATTCTTGCATGCTGTATACTTTCTCTATTAGATTCTTTATTAATCATAAAGATATTAAAAACCTTGGTCTGCTAATTCCAATATCTACTATATCTGAGTTTAGTTCTGATGCTTGCTTTGTCTCTTCAAATTGTGTTTTTGTCTCTTACTATGCCTTTAATTTTTTGTTTTTAATAGCCTGACATGATGCACTAGATAAAAAGTACTATGTTAAATAGACATGACTTGATGTGGTAGTGAGGTGTGGGAGAAGGTGAAGCAGTTTATGGTCCTATGATTAGCGCTCAGTCATGTAATGAGCCTATGTCTTGGACGGTGAATTTCTTAGGAACTTCTTAGTCACCTACTTCATTCAAGTGGGACAGGATGACTAGATTGGCCTGGAGTTGGGTGTTTTCCTTCTCCCAGATCAATTAGGTTCTTATAAAATCCCTTGGGCTTCCCTTCTGTCTCAGATGGTAAAGAATCTGCCTGCAGTGCAGGAGACCTGGGTTTTATCCCTGGGTTGGGAAGATCCCCTGGAGAAGGAAATGGCCACCCACTCCAGGATCCTTGCCTGGAAAATCTCATGGACACAGGAGCCTGGTGGGCTGCAGTCCATGGGGTCCCAAAGAGTTGGGCACGACTGAGTGACTAACACTTACTTATACTTAGACTTAAAATCCCTTTAGGCTAGGCTTTGGTTGAAAAGTTTCTCCCAAGAGAAGATCTTGTTAAGAAAGACAAAGTGCTCTGTGGTATATCAAAATGGTTCCTTTTTCCTTCCCCTTGCTGGAAGCACAAGAAGCATTTCCTCAGATGTTCACTCTTAAAAAAAAAAATATTATCAAAGTGTAGTTTACATACAGTATTATGCTAGTTTTAGGTGTGCTATATGGTGATTTGAATTTGAATACATTATGAAATGATCACCATGATGAGTCTAGTGCCCATTTGTTCCCATACGAAGTTATTACAAATTATTGGGCACATTCCTTATGCTCTATATTACATTCCTGTGGCTTATTTTATAACTGGAAGTCTCTTGGTTGAACTTATGAATGTAAAACTCACAAAAGTTTGGGGGTTCCCCGTGGGACTGGGTGCCCCTGCTGAACTCTCAGACTTGTCTCCACTGAGCCTCAGGCAATTTATCAACTACAGTTCAGGTTTTTCCTAGCTGGCCACTGGTTTGCATGGGGGTTTCTACTCCAGTAAGTTGTGATTATCCCTGTTCATCAGTGTTTCTAATTTTGGGGGTAGCAGTTTGCCCTGTGACCTAACTTCTCTGACCCAAGAAGACTTGTTGATTTTTCAGTTTGTTTAACTTTTTATTTATTGTTCGGATGGTATGGTGACTTCCAAACTCTTTATATACCAGACAAGAAATCTGAAGTCTGGTTTAACTTTTAAGAGAAACAAACAACAACAAAAAAATTAAAAACAGCAACACATGTGCTATATTTAAACTTGAAATACTTGTAATCTAAACTTTGGTTTCACATTTTATCTCTCCAGCATCTGGAAATCTCTAGATTATTGATACTTACAGGGATTTTCACTCAAGTTGTAGATGTCAAAGGCACAATGAAATAAGATTCTGCAAGGTTTGGCTTAGGGTTCCTTTAAGATTGGCATTATAATTCCTGTATTGATATTTAAAAAAATCTTAGTCTTGATGTCACATATCTTTTGTAATATTAATGACTTAAATATGAAAATATTTGCTCTTCAATTAATGTATATTTAGAAGTATGAAAGAAGAATTTGAGAGATCTAAATCACAAAAAATTATACTTTTTTATGTGAACTATTCATATCTGAGTAACAGTACTCTTTTCAATTCCTATTTCTCACTCAAGTAAAAGTCCTTACTCTAATGTATATCACATATTTATCATCTATTTTTTCTCCTCAACTAACATATTAATAAATATCTACAATATGAAAAAATCTGAAACAGTAGGATAATCAGTGTAGAAACAGAAAATCTCACAGACTATTCTTGCTTATTTATTCTAGAATTGAATAAGTTATTAGTAATGATTGCTGCTATTATTTTCAATCATAATTTCATCTAACAAGAGAATTTTAGTATCAATGATACATGTTCACTTTATGTGTACATGATATATCAGATTGCTTGAAGATCATAAACATGCATATAAAAAAGAAATGTATGTGTATCTGAAACTTACTTTTGACAATATTTATCCAATTGCTTTGCCACATAGGTGCTAGAAATAGCTGAGTATTAAAAATTTTTAAAAATAATTATGTTGGTAATTCTGAGATATTGAACAAAAAGAACACGTATCATTTTGGTAAGTTCTAGAGGTTGTTTTCAATAAGGAATAAGATATAAAATATCAATACCAATATTATTAAATATATGCAATTCCAAATAGACTGATAGGTATTATATCTATTATCTTCCCACTAATTACTCTAGGTCACACATGTATTATAGAAATTTTCAGGTGATCAAGCAATTTTGAGGCTTTGTTATCCTTGCCCATCCATAAATTTAACAGTTAATTAAGGTCTGGACCAGACCCCAGAAGGAACATTGTCACTCTCGGGTAATGGGTTTGTAGAGTTAAAAATTTCCACATACGCTTAAAGCTACTTTATCTACATTATCAAATCAGGCTGAAAATGAAAGACAAATGGACCAACAAACAAACAAATCAGGCTATAATAACTTACTTAAACTGAGTCTCTTTCTTTGTCTGTCCTTCCCTAAATATAGTGGCATGGTGGAAATTCTTTCTTTTTTCCCAGTCTTAAAGATCAATCTGTGGTACATGTACAGCCTTAGCCTAATTAATATACCACCCTATAAAACTCTACCTTATGCACCCCTAGACCACTTCATTGTTAATTTGTAAAGCTTGTTAAATGGTCTACTTATCCTTGATAGAATTATACAGATAATATTTAGCTTCTTCTTAAAGCCACTGTATAGCACACAGAAATTGAATCTCTGTAATGTGTTAATAGGGATTTCTTATCAACTTATCAACTACTCACAGAGAAGACTTAATCTGACTTTTTAATCAGAATGTCCTTATTAGTGTAGATAAAGGGTTTTATTTGACTTCGCCTTAGATTAAGAATGTTTTTTTTAAAAATTCAAGTTATAAAAACTGCAAAGAACTAGTGAAATTGAGATACATTTGTCTTTGTGACTTTTTGTTTTCCATTGTCTGCCTGATTTCATGCAGCTTTCTAAAAATAGTGTTTATGATTCAAAACACTTGCTCATTTTGGAGCTCTACTATGTGTAAACAACCCTTGGAATTAATTTTATTCACTATGTAGTCAGTTTGCTAGAGTATTTCATATTTTTAAGCCAACTATTTTCCAATTAATTTTGAATTGTGAACAGCACAGTTGCAATTCTGTTCTTTTCCATTTACTTACATTAAAGATTCATTTTGGGTAATCAGAGAACTTTGTATCAGCCATTTTTTACCTTAAAGGTTTGCTTCTGACACTTTAATAAATTATCCTGTAGTCTATGCTGGAAGGTAACTGAATTTTTTGCTCAACAGCACTCTTGTTGACACTTGTTCATTTATTACCATTTCTTCCATCAGTTGATTCACTTGAGGCTAATTCTGATTAAGTGCTTTCAAACAAGGACCGCTATTGGTTTACATTAATGAGGAAATGGTGGAAAGGCAGCTTTCAAACATAAGAAATTAGAAAAAGAAAAATTACGAACCTTGGGATCAATTTTTCTATGAGTCATAACATAATTAACCATAAGATATGAAGCAGGAATGCATTATTTTTGTTACAACCTGATGTTTTGCTTCATTTAGGAACTCTGTATTAAGATGGAAAATGAGAGGAAAAGATTGAAAAGAAAGATAGACTTACACAATCATATTTAGGAAGAAAAATTGTGCAGAAAAGCTTGAGGTAGGGAGAAATAGATTTAATCAAGTGTCTGGAGTTGGATGATAAAAGCCCCTGTGACTTTTATGTTTGTACTGTAATTTTTCTATCATGTTATCACCTCTAGCAGCATTTCTTGTTATGAAAGGAGATATTTGGGGAAGATTATTCTACAGATAAGCATTCTTTAGTAACACACCTTTCACTATAAATGTAATCTTTAAACATTCATACTGTAAACAAATAGATGTGGTTAACCCAGCTGTTCCCTGACTCAGTTAATTTCACATACTATCACAGATACAAGATATGTAAAATACTTAATTGCTAAGCTTTCCCCATATTTACTGAAGCAGAATAAAATCATATTCTTTATTTGTTATAGACCTTCTGATTTTAAGTTTGGAGGATATATATTATATGTATAAATCTGGTCTTTATCTAGACTGGAGGCAAGCTTCCAATCAACTTGCATTTGAAAATATCCAGCCCTTCTGAAGGGACTGTAATGCATACTTGTAAGCCTGTTTGTCAAGACTGGAGCCTTTGTATATTTTATTAAAATTTTGCTTTCAATAAGTAAAAATAATGTCTCTCATTAAATTTATTAAATTAAATAATGCCTTTATTAAAAATAAAGAATTTTATCAAAAAGTATGTTACAAAGTACAATGCTTGAAATGGACCAATTCTCTTTTATTACCTCAATATTATTCCTCTCACAATATCTTAACCAAAATAGTATCTTGCTTTTACCCAAACATATAATAGAGGAATATTTATTTATTTATTTATTATTTTCAAAATTCACTTTTCAAAAATTTCCTCTTCCTATTCTGGGATATCCCACCCTTCAAAAATAAAATATTAAATAGATATATAATTTAATGTTTTATCCTAATCATTATTATGACTATGAATAAGGCATGTTGAGGATGAAGAGGTTGTTAGATAATTTGTTATACAGGCTGACATGACATCAGGCTTAGAGTCTTAAAACATCTCAACCACTAAGACTTATATGAAAGCTACATTTCTAATTTAGATTAATTCAATGGCCATTCAAAAATTTATTAAGATAACACCAAGTTCCTTGGGCAAATCCTTTTTCATTAGTAAAGACAATCAAATGCATTAGTATGAAATTAAAAGGTTATTGAGATGAGTAGCAAGATGCATCATTAAAATGCCAGAAGAGTTGCTAATATCTTATTTGAAATGTAGATTTTGTTTTGAATTTTGACTTAAACAGTTTGGTTTCTAGAGAGCTCTTCTTGGTTGGCATAAGAGTTATTTCAAGACAGATAATTCTTGGACTATTGTAAGGGGATGATATTTGCAGCTGTATTTATTAGCTTATCTTGTCTGTTAAACATTTATGAGCTGGTTCTTTATCGTCCAAAATGGCAAGGGAGCAAGCAAGATGAGCTGGGGAAAAGATAGTATGAGACCTTGTAGACACTAAAAAGATATGATCATGGGTACAGATCCTGTGTCAGGATGCCTTAAATATGCAAGAGCACTTTCTCTTCAGACTCACTCAAAAGCTTGGTGAAGAAACAGGGGGGAAATTAAAGGTATCTAATGAAGCATAAACTTTAGTATATGAGCAAACTGGAAAGTTCATCTCAATCATCCATGTCCTTAATTTCTCAAAACTTCCATTTCAGGAAATGAATATCTCTATTAGAAGAAAAAAGAGTCCCTAAAACATCATCATACTTCAATATTATGACAGTCATTCAGAGAGTGGGTTTTGTGTCTATGTGTGTGTAGTGACTTGTTCTTTTTTGTAGAGAAAATGAGATTTTCCTTGCAATTACTAATAAGACATAGCAGTTTGGATAATATTCCTAAATATGAGAAAGAAATTTTGCGTGTTATTGAATCTATTCTACTGCTCTGTAGATAGATCATTCAGTCTCATAACTTTATATGCCATCTTGATGACAATACATCTTACTATTACAGATATTACAGACAGAGCTCCTGAGCTGTGGCCAAATAACAAACAGATAATGTTGTGGATGCCTAAAGTATATCAAAATCAACGTATCAATGAATGTACTCTTAATGGCTCTCTTCCCAAATGGCTCCTCTCCCAATATTCTCCATCTCAATAAACATGCTTTCATCCATCTACATTTACTTTTTTAATAAGATAACAATCATCCTTTCAGAAGTAGTACCATCCTGAAGCATCAGGAAGTTGAGATGGGGCGGACTCAAATTTCCAGTTCACACTTTTAATACTAGCTTTTGAAAGGCAAGAGCAACTGCTGTTTCCCTTTAATGTTTCATCAAATTATTTTTCACTCCTGGCATCACCAGGCAGAGAATAGGTAACCTGGACTCAGACAGAAAGCAGGTGAGAAGAGAGGCATTTTTGTCTGCTCCTATTTCTCCTTTACTACACATGTTGATCTGATCTTTATTTTCAGGAAGATCCCCTGCAGGAGGAAACAGCAATCCATTTCAGGATCCTTGCCGGGATAATTTCCCCCACAGACAGAGGAACCTGGTGGGCTAGAGTCCGCAAAGAGTCAGACACGACTGAGTGACTGAGTAAGCATCCAAATGAATTTTTTAAAATGAAAAAAATATTGAATGTAAGATATTGCTTAGCAAACATGTTAGATATGAACTCGAAAAGCAAGATGCTCCAGTAAACTGGTAAGACGAGCCTCCCTCGAAGGCAACTGTCCTCCCTAATCTTCCTCTGTTCTCAGGGGCTCTTCAGCAATCAAAACTAGGCAGCCTCTGCCCAGTATTCTAAGAACAAAAACAAACCACAAAGCTGTCAGTTTGCCGAGGGAAGCCGTAAAGCTTGGTTAATGTCATAACAGAGCCAGTGAACTAGTTGTACTTAAATTTGGTTGTGTTTGTTGATGGGTCAGTATTTTCCCCCAGTGACACCAAATAGGATGCACTGAGGTTAATAAGTCTAACTAAAATACACACACACACACACACACACACACACACACACACACACACACACACACAAACAGATATTAGATATTCCCTCATAGCTCAGTTGGTAAAGAATCCGCCTTCAAGGCAGGAGACCCAGGTTCAGTCCCTGGGTCAGGAAGATCCTCTGGAGAAGTAAATGGCAACCCACTCCAGTCCTCTTGCCTGGAGAATCCCGTGGACAGAGGACCCTGGCAGGCTACAGTCTATGGGGTCACAAGAGTCAGACACAACTGAGCGACTAAGCGCACACATGCACACACACGTAAGATACTAAATTTCCTCCTTTTAGAATCATCTGTTTAACAGTCAAATGTGCAGAAATTACACACTTGTGATGTGTAATGATGAAAAAATCCTTTTTATCATTAAAATTATAAGTTAAAAGTTATTTTTCTTGGATAGTGACAGTCTAACAGATTTCTTTCTGTTTTTCTTTAACACAGAAAACATTCTGTTTTTCTAAATATAAGTTCATTTTAAAGTCTATTTTATTGCTTGTTAATCGGAATCTATTATCTTTATCATTATACGTGACATTAGTGGATAGCATAAAATTACAACATGTTTTCTGTGGTCTAATAATGTCATGATTTTAGAAATAATGTGTTGAAGCTCTTAATTAAAGGAAACAGAAGGAGAGGGAAGGTGGAGGGACAAGGAAGAAGAGAGGGGGAGGGGAGGGAAGGAAAAGAGGAAGGAAGGAAAGAAAGAGAAGAAAGAAAAAAAAAGAAAAAAAAAACCCACAAAAGCTGTAGACCCAATATTAAATATTTCCATCTGTTACAATTAAATTTTAAAAGACTAACCTTCAGAAGCACTGAGGTTGTTCGCCTTGCAAAGCATCCTAGGGAGAAAGGACATCACATACTGTTCATCTCTTGTACCACCATCTTCTTTGTGAGCAAAGGACTAACAGGATTGGTTTCTGGGTTTCTTGAAATGAGGACAATTTTTTCAAAAGTTCTAGCAAAGTCATGGTGTGATTAAACAAAAAAGGGCTATCCTTTCTCAAAGAAGAACATTTTGATGGAATAGCTTGAATATTAAGAAATAAGAATATTAGCTTTGTCTCTAAATTTGAGCATCATATCAGTGAGTGTCCTTTTGAATGGTCCATAAAAACTTGCACAATGCCGCTCCAGCCCTCTGCTCACCTCATGCTCTCTCTTTACTCTTATCTCTTCCTCTTTGTATTATTTGTTTTTTTCCATACCCTTTTCTTTATATAACTCCAGTTCACTATCTCATTAGATTCCTCACAGTGTGAAACACCCTTCTTCTTCAATGACACTCAGAACTACACATTCTGTTCTGCTCGAATGTCATATCACCCTTGAAGACTTCTGATTTTTTTCACTCAGTGATAATCTCCCCTCTTCTGTATTTCCATGACTTTTGTGATAGTACAAAAGCCATATCCAAATTTTCTATTGTATGTTTATTTCTTCCACCAGTCTGTGAAGACAGCACTCTTGTCTTCTTATATCTCTGGCAGACTAATCACACGTAATAGGTGTTTATGAATGAATTAAGGAGGCTACGGCTGAGAGGTAAGCAAGGAATTTTCAAAAATACAGATATAGATAGATGTATCTCTGCAATTATATACATGTGTTCAACCCTGGAATTTGATGTAATACAGTTAGTTATAGCTGTTAAAATCATTCTATCACAAAAAGACAGATTTTCCCTAAGTTATTATTTTGAACAGTAGTCTAACTTGGCAAGACAGTGAACTATACTGCTGAAAGAATGTGGGTAGAACCTGTCCTCCCAACAGAAGCAGAAGAGATTAAGAAGCGGTGGCAAGAATACATAGAAATAATTACACAACAAAGGACTTAATGAACAAGATAACCACAATGATGTGGTCACTCACCTACAGAAAGACGTCCTGGAGTGTGAAGTCAAGTAGACCTTAAAAAGCATTACTACAAACAAAGCTAGTGGAGCTGATGGAACTCCAGCTGAGCTATTTAAAATCCTAAAAGATGATGCTGTTAAAGTGCTGCATTTAATATGCCAGCAAATTTGGAAAACTCAGCAGTGACCACAGGACTGCAAAACGTCAGTTTTCGCTCTGATCCCAAGGAAGGACAACGCCAAAGAATGCTCAAACTACAGGACAACTGTGCTCATTTCACATACTAGTAAGGTTATGCTCAAAATCCTTCAAGTTAGACTTCAGCAATATGTGAACTGAAAAGTTCCAGATGTACAGTCTAGGTTTAGAAAAGGCAGAGGAATCAGAGATCAAATTTCCAACATCCCTTGGATCATAGACAAAGCAAAGGAATTTAAGAAGAATATCTATTTCTGCTTCATGACTATGCTAAAGCCTTTGACTGTATGGATCACAACAAACCATGGAAAATTTTTAAAGAGATGGGAATACCAGACCACCTTACCTGTCTCCTGAGAAACCTGTATGCAGATCAAGAAGAAACAGTTAGAATCAGATATGGAACAATGGACTGGTTCAAAACTGGGAAAGGAGTATGACAAGGCTGTATATTGTCACCCTGTTAACTTACATGCAGAGTACATCATGCAAAATGCTGGGCTCGATGGCACACAAGCTGGCATCAAGATTGCTGGAAGAAATACCAACAACCTCAGATATACAGATGATACCATTCTAATGGTAGAAAGTGAAGAGCAACCAAAGAATTTCTTGATGGGGGTGTAAAAGAGAGTGAAAACAACGGCTTAAAACTCAACATTCAAAACACTAAGGTCATGGCATCTGGTACCATTCAGTTCAGTTCAGTTCAGTTCAGTTGCTCAGTCATGTCTGACTCTTTGAGACTCCATGAACCACAGCATGCCAGGCCTCCCTCTCCCTGTCAATCACCAGCTTCCAGAGTTTACCATAATTCATGTCCATCGAGTTGGTGATGCCATCCAACCATCTCATCCTTTGTCATCCCCATCTCCTCCTTTTCTCAATCTCTCCCAGCATAAGGGTCTTTTCCAATGAGTCAACTCTTCTCATGAGGTGGCCAAAGTACTGGAGTTTCAGCTTCAACATAATACCTTCCAATGAACACCCAGGACTGATCTCCTTTAGGATGGACTGATTGGATCTTCTTGCAGCCCAAGGGACTCCCAAGAGTCTTCTCCAACACCACAGTTCAAAAGCATCAATACTTTGGCACTCAGCTTTCTTCACAGTCCAATTCTCACATCTATACATGACCACTGGAAAAACCATAGCCTTGACTAGATGGACCTTGGTTGGCAAAGTAATGTCTCTGCTTTTTAATATGCTGTCTAGGTTGGTCATAACTTTCCTTCCAAGGGGTAAGCGTCTTTTAATTTCATGGCTGCAATCACCATCTGCAGTGATTTTGGAGCCCAAAAAAATGAAGCCTGACACTGTTTCCACTGTTTGCCCATCCAGTACCATTACTTCATGGCAAATAGAAGGGTAAAATGTGGAAACAGTGACAGCTTTTATTTTCCCGTTCTCCACAATCATTGTGGATGGTGACTGCAGCCATGAAATTAAAAGATGCCTCCTCCTTGGAAGGAAAGCTATGATGAACCTAGATAGCATATTAAAAAGCAAAGGCATCACACTGCCAACAAAGTCTGTATAGTCAAAGCTATGGTTTTTCTGGTAGTCATGTAGGGATGTGAGAATTGGACCATAAAGAAGGTCTAGTGCAGAAGAACTGATGTTCTTAAAGACTCTTGAGAGATGCTGGAGAAGACTCCTGAGAGTCCCTTTGACTGCAAGGAGAACAAACTAGTCAGTCCTAAAGGAAATCAACCCTGAATTGAAAGAATTGATGCTGAAGCTGAAGCCCCAATAATTTGACCCCCTGATGAGAAGAACTGAGTCATTGGAAAAGACTCTGATGCTGAGAAAGATTGAAGGCAGGAGAAGGAGGGGTTGACAGAGGATGAGATGGTTGGATGGCATCACAGACTCAATGGACATGAGTTTCAGCAAGCTCTTGGAGATAGTGAAGGACAGGGAGGTGTGTGCTGGACTGTTGCTGAAGTTCATGGGCTGCAAAAGATAGGACAAGATAGCAACTGAATAACAATAGCTTCTAAGTTTAAACTTTAGCTCTGCTGCTCTCCATCTTCATGATATTGGATTAATTAGCTAACTTCTCTGGACAGTTTCCTTATTCAGAAAGTAAAGATAATAGCATCTTCATTATATGGTTGCTGAGAGGATTAAATGAGTTAATACATAGAAAGCATTTAGAGTTTTAAATCCAGGTAGCATTGGTAAGTACTAGTTATTATAAGTAGAACAAAGAGATTTATTATACCAACAGTAATGGATATCAATACTTCAGAGAATATTGAAGATGGTTTGGATATTACAGGAACTTTTGTAGATTTTACCCTCACGCTCCAGATTTATACTCATATTTCTTAAGGTATGATTACAAGGTATCATTTGTTCTAATTTTAGGCAGATGTTACTCTAAATACAGGCTTCTCAGGTGGCTCAGGGGTAAAGACTACACCTACCAAAGTAGGAGACGAGGATTTGATCTCTAGGTTGGGACGATCCCCTGGGTAAGAAATGGCAGCCCACTCCAATATTCTTGCCTTGAAAATCCCATGGACAGGGGAGCCAGGAGGGTTACAGTCCATAGGGTTGCAAAGAGTTGGACACAAGTAAGTGACTGAGCACACACACGCACACACACATATTAATCTAACTAGCTTGGTAAGGTAAAATAAAATGTTACTGTAAGTCAAATTTGCACAAATATTATAAAACACTTCAGGTATTTGGAATATTTTTCATAAAAACTGTAAAATTATTTGTGTGCATCAGAACAAGCAATGATCAAATATAGAGAATTGTTCTCACTTGCACATTAACATTTTAAATCTTTAGCTAAAGATTACTTTCAAAGCTCACAAAGATATCTATGCAGAAATAAAGAATGATTAACAATCATATCCTTTAGCAATTTCTATGTCTCTCATATCCTCCTTGGAGAAGGAATGGCAACCCACTCCAGTGTTCTTGCCTGGAGAATCCCAGGGACGGCGGAGCCTGATGGACTGTCATCTATGGGGTTGCACAGAGTTGGACACGACTGAAGCGACTTAGCAGCAGCAGCAGCAGTAGCAGCATATCCTCCTTGTACCCTCCACCCCAACGTAAATTTTGTTGGACTCATGGAGCTCATGTGGAGTGGATCATTGGTGGTTTAAGGATGAGGAATGAAACTGGGGAAAGAAGGTAGTGAACACATAAATCAATAGGAGAGCTCTAGAGAGCAGTAACCTTAAGGCAATGGCACCCCACTCCGGTACCCTTGCCTGGAAAATCCCATGGATGGAGGAGCCTGGTAGGCTGCAGTCCATGGTGTTGTGAAGAGTTGGACATGACTGAGAGACTTCACTTTCACTTTTCACTTTCACTCATTGGAGAAGGACATGGCAACCCACTCCAGTGTTCTTGCCTGGAGAATCCCAGGGTCGGGGGAGCCTGGTGGGCTGCAGTCTATGGGGTCACACAGAGTCGGACACGACTGAAGCAACTTAGCAGCAGCAGCAGCAGCAGCAGAGAACAGTAAGGGCTTCCCAGGTGGCTCAGTGGAAAAGAATCTGTCTGCCAATGCAAATACAGAAGACACAGTAAATGCAGGTTCAATCCCTGAATTGGGAGGATCCCCTGGAGGAGAAAACGGCAACTTGCTCCAGTATTCTTGCCTGGAAAATTCCATGGGCCAAGGAGCCTGGCAGGCTGCAGTCCATGGGAGTGCAAAGAGCAGGACATGACTGAGTGAGTATGCATACATACACACATAGAGAGTGGTAAAGGCCATGAAAAAATACGACAGACAAGTCATAGACAATGACTGCAAAAAGGCCAGGCAACCACTCTCAGGTGGTGATTTTTGACCTGAGACATGAGAGGCAGTAGAAATCAAGGTTAACAAATTCCTGGAAGCAACCCATTAGAAGCAAAGGGATGCAAGGACAAAAGCCCTGAAGGCAAACGATCTCAGCAATTTTGAAGGACTGTGTGGAAACAAGCATGGTGCAGTTTGAGTGGAACTTGTCAATGCAGAGAAGCCAGCAGAAGGCCAAGTCAGGGACCAGAGTTTGAATTTTATTCTGAGATTAAATGAGAAGCCTTTGAAGGGGTTTAAGAATGACCATGACCTGGTCTGTGTTGGATTTAACAATATCATTCTGATGGCCTTTTGGAATAATAGAGTTGGTGGCCAGAATGGTAATAGCTCTCTGGAGGAGAGAGAAGGGACCCATCATCGGGAAGTGGAGAGAAAAGCATTAATTGGAACATACTTTGAAAGTGGATGGCTTCCCTGGTAGCTCAGTTGGTAAAGAATACACCTGCAATGCAGGAGACCCTGGTTTGATTCCTGGGTCAGGAAGATCCCCTGGAGAAGAGATAGGCTACCCACTCCAGTATTCTTGGTCTTCCCTCGTGGCTCAGCTGGTAAAGAATTCACCTGCAATGTGAGAGACCTGGGTTCGATCCCTGGGTGGGGAAGATCCCCTGGAGAAGGGAAAGGCTACCCACTCCAGTATTCTAGCCTGGAGAATTGTGTGTACTGTATAGTCCACGGGGTTGCAAAGAATTGGACATGACTAAGCAACTTTCACATTTTTTCATTTTCAGTTTTTTGAAAGTAGAATTGACAGTATTTATTGATAGATTTAATCATTCAACAGATATACAACAAGACCTACAGGGAGCATCAACGTGCAAAACAAATGCCTCCTGATGTTACTTGGGAATATGCCTGCTCTCTACAAAATCATTTCCAAAGCCATAATGATTGAGTTAATAACTCCTCACACTGTAAGTCACTATCACTGCACTTCCTATGAATGGGTGTCTTTTCTAAAATATGTTACTAAAGATTCAAGAATCATTATAAGCTATAGCATATATTTTTTTTAAGGTGCATTCAGCAAAAGATGGAATAGAAGATGATTCCAATTTGGGGCATTGTGATGTGTTTAAAGTTTCTTTTTTTATTTCTTTAAATAGCTCATAATTCCTAAAATCTTTGTGTTTATGATCATAACATCGCAGCCCATGTATAAAAGTCTACCTGTATCGATTTGATTGCTTGAGCAAGTTATTTCAGTGAGCTACAGAATGGACTTCCGAAAAGAAATTGGAAGAGAATGGCAATTTTCAAGTCACATCTTTTATTCACATTTGATTTGAATGTGTACCTATGTGTGAAAAAAAGCTTAAGTGGCTATAATAACACCTTCAAAAAGGAGCTCTATTCTGCTACTTACACTTTCTACTTTGAATGGCATTATTGGATACCTTAAATTGGGTTAAAAGTGACAACTGTAAATCAGGGAAACACTTCATGCTTGATATCTTATCTTTTACATTGCTTAAGCTTGTAATTTTCATACAGGGCTAAAGGAGGTTGGCACTCCCCATGAACTCCGTTCACAAAAACACAGTCTTTCATGATGAATAAATCTCTTGGATCCTTCTCTAGTTTTAGTTAATGCTATCACTGAGAGGTGAACACTGACTGTTTTGTTAGGTGTGAAGTCCAGTGAAGACAGCAATGCTGGCAGACATGAAAAGTACCTTCCCATTGTTTTATATAATGAAAGTCAGTCTAGAGTTTTGTATTTGGTTTGTGGGTTTGGGTTTTCTTATTTCTAATAAGGTCAACTCATTCATCCAAATTATCTGTAATTATGTTTCATTTAGGAAGGTCTTCCATTTTTCATATCATTAACTTTATGTACTAAACACAGAGATTGCTATAATTCTACAATTTTTACTCCTCATCTGAGCACAACAGTCAGTGTTGGAACATAAAGTATATCAAAGTATGGACCTAGTGTTTCTAGCAGAGCTCCCTATTAATAAAAAAGATAAATAAATCAAAGGCCTTAAAATCAGCAACACCAGCAACAAAAACAAAAACCTTTGGCAAAAACATCTGAGGTGCTTTGGTAGACAACAAAAAAAAAAAAAAAAAAAAAAAAAATACCAGTCCTAACCAACCAAGCAAGCACTGCATTTGATGACACAGTTTGCTTCACTGGAATAAAGAATAATGATAGATATTTTATCGTTTAAAAATAGCTCAGGAAGCACAATAAAGTGACAATCAAGAACATTTTCAGAAGCGAAGCCTGTAATAAAATAAATACCTTTGTAAAAGAGAATGCATTTATCACATGATTTATGTGTTCTAGCAGGGAGAAACAATCAAGCAAAATTCACACTGTAAATAAACTCAGCGTTTGCAGTTTGCTAACACACCTCAAATATATTTGATAATAAAAGTGATATATACTTCTACTTTCTCAAATAAGAATTATGTCCAAAATTTTTACATTTTCTCTGAAAAAAATCCAAACTCTAGTTTTTGTCACATCTCATACTCTCTAAGGGAACCAACATTAGTTTCCTCATTTCATTTATGGACAGAGAAATTCTGAAGCACAGAGAAATTATACAACTTTTTCTTCAGTATTTAGCCAGTCAGGAATTAAACAAGAATTTCTGAGTTTGCTTAATACATTTACATTTCTGCTGTCCATCTAATTTTATATAAAAAAAAAAGAGAGAACTAGCTTCCTCATCTTCCCGTCCTTGACTCTTCTTTTTTCCTTCTCTTTCTTCTACATTTGCCCTCTGCTCTTATTTCTTTCCCCTTCTTCCTTTTTCTATTCCTTCTTTCTCCTTTCCTTTCCCTTTTCTTCTGAAGCAATTTTAACAACTCATGTGAAATGGCATGTAGTAGACAGAGGTAGTCTGATGATATAATTTTTTTATTTATAGTCTTATTGAACAGGTACCTGTTGAGGGAATACTTGTTCCTGAGGGTGCATTCAGCACAGGTGAGGGAGACGACATTCACTAAACATAAAGATATTTACCACTGTGAGCAGTATTACACACGTGGCTCTTTGTGTATGTTATATATACACACAACAGTAAGAGCTGACCTGTGGGGGGATCCAGGTGAGGAAGAGAAATTAGAGATAGAATCTGAGGGAAAACAGTGAGGTGAAGTCGAGAGTAATGGGAATAGAAAAGTACTGTAGACATTAGAAGGAGTGTGTATGAAGGCCCTAACCTGTCAGCTAGAACTATAAATCAAAATATTATTTGGGTCTATCACATCCTTGTTTGAATTCCTTTCCTCTTCTTTTGTGACATGTCATACAAAAATTTCCATAATTTTATTTACCTACTCTTAATGGCTTTACCTTCATTTTGTACTCTTAGTGCTAATTTGCACTTAGTGCTAATTTGCTAAAATGCAAACATTTATAGCTCCCAAACTTGCCATGAGCATTTTGCCCTCTGTAACTCTGTACACCTTTTCCCTCTACTGCTGCAAACTCCCATTCCACATTTCTACTTCACTAACTCATTCGTCTGATGAGTCCCTACAACGCTCAGCTCAAATACCAACTCCTCTGGACAGGATTCCCAGGCCTTCCTTGATGGAGTTATACATACACATCAACATCCACATGACAGAACTGCTTTATAGTGAACACATCAAGAAGATCTCCTTGAAAAAATCAAATAGTTGAGATATAAATAGTAATGAGATATAATATTAAAGAGATATAATATTAAATATACTCCTTATTATGTCAGCATTATAAGCCACTGATGGAAAGACTAAGACAAAATAATTTGGTTTTCTAAAATAAAAAAAATATGAAAATAATGTTTTAGAAAATAATTCATAGTTTTATTTTCATAATATCTGACTCTGAGGAGCAGCCAGAGGAAAACAAAGTAGGAATAACGAAAATGAAATAAAATGAAGTGATCCAGAATGGTCTTTCTTCAATGTACTTCAAATTTTAAAAATAAATAAATATTAAAGAAAGAAACAAGACACTGAAATATTTAGGTGTTATATAATTTGTGGAGGAGAAGAAAGAATAAATGACAGGGTGAAAACTCACAAACCAAAAAAAAAAAAAATACCCCACACACAAATTAACATTAATTTTGTGGGCTCCCACAGAATGCACCTACGTTCTTATTACCTCACTAGCCACTAAGTCATATAAACACTAATACAGAGCGACTTATTTTTGACAACCATAAATTCACTGATTTTGCTTTCAAAGAATCCTTAATTATTAAGAGCATTATGTATGCAATACTTATATATTGTAAGTCTCAAAATAGAGAGGAGAAATCTATCGACTAACATTTACATAAATGGTAGGTTGTATTTTTTGCTGTTGAAAATTTGTTTATGTGAAAGAGCTACTCCACAATCTTTCATAACATGCTTTGGGAAAACTAAATTATGCAGTTACACAAGATGAAACAGACTTCCCCCAATAAAATAATGTTGCTTTCATTTCTTTTTCTGGGGAAACAAAATTGAAAAAAAAAAAACACAAAACAGTGCAATTTTATGGATTTGTTCATGATCTAGAAATATATTGGAATGTAAATTGTGTTCCATCAGGACCTGTAGCAACCATTGGTATCGAAAGATGTGTGTCTACACAATAATAGCCACCTTTCTCTCGTTTGATGAGAATACAGAGCTCAGAGTTAGGCTACAAACTATTCTGGCCTTTTGTGGTGGCACACTTTACGTTCTGAACTACTAATTGCTAAGTAAATTTGACTGCAAAAAAAGAAATCAAAACCTGCACTATTCCCAAATCTGAAGAAAGCAAAAATTTCTCAGCATTCTCTAAAACATTATACTAACTGTGATCCTGATTTTCAATGTAGACAAAAAACAAAACCAAACAAAACCTGTAGTGAAGCTATGGATATTAGCTGACTACATATTCTGCAACATTCCTACTGTGAGTGTGAATCACTGCAGAAGTGATGATTCATGTCCTTTTGTAAAGGTTAGTCTTGCAAATCTTTAAGTTAAAAAAAAAAAAAAAAGCCAAACAAAAAAACAGATAAAGGGAAAAAAAGAGGTCACTGTAGGTCTTTCAGTAAGTGGAAATAGAATTTTCCACAATCTATATACTCTACAGGAGTCCATTCTTCTCACAGTTGGTGGCAGTTCTCCCAGGCTCTAAAGCCTCAGAGCTCCAATACCATTAATTGCTTCAAAAGTTCCTGCCCAGATAAGAGGCACATTTCACTGGAGTAGAGCAGTTAGAAGTTAATTTATTATTTTTTAATAAACACTGCTGGAACATTTGTCAATATCTTCCATGATCCTGAGTTAGAAATATTAACATTATTTTATAAAGAAGTACATTTTATGTTCATGTGTGCCAAGTTGCTTTGACTGTGTCTGACTCTGTGACCCTATGTACAAGCCTGCCAAGCTCCTCTGGCCATAGGATTCTCCAGGCAAGAACACGGGAGTGGGTTGCATGCTCTCCCCCTGATCCAGGGATCGAACCCACGTTTCCTGCATTGGCAGGTGGGTTCTTTGTGTGTGTGCTAAGTCACTTCAGTTGTGTTCGACTGGACTATAGCCCACCAGGCTCCTATGTCCATCGGATTCTCTAGGCAAGAATACTGGAGTGAGTTGCCATGTCCTCCTCCAGGGGATCTTCCCGACCCAGGGATCGAATTGCATCTTCTGTGACTCTGGCATTGCAGGCGGATTTCATTACTACCTGGGAAGCTCAGGTGCAGATCTTTACCACTTGGAAGGTGCATTTGCTTTGTTCTACATGAAATATCTGATGGTTACAATTTTCAATAAAGCACAGCATTCATAGGAAATAAAAATTATCAAAGAATGTTTGGATGTCTTGAATATCAGTAATCTGTAATTCTTTATAACCTTCTTTAAAAAAACTGTGGGATATTTTGTGCATTTTATTTTGCTGCACTGCCTTTGCATCTGTGAATTATCTTACATATTCACTTCCATATTGTTTCAAGATTTAAAAGAACTTAAAGTTTAGTTCAGCTTAGTTCATGTTGATGTTTTCCTAAGCCTTGCAGCTGTCTTTAATCTGCCTGAAAAGCGAGCACTAATTCATAATGTACTGCACCTGCTATTAGATTGCATGAAATTGGAGATTGATATACACAAGAAAGAAAAGCTCATTAGCCAGCCTAGGTGTGTGAAGGTTCAGGAGACAGTAGTGGGGAAGTATATCATTGCAGTTCCATTATTCTCTACTGTCAATTGCAAGTACACCATTCTCTCAGGCACACATTTTTTTGTTCACCTGGATTTACAACTGGCCAAAAACAGACAGAGGTTAGTGAGTCTAGGCACTGCTCTGGACTCTGGATGATGTAGTGGATTTCATGGCTCCAGCTCTGACATTTTGAAGCCTCTAGAATCAGAGAATATTTAGATATATCTGTCAAGAAAACTTAGAAAATTCTATTTTCATATTGATCTTAAGAAAATTAAAATTAATTAATTGATCATAACAAAATTAAAATTAATTAGAAAAAAATATTAAATCCAGCAAGGCATATTCATTTTAAGCTTTTATAGTTAGTCGTGACACCATCTGATAAGACTCCAGACTTCCTCGACTACAGTCAATTGTTGCATATTTTATAGGGTAGTGTCTTGACTTGAATGATAGTGGGTTACCTGGTGTAAGCTGTTTCACCTCATACATGATTAAATTATATTTCTTCCTGCCTGTACAAAGATTATATTGAAAACACAGGAAGAATTCGGCACTAGGGAAATACATGTTAGCATTTGACAAGTGGGGAACAGTGTAGGCAAATATCAATATGTGATGAGGTCATGATGGAATCTAAAAAAAAAAAAAGGAGGAAGTTATCTGAAAGTTAAGTGAACAGATGCTTAGCTATTCTTTTGAAATGCCATTCACACAGCTTTCAAGTCATTTAATTTTCAGTTTTTTACATTAATCTGGGCAAAACAAGTTGGTATCTAAGGAAATCAAGAAACCCCAATTCTTGCAGTTTGCTGAATCAAAATATCTATTGCACAATAACAGGAGTTCATATATGAGTCAAGATGTAAAAATATATTCTGATTTCCATTTTCTGTTTTATGGTGTATTAGAAAATAATGACATATTTTAAAATATGTAAAACTATGAGGACAGCATGGCAGCTAGAATAAAAATTAAATTAAAAAAACGATTTGAACATGCGTAAAGAAAAATATTAGCGACTTTTGAGCACAGAATATGTACAGGCCTGTTCTAGAGAAGGGCAACACAAAATAATGTGAATTACTAAAGTGGAAACTGGGCAGAGAAAGCAGCTACCATAGTCTTGGTGTGGTTCCTGTCTTTTTGACTGCAGAACAGAGCTGTGGAAGTTATAAACCAGGAAAAACAAAACACAAGCAAACAACTAGGTAGGACTTCTCAAGGGTATTTAATCCAGGCCCCTTCCTCAAGGCAATAAGAAAGAACTCTATAGCTATTGATTCTATTTTAAAGTACTCTAGAGAGGGAATTCCAGGATACTCCCTCATATACCTTTTCCAGCTTTTATTATCTTCATAGGATATGCACATACAAATGAACCCAGAAACTATTCGATCAGTTCAAATGATCTGCTAAATCTGGCAGTAATATTTCTTTCAGGATACTGATGACAGAAATTTCTTCCTCTGCTACTTCCTCCAATACATCTACCACTGAATATCTTCTCATTTTATAGAATTTTTTCATTCTTACGCTATTGTTTTTGTTTAGTCATTAAGTTGTGTCCGACTCTTTGTGACCCCACCAGGCTCCTCTGTCCATGGGATTTCCCAGACAAGAATGTTGGAGTGGGTTGCTATTTCCTTCTCCAGGGGATTTTCCTGATCCAGGGATCAAACCCATATCCCCTGCATTCGCAGGAGGATTCTTCACCACAGAACCACCATAGAAACCCTTAATTCTTATTGTTGATGTTGTTTCACTAAGCTGTGTCCAATTCTCTACAACCCCATGGACTGCAGCACACCAGGCTTCCCTCCTTCACTATCTCCCTGAGTTTGCTCAAACTCACGTCCATTGAGTCAGTGACGCTATCCAAGCATCACATCCTCTGTTGCCCCCTTCCCCTCCTACCATCAATCTTTCCCAGCATCAGTGTCTTTTCCAAAGAGTCACCTCTTCACATCAGGTGGCCAAAGTATTGGAGCTTCAGCTTCGGCATAAGTCCTTCCAATGAACATTCAGAGTTGGTTATTAATTCTTTTACATGTTGATAAATTACCATTTCCTTTTCCCTCTGACCCTACTATAACTAAATATGTAGTGCTGGTTTGTAATATGTAAAATTACATATGTAATTTTACATTTAATATGTAAAATTAATATGTAAAAAACTTCATATTTTTTATGTTTTATAATGAAAAATGTATACCTATGTCTAACTGGATAAGAACAGAATCACATAGTTTTAGCATCAGATGAGATATTAAAGTAATAGATTCGACATTCCTACAAAATTTCTGTTTATACAGCTTCAATGACAAGGAACCGAATATGTCATGAGGCAGTCCATACAATTTACTGGCAGATTTAATCTATATTTATATAATATTTATACCTAAATAATGCTGGAATTTGTGCACTATTTTCTTTGAAAGTAATTTTGGGACTTTTTATTATTGCCTGTTAAATTTCATCTTGCTAGATTTGGTCTGTTACTTCACTGTGTTATGTATACTAGGTATTATACATTATCATCTGATGTATTTATCATGACTGCCACCTTTGTATCACACTATCTTATCCTTATCAATCCATTCATTAATATACTGAAAACCCAACACTAAGAACAAAAATCTGTGGATCATTTACAAATCCTCAGAGAAAATCACTATGCAAGAGAGATGCCACAATATAAGGTGTCCATAGTATTTCCAGGATGTGAAAGTATAGGTCATTAATGAAAAATGAAATAAAGTGAGATTGGTCTTAAACCTTTAGAGCTTATACTAACACTATGATCACTTATCCTACTTATAAGCACAAAGACATTGGTTTTCCATGTTCAAAATCAGTTGAAAGAGTAGGTAGGAGAGTGATCATCTTTCTCTATGATTTTATGGATGTTGACGCTTTCTACTGAAATCATATCTCCCCAAGGGGCTTTGATACCTAAAAAATGCAGGCATAGACCTCTCCTTTGGGAACAGGCTCTGTGAGGATACAAATATTCTTTAGAGTCAACATATTAATGAACTCATCTTGAAAAGATACCTTCACATCAATGAATTAACAGGCTTTTTTCCTTCAGTTCAGTTCAGTCACTCAGTTGTGTCCGACCCTTTGTGACCCCACGGACTACAGCACTCCAGGCCTCCCTGTCCATCACCAGCTCCCCGAGTCTACCCAAACCCATGTCCATCGAGTCAATAATGCCATCCAACCATCTCATCTTCTGTTGACCCCTTCTCCTCCTGCCCTCAATCTTTTCTAGCATCAGGGTCTTTTCAAATGAGTCAGTTCTTTGCATCAGGTGGCCAAAGTAGTGGAGTTTCAGCTTCAGCACCAATCCTTCCAATGAATATTCAGGACTGATTTCCTTTAGGATTGACAGGTTGGATTTCCTTGAAGTCCAAGGGACTCTCAAGAGTCTTCTCCAACATCACAGTTTGAAAGCATCAATTTTTCGGCGCTCAGCTTTCTTTATAGTCCAACCCTCACATCCATACATGACTACTGGTAAAACCATAGCTTTGACTAGACAGAGCTTTGCTGGTAAAGCAATGCCTCTGCCTTTTAATATTCTGTCTAGGTTGGCCATAGCTTTTCTTCCAAGGAGCAAACGTCTTTCAATTTCATGGCTGCAGTCACCATCTGCAGTGATTTTGGAAACCAAAAAAATAAACTCTCTCACCATTTCCATTGTTTTCCCATCAATTTGCCATGAAATGATGACACTGGATGCCATGATCTTAGTTTTATGAATGCTGAGTTTTAATCTAACTTTTTCACTCTCCTCTTTCACTTTCATCAAGAGGCTCTTTAATTCTTCTTTGCTTTCTGTCATAAGGGTGGTGTCATCTACATATTGATATTTCTCCTGGCAATCTTGATTCCAGCTTGTGCTTCATCCAGCCCAGCATTTCTCATGATGCACTCTGCAATAAGGAGGGTGACAATATACAGCCTTGATGTACTCCTTTCCCAATTTAGAACCAGTGTGTTGTTCCACGTCCAGTTCTAACATTGCTTCTCGACCTGCATACAGATTTCTCAAGAGGCAGGTCAGATGGTCTGGTATTCCCATCTCTTGAAGAATGTTCCACAGTGTGTTGTGATCCACACAATCAAAGGCTTGTTGTAGTCAATAAAGCAGAAGCAGATTTTTTTCTGGAACTCTCTTGCTTCTTTGATGATCCAGCGGATGTTGGCAGTTTGATGTCTGGTTCCTCTGCCTTTTCTAAGTCCAGCTTGAACATCTGGAAGTTCATGGGTTCATGCACTGTTGAAGCCTGGCTTGGAGAATTTTGAGCATTACTTTACTAGTGTGTGAGATGAGTGCAGTTGTGCGGTAGTTTGAGCATTCTTTGGCATTGCCTTTCTTTGGGATTGGAATGAAAACTGACCTTTTCCAGTCCTGTGGCCACTGCTGAGTTGTCCAAATTTGTTGGCATATTGAGTGCAGCACTACCATAGCATCATCTTTTAGAATTTGAGATAACTAACTGGAATTCCATCGCCTCTCCTAACTTTGTTTGCAGTGATGCTTTCTAAGGCCCACTTGACTTCACATTCCAGGATGTCTGGCTCTAGGTGAGTGATCACACCATCATGGTAATCTGGGTCATGAAGATCTTTTTTGTACAGTTCTTCTGTGTATTCTTGCCGCCTCTTCTTAATATCTTCTGCATCTGTTAGGTCCATACCATTTCTGTCCTTTATTGTGCTCATCTTTGCCTGAAATATATCACCTCTGGTGCCTCTCTATTCATAACAGGACACAGCTACAAAAAATTCCAAGCTTACATTATCTTTACTTCATTCGTCACTTCCTTCCCTCTTTCTTTGTTTCCCATTTTATTTCACTCCCTTCATGTCTTTTCCCACCTCATTTCCTCATTTGGTGTGATGGCTAATTTTGTACCAACTTGACTGGACCACAAGTTACTCAGCTCAAACATTATTCTGGGTGTGTCCATGAGGATGATTTTGGATGAGATTAACAACCAAATTGGTTAACTGAGCAAAGCAGATAATGTGGATGGGTCTGATCTAATCTGCTGAAGGCCAAATAGAATGAAAACTCTCATTTTTTCTGTGAATAAAAAGGAATTTCTTCTGCCCCATTGCCTTTGAACTGATCACTGTTTTCTGTTTTTTGGGTTTTTTTTTTTTTTAACCTGCCTAAAAACCTGAAGTGAAACACTGGCTCTTCCTGGGTCTCAATCCTGTTGACTTTGGGGCTAGAAATACACCATAAGCTGTTCTGGTATTCAGGCTAGAGAACTTCTACTAAAACTATACCATCAGTTCCCCTGGGACTCTAGCTTGTTCACTGTAGATTTTGAGGCTTGCCAACCTCCATAAACACATGAACAAATTTCTTGTAATAAATCTTTCCCCCACCCATCTTCTTAGTTTTGTTTCTTTGAAGAACCCTGATTAATATATCTGATAACTTCTGCTCACGCAGCTCTAGAACTAAGCCCTGTTTTAATCTGGGTTCCGTCAAACGCTACCCACAGTCTGTCTTCCTAGAGAGCTGAGTAGCATCTACTTGGATTGCCTATAACTACACTGTTCAGGTTTGAGCAGCATTACTCCTTACTCCCATATCTTTGTGGACTGCTATTTGTCTGATCCCAGCTTCATATCACTGTACATAGAATCTTACATTATCCACACTGTTAATCATCTCTAACATTGCTCTTTCTTCTTTGTCTATCTGGGTTTCCCGCCTTTACTCATGAATCCTACTTTAAGATCACCATCAGTTCACAATGAAAAAGTAAGTACAGTTTGTTATTGGATTCTAGAAATCTCCTGAAAACTCCCCTCTTCCATTGTTCTGTTTCTCCTGCAATCAAAATAACTTTGGTTGGCAATGATAAGCTTTTAAAGTGAGGTTAGTGTTATTTTGTCAGTTTACACCAAGTGCTACAGATATAAGTGCCAAATAGTCTTCCCTCTTATTTAAAGGACCAACTACTAGCCTCTGAGTAATGATTTATGCATGCTTGCATGCTAAGTCACTTCAGTCATGTCCGACTCTTTGCGACCCTATGGAATGTAGCCTGCCAGGCTCCTCTGTCCATGGGATTATCCAGGAAAGAATACTGGAGTAGGTTGTTGTTTCCTTGTTCAGAGGATCTTCCTGACTCAGGGATCAAACCCAGGTCTCATGTCTCCTGCATTGGCAGGCGTGTTCTTTACCACTGGCAAGGACCAACTATTAGTCTCTAAATGATGTTATATCAGTTCAGTTCAGTTCAGTCGCTCAGTCGTGTCCGACTCTTTGCGACCCCATGAATCGCAGCACGCCAGGCCTCCTTGTCCATCACCAACTCCCAGAGCTTACCCAAACTCACTTCCTCGAGTTGGTGATGCCATCCAACTATCCCATCCTCTGTCGTCCCCTTCTCCTCCTGCCCTCAATCTTTCCCAGCATCAGAGTCTTTTCCAATGAGTCAGCTCTTTGCATCAGGTGGTCAAAGTATTGGAGTTCTAGCTTCAACATCAGTCCTTCCAGTGAACACCCAGGACTGATCTCTTTTGGTATGGACTGGTTGAATCTCCTTGCAGTTCAAGGGACTCTTAAGAGTCTTCTTCAACACCACAGTTCAAAAGCATCAGTTTTTTGGCACTCAGCTTTCTTCACAGTCCAACTCTCACATCCATACATGACCACTGGAAAAACCATAGCCTTGACTAGATGGACCTTGGTTGGCAAAGTAATGTCTCTGCTTTTTAATATGCTGTCTAGGTTGGTCATAACTTTCCTTCCAAGGAGTAAGCGTCTTTTAATTTCATGGCTGCAGTCACCATCTGTAGTGATTTTGGAGCCCTCCCCCCCCCCCCCCCCCCAAAATAAAGAAAGAGTCAGAAATGATGCTATATATGAAGTACTAAATTCAAAGTTTTTGAAAAGCAGAGTTATAAATCCATCTCTTTAATGACAAGTAGCCCCATGGGCACCCAGGTAGTGAATATCAGTAACAATCAGACCTTGGGGCTAGAGGTTTCTGGGAGGGAATCATCAGTGTTCTGATGCTTATCCCTTCCCCTGAGGAGGGGACAAAGGCAGATTTGGGGTTGGGAGTGTAGCCCCAAAGTGAAAACAGTATGAAGATGTGACCCTTGCTTCTGTGAAGATCAAATTCTCAATTAATGGGGGAAGGAGGGAAGAGAACAATTCCCCATATTTGCTTTCATTCACATTCACATGCATATATAAATTCTGAAAAGTATTTTGTGATGTTATTGATCTAAGTCTCAGTGAGCTTGAATTAAACACATAAAAAATGGAATATCCAAAAGGAATACTTTTGAGGAACATTGAGGATTGTCTAGTATATAAGTTTGTCTTACAGGGGAGCAAACAAGTTCTGAGAAATAGAATTTCTTACTAAGATCATAGAGCATCCAAACTCTTCCCCAGTTTAATGGAACCCCCAAAAAAGAGACAGTTCTGTTTTGTTTTTAATAGTCCTGCAGTTTGAAGAGGTTTGTTGATTACTCATACTCAGATAAAGCACTCATTCCCCATGCTCAAAGTCCTTCAAGCTAGGCTTCAGCAGTACTTGAACTAAGAACTTTCAGATGTACAAGCTGGGTTTAGAAAACACAGAGGAACCAGAGATCAAATTACCAACATTCACTGCATCATAGAGAAAGCAAGGGAATTTCAGAAAAAAACATCTATAACTGCTTCACTGATTATGCTAAAGCCTCTCACTGTGTGATCACAACAAACTGGAAAATTCTTAAAGAGATGGGAATACCAGACCACCTTACCTGCCTCCTGAGAAACATGTATGTGTGTCAAGAAGCAACAGTTTGAACTGGACATGGAACAACTGGCTGTTTCCAAATTAGGAAAAGAGTACATCAAGGCTGTATATTGTCACCTTGCTTATTTAATTTTTATGCAGAGTACATCATGTGAAATGCCAGGCTGGATGACTCACAATCTGGAATCAAGTTTGCCAGGAGAAATATCAACAACCTCAGATATGCATACCACTTTAACTGTAGAAAGCAACAAAAAACTAAAGAAGCTCTTGATGAGGACGAAAGAGGAGGGAGAAAAATCTGGCTTAATACTGAAAACATTCAAAACACAAAGATCATGGCATCTGGCCCAATAATACATGGCAAACAGAAGAAGAAAAAGTGGAAGCAGTATCAGATTTTATTTTCTTGTGCTCCAAAATCACAGTGTACAGTGACTGCTGCTATGAAATTAAAAGATGCTTACTCCTTGGAAGGAAAGCTGTGACAAACCTAGACAGGATATTAAAAAGCAGAGACATCACTTTGTCCACAAAGGTCCAGATAGTCAAAGCTATGGTGGTTCCAGTGATCATATATGGATGTGAGAGTTGGACCATAAAGAAGGCTGAGGGCCAAAAAATTGATGCTTTTGAACTGTAGTGTTAGAGAAGATTCTTTAGAGTCCCTTGGACTGCAAGGAGATCAAACCAGTCCATCCTAAAGGAAATCAACCCTGAATAGTCATTGGAAGCACAAATGCTGAAGTTGAAGTTCCAATACTTTGATCACCTGATGGGAAGAGCCGACTCATTAGAAAAGACCCCGATTCTGAGAAACATTGATGGTAAAGAAGAGGGCATCACCAACTCAACGGACATGAATCTGAGCAGACTCTGGTAGATGGTGAAGGACAGGGAAGCCTGCAGTGCTGTAGTCTGTGGGGTCTCAAGAGTCAGACACAACTTAGAGACTGAACAACAACATGCATTTTTGCCCCCACTTCCCTACCCCTTCAATCCAATTTATGAGTTTTCATCTATATAAAAGGTAGGTTTTTATTCAATTTCTTCATGGATTAAAAATAGCATATATATTATCTAAATTTATTTAAACATACCTGGAACTTCACCGGAGAAAACTGAACCACAGTTTTTTTTAGAGCATGAATCATTTTCTCTCAGTATGAAAATTTCTTACCAAAACAAGTTAGACATAGCATACAACTCACTATTTCACATTTTCTTGTGTGCAGTGGGATGTAAAGAAAAGGACATGACTCTTTAAAACCTCAGAAATGGAATCTTTAAGGGAAAAAAATTGAAAAAGCTGAAGTAATTGCAACATTATCTAGTGACAATATATTCCCGTATTGCTACACTTTTCCACATATAACTAGAAATAAAATTGTAAAACACTGAATAATCAAAAGGCACAATTAAAAGTGGCAAATTTTCTAGCTTTGATTCCAAACAAAATTAATGAATATTTTAAAAAGAAGCCTCAGATGACCCTAGTATTTAAAGACAATGCATAGTTATGTATTTTCATGTAGAAGGAAATGGCAACCCACTCCAGTATTCTTGCCTGGAGAGTTATATGGGCAGAGGGGCCTGGCGTGCTACCGTCCATGGGATGACAAAGTGTCAGATATAACTGAGGAACTAACACACACACTGTGTATTTTCAATGCAGCTTTTCATTGTGATCATTTTCAGAGATGGAAATATGTATGTCTACTGACAGACGTACTACTACTTGAGCTAGAAGCAGATTCAACTTACAGACAAAATATCCACCACGGTATTGTGAATGTTTTTGGCTGTACTCAGTCATGTCTGACTCTTTGTGACCCCATGAACTGTAGCCTGCCAGGTTCCTCCATCCATAGAATTTTCCAGGCAATAATACGGGAGTGGGTTGCCATTTTCTTCTCCTGAGTTTCTTCCAGACCCAGAGGTCGAACCCACTTGAACCAGTATCTCTTGCTAGACAACTGTATATATGTCTTTACTACAATTCAAGTATGAGAGTCAACATTGAGATATTATCTTACATTTAATTGGTATAGTCAACACATGGATCTTAACAAATCTGTGTTTTTCTTGATTGACCTTTATTAAGGGAATTTAATAATTAGATGTAGTCTAATTTCTGTCTAGTATTTACCATCTACCATCTCACTACTCTTGTGAGAAGGTTGACAACAGAAACAAAACGAAACATATCTGAAAGGTCTGATGTTATTGTGAAAAGCATAAATAGGATACTTACTGGGTTTAGAAGGATTGTGAGGAAAAGTTCACCTCCTCTGATACTTTTATCCAATTCTTGGGGACCTCCTGGATACTCCTTGTAGAAAATAGTGTGTGTGAACAACCCACAGGTCTGTCGAGGGAGGACCTGAGGAAAAAGAAAAAGCAGCATATTGACATGACTTAATTGAAAGTTCCATTGCTGTGTCATGACTTCAGAGTCTGCATATTATCATTCCCATTGGAGTTTCCCAGTGGATAAAGCCAAAATCTTACTGTAACCAAGAGTTGATGCTGGTGAAATTATGTAAATATTAAGAGAGTTGCCCAATCAAAGTCATAGAACATATACATTACAACATTTTCATTCATGCCTATAATTTTCACCTACCAGCTGAGTTATGTTACAGAATTGGTTAAAAAAAGAGGCTTCTTAGGGTTAATTTAATTTAAATATAGAGATTCTCCATGGTTACATTTTTCATGGTATTAGACCATTATTTTCCTTGATCCTGAAATACAGTTTATGTGTACTTACATCTCAGAGTCCTCAGGCTCTGAGATTCAAAACAATCAGTTTTCATCAGCCTCACCACTCTGTTTTGTTTTTACTACTCTGAGTTAAAGTTTTAAACCCAGTAGTAGTCAAATTATCTAATGATTGCTTCTGGCATGTCTTGAGGTTAATTCTGTTGTAACTCAGAATGTTCAACAGAGAAAGCAAATAGGTAATTTTATCCCCAAAACTTTTTATTGAATAATAAACTACTTATAATCTAATGGGGTTGAGGACATGTATTCAATTGCACAGAATAACTATTTATTCTTTGCTTAATTTTCATAACAGCTTTTATTAAAATCAAGGTAAAAGAAAATACATAGTGCTGACTTAAAGGAATGTCTTTATTTAAAAATATATCAAATGGTTACACTACTCAATTAAGGGAAAACTGCTTTCACTCTGATCTGCAATTATATCAGAGTAAAACTTTTAATGTCTCCTGGATTTTTAAGGACACCAATACCTTTAGTTGCATTTTCAACAGATCCATTAAATCTGAGGCTTCTTTAGGTCCTCTAGTACCAATTTACAATAAAAAATTTAAGTTTTATTATTAATGAATGTTGAGTATTATCTCTGTTAACAAGTGTCTTATTACTTTTTCTTTGGTTTTAGATACATATTGGGTAGGAAGATAGATAGGCAGATGATTCTAGTAGTAACCTGAATAATGGGTTGAAAAGATGTAAATATTTAAAGGAGGGAGAACAGTTGTAAACCCTTCCTATGATCTTGGCAACCAGTGATGAGAATATAACCTAAGGCACTGGATGTGGGATGGATGTTTTAAGATGAGCTATTTTATTACAAAGCAAAACAAGACAATTTTTTTCATTCTCATCTAATAAATTCCCATCTAATGTACTTTTGGTTTTATTTTCATTTATAGGAATACATGCATCACCCTTCCATCAAATTATTATTTTTCAGTCAATATATTTGAAAAGAAAACATATACCTTCATTTTTATAATATGCTAGGAAGAGAACAATGAAAAACTGCTATCCTAAGATATTCTTCAGTGTCTTAAACTGAAAATAAACTGAGTGGATAAATTTAGCTCTTGGATACTATTTGTTAGATTCTGTCTGTTTATAGTGTAGTGATTTGAGAGGTGTTTTCTTGATTTATGAACCTACATTTTGCCTAGAAAACTCTAAATAGAACCAGTCAAACAAATGGACCTGGAGAAACTCCCCAGAAGTAAAAGGTCCCCAGACAAATCCAGAAATGGCAGGGGATGACCTACATGAAACATGCTTCCAACATTTTGAGCTTGTCTCAAATTTGCCAAAACTACCCCACAGCTTAAGAAGCAAGTCTATAGCCAAGCAGTGTATTAATGTGTGACCATCATGGTGTGCGAGGGATTTATGATACTCATGTAAAAGAGTTTTTTTGAAGTTAGATTTTGTCTTCATTCCACATGTAGGTACTGAGAGCCTTCGATACACACAACAATGCATGCTCACCATGATGCTATTGTGAATGAAGCCCTTTCGGTAGCGTGCAGGTTTCAAATGCGGATACTCTTCAGTGCTGGTGACCTGAATACCCCAGACCTTCTTCCAAGCTGCATACAGCTGAATATGAACTGGGTAGACCCCTGAGTGATGTGGCGCCACGGCGTAGCCCATATTGATAGGTATTCCATGTTCCTAAAAGAAAACCCGAATGACATCATATGACATGTGGTCGGTTGAATTCAATTAAAATCATTTCCACAAATACCTATTTAGGATACATTGAATTCTATGCTAAGAATGAAATACATAAAAACTAATAGGATGGCATTTTTGTCCTTCAGTGACTCATGATCTTATGATAGTCATAGTAAATTCGTTGGGCATGTTGCTCAGTCATGTTTGACTATTTGCAAACCCATGAACTGTAGCCTGCCGAATTTCTCTCTCCATAGAATTTTCCAGGCAAGAATACTGGAGTAGGTTGCCATTTCTTACTCCAGTGGATCTTCCTGACCCAAGGACTGAAACTGCATCTCCTGAATTAGCAGACGGGTTCTCTGCCAGATGGGAAGCTAAGATTAATTCTGAATTTTGAATACAGAAGGTTTGGGGGGAAGATAAGAAGAGGACATGGCCCTTCCTCAGAAAAGAGCAAAAAAAAAAAAAAAGCACATATATAAGTTGCCCAACTATGAGCTGGAATAGCACAATGTAGGGTGTGTGTGTCTATAATGTTGAAGACAACCAAAAAGGTAAGTATGTACAATAATGTGATGAACTTTTACTGTTAACATCAGGGATTGGGAATTAATGTATTTGAATGGCATAGACAAGGAAGCTCTGTGATCATGGAGGGTCATGACTGCTCTATGTCTTAGGAAGCAGGATGTAGTGACAATATGTTAAGATGAACCTGAAGTGAGGAAGAAGTGAATCAAGCCTGTGTATTACAAAGCTATTGCAATGGTACAGTTTAGAGGGAACATGAGTACCTAAACTAGATTGTTGGTGGTCAGATTAAAAGCCTACAAAAAAATGCCATATGAGAGTCAGTGATGATTTGGATACAGTGGGTAAAGGAAAAGTGAAGACTGGTTTTGGATCTTAGCAGCTCAATTTATTTTTATAAAACCTACTGTTTACTATGAGATACTTGTCTTAGGTAAATAGTGAACTCTAAAGGAAAAGAAGGATAAATTTAAAACAATAATATGAGAAAACTGTAGAAGAATGGTATTACATTGTAAACTACATCATATCAACCTGTAGTCTTCTAAGTTCTGCTTCTTTGTATTTCTTCCTTTAAATGCTTATCTGCTTTATAAAGATGACTTGAAGGATAGAATCTCATCAATTGAGGGTATAAATGGCAATATTCAGTAATACATAAAGGCTGACTGAATCAAAAAACAGAACACAAAAAAATTATTGACTTGACAATTGCCACATATATTTTCTATCATATGATACACAGCACAGGGAAAGAATTCAGTCTGGCATAATAACCAAGTAGTGAATGGATCACGTATCTACAATGCCTAAGTCAATGCCGCATTCAGTTCAGAAGATAGGCCCTAAAGATTTTGCAAGTCTCCTTCATTCTTCCTTTCACAGTCTGACCCTTACTGTACAGCCAGATTCACCTCTCTTTCACTAGGAATATGTGTTTTCTAACATCTATTACAGTAAATGGCTCTGTAGAAAGACTGAATTATGAAATCAATGCTGTAAAATGAGCTGGAGTCTTTGGCTAGGTACTAGGGAAAATTCATTTCTTTGTGTATGCAGAGGAAAAATACTTCTTCCAGGAACTTACATTTTCAATATAAAGTAAGGTTGGCAAAGTCTAGTTATAAAACTACTAGGAAACTACCAGAGGGAAAAGCTAACTACTTTTATGCTGACAGTCACTGGGAAACATGTACTGGGAAAAGCCTTAGATCTCTCTGGTTAGTTCCACGTTGCTCAGTGAGTGGTCCCAAAGCCTTCTGAGGATCAGTACCATCAGGAGTCAAAAGGTGAATACACTGGGTATGATATACAGATAAACTTCTCATGAGAGACGTCTAGGATCAAGTGTGTTCACATCTCTCTGTTGGGTAAATAGGATTTGTGTGACTGGTGCTGAGAGAATTAGTTCTGATTTACCAAAAAAGGGGACAACAACCTGTTATATTCTTATTATTCTTTCAAGTGATTCATATGAAGTTTTGTATTAGTCTTGTCCCATGATTAGAAGAATAACAAAGTCAACAGCGTATGAATTCTAACATCTTTACCAATTACTTTGTTAGTCCTCATTTTTATCACTTCTATAGCACAGCTGGTAAAGAATCTTCCTGCAATGCAGGAGACTCTGGTTCAATTCCTGTGTTGGGAAGATCTGATGGAGAAGGGATACGCTACCCACTCCAGTATTCTTGGGCTTCCCTTGTGGCTCAGCTGGTAAAGAATCCACCTGCAATTCGGGAGACCTGGGTTTGATCCCTGGGTTGGGAAGATCCCCAGGAGAAGGGGAAGGCTACCACACCAGTATTCTTCCCTGGAGAATTCCATGGTATATAGTCCCTGCAGTCGCAAAGAGTCAGACACAACTAAGCAACTTTCACTTTCACGTCAAAACTTTATTCCAAATTTTGGGCTCAGAACACTAGATAAGTATGTGAATCTTCTAGAAGCAAAGAGATAGAAAATAAAATCATGAGAGAACTGAAATATTAAACAAGTGTGTCTCTTCAGAAAAAAAAAAAAAAAAAAGACATTTCACTTTTGACAGGTAGTAAAATGAATTGTAGAACTTTCATGAAAAAACCAGAAGGTAAAAAGCAATTGATTTGGTGAGTAGGAAGGAAGGGGCAGTAAAAGGATTTTATTATATCTATTGATTTCTGGGGGCTTAATGTTCTACTGCTCATAAAGTCATCTTATCACACTGACAACTGGAACTCGATCAAAATAGTAAATCACACTAGATAATTATGAGTTTATACTTTTTCCATCCAAATGATAACACAAAATGAAAAGTAATTCCCTAGTAACTCTTTTTTCTGTTATCAAGGGGCTTGCTGTAGAAACCTTCATTCTTTACTGTCTAGAGCTTAAAACACTTCACAGTGACTTGGTCAACTAAAAAGTGAACTAAACATATTTTCACAAGATCACAAAAATTATAAAATTTGAAAGATTTTCTAATAGTGAATATAGGAAACATTTGAGATTACAAAATTAGAAATACAAATGACAGAGTAAATTATTTTATTATTTATTAAAACAATGTCTTTTAAAGGACCTAGGAGTTCTATGATATCATAATATGACATGCATCACAAATAATGATGGGGCGCTTAACTTGATCTAATTTTCCATTTATGTTAAATTCCCAGTTGACTCGAAAATGAGATAATGGGGTAATTTATAGACCACTAAAAAAGAGGGTCATCAGTTTTCAAAAACTAAAATAAAATAAAATATATTTAGTACCAAACACCTAACAGTAATGGACATGATCTCATTTAATTTTTCATTAGTCCTTCCTACTGATCATATCTGCTTGTAACTGCTTAGTATCTGATATTTATGAAGTTTTTTTTACATTCATGTCTAGAATTATCCTCATAATTACCCTTTAAGGTAGCCTGGATGTTATTATCACAGATGGAAACTGAGGCTCTGGGAAGGCAAATAACTTGCTCATGTTTACAAATGTCAGAGCTAGAATTGTACCCAAGTCCTCGAAAATTCATTGCCTCTGCTTTTCCACTCAGTTACTACTACTGTGACCCTCTCTGCCCATTGCCAGTTAATGACTAGAAGCACTTTACTGACAATAGGGAGCTGATTTTAATATAAATATATTTTTGAACCAGAACTCCTACCACTATTTTTACTTGGAAGGGTTATAAAGCAAAATTATACACTTCCCAAACCCTGCAGCTATCATTTTTGATTCAAATAAGTTTCAGCCAACTAGAAGTACTTAGAAAAGATGTCAGAAGGTAGTAGGTGGGCAGATGCTAAAGCCTGGCATCTCTTAGCTCCTGTTGCTGGTATGGAAGATCCTTTCTGAAGCAGAATTTGGTGCCCATTTGCAGGGGAGTGGTGAAAACTTAATACTTCTGTCAGAGCTCCAGTAGCAACTTTAGAAATGGTTGCTTCCCTAGGGAACCAGTTCTGTCTGGCTCTGCAAGTCCCAGAGGAGGAGTACAGCTTAGAATCTGCTCCATCAGCCTTTCCAAAGTTTTGGAAGCACTTGAATCTTGAATTGCTGAATAAAACTCTCTTCGTTTAAAAAAGCTCCAAATGGATTTTGCTTCTGTCATGGAAATCTGACTAATACAGGTGGTCTTTCCCCTTTGTATTAAATATAAAAGGTTTAAGGGGTTCAGGTGAGATGTCAGTGGCTTCGATTCTAGGAAAACCGAGGAGAGAGTTTGCTAAAGTACTGCATGGTTTATCTTCAAGAAAATTCATTAGTACATGAGAAACACTTATTTGTCTAGCTGGTTACTATCATATATGACTATTAAATCCTGGGCTTCCCTGGTGGCTCAGTGGTAAAGAATCAGCCTGCCAAGGGAGGAGGTACAAGTTTGGTCCCTGGGTCAGGAAGAGCCCCTGGAGGAGGGCAAGGCAACCTACTCCAGTAGGTTGGGAAATCTTGGAAAATCTTGGGAAATCTCATAGAGGAGCCTGGTGGGCTATAGCCCACAGGGTCTCAAAAGAATCAGCTATGACTTAGCAACTGAACAACAAAAACACTAAATCCTATGTTGATCAGCCAGCAATTAGTGTATAGAGAAAATAACTAGGAGACTAGTCTTGAGGCAGGAGATAGATGGGCCCCAGGCTGAACACTTTCTTCCCTGTGGACAAAAACTCCATAATAGCAGAAACTCTATAAAAGCAGGATGCTGGAGAAGGCTGGGCCCTGCCCAGTTAAGAGATAAAAGACCAGATAATCCTCATTCTTGAAGTCAAGGAGACTTCCTGGATTACACATGTGTAGAAAGGCTCCTTGGAGGTAAAAATGGGAGGGAGTGTCACCTCATTATAAGTGATGTCGTGTCACCTCATTATAAGTGATGTCAACTACCCATATGCCTCTTTATTAGAATCCATCTTGGTTAAGACATGAGTACACAAGACATGAGTACACATACATGGGAGGTTCCTGAGATAGACCAAATATAGACTCTGAACCAGGCAAATCAAAATGATTGGTCAAAGGATGCCTGGAAGAAATGCCCCATAAAAGTGGTTCAAACCCCAACAAGGGCGTGCCTCGGTCTTTGAGCCTGCCTCTGTGCCTGCCCACAAATAACTGTTCTCTTTTCATCCTAATAAGCACTTTATTTGTTTCAGTACTTTCAGTCTTTGTGGGAATTCTTTTCTGCAAAGCTGATGAGTCAGGGCCGTGTCACTGACCACTGGACTTGTGGCTAGATGCCCTCACCACCTAAACCTGACCTTAATGTTTGGCCAGAACTGACACCCTGAGTTATACCGCTGCAGGCTGAGGCCACCAGACTGACCACCATACGATCAGTCTTTAAATAATAAATGTCACAGGTCAACTCCATGGTGAAACCGTATCATACCAAGAGAAGGTGAATAGATTACATTGAAATAACATTGCTCTAATGGATTAATTTTGACGACTTGCAAGCACCTTTGTGCCAGCATATAAAGGAATACCCCTTCATAGGATAACCACATCCTAATATATGGGCCAAAAGATCTGCATTCACAGCACAAGAGCTAGAAAGAGCAATTTTGTGGTCAATCATTGGTAGGTACTTTTTAGAAGACCAGGCACACCACAGAGAGTCAGAGAAGAAAAGGAGGAAAAGGGGAGTTGGGAGATCTGGACTCATGGACATACAAGAGACATTCCCTAGATCCATCACAATAGCTGAAGAGAAACCTGAACAACAGATGGAAGTCCTGATACAGAGAGGAGAAGAGTCAGACAAAAGGCATTTTTCCCTGTTATTATGAAACCAGACCTAACACATTTTAGGATGGCAATATGCCCACTCCTAGCAGCATGCTTGTTTTATAAATATTTTTTAAAGAAAATAGCAAATAAAAATTTGTATTAAATACATTCATCACAGATATTTAATAAATGACAGAAAAAAATAAATGAAATGATGATTACATAAATGAATATACTTGTAAAGCATAAATGAATATACTTATAGTAAAGAGACAATGCATTTAACAGTACCCTTTTGAACTTAAATTATTGATTTGTCCTCCTAATTACACAACTTCTAGGAGTGACACTTGTGCCAAAGAAAACAGATCTCATTTTCTATTTTTCCATTTAATAAGGACTTGGAATCACATTGTCAACTTTGAGAATGATTCTAAGATCATTGATTTTTGCACTGTGTTTTGGGTACTGAAATTGTCTTCTGTTTTCATAAGTGATAAAAGCAATGACTGTGTGACCCTGGAAATTGGCTGGGTCAGTCCTGACACTTCTTGGAGCGAGGCCGAGTAAATGGTGATAAATCTCTGGAGAGCTCTGTGTTACAAATGGATTTTTCTTTTGAAAAAGAAATAGCGCAGCAATGGCATTGCTTCTATAGTGTGAAAATTCCAATTCTAAGTGAGCTATTTTGGGCAATTGAGACACATCTCGTTAGTATTCTTGACCCGCTAAAGATCTACTTAGCTGCTTAAAAATGACTAACAGGAAAACTAAGTAAGTCTTCACTCACACTGTATAAAATGTAGTTGATTAGGCACTTTCCCTGCTAAATTTTTGTGCTCAGAATTCCCACTTTATTGCTAATTATTTAACATGTATTTATTATTTATTATTATGTATTAAGAGCCGTTTTAGTTACAGAGGATATAGCAATGAACAAATAGAAATCTCTGCCAGCAGGAAGCTTATATTTTAATGGGGTAAGAACAAGATCATAAACAAGTTGGTAAACTGTATATTATATTAGGTCTTCCAAGGTGGTGCTAGGGTAAAGAAACTACCTGCCAATGCAAGATATATGAGATGTGAGTTCAGTCCCTGGGTTGGGAAGATCCCCTATGGGAAGGCATGGCAAGCCACTCCAGTATTCTCCACCCATGGACAGAGGAACCTGGCAGGCTACAGTCCATAGGGTAGCAAAGAGTTGGACATGACTGAAGCAACTTAGGACACACAGAGCATACATATTATATTAGAAGGTGCTAAGAACTTCCCTGGTGGCTCAAGTGGAAAGGAATCCGCCTGCATGCGGGAGACCTGGGTTCAATCTCTGGGTTGGGAAGATGCCCTGAAGGAGGGCATGGCAATCCACTCCAGTATTCTAGCCTGGAGCATCCCATGGACAGAGGAGTCTGGCGGGCTATAGTCTATAGCACTGCTAAGAGTCAGACATGACTGAGCAGCTAAGCACAAGAGCAGTGGAGATAAAACAGCAGAGAAAAGAAGAGGAATCAAGGGGTATGGGCGGCAACATAGTAAATAGATCATTCATTGAGGGCCTTATGGAGAAGGTAATATTTTGAGCCCAGGTCTAAAATTGTGAGAGATTAAGCCATACAGATAACTTGGGGAAGATCATTCCAGGCATAGGGGACAGTACGCACATACATTGCTCTGAGTTGTAATACCTGACTATCAGGTATTTTTGAGGAAGAATAAGAACTCAATTATATTTGGAGCAGCATGAGCAAAGGGGGAGAGTAACAAGAGATGATGTCAAGAGGCCTCATTGCTGCAAGTAGCCTTGTCAGTTCTTTACTGAACAACTCCAGGGGGCACCATTCACATCGAATATGCTTTTACAGAAGTTTCATGACACGGTATCACTGACAAGAAGGAATGGGTGCAGAGCATTTAAGTCCTTGATATGCCACAATAAGGATGGTGATGTTTATTTACCTTGTATGAGAGGAGGAGTTACTGGGAATTTTTGAGCAGATAGATAATCTAGACTATCATTAAAAACAAATTTCTTCTGGATGCTATGTTGAGAGTTGACTGGAAGTAAGGAGGCAAGAAGGAGCCAGTTAGTAGGTTTGTGTAACAACCTAAGAGAGATAAGGATAGCGTGGAGTGGAGTGGAGACAATGTAACTGGGGAGAAGGAATTTTTATCCTGGATATATTGTGAAAGTGGAGCCACAGGAATTGTGATAGATTGAATGTGAAACATGAGAGAAGAGGCTCAACTAGAAGGATAGAATTCCTATCAAGTAAGCCTGCAAAGTTTAAAAATCAAACAGGTTAGGGGGAGTGTCAGGGAATGTTTTTAGGATTCCTGTGTGCTATTTCCTGTCTCTCTTGAGCCCTCTGTTCCTTATCAGTCCCTGTCAGGGGGAGTGGAGCAGGCAAGCCTCTCCCAGGGCTGAGATCAAAGAGCTGTGATGCTTGCATAGGATTTCCTTCATTAGCTTTTCCATTTGGTGAAAGGGGTTATTTATGACCCTCTTTTGATATGGATCGCCTTTTGGCCTTATGATCTTTATTGCTCCTTGCTTCCTTGGTAACTTGTAAAGTCTGGTCTCTTGATCTTTATCTGAAGAAGCTACCCATATATATACTCTTACAGAATTCAATAAAGCAGCCTTGTTCCATGAGAGCTTGGGTCCCTGTGTCTGTCTTTCTTTCTCTCTCTCTCTCTTTCTGGCTGATTCCCTGGAGCGCGAAGGCCGGTTGTGTAACCCAGGGAATATTAGCCTCTTTCCTTCTTTCACTTTCTCATCGTTGACTCCAGACCACTAGGTTCCTGTCCATTAAAGGACCCCAACAGGGGAGAAAGACAGGACATGTGTTTGGGATTAGACATTCAATTGGATGAACCAGGTAGGAAGTCAGTCAAATAAATACATCTAGTGTTTAGAGTAGTTCAGCTGGAGACCTAAATTTGGTGAGATATCAACATATAGATTTTATTTAAAGTTATAAAACTCATTAAGATCACCAACAGAATGAGCATGCAGACAGAAGAGGAGGCCTAAGGATAAATCTTTGGAGCAGATTAACATCAAGAAGGCAGACAAAATAGAACGAATCCAGATAATACACTCAGAATGACCACTGCAAGCAAGATGGGAGGGACACCAGGAATTTACAATGAGAACTAAGAACTGTCCATTGGGTTTAACACTCAGTGCTGTTTAGGGAAGCTGAAAATAGAGGACCTGATGGAGTGGTGAAGAGCAAGCAAGCCAGAGTGGATTTAAGAGAGAATAAGGGAGCTGAAATGGCTACAGTGAGTATAACAAGGATTTCAAGAAGCTTTGCTAAAATGAAGGGTCAGGAAATGCTACTGGAGTTGGAGGGGGAGATGACTCAAGCACAGGTCTTTCTGAAGGTGAGAAAAGTAACTGCTTACAGAAAGGCAAACGCTTTAGGGGAGCAGGAGGTTGCCTGAGTCATGTGCATATACATACATATATATGTACATAAGCTGCTGCTGCTGCTAAGTCGCTTCAGTCGTCTCCAACTCTGTGCGACCCCATAGACGGCAGCCCACCAGGCTCCCCTGACCCTGGAATTCTCCAGGCAAAGACAATGGAGTGGGTTGCCCTTTCCTTCTCCAATGCCTGAAAGTGAAAATTGGAAAGTGAAGACGTTTAGTCGTGTCTGACTCTCAGCAATCCCATGGACTGCAGCCCATCAGGCTCCTCCGTCCATGGGATTTTCCAGGCAAGAGTACTGGAGTGGGGTGCCATTGCCTTCTCTGATATATATATATATATATAAAATATTTATTTTATTATATATAAATATATATATAATGCATATATATGTATACATATGTATATATGTATATAAATATATATTATAAAATGTATATATGTATACATGTATATATATATGTATGAATGTGTGTGTGTGTGTGTGTATATATATATATATATAAAATGTATATAATGTATATTTCACCCTCAAGACCCTGGGAGGAAGGTAGTGATAATCCAGTTGCAGAGAAGGTTAGGGAAGCTTACTGACCTTGAGCAGCTGGTGTGGGTCTGGACCTGGGCTGAGAGGCCAGGGCCTGCACTCCTGGTCACAAAGGCGCCGAGTTGGGGCATGGGGTTTGGCTGTACCTGAAGCCCGGGGTCCCCAGCGCCGTGTGGGCAGTTGAGTGGCTGGGCCCGGTGGCTTCAGGGCTTGGTGTCCCGGACATGATCATTTTCCAGAAGACTCACTGATTAGTCGGCCATGACCTGTGTGTAGGTGGCCTCCCGGCGGAAGCCAGCCTCCAGCAGGGTGTCCACCTGCGTCTCCTTGAACTCGGCGGTGATGTCTGCGTACCTGCACTTCACCAATTTCCCCAGGAGTGAGGCTGCAGTAGGGTGAGCATGCTCCTGTCTTCAGCAGGCAGAAGGCATGGTCCATAAAGAAACAGAACTGGTGTATGTGCCAGGTCCCCTGAGATGGTGGGTACGTGTTGCATGGGATCCCATCAAAGTGACTGTCTGGCAGGGTAGGCGCCACCTCTGCCCGCTGGTCTTTCAAGGTAAGCAGCTCTGCAGGGCGGCCCAGTCCAGGAGCCAGGAAGATGCTGGAAGACACCGTGACTGCCCTCAACGAGGCAGCGGCAGGCATGCAGGTAGGGATCTCCCAGCACTGGGTGATTGACTCACCCGGGATCTGCGGGTCTGACACATCACAGGCCACAGGCACCACCCACCACGTGGGGATGAGCTCCCGCCAGCTGAAATGTGGGAGGTCGTAGCAGAGGCTCTTGAATGGAGGGTTGGATCGAGCGCCCCACAAGCTCCCGATGCCAGGCCACAGTATCTATTTAGGTCACTGTTAACACAGTTTACGGTAATAAGTGATATATCTCTATATTCCAAAAAACTGTGCTAAATAGTTATCACCACCAGAGTCACTAGCTATGAAGACTATTACAATTTTTATGTTTGTTTTCTGTCTAGACAGGTTCACATGTTGCAAATGAAAATCAAACCTATTTTTCCATTTTGCTATCCTCACATTGAAGTAGTAGCTGTAGTAATGGGGCCAAGAAGAAGTTCTCTTTCAAGTAATTGATTTTTTTTTTTTTTACAGTGAAATACTAAGCTCATCAGTTGAGAGTGAGGATGGGGCAAGATGTGTATATTTTACAGAAAGAGAAGGTATGAAAGAGTGGTCCAGGGGAGTAAGACTGTGAACAAAGTTGCTACTTAACTTCTAGGCAGCACTGAGGACCCATGTGAGGTCTGCAGTCCTTGTAAAGTGACAACTGTTAAATGTTAGTCCCAGCCACATTCACTTTCAGGGGTATGGGTATGGACTAGGTAGAGATTTGGATTTAAACTGAGTTGAGGGTTTGCAAGGGAGTTTGATGAACCAAGAAGTATAAAGGGGTTCAGGGAGGATTCAGGGGAATGGTTATGGTGATTGGTTATAGAGCAAAGCTGAATAAAGAGGAAAGCAAAGCCCTGTGAAGAGTTAGAGGCAGCAAAGATGTGTTATCAGGTTATCTCCAGAAAGGCCAGGACTGCCTTTTAGTACCTTTCTATTAGTTGTTGCCTCTGTTGCATGGCAAGATCTAGTTTTAGAACTAACTTAGTGACAAGAGAAATGATACTGGATATTAAATATTTAGAACATGGAATGGTGCTTTTAACCTGGAAGAAATAACATTAGAGAGTCTTGGTAAATCTGTTGATGATATGGAAACAACAATAGCATTATCCATCCCATTATGATATCATTTCCATAGTTACTATAAGCAGAAATGATAAAAAGAAAGTACTCAAAATAATTCTGTTTAATGCAAGTCACAGAATTTTCACATGTTCATTTATAATTTTATCTCAAGTAAATAATATAACTAATTTATCTTGCTATATGTATCTATTCTTAGCACCTCAAGTATCTATGCAGAGCATGTATTGAATCAAAAAACTTGGGGTGGTTCCTGCTCCACCTGAGCAATCCTGTTTCCACAAAAACTGGGTAACCCCAAGCTGCCGCAAGTACTGGGACCTCTGGTCATCTTTGGACTTTGTTTCTTATTCAGAGGAGTGAATGCTTCTCATTTCACTGCTCCTCCCGAAATGCTCTGCAGCAGGAAGACCTACGTCACATGTCAGATGCGTTACTGCACATCTTAAGTTTGGTCCTTCTCGGCTATGCTCTTGCTCTGTGTGAGAATGAGAAAGAGGGGATATAAGTCTTGATTGAGATGCCAAATTCTCTAGAGTCCTTCTGGCCCGTGGTGTGGAGCAGCTGGTTAGTTTTGCTTGTTGGACTGGCAACTACTGAGAGATCAAGTCCTGAGCCATTGGAGTGGGAGCACTAACTCCAAGACCCTAGACTACTAGAGAACTAACCCCAGGGAGTATCAAATAATGAGACTTCTCACAAAAGAACCACTTGAATACAAGACCCAGCATCACCCAACCACCAGTAGCACCCTATGCAGGACACCTCATACAAACAACAAACAAAACAAAAATACAAACCCAATCATCAGCAGACAGGATTACCACCTCACTCAGCCTTGACCATCAGAGGAAAAGTAAACAAACAAACAAACAAAAACTCAGCACAATTCTCACCCTATAAGAAGCTCACAAACCACTGGACCAACCTTAGGAGGGCAGAAACCAAAAGAAAGAAAGAATTCAACCTTGAAGTCTGGGAAAAGGAGAACTCAAACAAAATAAGTTATAAAAATAATTAAAAGGCAGAGAATACTACATAAATGAAGGAACAAACTAGAAACACAGAAGTCCAAATTAGTGAAGAAGAAATAGGCAAACTACCTGAAAAAGAATTCAGAATAATGATGGTAAAGATGATCAAAAACCTTGAAAACAAAATGGAGAAAATGCAAAAATCAATTAACAAAGACCTAGAAAAATTAAAGAATAAACATACAGAGACAACACAATTACTGAATTAAAAATACTGTAGAAGGAATCAATAGCAGAATATCTAAGCAGAAGAACAAATCAGTAAGCTGGAAGATAAAATGGTGGAAATAACTTCTGAAGAACAAAATAAAGTAAGAAGAATGAAGAGAACTGAGGATAATCTCAGAGACTTCTGGGACAATATCAAACACACCAATATTCAAATTATAGGGGTCTCAGAAGAAGAAGAGAAAAAGAAAGGGTATGAGAAAATTTTTGAAGAGATTATAGATGAACGTTTCCCCAACATGGAAAAGGAAATAGTCAATGATGTCCAAGAGGCAAAAAAAAGTCCCATACAGGATAAACCCAAGGAGAAACATGCCAAGACACATACTAATCAAACTATTAAAGACTCAGCACAAAGAAAGAATATTAAAATCAGCAAGGGAGAAGCAACAAGTGACATATAAGGGAAACCCAATATGCTTAACAGCTGATCTTTCAGCAGAAACTCTGCAGGCCGGAAGGGAATGGCAGGATATGTTTAAAGTACTGAAAGGGAAAACTCTACAACCAAGATTAATTACTGTACCCATCAAGGATCTCATTCAAAATTGATGGAGAAATAAAAAGCTTTTCAGAAAATCAAAAGTTAAGAGAATTCAGTACCACCAAACCAGCTTTACAACAAATGTTAAAGGGATCTATATACTTAAGAAATACAAGAGAAGAAAAAAGATCTACAAAATCAACCACAAACAATTAAGAAAATGACAATTGGAACATATATATCAATAATTATTTTAAATGTAAATGGATTAAAGCTCCAACCAAAAGAACAGACTGTCTGAATGGATACAAAAACAAGACCCATATATATGCTGTCTACAAGAAACCCACTTCAGACCTCAAGACACATTTAGACTGAAACTGAGAGGATGGAAAAATATATTCCATGCAAATGCAAAGGAAAAAAAAGTTCAAGTAACAATCTTCAGATCAAACAAAATAGATCTTAAAATAAAGAAGATTACAAGAGATAAAGAAGGAAAATACATAATGATCAAGATAATGATCAAGGGATCAATCCAAGAGGAAGACATAACAACTGTAAATATCTATGCAAAATCACTGCAGATGGTGCCTGCAGCCATGAGATTAAAAGATGCTTGCTCCTTGGAAGAAAAAGTTATGACCAACCTAGACAGCATGTTAAAAAGCAGAGACATTACTTTGCCAACAAAGATCTGTCTAGTCAAAGCTATGGTTTTTCCAGTAGTCATGTTTGGGTGTGAGAGTTGGACTATAAAGAAAGCTGAGCGCTGAAGAATTGATGCTTTTGAACTGTGGCATTGGAGAAGACTCTTGAAAGTCCCTTGGCCTGCAAGGAGATCCAACCAGTCCACCCTAAAAGTAATCAGTCCTGAGTATTCATTGGAAGGACTGATGCTGAAGCTGAAACTCCAGTGCTTTGGTCACCTGATGTGAAGAACTGACTCATTTGAAAAGACCCTGATGCTGGGAAAGATTGAAGGTGGGAGGAGAAGAGGATGAGATGGTTGGATGGCATCACCAACTAAATGGTCATGAGTTTGAGTAGGCTCTGGGAGTTGATGATGGTCAGGGAGGCCTGGTGTGCTGCAGTCCATGAGGTTGCAGAGGGTCAGACACGACTGAGTGACTGAACTGAACTGAACTAATGCACTCAACATAGAGCACCTCAATACATAAGACAAACACTGACAGTCATAAAAGGAGAAATTGACAGTAACACAGTAATAGTAAGAGACTTTCACACCCCACTCACACCAATGGACATATCATCAAAACAGAAAATTAATAAGAAAACAAAAGTCTTAAATGATACATTAGATGGGGGAATGCTTTCAGTTTTTCACCATTGAGACTAATGTTTGCTGTAGGCTTACTATATATGGCCTTTACTTTGTTGAGGTAGGTTCCTTCTATGCTCATTTTTTGAAGAATTTTAACCATAAATGGGTGCTGAATTTTGTCAAAGGCTTTTTTCTGCATCTATTGAGATCATATGATTTTTATCTTTCAACTTGTTAATATGGTGTATCACATTGATTGATTTGCGGATATTGAAGAATCTTTGCACCCCTGGAATAAGCCCAAGTTAGTCTTGGTGTATGCACTTTTGGATGTGTCGCTGAATTCTGTTTCCTAAAATTTTGTTGAGGATATTTGTATCTATGTTCATCAGTGATATTGGCCTGTAGTTTTCCTTTTTTGTGTTGTCTTTCCCTGGTTTTGAATCAGGACAGTGGTGGTCTCAGAGAATGAGTTATATCTAGGAATAAATTTACCTAAGGAGACAAAATATGTGTACTCAGGAAATTATCAGATACAAATGAAAGAAATCAAACAGTCATCCATTAAACAGATGGAAAGATATTCCATGTTCCTGGTAGGAAGAATCAATATTGTGAAAATGACTGTACTGCCAAACACAATCCACAGATTCAATGCGATCCCTACCAAATTACTAATAGCATTTTTCACAGAACTAGAGCAAAAAATTTCACAATTCATATGGAAACACAAAAGACCCCAGATAGCCAAAGCAGTCTTGAGAAAGAAGAATGGAGCTGGAGGAATCAACCTTCCTGACTAAATTATACTACAAAGCCACAGTCATCAAGGCAATATGGTACTGGCACAAAAACAGAAATATAGACCAAAGGAACAAGATAGAAAGCCCAGAAATAAACCCGTGCAACTATAAGTACCTACTTTTGACATAGGTGTAAAGAATATACCATGGGGAAAATACAGCCTCTTCAATAAATGGTGCTGGGGAAACTGGACAGCTAGATGTAAAAGAAAGAAATTAGAACACTTCTTAACACTATGCACAAAGATAAACTCAAAATGGATTAAATATCTGAATATGAGACCAGAAATTCTAAAACTTATAGAGGAAAACATAGGCAGAACCCTCGATGATATAAATCAAAGCAAGATCCTCTATGACCCACCTCCTAGAGTAACAGAAATAAAAATAAAAGTAAACAAGTGGGACCTGACTAAACCTAAAAATTTTTGCACAGCAAAGGAAACTATAAGCAAGGTGAAAAGACAACCCTCAGAATGGGAGAAAATAATAACAGTGAAATAACTGACAAGGGATTAATTTCCAAAATATACAAGAAGCTCATACAACTCTATGTCAGAAAAACAAACAACCCAATCCAAAAGTGGGAAAAAAACCTAAACAGACATTTCTCCAAAGAAGACATACAGATGACTAACAAACACATGATAAGATGCTCAACATTGCTCATTATTAGAGAAATGTGAATAAAAACTACAATGAGATATCCATTTCACACTGGTCAGAATGGCCTACATCAAAAATCCTACAAACAATAAATGCTGGACAGGGTGTGGAGAAAAGAATGTGCAACACTCTTGCCCTGTTGGTGGGAATGTAAATTGATACAGCCACTATGGAAGACAGTATGGAGATTCCTTAAAAAACTAGGAATAAATATACCATATGACTCAGCAATCCCACTGCTAGGCATATACCCTGAGGAAACCAAAATTGAAAAAGACACATGTATCCCACTCTTTGTTGCAGCATTATTTACAATAGCTAGAATGTGGAAGCAACCTAGATATCTATCAATAGATGAACAGATAGAGAAGTCGTTGTACATATACACAATGGAATATTACTCAGTCATAAAAAGGAACACGTTTGAGTCAGTTCTGGTGAGGTGGATGAACCTAGAACCTATTATACAAAATGAAGTGAATCAGAAAGAGAAAGATAAATATTGTATTCTAACACATATATGTGGAATCTAGAAAAATAGTACTGAAGAACTTATTTACAGAGCACCAATGGAGAAAGAGACTTAGAGAAAAGACTTATGGACATGGGGAGAAGGGAAGAGAGGGTGAGATGTATGGAGAGAGTAACATGGAAATTTACATCATCATATGTAAAATAGATAGCCAATGGGAATTTGGTGTATTGCTCAGGGAACTCAAATAGGAACTCTTTATCAAGCTAGAGGGGTGGGATGAGGAGAGAGATGGGAGGAAGGTTCAAAATGGAGGGGATATATGTATACCTAATGGCTGATTCATGTTGAGGTTTGACAGAAAACAACAAAATTCTGTAAATTTTATCCTTCTATAAAAAAAATTAAAAAACCAAAACACAGAAAATCTACCTGCTTATCTATGTTCCTGAAATAAAGCACCGGTTTAAGTGAAATGCCATGGGGTGTGTGTGTGTGTGTGTGTGTGTGTGTGTTAGACAAGTTGAGAAGAGCAACTTGTTCTTTTTGAAGCTGGGTGGAATGTCCCTTATTTTAAAATTTTGTACACATTTCCTAATTTTTGGATGTTTCCCACAATTATATGGTTGATGATTTGGAATCATTAATTTAAGCATATCACTTTGCAGAAATATATTTGCATAAAATATTACTTACTCTGAGCAATGGGATTTATTTCTAATATTATTTTTGAGTCATGCTGAAATTTCCCTTAGGAGTCATTTTTTGCCTTAATGTCAGCTTAATGCATTTTTGGAAAAATGCTTTAAACATTTGGTATGAGAATGAGACATTCCGCTGGTTGTAAATTTCCTCCCCCATCTCCAAAATACAGGGTATTATAACATTTTGTCCTTCTGTGACATCATGTACCTTCTCTAAGAGTTAAACTAATTTCCATCTGTGATTGTTTAAAATTCTGTGGAAACTTTATGAGCCTGTTAAATAAATTTCATCAGACAAAAAGTAAGTTTATGTTAACAAATGGTGCCTATATAATAAAAAGCAAATCATCATCACTTAAGTAACTGCCTTATAAAGATGATTAAATTACCATTTTACTGTAGACATGTTGTCATACCAAATATTATATTTCCATTTTCTTATCCTCATGTTAAAGTAGCATCCTATTTGGAAATCAAAGTATCAATGCAGTTTTCATCTCAAAACAACTTCAGTCAAGCACTCCAATTATCATGTATTATTAAATGGCTTTAACTCTTTCCACTGTCAACGTATTTGAAAACAATTTCTCATATTGTCATATTACTCAGGGTACTGAGAAATGACTGCAGGGATCTGAAGTGTTGGCTCTCAAGAGGTAATCACAGAATGATGAGAACATACAACCACTATAGATGAAACATAAAAACAAACAAACAAACAAATAAAAACACTATTGAGCTGAATGAATTTTTCAAATTGAAAAAACAAAAGAGAAAAGCATATGTTAATTAATGCTTTCGATGGATTATTCAGTCTGAATAGGGTATGCTCAGTAGAGTGGAGTTAAATTTTTGAAAAAATCTTAAAAATCTGAGATTTTGATTAGCTCATAATCACTTAATTGCAAACAACTTTGGTTATTGAGGCAAAAAAATGAAAATTTGCCAGTGAAATCTAATTATGATGTTATTGGATATTCTAAGAATTCACTTATAGAACTGCTATCTAGTAATTGTTTGATAACTAGTATAAAATTTTCACCATCAACACTTCTTAAAAAGTGTTAGGCCATGTTTGTGTACGTGCATGCTAAGTTGCTCAGTCATGTCTGACTCTTTGCGACCCTAAAGACTGTAGCCTGCCAGGCTCCTCTGTCCATGGGATTCTCCAGACAAGAATACTGGAGTGGTTTGCCATGCCCTCCTCCAGGGGGCCTTCCCGACCCAGGGATCAAACTCGAGTCTCTGCAGCTCCTGCATTGCAGGAGGATTTTTTTTTTTTTTTTTTTTTTACCACTGAGCCACTGGGGAAGTCAAGGCTTATTTAGAGCATTCAATATGAATATTCCTTTGAAGGGTCTACAAATTTTAGAAATGGGGGCAATTTGGATGTAGGCAAATCTAAAAATCACTTATGAGAAAAAATGCAATGGAAAAGCATTGGATAGGAAATGGTCAAACTTTGTATCAGAAAAACAAAAATGAAAACAAAAAAACAGTGGATTGAAAAAAAAAAAAAAAAAGCTTATTTTTCTTGAGTAATTGGAAATCTGGAGATAAGTGGTTGGTTCAGAAGTTCAAGAATGCCAGAAGTGAGGTCTCTGATTCTCTTGGCCTTTCCTTCATAGTTTTAAGATGGATGTGTCAGTTCCAGCCAATAAGACAATATACTGGGCAAGAGAAAGGAAGAAAGGCAGAGTGCAAAAGGGCAAACGTCAGCCACATCTAACCTGCTTTCCTGAAAGTTCATACAACTGCATAGTCTTGCATCTAATTGGCCAGAACTATAGTAAATGCTCTCTGCCTTAAATAAAAGCTGAAAACTCAGCCCTCTAGCTAGACATTTTGGCTCCACTATCACACTTTGACTTTATTCACTACGAACAGTGTAAAAATGGGTACTGAGAGCATTTAGAAGTGATGATCAAGTAATAAAGACATCTGTACCCTGAAATCAGAAAGCAGAAATAAGAATTCTCAGTGACTTGTTGCTAAGCAGCCCACTTCCTAATCTTATGTATAAAAGGCACATAAGAGCCTGATCAAGGAGGTTACAGGAGAGCAGTAAATTCAGTTCAGCTCAGTTCAGTTCAGTTGCTCAGTCATGTACGACTCTTTGTGACCCCATGAATCCCACCATGCCAGACCTCCCTGTCCATCACCAACTCCCGGAGCCTACTCAAACTCATGTCCATCGAGTTGGTGATGCCATCCAGCCATCTCATCCTCTGTCGTCCCCTTCTCCTCCTGCCCCCAATCCATCCCAGCATCAGGGTCTTTTCAAATGAGTCAGTTCTTTGCATCAGGTGGCCAAAGTATTGGAGTTTCAGCTTCAGCATCAGTCCTTCCAATGAACACCCAGGACTCATCTCCTTTAGGATGGACTGGTTGGATCTCCTTGCAGTCCAAGGGACTCTCAAGAGTCTTCTCCAACACCACAGTTCAAAAGCATCAATTTTTCAGCACTCAGCTTTCCTCACAATCCAACTCTCACATCCACACATGACCACTGGAAAAACCATAGCCTTGACTAGACGGACCTTTGTTGGCAAAGTAATGTCTCTGCTTTTTAATATGCTGTCTAGGTTGGTTATAACTTTCCTTCCAAGAAGTAAGTGTCTTTTAATTTCATGGCTGCAATCACCATCTGCAGTGATTTTGGAGCCCCCCAAAAATAAAGTCTGACACTGTTTCTACTGTTTCCCCATTTATTTCCCATGAAGTGATGCGACCAGATGCCATGATCTTAGTTTTCTGAATGTTGAGCTTTAAGCCAATTTTTTTGCTCTCTGCCTTCACTTTCATCAAGAGGCTTTTTAGTTCCTCTTCACTTTTCAGCCATAAGGGTGGTGTCATCTGCATATCTGAGGTTATTGATATTTCTCCTGGCAATCTTGATTCCAGCTTGTGCTTCTTCCAGCCCAGCGTTTCTCATGATATACTCTGCATATAAGTTAAAGAAGCACGGTGACAATATACAGCCTTGACGTACTCCTTTTCCTATTTGGGACCAGTCTGTTGTTCCATGTCCAGTTCTAACTGTTGCTTCCTGACCTGCACACAGACTTCTCAAGAGGCAGGTCAGGTGGTCTGGTATTCCCATCTCTTTCAGAATTTTCCAGAGTTTATTGTGATCCACACAGTCATAGGCTTTGGCATAGTCAATAAAGCATAAATAGATGTTTTTCTGGAATTCTCTTGCTTTTTTGATGATCCAGTGGATGTTGGCAATTTGATCTCTGCTTCCTCTGCCTTTTCTAAAACCAGCTTGAACATCTGGGAGTTCACGGTTCATGTATTGATGAAGCCTGGCTTGGAGAATTTTGAGCATTACTTTACTAGCATGTGAAATGAGTGCAATTGTGCGGTAGTTTGAGCATTCTTTCAGATTGCCTTTCTTTGATATTGGAATGAAAACTGACATTTTCCAGTCCTGTGGCCACTGCTGAGTTTTCCAAATTTGCTGGCATATTGAGTGCAGCACTTTCACAGCATCATCTCTTAGGATTTGAAATAGCTCAACTGGAATTCCATCACCTCCACTAGCTTTGTTTGTAGTGATGCTTTCTAAGGCCCATTTGACTTCACATTCCAGGATGTCTGACTCTAGGTGAGTGATCACACCATTGTGATTATCTGGGTCGTGAAGATCTTTTTTGTAAAGTTCTTCTGTGTATTATTGCCACCTCTTCTTAATATCTTCTGTTTCTGTTAGGTTCATACCATTTCTGTCCTTTATCGAACTCATCTTTACGTGAAATGCTCCCTTGGTGTCTCTAATTTTCTTGAAGAGATCTCTAGTCTTTCCCATTCTGTTGTTTTCTTCTATTTCTTTGCATTGATCACTGAGAAAGGCTTTCTTATCTCTCCTTGCTGTTCTTTGGAACCCTGCATTCAAATGGGAATATCTTTCCTTTACTCCTTTGCTTTTCATTTCTCTTCTTCTCACAGCTATTTGTAAGGCCTCCTCAGACAACCATTTTGCTTTTTTGCATTTCTTTTCCGTAGGGATGATCTTGATCCCTGTTTCCTGTACAATGTCACAAACCTTTTCATCCATAGTTCGTCAGGCTCTCTATCTATCAGATCTAGTCCCTTTAATCTATTTCTCACTTCCACTGTATAATTGTAAGGGATTTGATTTAGGTCATACCTGAATGGTCTAGTGGTTTTCCCTACTTTCTTCAATTTAAGTCTGAATTTGGCAATAAGGAGTTCATGATCAGAGCCACAGTCAGTTCCCGGTCTTGTTTTTGCTGACTGTATAGAGCTTCTCCATCTTTGGCTATAAAGAATATAATCAATCTTATTTTGGTGTTGACTATCTGGTGATGTCCATGTGTAGAGTCTTCTCTTGTGTTGTTGGAAGAGGGTGTTTGCTATGAACAGTGCATTCTCTTGGCAACACTCTATTAGCCTTTGCTCTGCTTCATTCTGTACTCCAAGACCAAATTTGCCTGTTACTCCAGTTGTTTCTTAACTTCCTACTTTTGCATTCGAGTGCCTTATGATGGAAAGGACATCTTTTTTGGGTGTTACTTCTAAAAGGTCTTGTATGTCTTCAAGGAACCATTCAACTTCAGCTTCTTCAGCATTACTGGTTGGGACATAGGCTTGGATTACCATGATACTGAATGGTTTGCCTTGGAAATGAACAGAAATCATTCTGTCATTTTTGAGATTGCATCCAAGTACTGCATTTCAGACTCTTTTGTTGACCATGATGGCTACTCCATTTCTTCTAAGGGATTCCTGCCCATAGTAAATTAGGATACATTAATTAAGGGAGGTGATAAGAGAATCTGGAGAATTGGAAGGTCAAAAGATAGCATTCTAAGCAAAAGTGATCAGTACAGCTGGAGTTAGGGTTCCTGAGACCCTCAGATCCAGGGGGAAAAGCTCCTGCATATTCTGGCCCCACAAGAACCACACAATCTCATTTTCTCTTAATTCCTAACTCAAACCTCTCTGACACCAAATCAATTTCTTCTTCCTTTCTTCAACATTTTATGCTCCTTTTGGAGATTCATAAGGGCAAGAGTTAAAAGAAATGTATTCTGTGTTCCACAAATTTCATTATTTCCAAGGGCACAGCAGGTTTAGATGTGCATTAATTAGGGATTCATGAAATGCTGTCCATCATTATGATTCAAATTTGATACACTTTCCCCTTCCTTGGGGGCTCAGAAGGTAGAGTCTGCCTGCAGTGCAGGAGACCCGGGTTCAATCCCTGAGCCAGGATGCTCCCCCGGAGAAGGAAATGACAACCTAATCCAGTACTCTTGCCTAGTAAATCTTATGGACGGAGAAGTCTGGTGGACTAGAGTTTATGGGGTTACAAAGAACTGGACACTACTCAGTGACTAAACAACTACAACAACGATGGTGATGGTGACCAACACTTTTTGAAACACTTATGTGCCAAGCACTTAGCTTAGTATTATACACATATGAATATGTACACACATCATCTAATCCTCATAGAAACCTATGAGGTAGAAACTATTATCATCCCCATTTTACATGTTGAAAATTAAAGCACAGGAATTTTCAGTCATTTGCTAAGGACACACATCTAGTAATTGGCAGACATATAATGTGAACCAAGATATGTCTGAAGCTAAACACATGAGCTTAATTAATACTCTGGGCAACTAAGTAATGGCTTTATAGGGTAAACTCATGTCATAAAAGATGTTTATGTATAAAAATAACTAACTTTTTGTTTTCTTCAGAGGAATGTGCATTTTTCTTTTGTATTTTGTGGATAGTTTATTGCTCTGTATTATATAAATAAAACTTAATATTTAGAGGAAATATGTATTTACCTTAAAGCAAGTAAATTAAATATTAACAACTACTTTAAGCAGTCATCAGCTTACCTCCTAGGGGAAATCTTTGTTGCAATTAATATATGTACCAGCAGCTGAAAAGAATTGGAGCTCCTCTAGTTAATCTTAAAATATTTAAATACATAAAAACCATAAAGCAGAAAGAATGACATTTAAGATTTTCTAGTTACCAAAAATAATGATAACAAGATACTCAGAATAGACAGATGCAAACCTTGATAGATTCATGTTCATGTATCTGCGTAATGTAAATAGCTCATCCTCCTTCAACCATTGCTGCTCAATATTAAAGTGCATTTTATAGCTGGTATTTATTCCTTTGAATTTAAATATGTTCAGGAAAAAGTAGCCACTTTACAGAAAGAAAATGTTGCAGCTAAGGTAGGAATATGGGGGACGGAGGTATCTAATGGTGCCCTCTGCTAAAAATATCAAATAGATAAATATGTATTGCAGAAATTTTCTGTCTAAGGGAAATTGTTTCATCTACCTGTCAATACTACACTGGCAAATCAAGGACTGACCATGACAAGAAAAGTCACTCCTTTTCCCTAAATCCATTACTCAGCAATATGAATATTAACAGCTAGTGAAAAACCAATTGGAATTTCCTGGCAAAAAGTTTTCCTATTCTTTATGTCATAGGTTTGGTGAAAACAGAAATTGAGAATCTTAGTGGCTCCTTTTATAAACTAACTAGAACTTTATTAAATAGTATCATCCAACTGTAATGAGTAAAAAAGCTACCTGCTGTCAATGGGTAAGAAGTCAAAATGTTTTTGCTTGTTATGCAATACATTGGTCATTATGCCATTAATACACTAAAATTTCCATATTAATCTTTGAAATTTTGTATAATAACATCTACTCTCAGTAAAGGAGATAGGTCTGGGTTCTTCAACAATTATTCAACTTTGCAGAGGTCACACTCATTACCTTGGTCAGAAAGATCCCTTGGAGGAGGGCATGGCAACCCACTCCAGGATTCTTGCCTGGCGAATCCCATGGACAGAGGAGCCTGGCGGGCTACAGTCCATAGGGTCACACAGAGTCAGACACGACTGAAGCAAATTAGCACAGAGCACACACACATGATTAACAAAAAGCCGTTAGGAAAACAGGGCACACAAATTGGTTTATTTTACCTTAGAGAGATACCGTCTGGTTCTCCCACAAATCATCCGCTCTTGCTTGGGTTGCTATTGGTGCAACTGAAAGAGCATTGAATTAGGTACCCCAAGGCAGAATGTGGATTATCTGTGCGACCAAGCACATGTCATGTATGAACTCAGTTTCTGAATTTGTGAAATTGAGAACTTTCATTTTTACTTGAGAAGCAAGACTAAGAAGCCTACTCTGATTTCAAAGCTGAGGGCAATTCAAGTTCATATAATTTTAGAGACGTCAGGGCTTCAGTGGTCATCTAGTTTGACTACTTCATTTTATTGAAATGGCAACCTGGCTGCTAGACCCAGATAGTATGACAATGGCTAGAAGAGAAAGTGACTGATATTACAAACCATAGACTGGAAAACTAGAAAAAGTAGACACAAGAATTCAAAAAATTCTATGAACATAGTTTAGGAACAAACAATCCACATAATCGCAATTGACTCTGAGAACACAGCAAGAACAGAGTATAGTAAAATCATCTGAATCAACATGAAAACTTTTAGACATCATGAAAAATGTGACATAATACTTAGTACACATTTATCAATTTAAAAGTGGTAAGTTATGTATTTTAAAAGGTTACTCTCTGCAATGGTTAAAACAGTAAAGCACTCAAATGCTGAAGATTTTCAGTGACAAGTGAATAGCTCACTCACTGTGAATGTAACATAATATTCCATCTTGATACAGCATATATTAAAGGTTGCATCTATAGGTGTGCAATTTTTTCACACAAAGTCATATTCACTTTTATTGTAAATAAAACACAAGAGTATTAACAGGAAGGCACAAAGGATTGTGGATTGTGACAGGCAGTACCATCAGAGGAAAGGAATATGGTGATGGAGTGAATGATACTTCTAAATATATGAGAAATATATGCATATATAATATAAAAAGCAAAAACAATATATAGGCATAATGATGAGAGGATATCTTTACTGACCACATAGATATATGAAAATAATTTTAAACAGCTAGAAAATGCCATCTATAAATAAATGTTCTATACTCAGTAACAAAGTCATTTAAATGCTTATATAATGAGCCTCAAGCTTGCTGGCTGGTGTTCTATAAACTTCCCACTGTGATTTTTAGTATTTTCTTCTGTCTGACGCCATTTTGCTCATTACAGGTTTCCAGTAAGTATAATTAAATAAAGATATTCAAGATTATACAAATATTCCATTTACTTAACATTTGTTCTGTCTTCCAAGGAAATGCCATTAATATTTGATTTTCTTATTTAATGCTTTTTTCAAACTTAAAAATATATGCATTTTGCCTGCTTTAGGAGTAAATACTGATACAAAAAATTCTTTCCAAAAATACAGTGGGTTTTAATTTGGAAACCTAGTCTAGAAATTCTAGCTTATCAGGGGAAATTATCAACAATTATAGCTGCATTTCTATCACAAGGCTTAAATTTAAAAGTAGGATGGTAGCTTTGGTATGGAGAGTTAGGATAGTGAATTACACAGATTGAACTGTATGATAAAAGCAGTAAAATAAAAGTAGTCTCATCTTTAAGAAGCAAGGAGTAGGGGAAGTGGAAGATAAGACTAGAACATAGACAATTTACCTTTAGGTAGAAGAGACAAAGGCAATACTTTTCTTCTCTCTCCTCAACTCCTTTTCAGTACCGGCAAGGATAACTTGTGAATTAACAAAAGGTGAAGTCACTAAAATATTCTTTGACCCATGCCTTTCTAGTTTGTTCTTAAGCATGTGTATGTGGTGTTGAGAATGGGAGGTAGGGAAAGCTCCTCCAAATTTCAGAACTCCAGAGCCTAGAGGGAGTGAGGTCAGTGGTGACTTGTTAGAAGAGTAGAACTTTGGGGTCAAAACCAGAGTCACCAAATCAGATGTCTAGTTTTGAGCAGAAAGTTAAAAGATATGCAAAGAAACTGGAAAGTGTGACTCATCGATAGCAAAGTAAAGTAAGCAATGCAAACTGCTGTTAAAGGGCTCAGATGATTTCAAATGCATTCTAAGAACAGAAACAAGTCCTACTTACACAAGTAAAGGAATGTGTGATGACAACGATTCATTCCATATCAATAAACAGATATGAATTATAAAAAAGAATCAAGTGGAAATTCTGGAATTGAAAAGTATAATAACTAAAATAAAAAGTTTATTAAAGGGTTTCAACAGAAAAGCTGGCACAGGAAAGATCCCAGGAACTTAAAGAAAGATACATTGATAGAGATCATGCAATCTGAAGAAGAGAGAGGAAAAAAGTAATTAAAATTGAATAGAATCTCAGAGAGATGAGGCACACTGTTAAGTGCATCAGAATGTATGGGTATTGTCTTAATACCAAAACCAGACAAAGATTTCTTAATAAAAGAAAGCTACTGAAGAATACCCTTAAGAACATAGATGCAAAATCTTCAACAAAATACTGAGCAGTTAAATTCAACAACACATGTCAAGCATGCACTGTGGCCAACTGAGGTTTATCACAAGCATGTGAAGTTGGTTTAAAGTCTAAAAATCTATTAATGTAATATATAATCACAATAAAAAAGGAAAAAAAAAACCCCACAATCAATTGAATAGACATCAAAAAAATGTGACAAATCCAACAGCCTTTTATGATCAAAATACTCAACTGAGTAGGAGTAGATAGACACTTCAGTTTGATAATGGGTATCTTCAAAAGTTCACAACTAGCATCATGATTAATAGTGAAGGACTGGATTTTTCCTCTAAATCAGGAATAAGTCAAGGATATCTGCTTTACCATTTCTATTCAACATTACATTGCAAGCTCTAGTCAGGGAAATTAGACAATAAAATAAACTGTATTCAGATTAGAGAAGAAGTAAAACTATCTTTACTTACATATGACATGAGCTTGCATATAGACTATCCAGAGGAATCCATTTTAAAAACCTCTTGAACTAATAAGTGAGTGCAGAAAATTTGAAGGTTACAAGATCCACATACAAAAAACAATTGTACTTCTACACATAAAAATGAACAATGTGAAAAGAAATTAATAAAAAGTCCATTTACAATAGCATTAAAAAGAATACAAAAAGTAGAAATATTTTTAATAAAAGAAATGCAAAACATATGCCCTGAAAATATAAAATATTGTTGAAAGAAATTAAAGACCACTTAAGTAAATGGAAAAACAGCCTGTTAGAAGAGTTAATATTGTTAAGATTACAGTATTTCCCAAAATGATCCATGGCTTTGATGCTACCCATATTGAAATTCCAGCTAGCCATTGTGCAGAGATTGATAAGCTGATCCTACAATTCATATGGAAATTCACAGAACCCAAATAAGCATACTACCTGCTTGTTATGAGTTCCCCCTAGAGGAGCCCTTATGGTGAGGAACCGAGAGTGGAACCAGGCAGCAACTGAGATACTCAGGTCCACAGCCTAAGAGTTCAGGAGGCCCGAAGTCTTACCGGCAACCATGTGAGTGAGATTCAAAGCCGGTCCACTTTCTAGCTGAGCTTCAAAATGACTGCTGCCCCAGCTGCCACTTTGGTTGAAATCTCTTGAGAGACCCTGAACTGCAAGATCTTGTTAAGTCATATTCAACTTTCTGACCCACACAAACTGTTTGGTATCAGTGTGCATTGTTTTAAGTTGTTAAGTTGTTGGCTAATTTGTTATGAAGCAAAAGATAACAAATACACCCCATTACATTAGTAATTAGAAGTATTTCACTTGGATAATTTGTACCACATGGGTATGTTCTGCAGGATCCCTCAAGAACTCATGCAATTGCTGAAAATATTTCAAACTTTTCTATGCCTAGACGCTTTGCTTCTTTATAGTTCATCCAAATCCATACTCATGCATCTACTCTGCTGGGTATACAGACGGCCTTATACATCACTAAAGCTACAAAATACACTATTTGCTCCATAGTAAACTTTCATCAGGGCTTCCTTGGTGGCTCAATGGACAGAACCTTCCTGCCAGTGCAGGAGATGCAGGGAATCCCTGGTTCAGAGAGATCCCCTGGAGAAGAAAAGGCAACCCACTGCAGTATTCTTGCCTGGAAAAGCCCATGGACAGAGCACCCTGGCATGCGCAGTCCATGGGGATCGCAAAAGGGTCAGGCATGGCTTACGACTAAACAACAACCACAAAACAAAAACTGATGTTTGTTCACAGTTTTACTTTTGATTAAATATTATTACCTTCTCTACATTTCCTGTAATTATCTGAGTACAGCCGGCGGGGTTTCCCAGGTGGCACTAGCGGTAAAGAACCCGCCTTCCAATGCAGGAGACCTAAGAGATTCTGGGTCGACCCCTGAGTCAGAAAGACCCCCTGGAGGACGGCATGGCATCCCACTCCATTTTTCTTGCCTGTAGAATCCCAAGGACGGAGAAGCCTGGTGGGCTACAGTCCATAGCGTTGCAGAGTCAGGACTGAAGTGACTTAGCGTAAGGCTATATACTGCATCATTTAGTAAACACACGGGTTTAGCAGCTAATAAAGAAAGGCAGGACTGTCTCTGTTTTATTTCACTGTGCCATTCATTCCACTATCACACACCTTTTATTTTTAATTGAAATTTCAACATAGCTGATTTTATGTTCAGGTCACCGCAACACTTAGTAATTGTTCACATTTGCTCTTTGATGAATTTAGGTTTTTTATGAGAACTATTTTAATGTCAGAATTTTTCATATCAGGAATATTGTGTCTTATGAAAACAAGTTGTATAGAGTTCAGAAATACATGTAGTGTTTTAAAAGCAGATTCAAAGACCTGTGCCTTTATTTACTAGAATCTTTTACTTATTTAGTTATGAATAAGGTTTCTGACTGTTTGATAAAATGTCAAAAAGAAAACAGCGTTTTTGAAAAGTCACCATTGAAGAGGAGAAGTGTTCTTTTTTCCCTTTAGGATATTTTCAGTTTGTTACTGTCAGTGAATTAAAAAGCTCCTCTCATTTGGAAATTTTAATGAATATATATATACAAAACTTCCAACAACAAACCACCATTTCTTACTTTTTCCCCACAAATCTATTGTGGAATGAAATAAATAATTCAGGATTATGCTACAGGTATTCTCTCTCTCCTTTGAAAAGGAGATGTGGGTTAATTCAGGAATGATTTCTTGGTAATTTTTCTTCAAGCAGTTTAATATTAGCTGAATATTCTTGTTCTCTTTAGTCTTAATTTTTTGCTGCCATCTTCGAAGTGTTATTTCTATCTGTACTTCTATCTGCTGACAGCAAAACGTATGATTTAGTAAAAAGAAAAAAAAAATCAAAATTATTTCTCCCACCCTACTACCTTACTCGTATCTTGCAATGACTATATTTGGGTCGCCTATGCTATCAGTAGACTAACACCTTCTATAAAAACATACACATGCATGTATACATTCACATAGCATATATGTTCATGGATTAAACATGTATATATATATATATATATATATATATATATATGTATATAAATGCACACACAAACACACACTACGTACACATGTGCTCATGGATTCAACATAGGCATACAAGTCATTGCCCACACACACATTCATACTGCAGACTTAAGTGTGTGTGAATTAAGAAATGATGGTGCTTTACAGTAATAATAGTTCTTCTTACACAATAAAATAGTAAAGAAACAGTCTTGCAATATGGTTTTCTCATGATTTTTAGACATATTACAACAGGAAATAAATTCTATCCAGAAACAATTCAGAGAAATTCTACAAAAGAAACCATTTTGTTTGATTGTTTAACAATTTTTTAAATACCAATATGAAGCTATTAATATGTTATGTGAATCATTTTTGTAAATGTTGTGAGAACAGTTGTGTTCTTCACTGATAAAAGCACTGCACACCTCTGCCAGCCAAGGTCAAACCAAGGAATAGGGAGTAATGTCAGGATGGAATAAAAAAGAGATTTAAACACTTTGGATGTTTTTCAATATAAATTGGCCTTTTAGTTTGAAAGTCCCTTTCCATAATTGCTTCGATTGTAGCTAAATGAGTATTTCAAGATGTTCATTCCAAATTTGTAGACCGATATCATCAACGATCACAGAATTTTAGAATTGGAATTGATCAGTGGATTATCTGGTCCTGTGCTTTTGGTTGGCAGATGAATTGATATAAATTAATTATCTAAAAGCTCTGTAGTTTAGAGAGTGAAAAAGGGAATCATTACCATTTCAGGGGAGGAAACCGAGGCATGAAGACATTAAATGAGGTGCCAGTTTTTTTAGGACATGTTACAAACAGTCAGGGATAAAATTTAGCCTGTCAATATAATGCTTTTCACTCTCCTATCCCATCTCGATACTGTTGAGGGTTTTGAAGTGTCATCTGGATATAGAAAGATAATAATCCAATAAGAAAGAAATATGCTTCCTGACTCTCTGGACAACACACATATTGTCATCTTATATTTACAGTTAAAACTGGGGTTCTAATGTCACCCCTTGAAGAATCCTGATTAGTTTTATTGAACTCAACATCAGAGGAAAAGAACAATGTCATTTCAGTATGTGTGTTTAACAGACTTCACTTTAGTTATTATATTTTGATTATGCAAAATATAATAAGATTTTTTTCTCACAAAGTATATTTATAGGCTTCAGTCTAGTTTCTAACCACACTGACTAAACAAATACGTGTGCTGAATGGACTCTAAATAGCTTTCAACATTTCATTACAAAGCAATTACATCTGAATCTTTCCCAGTGCTCTCAGCATGACTTTAAAAAATTTTACACAAACAGGTGAAATCAACCATTATGAAATATAATCTACATGCCTAAAAAGCAAAGCTTCAGAGAGAGAATGAGGTGGGGGGAGGTTCAAGCCAAATGGTAAATACAGTTTATTTTCAAGGTAACTGCTCTGAGAAAATTCAGCATGCTTACTCAAGATAAGTTTATTTTTTGAAAAAGGAATATTTACTTAATTTTCCAATGTTACGAAGCAGCACAAAATTTTTTAGACATTCCCCCAAAGTAAGTGAGGATCAAACTTTTGTAAATCTATATTTTGAACAATATTTGTTTTTTTTTTAAGAGTAAGATATAAGCACATAATTGTCTGGATTTAGAAAGATAATAATTGATCAATAACTACTGAATGCTGATTGTATGCTCTTGAAGTACGTTTTACAGATCCTTGAAGTGGTCCTATGAGGTGGTTGTCATGATCATTCTCATTTTTACAGATGGGGAAACTGAGGCACAGAGGCTAAGTAATTTTTGTTTAGGTTCAAGCAGCCATTGATGGAAGGTCAGGATTCAAACACAGGCTTGAGTCCATGATCTTAACTGCTTTTTAGGCTCCCACACTTATTAGTGAGGATCCTACGTGCAGATCTGACAGAAGTCTTGGGATTTAGAGATGGAAGGAAGGGTGATCCATTAACATAATAGTTAGGCATAATTATTATAAAATATTAGAGTACTTATAAGGCCTTGGGTTTGTGCCTCCCAATTTGACTTTTAAAAAATGAAATCTATCAGCAATTACAATGTGCAAATAAACTATTTATTTTAAATAAAAAACCTTAAGATGGCGGTTTTAACTGGGGTCCAGGGCCTCTGGGGGATTCACACACCCCTTGTGACCATCTGCCACACTGTGTGAAGATGTGAGAATATGCCTCTGAGTGTTTTTGTGGGGAAAAGATTTCTTTCAGTAGACTGTTAAAAGGATAGATGATTTACTTCCTGTCTAGCACATGGGTGGGCAAACTTTCTCAGTAAAGGTCCAGATAGTGATTATTTGAGGTGGAATTTGTGGGACATATAATCTCTTTTGCAGCTACCCAACTCTCCCATTGCAATGAAGAAGCAGCTGCAGAAAATGCATAAAGAGAAGAGTGTGGTGCTATTCCAATAACACTTTGTTTATGGACATTGAAACATGAATTGTATGTAATTTTTATGAAGCAGAATATTATTGTCTCTGTTTTTCATTTTAAAACATAAATTCAAAAAACTCAAACAAAATTATCTTAGCTCAAGAACAATATAAAGCAAGTAACAGGCCAAATTTGGCCCATTAGCCACAGTAGACCAACTCTTAGTTCAGAGCAATGGTTCTCAAAGCACAGTTCCAGCAGTAAGGGCATCCTCTGTAAATTTGTCAGAAATTCAAATTCTCAGGCCTGTTTGACAATCTACTGAATCAGAAACCCCAGGATTTGGTCCAGCATATGTGTTTTAAAAAGTCTTCTAAGTGAAAAAGATACATGCTTGGTTTGAGAATCACTGGTCCAGAGTCATTGTTCCAGGGACTCAATTTATCTATCTATTTATTCATTGAAAAAGCAAGAGAGTTCCAGAAAAACATCTATTAATGGTTTATTGACTATGCCAAAGCCTTTGACTGTGTGGATCACAATAAACTGTGGAAATTCTGAAACCGATGGGACTATCAGATCACCTGACCTGCCTCTTGAGAAACCTGTATGCAGGTCAGAAAGCAACAGTTAGAACTGGACATGGAACAACAGACTGGTTCCAAATAGGAAAAGGAGTACATCAAGGCTGTATATTGTCACCCTGCTTCTTTAACTTATATGCAGAGTACATCATGAGAAACACTGGGCTGGAAGAAGCACAAGCTGGAACCAAGATTGCCAGGAGAAATATCAATAACCTCAGACATGCAGATGACACCACCCTTATGGCAGAAAGTGAAGAACTAAAGAACCTCTTGATGAAAGTGAAAGAAGAGAGTGAAAAAGTTGGCTTAAAGCTCAACATTCAGAAAACTTAAGATCATGGCATCTGGTCCCATCACTTCATGGCAAATAGATGGGGAAACAGTGGCAGACTTTATCTTTTTGGGCTCCAAAATCACTGCAGATGGTGATTGCAGCCATGAAATTAAAAGACACTTGTTCCTTGGAAGAAAAGCTATGACCAACTTAGACAGCATATTAAAAAGTAGAGACATTACTTTATCAAAAAAGGTCCGTGTAGTCAAGGCCATGGTTTTTCCAGTAGTCATGTATGGATGTGAGTGTTGGACTATAAAGAAAACTGAGCGCTGAAGAATTGATGTTTTTGAACTGTGGTGTTGGAGAAGACTCTTGAGAGTCCCTCGGACTGCAAGGAGATCCAACCAGTCCATCCTAAAAGGAGATCAGTCCTGGGTGTTCATTGGAAGGACTGATGCTGAAGCTGAAACTCCAATGCTTTGGCCACCTGATGCAAAGAGCTGACTCATTTGAAAAAACCCTGATGCTGGGAAAGATTGAAGGTGGGAGGAGAAGGGGATGACAGAGGATGAGATGGTTGGATGGCATCATTGACTCAATGGACATGAGTTTGGGTAAACTCCGGGAGTTGGTGATGGACAGGGAGTCCTGGCGTTCTGCAGTCCATGAGGTCTCAAAAAGTCAGACATGACTGAGCAACTGAACTGAACTGAACTGATTTATTCACCCTTGCAGCAAATATGTTTTGAGGGGGCAGTTATTATGTACTAGGAATACAATGAAAATCTGACTTAGGTGGTACAATGGTAAAGAACCTACCTGCCAATGCAGAAGACGCAAGAAATGCAGGTTCAATGTCTGGGTTGGGAAGATCCCCTGGAGGGAGAATGACTACCTACTCCAGTATTCTTGCCTGGAGAATCCCATGGATGGCATCACTGACTCAATGAACATGAGTTTGAGCAAACTCTGGGAGATAGTGAAGGACAGGGAAGCCTGGTGTGCTGCAGTCCATGGAGTCACAAAGAGTTGGACACGAATTAGCAACTGAACAAGAACAAGGAATACAATGGAGACAGTACTATTTTCCCTAATCATGGTATAATACTTTCATAAAACTGGAGATGGTAGCTTTTTTACAATGATCAATTTTTTGAATACATTTTATAGCACATCACGACCCAGTACATATACATGTACACACACATTCTTGGGACAAAATAATACAAAGCAGTACGTACACTTAATACTTATGGTGGTATAAATTACTTCAGTTGTATCTGACTCTTTGAAACCCTATGGACTGTAGCCTGCCAGGCTCCTCTGTCCATGGAATTCTCCAGACAAGAATACTTGGGTTGCCATGCCCGCCTTCAGGGGATCTTCCCGGCCCAGGGATCAAACCCGCATATCTCGTGTCTCCTGCATTGGCAGGTGGGTTCTTTATCACTAACGCCACCGGGGAAGCCCTAACACTTGTGGCACACTCAGGTATTTTCTGTTCTATTCTATTTCTATTGGATTAAACCCAATAAGCTGATTCTACAACCCAGTAATATATCACAATTCATAGTTTGAAAAATACTTCAATAAAAGGTACTCACCAGTGCAAATTCCTTGTTGAGAATCATCTGCTCAACTAAGGATGACTCATTGTGGAAGAGGTGGGGCTGCATATGGCTCCACATGTGAGGAAACCACCAGAACTCATCCACAGAGCGAAGCAAAAGGTCATCTCCCTCATCCTCCTCTTCAGTCCCTGTAAAACGTATAAAAAATGGCTTAAGTGAAAAATTCGTATTAGCTTAAAGGTTATGTTTGTCAGATTATTCTTCTTGCTACTGATACCTAAATCCAATTTTGTGTTGTTTTAATAAAAGAGAAATGACCATAGCCTAAATTACATCAGAGGCAGTGTGACTAGGGTTTGGGATGGGAAGGGGTATGCGCAGATGTTGTTTACATTTAGATTTTAGGGATATTTAATCACTGACAGTGTTTAGATTTGTTAGCATATGGTGGTAACAACAACAACAAAAAAAACCAGAACAAGTTTTAGTCTGTTTATTTTTGTTTTAAATTTATCAACTATTAATTCTTTATTGGATGGCATTGGGGAAACTTGATCAAAGATGATTATTCCTTTTACTCTTAAAAATATTTCTGCATATAAGCCTAATATTTAACTGAAAAATTTTAAATTTAAATGATGATGTCTCTTAATTTTTTTTATTATAAAATATATTCTTACTGAAGACAGGCGGAAAGGATAGACAATGATATATAAAACTCAGAAATAAAACCAAAACCGAAACCAAAACTCATCTTTGGAACTAACCAGTAGAAGCATTTTTGTATTTTTCATTAAATCTTTTTCTTATTTTTTTGAAGTTGAGATCTTACTGTATAAATATGTTTGTGTCCTTATACTTTAGACTTAACATTACAAACATAAATATTTCTCATTTTGATATAATAATTTAACAAAATGTAAACAATAAATCAATTAACACAATAGAAACTTGATTTGAGAATTTAAAACTAGTATCAATTTTTCATCCTCTATTAGGAAAATTTGTTAACAATGCCTAATGCATAGAAAAAACCATTTGTTATACAAGAGGGGAAAATAAGGGAAGGAAAACAACATCAGCAAGTTAGTTCCAAGGAAATTAGCTATGTTACAGCAATCCAGGGACATTTTTATGGTATGAAATCATAATTTTTGTACAATTTTATAATATTCAGTTCAATTTAAAAATATTCTGAATCAATAACATAATTGTTTCCTATATGGTCTCTGGATACTTAACAAGCAAAGTAACAAATCCTGGCTTACAGTGTGAAGTGTATTTATTTGGATAATTTTTTTCTTCAAATTAGAGCATGTTTTATGATGATTTTATATTATTTACTTTAAAAAATATTAAAGGAATTTTTTCAAGAGTCTTTGAATATTCCTCTTCAAGTGTCCTGTAGTAAAGACAGCATGAATCATGAAGGAGTGCCCTGAGATAGTTAAAGCATGGATTTGTTAAAGTGTATCCTTGGCTATGTGATTTTGTATAAGTTAATTTGTTTGAGTCTTAGTTTCCTGGTTTAAAATGGAGGTATAAAAATCTATCTCATGGGCTCTTGTGAAGAATCAATGAGATCAATTTATTAAAGCACTTAACATTGTGAATTGTTGATTCATAAATATTAAGATGACTTTCTTCTTAAAAATAGTATCTACTAGTTTATGCCTGTGGTGTTAAAGTTGCATATTTTCACACATTCTTAAAAATATTGTCTTACTTAGATAATCAAATTCTTGAAGTCTGAAATTGGATCCTTTTAACTTGCATTGTATCATGCCACTTCCCCAGGAAAGTAAATAAGAGAAAACTCTACCTCAGTCTATATTAATATATAGTCACTGAATTTTAAAACCTTCATATATCAGCTTCAGTGCATGTCACCTTTTGTGTGTATTTATATGTATGCAGTATTCTTGGTATATATTCTGTAATCCATAATTCTCAAAAGGTGTAAGGACCAACAAGTTTAACGGGCACTATTACTACTAAAATAGTTGCTACTATAAGCAAAGTAAAGAAATAGAAGTTTTGAAAGTGATAAAGTTCTATGAATAAGATAAGCAGACAAAAATTCTTAATTTTGTTAACTTGAGCCAAAATTATTAGTATTATTGACTTACAATTCATTGGTTTTGTTAATATATGAAGAATTTCAAATATTGATATCCAAATGAAAAGAAGTTTGTCACTTCCTCAGATGGATTTTAAGTGTGAAGTGTTTTTAATACAGACCAGTGTTTCTCATGGTCATAATTTAGCAGGCTAGGGCATAGATTAGAAAGAGCTACTGTATGTCACATGAGACGAATGAATTGATAGTTCTCCATCAGTTTTGTTGTGCTTTGTTTTGCTCTGAGAAAAGCCTATATTCACTTTGAACTCCACAGATGGTTATTGGAAGCAGCAGGAAGTATGTAATGCATACTTGACCAGGAAAGAGGTCAATTACTCAAATTTAAAGATAATTTTTCTGACTATTGATATAAACAGATGCATGACTGATCATAAAATCTTGGTAGTTTTTATACCAGAAAGTGGGGTAATTTGTAAGCACTCCCCACAATATTAGGAGTGATGTTCAAAACCTCTTTGTTTTTCACTCCATGGATTAATTTCCCATCAGCCTTTCTCTATTTTATACAGGTCATATAATTCAAAGTCACATAAGGCAAGCTGATGACATTAGAATTACTTAATGAAAAATATGACATCAAGTCATGCTGAGAGATCAAAAAAGAATTTCAAATGTTTTTGAATCCAGCTAAATGAAAACATCAAATTTTTGACTCATTTGTAAATACTTATTTTTTGATACTTAACATAATTAAATTACATGTGAGAATATAATTTATAGTTCATTCATGACTATTAAGCACAAATTATAGCCTATTCAGGTGTCTGTGTTCAAATGGACCCTTTTACCTCTAACCTGATTAGATTCAAATCTACATCATTGTTAATTTAAAAATATGGAATTTTTATTCTCATTTAAAATTTATCTCATTTTACTTTCCTGATTCCCAGAAGATAAAAGTGTTTAATTCAGAAGTAAAATATTTATGCACTCCGTTCTTTGTTTCTGCTTTTGGAGTACCTGTGTTATATTATAAGAGTATGCCTCTAAAAGTTTTTTAGTCTGCCAAATAAGAGTAAGTTTAGTAAGTTCTGGGCTATAGATTAGTTTCCATAAGGCACAGTTGTGACATTAAAATCAGATACATAAAATTCCAGAATCATGTCAGTTTTGTAAAAAATATTGGTCTTATATTTGCTATTACATGTGAAATATTGTAATTCTGAAACGTCAAGAAGAGGTTTCTAACTTTCTTCGTGTATTGATCTGGCACAGTTCCATATAGGTGACTATAGAATAAATTAAATATACTAAATAAAAAGAATTGTTTGATGATGAAAATTGATTAAAAGCTACCTATAGTTCCAAAATTGGAAAACAGAGACATGCAAATAACTCACTATTTTAAAATAATATTTGATTCTTATACAAAAATACTTAGTAATAAAAATATTTGCATACTATGACATGCTATGTACTGTTCTATATGAGAGATATTATTATTCCCATTTTGCAGATGCAGGCATTGAGGCACAGAAAAGTAACCTGTTTATGTTCACATAGCTAGTATAATGTCAGAACCTAGATTTAAACAAAAGCAGGTCGTTTCCAATGTCTAGTCTTTGAAGCAATACATTATAAAGTAGAACAAAAGCAAACAAAAGAGAATGAATGTAACACTTTTTCAACTTCATATTTAAAAGTTAGTTTTTTATAAGGTTCTGTTTTCTTTATTTAAAATGAACTCTCATGGAAAAGACATGTATTTATCCAATTTGAAAACATTATACACGAGGTAATTGTTTGTGTCATATTCAATTTATTGTTAATTACAAAAACTGGTAATGATTGTCACCAGAAATCCTGCCCTACACAAAATATTTGTAGCTCTCCATCCCTACAAGTCATCTTGATCCTGTAATGTCTCCCTTTTTCAATTGAGCTTTCATTGTGCAATTCCAATCATGCTTTAAAATATTTCCAGACTAAAAGATTATACTCTGAACTCCATGCTTTTATTATTATTATTATTTTGTTTTTTTTTTTTTTTTACTTTCAATCAGCAGAATGTCCTTCCTCTTTCAATTTGGCACCCATGAGTGAATGACTTTTAGGAATGTGCTTTTTGGGCAAGATTGTTTTCAGCATGTGAAGGACAGAGAAACTGAACAGGAAAGAATACATGGAAAATACAAATAAGTGAAGCAGTCTAGGAATGCAGAATCTATCTTTATTACACTGGGCATAAGTGATTAAATGTCTTCAAAACAATGAAACTCATCAATCAGCATCTTCATGCATTGGAAAATCAGATCATTCTGGGAGAATCTGAGAGGGTGACTGTGACAAGGCCATCTTTTCATGGTTACCTGTCACAATCAAGTGCATAGATAAGGAAAGAACTTTTTCAATTTGTTAAGCTCCTGATAGTTAAACCTCCATATAGGAAGCAACTAGATAGGCAAGAGGCATGTCCTAGGGAAAGTGAGTACTATCAATGTTTAACTCCAAACTGGAAGAAACCTTGATACCCTCAAATGAATAAATAAGTACTTAATAGAGCATGATTGCACCCTTGGAAAATGTCATGGATGCATTTCAATGATTCTACACATAATGTAGCCAATCAAATAAAGCTTCATATTTATGTGAAGGTAATTAAGCTTCCAGAATTTACAAATACATATATTGCAGAATCTGTAAATCACATTATCCCAGAGCATAACAGAATAGTGTTTCTTTCATTATTTTTATTAAGTCAGTACCAACATAAAAAGTCAATAAGGTCCAATTAAGAGATATAATTAAAATATCTTTTTTTAAATTATTGTTTGGTTTCTTCCTCCAACAACTGTCCCTGTGATATTAACTAGCATGTTCATTTCCTAGTGGGATGTGTAACATGTACATGCTCAGGATTATAAAAAAGAAATGGGAAGTGTTATAACCTGCTACCAGCATTAACTCTGCAAACGTCTGACAGGTTTAGTAGATTTGAATATGAAAAGTAAATAAAAGCTGAGGCAGTTATCCAGATATATTTCAGCCAGAAGAATGACTTTTACTTTTCTTATACAGCTATTTAAGACAAAATAGTATTGTTTGTGTGTGAACTCCAAACAATCCCATATTTTTTTCCCCAGCATGAGTAGACACAGTCTGTAGAGTTATCTGTTTTATAACTTCATAATCAGTGATTCTTAGGTCTGAACTCATTTCTTGAGGGGGTTTTGAAAAAGGTTTATAAAATCATGTCTATTTTCAAAATTGTAAGCTAGAATTGCTTTGGCTGTGTAGATGTGATGACCCAAATCTTTTACTGCAAGATAGCCATTTAAAATATGCAGTGATTTCATTTATCAACTGGTCCAAATACCAATTTTCTTTCTATTACTTTAAACAGATTTACATGTTTCAAAGCAGGAGGAAAAAAGCATTAAAGAAAAGCCAGTATGACCCTGCTGCTTCAATATTCTAATAAACCTGCTGAGCCTCTTTGGGTAAACATTAAGAAACCTCTTTGGGTAAATGAACTGAATTTATGATAATCAAAGACTACCTATGCATGGGATATTTTTAATGAGTCAATAAATCGCATGTATAGAGAATACTGTGAAATGTTTTTACTACAATACTATGAGGTAACAACAATGCAAAGCCCTAAACAAATCATTTAGCTTTCACCAAAGATGCAGAAATAGTAGCAGATAGTAGGCATTGCCCTAATACAAGCCCTAAGACACCATTTTGTGTCATTAAGACAATCATTTTTATTCACATAATTTTCTCCGTACTAGTGCCTGCCATTATAATGCTGCTATTCAGAAAATAAGAGTCAAATTCTGGAGGTAAAGATGGGTAAAGAGGTGAAAAATAGAAGAACATGGAGTAGCCCATGAGCACCAATCACATTTTGAGGATTTATTTGGAGGCTGAGACTGAAAAGAAATGAAACTGTGATTGGATAGATGTGGTAAGAAATACAAGTTTGAGTATGACGATTTTAATGCATGTTGGCCAAATCATTGCAATATTTTTAAGGAAAATCCTGAAGGGACAATAAATTAAGCAAGATGACTCTTAAAATCTATTAAATTTCTTTGAAGCAATTCTTCTCTTATAACTAGATGTTTTCCAAAGAAAAATAATATACTAAAAATGTGTGTCCCTAGATTGTCCTACAATTTTAAAACACTGTCCATTGTTATTATTATCATTATCATCTCATTGTCATCATCTTCATCACCATGGTCTCTATGCTTCACAGGATGCATAGACACACTTAGAACAAAGGTTATAGTTTCTTTTACTGAGTTGACTAAGTCATTTCTCTGCCTGTTTTGCCCTGACTCTAACAGTATTTGCCAAAGTAAACAAGTTTCATTGATTTTGGATTTGGCTACTCATAATGCACCCAAGTTTTTCCCATAATCAGTCTGGATATTCTATTTCTCCTACTTTTGAAACATTAAAAATCCTCTCTCCTATTTATATGCAGCTGCCTGAGAACACAAAGCTCCTTCTTACCTGTGTGGTAAAACTTCCCTGAAAATCCAAGGTTGAAGGTAAAATTTGCAACCTGAGTGCGCAGTAAATTTTGAGTCTCTAGTAATGCCTGAAATAAATAAGAAATTAACATGATTTTAGAAAAATAAATATGAAGCTTTTGGGATGCCTCTTTTTCAAATGCATACGCATGAATGAAACAAAATGATGTGGTCTTTGTTGCTTTTTGGGGTTTTGATAGCTAATGTTAAGTGCTATTCATATTCCAGGTATTATAATCGCTTTTGTTATTATTTTTATTGAAGTTTACCAAATTATGAAGCAGTTAAGTCTTAAGCATATTATAAATTGCTGAGAGGCAATTTTCAAACCACACAGCACTGAAATCATTTTTCATTTCTATGTGAGACATTTCTTGAATTTTAGATTATTATACTTCTTTTCCTTGGGGAAATTTTTTCAGAGTTGTTGGATTTAGACAGATTCTGTATTTGTTGGTAAAGGATAGGAAGATAACTTCAGTTTGAGTTCCAACTGAGTGTTATATTTAACTGTGCAACCTCTCCTGTCATTTTAAAGGCATACTTATTGAGTTGAAAGCTTGGATTTTTATTTTACAAATTAAAGGGCAATTTATATTTTATAGGATGTTAATTACAGACCTTGAGATATGAACAAGGAAAGGGGAGGTAGGAAATCAGAAATCCCATAAAAAAATATTCTCTAAACACGGCAAAATGTTTCCTAACTTCTCATTCTGGAATTATGAGAGGTCAATCTCTTGCTTGTAGTCAGGATAAGAACATCTGGACAGTAATCTCTGATTCAGACTTAGTCCTTTAAATTTTCTGCCAAGCATTCTACTGCTATTATTTCTATGTCGACATATGTAGTATAATTCAAAATTTCATATCCTTGGGCATTGTAATTTTATTATTGATTCAGAATGCTTTTTCAATTTTTTTAATGAATTTTTAAAAGGGAGTTTATTTTGCTCTGATGGAAGTGAGAAACTCTTTCCAATTAGAGATATTACTAAGACTGTTTTTTGGTTACTCCTATCCATCTTTTAAGGTAAAAAAGACCAAAGGTTTAGACAATTTCTTTTGAGCATGAGTGAACTTTACTTTTTATTCCCCCTAGAGTTAAGAGAGCTTTCCTGCAAATTTGTAAAGAAAAAAGAGAATTACAAGGTTGATAAGCTGTATGGTTCCTGGTTATCCAAGATTACAGTTAGACTGGGTATAATCCTGGCTAATCTTATTTAAATATCACTAGCTAAATAGAAAAAGGAAAAAAAAAAATAGGCATACTAGTGTAACTAGGTTTTAAAAGTTCCCCCCAAATGCAATTTATATATGAAAAAAAAGAGTAGAATTAAAAATAAACGATTGAGTTTATTGGTATATATTCTGGAATATAGCTTTAAAATTTTTTTTAAAAATCATGCATTTTTTTTTATTAGGAAGTTTTTTTTTTTTTTTCCCTGTGTTTCTTGTTTGATTCAATGCACAATCCCTGAGCTTCCATACCTTGAAATAGTTTTAGGTTTTTTTTTCAAAATTTAAGTTTATTAAGTTCTTCCTTCCCCTATTCTCACCACTCCATCCCCATCCACTCCACCTCTGTTCTTGAAATCATTCTTTGTTCCACATTTATTAATCCACCAACCATTCTTAAATTCAGTAAATATTTATTCTAGATGGATACAGTGTGGGGTTTGGTAAGCATAACCTCTCTAACCTTGGGCTTTACTGAGAGGGAGAGCAAGATCCTCTATTAAATAGAGGATCCCTCAAATGCAAAATTACAAATCGTAAGAGCTCCAAAAGAAATCTAGGGCATGGTGTGACAGATGCGGTAAGACATTTAATTTAGACTGAGGAAGTGGGCCCACTTAATGCTTTCTTAGGGGCCATCTAAAAAAGTTCAAATGATCTATTTTTTTCCCAGTCAGTGTGCTGTCAACTTTAGGCAGACCTATATGTCTTTTTCTTGGCTTTAAAACACTACAGGCTGCTAACGGTATTCCCACCTTCCTCTATTCCACACTGTGCAGTCATGCTACCATCCCAAAGACAGCAATGCACTTCACCCTTGTGGTCATGGAAGCCATTCAATCAGGGACTCAGCTTTGTTGGTCATTTCACTTCTTATTATCTTTTCCTTTATCTGTGAAATGGGATCCTGCTTAACACGTTTCACACAATTATTGTGAAGATTACATTGCATAAGGCATACAAAGTACTTAGCTAAGTGCCTGGTACATAATAAAATCCTGAAAAATGCTGTTGATGACTACTTAATATGGCAATCTCTTACCAGAAGGTAGGTATCAGTGGTGTCTCCATGTTTAAGCCACCTGTAAATCACCCTGTCCTCTGCATTATTCCCCATCTTCTACATTTTTCCATGTCTTTTCTGGTTTTTTATTTGTTTGTTTGTTTGTTTTTTGGTCCTGAAAAGTGTCTAGCTGTTCCTCATCCCACTTTTCAGCCTTCCGCATTTTTAAAGCTTGGCCCAAACATCACCTATTTGTATGAAGTCTTCCCTGACGCCTTAAGGCTTTTCCTTTTCTCATCTCCCAAAGTAACATCCTAGATTGTTTTTCTTAAGACTTGCATCATTTTCCTTTACTGCTCATTTTACATATGCCATGCTGCTAAATATTTTTTCATATATGTGGAAGACATTTAAAATGTAATAAAAAGCCATATTAAATACAGCAACCTACTGAGTTAGTTTCATTTATTTTTATTGCTAACATTTTTTTCTGATGGTAAAATGATAAAAATGGCTCATGGGCCATCCATTATATGATATAGATGGGATCCTGTATTTCACCAACACATTTATAACATGGATGGCTTATAATCTTAAATTGTAAATTGTGTAGTAAGACAGGCTCTCACAGGCAAGGGCACATGGGTTTTCTTCCACTGGAGCTAATTAGCTGTATGAAGAATTTGACAAACCTTTCCATTTTTAAAAGAATTAGATTTGTCTAGTCACAACCTCCCACTATATAATCTTGATTAATTTGGAGTAAAATAACAATTTCTATAAGCAAAAACAAAACAAATGGATAAAAAGAAGAAAATTCTAAAAGATTCAAAATTTCCTACTTCATTGTAACTAAATGTTCTTTGAGTTTAAAAATTCAAGGAAAGAATGGTTCCATGTCTTTCAATGGTTAAAAAAAAATAGAACAAATAAATAAATATGTATAAAATAGATATAACTTAAAAAAATAAAAGTCAGAAATAAATGTAAAAGAAAAAAGCATTGAATCATGAAAATTAAAGAAAAATGTAGAAAAATAAAGGATTAAAATACAGGAAAATTGTAAAATGTCAGGAAGTATCAAATAGGAAAAGTAAAAATATAAAATTATGAATAAATAAAATACAGTAAAGCAAAAAAAAAACCCTTATTTTAGAAAAACTTGTTAATGGGCTAGAAATAATATGTCTCAATTTGAGATAAAAATCAAATAATAAAGTATAGGAAATAATATGTAGATTTATATATATTAATTTTATCAAAATACTTTGTGGGCAAATTTGATTAACTTTTAAAAATATATGCAAAATAAAATATATTAAACATTTGGATAATAAACTTTATTTTCTTTAATAGTTTATAAGTCATAAAAATATATATAAACTTCTTTAAAGATTTTCCTTGCATTATCCATGAAGGACTCACTAAGTCATTTGGATACTAAAGAAAATAAATATATAACTTATTTAAGTAAAAGCAAAAATTCGTTATTTTAATACACATACTTGCATTCATTTAATATTCTTCTAATGAGTTCCTCAGTGTTTAATAAAGCAAGTACAACTTTGTCTTGCTGCAAAATAATGAAGAGAGCAATGTTTTTCAAACTTCATCACACATAATATTTTCTAGAGGAGACTGCTAAAATTGTCAATTCTGTGCACCCACTTGAAGAATTATTGATTTAATCTGTCTATGATGGGACTCAAGGACATGGATTTCATTATAGACCCCTGCTGGTTCTTAAGGAAGCTCAAGCAGTTGTTTCCAGCTTACCCATAAGAAATGAAATGAATCACCAGGATGCTCTCTCCAAGTCCATTTTCTGGGTATTCTGATTTGGAGAATAGGATGGAGCCTAGGAATCTGTGTTTATGATGGTGATTCTTATAACTTCAAACTAGAGATTATAGCCATCAAGGAACTTCAGGAAATAATGTTCGTATTTGTATTAATTGTATTAATTGCACTGTTTGTATTAATTTCAAGGTATACTGCATACATTTTAAGCCTGACATTCAGATTGCTTACCATCAGGCTAACCCTTTCTCTATGTGTACGTAATTAATAAGCCATGACTATATACATACTTTGGTAAAGAAGGCTTACACTTCCAGAATTTCAAATCAAACGCCAAAGGGCGATAGTTTTTGTCTTGCTTGGACAGTCTTTTATTACAGTCAATAATTCAAGATGGTATCCTATCTATCCTTACAGGGCTTCCCAGATGTCACAGTGGTAAAGAATCAGCTTGCAGGAGATGCAAGAGACATGGGTTCAGTTCCTGGGTCGGGAAGATCCCCTGGAGTAGGAAATGGCAACCCACTCCAGTATTCTTGCTTGTATTCCATGGACAGAGGAGCCTGGTGGGCTACAGACCAGGGGGTCACAACGTCAGACACAACTCAACTACCAAGCACATTTGTCCTTATAAGCTCTTGATGTGGGAATCAGAAGAGGTTACATCTATACTATTTTCCAAGTAGGGAAGAAAATGCTTCATGGAAAGTTTAAATGGTCCGATCAGGTAACAAAGCAAGAGTGCCAAAATTGAGCACGTTTGCCTAAACATTTGATCTGACTTTAACTTCAGGTCTCACTAGAGCAAGTCTGTGTGGCCACCCAGGTTGAAACAGACTCAGAATTTCATGAACTTTTGTGCAGAGACTATTTGTCAACGTACAAATGAAGACGGATAGGTCTGACCCGGGGTTAAAATATGAAGCTTTTGAAGTTTGTCATTGATGTTTTGTGCCTCTGCTCTTGCTCATCTCTTTTCCCCTTAAGAGAAATCTCCATTCCTTCAGAAATCTATTCTCTTCCTTTTCCTGATAAACCCTTATTGCTAGTCAAAGAAGAAACTGTCTGATATAATTTAAGTTGTGACAAAACATTATACCAATGTGCTGAATCTTCTAAATAATTTTATGTGGGGCAGATTAGCTCTGATTGTGGAGTGGGTGAGTTAATCAAGGAAGAATGAATGCAGTCTTCTGACAATAGTGAAGAGATGTGGGGGTTTCTTATGGGGAGAATGGTTTGGGGCTTGATTATGAAATCAGAATCACTTTGAAGCACAACTGGCTAGACAGAAAAACACCATACTGTTTCAGAGCAGTTATCCTCTTGCTTTCTGCCCACCATCTAATGTTCCACTGCTATCTAGCTTCTTTTACTTAAGTCTCCAGGAAGCCAGGAATCTGGAGCTCTGGCTCTCTACCTCCTTGTGCTATTTTTCACTCATGTGTCCATTCAAACAGTATTGATATTGGACCCCTGATTCTTGTTTTAGGCATTCTTCTAGATACTAAGGACACAGTGGAGAATGGTGACAATACTATCTAGCATAATTGAGCACTTACTAAGTGTAAGGTACTGTTAGGCACTATTAGAAACACTCCACTTGAAATATCTCTTCAAGTCTCTCCATGATCCCTTTAATAGCCCTATTTTACAAGTGGGGAAAGAAGTTGCAAACAGCCTAAATAAGCTACCTAAGGTTGTGGAGACAGAAAGTGTCTGACAGACAAAACTACTTTGTATATTGTTATCACTCTTTTTAGACATACAAACACATGGTAAATCAATCAAATAATTATTTAATTGCATTTTTTATTGTTAATGTTAAAACCATTATTATTGTTGTTCAGTAGCTAAGTCATGCCCCACTCTTTTCAACCCCATGAACGGCATGCAGCATGCCAGGCTTCCCTGTCCTTCACTATCTCCCAGAGTTTTCTCAAACTCATGTCCACTGAGTGGGTGATGCCATCCAACCATCTCATCCTCTGTCATCCCCTTCTGTCTTTCCCAGCATCAGAGTCTTTTTCAGTGAGGCAGTTCTTGGCATCAGGTGGCCAAAGTATTGGGGTTTCAACTTCAACATCAGTCCTTCCAATGAATATTCAGGACTGATTTCCTTTAGGATTGACAGGCTTGATCTCCTTTCAGTCCAAGGGACTCTCAAGAGGTTTCTCCAACTCCATAGTTCAAAAGCATCAGTTCTTCAGCACTCAGCCTTCTTTATGACCCAGCTCTCACATCTGCACATGACTACTGGAAAAATCATAGCTTGACTATATGGATCTTTGTCAGCAAAGTGATGTCTACACTTTTTAATGTGCTGTTTAGGTTGGACATAGCTTTCCTTCCAAGGAGCAAGCTTCTTTTAATGTTATGGCTGCAGTCACTGTCTGCAGTGATTTTGGAGCCCAAGAAAATAAAGTCTGCCACTATTTCCATTGTTTCCCCATCTATTTGCCATGAATTGATGGGACCAGATGCCATAATCTTAGTTTTTTTAATGTTACATATTATATGCTATTGTTATATTATTATAATATGCTAATATAGTATATGCTATTATTGAAACTACAATAGAGGACCTACATTTTTATCATTAATTAATTAATTATTGTTATTTATTAATACACACTCTAATTCACCTCACCTAGCATATGATTCATAGTTTATATTGGTTCCCCTGGCTCTTGGCTGTGAAGGAATCATAGGAAAACTGTAAAGAAAATAGGGAAATCATTCAGGAGGCTTTGCAGTAGTTCCAGTAACAAAGAATAAAGGCATGACTTCTACTGGTGGTACTGGGTATGGAAAGAAGTAAAAGTATAAACATTGATAAGCTGATGTGGGAAGTAAAGTGGAGTGATTTCATTAATGATTCAGCTTTCTGACACTCAGTGAGGTGAGGGAAAATTTGAGAAAAGTTTGAGGGAGAAATCAATACTTCCATGGCTACACTACATATTTCTTCCCCAACCACCCGTAGTATGAAAAACAGAGTTTAAAGTTTAAAGTCCTACGTCATCATTACTTTCAAATACACATAGCATATAGGTACCAATATGCAAAGGACGTGTATGTATTAGTAGGGGAGTGGTCTCAACATACCAGGAATGCTTTTCAGATACCAGAAGGTTAAACATTGATACTGATTAAAAGATACTGGCAAAGGGAAGGAAAAATTTGAAAACTGGTTTGACCTTGTAAAATAATATTAATTCATGTCATGTATGTGAAGAGTTTGCATTTTCTGTTTGATTATCAAAGAACACAATGAAGGTGATATAAATCATTAAGCTTGAAGTGCATTTAGAGTATTATAGACTTTATTTGATTGTATCAGCAAAGCACTCCATGTGTCTTTCACTCCCTTTCCAGTGACTGTGGTTGAATTTCTCTTGTGCCCTATATTTTGATCATCGGGGGAATGTCATTGGTATCTGGCATATCTGTGTCCACAGGATTCTAAGGCACCGACTTCAGTCCAATCTGAAAGTATATGAAATAAATTTCTGCTTCTGCTTTTTTATTAGTCCTCTGGTTGTCTCCCTGGAACCAGAAAAAGTTAATAAAGTTGGTGAAATACTGCCCCAGTTTCTCTTCAACACTACCCTCAGGTTCAGTCCACAAAGGTCATCTTAGACTGTGAGTACGCCCCACTCTCTGTGTTTCTGTTTCCATATCTTTCATGTGCTACCTAATTGATTGGGATTTTGAATCAAATAAATAAATTCAAATCAAATATGTACTCGTAAGACCCATAAGATATTATCTCTTGAACTTCTGGGTTTTTCCTTTATTAGTTCTTTTAAGTCTCCCCTTCAATTATATTATTTAATTTTTTTCATATGCTTTGGTCCTAAGTCTCCACAATGGCCTATAAGAATTTTTTGAGTTGTACAAAGATATATGTATAACAGAATACATGATTCATGTAGTATGATCATTTCAAAGGATTTTATAGAGTAAAGGCAAGAATAATTGTCTCATTTGCACTAGGATGAAGTGTTTAAGTAAATGATAAAAGAATAGTGAGAACTATTTTATATTAGAACTTCTTTGGGGATGTAGAATAAAACTGGTCATTGTAAGCCCAATGACTGAAAGATAGCTTCAGGAATCTAAGGAATCAGAGAGCTGAGAGAAACATACACATAAACAACAAAACAATGTTAGACCTTTTTATAGGTGAGGATGGGACCAAAGTCATTTAGAACTCAGAATATTTCCAGAGATTCAAAATTGGACCCCAATTCTCTCTGTGTTAGTTTGAAACTTTTAATATGTAATCTGAATCGCCCTGCATAATCCTGACTTCTGTGTTGGAGAGCCTACCTGATAGAAATGCTTTGTCCTACTATGTCTGCACTGATGCAGAGACAGAATCATTACCTTCGGAGCTAGCCTGGGGTCCTTGAAGTGTGAACGCTTGGGCTGCCTTTAATAGTGGGTTAGCATGGACGGTTTTATTGCGTAACAGACAGCAACCACTGAAACAAGAGTTCCTGATTACACATTTCCAAATGGTGAGCTGTGTGTCACTAGGTCTGTAAAATTTAATAATTCCATGAAAGGTAATTCCACATTCAAAATGTTTGGGAAACACTCTATTATATATCTCTTGCATGCTAAATTGCATCAGCCATGTCCAACTGTTTGAGCCCCCATGGGCTGCAGTCCACCAGGCTCCTCTATCCATGGGATTCTCCAGGGAAGAATACTGGAGAGGGTTGCTGTGCCCTCCTCAAGGGAAATCTTCCCAACCCAGGGATTGAAGCCACATCTACCTGCATTGGCAAGTGGGTTTCTTTACCACAAGCACCACCTGGGAAGCTATATCTTTTGGGAAGCTCTCAATTCACATTAACATGCTAAAGACTATAGTAGGAAACATTTTGCACCTGACTTATCTTAGCTTCCCCCCCAAACTATTTGCCAGCAATGCACACTCCTACTTGCCTAATTTTAAGCTACAGTCTTAGGAAAAAACATTAGACAGGTGGTTAATACTTTGGAGGTAGAGATGTTTCCTGGGGTCATGATAGCCTGATCAAACATAATTTCCTATTTAGTATCCAAAGCAAATTGCAAAATATAATAGCTGTGATTTTATAAGAAATGTGTTCTGCACATGTACTCAGTTATATAATTGCATTAACTATCTGCATACATTCTATAGAAGAAGAGTTCTTTTTCTTTATTTCAGGATTTGTTATCCCATAAGAGCCTCAGAACAAAATCAATTTCTTAGTATCATGAAACTGTGGAAATATACTTAGAAATAACAACTACCCTTTTGATAAATATGATGTTACTTCTTGGAGCATCTTGATAAAAAATGGCTAAAATCAACGATTAATTTGTTTTCATTACCAAAATTTTGTTTTATTTCAAGATCAAAATTCTCATTTTATATTTTAGGCCTTAAAAATGAAAGTCTCTAAAGCGGTTGTCTTAATCAAGGCCAGATACTGGCATTCTTCCTTAGGAATCTTGCTCTGTCTTTGCTCATAATCTCCATTTCGAATTCTTTAATCTCTCGTCACTCAGTGCGAGTTTGAGGGCTCTTATGACAGTTCTTGGCACAATGCAGATATTCAGTAATTGTTGGCTGGTATTGTCACTGACTTACCTAATTTCATTTCTAGAAATATTCTTTTCTCACGTGCAATTGGAAATTTCTTCAACGCCAAGGTATTCACTTTTGTTGTTGTTCAGTCACTATGTCGTGTTCAACTCTTTGCGACCCATGGACTGCAGTACACCAGGCTCCTCTGTCCTTCACTATCTCTTGAAGTTTGCTCAAACTCATGTGCATTGAGTTGGTGATCCCATCTAAACATCTCATCTTCTGTCACCCCTTTCTCCTCCTGACTTCAATCTTTTCCAGCATCAGGGTCTTTTCCAATGAGTAGGCTCTTGACACTAGGTGGCCAGAATATTGGAGCTTCAGCATCAGTCCTTCCAATGAATATTCAATGTTGATTTCCTTTAGGATTGACTCGTTTGATCTCTTTGCTGTCCAAGGGACTCTCAAGAGGCTTCTCTAGTACCACAGTCCAAAAGCATCAATTCTTCAATGCTCAGCCTTCTTTGTGGTCCAACACTCATATATGTACATGACTACTGGAAAAACCATAGCTTTGACTATACAGACTTTTTTTGGTAAGTAATGGCTGTGATTTTTAATACACTGTCTAGGTTTGTCATAGCTTTCCTTCCAAAGAGAAAGCTCCTTTTAAATTCATGGCAGCAGTCACCACCCATTGTGATTTTGGAGCCCAAGAAAATAAAATCTGTCACTGCGTCCAGTTTTTCCCCATCTATTTGCCAAGAAGTGATAGAACCAGTGTCATGATCTTAGTTTTTTTGAATGTTGTTTTGAGTTTCAAGCCAGCTTTTTCACTAACCTCTCTCAACCTCACCAAGATGCCCTTTAGTTCTTCTTCACATTCTGTCATTAGAGTGGTATCTTTTGTATATCTCACATTGGTGATATTTCTCCTGGCAATCTTGATTCCAGTTTGTGATTCACCCAGCCTGGCATTTGGCATGGTATACTCTGAATAGAAGGGCTTCCCTGATAGCTCAATTGGTAAAGAGTCTGCCTGCAATGTGAGAGACCCTGGTTCGATTCCTGGGTCTGGAAGATCCGCTGGAGAAGGGATAGGCTACCCACTCCAGTGTTCTTGGGCTTCCCTTGTGGCTCAGCTGGTAAAGAATCTGCCTGCAAAGCACAAGAACTGGATTTGATCCCTGGGTTTGGAAGATCCCCTGGAGAAGGAAAAGGCTACCCACTCCAGTATTCTGGCCTAGACAATTCCATGGGCAGTCCATGGGGTTGCAAAGAGTCAGACACGACTGAGCGACTTTCACTTCACTTCACTCTGAATAGAGGTTAATAAGCAGGGTGACAGTACACAGCCTTGATGTACTCCCTCCCCAATTTGGAATCAGTCCATTGTTCCATGTCCAGTTCTAACTGTTGCTTCTTGATCTGTCTACAAGGTTTTTCAGAAGACAGGTAAGGTGATCTGGTATTCCCATCTCTAAGAATTTTTCACAGGTTGTTGTGATCCACACAGTCAAAGACTTTAGTGTAGTCAAGGAAGCAGATTTTTTCTGGAATTCTCTTGCTTTTTCTATGATCCAACAAATGTTGGCAATATGATCTCTGGTTCTTCTGCCTTTTCTAGATCCAGCTTGTATATCTGGAAGTTTTCAGTTCACATACTACTGAAGCCTAGCTTGAAGGATTTTGAGCATCACCTTACTAGCATGTGAAATGAGCACAACTGTATGGTAGTTTGAAGACTCTTTGGCATTTCCCTTCTTTGGGATTGGAATGAACACTGACCTTTTAGAGTTCTGTGGCCACTGCCGAATTTTTCAAATTTGCTGATGTATTGTGTGCAGCACTTTAACAGCTATTTAGTATTTTAAATAGCTCGGCTGGAATTCCATCACCTCCAGTAGCTTTATTCGCAGTAATGCTTCCTAAGGCCCACTAATTTCACATTCTAGGATGTCTGACTCTAGGTGAGTTATCACACCACAGTGGTTATCCTCTCATTTCTCTTCTTTTCTCATCTATTTGTAAAGCCTCCTAAGATAGCCACTTTGCCTTCTTGCATTTCTTTTTCTTGAGGATGGGTTGGTTACCACCTTCTATACAAGGTTACAAACCTTTGTTCATAGTTTTTCAGACACTCTGTCTACCAGATCTAATCCCTTGAATCTAGTAATCACTTTCACTGTATAATTACAAGGGACTTGATTTAGGTCATATCTGAATGGCCTAGTGGCCATTCTTTCTTCAATTTAAGTTTGAATTTTGCAATAAGGAGCTCATGATCTGAGGCACAATCAGCCCCAGTTCTTGTTTTTGCTGAAAGGTGTAGAGCTTCTCCATCTTGCTGCAAAGATTACTGAGATTTTGAATGTATTGCCTTGGAAACAAACCGAAATCACTCTATCATCTTTGAGATTGCACCCATGTACTGCATTTCAGACTCTTTTGATGACTATGGGGGCTACTCCATTTCTTCTAAGGGATTCTTGCTCACAGAGGTAAATATAATGGTCATCTGAATTAAATTTGCCATTCCAACCCATTTTAGTTCATTGATTCCTAAAATGGCAATGTTCACTCTTGCCATCTGCTTGACCACTTGCAAGGTATTCACTTATTAGCCATATTATATCATTTCATTCTTGCAATAAAAATTGTAACAATTTTCAAGTGTTTCTTAAACAGAGAAGATGTACTTTCTATTCTCATTTTTATATAACTCCCCATTCTTTCATGGATGCACCTTGAAAACATCTGAACTTTGTGACTCTGTCTTGGAGACAGGCTTCAGAGATTTCTGCCACAGCTTTGGCAGACATCTTGGTCCTATAATAATTCTCCTAAAAATTTTCTGGAACCAATCATTTTTGTCTCTGCAGACATTTCATTCAAAATAAAAACAAACAAAAAAATAACTTCCTTGTCAATTTCCATCATTCATGTCCCACAGGAGCAAGGGATACATTACTAAAAGCATCAAGTTCTCTGCAGTTTTTTATCCACTTTTTCTTAGAAAGGTATAGTCTCTCCTCATCTTCCCTGTGATTTCACTCAGTTATTCTCTATTCAAAATATAAATAAACTTCAAGTGAAAATCAGTATGTCCTTCCAGTATCAAGCTTTTCCTATTTCTAGAGTTATTTCATTAAGACTATATTTGAAAACTACAAATTATACATTTTAAATTTTTATTGACTTTTTGTTATTAATTTAAAAAGAACTAATCTTCTCAACTGAAGTAACAACTGGGTCAAAGTAAGATTTTAAAGGTGAAAATAGTTGTGTGTAGTAATGATTCAGCAGATTGATATGCTATGAATGATTTGAACAAAGATAATTCATTGACTTTATTGGCTACCAAAAAATTGTATAACATGTAGATTAGGTGGCACGTGAAATATATATACACACATATATTTTTTATGTCACATAGTAAATATATTTGTTTTCTTTCTGAATAGTCAGTTCAGTCACTCAGTCTTATCAGACTCTTCACGACCCCATGGACTGCAGCACGTCAGGCTTCCCTGTCGAATGCCAGCTCCTGGAGCTTGCACAAATTAATGTCCAGCAAGTGGGTAATGCCATCCAACTATCTCATCCTCTGTCATCACCTTCTCCTCCTGCCCTCAATCTTTCCCAGCATAAGGGTCTTTTCAAATGAGTCAGCTCTTCGCATCAGGTGGCCAAAGTATTGGAGTTTCAACTTCAACATCAGTCCTTCCAATGAACACCCAGGATTGATCTCCTTCAGGATGGACTGGTTGCATCTCCTTGCAGTCCAAGGGACTCTCAAGAGTCTTCTCCAACACCACAGTTCAAAAGCATCCATTCTTCAGCACTCAGCCTTCTTTATGACCCAGTTCTCACATCTACACATGACCACTGGAAAAACCATAGTTTGACTATATGGACCTTTGTCAGCAAAGTGATGTCTATACTTTTTAATGTGCTATCTAGGTTGGTCATAGCTTTCCTTCCAAGTAATAAACATCTTTTAATTTCATGGCTGCAGTCACACCTGCAGTGATTCTAGAGCCCAAGAAAATAGAATCTCACTGTCTTTCTGAATAAGGATATCTATTTTAGAATACATAGTTTAGCTAATAGATTAATAAACCCACTACATTTATTAGCAAATTTATTATTTATTATTAGGGTCTACTCTTTTAAGGTAGTGCATGACAACTTATTTGCTTAACTTTTAAAAAGCATCATTATTTCAGAATATTGACATTTTTGGATAAAAGGACAGAAATGTCAAATTAAAAAATTTAAGGACATTCCCTTGATGGCTTAGAAAACAAGCAATAAAAGCTTATTGTTGATAATAGAATTGAACCTAGAGTTAGTCTTTCATTTATTCATTGTAATAGCATAAATTCAGTAGTTAGCTTGTTTGAACAAGTGAAATGAGAAAAAAATATTTGTAAATAAACACATCTATCTGTAGCCAGCAAAGAGATTTAAAGAAATACCAAAAACTTTATAAGTAACTGTACTTCAGCAAACACTTATCAAACCACTTCTATCTTCAAAGCAGTCTCCTAGGTCTTGCTAATATAATGTGCCCCTTTAATAAATTATGCAAATAAGTAAACAGTCTCTGAGTGATAACATTTCTGTATTTTATTTTCATGTTATTTTACCATATCTGAATAAATCTAGATTAGTTAAAATTTGCATGATCAATTCCATAAATGTTTGGAAAGCTTTCATATACTACATAGGTTAATATTTTGCAAATACACATTCAGATACATACATTTTTAAATGCATGTCAAAAAATCATTTCCAAAGCTAAGTATCAAGTCATGTGTCAAGTTATATACATTTGAGGCATTAAATCTCCTTTATTGTTTAAATTCATATGTAGTAGAATCTTCTCAATATAATGCCAGCAAGGAAAAGATATATCTGTGTTTTGTTTTTTTTTAAATAAGTGTGAAATACACATGTCATTATCTACATAGATTTGTTTATAACCTGAGTGTATGGTAATTCATGGTATAACTATTTTTAGGTGGATATTTCCTGTGTTGGTAGACAAATCATCTTTTAGCAGATCTTTCCCTTCTTCTGACAAAACTTAAGAGTTTTGAAAATGGAAAGCTCCTGTGAGATGTTGTTGTCACATCCTCAAGCTCAATTCTATTTAAAGTTTAATTACAATTCAGATTCTTAACAAAACAGTCTTGACATCATCTGATAAACACCTACTAGTCTACCAACTCCACTTCTCAGTAAATAAAGGAAAGCTAGTGAGGTATTCATAAAGGAGACTGACAAAAACAAAAATATATTAATGGCAACATTTTCTGTCCAGTTCTCATTTCCCAACAAAAAAAGGCAACATTCAAAATATCTTTATGTAAATGATATTCTTTAAAGTTCTATGATTGACATTATCCACCTTTAACAGTATATTTTTATAAGGAATTTGTAATTTAATTTTGAGAAGGACTCTTAAATAAGTGAAATATGTTATTGTATTTCTATATTAAGAAATATTTGAGTAGCTAATATATTCCAGCTGTCATACATACTAGAGATTTGGCTTTAGAACAAAACAAAGTCCTTTCTTTACAAGTTCATACTCAAGTGGGTGAAACAGATAGCAAGCAATGAACTAATGGTGCAGAAGGATGACAGTACTAAGAAGACATGGGAGAATTTTGATCAAGCAGAGATGTCATATTCATCACATCTTAAAATCTGGTTATTGTACGAAGAATTAACTGCATCAAAGAAGACATGTATGGAAGAAGAAGACATTTAGAAGAAAGAACTATGCTCATTGAGAAATAAGTGTATCGGGGTTGGTGGTAATGTAAGAGTGGTTCAGATTTGGGATATAGTTTGAAGATATTTAGGACTTTAAATATCAGATGAATTGAATACAGTTCATTAGAGAATTGGATGTGGTGCATGATGAGTGCTGCATTTGTTCCCCTATTTTGTGTTATCAGATGAACACTAGAAATTACCAATCACATTTATTCTCCAGTAGTGAAGTATCTCTTCAACATCCCCAGAGTATCATTTAGTGAACTGGCTTTATCTACAGAAAGCAGGTGTTCCTAATCTATTATTTTTTGTTGTTGTTGTTAAATAACATTTTTTTTCCCTTTGTGTTTTCATGAGAGCTCAAAAAGTATAGACTGAAAGCAAGCTTTTTTCCAAATATTTTGGGAAAAATAGTTGGAGTGAGTTATAAGGTAAAAATACTGCTCTAAGGATTTTTTTTTAAAGAAGAATATTAGATATATGTTAGAGACGCAGATGTAGAGAACAGATTCATAGACACAGTGGGAGGAGGAGAGGGTGGGACAAATTGAGAAGGTAAAATAGAGGGCTTCCCAGTTGGCGCTGGTGGTAAAGAACCGGCCTGCCAATGCTGGAGACTGGGAAGGCAGTCTCCTCCTCCCCCTGGGGGAGGGCATGACAATCCATTCTAGTATTCTTGCCTGGAAAATCCTACGGACAGAGGAACCTGATGGGCTCTAGTCCACAGGGTCGCGAAGAGGCCAGCATGACTGACGCAACTTAGCATGCACGCACGTGTAAAACAGAGAGCTCGTGGGAAGCTGCTGCATCGCAAGGGGGCTCAGCCTGGGGCTCTGTGATGACCGGGATGGATGGGATGGGTCGGGGTGAGGGGGGCTCGGGAGGGATGGGAAATATATGTATATATGTAGTTATGACTGATTCGCGTGGTTGTATGGTAGAAACCAACACATGTTATAAAGCAGTTATCCTCTTATTTGAAAAAGTAAATTAAGAAATTTTGCAGAATAAAAAAATTTTTCATGTAAAAATATATGGTACAAATATGCAGATGTTCACTCTTCCTGCTGTAATAAATTTCTTTATCTCTGAAAGCAAAATTAAAATATAAGAAAAAACCCCCAAATGACAAAAAAAAAACCTAGAGAAAATATATGTAAACATATTTAACTAGCTTTATATAAGAATCTGAAACAATGCAAACTGAAAAGCATATCATCACCATTCTATGTAAATATTGTGGCAGAGATAATAGATATTAAACAGGATTTATACTTTCATTCCATTCTCTGAACTGTTGAAATAAAACTCAATAACACTTAATTCTTATTTTACTAATTATGACTCATTTAGCATTATAAGAAAAAACCAAATATTAGAATTTATTGAAACAATTCTTCTTAACTTCTTTAAATTCAGTGTAGTTAACTCTTTAAAAAAAGTTCTTAAGGAATCTCTTTCCTAAAATATACTTAATCAACGACAGAAATGCTTCATTTTATTAACCAGCTCTCTAGTTTGACATTGCAAATATCTCTCACCTTGGGCCATGAATGAGATAAAGCCTCTTAAAAAAATCTTACTCTCACATCATGCATTATTTTACATTAATCTCTAGAATTACCTTTAGAGATTTTGAGCCATCTTTATTCTTTCTAATTGCTGCCTCTATTATGTAAGACAGGTATTTTTCTACAATATCTTTGTTAATTACTAACATATCCTACATTTACATAATATACTTTTTGGAGCAATTTCTGTGGTAACATTTCAAGGCTAATAGGAAGCAATTTGCTTTCCTTTATTAAGTGCATTAAAACTTCATGCCCTAGACATCACTGATGGTAAACATTTGATTCTGCTCAAATTTAGTGCACTGAGGCATTTTGCTGTGCCATATTAGGCTTATTTATGTGCCGTGTTCTGCATTGTTAGCTGCTAATGAGACTTCAACTCTTATTGCTCTAAGGCCTGAACACTAACCTCATTTTAATGAGTTCATTATTTGCTGTCTTCTGAAAGGAAGACAACAAATTTTCCTTTTAATTAAAGGTCAAAACACCTCTGGTGAAGGAAAGGGAAGAGGTTATCAAACCTTAGGAGAAGCTGAGAGATGGCTCTTTCGGATTTCTAAGCTACGCAGAGTTAATTCAGACTGGGGCAGGAGGTGGTTTCTCAAGAATATAGACAGTCAATCAATCTCCGGAGACCAAGGTGCATTTAAATTTAAGACAAATGAGAACACTGCAGCGCGACAGTTAATGTGCCTAAGACTTTGTAAAAAATGAAAGTCAGCCAAAGTAATTAAAGAGGCTTTACTCCTAACCAAGAGGGCCACCTGCATCAATAGGGCTGCAGGGGCAAGATTTGTTGTTTGCCTGAGGAATGAGTTATGGAGTTGAGAGAAAACATGGCATTTTCATTGAGCCTAGAAAAACTAGTCTCAAATATTTTATCACCGATTGTGAAGCAAAAGCAAGTCAGTCTTTGAGGGGAACTATTTTTAATAATGTATAGGATATTGGGCTTAGCATGAGGTATAAGAATATGTATATGCAGAGGCAACTTAGCTGCTAAACTGTGAAATTCCCAGGAATGTCAGTTGCTATTAGTATTTGCAGGCAATGCATATCTCTAACCACCGGGGAAGGTAAATTTAAATAATATATAGTCCTGTCATAGCAGATAGTAGGAACAACTTGCTACTTCTGTAAATTTTAATATGAACCAGGACAAGAGATTAGAGCATAACAATTACATGGAACCTTTGAACTTAACAAGTAGTGTGGTTAGATTAAAATGAAAAACATTTTCATTTTGTTCTGACAGCACATACATCCGCACATGAATGACTTCAATCTTGTACATGGCTTCCTAATTAATACCCAAATGTTCGATGATAATATATTTTTAATTTAAACATATGATTTCCATAACTTTACATTTATGCATGAAATTTATTATGTTCCTTTTGGTGTTTCTAAGCATTGTTCCTGACTCAGAGTATATGTGGAGAAGGCAATGGCAAATCCAGTACTCTTGCCTGGAAAATCTCATGGATGGAGGAGCCTGGTAGGCTGCAGTCCATAGGGTTGTAAAGAGTTGGACACGACTGAGCGACTTCACTTTCACTTTTCACTTTCATACATTGGAGAAGGAAATGGCAACCCACTCCAGTGTTCTTGCCTGGAGAATCCCAGGGATGGGGGAGCCTTGGTGGGCTGCCATCTATGGGGTCGCACATAGTCGGACACGACTGAAGCAATTTAGCAGCAGCAGCAGAGTATATGACCCATAAATATTTTTATTCAATAAACTCATTTTAGAAATTTTTTAGATTTACAAAAAATTACAGAGATGGTACAGAGAGTTCATGTATACTAATACCCATGGGATCTTTTATTAGGGTGATACAATTGTCACAATTAATGAGTCAATATTGATACCTTATTATTAACTAAAGTCTATACTTTATTGCAGATGGTGATTGCAGCCATGAAATTAAAAGATGCTTACTCCTTGGAAGGAACGTTATGACCAACCTAGAAAGCATATTAAAAAACAGAGGCATTACTTTGCCAACAAAGGTCCGTCTACTCAAGGCTATGGTTTTTCAGTGGTCATGTATGGATGTGAGAGTTGGACTGTGAAGAAAGCTAAGCACTGAAAAATTGATGCTTTTGAACTATGGTGTTGGAGAAGACTCTTGAAGGTCCCTTGAACTGCAAGGAGATCCAACCAGTCCATCCTAAAGGAAATCAGTCCTGGGTGTTCATTAAAAGGACTGATGCTAAAGCTGAAACTCCAATACTTTGGCCACCTCATGCGAAGAGTTGACTCATTGGAAAAGACCCTGATGCTGGGAGGGATTGGGGGCCAGAAGAGAAGGGGACGACAGAGGATGAGATGGTTGGATGGCATCACCGACTCGATGGACATGGGTTTGAGTAACCTCCGGGAGTTGGTGATGGACAGGGAGGCCTGGCGTGCTGCGATTCATGGGGTCGCAGAGTTGGACATGACTGAGCAACTGAACTGAACTGAACTGATACTTTATTCATATTCTCACTTTTTTCTTAATATCCTGTTTCTGCCTCAGGATACCACATCACATTTAAGTACATATTTCCTTAAGCTCCTTTTGGCTATGAGAGTTACACTTTTTTTTTTTTTTTTTTTTTTAACAGTTTTTGGTTTACAGAAAAAATAAGCAAGAATTCCCATATACATCCTTTTCCCTGTATCTTCTTGCAGATCCTCCATTTGTTACAATGGATGAATTAAGATTGATACATTATTATTAACTAAAGTCCATAGTTTACATTAGGATTCCTTCATTGCGTTGTAAATTCTATGGGTTTTGACAAACGCAGCATGTCAAGAATCCACCATTACAATTTCACAGAGAATAGTTTCACTTTCCTAAAAATCCCCTGTATTCCACTTATTCATCCCTTTCCTCTCCTGGCAACCATTGATGTTTTTACTGTTTCCATAGTTTCTCCCTTTCAATGGTATCATTTAATTGAAATTATATAGTATGTAGCCTTTTCAGATTGGCTTTTCTCACTTAGCAATAAGCATTTAAGACTATTCCATGTCTTTCTGTGGCTTCATAGCTCATAGCTCATATGCTTTTATTGCTGAATAATATTCCACTGTCTGGATATACAAATATTGTTTATCCATTGACATTTTGAAGGGCATCTTGGTTACTTCAAAGTTTGGGCAATTGAATAAAGTTGTTATAAACGTTCATGTGCAGGTTTCTGTGTGGACCTAAGTTTTCAAATCATTTGAGTAAATACCAAGGAGTGCAACTGCTGGATGGTATGGTATGGGAATGTTTAATTTTATAAGGAGTTGCCAAACTCTTCCAAAGTGACTTACCATTTTGCATTTCCATAGGCAATGATTGAAAGCTCCTGCTGCTCTGCATCCTCCCCAGCATTTGGTAATGACAGTACTTTGGCTTTGGTCATTCTAATAGGTATGGTAGTGGTATTTAATTGTTTTAATGAGAAGTTTTCTAATGACATATGCTTTGACCATATGAACCTTTGCCAACAAAGTTCCATATAGGCAAAGCTATGGTTTTCCACTGGTAGTGTATAGACTTGAGAGTTGGACTGTGAAGAAGGTTGAACACCAAAGAATTGATGCTTTCAAATTGTGGTGTTGGAGAAGACTCTTGAGAGTCCCTTTGATTGCAAGAAGATAAAACCAATCAATCCTAAAGGAAATCAACCCTGAATATTCATTGGAAGGACTGACTCTGAAGTTGAATCTCCAATACTTTGGCCACCTGATGCTAAACAGCTGACTCATTGGAAAAGATACTGATGCTGGGAAAGACTGAGGACAGGAGCTGAAGGCGGCAACAGAGGAGGAGATGGTTGGATGGCATTATCGACTCAAAGGACATGGCAGTGGACTCATGGCAAACTCTGGAAGATAGTGAAGGACAGGGAAGCCTGGACTGCTGTAGTCTGTGGGGTTGCAAAGAGTTGGACACAACTGAGCAACTGAACAGCAACAAAAGACATACACTGTCAAGCATCTTTTCATATACTTTGCCATCTTTTTATCTTCTTTGGTGAGGTATCTTTTCAATTCTTTGGCGCATTTTCATTTGGGTTGCCTGTTTTCTTGTTGTTGAGTTTTTAGAGTCCTTTATATATTTGGATGCAAGTCCTTTATTAGATGTGTGTTTTACAAATATTTTCGCTGACTTGTCTTCCCATTCTCTTAATGATGTCTTTTGTAGAAGACACTGAGTCTTTGCGACCCCAGGGACTATACAGTCCATGGAATTCTCCAGGCCAGAATACTGGAGTAGGTTTCCTTCTCCAGGAGATGCTCCCAACCCAGAGATGGAACCCAGGTCCTCTGTATTTCAGGTGGATTCTTTACCAGCTGAGCTGCCAGGGAAGCCCATAGAAGACATCAGAAGTTTTGATTTTACTGAAGTCCCAATTACCAATTTTTTCTTTCATGGATAATGTTTAAAATAAAATTTATTTGCTAAATTGATTCAATTCATAAAGTCAGATCAGATTTTCTTGAGCATTTTTTATGTATATAGTACTGTGAATTGGACTAGAGTAAATGAGATGGGAAGGAGATAACACAGGAACCATTCATTGTTTTTATGGAGCTTAAAGTTATATACTATTGCTGATTATAAGAAATTACTGTATGCATATTTTTAAACACAATTTTATGCTTTTGTCTAAATCCAAGGTGGTTAATCATGTGCTTGAAAGTTAAACAATAAATATTAATGTATATTGACTACAAAGCCCCAAATACCCAGTTATGAGGGACAGTAAAATTGACTATAAACTTTGCCATTGGCAATTTCTTTGGTTTGGCTTTTTCCAAATATGCAGAGGGGAAAGCTTAGATTTGGAAAAGAATAGAATTTTAAAAAAGAAGGCTTACTTCAAAAACTTTTATTTTTAAATTGAGAAAACATTATACCATATCGCTATACTATGCATAATTGTTGAGAGCTTTAAATTTTTTGAAATATTGTCATATAGTATTTCACTTAATGTTTAAAATAATTCTAGGTATTATAATATCTGAGGTTAGCAACTCATCTAAACTCATTATAATATCTGAGGTTAGCAACTCATCTAAAAGATGGTGTGACTCAACCAGGCTCTGAAATCTGAATCTTGTTTCCAAATCTCTTGTTCCTCATAGTGCCTATGGCTACTGTGCCACGTTTGGCATTATCTACTTATGAGAGTTAGCTCAACTATGAATAGTTTAGCTGAGCCACGTATTATTGTTATTGTTTAGTCCCTAAGTCATGTTCGTTTCTTTGAAAACCCATGGACTGTAGCCCACCAGGTTCCTTTGTCCTTGGGATTTTCCAGGCAAGAATACTGGAGTGAGTTGCCATTTTCTTCTCCAGGGGATCTTCCTGACCTAGGGATTAAACCTGGTTCTCCTGCACTTGCAGGAAGATTCTTTACCACTGAGCCATATATTTTACTTAAAATGGCCACTTCAGTTTCAGAATTCAATGTTTCAAAGGAAGGAGTCAAAACTTAAGTAAACAAAATAGTGTTTAAATTAATGTTATACAATTATAACAGTTTCATGATGTGCTATAGATAGTACGTTCTTGGAATCTCAAAGAAATGAGACTCAAGCTGCAAAACATTCACATTTTTTTCAACAATTTAGTTGAAAGTTTAAAAAATCTTTTTGCTCACTATTCTTATTGACCGGCTAAGAATCTAGAGGTGTTTTGGATAGAGGAATTTCATCTGGGTCCACTACTAAACTGCACCCAATTTGAAAGGTTTAGGACTCATTTATTTTGACAGTAACCTGACTTAATAATGCAATTCTTCATATTTTTTCCTTATGTGACAAGAATAGAATAAGATGCAAATGTATTAGTTGTTTCTTCGCCCTCTAACCTCCAAGTTATTGTGTCTGATTTAAAGAAGACCAGTTTTAGATGTGGTGGGGGCAGGGGAAAGATAAGACAATTGAAAGTAGCTCTGTCTCAGCATTAATTCCAAGTTGCTATGATGATGTGGATAGCACATCATGTGGATACCTATGTGGATACCTATTCTGTTGACTTTTAGATCTGTTTTGTTGGATAATTTATGGGTACTTTACATATTTTTAACAGAGGAACAAATTTAAAATAATCTTTAAACTTACATTCCAACTCCTGTTTTCAAAAACCAAGCAATGGAGGCAATCACCTATACAAGTTATAAAACTTGAATTTTGTAAAGTTGTGCACTTATCAAGGTTATCATCTGCTTAGGAGTTCTCTAGTTACTTAAAGTGAAAATCCTTGTTCTTAAAGTGAACTTCTATAAGGACACTGCTCCTCTGATTTTATTGTACTACTTCAATTCAGGAGGTAAAAGTAGATTAGTAATTCTGGTTTTTTTTTCATGATTCATACCTGGTCACCTACATTCCATATCTTGACAGGGACACTGTTTATTGGCAAGGAGATCAAACCAGTCCTAAAGGAAATCCTAAAGGAAATCAACCTTGAATATTCATTGGAAGGACTGATACTGAAGCTGAAGCTCCAATACTTTGGCCACCTGATGCAAAGAACTGATTTATTGGAAAAAGACCCTGATGATAGGAAAGATTGAAGGCAGGAGGAGAAAGGGACAATAGAGGATGAGATGTTGGATGGCATCACTGACTCAATGGACACGAAGTTGAGCAAACTCTGAGAGACAGTGAAGAGCAGGGAAGTCTTGTGTGCTGCCATCTATGGGGTCACAAAGAGTCAGACATGATTTCGTGACAGAACAACAACCAAGGAATCCTTTGTGATCCTTTATCTGTTTCATTTTTGAAAGCCATATTTAGCCTTGCTATTTGGTTCAGAGATTGATGCTGAATTGTTTAGATACATTTGTGTAAGCCCCAAAAGAATGTGCTGACTTTTATTTTTTGATATAGTGTCTTACCTGTTAAAAATCATATTCTTATTCCCATTCAAAGAAACTTGTACAGATGTAATACTTAGTATGTACTTGAAACAGTTCCATGGGTTTAGCAGGAACCAAAATAAATAAAAGTAATTGTCCCTATATCTAAGAGAAGTAATCTTCTGTTGAACAAACAAAACAAAATAAAGCTGTAAAAAGCAGCATGTAAAGAATGTTATTGGGTTTGCCAAAATGTTTTGCTGCTACACTAGAAGCAAGTAGATGGAAGTACTCAGTGAATCCAAATTAAAAAATAGTGCAAAAAAAATAGTGCGGTATAATGTTAATCAGAAGAGATTTCATTAAGTGAGTTTAAAACAGATATTTGAAGAAACTCTGTTATCTGACCTAGTGTACAAAAAGGAGGAAAAAAATCTAAGAAAGGTGAGAGAGAGTATGCAAAGGTGAATTATTTATTATCATATTTTTTGTAAATTGAATCTCTCTCCTCCCCTTCTCAGATTTTAGAGATAAGTGAATTATTTTAAATGGCATCACACAGTTTGAATATCTGGCTGTGAGAATATACTTTTGTTGTTATTCAGTTGATCAATCATGTCTGACCTTCTGCAACCCCATGGACTATAGCCATTCATGCTCTTCTGTCCATGGGATTCTCCAGGAAGGAATACTGGAGTGGGTTGCTATGCCCTCCTTCAACGGATCTTCCTGACCCAGAATATACTTTAATTTCCCATAAAATGACATACTGCCAAATTTCCTTTACCTCTTTGCACATGTCCCTAAGTAGCTTCCACATGCATAGTGACTTTCTGTCAGCGAATATTCTGTCAAATACACTGATCAATGACAAATAGAGGATTTAGGGCCTGTGCTATTGCTAAGTCCCTTCGGTCATGTCTCACTCTTTCTGACCCTGTGGACTATAGCTACCAGGCTCCTCTGTCCATGAGATACTACAGGCAGAACACTGAAGTGGGTTGCCATTCCCTTCTTCAGGGATCTTCCTAACCCAGAGATGGAACCTGCATCTCCTACATTGGCAGGTGGGTTCGGCCGAAGAGGACGCTATTCAAAGTCAATCCACAGACAAATGTAAACAGTAATTAGGGCCTGTAAGGTACTGAAATATGTTAAAGTCCATTCTAAATAACTAGAAAAATATTTCATTATTTTAGACTACTTTTACTCATCAAATATTAATTTTGAGTATTTATCAGCATGCAAAAGTGCTAGAAGTTGGTAAGATTCTTTTCTTCTTCTTTTTTTTTTTTTTTAAATTGTGTGAAACATGGTGTATATCCTCAAGGGTAATCACTGTGAAGGAAAACATGTACCTGAGTAATTACAAAAAGAAGGAAAATGTCATAAGAATTTTATCAGCAAAGTGCTATGAACATTCAAAAAGAGGCTTGACAGTATTGTCTTATACCAGGACAACAGGCAAAATACAGAAAGAGCAGGCCAAAGGGTGCAAGATAACACAGTCGAGGCAGAAAGTTTTGTGAGCCAGATGGGAAAATTTGACTTCAGGGTGGTTTTTTGAAGAGGGTTGGAAATAAGTCCTCTTCAAAAAACTGTAATCTTTAAAGTTAGAATACACAGGCCAGTGTGGACAGATCAATCCTGGCTGTTAGATGGGATTTGGGCATGACAGTGGAAACCAGCAAAACACAGGTTATTAAAGTAATATTTTAAGAGCTTTGGGGTGGTGTTAGCCACAAATGCAAAGGAAGAGACAAATGGAGTGCCTTGCAGAGGAAGAAAACATAGGCCCTGCCAGTTTTCTTCTATGCTAAGAAATAGAGAGGAAATAGAGAAATCTTTGAGCCTGAGTGTCTGAGAAAACGGGGAAGCCCACTCAGAATGATATGGAAGATAAAGGAAACAACTGGTGTGGATGGAGACACCAATGGCGTGTTAAGTATTCTGAGCTAAAATGATCTGAAGATGAATTAAACATATTCTATTCTTGAGAAATGCATACATATGTCCCAAATTTAATCACTTATAAAGGACAGAAAAAACTCAGAGTTAAAAGTAACCTTGAAACAGTGAGATTCATTCAGACATTTAAGGACATTATTCGAAAGTCGGTAAGTATGGACACTTAATGTCTATTAATTTGTATGTTAATAAGACATAAATTAATGTTAATCTTATAATAAAAATTCATTCCCATTTGTAGTGATAATTGTTTTGATGATCTAGATCTGTGGCTTCACAACCGTCAGTAAATATTTTGAGATTATGTCCTTAATACATGAATATTTATTTCTATAAATCAAATACTTGTACTCCTATACTCATTTATGTACTTTATAAAATATGCAAAATAGAAATGAGAAAATGAACATTATTTTCAATGGTTTATCTCCTATTTGTTAACAGCATAGTACCTTTTTTTGGTGCAAACAAAAATTGTAATGTCTTACCTGAAAGTAATGTGACTGAACAAGTCAGATCTGATTAGAGATCCCGGCTTGAAACCTGTAATGTGACTTGACAGACAAAGCATGCATCCAGGAAGTGGGAGTATGATCAGCTGTGTCATTTTCTTACTATTCACTTGTGCTTGAGTTTCCGGTATTATGTTTAAAAGGCGGTCTCTTCCTAGGAAGAGTTTTCAAACTACTTGCTTCTTCTGGGAGGGTTAATATAGTCAAACGAGGGCCTACATATCTGTAAATGTCTTTATGTGACTTTATAAACAATATGTAACAAAAGATGGGAATTGAAGAAGCAGGGAGGTTGCTATGTCATAGCTGGTCATTGTATCACTCCCTTTCTCCTCCAAGGATGCTGTGCATATGGTCTAAGATAGGATGCTGTCTGAGATTCAGCCTAGTGGGACATCAGGGTTCATCTCTGTAAAATCATAATTTAGGTCAAATCTTTCTTTCTTTTAGATGACTATCGATCAGTGTCTTAGTACTTTTTTCCCCAAATGCCAATGAATTGCCTTGTGTTCAATCCACACTGGAGCGGTGTTTGTCAAACTTCTTACAGGAGTTAAGGTCACATTGCGGTTAAGAAATCAGGAGTCAGGATGAAAATGAAACTGTTAGGCGCCCAGTCATGTCCCACTCTTTGTGACTCAAGGCACTGTATTTCCCCCTCCCCCTCTCCCCAGGCTCCTCTGTCATGGAATTCTCCAGGCGAGAATACTAGAGTGGATAGCCATTCCTCTCTCCAGGGGATCTTCCTGACCAAAGGATGGAACCTGGGTCTCCTACATTGCAGGCAGATTCTTTACTGCCTGAGCCAGCGGGGATGCCCCAGGAGTCAGTATGCATTCAAAACAAGCTCTACTACTTACATTACTTATGCCTTCTGTGTCTTAACTTCCCCATTTGTAAAGTGAGGATGTCTCGTACTTTGTAGACATGTTAGGAGGAATAATTGAAGTAACATACAATGCTACTATACGTGAACAATGTGTGGTGCATTGTAAGATTTCGATAAACACAAATTGTTGTTATATGACAACAAAGAATGTATCTGAGTCATGCAGTCTCCAGAATGTGTGAGATTATGTTAGTCCCACAAAATCAAATGTACATGTATATACAGGAGTTATTTGGCATTACCTCAAACCTCCTTTTTTTTTGTCAGCCTTCACTGTGATATCTTCCAATGTGTTGGGCTGCTGTGTCAGCTATAGCTTAATTTCTTTTTGGAATATGTTAGTAAATTCCTTCCTCTCTTTTAAAACATTAGTTTTCAATATATGATAGATTACAACTTTATTAAATTAATCTGATGACATTATTTAAAGATAAAACAAAGCAACTGTGACCCAGTCTCTTTGTCTTGGAAGTCTCTTTTTCTTGGCAAGATTTTCAGTATAATTTGCATTTCAAATGTAATGGGAGTTATGTTCCATCATTTCATGTAATTATTTTGAATAGATCTTTCTTGGCTGACAATGATTTTCTTGGTTTCACACAGATAAACAGGGTCCTTGGTTTGTTGGAGTAATACTGACAGTTAATTCTGGGACCTCTTTCAAGATGTCCATCTAATATCCCCTAAAGCAACATCGACTGTGGTATTTACTAATATATCCTCCTCCAAACCTCACTCAGTACACCTTATCCTAGTCTACATATACTTAGTTATATATGTTAACTCTCCCCCACACTCAAATGAGGGTAGAGAACCTTTCTGTCTTTATACCCTGATATATTCCATAGGGCTAAAACAGTACCTGAAACACAGAGAGCTCAGTAAATACGCAGTGAATGAATGATGACAGTATTTGGAACCAATGGAGATCAATTATTGGGAGGCAGGTGCTCACATCTCCACCTTTAGGGTGAAAACATTTCCAGTGGAGTTAAAATTACTGTCAGTTGGCTGAAATGAATAGAGGGTCATGTTCAAATGTACACATGTTTTCTTCAGTTACTGAGTCATTGTATATAACTAGGTATTTGAGCCTGTTGGGTTAGATAATCTGATGAGACAATAAGAATAAGATTGCAACTTGAAGAACATTTAGACTTTGTGAAAAATAAAACCCCTAGAGTTAAAAAAAAAAATGGCTTTCATGTTTTTTTTTCATTTTAATTAATCAACAAGCTAGAACCAAGTAGGTATTCATGATTAACTAACCAGGAAAATGCCACACTGAATGGAGAAAACCATAAAAACCTCAATAGACTTTTTGAGCAGCAGCAGAAAAAATCTCTGAATAAATTACCTGCTTTTCTTGGAAGAGGTCACTTCAAGATGTCTCTGAAATTCTCTCTGATTTGTAACTATTACAGATCATTGAAGTGGTACCAGAAGAATAAATTAGAAACTGAAATGTGTGTTGAACTGTTTGCTATAATTCACACAGTTCCTCTCCTAGAATCTCAAAGAAGCATTTAAGCTATTATTTTTCATTCTTTTCTCATTTCCTCTAAACTGGGCAGGAAGTTATACACTTATGAAATGGTGTTTAATGATAGCCAGATGAAGCCAGAGCTATCTCATCACTGTTACAGGGACTGTGAAGCTGGAATCACTATATGAAATGCTTACAATGATATATTAACATATTTTCATTTAATTTAAGAGATTTGATTCATAATCATTTATATTACTGATTCATTTTCGATAAACCGATACCTCTGCTATTTTTACTTAGAATAAAAATGAAAGTATTTTGACCTCTCTTATATATGGCTATTATCATTACACTACTGAAATTCTGACATTGAAATACAATGTTAATTTGAATAAGTATCTACATTAGGCACATGTGCAGACATTATTTTGTGTGGTCCAATACATTTCTTCCAGGCCACCATATATGATCAGAGACTAAATGATATTAAATGATCCTGACACTTTTGTGCAAATTTTATTTCAATTCTCCAAAATTGTCTTCCTAATCAATCATCTTAATTGGAATATCTTGGTTTCTGTTTGCTTCCTATATTGATATTGTACATCTGATTTTTGCAAATATCTTTTATAATTTCTTTAAAATAATAATATTTTAAAATCTATTTTGTTACCATGAAAAAAAAAAAACCAAACTTTTCTATTAGTTTTTTGATGTGTTATAATTATAATGAAGTAAAGATTTAAAGCAGAAACTTGAGTTGCCAACTGACAGTAAATTTTTTGAACCTTGGTTTTCCTATCCTTAAAACAGAGATAAAAAGATCTACCCTGAAGAATTAATGAAGATCTCCTGCAGGAGGAAATGGCAACCTACTCCAGTATTCTTGCTGGAGGAGCCTGGCAGGCTACAGTCCATGGGGTTGCAGAAAAGTTGGACACTACTGAGGCTGCGTGCATGTCATGTCATTAGTCATGAAAACCTGCCTTGTGCATATATCTTTTATGTATGGAGAAATAGAAAAATCAGATGATAAGATTTCTTAAATTCTTACAAGAAGTTCATCTTAGAGATCGGGATGCTGTTTTCTGATCCCTCATTTTTCTACTATGCTACGCTGTTATTCATGTCTAACTCCATATCGCTGTGTCAGAAAACACCTTTGCACCTTGAGGACACAAACACTAATAATATGCAAGAGGCATTCTCAGTGCTGAATCTTCATCTCTTAATTCTGTTTCCAAAGTTCTGTCTCAGTTCTAGAGACACTTGCTGTACTTCCTGAACCTGTCAGAAAGGTGATCAGCTTAGAATGAAACAAACATCCCCTGTTTTTATTACAACAATCTTCTTAAGGTATTTAAACATGGCCAATATTAAAAATCCAATTTTCATTCAGTGTGCACTGGCTTAAATTGAGAACACAGATTACTTGCCAGTGTGAGTTTCTTCATTCAGGCTAAACTAGAGAATGATCTGGAGAACCCCTTCATGTGTTCATAGGTGGCCTATAGACCAAAATGGGAAAAAAACCAAAAAACAAAAAACAGAAAGTCACGTTTAGAAGACACAGTGACTTGTTTTTGCTTCAATGCATTCTTAATCCATGTTCCTGTTCAACTGAGCAGGCACTTTGGGTTTCCATGGGGCAGCTGCCTCAACTGCGCTCGCAGCACTTAGTTTGAATGTAGGGACCCTAGAGGGAGTCCTGTATACCTTTTACATTTCCTCACATTTCTCTATTAATCCAGGCTGATGATATTGATACCCACCAGGGCTCTTGGCCTTAACCAATCAATAGAAATTGACTAGAGGCTAGACAAGAAATCCAGTCAAAGCTTTATTGGGGCTCCTGTGGCTGCAGAAGGGAGCAAAACCAAGTCGCTGGTTCCCTTGCTCACTCTCCAAAGGGATGGTGAACTGGTTCCATATATGGGGTAAGGATACAGATGTATCCAGGGGTCGGACTGGAGGTGTGACTTAGGTGTTTTGCCCTATTCTTAAGTGATGTTGAGTGCAGGGAGAATGCACAATACTCTGCTTTTGTTCCCAACACCCTTTTTCTGCTCCCAGCAATTCAGAAGTGGCAGTTGGGTGTGTCTTTTTTTTTTTTTTTTGGCCTTTCTGTATCCTTTGCCCAGAACTGACCCCAGCTGCTAATGCATGCAGTTATTTTTAGTCCCATATAGTTTCTTTGTATTTTGTTGCTGGAGCAGACTTTCCTCCAGAAGCAAGCATTGTTGCACTGCAGAAAGGGTTCCAGGTCCCAGCTTGTCTCAACATCACCCCTCGCTTAGCAAAGATGATCTTTTCCCAACTTCTGAGCTTCTGTGCACGTGGAGGTACTTTTCACTTTCATTGCAGCTCTATCTAGTATAAAAACTACTCATCTGTCAAATAAACATATAAATCTAAAATTTTCATGATGTATTTTCCATTTCTTCATTAGGAGGGAATTTCCATTTCCATTTTATTTTCATTCCACTTCTCCTAGCATATTTAGTCATCAATATAGATGAAGGAGACAGAGCAAATGAAAAAAAGAAAGATAGGCTCTCCAAGTTTCTAAAGGAAATATATATCTGTAAAATAGGTGATAATATTATCAAAATTCATATAATCAGCTTTTTAAGGGTATGAAATATGTCACCATTCTAATTTTTTGGTGACTAATTTCCCAGTATGTAAAAAATAATGTTCACCTCTACTTACAAGTAATCCGAATATATAAACATACATACATCTGAAGAAAGCTGTGCCAGTGATTCAATCTTGCAGTTTTTGTGGGTCTCTCCTTAATTTCCCATATGATAGCAAGGACTTGGACAGAGGAACTTGATTTTATTTATCTTCATATTTCTTACATAAACAAAAATGCACAGTGAGTTGTCCATAGCACAGACCCAGCAGCTATTGGATTGCACTGAACTGAATACACCATTATATTTCTCAATATGTCCAGAGAGAAATATGACTCACTTTGGAAGAATTATGTAAGTGATGTTTCTTTTTGCCCTCTCCAAAAATCAAAATCCTGATTTTAATAGAGAAGTACCGTTTCCCTGGTTCTAGGGGTTTTAAACTTGCATTCTTTTGAAGAGGATTAAAGGATTTGTTGGAAATGACACTCTATATTGGAAATTATATGTAGTCTTCAATATGTAAGCATCTACAGTACATTGTGATGGTCATCGCTGGTTTTCCTCTGCCGATGATAACTTAAGTAGTGTGGCTAATGGAATCATTCTGCTTTGGACTGGATTTCTGTACTAAGAGGGCTTGGGGATTAATAATTTCCATTTGAGGCTCTTATCCCTTGCCTGCTTTCCTGTCATGTCCTCTAGTCTTGCAACTCTCCACAAAACTTAGTGTTTGCTTTGCTAAATGCAAGAATGGCTGTTTCACACTGCAGCTTTCTCTGCCTATCCCCCAAGTGAGCATCTTGTATGTATAGCCTTTGTTGGAGATACTTTCCTGGCATATTGTGGTTATGAGAGAGGATTTTTGAAACCTGTTTAAATGGAAAGAATCACTTTCAGCTTAGAATCCAAGTTAAAAATGGATTCTCCAGAGTGCAGAGGCCTGAAGGTCATGGCTCATATTGTGCAACCCCATTAACAATTCCCTGGGTAGCAGATACTCTGGAGTAGGCCATACTTCATTCCCCTGACTAAGGCCTTAGGGAAAAGTCGTTTCTAAAAGAAAGCATGCTATGGGCAAGAATTAAAAGCAGCCTCATAACATAAGTGCTAGAATTCAGGCTTCTAAGCCTCATTGCTTTCAGATATATCATCAAAGTGACACTGTTGATAGAGGAAATTTTGTGGTCTGACTATAGTTTTGCAATCAGACCTTTTTTTTTTTAACTTAACCCCAGACTTAATCAATAGAGTGTTTTGTGGTCTTGCCTCTGTTTGCTGATTCCTGCCCCATGATGTATATTTTGCCCTTTGGTGGAGGATCTCTTGCCGGCTTAAAAAGATCTGTTTTAAGTCTTGGATTTAAATTGGGTTTGCCTTTCTCAGATGAGTCACTTCAACCACCAAGCATCATAAGATGACAAGATTTGCTCTTCCTTCCATCCTAGGCCTAAATTTTGGATGAAGTTGAGAATGTTCAGTTCATTTCACTTCAGTCACTCAGTAGGGTTTGACTCTTTGTGACCCCATGGACTGCAGCATGTCAAGCTTCCCTGTCAATCACCAACTCCCGGAGTTTACTCAAACTCATGTCCATTGCATCAGTGATGCCATCCGACCATTGTATCCTCTGTGGTCCCCTTCTCTTCCTGCCTTCAATCTTTCCCAGCATCAGGGTCTTTTCAAATGAGACAGTCCTTTGCATCAAGTGGCCAAACTATTGGAGTTTCAGCTGCAGCATCAGTCCTTCCAATGAATATTCAGGGATGATCTCCTTTAGGATGGACTGGTTGGATCTCCTTGCAGTCCAAGGGACTCTCAAGAGTCTTCTTCAACACCACAGTTCGAAAGCATCAATTCTTCTGCACTCAGCTTTCTTTATAGTTCAACTCTCATGTCCATACGTGACTACTGGAAAAACCATAGCCTTGACTAGAGGGACTTTTGTTGACAAAGTAATGTCTCTGCTTTTTAATATGCTGTCTAGGTTGGTCAAAACTTTCCTTCCAAGGAGTAAGCGTCTTTTAATTTCATGACTGCAATCACCATCTGGTGTGATTTTGGAGCCCAGAAAAATAAAGTCAGCCACTGTTTCCACTGTTTCCCCATCTATTTGCCATGAAGTGATGGGACCAGATGCCATGATCTTAGTTTTCTAAATGTTCAGCTTTAAACCAACTTTTCCACTCTCCTCTTTCACTTTCATAAAGAGGCTCTTTAGTTCTTCGCTTTCTGCCATGAAAGTGGTGTCATCTGTAAATCTAAGGTTATTGATATTTCTCCTGGCAATCTTGATTCCAGCTTGTGCTTCATTCAGCCTGGCATTTTGTGTGATATACCCTGCATATAAGTTAAATAAGTAGGGTGACAATATATAGCCTTGACGTACTCCTTTTCCTTTTTGGAACCAGTCTGTTGTTCCATGTCCATTTCTAACTGTTGCTTCCTGACCTGCATACAGATTTCTCAGGAGGCAGGTCAGGTGGTCTTGTATTCCCATCTCTTGAAGAATTCCCCAGAGTTTGTTATGGTCCACACAGTCAAAGGCTTTGGCATAGTCAATAAAGCAGAAGTAGATATTTTTCTGGAACTCTTTTGCTCTTCCTATGATCCAATGGATGTTGGCAATTTGATCTCTGGTTTCTCTGCTTTTTCTAAATCCAGCTTGAACATCTGGAAGTTCACTGTTCATGTACTGCTGAAGCCTGGCTTGGAGGATTTTGAGTATTATTCTGCTAGCGTGTGAGATGAGTGCAATCGTGCGGCAGTTTGAACATTCTTTGGGATTGCCTTTCTTTGATATTGGAATGAAATCTGACCTTTTCCAGTCCTGTGGCCACTGCTGAGTTTTCCAAATTTGCTGGCATATTGAGTGCAACACTTTCACAGCATCATCTCTTAGGATTTGAAATAGCTCAACTGGAATTCCATCACCTCCACTAGTTCTGTTAGTAGTGATGCTTCCTAGGTCAAACTTTGGATCAAATTGCAAATGTATCTTGCTTAATTCTTGTTAACAACCATGAAAGATTGAGAGAAGAAGCTTCATGAAAGCAGAGTCAATGTCTCTTTTGTTTATTGCTATATCATCAACGAAAAACAGTTTCTGGTTTCTACTGAGTACTTAAATGCATGTATGCATATGAATGGATAGATTAACATATTAATGACAGTTTTATGCTTCATCAAGATATTTACTCACCTGCTCATTTTTGTAAATGTGCTTTTTAGATTGTAAAAGGCAGTAAAAACTAACCTATATTGAGCATTTAGTAAGCACTGTGCTAAGTACCATTAATATATACATATTAACTGATTTAATCTGTACCGACTGGGTATATGTTACTGCTACTGCATGTTATAGATGATGAATCTGGCTCAGAGAGGTTAAGTATAATACATCGCTTAAAGTCAAACAGCTGGTATGAGTCAGAAGCCTGGATTTAATCTTTGGTGGTATTGTTTCAGAGCAGAAACTGTTGCAGAATCTGTGAATTTTGAATGTTGGCTTGCTAAGTAGTAGTAGCATGACCAGTTGGATCTTAGTTCACCTCTTACTTTCATCATCTGTAAAACGGGACTAATATTTGTATCTACACAATAGTTTCTTGTGAGCAATAGTTAAGGTGTTACATAGAAAGTGCTTACAATTGCTTCCTGGCAAACAGAAAGCACTCAATAAAGATGAATGGCTTAAAAGATGAGTGGCAATAAAGTTCAGTGGCTAAGACTCTAGTTTGATCCCTGGCTGGCGAACTAGATCCCACATGCTACAGCCAAGAGTAACACATACTGCAGTAACACATGATAAAGATCCCTTATGCCAAAACTAAGACCTGGTGCAGTCAAAAAAAAAAAAAAAAGAAAAAAAAGAAAAAGACAGAGAGAGATAAGTGATTGATATTATCATAACAAAACATTCATTGCAATTGTTATCTGGATGTGCATTCATTGAACTAAACCTACTGGATTCCTGATTCTGCCAAATGGAGAAGATTTAAAGCATAAGAAATGCATGCAAAAGGACAGAAATTATCAAAGGTCATGGCGTGTTCGTGGAATGATAAAATATTCTGTCTTTTCTCTTATTGCTAAAAGTTGGGAGTTATTTTCTAGGCAACAGGTAAGCACATAGTTTTCTAGGAAGATTATTCTAAAGTTTGGACTACAGTAGGGAAGGAATCATCATGGTAAAGACAGTTAGGAAGTATATAATACTTCACAGTTCCAATGAGAGATTGAATAAACCCGTAATTCACATGTATTAGAAGACTCTTGGTAGAAGTTATCAATTAAAAGATCTGCACTTAAAATCCTGATTTTGCTAATCTTAGTTTAACTGGCAATATTTCTATCTTTCTAGAATATATTCAAAATCCATAATTAAGTATACACTTTTGACTTTTTCATCAATAGTCATGAACATCTGTTATTCTATGTTGTAATGCAACAATGTGAAATATTAAAATTATGTTTTAAAATAACAAGTTTTATAATTGCTTTAAGGCTATAGTTTATCAATCCAATTCACTTATAAAATATCATGATAGCTGGATCATCTTACATTAAGTGGGAATTTATTTGACAAATATGCCAGGTCAAAATAATGATAAAATGAGGGTAAAGTTAATTGACATAAATTACAATGTGGGAAAATCAAGTATCTTTAACAGTTTACTTGATTTCCCAGGAATTTAATTTTTCTTTTTTCTTATATAGTGCCTCATGAGAATATACGCTTCTTAGGAGTCTGCTAAGGAATCAGATATCTCCATTAATCAACTCATAATGATAAATCACAAAGACATAAAGGATTTTAAAATGTTTTAGCTCCTTTCCATGTATGCAGTGAGAACTCTGTTTAAACATCATTCCCAGTGGATTGCCAATCATTTTTAAAACAAAATAAAGTAAAACCAAACAACTGCCAAAATCCTTAAAGCAGAAACTTAAAACTCTATCTGTATTGTACAAAATCTTGGTATGGTACTAGTTTTTATGCAAAAAGTCTTTCCCTTGTGCAAGAGTTTTTTGCATCCAACTGTTCAAATCCTGTCTTTCAAGATCAACATCTTTCCTGAAGCCTTCATTGAAATCCTCTGTGCTGTGCTTAGTCGCTCAGTCATGTACGCCTCTTTGCAGCCTCATGAACTGTAGCCCGCCAGACTCTTCTGCCCTTGCGGATTCTCCAGGCAAGAATACTAGATTGGGTTGCCTTGCCCTCCTCCAGTGGATCTTCCCAACCCAGGGATCGATCCCAGGTCTCCTGCATTGCAGGCAGATTCTTTACCATCTGAGCCACCAGGGAACCCAGGATAATTTTCTCCTTAAAGTGGTCATTTTTATTTTCCTTGCTAATTATTCATTTCCCCTGTACCAGCATCTTAACTTTCCTCCATTGCATGAGGTCATAGTGGGATTCTTAATGCCTGTCCTGCTTTATCTAAGGAGTGAGCATGAACACAAACTAGACCAGCCAGACTCACTCTTCCAGGATCTTAATTATTCAGTGGTGTGACCCAAAGACAGATGGTTAGAGTTGACCGACTTATTTAAGTGATGCTGTAGAGTATGGCCATTAATCTCCCCCACCTAGACTATCAGGGCTGTCTTGCTCTCTGTTTTGAAAACTACTTTTTTTCCAGCTTTCTAATAATACATATGTCTTCCAATCAATTGATTTTACTTAAAATAATCATAGTCTGATCCCATTTGATTGCCAAAGAACAGGTCTGTATATTATGTAACTTTCACTGGAGCCCTATATTAGAATTTAGTTACACCTTCATAAGTATTTTCACTACTTTTTCACTAATACATTAGTCTTGTGTGTGTATAATACTATAAATTCCTTCAGGCTTAGAACTGTGTTGTACACTGAATTACTTTGCTGTACACGAGAAACTAAGACAACCTTGTTAATCAGCTATACTTGAATATAACTAATTTTTTAAAAAATAGAAATCATACAAACAGAAAAATAATAAACAGATAACTTCTACCTTAAATTGTGAGGCTATTATACAATGATGCAAATGGAGTATTACAAAATGGGTACAAGGATTTAATAAATGTTAATTATTTATAATCATTTTATAAATGAAGCACAAAAATTTATAATGGATTTTATGTGTTTACATGGTCAGTAGTGGCTGGCTGATGAGTCGACTTGAGTCTGCGTAAGTTCCTGACAACCGGGCAGCCCATTATAGCAAGAATCTGCTTTTAGATTACTCACTGACCTATGACTGCTTTACTTCTCAACATTAAATAGATGTCCTGCACTTTGCCTATTTCTATAAAATGTAATATCCTAAATTTTAATTTTTTAAATTAAGTAGCTAAAAATAAAATAATTTCAATTTAAAAATATAAACAGTGGAAAATTACTCATTTGTATTAATACAATGCCATGGGGCTTCTCTGGGGACTCAGTGGCAAAGAATCTGCCTACAATGCAGGAGCCATAGGAGACAGTGATGGTTAAAATATGGGTCAGGAAGATCCTGGGTCAGAAACATCCACTGGAGGTGGGCATGGCAACCCACTCCAGTTTTCATGCCTGGAGAATCCCAATGTACAGAGGAGACTGGTTGACTATAGTCCATGGGGTTGCAAACAGTCAGATGTGACTGAAGCAACTCAGCATACATGCACACACGACACAATGCCATAGCCCATTACAGCAAGCAAAGATAACTGGAGGTATTCTATCATGATCATCCTTCAATACTGACAGATATTTTGGCTTTACAACTGTATTACTTACTTATAGTTAAAACAGTAAATATATGAGATTCTTCAGCGGAGATCTAGAAAAGGTACAGTCTTCCAAATAGTACAATTCGGTTTTCATTCCTTTGGGAGTAAAGGGATTTTGCTGATTACTTTTGCATCTAGCACTCCATAATACTTTATTCCCCAACCCCTAAGCTCTGGGCGCGCTACGTGCAATGAATACAATAAGCGTTCTGAGCTGTGGCCGACAAATGACTTATCTGTCATTCTGTAAATTAAGCTGGCCTCAAGCATGGAGTTCGTATAAATGTATCTTCATCTTGCTGTTCGTCACAGTAGCCACCCCTTCTCAGTCAAGCCCAAATTGCAGCACCATTTGAACATTTAATAGGAAGTTATTCTACTGTAACAGATGTGTTGGTTTTGAGCATGGTATTTCCACAGTACTTAATATTTCATCCTTTTCTGGGCTAACTGAGCAAAAAGTCCCTAGGATTGTCTCTAAATTAGGGACTGGAGAAAAAGTGAAAAATAGCTTAACCTCTTTTACAGGAAAATGAAGCTGTAACAAATTGAATTTTCACATGATCAAACTGAAATACAGTTGAATTTACAAGGTTGAATATTTTTCAATCTTACCATAATGGGGAATTTTCCCTCTACTTTGAATAAGGATTTGACTCTTTAATTTTAAATTGCTTATCTTCAACACAATTCTTAAAATTTAATAGTTTAAAGTTTTAATTCATCACTAACTCTGTGAACATTCACTGAATACCTATTACGTGTTTGGTGCAATATGACCTTAAAAGAATAATTCAGCTACACTCTTTTTATTCGCTTTTAAATATACATGTGCTGAGTATATTTTGAAACCTAGGAAATGACTTAGAACTTAGTAAGCCTTTCTAGGGGACTTCTCAGATGGTGCTAGTGGTAAAGAACCTGCCTGCCAATCCCTGGATTGGGAATATCCCCTAGAGGTTGGCATGGAAACTCACTCCAGAATTCTTGCCTGGAGAATCCCAGACAGAGGAACCTGGTGGGCTACAGTCCATGAGGTCACAAAGAGCTGGACACGACTGAAGTGACTTAGCATGCACACCGGCTTTTCTAAGGTTTCTGACCCAGAAAAGAATCTCTGAGTCGGCCTTAAAATAGCCTCAGAGATATAAACTCTGATTGATCTTTCTGGATGGATGAGGACTTCTTAACTATACAATTTCCATCATGCACATATAAGATGTAATATATTTCAAGAGGGCACAATAAAAACTTTTATGCTTTTATGTCTAAGTATACTATTTGTCTTTTCCTTATTGCCATATATATATAGTTGCAAATGTCTTATAAGAGGTCATAAGATGATTTTGTGATTCTTCAATGAATAAAATCACTGTCTAAGTCTAGTTCTGTAAGTTTAACATTTTAGATTTTTCCTTTACCTAGACTCATCTTTTACTCAAGATGTTTCCAAGATTTCAACTAAAAGTTTAGATAGTAATCGTGACTGTTGCATTTGCCTCAACTTAATTTATCTTCTCCACATATTTGGCAATGGTAAGTGACGGTTACATTATGTGATTGTCTTTGAGAGACATAAGCAGCTTTATGAAAGTGAAAATGAAAGTAAAAGTCACTCAGTTATGTCTGACTCTTTGCTACCCCATGGACTATAGTCCATGGAATTCTCCAGGCCAGAATACTGGAGTAAGGTAGCCTTTCCCTTCTCCAGGGAATCTTCCCAACCCAGGGATCGAATCCAGGTCTTCTGCATTGCAGGCGGATTCTTTACCAGCTGAGCCTCAAGGGAAGTCCTAAAATGTTTACTTTATAATATTGACCCAAAATATTGTCACATATATACTAGTGTTAACACAGTAGATTGCTATTATTCTGGCCTCAAGCAATTACATACACTTGCACTCACACATATGAATGTCAGATGGTATACTGTGTTTTCTGAGGTACAGAAAACAATTTGCCTATTAGCCCTCCCATAAACTGCAGAGTTTCCAATGTTTTGAGATGAGATCACAGCCATTTCCTTGATCTTTCAGTGCTTTACTAAATAATTTACTGGAGTAATCTTCCAGTAAGGATTCCTAGGGGAAAAACTCCCCATAAAATTCACTGAATTAACCACTCACTTTCTTCTAAAATATCTACTCTGGACAAATGTGTCATTGATATATAGGACAGTGTTGGAAATATGATGTGCTCTCTTTAAAATCTTGAGAACTATTTCATTGAATACAAATAATTAAACAACAGAGAGAACTGAGTTAGGGGAAGACTTGCAGCTGGACTGTCATCTCCAAAATCTCTTAATTAAAATATCTGTATGGAGACCAAACTAGTATTAACTCTTCAAGATAATAGAGTTCTATTATATCTACCTCCAGTCTTCCTTTCACCTTGTCAGATGACTTACTCTGCTGTGTCATTGTACTATGGCACCTTATATTTTTTATCTAAAGTAATATCATTTGATTACTTTTTTAATTTAATGAATTGCTTCCATAAGGGTTTAGGGGATCTTCTTATTTTTTTCACTTTAAAAGTGAATGTAAGATATGATGTCCCAGCCCCTACTTCTTATAGATATCAACAAGCAATGATTGACATGCACACACTGCTATATTTAAAATATATAACCAACAAGGACATACTTTGTGGCACAGGGAACCCTGCTCAATATCGTATAATTGCTTAAATGGAAAAAGAATTTGAAAAAGAGTAGACACACCTGCACATATAACTGAATTGCTCTGCTGTACACTCAAAACTAATTTTTTTATATTAATATTAGAGCATAGTTGATTAACCTTGTTAATAAAAATTAAAAAACAAATAAATGAGGCATACATATTAAGAATCTGTTGATAAATGGACAAAGATAAAGGGGAGAATAATTTTTAAATCAATTCCCTACATAAAAACAAGAGAAGGACATGACTTACTGATGAAGTAGAAGGTAAGGATATGAGGGGATCACGATATAAAGAGTTCTAATACATATTTACAGTCCGGTGTACTTTAAGACATATTGATGATTATAAAACTTTTTGTGCTATGATCTTCAGTTCTTGTTCTGAAAACTAACACAAGAAAGTAAGAGATTTCCTGAAATTGCTTTTTTTTTAGGTTAGGTTTCTACTGAGAAATAATTTAAATGAAATGAAATGCATGGATCTTAAATGTTCAGTCTAATGAATTTTGTGTAATTGAAGACAACTCAGTACGCACTAGCTGAAACAACATATAAAACCTTTATTCTGCATTGAGATCTCTTGAGCCCCCTTTCAGTTAATTCTTCCCTTTAGAGAAGCATCATCTTATTTCTATCCCCCTACAGTAAATTTTGTATTTTACAAAATACATTTATTGAGGTATAATTCACAGTACAAAGAAACTAACAACTATTTTAAATGTACAATCAATGATTTTAGTGTAATGAGTTCACCAGTGACATTGTTATCACCTTAAATATTCCCTCATGACTCTTTAATTTAACCTGCCACTCTATCCCAGGATTTTATATCAGTGGAAACATGTAGTTTCATTATTTTTATTTACTAGTGTTTCAATGTATAGATATATCACAATTCTCTGGATGCTGGACATTTGTATTAGTTTCAATTGTGATTGTATTAAATAAAATTTTAAGAATAGACATCATAACTGTAAATTCTTCTAATCCATGAACTAATCAAATTGCTGTTTTAAGGCCTCTAATTTCTCTAAGCAATGCTGATGGTTTTCAATGTAAAATACTTTGTATTTTTTCATTTTTTGATAAGGTAACTGGTATCCATTTAAACTTCATTTTACAATTAGAATTTTTATATTTTTTACTTATTTATTGTGTCACATATGGTAAATTGTTTCTCCATGGGATTTTTCCATTTCATCCAAGTTTTAATTTTATTGTTACAGAGCTGTTTATGGTTATCATTTCAACATGTCTATGCTCTTTAATGATAATCCATATTTCACTTCTAATGTTAATCCACCCCCTCCCTTTTTTTTGGTCAGTCTTGCAAGATATTTATCAGTTTTATTAATCTTTTCAGATAGTCAATACCTCTTTGTTAATTTTATCTTATTTCCTATTTCTATTTGATTTCTGCTCTTATTTTTAACTATTTTTTCTTTTTTTTATTTTTTAACTTTTTTTTTAAACTATTTTTTCAATTCTATTTACTTTGAGTTTAATTTTCTCTTTCTTTTTTCTAAGTTTTTAAGCTGGAAAATTATTCATTTATACCTTTCTTAGTTCCTAATATAGGTTTTAAAACTATAATTTCCATCTGAGCACTGCTTAGCTGTAACCCACATATTTAGATATGTAGTATTCTTGTGACCATTCAATTTAAATATTTTATTTCTTCTGTGATTTTTTTTCTTTGACTCATGGGGTTATATAGAAGCAAGCTATTTATCTTAAAAATATTTGGGACTTCTCCATATATCTTTTTGTTGATTTTTTTTTATTGAATTCCTTTGTGTTAAAAAAAAAAAAGAACAGTGCATTTTTATTTTAATTTTCTGATATTTGTAGATAGAATTTTTTATGGCTCAGTATATCGTATACTTTAGTGAATGATGTATGTGTTCTTAAGAAGAATGGGCATCATGTAGTTGTTCGGTATAGTGTTTCAAAGGTATCAACTATGGCAGGTCCATTGTTACTACTGTCCAAATCTTCTGCATCACTGCTAAATTTTTATTTACTTTTTCTGTCGAGTATTGACAGGGGAGTGTTAAAATATCCATCTATAATTATGGATTTGTGTATTTTACTATTGTTTTTAATAATATGGCCATCATTTATTTTGCAACTTAGGTTGTGGTTAGTATGCCATTTTCTTGATGAATTGGTCCTTTTATTATTATGGAAATCACTGTTTATATCTGAAAACACCATTTATCCTGAAGTTTATGGTCTGCTATTAACTTAGATACATTGACTTTCTTTACTTCACACTTCCATGCTTCTAATTTTTCTACCTGTTTAATTTCACCATCTATATTTAAAATGAGTTGGACCTTGCATTTGTCAATATTATAATCTGTCTTTTAATTGGAGTCTGAGTCACGTACATTTAAATAATTACTGATATGGTTACTTTTTACACCACCCATCTCATTTTTTTTTTAATATCTCTCGTATGGTTTATGTGGTCTTTATTTTTACTTTTATGCATTCTTTTGGGTAAATTGAAGATTTTATGTTCTATTAATTCCCCTCTATTGACTTTTTAGCTACAGTCATTTCTAAAAGATTGCTTTAAATATTACTATATATCTTTAAGGCATTATAGTCTATATTCAAATAATATACTATCTCACTAACCTTGTAAAAGCCTTACAACACTGTAAATCCTTTCTTTGTACTCGTTGGCATATATTTTACTTATACATATGCTCTCAACTCTAAAATATATTGCTATTTTGTCACTTTATACAATTAATAGGCTTTTAAAAATTTAAACTATGTGGGTATGGATAATAAAGACAAAGCTGTCAATTACCTTAATGCAGATATTTACCTCTTTTTGGTGTTCTTAATTGCTCCCTGCTAATACTGACTTTTATATGATTTTTCACTTTATATTCAAAAACACCGTTTTAGCACTTCTCATAGGTTACATGTAGTTGCTCAGTTGCATCTGATTCGTGTTGTTTAGATATTAAGTCGTGTGTGACTCTTTTGTGACTCCATGGGTTGTAGCCTGCCAACCTCTGTCCATGAGATTTTCCCGGCAAGAATACTGGAGTGGGTTGTCATTCTCTACTCCAGGGCATCTTCCCAACCCAGGGATCAAATCCTCATTAGAAGGCAGATTCTTTACCAATATGTATTGGAAACAAGCCCTTTCAGTTTTTAATTCTGTCTCAAACATTTTATCATAATTTTTAAAGGATATATTTATAAGGTACAGAACTCAGGTTTTTATGGACTGAATGTTTGTTCCTCAGTTAATTCATATGTTAAAGCTTTAAGTCCCAATGCAATGGTATTTGAACATGTGGCCTTTGGGAGGTAATTAGAGTTAGATTAGGTAATGGTGGGGCCTTCACAGTGGTATTAGTGGATAGAGAGATTTTTGTATTTATACACTGAGGGGAAGGCATGTGAGGACATATGAGAGGTCAGCTGTCTGCAAGTCGGGAGCCAGATCAGCCAGCAATTTGATCTTGGGGGTCCCAGCTTCCAGAACTATGAGTAATAAATCTGGTGCTTAATAAACACCGTCTACAGTTTTTGCTACAGCAGCCTGAGTGACTAATACAGATTTTGTTACTGAGAAATGGAGTGGTACTGTAATGAATACCTAAATACATAAGCAGCTTTACAACTGGGTAATGGGTAGAAACTGGAAGATTTTTTATGTAAATACTAGAAACGTGGACATTAAGGCTGATTCTGATGAAGTCTTTCACATGTAGATACTTAGTTTTCTCAAGACCAGCTATTGAAGACACGCTAAAGGGGACTATTCTTGAGCTTTAAGGTCTGATGAAATTTTCCTTGCTAGGTTTTATACCTGTTTGGGACTTGTTGCTCTTGCCTTTTTATCTGTTTCTTCATTTTGAAATAGGAATGTCTATCCTATGCCCATTCCATCATTCTATTTTGGAAATGCATAACTTATCTAGTTCTAAAGGTTCAGTGCTGGAGAGGGACTTTGCTTTAGGATGGATCTCAAGTTTCACCATGTCTGATCTGGATGATATTCAGATAAAACTTTGATTTCAGACTTTAGAGTAACTGTTCCCAGTGAGTTAAGATTTTGGGTGCTCTTGGGATAAAATGAATGTATTTCCATGTGAGAAGGACATGAATTTTGTGAAGCACAGGGAACAATGGACTGAATGCTATGTCTCTCAAAGTTCATATGTTGAAGCTTTTACCCCTAATGTGATAGTATTTGGACATGTGGCCTTTGGGAGTTAATAAAGTTGAGATTAGGTCACGAAAGTGGGGCTCTCTTATATTAGTGGCCTGGTAATAAGAGGAAGAGAGATCATTCTCTGTGTACACGCACCTAAGAAAGGGTGTGTGAGCACATAGCAAGAAGGCAGCTTTCTACAAGCTAGGAAAAAAGGTCTCACGAGGAACTGAATGAGCCGTCACCTTGATCTTGAACTTCCCGGTTTCCAGAACTAAGAGAAATAAATCTCTGTTGCTTTAGCCATCCGATTTATGGTAATTTGTTATAGTAGCCCAAGTAGACTAATACAAAGATTTTGTTCTTTAATTATTTTAAAGATGTCTTTCAAATATTCTTCAAGTCTCTTGTCTTTGATAAGTCAATATAATTTATATAGCTGGTCCCCTACAGGTATGCTCTTTTACTTTGGTTTTCAGTAGCTTGGCCACAATGTGTCCAAGTGAGGTTTTTTCCTGTTGTTTTATTTACTTATTTATTTCGGTATTCATTTCTTGTATTAAAGCCCAATTTTTTGAACATGAAGTTAATATCTTTCGGTAATTTAGGAATATTTTCAGCCAATATATCTTATTTTGCCTTCCTTATTCTCATTCTTTTCTTCTGTTGCTCCACTTGAAATAAGATAGATCTCTTTATATTTGTCATTTCATTTTGTCAAATGGCTCCTTGTGACCTCAATATCTTAAATGGTTGACTGAATATAGATTTGGAATTTCAGATGATATGAAAGACAGTTACCATATAAACTCTTCATTCTTTCAAACACAACCCAAATTTCTTCCAAACTATTTCTAAAAGTGAAGCTTCATTTTGGTCAATTAGAACAAAAAGTGAATCATTGCCTACAAAAATTCAGCAACTATTCTGCAAACACTTGATCAAATAAAATGCTGAAGTTTATCACTGACTCAGAACTAAATAATGCAAAATGATAATCAAAGCCTATGTGGTAGGTTTTTTTCCCATTGATGAGAGTTTAATTTTCTTATGCAATGTAATTGCAATGATTTTCCTTTCCCACAATCACCACAATATGGGGCATTTACAAGTTGAAGGAAAAAAAAAGGGATAATGATAAAATCATCTGTGATATTTACATTCCGTTTGCCTTCAGAGGTTTAATAGTCAGATACAATGTGCTTATCTTATCCCACTACATGACTTGTCTGCTGAATACTTTCTATTCATCTCTGTGTTATGTGTCTGCTGTACACTAAATAATTACCTTAGCCTCACTTCACAGCTGCCATGCCATTCTGGTACTTATCTATATTTCTACACTCTAGGAAAAGTCTTATCACTTATCCCTTCAGATACTCCATTCAAGTCTATTTCTTAACCTTTCATTATACTTTATGCACCATCAACTTTTCTACTTTTATAACAGTTTCAGATCATCACTTTTATTATTGCTGCAATCTTCATATATATACTTGCTTTTCTAAAATGATTGATAGCTTTATGAACTGACATTTCTTGTAAGACCTACTGCTGTCAACTTACACAATCCCTTTTTAAGGGAAATATTAATGTATAATAGAAATAGGAATATATAAATAAACAACAAAAATCTATTTATTTAAGATCTGCTCATCTGAAAATCACAAACAATATAGCACCCATCAAAATATTTAAAAATATTTTATCTTTCTGAAGAATAGCAGAACTTGCTTTATTTAATAGTCAATATATCTCCCTAAAGCAACAGAACTATTTTGTATGGAACCCAATCACTAAGTACAGAAATAAGAAATAACATATTTAATTGTTAATATTACAAGATCCTACATAAATAGTGTTACAGATACATTGTCCAGTGTAAATTTTACATGTCTACAATCAAAAACATACAGTTTGTTAAATGTAATAGAATTATAACAATTCATAAAAGACTTTACAAATAGGATGCATAAATAGCAAAATGAAGGAGAGAGAAAAAGTTTGTGTGTGTGTGTGTGTGTGTGTGTGTGTGTGTGTGTAGCAGAGATGAAGTGGATAAAGTGAAAGTGGGATTTGATGACCACCAATAATGAGTACTGGAGTCTTAGAACTAATCCATTATTTCAGAGAACAAAATAAAACAAACAAAAAATACAAACCAATAAGCAAGCAACTATTGGTTCTAACCACCACTGCTATTACCATAAAACAAATGATAATTTATCAGTTTTACAATCTAGATATTATGCCTATTAAAGCTAGGTATTCCTGAGACTATTTTTTACAACCAGTAAAACATCTTGTTTTTATATCTATTACTGATATATGGGAGCTTTCACTTATAAATGGCTGGGTTATCTGATGGGAAATTGAACCAGCATCTTAAATTTTCACTACCTGATGTTATGGCTCAATGTCACTTTAAATCAATGGTGTTAATACTTGATGGTTACGAAATAAAACTAACATCCCAACACCATAGTTTGTGACCTCACTTGCTCTCTTTTCTTACTGGAATTTCTTCATCCAAATTAAGTAAAATAAACTTTTCACGTCGGAGTGAGTGCTTGCCCTATGATTCTTAATGTAAAGAATATAATATAAAAATGACATATATTATGATTCCCATAAGTGTTGACTCAGATATATTTTCAATATCATAATTAACCTTATTAGTTTGTGAAGTTATCGAGCACTTCAATGAATGACGAGCTATTGGAATTTCCTACCTTCAACTTGTGTTTTATTTTGTCTTTTTCAAAAAAATTATTAAATGTGTAAAGAATAGAAAGAATTTCTCTACCCTGGCAAAGAAGATGCTAAAACTTTCTTGCTCCCTCAGTATGATTCCATTTGCGTTGTTATTGTTGTTTAGTCACTAAGTCGTGTCTGACTCTTTTGCAGCCTCATGAACTCTAGCCCACCAGGCTCCTCTATCCACTTTCTAAGGCAAGAACACTGGAGTGGGTTGTCATTTCTTTCTCCAGGGGATCTTCTGGACCAGGGATTGAACCTGTGTCTCCTGCATTGGCTTCTTCACTACCGAGCCACCAGGGAAGCCCATCCTTTTACTAGCAAACTTCTTCTAAAAATAAGCTACTCTTATCGTTCCAATAGTTTAGCTAGAATTAGCATCATCAGAAATTCACCACAGGGACTTCCCTGGCGTCCAGTGTTTACAGCTCTGCCTTCCAACACAAGGGTGCAGGTTCAATCACTGGTTGAGAAACCAAGATTCCATGTGCTTCATGGCCAAAACACCAAAACATAACACAGAAGTGATGCTGTAACAAATTAAATGAAGACTTTAAACACAGCCCAGATTTTAAAAATCATAATTTAAACTTAATTTTTTTTTTTAAACTTAATTTTTAATTTAATTTTAATGGTAATATTTTAAAAAATCAACACAGTTGCTATTAATAAAATCTAGCTGGCACAGTGGTAAAGAATCTACCTGTCGTGCAGGATACCCGGGTTCGATCCCTGGGTTGGGAAGATCCCTTGGAGTAGGAAATGGCGACCCACTCCAGTATTTTTGCCTGGAAAATTCCATGGACAGAGGATCCTGGAGGGTTCCAGGCCATGGGATTGCAAAAAGTCAGATACGACTGAGCACACACACAGCTGCAGAATATATCTTTTCCTCCATCTTTACTTTCTTTGATCACATTTAAAAAATTCTTTCCCTGTCTTTGTATGGTATTGAATATGGTAATTCTCTTCTATTACTACGCCTATTGTTTTTTCTATTGCATTGGTTTTCCTTAACTTTCAATGTGGAATATTATTTTCACTCCTGTAAAATTTAAATACTTTAAAAAATAAAATTATTCTAATTATCTCCACATTACATACATCTTTTGAACACACATCCGGCCTGGAAATTTTTTCCTGAGTCACAGTGCACTTGCCAGTTACCTAAGGAATCTCTCAAGTCAAATGCCTCCCATCACCTCAAGTTTAATATATCTAAAATTCATTTCCACTTCAAAATCATATCCCTTCCAGTTTTCTAATTTCCTCTAATGCTACAGTCATTTCTAATGCTTTATCCAAGGCTAAAAATATCAAGGTCATGCTCCAGTCTCTCAACATCTGCCCACTGTGTCTTTAAGAGTTGTCTTCTCATGATCCATTTTAAAAATCTTTTCATTGCCTCTAACTACTTAAGATTCGTATTAACCCAATACTAGATCACTGTCAATGTTAGCCCATTCAAAAACATTCAGTGGCTACATATGATCTACCAAAGTTTATTCAAATGCTATTGTCTGGCATACAAAATTCTTTAAAATATGTCTCCCACATTATTTTCCCAGCCTACCTGCCAGAGTTTTCCTTATGCAACCCAAGTCCAAACAATACTAAGTGAAGTTTAAATGAGGAAATTTTTCTATGTACATAATCTGTATTCCATTCTCCTTGGGAAATGACATTCAGCTTATCCTTCATTTTCACATATTCAAGTTGGATCTATAATTCAAAGCCTATTACAAATATTGTTTCCTCCTCTATGTCTAAGCAATGTCACCATTATCTCCTTACCCCTTCAGCTCTGAACAAATAGTACTGTCATGTGGACTGTGCTTAAGGGCAGTCTGCTATATGCACCCAACATAGGAGCACCGCAATATGTACGGCAAACACTAACGAGTATGAAAGAGGAAATTAATAGTAACACAATAATAGTGGGAGACTTTAATACCCCACTCACAACCATGGATAGATCAACTAAACAGAAAATCAACAAGGAAACACAAACCTTAAATGATACAATGGACCAGCTAGACCTAATTGATATCTATAGGACATTTCACCCCAAAACAATCAACTTCACCTTTTTCTCAAGTGCACACGGAACCTTCTCCAGAATAGATCACATCCTGGGCCATAAATCTGGTCTTGGAAAATTCAAAAAAATTGAAATCATTCCAGTCATCTTTTCTGACCACAGTGCAGTAAGATTAGATCTCAATTACAGGAAAAAAATTGTTAAAAATTCCAACATATGGAGGCTAAATAACACGCTTCTGAATAACCAACAAATCATAGAAGAAATCAAAAAAGAAATCAAAGTATGTATAGAAATAAATGAAAATGAAAACACAACAACCCAAAACCTATGGGACACTGTAAAAGCAGTGCTAAGGGGAAGGTTCATAGCATTACAGGCACACATCAAGAAACAAGAAAAAAGCCAAATAAATAACCTAACTCTACACCTAAAACAATTAGAGAAGGAAGAAATGAAGAACCCCAGGGTTAGCAGAAGGAAAGAAATCTTAAAAATTAGGGCAGAAATAAATGCAAAAGAAACTAAAGAGACCATAGCAAAAATCAACAAAGCTAAAAGCTGGTTTTTTGAAAAAATAAACAAAATTGACAAACCATTAGCAAGACTCATTAAGAAACAAAGAGAGAAGAACCAAATTAACAAAATAAGAAATGAAAAGGGTGAGATCACAACAGACAACACTGAAATACAAAGGATCATAAGAGACTACTACCAGCAGCTCTATGCCAATAAAATGGACAACTTGGATGAAATGGACAAATTCTTAGAAAAGTATAACTTTCCAAAACTGAACCAGGAAGAAATAGAAGATCTTAACAGAGCCATCACAAGCAAGGAAATCGAAACTGTAATCAGAAATCTTCCAGCAAACAAAAGCCCAGGACCAGATGGCTTCACAGCTGAATTCTACCAAAAATTTAGAGAAGAGCTAACACCTATCTTACTCAAACTCTTCCAGAAAATTGCAGAAGAAGGTAAACTTCCAAACTCATTCTATGAGGCCACCATCACCCTAATTCCAAAACCAGACAAAGATGCCACAAAAAAAGAAAACTACAGGCCAATATCACTGATGAACATAGATGCAAAAATCCTTAACAAAATTCTAGCAAACAGAATCCAACAACATATTAAAAAAATCATACACCATGACCAAGTGGGCTTTATCCCAGGAATGCAAGGATTCTTTAATATCCGCAAATCGATCAACGTAATACACCACATTAACAAATTGAAAGATAAAAAACATATGATTATCTCAATAGATGCAGAGAAAGCCTTTGACAAAATTCAACACTCATTTATGATTAAAACTCTCCAGAAAGCAGGAATAGAAGGAACATACCTCAACATAATAAAAGCTATATATGACAAACCCACAGCAAGCATCACCCTCAATGGTGAAAAATTGAAAGCATTTCCTCTGAAATCAGGAACAAGACAAGGATGCCCACTCTCACCACTACTATTCAACATAGTGTTGGAAGTTTTGGCCACAGCAATCAGAGCAGAAAAAGACATAAAAGGAATCCAGATAGGAAAAGAAGAAGTGAAACTCTCGCTGTTTGCAGATGACATGATCCTCTACATAGAAAACCCTAAAGACTCTACCAGAAAATTACTAGAGCTAATTAATGAATATAGTAAAGTTGCAGGATATAAAATTAACACACAGAAATCCCTTGCATTCCTATACACTAACAATGAAAAAACAGAAAGAGAAATTAAGGAAACAATACCATTCACCATTGCAACAAAAAGAATAAAATACTTAGGAGTATATCTACCTAAAGAAACAAAAGACCTATACATAGAAAACTATAAAACACTGATGAAAGAAATCAAAGAGGACACAAACAGTTGGAGAAACATACCGTGTTCATGGATTGGAAGAATCAATATTGTCAAAATGGCTATTCTACCCAAAGCAATCTATAGATTCAATGCAATCCCTATCAAGCTACCAACGGTATTTTTCACAGAATTAGAACAAATAATTTCACAATTTGTATGGAAATACAAAAAACCTCGAATAGCCAAAGTAATCTTGAGAAAGAAGAATGGAACTGGAGGAATCAACCTGCCTGACTTCAGACTCTACTACAAAGCCACAGTCATCAAGACAGTATGGTACTGGCACAAAGACAGAAATATAGATCAATGGAACAGAATAGAAAGCCCAGAGATAAATCCACGAACCTATGGACAGCTTATCTTTGACAAAGGAGGCAAGGATATACAATGGAAAAAAGACAATCTCTTTAACAAGTGGTGCTGGGAAAACTGGTTAACCACTTGTAAAAGAATGAAACTAGAACACTTCCTAACACCATACACAAAAATAAACTCAAAATGGATTAAAGATCTAAATGTAAGACCAGAAACTATAAAACTCCTAGAGGAGAACATAGGCAAAACACTCTCCGACATAAATCACAGCAAGATCTTCTATGACCCACCTCCCAGAATATTGGAAATAAAAGCAAAAATAAACAAATGGGACTTAATGAAAATTAAAAGCTTTTGCACAACAAAGGAAACTATAAGTAAGGTGAAAAGACAGCCCTCAGATTGGGAGAAAATAATAACAAATGAGGAAACAGACAAAGGATTAATCTCAAAAATATACAAACAACTCCTGAAGCTCAATTCCAGAAAAATAAACGACCCAATCAAAAAATGGGCCAAAGAACTAAACAGACATTTCTCCAAAGAAGACATACAGATGGCTAACAAACACATGAAAAGATGCTCAACATCACTCATCATCAGAGAAATGCAAATCAAAACCACAATGAGGTACCATTACACGCCAGTCAGGATGGCTGCTATCCAAAAGTCTACAAGCAATAAATGCTGGAGAGGGTGTGGAGAAAAGGGAACCCTCTTACACTGTTGGTGGGAATGCAAACTAGTACAGCCACTATGGAAAACAGTGTGGAGATTTCTTAAAAAACTGGAAATAGAACTGCCATATGACCCAGCAATACCACTTCTGGGCATACACACTGAGGAATCCAGATCTGAAAGAGACACGTGCACCCCAATGTTCATCGCAGCACTGTTTATAATAGCCAGGACATGGAAGCAACCTAGATGCCCATCAGCAGATGAATGGATAAGGAAGCTGTGGTACATATACACCATGGAATATTACTCAGCCGTTAAAAAGAATTCATTTGAATCAGTTCTAATGAGATGGATGAAACTGGAGCCCATTATACAGAGTGAAGTAAGTCAGAAAGATAAAGAACATTACAGTATACTAACACATATATACGGAATTTAGATAGATGGTGGCGATAACCCTATATGCAAAACAGAAAAAGAGACACAGAAGTACAGAACAGACTTTTGAACTCTGGGGGAGAACGTGAGGGTGGGATGTTTTGAAAGAACAGCATGTATATTATCTATGGTGAAACGGACCACCAGCCCAGGTGGGATACATGAGTCAGGTGCTCGGGCCTGGTGCACTGGGAGGACCCTGAGGAGTCGGGTGGGGAGGGAAGTGGGAGGGGGGATCGGGATGGGGAATACATGTAACTATATGGCTGATTCATGTCAATGTATGACAAAACCCACTGAAATGTTGTAAAGTGATTGGCCTCCAACTAATAAAATAATATTAAAAAAAAAAAAAAAATAATAAAGATTTAGGGCTTTTTTAAAAAAAAAAAAAAAAAAAAAAAAAAAAAGGGCAGTCTGCTTTGAATTTATAATTTACACCACTTAGTAACATTCTGCAATAAGTATATTATTAATGTATTATATTTTCAATTGGAGTTAAGAAGAGCACGCAATATTTGTATCTGCTACCACCTTACCACACTTAGTGTTGGGTCTCAAATATTTATTGAATGAATAACTCAATTAACTGAAATTTCATTTTAATTCTATATCTCAACTTGACAAGGCCACAGGGTGCCCAAGCATTTGTTCAGACATTATCCTAGGTGTGCCTCTGAGGGTATTTTTGAATTAGAGTTGAGTCGGTAGACAGAGTAAAGTAGACTGTCTTCCCTAATATGGGTTAGCTTCCTTTAATCAGTTGAAGATCTGAATAAGAAGAAAGGAAGAGGAAATTCTTCCTGCCTGACTATTTGATTTGGGGTATCAGTCTCTACCTGCCTCTAGACTAAAAAGAACAGTCAGCACTTTCTGGGTCTTGAGTCTGCCAGCCTTCAGACTGGATCTTACACCATCAGTCCTCCAGAGTCTTCAGGTAATGACACTGCTCAGCCTCCCATAATCATGTGATCCAGTTCCTTATAATAAATCAATCTCCTTATCTCTATATCTTATTAATCTGTTTCTCTGTTTAGTTTTTCCAGATTTATTGAGATAAAACTGACATATAACAGTGTTAAAGTGTACAAAATAATGACTTGATATATGTATATTGCAAAGTGTTTACCAAATTATGTTTAGTTAATATCATCACCTCACATTGTTACAATTTTTCTTTCCTGTGATGAGAACTTTTAAAATCTACTCTGTTAGTAATTTTAAAATATACAATAAAGTATTGCTAACTGTCAGAATCAGACTTCAGAGCAATTTTGGAAAAACCTGAAAGATCTTAAAATTAGGAAATAGTTTTTCTTTAACAGAAAGTAGGTATTTATTATGTTTTTGAAATAATTTTTATTGCTCTATTAGTTACTTGAGGCTTAACTGTAAAATGGCTTCAATTACAATGAAGTCACTCAAACAGAATAAACACTAAAAAGTCATCAAATATTGCTAATTGTTATTAAGGGAGAACACACTATTTAATAAAGCAAATTGGCTTTTTAAAGCTCCAACATGCTTTTACCAAAAAAGTAAGAATACCTTATATATTTTACAAAATATTTTCTTTTGATTAATGTCACTTTTGAAATCTACAGAACTGTTACTCTTCATTTTTATTTAACATATGTATTTTTCTTCATTTTATCCACCAAACACATCACCCAAATAAGAGCCACATAATAGATAATTTTTTCTTCATGGAACACTGTGGCATATAGTACTCTGTTCTCCAGAACACTCCTGGCTTAGCCAATTATTTCTTTCCCTAAACACAGTTAAATTCCCCGTATCAACTTATTCCACTCAGTAAAATCTTACATAAACGGTTAGTGTGGGCAACAATGGGAGTGGGTATGGATTTGATTTTCCCTTGCCATCAAATTCACTTCTTTGAAAGGATTCCATTTTATTTTCAAAAGGAATGTATAGTAAAACATTCGGATGACAGGACTGAATCCAGTGTAAAAATGTGCTAACTATATCATAGAATGTCTTGATTACTTAGTCATAACAAAGCAGTCATTTATAAAAGTATTGTCTAGAACAGTGCTTCTCAAACTTTTTAGACTAGAGATTATCCAGAATTAAAGCAAAGTCTCCCAGTGTCCAACTTTATAGCCCATTCCTAATTTTTTGGGCAGAGAGGGGAGTGGAGTGTATCATATATTTGTTTGGTTACAATATTTAGAGACTTTTTCCCCACAAAAACACTGGAGAAGAAAATTTAATATATATCTATTATATTCATAAAGTTATGCTGTCATGGGTTGGTAGTAGGGGGTTGGATATATGTGTCTGAACAACAATATATATTTTCCTCAAGATCTAGTTAATTTTTAGATGTTACAAAGCTGTTGAAGTATGCATATGTCTGTCACTAAACACTACTGTATCCTAAAGATTTAAAATTGATAATTATAAAGGAAATTAAACTAGTAATAATCTTTTCAAAAATAGAAAAATGATAGCCATTGAGAGCAACAACCAATCCTATTCTCAATGTACTGATTTTGAAGTATCTTTAACCCAAATTGCAATATTTGCATTTGTGCATGTGCAGCAGAAATTTTGCCATATTAACTAGTATGATATGTAGCAGATTTCTTCATAGAAGACAGAGTTAAAATCCTCAGTATGATATGGAAAAATGTTAATATAAATTTTCTTTATGAAATCTCTTTTTCAATATTAATAATATGGAGGCTGATGAGTTTTTAACTAAGGCTTCCCTATTAGCTCAGTTGGTAAAGAATCTGCTTGCAATGCAGGAGATACTGGTTTGATTCTTGTGTCAGGAATATTCCCTGGAGAATGGAAAGGCTACCCACTAAAGTATTCTGGTCTGGAGAATTCCATGGAATGTATAGTTGATGGGGTCGCAAAGAGTTGGACACAACTGAGTTTTTAACTGTATATTTAGAAACTTTTCTTTATAAGCAATCTCAGCTCATTATTTTGACTTTATTTTTTCACAAAGGGATAAAAATGAAAGAACTCAATCAAAATTACTAAATAGTATTTCGATAATATTCCCTTCAATAAGTGATTTGTGAGTAATTGCAAGATGGGCTATCAATCTTTCATCATCAATTAGTACCCTGGGCAGAGTTTTACATAAACACCAGGAACCAAAATTAAGTGGTGCATGTGGCAGATGTGTGTTATTTTTTTTAAGGTTTCAAAATTTAGACTGGTTATAAAATCAATTGTGGAGCCAACATAATAAAGAATTTATAAAATTATTATTAGACTTACTCTTCATGTACAGTACAAATTTTATACGTCAATCAATACAATTAAAAATAAGGTGAAGCTCTCCCTTCAAAACTATTTCCTCTTTTTATTTCTTTTTTATGTCTCAATATTCATTTAATCAGCCAAATTCTTATTTTCACTGACCATTATTACTTGATCCTACATTATCAGCAATGTAGGTGTCAAGTGTGATAAATCACTCAGTTGTGTCCAATTTTTTGTGATCTCATAGACTGTAGCCCACCAGGTTCCTCTGTCCATGGAAATTTCCAGACAAGAATACTGGAGTGGGTTGCCATTTCCTTCTCCAGGGGGTCGTCCTAAGGAAGGGATCAAATCCGCATCTCCTGCCTGACAGGCAGATTCTTCACCAATAAGCCAAATTGGGAAACTGTTATAATTTTACAGAAGGGAAGATAGTAACCATCCTCGTTAATAATAGAAACAATAATAGGAGCTAACACCCAGAGAGTCAGAGTGAAAAGTTAGTGGCATAACCCAAACTAATTTATTTTGTCTTCCACTGTCCTTTGCAATCAGTTCAGTTCAGTCGCTCAGTTGTGTCCAACTCTTTGCAACCCCATGAATCGCAGCATGCCAGGCCTCCCTGTCCATCACCAACTCCTGGAGTTTACTCAAACTCAGGCCCATTGGGTCAGTGATGCCATCCAGTCATCTCATCCTCTGTCATCCTCTTCCCCTCCCACCTTCAATCTTTCCCAGCATCAGGGTCTTTTCAAACAACTCAGTTCTTCACCTCAGGTGGCCAAACTATTGGAGTTTCAGCTTCAGGATCAGTCCTTCCAATGAATATTCAGGACTGAGTTCCTTTAGCATGGACTGGTTGGATCTCCTTTCAGTCCAAGAGACTCTCAAGAGCCTTCTCAAAACACCACAGCCCAAAAGCATCAATTCTTCAGTGCTCAGCTTTCTTTAGAGTCCAAATCTCACATCCATACACGACTACTGGAAAAACAAGCCTTGACTACACAGATCTTTGTTGGCAAAGTAATGTCTCTGCTTTTTAACATGCTGCCTAGGTTGGTCATAACTTTTCTTCCAAGGAGCAAGCGTCTTTTACTTTCATGGCTGCAGTCACCATCTGCAGTGATTGTGGAGCCAAAAAATTAACTGTCTCACTGTTTACACTATTTCCCCATGAAGTGGGGAAAGTGATAGAACTGGATGCCATGATCTTAGTTTTCTGAATGTTGAGTTTTAAGCCAACTTTTTCACTCTCCTCTTTCACTTTCATCAAGAGGCTCTTTAGTTCTTCACTTTCTGCCATAAAGGTGGTGTCATCAGCATATCTGAGGTTATTGATATTTCTTCTGGTAATCTTGATTCCAGCTTGTACTTCATCCAGCCTGGCATGTCGAATGATATACCTTGCATATAAGTTAAATAAGCAGGGGGACAATATACAGCCTTGACGTACTCCTTTCCCAATTTGGAATCAGTCTGTTGTCTCGTGTCCAGTTCTAACTGCTGCTTCCTGACCTGCATATGGATTTCTCGAGAGGCAGGTCAGTTGGTCTGGTATTCCCATCAATTTAAGAATTTTCCAGTTTGTTATGATCCACACAGTCAAAGTCTTTGGCATAGTCAATAAAGAAGAAGTAGATGTTTTTCTGGAGCTCTCTTTCTTTTTTGATAATACAATGGATGTTGGCAATTTGATCTGGTTTCTCTGCCTTTTCCAAATCCAGTTTGAATATCTGGAAGTTCACAGTTCATGTACTGTTGAAGCCTGGCTTGGAGAATTTTGAGTATTACTTTTCTAGCGTGTGAGATGAGTGCAATTGTGTGGTAGTTTGAGCATTTTTTGGCATTGCCTTTCTTTGGGATTGGAATGAAAATGGACTTTTTTTCAGGAAAAACTGACTTTTTTTCAAGTCTTGTGGTCACTGCTGAGTTTTCCAAATTTGCTGGCATACTGAGTGAAGCACTTTACCAGCATCATCTTTTAAGATTTGAAATAGCTCAACTGGAATTCCATCACCTTCAGTAGCTTTGTTCATAGTGATGCTTCCTAAGGCCCACTTGACTTCACATTCCAGGATGTCTGGCTCTAGGTGAGTGATCATACCATTGTGACTATCTGGGTTGTGAAGATCTTTTTTGTATAGTTCTTCTGTGTATTCTTGCCACCTTTTCTTAATATCTTCTGCTTGTGTTAGGACTATACCATTTCTGTCCTTTATTGTACCTATCTTTGCATGAAATGTTTCCTTGGTACCTCTAATTTTCTTGAAGAGATCTCTAGTCTTTCCCATTCTATTGTTTTCCTCTATTTCTTTGCATTGATCACTGAGGAAGATTTTCTTATCTCTCCTTGCTATTGTTTGGAACTCTGCATTCAAATGGTAATATCTTTCCTTTCTCCTTTGCTTTTTGCTGCTCTTCTTTTCTCAGCTATTTGTAAGGCCTCCTCAGACAACCATTTTGCTTTTTTGCATTTCTTTTTCTTGGGGATGGTCTTGATCACTGCCTCCTGTACAATGTCACAAACTTCCATCCATAATTCTTCAGGCACTCTGTCTATCAGATCTAATCCTTTGAATCTATTTTCACTTCCACTGTATAATCCTAAGGGATTTGATTTAGGTCTTACCTGAATGCTCTGGTGGTTTTCCCTACCTTTTTCATTTAAGTCTGAATTTTGTAATAACGAGTTCATGACCTGAGCCACAATCAGCTCCCAGTCTTGGTTTTGCTGACTGTACAGAGTTTCTCCATTTTTGGCTGCAAAGAATATAATCAATTTTATTTCAGGATTGACCATCTGATGATGTCCATGTGTAGAGTCAAGTAGACTCTTGGAGGGCACAAACAGAACCTTGTGCACACCAGGACCCAGGAGAAAGGAGCAGTGACCCCACAAGAGACTGACCCAGACTTTCTTGGGAGTGTCCAGGAGTCTCCGGCAGAGGTGTGGGTTGATGGTGGCCTGCTGCAGGGTTGGGGGCACTCGGTGTAGCAGTACATGCATGGGACCTTTCAAAGGAGGTCCCCATTATCTTCATTACTTCCACCATAGTTTGACCCCAGGTAAATGAGGGAACACAGCTCCACCCATCCCCAGAAAATTGGATTAAAGATTTACTGAGCATAGCCCCTCCCATCAGAAAAAGACCCAGTTTGCCCCTCAGTCAGTCTCTCCCATCAGGAAGCTTCCATAAGCCTCTTATCCTTCCCCATCAGAGGGCAGACAGACCGAAAGTCACAGTCACAGAAAACTAACCAAATTGATCACAGGACCACAGTCTTGTCTAACTCAATGAAACTATGAGCCATGCCGTGTAGGGCCACCCAAGACGGACGGGTCATGGTGGAGGGTTCTGACAAAACTGGTCCACTGGAGAAGGGATTGGCAAACCACTTCAGTATTCTTGCCTTGAGAACCCCATGAACAGTATGAAAAGGCAAAAAGATAGGACACTGAAAGATGAACTACCCAGGTCGGTAGGTACCCAATATGCTACTGGAGGTCAGTGGGGAAATAACTCCAGAAAGAATGAAGAGATGGAGCCAAAGCAAAAACAACACCCACTTGTGGATGTGACTGGTGATGAAAGCAAAGTCTTATGCTGTAAAGAGCAATATTACATAGGAACCTGAAATGTTAGGTCCATGAATCAAGGCAAATTGGAAGTGGTCAAACAGGAGATGGCAAGAGTGAACATTGACATTTTAGGAATTAGCGAACTAAAATGGACTGGAATGGGTGAATTTAACTCAGATGACCATTATATCTACTACTGTGGGCAAGAATCCCTTAGAAGAAATGGAATAGCCATCACAGTCAATAAAAGAGTCTGAAATGCAATACTTGGATGCAATCTCAAGAATGACCAGAATGATCTCTGTTCATTTCCAAGGCAAACCATTCAATATCACTGTAACCCAAGTTTATGCCCTGACCAGTAATGCTAAGAAGCTGAAGTTGAATGGTTCTATGAAGACCTACAAGACCTTCTAGAACTAACACCCAAAAAAGATGTCCTTTTCATTATAAGGGACTGGAATGCAAAAGTAGGAAGTCAAGAAATACCTGGAGTAACAGGCAAACTTGGCCTTGGAACACAGAATGAAGCCGGGCAAAGGTTAATAGAGTTTTGGCAAGAGAACTGTCTGTTTGAGTGCTTACAATAAAGTGTAGTGTTGCTCTGCACAACGAAGATCACTTGAGCAGGCTTCTGACTTTTCTACTCAATTTCAAATAGTAATCAGTCCTGCTTCCTCACAAGTTCATTCACTCAGAAATTAAAAGTAGGTAGATGGAAATGTTAATCACATTAAATACAAATTATCATTATTTCAAATAAGACTTCTCCCTTCTCTCCCTTCCTCACTCTATAACCTGCCTTTGAAAAGAAGGTGTAGTCAGCATCTGCTTTTCTTTGCTGACTCCCCCACTTTCCTTAGTTGCTCTTTAACTCACAGATTGGTGCAAAGGAAGGACAGTAGGGAAAAGAGGTAACCTAGCTGACCCCTTCTCTGTTGGGGTGTTTTCATAGGTTTTTTGAATATTGGAGAAGAAAATGGCAACCCACTCCAGTGTTCTTGCCTGGAAAATCCCATGGACAGGGGAGCCTGGCAGGCTACAGTCTGTGGGGTTACAAAGAGTCAGACACAACTGAGTGACTTCACTTGAATGTTCCCAGTACTGTGAATCCTATGAATTCTGATTGCATTTCTGCATGGTGTATTGGTATGGGATTTAATTTCCCTATTGGCCACTCCTTTTCAGTGAGTTTCACAGATGGGCAGCTCCATACTATGCTAGAGTCTACATATATCTTCAGAAGTTCCTCTTGGGCAGGACTTAAAGTTAAATGACTCCCGTTTCTAGCCCTGAGTCTTACATTTGCTCCTTTTGAAACATACATAGATCCTTTGCCATCTGTTATGAGAAATGAAGCCCTACTTTCACTTAACTTCTCCACCAAAGCATATTTTCAGCTCATGGATTGATTTCTAAATTTCTGGGTGAAAATGATATGTCTCAAAACTGTAGGTAAAACATATTAAGCTCTCTGAGTTGTCTCCTTGAAGTGCAATCTCAGTGTGTTTGACATGAGAAAGAGAGTAACATACATCCCACCTTCTCCTAGGGAGAAGAATGAGACTTCACAAGATCTTTTCAAAGAATTTTTCTCAAATTGATCTCTTGCTCTTTTTTATAGTCTCTTAGTGAGTGAGAAGGTTTAAGTATCATGGATACAGTTTTTGACTATTTTCTTTGTAAACCCTTCACATCCTGATCTGATTTTGTGATTTCATGTCTATTACATCTTGCTGGAAACTTAAATTTTACCATTATGTTAAAGCACTATTTTTGAGCATTTAGCTTTTTTAGTAGGCTCTGTTATAAGAGTTCCATATATATCAACCCACTGACTCCTCACAAAAATCAGGGTGGAAGAAATTATTATCTCAATGTTATATATGGGCGCACTTGTAGTAGAGAAAGATAGGAGGGCATAAATTCCAGGGGATGTTTAGGGGGTACAATCAGTAGTAAGTCTTGATTAGATGCTAGAGGTGATAGAGAGGATCAGTCCTGGCTCTCAGAACCCTTAGCAGCAATATCTGATTGGATGAAATTGCTATCAAAGAAAAATGATTTTAAAAGTGCAGGATGAAAATCATTTATAAAGGGTTGAGTTGCGGGTACATTTTGGAAAGGAACTGCCAAGGGGTAGGGCCTTACAAGTTGGTTTAGTATTAAAAATCTGAATCTCAGAACAGACTTGTGGGCACAATTATTGATTTAAAATACATTAGTGTATATGTGTACTGAAACTTTATTGATCAACCTTAGAAATCTGAAGTTACAGAATAAAAATAGCAATGGCTTGAGCTGGAACTGCTGGAAGCCACAACATTCTAGGAGGAGATATTAGAAATAAACAGGAGAGCCAAAGAAGAAGAGATACAAAGCTACAAGGAAAACAAAATACTACTGTATCTATGAATTTCTGGGGAGACTAAGTTGCAGAAAGTATCCGTATATATAGTGTCAATGTCAATAAAATAAAAATGAAAAAAGACGAATTAGAAATTAAGAGGTACTTAGAACATTTAGCAAGAAAAATTGTATTACAGACTTGTGCTAGGAGCCAGAGTACATTGGGTGAGAACTGAACATAATATTTATTAGTTAAGATGCTTGCAGAAAGCATGCCTCATTAAAATTAAGATGACTAAAGGGGAATTTTACAATGGAATGATTTATAAAATTGAGGATGGGGAGCAGGAAAAATCACAAAGGATAATATAATACCTAAGAACCCAAACACAAGGCTCCATCGCCACCTCCAGACCTTACAGGTCATGAAGTCATGAGGAGGGAGTGGTTACCAGATCAAAGACAAAACTAATTCTACGTAGAGGGGCCACCTGAGAGGGATGAGGATTTTGGTCAAGACACTAAACCAGAATGCAGCATCCCCACAGGGAGATGGATAGTTTCATCTCACTTTCCTTTTTTCAAGCTTTCGCGAGTGTTTCATATTGGTAACACTCAATTGGAAGCTGTAGAACAAGACAGTTCAGTGATGTGATGTAACCCATATAGGTCAGCTCAGATCTGGAAAGACACATGTCACATGTAAGATACCCACCACACATGTGATAAAAGGAAGTGTTAAAAGTGAGAGTGGACTACTGTTTACAAATACGTCAGTAAGAAGGAAAAGAAAAAATAGCAGCAGCAACCAGAAAGGCATGAGAGTTGAAAGAAGGGTTTCTAGGATAAGTACGTATGGAGCATGCTAACAGGCTGTAACAAAGAAGGCTTTAGAGAAGGAGAGCTTGAAAATATAGGAACCAGAGACACTCATCGATAAACCAAGATTCCAGGAGAGAATGTGATGGGATTGAGGGCATAGATTGAGGAGCTGGTATTAAACAAGAAGAGGGGCATTTCTTCATCTGATATTTTAGGGGGAGAAAGGAAGGTTACATGCATATAGAGGTATGTTTTAAGTATGAGAAGCATTATATTAGAGAAATCAAAACTCAGAAAATTACTTGCTCATAAAACTTATTATTCATAATGGTAGAGAACATTAATTTCAATATTGATTCAATTCAGAGTTTTGTTATGCATGTGCGACAGAAAAAACATGGGGATCATGGGCTAAGAAATTTTCCAAGACAAGTAAGGCAGAAGTATTAGGTGAAGATGTGGGAACGCTAAATGGGAAAGGGACTATGAGAGCATGGCTTTCAGTCTATGATTAGGAGGCTGTCAGATGACAGTGGCACCGATTGAGGTCTATGTGGCCAACTGGTCTGGTGCTCCAAACAGGATACAGAAACAACCCAAATGTTTAGTAAAGCATCAGGAAAATGCCAAATTCTCGGTTAGACCAGTCTTTTTTTAGCTGCAGAGAATGGAGTGTCTGTAAGAGCTCCAGTTTTCATTGAAGACAAGAAAAATGTGTTCTGTAGAAAAGTTGAGAAGGCAGGATAGATAGTTCATAATCAAATGAGTGCTGCAGGGAACATGGAGTGTGGAAGTATATAGTTAGAAGTGGGGCATAATTTTTTGAGGAACTCAGAATAAGTGAGCATAAAGTAAGTCTAGTTTAATTTTTTCCTTCCAAAACAAAAAAAGTCAGTATATTTTTATGTGATTTCATTGCCATTACTCTTTTATGTTATATAATGCAGAGAGACAGTTAAGAAGGAATATTCTTGTGTGAAAATTCATAAACTAGAAATTTGAAAGCATAAACTTTGAATGCCTATAAATAAAGAGAGAAATAGAAATGATACAGTTGCCAAAATATGATAGAAACTACCAACGAGTCACAAGATACCAGGGATGTTTTCCTAATACAAATTGCAATATGAAATGTATAAAATATGGTTTGGTCAGAAGCAGCATTTACATGAATTATGTTTTGTAATTTTTATTCTGTTAATGCTGAGCATCTAATAAATATTTAATGGAATTTGTAGATGATTGTCTTACTCAGAAGGAAGATGTAACAAGAAAAACTGCTAGTTTGAACTTAATCCTGCTCCGAAACAAAAAAAAGCTTGTATGTAATGTCATCTTGACAGAAACTTTAATTCATAGTAAACAAATAACTATTAAAACTTTCCTGCACTGTTTAATAGAGAAAAAGAGAATTCTTATAGAGGAGTCAGGTTTTTGAGAAAAACAAAAAACAAAATAACAAAGTAGATTTTATTGTTATCTCATGGACAGACAGACAGACAGACAGACACACACACACACACACACACACACACACACACACACAAACCCTCAAAGGAGATGAATAGAGGACGCTAAAAACATAATCCTGATAACACCTTTGCAAATAATGAACATTTTAAAGCAAGGTAAGAAAAAATAATTCTGTTGGGTGGAGGGTTCTCCAAAGGTTGCAAAAGTCAGAAGAAGTCTATGAGACAAAGTGAAGAGCATGTTACTGAGGATGAATATAAAACGGTGTCATGTTCCTTTGAGGACAGTACTATAATATGGCAAGTACTGACCTCGCACTTTAATGGAGAAACATTAGATAAAATAGATAATTCAGAAAAAGGACACAAGGATGTTTAGAAATCTTGATACCAGGCTTGGTAAGTAATTGTTAAGCAAATGTACCAAATGTAACTAGTATTTCCCCAGCAATGTCATCACCCCCTCTCTACTGGGTCTTGTTTCTCTAAACCCCAATGACATCTCCAGTATAACTTATAACGTTCTTTTTCACTTTTTCAGTGTTACAACAGTTTAATTTTCAGGGACTGAAAGAAATGCAGTCCCAATAAGTAAGAAATTAGATCCCACTCTGGTTTAATATGTTTTCTTTTCCCCATCTCAGATTTAAACATGGCAGTGAAAGAAGTGGGAAATGGTCTGCTCCTTGTTATTCCAATACCTGGTTCTCTAATACCTCCTTAAATCAGAGTCCAAACCACTAAAGGACTTGCAAATTTGTGATAAAAACAAGATTGTGTCTAACTTAAACAACAGAAGTATGCAAAACAGAAGAAAGTAAATTTCATTTGATAGTATTTCATTTTATGATACAGAGAGAAACAGAAAACAAAGGCTATGAATTGGGAAGAGACAAATGTAACTGAAAGAGTGAGTAAAGTCCACATGGTCAAAGGATTGGTGCTGGTTCCTCAAAATAAGATAATACAAGAAAAGAGAACAGCAGGAATTGTGTGGACAAAGGACACAGAAGAGGTAAGCAAAATGCACGTGTGATTTGTTTGAAGGCTACTGAATAACTCATAGTGGAAACATAACTTGTAGTCACCATTAAATTTAGAGATTAAATACATGCCATGTTACTTAAAATACAAAAAGTGGTTTTGGTTTTAAGAGAACTACCAGCTAAGGAGTAAGACCATCCCACATATGGGTAGGTACATTGTAAATGCTTCAACACAGTGAATATAGTCACATATGGGTATAGAAGTAACATGTTAATTCCTGACTCCTTGCTTAATTCCTTTGTCAGCTGCATACCAAGGATGTGTCAAAAAATCTAACTCATTCCATGAAAGTCAATTACAGAATTCTACTTACAAAGGAAAATGTCATTACCAGTAAGGATACAGAAAGACAAGGAGAGCATAACTTGGATTTATCTTATGCCACTGTATGCAAACCAAGATAACTGGGACTATAAAATTATTGAGTAACAAAGATTCAAATAAATGACTAGTTAAACTGCTTTCTTTGATTGTTTATTAAGACATAGTTTTAACAGGTAGTGGGGAACACAGAATTGATAAAAATATAATGTTAACTCTGTTTCTTATCTCAAAAATCTTACTTCTCAAAGGAGAAAAATGTTTCATCTGGTTAGAAAATTTTCTCCTCTAAGTTGACTACCACATAATACTTCTTAACAGAGCTTTTTCTTTAACAAATATTTGCAACACAAGATTAAAAGAAACTATGATCTTTCTATTTTATCTTCTTGTTGTTTATATATAAAACATCTCTGTTCACAATAGTTTACAGCTATACACTATTAGCTTTTAAATACAGATTTAATATAAACTAGGTATTTCTCTGGGCTTTCCTGGTGACTCACTCAGTAAAGAATCTGACTGCAACACTGGAGATGTGGATTCAATCCCTGGGTCAGGAAGACCCCCTAAAGAAGGAAATGCAACACACTGCAATATTCTTGCCTGGGAAATCCCATGGGCAAATAGTACATTATTCAATAGTAACACAATTTTTCAAACATCATTTTGATGTTAAATAAGGAACACAATTATATAATACTTTTCATGTTTATTTTCATAGTTATAATATTTTCATCAGGAAATGGAAGATGCTAAGTATGAAATAAAAGTTAGTTAAAATATAAGAATAAAACTTCAATAATATATGAGAGGACAGAACTTTATATGCTCTCACTTAGTAAATGGTGTTGTATTTTAAGAGAGAGACAAGGGCAGGGGGTATAGAGAGAATGTATATGTTATGAGTGCTTTCATGAAGAGAAATGGAATGACTTAATAAGTTCAACAAGGCTGTGATCCGAAGGTTCTTTTTTCTTGCAAAGGATGGTGGCCATTAATGAGCCTTCCAAAAAGGGGAAAAGATGGAGAGGCACGAGTAATCTGTAACACCGTGGACACTGCTAGAGACTGGTGACCCATGGAAACAGAGTCCCAGTGAGACAAGTCATGGTAAATAAGCAAAATGTACTACCAAAGAGCAGGAGGAGATACACGTGACTTCTGAATTTGGAATTGAACTTATAAATTGATAATCTGTGGATCAAGGGTTGAGTTTGTAAATCTACAGCAAAATGAAAATGATGTAATTTTATCTTTTAAAGTATACATCATGTGAATCCTCAGCAGTAACAAAATTTTTGGTTTTCCTTACTACTGTTATGTGTGTGTATATATGCACTTATGCATATATTTATGCATTTATTAATATGATGCATATGCTTTTTTCTCCAGAATGTTCTCTGTGATCAGGGATTTTTTAAATATCTCTGGGGTATAAATTTAGTATCTGGAACATCACATGTGTTAAGAAATATCTTTTGAATTAAGGGATAAATAACTGGTTTAAATAACTCTTAATAAACAGCTAATGTTGAAAGTCAAATTGAGGATCCTAGTAATTCTAGCCGGTGCCAGTTCTGAATCATCATTACTGATTCAGGTATTCAACAAAATAAACCATCAATATTATGCCAGCTTCAGGACTCTACATTTAAATTAGAAGAAATAAATTTATGAGGAAATATCTGAAGGGATCAACTAGAGGATGGGAGAATATCTTTGGAATAGATGTGCCATCAAAGATGGGAACTTCAGTTAAGTTCACAGGTGACTTATATGTTAAATACATATTTTGACTTTGCATCTGAAGCTACAATCAGAAAGTAAGGGTAAAATCAGAAGTCAAAACCACATGTAGGTAGAAAGGATTGTACATTTTGTGCACCTAGAATCAAGCACAGTGCCTGACACATTATACCTGTTCAGTTAATATTTGTTTAGTGGTTGAATGGACTCAGGTGGGCTTTTCTATACCATTTCATAAAAGAGTGAGAAACTATAAACAGGTATACCTGCAATAAATTTTAGGAAATCCAATAACCTTTCTAACATTCCTTTTTCTTTTGCTATCCTGTGTCTTGTTTATGTGGTTATTCGCTAGAAAAATCATTATAGTTTGATTTGTCTTTAACTGCAGAGGCAACACAAAGAGGAAAACTGGGGAAAGGATAAGACAATGGAAAAAGGAACTCTATGCAAGAGAAGAGGTGATGAATGCTACCAAAGAAGTCATAAACTTCTCTGATGTTTGGCAAAAAGAAACCCAGAGAAGCAAACCTAGGTCTGAAAAAGAGTCCAAGAACTTAAAATCCATTTATCAAATTTAACATTCAACAAATGAAATACCCTGAGATATCCCATCTCTAATATCAATATCATATCTTCTTATAAAGACTTATGATCATTTATTCTCAAAGTATTAAATAACCTGTTATTAAGCATGTGTTCATGCTCAGTAGCTCAGTCATGTCCAACTATTTGTGTTCCCATGGATTTTAGCCTGGCAGGCTCCTCTGTCCATGGAATTTTCCAGGCAACAATACTGGAATGGGTTACCATTTCCTACTCCAGGGAATCTTCACGGCCCAGGGATCAGACCTGTGTCTCCTGCATTGGCAGGCAGGTTCTTTACCACTGAGACACCTGGGAAGCCCTATTTTTTAAACCTGTGACTTTTCCCCTTTAAAAATTAAATTATAAGAAATACCATGGGAACACAGGAGCAGCAGCACACCTCTCTGAAGATCCCACAGACATAAAAACGTAGGGAAACTAGAAACTCCGGACTGCATCTAAAACAGAAGTAGGTGAACAGGTCAATGAAACCCACAAAATGAGTGTGTAGGGTCAAACTACCTTCAGGTAAAAGACTAATGTAGTTTCAGCATCTGCAGAGGAGGAAGTGAAAGGGAGAAAGAGGGTACAGGACAAACCTGAGAACTGACATATCTTCCGCAGATGAGTCAAGGAAACACTGAATACTTGCAGTAATTAGAGAGATCTGGCCATAGAACCTTCATAACTAATAATGGAAGCTTCCAGTGTGGACGAATTCTGTACTGAGGGGGAGAAGACTATTAATAGCAGAATCTAAATTAAGCAAGGAATGAAAGCAGGGCAAACACATTGATACAAAATGTGTGTGTGCACATATGTGCATGATATAACAAAACCAAAGCCATCCATATTGATTAATCAATAAATAAAAATGACTTAATTCATCTATTAAAAGAAAATGTATTCACATTGCCCAACAATCCTAAGTCAAATACTGTACTGTATATCTCACTATACTACTATGAACTGATCTCCAACTTCTTTTTGTTAAGAAAAAAAAATATCAATGTAGAGAAGAGTTTGTAGTGTATATTATCATTTATCTAAGAAAAGAGGGGCATATGAGTAGTACATATGTGTCTACTTAAAATAAAAAAGTAAAAGGATAAATCAAAGCCAGTTTTTGAAAAGGTAACCTACATGGGATTGATGGAATAGAATGAAAAATCTAAAAGCTAGACTTCTTTGAATATACCTTGTTTGGTGTTTTTCTCTTTGGAATCATATAGCAATTTAATATAATTTTTAAATTAATTTTTAAAAAGCATTCCATTAATATTTTTGAAAGATGAAAGAATTGAAGATAAATGTGAATCCAACTAGATCACACTAGTGTATGTTAAGTGCACAGTAGGGTACTAGCCATGAAGCTTTTAATCAAAGTAATTTTCTGTACTTTTCTACTGGAAGATACCTTAAGAACTAAAGGAAGTACAAAAAAATGTGTGCTATCAATAATCACACTAGTATTATTATCTCAGGAATGTTCAGTTGTTATTGTGAGATATGGCAAATAAGTCAGTTATCCTCTTCAAGTATTCTCAGTGTCATGAAACACTTCTCAGCACTGGAGAAATGAGATACATATGTAAGACAGAAATGCAATTTTGTGGTCCAGTTGGTGTCATGAGAATGAGTATGACACTTAAATGGATAATGTATTTTATATGAAAACAATAAGCATCTTTAGGCATAGTTGGTGGCCATGAAATATGTCTTACAAGAACCAGGGCTTTATGGCAAAATAGTTGGATCCAGTTCTAGGCCAGAAAATGAAAAAGATGAAGCTGGAACATCTTGTTAAACTACATAGTGAATTGAACTGTTTCCCACAAATCAAGTGGGAATAATTTGAGTATCAATAATGAATAAGAACATTATCAATGGATTTAAATATATACATGTATATATTTATACAGCTTATATAGCTCATAAGGATAGAGAAACCAAAAAGCAAATAATTATTCACAGTTGGAGAATGCCAGTTAACCAACACCCTGGTGTCTCAGAATGGTAAAGCATCTGTCTGTGATGCAGGAGACCGGGTTCGATCCTGGATTGGGAAGATCCCCTGGAGAAGGGTATGGCTACCCACTCCAGTGTTGTTGCCTGGAGAATTCTAAGGACAGAGGAGCCTGACAGGGCTACAGTCCATGGGGTTGCAAAGACGTGGACATGACTCAGTGAATAACACACATACCCTTTTGAAAACTTGAGGGTTAAAAAACAAACTAGCATTTACTTCACCTTTCCTTTATGAACTGTACCACAAATATCCAAATAATGAAATTTCCCTTTGTAGAAGTACCCTAGATAATGAAAAGAGAAGGAATTACAATATCACCATTTCACAATTATTCATAAATTAATGGATCTAGGTGTTGATCATTAACGGCTGCTAAAACCAAACAGAGACAACAAGATATTATATGTCTCCTGATGAAAGAAGACAATTTCATTTGTGATGGAGTTTTATTTCAATATTGAGCCTCAATCTCATCTAGTCTCTAGAGCCAATTCTCAATTTATAGAAAACACAGAAAATGTTAGTAGTTTATAGACAAAATAGCTTTTAGACAAAGATATTTAACGAATGATTTTTTTTCTTGGATATCATTATTATTTACTAAATATGATTTTTTTAAAATATATAATTATTTATCAAGTAGCTCAACCTTCCAGAAGAACACTCCCAGATCACTGAAAGGAAATTCAAACAGGTTTTAAAAATCCTCAATATTAAATACAGTGCAAGGTGGTTTCTGGTTAGCTCTGTGCTGACAGGCTGGCTAATGGCATTCTCTGAGAAGGATTACCTCTGAATGAAAAAGTGTATCACTGAAATATGAGCGCTAAGGGAAAGATTACTTGTCTTGTTTTGAAGTTAATTTAATCACAGAGCTTTGATATCTATCTCCTTTTCACCAAGGATGTTCCTGATCATTATCAACAGAATTTGGTGTTTTTCATTTTTTTTTTTTTTGTCTGACAAATCACATTATATACTTGTGAGATGTCTGAGTCCCTGCCTATAGGTTTGAAGTTTCTCAGCATACACTCAGCAAAGACTCAACCCCTCAATATTTGTGGAAGCAACTTGAGAAATTAAAAAGAAAAAGGTGGTAATGTTTTTCCTTATGAAGGGATGACTTACTGTGAAAAATCTTAGTTATTCAGTCATTTATTCATTGTCATTGTCATCAAATATTAAGTACCTATTGTTTTCCAACATGTAAGGGTGGTGCTAGAGAGAAAATGATTTACTTGTTAAATTTATTTAACAGATAGTTTATAGTACTCATCATATGCTGGATATGTTTAGCACTGGTAGACTTGTGATTTAAACACAGAGAGGGTGGTTTCAGATTGTGTGTCAGAGGTTCCAATTTTTTCCCATTCACAGCATTTTTAGTGTCTTAGTAACTTATTTCATGGTATTCCTAGGCCAAAAGAAATATCTTACAGTTCCATTATTACATGAACTTAGTAACAATAGCATGTGTGGAACCTGACAGATGCCCCTGTGTTTCTCTCAAATAGTTAAAGATCTTGTGACACTCTTGGGAGTTTACTGCATTCCCCAGGAACTTAGGTACAAAGTTTGGGAAATACAGATTTACTTTGTTTAACCACTACACATGATGCTTACACATGAAAAATAGTACCTACTCTTTGTCCAGAGTCTGACCAAAAGGAAACCAGAGACATTCTATCAATTCAAAAATTACTTTTAAAAATCAAGGCAATAGAAACAAAATTATAGCTAAACATCAAAACAAAATTCCAATGAGTGATGCACATTTTAAAAACAGCCTAAAGGTGGTTCAAAATTATCACTAAAGTGTATTTTCATTTCCACATATTTTATTGAATGGAGGAAATAAAATATTGTGTCTACATCTAGCTCATCAGGAGTTGTTCATTATATAAATTTATACAATATCTATATAATATAATCTATATTTATATAAGATAAATTCATGAGTATTGGTAATATACATGTGTTCATCAGGGGTCATATCCTTTGCAAAAAAAAAAAGGAAATGAAGAACCACTGCTTAGAGTTTCATAAAGGTAGCATGATAAATGAAGAACATAGATGTTTAGTATGAGAGACCTGGATTAGACACTGGATCAACCACTGAAATAAACTACCCAATGTCTGTTAGACATCAATTTCCACATTTACAAAATGGGTAAATAATTTATCATTTTAACTTTTAAGTTTATATTGAAGTATATCCAATTAACAATGTTGTGATAGTTTCCGGTGGACAGTAAAGGGACTCAGCCATACATATATATGGATTCATTCTCCCTCAAATCCCCTCCCATCCAGGCTGGAAAATAATAATTTGTTATCTTGTTCTGAGCTAAATAAGATACCAAGAAAGCTGACTGCTTGGCACACGTTATTAATCATATAAATATTGAATAAATTAAATAAAGAAAGGATATCATTAAAAAGTTGACTATGTGAAGTATTACATGTATAACATAATCAAAACACTATACTTCTGAGGAGGGAGAAATTACATTTTGAAGGGTATAATAAGATATTGCAGGAGTGCTTTTGAAGGTAGCTTACAGTAGTGACTTCCAAACTTTTTACCATGACCAAAAAAAAAATTACATTTTTATGACATTAAAACTTCATGCTGATAAAGTTTTAATACATTCAAGATAATAATTTGCTTTCTATATTTGATGTATCTTGTTTCAGTTGAGTCCAGTTTAGTAGCTCAGTCGTGTCCAACTCTTTACAACCCATGGACTGCAGCACGCCAGGCTTCCCTATCCATTATCAACTCCCAGGGTTTACTCAAACTCATGTCCATTGAGTCAGTGATGCCATCCAACTATCTCATCCTCTGTCATCCTCTTCTCCTCCTGCCTTCAATCTTTCCCAGCATCAGGGTTTTTTCAAATGAGTCAGCTCTTCACATTAAGTGGCCAAAGTATTGGAATTTCAGCTTCAACATCAGTCCTTAAAATGAATACTCAGGACTGATTTCCTTTAGGATTGACTGGTTGGATCTCCTTGCTGTCCAGAGGACTCTCAAGAGTCTTCTCCAACACCATAGTTCAAAAGCATACACTCTTCTGTGCTCAGCTTTCTTTATAGTCCAACTCTCACATTCATACATGACTACTGGGAAAACCATAGCCTTGACTAGAAGGACCTTTTTTCCAAAGTAATGTCTCTGCTTTTTAATATGCTGCTTAGGTTGGTCATAACTTTTCTTCCAAGGAGTAAGCATCTTTTAATTTTATGGCTGCAATCACCATCTGCAGTGATTTTGGAGACCCAAAAAATAAAGTCTGACACGGTTTCCCCATCTATTTGCCATGAAGTGATGGGACCAGATGCCATGATTTTAGTTTTCTGAATGTTGAGCTTTAAGCCAACATTTTCACTCTCCTCTTTCACTTTCATCAAGAGGCTCTTTAGTTCTTCTCCAACTTTCTGCCATAAGGGTGGTGTCATCAGCATATCTGAGGTTATTGATATTTCTCCCAGCAATCTTGACTCCAACTTGTGCTTCATCCAGTCCAGCGTTTCTATGATGTACTCTGCATATTAGTTAAATATGCAGGGTGACAATACACAGCCTTAATGTACTCCTTTCCCAATTTGGAACCAGTCTGTTGTCCCATGTCCAGGTCTAACTGCTGCTTCCTGACCTGCATACAGATTTCTCAAGAGGCAGATCAAGTGGTCTGGTACTCCCATCTCTCAGAATTTTCCACAGTTTGTGGTGGTTCACACAGTCAAAGGCTTTGGCATAGTCAGTAATGCAGAAGTAGATGTTTTTCTGGAACTCTCTTGTTTTCTCGATGATCCAGTGGATGTTGGCAATTTGATCTCTGGTTTCTTTGCCTTTTCTAAATCCAGCTTGAACATCTGGAAGTTCACGTTTCACATACTGTTGAAGCCTGGCTTGGAGACTTTTGATTGTTACTTTACTAGCATGTGAGATGAGTGCAATTGTGCAGTAGTTTGAGCATTCTTTGGCATTGCCTTTCTTTGTGGAATGAAAACTGACCTTTTTCAGTCCTGTGGCCACTGCTGAGTTTTCCAAATTTGCAGGCATATTGAGTGCAGCACTTTCACGGCATCATCTTTTAGGATTTGAAATAGCTCAACTGGAATTCCATCACCTAGAAAATGGTAACCCACCCCAGTATTCTTGCTTAGATAATCCTGTGGACAGAGGTGCCTGGCGGGCTGTTATCCATAGGATTTCACAGCGTCGGACACGACTGAAGCGACTTAGCAGCAGCAGCAGCCACTAGCTTTGTTCATAGTGATGCTTTCGAAGGCCCCCTCGACTTTGCATTCCAGGATGTCTGGCTCTAGATTGGCGATCACACCATCATGATTATCTGGGTCTTGAACTAAAGTTATTATTCTGTCCCACAGTTTGAAAGAATCTGATCTTACGTACAGGTAGAAACTGACTTGGAGTTTTTATCTCAGTCTGATAGTATAGTGGGCTAAATATTCTGCAAATATTGCCAAACAAATTACAAGATTTGGAATATATTACTGGTATGCTAACTAAAATTAACAGAAGAAATATTGAAGATTTAGAAAAAATAAATACACACACAACTATAAGCTGAACCATGAGCAGGGAGCAATAAGGAGGAAACTAGTGAGTAGAGAGGGTATTGGTTATGTTTTCCATTTGGGCAAATGCCCATGTGGGTGTCCTACATGGAAACAAAGTAAATCTTGCAGTCATGGCATGGTGGGGGGGTCAAGTGGAGACTGCCTATTAAATCACGGTCATTGATAAGGCCCAAAATATTCCAAATCAATTGTAAATACTGATTCAGTAGTAGGAGAAAACTCAAATAATCTCTGATGAGAAGCACCCCCAAGTTTTGGTCCTACATATTTTCATAGGTTCAACTCAAAGTCAAATGTTTCAAACATATAAGGAAATAAGATACAGTGAGTAAAAGTCAGCAGAAAGGAAAACAAACAAACAAACAAACAGATTTTGACCACCTAGAACATCAGATATTGGAGTTATTAGATGAATAATGCATGGATGTTTAAGGACAAACAGATAAAATAAGCAAGTAAAATGAGACACAAACAAGTGACTAGGCAATTTCACAGACATGGCTAATAAATATATGAAAAGCTACTAGAACCCATTAGTAATCATGGAAATTCAAATTAGATCACAATGGATGCCATTTCACACCCTCTAGATGAGGGAGAATTAAGTTCTGGGAATGTTAATATTGTCAAGAATGTGAAGCAGTGGGAACTTTCATACTCTCTTAATGGGAATGCAGATTGGCAGAATCATTTTGGAAAACAATTTGGCACAAATTATAAAGATGAACATGTGCATCCCCTACAACTTGGCAATTCTAATCCATAGAAAAACCTCTAATGAGGTCTAGTAAGAGAAACTCACATAAACAAGACCCTAGGATTTTACATATGAAGTCTAAGGGTAATGTGAAAATCAACTATTCTTAGAGGAACATGGAAATTTGCCTAGGTGGTAGGGAAAATTTGCCTGGGTGGTGGAAGAATTTGGAATTATAAGATAATAGATATGCTATTGGATTTGAATTTCAAAATCATCCAAACTGTTATTTACAAAACCTTCACTGGTTAATTTAATTTAAAATGATCTTTTGCTGATACTGCTCCTGCATGGATGCTTAGTCCTGTCTGACTCCTTGTGACCCATGGACTGTATACAGTCTGTCAGGCTCATCTGTCCATAGCAATTTCCAGGCAAGAATACTGCAGTGGGTTGCCATTTCCTACTCCAGCATCTTGCTGACCCAGGGATCAAACCTGCATCTCTTGAGTTTCCTGCATTGGCAGGTGGATTCTTTACCACTGTGCCACCTGGAACACCACAATACCACCTCTAGGAGACTGTTTTAAGTGAGTGTAGACTTCTTAGAGCAACTCACCTTCCTCTAGTGACTTCCATGGGAATAATCTATGAAAGGCAAAGGTGTGGTTTTATGTATGAAAACTATTCAGATGTCAGGAAACATTTAACAAGAGGCTTCCTGTGTGCTGTTTTGGATCTGTCAGGAACCCTCTGGCCCTTATTAATTCCTGAATATTCAGGAATTAAGAGGAGAGGCACGCCTTTCCCAGGGCTGAGGAATCCAGGCATTTCTCATTACGGTGATAAGTACCCTCTTCCTTCTTATGAACCATACGGTAAAAGGTGATTGTTTGCAACTCTCTTTGATAGGGATCGCGTTACAGTATATATGCCCACGCCATGTTGATTAGAACACCTTTGCTCCATCAGAGCATTGGTCCCCGTGTCTTTCTTTCTTTCTTTTTTTCTATTCTTCCTGTCTTTCTCTCTCTATTTCTCTATTTCTGGCTAATTCCTTGGAGCGCGGAGGCCCGCTGAGTCCACTTTCTTGCCCGGGGTTCTAAGCCCCTCTCGAGAAGGCACGCTGCGCCTTCACCCACTCAAGAGGGCACCCGGTGCCTACGTGCAGCAGCGCGAGCCCTGAGAACAGGGCTCTATTGGCTTTCTGCGTAAACCAGGGGATATCAGCCTCTTTCTCTCTCTTACTTTCTTATCGTTGACTCCGGACCACCAGGTTCCGTCCGGTCCATTAAAGGACCAACATTCAGGGGCCCCACTCACAAGGCTGTCCTAGGTCTTGACTATTGCTGATGGCTGACCTTCTGGGCTATAGAGGCTGACATTGAGTAACTGGGTCCCCACCTTCCCTTGAGATCTCTTTCGGTCATCCTTGCATAAATGACACATGTTCCTAATATGGATGTGCCTTCCCTGCCTATAGTACTTTTGTTTGTTACTTTATTTCGGTTTAAGGTGGAGATAAAATAGCATGTAGGGTGTGATGAATCTTGTCTAAGAGAGAGGGAGAGAGATGGGAGAATAGCTCAAGCAAAGTCCATGAGCAGCGAACTCCATGTCGAGCTACTCATACTTGAAATGGCGAAGTATTGGGTGTAGTGGGTCTGTTGGTTCATGTCCAAATCACCTTTATCAGAACGTACATCCGTCCTTCAGCTGTCAAAGTGCTGCCTGCTAATGACTCACAGCTATTTCCTTTCAGATGAACTATAATCTAGATCAAACAGGAACCTTATTGACAAGTCTGGTTATGAAGATCTACCCCCAAGCCTTTATAAAAACAAAATATACAAAGAGGACTGATATTGACCTAAACTTTTTTCTAAATAAATCCATTCAAGGAAATAAAAGCTCTTAAAAATAGGCCTCATCAACATCCTTAAGACATACTGCTGCTTAGTCACTCAGAGTCATGTCTGACTCTTTGTGACCCCATGTAGCCTGCCAGGCTCCTCTTTCCATGGGATTCTCCAGGCAAGAATACTGGAGTGGGTTGCCATGTCCTCCTCCCCAACCCAGTGATAGAACACATGTCTCCTGCATTGCAGGAGGATTCTTTATCATCTGAGCCAGCAGAGAATTCAAATTAAATATGTTATGCTTACTAGTTCCTTTAGAAGTTTGTAAGATCATCGCATTTTAGTCAAACTCTTACTAATGATAATACCTGAAATTCAATCCAGAAGAACTTTTTTAAAGCTTAGAATTTTATAGAAAAAGGAAATAGAACTCATTACAAAATTTCAAGTTACTAAATTGTGGTGTTGGAGAAGGTTCTTGAGAGTCCCTTGGACTGGAAGGAGATCCCACCAGTCCATCCTAAAGGAGATCAGTCCTGGGTGTTCATTGGAAGGAGTGATGCTGAAGCTGAAGCTCCAATACTTTGGCCACCTCATGAGAAGAGTTGACTCATTGGAAAAGACCCTGATGCTGGGAGGAATTGGGGGCAGGAGGAGAAGGGGCCGACAGAGGATGAGATGGCTGGATGGCATCACTGACTCAATGGACATGAGTTTGAGTAAACTCTGGGAGTTGGTGATGGGCAGGTAGGCCTGGCGTGCTGCGATTCATGGGGTCGCAAAGAGTCGGACACAACTGAGCAACTGAACTGAACTGAACTGAACACATAGTTAAAGCTATGTAAGAGCCTGAACAACAAAATATTTCCATACCAAAAAAAATTTCCATACATAAATTACACTAGGATAATAATTTCTGTTTAATAAATTGAGTGGAATCAAAATTTTAGGAGAAAAAGAAACAATAAACAAGCAATGATTCTCTTGAATGTTAAAAGGGGCTTTCTTTATGCTTACTGTGTATTCTCCCTTACCCCCCAAATGATTGAGGATGTTCAGTTACCTTTGTTGAAAGCGATAATTAGAACCACTTGACTTGAAACATGGTTTGTTACCTCATCTTTAGTCAGTATATTCTATCAACACTCAAATTTTGAAATTATTTCTTTTGTAACTTAGCAATGTACTACAGCAAAATTTAGCTTGATGAGAAAAAATAATTTAGGTTGTCTTTCTTTTACAAATTGGGAAAAAGACCATTATGCAAGAGAGAGTGGGAAAGAAGACCAGTACACTGTCACGACCTCTGGTGCCTTCTCATGAAAATCAAGTTCGGATGTTGCAGTTAGGATGTTGCAGTTGATTAGCATAAAACTACTCCTACTAGAAAGGTCCTTGTGTACTCCTATGATTGCACATCAGCCAGCTGTTTGGAAAATCCTAGCGCTAGAGTAATTGTGTACATGACTAAGCTCCTTTTTAAGGTAAGAGGTAATCAATTAAATCAGCAGTGTGGAGCTGGAGAAGATTCTTGAGAATCCCTTGGACTGCAAGGAGATCAAACCAATCAATCCTAAAGGAAATCAACCCTCACTATTCATTGGAAGCATTGATACAGAAGCTGAAACTCCAATACTTTGGCTACCTGATTCGAAGAACTGACTCACTGGGAAAGACCCTGATGTTGGGAAAGATTGAAGGCAAAAGGTAAAGTAGGCAGCAGATGATGAGTTGGTTTGATAGCATCACCAACTCAATGGGCATGAATCTGAGCAAACTCTGGGAGATAGTGGAGGACAGTAGAGCCTGGCTTGCTGCAGTCCATAGGTTGCAAGTAGTTGGACATGACTTAGTGACTGAACAACAAGAAAAACTGCAATGTGTTTGTGTGTTTTTCTCCAATGAACTTTCACAGTTGGAGTCACAAGTGGAGTAAAAGGACAGTTAAATTTAACAGGGCTAGAGTTCTGCCCTGAGTTATGGCTAGAGGTTGAAGGGTGCATAAAAAGGAATTAAACCTGTAGTGAATTAATTGGGAAATGAGAATATGTGTATAAGGAGGTGTACAAAAGTAAAATTATTGTTGGAATTTGTGTAATAGAGAAAAACATACGAGGTAATGGCATGAAAGGGGGGAAGTTTAAGATTGAAGTTATATAAAACATACTCTATACTCTGTTACATCCATATGACATGTATTAACATGTAGGAGGCTTTAGCTCATTACAGCACCTCTAGTATATTGTTATTTTACCGGTGAAGACGCTGAGATCCACTGACCTTAAATAAGAGAATTTTGCCTAAAATTCTATCAGGACTAGGACCAAGATCTGACTTTCCTGACTATCGGGTTCATTAATTTTTTTTTCCTTCCCTCCAAAAGTGACTTTTTTCCAATATCTTGTTTCCATGTTAGATAGTCCTACTAACTCCCATAGAGTTCACATTTTTTCCTTCTATCAGAATACAAATGAAATGATTTCTTAAAGCTTTATTCTTTCATATGCAGGAAGATACTGTTGATAATAATTTGGGTCTGTTCTTACATCTGTGCCCTGGGTAGCCACAATACTCAAACATGTAAATATGTCACCACAATTAAAAATTTTCTGAAAGCGTTAATTATAAATACTGCAAAATGACCTCCCAGAAGCTGTAAACAGCTAAGAGTATAGTTAATCATAAATTATACCTGCTCATTTGGCATACATTACCTTGAAAATGAACCCCCCCCCCACAAACCACTGTTGAGAACATGTCTGTTGGTTTTTAATGGAATGAAATACCTCAGAGACTGCCTAGAAATATTTATGATACTTATGGTTATGGCCATGCTTTAGAAGAGGGCTTCTAGTTTTCAAAGAAATAATGATGTCATTTTATGGGAAACTTTGTTCTCATTGTCAATAGTGAACAAGTAGAATTCTACTTTGTATACCCTAATCATGCTTGGTTATTGTGTCCATGAACCACAGCAGGTACTCCTGGGAGGGGCCTTGCACAGTTTGTGAGTCATAAAAGATTCATAGTCTGTGTTGACATGTTTCCCTCTAAAAGGACTGTTATTAGTCACAATTTGAAAATGTGAGATGTCAGATGTTACACTACATTAAATTCTTATGACTGTAGAAATAAGTAGGTTACACATGCCTTGATAATATAAAGTCTCCTTCAAACAGGAAAATATTATGGATTTGGAATGTAGAAAATCCTATTCCAGAAGTAAATCCTCTGACTAATCAGTGAAAAATGGTTTCTTAGAGTGACATACGGCATTATATTTAGATTGCAAGCATTTTAGTAAAATTGTTCTAAGTACTTCTGAACTTACCTAAATAAGAATGTTCTTTTATAATTTCAAGCTAAACACATTTTATAGATAGAATTCTTTTTAGAATTGCAAGATTTTACTGAACTAGGAGTTGTTCCCTGGTTTCCTATATTTTCTTTTCAGCCCAGGACAATATTATATATGTATATTTTCTATTTTTATTAAATTCTTTCTTGCCTTTATGATTTTGTTTAGTTTTAAATGTATCCCACAAAAGTTTAAAATTCAAAGCCTTTACACCGTATTTACATAAATACATATAAAGCATATATTCCTCAATTTTTATGTGAAAACTGGTCTCTAGCGTACCAAACATTGAAGGATTGACTTAAAATTCACATGACTCTAAACCTAAATACGTTTCCATCTCCAGGCTTTCTTTCATAATCAGAGTTGTTTGTGGTTGTTTTATAAACTAACTCTGTCAATAGGCAATCAGGTTGAAATAGTAATTGATCCCCTATAAAGTTTTTACCCAACTCCTCTCAGAAAACACATAGAGAAAAGGAATAGACATAAATTTTCATCCTATTATTTTGCCAGGATACAGTACTTCATTCACCTTTTTATTCATTCAAGAAAATATTTAGTGGATCCTGTAAACATTGTATAGCATTATCAGGTTCATTCTAACTCATTTAGCTTGATTTTTAAGAACCTGCCAGAGAAAAGGCGTTTAAGAAAGACAATCACTTTGAAATTTGTCATGATTCCTAGTACAGAAAAGTCACATAATAAATGCTGAAGTTAAGTACAGATGTAAATGAAGTTAAAAAACAGGAAAGTTTTATGTCAAAATGTCACTGTATTACTTAAAGAAATGACAATTGTTTATAAGGGCTTCCCTGGTGGCTCAGATGGCAAAGAATCTGCCTGCAATGTGGGAGATCTGGGTTCGATCTCTAGGTTGGAAAGATCCCCTGGAGAAGGGATAGGCTACTCCCTACAGTATTCTGGCCTGGAGAAGTCCACGGACAGAGGAGCCTGGCAGACTACAGTCCATGGGGTTGCAAAGAGTCAGACATGACCGAGTGACTAACACACACACACAAGCCTATTTATTCCATACTAGAGCCCAGTGGCCAAGTACATGCTGAACCATCAATAAATAGAAGGTCCATCATGTTATGGGAAGTTAATATATTGTCTAAAAGTAAAACTGAATGAGAAGCACATCTCTCTCAGTGCCAGTGAGCAGAAGCTGTAGATGATACAGGCAATGTAAATAAAATTTCTCTTGTCTGACTTATAGAGAAATCTAGATAGTAACCAGTGAAGAATATTCTAACCACCAGTAAAGAATTAGTAGTGGAATTTCAGGAGAACATACTCAACGCATAGCCTTATTCTTTAAATATTATGAGAATGGTGGTAGTCATTTTGCAATATGTATCAAATCAACATATTGTATGCCTTATGCTTAATGTTATGTGCCAATTGTGTCTCAATAAAGCTGAAAAAACTCATGAGGTAATTGTATCAGCACTTTACATTTTTTTATTCTCTGGGACCTAATTTTGTCTCTTTTTCCATGCCATACTCTTCTCTATTAAATTCTCAGTCTCCTGTTCTCCCAGAATACTTTACTAATATGCTTGAATAGCTCTGACATTTGCATAATAAACATGGTCACATACAAAATGATACTCAAGGACATGAATGTTTTCCTGGGAATGCAAAAACCAGGTGTATTATTTATCAAAACTCCTGTCATAATAATTAGTACTGTCTAGCATGCATTTACACTGTTAAGCAAAGTAAAAGAGACAGATGAAGAGAGTGAGGGAATATGAATTTAGATAATGTGGTCTCTCCCAAAATGCCTCTGAACATCTCATCTTTTTAATCAACACCATGCTGATTCAATAGCTTCCTGTAACCACTCAGGTATGAATATGATACTGTCCCTCTGACAATGAGGGCTATCTACCTAACTATCTAAAATGTCTTTGTTTAGTTATGTCAGCTATGAAACAGAATGGATACTAATCATACTAGCTCTCAGTCAAGAGTCTTGTATCTAGTGAAATCTCTATATGTGTTACCTACTGAATTTCTCAATGCTAATAAGTCACTAAGAGTTTTCTGAAAGGGGAAAAAAAACAAAAACAAAAAATTTTTGTTATATGCTACAAAAATTACTATAGTTTAAATATCTATAATATTTAATAATATACATTTATAATATTTAAATCAGTATCTAAACAGATATGAAAGAGTATGAAGAGATAAAACAAAGAGGGTTTCTTTTACTATAAGAATCATAGGCGAGCAAGACAAAGAAATAGAACCTCTCATACCTAATGTGAGGCAGGAAATCACTGGATTCTACTCCAGTCTACTCCAGCATGTGAGTTCTACTAAGTAAAAAATTCAGGATACAGTCATTGAATTATTTTTCTTTGTGATTTGGTGTATTTATCTAATGCAGTATTTTTCAAACTGGAATCCTTGGATTTATTCTAGTGACCATAAAATTTCTCTTGTGTTGTTGGAAGAGGGTGTTTGCTATGACCAGTGCATTCTCTTGGCAAAACTCTATTAGCCTTTGCCCTGCTTCATTCTGCACTCCAAGGACAAATGTGCCTGTTACTCCAGGTATTTCTTGAATTCGTACTTTTGCTTTCCAGTCCCTTATAATGAAAAGGACATTTTTGGGGGTGTTAGTTCTAGAAGGTCTTGTAGGTCTTCATAGAACCATTCAACTCAGCTTCTTCAGCATTACTGGTTGGGGCATAGATTTGGATTACTGATATTGATATGGTATGATATGATACTGATACTGATATTGATATTGATATGATTACTGATAGTGATATTGAATGGTTTGCTTTGGAAACGAACAGAGATCATTCTGTCGTGTTTGAGATTGCATCCAAGTACAGATTTCAGACTCTTTTGTGGACTATGATGGCTACTCCATTTCTTCTAAGGGATTCTTGTCCACAGTAATAGATATGATGGTCATCTGAGTTAAATTCACCCATCCCAGTCCATTTTAGTTCGCTGATTCCTAGAATGTCGACGTTCACTCTTTCCATCTCCTGTTTGACCACTTCCAATTTGCCTTGATTCATGAACCTAACATTCCAGGTTCCTATGCAAAATCGCTCTTACAGCATCAAACTTTACTTTCATCAGCAGTCACACCCACATCTGGGTGTTGTTTTTGCTTTGGCTCCATCTCTTCATTCTTTCTGGAGTTATTTATCCCCTGATATCAGGTAGCATATTGGCACCTACTGACCTGGGGAGTTCATCTTTCGTCCTATCTTTTTGCCTTTTCATACAGCTCATGGTGTTCTCAAGACAAGAAGACTGACGTGGTTTGCCATTCCCTTCTTTTGTGGATCATGATTTGTCAGAACCCTTCACCATGACCCTTCCATCTTGGGTGGCACTACACAGCATCGCTCATGGTTTCATTGAGTTAGACAAGACTGTGGTCTGTGTGATCAGATTGGCTAGTTTTCTGTGATTTTGGTTTTCATTCTGTCTGCCCTCTGGATGGATAAGGATAAGAGGCTTATGGAAGCTTCCTGATGGGAGAGACTGACTGAGGGGCAAACTGGGTCTTTTTCTGATGGGCGGGGCCGTGATCAGTAAATCTTTAATCCAGCTTTCTGTTGATGGGTGGAGCTGTGTTCCTTCCATGCTATTTACCTGGGGCCAAACTATGGTAGAAGTAATGAAGATAATGGTGACCTCTTTCAAAAGGTCCCGTGCATGTAACTGCTGCACTCAGCGCCCCCAAACTTGCAACAGGCCACCGCCAACCCACGCTTCCATTCAAGACTGCTGGACACTCATGAGCAAGTCTAGGTCAGTCTCTGTGGGGTCACTGCTCCTTTCTCCTGGCTCCTGGCGAGCCAAAGTTCTGTTTGTGCCCTCCAAAAGTCTATTTCCCAGTCCTTGTAAGCTCTGGCAGCTCCATGGTGGGGTTCATGGCGACCTCCTCCAAGAGGGCTCATGCCACACCCAGGTCTGCTGCACCCAGAGCCCCTGCCCCGCGGCAGGCCACTGCTGACCCAGACCCCCGCAGGGACACTCAGACACGGTCTGTCTCAGTCTCTGTGGGGTCTCTGGGTCCTTGTGCGCACAAGGTTTGTTTGAACCCTCTGGGTGTCTTTGGGTTTGATTCTAAACGTGATTTCGCCCCTCCTACTGTCTGCTGGGGCTTCTCCTTCGCCCCTGGTTGTGGGGAGTCTCCTCAAAGTCACTCCAGCGCTGCGCAGCCGCGGCTCCAGTGCCTGCCATCTTGCTGGGGTTTCTCTGCCTCTGGACGTGGGTTATATCTTCGAAGTCGCTCAAACGCCCCACAGCCGCCGCTTCAGACACAGTTCCTGAAGAATTGCAGATGGAGGTTCGTGACATTTTACAGGAGACAGGGATCAAGACCATCCACATGAAAAAGAAATGCAAAACGGCAAAATGGTTGTCTGAAGAGGCCTTACAAATAGTTGAGAAAAGAAGAGAAGCAAAACGCAAAGGAGAAAAGGAAAGATATGCCCATTTGAATGAAGAGTTCCAAAGAATAGAAAGGAGAGATAAGAAAGTCTTCCTCAGATATCAGTGCAAAGAAATAGAGGAAAACAATAGAATGGGAAAGACTAGAGATCTCTTCAAGAAAATTAGAGAGAGCAAGGGAACATTTCATGCAAAGATAGGCACAATAAAGGAACACAAATGGTATGGACCTTACAGAAGCAGAAGATATTAAGAAGTGGCAACAATACACAGAAGAACTGTACAAAAAAGATCTTCATGACACAGATAAGCACGATGGTATGCTCACACCTAGAGCCATACATCCTGGAATGTAAAGTCAAGTGGACCATAGGAAGCATCACTACGAACAAAGCTAATGGAGGTGATGGAATTCCAGTTAAGCTATTTCAAATCCTAAAAGATGATGCTGTGAAAGTGCTGCACTCAATATGCCAGCAAATTTGGAAAACTCAGCAGTGGTCACAGGACTGGAAAACTTCTGTCTTCATTCCAATCCCAAAGAAAGGCAATGCCAAAAAATGCTCATACTACCACACAATTGCACTCATCTCACACGCTAGTAAAGTAATGCTCAAAATTCTCCAAGCCAGGCTTCAACAGTACATGCACCATGACCTTCCAAATGCTCAAGCTGGATTTAGAAAAGGCAGAGGAACCAGAGATCAAATTGCCAACATCCATTGGATCGTTGAAAAAGCAAGAGAGTTCCAAAAAAACATCTCTTTCTCCTTTATTGACTATGCCAAAGTCTTTGATTGCATGGATCACAATAAACTGTGAAAAATTCTGAAAGAGATGGGAATATCAGACAACCTGACCTACCTCCTGAGAAACCTGTATGCAGGTTAAGAAGCAACAGTTAGAACTGGACATGGGACAACAGACTGGTTCCAAATAGGAAATGGAGTATGTCAAGGGTTTATACTGTCACCCTGCTTATTTAACTTATATGCAGAGTACATCATGCAAAATGCTGGGCTGGATGAAGCACATGCTGGAATCAAGATTGCTGTGAGAAATATCAATAACCTCAGATATGCAGATGACACCACCCTTATGGCAGACAGTGAAGAAGAACTAAAGAGCCTCTTGATGAAAATGAAAGAGGAGAGAGAAAAAGTTGGCTTAAAACTCAACATTCAGAAAACTAAGATCATGGCATCTGGTCCCATCAGTTCATGGTGAATAGATGGGGAAACAGTGGAAACAGTGAGAGACTATTTTTCTGGGCTTCAAAATCACTGCAAATGGTGACTGCAGTCATGAAATTAAAAGACACTTGCTCCTTGGAAGAAAAGTTATGACCAACCTATACAGCATGTTAAAAAGCAGGGACATTACTTTGCCAACAAAGGTCCATCTAGTCAAAGCTATGGTTTTTCCAGTATTCATGTATGGAAGTGACAGCTGGACTATAAAAAAAGCTGAGCGCTGAAGAATGGACCGTTTGGAAGTGGGGAGTTGGAGAAGACTCTTGAGAGTCCCTTGGACTGCAAGGAAATCTAACCAGTGCATCCTAAAGGAAATCAGTCCTGAATATTCATTGGAAGGATTGATGCTGAAGATGAAACTCCAATAGCTTGGCCACCTGATGCAAAGAACCAACTCATCTGAAAAGACCCTGACACTGGGAAGGATTGAAAGTGGGAGGAGAAAGGGACAACAGAGGATGAAATGTTTGGATGGCATCACTGACGCAATGGACTTGAGTCTGAGTAAACTCTGGGAGTTGGTGATGGACAGGGAAACCTGGCATGCTGCACTCCATGAGGTCGCAAAGAGTCAGACACGACTGAGCGACTGCACTAATGCAAGGTATGTCTTATATAATACACAATTTTGTATTTTATTTCAGTAATAATCTTTCTTTAAAAAGTTTTGTCATGCTTTAATATTAAATACAAATATGATTGCCAACTTTTTCATTTTCTATGAATTTATAGAAATATACTGTGAAATATGATTATTAGAAAAGTGAGATAAAACCTAAAAGGCTGAAACTCTGTTTCCTCTTGTCATCCAGTGGGGTGAACTCAGCCCCCTTTGTAGACCACTGACCTAGAGCAACAGTTAGGGCAGTCAATGGTCTGCTATGAGCCTTACTGTGTACACCTGACAATTGCATATCAAAAATTTCCTCCTATGTTACTATTAACTGGAAATTTTAAGTCCTTGATTCTTGTTATGGTCCCTACCCCTTGGCCAATTTTTTTTTTGTAAAAGCCAGAAAACCCAAAACTCAAGATCAAGTTCTTCATTCACCTTTTCATCCATTCAAACTAATATTTATCACCTTTGACTTGGGGACCTCCTTATTCCAATACAGTTATGTCGTCTATTGTAAAGTCCACATTTGCCCATGAGTAAATATCTGCATTGATATACCTACATTATTAACTTGTATAAATCTTTTTATTCTCTGTGTTTGTTTTTAGTTTGGAAATAAACCAAAATGAAAATGAGCTTATTTTGAATTTAAGTTGTCATTCATTTCAATTCTTGAATCCAACAAGATTTTGTAAACTTGTTTAACTTTTCAATTTACAGTCTAGTACTGGTTATATTAATGCCTAATTTGAGTGTCTAATGTAATTCGTGTGAAGTAGTACTTATTTGTTTCCATAGGTTAATGAGAAAGGACACAGGGATAATTAATAAGTAGGTGGTAGGGTAACACGAAGTAAAAGCCAAGAGGATGCACAAATGAATTCTTGATGCCAAGAGAAAGTCTGAGCATGCTGAACTGACATGAGTCCCTGCACAGCAGATGGTACTATATCCACACTGCTCAGATCACTCACGTTGTGAGAAATATTCAAGCAGTAACATCTTCCATCACATTACATTAATGTTCATTTTAATACTGACCATTAGTTAACTTTGCTTTTATATAAACTGTGGATTTGGGGGAGTTATACTTGCATCCAAACTCCAAGGTTACATATAGTTTAATATTAAATATCTGTTATATTATAAAAATGTTTTAAATTATCACTATTGTTTATAAGTGTGTTTCTTCAAAGGCACTTATAAAACATTCAAACTTGAAAAACACTAACAGAGACATGGCTAATAGTACTACTCATAGTAAATTGCATTAAAATTATAGTATTAGCTTATACTTTTAAAAAGCATAAAGCTTCCCTATAGGCTTCTATATCAGTTGTAAACTTGTAAGGGTGATGGTGATGTTGACAGAGTTAACTTAGTTTCAAAAAACCGTTGATTTGTCCTGGAGTTTCTTTCCAATTTAATTTTCAGTTTCTCAACCAGGGAGCAGCTCAAGTGATTTGTAGTTTCATAAAGCATTCTGAAAGACCATTTTATTGGCCATAGGAAATAAACTTAGAATCAGATTCCCTCTGCCCAGTCTATGACAGAATGCCGCTTTCACAATGTGCCATACAACCTTTATTAGAAATTGTTGTATCACCATAAAACCAAACTCTTCACTGTATTTCTGGTCATGCTTAGTGAATAAATATTTATTCTATGATTTAAGCATGGTTTATAGACTTTCAAAACTGTGGGTCTTAACATTATTTCTTTACTTCCAAAGACTAATTACTCTCAAAGAAATTTAAATTACAGAAAAAGAAATCCATGTTTCTGGATGCTTTTCATCAGATTTTAGTTTCAAAAGCTAAGCTGTAGTAAGTCCTAACAACAACAATAAGTAGCAACGACAAATTTCTGTAAGAAAGAGCAGCACCATTTTGACTTATTTTTTTGTGTGTATTTTTATTCTTCCTTTTTTTAACTCTCATGCATATCCCCACACACACCCGTATTTATAGTAAAATTATCTTCAGAAACTAAAATTTCAATTTAACTGAAATTGTCCTCCTCACTGATTACATATTTCAGGCAGTATTTATTTCCCTAAAGACTTTGACTTAAATAAGATAGAAATGTCTTATAGTTCCATATTAGTATAGGTAGAATAACAAATTCTTTAAATTATTGTAATACCCTAACTTAATACTTATATTTAGTCTTTTTCCTCCCCTTCCACACACACTTGTTAATAAAGCAGAGTCTTTCTTTTAAAAAAACTTGAAACAAAATGTACCATAAATATTACTACATCAAGTATTATTTTAGACTTAACATCTGAACTAAAGCATGGTAGGCTATTATTCTTGAAGCTGCTATTACTAATAATGGTCAGACCAAATTACATTATCATGTCAGTGGTTTGGAAACTATGCATCATAACCTGTTGGTGATCTAAGCCTGAGAAAAATATAAAGTTGAAGAGCATCAGACAAACAGACTATAGCCAATGACATTTTGCCTAATAGGAAGGGCTTAGTATATATGCATCTGTTGTTGTTTAGCTGTTAAGTCATGTCCGACTCTTTGCGACCCTGTGCAGCCTGCCAGGCTCCTCTGTCCATGGGATTTCCCAGGCAAGAATACTAGAGTGGGTTGCCATTTCCTTCTCCAGGGGATCTTCCTGACCAGGGATAGAACCCAGGTCTTCTGCATTGGCAGGGAGATGCTTTATCACTGAGTCACCTGGACAGCCCATGTACATGAATATGTATTGCCAAATGAGAAGGTTGTCAAAGCGAGTGTTGATATTTTGTATTAGCATATTGCTAAATGGGAAGAGTATTAGTATACTGCATTGTATTAATAGCTACTTCAACCAAGGTAACTTATATATATATAAGTAAATCCATAGTGTATAACCTCAGAGGCTGATGCTTCTTCTGCTCTTAAGAAAGAGAGATTGTTTTCTCTGAAATAAGTTGTCCTTGGTTAACAAACCCATTAACGGAGGAACTACTTGTCCAGCAACCTCAGCCTGTGAAAGGGCGCGGATTGGAAGGAAAGTAGCTAAACAAAGAATTGTTGAAGTTGTTCTGAATAAAAGATTATATCAGTTTGGCAGTCTTCTGTGAATATTAAGCAAGTTAAAGAAGGAAAGAGAAAGAGAAGCAGAGGAAGAGGAGAAACAAGAGGGGAAGAGAAGGATGGGGATGAGAAGGCAGAGGGAAAGGAGAAGGGAGGTGAAGAGGGAGAGACGGTGGAGGAGGGGAGAGAGAAAGAGTCTTAGCAACACAGTGATCCGTGAGGGATTAGCAGGAAATGTCAGTCGGAAATCGTCAGATATGGAGGTGGCTAAACGATTTTTAAAAGTTGATGTGCTGTACTGAATTTTAACTCTTCTTGTTATTAACATGTAGTGTTGTAGTGTGGCTCTTGGTACCTATATAACCAGATATCTCCATCAAAATCTATTATAAATAGGTGTTCTGTCTACATGGGTTTCAGAGAAAATCAAGGGAAATATGGCAGTGTGCAAGGGAATAAGGATATAGAGACAGAATGCTCGGTTCTGTTTCTCTGTTACTCACTCACTCTGTGGCTTTAGGTAAATTGTTCAATGTTTACTAGCTACTCTGTGCAAAAAACTGGGCTTCCTTCATGGCTCAGTGGGAAAGAATCTGACTGCCAATGCAAGAGAAGCAAAAGATCCTGGGTCAGGAAGACCCCCTTGGAGAAGGAAATGGCAACACATTCCAGTATTCTTGATGGAAAAATGCCATGGATAGAGGCACCTGGAGACCTACAGTCCATGGGGTTACAAAGAGCTGGACACAACTTAGCGACTAAACAATTGTACAAAAAAGCATTATTCTTAGTGTTCTACAGGTTTTAACACAAATCCTGAAAACAATTTAAGTATAACGATAACCAGCTTGAAATTATTGAGACTAGAGGAAATATAAAATACCAATCACAATGTACATATTCAAAATATAAATTTTGACATTATTAATAAACAATAGGAAGGCCATCGTGAGATGCTTTTCTAAGTGTTTTTTATTTCCTTTTTCCTTTCTGTTAACTTATACATATGGTACTAGACAAATATTTTTTTCAGATTTTTTTGTCTTCAGATCTACTTGCCTAGAGTGAAGTCTTCTCAAATTGGATTTTCCTCCCACAATCCTCATTTTGTCAATGGAATTACCTCCTCCTCACTTTCTAGTTTCAAATGTTAACTTAAAGTGATACTCATGGTTCCCCTCTCTTTGTTCAATAGATTCAATTCACCAACTTCAGCAGATTTGTCCATCAAATATCTCAGGTTTATCTCTTCCTCCCCATTCTTACATGACCACTTTGACATAATCACCAACACCTCACTGAAATAGCATGTTTCCTTGCTTTCCTGCTTGAAATCATCTCAGGATATAACTCCATGAGAATATAATTTCCTGCTTCAATTTACCACAACTGTCCTTGAAAATCTGTCCTGGCAAATCCCCATGACTTCTTTCCTTAGGTTTGTGTGAGCAAATTCGAATAAACTTAAAGATATAGCTTACTTTAGCTAATTTCATTTGTGACTTTTAATGCTTCCCCTTAAGGACTTCAAAATTGCTCCTTAACCCTTCTTTCCCATTTAATTTCCACAGCCAGGCTTTTTTTCTCTCTCCTTTTACTTTTCTTGAACAATTTGATCAGTACCCAGCATCTTCATGAAACTTACTGAACTTTTTTCAGCATTTCACTGTCTTTTTATTTTATAAACAGTTATATTCTATCTTGGTTATTATTCCAGCTGTCTTCCTAATTGTGACCCCAAAATACATGCTGAGTTTTTTCTCTCTCTTGATGGCATAGCCAACATTTAAGACCCTAGTTCAATCCTTAGACTAATTTTTAAATGTTTCTTCTCTTCTGTTCCTTAGGGATGCCCACCTCTGTCACCCTTCTTCTAAAGTAGTAAATGATTATCTGTGGGATGTCCCTTGTATCCATCCTCTCCCATCTAGTTCCACTGACATAGGGTTAATTCAGGTCTTATTCTTGTCTGCCTGATTTATTGTCACAATTCCCTGAGCCATGTCTCTGGGGGCTTCTCTCCTGCCTCAAGTCCTCCCACTCATCCTACACTGTTTAAGTCAGAACTTCAATTGGTCCTTCTTGAAACATAAAAAACCAAAACACCCAATGGTTCTTCATTTTGCTGCAGAATGAAGCCTAAACTCATTGTGTCCTTTGTGACAAAACATAAAATAATACTAAAATAGCTTTTTACTTTCCATTTCATCTTTTCTACACAAATATAAGATCCAGCCACACCAGATAAATACTGTACCGGCCCACCAATTCTTTTCGTCTGGCCTATTCTCTGATTGCTGGTGTTCTCTTAAGTCATTAACAGTCTGGTTCAATACCACCTCCTCTCTAAATATTTTTTCTGATTATCTTCATCACAATTCAGCATTCTAGTAGCTACAATTCATCCTTTATTTATATCTTGCTTTTGTCATATTATATAACACATTGCTATTATTTTCATATATGTGTTACCTCTAGCTGACCATAGATCTTATTCAAAATTTCCAGAAGCTACTCTATATTCTTGCCCAAATCATATAAAATTGCACTTTGATTGAAATAAGAATTTCATTAGACATTTTATTGATTGAACTCAGCTTCTCTTGAATCTCATCATGGCTAAGCCAGTTCTATAGAGAGTACCACCTCTTACATAACATTAACTTTATGACTGGCAGTCATGGCCAGACATCAGACAATTCTGGCATATTTCTGCATTATTGTTATTTCATTGGGATATACTATTTCATATTTTGTTATTTATTGGAAGTAGACAAAAATTTTAAACTATGCACAAAGAGGTTGACTTACTGATAAACTACATTTAACAAGACTATCAGAAACTTGCTTTATGGAGTTGATATGTCCTGTTCATATTCTTAAAGAAGTTACATAGTTTCCAAGTACTATAAGACTGAGAGGTTACACACAGTTGCATATGCGTGTGCACACACACACACACACACACACACACACCTCTTACACATTTTTGATTAGCTAAAATAATTTTTAAGTTCTTATCTAATGGAATATCCAAATTTCTATATGAAAATTATAAACCTATGTAAGTCAAGAAGAAGCAATTTCAGCTGAGAGACTAAAATTATACTCCATATCCATTAAAAAATTTGGACTCTGTTTTTTTTCAGCCAAATACAAAAAAAAAAACCGAATATCTTGATATTTAAAAATAATCTGTATTCTGTATCATCTATGACTTTCTGTGTGTACAGATCAGCTCATACATAAGTATACATACAAAATATTTTCAATATTTCACTTCATATCCTAGTATTGGTAGTTGTATAATATTTAACAAGATCAAAATTCTTAAGATGGAAGAGTTAGGGTGTAAAGCTCCTCTTTTCCTACAAACTCCTTATCTTCCAACTCCATTTAAAAAAAATCAAAATTGCAATAATACAATGAAGATTTAAAATGCTGAAAAATTACTTTAAAAGAATGAAGCAACTCTTGCAACTTCCCCTAACATATTTCATTAAATTGTGTTTTCAAGACCCAGGATCATTCTGCATATCTGATGTTTAAAACAAAACATTTTTATTAATTTATTGTTTGATCACTAAAGTAAAAATATAGCCAATACGAAGCAAACCATTAATAGTAACATCTATGTGGATAAGAAAATAGGCTTGAGATAAATAAAATACATTTCTAAAAAGCTTTTCTTCTTTCAAATATTATATGGTAAGAATTGAACAGAATAGCTATAAAGAGACAAATTTCCAGATATTTGGAAAAATTGCTTTTATGAATGTGATTAAATATACAAACACATATGCACATATAATATGTGTTTTTGGATGATTTATCAAAAGTTAATGCTTATAATGGAGGAATTTCACATATAAAACAATATCTAGTAATTTTTAATTTAAGCTTCACTATCATTTGTTAAAATATAGAAATGTATTAGATGAGCTTGGCCAAGGAACAAATTATGAATTAAAATTCTTATCTTAAATTTTCATTTACTAGGATTATATCTTTTAATGATGGCAGTCTAATTACAAAATATTTGTTCAAATAAAACTATACAGAGAAGAGCAAACAATCTGTAAATATAAGGACCAGTGGAAAATTTCAAGATCAAAAGTCAATATTAAGAGGCATTGTAGTATATTAGGAGTAGTAGGAGTTTAGACTTCTAGAATCCAAATAACTTTCATAATTTTCAGTTATGTAACTTTGAACACACTTTTTACACTCAAACCATTTCTGTTGCTTCTGTAAAATGGAGTAATAGACGCACCCATGACTCAGATTGTTTTGAGCATCTGAATGAAAATCTGACCGGGATGGGGAATTCGTGTAACTCTATGGCTGATTCACATCAATGTATAACAAAACCCACTGAAAAATAAAAAAATTAAAAAAAAAAAAAAAAAGAAAATCTGTAGAATACTAAGAATAATACTTTGCATACAGTCAGCAGTAAGAAAAGTCACTTTTCATTATTGCTGCTTTTTTACCTGTTGCTTCATTGTTAAAATGTCCGTTCTAACACATCAATCCCATTCATTACTGTGGCATCTCTATTATTTCATTTCTTTTTCTTTTTCAGTCAAGTGATCCAAGCATGTTAAATACCATATGCTTAAATTATAAGACATCTGGCAGAAATTTCAAATTTTTCAAATCCAATCATGCTTTATTTCTGAAAAAATTTGCATATAGGTGTGCAGTTTACATTTTGCACAAACTTTTAAACATTTCAGTTTAGCCCCACAAGGCTATTACTTTGACTGACAATAAACATATCAATTGCTTGAATGAATAGACACAGCTTTGTTTTATGTGACCAGAAATTTTCTGCATAGCTACACAGGTATATATACAAATTTGAATGCTCACACACACACACACCTCAGAATGGACAGGATTCAGATGTGAGATTCCTGCTTATCCAGCTGCCTAATGCCTTTTACAGTACTCCATATATATGCACACACACACGTGTTTTCACTGTATATGCTTTCATATTTATACACATGTATGCATTCATATATAAATAAATATATATACAGGGTCCCCTTCACACCTTTTTCTTCCCTCCTTATTGTGCATAAGAAACACTTTCATCTCTTCATAGCTCTTGATTCACCTGGGCCACTACTGTCACTGATGAACAGAACATTTTTTAACTACTTGAATAACGTTAATATTAAACTGTATTATTGTTTGATTTAGTTTTTCTTTCACTTGCATTTGAATAGCAGAGCAACACCATTAATACCATTGCAAATAGGAAAACAATACATTTGACAGTGTTTTTGTGATGGCTTTGTTACTACAACAAAGTTTTTCAAGCTATGCTAAGCATTATTTAACTGCTTTTTAAGTTTGAATGAGCTAGCTATCCTAGTTTTATATATATATATTTATGTATATATACATATATTAAAGATATTTATATAAGAATTTTTTATATATATAAAATATATATCTTTTCTATGTTCTGCTTCCAATATAGGAACAGTTCTTTTTACTTTCCTGTTAAATTTTACTACTTTGTGCTGAGATTTTAAAACATAGCTTAACTTGACCCCCTCTCAATGCACACTTATTTTATCTTTTTTTCTTTTTACATTTTAAAACATTGAAATCCAGATGTGCTTCTCTATAGCAGAGCAGAGAGCTTTGAACCAGTTTCTCCAGCTCTGAGGTGAGTGCAGCCGTGTATAATTGCAGCATATTCTGAAGCAGTTTCAGTTCCAACATCTCTTTCAAATCCCTTTTTACAGTAGTAATGATACAAAGTGAAATTGTAGTCCACAGGAACTCCAAACTTTTTCTTAAGTAGAGCAGTAAGAAAGACTTGAAATTAAATTACATAAACTAAGCAGGCAGCAAAAATTAATTGTGCTTTTTTATTTTAAAAATGGATCCACTGAGTCAGAACAGATGAGTAGCCAGCACTATGCAAAGTTCTCTAAGTTGCACACACGCACACATTCAAAATTGAATTTTTTGAGGCCAAGAACTAAGAACTTATATTTTTTTCTTATTAGCACATAGCCCTGAGCAGAAAATTATTAAAACCTTAATAATATAATATAAACCTTAATAGCATAATGATGAGAACAGTCCCTCTCCCCAACAATCAAAAAAAAAAAAAATCAATTGACTTCTGATTACAACAATAAGTACAGTGAGAACTGATCATCACCAAAGTGAAGAGATCAGAAATTAACTGGAAGTGATATTCAGCTGGTATGAAATGACAAATATTATCTTAGGAAATAAACATATTTACCCCTTTGCTCACAGAACCCCAACCACATACCTATGAACATCCAGACATCTGTAGTATTTCACTTCATCAAACCTTATATTACTTTCGTTAGGGAAGGGGTTCCATGTGGTACACATGTGACTATATATGAATGTGGTAGTTTGCAATGAGAATTACAGAGAGATACATTTGGCTTTCCAATGAGCTGAGAACAAATACAGATGTGGAGAGACCAAAGACAGCCCTAGAAGAATATCAAAGTGGTAGACAACATTATTAACTCTAGAATTCAATGATTTTCTTTATTAACTCCTCTAGAGAAAACATTTATACAGACCATCTCTCCTTTCACCCACTTTCTAACATAGCACTACTCTGTGTTTCATCCAAATTTCTTTTTTTAAATAAAGGTACATTCATATAGCTATTCTACTCTCTGAAAAGTGAAAAAGTGATCCTGTTAGTTGCTCAGTTGTGTCTGACTCTGAGACCCTATGGACTGTAGCCCACTAGACTCTTCTGTTAACGGGATTCTCCAGGCAAGAATTCTGGAGTGGGTAGCCATTCCCTTCTCCAGGGGTTCTTCCCAACCTGGGGATTGAACCTGGGCCTCCTGCACTGTGGGCAGATTCTTTACCATCTGAGCCATCATGGAAATCAGTCACAAACATTTCAAAGTTTTCTAAGATCTTTCACTAACTAGGAAAAACAAATTCTACAAAGGCACATAAAGAGCAGTCACAAGAAATCTTCAAACTTTTATGATAGTGTTCCTGGAACTCAACCTTATTAGGTTAGCTCGCTCTAAAGCTTCAGAATAGAAGCTACTTGACTTGCCTTTTCTTGTGTTATTCCCACTAAACCTCTAAAATTCTGTTAATTCAAGTGCTCTTGTCTTCCCTCAGATGTTTCTTTCACACTTATTCCTTATTCCCTTTAAAATTTTTCCTTTATTGTTTATATCCTTTTTTTTTATAGGATATAAACATGCTTGTGGAAAGTGACAAACTTGATATGGTAACAGTGGCTATTTTGGTACACAAATCATTCAAATGAAATTCATTTATACTCCAGTATTGCCACACAGTTGTCAAGCAATGTCTTCCTACTTCATTCTGCAAAATTTGCTAGGTTGTGTCTTTATTTGTGCCATTTGAAAAACAAAAGTTTCCAAATAAACACTTCTCAGTACGGGACATTCTCATGTCTTAATTTAGTGTAACATTTTGAGAGAGAGAGCAATTTATGGTATTTCCATTATATTGCTGTAACTTCCTTTACGCTGTGAAAATACAAAGTGTGTACTTTGAGAAGTCAAGGAAGCAGTCTTTAAGCATCATAAACGCTTTAACTGCAATTAAGCAAACTATTACCAACAATCTGAGAAACTTAAAATTTACATATTAGTTATGCAATAGAAACTAAAATTGTATTTAAAATACTCAAATGGAATAGAAATGCAATATTTGAAACACATCTGATAATTTAAATTTTATGTCTTGATTGTGGGGAGAAACAGAGAACAAATTGTGAGGGTCCATCTTATAAACTATTAAATATTGTTTCAGGGACTAGTATGTATTTGGGATTTTGTGTGACAGGGACTAATACATTTTTTTCCCCAGAAGCAATGTTTCATATGAACATGTCTCCACAGACCCTCAAAATGTTACTTTTCCTTTAATTGTACATCAAATACAGCATGTATAAGAGTGAGAATTCCTTAAAATAATTAGGCAAACTATAACTTATAAACAAAGTAAGCAAATTTTATCCTTTAAGTTAGCATTTTAAGTGATTTTCAGTTGAATGCAGCTCAGCTGGTAAAGAATCTGCCTGCAATGCAGGAGACCCCGGTTCAACCCCTGCTGAAGAAGGGATAGGCTCCCCACTCCAGTATTCCGGGGCTTCCCTGGTGGCCCAGCTGGTAAAGAATCCACCTGCAATGTGGGAGACCAGGGTTCGATCCCTGGTTTGGGAAGATCCCCTGGAGAAGGGAACAGATACCCACTTCAGTATTCTGGCCTTGAGAACTCCATGGAGAGAGGAGCCTGGCAGGACATGACTGGGTGACTTTTATTTTCCATACTGAAATAAGATCTCGGAATATTACGCTTTAAGAATATGTGAGGACTTCCCTGTGGTGGTCCAGTGGGTAAGAATCCGCCTGCCAATGCAGGGGACAGGGGTTCAATTGCTGGTCCAGGAAGCCCCCATCCATTGCAGAGCAACTAAGCCTGTGTACCACAACTACTGAAGCTCGTGTGCCTGGAGCACACACCGCACAACAAGCGAAGCCACTGCAATGAAAAGCTTGTGCATCACAACAAAGCCTAACTTTAATGATGGTGATCATTTTGCAAAGCATGCAAATGTCAAATCACTAGGTAGTACACCTGAAACTCACATAACATTATATGTCAACAATATTTCAATTAAAAGAAGAAGAAAAAAGTGGAGGGTAGAAATTATCAATCCCAGCAAAGAGCTAGAGAGCAAAACAGCATATTCATATAAAGTGATGGGTTGAATGAAAATAAAACACAATGTCTGTGACTGCCTTAACAGCTTAATCTGTTTTCTGAATAATAATAACAACAATCATAACAATAATATATTCTACCTGCTGCAAGATTTTATAACCAAGGTGCTCTTCTCCATGGTAATTTGATATGTATCTGAATATACTGAGTATTTCTACAGGAAGTATAAAAGGAGCAAGTTTTTACTTTGCTTTTCTCGTCAGTCATTCTTCAGATATGAAACCATGTGTAGTATATTTCAGTGATTATTATTAACAGCACTGTGGCCTAAGCTAAAGAGGCTTATTATACTCGGAGCTAATTAATCGGCTAATTAATTAATCACTATTTAGATAACCACAGAGAATGACAAAATATACAAAGCCAATCAGAAAACATTCCCTGTGTTTACCCCTGGGGCTTTTAAGACATTAACCATAAGACTGAAGGGCTCTAATAGAGGTTGTTTTCTACTTTGTTGGGAGGTGTCCAGCTTGGTTGCCCTTACCAATGTATTTTCTAACATCTTCTCTTTCCCATGGAGACAGTTGTTACATCTGAAGCATCAAAATGGAACTGCACGGACTGTAATTGTCTACTTTGCTGGTGTGTCAAGAGACTGCTCTCTGCTCAGTAATTATTTTACACTGTGAACTAACAAAGTGAGCACTCAAGTTAGTGTTAGATCCATTACTATCTAGCTTGTTTTGAGTGTGAATGAATTCAGGACATGTCTAATTTTAAATTAAAATTGAATTTATATATGAAAAGCTTTAAAAAAAAGCCCTAAACAGAAAATTATTATACTTGGTAATAAATCTTGCTTTAAAATATGCTTTTTAAAGTAATGACAATTGATTGATATGATGAAAGTAGGTTTAAATGAAAGTATGCTTCTAAAAGCCTTGTTTCTAACAAAAAGGAGCCATGTACACAATAAATGATGTCACCAAGAAAGTAAATACCTAAAAAATTTAAAAAATACTCTGAGTAAACTATAATTTCTGGGTACAATAGCTAAAAATGAAGCTTTAGCTTCTTTGTTCATTAAATACTCAACTGCTACATATCATTACACATGATATATTTATGAGGGATATTTATGAGATAGCATCATTTGGTACAAGTCACAGTCAAGTTAGGAGGGGATCCTATTGCAATTCTTATTAATCAAAGGTTCATAAATAAGAAGGAAAAAATTTCAAAATACCAAATTCCCAATGAAAGACTGAGCTTTCTCTGCTGCATGAACAGTGTTGTTCCCAGTTAGGCATTTTTTAAATTTTTCTGAGGACTACCAATATTTGCTGTTTTAGGCTGTCCTCCTTTTACCAAGTGAGAGGTTGAGGGGACTCATCTCTGAATGTCTCATGTTAAGTCATTAGACCTTAAACCAAACTCCTCCTCTTCCTAGCACCATTTCCTCTGTGCAATTCTGCATGTTGATGGACACACCCAGGCTAAAACCCATGATACTACAGCATTTGAACCTTTTCTGCTCCTTCATCGAGCATGTGCCCAATTCTGTCAATTCTGCATGGTCTCTCCCAGTCTCCCCTTCCTAACCTGACTGCCACCAAGCCGTGTCAATCTAACCAGCCAAGCTCTGTCCTACCAACTTTCCAGTCCTTATCTCATGCAAGGCTTATCACAACTCTGAGAACTGTGTTGCTTTACGTTGTTTACACAGATCTGCAATTTGAGAACTGGATGAGTTTTCAAACATGTTCAAAGTTGACTAGTAAGCATAGATATCCAGAATGAAATCCAAACAAGTCATTGGATTCTAAAAGAAAGCTTAAACATTCAGGGCAAAAGAGTCTGTGTTTGCTCTGCTACTTATTAGGTAGATGAGCACTGATACTAATAAGTCTCATTTTATTCATTTAGAAAATATACAAAATATTTCTTCTCAATGTTGTTTTATTAAATGATATGTGCTTTCTGCTCAGTTGCTCAGAGGTGTCCAACTCTTCACGACCCCACACACAGAAGCCTGCCAGGTTCCTCTGTCCATGGGATTTCCCAGGCAAGAATTTTGGAGTGGGTTGCCACCTCCTACTCCAGGAGATCTTCCCTACCCAGGAATCCAACTCGTGTCTCTTGCATCTTCTCCACTGCATGTGGATTCTTTACCTCTAAGCTACCAGGGAAGCTCCCGTTAAGTGAGATACTGCCTGTTAATGATTAGCCCAGTGCTCGGTGTCTTTTAGTATCTTAAATAAAGGCTATTTTAAAACATGCATAATAATGATTATGTCCGTCTTGTTGTAATTGGCTCTTTGACAGATCTTCTCAAAAGCATCTCCCTGATTCAAATAATATATTTTTCTTCAATCCTAGATCTGATCATGTCACTTTCTGGCTTAAAGTCCTCAATGATTCAAATGGCATCCTGCCCAGTGAGCTCCATATTATGGCCACAGACAAATCTTCAGCATTTAGTTCCACTACTATTTCTTATTTACTTTATCATCCAACTAACACAAGCAACATACCATTTGTCCTGATAGTCTCAGCCAGATCTTAGCTTGGGCTGACCTACTGGCCAAGAATCTATTCCCATCTTGATTTGCTACAGTTCTGTCAAATCATCACAGAAGACTTAAGTGTCACCTCCTCCAAGAAATCTCCCTAATTCCTAGAAGAAATATCATTGCTCTTTCTTTGTTCTCATAGTCCATAGTAATTTTATCATGGCACATATTGTATTTTGCATTGTAATGTTGTTAATTGTGAATGTCTTACTTATACTACTGAAATCAAGAACCAGATATTTCACATATTTGTGTAAATTCTATAATGAAGAATAATATACAGAGCTCACGGGTGAGAAATAAGTGATGTGAGTGCTGAATTAGATTATATTAAGCTAATATACAAACTGCTAGTTTGTTTAATTGAATACTCAATTTTGAAGAGATATTATTGGTGTATATTTTTTATTTTTTTTTTTCATTCTTATCATTTAAATATGTACTTTTACATAATTTGGGCGATTTTTTAAAAGTGGAGACAAACCCTATTTGCTTCCATAAAAGAATTTTTTGGAATAATACTTTTTCCTTCCATTGACAAAGTTAAATGTATGGCTACTTGAAAAGATTCAGAAGAAAACAAAAACTAGGATGTTTATATTGAGATTTTAAATGAAGGAAGGAAAATTATTATTACATATATACTGTAGAGTGACTGCCTTCTTCTGAGTGTACTGAAGTCATTATTGACTTTGCCAAAATATTCATAGGTAGCTTTTCTTTCCAGTCAAGCCAAACTCTACTTATAAAAACATTTTAAATGCATCTCAGACAGTAAAGCGTCTGCCTACAATGCAGGACACCCAGGTTCAATCCTTGGGTCGGGAAGATCCCCTGGAGAAGGAAATAGCAACCCACTCCAGTACTTTTGCCTGGAAAATCCCATGGATGGAGGAGCCTGGTAGGCTGCAGTCCATGGGATCACAAGAGTAAGACATGACTGAGCGACTTCACTTCTATCTTTCTTTAATATTCATAGCAGCATTATTTACAACTTCCAAGATATGGAAGCTACCTAAATGTCTTAAATGTCTATCAACAGATGAATGAATAAAGTAGATGTGATACACACACACACACACACACACACACACACACACACACATACACACAGTGGAAAACTCCTCAGACATAAGAGAAAATGGAATTTTTCCATTTGCAGCAACATGAATGGACTTGGACAGTATTATGAAAATTGAAATAAGTCAGAAAAAGACAGTTTATAATATCATGTATATGTAGAATTTAAAATATACAACAAATGTGAATATAAAATAAAGAAGCAGATACAGATATAGAGAACAAATTAGTGGTTTACAGTGGGGAGGGGAGTGAGGACAATAACAGTGGGGAGTGGGAGGTATAAACTGTTGGTTGTAAGGTAGGCTCAAGGATGTACTGTACAACATGGGGAACAGAGCCAATATTTTGTAATTCCTGTAAAGGGTAAGTAAACTTTAAAAAGCTGTATAACCATTTTAAAAAACACAATATAAAATTACCCAGTTGAAAAATAAATAAATAAAACATTTGAATTGATACAGTAATTTTCTCTATGTTTATATAGAAAATGGATCATTCCTATTATAAACCTTTGGTAGTAACTGCTTTTCCTTTTGAGCTCACTGAGTGTCTTCAAATAGTACATCGGCATTTTTGCACCTGGGCATCTTGAGTAAATTTTAAATGCAATTCCTCCCTGGAGATTTAAAGAGTCTGAGTCAGCGTCAGGGCTGCAGCTTCACACGTCTTGCTACTGGGTCCTCTCTGCGTTAGAGGATTGTTGTTGTGGCTGAGCTGTTGCCTTCCGAGGTCTCTGTCGTGTTCTCTTTGCCAAACTTCACTATGTCAAATCCCACGCTTCCTCTATGCCTGGGCCTCTTCTACCTATGTGCCTTTTTTATTTTTTTCTCCGGAAAGAAGACATGCCCACAAACCCTGACCCACTCATTCTTGTCATGAAGTGTCTTGATAACTGCCTACCCCCATCTGCTGAGCCACTGTCTAGGTCTGATGCTACACTTGCTGAGTGCATACTCACTCACTTGCTTAGAAACTGCCGAGGAACTTTGAAATGATGCTTGCTTGAGTCCGACAGGCCATCCACCCAGTTCCTGCTGCCTGGACTGTTCTGCTTCGCTAAATTTATACTGTTTGATGATGTATCATATCTGGATTCCATCTACCACATACCAACATTTTCTTTTAGCCTCCTCTTTTTAATTGTGACTCCAAAGATATCAAGGATTCTTTAAAAAATGCTTTTCTATTAATTTGTCAAATATAATAAACTCATTTCAGTCATAATTGTAAAATGTTAGTAAGCTAGTCTTTTCAATTACCAATGTAGCTCCTGTATAATCTGTGTAGATGTTCATAGCATCAATAATTTTCTATTTTCTTACATCACTTCTTTAGGTATCATGGGATTTTTTTTTTCTGTATCTCATCTAACCCTTATTAAAAGCAATAACAAGTTTCAAATTCTAGCATAGATTTCTTCTTTCCTACTCATAGTAATCTGGCTTCTGTTAAACATGGTAATTCTTACAAAAGTTTGAACTAGGATTTTATTTATATATTTACATTAATAATGAAAACCTCAAATATTTTTATGATGTAATTTTCTTATTGAAAGAGGGCTTTCAAATAGGTATTGGAACTAATCAAAACTCATTTCCCTGAACTTCAAGACCCTCTATTAAGTGGTTCCTTTATATCTATTAATATAACTTCTCCATTTTAGTCATTCAATTTGCACAATTTATTACCTTTACACTATAAATCTTTGAACATAGGATTTTCAATGTAGGAAACATATAGTCATTTAAATGCATAAAAAATCTAAATTAAGATATTAGTAAATTGCTTTATCTGGATCAAACTTTAACACCAGTCTAGGTACAGATCTATTAAAAGCATTATGTGGGGGGAAAAGTAAAATGAATCAGGCTATTAACCACTTATTTTACACTTTAGGTTTACAACACAGATTTTTTTTTTCCACTAGTTTCGTCTCTCATTAAAAATATACATATAACTTGTTTAGAGGCAAAGGTCAAATCTATCCTTAAATTATTGTTTTTTAAGGTCTTAAATAGTAAGTCAATTCTGAGACTAATTAGTTCTGTACTTATCAGTTAAAAAACAGTATAATGATTGTCAGTATAATATTTTTATATTATGTCTAAGGTTTCCTCAGATATGTTGGGACATAATTAGATGTATCATAAAAATTGCTTCACCACCTAATTTTGGAGTTGACTCATGTGCACAAAAGTGCCAAGTGACAGCTAAGCTTAGCTGATTCTTCGGGGACTCAGTTTAAGTTTAAGGTCACCATCTACGGGGGTCCTTAAGGCATGTGTCACCTTCTCAAAAGAAGTGGAGCCTGAGCGGCTTTCCTGGTGGCTCAGTGGTAAACAATCCAGCTGCCAACGTAGGAGACAGGAGTTTGGTCCCAGTATGAGAGGATCCCACGTGCCACGGAACAACTAGGCCTGTGCGCCACGCAGAGTAAGCCTGCGCTCTAGAGCCTGGGAGCTGCCACTTCTGAGCCCACCTGCTGCAACTGCTGCTGGCCAGGTGCCCTGGAGCCTGAGCTCCAGGAGAGAGGGAGTGGAAATAAGCTCGTGCACCACAACCACAGACTGGCCCCCACTTGCCACAACTAGAGAAAAGCCAGCAACAAAGATCTAGCACAACCAAATCAATCAATTAATTAATCAAATAAAAAACAATAATTATGCAAAAAAGAGAAGTTGCACTCGAGATAGCTTCTGAAATATGGGTAGATTCAAGGAAAGAATTTTAGTCAAGGCTTAGAAGCTGTGAAAAGAGGTGAAACTAAATATAGGCAATCCACAGCAGAGGAAGAGACAGTGGACTAGCCTAACAAATGGTGTATATTGAGAAGTAACAAGAATAAATGTGTTGTAAAGGTAAATTGAGCTGGGTCACATATGACCTTAAAATAAATTTTGATTTCCCAGACATATAATTTCTTAAATATACTCCAGTAGCCATGTATAGGTGTGAGAGTTGGACTATAAAGAAAGCTGAGCACCAAAGAATCGATGCTTTTGAACTGTGGTGTTGGAGAAGACTCTTGAGAGTCCCTTGGACTGCAAGGAGATCCAACCAGTCCATTCTAAAGGAAATCAGTCCTGAATAGTCATTGGAAGGACTGATGCTGAAGCTGAAACTTTGGTACTTTGGCCACCTGAGACCAACTGACTCATTGGAAAAGACCCTGATGCTGGGAAAGATTGAAGGTGGGAGGAAAAGTGGGCAACATAGGACGAGATGGTTGGATGGCATCACCAACTCAATGGACATAACTTTGAGTAAGCTCTGGGAGTTGGTGATGGACAGGGAAGCCTGGCGTGCTACAGTTCATGGGGTAGCAAAGAGTCAGACACAACTGAACTTAGAACTTATATACAGTAAATATCCAGTGACTGAATGGATGCATTTTCTCAATAAAAGTAAAGACATATAAAAATGCTAATAACTATGTTTGCTTGCCAACAGAGAAAATAATGTCAGGTCATCAGAATTGATGAAAGCAACAGAACTATTGGTAGCATCAATAAGAAGTTTCATTTTGTTGCCAGTGTGAAAGCCTACATTCACTATGTTCATGATTTTAAAAACCCACATCAAGACAGAGCAATTATTCTGTCTTAAGGAAACTATGAAAAAAAGAACATATCTTCTCAATTCTCTCAAATTTCTGTGGGTATGTGTGTGTGCTAATTTGCTTCAGTTTTGTCTGGCTTCCCTGATAGCTCAGTTGGTAAAGAATCCACCTGCAATGCAGGAGATCTGGGTTTGATTCCTGGGTCAGGAAAAACTGCTAGAAAAGGGATAGGCTACCCAGTAGAGTATTCTTGGACTTCCCTTGTGACTCAGCTGGTAAAGAATCCGCCTGCAATGCGGGAGACCTGGGTCCAATCCCTGGTTTGGGAAGATCCCCTAGAGAAGGGAAAGGCTACCCACTCCAGTATTCTGGCCTGGAGAAATCAGTCCAGACCCCACTGTACAGTCCACGGGGTCGCAAAGAGTCAGACAGGACTGAGCGACTTTCACTTCATTTCACTTCACTTGTCTGACTCTTTGCAGTCCAATGGACTGTAGCCCTCCAGACTCATCTGTCCATGGGATTATCCCGGCAAAAATACTGGAGTGGGTTGCCATGCCCTCCTCCAGGGGATCTTCCCAACCAAGGGATTGAACCCACATCTCTTTATGTCTCCTGCATTGGCAGACCGGTTCTTTACCACCAGTGCCATCTGGGAAGCACTTCTATGACTATATCAAGTGTTATAACCAAGGATAAAATATTGTTCATAGAAATCGGTTAGCAGGCTGCAAGAAGACTGAAAATTAAATGTTTAATAATCAGAATGACCCTTTATTATTTTACCTTTCTCTAAAAACTGCATTATCATCCAACTGATATCACTTTGGTAATGAACATTATCTACATATAATTAAGGGCTTTCCTGATGGCTCAGATGGTAGAGTCTGCCTGAAATGCAGGAGACCCTGGTTTGATGAAACTAAACATAAGCAAGAAAGAATAAATTCAAGTGTAAAAGACATCATCCTCTACAGCCTAATTTCAGCATGAGTGCTTTAGATTTGCAGGAAGTGCTTTGTGATTGCCTTGAGGACCATACACAAACAAACTATGACCATATTTTCTGACTTCATCCATAGCTAATATTTCACAATCTTTAGAAATACAGTTAGTTTCTGGAAGTTTCTATAGATTAAATTTATCTGATATCTTGAGTTTTTAGATACACAATGAAATTTTATTAACAATCAGATGACAGCTACTCTAACTGTCTGAGCTTGATCTTGCTTGTCTTAGAAAAAGACATATTCATTTCTATCTCAGTGCCTTTGGTCGGATAATGGCACAATGAAATGCAAATTTCTAAAAAAAACCCCCAAAACTAGATATATTGTAGTTTACCTAGTTTATGTAGTTTATCTGGCAGAACCATTTAGCAGAAAGAATATGGACTGAAAAAGCTGCATTGTTTTCAATGCACCAAATTCTATGCCATAAAAATATGAATTCTTCAGCAATTTGATCCAGAATCTCTATCTCAAAGTGAGAAAAATGGCTCAAATAATAATATGCTAATATATTTTTTGTCCATAGAGTGAGGTGGTGCTATAGACAAGGCGGTGTTTGAATTTGCTTTTAATTACTCTCAGCTCTATGCCCCAGTCTAATTGTGAGGGTGGCCAGGGAGGCTGCTATCATGCACATAACCAACAGTTTTCAAAAGAAACCTTCCAGCTTTCCTCAAACTGTTCTGTGGAGGAACAGAATATCTCTACTCTCCAATTTGGAATCATACAGAAAAATCTCACCAGCCATCCAATACCCTCGCTCTGGAAAATTCAGGGAGATTTTCAGGGAGAACGGACTTTTCCTCACATATTAGTGTGTGATGAAATGTTATACTGCCAGAAAAGGCACATGAGGATGAAGTACTGGGAGTATGCAGAACTTTTCTATGGACAGTTTGAGATTCTTTGCCACAAAATCATTTTCACCCAAAAAATAATAGTCAAAGCAGAAATCAAAGGCCCAAGATTAAAAGTATATTTTTATACTGAAAGACAGCATTTCCTTATTGACTTATAAGTAACCCAACATGTTACTTCAGTCCCAATCAAGTTTCTGATATACTTTGATTAATAGTTCTGAGAGAGAACCAGATACAACACCCAAAGGCGCAAAAAGGAGGATTTTCTTCAAAGTGACACGTACCCTGGGCACTTGTGAGTATGAGTGTATGTGTGTGTAGGATATAAAAATAGTAAACAAATGCACAATTATACACACTATATGATTATCTGCCTGTGGCACTGCTCCAGCCTTTGTCAAATTTCAGTATTCTGTTATTTTGTTTGGGGTTATGTCACTCAAGAAGTCATCAGTAACCCTTGAAAATTATATGAGCAGTGATAAATAGCTATCTGTTTTTCTATTGAGAATAAATGATATAGTTGAATTAGAGTTGAAAAATTTGTTAAGAGTTATAAAGAAGTTTTTCAATTCATACAGTTTATTAGATTAAAATTAGGAAAATCTTCTTTTCAGGATTTCAGAAAAGGAATCACTCAGAAAACCATTTGCACCACATGAACTTGCCTTAAGTTTATGATTTTAAAATTAAAATAAAAGTAGAATTTATACTAACTAAAAGGTATAGTGAAGACTCAAAAGGTTAAAAAAAAAAAAATTTAGCCAGGATTCAAGAGGGATCACTTAATCTCTTTATAACAATGTCCAAAGTGAGATATTTTATTATAATGGTCATGAAGTATTAGGATGGGTAGAAAAGCTGTTATTTTGAAGTAGTACCAAGGTTTCATCTTTGAAGGATAAAATGCCTAGTAGCAGAAATTCAAAAAAGATGGCATGATTTTAACAATCTCTAGTTTATTATTCTAAGCCATGCCCTATTATTTTTGTTTGTATGTTTGCTAAAATCATTTGCTCACAGAATGAATTTAATTATATATAAAACAAGATAGGCATGAGTGAGAATGTTGAATCAAGATAATAAAAAAGGGGAATTTTTCTCAGAATTACCTGCCCAAACTAGTAAAACATGTTTGGCTTTTTCTTTATCTGATAGCAATCACAGGGTGAATTTGTTATACTGCAGTCAACTTGACCATAATTTAGAAGTGCTCCCAGTAACACTGTTGCCTAAAGTGATGTGATAATAGGGGGTAGCCTTCTGAGGCTAAGTTTAATACCACATTCCCTATAAAACTATTTTTGTTCATATTTACAAGTGTATGAACACTTGAAATAGGCAAGTGCTCTGTTTACTGGTTATTGAAAAGATGTGGGCTGCTTCTCTATCTTATACCTCAATCACCATTGTCAAACCCATGTAGGGCAGGAGAATCCATCCAGTGATAAATTTTCATGACTGTATTCGTCTCACCACTACAAACTGCAACATGTGTGGAGTAAAGGAGGCCGTTCCATGGGGTACTAGCTCCGACAGGCAAAGCCTAAGAGATCAAGCGATTAAGATCAAAGAAACTTTGGGGTATTTTAGTTTTATGCCCCTCAGAAGCATTTCAGGAGTGGGTAAGGAATGGTTAAGGTTTAGTTCAAGGGTTTTTTTTAATTCTATCTCAGACTTGCTGCATCTTAAATTTTTGAGTAATTTGGAATCTAAAATATTCAAAATGATATTTTATCAATACCACAGAGTTAGTGAAAGAAAAGTAATGATGCTATTTATAAATGTTCTTACCTTCACATCTTTGACATTCATCCTTGTTCCTTCCTTCCCAACAAAGATATCATCAATGTCCACAAGGATATACCGGTCCAAAGACAAGGTCAGCCTCTTCCCTGACAGGAAGGAGATGGCATCTATGAAGATGAGCTTGTGCAGCCAAAAGTTTAAGTTGTTGCCAAAAAGAACTCGCTGAATTCCATCATGCAGACCCAGATCCTGAATCACTGTGGCATAGAGTGGTTTGCCGGACAAGGATGAAAGGGATTTTTCTGTCTGTAATTCAGTTAAAAGCACAGGCTGGTAGGTTGAATGATTGTATTGGAAAATTGTCCAGTCTTCCCCAGGAAGAGGGCCTTTCTCAACCTTGGGGGCTTTGGTAATATGCAGCAAAGGAGACTGAGGGTTGACCAAGCAGTCCTTCAGAGCTAGATTATTAAAAAGGTTTAGTGGAAAACCTTTTAACTGTGTCCTTGGTGAGCTGTTTTCATTGGCTTTATGAAAACCAATTATACTAACACTGTATTCCACACAGTATTTTTCTAAGAGCTCTCGATTCCATGAGTCCATGCTGACATACTTCAGAATATTTTCATAAATAACTAAAATATATTTCCCTTTGCCATTGTCTGTTAGAGGAGGTATATCTCCCTTGCCAGGGGCAATGACCATGTGGTGCTGAAATCGGCTGGACTCCAAGATAGCGATAATATCTTGCCCAAGTTGAGAATATTGGCTCTCCACAAACAGGAGGACAATAGGATCAGTTTTGGATGTATCAATAGGTTTAACTGTCTTCAGCTCCATGGACCGGTAAGGCAGGATTTTAACATCAGTACATCCTGCTTCTGCAGTAGTCTCAATGAGCGTCATTTCCTGTTTATAGCCAGAGTAGAGGAAATAGGCGGAGATGACAATGCTCACCAAGCAAAAGGTAGCTAAGAGAACAATCAGTGTTCGAAAACTTCTCCGAAGCTTCACAATAAGATTCATTTTTTTTAAATGCGGCTTTGGAAGCTTTTTCCAAATTACTTTCCTAAAGTGCCATCATGAATATGAGATGGTACAAATGCCACTTCCCAAATGTTCATGTAACCATTGCAAACCATGTAAAATGCGTGATGGGATCACAAGCAAGTTAAAGCAGTAGAACAGCAGACCAGGAGAGAAAAAGTTGAAGAGATTTTGAATATGTCCAATACCAAAGATTGCTGTAGAGTCCTTGAAACATTACCTGAAAAAGAGAAAAAAATATAATGACTAACACAAAAATAGCAATCTAAGTATTTGTGTGTATACTTATGCTGATATATAAGAAATATACATATCAAAGATAATTTTAGTGTGTTGATATGCTAAAATATTAATAGCCTAAGGTTTACAGTTTAGATTTTACTACATAGATTGTAGTAGATTTTTTCATGTCCTCAACCATATGAAACCCTATTTGATTTTGCCAAAATATCCATATATCAATATAGAGAAACAAGATTGAGATCATTTTTCAAACTAGTCATCTCAAAAATAAACATAAGAAAAAAGCTTCAGTGTATAATGGTCATACTATGCAACTTGCTTCCATGAGACTGGTAAACACTACATACTTACAGAATTAGGAAATCAGGTGTCTGCGTGGGTTTAGAGCACTGGAGCATGCTTGCAAGTATCTACCTAGGTATATGGATTATAAGGTGAGAGAATGATTTTGTCTCAAATAAATGGTAGTTACAGGCTTTTCCCTTTAGAAATGTTCTTTTCTGAAGTTACAGAGAGACACTTGGCCCTCTTCAGCTAAACAACCAAAATAAAGGATTTCTTTTTCTCCATTATTAGAAGAAAAGTGACAGAGACGCTATGAGACAAAGAACAAAATGGGAACAGGATCTTCAGAACTTTCTAATGAAACAGAGGCCAGAAGCATCTTCTAGATGAGAAGAAAAATCTTGACATGCTTTTCTCAGAGCATATTCCTAAATTTGACTGTTATCTGTTATAAGAATTAAAATTGTTTTCCATTATTAACTTTTATCCAACATTTACTTTCTATCATTCAAAAGAAAAATAATACATAGAAAGCATTAAAAAAATATTTCCCTAAACTGCTTCACCACACTGGATATAATTTTCCATTATAATTTATGTGTTTTTATTATGTTTTTAATTTGTAATACATATACTGTAAGTTGTGTATTATTGATGTACTAAATCATAGAGAACAAATTAACATGTTTTATAAAAATGAGCTGTATATTCCATCACTTTGTAAATTTTTTATGTTTAAAATTGTTTATTTGAGTAAACAATAATTATGCATATTATTTATTATTAGATTATTAAAGATTAGACTTTTAGAAGATTATTAGATTTTTAGATTGTTAGATTAAATGATTACAGATATGAGTATATCATTACTTCCATTTTATGTTTTTATGTTCTCAAATATGTTTTCCCTACTTAGTAATTTAAATTCAAAAAATCAACAAGTTGAAAAATAATGTCTCAGATTTTGGAAAAATATTTAAACAATCTCAAAAGCTAACAATTTAAAAATTTAAAATTTCTACCAAACATTTTTGGTTTTTCAGATTCCAGATATATAAATAGACATGATTTTTTCCCCTTTGAAAGAGTGAACAAATTTTTAAAATCCTCCCACTGATTTCAAATTCACTTTAACGGGAAATTAGCACCATATGCCAGGGACTAACTAATACACTGTTATCAAATATAATTTTTTTTTTTCAAATATAATTTTTAAGTGCTATTTGATTCCCCCCAAACCTTTCAGTTGTTTTAAAGTTTTGCTCCCTTTGAACAAATTAAATTATATTTTACTGAAAATAAATAAAATATAGTGATAAAAAGGCTTAGGTTTGATATAAAATATATAAAATAATTATGGTATGGTCTACCTTACTTTTATGTTTATTTGAAAATGTTCATAAAGTAAATTTTAAAAATAAAAATCAAATTAAATTGTATAAAATAAATATTGAAAGAGATTTGAAATTTTCCAAAGAAAATTATCCAGTCTTTATCATATTTCTTCCCAGACTTCTCCAAATTCAAGTATTTGATTAAAAAATCTATTTACAGAAACAGAATCTGTCTCACTCCCACCTCCACCTTGCATCACCCCACAAAAGTAGAAATCTAACCTATAAACTTCAGGGGTTTGCTTAGTATTTTCAGAATACATTTAATCAGGTATTTGAAAAGAAACAATGTGTGTAACAACTTAATAGTTGTTAAATCCTTATCTATTCTGACATCAAAAATGTGACATTTATTTTTGAATATGCAAAGCATGAGATGTCAATTTTGCATATTAGAACAGCTCATTCTAATATGCAATAGTAAAAAAAATAAATAAATAAAAAAGCATATGGGACCAGAATCTGCCAACCAAAAGAATCAATAACATTTAAATGTGACATTTATTTAGCATTAATATGTTCAGAGTTAGAAGAATGATAGATGCATATTACCACCACTGTGTGTGCGTGTGTGTGTTTGACTCTGCATTTATGTGTGTCTGTTTATCAAATGAGTTATATTTCTCATTCAGTCCACTTGTTCATTCTTCCAGAGAAAAGATTTACCAGTGGAGGTGAGGAAGGCCGGACAAAAGAAGATGATATAACAAAGAAATTTACTCATGTTCTATGCCTGAGAAAAGAAATGGTATGGTATTGTTTAGTTTGGGATGCCAAAGAAATAAAGTATATATATCTGGGGAGGGGGAACATCTCCACCGTAGCCCACTTGGTTCTTTTGGCTAATCTAATAATTAAAATGGTGGGGGGGAAGGCAGGAGAAAATCAAATTTACTTTCATATGTATGGAGGTCTCATAGATACAAGACCTAAGAAGTGATCTAAGCATGCAGCTTTTAGGCAAAAAACAATAAATTTGAGAAGAACTGACAAGACAAAGAAACCATCTTGGGTACTATTTAGTGAACAATCTAAGCAGTTTACATAGCGTTCTCCACCCTGAATTTCCAATCTGTGATGATAAGGATGTCTCCCTACCTCCTGGGGCAGGGAGGATAGCTTTCATATGGGATTACTTCCTAATTTCTGGAGACAAAGGAGAGGTAGAGTGTTCTTGTACTGTTATTTCTTAAGTAACTTTAATTCCAAATAATCAATATGCCCAGTTTTGTATCCAACTCTCATGACCGCATAGACTGTAGCCCACCAAGATCCTGTCCATGGAAATTCCCAGGTAGGAATACTGGAATGGGTTGCCATTTCCTACTCCAGGGGATCTTCTTGACCCAGGGATTGAACCCACGTCTCCTGTGTCTCCTGCATTGGCAGTCAGATTCTTAGTCTGGAGCTTCCCTTGTGGCTCAAGCAGTAAAGAATCTGCCCACAATGCCAGGGACCTGGGTTCGATCCTTGGGTCAGGAAGATCCCAGTATTCTTGCCTGGAGAATTCCAGGGACAAAGGAGGTTGGTGAGCTACAATCCATGGGGTTACAAAGAGTCAGACACCAGTGAGCAACTAACACTTTCAATCAATATGCCACTTTGGCAAATTTGGAGATGGTCCACCCTAAGCTCCAGCAACATATATTGACCTCTGCCCCTAGGTTCTGGCACAGAACTCCTAAATTCCTTGTAATTTCCTGGGTGATATGAGTGTCTTTTGTTCTAGTGATGCTATACCAAGCAACACCCTGTGGAGCTCTTGGGCACAAAAGCATTGTGTATTTGTTTGATTAGAAGAAATAGGCTTCATTCAGACTCCACGACTTTCCTTGAGTTTCAATGGGCAGGTTCAAACAGTTGTTAATTAAGGAAGGGAGGGGATGCAAGACTATGGAGAAAACAAACAGCCAAGAGAAACAGCAATGCAACCCTGGGGCAAGGCCCCATTCTGCATCAATGGAGATACACACATTATCTTTAAACTCTTTTGCAGGTACTAAACCACCACCAGATGGGAGAAGTTAAGGGTTAATGAAGTCATGCTGCCGACATGCACCTGGACGCCAGACTGATTGGAACCATTAGATTGATGACACTGTCTCCTATTTGCCTCACCACCAACCAGTCAAAAGAATGTCCATGAGCTGATCACTCTCTCTTTCAAAACATTCTCACTCATTATAGTAAAATTTCTCACTACCCTCTCCAAGTGGGGACACACAGTTTTAAGGGCATTAGCCCACTGAACCCCCCGCTTCACTTTTCCTGGCAAAGCAATAAAACTATTCTTTTCCACTTCACCCAAAACTCTGTCTCTGAGATTTGATTTCGTGTCAGGATACAAAGGTTAGATTCAGCTTCATTCTCAGGACCATGCAGCCCTCACCTATGTATCGCTTCATCTAGCTGTTCAACTATATCATTTATTATGCAATAAACGAGTAAAATTAAGTAGGTGTTTCCTTGAGTTCTCTCAGTTGTTATAGCAAATAATCAAATCCAAGGTGGGGGCATCTTGGGAACCTCTGTTGTATAGCCAAGAAGGACAGAGGCAGGACTTGTAATTGGATCCGAGATGAGGAGCAGTCTTATGGAACTGATTCCTACCTAACAAATGGGGTCTGCACTAATGCTAGTTAGAGTCCGATTGTGTCTTGGGCTTCCCAGATGTGGCTAGTGGTAAAGAACCCCCCTGCCAATGCAGGAGACATAAGAGATGTGGGTTCGATCCCTGGGTTGGGAAGATCCCCTGTAGGAGGTCATGGAGACCCACTCTAGTATTCTTGCCTGGAGCAAGTTCATAGGGTCATAGGGTCACAAAGAGTTGGACCCGACTGAAGCAGCTCAGCACACACACCCAGCTAGCGGACCAAAGCACTGCTTGGTGTGGGGAGAAAACCTCACACACCCTGTATCGGAGGAGTTACAAGTATGATGGTGGTATGAGAGCAAAAGAGAAACACACAGGAGGAAAAGTAGGTTTGCTATACACCTATCTGCTATGATGACCCTTAAAAAGAAAAATAAGACAGTGCAGAGTGCAGAGCGGTAGGGACACCTGAGAGACACACATACGTTAAATGAATCATATAAAATTAATATTCATTTAAGGATAATAGTGAAACCATTAAAATGCTGCTCGCCAAATCCAAAATTACATGGAGCGTTTTATGGAGCAGTCTAGGTGATAGGCCAAAATTTTAATTTTACCTTAATACCGAGCATTGTGAAGGATGAATCTGAGACCAGTCAGCAACAAACAGGCTCACAAGGGCACTCTGCCCGCTTTCCCTTCCACCACGATGTTGGCTTTCCTTATAAAATGAATGGCTATGTATGGATAGCTGAGTAATTGCATCTGTGAGGCACTATTTCCTTAAGCACCATACCAAGCAAGTTAAATAGGTTTTGATCCCAATTCTGCTAAATCTGCCTTTTATATTTCCTAATAAGTCTATTGTTAAAAATTTGGAAAGGGAGACCTCATTATTTTGGCAACAACCTATCCCAAAATACCAGATGTGTGATCCCTATGCATATTTTGGTGAAGAAAAAAAAGGTGTGGGGGGGTTACAGGTGCTGCTTTCCTTGTTCTCACTCTTTTCTTTCCTCCCTTTTTTTTAACTTCTAATCTTCCAAGTATGACTTATCACATCAATAGTAGTAGAATATCTACCAAATGTCTACCAGAATTTCCCTCTCTTGTAAGATTGGATAGTATGAAGAAATTACTGTTTTGTGTATCTATTTTTAAATCACTCTTTGACTCATTTCCACATTGTGTTTATAGATTTTCTAAAATACAGTCTGCAAAATCCATTTACCAACAGGTCCTCAATTATCGTAAATTTTTACTAATCTCTGGTAGCAGCAGAGAAATCAGTAAACAAAGCAACTGCAGGTACTACTGTAGTCACTGAATTTTGGCATGAAGGAAATTCAGAAGTAAGTTAGAGGCTAGGATTAGCAATGATTATACACGTGATTGTTTCTTTCTTGAAGGTGATCTGATGAGACCTTCAAAGAGATTCAAAGTTAAGCTGAAATTGAAAGCAAGGAGAAAATAGCTACTGGCATTTAATGAGAAGCTGCTGTTTGCTGGTCATTATTTTACATTCTTGGCATTCATCAGCCTGTTTAGCCATTATTAGTCTATTTTTTAAATGGAGAAACTGAGATTTAGAGGGTGTAAGAAAAAGACTGAGATTACATCATGAGTGATTTGTGATGCTAGAGTTCCATTTTGTCACCATAGCACTTGTTGAGAAAAATCAAAATTAAGTTAGATGAAACCAAAACCTTAGCAGTTACCATAATGAAGTAATTTAAGATATCAGCAAGTTTTATTTCAACTCTAAAAATTCATATATTCAAAGCTAAAAATATCTAACGCAAAAACAGAAAACATCTAGAAGTGAATTATTAGTAGATCAGTTGAAAAGAAGCTGTATTGTAAGTTGTGATGACATAAGAATTGCAATAATTTGATCACTTTTGACTTTTCATGATATATGGAGGGGGAAACATATTTTACCAAATACCTCATTTCTACATGTTTCATGAGATTTTTGTTTGACCCTTAAGATTATAATAAAGAGCTTATATTTCATATCAATACAGGAGTGTCTTTAATTAAAAACTGTGCTATGTAAACATTTAACAGTTTATTCAAATATGTTTATTAATTGCATTTTCACTCTCTAGGGGAGAATTCTAAAATTTGTAACCATATTCCAAGAGAGATACTCTTTTTTTTTTTTTCAAGTATAGGTCAGCACCACATAAAGAAAAATGAAATAAACCAGAATAGAAATACAGATACACTTCAGGAGTGAAGGTAAGTAGTGATTTAAGAAATGTTTGTTGTTAGAGGCATGTGTGTCGTGTGTGTGTGTGTGTCTGTCTGTGTATTAGTGTTCTGGATCCCGATGTAAGATTATTTTCTATTCTGAATCAGGGTCAAAAGGTTTTGAGAAACACTACTTGAGAGGGCACAGCTAATTCAAATTATTTAACCTGATTTTATAAATAACACAGAGGTTTTAGTTGAAGATGAAAACAGTCTCTTATAATTCCAAGTGATTCCTGAAAGTATCCATTATTGATTTAACCAAACTGGAGACTAAGAATTGATTGATAACAGATGCTGTGGTCACTTGGCACTCTTTTCAGCATCTAGGACACAAAATATTATGATGTTATTTTTGGTAACAACCATAGCTTCATACATAACTTTACAGATGAATGTACAAAGTGATGAGTAACTATTATATTTAATGAGCATCAAAGAAGTATGTTTATTTTATCCTTTTCTACAATAAAGATATTTTCTACCCTTGTAAATAACCAGTTAACTACTACCCAACTTTTAGATATTTCATATTTTCTTGAGTTCAGTAATAGAATATACACTTACTTTAATCCTCAAAGTGTGCATTTTTATCACTAAAAACTCCAAAAGTGTAATTTCAAGTGTAATAATACCATTACTACCACTGTATTATATTGTAACATCATATTATACTAGGTACATAGCTCTGAGCTATCAGTTACATTCACACTTCAAAAGCTTATGAAGACAACTCAGTAAATAGAGAGCAAATGTCAGGTGATTTCTCACTATTTCCTAGATATATATATATCGATATATATATATAAATAGGTAAGTGCCTATTTACCACTTTCCTAGGTCTTGTTTTCTAAAGCAGAGAAACAATACAATTTTTCAAAAAGAAAAATCTATTTGTATTAAAATCAAATTGCAATTATCTATGTATTTATCTTATTTATTAGAAAAACATGGGAACTTTGAGAAGGAAAATACTAAGTGTACATTTATTCTGATTTGCCACATAAGATATCTAGATATAGTAGCATAAATGCTATTTGTGACCAAGTGGGGTGAGTAAGTCATCATTATGTAAAACTGTTTTATATTTATATTCAAAATTTCATGATTGATTTTTGCTTTTAATAGTATCTCCAGTATGGTCCAGGATTGAATAGAATTAGACAGTTCTGGAATGCCTGTATCTTTCCCAAAGGCTCCGGAAATCCAGACAACTCCCTTAGAAACTTGGGATGACTTTGGATAGATCTGTGGTATCTGTCTCATTTTGTCTAGATTTGGGGGTCTCCAGGCAAGAATACTGTAGAGGGTTGCATTACCTTCTCCGGGGGATCGCCCCAATCCAAGGATCAAATCTGGGTCTCTTGCAATATCCAAAACTGAACTGATTTTTTGCCTTTCCAGTCCTAGTTTTATTTTAAATGTCCAATTGCAAATATTAGGGCTTCCATGGCGGCTCAGATTGTAAAGAATGTGCCTGCATTGCCAGAGATCACCTCAAATATCAAAGGTGGGGAGTCTGGTCAGATTGGGTTATCAGGGTTATCAGGATTCCTGCTAAAACTAGATTTTGCAAGAAAATGCAAACCTGGGAGAAGGTTCAGAGCCTGGTTAGAGTTTGGTCAAACAAAGCGTCTCTGTCACATGCATGAAACAATCATGCTAAATCAACAACTTTTTCACATTTTGCATATATTAACTTTTTTCTCTACCCCAAGGAATAAGTCAAATGCTATCTTCTCCAGAAACTTGTGGGTTGGAGGAAAAAGTCTGAACTTCAGTTTTGTCCTTGGGAAACTAAAGAAACTTAGTTGTTTATCTATTTCCACGAATTTGTTACATTTTTAACAATTAAAAGAATACTTACAACTAATTTTTATAACACAAGTAAAGTTACTATAAATACTAGGAGATAAAGCATTATAATTCATCTTTCATAAAGTTTACAACTATAATAGAATGTAATATAATTTGAAAAGTAAAATATTAAAAAGAATTTATTCTCAATCTAGTTAACCTTTTTTATAACACAGGCCATACAAATACGTTAATCAGTTATGTTTGGCATCTGTTTTACTAGGATTCAAGATGTTAACCTAAATATTGGTATGTTACATTTACTTGAAAAGAGAAAACTAAGACATTTGTTTTTTTAAATGCATTATTTCTTATTTCTAAACGTGAATCTCCTAGCATATTCAACACTAGAGGGCGATGCGTTCTTGCTTTTATTATAAAAATAGAACCACAGCACTTCCTCTGTTGACAGCTGAAATGCTAAGTAGCTGAGTACAGAGTGCATAGGTAACTTTGCTTTCAAGACAAGCATTCTGCTGTTGACATCAGAGAAACATCAGTGATTCTTAAGATTAAAATACCAATTATGCCACATTTCTATGCCAAATACATTTAGTTAATTCATACTTGAAATAAAAACAACCAATATTAGATTCCTTATATGATTCCATTTCCAAATTCTTATTTCTGTTTTTTCATTAAATATATTTTTTTGCTGTTGTACCCAAGATATAGATAAATGAAATATCACCAGTTCTTAACATCTTACTAGTTTTTGCAAACTTTTAAGATCTAAATCTTTTACTTAAGGGAACAAAATTATAATGTCTGTAATTCAAAGATGTATAAAACAAACTTTGCCACATCTTGTTTCCAACTAACATTTTCTTTAGGATATACAAATTTTATTTCTTAAATGGGTAGAATGCTATACTTTTTTCTGTGAAATAGTTACCATTCAGTTTTACACTTCTCTACTATGCAATCATGTTTGTGCCATAATTTCATTGGCCCCCAAAAACACGATTTCTGAAGATTTGAATCTGCTTAAATGATTACCTCCTTTTAATAATCTTAGGAGCAAGTAAATAACATAAGATAAATGGTAATCAAAACTTAAATACAAAAGAGAAATGTGAATATAATGATTTAGGTCATCTCCCAATTTACTTTACTTTTCAGTTCTATGTGGAAATATAAAACATAAGAATTTATTCAAAATAATTTAAAATTGTGGTCACAATTTCTGTTTAAAATGGAATTATGGTTTATTTGCAAAGATTTCTAGATACCAACTTCTACTGCTCCCAGTTATATCTTAGAATTATATTATGTGTTTTCATTATAATTTATCATTTACCTGAGAATCTGTAAAAGATACCTGTTCGCATATAGTTGCTGATGATTTGAAAGACAATGAATCATTAGGAGGTTGTCCAGGCAATGAAATTAATCATCTTGAGTAATATGGACAAACATATAACAAAATTTATTTCTGTTCATGTTTTGAGACTTCTCCAAAGTTATTTCCTTAAGTTAGTCATTAAAAATTTGTTAAAGTATAGAGACTAAGAAATGATGTTCAGTACCACAGAATATATCATAAAAGAGTCCTGAATCAAATGGCAACATAGTTTACAAACTATAATTGGAATGCAAACATCAAGATGATTGAAAATGCAATTAAAGAATAGTTCTTAATTAGATTTAGTCACGTCACTCAGCTCAGGTCATAGTCAAGGCCACACATACACATGCACGCACAATGCAAATCATAAAAGTCCATTTTGGAAAAGTGGCCATAGACCAAATACTGCATAGTCAGCAACATCACTGTCAAGTTTAAGATCTGGGCAGTTCTCTATGAACTGCTGCTATTGATGTCTCTGGATGGCGGATATAGATGAAGACACCCTAACCTGTAGGGAATCTGTCCTATACACTTTTAGTTGGCATGACCCTGCCTTGGCTGTGAGAGAAGCTGGGAAATAATCTGATATCTAATGTGAAGAAGTTGAAACTTCTATGATCATGAATTTTTTAAGCATAAAAAGAGTTCAAATTGTTGAACAGAATGAAGATAAAATAATTGAAAAAATGTAAATTAACCTAAATGACCTTAAATATGAAATAATAATAATAAATTTTCATGGGATTGAAAATAAAATCAGAGACAATTGAAATAAATAAGATCAATAGAATCAATAGAAGTCAGAAGAGAGTAAATGGAGTAAAAATGTTCTAAGAACCCTGTATTAAGGTCATGATATTAATTGACTTAAGACATTGTTAAGTATGCATATTTTGTTTTCTAATGAAACAAATATAGAACGTATATCTCCAAGACTAGTACAGGAGACATAAAGAAGTGCTAGAAAAAATATTTAATTAAAAAGAATAAGCGGGAAAAAAGAAACCTGAATAGGTGTGACTAATGCAAAATAAAAAATATTTCAGTCTGCTTATGTTAGTAATCAAATTGCATGCTCAGTCACTTCAGTCGTGTCCGACTACTTGGGCCTTTCTGGGCTGTAGCCTGTCAGGCTCCTCTGTCATGGGATTCTCCAGGCAAAATTACTGGAGTAGCTTGCCATGCCTTCCTCCAGGGGCTCTTCCCTGATCCAGAGATCAAACCCTCATCTCCTGCTCATCTCTTGCATTGCAGGCAGATTCTTTTACCACTGAGCCACCAGGAGGCCTTGGTAATCACATTAAATATAAATAAACTAAATTATCTTCTAAAAACAAGATTGGCAGACTGCCTTGGAAAAACTCACAAATCCAAGTATATGTTGTTTAAAAGTAACACATGAAAAAAATGTGTGAAAGTAAACATCTGAAGAAAGATACATCAGAAATATTTTAATTAAAAGAAAACTAATAAAGCTATCTAAATATCAGAAATTTAGATATAAGGCAAAAGAGTTACTAGAGATACAGAGGTCACTTTAAGTCAGTAAAAAGTTCAGTTCACTAGAAGTCATTAAATTTAAATTTATGTGCATCTGATATCACGACCTCAAATATATAGAGATAAGCAGAACTACAAGCTATCATTTACAAATTTCCAATTATAGAGAATGAATTTATGACATATGCCAAGAATTCATTGAAAAATCAGACAGAAGATTAGTAAGGTTAAAGAAATACTTATAAACACAATTAACAAATTTTGTCTAAAAGACATACTTAAAATATTGTAGTCAATAGCTGTAGAATGCATATTGAACTTAAGGATATTTACAAAAATTAATCATACTGAGTCCTAAAGAAAGTCTCAATAAATATTAAAGAACTAAAAATCATATAGAAATGTACTATAACCATGATGTAATTAATCTAGAAACTAATAACAAACAACTAGAAAATTCTCATATATTAGAAATCTAAGAAACATCTAAATAACTTGAAGCAAAGAAAAAAATGAATATATAAATTATGTTACAAATTATATCCAAAATAACACATATGAAAATTTGGGTATTAAGCTATCATAACAGACAAATTTAGAATCTTAGAAGCAGGTACTCAAAAAAATTATGAGCAAACAGTCTTCTCAAGAAGCTAGAAAATAACAAAATAATAACAAAGATGGTAGAAGAAAACCATAACAAAATGGGCTGAAAAAAATCAGATAAAATACAATGTTTGTGTTAGTCACTCAGTCGTGTCTGACTCTTTGTGACCCCATGGACTATAGCCCTGCCAGGCTCCTCTGTCTGTGGGATTCTCCAGACAAGAATACTGGAGTGGGTTGCCATTCCGTTCTCCAAAAAATACAGTAAAAATGTCTAAAACCTGATTCTTTTCAAAAGGCTGACAAATTTGACAAACATTAAGATTAAAAGGAAATAAACCACATATAAACTACAGGGATGAGAAAGAGAAAGTTATTTTTCCTTCAGACATTGAAAAGATATGAGAACATTATTTATGACTTTATAAAAATACTTTTAAAAGAATTTAAATAAATGAATACAGCAAAATGCAATAATTTGAATAGTCAAAAATATTCCCAAAAGAACACTCCAGTCACTGATTCATTCTCCATAAGGTTCAATCAAAGTTTTAAGGAATAAATAATTCAAATTGTACACAATCTTTTGTCAAATAAATGAAAAAACAAGAATAATACCTGTCAACCTCATTGTATTAGGCCAACATAACCTGTTGTTTTTGGTTAGTTGCTAGACAGCAGTAATTGATGAAGGGGTAATATAAAAAAGAAATTACAGGAAATATAATTTATGAATATAAAGTGTAAAGATTCTAAACAAAGTATTTATAAATCAAACTATCTATAAAAAAGAATGAAATGTGATGACAAAGTTAAGAGTTGCTCCTATAGGTTGATCTGTGTCTCCCTCCACTTTGGTATGTTGAAGTCCTACCCCTACAACCTCAAAATGTGAACTTATTACAAATATAATCAGTTAAAATGAAGTCATACTGTACTAAGGCAGACCCCCAAACCCATCTGGCTGATAAAAGGAGAAATTATAAAAAGGAGAAATTCAACACAACACAGGGTTTCCTAGGTGGCTCAGTGGTAAAGAATCTGCCTGCCAATGCAGGAGATGTGAGTTCAATCCATAGGTGGGAAGATGCCCTGGAGAAGGAAATGGCAACCCACTCCAATATTCCTGCCTGGGAAACCCTATGGACAGAGGAGCCTGGTGGCTGTGGTCCATGGAGTTGCAAAGAGTCCAACAGGACTTAGCAACTGAGAAATGAGCAATCAGCAATCAACACAACCCAGACAAATGGGTGGAGAATGTCATGTGGACACTGAAATTTTGCTGCTACAAGTCAGGAATTGCCTGAAGCCAGGAGAGAGACCTGGAAAATCTCCTTCCCTAGGGCCTTCAGCAGATGCACAGCTCTGTTGACACCTTGATCTCAAACTTCCAGCCCCTAGAACTGTGAAACAATAAATTTCTAATCTTCAAGCTACTCATTTTGTGAAACTTTATTATGTTGTGCGTGCTCACTCACTGTCAGTCGTGTCCGACTCGTTGCTACTCTATGCGCTGTAGCCTGCCAGGCTCCTCTGTCCATGGGATTCTCCAGGCAAAAATACTGGAGTGGGTTGCCATGCCCTCCTCCAGGGGATCCTCTCAACCCAGGGATGGAACCCACATCTCCAGCATCTCCAGCATCACAGAGATTCTTTACATCTGAACCACCAGGGAAGTCCTTATTATGGTAGCCCTAGCAAGCTAATATGGGGCCTCCCTGGTGGCTTAGCGGTAAGGAAGCCACCTGCAATGCAGGAGACAGGGATTCCATCCCTGGGTGGGGAAGATCCTTGGAGGAGGAAGTGGCCATCCACTCCATATTCTTGCCTGCCAATTCCCATGGACAGTGGAGGCTGGTGGGTTACAGTCCATGGGGTTGCAAAAGAGTCGGGCATGACTTGGCAACTGAACAACCACGAACAAGCAAATACACTAATTATTGACTAGCCCCTCATTCACACAAACCATCTTTACCCAGCTTTTAGAAAATCACACATCTTTTGTTTTATATAGGTTCTTTGTCACATTTTCTGTTTCCTTCTCATCTCTCCTTGAAATCTGGAGTTCCCTAGAGCTTAGTCCTTGAACCTCATCTCATTTCTATTTACATTCATTTCCTTGATGACCTCACACTGTTTTATGGTTTTAAACACTATCTAGAAGCTGATAAAAATTTTATCTCTAGCTAAATCTTTTGCTTGCTTCTATTTGTGTGTTCAATCACTTGCTGGTATTTCTACTTGGAAATCTAATTTACATCTCAAACTAGAATAAGACCATAAGGACCTACTATGTAGAATGTAGGGAAAATCATGAGGCCATTCAGGTACAACCTAAATCAAATACCTTACAATTATACAGTGGAAGTGACAAATAGATTTGAGGGATTAGATCTGATAGAGTGCCTGAATAACTATGGACAAAGGTTCATGACATTGTACAGGAAGCAGTGATCAAGACCGTCCCCAAGAAACAGAAATGCAAAAAGGCAAAATGGTTGCCTGAGGTGGCCTTACAAATAGCTGAGAAAAGAGAAGCAAAAGGCAAAGAAGAAAAGGAAAGATATACCCACTTGAATGCAGAGTTCCAAAGAATAGCAAGGAGAGATAAGAAAGACTTTCTCAGTGATCAATGCAAAGAAATGGAGGAAAACAATAAAATAGGAAAGACTAGAGATCTCTTCAAGAAAATTAGAGATCAATAAAGGACAGAAACGGTATGGACCTAACAGAAGCAGAAGATATTCAGAGTCATTTTGTCAGATGCATTCTTGAAGGACTCAGGCAAGTACATGCTAAGACCTTAAGCTATGCCAAATTGGCAAACAGAACAGGAAGAGAAGGAAGCTCCTGGTAAATTCCTAGACAGACTGAGAGAAGCCCTTTGCAGGTTCACTAAGATTGATCCCAAAAGTGAAGGGGGAAGAGTGATCTTAAAAGATAGGTTTCTCACTCAATCGGCTCCAGATACCTGCCCTAAGCTATTAAAACAGGTGTATGAACCAAATCAGTCTTTAGATAATCTGTTGCAACTGGCTCAAAGAGTCCATTATGGTAGGGAAAATGAGTAAAAGAAAGAAAGGCAGAAAAAGACAAAAGAACAGGCAGAAGCCCTTGTAATGGCTGTCAGAACCGTTCTTAAACAGCCTGAGAAAAATGCCAAGAGGGACCCAGGTGAAAAGGGATGGGCTTGCTATTCCTGTGGAAAGGAGGGGCACTCTTTCTCCCCCCTTCTGATGTCTATGTTAGAAGCTTTCTCTTCTCTTTTATACCTTAATAAAAGTTTATTACACAAAAGCTCTGAGTGATCAAGCCATGTCTCTGGCCCCAGATTGAATTCTTCTCATTTAGAGGCCAAGAATCCCAGAATTTTTCATGGTTCAGTAACAACATTCCAATATTAAGAAGTGGCAAGAATACACAGAACTATACAAAAAAGATCTTCACAACCCAAGTAATCACAATGGTATGATCACTCACCAAGGGCCAGACATCCTGGAATGTGAAGTCAAGTGTGCCTTAAGAAACATCACTACAAACAAAGCTAGTGGAGGTGATGGAATTCCAGTTGAGCTATTTCAAATCCTAAGAGATGATGCTGTGAAAGTGCTACACTCAATATGCCAGCAAATTTGGAAAATTCAGCAGTGGCCACAGGACTGGAAAAGGTCAGTTTTCATTCCAATCCCAAAGAAAGACAATCCCAAAGAATGCTCAAACTACTGCACAATTGTACTCATTTCACACGCTAGTAAATTAATCCTCAAAATTCTCCAAGTCAGGCTTCAACAGTACATGAACTGTGAACTTCCAAATATTCAAGCAGGATTTAGAAAAGGCAGAGGAACCAGAGAATAAATTGCCAACATCCACTGGATCACTGAAAAAGTGAGAGTTCCAGAAAAACATCTACTTCTTTATTGACTATGCCAAAGCCTTTGTCTGTGTGGATCACAATAAACTGTGAAAAATTCTGAAAGAGATGGGAATACCCGAACACCTGACCTGCCTCTTGAGAAATCTGTATGCAGGTCAAGAAGTAACAGTTAGAACTGGACATGAAACAACAGACTGGTTCCAAATTGGGAAAGGAGTATATCAAGGCTGTATATTGTCACCCTGATTATTTAACCTATATGCAGAGTACATCATGAGAATTGCTGGGCTGGAGGAGCACAAGCTGGAATCAATATTGCTGGGAGAAATATCAATAGCCTCAGATCTGCAGATGACACCACTCTTATGGCAGAGAATGAAGAAGAACTATAGAACCTCTTGATGAAAGTGAAAGAGGAGAGTGAAAAAGTTGGCTTAAAGCTCAACATTCAGAAAACTAAGATCATGGCATCTGGTCCCATCACGTCATGGTGAATAGATGGTGAAACAGTGGAAATTGTGACAGACTTTATTTTTCTGGGCTCCAAAATCACTGCAGATGGTGACCGCAGCCATATAATTAAAAGACGCTCGCTCCTTGGAAGAAAAGTTATGACCAACCTAGACAGCTTATTAAAAAGCAGACACATTACTTTGCCAACAAATGTCCATCTAGTTTTTCCAGTAGTCATGGATGGATGTGAAAATTGGGCTATAAAGAAAGCTGAGCACAGAAGAATTGATGCTTTTGAACTGCGGTGTTGAGAAGACTGTTGAGAGTCTCTTGGACTGCAAGGAGATCCAACCAGTCTATCCTAAAGGAAATCAGTCCTGAATATTCATTAGAAGGACTGATGCTGAACTTGAAACTTCAATTCTTTGGCCACCTGATGCAAAGAACTGACTCATTTGAAAAGATCCTGATGATGGGAAAGATTAAAGGTGGGAGGAGAAGGGGACAATAGAGGAAGAGATGGTTGGATGGCATCACCGACTCAATGGACATGAGTCCAGGTTTGGTGATGGACAAGGAGGCCTTGGTGATGGACAAGGTGCTGCAGTCCATGGGGTCGCAAAGAGTCAGACACGACTGAGCAACTGAACTGACTGACTGACTATATAGCATAATTAACTCTTCTCAATATTCTCTAATGACCTATACAGGAAAAGAATCTTAATAAGAGTAGATACATGTATATGTATAACTGTTTTACCTTGCTGTACATCAGAAACTAACACAACATTTAAAATTAACTATACTCTGATAAAAATTCTTTGAAAAAGACCAAATCTGATTGCCTGATACTTCTCTGAACCTCAGACTGATTCCTCTCACTGTTTGCCCAGATACATAAATGATAGATGCATTATTTTATTTGCTTAGGGACACACACACACACACACACGTATGCACATAAGCACACATTTTGGGCTTAGTTGACTTTCTTTCCCATCAGACTCACTAGATTTTCAATCTATTGGCTCTTCCTGTAAAATTTGGCCAGAATCTGAACAATCTTAAAATCTTCTTCACTGTCACTCTAATCCATATCAGCATTATATCTAATTGATTTCTGCCTCTGCCTTTTCCCCACATCAGATTTTTTGGCCAGAGGAATCATTTTACAAGTTACATCACATTAAGGCCCTCTTCTGATCAACTCTCACAGTAAATTTCATAGTGGTCTCTACAGCTCTTTCTACCACTTCTCTTTCTCTGAACTCTCAACAACTCCACTGGCCTTCTTGATGTTCTCTGAATATATTCTCTGGTAATTCAATTGATAAGATAGGTAGGTATCAGAAGATAAAAAAGATCTTATTCAAAATGTTACAAATTTACAATTGCCTTGAAAATTGGACAATTATTGAAAAACTTTAATTTCAAGACTGACATGGAAAATGTTTTTTTTTTAATTTTTATTTTTTTGAGGGAGTAGGAGGACAGACGGAAGCCATGAAAGGATAGATCAATTAAAAATTGATTACAATAGTTCAGATGAAGTCATTGGAAAATGGAAATAGCAAAACAACAAGGATCTACTGTATAGCACAGGGAATTATATTTTACATCTAGTAATGAGCTATAATGAAAAAGAACAAAAAGTCATGAAGCAAACAGTTAAATAAACAGTGGAGTGGGGATGCCAAAGGAGAACTTTCAAACAACAAAACAGAGGAGAAGGTGGAGAATTAGACTCAACCCTATATGGAAGCACATCATGGCTAAGAAAGGATTTACTCTATGCCAGGCACCATGTGATATACCTTATTTATAATATTTATTCAATCTTTGCAATAAATCTGGAAGACAGACATCACAACTCTTCTTTACAAAGGAGAGAAGCTTGATTTAAGCAGTGTGCTCAAGGGCCATATGACTAGGAAGTGGCAAAGCTGGAATCTTATCTTGGCAAGCTCATGCTCATAACAGCTACTCTATTTCATCTCTCCTTTTGGAAACAAAGAGACAAAGACCAAGTACTAAAAAGAAAAAAAGGAAATAAGTGTTTTTAAAAATAGCAAGCAAAGTTCATATGGAAAGCAAGACTCCGAGCTGCCAACACAACACCAAAGCTGAACAAAGTCTCAGGACTGACACTAACAAACATTAAGAATTACTATACAGCTGCAGCAATCAAGAGAGTGTGGTATTGGCAAAATAATAGATACATAGATCAATGGGACAAAATAGAGAACCCAGAAATAAACCCACACAAAGAGAGTCCACTGGTCATTGACAAAGAATAAAGGCAATTCAATGGAGAAAGGATAGTTTTTTCAGTATACAATATTGGAACAAGTGGACATTCACATGTTAAAAAAATATAATAAATACTCAGATATTACACTATCCCCTAAAATTAACACAAAATGAACCAGAAACCTAGTTGCAAATTAAAAAAAAAGAAACTTGCAATTCCTGGAAGATAACATAGGAAAAAATCAAGATGACTTTGGCTTGGCTGAGGACCTTTTAGGTACAACACCAAAGGCTTGATCCATGAAAGAAAGAATTAGTAAGTTGGACTTCATTAAAAGAAAGAAAAAAGCTTCTCTGTGAAAAACATTATCAAGACATTGAAAAGACAAGCTACAGACTGGAAGAAAATATTTACAACAGGAGTATCTGATAAAGGACTGTTATCCAAAAGAAGGGCTTCCCCGGTGGTTCAGCGGTAATGAATCTGCCTGCAATGCAGGAGCCACAGGAGATGCAGGTTCGATTCCCAGATCTGGAAGATCCCCTGGAGGAGGACATGGCAACCCACTCCAGTATGCTTGCCTGGAGAATCCCCAGGGACAGAAGAGCCTGGCGGGCTACAGTGCATGGGATGGCAAAGAGTTAGACATGACTGAAGCGACTTAGCATGCAGGCACACATCCAAATTATATGAAAAACTCTTAAAACTCCACAATAAGAAATTTAATAAACTGATTTAAAAATGGGCCAAAGACTGGAACAGACATCTGACAAAAGAAAATATACAGATGGCAAATAAACATGAAAAGATAATCTGCATCATATGCCATTAGGGAATTGCAAATTAAAATAGCAGTGAGATACCACCTATTAGAATGGCTAAAATTTAGAACAGTGACAACAGCAAAGCTGGAGAGGATGCAGAGCCACAGGAGCCCTCATTCATTGCTGGTGGGGATGAAAAATGGTACAGCCAGTTTGGAAGACCAAGTCACAGTTTCTTACAAACCTAAACCTAATCTTATATGATCCAGCAATTGAGATCCTTGCACTAAACAGCTGAAAACTTACACTCACAAAGTATTTTCATGCAATTGTTTATAGCAGCTTTATTTACAGGTGCCAAAACTTGGAAACAACCAAGATGTCCTCCAGTAAGTAACTTTGGTACAGATCCAACAATGGGATAATGGACTATTGTTCTGTGTTAAGGCCCTCTCCAACAGATCAGCAGGTAAAAAAATCCACCTTCAATGCAGGAGCCATAGGAGACCTAGGTTCCATCCCTGGGTTGGGAAGATCCCCTGGAGAAGCAAATGGCAACCCACTCCAGTATTCTTGCCTGGGAAATTCCATGGACAGAGGAGGCTGGCGGGCTACAGTACACTACAGCCCAAAGGTTCACAAAGAGTTAGACATGACTGAGCGGCTAAGAATGCGTTCTGTGTTAAAAAGAACTGAGGTGTTAAACAACAAAAATATATTGATAAATCTTAAATGCATGTTACTAAGTGAAAGAAACCAATCAGGAAAGGCTACACATGGCATGATTCCAACCATCTGACATTCTGGAAAAGGCAAGACTGTTAAAACACTAGAAAGACCAATGGTTGCCAGTTTGGGGAAGAAGCAAGGACAGATGAATAGGTGAAACACCTGGATCTTTAGGCACTGACACATCTATAATATACATTTGTGAAAGTGCAGAGAATGCACAACACCAAGAATGAATCCTAATGTAAACTATGGACTTAGATGACAATAGTGTGTCAACATAGATTCATCAGTTATAAGGAATATTGGTAGTGAGGGAGGCTGAGTTTATGTATGTTTGCATGTTGAAGGACTGGAGAAGGAAATGGCAACCCACTCCAGCGTTCTTGCCTGGAGAATCCCATGGAAAGAGGAGCCTGGCGGGCTACAGTCCCTGGGGTCACAAAGAGTCAGACATGACTGAGCGACTAAAAACAACAACAGTGTTGAAGGAGAAGGTGTATGAGAACTCTGTATATTTTGTGATTACTTTTGCTACTCTAAAAGGTCTGTTGTTTAAAAAAGTGTAAGCAGCTTCACAACATTTATATATCATTTTCTAGCTCCTATAAATGTGTAGCTTCATGTGGGTGCCACAGTCAGATGAATTTAAGAAGTACAATATGAGGGTCACAGTAACTATCTGAAAGAAATCATGTTCTTCACTGACATTTTCTAGACAGCATCAAAAAATTACAATTTGCAAAGTGAAATGATATTTCTAAAATGTTGGTTTTTCCTTTCAATTTCCCTGTACTCCAAAGATACTCTAAAAATCTTCAAATGACAAAATTTCCATTCTGCCATCTGATTCACTATTATTTTCTTTCCTTACCTTATCTGTTTTCCTTAAGAATCTATTATATTAACTAATTAATCTCACACTCAGAAAACAAGTTAGCCTTCTCTTTGGGGGAACATGGGAAGGGTGAATGTTTTACGCTGTTTTTTGCAGGGGCAATGTTGTGAATATTCTCATATGAATTATTTTTGTTCTTTACATAAGAAATAGATATGTCAAGACTTGGTGGTAGAGGGAAAAAAATAAAAAAACTTCAGGTTTGCACATCATTCATTCAATGTTTATTGAATGCTTACCAAGTACCAGCTATACTATTCATCTGATAAACACTGCTTCTTTTCAAAAGCAATGGAAGTCTATTCCACGACACATTTGAGTAAGAAGGCAGTTGCAATAAAATGTAAGTACGATAATAGGAAAAGTAAAAAAATATATGGAAGTAGAGAAGATGTGGCAAAAGAAAATGAGAGGACTGCAATATATTCTTTTAGAAATGTCTGTGAGATATTCAAAAGAAATGTCCACCTGCTGAATGTATCATAACAGAATTTAAGGTCTGTGCTGGAATGGTAGCTTAAAGGATAGAAAAAACCATGATATTGAATGAAAGAGCTAGGGAATAGTGTGCACAATAAAATGATAGATGCATAGCATTAAAATTTTTGATATTGTTTGAACTATGATTAGATTAATAAAACCATGAAAGCTACAATCAAGGGGGCACAAATGTGTCTGATTGAAAACTGAATACTGTATGTGAGTCAAGAATACAACTGAAAATTGACTTTCACTTTGGTAACCTGAGCAAAATGTCTAGTAGCATGAAGTCAAGCAGAAGATTAAATTAAGAGTTAAGAAGGAAGTAGGTTATGAACAAGTTGAGAATAGCTGCAAGTAAAAAGAAAGTGAAAGAATTAATAGGAATACAAAATTTGTTGCCAAGTGAGAACTCTAAAGGGTATGCTATGAGATTTCAAATAAAGGAGAGTTTGGTGAACTGAAGTTATTAGAAGAGGACTTAGAGAGGGAAGTAAATTGTTCTAATCATTGAAGAATGAGAGGATTTGGATTTTTAGGGGAGCAGAAAGAGATTTGAAACAGAGTAGAAAAATAAGATCCAGGGCCAGGCAGGAGAACGACATGACCGATTTTGTCTTTAGAATTTCAGTATAGTATTAATTTTTTTTGCTTTTTCTTATACAGTAACTAAAACATATTTAACCAAATATCAACTTACAGCCAATAGTAGTAAAATGATTGCCATCAACTTATAACTGCTTTGGGTTAGCTCAATAATCATTCTTTAAATATGAATATTATATTTAGTATTGATCTGCATCCTTGTTAACTGTCTCAGAAGACAATCATGGAAGCATGAAATATAAAATGTTCACTTAGTTCTCATATTCTTATAGGCACGGGAACTAGAAGATATAAAGATGAATGGATTAAGTTATACTGTAGAAGTGTACTTTTTGATCTATGAATGAACATGGGAGAGAGAAAAAATGCCTAGTATTTAATTTTAAAGTTTAATTTCAGTAAATCACTAAGAAATTTATTAAACAGCAAGTTATTTAAACTTTTACATCAACTGGCTTGTTATTTGTGACTTTAATGTGTTAGTGATAGTATTATACTTATGTTCACAAGTTACATTAAAATCCAGAGTCTCTTAGAAGCTACAATTTAAATATTTTAATTATTCTTCTTTTGAATTGAGGTATTACTATATCATTATGAGAAGAATTTGACAACAGCAGAAGTAACAAAAGGTTACTTCTCTTAAAATTCACTTCAACAGTCACTTGTCTACCACTGAGTTTCTTTTTTTTTTTTTTTTTTAATTTTTTTTTTATTAGTAGGAGGCTAATTACTTCACAACATTTCAGTGGGTTTTGTCATACATTGACACGAATCAGCCATAGAGTTACACGTATTCCCCATCCCGATCACCCCTCCCACCTCCCTCTCCACCCGATTCCTCTGGGTCCTCCCAGTGCACCAGGCCCGAGCACTTGTCTCATGCATCCCACCTGGGCTGGTGATCTGTTTCACCATAGACCACCGAGTTTCTTATCAAACTACTGCACAACTGCACTCATCTCACACGCTAGTTAAGTAATGTTTAAAATTCTCCAAGTCAGGCTTCAGTAATACGTGATCTGTGAACTTCCAGATGTTCAAGCTGGTTTTAGAAAATGCAGAAGAACCAGAGATCAAATTCCCAACATCCACTGGATCATCGAAAAAGCAAGAGAGTTCCAGAAAAACATCTATTTCTGCTTTATTGACTATGCCAAAGCCTTTGACTGTGTGGATCACAATAAACTGTGCAAAATTCGGAAAGAGATAGGAATACCAGACCACCTGACCTGCCTCTTGAGAAATCTGTATGCAGGTCAGGAAGCAGCAGTTAGAACTTGACATGGAACAACGGACTGGTTCCAAATAGGAAAAGGAGTACATCAAGGCTGTATATTGTCACCCTGCTTATTTAACTTATATGCAGAGTACATCATGAGAAACGCTGGTCTGGAAGAAGCACAAACTGGAATCAAGATTGCCGGGAGAAATATCAATAACCTCAGATATGCAGATGACACCTCCCTTACGGCAGAAAGTGAAGAAGAACTATAGAGCCTCTTGATGAAAGTGAAAGAGGAGAGTGAAAAAGTTGGCTTAAAGCTCAACATTCAGAAAACTAAGATCATGGCATCTGGTCCCATCACTTCATGACAGATAGATGGGGAAACAGTGGAAACAGTGGCTGACTTTATTTTTCTGGGCACCAAAATCACTGCAGGGGATTGCAGCCATGAAATTAAAAGACGCTTACTCCTTAGAACGAAAGTTATGACCAACCTAGACAGCATATTAAAAAGCAGAGACGTTACTTTGCCAACAAAAGTCCATCTAGTCAAGGCTATGGTTTTTCCAGTTGTCATGTATGGATGTGAGAGTTGGACTATAAAGAAAGCTGAGCGTTGAAGAAGTGATGCTTTGAACTGTGGTGTTGGAGAAGACTCTTGAGAATTCCTTGGACTGCAAGGAGATCCAACCAGTCCATCCTAAAGGAGATCAGTCCTGGGTGTTCATTATGGAAGGACTGCTATTGAAGCTGAAACTCCAATACTTTGGCCACCTAATGCAAAGAGCTGACTCATTTGCAAAGACCCTGATGCTGGGAAAGATTGAGGGCAGGAGGAGAAGGGGACAACAGTAGATGAGATGATTGGATGGCATCACTGATTCGATGGACATGAGTTTGAGTAAACTCTGGGAGTTGGTGATGGACAGGGATGCCTGGCATGCTGCGGTTCATGGGGTCGCAAAGAGTCAGACACAACTGAGCGACTGTACTGAACTGAACAATACATAAACGTCTGGAGAAAATTTACTGTTTTGGGTCAGTATAACTAAAATCTATTATCTAGTTTATAGGAAGTTCTGGTAGGTTTTGTTTTTCATTATATTATCACGCCATCAGGATATAATCTCTGTAAAATTCCCGACTACTGACTTTAAGTTGCTTGCGATGACAAGTAAACTCTTCCAATAGACATTCTTTATTCTGTATACAAACAACTATACATTTCAATTATCAAAATTGTTATTAAAAATAAAACTAAATAATGAATGAATGGAGAATTTAGTGCACAGAAAAGTGAAGAGAGCTGTCCAATGTCACACAGCTCATGTGACCCCACATTTTCTGATGGATTCTATATCTCCTCCTCCATCACCACTGTTCTTCATCCATACTCTAAATACCAAGAAGCAGAATTTCAGTGCTATGGACAGGACTTACAAAGAACTTTATGGAAATGAAAATGAGGTTTTTTTGATAAATTATTTCCTAACTGTGGATTTCGTGTATTTTATAGTTATTATACTTCAGAGCATTCTTAATCTTACACAACATGAAACAACTGGATACTCGTTTGCCAAAGGAAGACATGCTTCATCAGTTTCACTAGTGATTTGTGCCTATTTTTTATTTAGTTGCTTTATAGCTTATGCAATTTTAACTTTTAGATACTGCAGAATAAAACACCAGCTTGGACATCAGCAGAAACAACATGACTGGTCACATATAAATATACCCCATATAAAATTTCATACTTCCACCCTAAAGTGATCCATGATACACACTTCTCAAAAGTTTAGAAAAAAGCATGATAAAAACTCATGAGAAGAGCTTTGGAATGATGTCAAGCATTTTGCTACTTATCAGAGGCAACTTTTTTTGAGATGCTCCTATTTTAATACTTGATGAGTAGAATCTAGAATTATTACAAATGATACTTATGAATGTTTTAAAAGGATGGTAGACACTGTTCCAAAATAATTCACTTAGGAAACCTATTTGATTAAAAAAAATACTGGGAGATTATAAAATGTCAAATATTTTGATGATCTTCAAAATATCTTGGGAGAAAAGAATAGGAGGAGTGAAATGGTCTTGTTTTAAATGTGAAAACCATAAGGACAATTTAAGATACTAACACATTTGTAGTAAAAGTTAAAATATAATTTATATATTTTTATTCTCAGTCTGGGTCAACATTAGTGATATAGAGTAGTTCAATCTACTATTCAAAGGATTCTGTGGAAAGAATTTCTGCCATGAGTGGGAACATGATGGTAGTCACCAAGCTCTCTTGTGTTTCTCATTGTGGAACTCCGGAGGTGTTGATAATGAGCGTTCTGCCCACCTCAAAGCCTGCTTTGCAGCTGGCTAAACTATTCAGTAAGTAACAAGGAAACAACTGGGTAAAATTACAGAACAGCATAATTTTCACAGGTTTACATGGTTTCCACATCTAAAACAAGCTTCATTTTCCCAATCCTTTCCCCCGCAAATATATTCTGATGATGAATAAAATGTCTTACATTTTATAACCTCCCAGAATTTTTTTTTTGCCAAATAGCCTTCCAAAGTAAATTATTTTGACTCAGTGCCTAGCATCTTTTAAAACCATTTATAAATAACTTTTGTGATAATTCTAGAGAATTTGTCAATATAGACACCACATGAAATATTTTTTAGTGTTTTACTAGAGAAAATTGCAAATGAAGTCACATTTGTATTTGCTTTAGTCCTATCCAGTTTCAGTTTCTGAACCTTTGCCTTCTTGTGTTCTTCCAACCCCATGGTTTTCCTTACTCCAGCATGCCAGAAAATTAAGAAGTAAGATAAACTATTTGGCATCTTCTACTGACAGTTTTTTCTTCTGCTTACGGTCTGGTTTCCTTAAGATATTTGAATGTGAATTAATGTGATGAGTCAGATTAAATGTCAGTTAGTGAAAGTTAGATTTAATGTTATAATGTTCAAATATGTGATAAAAATACAGTAGAGACAGTGCAAAATGTGATTTAGATCATTACCTCCAAGTGAAGAGGATTGGAATCAGTCAATACTCATCACTCAGGAGTTTCTTTAAATCAGTGCAGAATGTTATATTGCAGGCCAAAGTCAGAGTATTGATGCATGTAACTAATACTTAATTCTATTAATTTAACACCTCTCTTGTTTCCAACATTGTACTAGGAACTTTATGTATATTGTCATGCTTAACTTTACCAGGAATTCTATGAAGAATAACTATCACTGCCATTTGAAGATCATGAATCTGAGGCACAGAAGGGTTAATTTGTTTTATCAAGGTTATATTACAAGATTTTAATTTAGCTTTGGTGGAATTTACAAATTACCTACTGGTTTCTACTATGCTATGACGCCATCTCATCTTTAAATGAATTCATATTTGGTTATATGACTGCAGCTCTTCTCTAGAAAGACTTACACTTCACAATCAAGTCAAATAATCTCTATATTCCTTATCATGTAGAAGTTCATAGAAGCCAGAAATATCTTTCTTACTCATGCATCTAGTCTTTAGATATTTTCTTTCTTGGACTGGCTCAACAGAGAAATAAAACCAATATATTTAAATTTTTAAAACTCAATTCTTTGCTTAATTAAGAAATTTATCATGTTTTTTCTTTGAGGACTTACACACTTTATAAAATGGACTTTATATAAAAATTTGGTCTTATGCTCTAGGGCATATTTCTGATTACTTCATATATTTCTTCTATGTAATTGTAAGCAATCATTATTTACTTGAATGCTATTGATGAGTCTTCTAACCAAATGCTAGAGTGGGGTTTTAGGTGGGTAGAGTGTTCATGAAAGCCTTTATCCACACTCCTTATAGTTACACAATGTAAAACATGAGACACCTTGGTAGCTCCTACCCATGGCAGACATTCCTTTCATGGAAGTCTTCTGGATAAGTGGTGCTCCAACCTGCATTGATTTCTTTGATTGACTGCAGTATCACTGATTTCCAGAATGTACAGCTTCTTCTGACTTTGTACAGAAACCACCTCCCAATATCTTTCCACTGGTGTCACATAATATAAAGCCAAACCCCTTTCCATTAAGGAAAATACCCTGGAATATATAAAGGTAACCGTAGTGTTTCTCCATAGTCCTTTCCCCCTTAAATATCATTGTTTCTTCACTATTGTTCACAAGACATGCTTCCCAGATGCCACCTCACCTTTTACATTTATCAAACCCTTGCTATCTCCTACAGGTCAAGCACTCTCTTAGCATTCCTGCCATTAAATTTATTGGTTACAGGACGGGCACTGATAAACACACAGTAATTACACCACGAGATAGAGATATTGTGATCTAACTGTGAGAGTGAAGTAGAGTCAGTGGTCTACCCTGGGGAAAAGGAAGCTCAGAGACAACTGTTCCTCATACGAGGTGTCAGGAACCAGAGATTGGCGAATAGGCTAAATGATGTCAGACCTGTGCTAACCAGGGTCACTGTTTCCTTGCTCTTGCGGCTGTGATTCTGTTAATTCATTTTAAGTTTGCATTAGCATTGTATTAGCCTTATCATATTTTGGGTTCTTGTTTGAAGTACATTTGTAACTGATGAAATGTTTTAAAAATTTCAATAATTACATTTACCCCTCTGTAATTTCATTATGTCAAGTCCATTGTTCCAGTCAAGTGAGTAATGATTAGGAATATTGGTTCTTAAACCCACCAATTTGTGAAAATAAGATAGGGGATCAGTTCTGCTGCTGCTAACATTTCAATAATAGTACTCACTTTCAGTCTATAGGGAAAAATACAATAATTTGAGATCTTTTACTCACACACTACTTTTAAATTCTTTGTAAGTGTAAAGAGGAGAAGCAAAGTTGAGAATTACATTTTCTAAAATTGGTTGGTCTTTCTATTTTCCAGAGAAAATAACACTAAATAGTGTGCTGTGTCCTAAGCTTTACCAGACAATTTCACAGAACCAAGGATAATAATCATCAGGTAGAGTCAAAATTCAGCTTGGCAGCTTGCATATTACAAGAAGTTGCTACTCCTTGTTGCATTTTTCTACAAGATGGAGTAATATTCTCAGTTTGACAAGTAACTTTTCAATAGGTTTTCTGAGTATAAGTTCATCAGAAAGGCATTTCCTGACCAGCTCTATAGCTTTCACTTATACTCTTTAAACCACCACCTTGATTTATTCATCTTTATAGTACTTAATAGCCCATAGCATCTTATTTGTTTAATGCCTGCTTTCTCCCACCAGAATACAAGCCTCCTAAGAGTTGTTTTGTTCACCCTAGTATCTTGAGTGATATCTGGCACATATTGAAAATAAGAGAGAATATTTATTATCATTATCACTATGAACATTACTGAATAAAAATGATGTGCTATTTTTTCTGTTTAAAGTGAAAAATACGTCTAGATGGAGAAACAATAATCTAAGTACTAAATTGAGTTCAACTTTGACTGATTTGAAGATCTTTTTTGTGTTTATTCAAAAAGTGCCCTATTCTAAGGAAAGCGGCTTCACAAACATATGTCAGGAGCCATCATCCTTGAAATGGATTAATAGGTGTAATTTTTAAATGATTGTCTATGTTTGATTTTACATATTACATTATGTGAAATCTCAAGTGTATTGACATAACTATTAGTGAAAGATTGGTTGTGAAACAAATGAAATTTAATTCTGATTCTAATTATCCATTTGCACTTTAGAGTAATGAATAGAATTGGGACTTTTATATGCGTTCACAGGAGCATATGCATCTCTGCATCTGTTTCCTTTCTTGTATTAATCTTTAGTGTTGCTATATTTATATATGAGGTTTAAATTATTTTTATGTAGGCGTGAAAGACTATTCAGTACATCAAGAAGAACTCTTTTGAGATGTCTGATGAAATATGACAAATTCTGTGGAACAGCAGTCTACAATTGAATTTCTGATTCAGGAATGGAGTCAAGCCAAAGCATCTTAATGTGCAAAATAGCTTTCCCTTCTCTCTTTTTCTTCCATTAGTAAGGCAGTTGGCCTTTAGGCAGAATATGAATGTTACTATGCTTAAACTATTAAATATAAAAATGATTTATGAGAGTTTAAAATACCAGTATAAGGATTATTTACATTTATTATTATTTTATTTTTGCCACTAAGCTGCATTTGCTGCATAAAAAAAGAAAAATCCACTGACAATGAAAGGGAAGTATATAAAAAAAGGAGTAAAGGATTCTACGTAAAGAACTTAGCCAACTAAATGAAAATTCATAGGTAGGAGGATAGTCAATATTTTAAAGTTGACATAACTATTTCTCTGACATGAATATCCCATCCTATCTCACCTTTTATGGCTTAATGTTCTTTACCCCCCTTTTCTGTGCATTTTTCTACCCATTCCTGTGTTCAGACTTGGCCATTAGATTAACAATAGCTGTTGTACTAAACATGAGTGGTGTGCTCCTCAAGTTTGCAAGAGAGCATTTCAGCTGAAGTGGCAGAAACAAAGACAGAAGAAAGGAGGAAATGGGGAAGAGAAGAAAAGAAAGAAGGGATGGAGAGAGGGAGGGAGGGAGGATGAGAAAGAGGTAAGGGAGAAAAAGGAAGGGTGGAGGAAGGAAAGAATAGGGAGAAAGGGACAGAAGGAGAGAGGAAGAAAGGGAACGAGGGCAAAGAACACAGTGAGTGGGAAGAATTAAGGAAGCATTTCTACACTTTTTGTTTGAATGCACTGAACCCTCCCAGCTTTCAACTTCCATAAGAATATGGTGGAAAACAAATTCTATTAAAGACTTCTAATGAGGAGGTTAACTGCTTGAAATAAAGCATAACTCAAGTTTATCTGATGGTGGAAGCTCCAAAATGGAGGAAATTCTTTTAATCTGGGGAAGAAGAACTCTTTGCTGTGTGCCTGCACATGTGTTAGCTTACTAAAAGTTGCCTTCTTACTGAAAGCTACAAATATTTAAAACATTTATTTCTAAGAAGTCTAAAAATTGAGTTTGGCATGGAAGTTTCTGTTCTAGAACTTAATAGAGTCATTAGTTTTGTTTTCTCAGATACTTTGAGTATGTCACCAAATTAAGTTCCCAAGCATTCAGTACATTTTAACTCTTTGATTTTTTTTTTTGTCATTTCCTTAATTCCAATTAATTAATCATGATTATCATTTAGAATTCATAGAATGTCAAATATATCTCTTGAGGTAATATTTTTAAGGTCATGTAAATATGAAAATTTCCTCAATGAGTGACATTGAAAGCCAATATTTACTTAGATGCTATTTTGTTATAATCTATGTCATGACCTGAATTATATGGATTATTAATGGACATAGACAAATTATAAAAAGACATATGAAATAAATATATCAATTTATATCAGCAAACATGTTCACCAGTAGGAAGGTAGAATAAATTACTATTCACTTTAAAAAAAAAATCTACTTGTCTTGAAATAGTAGAAGCCATTGATACATTTGGATTTCATTATCAGACTATTTTGGATTGAGGGAAATCTGTTATCAATTCAATATTATTCCAAAAGCAATTTTAGATTTGTTAACTCTAGAATGTGATAGCATTTCTTAGAAAACTGAGATAAAGAAACTTGTAAATAAGACTGTACTTATGAAAGTTTTACATTGCAATTGACACCTCTAAGTTCTGAAGACTGCTGAAAACAACTTTAAAAAAGAGTGCATTTTACACTCTGTAACAGTATAGCTGAAAGTTTCCTGAAGTGTTAAAGAAAAGGTTGACTAAATGTTATTCCCTGATGGCTGAAGGCAGCAGCATTATGTCTGCCACCTGACCCATTTTTTCTCACTTCATAAACTTAAAATAAATCAACAGACAACATGGTTTCCCTTTTGCCTAGTGATTTGGAATACATAATGGGTTGACAATTAACTTTCTCTCTGCTGTCTAGCTTCACAAGATGTGTGTCATCACAGTTTTAGAAAGTCTTCTTCTACTGTAAATCTTACTAGGCCAGTTACTTTCAGAAAATCTCACACTGTTTTTAACATGTATCCATATGTGGTATTTCTGACCACTCTGTCATCTCCAAGACAAGGGTGGGACAATGCATCTCATCTTTATTTCTCTTCCTGCTCCTGAGTATCAACTACGTTTTATAGGAGTTTCAGCTAGACTGTTTACATTTTTCATGAGAGCAGCCTTTAATAAAGAAGACAACTTTGTTATTTGAAAACTTTACTCAGAAAATATATTTGTTCTTTAAATATCCCAAAGTTTTTACTAGAGAAAAAAAGTAACACTTCAAGCTAGATTTTAAGCATAATGCATTATCAATGAATTTCAGCCCAGAAAGAATTAACCTTCTGGGTACACAGCTTCTCTGCCTTGGCTTCTAGCCAGGACTGATATTCTAGCTTTATTTTATAAGTTTCCCCAGCTGCTTTCCAAATCTGGGGAGGCTGTACCAGCTAGAATCTTCTAGTTTGATCAAAGCATGCTAAATGTTTCTCTGTTCTCCCTGAGTAGATGCTACTATATGAAACACAGGAAGTTTGATTTTTGGATTTTATTCTTAAAATAAACCTTTCCCACTCAAACAGAATCTGATAGATAATCATATAAATGTAAGACTTACTGGGTACAAATATTTTACTGACTTAGAAGCATTTATCTAACATTTTTAAGGAGTAAGATTAGCACTTAGATTTGAACTAAGAGACTACATTTATGTAAGAATGATTTTTTTTTTTGAGGGGGGAGAAAAGAATAGGTGCAATAATTTGAATATTCAGATACAAAAGACTGTCCTTTGATTTGCATATGTATATAAACATGTATTTTATTTTGGCTATCAAATATAGAAATTCCAAATAATGATTTTATGTATTTATATATAAATAGTCTCCATTTACTTTTTTGTTGGAATTTAAGGAAAATTATCTAAATGGACACGTACTTAGATAATAACTTCAGATGGAGAAAATAAAATGCAACTTACACATATTTTCAAGTTTATGGAAAGGAAAACAAATATTAAAATCCTTATGAAGTTTTACCTTTTGTATTTAAGAATGACACCTGAGTTTCTAAATTGCATTAATATTTTCCCTCTCAGGGTGAGTTTCAAGTTATAGTTAATAATTCATATATATAATTTTTTCAAAAGATATTCTAAGCATCAATCTTAGCGCTGACCAACTGCCATTAAGATGGGATAAAAATTGATGATTGTGCTTAGTGTGCAATTTTCAAAAATCTCCATTAGCTTATCATAAGACTTCTGTCAATGTAGGTGCTATGTAATATTGATCATCATAAGATACATATTCACAAGATTCCTTATTATAATAATATCAATAATCATAGCAGGCATTAAAGTATGTTAAATTCTCATTTTTGCATAGAGATAAATGTACATGGCAAATACATTTTGATTATTAATCACTCATTTTTTATGCATTCCAGTTGAAGACTTAGACTTTTCTAGTCAGTGGACTTTACATTCTCTACATACATCTGCTTCATGAAAAAGGCATGACCAACATAGCATCTACTTGGCATCTGGCTATAGCTAGCAGGAATATTTTAATAGAAGAAATTTAAATTATTATTCTGATATAAAAAGACTTTTTAAACTTTTATGGGAAAAAACTGCTTCCTAGTTTTGGAGAGATCCAAGCAATTACAATAACTTTTGTCTTCATATAGTTCCATTTGTGTAAAGAAACTCACAGAATTCGAACCATAAAGTTGGTGGGAAAGTGAATAACTACAGTAATTAAGATAACACATCAATGACTTTGTATGCAATTTACTTTAAAACATTTATGATCCTAAGTTGATGAAAAATATTCTGATAAACTACACTATGAAAGCAAGAAAAGGTGAGTTTGAAAAACACATAATAAAGTATAAACTATTGAAACTTTTCTAGAGTTATATTAGAACTCACAGTACAACCTATCATAACAAAATACAATATCACTTGAAAATACTCTTGACAGTAACTCTGAAAAATACAGCATCTTATAAATGAGGACAAATTACAAGGAAAATACAAGTTTAAGTTTCTATTTATATTTAGCTTTCTCTAATCAGAAATTTTGGAAGAGATGAATGAAAGTCATACTTTAAGTAACATCTCTTATATTTCAATTTATTCCATGCATGAGGAAGTTGGAGGTATTTACAGGTATAACATAAAGCTGTTTTTATCCTCCTGGGAATCTGTGCTTATGGCATATGGCATATATTGTTCTAAGAATTTATTTTTCTTTCCTAATAGGACCTAGTAGAAAAGCACCTATTTCTTTAAAAGCAATTTATGGCTGCATCATACAATTTCAAATGTCTGTGACAGCTGTTTCTCTAAAGCAGACCATTAGGACAGAATGTGGCCATAAATCTCAGGTCCCAAAGAGAGGAGTTCCCATCTTGAGTAATTTGAATGCCATGTTATCAGTAATACTTCTCAGGGAAACATTTATAACTCCACAGTTCAGCTGCTGAGTTTGGAATATTTGCATTTCAATATGAAAAGGCTAAAACTGTTATCAAGTGGGGTCTTTATTATGCAAATATTCTAGTAATAGTTTACAATATTTCAAGTTCTGTCTTTTTTTTTAGGCAGGACTGTATTTTATGTTTACAGTGCAAATATAACTTTGTAATAACAGGTAAGAGCACATATGTTGAAAAGGGAAACTGCATTTGGTTTAAAACTACATAAATCTTCTACATAAATCTTTCACAAATAAAACTTTATTGTGTTCAACTTGTTTACATGGCTAAGCAACGTATATTCATTTAATGCACATGCCTCCATTTCAGCAAATTAAGCAATAACTTACCTAGAGAAGCATTTCTTTTTTTTCCTCTTTTCCTAACTTGAATTTATCCGAGCTAGAAAACGAGATATCCAGTATTTCAGGTTCCTTGGGCTCCAGGTTAATTAGAAGGAGCTTTCAGTTGCTACAATCTGCTTTAATATTCCGAGAGCACTCTTTAGTTCCAGTCCTAGTATCTGAACTCTTCCAGCAGTCTCTTTTTATTTATACACACATTGTCCTTTTCAAAACAAGCAGCCAGCTGGAATGATTCAAACCTCTGTTCAGCACACCGTTAAAATGCAGCTTCCTCCTTGGACACGAGAATTACACCAGGGAGCGGACCGAGTACAGAAAAAGGCTATGAGAACTATTTAATCACCAGAAGACCAGCTGCTCCGCTCCACTCTTACTGCCGCTCTGCTTCTTGTTCAGCTGGAGTCGGTCTTTCCCTCCCTCCCTCTTTCTCTCACATCTCCAGAACTAGAAAGGCAGCCGGTTTATGATTGGCAGAAACAGCCAATTCCTTCAGCTAATCATCCTCAAGACTTTCAAGGACCTGGAGCTGTTGTGATGTCATCCAGTCAGGGGGATGTTACACATGAATACATTCCAACAGAAGCTAATTCAGCGATCAGCTGCATTCCTCTCACACCAGGGTGATTGATTAGATGCTCCTGGAGGATTTGCATAATCTTTCATTGTACAGTTGGACTATTTCCTATGAAATTCGAGAGTAAAATTCCACTTTGCAGCTAGGACACTGTACCAAAAGATTCTATTGGGTGAAAAAAGAAAAGTTCATGACACGGTTTTCTGCGGTAAGTGTGTGCTAGTCAAGCATAAGTTATGAACTCAACACAAGGCATCCATGAGCAGGAGGAAACTTGAAATCCTTGTGACCTATGTATCCCTGAAATTAATAATAATATTTCAGATCATAACAAATGCTAGAAGAAAAAATGAGTAGGCATATGTATGTGTGTGTTTAGTGTATAAATGGTTTCATTGAAGTAAATTACTGAATTATTATTGAGAAGTTCTATTCTCAGCATGGACAAAAGTTGTCCCTTTGCCTCATTTTCTATTTGGCAATATAGGATGAGAATTACCTGCTTTTTGTTCTCTACTAACTCATATTAACTCATAAAATATAAATTGTATTTAAATTGTATTTATTTACTTTAGGCAAAGTTCTTGAACTTCTTTATCCAAATACATACAAGATAAAGGTAGAGTACTTTCAAGTGTATTTCTTCACTCCAGGCTATCTAATTCTTCCGGCTCTTATTATTTCTATTTTATTTAGTCTCCACCGTTTAATTTAATGGAATAAAATGTGTTGATGACAGTCTGGCCCAAGATTCTTTATAGGCTAGAGTACAGAACTGCAGACTCTTCTCAGGTTCAAAGTTATATTCTGGATATTTGTGTTTTGGTGAGAAAGAATTCTGCTAGAATTGCTGGGGCGGTATCAGTGACCCTTTCATTATGCTGCAGGTTGGGGGTGGGGGTTGGCCCTCAAAACACACTTTTATTGGTGATATGGTCTTTGGGTGAATAATTTTGATGGATTCAGTGTTACGTTATTATCTTGTAAAAGGTTTAGAGGGTCAGCACACTCTAGGCATATGCTAAGTAGAGGATAGGAAAAAAATGTGGTAAATTACAAAGACTATCTCCCTGTTATTTCCTAACCTAATAATACTATCATTAATAGACTATGGATTATGTATCAGTTATTTTTTCAGGTGCACAGGCTAAAAGTATGCTAAAGAAAAATGTGTATTTTGAAAATCCTCAAGGATTCAAGGAACTACTTACTACCCTTTAAGAATCTTTGGAAGGCAAAGATTCATTCAGTTCAGTTCAGTTCAGTCGCTCAGTCATGTCCGACTCTTTGCGACCCCATGAATCGCAGCACGCCAGGCCTCCCTGTCCATCATCAACTCCCGGAGTCTACCCAAACCCATGTCCATTGAGTCAGTCATGCCATCCAGCCATCTCATCCTCGGTCATCCCCTTCTCCTCCTGCCCCCAATCCCTCCCAGCATCAGGATCTTTTCCAATGAGTCAACTCTTCGCATGAGGTGGCCAAAGTATTGGAATTTCAGCTTCAGCATCAATCCTTCCAATGAACACCCAGGACTGATCTCCTTTAGGATGGACTGGTTGGATCTTCTTGCAGTCCAAGGGACTTTCAAGAGTCTTCTCCAACACAATTCAAAAGCAAAGATTCATTAGAAATTCATCAAGAATTTCCATAGTGATTCACATCAAAATGCAAAATGGATAAATACATTGCAGCTAAACAATTCAATAACATCTTAATAAAGTAATTATTATTAAACAACAAGTTAAACACTACTGAGAAACAAAGTAACATAAATTTAAAAAGCTGATTGAAGTTTTTTCCATTTTATGGATTTTTTCATACTAATAATGTCTTTTTATTTATCCATGTTTAGACATATACAAAAATGAAAATATGTCTGACATATATAGAAATGAAAATAACATTTTAAAATTACTCAAGTATTTTATCCCATTGATATATTTCTATTTCACAAGTCAATAAAGAATTCTACTTTATCAGGGTAATTTCAGTTATTGAAGCTGTATGAGATAAAGTGATTTTGACCACAAAGCCATGACATTAAAACATGGAGGAGGATTTATATCTTTAGCCCTGGTGACAACCATAGTTGGTATGAATTGATTACAAGTAAAGTTGTTGATAAATTTTTTATCCAATTAGTCTGTAAGCAATCCTTGAAGCTAAAGCAACAGCATTATTATTTAGAGTGAAATGAATAATAGAGCGAAAACACTTTGACAATATTAAAGTATTATAAACAATATTAATGGAACATATAGTAATATAAAATATCTTAAAATATTGTTAAGTGCTAATTTAAAATAAAGAAATTCCAAACATCTGAGTTATACTTCTTAGTAGGAAAAGGAAAAATAGTGATTTTGCTATGCTTTTCTTATTGCTTATTCAGAAATAAACAAAATCAAGGGTAAAGAGGGTCCCACCAGACACACCATGTATAAATGGTGCGAGCCAAACAAAAGTCCTTTTTTTTTGGCTACTTCTGGGGAAAGTTGGAGAAATTCATGGTGTCCATACTAAAATTAAAGACAAAATAACCCCCAAAGCTTGAGTAGTTTTCTTATAATTTCTTTTCTCTGTTATATTTTCCAGTCATTAAAAAAAAAAAAAAAAACTTTGTGAAAATTTTAATTTTTATCATTTTCTCATCTGCCATGGTGGGAAAATGAAATGAATGACCTTAAATGTTGCAAAGAAGAAATGCGATATGCAAGGGAAGATACGGAGGAATTTTTTTCTCAAAGGGTTTTTTACTCACTCAGCCTGTGTTCCACAATTGAAAGGCCTTGCATTTGTCAGGTATAGCATCTATCCAATTAGTTTGTAATAATATACATAACGCTCAGAACACAGCTGAGCGACTGAGCGCCCACATCAGATCCTAATGGATCCTCAATGGATCTTTATTATCTTTAATTATTAATTAAAGATAATTTATAAATTATCTTTATTAATTTGTGAATTAGATGAACTAATAAATTTTTGGAGCTGTACATATTTTTACTCAATTGCTATCAAAACTTCTTTTTTAACTGAATTACCTTAAAAGTTCAAAAAATGCATTATATGCATTGCTTTCAAATTGTAAAAATTAAAAAAAACGGAAAAATATTCCACAATACATATTTAAAATGTATATAAAGCATGTAAAGAATATATTGGTGCCTATATATTTAGTAGAAGAAACAGAAACCAAATCAAACACATTTATTAAAGAAATAGACTCATTGGTTTACATATCAATTCAGTTTTTACAGTGAAAGAAGGTAAATATATCCATTAATAGAAATAAAAGAAGAATTCAGAAAAATCCAGCAAATTTAATTTCTAAAATTTTCATTGTTTTTCTCTCAATAACTTTTTTTGTTAATTAAAAGTGAAAGTGAAAATGTTAGTCGCTCAGTCATGTCCTACTCTTTGCAGCTCCATGGACTGTAGCCTGGCAGGCTCCTCTGTCCATGAGATTCTCCAGGCAAGAATATTGGAGTGGGTTGCCTTGCCCTCCTCCAGGGGATCTTCCTGACCCAGGGATCAAACCTGGGTCTTTTGCATTGCAGATAGATTCTTTACTGTTTGAGTCACCAGGGTAAGTAATAAATCCATGCATCTAAAATGCATAGAAATTTCCAAGAAAATGTCAAAAAATTATTTACAAGTACTTTGCAATTTCTGTGTTTTGAAAACCCTTCACATGCATGCACAGGTTATAAATAGAAGATAGTATAGCTTTAATATACATTTTATTTTTCCCAAGTATCATTTCTATTCTTTAATTCTACTGCAAAATGACAATTTTGAATAACCTCAATTCAAATTCTAATTTATTTTACAATTTACACTGGGCTTCTATACCATGGTACTACTTTCTGTCCCCTTTCCTTTTAATGTTGTTTGTTTGTTTCATGAGCAGCTTTGCAGTTGTCCCAACTAACACCAAAAAAAACTCTCCTAATTCTTTTTTAAGAAAAAAGCATGAACAGAAAAAAACTGCTGTTCAAAGTTTATGCCTTTGGGGGAAAAGCTTCTAATTGGGCTGTGGGTGATACTACTACAAGAACTTTTTTTAAGGAAAAAACCTGTTAGTAATTACTCAGATAAGAAATCAGGTGAGAAAGAAAGAGCATAAAGTGAGTTTGCTCCATTGGAATCACATACACAGTGAGAAAAATTAATGCTATGTAGCATTAATTATATAACAAACATTCCAGTCACAGACTTAAATGGTATCTTATTACACATCTAGATCTCTAGTTAGCAAGTTACTGAGAGAAGAAAAATCAGGAACCACAGGTTGGAAGAAGAATCTTCCTGCCAGTAACACTGTAATGCGTTGTTTTAGCAAGAGACAAATCAGCATATTAATGCTTCAAATAAATCCTTTGAAGATGCAAAGCTTGAAAGGCCGAGTGAGGGAACAAACAGACTAAACAGTCCAATTCTAGTTTGACCGACAACAGCCTAAAGGAACGTGGTTTTTAATAAATAGCAGATGTTAGCCATAGCATTATTGAACCTCAGAAATCTTTGTTGTGCAGCACACAAGTGAGATCCCTGGTAAGGCTTGGGGGTGGGGGGAGGGGGAGAGGCCAGTAGAAATTGAATTTATGATTATTCCATGATCAGATCCCTGTTATGAGAATTTCTAGTGAATTTCACTTTCTGAGGCTAAATAAAAGTGGTTAGAATTCATAAAGTACATTAATTAGGTTACTAGTCCATTGGGAGTCACATATATAAGAGGAGAATCTTTAAATACTGTTAAGTGCTTCAGTATGAATGGGGTATCTACCATAGGGAGTTTCACTTTCTTTCTTCATTTCTCTTTCTTTTCTTTGTAATGTGTTTGCCAAAATTTCGTTATGGTTTAGTGGCAATTTCCTTTTGACTTAGGCATTACGAGTCAAGTCATTTTATATCCTTTCAAGTCCAAAGTGCTCAAAATGAGAAACCTTCTTGCAGACCAGAATCCTAGCATCCTGGTGATAAATTTGTAAAAACGCTCTGTCCTAAAGGGCATTTTGTTTCATCTGTTAGCAAATTCCTTTTTATTTAGGTATCCCAATATCATTTGTTTTCTGTCTGTTCCAGTCCTTTGGGGAAATAGTCTCATTTAGGAGCTACTCCTGCTAATGCTCTGATCAGCGTGGGAAATCTCAGTGTTTCACCATGCCTTCCTAAATCAGCTTCCGTCCTGTTAGCACCAGTGTCTTACTCTACATTCCTATCACTCTGAGACAGCTCACCTGCTGACGTCATTCTTTCTCTTGTTTGGTTTCAGTGTAGTGAGTGGTGTGTGTGTGTTGGAGGCAACTGAAAGGGTGGGTTGTGAGCAATGGTATAAAAATATGATGCTTGAAAGTTAGCCAGCGATGGCTGAAAGCCTCCTTTATGCTGAGAGATGATACAAATAAACATACAAGATACAGGACCAGGGTCAGACTGTACTCCACCTGTAAGCCCAGTGCTGCCTTCTGTAACTAGCTAGTGATTGGATATACAGCACTACATTGCTACCATTACTGATCTTAGAGACACACACTAATTTTGAATCCCAGTCATAATCCAAGCAATGGAGTTTTTACTTTTTGAGGACAAAAATGACCTCTCTCTCTCTTTTTTGTTTGTTGGTTATATTCAATAGTTGGAGCAGTGTCATAGCATAGAGTAGATATATGCAATTTTTTAAAAATTAAAATTATGAATGAATGAATGAATGGTGGCAAGTTAGAACTAGGAAATGGGGAAAGGGGTGCACTAATATTTACATACAATATATTTTCAATGTAATCATTGCACCAGTTCTGTATTCTACAAATAGAAGTTAAAAACTCATTTCAAAATGAAGACACCACAGGTGTGTTACAGAGCAATTTTCCCCATGGATAAGAAAATCCAGATTAGTTTTCCATTTTAGAACCCATGTCATTTAAATCTTCCTAATATTACTCATAAATAAAAAGACTTTAGTAAGATTAAAGTCTTCATTTCTTCTTTAAATTTGCATTTGTATTTATAGAATCAAATTTGTATTGATTGGTATTTATAGAATCAAAGGAATGACACTGTAATTTCTAAATGCTCCATCATAGTATGATTTTTCTTTTATATTTTATCTTAGTGCTGTGACTGATGTTTCTCTTTCTGAATAGAAGTTAGCATACATGAAATGATTAAAAGTTAACTGGAAATACAGTACTGTGATGACAAAGATATTTTACCAAAAGAAGACAAAAGAAATAATTGAATGCAATGTAAAATAAATAAGATGAATTCTGTAATGAATAAAGTAAAGTGGTACAATATACATACTACATAATGAAGGAATGATAAATTTGCCAGTTCAGCTGTATATGTCTGTTAGAAGGTGAGAAAGGGAGCAGTGATTAAATTTAGAGGGGGCAAAAAAATATGTGATGAGAATGAAAGTGTATCAAGAAAATACTACTCTACTAAAATCTTCAATATTTTAGGTTCCCATAGAGGGCAATATTGTATAAAAGATGGTGAACCCAGAATCTGCCAATTCATCTTTGTTGATATGCTTAAAAGAAACGGCTGCTACCATAATTTGGTGCTGTGCTTCCCCTCAGACTCTAATATATAAAATGATGCACAGAAAAACACAGAACAGAGACTCATCAAATGCAAAGAAAATTAATTTGGTATCCTACTTACTGGTAGATTACTTGAGTGAATAGCCTCCAGTTTCACCTATAATTAGACTCAATCAGTGAACCTCAGATATAGATTTTTTTCTATCATATAACTACTATGTTATATGTATAGCAGGTTAGTCTAGTGAAAATATGAATGGAATTGTGCCTTCTTCTATCTCATAAAAAGAAAGGTAAACTAAAAAAGATGAAAGCCACATGTATATTTCAAATCTAACATTACTGAATCACAACAATCATGATAGGACATGAGTGAGACCCTGGGAGAGATGTAGGAAGGTTAATAGATATTAACCAGGGATAAAGCCATAATGCAGGAATAAGCAGTTATACATAGCTATATGTCTTAAAGTTATTTCTATCACTAATTATGCACCACTCATTTACTTTCCTATCTCTCTTATAACTTCAAAAATGGATGCCTCAACATAAATCCCTTCTTCTCCAAGAGGCTAAAAATAACTACAACTTGAAGTATTTATTCACAGTTATCTTCATAGTAACTGCTAGTTTGTATTGAAATTATACTGAAAGTAGTAAAGGAAGGACACTGTACATTGTACAATATCATTAAATCTTGATATCTCTTTTAATATCAAATTATCTGTAGATTTCAATATATGTGGAGCTATGGAGTACCCGGCTTATGGGGCATGTTCTAATAGTTTATCACATACGCCTCAGATGCAATTCTGAAAGATGACTTCTAAGTTTCCCTTGCTATGGAAGGTCCTCTCCAAGATTATTATAATGATATCATATAGGAAATACTTTAAGACTAACATAAATGAACTAAAATGGATAAAACTGTAAGTTGAGTTTTCTGTATCTTACAACTAAGGCTTTTATTTAGGACATTGCTTTCTACGTGAAGGTCAAACCAAAGTGATATGAATTGCTTAGTTTAAGTTGTCATGCTAATCTTTAAAATCAAGTGCAAAAACAACTCCTCAAGTCTAAATAATTGACATTTCTCTGTCTGCCAAACTAAGGTGTGTGTGTGTGTGTGTGTGTCTGTCTGTCTGTCTGTCTACAATTAAGCAAGAGCTACATTTGGAACAATCTAGTTTACTCTATCTCAGATTTCCAGATTACTTTGGAAGGAGTTACTCCTCCAGCAAGAACCATTTCTCGACCTGACTCTTCTATGTCTATTGTCAGGGTGATATAGAGAAAGAAGGCACCTGTCAAAAATGTTCTCAGTCACTATTGTCAGCAGAAGTTTGTTTCAATATGCTTGCTTTCATAATATATTCAATACCAAAATCATGTTATCATCAAATCATTTTTTAATGTATTTAGAGTTTACAAAATACGTTCCCATAGATTGTTTTGAGTCTCACGATGATCCTATGATTAGTGCCGAATGTGTTCATTGTCAGGTTGAAACAATGAGATGCAAGCAGCAAATCTGGAGTCTGCAAGGGAAGTCAGTGACTCCCAGCCTTGCTAACTTTTCACTATACCAAAGAGTTTCTCTAAACAAATCTCTCTAGAGAATGCTGTTTGATATAATTCTGTAAGCTGAATGACCTTTCAGTTGGTCATCTAAAACCCTATACTCTACAAAACACTCGATGGGATAGGAGCTGTACTTTCAATCATTTTGTATGGCAAGTTATCAATAATTTGGCAACATTCATATTTCAATATCTGTTCCAAAATATCTTGTAAACAAAAAGTCATTTACATCACAACTGGTCTGAAGGTTTATACAGCCAGAAGGATTTTACTTAGGCTTTAGAAATACTAAGCCATATTGGGAATCACAGTCATTGAAATATGGTAATGGAGAAAATAAATTTAAAAAAATTTAAGAGATTTCCTTTTCTTTTGTATTGCCATGTACTTGATTTACAATATTATATTAGTTTCAGGTATACAGCATAGTGATTCAATATTTTTATAGATTATATTCCATTTAAAGTTATTAGAAAATATTGGCTATACTACCTGTGCTGTATGGTAAACCCTTGTAGCTTATTTACGTTATACATATTAGCACATGTGCTTTAGTTTCCTACCTCATCTTGTCACCCCCCCACCCTGCTCCCCTCATCCCACTGGTAACACCAGTTTTATCTCTATATATGTGTGTCTATTTCTGTCTTGTTATATTCATTTCGTTTTAGATCCCACACATATAAGTAATAGTATACTTATTTGTCTTTCTCAGATTTATTTATTTATGGTTATTATTTAAGCATAATACTCTTTATATTGTTAAAAATATCATAATTTCTGTTTTGTGGTTGAGAAATATTCCATCATATCTATACCACATCTTCTTTACCTATTCATCTATTGATGAACACATAGGTTGCTTCTAATATCTCAGCGATTGTAAATAATTCTGCTATGGATGTGAGAGTTGGACCATAAAGAAGGCTGAGTGCCAAAGAATTGATGCTTCTGAGCTGTGGTGTTGGAGAAGACTCTTGAGAGTCCCCTGGCCTGCAAGGAGATCAAACCAGTCAGTCCTAAAGGAAATCAGTCCCGAATACTCATTGGAAGAACTGATGCTGAAGCTGAAGCTCCAGTACTTTGACCACCTGATGCAAAGAACTGACCCACTGGAAAAGACCCTGATGCTAGGAAAGATTGAAGGCTGGAGGAGAAGGGGATGACAGAGGATGAGATGGTTGGATGGCATCAGCAACTTGATGGACTTGAGTTTGAGTAAACTCTGGGAGTTGGTGATGGACAGGGAGGCCTGGCGTGTTGCAGTCCATGGTGTTGCAAAGAGTGGGACATGACTGAGTGGCTAGACTGAAACTGAAATGAATATTAGGGTAAGTATATCTTTTTTAGTTCCTGTTTTCATTTTCTTGGATATATATACAAAGGACCAGAACTGTTGAATCATACAGTACTCCTATTTTTCTTTTTTTAAGCAATTCCCATACTCTTTTCCATAGTGACTGTACCAATTTACATTCCCACCAACAGTTTATTAGGGTTTCCTTTTCTTCTGATGCTTTTAAACATTTGTTATTTGTAGACTTTTGTGGAGAGCCATCTTGACAGGTGTGAGGTGATGCCTCACTGCAGTTTTTTATTTGCATTTCTTTTATGATTAGTGATGTTAAACATCTTTTCAGGTACCTATTGGCCATCCATTTGTATATCTTGTTTGGAAAAAACATCTATTTGTGTCTTCTGCCAATTTTTTTTGACAAGGTGGTTTATTTTTTGTGAGACTGTACCTTGTGAAATAATTTTATTTAAATCATACACTTTTTTTTTGTTTGTTTGTGGAAGAAAGAAAGATGAACCAGATAATTTCTTAGATCCATGCTATGATATCAAAATTAGGTTTCCAGTTGTCAAACTTCTTTGACCCACATCATGCACACACACATACCAGAAAGAAGTTTCATAAAACAGTTCTTACTATAACTACTCACATTGCAGTTAATACTTTCTTTTTTGTCTTATTTTCTTTCTTTCTATTCCATTCCATAAACACTTGCAATGTTAATCTGTTAATGTAAATGGACATAATGAGCTATGGCCTGCATTTTGGAAAAATAAGGAAATCTGCATTCATTAGATATCTATACAGTACTGATTATAAATGATCAAGTCATTTCCATAGCTTTATAATTGAAAATTTTCCTAATTTTTCCATTAAGCTGATTATTTTCACAACGTTTACAAATACTGGTTTATTTTACAAAGTGACCATCAATATAAAACACCATTCTTTAGAGAATATAGTTCCAAAGAGGAAGACTAAGTTAACATATGCTTAACTAAGTTAACTATGTTTAACTAAGTTAAACACAGAAACAGACAGAGCTTTGGATTGTATAAAAATAACTCTGGCTTCTTAGTAGAGAACAATGTGTGTTAGTCATTCAGTTGTGTCCGACTCTTTGTGACCCCATGAACTGTATGGACTGGAGCCTGCCAGGCTCCTCTGTCCATAGGATTCTCCAGGCAAGAATAGTGGAGTGGGTTGTCATTTCCTTCTCCAGGGGATCTTCCTGACCCAGGGATCGAACCCAGGTTTTCTACCTTGTAGGCAGATTCTTTACCACAAAGTCCAGAGACAACAATAGAGTAGCTAATACATTAATCCCCTTTAGGACTTAAATTGTTTGCAATTATAAATTCACAGATAAACACTTAGAAATACCAAACTTTAAATTAAAGGAAGAAATGAGTTGCCATAAAGCCAGGGAAGGAAGTGCTTAATATTTTTTCATGAATATTTGTGGGGAAAATGAAAGTTCAAATTTAATTCTTATAAGGTTGGACTGCTTTTTGTTGTTATTATTTAGTCACTAATTTGTGTCCCAGTTTTTGTGACCCTATGGGCCATAGCCTGCCAGGTTGCTCTGTCTATATGATTTCCCAGGCAAGAAATACTGGAGTGGACTGCTATTTCCTTCTCCAGAGACTGCTTTTAGAGTCCCACTAATCAGCTTATTTTAGTTGTGCACTGTCTATGGTGACAGTAGTTCCAATCCAACTCTAAAGTAAAAAAACAAAACAAATGAAAATCCCATGCTTTTCTTCTGTGACATGTGCAGCCAAAGTTGGAGGGAAAATATCAGTGCTTCAGATTAAAGAAGAAAGGAGGAGAACGGAGTGGAATGCAGGACTGGTCTTACATTTTGACTCCTGCTAGTATTAAAGCCATTTGCCACATGACTTTCTGGTTCCTTTCAATGAGAAGGCTACCATATTACCTCAACCCTTTACTTTAGGCCTGCTACATGACGTGTGCTTTACAGCAGAATGAGGAGAAAATGCCACTATGTTCGTTCCAAGCCAAGGCCTGAGAGGCATGGATTTCTACTCATTCCCACGCTTTGTTATAACTGTCAGACCATGCCTGGACATGTGGACCAATTCTGAGCAGTTCAAGTGTCCTAGGCAGCTGTCCAGTTTAGAGCAGAGCCCCTAGCTGACCTGGCAGTGCATGAGCGAGCCTGGCTGAAGCTAGCAGAGCTCAGCTACATTAGCTGATCTCAGCTGATCTGCTGATTCATGAGCAACACAGAAGAGAGAAAGACACAGACTTATTAATGCTGTGGACATGAAAATAAATGAAGCTTTGAGTTACTTATAATCCTTATTATGTAAATAATAGTGGAATAGCTAATATATTAACTCACTTTAGTCCTACAACAACTTGCAGTTGTGAAGTTTCAGATAAGCACTTAAAAATTCAAATCTTAACAATATTAAAGAGCAAAATTACTGAATTTTGGGTAGTTTGTTACATAGAATTATTTAACTGACATATAAAGTTGCTTTTCTCTGTACCTAAAATCATTTTAAAAGATGTGTTCTTCTTAATATATAGATTATGTGCATTGAGACAAGAAAAAATAATAGTCACATGTTTTCTTATCACTAGAACTTATTATATGGTTTTGAAGATAATTTATCTATAGTAAGACTTTTTTTAAAAAGCATACTTTTGAAAACGTGATTGAATTGCAACATTTTGCTTCACTCTGTTTAGCTCTGTGATCTCCACAATTTCCATGGAGCAAATGCATTATACTTCTCTTAACAAATTTGCTATTTTATTGCAAAGAAAAATATGGATTTCAAAGCATAAATATCACTGATACGTGCAATATAATCTTTTTTCCCAGAAGAAATATGGAGTAGTAAATATTAAAAACAAAATTTTAAAAAAGAGGATTTTGTTTTGGTACCAAATGATCTAAAATATATAAAGGAAGACTTTCCTTTTAATTGACATCATTTTTAAAAAAGATTAGGGAACCATCGATTTTACTGTGAAGCAGCAATTGCAGAGAAAGCAGACTGAACTATAATAAAATGCACTTATAACTAAAGACTCCCAACAGAAGTTTCATGTTGGCATAATTTAATCTGCTTGAAGTAAAAACAAATTAATATTTCATTGATTCATACTTCCAAAGATCATTGTTTTTGGCCCAGTCAAAAACATAAAGCTAAAAAACAATAGCATCATAATTTGATTTCTAACTTGAATAAGGTAGTTGTTGATTTGCCCCTTTCTCTGTTTCTGTTAAAATTAACTGAAGACATACTAATCCTTCTGTGTAAGAAATATAATGACAAGTGGTTAGGGCAAGTCCCTCATCTTTTGGATTCAAAGAAGTGATAATAATAGTAACTCTCAAATAATAATGTGAAGTAGTTACAGTGACCTCAAGAGTACTAATGCCACCACTAATTTCACCAAGCAACCACAGTAACAACAGCAATAGCTGATTTCTTGAACCCTTGTAGGGTCTGGGCAATAAGTGATTGGCTCTAGTGGTAAAGAACCCATCTGCCAGTGCAGGAGATGACAGAGACATGAATCCGATCCCTGGGTCAGGAAGATCCTCTGGAGAAGGGCATGGCAACCCATTCCAGTATTCTTGCCTGGAGAATCCAATGGATAGGGGAACCTAGCAGGCTATATAGTCCACAGGATCGCACACAGTCAGACATGACTGAAATGACTTTGCGCAGCATGCTCGCACACATGTTATGAAAAAACATTTAAATTTTAAGCCAAATCCACGCCGCGTTAGGATAGGTCTTGGGTGAATCCTTTAAGAGTACACAGGTTATATAAATGTAGATATTTACAGCCCACAATGAGTTGAGAAGTAAGAATAATAGTAAAAGAAAAATGGGAAGCAAAACAAGTAAGAACAGAATAGAAATAAAGCAGAAGCCCCAGGATAATGCTTATAGCCAACATTGCTATCTTCTAAGCAATTTACTTTTGTTAACTTACTTAATCCCCATGGAATATATACCTCATAAGATACACATGAAGATATTGGACCACAGAGGGATTCAAGTATCTAAGCTGCCACAGGTGGTAGGACTGGCATTTGAACTTGGTTTGTCTAGCTCCTGAGTTCTGAATTTTAACCTTAAAGTTATGGAAATAGGAAAAGAAACACTAAAATGACATGACCAAGTTGGCTCTTTCACTCCATGCTATCTGAAGCACTATGAATTCTTCCAATAACGTATATCTCAAAATGTCTGAATTATGAAACACAGAACAATGTCATAGTGGAAAACAGAGAAAACATTAAATCATTACAAAGATAACTTTAGAAACAATTTATTAAAAAAAAAAAAAGCCCTGCCAGAAAACAATCAAATTGTATAAATAAATAGAAATTAAAAGGAACGCCAGCATAAGACTTAAGAATTTACTGACTCATATGAGAAACTTATGAGTCAAGTAGCCTGGTTTGACATGGACAGTTTTAGTTAATTTCTATTGTTCAGATAAGCTGTCTATCTGGTTCAGCATTTTTTTGTGTGTTTTTTTTTTTCTTTGAATACAATTTAAATAATTACATAAACCTACATGAGATTGGTAGACTCCAGTTTCTACTTCCTGTTTCTCCCATATCTTCCTCTTGTATCATTTGCCAGCTAAGAATTGTCATTTGCCATCTGGTTCTACAAGGATTAAGTCCCTTGGTCCACAGCAGTTGCCAACTTTCAACATATCCTGAAAGGAATTCAGGGTGGAAATCAGAAATGAAGCGCTCTGTTTTCTGGGAAAACTGTCATAAGCCCAAATTCTGACATCTTTTCATACCTAGGAAAACACTAAAATCATTAACAGAGACGTCTGCTCCTTGTGACCAGCCGCAACTCTCTCGTGACTAGGAGTAAACTTCTGCCAAAAACGTGTGCTTGGTTGCATATATTCCCCTTCACCAAAATCACATATATACTGACACCCGCCACACAGAGCTTCAGAGCAGTCCTTCAAAACTGAGAAGATATATCCCAGGTCATACTCCCCATTTTGTCCCCCCCAAAAAAACTTAACTCGGGACTCTTGTGTGCAATTTTTTTTCCCCATTGACACATGTGAGACACATGTAAACCACGGAGTTCTTACTTTCACATGTGGTTAGATGAAAAGAGTGTCAGTAATACACATTTCTTTTCTTCCTTTCCTTGCACTGCTTCAGTCTCAACTGAACTCCCAACTCTTTCAAGCTCAGTATTTCGGATATTTGCTGATAAAATGAAGGTGCTTGGATAATAGCCAAGCTAGTCAAGAATGTAACTATTCTGCTGGGGCGCCATGGAGGGCACTGAAGCCTGCCCAATGAGTGAATGTCAATCAATGGGGTAGGTTGGCAAGAAAAATGGTATCTTGGTGTATGTGAAATATGTGTGAGTAATAAATAATGAGCAGCCCTACCACAGAGTTTAAATAGACTAGAGAGTATAGTTCAAATATTCTCACTACAGTGATTTTGCAATATATTGTTTGACATACTGTTTATGCTGCTACTTGCAATGCTAATTTTGCCATGGTGCTTTTCTGCAGCAGTGAGACAAAAAGTCCATGTATTTAATACGATGAAAAAAGTGTTTTGCTTAACACTTTCAAACAATGTAGATTTGACATCAACATTTATCGTCTATGAAGACTAGTGTGATACGTATCTGTGAATCTGCTAAAGAGTCAGGCATGACTGAGCACACATGTGTGTGTTTAGTTGCTCAGTCATGTCTGACTCTTTGCGACCCCGTGGACTGTAACCCACCAGGCTTCTTGGTCCATGGGATTTTCTAGGCAAGAATACTGCAGTGGGTTGGCGTTTCCTTCTCCACGGGATCTTCCTGACCCAGGGACTGAATCCGCATCTCCTGCATTGCAGGCAGATTCTTTGCTGCTGGGCTAGGATCTACCTAAAATATTACAGTTAGTTTCATTAGCATGCACTGTGATGATGATTTGTCATATTGAGCTCCAGAGAGGTGTTTACATGTCTCTTATGAAGTCTGAGTTTTTATTTAGATCATGTAACTTCCCTTAAATTGACTGTTATCATTTTCAATGATAAGCTTTTTATGTTTGAAATGAGATCGGTTAGTCTTAGTCCTTTAGAAGAAAAATCATATCACAAAAAGTTAAATGATGTCATTTGAAGATAGCACATTCAGAGATTTAAAATATAAACCAGAAGAGTTAAATTCAATTAGTAGTTCAAATTATTTTCTGTCTATTATTGAATCAAAACAAAGCTACTGAAAGTGTGACATTTGATATCATTATAAGTTTGTTGTAAACCTAATTGAAACTCACCAGTAAAGATAAAAGTAACTTATTTTACAATTAAAAGTGCAGATTTGGGTAGAATAAGGAATCATGGTAGAAACAATATTTTTACTAAAATAGGTAAAAACAAGAATAGATTTGAAATGTGTTTGAAATCAGTTGTGGTACAGACATAATTTATGATTGATTCTGAAAAAATCTCAATTATTTTCCAAATTTAAGGAGAATGTATACTTGTTATAACTCCCAAATATTTCTCTGTGTATGTGTGTGTATATGTATTAGTATGTGAAGCTAGAGTAACTGAACTACAGTATTTTTGTAAGGGAGCTGATAGGTGATGTTCAGTTGCTAAGTCATGTTCAACTTCCTGTGATCCCATGAACTGCAGCAGGCCAGGCTCCTTTGCCCTCCAATATCTCCCTGAATTTGCAAAGATTCCTGTCCATTAAGTCGGTGATGCTATCGAGCCATGTCATCCTCTGATGCCCCCTTCTGTTGTCTTCAATCCTTACCAGTATCAGGGTCTTTTCCAATGAGTTGGTTTTTTGCATTAGATGGCATGTATATATATAGCAGTTATCTGCTTTTTCTCTTTGCTGCAGGTCATCGATAAGATTTTAGACATGTGTAGCTATTTGAAGGACTATTATCAGCCTAAATTCCCTACTTTCATATTTAACTTTTAGATGTATTAGCTCTCTGTATTTTGTTTGAATCCTTTTCTAATGCATTTAGAAAATTTGAATAAAGTATTTCAAAAGTGGAGCAGCAAATTTCCTCATTTTTCAAGGTTTACTGACCTATAATTATTAACTACAAAATTTCCAAACAGAAAAACATTGAAAGTAAGCTCTATAGATGCAAGAGTTGTACTGAATAAATCAAATTATGTGAGCTCATGGGGTGTATGAAATTGGATTTTTGAATTATATAATTGTACTTTCCAATATCATAACTTGTAGGAAGAACTTTATGGCTTTTCTGTTGTATTGCATAAATTTATACTCTATATTGAAATGGGATAAAATTGCAACCTACCATTCTAAAGCATCTAAATTTGTTGCAATAGGCAAAATAATCACAACTAGAGATAGTTTATTCTAAAAAAAGTATTGAAAAAAGGTATCCTAGTTCAGTTCAGTTCAGTCGCTCAGTCGAGTCCGACTCTGCGATCCCATGAATAGCAGCACGCCAGGTCTCCCTGTCCATCACCAACTCCCAGAGTTTACTCAAACTCATGCCCATCGAGTCGGTGATGCCATCCAGCCATCTCATCCTGTGTCATCCCCTTCTCCTCCTGCCCCCAATCCCTCCCAGCATCAGTGTCTTTTCCAATGAGTCAACTCTTCACATGAGGTGGCCAAAGTACTGGAGTTTCAGCTTCAGCATCAGTCCTTCCAATGAACACCCAGGACTGATCTCCTTTAGGATGGACTGGTTGGATCTCCTTGTAGTCCAAGGGACTCTCAAGAGTCTTCTCCAACACCACAGTTCAAAAGCATCAATCCTAAAAGAGGTCAAAAGACTATACCTCTAAAAATATTAAATGCTTCTTACTTAAGGAGTGAAAAGATAAGTGCCTCCATTACGAGGTGTCTTGAAATTCTCAAATGAAGTATTTCCTCATTTAAAAATAACATGTCTGGAAAAAAAAACAAACAAACATGTCTTCAGAAAAGATGTAATGATGTGAACAGTTAGAATTTATTAATTATAAAATTCAAACTCTGAAGACTGCAGGCAACATTATAAAAGAAGTTAAAATACTATGATAAAATAATATACTTTAGAAAAAATATTTATGACACTTATTAGAGCTAGGGTCAGAAACTGATTGAAGTGTATAAATAGATATTAGTAATTATTTGACTCATTTTTAATAACTGTAAAGGTTTTAAAAAGTCTGCTTGAGAGGAGGTTTCAAAATGGCAACATGGGAAGACCTTGAACTCACCTTCCCCCAAGAACACAACAAATCTACAACTACATATGGAATAATTCTCTCAGAAAGGAACATGAAAACTGAAGTTCCTCAGAAAGGAGCTCTGAACACAGAGAATGCATAGCATAGGGTAAAAAGACAGCATTAGATGGGTAGGAAAGGCAGACAGAGAATCTCGCCAAGGGGAAAAACCCCACTCCAGCCCCAGCAATTCTGGGAACGATTACAAAGGCATACATCTTTCCCCTGGGGAGAGAGTGATTTAAGCTACACATCAGACTCACCAACCTCTAGATCTTGCCCAGGAAACACAAACCACCATTGGCTTTGAAAACCAATGGAGAGCACACTCAGGAAAATCATAGTCATTGGGGAGATAAGGTGAGTAAGAGATCATAGCCTATTATTAAGCAGTTCAGAATAGAGAGGAAAATACTGAGGATAATGGGTTCTCCGGGTCACTAATAATAAATATTTAGGAACAGCAACTAATACATGTGTAACACTAATGGCGTTCCATACACTCTTCTAAATGCTTTACATTTATGCTCTAACATGTCATGTAGTCATTGCATCAGGGGCAGACATGTGTGCAGTGAGTGAGAATAACTGGGCCTTTTCTTGTAATGCCAGAAGAAAACATAACCTCTTTCCTTGGAAGTCTTGGTCTACAGAGAGATGGCAGTTGCTCTTGTCACTATAAGGCAAACGCATGAGAAGAAAACCTGCAGGAAGAGAGTGCAACTAAGGGAAACTCAGATCTAATCCATAGACGTGAAGACATTGAAATAAGCTCACTCTGAATCTGGCACTATTCCTGAACTTTGAATTACGTGAAGCAACAAATTTCTGTTTTGTTTTTAGCAAAATTGAGTGGCATGTACTGAGAGTTGTTACTTGCAAGTGAAGGGTAACCTATTTAAATCTTTAATCTTTCCATAGTTTTCTCAAAGCCCTCCCAGTCTTTACACATTTCTTCTTTTCCTAATAAATTTCAACCCGCCCACTAATGTTGAACTCAACTGTAACAACCTATAGTAAGACTTTCATGATCTCTCAGTCAGAAGAAATTAATTAGTCCTTTGGCTTCTACTGTACTTAGTGGCATTGATTTAACTATGTCTTGCATATTAATTAACTGTATTTTTGTGAGAATTTCCTCACTGGTTTTGTGATTAGAAAGATGAGGATCAAATGGCAACTCCTCCAATTACTACTTGGAAGTTCATTAAATTTCTTCGACTTAGAACCTCTTCATATCTATAAAACATTGATAATTTTAAGACAAAATAGTAAGAATAAGACAATGAAATCAGCCAACCTATGTGGTAAGGGTTGAACTGTGTCCCTTTTAAACCTAGGCACATTGGGAAATTTTAACCCCTAGAACCTCAGAATGTGGTGTTATTTGGAAACAGAGTTGCCGTAGATGTAATTAGGTTAAGATGACTGGTGTCTTTATAAAAAGACTGCTATGTGGCAAGAGCAAGGCACAGGGGGGCGTCCCATGTGACAGAGAAGGCAGAAATCAGAGCTGTGTGACTGCAAGGCAAGGAAAGCCAAGAGTGCTGGCAAGCCACCAGGAGCGGGGGAAAAGTCAAGGATGGATTCCTCCATGGGTTTCAGAGGGACCGTAGGTCTGGTGACACCTTGAACTTGGATTTCTTGCCTTCAGAACTGTGGGACAGTAAGTTTCTATTGTTTTAATCTACCTAGTTCCTGATGCTTTGCTAAAGTAACCCCAGGAAACTAATATAATATGCAACATCCTGTTTGTAGTATCTCAAATTTATTAGGTGTGCAATAAATATAAGATAAACATTAAAAGATTTTATTTCTCTCTATATGGTTCACAGTATGGCATGGTTCATATATATATATCTACATAGATATAGATATGCTATATGTCTCTACATGTGCATTTATCTTTTTACATATTTGTACAATGTCTTCAATATAAAATAAGATCAATTTTGTCCTCCCAGGTAAGGGTTGCATGAACTCTACCTATTCTCTTCTCTAATACATTGATACATCTGGGTCTAACAGGGTTCCAGAACAATAGCATCGTGACAACAATGACATTGGTTCCTTTATGATTTTACATCTATTTTTCTCTTGCCAAATGGCTTCATTGTGAATTAGCAGGATTTCTTTTATAAATTCTTTACCATCTGAGCCAGATCAAACCAGTTAATCCTAAAGGAAATCAACCCTGAATATACATTGGTGGATATCCACTGATGCTGAATATGGAATATCCATATATCCATATCCTAAAGGAAATCAACCCTGAATATCCATTGGTGGAATATCCACTGATGCTGAAGCTGAAGCTCCAATACTTTGGTAACTAATGTGAATAGCCCGTTCACTGGAAAAGATCCTGATGCTGGGAAAGACTTAAGGCAGGAGAACAGGGGAACAACAGAAGATGAGATGGTTGGATGACATCACTGACTCAATGGACATTAATTTGAGCAAATTCCAGGAGATGGTGAAGGACAGGGAAGACTGGCGTGCTGCAGTCTATGAGGTTGCAAAGAGTTGGACATGACTGAGTGACTTAACAATAACAACAACCTTTATAGATGAAACCTTCCAATTTAAAAAGAAAATTTAAAAATTTAATGAATGGGCTTCCCGGATGGTTCAACTGGTAAAGAAACTGCCTGCAGTGCAGGAGACATGGGTTCGGTCCCTGGTCAGGAAGATTCCCCTGGCAGAGGAGATAGCAACCTGCTCCAGTATTCTTGCGTGAAAAATCCCATGGACAGAGGAGCCTGGTGGGCTACAGTCCAAAGGGTCACAGAATCGGATACGACTAACCACACAAAGTCATTTTAAAAATCACTGCACTCAACATTCTCATGGCCCACTAGGTTTTAATTGTTTTACTTTATTTTGGAATTTCATGAATTATAGAAGAACATTCTAAAATGTATGAAATCATGCCTAAAAGGCATTATACATTGAGTTGCATGTAGTATAACATTTTGAATAGATAATTTTAAAGAGAACTTTTTAAAAGACTGATAATAAAACTATGTGCATATTATTTATAAAATTCCCTTTGTACCTCTATTTCTCCAAGTGGAAAAATTTTGGTTGAAATTAAGCATATGAAGTTGTATCCACTGGTGGATGCAGATACATATTCTGGATACAAACACATAAATTCTGGCATCTAAAGTTATACAAATTGCAAACACTTGAATCCTAAGCCTTGTGTACAATGATGTCTAAAGCACCAAACCCTGGGGATATGGGTATCTCAAGATACGCACAGTAGTAGATCAAACTACATACTGCATAGCAGCAACCGAAGCCTTGAACACCTTAGGCACAGTTCTAAGCAGAGAGAGACTGCTCTGGTACCTGAAGCCACAGAGAGTGCAGATGTGTGATCTGAACCTGCACCTCGAGCACACTCTCCTCTGAGGCTTACCTGCTGTTTACAAGAGGGTCAGAAACAGTCAGTCTCTTTATTTTAGTTTCTTCACAAACAGGCATCTAAATTTGTACAGACAGGGATTTAGATCTTTATTAAATCTTCCTTTCCTTTCACCCACAGGCACAGTTTTCAGGGCTTATATCTAGCCATAACTATGTGTGCAAGCCAAGAGTTTGGGATTTATTTGATTATTGATTTTTAAACCTCTGCAATTTTCCGTGACTGATTACCTGAGCTGGTTAGATTCTGATGTTGATATAATCAAGCTTATGTGTTGAGTCTTACTATAATAATGATCTCTATATCCCTTTTTCTTCCCTCTTTCCTTTTTGGCCTTTGTCATGCTATCTACTCACTACTGCAAAGCTCTCTCTTTAGTGTTTCTGAAAGTACTTAAAAGAAATCTTGAAAAAGGTTGGGCTAGCTATTCATAAAATAAATAAAATGACAGAACTACTAAAGAATATAAAAGTACAGTCAAATCTCCTATTTCAGTTCAGTTCAGAAAACCTACAATTAGGACACAAAGATTAATGGTTGTCAAATTACCCAGAATTTATGGATAGAGACAAACCACTCTAAAGCAGGCCGTGATATCAGCTGGACGATCACACGTATGAAAGTGAAGTTAGTAAAAACAATTGCTCAAGATTATTCAGATGAAAAGTATGAATGTTAGTTGATACAATTAATATTCTCTCGAAATATCTCATAGACAAGTGTTTCTTATAAAGGCTCTAAGAATGACCTGGAAGTTGAGAGAGAGTCAAAGATCTTGGTCACAAGCTATAGTGATTGCCTCTACTTCAGTGTTTACAGAATTAGCACATCTGCCTGAGATGCACTTTCTTTCCCTTTCTTTTTTCCTGTCTTTCTCATTTTTCGTTACTAATTTTTGCTAATACAGCAGACTTAGAAGTGAAGTAACAGAGAAAGCAATGACATATGTCAACTGACAAAAAATATAAAACCATAGCCATTGAGTAACTTTAAAATGAGGCTAGAAGTTCAAATTTTAGTTGAATGCACAACTTAAAAAACAATCATAGCTTAAAATGTACACATTTATATTACCATAGAGTTTTTGGTGCATGCACATATTCCAATTTAAATTACACAATGGTTCTCTAAAAGACTGACTTTGACCTAAAGTCTTTCAAATGAGAACTAAAGAGATACTACCTGAGCATTTTATTTCAGTAACTGTGTCTCGTTACTGCCCTAAAGAGATCTACGTGTGAAGCCTGCAAACACTTACAAGTCTACAAGAACTGACAGCGAATTTGAAGAAGTTATTTTCACAGTTTCACAAACTGTGTAAGAGCAGTCCTTGGGGAAATACTAGGTCTTTGTTGAATAAGTGTGATAACTTGAATTTCAAACAGATATCAATTTCCTGCCAAAGAATTGTCTCTGCTATCTAATATAGTTATTTCCATGGCAAAATCTATTAGACTTAAAAGGTCAACATTTTGGATGCATCTGCTTTTGTTTAATAACTATTAAATAGTCTGTTAAGCATTGAAACATTTTAAAGGGTACACAGATATTTTGTGCCCAAAGCTATTAGAGTTATTTTTTATAAACAGAAGGTTTATTTCTTCATAAAGGTACTTGAATCTCCAGATGATTGCATTATTATATTGACCAACTCCCCTATGCCACACTGCTCTGGAAATGCTCCCCAAATAGGGGCCAGAAAAAAGCATTAATTAAATTTAAAAAACCAATTAATTAAAAAAATCTCTTCTAGAGAATTTACATATTAACCAATTATTCTTCTGAGTGTTATACAACTTAACTTTTAATATTATATATTATTCTAAAATGAAAAGTACTCTGACCTTCATCATATCCCAAATTTAGGACCAAGATTAAGCTAACATAATTTGTAGAAAAGGAGTCACTGTAGATAGAAGAGAATAGGTTTGTGAAATGAAAACAGGGCTATCTTGAAAGATTTTTATTCATTCAGTAGAATGTGAGAGACTTTCTCACAGACAGAGGTAATATGTTCAGTTTTATTATAACAACATGGTGGATACATTTTATTTCATGTCCCCAAACCAGATCAATTGTTGCTATGAGGCTACTCACTACCCCAGAGCTTTTATGAAAAAGATGAGCTACGGTCCGTATTTCTTTCCCAACCGTGAAAATTTGCAAACACTAGTTTCATCCAACCCAGGTATAGAAGAATCTTCATTTAATGTCATTTTATCAAGCTAGTCTCTGAAGAGGACATATAATGGCTATTTTTATTGTATAACATACAAACTAATTTGGGTTTAAAACTTCTCACCCACCTATTTTACTCCCTCACTGCTTCACCGCACATCTATTTCAATGCTCCATTTGAATACTACATACTCACCAAGTCCATTCACTGCTTTCCAGAAGGTGACACAGTGATGTTCACTCTTGAAGAAATAAAAATTGTTTTTAGAGGAAAGGGAGTAAATATACAAGCCTAGAGGATGATAATATAGTGGTGAAGTTTACATTAATATGAAATAGAAAGGAATAGTTACTGAAAATACAAATGATAAGTTTATACTCACCATACATTTCAAAGTACCTAAAAATCATTACCTAATGATTTTATATGCTCCTTAAACATCTGTATTTCTTCATTTTAATTTTCATGTGTGTTTTATACAAACAAGTGAAATTGAAGTATCTGCATAGTAGAAAGCGTATGGGGTAACAAGACCATTAAAGTGAAAGTTGCTCAGCCCTGTCGACTCTTTGCGACCCCATGGAGAGTCCATGGAATTCTCCAGGCCAAAATACTGGAGTGGGCAGTAGTTACCTTCTCCAGGGGATCTTCCTAAACCCCAAGAGAACCCAGGTCTCCTGCATTGCAGGAACTGAGCTACCAGGGAAGCCCATAATAAAACCTAAATTTAGTTCCATCTCCCAAATGAACCATCTGAGACCTGATCAAAGCACTCTCATTTCCCCAGCCTCAATTTGTCCTTTGCTAGGATTGAGAAATGAGACTAGTGTATCTCTAAATTCTTCTGGACTCCAGAAATCTCAGGTTAAATTTTTAAAAATATTAATAGTGAAATAAAATCTGCCCTAAACCGCATAAAAACGACTTGCACTCAGATTAAGTCAATTTTACAGAGTATGTTGTCAAGCCAGTAATACAAAGGATGCCCTAAAAAATCAGGGCTCAGACAGTAAAGAATTCACCTGCAGTGCGGGAGACCTGGGTTTGATCCCTGGGTTGGGAAGATCCCCTGGAAGAGGGCATGGCAATCCACTCCAGTATTCTTGCCTGGAGAATCCCATGGACAGAGGGGGCCTGGTGGGCTACAGTCCACGGGGTCTCAAAGAGTCAGGTGTGACTGAGCAATTAAGCACAGCACAGTGCATCTATGCATGGACGTAACTCCTGATGGCTTTTTGTTTCTTCCAAGAACATAAATGGAATTTAGTTCATCTTGGTAGCCTAAGAAGAGGTATGAATATAAAAGCCATAGGAATCCAGAAATGGGGCCTCTCTGTACACAGAAGTTATTTAGAAGTCCTTTTCAAAGAAGACACATGGGTAAGTTAGAAAAAAAAATGCAAGATATTTCAAAAGAGTGTTGCATCTGTATGCTGCCTCTCTCAGAGTTCTATTAAAATTTTCAACAACCCATCAAAGTAAGTGTTGTTGTTATTCAGTCACCCAGTCAAATCCGACTCTTTGCAACCCATGGACTGCAGCGTGCCAGGCTTCCCTGTCCATCACCATCTCCAAGAGTTTGCTCAAATTCATGTCCATTGAGTTGGTGATGCCATCCAACCATCTCATCCCATCATCTTCTTCTCCTGCCTTCAATCTTTCCCAGCATCAGGATCTTTTCCAATGAGTCAGTTCTTTGCATCAGGTGGCCAAAGTATAGAAGCTTCATCTTTAGCACTAGTTCTTCCAGTAAATACTCATGGTTTATTTTCTTTAGGACTGACTGGTTTAAACTCCTTGCAGTCCAAGAGGCTCACAAAGAGTCTTCCCTAGCACTACAGTTCAAAACATCAATTCTTCAGCTGTCAGTAATCTTTATGGTCCAACTCTCACATCCATACATGACTACTGGAAAAACCATAGCTTTGACTACATAGACCTTTGTCAGCAAAGTAATGTCTCTGCTTTTTAATATGCTGTGTAGGTAAAAATATAGTATCTGTTAGCCTGAGAAGAATTTCTACTAACCACGCAGTGATGTAGTTGGAGTGAGAAGCATGGTCAAGACTAATATAAATGTAACCACGTGTGCAGCAGTGTGGGAAGTCACCCTGAGTGGCCCTGGGACACTCACCCCCATTTTCACTTCCGAGGTACATCATTTCTTCTTTCTCCTGAATTCCTCTCTGATTTCTCTTTCTGAACCTCAAAAGCCACAACTTCCAGTCAACAGTCAGAACAGAGGAAAATGGGTCTCAATACACTTGATCATGCAATATACAGACCTTCAGAAAATGTTCTGTCTATGTGTGCATGGCGGGAGGTTAGGTTAGAGGTGAAGGCAGTAAATAGTCATAGAACCCATGCTGTTACAGAAGGAAAGATGTAGTTTTTTAAATAGCAGAGATGGTTAAAGAGATTACAAAGTATTTCAGGTTGTTTTAGGGTACATTTTTTTCTCTCCAAAGACTCAGATTTCTGGGTAGGGAAGACACAGAGTGTTTCCCCACATCATTTGTTCTCAAAGTGTTAAGTTTGATGTCCCTTTTTGGAAAATAATATTGTAGATATATCTATAAATTGATGATGAAAATTCTCAAGGAAGATAAGTTATACTTTAATAAAATATAAAAATATATGTTAAACTTTCAGAACAAATTAACAAAATCTGTAAAGTAAGATTGTGAGCAGGTACCACGGAAAACTCCTTATTTTAGGGATTATTATAATTTGAGGAATATAAATTCAAGGATATAGCTGATTAATTAAGAGATGACTTGTAGGATAATTAAAAGTAGAACTTTGACTGTTGGTGTTTTTGCCTCCGGTTCTGAGGAATCTGAAGTCATGTTCCTAAACAGAATCACCTTCCACACCCCACAGCAGATTTTCAACGTGAACACCACTGACAGTTTGAACTGTGCACCACAGCACGTTTGGAGCAAACCCGATGTCGCCCCACAAGATGACAATAAGAAAACGCCCCCTTCACTTCTTTGAGATGTACTAAACAAAAGTAGCTCCAAGCATCGCCGAATATCCCCTTCCAGGCAGACTTCCCTTGATTGACAGCCCCTGCTCTGCAGGTGTTAACAGCAACAGGCAGATCCCTTATAACAAGCATAAACAAGCCAAGTAAAACTTCAGCGAAGCTTGAGAAAGGGAAGAAAATCTACAGGATGGCAATAGAAATACACATCTGAAACCTAATTAAGTATTACAGTTTACAGTTTTTCTCTGAAAGGGAAATTTAAAAATTGCCTTGACGAGAGAAACAAGACCCAAGAAAATTTAAAAATACATAGTTGAAAAAATTCAGTGAGAATCAGTACCTATTATTAAGTACTATAATATCAGAAAACATAATTCAAAGAAATGCTATTCATTGGGATAAACAGGTTAATACTATAATGATAGAAGTTAAACCCACTAAGCCTTGTATACAAAGGAATATGGCATAAAACAAAAAATTAAAAATATAAGTAAACACTGACAATATGAGAGAAGGAGGGAAATTTAACACATGGCACTCTATACCTGGTAGAGAACTATTGCAAGTTCATGTTAGAAACCATAGAACAATAATTAAAGTTAAATTGTTTTTTTTAACATTTTTTTCTACAAATAGAAATTACAAGATTATTTTCAATGCTCTGAATTTCATTTAACAAAATTGACTAAAATCTAAAGAATAAAAATACCTAAAATATGTGTATGTTTGCACTCAAATGCGTGTGTGCGAATTAAAATCACAAAAGTCATAATCTCTAACCATATCTCCAAGCCTAAAAAGTAATAGCAAATAAAAAGTAACAATGATACTGGGAAACACTAGATATATCTAAGCAGAGAGGACACAAACAAGAGATTACAAGCTTTTGGAAATGTTAGCAAAACAAAGCACCAAAATGAAATGTCTTCAAATAAATATCGAATGACAATAATAGCAAAATCAACTATTATTTAATAACATTCACTATCTATATATCAAGTGGCTAAGTAATTTTACATATACATTTATTTCATTTTCAAAATAACCCAGAGAGACCCACTACTCCCAACAGTCTCACATTACAGACAATTGATTTGTTTAAGTGGTTTTAGTCACTAAGTCGGAGAAGGCAATGGCATCCCACTCCAGTACTCTTGCCTGGAAAATCCCAAGGACGGAGGAGCCTGGTAGGCTGCAGTCCATGGGGTGGCTAAGATTTGGACAGGACTGGGCGACTTCACTTTCACTTTTCACTTTCATGCATTGGAGAAGGAAATGGCAACCCACTCCAGTGTTCTTGCCTGGAGAATCCCAGGGACGGGGGAGCCTGGTGGGCTGCCGTCTATGGGGTCACACAGAGTCGGACACAACTGAAGCGACTTAGCAGCAGCAGCAGTCACTAAGTTGTGTCCGATTCTTTATGACCCCGTGTACTGTAGCCCACCAGGCTCCTCTGTCCATGGGATTTCCAGGCAAGAATACTGGAGTGGGTTGTCATTTCCTTCTCCAGGGGATATTCCCAACCCAGGGATCAAACCTGGGTCTCCTGAACTGGCAGGCAGATTCTTTACCACTGATCCACTAGGGAAGCCTTACAGACAACTGCCATATGATAAAATGGGTCAATAACAAAGAGTATTTTTGGTCTTTGTGTGGACTGGGGAATCGATGCATTAAAGAGAGAATCAAGCATTTTCTCTTGGATGTACTTCATTTAAAGTGCTTTTGCATGGTGTCTTCATCCTGGAAAGCTCTGTCCTGGGATTTGCACATGACTCACACCCTCACTGTGTTCAGGTCACCCTCACTGACCACCCTATTAAAAACAGCACCTGGTGCCACCTCTTACATTAATTTTTCTTTATATGAGAAAAATCAGCTGAGACAACCACTATATCTAACACATTTTTTAAAATACCTAACCCCTACAGAGTGTGTTACTAGTAATAGTCTATGAGTATTTGTGGAATTCATCCATTCATTTATTAATAAATGGGGAGAGAAAATGAGAGAACAAACTAGGAGAGAATCCTGGAAGAATCAGAAAATCAGATTGTGGATTTTAGAGTTGGTTGTGATTCACAGGATTCCAGACCAAATCTGGTTTTCTACTAAGGTGAAGGGACTGGAGTGCCATGCTTCTGGTGACGGCATATGCATGTTTGATTAGGGCCAAGTGAGGGCCAAGGGAGAAATTTAAGTTCTAGCCAGCACTGCAGAACAGTGAGACAACCCTGTAAAAATGAAATCTTCAAGAAATGGAAGTTAGGCAGGAAATTTTGGTTTCAGTTATACTAACTGTATAGACACTTTAAGTATTAATAGCATGCTGGATGATTATGATTTTCACAGTCTACTGCTTACAAAAGGTTGTGATGTGCACCACTAAAAACCAATTCTGTCATTTAGAAAATAAAAGTAGTCTAATTTTAAGAGAAAAAGTCTGTTAATGTTTTACATTATTTTTGATTTTATTATTTTATATAAGCAACAAGTCAGTGTGATTTAGTCATGTGGTTTAAATCCTGCAGAAGACTTCCTCTGACTTTGAGGCTCACTGACTTTCTTGTTACTGCCTTCTGTTAATACACTGCACTCCATTGTTAATGCTCTGAGTTTATTTTTTTTCTGAGGAAGAGGTCTACTTTAATTCCTCTTACTCAAACCAACCCATGCCTTAATGAAGCCCACAGGAATATTTAGCCCACAGTTGCTGTACAGATCAGTGATCTGGTTAATCTTTAATCAGATTAAATGTTACTACTAAATCCCCGAATGTAGAAGTTTGATCCTTTGCTGCCACAATTAAAATATACTGATACACCTGATATGTGCACAATTACATTAATAGGAATTTCATCTAGTACCTTTCACTTCGTAAGATACACTTTTTATCTTTGTTATGTAGAATGTCTGATCTATGTTTCTTTCTTGGGGAATTTTCCTTCATGTGTTTCCCCAATATTTATTTGAACACTTTGAGCTATTTCTTTTCAGCACATGTTTATAGTTGCTTCTGGATGCCACATTTCTTTCCCTTTATTTTTTGGAAGGATTTATATTCAGAAAATAATAAATCATTATCTGTTATTTCCCTGGCATTTAATATACCATTTTGTTAATATTTCTGAACAATAGTGTTCAGAAATAATGTTGGATAAATAGACATTAGTAAAGTCTTTCATTTAAAAAATTCTAATTTATATTCATTGCAAATATTTATATCTATGAAAATTTTAATTTCAGCATCAATATTTTATACAGCAGGAGAAAAATGAGAACCAAGGAAGAAATGATATATTTTTAAGCCAATATAATCTCAGAGCATGACTTTGATATGTCCTTTTACTTTCATTATAAGATTCTTTCATCTCATCTGTTGCCTTCATCTTTTACCAACAGGAGAAAACAAACCTTCTATTACCACCCCCAATTCACCTTTACTTATGTGCACACATGTGCACAGACACATTTAAAATAGATGAGTTGCCTCTGCTCTTTTTGCTGTAACTCTCAACCAAAACTTAATAATGAGAGACCTGTGGACTCTTGGTTCTCCTTTCTTTTCGATCCTCAGTATGACTAGATGACACCTATGTGAGATATATGTGTGTTACATTTAAAAAAATGTTTTTATAATAAACTCAGAATCTGTTAACAAAAATAATCTTTAAGAAACATAAACATAATAAGGATGAAAAGAAAATTTTCATTATAACTGGAAATGATGACAGAGGAGCTGAAAGTCCTCTGTGTAAATATAAAATATCATTTTCCTTCATCTGTTCACTTAGGAGTGAACAGAAGCAAGAACTGTAACAAGGATGCGCTCAGATTCTCCTGTAACTATGGAACATTGTTCTCCAAAGTTATTCCCTAAGAGTTCATCAACTTATCCTCAGGGCCTCCCTTACCCAAAACGTTTACCAGATATTGTGGAAGAAAATTGGTTCTTGGATACATAGCAGATCTGACACTCATGGTATGACATCAACATAATAATTAACTTTGTGTAAGTTCTATTTTTTTATTTATAAAGACTGTAATTTATTTTTAAAATAGTTAAACCAGACAAATTATGAGAAATCCTAGGTGCATAGTAAGAGTTTGATACTATAAAACAAATTGCTCTTATATTAATGGACATTCTATATAATATAGAACAGTAATATAAAATTTGGTCATCTAACTATTTTCACTAGATTGGCCATAGAAATAATTTTGTCAGCAGATGCTTTAAATGCAGAGCACACTCTTCAAGATGTATATTTCTATATGAGGGTGAGTGCCCAGCTCAGCTACTGCCTCATGAGATAGCACTTTCCTTGAACTATCATTTTGTCAGAGTAGAACCAGAATCTGATCTGATAATAACCCTAAGAATTAATTCCTCTCTCAGGGTGGTCACAGACTGTTGAACGCACAAGAAATGTTGTGGAATTTTTATGAATTCCCAAGTTCCTAGTCAGTGTGGGAAGACAGCTTATCATTAAAATGTTGCTTAGCAAACTTTGAATCAACACGAAGTGAGTTAGTTTTATATTTAAGTCTAATGATATCAGAATATGAGTGCTTCTACCATTTAACTATCAGAAAACCAGGGTGGTCTCCACACTTGACAGGGCATAATCCTTCAAGATTAAACCAGTCTCCTGATCTGAACACCTGGACCAAATAAAATTTTCTCACTTCAATTATAGTCAGCTGGAGAAGCATTTCTTTTCAGTCCTATTATTCTGACTAAAATATGAAAGATAAATTAAAATAGCACTTTTTAAAGGAGACCAGAAATATTTATTAATGGAAGATTTAAGAATCTTATAACCAAAGTTCACAACCAGAGAATATTTTCTAAGGAAATGAAATATGAAAATGCAAAGAGCTTGTGTGTGCTAAATCAATTCAGTCGTGTCCAACTCTATGTGATCCTATGGACTATAGCTTGCCAGGCTCCTCTGTCCATGGGGATTTTCTAGGCAAGAGCACTAGAGTGGATTGCCATGGCCTCCTGTAGGAGAGCTTCCCAACCGAGGGATCAAACTTGCAACTCTTATGTTTCCTGAATAGGCCAGTGGTTTCTTTACACCAGTGCCACCTGGGAAGCCCTTAAGGACATGTAGCCTCAAATAATAATGCATTTGTATCCAATAAAATGCACAATATCCTCTTAGAAGATAGTAGAAATAAAAAAATATTTTAAGTCAGGAGGTGAAATACAGACTGTGATATTACAAACTGGAAAATTTAAGTTGCATATTCACTTAAACTTTCCTAGTGACTCAGTTATTGAGAAAATGGAACACTTTACTCAAAGAAGAATTAAAAGCAAAATTATCAGTGACATTTAAAGAAAAACCTTGAAAGGAAATTAAAAAAAAAAAAATCACTGCCATCAACTCTTCTGTTCAAAATTATACAGTGAGCATTTGTATTACAGAGGAAACTTTTACATATGAATGGATGTAACTTCAGAGATTGAAGCTATTATTCTATTACATTAGGTAGTATGTGAGTAAAGAAATTAGAGTCAGTAAGACTAAGGAGAGAAGTCTGGCATACCACCTACATATATATATTTTTTTATTTTCCACATGAGAGTGTCCTAACATTTGTAGTGCAATATACTTCTAAAAAAAGTTCAATAGATCATGATGCTTTAGGCTTTTAGTTCTGAAATAACAAAACATGGGTCTTCAAGGCGGGAGCCAGGAGACACATTTTTTTCTGGTACATCGCCATTTATACTACAGTAGGACATAATGATTTGCTCGCAACAGAACACTAAAGGAGCTAGCAGAGAGAACTATATTGGTACTATCTCACGACCGAGTAGGCATCCAAAGAATATTTAGGGGCAGAAAGCAGAAAAAATTAAAAAAGTAAAAATGAATGTATAGTATCACAAACCGATCATAATTTATGGCACAATTTTTGTTTTCTTCATTTTTCTGATTTACATAATGGTCAGAGATAATAGAAAAATTAAAAAGTTTGCCAAGTCTATTCTGTGCATTTCCTATTAATGGATTCATTCACTCTTCAAAACACATCCACAGATAAAGATACAATTACTCTTTGTATTTCACCGTGGCACAACCCATAGTAAAATATCATACTTTTTGGCACAGGGCTAGTAAGTGGGGGAGGCAGGACTTAGGCCACCCATTTTCACTCTAGAACCCATGTTGAACTATATATAATAGAGATGATATTTGAGATCGCCTTCCCATCTGAGAGCCTAAACTTCCATGATTTGGGAAAAGTTATTATATACATTTTAAACTGGGGAATCTTAAACTTGAAAATAGTAGGAAGTACAATTACCTTCTTTGCCCACTGCCTCTGCATCCGTAGATTCAACCAACGCTGATCAAATTTTGATCTGTATGGAGGGTCAAATTTACTACATCATTTTTTACAAGGGACTTGCACATTCCCCAGATTTTGGTATCCTGTGTGGTCCTGGAACCAATTCCCTGGAGATACCAAAGAACAACTGTCATGAGAAATTTAATGCTGTATAATGATTTACTTTTACAAATGCTTCCTATAGGGTTACAATATTTATATATACCTTATACACTGATGGGACCAGATGTCAGACTTTATTTTTCTGGGCTCCAAAATCACTGCAGATGGTGATTGCAGCCATGAAACTAAAAGACACGTACTCCTTGGAATGAAAGTTTTGACCAACCTAGACAGCATATTAGAAAGCAGAGACATTACTTTGCCAACATAGGTCTGTCTGGTCAAGGCTATGGTTTTTCCAGTGGTCATGTATGGATGTGAGGGTTGGACTGTGAAGAAAGCTGAGGGCCGAAAAATTGATGCTTTTGAACTGTGGTGTTGGAGAAAACTCTTGAGAGTCCCTTGGACTGCAAGGAGATCCAACCAGTCCATCCTAAAGGAGATCAGTCCTGGGTGTTCATTGGAAGGACTGATGCTGAAGCTGAAACTCCAGTACTTTGGCCACTTCATGCGAATTGACTCACTGAAAAAGACCCTGATGCTGGGAAGGATTGGGGGCAGGAGGAGACAGGGACAACAGAGGATGAGATGGCTGGATGGTATCACCGACACGATGGGCATGAGTTTGAGTAAGCTCCCGGAGGTGGTGATGGACAGGAAGGCCTGGCGTGCTGCAATTCATGGGGTCGCAAAGAGTCGGACACAACTGAGCAACTGAACTGAACTGAACTGAACTATACACTGATGCTGTCTGAGATCTAACAAGTAGATTAGATCATTTTTACAAAATAATGTACACTAGGTGGTCTAAACATAAATATACCAGACTATTATATTAATTTTGGCTAACATGAGGAATTTATTTCCACACTATAGGAATGGGTATGAAACTGATGAACACAATTCTGAAAATCAGAAAGCATATTCATATGGAATTGATAATCAAATAGTTGTTTAGAACTCTGATGTATTTCATGATAAAATATTCTTCAATTTAGAGTTGATTTTTCTCCATGAAAATGTCATGGGAGAAGCCAACTCTTTTCGGTTTCTATCATTCCATTGGTTAAAACAAATGAACTAAAAGACACATTTCACTCAACTTCACATTACCTGTTATATGGCACTGGTCTAATAGAATATTTTAAGAAAAACATATTCAGTACAGTTTAATGTCTGTCAACTGGATAGTGGTTTAAAACAAAATGAACAAAATATGAAAAAAAAATACTTTACTCATAATGTCACTTAGTTCCTTGACACCAGCCTATAATGTATTAAAAATATTCAGGGTAGTCCTATGTCTTGCTTTCATCCTTTAGTTGCATTAAGTGATATCCCCCGCCCAAGCATCTATGTGAGATATCTGCTATCCACAGAACCTTTTATTTTAGCCAAAGTCCTTTGATGACCTTATGTATGCGCAACCATACTTGTGAACTACAAAGAGGAAAACAAATAAAAAGAAAACAAAAAGTGTAGACTGCGTGGGGTAGGATGCCACCTGCACTCACCCAGACCCTTTGACTAATCTGGAGCCTCTACGTGAAAAGAGAACATATGATTTAAAAGCAGATGTTATGGCCAGTTATTTTCTGGCGACAAGACTGCTGCTTTAAGTGCCAAATGACGAACAATGGCATGGAGTTAGATGATACTATCTCTTTATCTCTGCATTGAAATCAGTCTCACTTAGTGGCTTTCATATGAGCAGTAGAAGACAATGCCTTTATTGAGCCAATGACATCTATGAGATAAGTTCAAGGTTTTCACAGGAAGGAAATATTTATTATGTAAAGGTTGAAGATGAAGAGGAATAAGATGGTAGATATCTCTTGGTTAAAATAACCAATTGTTCTTTTATCTCGTACACACACAAAGCATCCTTTTGAGATCTTTAGGAATAGACATGAGGGCACATTATTGAAGAGAAGAAGAGGGATCAAGTGACTTGTATTAAATATGCAAAGGGTAACTGTAATAGTAAAATATTTGTTAGGTAATTGTCACTAAAATGTAACTTCATTTTATTTTACTGGCTGGTGACACCTTGAGACACTTAAGTTTCATTTATTTTAACTCAGTTGGTAGATACCTTGAGTCACTTAAATTTTGAGGCATGTTACAATTGTTTGGACAGTTGTTTCAGTTTGAATTGATAAATAAACTGTCTTAAATAGCCATATAATCTTCTTCAAGATTAAGATATTTAGTGTTCAAAATCTTATATCTTGGCATCATATATAATTAGGCAACAGTCATAATATTCTAATTTTCTTGTCAAAATCTTGGGCATGGTAAGATGTTATGTTGTGCACCTAGAAATGTTTTGTAAATGCACAGTATATTATATATATTTTAAAAAACATGATATTCACTATTAATTTTCAGGAAAAACAGATATAGCAATAACCGCTTTGTCACTTTGTGTGCATTTTGTGCTTGTGTAGGAGTTATAGAGATAAGATATGGAACCAAGCTTGCATGTTATATACATCCTATTACTATTTTATTGGATATAATGCCAAGTAAGTCTGTGGCACCAGAGAAGGTGATGGCACCCCACTCCAGTACGCTTGCCTGGAAAATCCCATGGACGGAGGAGCCTGGTAGGCTGCAGTCCATGGGTTCGCTAAGGGTCAGACAAGACTGAGCGACTTCACTTTTCACTTTCATGCATTGGAGAAGAAAATGGCAACCCACTTCAGTGTTTTTGCCTGGAGAATCCCAGGGATGGGGCAGCCTGGTGGGCTGCCATCTATGGGGTTGCACAGAGTCGGACACGACTGCAGTGACTTAGCAGCAGCGGCAAATCTGTGGCGCAAAATTGAACTGTATGAGAATTAGTTATTTTAGAACTACTTAGTAGTTATTAAATTTTTGAATGGGTTCTAGTTATTCCGATTAATTCATAAAATTTTTTTAGCTTAAATTATTTTAATTTTATACTCTAGCTATAGTGGTAAAATGTGATCATGTAATTTTAGCTAAATTCTGTAATTGCTGTGTTTTTCAGTATTTATAATTGGAAACATTCCCAAAAGAGATTTTGTCCCACAATATATATAGATTCCAAGCTAATTGTCGAAAATTTCCTCAAGAAACAAAGTCCATGAACATCTTTACTAACATCATTTATGTTTACCATTTATTGTTAAAACATTCTTTTAACATATAATACACTTTTGCAACAATTGAAATCCATTTCTTAAATTATTTTAAATAGTGTTCATATATTAAACAACAATATATGGTAAACGCTTCTTATAAATAGCAGATACCCAGTGCTAAGGAAAATAGACACAGATTCCCTGGTGGCTCAGTTGGTGAAGAATCTGCCTTCAAAGTGGGAGAGCTGGGTTTGATCCCTGGGTTGGGAAGATCCCCTGGAGCAAGGCATGGCAACCCATCCTTGTTGGAGAATCCCCATGAACAGAGGAACCTGGTGGGCTGCAGGCCATGGGGTCACAAAGAGTCAGACATGACTGACAGACTAAGTGCACAGGCCCTCTTAGAGCTTACAGCTGGATAGGGAAGGCAGACATTAATTAAAATATTCTCTATGAGAAATGTTGAAAGAAGCTTGTGGAAAAGGATTGGATGTAGTGATTGGGGGCAAATCTGTTTTAGTAAAAATTAGGAAAGCCAAGTTAATATTAAAATTCATTATCAGTATTTAAAATGACAACAATGAAGGGATGAAAGGAAACAAAATATCTTTGATGAATTGCAAAATATTTCCACAGAGCTGCAATATAAAGAGCAAGGAAGGACAAAGGACAAGGGCTTGGGTAACAAGGAGTACATGGAACTGAAGGGCTACAGAGAGATTGGGCTGTGTTAGATTTCTATGCTTCTTTGAGAACTTAGGACTTTATCTTAAAAGCAGTAGGACATAACGAAGGGTGTTTTTTTTTCCCCCAGGAAGTTCACATTATCAGATATGTGTTTTTTAAGAAAAATATACTCTGGCTACAAGGTGAAGAATAATTAAGGTGAGGGTAATAGTAGATCCAGAAAGAAATTTTCAGAAACTTAACACAGACAAGGTAAGAGACGATGGTTTCTATATGTAGTGACATGGCGGGTAGAAATTGAAAGAAGTAAGGAATATTTAAATGATAAAATTAATAGGGCTGGATGAGGATTAAGGGAGATATAGAAGTATATTTATAAATATCTAATGTATACAACTGAATGTACATTGGTGACAATCACTGAAACAGGAAATATTGGAAAAGAGCAAACCATTGGGTTGAGCTCTTTGATAACATTTGATTATGGATAGTTGAATTTGAAGAGTCTTTGTTTATCTATCAAATGGTTTTCAATATTAAATAAGGGTATCAATAAGTAGTGTGTGTCACTTAGTCTTGTCTGACTCTTTGCGATCCCATGGACTGTAGCCCGCCAGTCTCCTCTGTCCATGGAATTCTCCAGGCAAGAATACCAGAGTGGGTTGTTATTCACTTCTCCAAGGGATCCTCCTGACTAAGGGATCAAACCTAGGTCTCCCACTTGCAGGCAGCTTCTTTACCATCTGAGCCACCAAAATAAGTAGGAGAAAGGTCAACTATGAACTTGACTATACAGGCTTGAAATGCCAAAGATACATCTGAGCTGGAGGCATAGATTTATAAATACTTTTCATATTTTCATATAAAAGATAACCTAAGTTGTGCTCAAGGTTGAGTCTAAAAAATATAGAGAATGAGGAAGGTTTAAGGCTGAGCTATGGTGTAAGAACAGATCAAAGAAACATGTAAATCCATGGCTGATTCATGTCAATGATAGCAAAAACCACTACAATGTTGTAATTAGCCTCCAACTAATAAAAATAAACGGGAAAAATAAATAAATAAATAAATAAATAAATTATCTCTGTCACCACTCAAAAAAAAAAAAAAAAAAAAGAGGGATTTAGAAGGGATGGTCAACACTGTCACATATTGATGAGAGGATAAATAAGATCAGGATTGAAAATGTGTTAGTTGAATGCTTGGTAAAACATAGTTTGTGTCCCTGGTGAGAACTCTTATTAAAATGATTGAGGCAAAAGTGAAATCATGGTTGGTTTTGGAGCTAGTGGGAAGAAACAATGCAGAGAAAAACTTTCGGTATTCCAATAGCGCAGGAGAAGATGGTACATAGTTTTGTGTGTTTTTTACTGAGGAATTTGAAAAGCAGTTAGCAAACATCTTTCTTACACAACCCTATTATCCACAGTATGATAAGTATAGCAGAAGAAAGAATCCATGCATGCATCTTCCACACAATGTGAAGTCATTGTAATAATAGTCTATAAGATAAGACCAGACGGAACTTGGTCCTAAAATCTACGTTTTGCCTAGTGTTAAAATAAAGGATATATTATTGAATAAAACAGCAAAATACATTGCTTTTAATAATATATCTCCAAATTATGTGTTGAAGGGAAAAGCAATATAAAAATTATTTTTTACTGTGGGTCATGTGGAAGGAAAGTTATGACCAACCTAGATAGCATATTAAAAAGCAGAGACATTACTTTGCCAACAAAGGATGTGAGAGTTGGACTGTAAAGTAAGCTGAGCGCCGAAGAATTGATGCTTTTGAACTGTGGTGTTGGAGAAGACTCTTGAGAGTCCCTTGGACTGCAAGGAGATCCAACCAGTCCATCCTAAAGGAGATCAGTCCTGGGTGTTCATTAGAAGGACTGATGCTGAAGTTGAAACTCCAATACTTTGGCCACCTCATGCGAAGAGTTGACTCATTGGAAAAGACCCTGATGCTGGGAGAGATTGGGGAGGAGGAGAAGGGGACAACAGAGGATGAGATGGCTGGATGGCATCACCAACTCAATGGACATGAGTTTGAGTAAACTCTGGGAGTTGGTGATGGACAGGGAGGCCTGACGTGCTGCGATTCATGAGGTCGCAAAGAATCAGACACAATTAAGCGACTGAATTGAACTGAACTGAACTGATGTGCAAAAAGTATATTTTACTGGGACACATTAAAACTAATATATTATATTAATCACTTGATTCCTGAGGATGGAAATCAAGTAATAACATCTCGTTATTTTATAATTTTTCAAATTGTCTAGGCAAAGAGTCTACATGATCCTTGTGAATAGGTTAGCCATATAAGTCAAATCAAATGTTATCAACAACATCAGCATTTAAGCCAAGAACTCTAAAGGACTGTTCTGTTAAAACTCAAAGAAGTAAAAGTCAGCAACAAATCTCTTTCTGAAAGTGTTTTATCATCCAGCATAATGTGATTTTAATATGTTTGCTGTGGTTTGCTAAGATATTAAAATAAAATGAGAACACATCTCATTGTTCATCTACAAGGAAGTTTCTCCTGTGCACTGTAACCCATAAGCTTATGAATCATTCTAAGGCTTTTGTCAAAAGGAGAGTGCAGTTTAGTGATGCAATTATGGCCCTGGATATCTCGGGTCTATTTTCAATTCTCTGTCTCACTTGTGCTTAATGATTTAGGAAGTCATTTAACTTCAGTGTGGTAGATTTTTGTGTTTTAGTGTTGTTGTTGTTGTTGTTGTTGTTTTCACTTACAGAGTATTCCAAGGAGAGGGACCCATGTTACACATACTCAGCAATGACTAAAAAGAATTCCCATGGGTCAAGGGAATTCCTGGTGACAATGAGCAATGTTGGTTGGCTTCAAATGTGTTGCTTACTGGCAACACTGATTGTGACCCCATGATGATTTCTGCTCCATTTTTTTTTAAATCTCTTTGCACCTTCATCTATTTCTAGATTAATTTGCTCACATTGCACATGTGATTGCCATGAATTTTGTTTTATTTGCTGGCTGGTATATTGGTATCAATACTTCATAAAATGCTGACTATGTGAATAAACATATGCATAAAAGTTTGATAACTTTGATGCTATAAGTTCTTAAGTGACCATGCAAAAACCAAAGTAGGATCATTTGAATATTACTAGCAAAATATACATATATCAAGAGTTTTCCAGTTTAACAGCAAGTCTTGATGAAGTCATAGCTCCTGGATTTATTTCATTGTGTTTTCTTTGAAGAGTACATATGACCACTGCTCAACTGAATACCCTCTAAAAAGTGTCGGACAGAATGTCCTTACAAAGCATTGTGACTGCATAAGCAGTTCTAAGAATGTAAATTTTATTAAATATTTCATAACATCACCTAATATATATTTCACTTTTGAATCTGTCAATTTGATTTCTCTTCCCCTGGAATGAAAACTGCATAAGGTCATGGACTTTGTATTGTTTAGCATATAACTACATCTCCAATGCCTTCGAGAGTCTGTCAAATAATCTCATCTGATAAATATTTGTTGAATAAATGAATGCATGTGAAAGAAATTTTGAGGTACCAGTATTTAGTTTCCTAACATTTGGTTAAGGCTTAGAAACAGGCAAGGTATAATTAGGAGTTATAGTTTTCGTTATACAGATCAAAACAAGTATATATCTATGCTTTATAAACAAACTTTTAACAAATTACAATAAAATATATTTATATTAGATTCCATATTTTAAAACAAGAATTAAGTATCGCTCTCTATAACTCTGACTTTATTTTAATACAGCCTACCCTTTATTGTCCTTAATAATTCTTTTGGATATACTTATCAGGTCTCTCAGATTCATTTTGTTTCAAGTGAATTAATAGTCAAAAGTCAAATAACAAGTAATGTTATTTCTAAATGCTTAAATTGTGCAAATTTGGCTAGTAGAAGCCCTCTACTTTGACTTCTTATTCTTTCACTCATTCCTTAGCATTTTTGACAGCAGGATACACTCAACTCATCATCATTTTATTCATCCCAAGGCATGGGACTGGGTACCATCAAAGGAGTCTTGGCTTCCTTTGCTGGAGGACGTTAGCAGAGGACTGAAGATACAATGATGACTTGGTGGTGGGTAAGTGTTTTGCCCCGGATGCTGCTTCTGAGGCAATTCTGAGTGAAAGAAATTGAAAAAGATTTCCTTTCTGGTTATGAGTTGACATTGATCTTAACAAATTTAACATATCGTATTGCTACCCTACTTTTAAATAGTATGTGGTTTCATTGATTACCAAAGTTTCCTCTACATTGACATTTGGCATGTCAGATGTCAGGCTGAGTTAGCAACAAAGACAGCCTAGGGCACAGGAGGTAATATGGGAGCAAGAGACCACAAGTAGACCACGGGGATGTAAATGTGATTTAAAGTTTCTCCCTACAAGCCTCTGTCAAATACCAGCCCCTGTTTCCTGCCCCTGACAGCCGCTATCACTTTCGCCTTGCTTTCTTTTCTTTCAATAGCAGATAAAAGCATTTTATATGTTCTATCTGTTTCCTTCACTGGAATCTCAGCTCTATGAAGAGGTGATATTCAATTTTGTTCACCATTAGGCTCCCATTGCCAAGAGAGTGCTTGGCATATAATAGTTCCTTACTAAGTGATTGTTAAATAAACACATTTTTCCTTATAAAATCCATAGGCTGAATGACCTCACCAAAGGAAAATATTTAAAGTGAAAAGAACTGAAGGTGAAGAATGGATTTAAGTCATGTGGTGTCTCAGGACCAGGGAAGAATAGTCCAAAATGGTGGCTGAAAATTCTCAGGGGAAAAAAAAGGTGAAGGTATCTGTAGGGGGGAGAAGGAAACCCAGATATGATAGGCACCAAAGAAAAAAGGAATCCTAAATTGGATTTTATGGCCATTAGCACCAAATGTACATAGTGGTCAAGAAAAGGGAAAAAAGCTCCCATTAAGTTTGGCAGCACGCAGCAGTATTTTAAAGCTGGCAAGGATGGTTTCTGTGCAACAGTGAGAATGATGCCAAGGACTGGATATAGAGGAGTGAATGGAAAGTCAGACCTTAAGTGGAGCCCATGTGTAGCATTTTCTCAGAAAGTTTGGTACAAAGGAGAGGACGGGATTGTGGGGACTCTGAAAAATGTTTATGCTTTTCTTTAAAAAAACAAAATGTTGATTTGAAAATGCTTTGTATCATGGGAGTAAAGACTAAGTAAGCATTAGGAGATCAGAAGAGAAAGGGATGATTGATGGTTCAAGATCTCTGAAGGACAAAGGGAGAGTGAAATCCAAAGCATCAGAAAGCGACAACCATGAACAAGACAAGGGCACATTTATCCACCGAGTGCAGAGCGCGCAAGGTAATGGGTAGGATGCATGCTTCTTAGCAGTGCTAGGCACTTCAGTCATGTCCAACTGCAACCTATGGACTGTAGCCTGCCAGGCTCCTCTGTCCATAGGACTCTCCCGGTAAGAATACTGGAGTGGGATGCCATGCCTTTCCCCAGAGGATCTTCCCAACCCAGGGATCAAACTCATGTCTCTTACATCTCCTGCACTGGCAGGCAGGTTTTTACCACTAGCACCACCTGGGAAGCCCAGTTGGTAGGATAAGAAGAATAATTGGAGAGGATTTTCAAGTGACAGAATTGACTTATTTTTAATTCCCGGGGATGTTGGAGGCAAGGTCTCCTACCAAGAATGTGGGAAAAATGACAGAAGGATGTCTCTGAAGAAAGACCAGAGATGAGAAGGCATGGATTTTGTTTATAAGAAAGAGAATTAACATAGGGACAAATAATAGTTTTGAAGTAGGACTAATAGGAAGCTCTGATGTATTGGGAGATGGCATTTGTATTGGCACAGTTTTATAAGGGTAGCTCGTTTTCTTTGTATTCTTTTGTGTGCCAGAGGATGAGCTTGATCTTTGGAATATTCAGGTTTAAGTGAATCTATCATAAGAAGGTGTATATTTTGTAAAGGACAGGAATGATGATGGAATTGATGGTCTTGATGAAATAAAGAGAACCAGAAGCAAGGATTTTAAAATCTGAAAGGGTCAGGTATGGTATACAGAGAAAACTACTAAGAACCAAAAACTCAGTTTCAAAGCTAAATATTTCAAAGTTAAATATTTAGGTAGTGAAAAATTTCACAGTTTGGTCATAGGAATGCTTTACAGATAAAAAATATAGAGATTTTATCTGTAATGGAAATTAAAAGGTCAAGAAATTGCAAAATTAGGATGTTAACTGTGTCCCAGAAAACACATATAAAGTTTTCAAATTCTAGTTTAAACTTTGCCATAAAACAATGAAATAGGTGTCATTTTAATTTCAATTTTAATTTTAAGATGAGTCACCAAGCCTCATAGTATTGGGTAACTTATCCAAAATCAGAGCAGATCTGTGGCAGAAATAAAATTCAGACTCAGGTCTGTATTACAGATTATAACAACATTATTGTACTGACAAACTCAAACTGGATTATGTTCTTTATTTGGGGTACAGTTCTAAATATTGGCCTTTAATCAAGGTTTGTAATAGTGCATTATTGAAAATTGACTGGTTTCTCTGAAGAACTCAACCCAGGAAGGAGCAAGGACAGGAAGGATCTAAGATAATACATTACTGTGCTCAAATGGTTGTGAAACTTTTGGACAGCTCATGTGAGTATGGAAAAAAATAGTGTGATTATACATGAGTTAAGATCATGGTGATGTTGTTAATGAGACAAAGAAAAAAGGAGATAAAGGAAAATATTGTGTGATAAACCTCATGCAGTAGTGTTTCTATACCAAGTACTAGAATACTTTGCCTCTATACTTGTATACATTCCTCTGCTCTTAGAAAAGATAAAGAGCAAAACTTAGAAAACTGTATCTTAAGAGATAATAGCATAAGAATAGAAAAACAAAACACCCTAGAGGTTTGTGTCAAAGCGAACCTTAGGATCAAGTCATAAAGGACAATGGTGGGATGGAAGGCTTCAGAGATCAAGGAAATGAGAGATAGAAACAGGATGGACAGGGGACATAAATAGGAGTCATAACTTTGGGTTATTCCTGAGGTAAGAGCTATTATTTTTCCAGTAGGTTTTTCCAGTAGTCATGTATGGATGTGAGAGTTGGATCATAAGAAGGCTGAGCACCGAAGAATTGATGCTTTTGAATTGTGGTGCTGGAGAAGATGCTTGAGAGTCCCTTTGACTGCAAGGAGATCAAACCAGTCAATCCTAAAAGAAATCAACCCTAAATATTCATCAGAAGGATGAAGCTGAAGCTCCAATACTTTGGCCACCTGATGCAAAGAACCACCTAAATGAAAAGACCCTGATGCTGGAAAAGACTGAAGGCAAACGGAGAGGGGTTGGCAGAGGATGAGATAGTTAAGATAGCATCACTGATTCAATGGATATGAATTTGAGCAAACTCCGGGAGATAGTGAAGGACAGAATATTCTGGCATGTTACAATCCATGGAGCTGCAAAGAGTGGGACACAACTTAGATACTGAACAAAAACAACCAAGAGTTATTCTCACTTTACATATAAGAACACTAAAGATCTGGGGTGAATAGTCACTTAACTCTAGGTTGCTTAGCTAATTAGAAATAAAGACAAGGTTCACATTCAGAAGTCAGTCAGTCTATAATATCCAGACATGCACCTGGCTACTTAGCTTTTGTAAAAGTTACACTGAGTTAGATTTGATTTTACACGGGAAGTACTATTGTGCAGACAAATGTCTTGTCATAGTAAACCTCATTGGTATAGAAGAGATGGCAAAACAAGACCTATGTCAGAATGGAATCAGCTGGCTGGTATGCAATTTTCTAACACTGGTAATGTTCACTTTTTAGCTTAATTTTTATTTTTTTGCTCTCTACACATAACATTTTGGGCAATACTGTATTTTGAAATGTTTGCTTTTATAAACCTATCAGTATATTCAAACGTATAATATCTTCAGTAGTGACCACAGGGGTTTAATTTAAGTACACTTGAAATAAATATTTTCAATAGTATTAGCTTGTTCACAATAGCTTGCAGTTTCTCTTTCATTTTTATCTCATTTTTATTTGTGTTCAGTTTTCAAAATAGAGTTTTTTCAATTCAAGCAATATGATTTTGAAAATCAACTCATGCTTTCAGGTAGATAAAAGTGTTCTCTCTCTCTCTCTTTTTTCTCTTTCTCTTTTATAAAAGAGGTATCTAGTTCTCTAATAATATCAATGGTTTTATAATACTTATACTCAATGATAGTTTGTGAATATTATACAGAACAAAATTTTATTAGAAAGCCTTTATACCATTGTTCTTAGATCTCCATTCCCATCCCCAGCTTGGAACTGCTTGAAACCTGTGGAAGATAGAGATACACACTCCATTTTACTGCATAATACACTGCAATCCTAATCTTACTTTTGGGAATGTGATGCAATCTTTAACCAGAGTTGCCTACTTCCATCAATTAGTGGAATGGTATTTCAGCACATTTCAATTTAATGAAAAAACTAATTTTTATTCTATAATGCAATTTGTTTCTCTCTCTGCTGAAATCTCCTCTAGGTTTTACATGAGGCTGTAAATTTTTCTGAAATAGAAGACAAATACAAATAAACTAAGTTAGCAAATATGGACTAATTACTATTCATTCACAATTTACATTCAGTATGAGCACTGTTCTAAAATTTTGAAGGTGGGATAACAATGAGCATACCCAAAATATGGTCCCAAATATTTACAGGAGATACTTAGATGGTGGTCTGACATTATGAACAGTGCAGTTGATGTCACAGATGAGATTCACAGAAGAAAGGAGCTACACAAAAAGAAAATGATCAACCTGAAAATGGACCCCTAACTGAGCCAGAATTAATGGAAAGACCAATATATTTCCAATAAGCATCTTACACATTTCCATTGATGTAATGAATCATAAAGAAATTTATTAATTATTTGATACTGAATGATGTGTAATGATTTGAAGGTAAGTGATAAAACCATCATTAGTTGTAGGCAAAATAATAAGCTGTGTGTCATTTTCAGTACTGCTTGTGAAAGAGAATCACTTGGGGACAGGTTACAAGTTATCACACAGGACTTTCAGTTAAATCCGAATTTTAAATAAACAATGAATAAGTTTATTATGTCCCTTTTTTTTTGCATGGGGTATACTTATTATAAAACATTATTTGTTTTTATTTGAGATTACAAATTAATTCTATTTTTACTTGCAAAATCTGGTAAACATAACTGAAGAGTTTCAGCTCCTTCACTACCACTTGTTAATAAAACACTGGGTTTTTTAAGGGGTTAAAGCTGTGAATTTTCAAATATATAATATCTCCAGTAGTGATTCTAATAAATAGATGAAAAAATTAATAGTACTTGCTTATATTGACAATAATAAATTGAAAATGGAAATTACAATGGAAAAGTAAGATATAAATACCAGAAACTCAGAAACTAAGGTATGTCAATAGTTTGTAAATATTACCCTGGAAAGAATATAAGACCTTCCATTGAGAGAAGTGATTAAATTTTATTAAAGACATAGATTAAGATACTTTCTAGTCTTAGGTAAGATGATTTGACACTTTGAAAAGTCAATTTTCCAGAAGTTTTAATTAAATATGTTGTAATTACAATCAAATTCTGTGGATATACAATTTTGTGATGATTTTCAAGCTGTTTTGATTATTCTAGCATGTTCTAAGACAAATGTAGGAGAATAAAGTCCTCGGAAAGTTAGGTCAACTCTGAGAGAGAAGTGCAAAGTAGAGGGTATTGGGAAGAACTTGCCCTGTCAGGCAGTAAAATGAGTTATAGGACCACTGTAGCAAAAACTTCTCTTGTGTTGTAGGAAGAGGGTGTTCGCTATGATCAGTGCATTCTTTTTGCAAAATGCTATTAACCTTTGCCCTGCTTCATTCTGTATTCCAAGGCAAAATTTGCCTGTTACTTCAGGTATTTCTTGACTTCCTACTTTTGCATTCCAGTGCCCTATAATGAAAAAGACATCATTTTGGGTGTTTGTTCTAGAAGATCTTGTAGGTCTTCATTGAACCGTTCAATTTCAGTTTCTTCAGCATTACTAGTTGGGGCATAGATTTGGATTCCTGTGAATGATTTGCCTTGGAAACGAACAGAGGTCATTCTGTCATTTTTGAGATTGCATCCAAGACTGCATTTTGGACTCTTTAGTTGACTACTCCATTTCTTCTAAGGAATTCTTGTCCACAGTAGCAGATATAATGATCATCTGAGTTAAATTCACCCATTTCAGTCCATTTTAGCTCGCTAATTCCAAAAATGTCAATGCTCACTCTTGCCATCCCGTTTGACCACTTCCAATTTGCCTTTATTCAAGGAATTAATGTTCCAGGTTCCTATGCATTATTGCTTTTTATAGCATCAGATTTAACTGCCATCACCAGTCATATCCACAACTGGGTGTTGTTTTTGCTTTGATTCTGTCCCTTCATTCTTTCTGGAGTTATTTCTCCACTGATATCTGGTAGCATATTGGACACCTACCGACCTGGAGAGTTCACCTTTCAGTGTCCTATCTTTTTGCCTTTTCATGCTGTTCATGGGGTTCTCAAGGCAAGAATACTGAAGTGGTTTGCCATTCCCTTCTCCAGTGGGCCACATTTTGTCAGATGACCAACACCGAAATCAGATTGATTATATTCTTTGCAGCCAAAGATGGAGAAGCATTATACAGTCATCAAAAACAAGACCAGGAGCTGACTGTGGCTCAGATCATGAACTCCTTATTGCCAAATTAAGTTGAAGAAAGTAGGGAAAACCACGAGACCATTCAGGTAGGACCTAAATCAATTCCCTATGATTACAGTGGAAATGACAAACAGATTCAAGGGATTAGATATGATAGAGTGCTAGAAGAACTATGGACAGAGGTTAGTGACATTGTAAAGGAGGCAGTAATCAAGACCATCACCAATAAAAACAAAAGAAAAAAAGGCAAAATGACTGCCTGAGGAGGTCTTACAAATAGCTACGAAAATAAGAGAAGTAAAATGCAAAAAAAAAAAAAAAAAAAGGAAAGATATACCCATTTGAATGCAGAGTTCTAAACAATAGCAAGGAGAGATAAGAAAGTCTCCCTCAGTGATCAAGGCAAAGAAATAGAGGAAGACAATAGAATGGACAATACTAGAGAACTCTTCAAGAAAATTAGAGATACCAAGGCAATATTTCATGCAAAGATGGGCTCAATAAAGAACAAAAATGGTATGGACCTAACAGAAGCAGAAGATATTAAGAAGAGGTGACAAAAATACACAGAAGAACTGTACAAAAAAGATCTTCATGACCCAGAAAATCATGATGGTGTGATCATTCACCTAGAGCCAGACATCCTGGAATCGGAAGTCAAGTGGGCCTTAGGAAGCATCACTACGAACAAAGCTAGTGGAGGTGATGGAATTCCAGTTGAGCTATTTAAAATCCTAAAAGATGATGCTGTGAAAGTGCTGCACTCAATATGCCAGCAAATTTAGAAAACTCAGCAGTGGCCACGGGACCGGAAAAGGTCAGTTTTCATTCCAATCCCAAAGAAAGGCTATGCCAAAGAATGCTCAAACTACCACACAATTGCACTCATCTCACACCCTAGCAAATAATGCTCAAAATTCTCCAAGCCAGACTTCAACAATATGTAAACCGAGAACTTCCAGATGCTCAAGCTGGATTTAGAAGAGGCAGAGGAACCAGAGATCAAATTGCCAACATCCACTGGATCATTGAAAAAGCAAAAGAGCTCCAGAAAAACATCTACTTCTGCTTTACTGACTACGTCAAAGCCTTTGACTGTGTGGATCACAATCAACTGTGGAAAATAAGGAAAGAGATGGGAATACCCGACCACCTGACCTGCCTCTTGAAAAATCTGTATGTAGGTCAGGAAGCAACAGTTAGAACTGGACATGGAAGAGCAGACTGGTTCCAAATCGGGAAAGGAGTACGTCAAGGCTATATACTGTCACTCTGCTTATTTAACTTATATGCAGAGTACATCATGCGAAATGCTGGACTGGATGAAGCACAAGCTACAATCAAGATTGCCAGGAGAAATTTCAATAACCTCAGATAAGCAGATGACACCACCCTTATGGTAGAAAACAAAGAAGGGCTACAGAGCTTCTTGAAAGTGAAAGAGGAGAGTAAAAAAGTTCCCTTAAAACTCAACATTCAGAAAACTAAGATCATAGCACCAAGTTCAATCACTTCATGGCAACTAGACAGGGAACATTGGAAACAGTGGCTGACTTTATTTTTCCGCGCTTCAAAATCACTGCAGATGGTGACTGCAGCCATGAAATTAAAAGACACTTGCTCCTTGGAAGAAAAGTTATGACCAACCTAGACAGCATATTAAAAAACAGAGACCTTACTTTACCAACAACGGTACATCTAGTGAAGGCTATTGTTTTTCCAGTAGTCATGTATGGATGTGAGTGTTGGACTATAAAGAAAGCTGAGCACAGAAGAACTGATGCTTTTGAACTGTGGTGTTGAAGAAGACTCTTGAGAGTCCCTTGGACAGCATGGAGTTCCAACCTACCATTCTAGAGGAAATCAGTCCTGGGTATTCATAGGAAGGACTGAGGCTGAAGCTGAAACTCCAATAGTTTGGCCACCTGATGTGAAAACTGACTCATTTGAAAAGATCCTGATGTTGGAAAAGATTGAAGATGGGAAGAGAAAGGGATGACAGAGGATGAGATGGTTGGATGGTATCACCTACTCAATGGACATGAGTTTGGGTAAAATCTGGGAGTTGATGATGGACAAGGATGCCTGGCTTGCACTGGTCCATGGGGTCTCAAAGAGTTGGACACGACTGAGTGACTGAGCTGAACTGTAGTAAAAACTTGCTGATAATATCAATCTAAAAGTCAAAACCAATGAACAAATTAAAGGCTTCAATGATGGACACTTGCATATTATGAAAATTTATATGTCATAAAGATTGTTCCATCAGTTAATAGGAAAATAATGAATTATGACATAAATAGTGTTTTGAAAACTTTCTTATGTATGGAAAATAAAAATTGTACATAAGTGGATTTCTGCTGGACTGAAGACCAAAATACAACAAAGGTACCTATAAAGGTAATAAAATAGGAGAACAAAAAAAGAAAAGAACCTTAGGGAGATGATGGATTGAATAGTACTCAACTAGCATTAACCAAAAGGTAAAAGTTGATCTAAAATTCTAAATATTGACCATAACAACAGAGAGAAGGTACCTGTGCACAGATCAATTTCAACATTTGAAATTCATGTGAGACTAGTATCTAGACAGTAGAAGCAATTCCTACAAGTTTATGAAGAAAAAGTAAAAACCATAAGTGATGATTGGACAAAGAACTTCAATAAGTGACTCAGAAATGGATAAATGGAAATGGATAATCTTTAAAAAGTATACACAGCTTATAAAAGTCACAGAAATCTCAATTAAATTAGCAAAATATCACCTATAGCATTAACTCACAGATGAAAAATGGAAATTTAAAGGATATACCAAATTATGTCACTATTTTAATCTGCTATTCTTTTACTTTGATTCAAACTACTGCCAGAGTTTCAGAGGCCTTGAACTAGTTTTCTAACATTTTGAGGTCACTTAAACCTTTTTCCCACTAGAAGAATATCAAGACACTTTCATTCATACACATGATAAAATTCATTTCAAAATATTTTCTATATTTACTTTTCTTTGGCTATTGTTGCCTACATTTTGAAAATGTCATGTGAAATTTCATATGAAAATTATTTTGCTGGAAATCTCTTTTTGTCATAGAAACCTTTATATTTTTATTTCTCTATTTCTTTAACCTGTAGACTTTATGCAACTTTGTATTTAATATTGTTGCACCTATATCTTTCCTCAGCTGATGGATTGCATTAAATGCAAAATACATATTTTACTCCCAATTTTTGACTTTGGAAATATCTTAGTATTAAATTAAATTATTGTATGGCTAAAAGAAACAGAATAAAAGTTTTTCTAGAAGTTTTGTTATCATTATAAGATATCCTTTTATATTGGAATAACATGAATCATAATGATGGTTACAAGGAAACAACAACACAAAATTATTCATTGCATATTTCTACTTAGCATTTTGCTTTCTATCCTGGTAAATCAATAATTTCTTGGGATTTCTTGGATCTTAGTAAATATCACAAAACTCTTCTATGGCAGAAGGTTATTATAAGTATTTATAATTAAGGGACTTGAGACATTGTGTATCAAAGACAATCAATCCAGCACTGCTCAGTTCAGTTCAGTCGCTCAATCATGTCCGACTCTTTGCGACCCCATGGACAGCAGAACGGCAGGCCTCCCTGTCCATCACCAACTCCCAGAGCTTACCTGAACTCATGTCCATTGAGTTGGTGATACCATCCAACAATCTCATCCTGTCGTCCCCTTCTCCTCCTGCCCTCAATCTTTCCCATCATCAGGATCTTTTCAAATGAGTCAACTCTTCCTATCAGATGGTCAAAGTATTGGTGTTTCAGATTCAGCATCAGTCCTTCCAATGAATATTCAGGACTGGTTTCCTTTAGGGTGGACTGGTTGGATTTTCTTGCTGTCCAAGGGACTCTCAAGAGTCTTCTCCAACACCACAGTTCAAAAGCATCAATTCTTCAGTACTCAGCTTTCTTTATAGTCGAACTCCCACATCCATACTTGACTACTGGAAAAACCATAGCTTTCGCTAGATGGACCTCTGTTGGCAAAGTAATGTTCCTGCTTTTTAACATGCTGTCTAGATTGGTCATAACTTTTTTTCCAAGGAGCAAGTGTCTTTTAATTTCATGGTTGCAGTCACCATCTGCAGTGATTTTGGAGCCCCCTAAATAAGGACAGTGATCTTAGTTTTCTGAATGCTGAGCTTTAAGCCAACTTTTTCACTTTCCTCTTTCACTTTCCTCAAGAGGCTCTTTAGTTCTCCTTGACTTTCTTCCATAAGGGTGGTGTCGTCTGCATATCTGAGGTTATTGTAATTTCTCCTGGCAATCTTGATTCCAGCATGTGCTTCATTCAGCCCAGCATTTCACGTGATGTACTCTGAATATAAGTTAAATAAGCAGGGTGACAATATACAGCCTTGACGTACTTCTTTCCTGATTTGGAACCAGTCTGCTCTTCCATGTCCAGTTCTAACTGTTGCTTCCTGACCTACATACAGATTTTTCAAGAGGCAGGTCAGGTGGTCGGGTATTCCCATCTCTTTCCTTATTTTCCACAGTTGATTGTGATCCACACAGTCAAAGGCTTTGGCATAGTCAATAAAGCGGAAGTAGATGTTTTTGTGGAGCTCTCTTGCTTTTTCAATGATCCAATGGATGTTGGCAATTTGATCTCTGGTTCCTCTGCCTCTTCTAAATCCAGCTTGAGCATCTGGAAGTTCTCGGTTTACATATTGTTGAAGTCTGGCTTGGAGAATTTTGAGCATTATTTGCTAGGGTGTGAGATGAGTGCAATTGTGTGGTAGTTTGAGCATTCTTTGGCATAGCCTTTCTTTGGGATTGGAATGAAAACTGATCTTTTCTGGTCCTGGGGCCACTGCTGAGTTTTCTAAATTTGCTGGCATATTGAGTGCAGCACTTTCACAGCATCATCTTTTAGGATTTTAAATAGATCAACTGGAATTCCATCACCTCCACTAGCTTTGTTCGTAGTGATGCTTCCTAAGGCCCACTTGACTTCAGATTCCAGGATGTCTGGCTCTAGGTGAATGATCACACCATCATGATTTTCTGGGTCATGAAGATCTTTTTTGTACAGTTCTTCTGTGTATTCTTGTCACCTCTTCTTAATATCTTCTGCTTCTGTTAGGTCCATACCATTTCTGTTCTTTATTGAGCCCATCTTTGCATGAAATATTGCCTTGGTATCTCTAATTTTCTTGAAGAGTTCTCTAGTATTGTCCATTCTATTGTCTTCCTCTATTTTCCACTGATCACTTAGGAAGGCTTTCTTATCTCTCCTTGTTCTTTGGAACTCTGCATTCACATGGGTATATCTTTCCTTTTCTCTTTTGCTCTTCACTTCTTTTCACAGCTATTTGTAAGGCCTCCTCAGACAGCCATTTTTTTTTCTATTTCTTTTTATTGGGGATGGTCTTGCTCCCTGTCTCCTGTACCATGTCATGATCCTCCAGCCATAGTTCATCAGGCACTCTGTCCATCAGTCCATCAGATCTAGTCCCTCAAATCTATTTCTCACTTCCACTGTATAGTCATAAGGGGTTTGATTTAGGTCTTATCTAAATGGTCTTGTGGTTTTTGCTACTTTCTTCAATTTAAGTCTGATTTCAGCAATAAGGAGTTCATGATCTGAGCCACAGTCATTTCTTGGTCTTGTTTTTGATGACTGTATAGAGCTTCTGCATTTTTGGCTGCAAAGAATATAATCAATCTGATTTCAGTATTGACCATCTCTTGATGTCCATGTATAGAGTCTTCTCTTGTGTTGTTGGTGAGGGTGTTTGCTATTACCAGTGTTCTCTGGGCAGAAGGCAGAATCAAACTAACAAACCTTTCACAAATAAGGAGGAGTGTGAAACATCAGTGACACAGTGGACAGGAGAACAGTAAGACCAGCAGGCCCTTCAACCTACATTAGCCTCACTGTGATTTTGGAAAATGATTTTGCCATTATATACTTTTTGCTTCCACTGTATCATAATTGTCTTGTATTTCAAATCATTAGTTAAAGCAATCTAAGAACAGGAAACTGCTTGATTTAGGACAAGTAATTTGAGTCCAGGAAGTTTTTTCTAAAATATATCTAAACTAACTTATAAGTTACTCTGTTTTACTTACACTGTCTGAGGACTGACTTTGTCATAGAAGAGAGACTATTGTAACAGCTCTAATTCAAAAAGGATGATAATGTAATTTTGTGAAAAGTGTAGAATATGTTACCAAAGTACTTGCCAGAGAAAAGAATTTTCATGTTCAAGATATATTTTCTGCATTTTTAAAAGAAAGTCATGAATCACGTTAGTTTCACATTTATAATATATTCATTTTCCACATTAAGACATCAATTTTTCTTAATTTCAAGAAATGTGAAAGTAAATAGAAAAAACTGATCAGTATCAAGTAAAGAAGTAAAGTCTGTCTTTGTTATTGAAATCAAAAGGTATCAAATAACAAAAAAGGTGTTTTTGAAATGTACAAAATCACAATTTTACAGAATTAGATGTCATTTATGAATTTACATTTTAGTGGAGTGAATCAGGAAATAACAAAATATATAATGTGTATCCCAGGTCTAACTAGTGGTAAGGAATCCACCTGTCAGTGCAGGAGACATGAGATGTGGTTTCAATCCCTGGGTGTGCAAGATTCTCTAGAGGAGAAAATGGTGACCCACTCCAGTCTTCTTGCCTGGGAAATGTCATGAACAGAGGAGCCTGGTGGGCAACAGTCCAAAGGGTCACAAAGAGTTGGACATGACTAATCGCGCGTGCACACACACACCACAACACGTACGTAAAATAAGTCACATATTATATGGTGATAAAAGTAAGGAAGAAAAATAAGGAATGGAACAAATTGCCATTTTAACAGAACAGCAAAGAAAAGCTTCAATAAATCAAATGGCATTTTAGTAAAGACCTGGCCAAGTGTCAAGGCACGCAGACAGGCAGGGCAGAATTCCAGGCAGAGCAAGAGGGGCTCAGGAGCAGGGCTGGTGTGAGTCCAGAACAGCGGGGCTGTGGATTGCATTCAAATATCAGTTCAGTTCAGTTCAGTCGCTCAGTCGTGTCCCACTCTTTGCGACCCCATGAATCACAGAACTCCAGGCCTCCCTGTCCATTGCCAACTCCCGGAGTTTATTCAAACTCATGCACATCGAGTCGGTGATGCCATCCAGCCATCACATCCTTTGTCGTCCCCTTCTTCTCCTGCCCCCAATCCCTCCCAGCATCAAGGTCTTTTCCAATGAGTCAACCCTTCGCATGAGGTGGCCAAAGTACTGGAGTTTTAGATTCAGCATCAATTCTTCCAGTGAACACCCAGGACTGATCTCCTTTTAGGATGGACTGGTTGGATCTCCTTGCAGTCCAAGAGACTCTCAAGAGTCTTCTCTAACACCACAGTTCAAAAGCATCAATTCTTTGGCACTCAGCTTTCTTTATAGTCCAACTCTCACATCCATATGTGACCACTGGAAAAACCATAGCCTTGACTAGATGGACCTTTGTTGGCAAAGTAATGTCTCTGCTTTTTAATATGCTATCTAGGTTGGTCATAACTTTCCTTCCAAGGAGTAAGCGTCTTTTAATTTCATGGCTACAATCACAATCTGCAGTGATTTTGGAGCCCCCAAAAATGAAGTCAGCCACTCTTTCCACTGTTTCCTCATCTATTTCCCATGAAGTAATGGGACCAGATGCCATGATCTTAGTTTTCTGAATGTTGAGCTTTAAGCCAATTATTTGACTCTCCTCTTTCACTTTTATCAAGAGGTTTTTTAGTTTTTCTTCACTTTCTGCCATAAGGGTGGTGTCATCTGCATATCTGAGTTTACTGATATTTCTCTGGGCAATCTTGATTCTAGCCTGTGCTTCTTCCAGCCCAGTGTTTCTCATGATGTACTCTGCATAGAAATTAAATAAGCAGGGTGACAATATATAGCCTTGATGTACTACTTTTCCTATTTGGAACCAGGCTGTTGTTCCATGTCTAAGCATGTATTTGCTTAGACATCTCTAAAATCTTTGATATATAGTGAACAAGAGGCCTACTCAAGGGTTCATTTTATTTTTTTAATGTCCTGGGGGACACAAGGTCCTTTATTTTTATTTTATTTTATTTTAGGTCACACTGCACAGCATGTGGGATCTCAGTTCCCTGACCAGGGATTGAACCTTTGCCCCTTGCATTGGAATCATAGTCTTAACCACTGGACCACCAGGGAAGTCCCCAAGGGTTCTATGTTTTATGAATTATGTTTTAACAGGATTATCTTACTGCTATGTGGGAAAACAGCTTGAAATGTGGTCACAGAAGACATTAGGAGACTAGTTTCTGGAAATTGGAAAAGAGGTGGAAAGAAAGAGACTTGAAGGGCTACCAAAGGTTTTGGCCTGAACATCTGAAATGATAAGGTTGCTATTAATGACACGGCAAGTTTCTGAGAAGAGACAGCTTGAGTGGTGGTGATGTGGAGGGGTGGTTGGTGATTAAAGGGTTCAGCTTTAGGGATTTTAAGTTTAAAATGTTTATAAGAATCAAAACCAAAACACTGATTACTTAGGTGATTATGAATCTTAAGTTCAAGAGAGAACTGTAGACATATACACATAGTTGTCATTACTATAAAATGCTATTCAAAAATAATACATAATTGGACGATATCACTAAGGGCTTGGATGGAGATGGAAAAGAAAAGAGATGAAAGGTCTAATTGATGAGGCATTACAGTACAGGGAGATGATACAGCACTATTAAAAGAGAATGAGAAGGAGCCACCAGATAAGGAAACAAATTAAAAAACTGGAAACTGTGGGTTCAGAAGACAAGCAGAGATAATGTTTCAAAGATAAAGGGGGTTCAAAATATTGCTAATAAGCTCAGTGGTAGAGCATTTGACTGCAAAATATTGCTAATAAGTCAAAGAGGAGGGACTGAGAAATGATAATTAGATTGGGCAGAGTGGAAGTAATTAATTAACTTTTCAGGTAGTGGCAGAATGAAAATAATATCTGATTGGGCTCAAGAAGGTATTTCTGAAACATAAAACTGAAGAGGTTGAGAAGGTTGGCTAAAAAAGGAAGTGGGGTATGGGACAGTAAACAAAGCAAGAAGTGAGAATGAAGTAAAAATGACTTCATCACTGTGAATCTCATCATTTCTTTCCAATGAATCAGAATTCCCAAACCTTAATTAGGGTATACATATGTGTACATAATGTGTACATGTTTGCTCTTTGTGAACCCCATGGACTGTAGCCCTCCAGGCTCCTCTGTCCATGGGATTTCCCAGGCAAGAATACTGGAGTGGGTTGCCATTTCCTTTTCCAGGGGATCTTCCCGACCCAGGGATCAAACCCACATCTCTTGTGTCTCCGGCACTGGCCTGTGGATTCTTTACCACTGGCACCACCTGGGAAGCCCAGAGTATCTGTTAATATATACCTGAATTTTATTAGTATCTGAAAACCATGATTTTCTTTATTAACAAGGACCTCAACTTTTAATAGCTGAGACATTTTCAAATATATATAATTTTTTTCAATGTATTTTCTTGAGTGTATGATTTGAAACTAAACCAGTAACTCAGGCCTAACTATGAAATGGAAGAACAGATCAGTTAGCACCTATTCGATTTCTCTCAGATATTTTACAAAAGATACCATATCCAGATGTACACACATCGATTAAAAAAATATATTTCCCTAGATTGCCCAAAGAAATGTTTTACATTTCTTTGCAATCACCTTTATAAGCAAACTGTCTTCAAAGTTTTATATGTGATATAAATATAGTGAAGCAAAAATATATACAGAATAGAAATTATGAGATAGGTTTTTTAAAGCAAGGGACTGGTTTTGGCTAATTACATTTTTATATGTATGACACTTTCACAGAGCTTTGTTCAGGCATGTAGAAAAGAGATGATAGTCAAATACAAATTACTTTCATTTCCACTTATAAACATCCCTTGGTCTTGACAAGAGAGTATTATTATAAATCAAAATAAAACATAAACAAAACCACACATCTTCAAAGATCTATGTTTTATTATCCAAATGAGGAAGTGAAAACAAGTACTCTCATCAACTGTTATTCTAGAGAAGCTAAATTGAAAAATGTAAAAGTTTCAGAGAAAACATGCTTTTGATGGCAGAGAAAGTCACATTCAGTTCTATATTTAGTTTTGTTCCAAGTTATGATAAAGCTTGAATAAAGTTTGGATTAAAATTTTATTATTTTGAGTTGTTTACACACTTACCCCTACATAGGCTGTATTTTTAATACTTATAAATAGCGTGAAAATGGTCTCCTGTTGCCTTGCTTTGACAACTTAAGTAGCCTCCAAATAATACATGATCTTTACGAAAACATCATGATGGTGAGTTTAACTAATGTACTTGCATTTGAACACATATCTAAATGTGGTACTATGTTTATGCCAATATATGGAGCTGTTGGCATGCTGTTACAATATTACTGGTTATGAATGAATCTAGGTCTTATTAATAATAATGTGAATCCTTTAAAAGATTCACAATTATTAAATTCAATAAATTTTATTACCTTACACTCCAGATCAATTTAACTTGATTTATAAATCTTCTACCAATCACTTTCAACACACAAAGACAGTTTTGACAGAAAGAGAAGAGATGAGATAGGTATTGAACGTCTATGGTGTGGCACTCTATTAACCACAAACATGATATGCACTAAAATCAGAGTATGGACATTTTATTCAGTCTAAAGTGTTAAGAAAGATTTCAGAGAGAAGACACCTGAGCTGCATCTTAACACTTTAAAGTAAAAGAACTGGTTTGATATGCATGATGTCACTTGATACTCTTGTTTCCTCCTCAACCCATGCTAACTGGACTTTCTTCTCCACCTTTTCATTGAGAACACTCTTGGTTAAGGTCACAAGGAATGAAGTGCCAAGAATTGTAATCATGTACCATGAGCTCTCAACAATATGCAAAACAAGTTGGCCACCTTTCCTATTTGAAAGTCTTTTCTTTATTTAATAATATTTTATTGATAGGTTTTTATTCTTTGTTTCTGAATAGAGATTGGCCATTAACATCCTTTCCACACTCCATTCTTCTGATTTAAGTATTAAATTCACACCAGGCTTATACACTGTGTTGGGGAATGTTTCTTTCCTTTTATATCCCTTCTTATTTTGAGAAGTTTACATAATATTAGAATTCTCAGATATACTTGTTGATTATTTTTTAAAAATTGTGTGTCAAACACATTTCCTCTGAAAGAACAATTTTCAAATATTGATATAATTTCAATGGCTATAGGGGTTTTTATGCTTTATGTTTCATATTGAAAAAGGTAAAATATATATTTGTGCAGGAATTTGTATGTCTATTTCAAACTTATTAACATAATCATCTTTATTTTTATTCCACTCTCAGGGCCTTCTTTCTCATTTTTACATCTATCATGATTCTTATTTCCTTAGATCTTATGATTTCAGTTTCAAAAGAGATTTCAAAAAATCCTTCTCTGATCCAATTATATGATTTTCTTACAGACACTGAGTGTCTTTTAGTGTCATTAACCTAAACACTTCCTGGAATTCTCTGTCTTGCTTATGGCCTGACAGCAAGGGACCTTCATAAGAGCAGAGAGCTGGACTGTCTATCTCTGTGTTGTGAATGCCTAGAAAAGTGTCTAGATACAGTGCGTGTGTGCATGATCAGTTTGCTCAGTCGTGTCTGACTCTTTGTGACCCCGTGGAATGAGGACCACCGGGCTCATCTGTCCCTGAAATTCTCCAGGCAAGAGTACTGGGGTGGGTTGTCAATTCCTCCACTAGGGGGATCTTTCTGACCCAGAGATGGAACCCATGTCTCTTTTGTCTCCTGCATGGGTAGGTAGATTCTTTACTGTTGCACTACCTGGGAACCCCAATAATATTTTTGAATAAATGAATGGTGCTTATTCTGTTGGAAGACATGCTTCCATAGTCCTCTCACAATTCTGTATACCTTGCAATAGACACTGACTGCCATTTTGTTCTGGATATCTTTTCAAGGCTGTTTGTATAGTGAGCAGCCTTTGAAGATACTTTGTCTTCATCTGGAGCAAAGGGGAAACATGCTTATTGCCTAGTATAATAAAAATAATTTTCTCTCCAGAGTATAAGATAGGCCTGCTTATGCTCAGATTCTTTTCCTAAAACACAGCCCATTATAAGTGAAGTCATCCACCCAGGCAATCTTCTTTGTCTTTGTGGAACTGGGAAGCAAAGGAAACTGACACAAATATGCTAATACTAATACCACCTGAAGTGCTATATCTAATACAGTCCTTTGTTTCTGACCCAGGAGCCTCATATGTCCTCCAAGCATTCGTGAAACCCTTGCAAATTAACTTGCTACCTTGTTATAGGATAAAATCTCAAATCTTCACTTTTCTTGACATCACATACTAATGGGCTATGCAGGTACAGTTTGAAGTAAAGTATGCTTGAACATACTATCCTGAGGATTTAGCTATCTTGTCCACAATTACAGTGAATAACTTGAAGTTTAGGAGCTGATTCCCATGTTTTCTATCTAATATCACCTAAAACTAGAATGAAAAACCCTGGTGTCTATGAAAAAATGCATTTTTAATCTTCCTTTTCATGTACCCTTTAATATCTTTTGATATATAATGATTATTATGTCATGATAATTATTAATGATCAAGATGCATGCTATTATTTTCAGCTAAAGCCATTTAGTACTTCACCATTCTTAAAAAATATCTTTCCAATTTCCTATTATAAAATGTTGCTAAAATAGAATGATTTTTAAATACTTGCCAATAGCTCATGTTTATTTTAGTTGTATAAAATTATCTATCTATATATATATATAATTTTTATAAGTTCCATGAATATGAAGGCTTATTTACTAATAAGCCTGAATAAAATACTTCTTTCCAACAGTATATCTTGAAATGTTTTATAGAGTTGCTACTTCAACTTCGGTTGTACATTTTTTTCAGTCAAGAAAATAATTCAGCTAAAGTCTATTACAGCACAGTTATCTTATTTGTTACACTAGCTTTGAAGCTACCAAAATTTCCTTGAATTATAGCCTCAGAATTTAACCAAGGTCTCCTACCCTAACCATCCAAGACTGAAATCATCCTTAATAATTTTCTCTGACTTGATACATAAATAGCAATATATTGACTTTATATTCCATCTGGATATGGCTAATAAATTTGGGTTACTCAGCTTTAAAATTGTTTTGGGAACATAAAACTCATTTAACTCATCAATTATGTGGTTGCAATCAGTGTCATTTGGCTTTTTGGAGTATAAATAACTGGCTGCAGTTAAGCTACTGAACTGTTGTTTTATCAATTTTATCAGCTAAGGGATTATTTCAGATACAAGCAATTGTAAAGTAAAAAAAAACTATCTATTTTTTAAAAACATATGCACTCTGTAATTTAAATATTTTTATAAAAAAGATTCCATAAAATGTACAAATATTTACTGTGGCTAAAATAATTATAGGTGAAATGCAGTAATGACTTTACTCCTAAAAAATTGATATTTTTAAACAGGTGCCAATCCTCAATGTTAAAAGGACAAAAAAGTTACATAATATAATGTTATTTTCAAAGAACTTAATAAAAATCAATATATAACTCATTATCATGTTATTCATATACATGAAGAGATAAAATTCTATTTAAACTTATCATTGAAGCTTACTAGTTTTCATTAGTTCTACCAAAGGTAAAAATCTGAGTAGTTAATTTTGAAGAAAAGGGGAATTCTTGTTTCATTTCTCTTTAATGTTTTATATTTTAATATAAAAATATTTGTAATATATGTAATTTCTCTAACTCTTAAATTTTAATAGACTTCTCCATACCATTTTAATTAAATTTGGTATAAAGCAAACCAAATAAAAAAGGTTTTTTTGCCCTTATTTATCTCAACAAAAGCAAAATGCTTCACAAAGTTTGTTTCCTTTTGTGTAATACTATTTGAAAATACATAAAATATTTCATTATGGGATCTTAAATCTCTTAAAACTTTTTTTTAATTTGAAATAATACCCTTCTAGGGGGGAAAAATGGCAGGCCATTCATATATATATAATGGGTATATATCTTAATGTACAGATATTAAATTAGTCACTGGGTTTATACATCTAAAAACAACTACTCCTTCACAATCTGCATGATTACTTAATTATTGTAATATATGCTCATACACTGGAAAAATGGAAAAGGCAGTCTTGGATATTATTCTTCTACCCGCCTTATTTTTACTAGTTATGCAAAGAGATATGCAGACACACACAAGCTCAGGTACACTCTTGCTATTCCAAGTTATGAACACTTGTTGCATTCATGTTATATACCAGACATTCTTCATTTGTGAACTGCTTTCATTTTCAACACAGTATTTACCAACAGAGAAACAAGCAGGGAGTTTAAACGAGTCTCTATTTAGCCCCTCGCAAGGGAAGAGCAGGGATTTAAACCCAGACAATGTGGATTCAGGGTCCAGGCTCCTAAACATGTCATTCCTTGACAAAACATTTTGAGAGTTACTCTTGTCAACTTTTATTAAAATATACTTTCCCCCCCTGAAAGTTTTTGTTCACAATCAATATATCTCTTATGTTTAAAGTTCAGTAAAAAACACTCCATCTATTTAAATCAGTGAAATAACTACATCATACATTAAAATGATTGATATAAAAGTTATTATTCAGTATCAAAATTGAAGGCTGTATTATTTTTAAATTGCTAGCATGCTCACCTGTCTCTTAGTAATAAACTTCCCTGGACTGAAAGAAGAAGGGGGAAAACTAGCTAGTGTTAGTCGCTCAGTTGTGTCTGACTCTTTGCGATCCCATGGGCTGTAGCCTGCCAGGCTCTCTGTTCATGGGATTTTTCCAGGTAAGTATACTAGAGTGGGTACAACCCAGGGCTCAAACCCCAGTCTCCTGCACTGCAGGCAGATTCTTAACTGTCTGAGCCACCAAAGAAGCCCCTCAAATAAGAAAAACTTAATATGAATCAAAAGCTCATACTCAAGCTTGAACTAATTGTGAATTTACAAAAACAGAGCTCTCTTTCCTCTTTTGACATTATTTGTGGTTATCATCACTATTATAAATTACTGCTTGAGAATAATTAATAATTTTTAGGTTAAGCATATATAGTCTAAGTAAAGCTACTCTTTGAATACTGACTGTTATAATATTATCACCACCTTAATACTGCAAAAGTAACATCTAATACAACTTATGAAAAAGAAATATACAACTTAAAAATGCATTATCTATTTTTGGCATTAATTTAATATGAGAGAAGCTTTTATGAGATAAAGATAGACATAGAGCCAAGAGATAGGTGTCTGTCTATGGTTTGCTGACTCCTTTACCTAAATATATACTCTGAAGCTCAGCATATCTCCTTTGCAAATGACCAATTAAATATTAACAATGTAAACCCTGAACTAATTCAGGTGGTATCTGAATTTTAAGCTGGAAGTTCTTCTGGATATATACATAGATGGGCAGGGTTCTTTCAAATATGCTTTGAGGCTATAAAAGTCAGAAACACTTTTAGTAGAAGTCCTGACAGAACCATTAATAACAGAGGCCTCAAGGTTGCCAGCCAAAATATTGTTTACAAAATAATTCTTTTATTTTATTTAGAGACATTATGTCAGAGATATAGACAATCTAAATAGACAAAACAATGAGGTAGGATTGTTTCTATTGTTCTTAGCTTTCAGAAGGTTTATAGTTTAGAATGTCCAAGAGATAAGGTATTATTATGCATTTTTAATGATTTTATTGTGACAAGTGTATGCCAATTTCTAGGAAATTGAAATGCTGCTACTCCTTTTTTATCTAGAAGTGCCATGTTAACATGCATTGTGATATAAAGGAGAAGATTTACATTAAATGAGTAAAAAGTCCAATGGTTATCTAAAAACTTCAGATATACTTAAAAAGACAAGATATATAGCATAAATTTTAGTTCTCTTATTCAACATTTCTGTTACAAAATTTATTTAAAAATAAATTGATAGCTGAGGTATTAACAGTTGGAAGAACACCGTTGTTGGTTTTATTTTTCCCCTTCCTTCCTTTTTCCTTCTTTCCTTCTGTCTTTCCTTTCATCTCTTTTCTGTCTACTCTCCTTCTTCCTATGCTTGCCTTCCCTCCTTCTTTCTTTCTTACTCCCCCTCTCTCTCTCCTCTGACATGAGCAAATGATATAGCTTGTGAGTATTTGAGCATCTGTAATTCAATTCAGACGACCATTATATCTACTACTGTGGGCAAGAATCCCTTAGAAGAAATGGAGTAGCCATCATAGTCAACAAAAGAGTCTGAAATGTTTCCAAGTCAAACCATTCACAGTAATCCAAGTCTGTGACCCAACCAGTAATGCTGAAGAAACTGAAGTTGAACAGTTCTATGAAGACCTACAAGAATATCTGGAACTAACACCCCAAAAAGATGTCTTTTCATCAATAGGGGACTGGAATGCAAAAGTAGAAAGTCAAGAGTTACCTGGAGTAACAGGAAAATTTGGCCTTGGAATTCAGAATGAAGCAGGGCAAAGACTAATAGAGTTTTGCTAAGAGAACGAACTGGTTATAGCAAACACTCTCTTCCAACAACACAAGAGAAGACTCTATACATGGACATCACCAGATGGTCAATACTGAAATCAGATTGACTATATTCTTTGCAGCCAAAGATGCAGAATCCTTATACTGTCAGCAAAAACAATACCAGGAGTTGACTGTGGCTCAGATCATGAACTCCTTATTGCCAAATTCAAACTTATATTGAAGAAAGTAGGGAAAAATCAATAGACCATTCAGGTAGGACCTAAATCAAATCCTTTATGACTATACAGTGGAAGTGACAAAAAGATTCAAGGGATTACATCTGATAGGGTGCCTGAAGAACTATGGATGGAGGTTCGTAACATTGTACAGGAGGCAATGATCAAGATCATCCCAAAGAAAAAGAAATGAAAAAAAGGCGAAATGGTTGTCTGAGGAGGTCTTACAAATTGCTATGAAAATAAGAGAAGCAAAAGGCAAAGGAGAAAAGAAAAGATATACCCATATGAGTGCAGATTTCTAAAGAATAGCAAGGAGAGATAAGAAAGCCTTTCTCAGTGATCAATGCAAAGAAATGGAGGAAGACAATAGAATGGGATAGACTAGAGATCTCTTCATGAAAATTAGACATGCCAAGGGAACACATCATGGAAAGATGGGCGCAATAAAGGGCAGAAATGGTATGGACCTAACAGAAGCAGAAGATATTAAGAAGTGGTGGCAAGAATAAACAGAATAAATATACAAAAAAGGTCTTATTGACCCAGATAACCATGATGATGTAATCATTCACCTAGAGCCAGACATCCAAGAATGCAAACTCAAGTAGGCTTTAGGAAGCATCACTATGAACAAAGCTAGTGGAGGAGATAGAATTCCAGTTGATCTATTTAAAATCCTAAAAGATGATGCTGTGAAAGTGCTGCACTCAATATGTCAGCAAATTTGGAAAACTCAACAGTGGTCACGGTACTGGAGAAGGTCTGTTTTCATTCCAATCCCAAAGAAGGGTAATACCAAGGAAAGTTCAAGCTACCACACAATTGCAGTCATCTCACACACTAGCAAAGTAATGCTCAAAATTCTCCAAGCCAGGCTTCAACAGTATATGAACTGTGAACTTCCAGATGCTCCATCTGGATTTAGAAAGGGCAGAGGAACCAGAGATCAAATTGCCAACATCTGTTGGATCATAGAAAAGGCAAGAGAATTCCAGAAAAAATACCTACTTCTGCTTTATTGATTATGCCAAAGCCTTTGACTGTGTAGATCACAACAAACTGTGGAAAATTCTTTGAGATGGGAATACCAGATCACCTTACCTGTCTCCTGAAAAGGCTGTATGCAGATCAAGAAGCAACAGTTAGAAATGGACATGGAGCAATGGACTGATTCCAAATTGGGGAAAGAGTACGTCAAGGCTGTGTACTGTCACCCTGCGTATTAACTTCTATTCAGAGTGAAGTGAAGTGAAAGTTGCTCAGTCGTGTCTGACTCTTTGCAACCCCATGGACTGTCTGTGGAATTCTCCAGGCCAGAATACTGGAATGGGTAGCCTTTCCCTTCTCCAGGGGATCTTCCAAACCTGGGGATCAAACCCTGATCTCCCTCATTACAGGCTTATTCTTTACCAGCTGAGCCACAAGGGGAGCCCAAGAATACTGGGGTGGGTAGCCTATCATTTCTCTAGTGGATCTTCCCAACCTAGGAGTTGAACCGGGGACTCCTGCATTGCAGGTAGATTCTTTACCAACTGAGTGATCAGATGTGTAATAAAACTGAGCAAGTTACAGACATTATATTAGCTGTGGATGAGATGGTTAGATAGCATCGCAGACTCAATAGACATGAAACTGAGCAAACTCCAGGAGACAGAGAAAGAGAGGGGAGCCTGGCGTGCTGCAGCCCATGGGGTTGCAAAGAGTCATACATGACTTAGTAACTGAACTACAGCAACAAATTGATGCTTGAGCTTAGGATTTACTCAGTTTATTTTTTAAATTTTTTAATACCTCTATATTAATATTTTTCAATATAAATTAATAGTTAAAGCTGAGTTGTGTCTATCAGTCTCTTGTGAGATTAGTTAGTGGGAATTAGTGTTCTAAAGTTAGATTACCTCTGGGTTAAGTAAGAAAATTGTGTTTAATTATTTAATAACTGAAGGTAGACTCTGGTTATGGTGACTTCCAGACATTCCGTGCCTTGCCTGAAACAGCTGACCCTCTTTATCCTAATCTCTTTACTACTATGTAAACCCAGTATTAGATATTAACAAGGGCTATAATACAGGGAACAGATAGCTAGCATATTAACAAAATAGTAATTTAGAGAAGTCTTACAATATTTAGGAAGACTATGAAGTTTTAAAAATAAAAAAATGTCAGTTTTTCGATCATGGCATGTCAACATGATGTTTCCTGGAAAATAAGTGTCCAAGCTATTCTTCTTACTTCTAGGAAAGTCAGAAATTTAAGATAAAAGAATGTAACACATTATAAATTTGAGTCATGCTATCTATAAAATCACATATAGTAATTATTGATATTACTATTAATGTTTATGGTTTGGCTAAAAGTTTTCTAGAAGTTACTTTTTGAAGACTCTTAAGTATGGTCTTGGGTGTAGTCAGTAAAGTTAAGCCCACATATCAAGCTATGACTTCAGCAGATGTATCAGCAAGTTGAAGGTCATACCATGTGCAAATGTCATGGCAATTTCTTTTTTTTCTCCTTCTTCTTTACTTTGAACTATGTCTGTAAATAACATGCATTGATATGACCTACTTAATCCATATAATTATAATATTTATCTTCAGAGACCAACCCATCCAGCACGCGGTTATCATAATCCATGTTCTACCCTATGAAATGAGGATAGAGAATTCATTATTCTAAGAGTTATAATTGAGCCCTGAGCAGCAATGATCATGAAGACAGTGGAAGATTATTTTCTGTAGAAATATCCCAAGAGGATTGCTAGCTAATGCCATTATTACTGTGCAATCTCACTACAGATTACTCACACACACAAAAAAAATCAAATAAAACCACAGAAAAACAGAGGTATGGCAAGTGCGAAAGGGAAAGAAGTTTGTAGGTTTGATTAGAGAGAAATTCTGACCATTAAAGATTAGGAACAAACTTTTCTGGGACAGAACAATGTTGAAGGTGCAGGCACCTGGTAGGAACCGGAAAGAGATAAAAAGATGATCACAAAATTAAAAAAAAAAAATAAAATCATATCTTTTGTTTATGTGAAAGTAGTGAAAGTTTCTAGTATCTGGATGGTGAGTTCTAGCAGTGCAGATCGGCTTACCACCGTGCATGGAGAATCCCAGCAGTGCAGGAAGAAGGACGATTGTGGGGACTGCAATTGTGGGGACTGCAACGAATGAGTCATCTCAGAAAGGCAAAGAGTCAGTGAATTCTAAACAGAAAGCCTTCCCTATCTCCAGTCATTGTAAGCCTGCAGGTGAACATCTAGAAAAATCAAGAATTTGTTTGCAGAGTGAGAACAGAAAGATTTTCCAGACTCATGCAACAGCAAGTGAATTAAAGTTTTTTGGTGTTAGTTATAACGATTTTATACAATTCTGTTGCAAAAGTCCCAATTCTTTATTTTAGCTCTTCCCAGGGGTGCAAGGAAAAGGAGCCATATTGCTGAAACTAATTACCTAGTAAAAATTATTTTTAAAAACTATACTGAAATGGTGCTTCATTAATATGAATCAATAATGCGATCTGACTGCTAAAAAGGCTAAATGCAATCTCAGGCTGCATTAATTGAACTGGAGCATCAAATCAAAGGAAATAATAATTTTCCTGTACTTGAGTTCATTAAAAATTAGTTTAAAATATATGTATTTCTGGGACTTAGACTTTGGGTGAACAAAATCCTAGACTGTATCAGAGAAGAGGGCATTAGAAATCAGAGAATAAGCAAAACAGTTTTCTCCTAGTGATCATGTATCTGGAGACACTTTGCCTGTCTGTGTGAAATGCTTTTTCTATAGATTTTCTCATGATATCCCCTTTTTTATCATTTAGGTCTCAGCTAAAATATTATCTATTAAAGGATGAATGCCTTGATCCTTCACTGTATCTATTTTTCCTTCCCAGGGTACCATCTTCTCATCATTTTGTTCATTCATGGTCACAGCAATAAACATTATTTTATTTTTACATGTCTATTTGTTGCTCATACAGAGAGTATGATTTATGGGAGGATAAATTTTTCTTTACTTAGATTGTTCCTATATCTCTTGCCAAGCACTGTACTTGGCACCACAGTAAGTCATTTATGTATATATGGATGAAAGATATTTTAACAAATTGATGATATTTGGAATAGTTTAAAGGAAAATGTAATGTAATAGTTTAATTGAAATTGTCTTTATTGGTTGAGAATACAGAGTGAGAAATAATAGTTTGAATTTGAAAGGGGACACATTTCATTTCAAGGCAAGAAATAGCTTTACAACTAAGATACAATAGAAAGAGCTACTTTGTCAGAAGGAAATATGCAAAGAAATTCAAGTAGAAACTACATATTCATTTGTTAATTGAATTGTATAAGATTGACAGTAGCCTATATGACCTTTAAGAACCATCCAAAGTCTCAAACTTCATTATGGTATAATTTGTAATTTGTTGCACATCTCAAAAATAAATTATTTAAAAGTATAAAAAAGATAATTTATCAATTCATATACTAAAATCCGCTGAGCTAAACCTGGCTCTTTTCAGCTGAATTCACCAACTCAGTCTTTCTCTGCCCATCACCATCTTGATATTCTCTTTTGTTGCCTTTCATCTAATATAAGCTATCTTCTAAGAAATTACATTACATTCTGCCAGATTAGCTACTCCAGAAAAAGTGAATTTGCCTTTCTCAACAATTCTAGCAATTCCTGACCGCTGAGTTTCCGTGGTATCAACTGAGTTGGATGTAGTTTTCTGGGAAGACCGAAACCAGAGCCAATACCTGATCTTCCGCAAACTGATGGTGAGAACTGATGATTGTGGGGTGCGGACATAGCTCTGCAAGGGGACAAAGTTACTTTGTTACTAGAAGAAGGGGAGATGTATGTCTGGCCGGTAAAACAAAATCCATTCACTACAAGACTTCTTCTTCCTGCATGTGGACAACTGGTGAATAATTCTGAGGTTACCTTCATGGTTTCACAAACATAATTTTGAAATTCTGTTCTCCATCTCCCTCATCTTAATTTTTCATTTTAAATTAGTTCCTCATTTTACTATTTCCTGAGAGAATCTTCCTTCCCTTACATATTGGTACATTTCATTGCCCATTTGTGGTTTCATCATATCCTTCTTGATGCATAGTGATCATAACCACATAGCCATTTATATAAAACTAGAGGATAACTTTCTGTTGAGTTTCTAATACTTTTCTGAGAAATTATTTCATTAGTTTTTAAGACTAATGCTGAATTTTAGACTCATTTCTCATAACACAATCAAAAATATTTTTCAGACTTTTTTCTTTATTATCTAGGGCTCAGTTTTCAATTCTTATTATTGAGAGCTGCTCTTATGTAAATATTCTGGTATATACCTCAAACAGTCTCTCTCTCTCTCTCTCTCTCTCTCTCGATACAAAGATAGATATCCAGATTTAATCTATATATTACCAGTCATCTGGGTCAGGAAGAATCCCTGGAGGAGAAAATGGCAACCCACTCTAGTATTCTTGCCTGAAAAATCCCATGGACAGAGGAGCCTAACAGGCTACAGGCCATGGGGTCACAAATGAGTCAGACATAACTGAGCAACTGAGTGTGCATACACTAGTCACCATAATAACTGATTTCTGAGCTGTCACATTAAAATACACCAAGTTACAAGGACAACTCTTAAATCCCCAAGGAAAACTGTAACTCTCTATTGTAGGTATATTTAAAATACAAAAAAAAAAAAAAAAAAAACAAACAACATATTCGACAGAAAATGTATCTTTAGGAATCACCTTCTCTCATGGAAGATTTCCAGCAAAACTGTGGAACAAGGACAAAAAAGCCCTCTGCTAGTTCCTCTCTATCTCACAGTCTCCCAGCACACAGCCTGCTTTTTCCTCTCTCCCTGCCCCTCACTCTGCACCATTCTCTACGCAGCAGCCGTAACCTAAAGAAATATAGTCTTTGTTTCTGTTTGATACTCTCTGAGAATCAGCAACTTGGTTAAAAGGCTCAAAAATTATTTATCTTGCTGTTCCTTGACCACAAAATTTCTGGAGATTTTGAGTTACTCTCAAATTTGGGGATCTCATAATATATGAGCTCCTTCAGAAAATGTATTAAGTATCAAGTGAGATGGTTAGGAGCCCCAACCACTAAGGAATCATCTTTAAGCTAATTCTGCCAGCTTAGCTTTATGAGCAGTATCCTGTTTCCAAATATGCAGCATAAAATAAAAGTTAAGACTCTGGAGTTAGAATTTAGGAATGCAGAAATGTTGCTAACTTAAACACTACCACTGCCTTATTTCAAACATGAGATGATATTCATGTATTTATCTCATAGAACTGTCAGGAGCAAATGGTATAAACATGGCATATGTTAAACATTTAATAGTACTGGTTTTTACTATTCCTAGCGTGCTGCATGCATGCTCAATCATTTCAGTCATGTCTGACTCTTCACAACCCTATGGAGTGTAGCCCACCAGGTTGCTCTGTCCATGGGATTCTCCAGGCAAGAGTCTGGAGTGGACTGCCATCCACTCCTTCAGGGGGTCTTCCCAACCCAGGGTCTCTGATATCTCCTGCATTGGCAGGCAAATTCTTTACCACTAGCACTGCCTGTTGAAGCTGAAACTTCAGTACTTTGGCCACCTGATGAGAAGAGCTGACTCATTTGAAAAGACCCTGATGCTGGGAAAGATTGTAGGCAGGAGGAGAAGGGGACGACAGACAGAGGATGGCATCACTGACTCAGTGGACATGAGTTTGAATAAACTCTGGGAGTTGGTGATGGATAGGGAGGCCTGGCATGCTGCAGTCCAAGGGGTCATAGAGAGTTGGGCACGACTGAGTGACTGAACTGAACTGAACGCTGCCTACTTTTCCTTATCTAGGGTCAAAAACCAACAGAATTATTACTCAGTTATCTTATGAACACCTAGGCAACATTTTTGAAAGGATGTTATCACATTCTAGGGGGGCCCACAATGTTTGTGTTCACTTGACCTTGTTTGATGTTCTCAAAGCACATTATCTATTTTATTTAATCACTTTTCATATTTCAATTACTTATATGATGAACTCACTTACAAAACAGAAACACAGTAACAGATATAGAAAGTAAACTTATGGTTACTAAAGGTGAAGGAGGGTAGGGATAAATTGGGAGTATGGAATTAATAAGTTGGGAGTATGGAATTATTTGTTAACTATATAAACAACAGATAAACAACAAAAATTTGTTGTGTTACACAGGGACTTATATATCAGTATATTGCAATAAATTATAATGGAAAAAATTTTCCATTATATAGAATTCTTTTCCATTATATAGATATACATATAGTTCTTTTCTCTCTCTCCCTCTCACTATATATATACTTATATTTTGGTGTATATATACTTTTTTTTTTAGTATATATATACTTATTTTTTAGTGTTTTAGTTCTTTCCCATTATAATTGATATATGTATGTATATATATAGCTTGATCATTTTGCTATACACCTGAAAGTAAGACAACATTGTCAGTGAACTATATTTTAGAAAAAATAAATAAATAATTATTTATGTGGCTGACTTCTCTTTGTTCTGATTGTTTACCTTGAGGATTTTTCCCATGCCTTCATCTCTTTACCATTCCTCTCCAAATTTCTATCCCTTTAAAGCAAACACACACACAAATAGCAGAACACACACATGGTCTATAACATTAAGGAGTTGGTCATCAATCAGAGAATGAGTACACACAATATTAAACACAGTTTGATAAAGTATCTTGAGCTTCATAGTGGAAAAATCCCACTACAAAAGAGGAAGTTTCAGAAGGGGAGTCCAACAGAAAATAGCTCAGTGAACTGAAATCACAAAATCAAGAGCTGATGAGGAATTATAAATGATCAGTCAAGTGAAAACACATCATGAACATGATTCAAGAAAGAGTTAGCTTTAAAGATCTGAAAAGCACAGAGAAATACAATGCCAAAAACATCAGTATCTGTCAAGTAACAAATCCCTGCCCTTTACCCCATTTCTCACCAATCCCCCTACTCCTTTTCATCTTAGAGCAGCCTTTCCACAGCCTAGTGAGGGACAGATGAGCATAGTAATCTAGACAGGAAATAGAAACCATGCATTCTTTCCTTTCCTCAGCAAGCTTCCTTTCTGAAAGATTCATTCTGTTAGAAAGGACAAGATTTATTTTGAAGGTAGTTCATAGTTTTTAATTATCATGCTGGACTGGCCTTTTTAGTTATTAAAGCGAGTTCCTTCTTCCCATTTGAATGAAGACTGAGTGTAACCAAAAGAGTTAACCTGTCAAAACTTTCATCTGAGGCAGGAAAGTTCTATTCTCACAGAGCAGATTTAAATGAGTAGAAAAGGGAGAGAAATAAATATGTTTTCTCATTACACTCTGAGATTCCTACTTGTTCAATTACATATTTCCATAAATAACTCAAATTACAAAGCATTACCAAACATATCTTTTGATTGTTATTTGAATGGAAAATCTAAAAGATCAAATATCTAACATGAAATTTCTTAGTATTGTTATCAGAAAAAAAAAATGAGTCTACAGAAATAAATTCCTTATGTAGAGGCATCTTTCCAAGAAGGATCTTAGAAATATTCATAATTCATTAAGATGTCAACTCAATTCAGTTCAGTCTCTTAGCTGTGTCTGACTCTTTGTGACCACATGAACTGCAGCACACCAAGCTTCTCTGTCCATCACCAATTCCCAGAGTTTATTCAAACTACTGTCCATCACGTCGGTGATGCCATCTAACCATCTCATCCTCTTTCATTCTCCACCCACCTTAAATATCTTCCAGCATCAGGGTCTTTTCCAATGAGTCGGTTCGTCACATCAGGTGGCCAAACTATTGGAGTTTCAGCTCCAGCATCAGTCCTTCCAATGAACACCCAGGATTGATCTCCTTTAGGATGGACTGGTTGGATCTCCTTGCAGTCCAAGGGACTCTCAAGAGTCTTCTCCAACACCACAGTTCAAATGCGTCAATTCTTCAGCTCTCAGATCTCTTTATGGCCCAACTCCCACATCCATACATGACTACTGGAAAAACCATAGCTTTCACTATACAGACCTTTGTTGGTAAAGTAATGTCTCTGCTTTTTAATATGTTATCTAGGTTGGTCATAGCTTTTCTTCCAAGGAGCAAGTGTCTTTCAATTTCATGGCTGTAGTCACCATCTGCAGAGTTTGGAGCCCCCCAAAATATATTCTCTCCCTGTTTCCATTGTTTCCCCATCTATTTGCCATGAAGTGATGGGGCCAGATGCCGTGGTCTTAGCTTTTTGAATGTTGAGTTTTAAGCCAACTTTTTCACTCTCCTTTTTCACTTTCATAAGAGGCTCTTTAGTTCTTTGCTTTCTGCCATAAGGGTGGTGTCACCTGCATATCTGAGGTTATTGATATTTCTCCTGACAATCTCGATTCCAGCTTGCATTTCATCCAGCCTGGTATTTCGCATGATGTTCTATGCATATAAGTGAAACCAGCAGGGTGACAGTATAGCCTTGATGTACTCCTTTTCCTATTTGGAACCAGTCTGTTGTTCCATGTCCAGTTCTAACTGTTACCTCTTGACCTGCATACAGGTTTCTCAGGAGACAGGTAGACAGGTCAGGTGGTCTGGTATTCTCATCTCTTTAAGAATTTTCCACACTTTGTTGTGATCCACACAGTCAAAGACTTTGGCATAGTCAATAACGCAGAAGTACATGTTTTTCTAGAACTTTCTTGCTTTCTCGATGATCCAGTGAATGTTGGCAATTTGATCTCTGGTTCTTCTGCCTTTTCTAAAACCAGCTTGAACATCTGGAAGTTCACAGTTCATGTATTGCTGAAGCCTGGCTTGGAGAATTTTGGGCATTACTTTACTAGCGTGTGAGATGAATGCAATTGTGTGATAGTTTGAACATTCTTTGGCATGGCTTTTCTTTGGGATAGGAATGAAAACTGACTTTTTCCAGTCCTGTGACCACTGCTGAGTTTTCCAAATTTGCTGGCATATTGAGTGCAGCACTTGCACAGCATCATCTTTTAGGATTTGAAATAGCTAGCTGTATAAAATTGGGCAATTGCAATATGAATCCAATTATCAATAATTTGTTTTTAAGTTGTATCTGCCAATCCTCAAAACTGACTATTTTTTAATTTCCAGTTAAAAATCAATGCTACTGGAAAAAAATCATTAATGATCAATTGCATGAGTAAATGAATAAATAGATAAATGATTAATAAGTGAAAAAGAAAAGTTCCTGAAATTTATGAAAAGCACCTGAATAAATATCCTTAGCAGTGCCTACTGTATTCCTATTAAAGTAGTAAAAGATGTGATCTGCACTTTCTATGATCTGAACTGAAGGAGGCTATAAAGATATAACACAATTTCATAGATTCAAATAGACTCAACATTATATTTGAGTCTATTCAGAACATTTAATGCAGTTAATTCAATATTATGAACCTCTTTCTTTTTGCCTGAGAATGATCTGAACTTATGCTACTGTGAAATCAGGGGAGAAAAACCTTCCCTTACTCAACCTCCATGCTGGTTGGGCAGAGAAATGGGAGCTACAGGAGGGAATTGCAGCATAGAGTTCACAGTAGATTCCCCAGGGAGAATATGGTTCTTGTACAGAAGGACAGATCACTGTTTATATTCATCGGTGACTTCATGTCTTGCTCCTGGACGTGTGACAGGAAATGTATGCAAGGGACAGAATGTGATGTGGAAAAGAGTTTCAAAATGTTGACCAAAAGGAAACACATGTACAGTATAAAACCCAAGGTGCCTTGTCCATATTTTACACTTCTGTTGAACTCAGTGTTAAAAAATAAGTGAAATGGTTAGACCTGATGTTATCAAGTGTCATCTCCAGGTATAAAAATTGGTGAATCCCATTTTCTTATTCGGAAAATTAGTGAGCATCTTAGAAAATGGGAATATTAATTCTATTTAAAATTAAATGGAATTAAATACAAAGCACTGTAATAATTGATGTTCACTTAAGGTGTCATTAATAGAAATACTTTCAGAGGCACTGATTGCATCCTACTAACACTCCATTTTTCATGCTTTTTGAAGAAGTCCTAAGACAAGTTAACTAATTTAATTTCTTTTTTCAAAATCCAGGAAATATGATGCACTGAGGTATAATTTAAAATTAGTAACTATTGATTTAACCCTGATTACCTGTCTACTCGACTACTTTATGTAATCTTTAAGTACAAAAGTCTTGAAGGCTGGAGTTAGTTCTCAAATTTGGTGATCTTCCATTTGAAGTAAACATACATGTAACGGAAACACAAGCAAACTTTAGCTAAAGACTGGGTTTAATAAAAAATGTCCATGGCAAGGAGAGTGGGTATAAAAGAAAACAAATGCATGCATCAACTCAGGTTCCAGGGAGCACACCAATATTTTCACACAATGGATAGTGCATTGAATACACACTTGGAGTCCTAGTATTCTCTCAGACTTGCCTATTATTAGATGAGGATGGCAGGTGTGTGACAGGTTCAGCCTGATCACAGAACTAAATTTAAATATAAAGCATATTTCAATTCTTTTGAGAGGTACGAGGTGGCAGCTGGAGAGCAGAGCCTGAGCAACACGGGTGAGGAAGATGCTGAGAATAAAGGGGCTCCTGGCAATTAATCACACATGTCAAGGAGGCGTCAAGAAGACCTGGTGAATGTGACAACATAAGACACTCCTCGTGCCCTGAAGAGCAGAATCTCCAGTTCCTCTGGTACTACTGACTATGTTTGTTCTAATCAGAGTGCCACTGGGGAGGGATAGTAAATGGGAAAATAGAAATTCAATAAATACAAATTAACTCATGACATTCTACAAGAACATTGTGAATTTTAATGCAATTTTAAAAAATCAATAAGAAGATCAGTACACTATGTTGAGTTTGATATCCAATTACAAAAAAAATGTATTTTTGTTCCTTTTGGTGTTTGGGGTTATTTTTTCAGGTGTACATTAACTCTATGACAATTGGAGGTACCTGGGGTCTTCTTATTTGTCAACATCTGTGCTTTTTATTCTCTTTAAACTTATTCCTATGCTCTGCTTGGCTCCCACATTGTTTAAAAAAAAAAAAGCTTCAGTTATCATTTACTCTCCACTCTCCCCCATCCCTGGCATGCAACCTGTCACTAATTTTATCAGATTTGCTTGGGAAATATCTTTCTAATCCCACAATATTGCCGGCTCCTAGTTTCTATTTATCTAATTTCTCTTCTAAAATACTGCAGTCATTTTCTAATGTAGACCTAATTATAACACTCTCCCACATTAAGGAAGACTTGAATATCAGCACAAAGGGATTGTATTTTTTTTTCACTAAAAATATGGTGAAAGTGCATGTTTTGACAGGAATGCATTATATAAGACTCAAAGCATGTAATTAAAAGTATCTACATTATAATCCAGGGTTTTATTTTCAACAAAAATGAAATGTGTTTCATATACTTTATGCATAGAGGTTTAAAGGATGTTCTGCAGCACAGCCACTGTTTGTCTCGGGTAATGATTGTGTATCTTTTTGGTAATGAGGTACCCATCTTTTGCTCAATTAAAGACATAAAAATATCTTGATGGTTCCCTGAAGTCTACATCATGTAAGGCTCTCCCCCGTCTTTCCGAGCCTACTTCTACTTAATATTCTGCACATTTTCTTCATCCCTTCCTTTGCCAACATCATTATCTAGCCCCATCAAATGACATGATTTTCCCAGAGAAATTTGTGCATTCCCATTTTTTAAAAAAATATATATTGTTCCTTTTGCCTGACTTTTCCCCTTTCTTTTTGAATTGTTGAATTCCTATTTGTTGCTTAGGGCCCTTCAGTTTTTTTTTTTTTTTCCTTCTGTGAAGATGTCCAGAACCTCACCAGGGGAATGAATCACTCTGCCCTGGGTAAAGTATTACATCAAAGTGAAAATATATAATGACCATTCATTATTCTCTAGTTGGTTTTTTCATTTTCTTGACTGCCTTATAAATTATGAGCTTTCTCAGACTATATTGTGGATTACATGGACTGTATTTTGTTCCTTATGTTATCCATGGTCTTGAGTACAAGATCATGCATTTGGTAAGTTTTCAACAAATAGTTTTTCAAATGGCTGCAGGAGAGGATGTAAATAAAGGAGAGGTTTTGTTAGGAAATTATTGCATTTAAATATTTTATCTCCTAAAATTCTAATTAAATTTAGACATATTTTTCAACCTTTTTAATTATGATTATCTCCCTCACTTCATATAGCTTCCAGCGATTCCCACACAAGATGACTGACAAACACACAGTCTTGAACTACACACAACCCTGAATTAGTGAAAAATACCTTCTTTCAAGTAGAGTTTGCAATTATTTCCATATAGGGAGCTCTCTCCAGGAGAAAGAAACTCTATAATGCAAGTGCTCATTTTGACCACTCAATCTTCCCCTCAGTCACCCTCAAAATACTTATGCTCTCAGAACTTGTCTTTTGTTAATGGAAGATTAAACTGGAAAAAAAAAAAAAAAAGAGGGCTATGTCTAACATCAGAGATAAATAAAAGCTTTAACCATAAATGACTTTCAAGAGCCATTTATGTTGTGTCATAGCCTTCCTAAACCTCAGTCCTCAATAATTATTTTTCTCTATAGAAAAATGTTAAGGGATAGAATTAGGAAAGAAGAGAATATATAGATGTGATTGTAGTAGGGAATACATTTTCAATTTGCTTATAGTAATTCTAATTTAGAACAGCATAGTTCATGGCACACAATAAACACCCAACATATCTTAATATAGTCCACTCTCTGCTCCCGTGATTCACTGACTCCACAGATTCCGGATATGGAGGGATGACTGCACCACACCATTACTTGCGAGAACCTGAACATCCAGGATTTTTGTACCCATGGGGGTCCTGACACCAATCCTCTGCAAATACTAAGGTGCCAGTGTAATGGATTCAGTAATTATTAGTTGAATATCTTTTATCGTTAATCCCTGTCAAGGTTTAGGGAATTTCTGTTTTACTGAAGAAATGTTGTATGCTGATTCATTTACTCAGCAAATACTAAGGAACACATAGACTGTACCAGATACTGAGCAGCACTCTGGATGCAGAGGACAAACAGCTAGCTGTGACTCTTGGAGTCCCTAGACCTTCTAAACTGGTGTTTGTGATAGAAGAATATTTAAATGCTATGAATAGAAATTGAGAAAGCATTTAACTCTACCCAAGGGAGAATGAAATAGCATTCAGAAATTCGTGGAGCATCTATTGATGGATATAACACATGTTGCACATGGATATGTCATTTATGCCATCCTGCTGGTTTATTATAGAGCTATTTCTGAAATGCTTCTGACAGTCTTGCATATACAAACGTAGAACAATTTACTGTAGCACAATCTGTAATTTTATTTGTGTTATTTTATTATATCTCTCAGCCAGTATTTAACTCACTGTCTTTAATTGAATTTATTATTAAGTGTGGTTTACACCACTGTAAACACTACCTGCAATTTCCTTTTTGTTTTGATTAGCAGTTTTGACTCATATATCTGACAAAAGACATAGCAAGCGATAGTGCTTAACTTGCTTCAAAGAAGTAAAAGATGTATCACACAGGATATTAAAATGGAAGTCTACAGATGGGAAGACCCAACAGAAAGTGATTGAAAAAAAGATGGCAAAGATTATCATAGAATTTAGGAGAAGTGGTGGATGGACTTTCATATAATGAAAGATATCAGGAGAGTTAGTGTCACCTGGCAAAGACCTGCATAAAAGGTAGCTGAAAGAAACTATGACTACAGCAGTTATAAGTTTGCTATGCTTTACACACATGCCCTATGCTGCAAACTTATTCCTATGAGGATCGTGCTAAGGGTCCTGCAAATGACTGACCTGGTTAATAAGACCGTGGCCAACAATGCACCCCTTTTTCAATGAGTGCAAGTGAGCACAATGTCCTTTATGTTTTTTACATCAGAACAGGAGTATTTTTAAAAAGAAGTAAAATGTAAGCTGGACTTAGAAAAATAAATTGTATTTTAACAGATGCTCTATGAAAAGAAGAGAAAACGAGTCAGAACAGATGATCTAGATGTGTATGCCACAGTCTGAGACTTTGAGAATCTTACAAGAGGAGGCCATGACCGAGACAGGGTTTGAGAAAGGGAGAAAATTATAGAAATTTAAAGAAAAATAGTTGTAGAAAGTAGTATGAATTTTGATATTATTAAAGTGTATGTAGTTATTTCAAATAGCTGTGATATGAAGTTGAAAGTATCATTAATATAATATAATGTAAACAAGGAAAAAACTGGAAATCATTTACTTTATATGAACTTGCTTTTTTAAATTTCCTTATTCACTAATTTTGCAAGTTATCTTAATATGCATCTTTTTTATATGTCAACATCAGCTATCTAGAAGACAAGTAATAAACAAGATGTGTGATAAAATTACTATGTGTGTGTGTTAATTGCTCAGTCAGGTCCATCTCTTTGCAATTCCATGGACTGCAGCCCGCCAGGCTTCTCTGTCCATGGAAATCTCCAGGCAAGAATACTGGAATGAGTTGCCATTTCCTACTCCAAGAGATCTTTCCAACCAAAGGATTGAATCTGGGTATCCCACATTGCAGGCAGATTCTTTACTGTCTGAACCACCAGGGAAGCCAATAACTAAAATTTTCTGGAATTTATTTTATTGACAATAGACAAACTCACTTCTGTTTAACAGTCTACATTTTTTCCTATGCCAATACTACATCTTAGTCCACAAGAAATCAAAAACAATAACTTTAAAAGGTATTAGAGGAGATTTCTGCTTCTGGATGTGAGGCAGTAGTTTGCAGAATGTGACCAAGTAAAACGTAAAAGAAAATTTTCTATCTAGAATTGCTAGCAGGATTTGAGGGAACCAAGGAGAGGTGGGCTGAAGTTCTGCAAGCTACTCTAACCACAGTGCATTTGTCAATTTGGGGGAAGGCAAAAAGGCTATGAGGTCAGATACAGAGCTGTTACTAAGAAGATCGAAAACAAGCAATGTTTTCAGCAATTTCATAAGTCTTGGGAGAAAAAGTAGTGTTTTAAGCAACAGTGGCAGGAAAACTTGAAAGGCAAAGATATCAGAAAAATTGAAGCATGAAGAAGTAAGGCAAAAATATTGTGATTTTTTTTTCCACCTTGGGGCATTCAATTCTTAAAGTACACAAAGAAAGCAGCAGAGAAGCTATAAAGAGAAAGCTGCTCAGAAATGTCACATAATGTTTGACAGTCTTAAAATGCTGAAGGAATTAAAAAAAACTGAGGACATAGTGAGGAGAAGGGCTTTTGGTAAACACACGATGAGTAGTTCAGGTCTGCCCTGCTCTACCTATTCAGCAGAAGGAAATATGAATTCTCTCTGGAGCAAAATACAATTGTTCAGAGTTTCTCCACTTATTAATGCAAAATGTTCCAAAATCAATAAAAAATACTCAGTATACAAACAAAAACAAATGAGAACAAATGTGACCTTGGGAAGATTTAGATTTATGTCTAAAACTTTAAAGTTTTAAAGTATGAATTAAATTAAAGAAAATAGGTGATATAATGAAGAATTTCACCAGAGAACTAGAATCGATCAGTTCAGTTCATTTCCTCAGCCGTGTCTGACTTTTTGTGACACCACGGACTGCAGCACGCCAGGCCTCCCTGTCCAACACCAACTCCCAGAGCTTGCTCAAACTCATGTCCATCGAGTCAGTGATGCCATCAAGCCATCTCATCCTCTGCTACCCCCTTCTCCTCCTGCCTTCAGTCCTTCCCAGCATCAGGGTCTTTTCAAATGAGTCAGTTCTTCATATCAGGTGGCCAAACTACGAAGTTTCAGCTTCAGCATCAGTCCTTCCAAAAAATATTCAGGACTGATTTCCTTTAGAATGGACTGGTTTCATCTCCCTGAAGGCCAAGGGACTCTCAAGAGTCTTCTCCAACACCACAGGTCAAAACCATCAATTCTTCAGCATTCAGATTTATGGTCCAAATCTCACATCCATACATGACTACTGGAAGAACCATAGTTTTGACTAGATGGATCTTTGTGGGCAAAGCAATGTCTCTGTTTTTTAATATGCTGTCTAGGTTGGTCATAGCTTTTGTTCCAAGGAGCAAGCATCATTTAATTTCAAGGCTGCAGTTACCATCTGCAGTGATGTTGGAGACCAAGAAAGTAAAATCTGTCACTGTTTCCATTGTTTCCCCATCTATTTGCCATGAAGTGATGGGGCAAGATACCATGGTCTTAGTTTTCTAAATGTTGAATTTTAAGCCAACTTTTTCACCCTCCTGTTTCACCTTCATCAAGAAGTACTTCAGCTCCTGTTCGCTTTCTGCAATAAAGTTGGTGTTACCTGCATATCTTAGGTTATTTATATTTTTCCCAGCAATCATGATTTCAGCTTGTGCTTCATTCAGCCTGGCATTTTGCATGATGCATAAGTTAATTAAGCAGGGTGACAATATACAGCCTTGACATACTCCTTTCTCGAATTGGAACCAGTCCGTTGTTCCATGTCCGGTTCTAACTGTAGCTTCTTAACCTGCATACACATTTCTCAGGAGGCAGGTAAGGTATTCCCATCTCTTTAAGAATTTTCCACAGTTTGTTGTGATCCACACAGTCAAAGGCTTTGGCATAGCCAATATAGCAGAAGTAGACATTTTTCTGGAAGTCTCTTGCTTTTTCAATGATCCAGTGGATGTTGGCAATTTGATATCTGGTTCCTCTGTCTTTTCTAAATCCAGCTTGAACTACAGGAAGTTCTCAGTTTATGTCCTGTTGATGGCTGGCTTAGAGAATTTTGAGGATCACTTGGCCAGCGTGTGCTGCTGCTGCTGCTGCTAAGTCGCTTCAGTCGTGTCTGACTCTGTGCGACCCCATAGACGGCAGCCCACCAGGCTCCCCCGTCCCTGGAATTCTCCAGGCAAGAACACTGGAGTGGGTTGCCATTTCCTTTTCCACGCTAGAGTGTGAGATGAGTGCAATTGTGCGGTAGTTTGAGCATTCTTTGGCATTGCTTTTCTTTATGATTGGCATGAAAACTGACCTTTTCCAGTCCTGTGGCCACTGCTGAGTTTTCCAAATTTGCTGACATACTAAGTGCAGCACTTTAACAGCACCACGTTTTATGAAATCGCTCATAAAAATACATTAATCTGTATGATTCTTACTATTTACAAATTCAACAATAAGTTAAGAAATAAACAGATGAGCTTACCAAGTAATGGGATGTAGCAAAACACCTTAGTGACTAGAAGTGAAGGTCAATAGAAGATATTCTAACTAACTGCAGGAGGAGTGAAAGGATAGAAAACAGAGAAAAGAGAATAAGAGATATGAGGAGAGAGACATGTTATTACATGTTTGCCAGCTGAGTCCCAACAGGAGAGGAGGAAGCGAACAGAACAGAGCAAAGCTTAAGGATAGCCAAGAATTTTCCAAGCCTGACAAAAGATATCAACCCCCAGATTTAAGAAATATTGCAAATCAGAACAAGTTAAATTACAGAGAAAGGAGCACCTTGGCCTTGCCCTTTAGTAATACTCCCAGAGTTTTTATTGGGGAAAGTGAGCAAGTCTTGGTCTCATTGAGAAAGTAGAGGTGGCTGAATGGGAAGATGACAGGGAAATGGCATGAACTTAAATGTAGAAATGATCAGAAAGTAAGCAAGGAAAGCAGAGATAAATGCCCTCATGAGACCATCTGCCAGAGATCTGGAAAAGAAGTCATCCATGACCAAAGGGGATGCCTCTGTCCCAGAGGAAAATGACTTCTTCAACACAGAGGGGGAGGAGGAAGTCAAGGTTGCAAATTCAACCCTTGTGGTCTTCATTTGATTTATATAAAAATGAAAGGGTTGGGGAGGTAATGATTGATATATGTATTAATATATAGCATTTTATGGTTTCCAGTGTTTTCATATATTCCGTCTCTCCTATCTCATAATAAACATACTTTGATTGAAACAGGGCCAATATCTAAAAATGTCTCTATTTCAACCACAGTAGAATTCATCTTGAGAAAATTTGAGTGTGTTATTGCTGTAAGATCCTTCTGGCTATTAAGGAATTATAGTTAATACTTACAGTAATGAAAATGCTATTATGATTTTTTTAATGTTTTTCTTTTGTAGGAATACACTGAAATATTTTTGACTATGACACCTGGCATTTCCATCAATATAATGCAGGAAGTATAATGACAATGCTTATTTTGGGTAATTCTGAAATGGATATATATAATTGTTAAAGTTCATCAACTGAAACTTTAAGATTTCTGAGTTTAGTGCATGCAATTTACATCTAAACAAGAAAAAATACCAAAAAGTAACTAGCAAAAAGTCTTGATGAAATAACAAAGAATAAGGACTTATGCTATCATAATCAAGACATGCAAAACCACAGTGATGAAAACGATGTGTCTTGGCATAGGTATAAAAAAACAAATTGATGGAAAAGAATAGAAAAACCAGAAATGGGCTCAAAAATATATACTGATTTGATATAATGAAGTTTATCTTGTAGTGAAATTAGAAAAGAATGATTTTTTATTCAGTTATGGTCATGGCTCAACTGGTTATACAAGTAAGGGAAAAAAATCAGTCTTACCTACTACTTCACAATATATTAAACAATTAATTCCAGGTAGAAAAAATATAACTATGAAAGGTAGAAAAAGAAATCTTACACACACAAAGAAACTGCAAGAGTAACTTCATGATCTTGAGGTATATAGAATTTGTGTGTGTGTTTGTTTAGGTAACACAAGCACTAACTATAAAGTAAAATAAATAAGTAAATAAATAGAACTACATTAACAGTAATTTGGATTTCTATTTAACCAAAGAAACTATTGAGAAAATGGATAAGTAATACAAAGACTAGAGAATTATTTGCAACATGAACATTTAATAAAGGCTTATATAGACTAATAGATATTATACAAATTGACAAAATAGAAGACTCCATAGAATACTAAGGAAATGATGTGAATAGACATCACAGCAGAGGGTATTCAAGTGATCAACCAACATATAAAAAGGTGCTCAATCTCATTGACCACAGAGAAATACAAATTAAAATCTAATCATCTCAAATGCAATCATTGTACCATCTCCAGATTATTATATCAAGAAGAGATAATACCCAACTTTAGGGAGAATGTGAAGTCATTGGAGTTTTTCTGCACTACTGATGGGAGTGTAAAACAGTAAAAACAACCTGGAAAATTGTTTGGTATTATCTACTGATACAGAGCAGACACTTATTTGTGACTCACCAGCTTCATTTTTTGGTGTATACCCAACAGATAAGTATAAACATATTCAATGAAACATATGCATGCCTTCACAGTAGCATCAAGTATAGAAACTAATAACTGATAAAAGCCTAAATGAACATTGACAGAAGGATAAATATATTATGACCTATTTATAAAAGCTTCCCTTGGGGCTCAGCTGGTAAAGAATCCTCCTGCAATGCAGGAGACCTGGGTTCCATCCCTGGGTTGGGAGCATCCCATGGAGAAGGGAAAGGGTACCCACTCCAGTATTCTAGACTGAAGAATTCCATGAACTATATAATCCATGGAGTCCCAAAGCATCCGACACAACTGAGAGACTTACTTTCACTTTTGTTCATAAAAGCAAAATTTTGTACTAATGGGAATACATGAATTGCTTCTATATAGAGCACTATTCATAATACTGAATGGAAGATCTAGACATCAAAAGTGTTATATATGATCCTAAATATATGTGCAGTTCAAAATAGGTAGAATTAATATATGGTAGTGAAACCCAGTAGTACTTTGTGCAGTACCCTGTGGGGCTCATGTGCAGGGAAACCTTTCTGTCTCTTGTTTCTTGGCTTCCATGACCTTCCCTGAGCTCCAAAGGGGAGATTTGAACTGTTGATAATCAAGGCAGGAACAGCCAAGAAACTACCTGAGGCAAGATTAAAGGAACCAGAGAGTCTCATCAAGACTAGGAGACCACCTGAGACCAGACTGGGGTTAAAAGTTGGCTTAAAGCTCAACATTCAGAAAACTAAGATCATGGAATCTGGTCCCATCACTTCATGGGAAATAGATGGGGAAACAGTGGAAACAGTGGCAGACTTTTATTTTGAGGGGCTCCAAAATCACTGCAGATTGAGACTACAGCCATGGAATTAAAAGACGCTTACTCTTTGGAAGGAAAGTTATGACCAACCAAGACAGCATATTAAAAAGCAGAGACATTACTTTGCCAAAAAAGTCCATCTAGTCAAGGCTATGGTTTTTCCAGTGGTCATGTATGGAGGTGAGAGTTGGACTATAAAGAAACCTGAATGCCAAAAAACCTGATGCTTTTGAACTGTGGTGTTGGAGAAGACTCTTAAGAGTCCCTTGGACTGCAAGGAGATCCAACCAGTCATTCCTAAAGGAGATCAGTCCTGAGTGTTCATTTGAAGCACTGATGTTGAAGCTGAAACTCCAATACTGTGGCCACCTGATGCAAAGAGCTGACTCATTTGAAAAGACCCTGATGCTGGGAAAAATGGAAGGCAGGAAAAGGGGACGACAGAGGATGAGATGGTTGAATGGCATCACTGATTCAATGGATATGAGTTTGGGTAAACTCTGGGCGTTGGTGATGAACAGGGAGGCCTGGCGTGTTGCAATCCATGGGATCGCAAAGAGTTGGACATGACTGAGAGTGAGCCGAACTGAACTGAGACCAGATTAGAGTGCAAAAAGTGGAAGCAATAAAAGATTTTATTTTCTTGTTCTCCAAAATCACTGCAGAGGGTGACTGCAGCCATGAAATTAAAAGACACTTGCTTCTTGGAAGGAAAGTTATAAAAACCTAGACAGCATATTAAAAAGCAAAGGCATCACTTTGCTGACAAAGGTCTCGATGCTCAAAGCTATGGTTTTTCCAGTAGTCATGTACAGATGTAAGATTTGGGTCATGAAGAAGGCTGAGATCTGATGAATTGATGCTTTTGAATTGTGGCACTGGAGAGAACTCTTGAAAGTCCCTTGGACTGCAAGATCAAAATAGTCAATCCTAAAAGAAATCAACCCTACATATTTGTTGGAGTGATGCTGAAGCGGAATCTCTAATACTTTGGCCACTTGATGCAAAGAGCTGAGTCACTGGAAAAGACCCTCATGCTGGCAAAGACTGAAGGCAAAAGGAGAAGGTGGCAACAGAGGATGAGAAAGCACCACCAACTCAATAGACATGAATTTGAGCAAAATTCAGGAGATAGTGGAGGACAGAGGAGCCTGGCATGCTGCAGGAATGGGGTCAAAAAGAATTGGAGACAACAACAAGGCTAAGTCACTTCAGTTGTGTTGGATTCTTTGTGACCTTATGGACTGCAGACCTCCAGGCTCCTCTATCTATGGGATTTCCCAGGCAAGAAAGTTGGAGTGGGTTGCCATACCCTCCTCCAGGGGATCTTCCTGATCCAAGGGTCAAATCTGGGTCTCTTATGTCTCCTGCATTAGCAAAGGAGTTCTTTACCACTATCACTACCTGTGAAACCCCATGGTTGAGCTACTTGCTTACATAAGAGCAGACAGTCTGTGTGTACTAAGCAGGCAAAAGCAAAAGTCAAGTTCTCAGGAAACAGAAAGGAACAAGAAGGATAACTATCTGTGGGAGAGAAAAGATTGACAATAATGAGGACCCTAAAACTGAATTCACAAGAGGCTGGATTTGGAAAGGAAGGGACAGCTTTTATCTTCCTCTCTGAATGAGGCACTACAGGAAAATTGATTCTAGCAAGAATGGTTGGGACTTCCCTGACATTCCAATGGTTGAGAATCTGCCTTCCAAAGCAGCAGATGCAGTTTTGATCCCTGGTCAGGAACTGAGATCCCACATGCACAGAACAGCTAAGATCATGCATGGCAACTACTGAGGCTGCATGCTCTAGCACCTGCATGCTACAACTAGAGAGAAGCTCGCCCATCACAGTGAAGATCCCATGAAGACCAGATGCAGCCAAATAAATAAATAATTATTCCTTTTTTTTTTTTTTTTAAAGAAAATTGACACCCTTCCCAGGCTTCTGCTAGTTTCCCCCGGATCTCATCTTCAGACTATGCAGTCAGTGGGTTTAAAATAGAAAGGGCAGTTTTGGTATCTTTCAAATTTGACAAGATTTTCTATTAATTTTAATTTCAGTTTCTCCTTAGTAGTTTATGGAAATAACTGGTAACTATTTATAGGAGAGTTACTCAGAGTCCTGTCAGCTCTGGGAGGGACCCATATGGAGCCTCTCCTTTGAGGGTGGATACAGGGGCATTCAAGTTTGTATGAAAGAATTTGACAAAATCTTTGAGGACAAGGATTATTTCCAGTGTCCCAGTTAACTGCAAATGAGAGCGATTTCTGGGTCAGTGTTTTGATGATAGACCCCTAGGAAAATGCAGTCAGGGAAGCACAGGTGTTTTATTAGCTTTTTGGAATAGAGGCTATTGTAGTTGTAAGGTCACTCTCTTGGTGGACTTTGGTTTATGGTCTTGTACTTCATGCTTATTTAACTTATATGCAGAGTACATCATGAGATTCACTGGGCTGGATGAAGCACAAGCTGGAATCAAGATTGCCAGGAGAAATATCAATAATCTCAGATATGTAGATGACACCACCTTTATAGAAGAAAATAGAAGAACTAGAGGCTCTTAATGAAAGTGAAAGAGGAGAGTGAAAAAGTTGGCTTAAATCTCAACATTCAGAAAACAAAGATCATGGCATCCGGTCCCATCACTTCATGGCAAATAGATGGGGAAACAGTGGAAACAGTGATAGACTTTATTTTGGGGGGCTCTAAAATCACTGCAGATGGGCACTGCAGCCATGAAATTAAAAGATGCTTACTCCTTGGAAGGAAAGTTATGACCAACCTAGACAGCATATTAGAAAGCAGAATTACTTGGCCAACAAAGGTCAGTCTAGTCAAAGACATGGTTTTTCCAGTAGACATGTATGGATGTGAGAATTGGACTATAAAGAAAGCTGAGCACCGAAGAATTGATGGTTTTGAACTGTGGTGTTGGCGAAGACTCTTGAGAGTCCATTGGACTGCAAGGAGATCCAACCAGTCCATCCGAAAGGAGATCGGACCTGAATATACATTGGAAGGACTGATGTTGAAGCTGAAACTCCAATATTTTGGCCACCTGAGTCAAAGAACTGACTCATTTGAAAAGATCCTAATGCTAGGAAAGATTGAAGACGGGAGGAGAATGGGATGACAGAGGATAAGATGGTTGGATGGCATCACCGACTCAATGGACATGAGTTTGAGTAAACTCCGGGAGTTGGTGATAGACAGGGAGGCCTGTCATGCTGTAGTCCATGGGGTCGCAAAGAATCTGACACGACTGAGTGACTGAACTGAACTGAACTGAACTGAACTTAGGTGAGTCCTTAGGTAGAGGAGGATAGAACAGAGTAGTAGGAGTCAGGTTGTCTTATCATGTTCTGATTCAGGTACCTCTTGTGTCTTTCCTCTTTGCATTTTGTGAGGAATCTTTCAATTAAGCCATTTTGGAAGTGTGAAGTTTTCTGGACCCTTCTGGGTAACAATTAAAATGGGTATTCCATTCTGTTTGTTGATTTGGGAAACTTTGCCTTCAAGTGCACTTTTTTTTTCTTTCTTTTTTGTTTTCATTTATTTTTATTAGTTGGAGGCTAATTACTTTACAACATTGTAGTGGTTTTTGTCATACATTGACATGAATCAGCCATGGATTTACATGTATTCCCCATCCCGATCCCCCCTCCCACTTCCCTTTCCACCCGATTCCTCTGGGTCTTCCCAGTGCACCAGGCCTGAGCATGGAATTTAGAAAGATCGTAACGATAATCCTATATGCAAAACAGAAAAAGAGACACAGATGTACAGAGCAGAATTTTGGACTCTGTGGGAGAAGGCCAGGGTGGGATGTTTCGAGAGAACAGCATCGAAACATGTATATTATCTAGGGTGAAATAGATCAAATGCACTTTTTAAGAGAATGATTGTCCAGTTGGAACATTTTCCATAATATCCTTTGTATCTCTCGGTTGTTTTAGAAAGATTTTGTCATTGTTATACATTATGTATAGCTTCTGGGACCACACATCTTAGAAGCTAAGTAAGTATGCCAGAGGTGGCGTAGTCAATTCTTTGATATTTGAGGATCCTATTTCTTTAGCTAAGCTCTAGGTCTTTCAGAGCCTAATTAATCCCTAATAAGGATATGATGCAGAGTTGGAGGAGATGTGGTGTTTTACCTTATTGTATGGAAATATTCTTGAGGATAGCAGTGACTTAGTACCAGTCCAACCTGTTCCATGAACAACTTAACCTAGCACAGGAGACTTAGAATTAGGTGGGAACACTCTAACAGCTTTTAAGTGCTCGACACCTGACCACCAGTTTTGTGGCTTTGGCTTCCAAAATCTCCATTAGCAACAGATCTATTATTCCTTTCACAAGATTTCTTTGTAGTGGTGTATGCCCTGATAGCTTTTAATGGTATGAGTTTTGTCTACTTAGTTTTTGATGATCAAAACAGTTCGAATTTCTTGTCTAATTTCCCTAAGACCTCTAGTGGCTACAAACTTACTTCAAAGCTTTGCAAGTCCCCTAATAGCTATCTCCTGTTGAGAACTCCAAATACAACTTCCCCAGAACATTTCTGGGAACTTAAATAAACCCTAGAAGATGTCCAGGGCCCAGTACCTTTCTGGGAACTATTTATGTGTAGTTAGTTTAGATTGGAGAACTGCACACATGGGTGGTACTCAAATCCAGGAGTGACTTACCTAAGGCCTAGTGTTAAGCACAAGAACAGTGAAACAAAGAATTCAGTGAGCATCTTGTCTGTATGTCTCTGTCCCATAGTCTTAGCAGTCAGCTTTGGATCCCATTCTTTGTCACCAAAAACTGATTAAAAATTATTAAAGAAGACAATTTGGATTAAAACAACAAACTTTGTTTAACACTGCATGAAGCAGATAAGTCTTTTCTGGAGAACTACAGAATGGGCAGAAGACAGGAAGCTTTTAGAGAATAAAGAACAAGAAAGAGCCTAATAGAAAATATTTAATTGGCTGGTGTGACAGTCAACCTTGATTGGGATTAAATGGTCCAGAGTTGGTTTTGGAACTGGCTGACTTTGTGATCAAGTTGAGTGTTTATTGGGACACAAAATTTGTCTTTGTTTCCATTTGTTCACATGGCACCCCAGGCAGGATATCTTGGGACTAGAAATTTACACTCAACATTAACAAGTAGTTTTCAGCCAGATTTTCTGCCAAATCCTGGGACCTTGAGTTTTTGCTTTAATGACTGCATGGAAAATAGATCAAGCCTCCGCCTGTCCAAAGTACAAAACTGGATTGGCGACTCCACATAAAGCAGAACACAAACTTTAATGAAAATCAAACCCGCTGCACAGAAAGAGACAGATAGGAAAACTTTCATATCTTGATCTTGGAAATGAAATGAGGTAAAATTTCCTCCTATGACCTACCATAAAATCTGTTGATAAAGTACAATTCCAGTATGCTTTCAAGTGTTCCAAGTGATTAATATATTTTAGTATATTTCAAATGAAAAGGTAAAGATCATATTGTTATCTTGATAAATGATGGAAAGTGTGCAGTTAAATAAACATCCATTCTTTATAAAAATTTTTAGCAAAAGAGAAACAGTTTTTTCTAACTTAGTAAAATACATATACAAAAATAATTTTTAAATACCACACTTAATGAGAAAAAAAAAATGGAAATATTCCCTTGAACATTAAAAAAACACAAGGATGCCTGCCATGACTACTGGCTCAGATGGTTCCTGCAGTGCAAGAGGCATAGGTTTGATCCCTAGGTCCAGAAAATCCCCTGCAGAAGGGAATGGCTACTTACTCCAGTATTTTTGCCTGGAGAATTCCATGAACAGAGGAGCCTGGAGGGCTGCAGTCCATGGGGTCACAAAGAGTTGGACATAATTGAGTGACTAACTACTACTCTTAATCAAACACAATTATGAGGTCCTTACCTATGCGGGCAAGTCAAAAAACAAGGTAGACATAAAAAATGGAAAAAAAGTGTTTATGATTTATATAAGATATGAGTCTCCACAGAGAAACTGATAAACTTCCCAAATTAAAGCTGAAACTCCCAAATCTACTGATGAATTACCAGAATTAAATGTGTAGCAAAGCACAAAATACATAAATCAGTACATTTCTAAAATCTAGCAGCCATCAGTTCACTAAGATAAAGTAAAAAGTTGTCATTAGGAATATTTTTTTTAATGTGCAAAGTTTATAGGAAACAAATTATTAAACCTTACTATAAGACATTAAAGAAAATCTGAATAAACAGTAGAAACATAACTATTTCCAAATTGGGATACTCAACATTGTTATGATATAAACTTAACCAACTGATAGAAATTGCAATTCTAGTAAGGTAACCAATGTGGTTTGTTTTGAGAACAAAAATGGCAGAGTAGTGTGGAAACAACAGTTTCCTAAAGAAATCGTAATGTGACAGCAATGTGAATGTGAATGTGTCAGTCACTCAGTCATGTCCGACTCTTTGTGACCCTGGGACTGTAGCCCACCAGGCTCCTCTGTCCATGGGATTCTCCAGGCAAGAATACTGGAGTGGGTTGCCATTCTCTTCTCCAGGGGATCTTCCCAACCCAGGGATCGAACCTAGGTCTCCTGTACTGCAGGCAGATTCTTTACTGTCTTAGCCACCATATCAGTAACAAAAAAATATATTAACAATAATTGGTTTGGAGAGAGTGGAAAAGATAACTTTACTTCCTCTTTGCATTTAAAAAAATTTTTTTCTGTATATAAAAAATAAAAAGAAACAAGGCAACAAATGCTATTAAACGGCAGTGAATGAAAGGTAATGAAGTAGGGATTTATAAATACCCCAAAGTCTGGCTATGAAGCAGAGAGTTTAGATGCAAGCTTGAGAGAAGCAAGGACAATTATTTTTAATGCTGTAAGGCAGTGCATATTTATAGTTCGATAGGAATGATACAGTAAAGAGTGAAACCTTAATGATGCAGGATAGTAAGTTGTCAATTATTTAAATTGTTAGTGTGCATGACATGTGTGCAAAGCTTTGCGAAACTATGGACTGTAGCCCATCAGGCTCCTCTGTCCATAGAATTCTCCAGGCAAGAATACAGGAGAGGGTTGCCATTTCCTACCCCAGGGGATTTCCCCGACCCAGGGATTAAAGTAGCGTATCTAGTGTCTCCTACATTAACAGGCAGATTCTTTAACACTGCGCCACCTGGGAAGCCCTGTTCCTGTAGTGAACTCTTTTTTTTTTTTTTTTTTCCCATTTATTTTTATTAGTTGGAGGCTAATTACTTTACCATATTGTAGCGGTTTTTGCCATACATTGACATGAATCAGCCATGGATTTACATGTGTTCCCCATCCCAATCCCCCCTCCCGCCTCCCTCTCCATCCCATCCCTCTGGGTCTTCCCAGTGCACCAGCCCTGAGCACTTGTCTCATGCATCCAACCTGGGCTGGTGATCTGTTTCACCCTTGATAGTATACTTGTTTCAATGCTGTTCTCTCAGAACATTCTACCCTCGCCTTCTCCCACAGAGTCTTAAAGTCTGTTCTGTACATCTGTGTCTCTTTTTGTTTTGCATATAGGGTTATCATTACCATCTTTTAAAATTCCATATATATGCGTTAGTATACTGTATTGGTCTTTATCTTTCTGGCTTACTTCACTCTGTATAATGGGCTCCAGTTTCATCCATCTCATTAGAACTGATTCAAATGAATTCTTTTTAATGGCTGAGTAATATTCCATTGTGTATATGTACCTGTAGTGAACTTTTAATCCTCTCCTGCAATGCAAGAGACCCAGGTCTAGAAGATCCCTAGGTCCAGAAAATCCCCTGAGTATGGGAATGGATACTCACTCCAATATTCCTGCCTGGAAAATTCCTATGGACAGAGGAGCCTGGCAGGTTACAGTCCATGGGGTCACAAAGAGTCAGACACAGCTGAGTGACTAACTGTTACTCCCAGTCAGACACAATTATGAGGACCTTGCCTGTGCAGGCAAGTCAAAAAACAAGGTAGATAGAAGAAATGAAAAAAAAAAAAACAAAAAAGCCTTTTGTGATTTACATAAGATATGATTCTCCACATAGAAATCCCCCCAAATCTACTGATAATTAACAGAATTAAGTGGGTTTTGATACAAAGGAAACAGTTAAAAAGCAGACATTGTGATCACAAGCTGGAATGGTACTAAGTTCTTTTTCCAAATTTCTATTATTCAAATAATAGATTATTCCAAATCTCTATATTTCAAAAAAAAGTGGATATTAGCTGAAAGAAAAAAATGCTAGAATATTTCTGGAAAAATCTTTTAAGTTGGAAAAATATAATGCAGACATCAGTATGAACTACATGAGTGTGGATACCGTGAGACTAAAGAAGATAATTTGATACAGCTTTACTATTTTTAGTTTCAATGAGGAAGATACTCTTTCTTAATAGAAGTTAAAGAAATGTCCTTTGGAGTTTTTGAATTTATAGAAACTGCTGCAGGTCAACTGAACTACTGAAGAACACATAATTACATGGAACAGGGAGATGGGGGAACAGAGTATGAACGAAGTTAAAATCATTATAATTCTTCCTTGACCCAAAATCCTTTATATCTATTTAGTTGTACTTTTTAGCCAACCATAGCATTATGATTCTATTTTATGCTGATTAATTTAAAAATTATTACTGGCAGGTTTAAAAAATAGATCTTGATAAGCATTACCACTCTTCACCAAAATATGGTTCTTCTGTACTTCTGGACATACGAAAAGACTGCACTTCACCATCCCCCTAAACTAAAGAGTGATCATGTGCCTGTTTTGTTCAATCTAATATGAGGAGTAGTGAGGTATCTTACTTTTGCTAGAAGTTGGTGATCGACTTTTCAGCTTTGCTTCAGTGATTGTGAAAGCTTAGGTTGATCTGGAGGCTCCATATATTCAAGAGCAGCTTGGAACACGGACTAAATAGAGGGCACATGGTCTTGGGACCTGTCTTATACCCACGGTGATGTGTTTGCTAAGACAAATATTGGGCTGAACCCAAGAACACTTAGGGTTGTTGGTACCACAGCGTTGTTTAGAACCTCCTGAAAGAATTAAGAAGCTAAAATACAAGGTGGAACAGGAGAATTAAATCTGAGAAGTAGAGGAAGCTGAATAGAAGAAAATCTAAATCTTCTAACTATCCCTGAGTCTTCGGAAGAAAGAGGGTCCACATATAAGAAAGAGTAGGAAATACTATGACATGGTATATAGCTTAAGCTATTTATTTATTCAGTGGTACTGGGCTTGAATGTAGCTCCCAACTTCTCTGTAACTGATATCTTTTGAAATTTTACTTTTTTTTTTTTTTAATTCTGTTTCTCTGGGACCAGAAAAGCTGAAGTGTCTGATTTTGAGCTTTAAAATTAGACAATAGAGTATGAGTAAAAGAAAGTTGCAACATGCATAGTCTCTGGGAAAAAAGCAGCAACATCTAGCATTGTTATTAATGCTTTGTGATGAGGTAATCTTGTAAAATTTACAGTGCCTAAGGAAAGGCAATTAAAAATTAAGTAGCTAGTACTGATTCCTAATACTTTAAGAAACTATAATGGCCTCCTTGATCTTTTTGTATTTATGTGTTATCTTTGTCATTTTATTTTAGGTGCCTGGGTCTATTTTACCAAAATTTTCTAAAAAACCTTAAGGCTTGTCACTGAAAATATTCCCACCAAATGATTTCAGAAATAATCTTCATGGTTGGGAAAGTACTCCTGCATGTAATAATGAGAAAAGATTGTCAGTGAATTCTCAAAATATCTGTTAAAAAGTCTCATATGTTGCCTTTCCTGCTGACTTTTAATATTAAAACAAAGAACAGTACTGTTTTTATTTCAAGGGTCAAGCTACAGAGACAATAAACTGGCTAAAAGTAAAACAGCACTGTTACATAAAATCAAACAAGAAAGCAAAGTCGTAAAATTCAGATTACAGTTTGTTCTTACTTTGGCTTGCTTGTGGGAATTTATTGTAGAAGTCTTTTAAATTTCATCAAAAAAGCCTCATACTAGTTGATGATAGCATGGGGGAGAAGAGGTTTTGCTATGTTTAAATTCCATTAGAGCACTGTGGGTTTTCACTTCCTAAGTGGACCTTTTAACTTCCGAAGTAAATCTTTTGAGGTCTAAACTTACTTGCTCTCAGCAAAAATATGGTTTCAGTGACTTAGGAAAAAGGTATTTCTAAGGCAGTAGTAATTTTTTAAAACATGTACTTGTGAAACATATCTCTAACATGAACATGTAGCTGAAATTCATTTTAAGTTATTAGTTATAATGCATAAATTTGAATTTTGAATTAAATGGAATTGGCTAAACTGAACATCAATTAACCACAACTTTTTTCTTCATTTATTTATAGGAGAAAGCACTAAATAATGAGAAAATAAGCAGCTCATAACAGCAATATGGTAAAAAGAAAAAAGAATATTTAGTCATTTCAAACTTCATGATATAGATTTTCCAAATTTTGCTGCTATATCTTAATAAAGACTGGATTAAATTCTAGAGCCATATGTATGACAAATTTTGCTTGAACTACATAGGGTCAATGACAAATTCACACTAGATACATACATGATTATGTGAGATAAAAATGCATAAAATGTTAATTTGTTTATAACAATCATATTGATTATATATATTCAAAATGTTGCAAAGCCAATACAGTCTTTGGATATTACATCCTACTTATATACTAATTTGACTCTGCCAAGTCCTGTGCATGACTCACAAGCAGAGGTGAGGATCAAACCACAACTGAACTCCAAGGCAGAGTGGCTAAGCAAGAGGATCAAAAACCTTTCCACCATCTATACAAGCTAGAGATTAAATTCACACTATCAACTAGGTAGACTCTATGTCTATGGAATAATTTGACTCAAGCTTCAGGTTAGACACGGAGGATTGAATGGTCACTACCATTTACCTCCTTTTCTTATGAGAACTCATTAACATAGGAATTCAAAATACATAAAGCCCATAAGATCAAAGAGAACAAGGAAAGAAATCACAGCAGTGGAGAGATATGGTTCCTTACTTGCAACTTGATACATCCAGGGGGCATGGCTGACATGAAAAAGAATTGTTTCCACAGCTCCTAGAAACTTGGGTTATTGAAGAAGAAACCAGATGGGGAGCTGAAAACAGGAGACTGTGTAAAAGTCTGTCTTTGGACTTCTCATTCCTAGGTCACTTCCTTACAATTGATAAATGTAATTTGCATATTGAGACCCACTAAATGCGGGCATCCCCAGTGGTCCAGGTGCGGACCTGGGGCTTTCCAGGGTTTAGGGCTTCCCAGATTGCACTAGTGGTAAAGAACTCACCTTCCAGGGCAGGAGACATAAGAGATGCGGATAAGAGAGGCAGGCTTGACCCCTGGCTTGGGAAGATCCCCTGCAGAAGGAAATGACAACCCATTCCAGGATTCTTGCCTGGAAAACTCTATGGGCAGAGGAGCCTGGCAGGCTACAGTCTATGGGGATACAAAGAGTCGGACTTGACTGACACACACCAGTGGTCCCATCCACATCGAAAAATTTAAACCTAAGTCACCCTGCACTTAATGGGAAACCCCTTGCCATCAAAGAGACCTAAATCTCCCAACTCTAAAAAATCAGGACTTGTTAGCCTTATAAGAAAATCTCTGACCTCGCAGCCAATCATGTCCTATTTCTGAGTTGCCTTGCCTAATGTTCTGTAAAACTTGCTCTTACCCAAATCCCTCAGCAAGGGTGCTCACTGGCTGTCAGACAGTGCACTCCCCCAGCCCATGGGTTGCTTCCCCTTGAATAAAGGACAGGGAACTTACTACATCTTTTAGTTTTGTCATTTGAAAGTTTTGTTACGACAGGGACCATAAGACAGTTACTAGAGACTTGGGGGCTGCTCCTTGACCCAGGTGAAGAGATCACTGGGCCTTTTGGTTGTCTTTTGCTACTCTCAAGGTGCCTCCAAGCAACTTCAGATCAAGCTCCACTTATTTTGGATTCTGAGCTCTTCAAGCTTGTTTGTCCTAATCCTTCTTGGTGGAAAATTGGGGTGTGAGAGAATGAAGATTTTTCACTAAGAGATTTAGCGGGCCACAACATTTGGGTTTACAGTTGATTTCATCAACAAGGTAAATGGCTTTGGGAGGTCCTGAAAGGTCTCAAGAACTTGCAGAAATATTAACACTAGTTGAATTCAAGAGGATTATTTCAACAATAGAAGACAGTGGGAACCCCTCAGTCTAAGGAAGCAAGATGGCAGCTGCTAAGTGAGTCACAAAGCCTGGAGGTAAGTCCACAGTATGAACAACTGGGTTTTCCCTGTTTCCTCTACTTTTCTTTGACTTTCTCATATGCTTTTGTAACTTTTTAAGTTGATGTTTAATTAATTTTGTTTCTTTTTAAAATTCAAGTATTTGACTTTATCTCAGAAAACAGTTGTGGCCACTAAAGCACTTAAAAGTATTCCCTTTTTCAAAAATAATTCTAACCGTAGGTAGAGTATTGGAATTGAGCCAAGTTTTCAGATGAATGTTGTTTTATTCAAATGAATATTTTTAGTGAAATTTTTGCCAGTTAATTCATAATTTCATTACTTTTTTAAAGAAGGTTTTACTGATAGTTTTTCCACTCATTGACATTTATTGAAATTTTCTTCATAGTCTAATAATATTTGAATCTGTTTAGGAAAAATATTTCAGAAATAATAGCTCTCTTATATCCTCATATTGTTTATGCCAATGGGAGTAGGCAAAAGCAAAGTTTATATATTTTCTATGGATTTTGTATGTATAGAATATCTTTCTACAGAGAGTATGGATATATGTATTTTGCAAGATTGTGGGTGACTGATTAATGTTACTTACTATGTGTCCTTTACACTAGATACATATGTCCAACAATTTCTTATATATAATCAAAAATACGTAGTCAGCCAAGTCTTTTTTTCTGTGAGGATTATTTGCCCTTTATGTACTTTTTGCCTTAAAACGTACTTCATTGCCTATTGTTTATTACTCTAACTAATCTTACATCTTTTTGTTTGAATTTCTTTCATGAAATTTTGCTCAATTTGTTTCTTATAATTTGTAAATCATAGGGATATATTATAAATAATGGGTATATCGATTTTTAATGTCAAAAAGTTTTCAAAATCTTTTTAAAGAAGTTTTTAACCATTTCATTATTTGATAAATCTTTTGTTTGTTATTCTGCTTTGCAGTTTGTATCTTGTACATTGCTTTGTTTATATCATGGACTATTTTTCTTTATACTTCTATTTAACCTTCAGCAAAATTGGGTAGTGTACATAGTGTTTTAAATTTCATTAGTGGTCATTTTATGCTTATGCTGCTGCTGCTGCTAAGTCACTTCAGTCATGTCCGACCCTGTGCGACCCCATGGACCACAGCCTACCAGGCTCCTCCATCCATGGGATTTTTCAGGCAAGAGTACTGGAGTGGGCCATCATTGTCTTCTCCTTTTTATGCCTATACTTATTGCTAAATGTGATATGTTAGTTCAGTATTTTTTATGAGTTTTAAGATTAAAGAAGGATCCAATTATGTCTTAAGAACTAAGATTGTATTTGACTGTAAGTAACTGAAGATCAAACTACATTTACTTATAGAAATAAAGTTTATTTTTTGTATAAAAAACAAAGCTGGAAGTAGGTTGTGGCTGGCATTAGTTTAGAGAAGCATAGAAGGGGTCAATTTTCCAAATATTATTTTGGCTCATTAGGGAAAGACATAATTGGATCCTTCCTTAATTTTGAAACTCATAAAAAATATTGAACTAGCATATCACATTTAGCATGCAGATCTATGTAGCTAGGTCAGTAGCCCACAGTGTGGCTTGGTGTGGAGGCTGCTACCAAGCGTAGATGACAGTAACAAAATAATCAGAAGCCACCCTGACTCCACCACTACCTAGGAATTTAAATGTAAGGATAAGAAATACTTCCAGGTGATTTCAGGGGGAAGAAATAGAGGATATTAGGAGAGATATGTGAGTTATATTAATACCAGGAAACTAGAATAAAGATTAAGAAACTGGGTTCATACTGTCTCCAGAGGTTCAGTCATGAATCCAGTACCTTTATTTTATACCTGTTACTTTTAGGAATAGCATTATTAATGACAATTAGTTATCCATGAAATTTCTTTTTATGTATCATGCCATCTACATTTTTATTACCAAAAAAAAAAAAGGTCTATCTGTGTTTCCTGAGTCAGATACAGTTTCTTGGTTATTTCTGCTTTTGGTATTATGCATATAGGGAAACTCTCAATTTCAAGTCCAATAACATTGACATATTGTTTTTTCCTTGTATGGTTTCAGGTTTTGCATTTTTCTTGTATCTAGATTTATCTCACCACATGATAGGTGGTCAAGCTAAACCTTTTCTTCCTATTTAAATAATTTACACTTGCCACAATCCTGTATATTAGTGCACTTTACCTCATCATTTATATGCATTGTATATTAATATTACTAATACTAACTGATTCCTTGAAAAGTGAACTAAAGACAAGGTTGAAGAAAGGGCATTGTATATTATTTTTTGCCATAGATTCTTCTACTTACATGATGCAATTCTAAGGTCACAGTGCTTAAAATAAATTCTGGTAGACTGAATATAATTTTTAGTTGTTGTACCTTCATACAATATTACTAATCAGAAGCCTGTCTCAGGTTTATACAAATGTGCTCTAAACATGCAGCTTTAACCTCCACTGATTCAAGGACTCTGTCATTATCCCATTTTCCAGGGTGAGGTGATTTCTAATTACTGCACATCCTGGTGCTTAATTTCATGAGATAAACTTGAAACTAATAGATGAATGGCCCTGCTTGTAATCTGAGGACAAAATAATTTGGATAGAATGGCAGGAAAGAAAGCACTTTAACAAATGACAAAGATGAATTTCACAAAGTCAAACTCATTTTGTATGCTGGTTACCTACAATTTTACTGTCTGCAAAAACAAAACAAAAGCCTTTTTGCCCTTTCAGAAGCCATTAAAAAATAAATTAAAATGAAAAGGACAACCATTTTGCTGTTGGGTTTACAAAGACTTTTTAAAAAAAACCATAGAAAATGGGCAAGTCTGTCGTTCAATATAATGGGACATATATGTGTTTTGCATCACATATCTAATGGTTTTTATTTTGTTTTTTGATTATAGTGAGGCATTTAAAAATATTCAAATAAGTATTCAAACTCAATTTTACTATATCTCTTTTAGAAATGAATCTTTCAAAAATCATTACTTTCACTGCTCTACATTTTAAAATACACATATAAAGATAATGTCTGCTGATGCTTAGGGTTAGAGTTAACTTTAAATATATGATCTGTGGTATAACTGTTCAGATATATCAGTAGTAAGGTTAGGAAACATTCCTCTACCTTGTGCAGTATATATATTTGTGAAGTGGAGGTTTGCTTTTACATTGAAGGAGTCAGAGTGAGGTGAGATGCAAGCTGTTTAAAGAAATGCACATTATATTCAAGCATGGTTTGATATTCCCTGCTGTTCACTCTTTTGAGTGCAAAAAGTCGTTTTTGCTAACTTCAGTTTGCTGCTCATGGAAAACTGAAAAATCAATAGCTGCAGGTTGATGAAACCTAAATCCATTTGATACTTTCCCACCACTGCCATTATGCAGACAGTCAAGTGTGATCTATTTAGTTCATGCAGTACTTGTTACTCTCAAGCACAGCTTCTCATCAGGGAAAAATTAGACCAGATGAGAAGCAATCAAGAAATTCTGGAGAGGTTGCAAAGAGGTTCCTTTTAACCGCTTTTTTTTTTTTTTTTCTTCTTCTTCTTCTTCTCTGTCTTTGAATCTCAGTCTTCTAGAAGAAAGAAAAGTTCAAATATCTACCAAAAAGCTCTGGAAAGTTTTGTAGAAATATTTTATGTCATTATATTCTCCAATACTTTTATTTAGTGACAGTTCTAACAATAAAGACTATAAGCTGAATAAATGCCAATTAAGAAATTTATCCTTATAACTAGAGATACCAGAGTTATCACTTTGACAGAACTGAACCAAAAAAAAACTGCTTAAACTGATTTAGACATTTTCATTTTTTACCAAAAAGACCATGTAATGTATAGACAGATAATGCAAAGAGGCTATACAATCCAGAGGTTCACAGCATGGACTGCCTTGGTTCAAATCACATTTCTGTTAATTACTATCTTGGACACATTGTCCTCTCTGTCGATTTTATCATGGGTATAGGGAATCAAAATAACATTGACCTCAAAATTTTTATGAGAAAATAAGTAATCAATGTAAAGCATTTAACACAATAAACATTCAATATGAGTTAGTTGTTAATATTAATCCCTTATGCAGCAATGACTGAGTTTATAAATGCAACAACTCTTTTCTATTTTAGTAATATTTTTGACTTCTGAATTGAGTATTATGTTTAACTGATGAAACCCCCTATATACAATTTCATAAATGAATATATTACTTTAAATTATCATATGATCATTTGGTCCAGCCTCCTGTTTTAGTAGATAAAATTCTAAAATGCAGAGGTTCTAGTGATTTGCCTGAAAGTAAACATACATGCTTAGTGGATATCCAAGACTAGAGCTTGGATGCCCTGATTTTCAGAATAATACTGCCTTAATACTCCTGCCTTGATACTCCCACTGTGAGTCCACCTAGACTTGCTTTTCAGACATGGGTGTACAAGATACGTTCCAGATTAGAAAAAAAAAAACAAAAACAGAATTTAAGCTGAACACTTGGTCACAGGATTGGGCAAAAAGATTATCCTTACTACAACTAATATAAGTAGCTGACAACTTGAGAAGAATTAGGAGCTAGCAAAACCATTGTCTTTCTCGGCTTCCCGGGTGGTTCAGAGGTACAGCCTACCAATGCAGAAGATAGAAGAGATGTGAATTCTATCCCCGGGTTGGGAAGATCCCCTGGAAGAGGAAATGGCAACCCACTCCAGTATTCTTGCCTGGAGAATCCCATGGAGAGAGAAGCCTGGCAGGGTACAGCCCATGGGGTCGCAGAGTCAGACATGAGTGAGCACGCACGCACGGTACAGTCTCTGTGAACGACGAAGGAAAAGCCATCGTGATAGGAAAAGCCAACTGCAAAACACTGGAACTGCCATAATCCTAATCATAAAGGCAATGATACATCTCAGGAAGACATCAATCTACTTTCAAACTGTAAGGATGTTCACGATGAGGCCTCTATCAATTCGACTGTATAGGTTTTGAAGAACCCAGATGGACTGTAGCAAGCCAAGCCATAATGGATTACATAATTGTAACCAGTTGTTAACTCCTATGACATTTGTAGTGCTAAAGAGTTATCTTTACCTAATTATGTCAGGACTGCCTTAGACAAATAGCATGCTGCTGTTACTACAATAAATACATTCATTTCATTCTCATCAGTTGGGAGGCTCCAAAACTCTTTGCCTTTTGTGGAAAGAACACAGGAATGTACTATTTTGCCCTAAGGTTAGGTTAACAGTACTTGTCTCTTCAAAAATAATCTGTATTACCTTGATTATTTTGACATTCTGTGGAACATCACACTGGCTCACTATTTTAATTGCGTCATGAAAATTGGACTCAGTGTCAGGAAATGACATATATTTAGTACATAATGCTAAGACACATGGATGTCTGCTTGTGGGAAATAAACTACAAAAATTCAGAGATGTGCCGTATTAACAAATTATTTTAGATTGTTTAGCTAGGGAGGGCAGGAGTATGTCCAGTATTCCAGGGGATGCACTTGACTGTCTCTGGTTACTTTCATGCTTTTTTTTGTGTGACTATAGCCTAAACAAGGACAAGGCAATAAAGATCTCAGATCTTCATGGGCTGCTTTAAAGAAGAATCAGCCCACTATGAGAAAAATCAACTCCAGCTGAATTGCTGATTCAGGCTGAGAAAAAATCTAGAATGGACTGTGAGAGAAGAAAATTATGAATAATAACAACAATGGCAATTACAGTTTATTTCAATGACCAATGTGTATGGTTAGTTGTATTATATACAGAAGATAGTTCCCTCCCAATTTGAAAACACAATGACAGAAAAGACCAAACTGGTGCAGGTGGTTGTCAGCATCAGATGGCCACATCTCCTTTGTTTTATACATAGTACTAGCTGAGACTTTGTGGACAGTTCTACATGGGCTTGCAATATCTAATGTCAGTAGTATCATGTCTGTTTCAAGGATTCTCCAGAGCTAAAGACACAAATGGGAGTTACTCCAACACTGTCAATAGTAATCTGAAAACAAAGGACAGTCAGTGTCCTTGAAAGGAAACCTCAACCAATGCTCTGATGGAAACAGATGCATTAAATGCAGGTGGATGCTTTCAAGAGGTATTCTGTAACCTCCTTTGAGTATCCCAGTTGAAACTGAACCTCTGTTCATAGCAATGAGTATTGTTTCACACTCTGTCTTTTCTTCCTTCCCTCAGTTCTCCAAGTTTTTAACTCTTTCTCAATGAGATTAACTCCTAAAAATCAGCTGCAGCTAAGTCCTTGTTTTGAGCTGATTCAAGGACCTCCCAGGCTAAGACTTCCTCTGAACGTAAACTTAATGTATTAAATTATGAAGGGTCATAAGAAAAATATATGTTTTGGTACAGAAATTATATCACAAGTTCAATTGATGAATAAAAATAGTTCTTTCAGTTGAACCCCACTCTTTTTCTTATGAGTCTTTTCATATAACTATCAATAATCAATTTCATAAACTAACTTTTATATATAGGTGTATACACATCCATATATCTGTTTGAAAATTAGGCAAATTTATAACATTTACTCCTTATTTATTCATCACCATACACTCACTGAACCAAGTTTGTTTCTTCCTTTGATCTAGTTACACACAGACCTCTATTACCTTTAGTTTTCAAACTTTGCAGCCTCTGAAATTTTAAAGAACTATATAATTTCATAAATGAATTGGAGAAAAGAGAAAAGTCCAGTACTTACAAATGTAAGTTCAGAAATCATGGGGAATTAGGTAAAGGAATCCAAATGCTTCACTGTTTGAATAATATATTTGTAATGATATTAAAATTAGGAGGATTAAACACCTAAGAGAATTGTTAAACTCATGCACAAATTGACTTTAGTTACCTCTTATAGTGTATTGTTCCTGGAAGCACTCTTATTATATTGTGAATCTCTGTAGCATGTATTCATTAGTCTTTTATTGCATTTTGGAAAGTGAGAAATGCAATTCATATCAATTTGCTTTCCATACTTCTTAGGGAATTTGACTGAGTATGAAAAAGTTTCTTCTGAGTTCCTGTGTATATGCTGATAATTGGGACATATACCTGTACAACTCAACTGTTAAAAAGTGTAATACTTGCAGATAATACACTGTTGAATACAAAAGGCTACATCTCTGAATACACACACACACACACACACACACACACACACCCCTTGATTTTCTTTTATACACTTTTGTATTTGGTGAAGGAGAGGCATGGAGAATCAGAAAAGTGTAGGAAGGAAATTTTTCACATGATTCCACAACAAGTCTTTTACTGAACTGTGTTTATTATATATTACTAAGCTGTGCATATCATATACCAATCCTTAAAAGCTCTCTTTAAGGTAGTAGTAGGTTTTATTTTCTTATTTTTTTTTAACAGGCGAAGATATATGTTGGTGCTTGGAGAGGCTAGACAATTTGCTTAGGTTTCACAGCTAATAGGTGATAAAATAAAACTGAAATCATTCTGCATTTGTTTTACATTTTAATATTTTCACAACCACTTAATCCTTTTTTGATGAATGTATCAGGCTTTTGCTTTGAAATCTTGCTTATTTAAGATTTAGATATACAGCTATTGTGACTTGGTACCTTATATAATTTTCTGTTATCTAATGTATTTCATTATCTCTTTACATCCTCAATGAAGACATTTATCAAATTATGGTAACAAAAGCTTTGGGTCATCTAAAACTTTTTCTAGACTGTGTGTTCTTTGAAGGAAATGATTTCATTAATTGGATTACAATGGTATATGTGAAAGACATACCTTTCAATGATTAGTAGAAAAGGTATATGACTGTTTCACTGTCTTCTATATTACTCTGTGAATTTGTTTCTTTTCTTTTTTTTTAAATTTGTTTCTTTAATATTGCTATTGGGGAAAAGATATTTGTATTACAGATATTATCATTTATACACTTGATGAGTTAAAGTACATAAGATGTTAAAAAATAATTTGACCTTAAATACTGAAATGTCCAAGAGCTTTCAAAAGATGCAAGAAGAAGGAATAAACTGCATATAATGAGAGATGATTTGAATTACTGATTTGAAGAAAATAAAATGCTGGTCTATGATATATGACTATATAACAGTCAGAATAAAGCCTTTTTAATCCTGACTTAAGTAAATACCAATTTGCCTGATGATTTTTCTGGTATCAATACATATGAAACTGTAAAGACTCTTCTATTACAAATGCAAAACTAACTGAAAGGCCACCAACCATAAAAATGATTTTTACCTTTGATACCTCTACATTGACATCATATGTTTTGTTAATAGCAGAGAAAGACTTGGAAAACTATGGAGTTATTTCACCTTCTGATAACTAATTCCAGTAATTTGCCAGATATTTCTATACTACCAGGAAGTTCTGTTACCAAGCCCAAGCTCACTCTGCTGGCTGCCCAATAGGCCAATTAATCAGAGACAAGGTGCCAAGTCCAGGAGTATGACTTTTTCGGAAAGCCTGCTAATAAAGAAGATCGCAGACTAATTAATGTCTCAAGATAACCATCTTATTAGGTTCTGGATGCCAGATTCTTTTATAGAAAAGAGAGGCAGGGAGGTGTGCAGTTAAGTGGGAAGAAAGCCATTAATTTTACAAATATCTCCTGGGATGGCTAGCATCAGGAAGGGGATGTGTTATTTCTTCCTTCCTGCAAACGTCCACAGGTAGACAGGGTCCTGAACAAAGGCATTTTGGGTTAACATTCAGGCAGAGGGTCAGGATTCCCCAAGGCGGGGCATTATGTATAGACAGTATCCTCTTAGTGAACAAGAGCAATTGGAAGCAAAGGCTAAATAAAGAAAATATATCCAACATGGAGTCAGTTCTTCTGTTTAACAGCTCTTCCAAAGCCTAGAACTACATTTTTTCCCACTGTTTTCTAGGACTGCTTTCTCTTAACTGATGTCTGTCTTTGACAAGTATTATAACAGAAGATAAGATAGCATTTAATTTTTGTAATATTCCACATCCTGTTCCCCCATTTATGAAGGGGACCAACAATATATTCCTACTTCAATTCTCATTATTACTTAGATCAAAACATCTCATATAAAAAAAATAAACTTTTATCTACTAGATAGTCAATATTGAACATTATTTATAATATTATTTTGTATTAAACTAAAATATCATTTTATTATTTAACATTAAAATACTAAAATAAACATATTTTAAAATATATCTTTAAATTTACTAAATTGATTTTTTAGTTTACTTTGTAGTCTTTTTGGTTACAAAAAAACTGAGCATTTTTAGTTAATTTTCTACCTTATTTTTAAAAAGATGGATTCTATAAGAAGAGGAATCATTTAAATAGCTAATATAAAAACAAAACTTGTGAATCCTAGAAATATATTACAAATACCCTAACACCTTTGAGAAGCCTATAATTTCATTTAAAAAAAGATAAAATAAATTTCACATTCTTAATTGTAATGAAATATTAAAAATCAAATGTTTGATCAATTTTTTAAAATTCCACTATACACATATATTAATCTAGGTAGACACCTTTAAATCTTTGTACTGACATTCTTGAAACTAGAAATTCTTAAAAATGAGAATAATATTGTATAATTTCCCAGTAAAATCCTTTTAGTTATGACTATATGCATGCAAATACCTTCTAGAAGTCAGAAGCATTTTACTGAACTGAGAGCAAGCTTAAATGGAAAAACTCCTTCCAAATAGGAAACTTCCTCTAGTGAATAGATTTAAATTTCCTAACCATTGATGAAGTTCATAGTAGAATATTCTCACCTTCATGGGTTCTAAGCCCCAGGCAAAAGGGAATAACTAATTTGATTCTAAAGGAAGCTGCATTCCCTCAGATTTATTAGTTCTTTCTAGCTAATGCATATCTTCAAAATGAAAATTTTTACAGAAAAATATCAAAGGCTTACATAACGTTAATTCTTGTTTAAAGGAAAATGATCTCAATATTTTACATAATGTCTACTATATGTTCATTACTGTTAAATACTGAATAGATTTTTTAGTGTTAGTACTTAACTATCAGTTTGTATAAGTACTACTCCTTTGAGAAGGTGATATGTACCATTTATAGTCTGACTTGAACAAATTCAAACAAATTTATTTTTCTTGTTAACTGATATAAAGGAATGATCAACGAGCACCTGTGATATCGAGTTTTTGCTGATGTGTGGAGATTACATGAAGACATATGTGAGAATAGTGCTGTAATGAAGAGGTTAAAATAATGGGTGCTATAGCTTGACTGGTTATGATTTTGACTTTCACTTACTGATATTTGAACTTGGAAAAATTACTAAAGCTTTGTGAGCCCCAGTTTTTCTTCTGTAAACTGGATGTAATAATAGCACACACTTCATGTGAACAATACTTGGCACATAGTAGATGCTCAATAAATGTTAGTTATTAATATTATGAGAAAGTAAATGTGTGTATTTAATGTTCAAACACTAGAAATTTCTAATCTTTTTTTCTCAGTCATTACTTTAGTTTGATCTTTGTATCCTAAACCCTTCCTAAAATTTTGAGCATTGTTTAAGAATGATAACAATGAAGTTATTTTTTTCCTAAGAATGTTATAATGTTCCTTGAAATAAATACCCTGGATATTGTTAATTTAGCTCAATACTGTGGTAGTATTTTTCATGTTGTATTACTTTAATAAAGTAGAAGGTTAGCAATGAGTGTGTGCTCAGTCATGTCGGACTCTCTGTGATCTCATGAACTATAACTCACCAGGCTCCTCTGTCCATGGAATTTTCCAGGCAAGAATATTGGAGTGCTGTCATTTTCTACTCCAGAGGATCTTCCTGACCCAGGGATTGAACCTGTCTTTCTGTGGCTCCTGCATCTCCTGCATTGTCAGGAAGATTCTTTTACCACTGAGCCATCTGGGAAGCCCCTTAAGAAGGTTAGAGTTGGAAGCAAATTTAGAGGTCATTATTTAAAAGAAGATGGCTCTAGACCCAGACAGATATTATAACCTTCTGAAAATCACTAGCAAGGAAGTAGAGGCCCTGCAACTGGAACAGGTTTTCTGAGACTTAAATCTGTATTTTTTTCCATAAAACTAACTACTCTCTCTTCTTAGCTCTTAAATTGCATGTTTTTTTTTAATAAAAGTGAACATATTCTTTCTTCTTTATATATGTATTCCTCAGAGATGAGAAATACTATTATGATTGGAAAATAAATTTGTCAGGCTAATTTATATGCAGACAGCATTTTCCTAGCTTCCTGATTCTAAATAATCCTTATACTACTGAGCAAATGATTAGGCATTTTTCACATCTCAGGATATAAGACCAATATTGTTAAATCTTTAATCATGCCCAGAGGCAATACATCAAATGAATCAACTACTGTAATGATGATGACTTCAATTAACTATTTTGTAATCCAATAATGCATTTCATTAGACTACTCTAAGAACTTTCCAGGCATTATTACCATAATCTTCAGTATTCCTATTTCATATTTATTTCAGGTCTTGAGTATAATAAATAGAAAACCACAGTCCCTACTGTCAGACAACTTTCATTTCTTAGTAGAACATACTGCAGAAAAATATGTGTTGACAAAGGAAATATTTGCACCAAAATTTTACTACTGTGGATTAGTGACAGGTTTGTTCTGGTCCTTTACCAGAAAATAGAAAAGAGGGAAAAACAAATGAGGGGTTTTTTTGGTTGTCAGAAAGCCAGACAACAGCTCCTGCTATATATTAAAGCTGCTACAATCTCTAAATGAAAGTGAGAGATGTACTTCCTCCACAAAATACATGTGAGATAGATAACAAATAGCATTCATGACCTTTAACTCTGGAGAGTTGAGTCATTTATGAACAATAGGATTCCGGACCTTATCATAGTGTTATTATCTCAATTAATTCTCTTAAATCTAACCTCTGTCTTATTCCACTAAGTATCTCCTTAAAATAATTCTTCCTTTACCAGCTCTATGTGAGTCTCAATATATGTTTTTGTTTAATAATAACTGTCAACTTATTTAAAGAGTGAGTACCTGGCAATTCCTGGTAGGCAAAATAAATGAGTGAATATAAGTACATACACCTACTATTTTAAAACTTAGTGGTCTCCCTGACTAACTAACAAGCTTCTTGACATGTGAAAACTCCACAGAAATCCAACTGCATCTGACGTTTATCTTAGGTGGAAGCATCCTGCTTATCTCCTGTGCTGGGCTTAGTCACTCAGTCGTGTCCAACTCTTTGTGACCCCAAGGACTGCAGCCCGCCAGGCTCCTCTGTCCATGGGGCTTCTCCAGGCAAGAATACTGGAGTGGGCTGCCATGCCCTTCTAGGTGTAGGGGGAAAAGAAAAACAGATGATATTCACACTCAGTTCCTAGTATCATGAGAAAAACTCCAAAAGGAGAGAAAGTAGAGCTCACCTACGAGCAACTGAAGACAGATCTGTGACCACCTGGTGTCTAGGCTTGCTGTACTCATCTTTGCACAAATGGCGACATTTCTGTAAATTTATGATGCATGGTTCCTTTATGTTTTTCACCCCTCTCTCTGAAATGCACTTTATCTAAAGTATAGTTTAATTCCTTTCTCTCAAACACATAAAAATTGATCCAAATGACAAAGATGTGAATTCTCTAATTTTTAAACAACTATTAAGTGTGTTACTGTGATTTTTGCTCCATTTATCAGGTAGAGACAAAAAGTACATAGAGCATAAATAAGATACTATTTATGAAATCATGTAGTAGAAAATATTTTTTTCTTTGTTTTTAAATTTCAGTTGATGAATCTAATCATTTAATCAGTCATAGAACAAGGGAGTTATGACAGACCTAGATAGCACATTAAAGAGTAGAGATGTCACTTTGCTGAGGAAGCCCATATAGTCAAAGCTATGGTTTTTCCAGTAGTCATGTATGAATGTGAGAGTTGGATCAAAAAGAGGGCTGAGTGCCAAAGAATTGATGCTTTTGAATAGTGGTGCTAGAAAAGACCCTTGAGAATCCCTTGGACTGCAAGATCAAACCAGTCAATCCTAAAGGAAATCAACCCTGAGTATTCATTGGAAGGACTGATGCTAAAGCTTAAGTTCCAATACTTTGGCCACCTGAGGTGAGGAGCCAACACATTGGGAAAACCCTGATTCTGGGAAAGACTGAAGGCAGGTGAAGGGGTGACAGGATGAGATGGTTGGATGGCATCACTGACACAATGGACATGAGTTTGAGCAAACTCCAGGATATGGTAAGGACAGGGAGGCCTAGTGGGCTGCAGTTCACAGGGTAACAAAGAGTCAGCAACAACTTAGTGACTGAACAACAGCAGCAAGAACAGTTTCTTTATTAAAGCAAGTAAAATATAGACTATCATTGATTAAAACCATAATATTTCATTTTAAACACATCCCTTATTGCATGCCTCCTTGTGATATTTCCGAGACCTGCATCTCCTAGCCTTCTGTACTCCCGTGTGCACGCTTACCCCTCAGCTAATGATACTCCTCTCCTTGCTTCCTAGGTAATTATTTTAACTGTTTTTGTATACCTAGACTCAGCTAAGCGTGTCCATTCCTTTGGTGCTATCTTGAGCCTCTACCGTTAACACTTCTGTTATTTTTTTCACCTTTATGCTGCTATTGTACTCAGAAGCAATTAAAAAACAACCATAGAAAAATGTAGATTATGATATAGCACTCCAGTTCAGAAGGAGTTATGGTGTTAAACCAGGTATCTGAGCAGGTTGCCAAATTGTGGATTAAAGAGCAGAAGTAAAAAAGCACTTTATATGTAAGAGAATCTTGATCATTTGAGAGAACAAAACAAGAATGCCATTTTTAGAGCCAGACTATGCAACAAATGTGAAAAGGCCTAATTATTTATCCCAAATTACTTTTAAGCTACACATGTATGGGAATATATTCATTTCATTTGTTTTCAAATTGTTTTTCATAAAGTTGTTCCTAGTATTTCTTTCTATCTACTTTGATAGTTGGTAGTAATTGTTCAAAATATTTGCTTGAATGTGGCATATATATATATACACACATACATATATGTATTTATATGTATATATAATGGAATATTATTCAGCCATTAAAAAGAATGAAATCTCATTTGCAGCAATATGGATGGACCTACAGGTTGTCATGCTAATTGAAGTAAGTCATACAAAGACAAATATCGTATGATATGGTATCACGTATATGTGGAATCTAGAGAAATGATATAAATAAAATTACTTATGAAAAAGAAATAGACTTACAGACATAGAAAACAAACTTATGCTTACCAAATGGGAAAAGTGGTGGAGGGATAAATTAGAAGTTTGGGATTAACAGACATATACTACTATATATGAAATAGATAACTAGCAATGACCTACTGTGTATCACAGGGAATTATATTCAATATCTTGTAATAACCTATAATTGAAAAGAATTAGAAATAGAATATTTACATATGTATTCTATTATAAATACATATTCAATTCCCAATATATATTTTATATGTAAAATATATATTCTATTCTACACACATATATATACATATATATGTATGTATACATATATGTATACATATATACATATATATGTATGTATAGGGTTCCCAGGTGGCACTAGTGGTAAAGAACACACTTTATATATATACATATACACACACACACACATATATATATATACATATATATATATACACACATTATGTGTATATATATATTTACACATATGAACATGAATCAGTTTGCTGTTTACCCCAAAGTAATACAATACTGTAAATCAACTGTATTTCAATAAAAAAAATTAAAAAACTTTGCATCAATTTCCTCAGTGCCTTCCTTAGATAACCATAACCTCTAGGAATGACTTTCTATATATATCTCCTAACGTTTGTAGGAATGCTAATTCTACATACATTACATTTCCTGGCCCATTTGATAACAGAGTTGGCCATGTGACTTACTTTGGTCAACTGAACATTAAATAGTACAATGTGTACCCAACAGTTTTAAGATAAGAGCTAGCATGTAGTCAGCAAGCTCTCAGAACAAAGAGAATTTGGAACTGATGAACAGCTGAACATGAGGAATTTTACCAGAACAGATAATAACTCTGTGCTATTGTCAACCTTGAGATTTGCTATTATTTGTTACTATATCATAGCTTAATCTCATTTGACAGATACAATCAATGCTTTGCCCATATACGAAGATGACACAATCCTTATGGCAGAAAGCGGAGAGAACTGAAGAGCCTCTTGATGAAAACAAAAGAAGAGAGTAAAAAACCTGGCTTAAAACTAAGATCAGAGTATCTGGTCCCATCACTTCATGGCAAATAGATGGGGAAACAATGGAAACAGTGACAGAGTTTATTTTCTTGGGCTCCAAAATCAGTGTAGACGGTGACTGCAGCCATGAAATTAAAAGGTGCTTGCTCCTTGAAAGAAAAGCTATAACCAACTTAGCATATTAAAAAGCAGAGACATTACTTTGCAGACAAAGGTCCATCTAGTGAAAGCTATAGTTTTTCCAGAAGTCATATATGGATGTGAGAGTTGGACCATAAAGAAAGCTAGGTGCCAAAGAATTTATGGTTTTGAATGTTGGGGTCCTTTAATGGACCAGAACCTGGTGGTCCGGAGTCGAGGATAAGAAAGTGAAAGAGAGAAAGGCTGATGTTCCCTGGTTTACACAGAAAACCAATAAAGCCCTTGACACAGGGCTTGCATCGCTCATGTAGGCACAGGGCCCCCTCTTCAGGGGGACTTGGAAGCCTGGGCAGGAGAGTGAGCACGACGGGTTTCCATGCTCCAGAGAATTAGCTAGGGATGGAGAGAGAGAGAAACAAAAAAGACACGGGGACCTAAGCTCTGATGGAGTGAAGGTGGTTTAACGATCTTTCTGTGAGTGTATATATATGATGTTGTACAAGAAATTTCTTTCAACAATGATAAAGATCAGAAAACCAAACGTACAGAAACCAAGGGATTAATAATGGTCACAAGGTCAGGAGACAATTCATATCTCAAGAAAGAGGATTGAGGCTAAACAGTTTTGTCGTAAAGAGAATGTTTACTGAAGGAGAGCCAAGCCCGTCTCACACAATGACCTCAGTCCTGGGAGCAGCTTGCCGCTCCACTGATAAGAAACAGAGGATTTATGAGAAATAGCACGCAGGAATCCTCCTGTTAAACATCCCCTGACATTTGAACTGTGGTGTTGGAGAAGACTTGAGAGTCCCTTGGACAGCAAGGAGATCCAACCAGTCCATCCAAAAGGAGATCAGTCCTAGTGTTCATTGGAAGGACTGATGCTGAAACTGAAACTCCAATACTTTGGCCACCTAATAGGAAGAGCTGACTCATTGGAAAAGGCACTGATACTGGGAAAGATTGAAGGCAGGAGGAGAAGGAGACGTCAGAGGATGAGATGGCTGAATGGCATTACCGATGCGATGGACGTGAGTCTGAGTAAACTCTGGGAGTTGGTGATGGACAGGGAAGCCTGGCATGCTGCAGTCCATGGGGTCACAAAGAGTCGGACATGGCTCAGGGACTGAACTGAACTTATGTCGCTTTTTAAATTTGTTCCTTCTCATTGATTCACATTTTGTTAAACATCTAACCATAAATTTGGTTTTTTTTTTTCATTATTTTCTTCAAAACAAAACAAAGCAATTTCCCCTTTTTCAACCTCTGTTTTATCAACTTCTATTTTGTTGATAGAAATCATCATTCCTAACGGAAGGTATATTTGCTTTATTCTCATTTTCTTCTACTTCCTTTGGGCTTATGCTATAGTTCTTTTCAAATTTTTTCATGTGGATCATTATCTTTTTTTGTTTTGATATTTATGTTCTCTAATATATATTTTTAAAATTATACATTTCTCCTCACAATAACATTTTGCTTCAGCCTAGAAGTTTTAATGTACAATACTTCTGTTTGGTTCAGTTTTATATTCCTTTTGAAATTTGAGGTATTTAGAGATATGTGTTTAAAATTCAAAGCAGATGTTTTCTTTGCTTATGTTATCTTTATTAACATCTGATTTAATTGTATTGCTTGTGAGCAAGTGTTCTGTATGAAAATGATTTTGAACATTTTAGCTTGCTTTTAGTGCCAAGTTTATAGTCACTTTTTGTAAATGACAATGTGTGCTGTAGAAAAAATTGTATTTTCTTAATTATAGGTGCAAGGTTCTATACATGCCAAACAAATCATACTTGCTGATTTTTTGTACTTTGATTTTTCACTAATGAAAGGATTCTGTTAAAAGTTTCAACCTATATGATATATTTACCCATTTCAAGGGAGTTTTCCTGCATATTATTATATATTACAAGGTAATTTTAAAAAGAAATACAAGTTTAGAATTATTATGGGTTTTTGATGACCTGAATCTTTGAGTAAATTTTTTAGAATTTTCTTTCAACTGATTTGTTCTCTTTCAGCTATATATCTAATTCATATTTAAAGGGTTTTTCAACATTTGTATTTTTTAATTTAAAAATACTGTGTTTCTTTTTCAAACATGCTTACTGATTGCTTACCTTTGTCATGCTGATTTTCTGTTCTTTATGCATCCTTTCAAAGGAATGCATTTATACACATTTCAGATACCTCTAATATCCAAAGTACTGAGTAGTCTAAATCTATCCTTTGTTGGGCTAATTCTCATTCATGATATTTTGCTTGATTGCATATTAGTTGATTCTTGATTTTGAGCTTGTATATAATTGATCACAAATTCAAGGGAATGTAGAGGCCTAAATTGATGAGATTCCATGCTCCCCTCCCCCCGCCATGAGATTTACCCTGTTTCCTGCATCATACAGTCCAGTGTGATATTTGATTCATGGCTCCACTTTTTTGCTTCCAGCAACACACTTAGAGCAACCATTACTTTTATATGTGCTCACTGCTCCACACTGGTTGAGACAACTTCTCATGATTTCTCTTCTTTCTTGTGAGCCTTAAAATGCCAATTTGTGCATAATCTGCAGTATGAGGGTCCCTTTGTGTATCTGGACCCAAATGTTATATTTTTTATTCAAAATTATCTTTTAATCAAGGGGTTGACACATTGAAATTTTGAAAGCTGTTAAAATTCATCTATGTAGTGTTAATTATGTGGATGCACTTTAATTAGTGGATATTTTCATCATATGACCAATTTATTAAATAAGATATCATGGATATATGGGTAGGGATGAATTCCTTAAAATACTAGTTCTTTCTTTGTGATATGTGATAGCTGAGTTTTAGTCATTCAGCTATGTCTGACTCTTTGTGACCCCACGGACTGTAGACCACCAGGTTCATCTGTCCATGGACACATCTAGGCAAGAATACTGGAGTGGGTTGTCAAGTCTACCTCCAGGGGTCTTCCTGACCCAGGAATCAAACCTGAGTCTCCTATATTGCAGGCAGATTCTTTACTGTTTGGGTCATCAGGGAAACCCATTCTTTCTTTAAACCATATTATACTATACAATTTAAATTCTAAGCCCCCAAACTTAGGAACTCTCTTTCCTTTCACCAAACATAAAAACTTGATTTAAATTGATTGTATTTGTTGCTTTAATGAAATAAGGAACTGCATTAATAACTAATGCTTTGGAGAGTATTTATATAATATGGAAGCCTGCCATCATAAATCACTTTGGTGAAAACAAAAATGTTTTATTGCAGGTCATCAGAACCAGCATAAAAATCAATTACAATCAAATCAAACTGTAGGTGCACACATTTTAAGACTTCAATGAGATTAATATACTGAACAATAGGTTTACTCTTCAACTTAATTTGAATTTTTAATAGTATGCAGATAAAGTTGACTATATAATTTCTATTCATATTCTTACTAAAACTACATGTATCACGGAATATAAATATGATTCACAAAGATGTCTTAAAGTGTAACTTAGTGTGTAGCAAGGGCTTCCCTAGTGGCTCAGACGGTAAAGTGTCTGCAGTGCAGGAAATCTGGGTTCGATCCCTGGGTTGGGAAGATCCCCTGGGGAAGGAAATGGCAACCCACTATGGTATTCTTGCCTGGAATATTCCATGCGTGGAGGAGCCTGGTAGGCTACAGACCATGGGATCGCAAAGAGTTGCACACACTGAGCAACTTCACTTAATGTGTAATGTGGTATACATTCATTTATAACCTGAAAGTTCAAAGCCAATTTGACATCTTAGCACTTACTATTTATTGGTGTAGCATACTTATATATACTAGTTGATAGATGAGTTTTTTTAATTAATAAGAGAAAACATAAGTATTCACTAGCAAATTCTTAAATCTGTTGCTAAAAGTCAATATTTTTAGCTATAGGATGTGTACATAATTTTTTTGAGCTTTTAAAATAGAGGTTTATGAATAGTTGTGGAAGGAATGGGGCTTCTCTGGTGGCTCAGAGGTAAAGAACCTGCCTGCTGGTGCAGGAGATGCAGGTTGGGAAGATCCCCTGGAGAAAGAACTGGTAATCCACTCCAGCATTCTTGCCTGGGAAATTCCATGGATAGTGGAGCCTGGTGGGCTACAGTCCATGGGGGTCTCAAAAGAACTGGACACTATGTAGCAACTAAACAACAGTTCTATTTAAAATCAGATAGAAACTACCCATTATAGCACATAAAACTGAGCGATCCCATTCAAAGTCAAACAAAAGTCATATATATTGATACATAGATGAATAAATAGTTCAATGGAAGTGAAATTCACTCAGTCAGTCGTATCCACTCTCTGCGACCCCATGGACTATACAGTCCATGGAATTCTTCAGGCCAGAATACTGGAGTGGTTAGCCTATCCCTTCTCCAGCAGATCTTCCCAACCCAGGAATCGAACCGGGGTCTCCAGTATTGCAGGTGGATTCTTTACCAGCTGAGTTACCGGGGAAGCCCTTAAAAAGTTAAGTAATTCTGATTATTTCTTTATAGGAACACTCTGAATCTTATAAACATAAATATACATCTCAGGGTATCTTATGATACATTGATACTACAAAAATCACACTAAATATTTATTGCTTTAGATATTATATCTCTTAACTATTGCACCGTCAAAGTAGTGTATCAAAAATAGTTACAATATTTCATTTTTGGATCTCTGTAATAAGATAATCTCTACAAAACTGTTCTCAGACTGAAAACACAGTTGTTAAATTATGCTTCTATCCCCCAAATTAAGCCCATAACTAATCTACTTGAGTTTTTAAAATATATATTTATTTTAGGTGATAATATATATTCATATTTAAAGTTTTAAGATTACCATTTTTCTCCTATCAAAATTTTGTTTAGTCCTAGCAGAAGTAAAAATTCTCTTGAGTCTAGAAGGAAAATACCATCTCTTGATCTAGAAGAAACATCAACAACTATGCACAAGGTAATATACTATATATGTTTCATGCATTTAATGTCATTTACCAACCAAACCTAAGAGGTAGCTACTAGCATTATGGCCCCTTAATATCACAAAGATATGCGGCAAATTGAATCTTCAGCACCTCTTTATCCCCTATCAAGCTTGAATCCCTTTAAAGTAAAGGCTGGAAATGTAAAATATACAATGTGAAGATCTTCTTACATTAGACTTTGAATGTAACCCCAGCTTAGGCCAAGCACATATAGTCCTGGGAGTCGCGGAAGTTAAAAGTGAACACTTTAAAAGTGGCAGCTGGAGAGCTCTCTTGAAACTTTTAAGCAAGGTGTTCTTTTTTTTTTTTTTCCTGGGAAAATCGCTCTAGTTACCAAAGAGTCCCTACTGTTCAGTGTTGCCAAGTATCCATAATGACTGTTTCCTGAAGGCAAGGATGGGATGTTCTGAGAGAATAGCACTGAAACAAGTATACTATCAAGGGTGAAACAGATCACCAGTCCAGGTTGGATGCATGAGACAAGTGCTCAGGGCTGGTGCACTGGGAAGACCCAGAGGGATGGGATGGAGAGGCAGGTGGGAGGGGGGATCGGGATGGGGAACACATGTGAATCCATGGCTGATTCATGTCAATGTATGGCAAAAACCACTACAATATTGTAAAGTAATTAGCCTCCAACTAATAAAAATAAATAGAAAAAAAAAAAAAAAAACCTCTCTTGGTTGTGAAAGATGTACTGTGGTTCTAAGTTCAGCAGAACTGTCAGCTCCCTCCCCAAGCAAGCTTTACAGTGTTTCTCCAGAGGCTTTCCTGATGGGCCAAACCAAGATCTCCAGTTCTTAAACATTTCCTTATGTCACTTAATCACTAAAATAAATTGCTTTCTTAAATCTTGAGGGATTGTGTTTTCTGCAACTGTAACCTGGTATGCAAGTCAAAGAAGGAAACTGGAACAAATAAAATGTCAAGCACTATTAGTAACATGCTTAAAGTTAGTTAACTATAGAGTCAGAACTTGAATCTAGTTAGTGGGGGACCAGAGACCAAAGTCTTCACTTATACAGCTTTCGCAGGTAAATCAAGTATTTAAGAATATCAGAAACAGACATGTGACATTAGAAAGAGGTATTTGGGGAAATTTGTTTAAAAACTAAGATATACCCATGTGAATGCAGAGTTCCAAAAAATAGCAAGGCGAGATAATAAAGCCTTCCTCAGTGATCAATGCAAAAAAATGGAGGAAAACAACAGAATGGGAAAGACTAGAGATCTCTTCAAGAAAAATAGAGATACCAAGGAAATATTTCATGCAAAGATAGGCTCAATGAAGGACAGAAACTGTATGGACCTAACAGAAGCAGAAGATATTAAGATGAGTTGGTAAGAATACACAGAAGAACTATATAAAAAATATCTTCATGACCCAGATAATCATGATGGTGTGATCATTCACCTAGAGCCAGACATTCTGGAATGTGGAGTCAAGTAGACCTTAGGAAGCATCACTACAAACAAGCTAGGGAGGTGATGGAATTCCAGTTGAGCTCTTTCAAATCCTAAAAGATGATGCTGTGAAAGTGCTGCACTAAATATGTCAGCAAATTTAGAAAACTCAGCAGTGACCATGGGACTGGAAAAGGTCAGTTTTCATTCCAATCCCAAAGAAAGGCAATGCCAAAGAATACTCAAACTACTGTACAATTGCACTCATCTCACATGCTAGTAAAGAAATGCTCAAAATTCTCCAAGCCAGGCCTCAACAATACATGAACTGTGAACTTCCAGATGTTCAAGCTGGTTTTAGAAAAAGCAGAAGAACCAGAGATCAAATTGCCACATCTGCTGGGTCATTGAAAAAGCAAGAGAGTTCTAGAAAAAAACATCTATTTCTGCTTTATTGACTCTGCCAAAGCCTTTGACTGTGTGGATCACAATAAACTGTGAAAAATTCTGAAAGAGATGGGAATACCCGACCACCTGACCTGCCTCTTGAGAAACCTGTATGCAGGTCAGGAAACAACAGTTAGAACTGGACATGGAAGAACACACTGGATCCAAATAGGAAAAGGAGTATGTCAAGGCTGTGTATTGTCCCCTGCTTATTTAACTTATATGCAGAGCACATCATGAGAAATGCTGGGCTGGAAGAAGCACAAGCTGGAATCAAGATTGCTGGGAGAAATATCAATAACCTCAGATATGCAGATGACACCACCGTTATGGAAGAAAGTGAAGAAGAACTAAAGAGCCTCTTGATGAAAGTGAAAGAGGAGTGTGAAATAGTTGGCTTAAAGCTGAACATTCAGAAAATTAAGATGATGGCATCTAGTCCCATCACTTCATGGCAAATAGATGGGGAAACAGTGGAAACAGTGGCTGACTTAATTTTTTGGGGCTCCAAAATCACTGCAGATGGTGATTGCAGACATGAAGTTAAAAGACAGTTACTCCTTGGAAGAAAAGTTATGACCAACCTAGACAGCATATTAAAAAGCAGAGACATTACTTTGTCAAAAAAGGTCCCTCTAGTCAAGGCTATGGTTTTTCCAGTAGTCATGTATGGATGTGAGAGTTGGACTATGAAGAAAGCTGAGTGCAGAAGAATTGATGCTTTTGAACTGTGGTGTTGGAGAAGACTCTTGAGAGTCCCTTGGACTTCAAAGAGATCCAACGAGCCCATCCTAAAGGAGATCAGTCCTGGGTGTTCATTGGAAGGACTGATGTTGAAGCTGAAACTCCAATTTTTTGGGCACCTGTTGTGAAGAGCTGACTCATTTTAAAAAAACCCTGATGCTGGGAAAGATTGAGGGCAGGAGGAGAAGGGGATGACAGAGGATGAGATGGTTGGATGGCACCACTGACTCAATGGACATGAGTTTGAGTAAATGCCGGGCATTGGTGATGGACAGGGAGGCCTGGTGTGCTGCAGTTCATGGGGTCACAAAGAGTCAGACATGACTGAGCAACTGACCTGAACTAAACTGAATGATTGTAATTCATTGAAATGCAGTACCTGATAAATGATCCTCATATAATCCCAGGAATCTGAAAACATATGAAACATATTCCAGAAGAATGGATGAGTAAATTTAATCCTATTTGAAATTAGTGGCCTATGTATACTTTTGAGTTATTCAACTTTATTATAAATACTGAATTAAAAGAGAGAGAATCTTTTTGAAATCATCACTTAGAAATAATCCAAAAGAAAACATGATTATGAAAACAAAATGCAAAGGGAATGTGTGTGTATGCTAAGTTGCTTCAGTCATGTCTGACTCTTTGCAACCCTACGGACTGTAGTCCGCCATGCTCTTTTGTCCATGGGATTCTCCAGGCAAGAATACTAGAGTGTGTTATCATGCCCTTCTCCAGGGGATCTCCCCAAACCGGGCATTGAACTTGTATCTCTTACATCTCCTGCATTAGCAGACAGGTTCTTTACCCCTAGCACTACCTGGGAAGCCCGTTAAGAAAATGATTTTTAGAAGTAAATATAAACCCAAACATATTAATAAATACATGAAATATTAATGGAGTAAATATTTCAACTAGAAGGCAGAGATTCTTGGGTTGTAAAGAAGTAAGACCTGATTATAAGTTATGCTCAAAATGTGGACTTTACGTATAAACTTACAGATTGGTTAAACATAAATAGATGGCAAAAGACTTGCCATAAACACAGAAATCATGCAAAAGTAGGAATGGCTATATTAATATAGCATAATATAGACTTCAAGAGAAGGATATCACCAAAAATAAAGAGGGATAATTCTTTAGGAATAGATATTCCTAAAGATAGATAATTATAATACTATTTTTGAAAATAGCAGACTTTCCAAGTAAATGAAGCAAGAATTTGAAGAATTAAAGGGAGTAAAAAACAATTCAAAAATCATATTAGAAAGATGTAAAACTCCTTTCTCAATGTCTGAAAAAGCAACTAGGCAAAAGAAAATAAACAAATAAAACAAAGATAGAGACACAGGTTATCTGGACAACACTACCAATCACCTTGGCCAACTGGTAATTATATACCACTAGACTCTATGAATGCAAAATGAATATGCTCTACAATTACTTGGCCATAATATAAGTCTCACTTCATTTTAAATAATTTGAGTATCAACTCAGATAGAAAAAAAAATAACTGATTAGACTCTATGAATGCAAAATGAATATGCTCTACAATTACTTGGCCATAATATAAGTCTCACTTCATTTTAAATAATTTGAGTATCAACTCAGATAGAAAAAAAAAAATAACTGATTTTTTTGTCCATGTGCCTTGTTTTGTGAAACTGGTCTTGATATTTAAGATGTAACCACCCCTGCCCCGAAGTCTTTAAATATGTAAAATTGAGTAAGAATAATATTAATTTTTTTTCTTAATTCAAACACAAATGTAGAACTTTGATTCTTAACTCATAATATCAAACTTTGATTGGAGGGTAATAAATCACAATAGGTCGTGAAGTAGAAAAATACTTATATGATTGAGATTTACCCTTCAGTGAGGAAAATTTTTTCTTTAAATATTAGAAAGCTTCAAAACTTTTCTTTAAAGCATTGAAAGAAAATAATATTTTGTGAGAAGAAAATCTGTCTTCGTTTTTTATTTTGAGAAAACTGTGGATTAGTAGAAAGTTGTCACTATAGTACATTGAGGTCCCAGGTACATGTACCCTTAACATTTCCCTCCCTGGTTACACTTACATAAACACAGTACAGCAAAACCAGGAAACTGTCATGGTGAAATGTGTTGCTTATGATTCTATGCAATTTTATCACGTGTACATAAATATTCAGGATATTCCTATATTAGGAGATACAGAAATAGCTCATCACCTCAAAAGTATTTTGTGTTCCTTGTGTATAGTCACACCCATCACCTTCCAACCCACCATACCCAACCCTTGGCAATCATGAATCTACTTTCATTGCTAGAGAGTGAACTTTGCATATTGGACTCAAGTGAACACACTGAGCATTTTAATTTTGAGATCTAAGTAAGCTGCTGCATGTATCAATATTTTGTTCCTTTTTATTGCTAAATAGCATTCCATGATCTTATTTCTCTTCTCTCTTCCACCAACCTACATATCAATCCTTCTGATAATACCAAAGAGCATGAATTACTGTAGACATTTAATTTTTAATGCCTGGTTAATTCTGCTTTATTCCATTTCAAAATTATTTTAGCCTTTAGTCAACTCTTTGGATTTTTCTATACATTTAGAATAAGCTTGTCTGTATATACAAAAACACTGAGATTTTTTAAAATTTATTTATTTTTTATTGAAGGATAATTGCTTTACAGAATTTTGCTGTTTTCTGTCAAACCTCAATATGAATCAGCCATAGGTATACATATACCCTCTCCATTTTTAATCTCCCTCCCATCTCTCTCCCCATGCCACCACTCTAGGTTAATACAGAGCCTCTATTTGAGTTTCCTGAGCCATACAGCAAATTCCCATTGGCTCTCTATTTTACATATGGTAATGTAAGTTTCCATGTTACTCTCTCCATACATTTCACCCTCTCCTCCCCTCTCCCCATGTCCATAAGTCAGCTCTCTATATCTGTTTCTCCATTGTTGCCATGTAAATAAATTCTTCAGTATCATTTTTCTGGATTCCATATATATGCATTAGAATATAATATTTATCTTTCTCTTTCTGACTTACTTCACTCTGTATAATAGGTTCTAGGTTCATCCACCTCATTAGAACTGACTCAGATGCATGCCATTTTATGGTTAAGTAACATTCCATCGTGTATACATACCAAAACTTCTTTATCCATTCATCTATTGATGGACATCTAGGTTGCTTCCATATTCTAGCTATTGTAAACAGTGCTTCAATGAACAATGGGATACAAGTATCTTTTTTTCAATTTTGGTTTCCTCAGGGTATATGCCTAGGAGTGGGATTGCAGGGTCATATGGTGGTTTTATTCCTGGTTTTTAAAGAAATCTCCATACTGTCTTCCATAGTGGCTGTATCAATTTGCATTCCCACCAACAGTGAAAGACCATTCTCTTTTCTCCACACCCTCTCCAGCATTTATTGTCTGTAGTCTTTTTGTTGATGTCCATTCTGACCTGTGTGAGGAGATATCTCACTGTACTTTTGATTTACATTTCTCTAATAATGAGCGGTATTGAGAGGAGATCTTCCCAACCTAGAGATCGAACCTGGGTGTCATGTCTCCCGCATTGGCAGGTGAGTATTTTACCACTAGTACCACTATGGGAAGTCCATATATAGATGTATACACATATTTTTAATGTTCTCACTTTGCAGGTTGGTTTGATCTAACATCACCTCTTTAGTTATTATCCCAGTGTTCAGTTGTTAGTTTATTTCACTCCTCTTTTGCATAACATGGTCTTGATAAAGATTTTTATGTTTTCTGCATCTATAATTTCTAGTGTCTCTTCTGCTAAATAATAAATGGTAATTTTATTCAACCTTTGACTAACTGAGATAGAACTGACTTTGGACCATTTGGGAATTATTTTTATTTTTTTTCTTCCATTTCAGACACCTGCCTAAAATATTTATCATTGGATATTTCCAAATAAATGGTACATTACTATCATCATTGGATAGTTTTCTAGGGAGTTGTACAAGTAAATACTTCTTTATATTCCTTTAACTTGAAATCTGGGAATAATTTAGGCAGAATAAAATAAAGCTCTTATGTCAAAATGTCACATTTCTGTGTTTCAGTGTCTCAATCAGCAATATGGCAAAAATGGATACATATCAAATCACTGGATTATGTAAATAATAATGAACCTTTTCTAGAGTTATTACATATGAATGGACGAAAGGAGTTATGAAAACAAAATCTCAATTTCACTTTTCAGTAACAAATACAATTGTAATAGTACAATACTTTGATAGTCAATCTTTCAGGAGAACATGAAAATTCAAAAAGAATGCATTTTGCTTGTTTAAAAAAACATTAAAATTATTATGAAAATCTGTAATTATAGAGCTGTAGATTATACAGTGTTCAAGAGAACAGCAGGAGAGATAAGAAGACCTTCTTAAATGAATGATGCAAAGAAATAGAGGAAAACAATAGAATGGGAAAGACTAGAGATCTCTTCAAGAAAATTGGAGCTATCAAGGGAACATTTCATACAAGGATGGGCACTATAAAGAACAGACACAGTAAGGACATAGTAGAAGCAGAAGAGATTAAGAAGAGGTGACAAGGATACACAGAATAACTATACTAGTAAGGTCTTAATGACCCAGATAACCACAATGTTGTGGTCACTCACCTAGAGCCAGATATCCTGAAATGTGAAGTCAAGTGAGCCTTAGGAAGCATTACTGCATAAAAAGCTTCTGGATTTAATGGAATTCCAGTTGAGCTACTTCAAATCCTAAGATGATGCTATTAAAATGCTCCACTCAATATGTCAGCAAATTTAGTAAACTCAGCAATGGCTGCAAGACTGGAAAAGGTCAGTTTTCATTCCAATCCCAAAGAAAGGCCATGCCAAAGAATGTTTAAACTACCATACATTTGTGCTCATTTCACATGCTAGCAAGGTTAGTCTCAAAATCTTACATGTTAGACTTCCATAGTATATGAACCAAGATGTTCCAGGTGTACAAGCTGGGTTTAGAAAAGACAGAGGAACCAAAGATCAAATTGCCAATGTTCACCTGATCATAGAGAAAATAGAATAACTCCAGAAGAACATCTACTTCTGCTTCATTGACTGTGCTTAAGCCTTTGACTTGTGGATCACAACAAACTGTGGAAAATTCTTAAAGAGATGGGAGTACCAGATCACCTTACCTGTCTCCTGAGAAACCTTTATGCAGGTCAAAAAGCAACAGTTAGAACCTTACATAGAACAACCGACTGCTTCAAAGTTGGGAGAGGAGTACAAAAAGTCTGTATGTTTTCACCCTGATTATTTAACTTATAGGCAGAGTACATCATGTGAGATGCCTGTCTGGATGAATTACAAGCTGGAATGAAGACTGCAGGGAGAAATAACAATAGCCTCAGATATGTAGATGATACCACTCTAATGGGAGAAAGTGAAGAGGAATTAAAGAGCCTCTTGATGGTGAAAGAAGAGAGTGAAAAAGTTGGCTTAAAACTCAATATTTAAAAGGCTAAAATGATGGTATCTGGACCCATCACTGCTTGGAAAATAGAAGGGGAAAAAGTAGAAGCAGTGACAGATTTTATTTCCTGGGGCTCCAAAATCACTGCAGACGGTGACTGCAGCCATGAAATTAAAAGATGCTTGCTCCTTGGAAGGAAAGCTATGACAAAGCTAGACAGCATATTAAAAAGCGGAGACATCACCTTGCCAACAAACGTCCATATAGTCAAAGTTACGCTCTTTCCAGTAGTCATGTATGGATATGACGGTTGAACTATAAAGAAGCCTGAGCACTGAAGAATTGATATTTTTGAACTGTGGAGCAGAATAAGACTCTTGAGAGTCCCTTGGACTGAAAGGAGATTAAACCAGTCAGTCCCAAAGAAAATCAAGCCTGAATATTCATTGGAAGGACTGATGATGAAGCTGAACTTCTTATACATTCACCACCCGATGAGAAGAGCTGACTCATTGTCAATGACCTTGATGCTGGGAAAGACTGAAGGCAAAGGAGACAGGCGCGACAGAGGATGAGATGTTAGACAGCATCACATTCATTTGTGTAGAGTCCAGGAGATAGTGCAAGACAGAGGAGCCTGGCATGCTTCACTCCTGAAAAGAACTGGAGATAACTTAGAGACTGGAAAACAATGACAAGATTATAGTTACAGTTAACTGGTCACCTACAATATAGTTTTCATTTAAAGGAATTTTTTTTTACCAAAACACTTGGCAGTAGGTATCAACTCTGATTTAAGTCTACTAAACACATGAAGCTTAGGGAGTTTAAATAACTTTTCCACTGTCACAGTTAATAAGTATAAGATTCAACTCAGGCTTATCTCTCCAGACTTGTATAATGCAAACCTAACTTCTAACATTATTAATTACCATCTTAAAATAGGCTCCATTAGCTGTTTTAAGATTATTTAATTTAGTGAATAATATTTAACTAAAGGAAAATAATAACTTTTCTTTAGTTTTGACAAGTCTTTCCCCTTCCTTATTCTCCTATTTTTTTTTTGAGAAAATCATATGCATGATATAGTTTTCTAAATGAAGAACAAGTAATATTCTTCTTAGGAAGGATGATGCATCACAAAGATAGAAAACTGTATGAGCAAATTTTTCTGAAGTCCTGCTGCTTTCTTGAAGGCAGATTTATGATGAAGTGCAGATAAGATTATTTTAAATGCCTGTATGAAAATTTGTATAAAAAGTAGCTGAGCACCTTTTGGAGTGGAGAGTGCTAGAGTCTAAAATACAGGAATAGTGTGAGCAACATCCTGTACTATTAGTGTCTTAACTAAATACATCAGGATTTTAAAAATATCAGATGTTATTTTTCACAAATAACATAAGAGGCATAATTTGATCCTTTGAACATAATAGGAGTTTTGTACACATTTCCCTGAGCATCCAAATATAGATTTACTTTCTTTTCTACTGCTCATACTCTTCTATTTTTCTTCCCATACTGACCTATAGGGAGAATCGCTTTCCATCTGTCTAGGTTCTAGTAATTATTATTACACTTCTTTTAAAAGAAGTATGAGATAACTTGTCTTAGGGAAAGTGAAAAACTGTCTGTGTCCTCTGTGCAAAAAACTTGAAGACACTGAATTTATGATGCCTGGGAGAAGACTCAAGCAGAATAAATTTATGTTCAAGGTTAGTCTTTGAGAATTTATGACAACCCATCATTTCCAAATTCTAGAGAAAGAAAAAAAATATATTTAATTCAAATTTTATGTTTTAAAATTTTGATTTGGTGAAAAAATTATTTTTTGCTACAAACAAAAATAACCTTTTTAGTAATATAAAACTTGAAATGTTTCTTAATTGAAGAGTGGGGTCCAGTGATTGAGAAATATAGTAGAGGGGAAGAAAAGTCATTTGCTACAGCATTAATATAAATGAAAATTGCAAATTCCTATAAAACCTGAAATAAAGTCAGTATTACATATAAGACTCTTACCATGATTCTATTATTACTAATAGTAATTAAAGTAGCTAACAATATTGCATGTGCACTGAGCTAAATACACCAATTATCCTGTTTATTTTTTATTTGGTAGAAATTTGAAATATTTTCATTATGTATATGATAAAATTAGAGATTATTTTCAAATAACTCATCTACTGGAAAGAGATTCAAGATTTGAACCTAGCTGCACTACTTAAAAAACTTATGGTCTAAGCCACGTCTAGCTCCCTCTAAATGATTCTGAGGCCAGTAGAGGTATGACCACATCCCATATAGTTAAGACAAATATCTATTTTTAGATACTTTTCTTAACTCCATTTTCATGGATCTGCATTTTTCAGATATCATTTATGAACTCTGACTGACCTGAGAATAAAGCATTGCTGCAGCTTTCAGTTGACAACTGATATAGTCATCGGAGGAAAGTGTAATTTCTCAAGCTGCTCGTGGGAGTTTAAACATGTAGTCTTGGAAGGAAAAGAGAAAGTAATTTTATTGGTTATATAAAATTCAAACAGTGATATTTACTATTGATATTTTCAAGGCCCCACTGGATATCACTATGCTATAGCAATAAGAAAGAAATATGAAAACCTGTGGCCAAAATCCATGGAATAAGCTAATACTTTATTTAGAAAATCTAAAGAGTGCTTTATCTTCTGACTCTAATTGCAACATAGCCTTATACAATTTTGTTAACTAGAACAGTCATGGCTCTGTCCTGCAAAATACTTTTCTTTGGTGATTCAAACCAGCACACTTTCACAATAAAGATAAATATTATTTCTGACAAATAAGTTACTCAACAGAAAACAATTCATAATTTTTGAAGCATTCTGATTTTTGTTGTCTTCATGCGTTTCCATGGGAAGGTGAAATAGATTTTATCAATCCCCACTGTGCTTAGTTGCTCAACTGTGTCCAGCTCTTTGTGAGCCTCTGGACTGTAGCCCAGCAGGCTCCTCTGTCCATCAGATTTTTCAGGCAACGATACTGGAGCCATTTCTTCCTCCAAGAGATCTTTCGATCCAGGGATCAAACCCACATCTCCCAAGGTTCTAACTCATGTCTCCTGCATTGCAGGCAGATTTTTATGCACTGAGCCATCAGGGAAGTCCCACTAACTATATGCTATAACTTACTGGCATCTCTTGAGGGAAACAAAAGTGACTTGACCCAAGAAAATAGACTAGCAAGTAATACAGCATCACTAGATGTCTCTTTTCAAAGGTGTAGTTTCCAAATGCATGTTGTTCACAAAGCATTGTAGAGAAAACGAAGGAACACAGACATTTTTTTTTTTTTATTCATTTCACATATGCAGAGAAATGTTCAGCCATGGAGGACTTCATCAGTATTTGCAGAATTTAGAACACAGATTCTGCAAGGCAAAGTTCACCTGGAGAACCTCTATCACCATGGAGCCCAGGTGCTCTCAGTGTAGATGAAAACACCTGGCAGCTAGTGGTCCTGATGCCTGCGTAAAGTCGGGCACCTGGGCTGTGCTGAAGGATGGGAGAGTGACGGCTCAAGACACTGCAGCGTTTCTACAGCGTGTCTACTCCACCACCGTCCTAGCAGTTTTAGCGAATCTTCAAATGCAAATATTTGATATAGTGCCTACACCATTTCCTCACAAGGATTTGGTGAAAGTTGTTGCGATTCTCACACCTGTGAAGGTAAGAATTATGACTCATGCTGCTAGAAATGCAGTGGCTCCATGCCTTTAGAACCATCTGACTTCAGAAAACTAGGGATAACTGCTCTATTTTCTAAGTGAAACGAAGTGTTTAAAGTGAATTGATTCTCTTGTGATTTGTTGTTCATATCTTTGTACTATAAAACTAGAAACGCATTCTTTGTTTTAAAGGAGGGAAATTAAGATGTTAGCTTCCACATAATCAAGCATCTCTTTCTATGTGTCTATACATCTATATCCATATATCTACATAGATATAGAGATAAATGACCATATTATATATATGTGTATGTATATATACATGTATATATATGCACAAAAACACAAACTCAGAAGCAGCATTGCATAGAAAATAAACGGGTGAATGCTGTTTTATCTCTCAATGGGCTTAATATAAAGGTTAGGTAAAACTGAAAGCTATGATTACTCTGAGAGGTGAACTTAAACAGTGCTAATATTTACTGGATGGAGTCCTATTTATCTTCCTAAACATGGTGTCTTTTTCACCCTCAACTCTTTCTAAACTTTTCAGTCATTGCAGATGCCACTGAAGTTAGAATGAATGATCATTCTTACCCCAAACTACGGATACTCTTCTGTTTGGAAATTTTGGAGATTCTGTAATTTTATATCCTCATGTAAAGGGATCCCCTCAAATTTGTCATGTTTTCCATTACTTAGTACATCCATTCTTTCTGTAGGCTTTAGTAGAGTATATATTACCTATGTATAAATGCAGCCAAAATATTAATTAAGATGCATAGCCACCTTCAGATAAATTGCAGTCTAGTGCATATATAGCACTGATTTCAGTATCAGACAGAAATTTTATAATTATAATTATTTGCCCCAACACTTACCAAAATATGTGTCACAGATATGTTGTGAAGAGAAATTAAATAAAGCTTGTGTTTTTTTTTACACTGTAAGGCACAAGATAAGCAGTCAATAATTAAAATCTTTAAATATAATATTTAATAATAGAATTCAAATTATGTTACAAAGTGAACAGCCTCAAATATTTCTCAATATTTTTCTGATGAATTGTAAAACCAATATTCTAACTATTTTTATATATTTTTCCCTCCTCTTTATAAAAAAAACAATTTCAGAAGCCAAGTGAACAATTGTTTTCTAACCACAAAAGTCATCCAAGTTGAATTAATTTGTATTTTCAAACCTATTTGTGTAACACATATTTGGCTTTGTGAAAAGACATCTCTTTACAAGTTACAATTATGCTAAAAAAGGAACAGTATTATATTTTGAAGATATATTTTTTTTAGTAAACTTAAAACAGTAAACATATAAGCACACAAATCATCAGAGTTTCGTTTTACAAATTTTCAGGAACTAAATCCACCCATGTAAGAGTACATAGACCAAGAAAGAGAACAATGTTAGCAATACACCCTTGCACCCTATTCTGACCTTTCTGAACTATAGATAAATAGAATCATGCAATGTATACACTATAGTATCTGGCTTCTTTCATTTGATATTATATATCTAGTAGCAGTTTTTTCATTCTCATGTGAAGAGCCAACTCACTGGAAAAGACCCTGAAGTGGGGAAAGACTGAAGGCAGAAGAAGAGGGAGGCAGAGGATGAGATGGTTAGACAGCATCATGGACTCTCTGGACATGAATCTGAGAAAACTGAGAGAGTGAAGGACAGGAAAGCCTGGTGAGCTGCAGTCCATGGAGTCGCAAAGAGTCAGACATGACTTAGAGATTGAACAGCAACAACAATTAGCAGTAGTTTATTCAGTATCATTATTATGTGATATTTTATTGTATGGGTATAGCAAGGTTTATTTATCTATTCTAATGTTGATAGACATTTGGTTGATTCCAGATTTCAATTCTATGAATTGTGATGCTGTGAACGTTCTTGTATATGTTTTTCCCCGAAATATGGCTGCATATCTGTTCAGAACACACTGTACCCTTCTGAGTTTGTCTCAATGGTTTGCTTGTGAGATCCATCACATCTCTGTTTATGGTAGTAGTGCATTCATTCTCTTTACCCTGTAATGTCAGGATGCTCTGTTTTGATATGTGCTTTTCTTTCTGGTTTCCTCGTGGTTGCACATTTTTCTGATTTAGGTTGAATTTGTCTAGCATGATGTTTGCTCCAGAGAATGTCTGTTAATAGCCTACTTACTCTTTGCCTCCTTACTGCCACACAGAACATCTCCCTCAGTCGGTCAGTTTAACACTTGGCAATCAAAGCTTAGTGGCCCAGAACAATGAATATTACTGCTTTCATCATGGGAAAACCTGAGAAAATACTCACTCTGTACAAAGAGTTAAAAGACTTCTAGCATTTTTAACTAATAAGCTATTGACCTTATGGTTATTTTATTTCCTTTTTGCTTTAGAATCCTTTATAATTAAGCAAAATCAATGCTTGATTTACTAAAACCTTCAGTTTTTAGTGCTATTTTATCTAACATTTTTATTACCTTCCTGTGTTTCTAGAAACATAGAAAGTTATGGGAAGAAGAAAACATCACTTATTCAAAATTAAAGGTCATGGAAAACTGGGGAATCACTCAGTTGCATCAATCCTACCAGGTGGCTCTGGACTTCTCACCAGCAAGCTTCAGGCTGGATTGTTCTTCAGACATTGTTGACTTTATCTCTAGTTTAAATAAGTAGTCAGTTCATTTATATTTTATCTTGATTTTTAGTTTCTGATACTATGACAATTGTATTTTATTCTTCACTTAAATAAAAGTTTATTACTTAAGTAAAATGTTACTGCTCAAGTACTATATTTATTTTGAATTCTAGTTTTTCTACTATTAATACATAATTTCAACATTGCTTAGAGATGTTTGCCAATAGTGGTGCTAGAAGTTAGGTCTTAATGAACAGTATTTGTAGTATGGAATTCTCAAAAACATAGATATCTTAAGTTACCTCAAGGATTTTTTTTTAGAATAGGCTGAAAACACAAATGATCACAGTTGCCTTATGTTACCACCTAGTTCATCTTTTCCCAAATTATTTTTGGAATAACATTATTGATGTTGGATTGGTATATTTTAATTCTGGGAGGGAAAGCAACAGGAAGGGCATTTGGGAATAATTAATTTAATATTGAAATATCCTTGAAGATATTATCACGTATGAACTGACAAAGAAAACTTGTACGAGATAGAGTTAAAAAGGCAAGGAAGACTTTATTCAAGACAATTGAAATAGAGGTTGACTATTGTAACGGGGAGATATAGCATACTCAGTTCCACAGAAACCAAAGACAAGAGGGCTTTTAAAGAATGAGGTGATTAATCCTTTGTCTATTTCTTCATTTGCTATTATTTTTTCCCAATCTGAGGGCTGTCTTTTCACCTTACTTATAGTTTCCTTTGTAGTGCAAAAGCTTTTAAGTTTCATTAGGTCCCATTTGTTTAGTTTTGCTTTTATTTCCAATATTCTGGGAGGTGGGTCATAGAGGATCTTGCTGTGATTTATGTCAGAGAGTGTTTTGCCTATATTCTCCTCTAGGAGGTTTATAGTTTCTGGTCTTACATTTAGATCTTTAATCCATTTTGAGTTTATTTTTGTGTATGGTGTTAGAAAGTGTTCTAGTTTCATTCCTTTACAAGTGGTTGACCAGTTTTCCCAGCACCACTTGTTAAAGAGGTTGTCTTTTTTCCATTGTATATCCTTGCCTCCTTTGTCAAAGATAGGGTGTCCATAGCTTCGTGGATTTATCTCTGCGCTTTCTATTCTGTTCCATTGATCTATATTTCTGTCTTTGTGCCAGTACCATACTGTCTTGATGACTGTGGCATTGTAGTAGAGTCTGAAGTCAGGCAGGTTGATTCCTCCAGTTCCATTCTTCTTTCTCAAGATTACTTTGGCTGTTTGAGGTTTTTTGTATTTCCATACAAATTGTGAAATTATTTGTTCTAGTTCTGTGAAAAATACCTTTGGTAGCTTGATAGGGATTGCATTGAATCTATAGATTGCTTTGGGTAGAATAGCCATTTTGACAATATTGATTCTTCCAATCCATGAACACGGTATGTTTCTCCATCTGTTTGTGTCCTCTTTGATTTCTTTCATCAGTGCTTTATAGTTTTCTATGTATAGGTCTTTTGTTTCTTTAGGTAGATATACTCCTAAGTATTTTATTCTTTTTGTTGCAATGGTGAATGGTATTGTTTCCTTAATTTCTCTTTCTGTTTTTTCATTGTTAGTATATAGGAATGCAAGGGATTTCTGTGTGTTAATTTTATATCCTGCAACTTTACTATATTCATTGATTAGCTCTAGTAATTTTCTGGAAGAGTCTTTAGGGTTTTCTATGTAGAGGATCATGTCATCTGCAAACAGTGAGAGTTTCACTTCTTCTTTTCCTATCTTTTAGATTTGGATTCCTTTTACTTCTTTTTCTGCTCTAATTGCTGTGGCCAAAACTTCCAACACTATGTTGAATAGTATTGGTGAGAATGGACATCCTTGTCTTGTTCCTGATTTCAGGGGAAATGCTTTCAATTTTTCACCATTGAGGATCAAAAATATACAAGCAACTCCTGAAGCTCAATTCCAGAAAAATAAATGACCCAATCAAAAAATGGGCCAAAGAACTAAACAGACATTTCTCCAAAGAAGACATACAGATGGCTAACAAACACATGAAAAGATGCTCAACGTCACTCATTATTAGAGAAATGCAAATCAAAACCACAATGAGGTACCATTACACGCCAGTCAGGATGGCTGCTATCCAAAAGTCTACAAGCAATAAATGCTGGAGAGGGTGTGGAGAAAAGGGAACCCACTTACACTGTTGGTGGGAATGCAAACTAGTACAGCCACTATGGAAAACAGTGTGGAGATTTCTTAAAAAACTGGAAATAGAACTGCCATATGACCCAGCAATCCCACTGCTGATCATACACACCGAGGAAACCAGATCTGAAAGAGACACGTGCACCCCAATGTTCATTGCAGCACTGTTTATAATAGCCAGGACATGGAAGCAACCTAGATGCCCATCAGCAGATGAATGGATGAGGAAGCTGTGGTACATATACACCATGGAATATTACTCAGCCGTTAAAAAGAATTCATTTGAATCAGTTCTAATGAGATGGATGAAACTGGAGCCCATTATACAGAGTGAAGTAAGCCAGAAAGATAAAGACCATTACAGCATACTAACACATATATATGGAATTTAGAAAGATGGTAATGATAACCCTATATGCAAAACAGAAAAAGAGACACAGAAATACAGAACAGACTTTTGAACTCTGTGGGAGAAGGTGAGGGTGGGATGTTTCGAAAGAACAGCATGTATATTATCTATGGTGAAACAGATCATTAGCCCAGGTGAGATGCATGAGACAAGTGCTCAGGCCTGGTGCACTGGGAGGACCCAGAGGAGTCGCGTGGAGAGGGAGGTGGGAGGTGGGATTGGGATGGGGAATACGTGTAACTCTATGGCTGATTCATGTCAATGTATGACAAAATCCACTGAAATGTTGTGAAATAATTAGCCTCCAACTAATAAAATAAAAAAAAATAAAAAAGAAAAATAAGAAAGCCAAGGAGAAAATATTAAAAAAAAAAAAAAAAAAGAATGAGGTGAGCTAATATAAAAGTGTTGGAGGACATTAGGGATGGAGCTTGGTCCATGTGATTAGGCCATCTGTGTTTGCTAATTGGTTTAACAAAGTTAGGGTCCTACTCCCCTCAGACACTGGAAGATAAGTGTTGTTGTTTATGATTACTTATCAAAGGGATGACTTTCAAGTTCTTGAGAAATGTAAATCTTCTAGAAGATTTACATTTCATGGGACAGAGGAAGAATTTCCAAGGACAAATTTTCTAAAGTAGATACTCTAAGAAAAGGTAGGTCTGGGGACTATGGTCAAAAAAAAACCCAAAAAAACAAAACTTAAAATTTATTCAAACTGAGGGTAAATTAGGGTCTTCTTGGTCAATACAAATTATTTTCATACAAAGAGTCATGTACAGAATTACGTTTTTAATCCAATAATATGTTTCTCAAAAACAAACAACCTAATTATCCTTGTACCTAGTTATGCCTTGAATATGAAAATTGAACTTTATTCTGATTCCTGCTTAGACAGAATTATAAAAACATATAAGAAAATATTTATTATATAAGGCCTATTTAATATAAACATATTCCTATAATTTCAATATAAATATACATTAATTTTCAGGCATAACTTTTTTAATAATTTAAAATTCAATCTTAATACCAACTGCTTTCAGTATCTCATATTCTTGAAATGAGTCCAATTATATGGGAATTTTTACAAGGTAGACATGATTAGTTTAATTTCTTCTGAAAGAAAAACCCAAAAGCATTGACTCCTTCTGTACCATAGATAATTTTCAAGTTGCTATAATTTAGCGTTACTGTCAAATAATAATAAAATACTTCAGCATCTTTGCCTAACATGTGATGAGTATATTTAATCATTAAAATGATGCAAGACATCAGACAAGAAAACATGGGGAAAAAATCTTAAAATTACCTTTTGCATGTTAATTGTCCACTGTTCAGAACTCTGTCAACACTTAGTGGTTTTGTACAACATTATATAAGTTACCACTTTCTGTTTTGCTCTTAGTCATAATTTTTCTGTTTTCCACATATACTGTCTTACTTTCTCTCCCTGCTTGCCAAACTGTTATTTCTAAATTTCACATTATTACCTACAATAAGTAAATGATAGACATAGCTATATCCACAAATTCTATTAAAATTTATTTTGCATGAAATGGTTTTATACTTTGTATCATAAATAATGCAAAAGAAGCAGTTTTTAAATAATTTTCTCATAGCTATACTATTTCAAATGTAAAATAATGTTTTCTTCATTGATGAAATAAAATTAAGACCACAGACTTTTTTTTTTTTTAAAATCAGTTTGTATATCTGAGAATTGGTACAGTATCCTTCATTCCACAATGGTTCACATATTTGTTTCCTATAATTTAATAAAATACAAATAAATTTTGAGAACAAATGAATAAACATAGATGAAACCCATTTGGTTTCCCAAGATGTTACTGTACGAATTCATCATAGTTTTTAAACAAAAAAGAATAAGCTTTTGTGGAATTTTGTTTTTGGAAATACACATAACTTTTGGGTTTCCATACATCTTTTATAAACATGATTTGATAAACACACTGAGTCACAGATTTAAAAAATGATCTGCCCTTTACCCTTTATGGATTTGTTCTAATTTAGATTCTGATCTACTTACTATTCTGGAGCAAACACATGAGCCAGAGTGGCATCACAGTGAGAGTAGCCTTGAGTTGTCTTCATATAAAGAGCTTCAAAATTTTCAGAGAAGTTGTCAAATCTTTGTTAAAGTACAGAATTAATTCTAAGTATGTGCATTGTTTGGCTCATTACAGTCCTCAATATTATCTTTAAAAAAGCAAAATAGAGAGCATGTTCTACCTCCCTGACATAACGATGAAGGGTCTGAGAACTGCTCTACTTGCAAGCTAACAAGATAATCTGCCACAGAGTTTCATAGATTCTGGAAGAAAGTAAAAGACTACTGGGGCAGAAACAAAGGAGTTTATTACTCACAGCAATAACATTCGCCAAATGTATCAGCATTTCCTTGTGTGATTCCCCAGGTGTCATTTTTCACAAGGCAACAAACACTAAGAGGACAAAATGATACTTGCATGCACAGCAGAGTACCTGCAATCTTGGGGAACTTGAAGATAATTCGCAGTAAGGATAACTTTGCTCCAGAGGGAGATACTATTCTAGCTTCCAAACTGTTCCCTATAAAAACAGTCTCTTTTCTCTATGTTTGGTTACCACAATAGGAGATAAATTCTATTCTATTCTATTTAACCATGAGGAATAAAATCAAGATTACAATCTGAGCCAAAATCTGTTTCTCCTACTGGGCTGAGTCAAATGTTTTGACACTTGTTTGATGTTATCCTTAACCAGTTTCTTCTCTGCATTCTGTTTGCAGTCGCTAGCCATGTTAATATTTAAATATTCATAGCCTGTGCCCTCTTATATGAGTAATGAGAGTCACAAATCAAATGATTCTTGGAGTCTGTTTAAGGGATGCAAATCACAATGGCTACAATAAGACATGGTATATGCATGTAAAAATAACAAAATGTAAGGGACTGAATGGGAACAGAGCTAAGTGTCAAGGTAAATATTAGTGCTATATAAAGTCATTTATTTCAGGTAAAACTAGCTATAAAAATAAGTGCCAATGGACCATCCCTTCTGAAGAATTTATTTAAATAGGAGTTTTAGTCCAGCTGAACATAAAGGTATAGCCTTCAGGTGTCAACAGAATTAAATTTGTCAATTTGCTCTCAAAGTCATTTTAGAATATCACTGTCCAACAGGTGAACAATATGAGTCTCACATGCAATTTGAAAAGTTCTAGTGTGTGTGTGTGTGTGTGTGTGTGTGTGTGTGTGTGTGCTCAGTCGTGTCTGACTTTTTGCAACCTCATGGACTACAGCTCCTTAGGCTCCTCTGTTCATGAAACTTTCCAGGCAAGAATACTGGAGTGGGTTGCCATTCCCTTCTGTAGGGGATCTTCCCAACCCAGGGAGGGAACCCGTGTCTCTTCCATGTCCTGCATTGGCAGGCAGATTCTTTACTACTGTACCACCTAGGGAAAGGTCTAGGAGGCACATTAAAAATAGAAACAGGTGAATTTAAATTTGATACATTTTATTTAAGCCTATATGTCAAAAGTATTATTCATATTATGTAGTCAACATAGAGGGCTTCCCAGGTGGCACTAGTGGAAAGAATCTGCCTGCCAATGCAGGGAACGAGATGCAGGTCTGATTCCTGGGTCAGGAAGAGCCCCTAGAGGAGGGCACGTCAACCCACTCCTGTATTCTTGCTTGGAGAGTCCTATGCACAGAAGAGCCTGGTGGACCACAGTCCACAGGGTCACAAAGAGTCAGGCACAACACAGCTGAAGTGACTTGGCACAGCGCAGCTCAGTCAACATAGAATTACTAATAACTTTATTTAAATTTTTTCTTTATCCTAAACCTTCACATTCCAGTGTGTATTTTATACTTTTTGTGCCTCCCAGCTTGACCAAGACACATTGAAGTGCTCAGCACCCATAAGCGGCCAATGCCTCCCATATTGGATGATGTAAAAATCAAAGTCCACTTTTATTTAACTGATCAATCAAACTCACAAAATGACTATTAAATTAAAATTACATGATGCCAAGATACCTTCTATAAATTTACCTGGACAAATGTTTTAGATTTAATCTTTGATTATAACAGAATGATATCACAGTAAGAACACTGGATTAGGAACCTAGAGTCACATGCTGAAGTTCCTATATATTAGCTACAGGACCTTGAGTGAGTCCTTTAGACTCTTGGGTCTTATTCCATATATATACAAGAAAGGTTTTGGATTTCATGATTTGTAAGCTAGTTTTAGTTCTAAAATTCTGCCAATCTATGTGGACCACATAAATGATGGGAGAGGGAATAAAACATCATTAACTTGAGAAATAAGTAATCATGACTTTGGAAATCAATGGCTATGCTTTACTTCACATGGCCACTAAATTTCCTTTGTATAGGGTCACATAAAAATCATATAAACATACATAGTTAATTTGACATAAAGCAATGAAATAGCCAGAAGATAAGGATTTAACAAAAATTATGAAGATTACCTCATGTCTAGATTTGAGGATTAAAAGGCATATCTTTAGCCGTATATCATCAAAGTTTCTATTGAGTCATTACATCTAATACAGAAGCACATTTCTGTCTTCCAAAAAGAAGTCAGGTACAATGAAATAAGCAAAATGTAGTGGAAGAGAAAAACAATGCATTAAACATGCTGCAGTCTTCCTAGACACATGCATTAACCTGTCTGGCTGAAGGTATTTGCTAATTCATTTAGCCCAAAACATCATCCTGAAAACTCACAACTGGTTACAAATTCAACCTTTTACAAAGCTATGCACCTGCAGGCAGCTCAAAGAAATATTCAAGTTCAACTTCAACTGCAATGGGAAGTTATCATTAAGTTAACTTCCTTGTTTTCTTAAGTGGTGCTGGGAAAACTGGTCAACCACTTGTAAAAGAATGAAACTAGAACACTTTCTAACACCATACACAAAAATAAACTCAAAATGGATTAAAGATCTAAATGTAAGACCAGAAACTATAAAACTCCTAGAGGAGAACATAGGCAAAACACTCTCTGACATAAATCATAGCAAGATCTTCTATGACCCACCTCCCAGAATATTGGAAATAAAAGCAAAAATAAACAAATGGGACCTAATGAAACTTAAAAGCTTTTGCACAACAAAGGAAACTATAAGTAAGGTGAAAAGACAGCCCTCAGATTGGGAGAAAATAATAGCAAATGAGGAAACAGACAAAGGATTAATCTCAAAAATATACAAGCAACTCCTGAAGCTCAATTCCAGAAAAATAAATGACCCAATCAAAAAATGGGCCAAAGAACTAAACAGACATTTCTCCAAAGAAGACATACAGATGGCTAACAAACACATGAAAAGATGCTCCACATCGCTCATTATCAGAGAAATGCAAATCAAAACCACAATGAGGTACCATTACACGCCAGTCAGGATGGCTGCTATCCAAAAGTCTACAAGCAATAAATGCTGGAGAGGGTGTGGAGAAAAGGGAACCCTCTTACACTGTTGGTGGGAATGCAAACTAGTACAGCCACTATGGAAAACAGTGTGGAGATTTCTTAAAAAACTGGAAATAGAACTGCCATATGACCCAGCAATCCCACTCCTGGGCATACACACTGAGGAATCCAGATCTGAAAGAGACACGTGCACCCCAATGTTCATCGCCGCACTGTTTATAATAGCCAGGACATGGAAGCAACCTAGATGCCCATCAGCAGACGAATGGATAAGGAAGCTGTGGTACATATACACCATGGAATATTACTCAGCTGTTAAAAAGAATTCATTTGAATCAGTTCTAATGAGATGGATGAAACTGGAGCCCATTATACAGAGTGAGGTGAGCCAGAAAGATAAAGAACATTACAGTATACTAACACATATATATGGAATTTAGAAGGATGGTAACGATGGCCCTATATGCAGGGCAGAAGAAGAGACGTAGAAGTACAGAACAGACTTTTGAACTCTGTGGGAGAAGGGGAGGGTGGGATGTTTCGAAAGAACAGCATGTACATGCAAGAGACCACCAGCCCAGGTGGGAGGCATGAGTCAAGTGCTCGGGCCTGTTGGGCTGGGAAGATCCAGAGGAATCGGGTGGAGAGGGAGGTGGGATGGGAGACCGGGATGGGGAATTCGTGTAACTCTATGGCTAATTCACATCAATGTATGACAAAACCCACTAAAAAAACAAAACAACAACAAAAAAAATTTGAATTAAAGTCAAAATACTCCTAAAAAAAAAAAAAAAAGTTAACTTCCTTGTTTTCTTGGACAATTGAGTCAATCATATTGAATTTGCCCTTTAACATTTTGGCTTTTTTTTTTTTTCTCCTGCCAAAAAGTGATTTGGACCTACAAGGAGAAAAAGAGAAAAAGACCAGTATTGATAGACCAATTACAGGTACAGGAATATTTACTTTGCAACCATTGAATCTGTTATTTCTTTGCTGATGACCCACTGTGTTTGATTTCAGATTTCAGGGGAGAAAATTACTGTTCCCTTAATTTTTATGGCAATGTGGGCCTGCAAACATTCAGTGAGAATATGCCCTTGCCCCTTATTTAACCACTATCAATTGCATTACCAAAACGTACTTTGTGTTACTTTAAGAATAAATCTCATTGAATCACCACTGAAAAATCCCTCTGTTATATAAGAGTGTTTGTATTTTATACATAAAGACAATGTGTTAAAAAAAAAAAAAATCCAGAAGAGCTGACCTGCTACTTGTCTCACACCTAGGGGACCATGACTTTACTTCATGGAAAGTCAAAGACCTTGGAATATTTTGGGATCCCTAAGTAGACAGAAATTCTCCAAAATCAACAAGCACTGCTGGTGAAATAACAGGCTTTTAGAATGTCCACTCCTGCATTCCTTAATGGAAGCTCGGGATAGAAATTCATTCTACAGCCTTAGTACCTGCTCAATAATTTGTGTCCAAGGAGGTTTACATATTTAATGTCTTTAGTTGTAAACATTCAGAACGAAACAAAAAGCCTTCTAGTTAAACCAATTACCATTTAAGATTGTGTGTGTGTGTGCGCACGCATGCGCTCAGTCGTGTTCAACTCTGTGCAACCCTATAGACTGTAGCCCACCAGATTCCTCTGTCCAGAGGACTTTCCAGGCAAGAATAGTGGAGTGGGTTGCCATTTCCTACTCAAAGGGATCTTCCCGACCCAGGGATTGAATCTGCATCTCTTGTTGTTTCTCTAATTGGCAGATGGATTCTTTACCACTAGAGCCAGCTGAGAAGCCCCTCTGTTTAAGATTATCTATGATCACAACGGAGAAACTAGTAACAAAAACTATACAAACCTATGAAAATTTTTTAAAAAGGAGTATTGTGGCAATGTTAATAAACCCGTCTGAAAATATATATTCAAATTTTAGGAGAATTTACCTGTTATTTGCTATTTGTTTAGAGCTCAGGCACTGTCAACTTTGATGTTAATGTGACATTTCCTTTTGTAGAAAAGATGACTCCAAGGGCTATGAACATAACTAGTTTGTATGTAAGTTAGCAACCTTTTATAATATTCTTTTTTTAAAAAAGCCTTTCACAAGGGACTATTTATTTTGGTTATTTAAATGCTTGTAGAGTCACCATTTGACTAGTTCATTAATCAATGAGTTGAATAAATTAATCAATACACACTCATGTATGGGAGTCATGTTTTTAACATTTGAAATTGATACTTTATCACTTAAAACTATCTTGGAAACTAAATTATTCATGTTACTCAGATATCTTATCTGCTACTGGGAGTCAAACCATAACTTCTGAACAGTTTAGTCACTTGGGCAAGTACCTCTCCTAATGGGACAACAGGCTGTTCATCTAAGGTGATTGTTTATATACTGACTTGCTCAGTTTATTATGTCAGAAACTTTGGCCAAGCCCAGATAGTGTTCTGCTTTGAGTTTAGACTGTAAAATCCTGTAAACATCCTTTCCTGACTTTACCCCCTCTGACACAACGAAACCACGGGAGCCTAGACTCACAAACCTATGTACTCTTCTAACCATCCCTTCCCCCAAACCACAAAGATTCTGTCAAGATGCGTCTTCCCTTAATAAAAGGTTTAATAGACTTAGCTAAACTTGAGCAACAGGTTATTCTGGGGTCTTTTGAAAAGGGAGTTGACAGTTGATATTCTGGGCCAAGAACTTGGCTTTGAATTGTTTTGAAGATGTTTTGTGTTTGTGAGGATTATGTTAATTAGTGGGTGAAGAGCATGATTTTATCAGATAATAAAAGTGTTTTCTCTCTCCAAAATATAATGTCTATTCTTTAAAACATTTACTTTCCAGATTACTTTAATGATAATTAAAAAGATCTAGATCCACCTAATTGTTGTATCTACAGAAGTTAAGTTCTTTAGACAAGAGGGTAGGATAGTTGTTATGCAGCTTTTCCCGGGAATGGCAATAGCTTTAGTTCTTTAAAAACTTCAGTAAAGTTTCCCCAGTGTATGCTTGTGTGTAAAAATCAAGAACATGGCTGCTAAACAGAGTTTTGAAGTAAGTGAAGTTGCATAAAATGTTTAGATAATTTAATTAGCCCCCCCACCCGCCCCTTTTTCCTAGTAGATATATATTTAAGACTATAGTAATGACTAATGGTTTTGAGAACCAAGGCTTTCAACTGCCAAAATTAGGCTCTTTGGAGAAAAGGTGTTTTGACATCGCATAAATCATAGCTAAAATATTAAATATAAATGTGTTCAGTCACTCAGTTGTGTCCGACTCTTTGTGGCCCCATGGACTGTTGCCCACCAGGCTCCTCTGTCCATTAAATTTCTCAAGCAAATTTACTAGAATGAGTTGCCATTTCCCTCTCCAGGGGACCTTCCCAACCCAGGGATCAAACCCATGTCTCCTGCACACGCTGGCGGATTCTTTACCATGAGCCACCAGGGAAGTTACTTTAAAAAAATACTGTAAATAATAAATAAAGGATTTGAAGAACACACATGTGTACAAGCTAATTTCTGTCCCAATGGAATGCAATTTTCATCAGTCAAAGGACTTGAGAGTCAGAGTTGAACCAGAACTGGGATATTTGCTCATTGCTGGAAAGTGCCTTCCACTCCATCAAGGGCCACAGAGGTTTGGGGGGATCTGAGAGCACTGAGTTTGCCCTTTACTTCCTGTCATGGATCCTCCCAGAGCAGCTTTACCTAGAGCCAGGCCCCAACCTGGCAGAAATCCCTGAATCAATGTAGGAAAATAAAACTCTCTGTAGATTGCAGCATTTTGATAAAAAGTTCTGGCTTCCTGAGTCATGGAAATGCACACAAGGTAAAGATGAAGAATGTTTGCTTTCAATTCCCCAGAAACATGTAACTCTTTAAATACCATGAGAATATGATATAGCCAGTTGTCTAGTTAATTGCTCTGACTCAAGAAGGCCAAAATGTTCCAGCCCAGACTAAGAGCCCAGGTGAAGTCCAAGTTGTCAGAAAGATAAAGAAAAAGACATCCCTAGATTATTAAAGACACAGGTATCTAGTGTTTATATGGATCTCAGAAAGATGTATTGCATTCTAAAATACTAGGCTGAAAACACAAGATCATTTCCATCCATCTCAAAGAAGCACAGTCCTCCTCATTCTTTTGGAGGATGAGGGGCAGTTCTCTCTCCTTTGCATAAAAAGAGACTATTCACTGTTCTCTATCATTACCTATGGCTGCCCAGGCACTTTTGCGGGATATTTAACTTGGTTTTCTTCATGTTGCAGTAGAATAAAACCTGTCCCAAGGACAGTCAATATTTATTGGCTATAATATAATTAACAAGAATTTGTCTCTGAACTAGAATACTTCATAGTACATCCATTATAAAATTAATAAAAATGAATAAAAAAAAAACCATAATTGTGAGTATTAAGGAAACCACTCCTTTGTCCTATGGCAGAATGTGACACTTATGTATTAAACTCTGCTATGTCCCCTTGAGGGCAAACTTGCAAAAAGACATTAAGTTTGTGACGGGGGTCAGGAGGACAACAATGATAACCAATAGGCATGGCAGGAAAGCACAGATGTCTAAATGCCATGAAATGTACACATTTCAGTGGTGATGCCAACCCGGACTGAAGGGAACAAAGGACCAGCTGACTCTAAAGTCCTTACCCATGGCTACATCTCACAGACACAGCGTCAATCTTAACCCAACACTTGTTAGATCACACTTGGAGAGGTGGTAAGGAGAATGCAGAAAGTCTTGAGAAGAGACTGGAATTAAAAAATTCTTCAGAGTGCAAGCCATAAGTAACAGAATTACCTTGCACTGACAGATTCGTTTTTTATCAACAGTACAGTTCAGTTCAGTTCAGTCGCTCAGTCAGGTCCGACTCTTTCTGACCCCATGGACTGCAGCACGCCAGGCTTCCCTGTCCTTCACCAACACCCAAATCTTGCTCAAACTCATGTCCATCGAGTCGGTGATGCCATCCAGCCATCTCATCCTCTGTCATCCCCTTCTCCTCCTGCCTTCAATCTTTCCCAGCATCACGGTCTTTTCCAATGAGTCAGTTCCTCACATCAGTGGCCAAAGTATTGGAGTTTCAGTTTCAGCATCAGTTCTTTCAATAAATATTCAGAGGGAAACTTCAAAGCTTCAGTTCAGATCAGTTCAGTCACTCAGTCAGTCGTGTCTGACTCTTTGCAACCCCATGGACTGCAGTAAGCCAGACTTTACTGTCGGTCACAATCTCTTGGAGCTTGCTCAAACTCATGTCCATTGAGTCAGTAATACCATCCAAACATCTCATCCTCTGTTGTCCCCTTCTCCTCCTGTCCTCAATCTTTCCCAGCATCAGGGTTTTCTCCAAGGAGTCAGTTCTTTGCATCAGGTGGCCAAAGTATTGGAGCTTTAGCTTCAGCATCAGTCCTTCCAATGAATTTTCAGGACTGATTTCCTTTAGGATTGACTGGTTTGATCTCCTTGTAGTCCAAGGGACTCTAAGAATTTTCTCCAAACCACAGTTCAAAGCATCAATTCTTTGGCACTCAACTTTCTTTATAGTGGCCACAGGATTGGAAAAGGTCAGTTTTCATTCCAATCCCAAAGAAAGGCAATACCAAAGAATGTTCAAACTACCGCACAATTGCACTCACCTCACACACTAGCAAAGTAATGCTCAAAATTCTACAAGCCAGGCTTCAACAGTACATCAACTTTGAACTTCCAGATGTTCAAGCTGGATTTAGAAAAGAAAGAGGAACCCGGGATCAAATTGCCAACATCCACTGGATTATCAAAAAAACAAGAGAATACCAGAAGAATATCTACTTCTGCTTTACTGATTACACCTAAGCCTTTGACCATGTAGATCACAATGAACTGTGGAGAATTCTTCAAGAGATGGGAATACCAGATCACCTTAACTGCCTCTTGAGAAATTTTTATGCAGGTCAAGAAGTAACAGTTAGAACTGGATATGGAACAACAGACTGGTTCCAAATTGGGAAAGGAGTATGTCAAAGCTGTATATTGTCACCCTGTTTATTTAACCTATATGCAGCGTACATCAGACAAAATGCTGGGCTGGATGAAGTTCAGGCTGGAATCAAGATTTCCGGGAGAAATATCAATAACCTCAGATATGCAGATGACACCACCCTTATGGCAGGAAGCGAGGAAGAACTAAAGAGCCTCTTGATGAAAGTGAAAGAGGAGAGTGAAAACCTTGGTTTAAAGCTCAACATTCAAAAAACCAAGATCCTGGCATCCAGTCCCATCACTTCACGGCAAATATGGGGGAAACAATGGAAACAGTGACAGAATTTATTTTCTTGGACTCCAAAACCCCTACAGAAAGTGACTGCAGCCATGAAATTAAAAAAACACTTATTTCTTGGAAGAAAAGTTATGACCAACCTAAACAACATTTTAAAAAGCAGAGACATTACTTTGCCGACAAAGGTCTGTATAGTCAAAGCTATGGATTCTCCAGTAGTCATGTATGGATGTGAGAGTTGGAATATAAAGAAAGCTGAGTGCCAAAGAATTAATGCTCTTAAAAGCTTAGTTAAAGTGAAAGTGAAGTCGCTCAGTCGTGTCTGACTCTTTGCAACCCCATGAACTGTAGCCTACCAGGCTCCTCTGTCCATGGGATTTTCCAGGCAAAAGTACTGGAGTGGGTTGCCATTTCCTCCTCCAGGGGATCTTCCAGACCCAGGGATTGAAGCTGGGTCTCCCGCATTGCAGGCAGATGCTTTACCATCTGAGCCACCAGGGAAGCCCAAAAAAGCTTAGTTAGGTTCATTATAAATAAAGAAGTCATAATATTTTTGTGATTGTGAAATTCATAGCTTCTATGTAAACATGGGACATTGTTTTTTTTTTTTCTTCCAAGTTTAATTCCTTTTGATTTCCTGTGTTTGGGAGGAAAAGCTGATTCTCATGCAGTATTGCACAGTCTACCACCCAATGCAGGCTGTAGTTTTATGTTGGTAAACATATAGCACTCTTCCTAGGCAGATGTTTTTTCTGAAGATCTTATGGATAAATCTAAATTTATGAACATCTTTTATTTTTTAAATGGGTACCTCGTTGTATTTAATAATTACAGTACTTCCTGCTTTTCTATATTACATAAAAGGAAATAGGAATATTAGTATTTATTTCAAAGTTGTAGCTTTTGTGGGAAGACCAAAGTATTTTCCTCCATGCTTTGTACTTACTATGCTGCTTTGTCCATACTGATCTTTAAAAATTCTTTGCAAATTTAACATAAATGCAAATATCTAAACTCCTTTTCTAAGGCATTTTTCTTACTTTTGCTACCTTGCTTATATTTTATTTTAATAAGGCTTTTAATCTATTAATGTCATTTTAATTAACAAATATACACTGAGTACCTATTGATAGGTACTTTTCTAGGAGTGTGGGTATACATGAGTATAAAAAGCAAGGTTTATGTTAAATTAGAAGAGAGACAGCACAAAAATTATAACTGACTTCTATTGTGTTTTAAAAGTATTACAACAGAAGATAAAAAGAACACAAAGGAGCAAAAGGAGTGTGGGTTGTGTGATAAAGCAGTTTCTAAAGGAAGAGTCACTGAGAGAGCGAGATCTGAGCAAAGATGCAGATTAGCTGAGACAGTTTACATTCTCTGAGGCAAAAGTTTCCCAGTTCTACCAAGGCAAGAACACATGCCAAGGCCCTAAGGCAGGAAGGAGTGTGCCTAGAGGATTCTGGGAACCGCCACTAGGCCAACATGGCGGCAGGACAGTGAGCTGAGGAGCTGAAGTCTGAGGGGAGGTGAGCTCAGAGGTGGGGAATGGGGAGGTACAGAGCATGAGGACCCACTGAAGTACGTTATGGGTTTTAGCTTTTAATTTAGTAGTAGATGAATAAAATGTTGAGTTTTCAGCTACAAGGTGTTAATCTTATATTCATTTTAAAAAGAAACTCCTGATTTCTGAAAACACTGATTCCTACAAGGAGGGAAATAAGTAGACCATTTTCTTTCCTTTTTTAATTAACAATTTTAATATTTTAGAGCATTTTTCACTTCACAGTAAAATTAAGAGGAAGATACAGACATTTCCCAGATGAATAAAATGTTGAGTTTTCAGCTACAAAAGGTGTCAATCTTTCCCAGATATCCCCTGCCCCACATATCTTCACATATTACTAACATTTGCTACAACTGATGAAGCTACATTAATTACAATCACCCAAAGCCCATAGTTTCCATTACAATTCACCTTTGGTGTTTTACATTCTAGGGGTTTGGACAAATGTATAGGTGATATATAGATGCATCATGACAGCTCCATAGAGAGTAGTTTCAGATATCCTTTGTGCTCCTTGAAGTCACCTTATTCCCCTTAAACTCAGATAACTACTGATCTTTTTACTGTTTCTCCATTATTTTGCTTTTTTCAGAATGTCTTATAGTTGAAATCATACACTACGCTGCCTTTTCAGGTTGATTTTTTCCTTTATCAATATGAATTTAAGGAACTTACATATCTTTTTATGGCTTAATATTTTATTTCCTTTTGTGCTGGATAATATTTCATTGTCTAGATGTATCAGTTTATCCATTCACCTACTAAAGGACATCTTGGTTGTCACCAAGTGTTGGAAACTGCCTGCTGTTAAGTCACTTCAGTCGTGTCTGACTCCATAGAGTGCGACCCCATAGACTGCAGCTCACCAGGCTCCCTGGTCCCTGGGATTCTCCAGGCAAGAACAGTGGAGTGGGTTGCCATTTCCTTCTCCAATGCATGAAGGTGAAAAGTGAAAGTGAAGTCGCTCAGTCCTGTCTGACTCTTCAAGACTCCATGGACTGCAGCCCCCCAGGCTTCTCCATCCATGGGATTTTCCAGGCAAGAATACTGGAGTGGGGTGCCATGGAAACTGCATAAAGCTGCTATAAGCAGCTATAAGCAGCCCTGTGAAAACTGTCAGTCACTCAGTTGTGTCTTACTCTTTGCAACCCCATGGATTGTAGCCCACCTGTCCATGAAATTCTGTTCTTGAAATTGGACAGCTCCTCTGTCCATGAAATTCTTTAGGCAAAAATACCAGAGTGGGTTTCTATTCCCTCCTCCTCCAGGGGGATCTGCCAAATCCCAGGATCAAACTCTGGTCTTCTGCATGTGTGTGTGTGTATACCAAGTCACTTCAGTCATGTTAGACTCTTTGTGACCCCATGGACTGTGCCCACCAGGCTCTTATATCCATGGGATTCTCCAGGCAAGAATACTGAAATGGGTTGCTAGGCTCTCCTCTAGGGGATCTTCCTGGTACAGGGATCAAGCCCATGTCTCTTGAGTCTCTTGCACTGGCAGGCAGGTTCTTTACTACTAATGCCACCTGGGAAGCCCTGTACAGGGTTTTGTGTGGATGTAAGTTTTCAACTCTTTTGTGTAATTACCTAGGGGCAATATTGATGGTATGATTTTCCCTGTGGCCTCCCCTCTCTTAAGACTCAGAAAAATTGTTTGTTTTTTCAATATGTTTAGCTTTTACATATTGGGATGGAATGATAACTTCAAATCTCCTATCATGTGGAACTACAAACAGAAAGCTATCCTTTAAAATATTGCATTTATTTGAGAAATGATAATGGTTTGGAGCAAAGTTATGAGATGTGGTAAGGAAAGCTGAATATCTTCTAAAGTTAGAGTGACTAGGATTTGATAATCCAAGGAGCAGACTAGAAACTGGAAGGTTGGAGTTAACTGCTGCTCTGTTTGTTTTTTTTTTTAATTAATAACTGAAAATCAATTATCAGAATTATAAACAGCTTAAAGAATTCTCAATGTTGATACTTCATTTTAAGGTAGAATTCATTTTATATTTAGAACATAGAAATGTATATATATATATATATATATATATATATTTTTTTTTTTTTTTTTTTTTTTTTTCTTTCTGGTGAACAAAGTAATAAGAGATTCAACAGAACTAATTTTTGCTTTTTAAGAAAGACTGAGATTCTTTTGGAAATATTAGGTAAGTTTGTTTCTGAACTAATTTGGAAAAAGCATTATTTACAAAAATGTTTACATAGGATACCTTCTACATTGTTACTACCTGGGTCATTTTACACTGATTATGTTTTGAAGCTAACAGTGATGAGAAAATTATGTTATAGAGAATAGCTTTAAGGTTTTAAAATTATTTACTATTCTTTTTAATTAACTTGTATTTATGTCTTTAGGAGTAACTTCATTTTTAGTTCAAAATATTATCACAGAATCCTTCATTATTCTGGAATATAATTAGCCAGAACAAATTAAATTTATAGTTTTCCAGACTTTTTAAAATTTTATTTATTTTTTAATTGAAGGATAATTACTTTACAGAATTTTGTTCTTTTATGTCAAACCTCAACATGAATCAGCCACTGGTATACACGTACCTCTCCCTTTTGAACCTCCCTCCTGTCTCCCTCCCCATCCCACCCCTCTAGGTTGATACAGAACCCCTGTTTGAGTTTCTTGAGCCATACAACAAATTCAATTGGCTATCTATTTTACATAGGGTAATGTAAGTTTCCATGTCACTCTCTCCAAATATCTTACCCTCTCCTCCCCTCTCCCCATGTCTACATGTGTTCTCTATGTCTGTTTCTCCATTGCTGCCCTGTAAATAAATTCCTCAGTACTATTTTTCTAGATTCTGTATATATACGTTAGAATATATTTCTCTTTCTCTTTCTGACTTACTTCACTCTGCAGGTTCAAGGTTCACCCACCTCATTAGAACTGACTCAAATGTGTTTCTTTTCTGGCTGAGTAATATTCCATCATGTATATGTACCAAAACTTCTTTATCCATTCATCTGTCACTTGACATCTAGGTTGCTTCCAAGTTCTAGCTATTGTAAATTGTGCTGCAACAAACAATGGGATATATGTGTCTTTTTCAATTTTGGTTTCCTCAGCGTATATGCCTGGAGTGGGATTGCTGGATCATATGGTGGTTTTATTCTGAGTTTTTTTGTTTGTTTGTTCGTTTGTTTCTGTTTAATTTTTTTATTTTAATTTTTTTAATTAGTTGGAGGCTAATTACTTCACAACATTTCAGTGGGTTTTGTCTTACATTGACATGAATCAGCCATGGAGTTACATGTATTTCCCATCCTGATCCCCCCTCCCACTTCCCTCTCCACCCGATTCCGCTGGATCTTCCCAGTGCCCCAGGCCCGAGCACTTGTCTCATGCATCCCACCTGGGCTGGTGATCTGTTTCACCATAGATAATATACATGCTGTTCTTTCGAAACATCCCACCCTCACCTTCTCCCACAGAGTTCAAAAGTCTGTTCTGTACTTCTGTGTCTCTTTTTCTGTTTTGCATATAGGGTTATCGTTACCATCTTTCTAAATTCCATATATGTGTGTTAGTATGCTGTAATGTTCTTTATCTTTCTGGCTTACTTCACTCTGTATAATGGGCTCCAGTTTCATCCATCTCATTAGAACTGATTCAAATGAATTCTTTTTAATGGCTGAGTAATAAAAATATGGAATGCTTCACGAATTTGCGTGTCATCCTTGCGCAGGGGCCATGCTAATCTTCTCTGTATCGTTCCAATTTTAGTATATGTGCTGCCAAAGCGAGCACTGTTTGTTTTGTTTTTAAGGAATCTCCATACCATCTTCCATAGTGATTGTATCAATTTACATTCCTACCAACAATGCAAGAGTGTTTCCTTTTCTCCACACCTTCTCCAGCTTTATTGTTTGTAGACTTTTTGATGATGGCCATTCTGACCAGTGTGAGGTGATATCTCATTGTAGTTTTGATTGGCATTACTCTAATATTGAGCAATTTTGAGCATCTTTTCATGTTTGTTAGCCATCTGTATGCCTTCTTCGGAGAAATGTCTGTTTAGATCTTTTCCCCACTTTCTGATTGGGTTGTTTGCTTTACTAGTATTGAGTTGCATGAGCTGCTTGTATATTTTGGAAATTAAGCCTTTGTCAGCTGTTTCATTTGCTATTATTTTCTCCCATTCTGAGGGTTGTCTTTCAGCCTTGCTTATAGTTTCCTTTGCTGTGCAAAAGCTTTTAAATTTAGTAAGGTCCCACTTGTTTACTTTTGTTTTTATTTCTGTTACTTTAGGAGGTGGGTCATAGAGGATCTTGCTTTGCCTCATCAAGTGTTCTGCCTATGTTTTCCTCTAAGAGTTTTATGGTTTCTGGGCTTATATTTAGGTCTTTAATACATTTTGAGTTTATCTTTATGTATGGTGTTAGGAAGTGTTCTAATTTCATTCTTTTACATGGAGTTGTCCAGTTTTCCCAGCACCATTTATTGAAGAGCCTATCTTTACCCTGTTGTATATTCCTGCCACCTTTGTAAAAACTAAGGTACCCATAGGTGCATGGGTTTATTTCTGGACTTTCTTTCTTGTTCCATTAGTCTAAATTTCTGTTTTTGTGCCAGTACCATACTGTCTTGATGACTGTAGCTTTCTAGTATAATCTGAAGACAGGAAGGTTGATTTCTCCAGCTCCATTCTTCTTTCTCAAGATTGCTTTGGCTATTCAGCATTTTTTGTGCTTCCATATGAATTGTGAAATTTTTTGTTCTAGTTCTGTGAAAAATGTCATTGGTATTGATCTCATTGAATCTGTAGATTGCATTTGGTAGTATAATAATTTTCACAATATTGATTCTTCCTACCCGGAAACATGAAATATCTCTCCATCTCTTTATGTCGTGTTTGGTTTCTTTCATCAGTGTCTTTTAATTTGCTGTGTACAGTTGTTTTGTCTCCTTAGGCAAGTTTATTCCTAGATTTTTTCTTTTTTTCTTTTTGCTGCACTGGTGAATGGGATTGATTCCTTAATTTCTCTTTCTGATTTTTCCCTGCTAGTATATAGAGATGCAAGTGATTTCTGTGTGTTGATTTTGTATCCTGCAACTTTGCTAAATTCCCTGATTATTTCTAGTAATTTTCTGATACTATCTTTAGGGTTTTCTATCACAGTATCCACAGAAGGAAATGGCAACCCACTCCAGTATTCTTGCCTGGAAAATCCCATGGATGGAGGAGCCTGGTAGACTACAGTCCATGGGGTCGCTAAGAGTCGGACACGACTGAGTGACTTCACTTTCACTTTTCACTTTCATGCATTGGAGTAGGAAATGGCAGCCCACTCTAGTAATCTTGCCTGGAGAATGCCAGGTACAGAGGATCCTGGTGGGTTGCCATCTATGGGGTAGCACAAAGTTGGACACAACTGAAGCGACTTAGCAGCAGCAGCATGCACAATATCATGTCATCTGCAAACAATGAGATATTTACTTATTTTCTGATCTGGATTCCTTTTATCTCTTTTTCCTCTATGATTGCGGTAGCTAGGGCTTCCAGAACTATGTTGAATAACAGTGGTGAAAGTGGACACCCTTGTCTTTTCCCTGATCTTAGGGGGGAATGTTTTCAGTTTTTCACAATTGAGACTAATGTTTGCTGTAGGCTTATCGTATGTGGTCTTCACTATGTTGAGGTAGGTTCCTTCTATGCCCATTTTTTGAAGAGTTTTAATCATAAATGGGTACTAAATTTTGTCAAAGGCTTTTCCTACATCTATTGAGATTATCATATGGGTTCTATCTTTCAATTTGTTAATATGGTGTATCACATTGATTTATTTGTGTATATTGAAGAATCCTTGCATCCCTGGAATAAACCCAACTTGATCATGGTGTATGAGCTTTTTGATAGAGAATAGTTTTAAGGTTTTAAAATTATTTACCATTCTTCTTAGTTAACTAGTATTTATTTCTTTTGGATTAACTTCATTTTTAGTTCAAAATATCATCACAGAATCCTTCATTATTCTGGCATATAAATAACCAGAACAAGTTTAATTTATAGATTTCCAGTCTTATTTTTATTAAAACTATCAATAATCTCTATCATAAACTTTTCATTAGGATTATGTATAATTAATACAAATGAATACTCAATGTATATTCTTTTCCCATTTTTAAAAAGATTTTTGGAATTTTGATTGCTACAGAAAAAAGAAAGAACTACAGAAACAAAAACAGAGGTTCAGAGAAACCATAAACTGGATAATTTATTCCTAAATATCTAAAACTTGGTTGAAATTTAAAATGAAATTTGTTAAGGGAGGTCTGATAAACAATCACTGCACTTAGAAAGAGCAGAAACAGTAACTTATTTCATGGGTATAAACAAGCTTTTGTTCCAGGAATCTCATTCATAACATCACAAATTTAACAGGAATTACATGTTAAATGATGTTTTTCTGAGACAATTTTCTAATAGTCCAAGTTCAATTAATACTTAATTTTCAAGGCCTGTGACTTAATGATAAATTCATTTTTAAACAAGGCACCACATCACCTAACAAAGAATAATTTGACTTTTTCAAGTGTGTAGATTGTAAGGAATTCATAAAAGCATAGTGATCACTGTACATTTGTATGTTAATGTTACCGGGTAATCATCTTTAATGACTGGAAAGATTAATACGTTTGGAGCATAAACCAGAGAAAATGTTCAACACTTCATAGTGACAGGTACATTTAGGACAATGGAAAAACATCTGCCCAGCAAATTGTTTTCCAAACACTGAAAATTATAAGTAATTATCAAGAATTTCAGCAGACTATATTCATAACTCTGGCTTAGTGACAGCTTAACTGGTATTAAAATTCATTTTTCAGCACTAGGAGTTTGTGATAATCTCTGTGTGCCTGTAATTTATACTGCTTCTTTTTCCTTCTCTGTATCTGCTGAAAATATCTCAGCAATATATTTTTAAGAGGGTAATTAGGTTAGAATATAAGGTTGATCTCATTTTTTTTAAACTGGTGGAAAGAAATTTTAGGTTACTGTGCTTCCTTAACAGTTTGTGATCGAAAATTTCCTCATTTTTAATTTTATTCTTTTATAAAATAATACCAGGCCAATTACATCTCAGTATCCAATGTGTATAATTTCAGTTGCATATGTGTTAATTAATAGTAAAATTTAAGACTAGTAAAAAGAAAGACAAGTAGAGTGAAGAATTTTACGGCAAAGTACCATTTTGTACCAGACCAACTAATACTCAGATCTTACCTCATCACCTACCCTATAACATCTCTTAATCTCAGTGTTAATTTCATCTGTGAAATGGAAAATACTTCTGCTCGAAGGGACAATAAAATAGTGTATATAAAGTGTTTATTTAAGTGGCCAGAACATGATAAATACTCAATGATAACAATTATTGCTGTTGACCAAAAATGCACTTTTGAAAAATAAAGGTTATATACATTCACTATTGTTCTCACCATGACATAATTTATCTGGTGCTTTATTTTCATTAATATACAAACTTTCTATGTGACGAGAAACTAAAAGAGGATAAGTGGGAAAGATCAATGAAATATGTGAAAGTCAAAGATTGTTCACAGAATAGCAATCAGAATTATCTGTTAGCTTTTAAATAAAATTCAGTGGAGAACACAACTCAGCATCCCTGTGTGTAATGTATTTCCTTTCCAGTTCTTCAAGCAACATTTTAAAAAGTAAAACAAAATGTATTTTGACATGAAGCTACATCCCTTTCTCCAATCTACATAGAGAGGAATTGCATCCAGATAGCAGACAACAGTACTTGCACTTTAATCAAAATGTGAAGCACTGGTGACAGGGTCTGAAAACTGCAGAAAAAGATTTGATGCCTAATAAATTTTGAAATTTAAGTTTCAGGAAGAGATAAATCATAACAAAAATACGTAATGGCTATAAGCATAACTCTATACTCTTAATTTTAATCCAATAATACTGAAATAATTAATTAAATCTTCAAGTAAAATTATAAAAATGACACAAAAGAAACACACACGATCTATGAAGCTACTTCATTAACCTACATTTTCCTGGGAGATTCTGCTTCATTTTCTTAATACACTTTGAAACTATTATTCATATACTGTATTTCAGGTTTTACACAAGAGAAAATTGCACACAAAAATTTCAAAATTTAAAACTCTACTTAGTTATCTCTCATTTATTTACAGACATATGTTGATTACAAATGCTATTTAAATGTCAAGGCAACACTGAGTGAAAACATTTTTTGAGGAGCAGTATAGTTGTGTAACTTGTGTTAATAAGGAAATAATGTGTATAAAGAAACAGTTTAAACAACTGAATAATATACCACATCATCATCATCATGATAATAATCAATAGCATCATTTCCAATCACTTACAGTGATATGCATAGTATTAGGAAAGAAAACTTTTATTTATAGACAAATGACTGTCTGCAAAATACTTAAACATATGTTGAGTATAAAATATAGAGTACAAATTAAATGACTGAACGACAACTTAGAATATTTAATTTTATCTCTTCCAAACTTTAAGTGGTAGTTACTTTGTGCATGGTTATAAGAACTAGGTGGGACAAATATAATAGCTTTGATTTTTTTTAATGCTCATTTATTTGTTTTTCAACTTTGGAAGCTTAGTTGGTTGAAAGTGGCAATTGAGGAAGAATGAGCAATTTGTCACTCAGCAAACATTTCCCAATGTGTTGGTTACCCTCTTCTAGAATACAGCTGAATATAATAAATAAACATTTGAATCATATTAGCTTTTAGGTAGCACAAAGCAGTCAGCTATAATGTCACTTTCACTGAGCTGTACTTTATTGAAAGGAAATTAACTTTTTTTTTTTTAAAGAAACAAGTGATTTAAAAAAGAGGGGAATACTATTATCAACAGTGATAATTATAGTGCTTTCGTAGGTATTTTCAAAACATAAAACATTTCTGATCTTTTTAATACATCCTTTACAGTTCAAGTTTAATATTCTAATTCTTTTGTCATACATTAGGAAAATTAGGTATATTTAGGAAATAATATGGACTGATTGTTAATGTTTACTTTTGCCATCAAAATAATATATTTCCAAGCATATATCTGAAGTTTATCTTACCAGTTTTGTGCATAATTAGTTGACAGAAGATACATTTTGAATTAAAATTATTTCCCCTGCCAACAAGAAATGAGAGCATGGTAGTAAATCTGCTTAACTTTTCTATGATTTTCCTTTGAATTAGTAATAACCTAAACAGCAGAATTTCTACTCAGAAACCTGTATATTCTGCTCATATCAAAATTTTTCTTTAGAATTTTCTGGATCTTTATCCTAAAAAATAATCCTAAAGGGAAAAAAAAATATCCTATAGCCAAGCTCAAGAAAGATTGCAATTATCAAAATAAAATGTTGACACTGATAACACAATCAGAACTTAACACAACATACCTACAGAGAGCACAGGGGCCATACACTTAGATGTGACACTTAGGGTCACATCTTTAAAAGATGAAAGGAGAAAATGAGTAGAATGCAAAAAATTGCCTTAAATTAGAATAACGTTGTCTGAGAAGCTAAATAATACAATGAGTCTATATTTGATAAATAAAAACAATAAAATAACCTGTTGGACCTGAGTGTGGAAAAGAGAGAGAAAGGGAGACTGAGAGGAGGTAAATAAATAAATAAAAACACCATGTCTTAAGTTGTATAACATTTAAGCACGCAGTCAGTTCTCAAGCATTTTTCATATATACTCATTCCAGTTCATTTTCATGGTCATTATTTCGTCTCAGATATTGGTCAGTTGGCTCTTAGCAACCAAACTTAAGCGTAATTTCTGTCTCTTTTCTCTGTATTCTACAAGGCATTCTATAAACAGCATTTATTTACTAACTCAAGAAACCTTTACATGGAAATGAAGATATTTAACAGTCCACACACAGCACATTGGCTTGTTTCCTCATGCAGCAAAACAGAAACCAGCGTTCCTGTCTACTCACAGGGTAGAATTGTTAATTGTCTTTGGTCAGCCAGCAAATGCTTCTTTCCAAAGTTCCCCAAAGGTTTAACTTTTTAAATGACTTTTTCTAGTCACTCTTTATCAATAGATATTATTTCACTAAGAAACCGCCTTTCCGCTTCCCACTATTCCAAAGTGTCATTCACTCAATATTACTTTCTCTGGCAATTATGATTTACAAAGTAAATTAAAAGCAGATTTGCATTTTTCTCTGACTCTTTTCTAGGTCAACATTCATTGTCTTAGCAATGTCATCCAATCACATGATAACAACCCTTCTCTACATGTAAATGGATCCCAAAGATATCTCTATATATTATTAACATATTGATCCACTTCTCCACTTGGACCTCTCATATAGCTATTTTAAACACAACAAATACAAAGCTAAATTCCTGACCTTCCCTCAAAGCTATGCCATGTGTAGTATGTCCCATCCCAATTGATTTCAAGTTCATTTTCCAGTTGCTCAGAATAAAAACTTTGGAATCATTCTTCATTCATTCCCCCTTCCAGCTTTCACCAATTGTGGCAGCAATCTGCACTGATTTTACTTTATCAGTATATCCAAAATACAAATATTGTAATTAATTCCACAGCTACCATGCTTGACTAAGCCACAACCATATTTTACCTAATCCATAATAATAATCTCTCTACCTTTTTTCTGTGATGCTTCCTTCTCTGACTATTCAGACTCCCTCTTAACATAGGGACCCTTGTTAATACACTCAACTTATTAAGATAATGTAAAATAATCTTTCTATCTCAAGATCCTTGACCACAAAAGCTAAAATATTCATAATTTCTTTGTCAATTTTGGTGTTTAAAGCCATCATATTAGTGATAATTTGCTATTAGTACTGATAAGAAACCAAAGCAATAATATTCACAAGCAGGTAATACTGTCTGCCAGATTTTGATAACTCTCTGGCTTCTCTATATCAAATAACTAAATATGGATCATAACAATCTGGAAACACTATAAACACCACATTTTACAACTTCTCACCTAAAGCAAGCTCAGTAGATGCATATTTATTTTAGCCATGTCAGAGGCCAAGTGCCTGAGAACCAACATCTCTCTGCTCCATGCATTTATTCATAGCTATAGGCTTGTCGATCTAGAGATTTTAGAGACCTTATTATTTTGGGCTCGAAAATCACTGCAGATGGTGACTGCAGCCATGAAATTAAACAATGTTTGCTCCTTGGAAGAAAAGCTATGACCAACCTAGACAGCATATTAAAAAGCAGAGACGTTACTTTGCCAAAAAAGTTCCATCTAATCAAAGGTATGTTTTTCCAGTAGTCATGTAAGGATGTGAGAGTTGGACTATAAAGTGCCGAAGAATTGATGCTTTTGAACTGTGGTGTTGGATAAGACTGTTGAGTGTCCCTTGGACTGCAGGGAGATCAAACCAGTCAGTCTTAAGGGAGATCAGTCCTGAATATTCATTGGAAGAACTGATGCTGAAGCTGAAACTCCAATACTTTGGCCAACTGATGCAAAGAATTGACTCATTGGAAAAGACCCTGATGCTGGGAAGGATTGAAGGTAGGAGGAGAAGGGGATGACAGAGGATGAGATGGTTGGATGGCATCACTGACTCGATGGATATGAGTTTGAGCAAACTCTGGGAGTTGGTGATGGACAGGGAAGCCTGGTGTGCTGCAGTCCATGGGGTCACAAAGAGTTGGACACAACTGAGCAACTGAACTGAGCTGAACTGATCTAGTGATTTTCAAATGCATCTAGCCTCACAAATGGAAACTGCTGAAGATTGTTCATGGAATATTTTATATAAGGATGGGAATTATTAAAATTTTGTCCATATTGTATTACCCATATAGTGTCATATGATTCCACCTATCTGCTAGGCTGCTAGAAAATATAGCTTAGAATTATTAGTACATAAAAAAGTATTGTAGTAATTGTATTGTTGAATGGTAGCACTCTTTGCCTATAGCCAAGCATTTTCCCTGATAGCTCAGTTGGTAAAGAATCTGCCTGCAATGCAGAAACCCCAGTTCAATTCCTGGGTTGGGAAGATCCCCTGGAAAAGGGAAAGGCTACCCACTCCAGTATTTTGGCCTGGAGAATTCAATGAAATGTATAGTCCATGGGGTTACAAAGAGTCGTACATAACTAAGCAACTTTCACTTTCAAGTGTTTTACTAAGTAATTCATATATATTATTCTTTAAATCAAACCACAAACATTTGAAGCAAGGTGTTACTAATATTTCTATTTCACAGTGGAGTACTCTCTGAGAAATATATAACTTATTCTAAGAAAAATAAGTAACATTTCCAAAAGTCCATCCAAGGGAGTGCCATGGTTGCAAACTAGACAGTATAACATCAGAGTTGCAAAAACTTAATTTAGAAAGACTTTCTGTCGTGTTTTAAAAGTTTGTTTTAGACTATATATATTTTTTGCACTATACTATTTACAATAGAACATATAGCATATAGAGTAGATTCTATTTATAACAACTACTAACTTCTAAAGGACGAGGGACAAAGGGGTCTTCTGTGTTTTTTTCCCTCCAATATCTCCAGTACACTAATGACTGACAGACTTACATGTCCAGGAAACAGACTTACATGTCCAGGAAATATTCATTGTTTAAGTGAATTTATGAAAGATTCACCTAAATGTCCCTGGACTTCATCCAAAAACTTTACACTAAATTTAAACAAACAATTTTGAAAGATGATATCTCTTTTCTTAAATACAGTGCAAGTCATCAGACTGTGATATATTTACTCAGTGTTTAATATGTATAACATGTTCTGTTGCACAGTTACAATCAATGAAACACATGCAACTTGACAAAGAAAATATAATTCTACTGGAAAACAAGGAAGGAATCCAGAATCAGCCCCACCAGATGTTATAATTCTTCTGGCAGTTTAAAAAATCATTCACTTCATTGGTAGTTATATATTCTAGAATATGTTTTAAGTTTATCTTTTTTAAAGAATTTAGGCTGTATGTATTTAGTGTAGCAGCTTGTACTTGACTATTTTCTGCATTCAATCTATCATCATTCTCCTTAACTTTAAGTTTTTCCTTGGAATATGGCCTAAATATATTGACATATTACACAATTTGCTCAGATTTCCATTTTGACAGATGATCACAGCCCCAACCCTGCTTAACTGATTCATATGTGTGGATCATGAGGCAAATTAAGTGCCCTGATACTGTCTCTTCACTACAGATCTTCCTCCATCCTTCCCAAATGACCTCATCCTTCCATGTAAAAAACTGCTGAAGTTGTTATAGAAAGCTAAAAAATGAAAATAAAAGTTGAAATATCAGTCTTATGGAATTTATAGTACAGAAGGGAAATTATAAAAAATATTTTGAACATATATTGTATAATCATAACAAATACATGTCTTGATAAATATTAATTGAGCCTGGCGATCAGAGACATGAAACAAAAGGAAACTCTGAGTGAGTTGACACTTGAGAACAAAGGGGATGATCCTGAGTGTAGGATAAGAAATGCCAGTTCAAAGGAATCAATGGAAATAATGCTACTATCCAGGAAATTATGTTTTCCAAAATTTAATAGTAATAACCATTATAAGAGCTGGACACAATTGAGCACCTGAACTAAACTGAACTGAACCATTATAAACATGCCAAGCACTTAACAACTATCATAACTGATAGAAGAAAAGACTCTTTCTTTACCTCTCCCCAACTCATCAAGGTAAAGAGAAGAAAAATTCTGGATCCAGTTAGTTCCTCTATAGTTATTTAGATGATATCATGTGTATCTAATCTGCCAATAATTTTCACATAGTAATGTATTCTGTTATTATTGATGAACAACATGGAATTGTTGCACCCACCTTGCCTGTTAGAAAATATGCAGGATAAAAGGAGTATGTGTGTGCAAATCAGCAATCTGTTCATACTATGAGCAGCAAAGTTAACCTCTTGCTTTCATGGGACATTTGTTTTTGCAGATATGTTCTAGGTATAGTTGAAATCATATCTCTTTCAACATCCTGCTTACAGTGGTAGAATAATTCCTCCTAACTATCGAAAATAAGTAGCAATTAAAGATATTAAAAAAATTGAAGAATAGCAAATATGATTTTAAATATTATTACTTTGTTTTTAACACATATCTTTCCATTACTTCATTCTTAAATACAATTAAACTGATGAGTGCAAGGCAATATATTTGAAGGACTAATGGAAAAGTTCATCCCTAAATCATCTCATTTTAATAAAGTTGTCACACTCAGTTTTCATAGGTCAGAATGATGCTTCAGTTAAAAAAGACCTGTTAAGAGATTTGTATGCTCATGACATGCATTTCATACGTCAAAAAGGTCTTCATTAAGAGGTTTTGCCTATTAAATCAAGAATTTTGGTAATAAGTGGAAATATTTAAACTTGTTAAAAGCTTTACACTGTTTTTTTTAAAACCAACTGAGTATTAGAGGATTAAACTAGTTCCAGACTTGACTTGATTTCAAAGAAGTAATTCTTCCCAATGAATATTTTATAATATACATTGCATCTAAAAGTGTGAAAATAAAATGTTTATATGGTATTAAGATAGCCTTTCAGTGGACATTGTCACCAATATTGTAATCATAATGTTTGTATTACTAAGGGTGTTTCTTTACTTTTGGGGAAAAATACACACACACAAATTCTTCTGTAAGTTTTCCCCCCAAGGAATTTGCTGCAATGATAATCAACTTTTGATAGGATGCATATAAATTTCTCCCAATTGCACACCTCTTTATATTTATTGCACACAGCTCTATATTTAAAAATCTTCTGAAAATGACTTTAATGATTTTTTGGCAGAGACAAGTACAGCTAGCATCTGGACAATTTGAAAACCCGGGACAAGCCTGTGGAGCTAAAAAGATACTGATGGAGTCAAGGTAAATACACCTTTTGAGTATATATGACTTAAGGTGTATGTGCTCAAAGTCAAGTCACTAAAGTTCTTGAGCTTCTGTCTCCCTGTATGTAAAAAAATATATAGATAATAAATATTTGGGCTTCAAATGAAATAATGAAAGCAAAAATGCTATGCTATATTATGAGCTTTTTTGAATGTATAGGAGGATTTCAAAAGAAGCAAAATGACCACCCATTAAGTCAGATAAACATACTCTTTTTAACATGCTCACTGAAAGCAGAGAGAAAAATTTAAATAGGAACAGCTCAATATGAGACAGACCTTAGAGACAATGTACCAATCCCTTATTTTACAAGTAAAGAAAATGAGACTACAACAGCTAAGATATTTGCACAAAATCACAGAGCCCTGGGCAGGGGCATAACTGCATTTAGAAGCCTTTGAGCAGAAACCTGAGCCATGAGATTTCAGTTTAGAATCATAAATAACTTACCAGCCTAACAAAACTAAATAATTTGTTCAATGTTATAATCATGCTACATTTTTGTGTTTCTTACTACACTGGCTTGACATATTATAAATTTCACTTCTGTTATGATAACTGTTTTATGTGCTCTTTTTGTCAATTTACTCATTTGCAGCCTGTATTTTTACCACTTGTGTGTTTTTATGTTATTATAGCCTAAAACCAGTGTTTTAGTAATAATCATGTCTAATCTTCCTCCCTTTTTATCAGGAGATGTATAAAAGAAATGGAATCTGAGTTTTGTAATTTAGTAATGGAGCAAGTAAAATTTTAGTCAGGAAATGCATATTGTTCCTGACGATGTACAGGAACAGAACTAAAACACACTAGTGATCTGCTAAAACATTATTCTTCTAAGTACCCCCCTCCTCATTATAGAATATATCTTGGCCATTTATTTATGATAATGAAGTACTTTCAAGGAGAAATAAGATATTGTCTTGAAATGCATGCAATATATTTTACACTGTATTTGATGAGCTCATTTTAAATTTTAAATAAAATTGTCTTAGAATAGCACTGTAACTTCATATCTTTTTTGTTCATTTATTGGATATCTCTTATGTGCTTTGGACCACACAGGGTGTTGAAGGCAAAATGATGCTGAGGTAGAAGTGGTTCCTGCTTTGATAGAGCAAGCCGTCTCACAGGTAAGACTAATTAATGGGTCACCACGGTGGAGCATGTGCAGAAACCTGCCCCCGGAGGTACAGGGCTCTCAGGAAGTAGATCTGAGGTCTGCTGACCAAGGCATGGGTGAATGCTATGGAGGTTTCCATTATGTTACTGACATTTCACTTAAGACAAGGCTTGAGAAAGAGTGCTTCCAAACATGGCTACATTCAGGGAACAAAAACACATTAATATGAGTAGAATGGCAGGGAAAAAAAAATTGTTATAAGCTAAAAACAAATCATGCTACGAAGTATAAGGCACACATTCATGGATTTGAATTCTATTTCCAGAACCACAGGAAGGCTAAGAAGGGGTTGAAGTGCTCTTTCTCTTCAGACTTTGACTATGTTTCTCCACATCTCATTTATGACTGATTCTACACTCCCTCAGCTTTGATTCATCTGCCTTTCTCTATGCTACCATAAGCATAAATTAGCTATCAAAAGTACTGAAATGTGTCCAGAAAACTTGGAGAGATACTCACTTGTGCTTGTTACTATGAAAAAAATCATTGAAAATAAAAGGATTTTTCTTTTTTGATTGGCTTTAGTTTCCATCCTCCAGCTATACTTTCCATCTAGCATCATGCCTTAAAAAGGTAAATAGGCATCTAATTTATCCAGGGTTTTAGGTTGTGAAGTCTTAGAGTTTCCTTTGTTCCAAGAGAAGATTTGACATTTTTAAAATTAATTTTTTCCCTAATATCTTGTCAGTTACACAAACTCAAATGCCAACTGGAATTAGGTAAGTAAACCAAATGAGTAAACTGGGTTATATTTTTTAAAAAATGAATTAGCAGCTTAAATAACTAACTCTTTATTATTTGGGAGAATACTTGGGGATTTTGAATACAGCCTGAGTATTAGATGTTAATGAATATTAGGCTAAATATCAGGTGTAATAATGGGATTGTAACTATACAGAAAAAAGTTCTTTCAGATAATGTACACCAAAGCATTCAGATATGAATATCATGATATGTGCATTTTAATTCAAAATGTTTTGCCAACAAAAATAAGTACATACTTACTTTTAGTAAGAATGGAGTAAAGAATGTTAGGCAGTATGCTTAACTGGGGAGAAGTCTTGTAAATTAGGAAGTTATTACTCAGTGTTCCTCACGTGAAGAGATGCAGGCCCAGTGTTGGCCTTTGTTTAATTTTTCAGAAGAAGCTATAAATCCAGATTTTTATATGAAAGCACCTACATTTCAAATGTTGGTACTTAATTAATCAATCTTTAAACATTCTTTATTCCAAACAAAACAATCTTAAGATCCTGAAGAGATCTCTGGGGGAATCTCTAGGCTAGGCTAATGCACAAATATGGAAGAAATGTGTTCTGGGATTTGAAAAGGAAAGAGGCAAAAGCAACTAACCAAGGAGAGGCGTTGAATGCATTCCCTAAACTAGGAAGCAGACTTGAAATGCTCCAGTAGTACATGCTCAAGACATGATCCCATGGAGAGACATTTTCCAGAAAGATGTTAATTTCAAGCCCTCTTTTCTCAAGGAACTTTGTGGGTAGATACAAATATCAACCTTTGTCTGTCTGGTTCTGGATTTTATATGACCCCTAGGATCACTGCTTTAATGTGGTAGCAGAAGTCTTCCAACAACTTCATTAAGTTTTATGCTCCTCTGGTGAGACAAAATATAGAATGAATTAAATTTTATTAAGTGGCATAAAGAAAATCTGACATTTATTATAAGCATTTTGTTGTCTGATACTCATATTTGCTACTGATACTTTATAATTATCATTTTGTCAAAATGCCAGCTTTTAAAAAGTACTGGAGCAGACTAAGCCTAAGCACTGTGAGATCAGCATGTGTGCCTCTGCAGTAGTCCACCCAGGAACTGACTGAGGGGGTGGAGCGTCTGAACTAGGAATATACTAGGGGGATGTTGTTAAGACAGATTTGTTGTTGTTGTTCGGTTGCTAAGTCATATATCACTCTTCACAACCCCATGGACTGCAGCATACAGTCTCCTCTGTCTTAAGCCGTTATCTCCTGAATTTGCTTAAATTCATGTCCATTGAGTCAGTGATGTTATCCAACCATCTCATCCTCTGCCCACCCCCTCCTTTCTCCTTTTGCCTTCAATCTTTCCCAGCATCAGGGTCTTTTCCAATGAGTCAGTTCTTCTCATCAGGTGGCCAACGTATTGGAGCTTCAGCATCAGTCCTTCCAAAGAATATTCATGGGTGATTTCCTTTAGGATTGACCAGTTTGATCTCCTTGCAGTTGAAGGGACTCTCGGGAGTCTTTTCCAGCACCACAATTTGAAAGCATCAACTTTTTGGTGGAGTCTTTTCTAGCACCACAATTTGAAAGCATCAATTTTTTGGTGCTCAGCCTTCTCTATGGTCCAACTCTCACATCCTCACATGACCACTGGAAAAAAAAATTACTTGGGCTCCAAAATCACTGCAGATGGTGACTGCAGCCATGAAATTAAGTCTCTTGCTCTTTGGAAGGAAAGGTATGACAAACCTAGATGGTGTATTGAAAAGCAGAGACATAAGTTTGCAGACAAAGGTCTGTATAGTTCAGTTCAGTTCAGTCGCCCAGTCATGTCTGACTCTTTGTGACCCAAGGAACTGCAGGACTCCAGGCTTCCCCATCCATCACCAACTCTCACAGCTTGCTCAAACTCATGTTCATGAAATTGGTGATGCCATCCACCCATCTCATCCTCTGTTGTCCCCTTCTCCTCCTGCCTTCAGTCTTTGCCAGCATCAGGGTCTTTTCCAATGAGTTAGTTCTTCACTTCAGGTAGCCAAAGTATTGGAGCTTCAGCTTCGGCATCAGTACTTCCAATGATTACTCAGGATTGATTTCCTTTAGGATTGAGTGGTTGGATCTTCTTGCAGTCCAAGGGACTCGCAAAAGTCTTCCCCAACACCACAGTTCAAAAGCATCAGTTTTGCACCACTCATCTTTCTTTATGATCCAACTCTAACATGGTTTTTCCAGTAGTCATGTATGGATGTGAGAGTACAGGTAAGAGGGATAGGCAAAAGCAATTTTCAAAGAGCATTACTAGTGAGTTAAGTAATCCATGGTGTCATCCACTGAGCTGGAGAAGGCTGGTGGAGAAGCAAGTCTGGGTGGGGATTTTAGACATGCTAACTGGAGATACAACAGAATTCCTGATCCAGATACATATGAGTCATTTAAATATAGATTTGAAGCTGAATAGTGAAATCTGATCTAGTGATACAGATTTGAGGTTGCTAATTTAGTGATGATGTATATAAAGCAGACAAATTATTGCAAAATGTGCAGAAAAGAAAGATAGTTCATAGTAAACGTGATTATTTTAGTCTTCCCAGTTTCTGTTCCTTTCGTCTTCTAGACCAAGAGTGTGCACTTGACCCAAACTAGACCAATCATAAGTAGTGCACCAGTCTCTTGGTTATATTTATTGATAAAAGGAGTATGCATGTAACCCAGATGAGGGTAATCAGAGTTAAAACTAGAGCTGGGAAAAAGATTCTTTTGTGCTATTGTGAGCTGGGAGTATATGATCTTTGAGGTGGCTCTGTGTGGAAAAAGCAAGACAGCAGGGAAGAGAGTGCAACAAACGGAAAGGCAGAGGGGAAGCAGTAAGATAGTCCTGATGGAGTTCAATATCTTGGTTCTACTTTTTTTCAAAGCCAGTTTTTAATTGTTTTGATTGGCTTATATAAAACCTACTTCAACAATTCTATTAAGAAGTTAAAATATGTAGAGGGCTTAAAGCATGAGATCATAGCTGCAGGGGCAGAGGATGGGTTTAGGTTTACAAAGAGGTTTATTCATAAATGTATTTATTTACTTTAAATTTTAAAAAGTAAGGTAGGTTTAAATGCCTATTAGAAAAGATTAAGTAGTAAAGAGGGAATTATAGTGATTCAAAGTAAATCTGTCAACAGGCTTAATTATGTAACTTACAAATAAGAAATAACAGACTTATAATATTAGTTTTTCTTTAATAAATAGGGCTATTTTATCAAAATAATCAAAAAAGAAAAATATTTTCCAAAAAAATGACTCTAAGTGTTCAAAATGAGGAATTTAAGGACTTGTTAAGAACAAACAACAATTTTAAATCATAATTTGGCATGCAGTGATTTTTTTTTTTGATCTTTAAGTTTTTTATTTTATGTAAGCAAAGTAAAATGCAACTGAAATTACAATTTTTTATTGCAATTAGTAGTTTATTACATATTAAATCTAATTAACCAATTTCTTCAAATTTACTTATTGCAAGTTTGGGAGATTTGCCTTTATCTTTTCTTAATATTTAGATAAAAACAGATACTAAATCTTTATTTAGCATGCTGTCCATGTGATCTTGACACCCTAATTGATGCTAAATTCAGTAGAAATTTGAACATATTAGAAACTGTGGTGATGTCACAGTATTATTCTAAGGGGGAAATAAGCCATGCAAATAGCCTGGGTTAGGTTGAGTAGTTGGTAAATCATACGTTTTGTTTGTAGTAAGATTATGCTAAAACAATAAATTTACATTCCCACAAAATGAATTTATATTAGGAAATACTACTTTATATACTAACTCTGAAGCCTGGGCTAAAACTGTAATAGGAAAAAAAAATATCTGTTTTGAAGATATTTCAGATAGTAGCAGGTAGTTCCCTCATCAGCAGTTTTCTGGGGAATTCTTATAAAGAAGGTAGCCAGCATAAATGGCTCTTTCTACTCTCTTAAAGTCATTTGGCCACTTCAATTTCCCACCTGAAATTATGTCTCTAGAAATTACTATGAGTCTTATCTCTTTATATGATTAGTTACATGAAGTGACTATTTTAGATTTAACATGATGTCATTACTAAAGAAAGTGATTCACATGGAATTTCATTAGTAAGTAGGGGCATAGTATGACTCCATTTATTATTATTTTATTTAATAAAATTTGTCTTGGCCTTTTTATTTTCTTTTGGCCAGAGATAGATCTCACAGAAAGTAGATCTATTATATTTACCATATTTAATTAAGAGTCTATGGAAAAAGAATAAAGGTGCATTGTATTTGCTACAAAACTTGTTTGCTATGCACTTTCAACTGAAAGACATATATTTATTAATTTAAATATGTTCCTTATATTTCTTTAATAATAGGTAAGTAAACACTCCAACTTAATTTTTTAAATGTGCTACAAACAACCTTATATTATCTTGATAGAATATACTAGATGCTATTTTTTTAATTTAAAATAAATCTAAGTACTTCTAATGTGTATATTGGCCAATTTGCAATTATGATCTCCATGATGAGATTCTTCCAGGAAATGAGAGGTACATTATAATTTAAATAGAGTTGTAGATCTGGTTGATTTTAATTTGTGACCTAGAGGTCAATAGTTATTGGGTGTAATAACCCTCTGGTAATGGGGAAATTCAAGGCACACTTGTATAATGAGAAATCATAACTACTTATGGTTCAGGGTGATGATTTTTTTTTCTTTGCCATTCTGATCTGATGCGATTCTGCCTTCATTTTATAGACTTCATACCTCTAGAATTTAAGACATATCTTTACTAGGCAATGTTATAAAACTAGGCTTTGATTTATAATAAAGTTGACAATATCCACTATATTCAATTCAGGATTACTTTTATATGCTTGATATATGTAAATGTATGTTTTTATTATCTTTCTTATACCTCTTGTAATTAGTATTTCCTAATACATTTTCCCTCAGGATTGTCTTTTAGATAATCAGATTTTCCAAGTTATTTATTTATTTAACTAAATTAAAATTTTCTAGATTGAAGAAAATTAGAAGCAGAGCTGTCCTTGTCCAAAACTTTTTATTGCACATCAGCTTTTTATTGTAATAAATAAAATTTATTATAGAATTAGAAACTCGCATCGCCAAGTTAAATGAGTTACACTGTGAAATGACATGAAATCTGACCTTTATTCATCATTCCCTGAATCAGAATTTAACAGTGAATTTAGAATAATGCAAATCAAAATAGAGTCAAAACTTTAAAAAGCGAATGAAAAAGATTTTACTGTGTAGGAAGGCTTTTACTCATGAATAACAACAATAATAAGGATAATACTTTTATTTTTAAGCTTATCTACTGGCTAACTGTTTAAGAATCCACCTGCCAATGCAGGATATGTGAGTCCCATCCCTAGGTCAGGGAGATACCCTGGAGAAGGAAATGGCTACCTACCCCAATATTCTTGCCTAGGAAATTCTTTGGACAAAGGCGCCTGGTCGAGGAGTCCATGGGGTCACAGAGAGCTGGGTGTGACTGAGCACGGACACAATGTTAATGCCTTTTTTAGCAATTATACTGCTATGTGCTAATTACACTTTAGGTGATTATCATGTAGTCCTTTATCTTTGTTAAACATAGATACTATAATTTGATTGAGATAGATACTATAATTATACCGATGTTAAAATGAGAAAGCTGAGATTTAAAAAGATCAAGTAGGTCAAAGTTACTATTAAGTCGATTTAAGTCTGTGGCTTCAAATTCCATGCTCTATAAAGCACTTTTATTTGAGCTGGGTTTTTTTTTTTGTGTTTTTTTTTTTGACCATCTGTTTCAGACCTACTGAATCAGAATATCTGGCTATGGCAATAATAAGCTGCATTAGTATATCTACACTTGAATTCACTTTCTTACATATGATAGCCTGCAGAAGATAGGGCGTATCAGTAAATAATTAATTGGGTCTAATTTACTTCAAGCAATGCACTAATCAATGGGGCTATAAACAACCCAACAGAAGAGTGAAAATAGACTGCCTATTTTGGTAGAAAAATGCCTATTTTCCATGATACCCAAATGGTAAAATCTTTTGACAGTAATTTTGTTCAATTTTGCCTCTTCTGGTTCAGAATGAATTCTCTATAACCTTAAAATGTAGATTTGGGCGCTTGTACACTTTACTTATCCCTCTGTCAATAATCTGGGTGAGCAAATGTTTGCAGGAACAACAACATGTGTTGCAAAAATCCACTCCTTTCCTAGTTACATGGAACATTCCCTCCAATGTCATCTAAGAAACTTTGTAGGCCCTAGTCTTGCTTTTCAATACATCACAGCATTTGCAGTCATAATTAGAATTCTTTAATATCATCATTGCTTTATTGAATTTTAAATAGCTATAATAGGTGAAAGGCTTCCCTGATTTGGGAAAGAATCTGCCTGCAATTCAGGAGATCCCAGTTTGATTCCTGGGTCAGGAAGATCAGCTGGAGAAGGGATAGGCTACCCACTTCGGTATTCTTGGGCTTCCGTTGTGGCTCAGCTGGTAAAGAATCTACCTGCAATGTGGGGGAACCTTGGTTCGGTCTCTGGGTGGGGAAGACACCCCCCCCCCCCCGGAGAAGGGAAAGGCTACCCACTCCAGTATTCTGGCTTGCAGAATTCCATGGACTACAGTTCATGGGATGGCAAAAAGTCAGACACGATTGAGTGACTTTCACTTTCTAATATTAAAAACAAACCCAGAAAAATCACCTATTGGGGGGAATTTAAAAGAAATTAAAATCTGAAAATATCAAAGCAGGAATTTAAATGCTTAATGCTTGAAATAAGGATGAAAGAAATATTCATTCTGTGTCAGGATTTTAAACAGCTTCAGTCAAATCGCTGGGTTTGGCTTACTGGAATCCTGAGAAAATATTCATATTATAAGGTTATGTTGGTTAATTTATGATAGCTTCAATATAAGTGACTATTATAAGGGTGAAAATACACTTTAAAATGCAGCAAACACAAAACCAAAGAACTAAGGTTAAAAAATAACTTCAACCTTGTGAATCATGCTTAAAATAATAAGTTATTTACTATCAATCCACCTTTAGGAGCAATTGACTACTTCCTACCAACTGAAAAGACTTCAGCTAAAGTAAATAATCCTTTCAGAAAAGACTAATTTGCTCAGCTTCTCAAATGTTTCAGAGGAACCAGCACTAAATAAACCAGTACACTAAAACAAACATATTTCGATACTACAAGAATAAAAGAGGTTCACTGTAGAATATGTAAAGAAAATGTAAGCAAAAGGAAAACAACTAAAAATCACCTACAGCCCAACAAATAGATATGAAGATCACTCCTTGGTGTATATGAATTATCTCTTTTCCTCTCTACTCTCCAGGACTGATGGAGAGTGATAATGTCTACCCTTCACTTTACAATCTGTATTGTATCTTGCCATGTCACAAAATACTCTTCTGTAACTTTGATTTTAATGGTATTATTCTCTTTCTCAATGGGGATTTTTAAAACACAATAACAATAGTAATAAAATAGCTTATTGTTGAACAAAACAACTACAGGACATGGAATAAAATGTAGGTTGTGGAATAGAGAACTTCTTTCAAGTTGAGTGAATGCGATGTACTAAATCTTCTTTGTACACTAGTTTCCTTATCTGAATATGTAAATAAATGTCTGCTGTCTGGTGAAGCTGTTGGGAGCATTGGGTGAGTTAATACCTTTTAAATACAGTGACAAGAATGTATATATATGTATCTCCCTGGAGAAGGAAATGGCAACCCACTCCACTATTCTTGCCTGGGAAAGCCCATGGACAGATGAGCCTGGTGGGCTACAGTCCATAGGGTCACAAAGACTTGGACATGACTTAGTAACTAAACAACTACAAATATATATATGTATATATATATATGTATATACATATATATATATGTACTTTCTCTCTCTACATATATATGTGTGTATATATATACACACATAAATTGCCACCATCCATTGGATCATCAAAAAAGAGAGTTCCAGAAAAATATCTGCTTCTGCTTTATTGACTACAACAAAGCCTTAAACTGTGTTGATCACAACAAACTGGAAAATACTTAAACAAATTGGAATACCAGAACACCTGACCTACCTCCTGAGAAATCTGTATGCAGGTCAAGAAGCAACACCTAGAACTGGACATGGAACAACAGACTGGTTCCAAATCAGGAAAGGAGTACATCAAGGCTGTATATTGCCACCCTGCTTATTTAACTTATATGCAGAGGACATCATGAGAAACACTGAGCTGTAAGAAGCACAAGCTGGAATCAATATTGCTGGGAGAAATGTCAGTAACCTCAGATATGCAGATGACACCACTCTTATGGCAGAGAGGGAAGAAGAACTAAAGAGCATCTTGATGAAATTTAAAGAGGAGAATAAAAAGTTGGCTTAAAACTCAACATTTGAAAACTAAGATCATGGCATCTGGTCCCATCACTTCATGGCAAATAGATGGGGATACAGTAGAAACAGTAACTGACTTTATTTTCTTGGGCTCCAAAGTCACTGCAGATGGTGACTGCAGTCATGAAATTAAAAGACACTTGTTCCTTGGAAGAAAAGCTATGACCAACCTAGATAGCATATTAAAAAGCAGAGACATTACTTTGCCAATAAACGTCCATCTTGTCAAAGCTATGGTTTTTCCATTAGTCGTTATGGATGTGAGAGTTGGACTATAAAGAAAGCTGAGTGCCAAAGAATTGATACTTTTGAACTGTGGTGTTGGAGAAGTCTCTTGAGAATCCTTGGACTGCAAGGAGATCCAACCAATCCACCCTAAAGGAAATCAGTCCTGAAAATTCATTGAAAGGACTGAAGTTGAAGCCAAAACTCCAATACTTTGGCCACCTGATGTGGAAGAACTGACTCATTTGAAAGGACCCTGATGCTGGCAAAGATTGAAGGCAGGAGGAGAAGGGGACGATAGAGGATGAAATGGTTAGATGGCATCACCGACTCAATGGACATGAATTTGAGTAAACTACAGGAATTGGTGATGGACAGGGAGACCTGATGTGCTGCAGTCCATGGGGTCGCAAAGAGTTGGGCACGACTGAGCAACTGAACTGAACTGAACTGTATATATTTATACACCACATATAGTCTCAGATCCAGAGCTCAGAATCAAATTTGACATGGAAATTATCTAAATTTATTTCAGAAGTTACAACACTAATACTCCTGGCACAAACCCAGCTACGTTTTTTGCTTAGTTTTTTTGTGTTATTTTAAACTTGTCTATATCTTTGTTATGATAAGTGATGCATAGTATTATTATCTTTGGATATTCTTTTTTTTCCTCTTGTTCTCTACATCCGTGCTAAGTAGTACACGTTTTCATAACTTTATGATCTGTCTCAGTTGAAATGTACAAATTGCATACCAGTGTTGTCTTAATTACCATATTTAGTATATTTTTGAGATAAACACTTGCTTCTAATTTTAAGCTGTTTATCTTTAGAAGTGTTTCTACTACATGCTTGTTTCTGTTTGCTACTAATATATTAAATCTTTTTTTGTGGTATACTTTGCACCTTTTTTTCATAGTCTCATATGTTCCTTACCCCAACTTTTTTCCTTTTCATTTCTTCTTCATAGAAATAGCATACGGCATGAATATGTCTGTGTGTGTGTACATGTGTGTGTATATGTATTCAGTCAAACTATAAAAATTTATAGATTTTTGAAATTTTTATTTCTATAGTTGACATAAAATGAACATTCCAAATTTAATTAGGTATATGTTGAGCATTACATAATTGTATTAATAAATTTGAAACTCACAAAACATTAACACACACAAAATAAATGTCAGACATTCTGAAAAGTGATTTTTCTGTATTATTTATTTCATTCTCATAAGGAGTAGATAGGTATTCTATTAATTGCTTGGTTTTCTTTCTTTTTTTTTTTTTTTTTATTAGTTGGAGGCTAATTACTTCACAGCATTTCAGTGGGTTTTGTCATACATTGACATGAATCAGCCATAGAGTTACACGTATTCCCCATCCCGATCCCCCCTCCCACCTCCCTCTCTACTCGATCCCTCTGGGTCTTCCCAGTGCACCAGGCCCGAGCACTTGTCTCATGCATCCCACCTGGGCTGGTGATCTGTTTCACCATAGATAATATACATGCTGTTCTTTCGAAACATCCCACCCTCACCTTCTCCCACAGTGTTCAAAAGTCTGTTCTGTACTTCTGTGTCTCTTTTTTGTTTTGCATATAGGGTTATCGTTACCATCTTTCTAAATTCCATATATATGTGTTAGTATGCTGTAATATTCTTTATCTTTCTGGCTTACTTCACTCTGTATAATGGGCTCCAGTTTCATCCATCTCATTAGAACTGATTCAAATGAATTCTTTTTAACAGCTGAGTAATATTCCATGGTGTATATGTACCACAGCTTCCTTATCCATTCGTCTGCTGATGGGCATCTAGGTTGCTTCCATGTCCTGGCTATTATAAACAGTGCTAATTGCTTGGTTTTCAAATCAGGCAACAAAGTTTAAGTAGTACCCAGTCCCACAGATCTAGAGTTGGCAGAGCTGGATCACCTTGCCCTCCTAACTGCTTTCCAAGAGGACCTCTGCTACACTACAGCATCCTGACACCTTGGGAAACCAACATAAAAGTAATAAAAGATGAAGAAAGCGTGTAAACACCAGGAACTGGAAGAAGTCTTTGAGATAATTCGGCTGAAATATTTCATTTTTTCTGTAGTGGACTGAGGTGAGGACCAGAGTGATTATTTTGCTTGACATGTCATCTAGGTAAGAATTTCAAGAATTTATGTTTGGTTGATGTTTTTGAATCTGCAACTAAAATAGCTGGATATATTTAAATTAATTATTTGTATGATAATCTCTAGTTTTATTCTTTATACACTTTTAATGTTAAAATTTGGTATTTTATTGTTTAGAAGTCTGTGTTAATGTTTCCTTTAAGGAAATATGCAAATAAGCTATCCAATGTCTAAGACTTTTATTAATCATAGAAAATGATGGAGAAATTCTGTTTGCTGTGCATTATTACCTATAACTAATGCTCTATGCTGTACAACATGTCCATTCACATATTTTCCCTCTGCCACTAGGTTTGTAAATAATATTGATACAAACATTTTCCATAGATAAATCCTGCTTCCAGATAGCTTAACACATGCACATAAACTAGCAGTTTTATTTTTCTTCCTTCTTTTAGAATCAATACCATGATTGTCAACAGAGCCTACTAAGGCTCTAAGAACATTCATTGCTTTTCAGAGCTGGAGGCAGAGAGAAAATATCAGCAAGGCCCTCAGCAGAATCATTATTCTCAATCTTTTTTATATACCTTGGTTCTCATATTAAAGGAATAATACATTTAGAGGTAAACTAATAATATGTGTTCTGTGTCAGGGCAGAGAAAGATTAAATGAAAGATGCAGTAAATAGAGCCCAAGTCCTTTCTGCTGGTGGTGATGGGAAATAGCATGTCTTCACTTCCTTACTTCTTTCAGCTTTCCCCGTGTTACTTCTCTCTCAACCTACAAAGCCATCTCAAGCTTGTTTCCTGGCTAGCTCAGTGTGGTAACATAGAGCAGAGAACTGGAGAAACAAACACTGACCTCCTTATGGAAATTTCCTTCAACTCTGGAAGATATTCTAAATGTAAATATTACATTTGAATTAAGTATCTTCTGATTCTTTCTCTCCATTTCATTTGATTTATCCTGAGTTAACAGGTACTTGGGGAAAGAAAGAGACAGATGTGTCAGGATCAACATGCAAAACCTAGATCAGGGTAATATTTATAATTCCTCTGAAGTTAAGTCCCTGTTAGGACCTGCTCCTATGTTTGTTAGTCTGAATGGTAAACTTCCATACCCCCAGCTTTTGTAGTTTAAAAACATATTTTCCCATTTATTTGGATAATGTTGTGTTTTTGATTCTTTGGTTTGAACTTTTTGCCTTTGATTTCACTCCTATTTTGTCTTTTCTCTTCACAGAACCCTCCCTTCCCATTCTCATAAACCTGCTTACTGGTTTGATCACCTTTTCCTCCCTGCAAACCCACTGAAGCTTAATTTAAAAGATATCCAAGTACATTCTTACAAAGAACAACACAAATTTGTATACTTTTATGGGGCTGAGGTTGGAACACTTATAGCATATACACAAGTCTCTGTCAATTCACTTTAGTAATATTTACTGAATGTTTACCTATAAACTAACACTGTGTTAGTGTGTCAAGGAAATTAAGAAGAATATATACTGTCTCTGCTTTGGGAACCTCAATCTCCCTGGTGTCTTTTTAATATACAAGAAACATGGGCAGTCATAGGATCTCCTCAGATGAAAATTCAAGTTGAAAGTTGCATAAGCTGGTTCCAAATTGGGAAGGGAATACATCAAGTCTGTATATAGTCATCCTGCTTATTTAACTTATATGCAGAGTACATCACATGGAATGGCAGGCTGGATGAAGCATAAGCTGGAATCAAGACTGCTGGGAGAAATATCAATAACCTAAATACACAGATGACATCACCCTTATGGCAGAAAATGAAGAAGAACTAAAGAGCCTCTTGATGAAAGTGAAAGAGGAGAGTGAAAAAGTTGGCTTAAAACTCAACATTCAAAAAACTACGATCATGGCATTCAGTCCCATCACTTCATTGCAAATAGATGGGGAAACAGTGGAAACAGTGGCTGACTCTATTTTCTTGAGCTCCAAAATCACTGCAGATAATGACTGCAACCATGAAATTAAAAGACACTTCCTCTTTGGAAGAAAAGCTATGACCAACCTAGACAGCATATTAAAAAGCAGAGACATTACTTTGCCAACAAAGTCTGTCTTGTCAAGGCTATGGTTTTTCCAGTGGTCATGTATGGATGTGAGAGTTGGACTATAAAGAAAGCTGAGAGCCAAAGAATTGATGCCTTTGAACTGTGGTGTTGGAGAAGACTCTTGAGAGCCCCTTGGACTGCAAGGAGATCCAACCAGTCCATCCTAAAGGAGATCAGTCCTGGGTGTTCATTGGAAGGACTGATGCTGGAGTTGAAGCTTCAATTCTTTGGTCAGCTGATGTGAAGAACTAACTCACTGGAAAAGACCCTGGTAGGAAAGACTGAAGGCGAGAGAAGGTGACGACAGAGGATGAAATGGTTGAATGGCATCACCAAGTTGATGCACATGAGTTTGAGCAAGCTCCAGAAGTTGTTAATGGACAGGGAAGCCTGGTGTGCTGCAGTACATAGGGTCTCAAATAGTCAGACATGACTGAGTGACTGAACTGAACTGAACTAAAGCAAAAAAAAGAAAAAAGCATAAAGTGCCAAGTGGTGTGAAGGGGAGCTCCATGTACTATTTCTACCTCCAGTTTCCAGGGGTGTGGCTGACAAGAGCAAATGCTCAAAAAGTATTACACTGTGTTAACTGTGCCAAAGGTACTGACTCTCAGTATCAACAGGACTCAGCATAATGGAAAATACTGTACACCCCAATTGACTATTGGGGGAGATTTTCTTTAAAATGAAGATAGAAACACAATACATGATGGGCAAACAGACATTTCACTCATAGTTAGAAATCATTTTAAGTACAGACGTGAGTCAATTAAAGACAACCTTGTCTCCCATAGCCATTTTATGAATATGCTGATTTGAAAACAATAAAACATATGCTTGTTTATATATAAGCCCCTTAATATAATAATTTTTAATCACATTCATTTATTCTATAAGAAGAAGGACTCAAGTCTTCATGGAAGTAAGAACATTTAAAAGGTACAATGTGAAAAATGAAAGCAAAAGAGCTATGGAAAATTTTTAAATGTATACACTTAGCTGTATTTTTATGGCAGTTCTTCACCATGAACATTTTTACTTCAAACCAAGAGTAGGTATAGAAAACTATGCAGATATTCACAGAAGATCCCTTTTCCTTTTCTTGGCTTTTCAGTGAATGTGTCATGAAGAAAAACTAAGAGAGGAAATTTGAGGTGTTAATATGGCAATTTCATCAATAGGTATTATGCCAAAATAGCACTTTGTGTGAACAACTAAAGAATGATACACTCAAACAATGGAGACAGCTGAAAGCCAAGGAAGGTAGAAATTTTATTTTGGAACATATAACCATGATATTGTTATTGGAGAAGCAGCAGGCTTAGTCAATCATGCTTTTGTGCAATCAGTAGATGTGGTGGTTTCATTTGAAGTAAAAGCACAAAGTCAGCCTGAGGTTAGCAGAGTGGGTTTTAGGCTTTCTCCCAAGTTCTAATACTAAGAATAAATGGTGTGTGCTAAGTCAGAGAAACAGCAAGGATAATGCCTTTCACACACACACACACACACACACACACACACACACACACACACACACACATGCCTTTCAATATATGTATATGTGTGTGTGTACGTGTTTGAGATCAGCTTCCAATGGAGAAAATAATCATTTTTGGGGACTGTCCATATAAAATTATATTTCAAGATTAAATTTACATAATATCTTCAAAGAAGGGGGAATGTATTTCCAGTTCAGTTCAGTTCAGGCTCTCAGTCATGTCCGATTCTGTGACCCCATGTACTGCAACACGCCAGGCCTCCCTGTCCGTCACCAATTCCCAGAGTTTACCAAATTCATGTTGATTGAGTTGATGATGCCATCCAGCCATCTCATCCTCTATAGCCCCCTTCTCCTTCTACCCTCAATCTTTCCCAGCATTGGGGTCTTTTCCAATGACTCAGCTCTTTGTATCATGTGGCCAAAGTATAGGAGTTTCAGCTTCAACATCAGTCCTTTCAATGAATATTCAGGATTGATATTTAGGATGAACTGGTTGGATCTCCTTGCAGTCCAAGGGACTCTCAAGAGTCTTCTCCAACACCATAGTTCCAAAGCATCGATTCTTTGGCGCTCAGCTTTCTTTATAGTTCAACTCTCACATCCATGCATGACTCCTGGAAAAACCGTAGCCTTGACTACATGGACCTTTGTTGGCAAAGCAATGTCTCTGCTTTTTAATATGTTGTCTAGTTTGGTCAAAACTTTCCTTCCAGGGAGTAAGCATCTTTTAATTTCATGGCTACAGTCACCATCTGAAGTGATTTTTGAGTCCCCAAAAATAAAGTCAGACACTGTTTTCACTGTTTCCCCATCTATTTCCCATGAAGTGATGGGACCAGATGCCATGATCTTAGTTTTCTGAATGTTGAGTTTTAAGCCAACTTTTTCACTTTCCTCTTTCAGTTTCATCAAGAGGCTCTTTAGTTCTTCCTCACTTTCTACCACAACAGTGGTGTCATCTGCATATCTGAGGTTATTGATATTTCTCCTGGAAATTTTGATTCCATCTTGTGCTTCATCCATCCCAGCGTTTCTCATGATGTACTCTGTGTATAAGTTAAATAAACAGGGTAACAATATATAGCCTTGACGTACTACTTTTCCTCAGCATTTTCCACAGTTTTTTGTGATCCACAGTCAGAGGCTTTGGCATAGTCAATAAAGCAGAAGTAGATGTTTTTCTGGAATTCTCTTGCTTTTTCAGTGATCCAGCAGATGTTGGCAATTTGAGCTCTGGTTCCTCTGTCTTTTCTAAAACCAGCTTGAACATCTGGAAGTTCATGGTTCACGTATTGCTAAGCCTGGCTTGGAGAATTTTGAGGATTATTTTACTAGCATATGAGATTAATGCAATTGTGAGGTAGTTTGAGCATTCTTTGGCATTGCCTTTCTTTGGGATTAGAATGAAAACTTATCTTTTCAGTCCTGTGGCCACTGCTGAGTTTTCCAAATTTTTTTGGCATATTGAGTGCAGTGCTTTCACAGAATCATCTTTTAGGATTTGAAATAGCTCAACTGGAATTTCATCACCTCCACTAGCTTTGGTTGTATTTCCAATGCATTACAAATACTCTATGCAATTCTAAATGCCCCTAGATGCTATACACTTGAATAAAAAAGAACATTTTGTCATTGACAATTTGACACAGTTAATACAAGGTACCTATGAGATGCAAAGGACAACTCAAAATGGAAAAAAAAAAAAGCAAGTACAGATTCAGGGGACATACCTGGTGCTCCCTCAAGGTTGTGTCTCACACCATCTCTCAGAGCCTCCCTATTCCCTCTTGATGAGTAGAAACCATGGGATAAGAATATCTTTTGCATATTTACTCAAATCCTGGAAGAATACCTGTTAATAAAATATCAAGAAATATGTGTGACTATTTTTATTATTTCAGTGTGAAAAATTCTGATGAAAGAAGCAATTGTACAAAAGCTAGTAACAGCAGAAAAAAAAATGTAATGTTTAAATATTGCAGCCTTTTTAAGATATTTTTAGATATGCTGTATATGCTGGAGGGCTTGTATCTTTTACATAACAAACATGCATCAGTTAATGTAAAAAACAGGAACCCAACAGCAAATACAAAACAAGCATTCACAGATTTCTTTTTGTTTTTGTTTTTCTTTTTTTTACAAAAAGAGAAAGGTAAATGAAAACTTTTGGGAAATAAAATAAAATGTTCAACGTCAAGCACATTTTTAAACATAAGACTTTTTAACATCAGATTGCCAACTATGAAAGAGTCTTCAATAACAAGATATATTGTTGATAAAAAAAAAATCAAGTTCATAGGAAAATAATAGTAGTTCTCAGTAAATAGGAAAAGATCTCAATTAAAGAAGCTCAACAATTATAAGTATGCATGGTTTCAATACAAATTTATCTATAATCTCCAACTGTCTATCTATCTCATCTATCTACCTACCTCATCTCACAAGCTAGCAAAGTAATGCTCAAAATTCTCAAGCGAGGCTTCAGTAGTACATGAACTGTGAACTTCCAGATGATGAAGCTGGATTTAGAAAAGGAAGAGGAACCAGAGATCAAACTGCCAACATCCACTGGATCATAGAAAAAGAAAGAGAATTCCAGAAAAACATATACTTCTGCTTCACTGACTATGCCATAACCTTTGACTGTGTGGATCACAAGAAACTGTGGAAAATTCTTTAAGACATGGGAATATCCAGTCACCTGACCTGCCTCCTGAGAAATCTGTATGGAGGTCAAGAAGCAACAGCTGGAACTGGACATGGAACAATGGACTGGTTCCAAATTGAAAAAGGAGTATGTATATTGTCACCCTGCTTATTTAACTTATATGCAGAGTACATCATGTGAAATGCCAGGCTGGATGAAGCATAAGTTGAAATCAAGATTGCAGTGAGAAATATCAATAAACTTAGATATGCAGATGACACCACCCTTATGACAGAAAGCAAAGAGGAACTAAAGAGCTTCTTGATGAAAGTGAAAGAGGAGAGTGAAAAAGTTGGCTTAAAACTCAACATTCAGAAAACTAAGATCATGGCACTCAGTCCCATCACTTCATGGCAAATAGATGGGTAAACAGTGGAAACACTGGCTGACTTTATTTTCTTGGGCTCCAAAATCACTGCAGGTGGTAACCTCAGTCATTAAATTAAAAGACACTTGCTCCTTGCAAGGAAAGTTATGACCAACCTAGACAGCATATTAAAAAACAGAGACCTTACTTTGCCAACAAAGATCCATCTAGTCAAAGTTATGGTTTTTCCAGTAGTCATGTAGGGATGTGAGAGTTGGACTATAAAGAAAGCTGAGCACTGAAGAACTGATGCTTTTGAAGTGTGTTGTTGGAGAAGACTCTTGAGAGTCCCTTGGACTGCAAGGAGATCCAACCAGTCCATCCTGAAGGAAATCAGTCATGAATATTCATTGGAAGGATTGATGATAAAGCTGAAACTTCAATACTTTGACCACCTGATGTGAAGAACTGACTCATTTGAAAAGACCCTGATGCTGGGAAAGATTGAAAGGAGGAGGAGAACAGGACGACAGAGGATGAGATGGTCGGATGTCATCACCGAGTCAATGCACATGAGATTGAGCAAGCTCCAGGAGTTGGTGATGGACAGGGAGAGGGAGGCCTGGCGTGCTGCAGTCCATGGGGTCACAAAGAGTCAGATATGACTGAGTGACTGAACTGACTGACTAATCTATCTATCTGTCTTCCTAGTGATGTAGATAGGTAAAAATTGAACAGTTCATTCTGGATGTTTTTAGAAAGATGTGTGGGGTTGCAGGGTGATTAAGACGAACCTCATTAGCCAGTATTGGGACACATGTCTAATCACATCAAAACCAAGTTCCCTCATGTAAACCGTTTCCAGCATGAGAGATGAGATCAGTTGGCTTGAACCAGTTCATGACAGCTGATCATGGAGGTCAAGCTGTAACTCCTTATTCAGAGACAAATCATGATACTAGCTTAGTATACTCCACGTTTATAATATTTACAGTAAAATAATTATTACACATTACAAATCAGGATCTCTCTCTTTTTCTCTCTCCCTCTTTTTCTTTTTTTAATCTACAGATTCAGATGACTGTTAAGTATTTATCAACACATCACAGGATGGAACCATTATAATTGTTTTACATGACTCGGGATTTAGCCTTGTGCATTGAGTTATATGTGAGAGGTACTACTAGTGAAGTCAAGGTTCTTAGCCATTTAAGATGGTGAATGAGTGTTAAACAGTCAGTGAACAGTGTCTGCTATTGTGGTACAGAGATCAAGAACAGTAATAATTTCAATATATATTCTGGACTAGGTTTACACATTTGAACTGCCATATTGAATTCTTAAGACTCCATTTTAAATATTACAGTGATTAACCAGAGGACTCAGATGAAGAAAAATAAAAGGTGTAGTGTCTACAACACATGACATAAATGATTATGCAAGGATTTATGAATTCTAAGACTGAAACAGGAAAGGATCAAAGAGGATACAGTATGTTCCTCAAAGGTCCATTTCGAAGAGTGCTTTGACCTTTTCTAAAGAGTAGGGCTGGAATGTGCATATATGTATTCATGGAAACAAAACTATATTCTTGATAACTTAGGTGTGATTAACAGCATAATTATTATGGACTTGACTGGTTCTAAATCATTAGAAATACTTTTTGTTTTCTAAGCCATGTTCAATTTGATAATCATAACATACTTTTGAAGATATAATAGGATCTTTAAGTTAAGAAAGAAAAAGGTATAATTTAACTTCATAAATCTCTTTATACTCCTATTCACATCAACTCCTATAATTATTCAAATTAATAAATCAATGTAAGAGAAAACAATATTTACACTTGTATAAAAACACATCAGCCTCACACTTTCTTGTGTAACACATTTCCACGTTAACTATGACAGAATATTTTGGATATTAACACTGAGGAATACTGTAGTTTATAAGAAAGCATATTTTTACACAGTGCTCCTGTCAACACAGTGAGAGAAACAAAACTGCTTTAGTATAATCATTACTGCACGCAAGAAACCAGTGCCACATTCAGGACCAGGAAGGCAGTCCTTTGCCCCAGCTTCTCACTCGCTTTCCCTCTGCATTCTCATAGCAGCAACAGCAAATGCTGAAATCTGTTCGCCCTTTCGTTTCGGGTGTTTGTCATGCCACTTTTGTGAGAAAGTGAGTCAAATGAAAAGTACAGCCCGTAAACAAATAATCTTCTTAACAAAACAACATCACGACTTCTACATATTATTACCCACATTGTACCATACAGATTGCTTGTATTTTGATTAAGAAAAAATATATTTCCTTTTGTTTGCTTAAATCAGAAGCATAATGGGTAAATGTACATGATTTATAGAGGGGTATTTAAAGCAGACCATTTTAATTAAGAGAGTTTGGCATTTAAATAAGCTTTTACTTTGATAATATATGTCCTTTTCTGTTAATATATGCAAATAAGGAAATAAAGATTTTTCACATTTTCATTTTAAACCAACCAACAGTATGCAAGTATTTATTGATTCCAATTCAGAGTTGCATGTGGGTGAATGAGAACAAGGGCTCTGCATTTCATTTTATGAGAAAATGGGAAAACTTTACATAAAATCTATTTATACTTGAATTCAAATATTGTAGTTAAGAATCAAATAATCAAGAATCAGTTTCAGAATCTACAAAATTATGTGAAGACATCACTTCAACACACAAAATTCTCAGCTGCACTATTCAGAATGGAAAAAAAAATAGCTGTCTCACTTTTCTTTGAAGTCTGAGCATCAAAAAAGATAATACTATACACAATTCTAGTTTTAAGTTATAAATGTGATATATACACCAAAAAATGTGTTGTTTTTATATTTTCCATATAAAGCAGAGATTTATTATGATACTGGTGGATGGGAGTCACAAGGATTGTGAGGGGAGGAAATTGTTAATAGATGTATTAGTATAAATTATAATTATCCTTCCACATGTTTTGTCAAGTGCAACAATAGAAAGAAGATTGCAGAACTGAATTTTAAAATATACTTCCCATGTATGTAAAATTCTAGCTTGTAATTAATTTCCCAAATTTATACTTTATAAAATTGGAATGAAAATAAAAGACCTAACAGTGACTTCCACTTACCTTACAGTCATTCACCTTTCTATTTGCTTTTACATATGATTCATACACACATTCTTAAATATTTCAAGAGACATTTTCTTAACTTAATTCAGGATAACAATGAAATGAAATAGTTTCTGCCTTTGCATCATTTGCCCACTTCTATGCAGCCACTTTGTTTGCACAATTATTTCATTCCAAGGATCTTTCACATACTGACATTTAGTACTCCTATGATCCTTGCATACTAGCATGCTATATGCAACAGCTAAACACACATTTTGTATTTCATTCATTTGTTGTTGTTCAGCTGCCCAGTCATGTCAGACTCTTTGTGATCCCATGGACTGCAGCACCCCAGGCCTCCCTGTCCTTCACCATCTCCCAGAGTTGAAGTTTGCCAAGTTCATATTCATTGCATCAGTGATGCCATCCAGTCATCTCATCCTCTGATGTCCTCTTCTCCTTCTGCCCTCAATCCTTCCCAGCTTCAGGGACGTTTCCAGAGTTGTGTATTCACATCAGATGACCAAAATACTGGAGCTTCAGCATCAGTCCTTCCAGTGAATATTCAGACTTGATCTCCCTTAAGATTGACTGGTTTGATCTTGCTGCAAGGACTTCAGTAGTCTTCTCTAACACCACATTTCGAAGGCATCAATTCTTTGGCATTTTGCCTTCTTTATGATCCAGCTCTGACAATTGTAGGTAACAACTGGGAAGACTATAGCCTTGACTATACAGACCATTCATTATTTCATTCTTTATTGCAGAACAATAATGGGAAACAACACTTGGCAAAGTCACTGGGGGAGAGGTTGAATGTGAAAGTCGCTCAATCTGTGTCTGACTCTTTGTGACCCCATGGACTATATATAGTCCATGAAATTCTCTAGGCCAGAATACTGGAGGGGGTAGCCTTTTCCTTCTCCGGGGGGTCTTCCACACCCAGGGATCGAACCCAGGTCTCCCACATGGCAGGCATTCTTTACCAGCTGAGCCACTAGGGAAGCCCAAGAATACTGGAGTGGGTAGCCTATCCCTTCTCCAGCAGCTCTTCCTGATCCAGGAATTGAAGCGTGGTCTCCTGCCTTGCAGGGTGATTCTTTACCAACTGAGCTATCAGAGAAGCCTGGCGAGAGGTTAATTATTAAACAATTGATTTTTCATTATTATTTAAATCCTGAGCACACATTGAGGACAGCAGTGAGTGGGTCAATTTTAGAATATTTACCTGTTACCCTATATGTGAGACAGCAAAAGAGACACAGATGTATAGAACAGTCTTTTGGACTCTCTGGGAGAAGGCGAGGGTGGAGTGATCTGAGAGAATAGCATTAAAACATGTATATTATCATAGGTGAAATAGATCACCAGTCCAGGTTCAATGCATGAAACAGGGTGCTCAGGGCTGGTGCACTGGGATGACCCTGAGGGATGGGATGGGGAAGAAGGTGGGAGAGGGGTTCAGGATGAGGGACACATGCACCCCCATGGCTGATTCATGTCAATGTATGGCAAAAACAAACAAACAAAATAGAATATTTACCTGTTAATTTGCTTGAAATTTTGATCTTAATTTCCCCCTCATTTCCCTCTAAATTTGCAGGTTTGGAAATCAGAAACATATAGCTTTTTATGAATGAGGATTGACAGTGACCATCAACAGTTACACTTAGGCCTGGTTTACACATCTGTACAATGTGTTGACTAATATTTGCCTTGCATTTCCCCTGTTCTCAGGCTCTGCTAATTAATGATTATAAACAGTAATAATTTTAAGTTACAGGTTAGAAATGCTATTTAGATATATTTTAAAATAATATCAGAAGATTGGCATCTTATATTCTTAACTAAAAATATAAACAATAAATAAAATCAAAATGACATAAAAGCACAGACCTGTTTATCAGAAAAATGTCAATCCATATGGCCTAGAATTCTGGTCAGTAAAGTTCTCTGATTTCAAAACGTAGCATATATATTTAATATAACATATACATAAATAAATACTATCCAGATAATGTAGACTATTTAGGGTACATTGAGTGGATGAAGACCCAACACTTGGGAATACTGTTCACTCTGCTTTTCCTTAACCTCTATATGCACTGTTGGTCCTCAGGGGAAGGTCTTTTGCATCTGCCCACAACTTCCCTCCCTCTTTCTCTGGAGAATGGATTCTGAACCGCTTTTCAGAGGATATATATTTTCAGATTACCCCTCTTCATTCTAACTCCCTAATATAAGGAGATTCCACCCACCAGTATAATAATAAATCTCTGCTTTAAAACAAAAAAAGAATTAGAGATGTCATTCACATTTAACCACTAAAAACATTTATCCCAAGTTTCAAAAAGTGAATATATATATATGTGTGTGTATATATATATATTTCATTGTGAATATAAAAGAATATTAAAACTATTTCCATTATGTGATTGCTAATGGATAATGGTGTGTGGGGGAAAAAATAGAGTTTGTTAAGCTGTTAAGAAGAGCTTGTGTTACATATATTTCAGCTCTGTATATCTGTTAAGAAGCTAAGATTTTTGATTCTCAAAATAAAATTGAGATCTATTTTAATTTTGTAATCCACTCTGATCACTACTCTGACTACTCTGACCATTCTAAGTAGACTACTACTTAGAATATTGCTACTAGTTTTGGGACTGAGTAACTTAAGATTTACAGAGAACTGGTGATATTTGAAGGTGAACAATAATGTCTATATTTTGAAATCTGATTTCTTCATAGGATGGCATCATTAATTATAGAATATAAACCCCCTCAAAAAAAGATAATAGTGTGATTTAAATGCATTTAAGTATTTCCTTAAATGCATTAATATTCAAGGCTATCCATCCTAAAGGAGATCAGTCTTGGGTATTCATTGGAAGGACTGATGTTGAAGCTGTAGCTCTAATACTCTGGCCACCTCATGTGAAGAGCTGAATCCTTTGAAAGCACCCCGATGCTGGGAAAGATTGAAGGCAGGAGGTGAAGGGGACGACAGAGGATGAGATGGTGGGATGGCATCACCGACTCGATGGACATGAGTTTGAGTAAACTCCAGGAGTTGGTGATGGACAGGGGGTCCTGCTGTGTTGCAGTCCATAGGGTTGCAAAGAGTTGGACACAACTGAGCAACTGAACTGGACTGATTGACTCTGAAACATGTGTTCCCAACAGGAGTTTCAACATTGGTGTGAGAATATATTAGAGCTTTTACCACATTTATTTTGTCTCTTCTGGCTATTCTTTCAATTATTATCTGCATGTAATATGTACATCATGCATGCTAAGTCACGTTAGTCATGTCTGACTCTTTGGGATTCCATGGACTATTTCCCATCATGCTCCTCTATCCATGGGATTCTCCAGGCAAGCATACTGGAGTGGATTGCCATGCCCTTCTCCAGGGGATCTCCTGACCCAGGGGTTGAATCTGTGTCTCTTATGTTGTCTGCATTGGCAGGTGAGTTCTTTACCACTAGTGCCACCTGGGAAGCCCCGATATATATCATATGTCTTTATAATGACAGATAATTTTATAAATAATTAACTAAACATGTAGATAAATGCAAACTAATTTTAAACAATTATAAATTTAGGAGATCAGTGGTCTAGAAAATTCCCTTTACACATTACCCAGGTCACAGAAAATTCAACAGAACTCTAGAAAATGTTAATTGTGCAAGAATTAACCTCAATTTATCCATTGAAAATTGTGAACAAATTGTTTACTTCTATACAGAAAAGAGGAGAGATGCACATTTCTTTAACTTTTCAATGATATAAATATGATTTTTTTATACAGGGTTGTGTAAATCATCCACTGTGAATATAATTTCATTATATATAAAACATATTATCATGCAAGCAAAACCCAACAGCCATGAAAACCAAAAATAAATTTATGATTTTTTCTGGTAAACTTTTTCTTTTTTATCTCTTTTAATAAGAAATTAGGCTATTTTCATCTTTTTAAAATCACTTGTTTGTGAAAATGCCAGATCTACTCCTTGGAAAAAGGTAGGATAACTTATGGGGTTCCTTCTTGCTTTAAAAAACCTTTATTCTATTTAAAAATATGAACAGAGTGCTATTACTCAATCTTAATTTATTTTTCTTAGTCTTAAATAATTCTTTTAAAAAATCGATATTTCTATGTCTATGTCTTCCTAGGTAAAACTGAATAGTTCTTCCTGTCAAGTGTTAGAATCTTGGCAGAATTAATTTACAGTTATTATCTCTGAGACCTGAAAAGAGTTATGAATGGGCTTGCTGAGGTGGAATTATGTTATTCTTCACTTATCAACTGATCAATACTCATTATATTTAGCATACTATTACTTCTATGGAGATTCTTGGTTGCCAGTTTTTGAACATACTGTAGGAAGTTGTACTGATTAGATATTACAGGCAGTTAAGCAAATGTATTCTGCTCTACATTAAGGGGAGCTATTCTCATTTACCCTTGGGAAGTGGTTTCTACAATCACAAAGAAACTACTGACAGTCAGGTACAGTAGCCTGCTTAAAGAAAGATTTAAATTTTTGAATATGCTTTATTTTAAAAATATGTTTTCATTAACGGAAAACAGATGATTTCCCAAATTAAATTTCGGTTCAGTTCAGTTCAGTCACTTAGTTGTGTCCGACTCTTTGCGACCCCATGAATCACAGCACGCCAGGCCTCCCTGTCCATCACCAGCTCCCTGAGTTTACCCAAACTCATGTCCATCGAGTTGGTGATGCCATCCAGCCATCTCATCCTCTGTCGTCCCCTTCTCCTCCTGCCCTCAATCCCTCCCAGCATCAGGATCTTTTCCAATGAGTCAACTCTTCGCATGAGGTGGTCAAATATTAGAGTTGCAGCTTCAGCATCTGTCCTTCCAATGAACACTAAGGACTGATCTCCTTTAGGATGGACTGGTTGGATCTCCTGCAGTCCAGGGGAATCTCAAGAGTCTTCTTGAACACCACAGTTCAAGCATCAATTTTGATGCTCAACTTTCTTCACAGTCCAACTTTCACATCCACACATGACCACTGGAAAAACCATAGCCTTGACTACATGAACATTTGTTGGCCAAGTAATGTCTCTGCTTTTTAACATGCTATCTAGGCTGGTCATAACTTTCCTTCCAAGGAGTAAGTCTTTTAATTTCATGGCTGCAATCACCATCTGCAGTGATTTTGGAGCCCAAAAAATTAAGTCTCACACTGTTTCCACTGTTTACCCGTATATTTCCCATGAAGTGATGGAACCAGACGCCATGATCTTAGATTTCTGAATGTTGAGCTTTAAGCCAACTTTTTCATTCTCCTCTTTCACTTTCATGAAGAGGCTCTTTAGTTCTTCTTCACTTTCTGCCATAAGGGTGATGTCGTCTGCATACCTGAGGCTATTGATATTATTCCTGGCAATCTTGATTCCAGTTTGTGCTTATTCCAGCCCAGCGTTTCTCATGATGTACTCTGTATATAAGTTAGATAAATAGGGTGATAATATACAGTCTTGACATACTCCTTTTCCTATTTAGAACCAGTCTGTTGTTCCATGTCCAGTTCTAACTGTTGCTTCCTGACCTGCATACAGGCTTCTCAAGAGGCAGATCAGGTGGTCTGGTATTCCCATTTCTTTCAGAATTTTCCACAGTTTATTGTGATCCACACAGTCAAAGGCTTTGGCATAGTCAATAAAGCAGAAATAGATGTTTTTCTGGAACTCTCATGCTTTTCTGATGATCCAGAAGATGTTGGCAATTTGATCTCTGGTTCCTCTGCCTTTTCTAAAACCAGCTTGAACATCCAGAAGTTCACGGTTCATGTACCGTTAAAGCCTGTCTTGGAGAATTTTAAGCATTACTGTACTCGTGTGTGAGATGAGTGCAATTGTGCAGTACTTTGAGCATTCTTTGGGATTGCCTTTCTTTGGAATTGGAATGAAAACTGACCTTTTTCAGTCCTATGGCCACTGCTGAGTTTTCCAAATTTGCTGGCATATTGAGTGCAGCACTTTCACAGCATCATCTTTCAGGATTTGAAATAGCTCATCTGGAATTCCATCACCCCCACTAGCATTGTTTGTAGTGATGCTTCCTAAGGCCCACTTGACTTCACATTCCAAATTAAATTTACTTTCTCTAAAATAGGGAGAAAAGGAAGAAAGTACTATAGAGTGTAAAATGTGACTTTACATTTTACAGTATGCTTTCTGTGGCAAGATGGGCGTATATACTCATGAGCCTAACAATGACTTCAGGGCAGGAGCCAATTTTTCATGAGACACTGAAAAATGAAGTTTTATAAATGTCACTTGTATATACATACATTTCCTCTTCTTTCCCTTCCTTTTCTTTTTCTATAGAAAAGCTGATATAAAAAGATATTTATGAAACACCCTAACAGATTCATTTAAGGATAGTTTCTCTTACAAAAAATAATAAGTGTTTTGGTTTCAAAAGAGATTATGGCCATAGTAAGCACATTTTGTGCATTTTTCTATTTTCTTTTCTTGAGCTATAAGATCAGAATACAAATTCACTAGCTTTTTGAGAAGCTATAACACTGAATAGCATTAATTAGAGAGTTTAATGTCAGGGATAAGATTACCATTTGTGATCCACAGTTTAGACTAATCCTGAAGAGATAGCTAGATTGCCCTCCACACAGTATTTCTATGAAGTGAAAGCAGTTTTTTTACATTTGTAAGATGTCCCGAAGATAATGCATCAAAAATCATTCCGTAATATAGCTTAGGATGCGTTTAATCTCGACTTCTTGAGTTAGCATTTCTCATTATCACTATCAGTGGGAAAGAGTCAATCATTTACTGCTTAATTCAAGTTTATCAAACTTTCTCAGCCAAATTAATAATGTCACTTTTCAACAACAGCAATCTTATTTGTAGGCCTCACCAGGGTTTCTTGAAAAGCTTATTAATAGGCAACTATTTAATGCATCCAAATCTTATTCTCCTTTTCTGAGTCCAGAAAAATTTCTAGGTATTTTTCTTGAGGTTTTTTTTTTTTTTTTTTTTATTGTGCAAGTGATATTTCATACTTAGAGGCAAAAATCAGAAATATACTACTCTATCTACTAATTAATTAAGAATTATTTTAGTATCTACTTTATATATATTACAGTGCACAAGCAAACAGAAACATGTAAGACCCTAAACATGTAATATCTGACCTAACTCACTGGCAGGTTTTTAAATCCAGTCACAGAGAAAGATGCATATCAATAAATAATTGCATTTAATTCAGTTATGTTAAGCATCTGACCATAAATATAGTCAATATATGAGAAAAAATTCAAATATTTACATAGAGAGCTGAAGTAGCTCGAAGGTCATTTTATAAAAAAAAAAATTGACAAAATTTAGCACATTTATTTGACAATTTTAGATATTCGATAGATGTTTTTTTAATTGGAATTGAATCCTCACCCCCATTGCCTTAATTGCCCAGATTTAGCAGAGTATCCTATTTTTTCCCATTATGTTTCAGGAACATAGGGCAAATTATACATGCCTAGCAATTGAATATGCTGAAAACAGCTTTGCTAATCAGATATGGCTAAGTTCCAAGCACATTCACTTGACATTTACCCTGAAGGCCTTTAACTTTCAGCTTTCCCAGGTGAGTGACATTCAGGATGTAATTGGTCGCTGAATTTTTCTGAGCTCATATTATTTTTAAGTGTGGCTATATGAAAAGAATAACACAGAAATAAATGTATTTTTGCAAGTTACATTTTCAGTCTTATTAGATGCATCTGTAAATAAAAATGTTGTCTTTTCAGGCAAGTTAGCCTTTGCATTTCTATACTTAAATCTGCAAATTAAGACTGTTTTGAAACCCTATAGTATCCTTTCTATTAGAAATATGCCTGAAGGCTGCCAAGTGATTGGAACATTCAATATGCCTAATAAATAATAGATGCTTGTATTGACTATGGTTAATGTGGACCTAGTCTTCCTTCAGGATATGGAAAAACATTCAATTATTAATTTTAAAATTACATTCAAGAAATAAACAGTCTTTAAGGTTTAATCGGAGGATCTTAGAAAATCTATTGCTAGAAAATTGTAGTCTTTTCTGATGTGTTTTTCTATATTTTTCTCAAATAACCCCTTGAAATATTTTCTTGTCTTTATACTTGGAATCTCCTAAATGCTAGGTCTTTCATGCCATTTGAAATGATATGTTTTAAATATAGGATGTTACACATCATATGCATGTAAGTGTTTCTTATTTATTTATTTATATTGGCCATCTTTGCATTTTGTATTGTGAGAAAGTGTGATTACTTCTTTCTCAGCTATATATTTTAATATTAATAAAATTAGTTTACCATTTGCTCCTATTTGTGACTTTACAGTTAGATTTGCAAAATACCTTATATTTTAGACAATTTTGCATATGCAAATAATAATCAGCTTTTATTATGTTTAAATTTTGTAACTGGAAAAACATTTCTTTTGTTATTACTATATATGCTAAAATTTTCTATAAATGTCTACAGTCGCAAGTAAACACTTTGCAATTTCCATGCCTGAGGGCCTTTTCTGGCTTCCCATCGTACCTATGAAACATTCTCATGGTTGTTAACATCCTCCCTGTATTCCCTGCATTTCCCAGTTCTTTTAGTACTAACGTGCTGCACATCTTCACAGCAAAACAGCAATGATCCCATGATTCTTACTTTCTGAATTGGCCTGTTTATCCTGGACTATGATATGGCATCCCTTCCTCATTGTTTCCATGGCAAAATATTAATACAAGTTCCTCTTCAATTTCATCATCATAACTATTTTCCCCTTACTATGTTCCAGGCAGTGCTCTAAGAGCTTTATGTTTGTTAACTCATTAACCCTCAAAGAACCTGATAAAATAGTTATCACTACCACCTTCATTTTATGGATGGGAAACCCAAGGCACAGTGAAGTTAAATAACAGCTGGTTAGTGTCTGTGTTAATCCACTTGGGTTGCTACAAAAAAAAAAAAAAAAAAAAAAATTGCCCGAGTGGTTTAAACATTTATTTCATACAGTTTTGGAGGCTGGTAAGTTCAAGATCTCACCAGACAGATTCTGTCTCCTTCTGTCCTCACATGGACAAGCAAGCTCTTTGGGATTTCTTTTAAAGCGATGCTAATCACTGATAAAGAATGCTCCTGCCAACCCAGCAGACATGGGTTCAACCCCTGGGTCAGGCAGATCCCCTGGAGAAGGAAATGACAACCCACTCTAGTATTCTTTCCTGGAGAATCCCACGGACAGAGGAGCCTGGTGAGCTACAGTCCATGGGCGTCACAAAACCGTCAGACATAATTTAGTGACTAAACAACAACAAATCACCTTCCAAAGGCCACACCTCCTAATACTATAATACCTGGAGTGAGAATCTCAACATACAAATTTGAGGTGAACACAAACTTTCAGTTCATAATGGTAGCAGAACAAATACTTGTGTCCAAACAATAAGCTTCCAGAATCAATATCTTTAACTACAACCTTCTCTAACTACAAGCTCCAGCCTAAGAATAATTTTGTTTACGAAGTATCCTAATATCTTAAGACCAAAAATACTTTGCCTTTCACTGTAGAGTTTATACCCTTTACATTTCTACTTTTTCTCTTATAGTAATTGAGGTTTTACTGTAATCATTTGTGAATGTGAAATACACCAAACAAGTGTAAGACTTTGTTATAATAATAACAAGCAATTTATAATCAAGTATCAGCAACACTTAAAATTTGAAAGACCTTCTTGGGACCCTTCCCATGCACCTCTTGGCAAAAATACTCTTTCACCTTATTAATTTTTCTAAAAAAAAAAAAAAAAAAGCTTAATAAAAACTGCCTATACAAAATGAAATATAAAATGATGAAAATATAAAAAGATGAAAGTGATTAAAAAGCATTACAAAGTAAAATGTCCCAAAACTGTATATATTTGTCCTTTTATCATGAAATAGTCAGCAGTAGAGAAATCTGTTCTGAAATACCTCCTTGACTTTAATTGAAATTGCAATTTTGAACAAATTCACATGTAGAGATCTTTTAAAATATTTGTTCATTTCTCCAGCACCTTTATCTGTATTCTGTACATCTTTAGGTATTTAGTACATATTTCCCAAAATTCTTCCCAAGTCTAGAAAATAACGCAGCCTCCTTCTCCAGATTTGACACACGTTCATTGAATTTCTTTTTCCTGCTTCAAATCAGAATTAGCTTGCCTTCCTTGACATTACCAAAGCAGATATAGAGATTCAGGTACCAGGAATACTTGTTGGTTGCAGACATACATGTTTTTTTTTAAAATATGGTAATATAATACTGATTATCTTGAAGAAGGAATTCATAGGGCCTGGACTCCATCTCAGGCCTGTCCGTGCTGATCGTGCTCGGCTGCCTCTCCAGTGGACTCTGAACTCTCTGCTTAGTGCCTGTGGGAACGACAATGGAAGGATAAGACTCCCTCCGGACAGGGGAACCTTGAAGATCATATCCAGGTTACTCATCACCTAAGAGAAAACAGATACTAATCACCCCTGCCTCCGGACACTATCTATCAGAATGTAAGCACAGGCTTATCGGTTATTAACTATTTGGAATGTAACTGCGGGCTTACTGATTATTGACTGTTGAACACATAACACCTGAATGATGGGGTTATTGTAGTTGTATTTACCCTGCCTTTGTTTATGTAAGTCTCAAGGGAATTGAGGTGGTGGGTTTAGACACGTACACATGGGGTAGGTGGTGGGTTTGGACACGTACACATGGGGTATAAAAGATTTTCACAAATGCTGAACAGGGTCCTTGGCTAAGAGGTGACTCTGCCTTGGGCCCGCCGGTGTAATAAACTGCACTCCACTATCTGCATTGTCCTTCTGAGTGAGTCTGTTTCCCGGAAAGCGTGGCTATAACAATCTGGTCCCAGTTGGAGCTGAGAGCAATTAAGAATCCAGCAGGTATTGCATAATTAGAATTTGGCAGCATAGAGCATACAGTTGTAAAACAAATAATTAAATAATAAAATGTGATCATCTGGAATTGAAGGGCACATTAAGAGAAGACTGAAAAATTTAGTAGAAGTTGATTAAAACAGATAGTAAAACAACATACCACACCTGTTTCAGAGGAGGAGCAGATAAGTATTGGAGGTAGATTGAATTCCTCTAATACTTTTATAAAAAACCAGAATAATGAGAAAGATAAGCTCAAAACCTATAATGTAACTCAAAGTATACTGAATCCAAGGACTTCCTATAACTCTTTTAATTTGCAGCCAGAAGGCCAGAGCTGCCAAAATTCATATGCAAGATCTGAATTGGTTGCTTGCCAATTTGTAATTGTTAGTAGGATTTACTATCTCACAGGCTTTAGAAATGAGATTGAGGTTATTTAATAAAATAGAGGGGGTTACTAAGAACTGGAAGGGAGCTCTTGGTAATTCATCTTCGCAAACCCATGGGGGATTGCCACCTGAAGATCTGGTTCCTCATTACTCATGAATAGTTCTTATATTCTTGAAGTGTGTGCAATAACTTAATGTAAGCAAATTACATGTGAGGGAATGCCAATTTTTCTTCTTCCAAACATCTCCCTTCTACACACAACTAGAGACAGGATCTCAGCACACTAATGGATGAATTACAAAGTTAAGAGCAAAAGTAGAAGACCTGCCTCACAAAAGCATTTCAAGCACAATGAAGGTAACATTCAAGCCTTTATTCACTTACTGCTAAGGAGTTAACAAAGAGGTCAAACTGGTTCTCCTAGTGTCCCACACAGAACTGCACTGGGTGAGGGGCCGATGGACCAGCTCAGACACAAGGATTCTTCCCCCTGCTGAGGGAGTCCCAAACAAAGTCTCATGCTCTTTTATAGACCTGAGAGAAGGAAGAGGAGAAAAGGCAGGAGTGGAAAAGCGTTGAGCCAGAGTGGAAGGTATTTTCGAAGCTTCTACTTTCTCCTTCAGACCAAGAGACCTTGGCAGAAGTGCTGCGGGTAGGCCTTTGCTCAGGACTCCCTTACCCTCAATACACTCATAAGGAGGTCTCAATATGGGAGCACCTGGGTTATGAATGCAGCTACGTGCATGGCTATGGGCTGTCAGCTCCTGAGTCTTTGATTGCAATTCCTTTCAGAGAGTTCAGTGCACTTACTGTGCACAAAGTCTGGTGTAGGGAGGATAGTTTTCTCTTGTGAGGCCTCCCAGATAAAGGTTTTGTAACTGACTAGGGTTGGACTTGAAAAGCCACACATATGATCTGACTGCTTCAATTTTCCTGTACATGCTGCAGTTTTGTTTTATTATTTTTTTTAATTTTGTAAAACTTTTTTGTTTTATTTTGGAGTATAGCTGATTAACAATGTTGTGTTAGCTTCAGGTACACAGCAAAGTGATTCAGTTACACATACACATGCATTTATTCTTTTTCAAATTCTTTTCCCATTTAGTTTGCTACAGAATACTGAGCAGAGTTCTCTGTTTTTTAAGGTTGAGTAATTATTATTTTTGTCTGGGACATATTGACTATTATACCATAAGTCTCTGATACTATTGGATTTTCTAGATGCCACTGATATTTTATTTTTCTTTTATTTTGCAGGTTATTATCTTAATATTATTAAGATAATAACATTTTTCTTTCATTGCACAAAGTTTTAGCAAACAGAGCTGCTTTAGGAGCTGTTTGCTTTAATGATTGACTGAAACTTTGATTCAATAATGACAAAATTGTGATGGACCTAAAGTCCCAGATATTGCTTGATATAATATAGAGGAAAGCAATTATAAGATGTAAGGTATTATCAGTGTGGAAGTATGTTTAATATGGATAATCTTTGTTAAGCATCTTGTTTTCTTGAATAGATAAATAAAATTATCATTATCAAAGCTTGAGAAAAGGATTAAGGATATATTTGTAAAAATGAGTTTTAGCCCATACTGAGTCACTGGTGAATTCTACCAAAAAATTAAGAAATCACACAAATTCTCTAAAACCTCTTTAAGAAGACAGAAGCAGAAGGACTATTCCCCAACTTATTCTATGAGGTCAGCACTACCATGACACAAAGAAACAGACAAACCATGTTGTAAGGAAAGAAAACTACAGACCAATATCTCTCATGAATATAGATGCAAAAATTCTCAACAAAAATTTTTTCAGAACAAATCCATAAAACTATAAAAAATATATACCACAACCACGGGGGACTTATGCCAGGTATACAAGATATATTTGATATTTTAAAATCAATTAAATTTATTCATCACATCAACATTACTGAAGAAGAAAATAAAATGATCATATCAACAGATGCAAAGTAGCATGTGACAAAATTCAACACCTATTATTAAAAACTCTCCGTACATCAGAAATAGAGAAGAACTTCCTCAATTTGCTAATACCTAAAATAAGACTATAGATAATGTCTACTTGAGGGGGAGAAGCGAGAAGCTCTCCTGCTAAGATCAGTAAGAAGCCAAGACATCTCCTCTCATCATTCCTTGTAATATCATTCAGAAGTCTTGACTAATGTAATAAAGTAAGAAGAGGGTTAAAAATAAAGATACTGGGAAGGAATAAATAGAACAGATAATAGGACCATATACACAGAAAATGTGAAAGAATCAACAGAAAAATTCTTAGAACTAAAAAGCAATTATAGCAATATTTCAGGATACAAGGTCAGTATACGAAAGTCAAACACTTTTCTATATATCAGCAATGAGCAAGTAGGTCTGAAATTAAAAAGCCAATATCATTTACATTAGCACTTCCAAAATGGAAATAGTTGGATATAATTTTAACAAAATATATGCAAGAGCTTTATGAGAAAAACTATAAAACTCTGAACAACAACATCAAATAACTAAATAAACAAGATATTCCATGTTCATAGATAGGAAGACTGTTAAGATGTAAGCTTTTCCTTACATGATCTTTAAGTTCAGTGAATCCCAACTGAAATCCCAGCAATTATTTTGACAATATTGACAACTGATTCTAAAGTTTATATGGAGAGGTGAAAGACTCAGAATAGCCGAAAGAGCATGGACAGAGAACAAAGTCAAAACCCTGACACTCTCTGACTTCAAGCCTCACTATAAAGTTGCGGAAATTAAGACATTTTAGTACTGGTAAAAAATAACTCAATGGAAAAAATAGAAAGCCCAGTAATATTCTCACATAAATATAGTTAATTAATCTTCAGCAAAGGAGGAAAGGCAGTATCATGGAGCAAAGATGATCTATCCCATATATGATGTTGGAACAACTGGAATATCACATGCAAAGAAAAAGAAAAAAGAAGATTAGAAACACCTTATATGCTTTAAGAAAATTAGCTCAAAATGGATCATAAATCTGAATGCAATATACAAATCCACTAACCCCTAGAAGAAAACAGAAAACCTGAATGACCTTGAGTATGGCATTTACTCTTTAGATACAGTACCAGAGGCAATACCCATGAAAGAAACAGTTAATAATCTGTTCTTCATTAAGATTCAAATAGTTCTCTGAGAAAGACATGGTCAAGAGCATAAGATAAACCAGAGTGGGAGAATATTTGGAAAGTACATATTTGATAAAAGACTGTTATACAAGAAACTGTCATCTGATGAACTCTTAAAATTCAGCAATAATAAAAGAAATAACCCAATTAAAAATGGGCAAAAGACCTGAACAGATATATCACCAAAGAGGCTACACAGATGATAAGCATATAAGGAGATGCCCCACCATATATGAATTATTATTAGGTAATTGAAAATTAAAATAACTATGAGATACCACTACACATCTATTAGAATGGTCAAAATCCAAAACACTGACAATGGCAAATTCTGCAGAGAATGTGGAGCAATAGGAACTCTCATTTATCACTGATAGGAATGTAAAATGGCCTAGACTTGTTTAAAAAAAAAAAAATTAGTGGTTTCTTACAAAAATATACATACTCTTAACTAATGATCCAGCAATTGCATTCCTTGGTAATTATCTTAAAAAGCTGAAAACTTAAGTCCATGCAAAAACCTGCATGAGAATGTTTATAGCAGCTTTATTCATAATTGCCAGAATTTGAAAGCAATTAAGACTTCATTCAGTAAATGAATAGATAAATAAACTTTAGTACATCCAGACAATGAAATGTTACTCAGCATTTAAAAAGAAATAAGCTATCAATCTTCAAAAGGACATCTAGGAAGCTTAAATGCATATTCCTAGGTGAAAGGTGCCAACGTGGAAAAGATGCATACTGTATTATTCCAACTATATGACATTCTGGAAATGGAAAATGGTCAGTAGTTTTCAGTGACTGGTGAGGAGAATGAATAGAACACAGAAGACTTTTAGTGCAGTGAAGCTATTCTGTAGAATGCTAAAACTGTGGGTATATTCCATTATACATTTGTCAAATCTCATAGAATGCATCACACCAAGAATAAACCCTAATATAAACTATGGCCTTTCGGTTATAATGATGAGTCAGTGTAGGTTCCTCACTTGTAACAGATGTACCACTGTGATACTGGCTATCGGCAGTGAGGAAGGTTGTGTGTGTGGGAATACAAGATATATGGGAACTCTGCATACTATCCAAACAGCTTGCTATAAAGTGGAAACTACTCTAAAAAATGAAGTCTACTTAAAATCTTTAAAAATTTAAGACAGGATCTTCAGATATTTAAAATGTTTGTTAGTGGATTTTCCTGTAGACTGGATATGCATCACATACCATTGGCTCTTAGAATCCTAGGATCAGCACAGTTCAGTTCAGTCTCTCAGTCGTGTCCAACTCTTTGCAACCCCATGAACCGCAGCACACCAGGACTCCCTGTCCATCACCAACTCCCGGAGTCCACCCAAACTCATGTCCTTTGAGTCGGTGATGCCATCCAACCATCTCATCCTCTGTCATCCCCTTCTCCTCCTGCACTCAATCCTTCCCAGCAACAGGGTCTTTTCAAATGAATCAGCTCTTCGCATGAGGTGGCCAAATTATTGGAGTCTCAGATTCAGCATCAGTCCTTCCGATGAACACCCAGGACTGATCTCCTTTAGGATCTCCTTGCAGTCTGAGGGAATCTCAAAAGTCTTCTCCAACACCACAGTTCAAAAGCATCATTCTTTGGTGCTCAGTTTTCTTTATAGTCCATCTCTCACATCCATACATGACCACTGGAAAAACCATAGCCTAGACTAGAGGGACTTTTGTTGACAAAGTATTGTCTCTGCTTTTTAATATGCTGTCTAGGTTGGTCATAACTTTCCTCCCAAGGAGTAAGCCTCTTTTAATTTCATGGCTGCAGTCACCATCTGCAGTGATTTTGGAGCCCAGAAAAATAAAGTCAGCCACTGTTTCCACTGTTTCCCCATCTATTTGCCAAGAAGTGATGGGACCAGATGCCATGATCTTAGATTTCTGAATGTTGAGCTTTAAGCCAAGTTTTTTACTCTCCTCTTTCACCCAGAGGCTATTTAGTACTTCTTCACTTTCTGCCATAAGGTGGTGTCATCTGCATATCTGAGGTTACTGATATTTCTCCCAGCAATCTTGATTCCAGCTTGTGCTTCATCCAGCCTAGCGTTTCTCATGATGTGCTCTGCATATAAGTTAAGTAAGCAGGGTGACAATATACAGCCTTGACATATTCCTTTTCCTATTTGGAACCAGTCTGTTGTTTCATGTCCAGTTCTAACTGTTGCTTCCTGACCTGCATACAGGTTTCTCAAGAGGCAGGTCAGGTGGTCTGGTATTCCCATTTCTTTCAGAATTTTCCACAGTTTATTGTGATCCACACAGTCAAAGGCTTTGGCATAGTCAATAAAGCAGAAATAGATGTTTTTTCTCAAACTCTCTTGCTTTTTCGGTGATCCAGAGGATGTTGGCAACTTGATCTCTGGTTCCTCTGCCTTTTCTAAAACCAGATTGAACATCTGGAAGTTCATGGTTTATGTATTGCTAAAGCCTGGCTTGGAGAATTTTAAGCATCACTTTACTAGCGTGTGAGATGAGTGCAATTGTGCAGTAGTTTGAGCATTCTTTGGCATTGCCTGTCTTTGGGATTGGAATGAAAACTGACCTTTTCTAGTCCTGTGGCCACTGCTGAGTTTTCCAAATTTGCTGACATATTAAGTGCAGCACTTTCACAGCGTCATCTTTCAGGATTTGAAATAGCTCATCTGGAATTCCATCACCTCCATTAGCTTTGTTTGTAGTGATGCTTCCTAAGGCCCACTTGACTTTACATTCCAGGATGTCTGGCACTAGGTGAGTGATCACACCAAAATGGAACACTGCTGAAGAAGCAGGAGTAAGACGGACATGGAGATAATTGCTCTGATATAATAATCAGCCAATCCGAAGACCTGAAACATTTAAAATATCTTGGAAATATTTAATGAAGAAAAATCATATTGCAAACTGGGAAAGGTTTCTGAAACAGCATTGTTAGATTATGCTGTGAATGTTCTCTATCACCTTCTCTAGGGTTCTGGGAATAATTACCAGGCTAGCTTTGCTCTAAGGAAACTGAAATACTCAAATGTTTCCAGAATTATGGGAGATTAATACTAATTCCTAAAGAACCAGAAAGACCTTTTGCTGATCATTGTGATAGCTTGTGTAGGGCAGTTACTGAAAGAAGTTTTGTTACACATCTGACCCCAGGTAATCCTCATTAGATCCCATAATATCCCCAAGCATTTTTCCAAAGTTCCTAAGTTGAGTAATACAGTTGCAAAGGTATTTTTAGGTAGAATTATTCCAATTATTTTCTTACTCTATTGTAAGCACCATTATTATAGGATAATTATTATATCCTATATTATAATATTTATAATTATAATAGATATTATATTTACTATACAATATATAATATAAATTAAAATTATAATATAAATAAATATAATATAATATAAATTAGAATATATTGTATATAATAATGTATAATAATATAATTATATATAATAAATAGAAATTATATTTATTATTTAAATAAATTTATTATTTATAAATACTAATTATAATATATAATATAGTATATATTATATTATATAGAAATGCTATAATTAATATTTTTATTATATTGTTATATAATATTACTATATTATATTATAAGTATATAATTATATAGATATATTTATAATAATATAATTATATAAATAATTTAATTATAATTTATATAATATGTATAATATATTTATATAATATATAAATATAGATAATATATAAATATAAATATATATAATATATAAAAATATATAAATATTTAATATATTTATATAATATAAATATAATTATGTAAATATATAAATATACAATATATTATTTATAATATATAATAATTATATTATATATTATAATGTATAATATATTAATATTAATTATAACAAAATATAAATATATAATAATATATGTGGTATTATATATATTTTATTAATATTATATACATAGTTACATTGTAAATATGATTACAGTAGATATAATAATTATTATATCCACCTTTATTATAGGATAAGCCAAAAGCAATCATAGATTTGAAAAATACTGATAAAATAAACCATTTAAAGAATATCAGAGTGTTGATTCATATTGTATCCCCAAATACGTCTTTCTGGTATGTTGGAAACTTATGAAAAATGTCCAGAATGACAATTAGGATGGGAAATCTCTCCAGGAGGCAGAACTTCAAGGAATATTTTTGTTTTCTCTTTACCTGGAAAATGAAGCCTGAGAAAAGTATCTACATTTATCTATAGGCTGTCATTTCTTTCCTTTTTGTTAGATGATTATGTACTTTGAAGAAGTAATATGTGAGAACTGGGGTCAACGTTTTTTGGAAAATGCATTTTAATAGTCTACAGCACAAAAATATAGGTGGCCTATGATTTATTACTGAAGTACCTGTTTGCTGAAAAGATTCTTGGAAATCATGCAGATAAATTGACAGATGATTAACTCGTCACTTTTTACTGGCCCCTGCCATGCTTGTTCAATGGGTATATTTACTCATTCAGTCAGTATTAGGATTACTGGTGAGTTCTAATGTGCTGAGAACTATTTTAGGTGCAAGGAATACAGAAGGAAATAAATCAGTCAAAACTCTTGACTTAAAATCTAGTGAATCAAATAGGTAACATAAATATATAATATTTTGTCAGCTAGTACTCTGTGCAGAGTAAGGGAACAGAGATTAAATGAGGAAAGGTGATGGTGTAGACAGGTCAGGAAAGGACTCAGAGAAGAACTCATGGACTTGTGGATTTACTGGTGTGACAGAAGTTATTACATGACTTCAGTAACAATATTTCTGTACTCATATGAATTTCTTCTCCTCATATGAACCAATTTCCCTTCAGTAGAAACCAGCATGAGCCCACTGTGGCAAAAAACATCGTGAGACCAGACTGTTCCCTACAGCAGTTACACTAGAACATTTCCTGTTATGAACAGGACTATAATATTGCCCAGAAAAATACACACTTACTCTGAATTTCTTTTTGATTTCCATGTCTGCTTTTCTTTCCTGCAGAATTATTGAACACTGTTGTGGCTGCTATATTTAATGGCTTTGATTATATCATGGTACCCTATCCACATTGCTTCATATTCAGGAACTTATTTGAGAGCAAATGGAGGAATTGTTCAAGATATTTGCTGATGTTACCATACATAACCTACTACCCAAATGTACCTAGCCTTAAAGAATAAGGGATGCCAACACTAAGCAAGCAATCATTCAAAATATGATCAAATGAGTGATCCATAGATGAGACAATTCTCCTCAATGCCAAAATACACATATTTTGCCTCCAAGATACCAAAATGTGATATATAATTAGACTACTATAATTAATCTTTTTTTTCCCAAAATAAACAGGAGATTGTAGTGTTTGCTGGAGAACAAGTGGGAAGAAAAAGGCAGAGACATGAACCTAAAGTGCATCCTTCACTAATAAACACACTGGCATAAAATCAAGTAAATCCTAACTCTATATGAAAGGACACCAATATTTTATGTGCAGGTCACTAAGCACTTATATCCCATGAGATAAAGTTTTAGGTTTCTCAGAATAAAAAAAAAAATCTATTGCACTAAAGCAATAGTTGAAGATAAAGTAGAAGAAAAAAGAATAAATAACAAAAGAATGACATTGTTTGTGAGAGCCATACCCTACTGTCATTTAGAGAAGTGAAGTGAGAACTGAGAGCTGTGTCCTATACCAACATCTCTTCCTGTTGCATCATATGTATATGTATGTATCATACATAACCTATTATATTGACATATATTTCATGTGGATGGATTATATATGTATTGAAAGTGAAAGGGTTAGTCGTTCAGTTGTGTCTTTGTGATCCTATGGACTATAGCCTACCATACTCCTCTGTGGGCTTCTGGGATTCTCCAGGCAAGAATATTGGAGTGGTTTGCCATTTCCTTCTCCAGAGGATCTTCCAGACCCAGGAATCAAACCCAGGTTTGCACAGTGCAGGTGTTTTTTACCACCTAAGCCACCCAGGAAGCCTAGATCTAATAGAGAAATAGGAATAATACACACATATTATTCTGATGTATATTTTATCTTACATAATAGATATAGGTCATACCTATTTATGTATTGAAATTTCTTTTTTCTTTTTCTTTTTTGGCTTAATTTCTGAGTCTGGAGAACCAAATAAAGGCTAGCCATCACCCAGATGTATTTAGCTGGGAGATAAATGTGGAATTAATGAGCCTTGAGATGTACTTTGTATTGCTTGAAGACAATTGGATTACATTAGTGGGAACAAAGTGGGGGACAGAGAAACGATAGGGAGACAGGTTTATATTGACAGTGTGAAGCCAGAGTTGGAATTATTTAGGACATTTTTTTTTCCTTTGGCTTCCCAAACTATGATCTCTTTTCTCTGGGGAATTCTCTATACAAATAAATATACAGTTTGACTCTAATAATATGAAATTAAAGAAGACTAGATATTCAATTCCTTAGATGCCCTTTCAACTAGAACACACAAAAATTGCTTGACCTCAGAGGTTCTTGCCTCTGATTTGTATTTAATGATGCAAAGAAGCAGAACCATGAAAAAATGCCTTTAGGGCAAAATGCTGCCATTAGTGGAGGAAGTAACATGCAGTTTTCATGTGAGACAGCAGCATCGTTACCAATGGTAGCTCCCAATGTTCATCTCAAATGATATCCTTGGTGCAAGCTGTGTCAACTGGTGTTAAGGGCTCTTGGTAGTTTGCACCTTCACTAGACTGCTTGGTGAATGACAATCGGCCAATAGCTCTGGCTGGCCAGCTTTCTCTACCTCCTGCTAACTTTCTGAGCCTGTTTCTGCCTCTTTCTAGAGATTCAGTAACTGTCAACATATCAATAAACTATTTTCTGTTTAATTCAGAGTTTGATTATATTATTCACAAATAAACAATAAATGTGACTAGCATGTACTTGGGAGAAAGAAAGTAAAGTCTCTCAGTCGTTTCCGACTCTTTGCAACCCTGTGGACTGTAGCCTACAAGGCTCCTCCATCCGAGGGATTTTCCAGGCAAGAATACTGGAGGGGGGTGTCATTTCCTTCTCCAGGGGATCTTCCCAACCCAGGGATTGAACCCAGGCCTCTTGAATTGCAGGCAGATGCTTTACCCTCTGAGCCACCAGGGAAGCCCCTGTACTTGGGAGAAGGCAATGGCAACACACTCCAGTACTCTGGCCTGGAAAACCCCATGGACAGAGGAGCCTGGTAGGCTGCAGTCCATGGGGTCGCTAAGAGTTGGGCAGACTGAGTGACTTCACTTTCACTTTTCACTTTCATGCATTGGAGAAGGAAATGGCAACCCACTCCAGTGTTCTTGCCTGGAGAATCCCAGGGACAGAGGAGCCTAGTGGGCTGCCGTCTATGGGGTCTCACAGAGTCGGACATGACTGAAGTGACTTAGCAGCAGCAGCAGCAGCGTGTACTTGAACTTTTGTTTTGCCAGGGGAGTTTGTAATTTCCTCGGTTCTGTCTCATCGCAACAAAAACTTGAAGTGACGGACAGACCAGTGTTACAGCCCCATGTAATTTCCTCGGAGGGACCAGTGTTACAGCTCAGTTTTATTTAGAAAGCAAAGGAAAATACATCCTTGAGGCGTGAGAGTGGGCCGACCCGAAAGACACGAAGAGAAGTCCCTGGCCCAATTTTGGCTCCTCTTTTTATATATTTTTTTCTGAGCCTGCCCTGTGTAAATTGGGCTAGCCAGGAGGGCTATTTGTTTTACCTGAGGTTCTCACTCTGGTACTCAGACTTGCCTTTGTTCTATTTTTCATGGGCTTTTCCCTTGTTTGTCTTTTACCACTGCCATTCTGGACTCCTTTTTCCTATTCTAACTACCTAATGGTTACAGTTTTGATTATTGTATATGCTCAATTTATTTGGATCATCAGCACATATAACCCATATCATAACACTGTACTTTTTCTTTTAAATTTCAATTATTGTTGAATAAAAATTATTATCTTTATAGTTGTTTCTTTCATCTATCTGTGAAATCTTCTCTGGTCTTCTGTATTACTCATTCTGTTTTTCATGGTATCATTTTTTCCTTTTTTTTCTTAGTGTTGTCAAGATAGTATTACAATGGTGCTAGGGAGATTTTTAATTTAAACAGTTTACACTATTTAATAAGGAACATTTTTTATTATATATTGTTACTTGTAAAAGCCAAGCAAAATGAACTGAATTCCTCTAGAGCCATTAAACTTTTACACTTTTATACCTTTCTTTGCAGTGTAATGTTTTCCCCTGCTGTCTCTAGTTGTATTTTTCTGATATTCTGGATGCAACATATATACAATTCTCAGTGCAAAAGGCCCAGCACTTAAAACTTATTATCAGCATGCTATTATGCTCTAAAATGTACTTTTGGATATTAGTCCCAGAATTTTCTAAAAGCATTCCATTGTTGCTAACTCCTTTCATTTTTATTTTTTGAATTGTAAAATCACTTGTGTTATAGCAAATAAAATCAAATGAAGGAGGAGTTAGAAATTGGGAGAAATACTTAATTAACCTCACAAGGATGTGTTCTTGTCAAGCCCTACATCCTGAAAACATGGGAAGAACTGAGAAGATCCTAGATTCCTCATCTGATTTCTGTTTCACAAAATAAATTGATGCTATGATGGGAGCTGGTAGATATTTCTTATCCTAGTTCTGTTTGTCTTAGAACTGTTACCATGTTTTAAGTTTGTGTTTAAGCAAAACTAACATGGTCTCTACTGAACAGACTGAACTGAACATGGTCTCTTACTTAATTATTGTCCAGTGCAGTGTGTGTGTGTGTGTGTGTGTGTGTGTGAGGAGGATATTTTTTTATAATTCACAGGCTTTAGATTGTCTTCAGGTCAATTTGATAAGCTACTCCTAAAGTTCCTCAAGTTATTCAGAAAATATTTATAAAGGACTTTTTAACAAGGTACAATTGCCTTGGGTTAGAGCATTGTTTTTAAATTTTGTAAATAAAGAGTAGTCCTATATTGATTGCAAATTATTGACTATTCAATTGAATTATATCCATTCTTAAATAAATTTTAGTATTATTTTTAAATGTAAAATGCTCATATTAATTTTTAGCTCATTATAAATTCTCTTTATTTTAGGATCCTTTGGAAAAGGCAATCTTGACTGCCAGGAACCATTATGTTTCTCCTGCCAAAGTTACCAACACTATACATTCTTGTTGAAATTTTATTCCAGATAGTAAAAATTGACAAACTGATGGCAAAACCTGGAAAATGCACAGATAAAATTAAAATCCATACTTTCATTTTAGAAACTCCTATAGCTAGAAAAGAGAAACAGATATTTCAATAACTGGTATTTCTGTTCTTACATTGTTTTCAGGACACAGGATGTCATTGATAAAGGATATTGTGTTGTTAAATCATTCTTTTTTTTTTTTTTTTTTTTTTTTTTTTTTTTTTTTTTTAATATTATTTTATTAGTTGGAGGCCAATCACTTTACAACATTTCAGTGGGTTTTGTCATACATTGACATGAATCAGCCATATAGTTACATGTATTCCCCATCCCGATCCCCCCTCCCACCTCCCTCCCCACCCGACTCCTCAGGGTCCTCCCAGTGCACCAGGCCCGAGCACCTGACTCATGTATCCCACCTGGGCTGGTGGTCCGTTTCACCATAGATAATATACATGCTGTTCTTTCAAAACATCCCACCCTCACGTTCTCCCCCAGAGTTCAAAAGTCTGTTCTGTATTTCTGTGTCTCTTTTTCTGTTTTGCATATAGGGTTATCGCCACCATCTATCTAAATTCCGTATATATGTGTTAGTATACTGTAATGTTCTTTATCTTTCTGACTTACTTCACTCTGTATAATGGGCTCCAGTTTCATCCATCTCATTAGAACTGATTCAAATGAATTCTTTTTAACGGCTGAGTAATATTCCATGGTGTATATGTACCACAGCTTCCTTATCCATTCATCTGCTGATGGGCATCTAGGTTGCTTCCATGTCCTGGCTATTATAAACAGTGCTGCGATGAACATTGGGGTGCACGTGTCTCTTTCAGATCTGGATTCCTCAGTGTGTATGCCCAGAAGTGGTATTGCTGGGTCATATGGCAGTTCTATTTCCAGTTTTTTAAGAAATCTCCACACTGTTTTCCATAGTGGCTGTACTAGTTTGCATTCCCACCAACAGTGTAAGAGGGTTCCCTTTTCTCCACACCCTCTCCAGCATTTATTGCTTGTAGACTTTTGGATAGCAGCCATCCTGACTGGTGTGTAATGGTACCTCATTGTGGTTTTGATTTGCATTTCTCTGATGATGAGTGATGTTGAGCATCTTTTCATGTGTCCTTTCTCTAGATTTTTGGTTCTCAAGTTCTGAGAACATTTTATAGACTAACATTGACAATAATAACTTGGTTTACATATCAGATAAGTCATATATTCTCTTTGAACAAATTAAAAAAAATGTTGATTATAGAACTTAAGAGCAATTATGTTAAAATTGCACGTATAATTTTTTTGGATATTAAATTTAAAAGACTTAATAATTCTCATACAGCATATAGGACAAACATTTGTTATCAATATGGATATCCTCCATAAAACTGATTAGATATATTACTGGCATATGAATTATAGTAAAATAGTGTACTCGTCTCTATGATGCTTATTATTAAAGAGACAGAATTTCTAGAATGAAGTGAGTCATGTTCTACACTTAAGAGTGTTGATTAGATACTTAGCTTTTATTTTGGGAACTTATTTGATTATTGCTGTTCATTTTCATATTCTTTTCAGAGTGACTTGATTTAGCAAAATACCAAGCTGCTGGTAATTAAAAGACCCAGTAGTAAGTGACTTTAAAAAAATAATAACATTTCTCTTCCCATAACACTCCTGCAGTGATGACCCAAGGTAGTGGTGCAATCCTGATCAAACAATGTGCTCATCCAGGGACACAGACTGCTTCCACCATGTTTTAGGGCAGGGATTTGTGAACATTTTCTGTAAAGGTGCAGAGTTTAAGTATTTTAGGCTTCACAGGCTATATGGTGTACAGTGCAGCCACTCAAACCAGTCATTGTAGACATAGACTCTATGTTATGAATGGACATGGTTATGTTCCAATAATTTTTTTTTTCTTAACAGGCAGAAGTGGGGGGGGGGGGGGTTGGCTTATAAGCTGCAGTTTGCCAACTACTGTACTAGGGCAATGCTGCTATTGCATGGTTGAAGTTTGGTCACCACCATGTCTGAGTTTCACTGTCAAGGAGAGGAAAGGGAGTATGGAATCAGTAGAGTGGTTTTACAACATCCAAACATGGAAGTGACAGATACCACTTTGGTTTACATTCAATTAGCAAACATTTGTTCACCATTTCTAACTATAAGGAAGGTTGGAAAGGATAGTTTAGCTGAGCAATAATATATCCAGCTACAGTTCCTTTTTTTCTTTTCAGTGGAAAGTGTAGAGAAAGGATTTTAGTGAAAAACAGGCAACCTCTGTCACAACAGTGTATAATTTGGTGAGAAAAATACAGAAAATTGATATCATAATATTCTCCTATCATGATTTAGCCAGACAACAAATAGTATGAAGAATGACATGCTATTGATCTCCAAAATTTATAAAATTGGCTTGACTAAGATTTTATATATTATAAAAGCTATCCCTCCTAATTGGTATCTTTGACACACTAAATAAATTAGCTCTAAATTTAAATGCTTAACAACTGTTCTTGATGTTACAAAATCAGGAGTTTTTAACTGTCAGCTCTTTTTTTTTTTTTCTGAGTTTGTGTGCCTAACACAGTCTTAAACAGAATTTATAATTCACAGTCTGCAGAAATTGATAAATGTATCTATGAAGTTTTGTGGAGAATTTATGCTATTTGAAACAGCTGAATGCAAACTGGGTTGATGAAGCTCTCCAGCTGTCAGCAGTTTGCTGGGGAGTGTCATGCTGCCTACAGAGGTGTCAATGTGCTATTAAATATTTTTCCAAAATGCAAGTTTTAAAACTATTTTCAATTTCTTTTTATCTAAATGACAATTAAGCACTAAAATAAAAAGCACTCCTGGAAATTACTAGACTATATAAAGTTAGCTGCCTATACCTGTTCCATGAATTAGATTAAAATGCCAAGACTATATAATCATGTAGTAATGAAATGCGCTATTAAGTGTTTTATTTTTATGCTTAGACCTAAAGTGTAAAAACCTTTGGGAATTATTTATACCAAGTCTATAGTTGTTCTAATTACATCACAATTTTTCATTAATATAAAATGATAATCATATGTCCTCACTGCTCTCAAATGGCAACTTGCAAGGATACAGTTTTTTGACTGTCGCATTGAATATATATTGGGATCCACAGACTTCCATTCTTACTTTTGTTTCATGTCAGATTCCCTCTCTTTCAGTTAATTCATGCAGTGATTCACACACTGCATTTTCTCATATTTTTAGCATATTGTTAATAGATAAACCCCAGCTCCCCATTGAGATATTTGTTAAATTACTGCCGAATTTTGATGCTATGGAATACAATATTCAAACTTACATTTCTCTTTGTCTCCTAAAAGTTTCCCTGTGTTGGTATGATTTGTCAGCACATGATAGGTTTTAAATTAATTTTTGCTTATCTGCTTGACTCCAGTACAATGATGACATTTTCTAGAGCAATAAACAAATCTAACATAATGAGCTATTAAATAAAATCTGTCTTTTTGGAACAGAGTAAAATCTGGTTCCTATTTTATTTGAAAGGAATAACTTAATCTAATCATACATCTGAGTATGTGTAATATACTTTTCCAAAAGATTCTAACACATTTCTTATATTTCTTTTGGAATGTACATTATGTTCTGAATTAAAATAACACCAGAATGGTATATCCTGGCTTATTTACTCCTGTTTCCACATCACAGTGTCCCTGAGCACAACAAAACTAAAAAAAAATACTACCACACTACCATGGAAAAATACTGAGATTATACAATAAACTTTAACAGTTAAAGTGATGAAGGATTTGAACATTAACTCATTGGATGTATATAAGCATTATTACATTGGAAGTAGAAATAATAAGATTTTGGCCTTAACTACTTTCCCCCACTCCATTAAGATAAATATTTTGATGAAGAAATTGAAACTGAAAATGACTCTATCATCTTTATTAAATGATCAATATAGTATCCTTTCTTAAGCTTCTTTCTCACCTCCTCTTTTCTCTTAATGTACCAATCATACTTTTTTGACGTCTGAATCTAAGGAACAGAGGGGAGGATCCTAAAACCATGCAATGAATAAGACTAAACAGTGCACCATGCCTGGTGACACAGAGAAAACTATAGTCACTTAGAAAAGTATTAAAAATTGGGCTTATAAATAATGCTTGAAATATTTGAAAGGAAATATATTGAAAACAATTAGAATAGCAAGGAGAAGTAAGAAAGTCTTCCTCAGGGATCAGTGCAAAGAAATAGAGGAAAACAATAGAATGGGAAAGACTAAAGATCTTTTCAAGGAAATTAGAGATGCCAAGGGAACATTTCATGCAAAGATGGGCTCAATAAAGGACAGAAATGGTAGGGACCTAACAGAAGCAGAAGATATTAAGAAGAGGTAGCAAGAATACACAGAAGAACTGTACAAAAAAGATCTTCATGACCCAGATAATCATGATGGTGTGATCACTCACATAGAGTCAGACATCCTGGAATGCCAAGTTAAGTGGGCCTTAGGAAGCATCACTACAAACAAAGCTAGTGCAGATGATGGAAATCCAATTGAACTATTTCAAATCCTAAAGGATGATGCTGTGAAAGTGGTGCACTCAATATGCAAGAAAATTGGAAAACTCAGCAGTGGCCACAGGACTGGAAAAGATCAGTTTTTATTCCAATCCCTAAGAAGAGAAACGCCAAAAAATGTTCAAGCTATCATATAATTGCACTCATCTCACACACTAGCAAATAATGCTCAAAATCCTTCAAGCCAGCTCAACAGTATACGAACTATGAACTTACAGATGTTCAAGCTGGATTTAGGAAAGGCAGAGGAACCAGAGATCTAATTGACAACTTCCGTTGGATCATGGGAAATTCAAGAGAATTCCAGAAAAACATCTCTCTCTGCTTTATTGGCTACATCAAAGCCTGTGACTGTGTGGATCACAGCAAACTGTGGAACATTCCTAAAGAGATGGGAATACCAGACCACCTGACCTGCCTCCTGAGAAATCTGTGTGCAGGTCAAGAAGCAATAGTTAGAACTGGATGTGGAACAACGGGCTGGTTCCAAATTGGGAAAAGTGTAAGTCTAGGCTGTATATTGTCACCTTGTTTATTTTCTTGGGCTCCAAACCACTGCAGATGGTGAGTGCAGGCATGAAACTGTTGGGGGAAGTGTGTGATTTCCTTGGTTCTGTCTTGCCGCAGCAAAAATTTGAAGCGACAGACGGACAAGTGTTATAGCTCAGTTTTATTGGCAAGCAAAGGAAAATACATCCTGGAGGCAGGAGGGCAGGCCAACCCAAAAGATGGGAAGAGAAGAGAAGCCCCAAATCAATTTTGGCTCCTCTTCTTATATGTTTTTTCTCCCCCATCTGAGCCTGTCAAATGTAAATTGGGCTAGCCAGGAGTGCTGTTTGTTTTACCGGAGGTCCTCACTCAGGTCCTTGGATCTTCCTTTGTTCTATTTTGGCGGGCTTTTCCCTTCTTTGTCTTTTAGCCACCACCACTTTGGACTCCTTTTTCCTATTCTAACTTCCTAACATTACCCCCCTGGAGAGATGGGAGGCCCAATTCTTTGGGAATAGGGGCATTGAGGTCTCTCTGGTTACATCCTGCTGAGCTGGACCAGTGAGGGGCACTGGGCAACCCCCTCTTGCTAGTCTCAAGCCTTAGAGTCCTTATAGCTGTGTCCATCCAAGGGTGAGTGATACTCTCCATGGTCGGTTGTATTGTAAATATATCCTTGTTAAACTGGCACTGCATGTTGTAGCCTGTTGACCTGAGCAGAGACAAAATGGGCTAGACAATTGATAATACATGGAATGTCATAAACAGCATCAATATGGTAATAACAAGGATT